>NC_134140.1:51658750-54122500 GCF_033958435.1 Carettochelys insculpta
TGGATTTTTTTTTTAAGAAACTACTAGTGACACTGTATTTTGCAAACATTGCAAAAATGGCTGTCCTGAACAATTTATTAGGTCACAGATTCTCCAACTAGTTTAGAAAGCTGGCTGGTCACATAATGTGGAGTCCTCATTTCCAGCATCTGAATCTCATCACAAAGCAGCTAAAGGTGCCTTAAGCATTCCATTTGTTACTCCAGAGTAAACTACTGCTGTAATTAAAATGGGTGTGAGGTAAATGGTGGGGAGGAGACCTTTGTAATTACAAATGGGGAAGACAGCAGGCTTAATTAGAGAGGAGATTGCGGACACCATCTTATATAGAAGCCATTTCACATTTCTTATTTCTGCACATACACAAGAGCTTGAACTTTTCCTCACCTGTTTGGGAATGGCAGGGAGGATGAGCTCTATGGAGCGCGTTAATGAACTGTTTGGATTTGGGGCTCCTGTTCCCTGACACCTGTTTCTCCTTGCTGATAACAGCTTTCTCTCTGGAAGTGATTTATGTTTCTCTAACTAATTGCCTCTGACACTGGGCTTGTTTGTGTAAGAGTATAAAATACCAGAGTTAGCTGCATCAAGCAGCCTTGCTGGACCTGGTTTTACCAGTGTCCAGTTTGGCTCATCTGTTGCCTTATTGAATTCAATAAAGCTGAATGTTAGCCGCCTAACCACAGAGAAGTCTTTTGCTTCAACAGGACGGTTCTTGAGATAATCTATGCCTGCCTCTTCACTGATACTCGGTAGCAGAGAGATTCCAAATGGAGTAGTTGCCTTGGGACTGGATGGTGAATGGGCTGGAAAACTTTTTCCTGGGTGACTGTGCAGCATTTCACTGCATGGCAGCCATTTCAGGAAACTGCTAACTTCTTCCCTTTTGAGCGGAGAAAGTGGCTAAAACTTGAAGTTGTAGCCAAAGTTGTAAAACTTTGGGCATCTTTTTTACATCTTGCCTGTCCCCCACCTCCCCCAGTTGTAGGGAAGCATCTGAAGACCTGACCAGTACCCATCCTGGTGTGTCAGCTATATATAGTAGACCCCTAACTTACATGATTTCGACTTTTGCATTTCTTGTATTAAGGCGAGTGGAAATCAATAATGGTAGGTAGGTTGGGGGCACGGGGAAGTGGCAGGAGGGACACTCAACTACAGTTGGTGGCCCTGGGCAAATGGGGGGCTGCAGAGATGGAGGCAGGATCCAGCTGCAGCTGCCAGCTTGGGGGGAGCTGTCCAGCTGCTCAGCCCTGCTGCACCCCCAGTTCCCCTCCGCTTGCTGCTGACCTCTGGCTCTGCCTGTCTGAAAATCCCTGGTGCAGAAGATGCTTAGCAGCTGCAGTGAAGATGGTGGCGGCTCCATGCGCCTGCCGTCTGGCATGGCACTTGCACTCATTGCTGCTTGCATGCTCATGCTGCAGACGCTGGTGGCATGACGAGCAGTGGGCCAGCGGTGGCAGCCACAAGAAGAGGGATGAGGGCGTCATCCTGGCTTCCAAAGTGCTGTGGAGCTGGTCAGTTTCCCATGTCCTGCCAGTGCAGGGGAGCCAGGGACCAAGCAGCAGTCTCATCTGTATTGCTGTATTACTGTATTGCATATTAAAAGGTATGCACTGCATCCTCTGACAAAAACTGTACTTGACGATATTACAGTAGTTGCTTTCATCAGGTTCAAGATTGAATGAACTCTTGAAAAAATCTCTTAAAAATAGGGGTCAGGTGGGCTTTATGATGTCCTGACTGCCTCTAAATAAGCAAGTTGAAAATAACATTTAGAGTCAAACTTCCATTAACTCCCTTGAAACTTCTCGTAGAATTTGTTGAAACTGAACCGTCTGCACTACACTGGAAATGGATTTTGTAGGCTTAGTGTTGAAAGTTGTCCAGTGTTGCAGGTTTTTATTGCTTTTATACTACATGCAGTTGGAGATAAATGAAAAATAGACCATCCCCTTCCATTGGTATCCCTAAAGTAGGAGTGGTGTAAGTAGCTAATTCTTTGGAACTTATTAGGCTTTCTAGAGTCGCTTCTCTGTTGCAGCTTCCAGACTTAGCTTATGTCTGCACTACCACAGAAGGATGACCTAATATAAGCAACTCCAGTTATGTCAATAATATAGCTGGGGTCAACATAACTTAAGTTGAGTTACCAGAAAGTCTAGCCTCTATGCATTTGATGAGAGAAACTCAGTGAATCTTCAGTGGATCCTCTAAATCAACTGCCTTGCTCCCTGCTGCAGTGTAATGTTCAATGCTTCAGGTTGTCTTAAGGTAGTAAAAGGCCTTACAGCTTGGATTTCTCTATCATTGTGGTTTAAAAAAATCATACTAGAACTTGTTTTATCAAAAAATCCATTTAAAGTCACAAAACCTATCTAATACTGGCTTTCAGATTTTTCTTGTCACAGTGTGTTTAGGGTTTCTTTTAGTCTAACTCAAATGTGGTGCAGCCAGTGCTTAATCTTATTCTGAGCCAGTTTATTTTACTTCATTTTCAGGATGATGCTGCTAATGATCCACAGTGGTCTGAGGAGCAACTAATTGAAGCCAAGCTCTGTTTTGCTGGACTTACTATTGGCCAAACTGAAGTGGATATTATGGCCCACTCAACACAGGCTATTTTTGAGATACTGGAAAAATCTTGGTTACCCCAGAACTGCACTCTTGTTGACATGAAGGTATTAGAAAAATAATCTATCTTGTAGATCATGGTTCTGAAAGCAGTGAAGTAAGTTTTTGATGCTACTGTACAGCTTTTGAAAATAGCTTGCTTTCTTTTTTGTGTGTGTGTGTTGCTAGGTAGAATACGGTGTTAATATAACCACAAAAGAGATTGTCCTTGCTGATGTCATTGATAATGATTCTTGGAGACTGTGGCCATCAGGAGACAGAAGCCAGCAGAAGGACAAACAGGTAATATTTTGGGTCAGAAGTAAGATTAAAAACAAAACTACATCTCAGTTTGGTTGGGAGATGGAGGGTAGAGGGCAAGTGGTAAAGCAATTGCTGTGAGTTTATTCAAAGTAGACCATAAAGCATTTAGGGTTTGATCCTGCATAAGTCAATGGCAAAATTCACAGGGACTTTAATGGCAATAGAATCAAGTAATTAAGGATGCCTGTATCTTAAATGGGAATTCCCACAATATTTTCTGGTGTTTCTGTGTATATTTAAGTCCTGCAGGGACCTCCGGAATGTCTGGCATAAAGTGGGTCATTGTCAGCAACTACTATAACAGGAAATATTTGGTAGAATGTGGGTAAACAGAACAGGAGACTTACAGCTGTAAAGATGGCAAATTTCTGCAGCTTCCAGTAGTTGGAAGGTTGCAGTTTCACCTTCTTGAATATTTAAGTAGCAAAACTACCATTGCAATTCCTAATAGAATGTCAGGAGTAACTTATCTGTGTATTTCAGTCTTACCGTGATCTAAAAGAAGTGACACCTGAAGCATTGCAGATGGTTAAAAGAAACTTTGAATGGGTTGCAGAAAGAGTGGAGGTACCCCTTACTTATATTGTATGTCTAGAACTTGACAATATTGTGTATTCAAGTACTGTAGTTCATTTTCCTTTCTTTCTACTTCAGTTGCTGTTGCAAACGAAGGGCCAGGGTAGAGTTGTGGTGTTGATGGGCTCATCTTCTGATCTTGGCCACGGTGAAAAAATTAAAAAGGCATGTGCGAGCTTTGGACTTCCTTGTGAGCTACGAGTGACATCTGCTCATAAAGGGCCAGATGAAACTCTAAGGATCAAGGCAGAATATGAAGGTAACATGATTGTTCATGGTTTAAGGTTAGAATCAATCTTACAAACAGATCTTGTGATGCCCACAAAATAGTGTCCTTACTGTTAGTCCTTCGTTTTCTAACAGTCAATACCAAAAACCCTTACATTTTATTTAAAAAACATGTTCCTTGATAGAAGGTAAAGGAAAGTCACATTTTGTTCCTTCAAACCTGTGCTTGTGTGGACATGTAGTTACTTCTGTGCATGCCATTGTATGCTCTATGCATGTAGATATTGAATTAGAGAACACAGTCTGGGCAAGTACAGATTTTCCAGGTGCTCTTTTGAGGCTCGTATATTGAACTTAGCAGAAATGTTCACTAGGGGCTGTCACACAAAGAAAAAGATCCAGTTGCATGATTGATTATGATGTTAAGAACTCTGTTAAAACAGACTTTTTTGCATTTTCAAATCTTGATTTCAATTATAATAGTGTCCGATGCTCACTTTATTTTTTTATTAGAAATACAATCACCCACTGAAAAACCAAAAAATTTCAATTTCCCCAATACAAGACCTCCTAGTGCAAACTCCTTATCATGAAAGTTGAATTCTAAACATAGAATTACATACCAAAAAAAACCTGTATTCAAAAATAAAACAAAGCTTTAGCATCTACAGGTCCATTCAGACCTACTTCTTGTGCAGGCAGTTGTTCAAACAAGTCTGATCAGTTTGCAGGCGATAATGCCACCTGCTTCTTGTTTAGTGTCCCCTGAAAGCAAGGACAGACATTTGCATGAGTGTTGTAGCTGGCATTGCAAGATATGAATATGCTGATGTACTAAACAGTTGTGCTCCTTCATGTTTCAGCTACCATTTTGTGGGGTAGAGGGTGTGGGTGGTTTAAAATTGCTAAATCAAATTTGTGACTGAACTCTGTGGAGGACACTTATATATCTCCTGTTCTGTTCACCCGTATTCTGCCATGTATTTCATGTTACAGCAGTCTGAGATGATGGCCCAGCATATGTTCGTTTTAAGAATACTTTCACATCAGATTTAACAAAACACAGAGGTACCAATGTATGATTTCTAAAAATAGCTGCAGCACTAGGTGCAAGGTGTACAAATCTGAAGTACCTTCCAAAATCTGAGAAGCTGAGGTATAGAACATGCTTTCAGAAAAGAGCAGCAGGCCAGTGCAGAAACTACAGGACCTGAACCGGGGCGCGGGGGGAGAAGAGGAGTGTGGAAATCAACCGCTGTTGGTATCTGACTCAGATGATAAAAATGAAACATGCATCGGTCTGCTCTGTGTTGGATTGTTGCTGAGCAGAACCCATCACCATGAACTGCATCTGGAATGGCAGTTGAAGCATGAAGGGGCATACAGATATTTATGCATCAGATGCATAAATACTTTGCAACAGTGTCATGCACAGGCCTATTCTCACTTTCAGGTGATTCAAGAAGTGGACAGCATTATCTCCTGCAAGTGTCAATGAACTTGCCTGTCCGAGCAATTGGCTGAATAAGTAGGAGTGGACTTGTAGACGCTAAAGTTTTACTACTATTTTATTTTTGAATGCAGTTACATAACAAAAAATCTGCATTTTGTCAGATACTCTCAAATTGCATGAGGGTACCTGTATGAGGTGAATTGGAAAATACTACTTTTGCATGTCACTTTGAGAGTAAATATTTAATCAAAAATAGTCATATAAAGTGAGCACTGTACATTTTGTATTCTGTGTAATGTAGAAAAACATCTGAATTTAATACATTTTAATGTGTATTATTCTTTAACAATGCAATTAATTAATTGTTTTTAATTACTCTAGTTTTAAATTTGTGAGGTAATAGTGATTCATCAAAAGCCCTAATATTGTCTAGTTCTAACAGGGCAAAGCCTTTAAGAATGTGGTAATTTAACAGTTTCCATTAAGAAATGGCCAATACCTACCATTATGAATCTTGAAGGTCTGTCCGTTCGTCCCCACCCTACGCACAAGAAAGGGACTTGGTGGGTGAGTTGCCCATACTGTGCTACTTCTCTGGGGCTTCTGATGAGGCACTGCAGTGAATATGTAGCGTGTCATTAGCATAATGGCAGCCACAGCACGTCTACATGGGGGTCCTTTTTGAAAGACCCTGGACACTTCAAAATCCCCTTATTCCTATTTGGTTAGAGGAATAAGGGGATTTCGAAGTGTGTGGGATCCTTTCAAAAAGGACCCCATGTAGATGTGCCATTATGCTAATGACATGCTACATATTCATTGGAGCCCCTCATTAGCATCCCCCTTTTGAAAGGGGGATGGTAATGTAGACATAACCTAGGAGGCATACCAACAGCTGTGACAGTTACCGAGTTTTGCTATAGGAAACTACAGTTCTGTATTCCACAAAAAAAAAATCTGTTGCAGTAAAACTAAACTGACTTGTGAATTTCAAAAAAGGTATGTGCAGGGGAGAGGTGGTTAGTTACGGAGCCTTTCCATGAAAATGTGTGGGTGAGGGGGAAAGCAAAGCTCTTCTCTCCCTCCTGGTTTTTTGATACTTACTTGTTATGCTTTTGTGTGTGTTAGGTGATGAAATCCCTACTGTGTTTGTGGCAGTAGCTGGCAGAAGCAATGGCTTGGGACCCATGTTGTCTGGTAATACATCATATCCAGTTGTCAACTGTCCTCCTCTGTCAGCGGATTGGGGTGCTCAGGATATATGGTCTTCTCTTAGACTGCCCAGTGGTAAGAAGCATCCTGTTCGTTTCTCTCTCTCCTCTCTTACTCACACACACAGTTACATTCTTGTAGTTATTAGGAGCCTTTTTAAACTGAAATATTCTTGATGAGATGCTTTAATGTAGAAAAAAGTGCTTTTGCTATTAAACTGTTTCAGTTCTGTGGTACATGTAGATTAAAATTAAAAATTGCATTTTCATAAACACTGAACAGTCTTCCATACCCATTCAGTAGTCTGTTCAATGTATATGTTGTCAATAGTAGTAGCAACATTGAATTAGAGGGGCTAAACCAGGGGTCCGCAATCTGCAACTCTTTAAGGACTTCTTGTGGCTCCCATTGCTATAATTGCAAAGTTGTGTTTAAAAAAAAAAAAAAGCCTGATTATTTTTGGTATTTTGGTGAACATCTAAAAGCTGAACAGTGAACTTTTCTCTAAATAGCAAAAGATGTGGGATCTTGCAGTCTTAGATAACTCCCCCTTTAATATGTGCAGTGCATTGTGGGATATGTGCGCATTATTCTTAAAATAGGGGGTTACAAAAAATACGGTTCAACATTTATTAAGGACTGTCTCATATTCACATGCATTACAGCTCTTGAATTACTGAGTTTTTAACTGAATTAAAAAAAAAAATGGCTTTTGCTATTTTGGTTGCCAACCCCTAGGCTAAACCATGCATATGGGATGGATTTTTGAGGGGTGGACGGTGATCAAAGGGAAGGAAATTCTACTTCAAGTATTAAGAGGTTTTGGGCATGTTGAGACAGTGCATCAGTGCAGACAAGTAGCAATCTTGTAACGTGTGGGAATAAAGAAACAAGGTAATCTCTAGGATTAATGACATTGTTCATGCATTATTTTTTTTAAAAATTAGACTGGACAAGGTAAAATAAAATCCTTCAGTGTAACCCTCAGGATCTGGGAACTTACTTGTATGATTATTTTAAATCCTGTTTTGATTGGATTTTTTTCCTTTGCCAACAGGTCTTGGCTGTCCCACTATACTTTCACCTGAAGGAGCTGCACAGTTCGCTGCTCAGATTTTTGGATTAAGTAACCACTTGGTGTGGGCCAAGTTGCGTGCAAGCATGCTGAATACATGGATCTCCTTGAAGCAGGCTGACAAAAAGCTTAGAGAATGCACCTTATAAATATTTTGTTGAAAGGAAAGTAAGGTGCACCACTTTACATTGGTTACATGTAAATTTGTGTGTAAACTGTCTTCACGCAGATTAGTTGAGAATCTTAAACCCTTCGTATAGGAGGGCATATCTTGTCAGTATGGTAGATGATAGTTTCTCATTTTTCTGTCCGCTTATAAATAAAGTATGCAGGATATAGTTATTTCACTGATTTACTCAAGTGTGGTGTTTTAGTCCTTGTATGCTGCATTAGCTATGGATTACATAATATTAAAATGCAGGTTTAGGACAATCTGCACTGGAATTTGCTTTCCTGAGTAGTACTGCCATGTAACGTGTTACTGATGCAGCTTGGATTTACTAAGTCAACTGAACAGACTGCTAATCCAGAACAGAACATGTTGATGCAGTTCATCTTTTGGTTACAAAAAAAATAGGCTCTCTGTGCAGTAATATAGCCTTAGATTGCAGTCCTAACTGGAAGACTGTTCTGATGTAGACTTGGCCCTCCAGACGTCCTGTCAGCAGTTGTAAAAAGTGTATTGGGGGAAAAAGCCAGCCATATCGCAAAATAAGATATCATTGCTTCAGGAGAGAGTAAGTTCCCATGTTGATGATGCTCAAACAGCAGCTGATGAGATGACTACTTGGTGATGTTCAAAACTGACTTGTACGCTTTTGTCCTCTGTTCAAGTACAAGGGCTTTCCCTTTCACTAGTTCTGCTTCAGTGGCTATGATAATCTCAATTAATTTTAAGAAAATGCTGATGGATGCCTATGATTTGCCCCCTTACTCTTTTAGCGAGGAGTTGGTTGCAAAGGAAATTTTATCATAGACTAATGAAAAGTGGAAATAAACAATTAAGATATGCATGAGACTAAGCATGACTTTTTCCTCCACAAAACACTATTGTTAACTAGGGTCAACTTGATCAGTACAGTAATAAACCAGCATGCAATTTCCCAATTTGAAAAGCATGTGCTTGAAGAAATGTGTTGAATTCAAATTTCCTTTATGAAGTTTTTCTGTAATCATGCTATCAAAATTTTTAACAGGCCCTGGCTGACACTAAACTTAAGGGCTGTGCAATAACATGATTGGCATAGTGCTTCACAGCTACATGCATGCAACTGCCTTTCGCAAAAGGGAGGTACCAGGCACCATAGCATTGTTGAGGGGGAGGTGGTGGCTTTGGCTGGAAACTGAGGGACAAGCCCTTCTGCCCACAGGTAGTCTCGTGTGCTTTCATAGTCACATGGATAGTTCAACCCTAATCTTGCATGCTTAAAAGGCCAACATACAGTGACCTTTGATACTTACATTTATGTATGTGGGGAAGAAAATCTTGCTAGAATTTGAAAGTCAGTTTAGGAAATGGTTTGTTAGAGCTGTTGTGACAGTCAAGACTTCTTGTGGTGGTAACCATTAAGATACTGTAGTAGGGAGAGAACATGGAGCGCAAGGCATGGTGCAAGATCTGAAGTTGGAATAAAAAACAGGCTATATTTAAAGTACTTGCTTACAAAATCACTTTCTGGTATATAAGTACAGCTATCACTGCTAAAACATAAGCTCTCAAGTAGTATCAGGCATGGGGCCTGTGTGAACAGATTTCAAAGGCTTAGCCCAGGTACATCTTTACTTTGTACAAGAGGAGGGGGCAGAAATGACAATTAGGGATATTCTGCCTGAGCTGCCTGCTGGAATGAATATTACCCAGCAGCTAGCTGTTAAACATCATGAAAGATTGTGTTTTCTCATCCAATAAACATTAGGTGGTTTACTGGTTGGTTAACCTGGGGTGAGGCTGGAGCAGCCTCTCTCTTGTCAGTTGTGGGCAGAGCATGTTCCAGTACTGTGTAATTCTTCACAGCTAGAGGTGCTCCAGCTGGGCCAGAGCAACAACCCCCTCTCCCTTCCATCTAGGGCCAGGGGGCCACAGCAGTTTGGATCAGCTTTCCCCCCCCACCCCCTCAACAAATTAAATAAGACTTACCATTTCTAAGGATTTATTAGGGATGTAACCTTAAAACTGCATGGCTGATGGGGCAGCAGAAATTGCCACTGCTAAGCTATTCCTTTCCCATGGGAACTCCAAGTTGTCTAATCCATGCAGCCAAGGTACTAATACTATGCCTTGAGGGTAATAAAGCTGGGCCCACTTGCAAACTGGCCAAGCTGCTGACTGAGCAAGGTGTACTGTCTGCTAGTACTGATACCATGAGTGCTGAAAAAAAGCATTGTGCAGCAGCAGTAGCTTACTAGCCTGACATTATAGGGACAGTGATGTTCCAACTTTCAGCCACTTAAGTTACCAGTGCCCTTAACTACCAAACAGTCTCACAAATCTGACTAGTCCATATTTGTACAACATGCATTTTGTAGGTTTTAGGAGTAGAAGATGTCTACCTTTTAGAAAGTTATCCAAGGCTTAGACATGGGCAATACCCCTTCAGTTAGTTCTGAGAGCCTCTTAAAAAAAAACATGGACCACAATGGAGTGGATTGTTCTGCAATTATTCAGTAAATTGATGTACACATTAAGGAATCATGTCAGTTTGACTAGAACAAGCTATTTACTTGTACAGGAGCATATACCTTTTTATACAAGCATCTTGGAGGTTGATTTTGTTGCTGCAACTGAGACCAGTATTTTTGAGAGTCATGGTCATGCTGTGGAACTGTGCTTCCCTGGCATTAATGTACCCTCTGAAATACAACACTTCTACTTTGCAGATTTAAGCTTAGGATTCCAGCTTTTTGTGTTAGCACCTGCTAAATGCTTGCACAGGGCAAGGAAGCATCCTCAGGGAATTAACCGTGACTTGAGGTGCAAGGTTATACTTCAGAGAGCTGCTGAGAAGAAAAAAGAAAGGAGTTGAAAGGAGGGAGCAAATAAAGAATGTTGAGCACCAGAACAAACCCCTGGCATTGCTCAAGTATTATAAAGGATAAGCTGAGAGCTGCAACCACTCTCCCACACCCAGCCATTCTCCCAACACTTTTTTCCATGTGCCTCCCTCTCTCCAACATTTTGGCCACTGCACCCCCACAGCTGCCCCTTCACCAAGTCGTCCTGTAGATTGCCAGAAGCATCCCATATGTTCAGCCCCCATCCCTGTGCAGTTTAAACCTGCTGAACTGCAGCACACATTGCACAGTTAAAGTTTCACTAGTCAGAGGAGGTAGAATGGAGTGAGCAGGGATGCTGCACTCTGGCTGAGTCTAGCCCAGCTAGCTTGCTGGAGAGTGACCTGCCTGATACAGGTCTCCACTCCATTGCCTTGCCCCCTTTTAAAAATGGGACAGTGTCAAATGTTTTCCTTGTTGACCTCAGTATCATCACTGGTGCAGTGCCCCCTGCTGACTAACTGGTGCACTGACACCAGGGTTAGTCAATTTGAAGAGTGCTTGGCATCAAAATGTCTCACTGCTTAAAAGGACTTTCTGATTTTACACCTGTCACAGATGAGACAATGGGACAGTACAGGCAGCTCCGATGCAGGTGAGTGACCAGCAGACACTTTCCACAAATCACAAACCTCGAGCCCCAAGGACTGCAGCATTCCTTCATTAGGATTGTTATGAATGGGAGTTGCACAGGAAAGCATAAACTTACCTACAGAGCTAGAAACTGGTTAAACTAGCTGCTTCTGAGAGAGGAAGTGTGCGGAAAAATATGGCAAAGAACCAATAAGAACTAATATTCAAATGTGACAATCACAGCAGCTCCTTTGTTAGAGGCCCCAGAACAGTGAGAAGAAATGAGCTCTTCCATAACAGATCCCCTGGACTCATCACAATGTGCGAGTAAGAAAGTTTAGGTAGTTGTATTACATCATTTATTGTTTTCAATAGGATTTGGAAATCACATCTGAGCAGGTTGTTCCTTTTAGTCTCTCCTATAATGCAAATCGATTTAGGGAAAATCCCTGTGTTTTGCTTCAATTTGTGGATTTTTAAACACCAAACCATTTAATATACTTGCAGACAGTTTTGTTTAATAAGTACTTTTTCTTTATTAGAAGTACTGGTTGATCCTGGATGTCCTATGGGAGCTTAAAAAAAAAATCACTGTCCCAGACATAGATGCATTACCAGAGAGCTCACTGTTACCAGATGCAGGAGCATTGCTAGAGACCTCTGCACTGTTCTCTGGGGGCTGCTCTTGTTTCTTTCTAACCCCTTGTGGAAACTAGGCTAGGGGGGTTTGCCCTTAGGGAAGAGATTCCAAGCAGGTTCTTTTTTGTTCACTTGGTAGTATCTACTGACTGATTTCAGGGAAAACTTATCTCTGGAAACTGCAGAGACAAGGTCTAGCAGTGTTCTATTCGTTTAGCTGGCCCCCATTACCTGCACTCAAAGTGCCAGGTTGGGGACTCAGCTGTGACAGGGATCCAAGTCCCTAAGGGGATCAACTACTCTAAAGTAATATTATGGGTAAACTAGCCCACAAAGGATTAAGGATAGGGAGAAGCAACAGCCAAGGCTTAGAGCAGAGCTGTTGTGATGCACCATCACTAGTGGCGAAAAAGGAACTGAGGTTGGAAGGAGCATGTAACACCCTGTATTCTGCACTAGAAAGTTACCACTACAGAAGTAGTACGGGTAGGGGACGAACTTCAGCACCAGTGCAGGGTGTCAGACAATTTCAACACACCCCCACCCCTGCACACACTCACTCACTCAGGTGAACCAAACCTAGTTCTCTCTCATCTCTATTTTGTGGCTAGGAGGATAGGCGAGGCAAGTGAAACTTCCTCAAATGGAACTTCACACCTGGGAGAAGCAACTCATTTGGATAGGATTGTTACTCATTTTACACCATCGAGCATATCTGCCATTTCATATCAAGGAAACTATAAAAATCAGAGTTGCTAGTGCCTGAAATAGAGTTAAGAGGGGATAAGAGGAGCAAATAAATGGAGAACCTAGCCTGATTAAAGCTGTTGAACATTATGTTGAAAACAGCTCAAAAATAAATTAAGTGCTTTTCCACTCTTATTAGCCAAAATTGTCATTTTCCACAGACAAAATTAAACAGTAAGTTGTGCTGAGAAGGCTGTAGGAAAACAAATTGCAGGAATTTGATGTGCCTCTAATATCTGAAAAAAACCACAAAAGGATAATAGAACGGACATCCAACTTAGTAGAAGTGCAAAGTGTAACTTTTTCAACTCTGAAGAATATCCAACACTCTAAATATAGTGACAATTTAAGATATGAGGGACAGAAAAGAAAAAGCAAGACAGCCAAGTTATTCTGAGGAGATCTCACTGGCTCCTGGTCTAACAGAACAGGAACTGATGGTGACAAATCAATGTGCATACCACAATCATGTCCATGAAGTGCTTGCAACCCAGATCTAGGCTAACAATGCTTCTGGCTCTGTATGAAACCCACCCACCAAATGCCGTTGTTTGAAATTTTTATAAAAATAAAGAGTAAAGTTATAAAATACTACAAACTCAACTTCTCTTGAAAATTAAATATATTAGCAAAAGCAAGATTTGTAAGAAATATTTTACAAACAATTTACATAAAGCCAATGTGTCAGACATTCACAAATATGCAAAAACCAATAATTACAAAAGTGGGCTCTACTATTAATGAATAAGGCATAGAGGCATGAACAAATTCATGAACATTTTTAAAAGTCACCCTTTAAGCATGTTTCTTCAAAGTCTGAAAGCACAATTCCTAGTATATGATACTAAAGCTTCTTGTTATAAGCTCTATCAACTAATTAAGTGCTCAGAAGGACCACCGCTCTGAAAGGCCCAATACAATTTTAACGGGTACTAAAAGTTGTTTTTAATTTTTCCCTTTAAAACATGCACTGTTATTAGGTATACAAGTCATTCACAGTTTAATTATCCTTGACAGAAGTACCATGTTCATCTTTTTTGCACTTGTGCCTGAAAAAAAAATCAGTTCTAATTTCATCATATAATTCATGTAATTGTTCTATGATGCAAGATAAAAGTAAGAATCTGTGCCATAGGCAAGACAATTCATCAAGAGCAGTAACTTCCAACAGTAACATTCAATACTATATGTCAAATGTTTGTGCAAATAGCAACAGGACAGTTGTATCTGAGGCAAGCTCTTATTTGCAAAAAGAAAAAATGCACCCTTAATATGCTGTAAACTTGGGCTGTGTCTTGCATTTCCCACAGCTTTAGAAAGTCAGTGGCAAATTCTCAAGTCTTCGCATGACACTCTCATATACATAGTGCAAATTATGTAGTTTTTCCATACTGTGGCTGGATTGAAATCTGTGCGTGCAACTTTAGTGGTCTATCCTTCTAGTTGAAGGCTGTGCCCATTCAAAGAACCAGATTGTTTGAGAAGTTGGCAGGAAGCTCAGAGAAAGAGGGAAGCAGTTTCACCACACTTTTCAAACCAACACTAAATGTGCAAAGGCAGCAAAAACTCCAGCTGTGATTACAACCAGAATAGAGTAACTCTTCAGGAAGATCCAGGCAGTTAGTCACTTGGACTGGTCTCTAGAAAAATATGTGAGTATATGCTGGATTTTGATTAGGCGTTCTTTCAAAGACATCATTGATAGAACTGAAAGCTGATATCTGGGATCTACAGGGAGTACAGCTAGAAGCCACCAACACCAAGCTGGTCCATTAGGTGTTGCCTAAAATTAGGGAGAATAGATTGGATTATTAAATTAATACAAGATTATTAATAACTTTTTCAAAAGGCAAAAACTAACCATGCAGCTAGTGATCCAAATTATAATCCTCTTCCGATTCTTCAACTACATTACTCTCTCCCTGAATCCCTTCTTTAGATTCCTGTTTTATATTGCACTTGAGTCAAGATGTGCACCCTCACCTTCATAACTTGACATTCTTGGTCCCATGCACAACTGCTCTCAACCCTCTGCACTTATACTTTGGTCTCCCAACCACCGTCCTCCTCAAAATGCATAACTTCAGTGAGACTTTCCACCCTTCAACAATAAGATAAAATCCCTGCACACAATCTTAACAATTGTCCTATGTCTCATTGCTAAAGACAATCATTTATGCTTATGGCACTATACTAAGCAATGAGTGTTCTGCATTTTCAGTTTTCATTTGTGAACAGAATGCCAATAATTTTCAAACACATTAAATTGGTTTAATTTTCAAAAATTGGTAAATTCAAAAGAGATCAGGACTTTCCCTTCATTTTACTACAGTATGCCTGATTTAATATACAAAAGTTATTTTGTCTCAGTAGTCATTCCAGAAACCCTGGGGTTTTTACGGTTACATAATTTTCTTCAAAGTATCCTTGCTCACATTGAGATTCTTGGGCTGTGTCTACACTAGCAAGTTCTTTTGAAGGAAGGGGGCTTTTCTGAAAGATTCCACAGAGCATCTACACAAAAAACGTTCTTTCTAAAGTAAATCCAAAGAATGTGGCACTCTTCAGAAGTGCTCTTCCCCTCCTGTTTCAGGGAGAGTAACTTCTTTTGAAAAAGCAGTCCTCCTGGCACCTGATTTTTTAATCCCTGGCCCATTCTTTGGAAAGAGTGGGAGCTGTGTGGACGCTCTTTCAAAAGAGCGGATCACTCTATCTACTTTTTTGTATGTGGATACACTCTTTTCGAAGTTCTTTCAGAAGAGATCTTCATGACTGCTCCAAAAAGCCAGCACATCCAGTTTCATGTTGTCAGGATGAGAGATGTTTCTTGTATTTTAGATTTAAAACTCCATCCTTAACAGCAAATAGTGGAAAACGCTGTGGCATAAGATGTACAGGTTGAGCTCTAGTCTGTCACTCACCTGGCAACATCTGCAATCCACAAGGAGTTTAGTTAGGTAGGCAGCCACTTACCATGGGTGTGGCCAAGCTTTGCATGGTCCCATCAAGTTTGTTTACAGCCACCAGTCCTGGCTCTCCAAATTCTGTACTTATTGCTGTAATTTACCCCTACATGTCTTCTAAGAGCCCAGTAAGCATGAAGTGTTGATAATGCTGCTATACAGTAGTGACCTGCCATAGTCTGGAAAAGAGCCAGACTAGAGGTTCAATTTGTAAAAGGAAGCAAAATTCACTTACCACCCAACATTTCAAGGTTCAGATTAGAGGTCACTTTGTACTCCAACTTTTTGCTGAGCATCATGAAGGTTTTGAACCCTTTTTTGTTCTTGTATTCTAATGTTGAAAGGATTTTTTTAAAAAAGGTTCTCCCCCCCCCCCGTTTCCCCCCCCCCCCCCTGCAGCTTGTGTGTTCATTTCAGCTGAGATTTTGGTTGTCACGATCCAGTAAATGGCAGTGAATCAGAGCAAACTCCAGTGTTTTCTGTACATCATACTATGATTCCCAAGTTTTCAACTATGAACACTACCTTGATATACAGTATCTGCTGGTACTTTGATTATTTGCCAGTCTTCAGAATTTCTGCTTTACACAATGATCTTGGGATGATATTGTCTATGCATTATTTATTTACATGACAGGCACTGAAGTATAAACTCGTCTACTGATATGGCAAAAACAGACGTAACAGACAGTTGGTGCTGCAATCATCTCATCCTTGATAATAAAAGTCTTCAATTTATTCACATGCTTGAAAAGGTGCCAAATCCAAATGATGCAAGATTTCATACTTTTTTTTTTCTGTACCAGTAGCTGCTGACAGTGCAGCATTAATTCAGATTAGCGGGATAGGCAATATGTAGCGTCTCGTTTCTGATTGAGTGTAAACTCCCATGCAAATCTACCCATGTAGGAAGCAGAATTGGTTAGATGTGTCCACAAGTTAGTACATTTCTAAGTTGTGACATCTTTTTCATGGATTGGGTAGGTAGTAATGATTACAAATTTATATCTAGATTTGATAGCCAGCACTTTCGTGCAGCAGTTAGCTGGTGACTATCCTTCAGGCCCCTGGCAAAAGAACCAAGGGGGCATCAAGATGTATTCCATCATTTCTGCCTGGTGTCTACAGTCACATATAGAGGTTTGTCTCATTTTCTATTTAAGGAAGGTTTGTCTACATCTCCTATTAAGTGTCCTGAAGTGATTCAATCCGTAGCAGTCTTTCTACCTGGAATCAAATCCCAAAGGTTCCTCAGCATCTCAGTTAAACTCTTTTTAGCACTTGAGACATTCCATGTGTCTCTTCACTGAGCCTCAGGGTTCAAGTTGAGCATAAGGTCTTGGTACACAGAGGGTTGCGAGATTTTAAGTTTTGTCTTCGGTGGGTTCTGCAGGCCACTGTGCACTAGGATCCTTGTATTTTCACTGACATGGGTGAGAAAACAACATGCCTGGGCAGCTCTTTTAATCTGTGGAATCTGGATATGCCATATGAGCAGAAAACAGTCACCTGGAGTTGATTAGAGCACCCCTGGCATGGATGTTAAGATGCGTATCATGGAATTTGGTGTGAGAACTAAGACACCACACTGGTGGACTATATTTAGCCGAAGAATATTCCAAAGGTAACTGTTACAGTTAAGATCCATGCACTGTATGGCCAACATATGTTATGGCCAACTTCCTGATACGAACATTCAAGATAATGTCAGATATGTGCGGTTAAATGTTGAAGGGTTGAACTCCGGTCCAGTGTAATGCCAAGATACTTTGGATTAGTCTGATGGCTAATGCCCTCGCTGCAGAACTGTACATAATTTGGTCCTGGCCATTTTATTCTTCAGAGAGAAAGCTGTCACCATGGGTTTTTTTGGGGTTATACCTAAGTTTTCAAAATTGGAAATAATCAGCTAATTAGCTAAGATCTCAGATGAGGATGCAGCTGATGATATGAAGACTTATGTAATGAACAGCCAAAGCAAAGAGACACATATGCATGAATTTCTTCAACTCCACTGCTGGTATATCCGTGGTATACAGATTAAAACGTACTGGGGCTTGAATGGAACCTTGAGTCATGCCAGAATTAAGAGTTCTTACACAGGTCAGTTATCACTGCATTGACAAAATGGGTGTCAGACTATCACAACACAATGCTGGTTTACTTGTTTTGAAAAATCAAATGGAAAGAAAAAGGTCAAGAATTGGACAGTCCAAAGTATCAGGAGACTCAAAAAAAAATACCCACATTTCCACCATTTCTTTTAATCAGATTAGATTCTAAAACAATTTTCTTGTGGATATTTGAGAGAGATTGTCTGCATTAGGAAAGGTTTTTGCTGCTGAACAGTATTGTCACAGTCACCCACAGGCGTCTCTGAAATTAGCAGAGGTTGCGCGATGAAGAGCATGCACAACCATCATACCATGCCATATCTTCTCTTCCACTAAAGCCCTGATGAAAGCTCCTGATATTGACTGTTTTATCCCAAAGCTCTCTTTCTTCTTTAAGCTTCTTGTACTGGTTGCTTCCAACATGCTTCTGTTAGCACAAGCACTGACTTTACTGTTGCAGAACCAGCAATGTGCAATGCATCCACTCTATTCCAGTCTTAACCTTTCTTGAAAATTTTTAAGCAATGATTTCTTGTTGCTATTAAGACACAGATTTTCATTTTCACTCCATGTTTGCCTTTTTTTACGTTCTCCATCTGAGAGGGACTGCCTAGTAAAAGTTAACACTGCACTACATGGATGCAAAAAATAATACGCAACAGCTCTTTGTGAGCCAATCACAGTGCCATATTAACAGTGCTTCTCTGACCTCTACACTTGTGTTTTACATTATAACACTGCTTCAATCTCAGAAATGCAGGACAACAATTACGTACAGAATTAGTGTCTAATTCCACACACCCCCCCCCCAAAAAACCAAGACACTGGATAAATGGGTGTAAATCAGTGAAACCCACAACTTCTTTCATACAAAAATTGGTAATTTATCAGGGGAGAATACAGTAACAATTGAAAACACAGATCATCACTAATAAGCAAGAACACTGGCATTCCCAAAAGGAGAATAATATGATATAAATCACTACTGTTAATATCTGCAATATTACTTGAGCATGTGAAGTATTACTTTTAACTGAAAACTTATTGTATACCCAGTAGTCAAAATTAGTCTTGCAAAAAGAGCTTTGGCTGAGAAGTAGGAGTATTAATGCAGAAGTAGTAATCAGTGTTTGAAGAATTTCTGCAGACTGTGTGCCCTTGTCTTCAGAAGGAAAATACTAGGGGAGTCTTGCAATGAAAAGAAACAATTTAATAACTTAGCTAAATGAAACTGGTTTTAAAGGGAAAGCTTTCAACTGTGCTCAGGTCTGAATTCTGTTTGCAGATCGCTTTTGCAAGCACAAATTGTATCCACAAGAGCTGTAACCAGTGAGGTACCTATGAAGCTACTAAGATTGCTTCCATCCCATGTCCACAAAAGAGGAGACTGGAACACTTGATATGTAGGGACAAATTTTAAAAATTCACCAATGAACTGGGCTAGGTAACAGTATAAAAAAAAATCTGATTAACCAATAGTTTAAGAAGCTATTTTCAATTATCATCTTGGTTTAATTTTTTTGCTAACCTTGTAAATTAAAAAGCACTTAGCCCCCTCACTTGGAATGGCCAGGAAGGAACAATGCAAAACAGTAGCACAAAAAAGGGGCAGAAATCACCTCTCACTGCTTCCTGAAGAATAAATAGTGAATATAGGAGAAAGTATTTCGCCCTCCCCCACATAGCAGACCCCTGTAACAATTGTTTCAAGTATGTTAGGTTAGGTGTTAGGAAACACTGAAAATCTTAGCCCACCTGTAGATTTTCCTCTCTCTCTGGCATTGGGCCAAAGTGCTGAAGGATCTGGCTGCGAAATTTGTTTCTCAAACTTTGGAACCAGCTACAAGCCTGACTGTATACTACATCATGAAGTTCTCTCAGTTTCTTCAGCTCTTTCTCATCTTCAACCTAAGACAGAACACTATCATAAGCTTAAATACACACAGAATTCAATTTAAACCATTAGTAACAATCATCAGCAAGCCTCAGTATTCATCCACGTCTTGAGGGGTGGTGGAGGAAAGAAGAAAAAGAGATTGTGGTACAGAATCCACACTTCAAACCAAAATACCCATAAAATAGCCACGACAAGAATTATGTCTAACAAACGTGTTCAAGTAGGTCACAGTCTTGCTTTAAATCAATCATTCTGCATATTTAATGCACATTTGACAGCCCCACCTTTTCATTATATTCTCACTGTAGTCAGAATATTTAGATCAATTTCTAAATCTGTTGCAAATAAACCCTAGAAATCAATATTTTGACATGTTTTAGAGTTATGGTGTGAATAGCTAGTAGTTGTCCCAAAAACCCACTTCTTAATTTAATTAGAAAAAAATAGTTATTGGCTATGGATAAAATTAAAATATAATTTATGAAGTAAAAAAGTTGATAGTATTGATTTGGATGGAGAAAAAAAATGCACAATTCTAAGAGAAAATTGTCATCACAAAGTGTCTAGAAAAGTGTTAACTATTTCTATTTTGCTCAGTATGGGAGAACCATATATCCCAGCAATTGCTCTGTGACTCCAAACATTTGGAGCTGAGTCTTTTTGAACAAATGGTAGAACAAACTGTTGGGTAAGAGGAGTGTTAGTGCTCAGAGAGTTCTAGATACCTTAAAATCTTCCAAATATTCAATGTCTGCAGTACAATATCCATCTTTCATCCCTCTCTGTAAAACTCTGAATCTCTTTCCACCAACTGTGTCAACAACAGATCGTCCATCAGGTAGGAAATGAATATTCCGGATTTGCAGCATACAACCATAATCTGCAAAACTAGAACCAGAAGTACTGTCAGCAACAAGTTCACTTTTTTCAAACATTTTTGCAATAAAAAAATGGGGCATTGTGGGAATAACCATGCAGAAATCTTAGCTGCATAAGACAATCAGAATGTATGCTTACTTGTTTTGAGGGTCACTGATACACATCCCAAATTGTTTAGTCCCAGTTTCCATACTTCTGCGAATCATCAGACGATATCTTGGCTCAAACACATGAAGAGGGCAAGGCACAGTGGGGTATGCCATAGTGCAAACAAACATTGGAACATTTCTGGTCAAACTAGAGACAAACCCAAAATAGAGTAAATACACATCTGAGATCAAACTACAAGACCAATTAATAGCAAAATCGCTGCAATACATTTATTTTGTCAACAAGACTTTAAAAAGAATTTAGTGCTGAGCGCCCCTAGATTTTCATTATACCAGAAGTCAAAATATTCTTACCAGGGTGAACATGCATTGCTCTTTAAATATTTAAAAGAACGTTACAAAAAGCATTGGTGTGTTTTTTTCCGATCAAATGTTTATAACCAAGTATTTTTCAGTGGTTTGTAACATAAGCTACCACTGCAAGAAAACTTATTCTGAGATGCACCACTCTGAAAGTTTCACCAAAAATAAAAGAATAGTTTCTGCAGTTACAGTAACTGCAAGTTATCAGCTGAATTACTTCCAACAGTAGACTCTAAAAAGGAGAGTACAGTACAATGCAAAATTTGCTGTGTAACTACATGGCTCATATAGCTGCAAGCAGCTAACAGAGAATGACAGTTTGGTAAAAGATGAAGTTTATTGCATGGTATAAGGTAACTTTTGATGCAAACTGCTCGTGCCTGCTTCCAAGAAAAATAAGGTTTGTTTTTTGTTTGTGTGTGGCTTAAAAAAAAAAATCTTGGAAAAAAAATCTTAAACCAATCAAGTTACTATTGTATACTGTGTTTTCCTCTGTACTGTAAATTGCCTGCGTTAATTTTTCATGAGCATTTTCCAGACAGATAGCACTAAACGTTAAAAAAGGAACTCATTGAAAGTCATTTTATTCAAATGTTTTGTCCTGTTAACAAAAATAACTCTTCAGATTACAAACCAAAATATTAGAGAAGTACTCAATTCCACGACTTCATTTTTTTCCAGTATCACACAACAACTCTGAGGGAAATGCAGAAATACGCATTTCCCCAGGGTCTGCCAGAAGGCATTTACTTATAACAGCAAAGCTGAAACTGAACAGATGGCATATAAACAGAGAGGTGGGCCTGATCACATTAAGTCATACTATCTTTAACTCTTCAGCTCAGAGAGCCTTATAAAAATGTTTTTCTTCTTTAACTTCATGCCATACTAGTAGATATTTATTAATTTTCTGAAGTTAGTAAATTCAAATACTAAGTTCAGTGTTCCCGATATTTAATATGTTCCGTTACCAAATTAAGAAATGCCATCATTAGAATTAACTAAGGATGCGAACATGTCTACTTTGTACTGTATACCTCCCAGTGGGAGCTTCTCTTGAGGTGCTCCTACACTCAGATTATGGTAGCAGTGCTCATTCTTCCCACATATTCCCTACCTATTCTCTTCGGGAGACCACTTTTGATTCCTTCCTCACTGCAAAACCTAAGGAGATGAGGCTTTGAAGCAAAGTGGAAGGCGAGAGAGTAGTGAAGCAACAACAGAGGCAGGGGAGAACCTATCCCCTTAAATCCACTTCAACAATTTGAGATGTGATCCTATAGATATTCCATTTGAAGTGGCTTCCAGGCAGTATCCTCTGAAGGAGACAGGAGATTTGGACCTCAATCTAACACGAATATTTAAATTTCAGCGCAATCAACAGCACCAACTCAGGAAGTATCAAGTATGGTACAAATGGTACAGGATCAAAAGATCCCAAAGCAATCTCGCAAATCTCCATCCATCAACAGAACAAAGACGCAGACTGATACCTGGCAGCTAGGCCTATCATGAGCTGTATAGAAAGAGAAAATGCAGTCAAAGGCAAACTTACAAAGTCTCTGCATGGACACTGGCACTCCGTTAGTTGTGTCAACAATAGAAAAACCTCCTGGAAGACAGCAGGTAGGCTAGCCTAGGGCAGCAGCTGGTGGCTGCAGTGGGTTAGCTAACCTTCCTCAGACAGCAGTGCACACACACCACTCAGACAGATGTTAAACCATACAAAGAAAGTGCCGGCAACAACAAAATTTACATGTTTGAGTTTCAGAATGGTGATGTGTAAGATGGACTCTTGGACAGTCCACCTGTACTTGGACTGTTTTTCTGGAGTGACTCAAAGCTCTTGCAAATCTTGCCCTTTAATACACATATGAATAGCCGTCACTAACTGGGAAGGATGCCTGGCAAGCGAAACAAAGACTGATGCCTCAGGACTTACACGTGCTTGAAGAAAAAAGTGCTCCTTTAGAGAAGGAGCTCTATATACAATTCAAAGAATGGGAATGAGAGAAAGGCATGACCAAAGAGCAGAAAAAGGACCCTGAAAAAACTAATAAGGTATACGCTCAATACAAAGAATATAAACTAACAATTTAAAAATTAAGTTCTAAAAATTAGGTTTTATTTGTAGCTCGTATATGAGAAAACAAGTGTGTGACTCTGCCTGAGACAGCAAGTCTAAAAGAAGCCACAATTGGACAACCTGTTGCAGACCTATTTATCCTCATTAAAGAGCACAAGACTAACAGGGGCACCTGTGCAGATTAAATAAGCACTGCTGCCAACAAGAATCTCTGATCATAGCACAAGCAAACCTCAAGTTCAGCACCCAGAGGGACTGTGCTTGACAATGCTACTTTGCAAAAAGAATCTTGCTTTCAATATTTCCTTGGGTTTAAAAAAAAAACATGGTAGACTTACTCCGAGAGTTCAGCAGTTTCTTCATCATGAATTCTCTTCCTCTCAGATAATTCATCAGCCAGATATTTCATCACTAATTCTTCCAGTAGTACTGTGATACTGTATTTCCTAATAGCCAAATACTTTTAAAAAAATTACCATAAGTATTTACCACAAAACATCTCTCTTCCAAATACCTGGCAATATCCTTATATAACATTAACCAAAAATTCACTGGGGTAGCCATGTTAGCCTGTAGGTTCACAAAACAAGCAACCCTGTAGCACATTAAAGACAAACATTTACTTATTAGGTAATGACCTAATGAAGTGGGTGTTATCACAAAAGCTCATTACCTAAATCTGTTAGTCTTTAAAGTGCCATAGGACTGCCCTCCCACCACCCCTCCCCCCCATTTTTTTTTTTTTGCAAAAATTCAGAACTATTTTCAGTTAAAATTTTTGTAACTGGACAGGGGTCTACAAAATCTGTCTTAACACAACAGTATTAAAAGAGACAGTAAACGGATGTTCCTGCAATCTTAGCTACTATTAGTTGTAGCCTCTAAAATTACTATAACAACTTCTTTGGTACATTTGATAAGATCTGTGTCTAGTCCACGGGTCAGCAACCCACCCAGCACACAACCCAAGAGCAGCATGTGAACCAATTTTCACCAGCACACAAGGCAGGAGCTCAGCCCCGCCCCAAAACCCCCCATGCAGCTAGGAGCTTGCTCAAAGCCCTTCTGCTTGTGGATTAACAGACCACCAGCTAAAATGCTGCATCTTATTAATTAAGCTCCTTTCTAAGTAGGACTATTAGTGACTAAAAAGTATTCCCAGCACTGGGACTGTACACAGAGGTTAAGAAGGTCAAATTTCAGCACTCCAATTAAGAAAGGTTGCTGACCCCTTGTCCACTCAGTGTTATTTGCCAGCTTTTTCACCCCATGAGAGAGAACTAGTAGGCAGAAAAGGTGATAGTAAAGATTACACGAGTAGGCAAGGGAACTGTTACTGACTATGCGTTGAAGTTTGTAAAGCTTTAATTCTCCAGCTTATGTGGCCACCAAAACATGGAAAATCTGAGGCACTGTCAATACCTAATTGTTTTTCTGGATTCAGAATGTATTTAAGATTTTAATAGACTCAAATAATCTGGTTTGTGTGTGATGATGTAGAACATTCCTTCCACTATAGTTCAACAGGTATTCTGAAAATTTACCTCTTTTAAGCTCTCTTTACATAGGGGACACTGAGGTGCGTGGTCTAAACAGCGCTCTAAACAATTCTTGCAGAAGGTATGCCCACAAGGGGTTGTCACTGGCTCAAAAAATAACCTGAAATTTTTTTTAAAAAGAAAATTGTGTTAGCAGTTGATAAACTGATTCTAAAATTTTAAATCAAATTTCAAGAAGTTTAGCTATGCACTAAGAAAAAAACATACAAGTTAAATGAAAGAGAGTCAGAAATACAAGGATTTATCCTAGAATTGAACATTTCCCATTTTTTCCAACAATGTATTCTCTCCTTCATAGCCAACTCGGTCACACTTCTCAGTTCAAACATTCAATGTCTAACGCTGTGTTTATATAAGTAACACAAAAGCCAACAGTGCTTTCTTAAAGCATTAATTTATGTGATATTATAATGGCTATATGATTTAATCTTCACATGCCAATAAGGGGCACACAAATACATAAACTAAATAAATTGGCTCCTTTGGTGGCTGCCTCTGTAGAAATGACTGCAGGACTGAGCAAAATTTATGCTGATCTACCATCCAAAACTAACACCTGGATTCTCTACCTCCAAGCAGCACCACACTGGCAGGAATATGCCAACATGCATCTGTTCCCAAGATAATTAGGAAATAGCTGGCAGAGTATTAAAATGAAACTTTGCAATTCTTAATTTTTGAAGTGGGATAACTCAATGAATGTGTTTGTTTGGTATTTCTCTGTTTTGAAGTTTAATTAAATATAGGTTGCTGAGGGGAAAAAACACCCAGCCCAGCTGCAAAGAGATGAAGAGAATCCCCAGGGCTTAAGGTGCTGTTTGCTCCATCATTCTCAGGAAACCCTATCCTTGCACCCACAAACACGCTGAGCAAGAAGGGATCCCAGTAAATGCTCTCACAGTGCACTTTTCCCAAGACACTTCTACACATCTAACCCCAAGGCAGGAGATGGAGAAGGCAGCCAGGAGCAAGGATCAGAGAGCAGAACAGGATTAAGTGCCTACCCCTCTCACAACTGGGAGTTGCACAGCTCCTGGATTAGTAGAGCTAGTGGAAGGAAGACTCCTGCCTGGGCAAGCTGTTCACAGCAGCAAGGAGGAGCTGAAGCTGCTACCACAAGAAACTTCAGGGATATTTTGGGGCTAGCTCCCTCTCATGATCCCAACAGCTTGCAATGCCTAACACCCCTGGACATGCAGCTCCAATAAAGGCAATGGAGGAAAAGGTGGGTACATAAAAAACAAAGCAGGGACAGAGCAGCTGGGGTGCTGGTTGTCATTTCCTAGCCATGTAGAACCAGGAGTTCTGCAGCTCCTTCTTCCAACAGGGCAGCTGCTTAGTCCTTGCTCCGTGTTCTGGCTCTTGCTCCTAGGACCATCTGGGAGGTGCATACAAGGAAAGGCAGCGTGCACCAAAATTTAGCTCTGATTTTGTGGTCAGGAAGCAGCTCTTTGCAAACAGCTTCTTCTGAGCACCCTCCATTAAGAACTCTAGTTCTATGAAAGCATGCTTGCACAATGGTGCTCAGCAGACAATGGGTTAACAGCAACCAGAACTATGGTCCCCTGGAAGGGAGGCGTGGCTTCCATGTGCAATAGAGACCAATAAATAGCACCACAGGACAGTCAGAGGACTAAGGAAATCCGCCCCAAGGAACCTTGGATACATTCACAAGACCGCCATGATCTGAGTCAATCCAGGAACACGTGCACACAGAAAGCAACAAGCTGGGATACGGAGTCTGAGCCCTAAGTTTCCTCGAAGATGTGTGGTTGCATAGCTGCCTATTAAGCACCGCGCAGGTGCTTGGAACTGCAGTGGGGAGAGATGCCGCTAACTAAGCCCTACACCTGCCACAGCACCCCTCCCCCAGCCAGATTTACTTCAGCCATAATGTGATGCCCTCCCCTGGCCCAGTTCTACCAGAGCTGAGGCAACAGTAGACAGGCACCCTGGTCCCAAGCTGCTGCAGTGAGAGAGAATTGGGGGAAATGTCTTCTCTCCCCACCACAGCCCCCCGAACAGCCTGCTGCACCTCAAACCCCATCTCTCCTGCTGCCCCCACTCAAACACTATGCCCCAGACCTGAGCTTCCTTCCACACCCTGAACCCCTCATCCCAGAGCCCACACCTCCAGTCAGAACTCACCCGCCTTAAACCCACTCCCTTTGCCCTCACTCCCACCCTGACACACTCCATCCATGTGCAGACAGAATTTGGTCATGCATGACCTCCATATCAGTGCACATATTGCAAAATTCATTCAGCACATGAAGATTGGGAAAAAATAAAAAAAATTAAAGGGCTTGGACTCTTCAGCTCCACAGAGTCCTGGGACCCTAGGTTCAACTTGTAGTTTAGCAAAATGGTGTGCGGACACAATGGGTGTTAGCAGTGTAAAGGTGGGACTCAAACCCATGTAGGTACAGCCACTAGTCTGCAATTCTAAGGGCAACAGGAAATCTGTGTGTCTACACTGCAATGAAAGCTTCAAGCAAAGGCTCAAGTCTAATCACCCTTCACCTACCTACATGCCGATCACACCAAGTCATAGCTCAGACCCACATCCCAGGACTGCACAGAGAGGAAGGATCCAAGCCAAAGTCAAACTGAGACCCCTACTTTGAGCCCTATAGCTCTGAAATATAGACACTGCCCCACTGAACTTGTGCTATGGAAATCTGCCAAAAGTATTTCGCAATACCAAGGGCCAGTTTTCTTTGGCCTCTGGAAAGTCCAGTTCACTAAACAGTCAAGTTTTTCTACCATATGCCACGAACAAAATAGCAATTCTCTCAATGGCTGATAAGCCAAATAAGCAATCAAAATTTCCCAAGAGTCAGTGTGACCTTGTTGTTTATGTATGTACATACATCAAGTACTATAATAAATGAAACATCTGACAAAGAAAATATTTAGTTTAATGTATCACAGCAAAGTGACTAAGTATTTTATCAATTATAATCAGTTAACTTGGTAAAAACTATCCTCATTAGTTAAAATCAGTGTTTATATTATGTGCTGCAAAGAGCCACAGAAGACACATTAAAGAGCCACTTGTGATTCATAAGCCTATGAGTATCAGAATTAAGGTGACCATATTCTAGGACAGTTCTAGGAAATCAGGTTATGGTTGGACTCAGACACACATAATACAGTGAAGATGCGGAAGCCCCACTTTGGGACTCTGGGTTTAACAATTCCTAACCTGGGGCTAACAAGTGTGTAGACACACAAGCTCTAGGTTAAACACAGGGTCTGCTCGCTCAAATTCTAACTCCTCCAGGCTTACATTGCACTGTAGAAAATACCCTCATACTGAGACTAGAAGTCCAGAAGGGATCACCATGCTCTTCTAGAATAACTTCATGCCCACTGCAGGCCACTATTCTCAAATAAAATAGATCTCTAAAGAAAGTCATAGCCTCTTTGCCTCAGTTTACACATAAAAGATATATACCCAAATCTATAAATGTAGCCAACATATGGAAGATACCATACAGATACAAAATATTACCTCATACACAGAGAGCACTCAAAATCTGCCACATCAATTAAGTGCTGTGGAACTGTTCTACAAACCAGTGAACATGCCGTGTCCCTTTTTGTTGTTTCTAAGAGAAAAACAAAAAACAAGAAAAAAGATACTGCTTGAAGATAGAACAAATTGAAATAAGTATGTCTAATCTTGACAGTAATTGGCTATTTACCTCCTTGTTTTTTGTGTTTGCTTCCCCCATCGTTGAACACCATTGCATCCTGTTCTGAAAGGGAAAGCTTTCTTTTTAGGAGAGCACCTTTTTCCTGGCCAGAAAGCAGAGGTTCAGAAGAAACCCTTTTTAATCCATCTCCTTTAGTAACCTTTTCTGTTGAGTTAAGAGCATGAGCAGATTGTACACTATTCAGGCTTCCTCTGACAGACTCCAGTGTTAGCTCTGGCATTCCAAAATTCTACAGAAATAAAATGAATAAAATATGAAAGTGTATAACTATTGTTAACTAATAATGTAAGAGATGAACATGAATAAGTAGAAGCCAAATTTAGACATCAATAAACTTCACTGCACAGCCAGACCCAAGAGTTAATGTATGCAATCTGGTAGTCAAGAAAACCCCTGCTGATATTAAAAAAGGGGGGGTTAAAACCTCTGTTTGCTTCAGGGATGAACTTTTAGCATTATTAGTGTTAAATCTTAAATAAAAAGTTCATTAGGTTGTGTCTTATGACTTCTCAATTTTTTTTTTTTTTTTTTTTTTTTTAATAAAGTATTTCCCAGCTGGCACGTGAAATTTAATAGAAAAAACTGAAACTAACAGAAAGTCAGGTGTAGCAGTATACATGTTTAATAGGAAAGAAACTTAAAAGTTTGAAATAAAGATTAAGTTCTGATGTCTGGACAGATACCAACCAAAGGCAAAACACGTGTAAGTATAGGTTTTTATTACTTACCTGCTCTAGATGAAGCTGTAGATTACAGTCGGACTCTTCCATTTCAGAACTAAGTGTAAAAGATTTATTTCGAATATGAGGTGAGGTCCAAGCAGATTCCTTCAGCCTCTCTCTCACATTTTCTGGTGACAGCAAATCACATAATGTCTATAAGATAAACATCTTAACATTAAGATTAGGAGGAAAGTTTTATATAGGACTTTAGTTAATGTAACTACCTAACCATCATAAAACAGATTACTTTATATCTAAAATTCTTATTTTATATATATCCTTCCACTTAGGTTATGTCTACACTACGAAATAAAGTTGAACATACTGAAGTCCACTTTTTACCCTAGATTTTATAAAGTTGGAAATGAGTGTCCATAAATGTCCAAAAACTGAAGTTTGTCTCCATTGCTTTAGCTAGGTTTGACTGCATCAGCAATGCATTGTATGTACCTATCTCCATAATACCTGCAGCCCCATTGCATTCTGGGTTCTCATGCCAGTGTGTTATAGGAAAAAAGCATGCCAGAAGTGCTTGTGGTTGTCCGATACCATCCCAGAGTGTAATGTGTGTGTGTCCCGCGCTGGAAAACAAAGGTCTAGAACAATGAATTTCACACCATTTTTTGGCCTGTTCACCAAAAGCCTGCCCTGGCTCATGCAGCTGCACAGCGCAAACACGGATCCTGCACAGCTTATACTGTTGCAGCGTGTCATGGCCACTTCCTAAAGCATCATGCAGTATTATATTAGAGAAAGCCAGTGGTAGGATGAGATGTACGCAGATGATTTGGAGGATGATACTGAACGGGATAAGAGGAATGCAAAGCTGCTCTAGACGCATTGCTCACAGTGAAGTGCCAGTTCTGGAGACATGAAACCAGCACATGCTGGTAGGACCACATCGTTTCGGAGGTCTGGGACAACCAGAAGTGATTAGAGAACACCTGCATGCGAAAGGCCACTTTCATAGTACTTTGTGATTTGTTGTCCCTCCACCGTGTACTGTAGCAATATCAAAATGAGTCAACTACCGGTCAGTGGGAAATTAATTCAGGGTTGGCAGATCTTCAGTCGGAGCTGCAGCGATCCAGGTAGCCAACACATAACCGGTAACCATCTGATACATAAGACCATGACTTGGGGAAATGTTCAGCACATAGGGGGTGACTTTGATGCCATGGGGTTTCCTAACTGTAGGGAAACTGGAGAAAGAGGAGGAGGGAAGAGAGCAAAAGATGGAATGCACATAAACAGCAAGGCGTATTCCTCCACGATGTTGCAGGCATTGTCAGTGAAACGATCTTTGTGATCCACTATCTATGCAGGATGGTTGGGAAAGGTGTACAACATATGCATCTTTAATAATTCTCCTCTGTACAGAAAACTCCAGGATGGGACTTTCTTCCCTGGGCAGATAATCAGGATTGGCAATGTGGAAATGCCTAGAGTGATACCAGGCAACTCTGGTCACTATCTGCTCCCTTGGCTCATGAAGCCATACACAGGCACCCAAGACTGCACCCATGAGTGCTTTAACTACAGAGTGAGCACATGAAGAATGGTGATGGAATGTGTATTTGGCCATTTAAATGCCAGGTTCAGGTGCCTTTTGACCTGTTTGGACCTTTCCCAAACAAACATCCCCACCGCAGTTGCACAGTGTTGTATTCTCTGCTACATTTGCGATTCAAAGGTGGGAAAATTTCATGCCAGACTTGGTAGCAGAGGCAGATGCCATAAGCAGGGTTTATGGAAAGCTGAACACAGGGCATTCAACAATGCACATGAAGAAACAGCAGCAATCAGGGAGGCTTTGAAAAACAGCTTTATGAATTAGCAGACAGCCACGTGAATCTGCTGTATTTAACTATTATGACACCACCCCAACTTCCACAAGGTTGTGGGCTTTACCTTTCTGAAACCATGTCCAACTTCATCCCACCCCATGTAAACCAATAAATGACATTGTGGTTTTCACAAATACATTTTTTATTTACAGGGGTAAGGGCAAAGGGGCAGCTGGGGAAAAGGGAACCCTGGCTTCAGAAAACACATTGGCACTCAAACTCTTATCATCCAAGTACCCTGTGTCTCTACTCTGCACAGAAAAGTGTGACTATAAAGACATCTAAACATCTTATAATTACAGAGGTTATGAGCATAAATACATGAAAGATGGGAGTCTAATGTAAGTGGGCCACCTAAGAGAAAGAGCAGTACAATTTATCAGTATCAAGTTACCTTTTCCACTTCTAGCTTTGCTGGAACAAAATCTTCATCAAGGGACAAGCACTGTAGGAACAGTTGTAAGGCATCATCTACAAATCCAGCATCATGCAGCACTTTTGCTTTCCTGAAGTAAATCTGAAAATATAGAAGTAACATTTTGTATTTTCATTAAAGAAATATCAGTATTTGGACACACTAGAACGTTACATGTGTTTTCTCTCTCACATGCAGGTGAGAATTTAGATGAGAGAAGGCAGTATGACTCTTCTACAAAGCTTAGAGGGTCCACAGAAAGGCAGGACATACCATTCTCTCTAGTCTCCTTCTTCCCCAAAGCTACAATAGAATCTCAGAATTAGAGCTTAGGAAAATAGCTTGTCCATTATGCTGAAGTGTTCATAAACTTTGAACAAAGCAGTAGTTATTTCCAAAGTTTACAATTGAACACTGACTTAATATACCTTTGAAATTTTACTTTAGAAGAAAAAAATACTAGTATTAACCATCTTAATTTAAATGGAACATGCAGAGTTTCTTTATCTTGTCAAATTTTTTTAAAAAGTTCCCTCTATAGTCTTAATAGTTTTTTGGTCTTTGATGCTACCTGACTGCCTGCTTTTGGGTGTGGTGTGTGGCTGACCGGTCAGTTTGTAACTGAGAGATTGGGTGAGATGGCGGCATTGTGAGGAACACTCTTGCACATCTGCACTGTGAGAAAGGGTAAAAATCCTATACTAATCCTTGATGCACAGGTTTCCATGTATCCTCCTGGCCATGCTACAAGTCGGAAAATTCCTTATCTGCATATGGGAGCAATACACCACAAACACAGAGGTGGATTAAGTGATCACTTAATAAAGCTATAGCTTAAAAATAGAGAGGCACTACCCGCCCTGTCACCTAAACTGATACATACTAGGCATTTTAATTGGATCCAGCCTGGGCACTACAGTGGTCCTACTATACAACACAACTTGGAGCAGACTATTCAAGGAACTTGTTGTAAATTCCTCTTTAGAGAACATGTCCCTGGCCATGGGCTGTGAGGTTTCTGTGTGCCTTCCACTACCCTTTACCAGACAGCCTCGAGATGTCAAGCATTTTTAAATTAAAACTTGGATTTTTATTGATTTAACAGTGCTCCCCACTAATCCACATAGGAATAAAATTAAAATGTAAAAGGCTTTATTATAAAAAACAGCGTTTAAGTGACTACATAATACAGGTAAATGCAAGGTATAGGGAGTGACCGTTAGGGTTGCCCGTTGCCTATGCATATTCATAAGCTAACTGCCTATTCATGAGCATCGGTTTGAATTCAGATGCACGGATTGGACCATTTATGATGCTCATGAATATGTAAACGGAATGTGCATCCTGGTTGCTGGGGCAACGCAGGTGCAGACCTGACACCTGCAAGTGTTCAACCAGGTCCGCCCTGGCTCTATAAATTCTGGAGCCCAGCCCCGGCTTTCTCAGTCTGTCAGGGAGCAGCAGAAGAGAGGACAGCGGACTGAAGAGCAAAAAGGGACGGAGTTTAGAGCTGGACTCAGCCTTAGCTGAAGATTCGACGAAGAGCGCTGAAGCAGACCTGCGCGTCAATCTACGCACCCCAGCCACCGCGGGACGCAGAAGCCTTTTCGAAGAGCTCCGGCTAAGAAGCCTTTTCGAAGAGCTCCGGCTAAGACGACAAGAAGAACTGAACTGAACTCACTAAAGTCCTCAGTTTTTACCTGAGGCAGGCTCGCCAGGCAGACCGCGCCGGCAGGTGCCCTGCCTGGGGAGCTGCATAAGCGGCGGCCTCTGCTGGCTGGTGGCGGAGCCGCTGCCACTTTTTAGCCAGGGGTTTTTTGTTAACCACACTGGCCTTTTCCCCTGGCCTCCTCTTTTCTCTCCTATCTGTCCTGTCTGCCTGCCGCAGCTGCCAGTAAAAAGCGCGCCGTGAAGGCCTTCCTTCCTAGGTTGCTGTGGAGACCCTCAGGCCCGGCGACCGGATAGACAGATCGGGAGGATAGGTATTTACCATCTGATCCCCACAAACATTAGGGTTATTAGCTAATTAATCTAAATGGAGTTAGGGTTTATATTTTTTTATTCTGTCAGTAATATTGCTAGTGGTAGCATTAGTGGTACTGATCCCTTGTTGCTGTTATTACACACAAGGTAGATCAGAGAGTAATATTGTTTAAAGCGCCTTAAATTGTGTAACCTTGTTCCCAGGGTTTTTATTTGTAAAGCACAGGAGGCGGTCTACTGACCTAGCCGCTTTACTTTTGCATACAAAACAGAAGATTAGATAGAGGTTCTATTTTAAAGGGATCCAGAACTGATTGCTCCCTCCGCTGGGTAGAGCTCACCCAAGCGGGGGTTGATGCACAGGGGGATAACCCATTAAAGGGAAAACCCCAACTAGGATTCTACATATAACAATATAATAATTTAAAGGGACAACCCATTAAAGGGAAAACCCTATCATTTAAATCCCTGCAGGGTTACATAACACCTCAGGCGTTGTCAATAAGTCCTGAGGCGGCCTTAGGAGGCAAGTATCCTATTAAAGTCTGAGGAGTCTGTACCTATACTTATTAATCGTATACATTTACCTTAAAAGTCCTAAGGTAGTAGCCTACGAGCTACTTCTGGAGGTCCCATCTGCCTGGCCAGCAGGGGTAACCTCACTTAGGCACTTAATAAATCCATCTGTTCCTCTGGGTTGCTGGGGGACCTAGGGTAGAACATCACCGGCCATTCTCATAAGTGAGAAAAGTGCTCTGAAGGGGGCGGGTGCCCCGAGTAAGAGGAAAATAGTATTGTTTAGTTCCTCCCAGGACAAGGCAGTAAAGGGGCTCTCTTACCAGAGGGTTCGACATAGGCAGTTCCTGGGAGGCCTCGTACTATAGTCCTTTTAGGCCCAAATCAACCCATTAGCTGGAAGCCTGTTACCAGGGTAAACACCCAGGCACAATAATAATAATAATATAGGTATACATTCTGGAAGCCCGTTACCAGATAAAATAACCTGGCATAATTATATAAACACATACATATTAACATATAATATAAACACATATACCTAAATAGTTACACATTAATATAGAAATATTATCATTATCGGTTCTGGTTTGTTTCTTTTCCCTTACAGTACACGCAAGGAAGAGCACCGAGTTGTGTATCTCCGCGGAGTCACCAGTAAGTTAAAAAAGGGTTTAGCCTAGACACTGTATCTATAACAAAATACAACTAATGGCTATTAGTTAGTTAGTCCCAAATCCTGTGCTGAGACTCAGGGAACAGGGAGAGATACATAGTTGTAGTTTCTAGAAGCATTTAAAAGATACATAGTAAGATAAAATATAAATAGGTGATAAATAAATAGGAAAGAAAAAGTGTTCCATTGTAATAACCCAGCTCTTATTAAAATAAGAGAAAGTTAGTTTGTGGACAGTTGACCCCTCGTCTGTCATCTTTTCTGGGGAACAAATAGGCTCTGTCACACACCCTGAAAACCCCCTTGGATCAGACACTGTTGACTTCGATCCAGGTAGCAGGGTAAAACCTGGGCTGGTGCTTGGTGGCTGGTGGAAAGTCTTAGGCAGCCTCATCGGCCGTTTGGTTGTCTCTGTATTGGCCATTGCAGCTTGACCTGTGCCAGCCTCTGTAGATCGTTAGAACTCAGCTCTTCTGAGTCCTATGACCCCAATCCCTCACCCAAAGCAGACACCAAGTATTCAAGGGGAAACTTCAGCCTATGAAGTTCTCCCTTTACCCCACAGTCACAAGGCCTATCAATAAAATCCCAGGTCTTTCAATCCTGTGGACCATTCCTTTTACCCGGTGAAAACTAACTGCCAACCTGTGACAAACTGATTTCCTTGTCAAGTAACTTTCATTAGTGACTCAGTCCTACTCCTAGTCAAATGCACTACAAAGCCTTGGCCAATTTGGCTCTTGTATGAAGAAAACACTCAGCCCTGATCCAAAAACAGCAACACACCCACACACAGACAAAGTTACCAATATAGGATAGAGAGGGTGGCGATACTCGAACAGAGTAAAGAGGGACTCTGCATGGCATGGGCTAGGCTTTAAATTAAAAAATGGTCCCTAATCTTCCCATATCAGCAATCCTTTCCATTGACAATTCTTCCCCTGACAAAGCTCTCTGCTGAGAAAAAATTGCCATTTTTTTTAAAAATGAAAACTCATGTCTCCAGTAATCATGTATTCTCCAAAAATACTAAAATTAACAACTTTCACATTTGACTTTAATCAGCTAATTTTGTCCCTGAGCATTAGGACAGCTAGATCTCGGCTATGATTCAGCAAGATAAAACTTGACAGGAGAGATTTTTTTTCCTTCCTGCAAAAAGATGAATATATAGAACTTTTTGAATCCTGATGTACCTTGTTTTGGGTGATCAGTTCTGAAACACGTCATCTAATTCACAAGTTTTGCTAATATTAAGTCCAAGATGACTTTTACAATGACTTGAGATCAACAAGCGAAACCCAAGTTTATAAAAAGGAAATTCAGGGCAGCTTTACCTGTGAAGTGACAGCCATAAGTCCGTAACAAATGGCTGAGTTTCCCCATGACAGCTGTTCAATGAAAGTATGATGAAAGTTTCCTCCTAAGGAAATGTCTACCTCTACTCATCTGGGGCAGATTTCTTGGAGCAGATAAGTAATATGGCTTTCCTCTTGAATGTCCACATTTTTAAGAATGGAGACTCAAAAGGTGGTCAGACTTTGCTGGAAAAAGCTACAGAGCAGGGGAACTATTATTGATGTGGGCCACTACAAGACTTTGGTAAGTGGTCAAGCTTTTCTGTGAAGAGGTTGGGTCTGGTACTGAGATTGGGTGCAAAAAGGAGCTCAGCATAGAGGACTGGAGTGCAGGAGAGGGCATGAGGCCAGAGGCAGTCTGGGTGAAGGAGGGGGTTGTAATCCGGGGTAGGGTTGAGGAGGAAGTATAGGTGCAGGAGAGGATTCTGGCCTTGGGGAGGAGGGTAGGAAGGGGTTCAGAGTCTGGGAGTTGTTACTGGGACGGAAGGAAAACAGGGGAAGCTAACTGTTCAACTGCTGATCTTGGGCAGCAGCAAGTGGTGACCTGGGGTACGGAGCTGGAGGATGGGAGAGGCGGGGGTGCCAGAAGCAGGCTGTGGCCAGATGGCACTTACCCAGGCCTCTTCTGGCCAGCAGCCCAGCAGGACCCCAAAGCAAGCTCCCTGCCTGCTGCAACCCAGGCTGCTCAAAAGGGGGCTTTCCTTCATGTGCCTCTCTGCAACATGTACCTCTAGGGGGCGGGTGGGGGTGGCCTGAAACCAGCCAATGGGAGCTGAAATAATTAAGCTGGAGGTGGCAGCAGCATGCAAAGCCTCTTTACTACCCTCCCTTCCCACATGGAGAGGTGGGGGGATCTGATGGTGCTGGATGAGAGAATTTGCTACACTATGGGAGGACTATTATCTAGCATGTTGCTAACACTTTTATTGCTTACTGGGTTCTTAGAAGACATTTGGGGTAAATTACAAATAAATAGGACAGAACTCAGAGCCAGGACTGGTGGTTTTAAACAAACTATGGGACAACAGGAAGCTTGGCCACACCCATGATAAGTGGTCATCCTGCTAACTAAAAATCATGTGGATGTCACCAGATGAGAGTTCTGGATTAAAGAGGCTCAACCTGAACTAATAAAATCATGTTGTCAATTTAACACAGTAAACCCCCAAGTTACGCAGGGGTTGTGTTTCTGCAACCCCCACGTAACTCAAACTTCCATGAAAGTTGAGGGGAGATGGGAACCAAATTGTAGTCTGGTTCCCAGGTTCCCCGGGGTTGCAGGAGCTGGGAAACTGACCAGCCCAGCAAAACTGGTCAGTTTCCTGGCTCCCAGAGTGGCAGAGAGCTGGGAACTCATCTCAACAATTGCGCTAGCTCATGTCCACCACAAAACAGCTGGGCCAACTCTGAGCGACTGATTTTGCAGCACCATTAAGATTTCGCCTGTTCATCCCTGTACAGACAGAAGAGTGGCTAGGGTAAGCTTAAGTGCCACTGAGATGCCATGCATCAGGACACAATACTCAAGTAAGGAGCCAGGCCCAACCCTGAGGGCTGGGAAGCTACCATTGTTGGGTCAGTGAGATGGTCTTCCAACACCATCCTGCTCCACAGACACCTCTCCTTCACTCCAAGACAGACAAAAAACTTAGGTTTGCCTAGGCCAGGTCTTAGTGATCAGTTAAAATAGCTCATGATATGGTAACATATGCAGAACCTTCCTGAGAGCCACTGGTGGATTGGGATGAGCTTTTTGGGAAGTTGGGGGCAAGACTGGCCTGTGTCATACAAGAGCAAAACATTCTTTAACATTTGTGTAGCATCAAGACACGTCACAGACAAAAGTACATGTATCCTGAACAATTTAAAACCAAAAATTGATAAAAATACACTTGAATCTCTTTAATCCAGCAAATTGGGAAACAGGCCATGCCAAATTATGGAAGTTTTCAGACTACAGATGTTCACCACAAATGACAGTTGAACAAAGTCTATTACTAAAGCTTTTGTATATACAAACCACTATATAGTACTGTACATGTCAAATCTTTAATGCAGTATATTCAAACTTTTGCCTCTCTGTGTGTGCATGCGCGTGCACGCATTTTAGAGTGCATATATTTGTCTGTCTATGCTTCTGTAAGTCCATTTGTTCAAGATTTCTCCTAAACTGCAACAGCTAGGACCACCAAATTTGTTACCCAACTACTTCTTATCCAGACTTAAGCCAAGGTCAGGGTTTTGTTGTGCCTGGGAAAATGGGAACTGCTAGGAATGGAAGAAGCAGGGAGGTAAAAAGGAGGGGCACAGACAGGCAATATGGAGAATGGCCACTGGGGGCATCTGCAGCACCAAGAGAGGGCCCGGCAGCGCTGCATCTTGCCTCTCACAAAGGCCTGGTAAGTAGCTCCCCTACTCCAAACTCAGAACCTGCTACCTTCCCCCATGGCCTCCAGGCCACTGCTGGACAGGAGCCAACCCCAGACAACCTGTAAGCCACAAGAAGTGAAGCTTTAGGCCAGGGCAGACCCTAGAAGCCTGCAGGCCATAGGAGCCAAATAGAGGGGGCAGCCACCCAGAACCTGGCTCTGTCCCCCTCCCAAAAAAGGATGCAGATAGCAGGGAGCAGCTGTAGAGGGGACAGCCCCCCACAGCCTGGCTCCCCATCCCCAGACAACCTGGTGGCCACTAGGAAACTAAAGCCGAGTGCTGGAGACCGCCTGCACCCCCTCCAGACAGGCTGCAGGCAGCTGTTGCTGGCCAGGGTCAGCCCACAGGGTGCCACTCCTCTGCCCTCAACAGGCTGTAGGACAGGAAGACCAGTGCCCCCAAACAAAGTCCCTCTGGAGCAACTGCGGGGGAAAGGGGGGGAGCAGCATCAGGCCAAGTGCTGCCCCCAGCCCACAGAGCTCAAGCCCCCATCCAACAAGCACATAGCCCCAAATACCCCACTCCCAAGAGGAGCTACTGGGCAGGGAATGTTGTGTCCCAGCAGCACTACCCTTGCCACCACAGATGGCCCCGGTATCTCCCCCGCCCTAACTTCTGCGCTCCAACCTGCCTTGATTTCTGCACCCCACCCCCACCTTACAACCCTCTGCCCTAAGTCAACCACCCCTTGTCCTTCCTTACCCCAAACCCTCTCTCCAACCTTCATTTTCAAAAAATACTATCAGTGAAAAACACATGTACATTTTTCATTTATTTTCAAAATATTACTTCAGTTAAAGACCTAAGTAACACCATGTACATCTGCTAGTTATTATATATAAGCAATGAGGCAGAAGCTCATTAATTGTACAGTAGTGTTCTGCCATTCTTCATGTTTAGTTTAAATTTGTGATACAGTATAGTATGTACACACACATATGCATATTTATTTGTTAAGCTGTACTTAAACATTTGTTTCTATTATTGTGGCATTGCAGCCATGCAGGAGTACAACCTATGGATGTTCCCAGAGTACCAACATCAAGATGGACATCTGAGTGTACAAACACGAATGCAGAAAAGCAGTCTCTCTTATCTCACTGACTCCCAAATTTAACAGTTTTTTGATCCTTCCCTACCTCTCCCATCAAGCATGTAAACAATGATTTAAAAGTTTGCCTGAAAGTAACTGGGTCAGCCAAATTATTTTGATGTCATCTGAACAACAATTCACCATTAGTTATATCGGACACAAACGCAGATTAAAAAAAAAGGCAGCACAGCCTGTAAGCCAACTTACCTCTGGCCAATTTGGCATTTTAGAGATGATAAAATTTAGATCTTCTATGGCTGTTTTAAACTCTTGGAGACCAGCATATGATTCAGCTCTGTAAATTCTTAACATTAAGTCACCAGGATCTAAAGACAAGACATCTTTAGTTAACAATACATATATTTTGACTGCTTCTCTAAAACTGGACAGTTTTAAAAAGCTATCAAAATGCTTTGCAAAATATTTGGCACCCCTTAAATCCTAAAAATAGCACAGTCCGATGTACTTATGCAATCTTAGGTTTTAAGATAACCAGATACAACTCCTTATTAATATAAATTTGAACCTAAAAGTAAAACATGAAACCTACTCAGGAATCCCAAATACATTTTGGAATATAAAATCGACAGTCAAAGAAGTCACAATTCAGTTTTGCACTCATATGTACATTATTTTGTTTATACTTGTTTTAATCTCACCTTTACAGAGAAAAACTACACAGAAAGTGAAATCTTAGTACAAAGCATTGCTATAAAAAGTCTAATTTATTTTCAGCTTTAAACATTAGTTACCATTTCACTCTGCCTAGGCCACAAAGTTAGACTGGTCATCTTCACTGCAATTGTCAAGCACTACTGTGTATTAGGATTCCAAGTATTAACAGCAAAAAGGTCTCAAGGAACATAAGACTAGAAAAACAAAAAGCAGTCAAGTAGCACTTTAAAGACTAGCAAAATAGTTTATTAGGTGAGCTTTCATGGGACAGAGCCACTTCTTCAGACCATAGCCAGACCAGAACAGACTCCCTATTTAAAGCAAGGAGGACAAATCAGAAAAAGATAACCCAGCCTCCCTCCACCTCCATCACTCCCCCCACAAAAGAAAAAAGGTGGCATTTGCTTCCAGCTCTCACCTCCCAATATTTTACATGGGCAACGCAGCACAGCCACTATAAAAAACAGGCAGACAGTGAAGACACATGGAGCTAGCTGCCTCCTACAAAGGTGAGTAAGAGTGGGTTAGGGAGGGGGAGGAGAGTGGGGGGCTGGTGGTGCCTGGCTTTGGGGGAGGGAAGAAGCTTGGGTGGTGGGCTCATGGGGCTATGGTAGCTGGCCCAGGCATCACGGGGCTTGAGTAGCTCAGGTTGGCGGTTGGGCAGCTGGCCCCAGCAGCATGGGGCTTGGGCAGCTCAGGCTGGCATGCGGGTGGCTGGCCAGAGCAGCGTGGGGCTTGGGCAGCTCAGGCTGGCATGCGGGTGGCTGGCCAGAGCAGCGTGGGGCTCAAGTGGGTGGGTGGCTGACCCAGCAGCGTGGGGTCCTGGGGACTGTTGGGCAGGTGGCTGGCTCTAGCCGCATGGGTCTCAGTTGGGCAGCTCTGGCAGTGCAGGGCTCAGGGGGGCATGCAGCTGGCATGGGGTCCAGGCAGCTGGGGCTGCATTAGGCACCTGCAAGGGGCCAAGAAAAACTATTTGTACTTTTTTTTTAAAACAACATTTTTATATCAAGTTTGTGTTTATATTAAGTTATGAACTGATTTTTTTTGTTAAAAGGAGGATGGATGATGGTAAAGAAGAGGTAGGAGGCATAAGCGTATCTCAAAAGCGGGACATGATACCGAAAAGTTTGGGAACCGCTGTTATAGACTAACAGATATTTTGGAGCATAAGTTTTCATGGGCAAAGACCCATTTTGTCAGATGCACGAGTCTGACAAAGCGGGTCTTTGCCCACGAAAGTTTGTGCCTCCAAAATATCTGTTAGTCTATGAGGTGCCACTAGACTTCCTATTTGTGAAGATACAGACCGACTCAGCTACCCCTTTAAGACTGGGGGGTGGGAAGAGCTCTGACTGGGTACTTGGCATGAAATATTGGACCTGAAATTACTTAAAAAAGAGTCCTGTAGCACTTTAAAGACTAATAATTGATTAGGTGATGAGCTTTTGCAGGCTAGACCCTCTTTTCCAGGGTATTTTGCATATGCAATTTTTAAGCTATGTTACCTAGTTACCTAGGCAACTAGCAAAGTTGTCCGAGCCGTGTTGGGCCCTGGATATTAAAAAGACAAGGTGGATAATATATGTATTCTATTGGTCCAACTTCTACTGGTGATAGAATTCATGCTTACAGAGCCTTCAGTTTTGGGAAACAATGTCACAGCTACAGACAAAAACAGAGTTAGCAAAAGTAAGCAGGTATTTCAAGGGACCGTTAATGTGGCATCAGCCACTACCTACCTAGTATGGTTTTTCACATAAGGTTTATATCTGCAAATGGGAGAGACTGTACTTGAACTGTAGGTTGTTTTTAAATGCATATATTCCAGCACTGCAATACTTTAAAAGAGTGTGAGTGAGCTTTGGCCCCAAGTTCAGGTTAAGTATATGCTTTCATAAAAGTTAAAACTATACCCCTACAACACCTGGATTACAAACATCCAACCACTGTTCTATTACAAACTGTGGAAATGAGAATACAAGTGTAAAAATATATATACTTGTACTCAAACTTTAATTTGGTGAAACCAAAAGTGTTATTCAGGGAATAGCTATTTTTAACGTACCTAAAATATCATGAAGATTCATGAAATTACACAAGGAAAAATAAAGCTAGAAAATTCAAATCAAACTGTTTTTGATTATGGTATAGTTTAATAAATTGTGGAAATGCACCAACAGTTGTGGGTATAGCAAGAGTTAGATGCGAAGATAAAAAGACTTAAAAAGCCTTCAATCTGGCTATGTCTACACAGGCACAAATCTTCAAAATAGCCATATTTCGAAGATTACTAATGAGGCGCTGAATTGAATATTCAGCGCCTCATTAGCATTAGGACACTACTAGCTGCAGCGCTTCGAAAGCCCCACTTTCAAAAGTGCACAGCTACACAGGTGACCTTTTCAGAAGAACCTGCCGCTTTCAAAGTCACCTTATTCCGATCAGCAATCGGGATAAGGGGACTTCAAAAGGGGTGGGGTCCTTTCGAAAAGGACCCCCCGTGTAGCCGCGCGTTTTTGTGAGCGGGGCTTTCGAAGAGCCACAGCTAGTAGTGTCCTAATGCTAACGAGGCGCTGAATATTCAATTCAGTGCCTCATTAGTAATCTTTGAAATGGTCATTAGCATGGCTATTTCGAAGATTTGTGCCCCTGTAGACACAGCCTCTGACTTTGACCTGACAGCATCCCTTTAACAATTTCTACTTTATTTCACCTTGAGTGGAAGGACCATCCATCCTCCCATTTGTGAAGAGTTACTTTTATAAATGTGGAAGTCTCCAGCATTATAATTCAGCTCCCAAATAAACCACTTTTAATAAACTTCCTCTTACCTAAATAAGGGTTTGTTCCTTTACAACTTTTATCTTTTAACCTAACTAAACTTGAGAGAGTGTGTGTCACTAAATTCAATTTCAGGGCAACAAATTTATGTCAAGCAGATTGTGAACCGTGTCTGGGTAAAGCAGAACTAAGAGGCCAACAAGAGAGAAGCTTCTTTAATACATATCTAAATTAAAGGAATTTTTAAAAAAAGGTAAGCTGATAATCTTTTCCCTCTCTGAATCATAAGAATTTCTCTACTTTACTGAGTAACAAAAAAGTATACCAAGCCAATAGTTCACAATATATGCTAATGATCATGTAGCTGTCTGTTTTTACAGGGATGTCTTGTAAGTACACAGTCAGATCAATGAATATAAAGATCCCTAAAGATGTATGACATCCTGTACAGCAGTGTTTCCCAAAGTGTGGTCCATGGCCCAGTACTGGTCCTTGGAAAAAGTATACTGGCCCTTAGAAAATACAGATTATCACACACAATCCTATTAATTTGGTACTTTTCACTTTTTCCACACAATAAGGCACTTAAGTATTTTATATCAAGATTTATATTATGTATTATTGTGACTAAATAACAAAACAGTAAAATGTATTCATTTTTCATATGTTTATATAATAAAAGTTGTTACTCCATATGGTAGTTCTAATGCCCTACAAGCATTAAGGACAGCTGAATAAATCTGTAAAGCAGGGTTTCCCAAACTTTATATGGTCGGAATTTTTCTTTTCTCCCCCCAGCACCTGTTTTTGGACAGCCCAAAAATTTTTGCTGGCCAAAAACAGGTACTGAAAAAAAACCCCAGGTTCCAACTACATAAAGTTTGGGAAACCCTGCTTTACAGATTTATTCAGCTGTCTTAAATGCTTGTAGGACATTAGAACTACGATATGGAGTAACAACTTTTATTACAGTCAGTACTTGGAACACCAATGGTTTTAGGATGACAAAAAGGAAGAGAGCACCAATGTACAAAGGATCATAGTCTGACAAGCTCTGCAACATAATATTTGCTTGAATAATCTTCATTAAAAACTACAGCTGACTATTAAGATTTAAAGTTATATTTTCATGTTTTACCAGCCATTGGTTAAACCCAACCTAAAACTTAGTAAAACAAACAATGTAATGAGGAAGAAAAACCCTCTTCATTCATAGTATTATGTCAGACCCAAAAGCAGTGCTATCAACTTACCAAGAAGGGGGGCAGAGGTGGCCTTCATTTATGGTCTAGCCGAAAAACATTTTCTATCTAAATCAAAAATCCTACACCACAAAGCGGTGTGGTCTTTCATATAAATGTTTATCATCACAGAGACCCATTTGCAACCAAGAAGCCATTTAGATTTCACTTCTTTTGGTTTATTCCCTTCTGTGTGCACCACAATGTTTTAAATAACTTGAATGTATCAAACTATTTTAATTCTTAAGTTACAGTTCTTAAACTAAATCACTCAACATTCCATGCTTCTATGGCCCCACTGACACAGGATGCTACAACTGTGCTAAAGAACTAGGGTAAACTCTTGTTTAACCGGTACTTGAATAAGGGGCACAACTCCCTGTCCCCTGGCAGCTGCTACAAGATACATTGTAATAAACTGGCAGAAATAAAATTGCATTGGTTTAGTTGGAAGCAGCTCTCCAAGAGGGACATTTAGATGGTAACTGACAAACCTCATGTCTCAGCAGCCTGTTCCCTAAAGAAACTAAAAAGACATGCTTAATCTAGCTCCATTAACCACGTAGTTAGCTATTTATTTAACTAGGTAACAAGCACCATCTCCCTCCTCTGAGCCCAAGCCAGTGCAAACTCCCCAGAGAGCTGCCTGCTCTTCAGGGGAAAGCTGGGGGTGAGGAAGACACACAGCTCGTTCCAGAGCTAGCTGCAGCACCCCCTCGCTGTGCCACCCACTTTCCCACCTTCTGTGGGGCTCCACCTTGGAGGGCTTTGCAGAGCCCCGAGTTGGGAGATGGCAGCTACAAACCTGCCTCCTCCTGCCCAGGCCTATGGCTGTCCTACAACACAGCACAGAGCCAGGCAGAAAAGTAAAGAGCGCAGGAGACTGAGGCTTGTGTACTGTCCCTCCCATGAGGGGGGGGGGGGGGCGGCGCATCCCACTTAGCACTGTCCTGGGAGTGCAGCTGACAGGTTCCTCTGCACTCCTACACAACATGAGTACTGAACTCTCTCTTACCCAGAACATTTGATTATCTGGCAACTACCTGGTCCCAGATATCAAAGAGTTTACTGTTATTTAGGACAGTTTACATCCATGCATAGAATGCTTCCAAAAAGAACAGATATTCAACACTCCTGTTTAAGATTTATTTCTGACAAGTTTATTCTGAAACTGCATCTAAAATTTCCCCCTAATATAAGTCTGTCATGATCATAAGGGTTAGCCAGAAGCCTGGGAGTAAAAGGGTTAACCTCCTTAGCCAGGTGGGGTTGGCCTATAGGAATTTAGGTAAGAATTGAATTTTTTGGCTCCTCCCTTTTTCTGTCCTCTGGTCAGTCTTCTTCTTTCCAGCCATGAGAGAGAGATGCAGAATATCTCCTTCCAAAAACAGGCCCTCCAATCTTCTGTAAGTAGGGTAAAGTTTACATAAGTCTGTTAGGCTTTATTGTTTGATGGTTTAGGCAGTGGGACCTGATGTCTGTGCACTTTTTAGAAATGTTCTTTTCCTCTCCTTGTAACTAAGTTCTAGGCCCATGGTGGAGATTCCCCATGTGTTTTACTTTGTGACTCTTCCATCTAGTCATGAGGCTTGCAACACAAATATTGTTGTAATAATAAGAGTTCTCTCTTTTTATTAACTTGGTATTGGTTAGTGTGTATGTCCTGGTTTTTACTTTTGGGGCTGAGATTTCCCAAGTAGTCTCTCCCTGGTTTCCTTATTATTACTTGGGTGGTGGCAGCAAATTTTATCCCTCAAATCTAAGGCTTTTAGGATTTTTCAGGGAAAGTTTATACCAAAACCTGGTAGATAAGGTTTTGGAGGTACTTTTGCTGGCCCCCACTTCTGCATTTATCTTGCCAGAGTGGGGAAGGAGCCATGACAAAGACTCTTATCAAACGAATCCGTTTAGCTTTATATCTAAAAAAAACTTTTCCCCCTTGCAGCTGGCAATTCCATGCATGCAGTGCCCAAGTATTAAAAGCCAAATGTTAAATATCGTTTCTAAGCATGCCATACTGAATTTCTGATCAGAATGAAAGTAAAGACTTCAGCTCAAAAACAAATTCTTCTTTCCATAATAGAAGGCACCATTAAGAAGCATCTTGCTTCTGTCTTGCTAGATATTTATATCTTGTACATCACTATACTGTCAAAATGCCTGGATGACCTAACTAACCTCACTGAACCACTGGCTAGATACAGTGGAGAACAAAGCATGTTATCACTGCTTAATAAATCATAACCCAAGTACACCCTTTCACCTCCCACCCTGCTCTCACAGTGAATTATAAAACTCCTGCCACACCCATCTGTGATGTCACTAGCATTACACAACCTGTCCCCCTCCATGCCCCGTCTGCTTATGCAACTAGGCCTGGCCTGCTGGGAATTGTCTCCCTGACACACTTCAGAGGCTCAGGAAACAGGTCTTTCCTTGGAAGTAAGGCAAATACAACAGGCCTGAACCTAAGAGCCCCTATCGCAAACCAACAATGCTTATGTCAGAGGCACGGACAAAGCTGTCCTGGGAAAAGGTAAGAGGTGAGAAGGCAGCAGTGTCCCCCACTCCACAACCAGCCCTCCCGTGTTTACGCTCCCCCACCAGCCCTCATGCAGCCCTCGGTTTCAGCCCAGCCCCACAATCGACGCTCTCTCGCTGCCTATTCCCGCAGTCACTGAGCAGCGTTAGAAAAGTCATCTTCTGGAGTTCTGCAACTTTTGACTGGTTTCGAAAAGGCCTATCGCCGCCAGCCTACTCCACGGCCGGCTGGACCAGAGGTGGAGGGCAGGATACAGACGAAGTACTAGAAGAGTGACAAATACACTCAGCTCTGCGACACAGCCGGGGAGCCAAGTCTCTGTCTGGGGCGCCAGCTAGCACCAAACCCACGCGCACCCCAGCCGGCCCGAGTGCAGGTGGGGGCCGTGGAGACAGGCCAAGCCCGCCGTCCGTTACCTGCTCGCAGGGCCTGGCTAGCGGCGCTCAGGCTCTCCCGGAAGCGTCCCTGGCTCAGCAGCTCCCCCAGCCGGTTGCCGGTCCTCGCCCTCTCGCACTCGGCCGGGAACCACTTCTCCGCCAAGTGGCTCAGCACGACGGTGGTGCGCAGGGGGGCGGCCCCGGTGCCGCCCCCGCCCGGCAGCAACAGGTCCCCGCAGACGCGGCAGCGGGCGCGCAGCTCCCTGCGCAGGCAGCGGCGGCAGTAGCTGTGCCCGCACCGGGCGGTCACAGGCTCGCCCAGGAAGCCCCGGCAGCCGCAGCAGGTCAGCGGCCCCTCGGCCGAGCCGCCGCCTCCTTCCTCCGGGGCGCCCTGGCCGCGGCTCCCGGCCAGCCCCTGGCGCAGGCGGTAGTTCACCACCAGACAGTCCACCAGGGTCTCGAGGCGGCGGGGACCCTCGGGCGGCCCGAGCCGCAGCGCCGCCGAGTACATCTCCAGCGCTTCCTTCAGACGGTTCCCCAGGGCCAGCCGCTCCCCGCGCCGCAGCAGCCGCTCCTGCTCCCCCTCGGGCTCCCGGGGCCCCTGCGAGCTCACAGCCACCGACGACGCCATCCTGCCGCGCGGCTCCCCGAGGGGGGTGTGGCACTCCCCGGAGCTCGGGCGTTGCGCTGCGCTGCGCTGCGCGCGGCGGGGAGGAGGGGGGAAGGCGGCGGCGCGGGAGCTCCCGCCCGGTAGATGGGCCCGGCCTAGACCGCCAGCCTCGCGGCGCGCCCGTTAGCCCCCTTCCCCACGTTCAAACCCCGCCACGGACCCGCGGCTGACGCTCCGCCGTTGGCTTACATAAAAAGCTGCGTCACCTGACCGCCACGCGCACTCGCCATTGGCGGAGACGGGCCGCGCGGGGGAGGGGGGCGGCGGAGATTACAAAACACAGCTCGCTGCTCCCCGCGTGCCGCAGCTCCGCGAGGAAGGGGCGGGGCCTGGAGGCGTGCGCGAGCCGAGGGAGGAGCCTGCCGCGTGGTGGGGGTGGAGGCGGGGTCGGGGTCGGGTTCCCGGTGTGCCGGCGGGGCTGAGCGGGGCGACGTGTGTTAGCCGGCCGGTGGGCAGCGGGTAGCGCCTCTTCTCTGCGGGCGCTCGCTGCCGCGTTAGGACAGAGCCTGTCGCCCCTCCCTCCACGCCAAACACGGGCCCTGTTCTCCAATCGCTTTAAGTGGCGCCGGTCTCTGGCTCTGAGGACAGCGCGATGGGTCTCTGAGCCTGCACCGCCTGCTCGGCAGCCAGGGCACCTTTTCAGAGGGGGTGACTTGTTCAGGAGCGAGGGAGGACCGAGGGTCGTGGCTTCAGCCTGCTCCGTACAAGCAGCATACTGGTGGGGGAGGGGGCAGTGTGCCTTTTCATTTTTTCCATGGATGTGTGGAATAAATTTTGTTGTATGCATGAAGGCAGGTGTGGATGTGCACCACCAATAGAAATACATGTTGCCACTGTGGGTGGCGTTGGACGCCCTGCTAATGAGCTGGGTGGCACTTGAAAGTCCTGCTGGGCTGCCTAAGCACTCAGCTTACAGGGAACACTGGTTGGGACGTGAACCAATCCCACCCACTCTCCCCACATAGCTCACTTCTTTTCAGAAGGCACTAAACTCTTTTATATTTGGCAGATATCTTAGCAATTAGCTGACAGTAGCACTGTATTTAATTCCTATATAAAAGAAAGGAAAACAAATATTAGACCCACTGAGCTTTAATTATAATATATTCTGACATCTTGTGGCAAGTCACTTAAGAGACGCTCGTTAGTCCTAACATTTAAATTTGTATTCTTTGTTACTAACACTGTGGAGAGCGAGACTGACAAGACTCCTGGGCTTTAGCTCAGCCCTTAAAGGGAAGTAGGGTCTAGTGGGTTACAGCAGTAGGCACAGACAATTGGGGTCTATGTAAGAAGATCAGAATGACCATAATGGATCATTGGTCCATTTTTGGTCCGTCATTGAGTCATTGGCTCAAGGGTCCATCTAGCCCAATATCCTCTCTTCCAACACTGGCTAATGCCGGGTGCTTCAGAAAGTATGAACAGAAGAGGCAAACATTAAATAATCTGTGCGCTGTTGCCCATTCTCAGCTTTTGGGAAACACAAGCTAAGGACATTATCATTGCCCATTCTGACTAGTAGCCATTGAAAGACCTATCCTCCTTGAACTGATTTTGTTCTTAACTGGACCCCTGTTACAGTTTGTGTCTTTTCACCATCTCCTAGCAAAGAATTCCACAGGTTGAACATAGCAAAGCAGTTTTTGTTTGTTTTAAAACTGCTGCCCATAAATTTCATTGGGTAGAGTTTTTGGTATTAAGTTAGTACTGAAGTAAATGACATTCCTTTATTCAATTTTTCCACACCACTCATGATTTTCTAGATCTCTAATATATCCCCCATCCTTCATTCATTTTCTTTCCAAGTAGAAAAATCCAATTCTTCTGTATCTCTCCTCATATGGGAGCTGTTTCTTACCCCGATCATTTCTGTTGCCTGTTCTGTGCCTTTTCCAAATCCAATATGCCTTTTTTAGATGAGGCAACCAGATATGCACCAGTTTTCATAATGTGGGCATGCCATGACTTTATGTAGAAGAAATATGATGTTTCCTGTTTCATTATCTTTTCCTTTCTTAAATATTCCCAATATTCTGTTAGTTTTTTAGGTTGCCAGTGCACACTGAGCAGTTGCTTTCAGAGAACTATCCACAATGATTCCAAGATCTTTTTCTTGAGTGGTAACAGCTATTTTAGACCCCATCATCTTTGTTTGTATAGTAAGGGGATTATATTTTTCCATGTGCATTACTTTGTATTTATCAACACTGAATTCCATCTGCCCTTGTGTTGCCGAATCATACAATTTTGTGAGATCGCTTTGTAACTCTTTGCAGTTAGCTTTAGACTTAAATATTTTGAGTAATATGAGCAATACTTACTTTTGTTTGTTTAAAACGTACTGCTTATTAATTTTTATTTGGTGATTCCTAATTCTTGTGTTATAGGAGGGATTAAGTAATGTTTACTTATTTACTTTCTCCACATCAGTCATGCTTTTATAGACCTATGCTATCTCAGTTATTCTTTTCTTCCAAACTGAAAAGTCCCAGGCTAATTAATCTCTCCTCTTAAGGCACCTCTCCCATATCCCTAAGCATTTTTGTTCCCCTTTTCTGAACTTTTCCAATTCCAATATAACTTTTTTGAGATGAGGTGACCACATCTGCACACAGTCTTCAAGAAGCGGGCACACCGTGGTTTTCTAAAGAGACAATAAGATATTTTCTGTCTTACCTGTCCCTTTGTTTATGATTCCCAACATTGTTTGCTTTTTTTTGTCTGCCACTGCACATCAAGTGGACGTTTTCAGAGAACTATTCCTAATTACTAGCAGATCTTTCTCTTGAGTGGTAACAGCTAATTCAGACTTCATAATTTTATATGTACAGTTGTGATTGTTTTCAATATTCATTGTATGTAATAATATTGAACTTCATCTGCCATTTTGTTGCCAGCTCACCCAATTTTGTGAGATCTTTTTTAAATTCTTTGCAGTCTGCTGTGGACATAACGATCTTGTGCAAATTTTCATCATCTCAGATTTTTCCACCTCACTGATTTTCCCATTCTTCAGATCATCAGTGAATATGATGAACAGGATTGGTCCCAATACAGATAGTTTGCAGACACCACTAGTTACCTCTCTCCAGTCTAAAAACTGACCTTTTGTTTCCTATCTTTTAACCAGTTACCAATCCATGACAGTTTACTTTACTTAAGAGCCTTTGGTGAGGCTATAAGAGCATGATATGACCGTAGAAAAAGCTAAAGTGAGTGTGTTTAAGTCTGTTAACTAAAGAGGCTTGGGTCTATAAGCTAAAGAATTGTTCCATTTGTTCCTCTTGCACTGGGGAAAGCAAGTTTCTGTACATTCTTTGTAAATAAATCCAAGTGAATCAAAAAAATGCTAGACTCCATCAATGTCTGTTTCCAAATGAAGCATCATTGGGATTCTCAACTTTGAGTTGCTGCTCAGATCAAAGATGGGCAACAGTTGTGTTAGACGTGTAATCTAGTTTTGAAGAAGAGAGATTGTGAGCTGTTGAGTTAGACTGCAACAAATAATGGAGGTGCTTGCAGGAATCAAAAATGAGCAAAAGGATGTAAAATTAAGTTAACACCAGAAGTTTCATTCCCAATAATAATAATAACAACAACAACAATAATAATAATAAATTAGAAAACAAAAGCAGCATCTGGAAGAATCCTTGTTTAAATGATGCAAAAGCTCCATATCTACAAGGGAAAAAATCCCTGGGAGGCTTATTCACTCAAGTCAACGTTATTACTAAAATGAATGGGTAATAAGTGGGGCAGAAAGGTAGGTTTCTAGCAGCTACTTTAGAGGACCAGTTATTTCCATCTTTCAGACCTTACTTCCAGAAAAGAGACTGCTTTTCAGGCCTGGAACAAGTCCTTGACATGCAATTTTGACCTAGCTTAGCACAGCTAACAGCTTAGGCATTTGGCAATGGACTGTACACACAACTGAAGTTGGACTTGCAGATCAAGATCAGTGAAAGGAGACCAGCAACAAGGATTTGCCACAGAACTTGAATTTTTGCCAGAAGAGGAAGCCACCAGTATGGTGAAGGATGGAAGCTGGTCAGCATTAACCCTAGAAGTACAATTCTGTGTCTAATATGTATGATTAAGAGTGAGTTCTGATCTGATTCATAATCTTACTGAACAATTGAAAAAAGATATATTTGTTTTTTTTTTAAAAAGGGGAAATTGGCATTTTTGCATTATTGCCGAACACTTCAGTTGCATTCTGGTACTATGAGAAGAGTGGCCACAAAGACAGATTGTCATAAATTTAAGGCAGACCAACAGAGTTCAAGATGTCTAGCAAAAGTTTCTGTCCCAATTCAGGAAAATGGAGATTGCCATGGTGATGGGGCAAAGCTTTGATGGAGATACAAGGAGCAGACCCAATGTTTAGGTCTGGGCAGTTAAATAACAATAATCAGAGTGTGGCTGTTGTTTATGTAATAGGATATGTGATGTGTATGGGGATAGTTGACACAGACTCAAACATAAGTTATTAGACCAGACTTGCTAAAAAGGCTATTGAATAGGAGACCCAAAATTGGGATGCCTAGGTTTTCTCAACAAACAAAGCAGCAGAAATGTAGCACTTTAAATACTAACAAAATAATTTATTCAGTAATGAGCTTTCATGGGACAGACCTCCTTCATCAGTTCAATCTCATTTCCAATACAGGATGACATTTGTAAGTATAGATGGCCAAAAAAAATTGCAATAAAAACTGACAAACCAAGTACATAGGACTGAAGGAGGGAATTGAGAGGAGCGGGGATGTTAAGTGTCCTGCCGGAGATAATTACAAGCATCAAAGGAAAGGAATCAGTCCTTGTAATGCGTGAGGTCATTGTTGTCTCTTTTCATACCACATGTTAATGTATCAAATTTGAATATGAATTCCAATTCACAAATTTCTTGCTGTAATCTGTTTTTAAATTCTCTGTGCTCTAGGACACAAATTCTCGGGTCTTTAACAGAATCTTCCACTCCATTGAAGTGTTCATTGACAAGCTTATGTGTGTTGAGTTTTTTGATGTCTTCTCTGTGTTCATTTATTCTTTGGTGAAGGTTTTGCCCAGTCTGTCCAATGTACATAGTGTCAGAGCATTGTTGGCACATAATAGCATATATAATGTTGCTGGAAGTGCATGAGAATGGGCCTTTGATCTTGTAACTAACGTGGTTAGGTCCAGTGATGGGATCCCCAGAATAAATACGTGAACAAAGTTGGCAGCAGGGTTGTTGCAAGAAAAAGTTCCAGGATTAGTATTACTGTGGTGTAGCCTGTGGTTGCTGGTGAGAAGCTTTCTTAGGTTAGGAGGTTGTCTATAGGAAAGGACAAGCCTGTCACCTAGGGCCTTCTGGAGTGTAGTATCATGATCTAGAATAGGTCGTAGGTTTCTAATGATGTGTTGCAGTGGTTTGTTGCAAGGAAAAGTTCCAGGATTAGCATTACATTTCTGCTGTTTTGTTTTGTTGGAGTACAGACTAATATGGCTACCTCTCTGTTACTATTCAACATGTTAAGTTATCTCAAGTGGAAATTGACTGGGGCCATGGTACCGTTTCAAAAACTGGGAAAATTGTTTCAGAAGATTGGACCTCTAAAATTTGAGCAAAAAATTGTGTTGTTGAAAGAGTGCATGGGCTAATAATTGTCTTGGATTTCATTATGGCTATTAACTGTGTGATCAGGTCTAGGAAATATGTCATACAAACTTAGTCTGTCCCTTTACAAACATGGTTGTGACATTCCCCAGGGTTCAATTAGGAGTCTTGAACAGCTATGCCTCCTAACTTCTCTGGTCTGGGATAACTCTTACACTGCTTTGCTAGTGAACAACCACCTCTCCAGGTTCTGCTTGCACGGTCTCGTATGTAGCTTACTCCCAGCCACACAATATTGAGGGCTACTAGCTAGTCGATTGTAATCATTTTGTTAGTCTTTAAAGTGCTACATTTCTGCTGTTTTGTTTTGTTAGAAAACAGACTAACACAGCTACCTCTCTGTTACTATAAATTACATGAGGAACACTTGCACTGAATCGACAAAACTTTTGTTGTTCATGGTGTCAGGGTCTCTCGTGAACAGGATACTAATGATATTTAAATGAGACCCTCACGAGGAGGATGTGAACCTCCTGATCCACAGATCCCAGGACCTGAACTCAAACCCTGCTACAACCCCCGCTATGGAAGAGTGTCACCCCGGTACGCTTTGGACCCCGCTAAGCCACCTGTAGGGAAGTGGCTGGCCGGGATAGTGAGACTAGAACAAGGATTGCTGGTTGAAACAAATTAACAATTAACTTTATTGACAGGAACAAATCAGATTTAAACAACAAGTATTATTACACACTTTGACAGTATTTAAAGACTTACAATTAACCTTGTATCCATGTGGTGTCTCATCTCGAAGTTTTTATGAGACCGGAAGGCAAGAGTGTGAGTTATATGAAAGTAAGTTTAAAGGGAAGGTTTAAAATCCCTGTGAGGCTTCCTTAGGGGGAAGGGTGAGGGTGCTACTCTGCACCTTTTCCCGGGGCTGGGGTGCTAACCTGACCCAAAAGGTGCTGGAGCCTCGGAGGCCCTTAGGCTATACCTTTTCTTTGAGGCCGCCGCGACCTTCCGTAGGCTCAGCTGTAAAATCCAGTCCTGGAGGTGTTTGCCTTTTACCAGGCCGGGGAAGCTGGGGAGGTAAAGCAGGACTATTTGTGTCCCTGCCTTACTATATTATTAAGGAGATAAAGGGTAAAGAAAGGGTAAGGGAGGCCTTGCCTTCACCCTAATATGTAATAATTAATATAATTAATATGTTTTAAAACAACTGAAATCTTATTATAACAGAAAGCTCTATTCTTAACAGTTATAACATTAAACTAGTAAACTTGTAGAAATTGTCTTAATTTAAGTGTTCTTCCTAAAGTCCGACCCAGGGCTTTAAGGCCCGGCCCTGAGGGTCAAGCCCTCAGGTACTGTGCCTCCCCCATTGGGGAGGCACACAGCAGGGGTGCGACCCCTACTCCCCCAATGGGGTCCCGTCGCCCCAAGTTGGTGGTATAGAAATGTGGGGGTTCAAAAGGTAATTTACGTGTCCAGTAGATATGACGCAATTCAGGTAAGTAGTCAAGTCCGGTGGTAGTCAAGTCAGGTAGATTGTCAAAATAGCGATGGTGCAGATAAGATGGTGGCCTCAGGGTTCAGTGACTGGGTACGCAGTACCCACCGTGAGGTGGGCCAGTTTGCCACCCGGTCACTTCCCCTTTGAGGCTGCTTGTGGCGCTGGGTGGTGGCGGTTAGAGAGCGCTGAGAGGGTGTTGCTGGGGGTGCTGGCGCCGCGGTGACAAGGCGGCGCTGTGTGATTCAACTCAGCTCAGGTGAGATCAGCTCTGATGGATCTTCGCCTCTAAGGCTGGCCTGAGGGACTGGTGGACGCTGCTTATGCAGCCATACCTCCCTGTGCAGGGACACAGAATGTTCTGGGATCCCAGGGGCCGCCAACTGGCGGAGACTCCTGCTTTTATGCAGGTGCCTCATGAATAATTCAAAGTTCCGTTTACATATGTATGATTCTATTAGCATACTGTCATGGTTTTCAACCAGGTCCTCCTGGGCTTGGAAGGTTCCAGAAACCTGGAGCTCCGCCCAGTCAGAGGCCATGATTTTAAACACCTGCTCATTAATAATTCATGAGTTCAGGTTGCCAGGGGAGCTAACTGACAAAAAATGACCATTGGTAATGCTGCTAAATGGCAGCCTGTGACACTAGAATTTCATGTGTCTGCACTGATGTTACACAGCCAAAGGCATGTTTTCCCTGGCCCACGGGGACGATTATGTCCTTAGGTGTTAAAAATCCTGACACATGGGTGCTTAAGAAAACCTCCATGAAGATCAAAGTTTTCCCATGGTAGGTGAAAGTGTGAACGCTGCTTTGTCAGCAGGAGCACTCTGCTGCCAGCAAAGCAAACCCTCCTCATTGGTGGGGTGGAAGTACTTTGTCAATAAACATGCCAACAAAAAGTGTTCACACACACTGATGCTGTATTGACACAGTCCTGTCACTAAAAGCTGCGCAGTGTAGAAGACATTCCGTACAGGGCAATAGCACTAGTCTTGACACCAGAAATATGCATATTGTAATGCACAGTACGCTCATGAAAGGTACAAGCTCAAAGTCATTTCAACAAAAGAAATGATGGTGTCCCAAAGGAGTTTCCTATATTCTTTTACCAAAACACACACTAATTAAGATAAAATAATGATATGTTTATTAACCACAAATTTTAAATGATTTCAAGTGATAATACATAAAAGTCAGGACTGGTCTCAAAGCAAATAAAAATATAATACAAGATAGTTCCTAAATTTTAACAAGATAAGGTTTTCAAGCAAGTATCTTTCCCTGACCACAAATTGTAATAGTTCATGGACTGGGTTTCCTTTCAGCCAGGGACCCGCCTCTTCCCCAGTTTGGAGTTTTACAGATGTTTGTTGATGTTCTGAGCAGAGTTATGAGAGAAGAAGAGGTGAGGTGGAGGCCCCAGTATTGGAGTGTAGACTGTCTCTTCTCATGTGAGGGCTGAATGGTCTGTGAAATGAGGTGTAATTTTCTTGTTTATCTAATAATTTCTCCTACAGTGTTGATGCACACATTTTACCAGGACACAAAGTTCAGCAAATTGAGTTCAAAAATAATATCTCAGAAGACGTATTTTGTACAACATTTACCATAATCTTGTAAAAATGGCAACCTTTTTAGCGCTGACCATCACAAAGGCCCAGATCAGACAACTGATTTGTAGGCAATTGGTTTGCAATGAGCACGTTGTGCTGCTCCCAGGGGCAGGAATCATTATAACAGCTATAGGCTGTGGTAGCTCTCCAGCAAAGGGAAAAACAGGGAATGGCTGTAATCTATTTTGAGACCCAGGCTCTTGAGGGAATCTTATCCACCAAAGTTCTCAGGATCTAAAACAAGAACTGATCTGTCTTCGTTTGCTGAATGTTTCTGAGAAACAACAAATAATGAAAAAGGGAACTGCAATTGCAAAATGTGGGCCGTTGGGTTCGGTAAAAGCTGATGAAGTAAACTATAATGGGGAAGGTGAATGTGCAGAGCTCCTATTGGCCCTGTTCCAGTGCAATGTTGTAGGCTTAAATGGAGAAAAGCAAAACAGTCTGATACTTTCTGGTTAAGAATCAGGAAAAATCTTCCAGATCTAATAAAGCTTAAAGGTTGTACTGTATTGGTGCAGTGCAAAACAGGTTGAACCTCTCTAGTCCGGCATCCTCTGGATCTGACGGGTGCTGAACCAGAGAATTTGCCAGACCCTGGGAGGTCAATGTTATGTAACACATTATCAACACTTCCACTGCTTACTGGGCTCTCAGAAGACATTTAGGGTTAAATTGCAGCTAAATAAAAGCACAGAACACTGAGGGCCAGGATTGGTGGCTGTAAACAACTTTATGGGACCATGGGGAAACTTAGCCACACCCATGCGAAGTGGTCATCTTGCTAATTGAAATCTTGCCAGACAAGACAGCACCAGACTAAAGAGGTTCAAGCTGTAGACACAGTGACAGGCTAATGGTGAGGGTATCGTGCATTCATTCTGGTGCATGCTAAACCATTTAAGCAGGAACTTAAAATTTTGTAAGTGATCTGTGATAAGCTGAAGGTGGCGGATTTGAAACTGAACCCAAAGAAATGTGAATTGTTCAAAAAAATAAGAGAATGTGTTTTAGGAATACAATTAGTGAGGAGGGAGTTTTGACTGAAAACAAGAAAACTGAGGCTGTACAGAGCATATCAACACCCTAGATGTGCAAAGTCCTGCAGGGCTCTACTTCTATGACATAAGGTGCATTTGTGGGTTTGCTGATACTACAAAAATATTGCACAGATGAGTGAGAAAGTGAAACCACTTTAGTGGTCAGAAGAGTGTGGTGTAGCATTTTCAGGGCTGAAAAATGCTCTAGTCACTGCTCTTGTCTTGGACTATCATTGTTTCAAAGACCCCTTTCATATTTTGTGCAGCTGCCTGTGTAGTGGTTGTGGAAAAGAATTGACACAAGAACACCAGGGACTTTAGAAGGTGGTTGTTTGTTATAGCAGAAATCTTAGGCTTGGTCTACACTGGCAGTTCTGGCTCTCAGCCCTGGTCTGTGGGGCTTGAGCTGCCAACCCCTTGTGCTATGGGCCTCTGGCTGTCAGCCCTTTGATCATTCCCTGGGCTCCTCTCTGAAGTTCAGTGCTTAAAAAACACAACCAAAAAGTCACTTTCATCTATGTTTTCTTTTTAAAAAGAAGAACAAAACAAAACTTCTCTCTACGTTTAGTCCATGGAGTTGCAGAAAGACTGAAACGTTCCATTGTGTTCAACAGGGATATTTTATTTTTTTTCTCATATTGCTAATATGTATCGGTGCTGGACCAAAGAGCTGATGAAATCCTATGAACTTTAGACAGCTTTGCAATATGAATGACTATGTGGCTGGCCTTCCAGTCTACATTTTCATGCCTTTATTCTAAAGAAAGAGGCATGATTTTCCAGTCTTTCTGTGTGTTACGTGACGGGATCACTATCTAAGAGAGAAGGGATACATATATATTTCATAGTTACTAAAGTCCTCACACAAGCACAAAAATGGTAATTTTCTGTATGGAGGTCAGATGAATGGCCACAACAAGTCACAGTTATGCTCTATAAAAGGGTAATTCTTAGCAATTCTGAAAAAAGGCAGGTGGTGCTTTTGAGCCTTCCTCTCAGGTATTTGACTGTGGTTTACAAAAGCCATGTCACTCTCCAATTGAAAATATCAATCTTCAAAGTCACATCTCTTCACTGGTGGCAATAAGAGAAAAAGTATGATTTTTACAGCTTAAGTTATATGATTAGGTAACTTTTTTCCTACTGTAGTTGAGAAGACTAGCCAGGGTCAAGTGGAGAGCAGCCCCCATCAACCTTACAGCATGCAAGGTACTGCTGTAGGTATGTTGATTTCAGCTGTACTATTTGCATTGCTGACATAGATTGATGGTGTAGGTAAGCTCAGTAGTTGTGCCAACACCACTGCCTATCATGCTAGCTCTTTGTACTCCCCATTTTTCTGTAACCATCTTCTGTCACTTTCCCTGTAACATATTCTGTGTCGCTTGGGTTAGAGGCATTCTCTTTTTTTCCCCTGTGTTTGTACAGCACTTGGCACAACAGGATCCTGGTTCGTGAATAGCACTCCTAGGTATTATAGTTATATAAATAATAACTCTACACTGACCATGGTCCAGTACTTGGCATAATAAACCCTGGAATGGTTTAAAAAAGGGGGAGCTACGTTATAACAACCAGTAGGGTAAAAATTAATACTTGCATACTATTGGCAACTTGGCATCCCTCTCTACATGCCACAGGCTCCCTGCCATCCCAAGTAATGTGTCAGTAAGGACTCTGTTAAGTAAAACTGATGCGCTTCATAGAACTCCCAAGCAATAACACTGAAATGCAAAAGTCATCAAAAGGTAAGGAAGGAGAGAGTCTGCAGTTGGGTGTTTAGAGCAGGTAGGGCTGATGATCTAATAAAGAGGTTCCAGTTAAACTCCATCTCCTCTCCGAGAGATACGCCTAGCTCTAGTTCACAATCTCTGAGTGGCAACCAGTTGGCAGGAGTCAGCAAGCTTAGGTACCTAAGCCATTTCTTGATGCAATGTTAGGCACATGCCTCGTTCCACACAAAATGGCTGAAGGACAATGAATGGTCATTGCTTACAACATACCTTTTAACCTAATGGTTGGTACACTTGACTGAGCAATGGGAGCCTCAGGTTCAATTCCTCCTCTCTGAGGGAGGAGCAGAAAGGATTTGGAGAGGGGTCTGCCTCACTCTCAGGAGTGTTCTCCATCCACTGAGCTATGGGATATTCTGGTGTAGGGCTCCTTCAGTCTCTCCCGAGGAAGCTTCTACATCACGTGTAAATGTGAAAATATGTTGGGAGTAAGGGACCTCCCAAGGCTTTGAGAACTGGACTGGAGAGTCATTTTTCAGTCTAGCTGTCTCTTTGGTCCTGTGGCAAATGACTCTGTTGTCCAGTACTTAAGGTGCCCAAGTGGGAGGTGGTGGATGCTGGGTCCAGTCTTGCTGCTCCAACCACTTTTCATTATTTCTTCCAGAGAAGAGTAGACCAAAACTCTAAGCTGGGGATGGGGAGAAAAGAGACACAGACAGCTCTGCATTGTAATCTGCCATTTTGAGCTGATACACGTGCACTTTACTGTGGTATGTTAGCAAATGTATTTCTTGCTATCAGGTTGACTGTATTTAGCATCTGTCGATGTTCACTCTCTGACACTTATGAGTTACATTTAGCCACCAACCTACATGTCTTGAACAGGAAGGGAAACTCTTCCAATCAAACTTCATTCTTATACAATTGAGTGAAAAGAGTGCACTGTAGCTCATGAAATTACAAAGTCTACTTCTAGAATGAAAACTGAGAATAAATTGAGAAAAGCTTGTTACTTTATGAGTATGTATCTTAACAAAAAAGACCAAACTTCCTGCGGTAGCAATAAAAAGCACTGCAGTTTCTCATTAATTTCAGAACTTCGGACAACACTCAGTTTTATCATAACCAATGCCTCCAAAATTCACAGAATACCTTTGCAAGTCCCTCTCTACAACAACGCCACCTTGTTTAGTGAAAAGGGTACTCAGAACGCTATGTATTACAGGTTACTGCATTTAAGATATGCATAGGACATGGAAATATTGTTGCTCATGATAATGGGAAATTTCATTGCTATAACCTGAAACTGGACCTTGCTGTGAATGCCATTAGATGTATTATTTCAAGCAAGTCACCAATTAAGTAGCCTGATCCTCATCCCAAAGTCCTCTCAAAGAATCCAATAGGACATGCTCTTTTATTTACTGGTAGATTATTTACTAACTTTGCAGGAGACTGGGAGATGTGATAGGTTGCTCTGCCATTAGTGAGCACACGCAACTCTAATATTTCTAAGAGGATATTGACAGTGCAATTTGCCAAATGTGCTATTGTGAGAAGGAAAATGGAATTAAAAGTGGCTTTTTAAAAACTTAGTCTAGGTAAGAGGGAAGCTTTCTGAACAGAATAAAGTGGCTTAATTGACAATGTTAGTGGCAGGACTTCTGTCCCAACTTGTATACTGCACCCACCTACTATGGCAACAAGCATATCAGAAATATTACACAGAAATGAATGATTCAATACAGTGCTGTTTCCTCCCTGTCCAGCTGCCCACAGCAGAGGAAGATGTATGTATTTTTGGCATCTTGGAACAGCTTTAGTTGGTTCCTTCTGATATCCTGATTAACAAGGAATATACAGGGCTTGGTGTCTAGTGATGCATCCTCTTTTTTGCCACCTCATTATTGTTTAGTATTACTACTGTGATTCTTGAATGTTACTAGCACTATGTTGCATAAGCTGCTCTTTAGGCTGGACCTGCATAACTCCCAGGTCTGTCTATACAATACAGATTGCATAGTCTTTATTTCTCCACTTCATACACAGATCTACTTGAACCTTCTGTCACTTGTACATAATATAGCAGATGGCATAATAAAGCCTGTGGACTCCAAATCAACAACAGGTTGACCCAAACAGGAGTTTATACTTTGAGCATGACTGGATAAGAGCCACTTGGCTTTCTATTCTGCATTGTTTACATCTTTCTTCTCCTGCAATATATTTAAACAATGAATGAATTTCTGGTCTTTGCTGCCTGTTGGATGGGATTAGGTAATGTGCAAGGACAGAGACATGTCTGTTTTCCAGGTTAGATACCATTCTTATGAGGAGAAAAACAATAAAAGTGGACTCTACCACCTGTGTTTAAGTACATACGTATATGCACACATGTACAGGGGTTTTATCAGCACCAGTTTAGGGCTGGAATATTACTCATGCCTGGCTCGATGAATTACACCAGGCATGCTGAATTAATGCTGTTAATCTTTATATCTCATCTTTATTCTGCATATGCCATATGTTACAAACTATTTTATGAATGATTTAGAGAAAGCTTTTTAATTAATTCTTTGTATCCCTCTCCTTGTAAAGCCAAATTTGTAAAGGGTTCAGCAAAGGAGAAAAACTGAAACACATTACCTAAAAATAATTCTCATATAAGAGTACCCATGGATCTAGACGTTGCTCAGGTAAAATATGAGTATTCCACTATGTTCAAGACTTCTCTCAACCTCACACTTGCATATTTTTCCATCAGTGGGTGGCATACATTTTGTTATGTGCACCAAGGCATGTGCAGATGTACACAAGAAGCACCCCCGGTGGCTCTGCACCATTGTGAACACTCTACTCATCAGCTGGGCATCACCTGAATCTCTCCTGGGTGGCTACAGCTTATGGGGAACACTGCCCAACATCTCTCTTCCTCTGAATGAAGGGTCTCTTAGCAGGAACAGCAATTTGACCCTTAGTTTACTCTGTTCCATCTGAAGAAAATCTCTTTTTGAACTTTAAAGGTTATTTTTCTCATCAATAAAAGTTGGTCCAGTAGGCGATATTACCTCAGCTACCTTGTCTCTCCTTTTGAGAAAACAACTATAAGTTCATTGGCATTCGGCAAGAACTTTACAGTAAGAAATTTCTCTCTCTGAATTCTGGAAAATTTAGATGAATTGGGGTTTTCTTTTGAAGGCATCCTCAACTTTGTGTGAGTTTAGTTTATACTCCTCAGTCCCAGCATGGCCTAGCCCTGTTAGCCATAAGCACAGTTTTCATGCCTTTCCTCAGGAGTCTGCTATCTGCCCATATGAGCTGACAGACCATCCAACTAGTTTGAATGTTCAGGAAAAAGCAATCCTGAATTTCTCATCGTCCAGGCTGCTCCATAATGTCTGCCCAAGAGATCTAGCCCAGATGCAATCCTGTTGTGCATGTTAGTAATTCTCCGCAGGACAGTGCATTACAGAATAGTGTAATAATGCATGGTACAAACCTACCTGTGTCAATAGCAATCCAGAAGAATAAAATCCTATAGTAGGAGGTCAGGACCATAAAGAAAAAGTCCCCAAGTGTGGTAAAGCCACTTCAGGAGGCCTATCTAGTTATGGTAACTTTTAGAATTGGTAAAGGCTCCCAAACAAGGGTGGTCCAAGTAAACTCTTCTAGTCTCTAGGGCTGTGTCTACACTTGCATTCCTCTTTTGAAAGAGGCATGCAAATGAGGGAAATCGAAAATACAAATGAGGTGTAGATTTACATATCTGGCACCTCATTTGCATATTCTTTTTTTCAAAAGAGCTTCTTTGGAAAGAAGAAAAGCAGTGTAGATGCAGCTCTTTCGAAAGTAAACCCCATTTTTGAAAGAACCCTTCTTCCCTTTTTTATGTGAAAAAGGGTTCTTTTGAAGATTGGGTTACTTTAGAAAGAGCCACGTCTACACTGCTTTTCTTCTTTTGAAAGAAGCTCTTTCAAAAGAAGAATATGCAAATGAGGTGCCAGATATGTAAATCTGTACCTCATTTGCATTTTCGATTTCCCTCATTTGCATGCCTCTTTCACAAGAGGAATGAAAGTGTAGACACAAGTTGGCAGTTTAAGTCTTCATTATGAAGGTGACTGCTCATCTGTCCCTTCAGGATGGTTGCTGCCTGGGACAGCAATGAATACCTGCAAACATTACTGTGATTTCCAACATTTCTGAGTCCTTAATCACATCTTGTTAGAATGTTGCAGTGAGAAAGAAAGAGCGATGCCCAAGGATTGTTACCATTTTCTCTGTGTATACAAGTAGCAGTTCCTGTTAAGTTTCTCTTGCTTCACAGCTTTCCAAGGGAAAGAAAGCCAGGAGGCATGAATCTAAGCTATTTCTCCTGAGAGCATGATAAATTTAAGAGCCTCTCTAACCAGAAAATGATGAAATCTCTTAAATGTAGGGTGATGTTTTATCAGCTCTTTCTTCATGCTGTACTGTCAAATTTCCATCAGCAAAGGCAATCAAGTTGACTCCTCTCCATTTTAAAAGAGACGGTCTGTTTTTTTCCAGAGGGGCCTTTATCTCTAGAATAAGTTTGCTCCAGATCTGAAACAGCCCGGCTTTCCTGATTTTGGGGTTATACAGTGTCTGTACTCACTTAGGATATCACACAAGGTTTGGTTGATTCCTGTGGTTCTCACTGGTTGTCGGTTACAGCTACTATAGAAGCATCTGTTAACAGATGTTTCTGTTGGAAGAGATTTTCTGACAAAACATCTGTCGGCAGAGTGCAACCATATACTAAAATGGATTGAAAGAGCAATCTGCTTTGTCAACAGAATGGCTGGATTGTTCGGCCCTCTCTCGACAAAACAGCCATCCAGAAGCACAACAGACAGGGCTACCCAGTGTCCTGTAAGCCCTGTCTATCCACAGAAGCCCCCCCCCCAGAGCATCCACATAGCTTTTTTGTTGACAGAATCTGTCAACAAAGGTACTCTTCCTCATCTGGGAGAGGCAGAAGGCTGTTGGTGGAAATACCAGGTTTTGTCAACACACTGTTGGCAAAATTCATTTGCGTGTGGACGTGCAGTGAGTTTTGTTATTGTTGATTGTTATTGTTGTGATGACTACTAAAAACTTGACAAGTTAGACTGCTAATATGTGGAAACCACAGTGGATAATGTTGATCGTTATTGTTTTCTTGTACTCCTTTGTCAGTCTGTCTCTGGCTGTTGTCTCATGGCTTATAGGCAGATTGGAAACTTTTTGGGACAGCAGCTATATTTGTTCTGTGCTTGTATAGCACCTAGCAATGACCTTTTGCTTTGTGATGGTCACTCATAGGCAGTGTTCCCTGTAAGATGTGAGCTTGGGTGATCACCTAAGAGAGTTTCAGATGCTGCCCAGCTGATTAGCAGAGAGCCCACCACACTCTCATCCGCCAACATGTGTTTCTATTGGTGGTACACAACTGCACATGTCTCAGTGCACATAACAAAATTTATTCCACACATGAATGGAAAAAATAGAGGGTTCACTACTCATAGGTGCTAAGATAGAAAGAATAATTCATTAAACATCTTAGTTCTTGTATATGGGTAAATATTTGCAACATCTTTGTGGTAAAATAGCAAATATTAGCACATTTGAACATACTGTACATCAGTAGGTATTTCAAAACATCCCTACTCTATTTCTGAACATCTGCATAATGCCCACAACTTCTGTGATCTATTCACTCTGTATTAAATGACACACCATCATGATAATAAAGCTAGAGAAATATTAAACAGAAACTTGTTTTACTGAAAGTTTTCACTGACTTATGTAACGTGAATTGTTTTCCTGGGAGGCAGTGTGTTGCATAACGCAATCATGGGTATTTATTATCAGCTAGCACAGACATGGAGTGACTGGTTTGATTCTAATTCCCTTATGTAAGCATATTTACACCCTAAATATAATAACTCATACAAATTATAGAAAAGTCAGGCTAAGAGTGTTATGCAAAGAGATGAAAGCAAGGAAGTACTGCTTGATATACAGGTATGTTGCTATAACAGACTCATGAGAACAAAGTAGAGGGATGAATTCAGAAGTGTATGGGGTGTCAGTGTTAACTTTGTCCCATTTTGTTTTTCTTGTTTTGTGCCACATCTTAAACTTCCTTTTGGGACAGTAATTTTTAAATGTCTCATTCTGATGAAGTAGAGGAAGAAATATGTATTATGAGAATTTTGAAGTACAGGTGGCACCTGCTAAACTAGTACTCTCTGGTTCAGCAACATTCCTCGTCTGCTAGGAGGGCAATCTGCAGCCCACGTCTGTCCCCGCTCCGCAGCTCCGCAGGGCTGGGGCCAGGGCCAGCATCCATGGCAGCCCCAAGTGGGGCAGTATGGGCAGGAGACCCAGCAGAAGTGCAGGCCAGGGTGCCTGCCCAGTGGCAGATGGGCAGACAAGCAGTGCAGTGGGGCAGGGAAACTGGGTGGCAGCTTGGGGGCCAGTGGCAGGGGCATTCCCCTGATCCAGCAAATTCTCTCATTCGAGACCAATCAGGTGCCAACCATGCCAGACCAAGAATATGCAACCTGCATTTTCTGGGGGCTGATAAATTGCAGGAGCCACTTTGGAGTCAATGAATGCTATTGTATAAATATGTATAACAAAGTGTTCAAAATATGCATTAGCAACGAACGGTCCTGTGGCACCTTATAGACTAACAGAAACATTTTGAGCATGAGCTTTCGTGAGCACAGACTCACTTCATCAGATGCAAATATGCATATGCAAATATGCATTGTTTACTCAGTACATTGCAGTAGTTTGGTTGAGCTTCACACAGTTGAGTTTTGTAAGAAATATTTAAAACTGTAATTTTCATTAAGAAGACTGGGACACTCTCAAGGTTTTCAGTTATATAATATTGTGGATAGAATGGGGCAGACTGTCTCTTTTAGCACTAAAACAGAAGCTTGTGTAATGGGGTGGCCAACGTGTGGCTCTTGAAGCTATTAAATATGGCTTCTCAGAGCCACGTGCCAGGAATGTCATCTACCACTCGGTGAGTCTCTGGCATCAAGTTAGAGTGGGGAGGGGCTGGGGGGGTGCCTGGCTCGGGGGGAACAGGATTGGGTTAGAGGGGGCATTGGGGGTGCCTGGCTCTAAAGAAGGGGTGGAAGATTGGGTTAGAGTCGATGGGGGTGCCTGGCTCTGGGGGAGAGGGAGTGACACATTGAGTCAAATATATATATGTATTTTTTATCTTTCTAGATATATATAAGCTATATATACTATATCTAGATAGATGAATATAAATATAACATACATGGCTCTTTGCACTCTATCCATATCTTTTTGTCCCTAACTGATTGGTCACCCCTGTTGTATAACAATAAAAACCAACTTGCTCAAACTTGGTGGGTTTGAATTTGCCACGTTATGTAGCTTTTTGAATCATGATATTGTGATGTTTCATAGTGACGTAAATGTCACCATATCTGGTTTTGTCATGCTGTAAATGTCTACAGAAAAGTTTGAGAAGGGAGAAGAATGGGGAAAATGGCTGACTGCTTCTCTGCCAGCATTAAAGAAACACCGCTCCAAGCTGTGCTGCTGCTGTGGCTCCTGTCCACATTGACCACTGGGGCCTGCTGGCTCCAGTCCAAGCCTTACAGGGCTGCCAGGGGGATGTGTGCTGCAGCTTTCCCTCCTGAGAAGCTTTCTGGTTCAGGCACATTATAAGCGTGGGATGGATTAACAGGGCAGGGGTTGTTCTGGGTGGTGTCACAGCACAGTGCAGCTTTTATTATCGTACATCATCGCTAAGATTGAGTTTTATAATGATATAATCCAAAAACTTCAGATTTATTAGTCCATGCAGTTAATGTCCTACAAAAGGAAACTGAACCTCAACGTAATATACAGGTTGAACCTCTCTAGTCCAGCACTCTCTTGTCCACCAACACCTGTGGTCTGGCATGATTTTAGTTAGCTGGATGTCCACTTACCATGAGTGTGGCCAAGTTTCCCGTGGTCCCATAAAGTTTTACAGCCCAGTCCTGGCTCTGAGTTCTGTGCTGCTATTTACCTCTAATTTACCCCTAAATGTCTTCTAAAAACCCAGTAAGCACTAGAAGTGTTGGTAATGCTGCCAGAGAACATTGACCTTGTGGGGTCCAGCAAATTCTCTGGTCCAACAACAGTCAGGTCCTGAAGGTGCCAGACTAGAAAGGTTTAACATGTATTTATATTATTGCAAAAGAGAATTGCTACTTCTCATGAATCAATAACATGAATATTTATATTGTGGTAGTACCCAGAAGTTATGTCAGGATTGGAATTCTATTGTGATTAGAATACTGTACAAACTTGAGCCACATCCTGGACATCAGAGAGAGACAAATTCTGACCACAGTAAACTAATCTATAAGTAGATCTTGCAAAGTGCACCTCAGAGTCTTTAGTCTAAAATATTTTGCTTTTTTCTGGGCAGGGAAAAATCTAGGCCTAAACATGGAACACTTGTTTAACGGCCTACATAAACAAATATCCCACATTTTAACTGCAGCATTGCTACAACATTTGCTACAATGACACCGGTATATAATATGATTTTAAAAATAACTTGTTTTATCACGTAGGAAAATACATTCTTTTCACTGGAAAAAAATTATTTCCATTGCCTATTACTGCTTATGTAACTCAGTATGTATTGAGTCAGTGTTGAGCAACAATTGCCAAATAAGGCGGATAAGCTTCTTGTCTTACTTTTGCAATGCAATATGTAAAGAATGCATTATTTATTCCACCACAAGAGCAACAACACTATAAAAAGCTTGGCAAAGCTCAAATGTAAACTGGACTTTCACAGGGTTGCCATTTACAGAGCAACTCCTTGGAACCCCAGGTCACTCAGCCTCTGTTTCTCGTCTATTTCAGCACCCTTTGGCTGTGTCTACACTGCAAAAAACCCTTTGGAAAATATTCTTTTGAAAGAGCATGTCCACACACAAAAAAGTGGATTGAAAGATTGAGCTGCTCTTTCAATAGTGTCCACACAGCCCCTGCTCTTTTGAAAGAACAGGCCAGGGATCAAAAAATTTGGTGCCGTGAGGATGGCTCTGTCAAAAAAAGGGCCCACAGAGCATCTGCACAAGCCTTTTTCAAAGGAAACTGTCTAAAGGAGGTGCTTTTCTGGATCCAGGAGTGGAAGAGGGATTCTGGAAGAAGAGCTGCATTCTTTCAATTTTGGATCGAAAGAGCGCGTTTTGCGTATGGACGCACCGTGTATTCTTTTAAGGAAGGGTCTGATTTTCCAAAAACCTTGCTAGTGTAGACATGGCCTTTGAAAACTAGACGCTTGTTTCTCAGTTAAGACCATCTATTTCTGTGGCTGGTTTAATGACAAATTGTTTATAATGCTCAGGATCCCAAAATAAAATCCATCCCCACACAAAGTTCATACTTAGATCTAGTGGCTTCACTCACTTCAGCTACGTCTACACGTGAAGCCTACATCGAAGTAGCTTATTTCGATGTAGCGACATCGAAATAGGCTATTTCGATGAATAACGTCTACACGTCCTCCAGGGCTGGCAACGTCGACGTTCAACATCGACGTTGCGCAGCACCACATCGAAATAGGCGCTGCGAGGGAACGTCTATACACCAAAGTAGCACACATTGAAATAAGGGTGCCAGGCACAGCTGCAGACAGGGTCACAGGGCGGACTCAACAGCAAGCCGCTCCCTTAAAGGGCCCCTCCCAGACACAGTTGCGCTAAACAACACAAGATCCACAGAGCCGACAACTGGTTGCAGACCCTGTGCATGCAGCATGGATCCCCAGCTGCCGCAGCAGCAGCCAGAAACCCTGGGCTAAGGGCTGCTGCACACGGTGACCATAGAGCCCTGCAGGGGCTGGAGAGAGAGCGTCTCTCAACCCCTCAGCTGATGGCCACCATGGCGGACCCCACTATTTCGACGTTGCGGGATGCGGATCGTCTACACGTGCCCTACTTCGACGTTCAACTTCGAAGTAGGGCGCTATTCCCATCCCCTCATGGGGTTAGCGGCTTCGACGTCTCACCGCCTAACGTCGATGTTAACATCGAAATAGCGCCCAACACGTGTAGCCGTGACGGGCGCTATTTCGAAGTCAGTGCTGCTACTTCGAAGTAGCGTGCACGTGTAGACACGGCTTTCCACAGCTCATTTTCTGTCCTAGACTGTTCTCATAACTAGTCGTCACAGCTAGTCCTAAATGGAATGCAGCCTTCTGTCTAAGGCTTCCAGGCCCAAACCTAATTGTGGTCTCCCCGAGAAATCCTCTGGGCTCTGGGCCCAAACTCTGCTGGTATCAGGGTCTTCCCTGGAGAAAACTTTTATTTCTTTCAGTTTCATTCTCTTCCCTATAGCTTCCTGCTGCCCTTTAAAGAGAGAACATCTGACAGGGTGGGTAGCCCCAAGCTCTCCAGCCTTTACTGGGTGAGGTGCTCTTGTGCAGAACTATTTTGTATGTGATTTGCCCTTCCCACACTCGGTGTAACATTAGTGCTTTTCAGTTCTGCAAGGTTCTTTTTTGACCCTTTCAAGTTAGTACTGAATCTGTTTGAAACACAGGAAAACCAACCAAATATTCACCCTCTGTTTAATAAGGGAAAAACTAGGCAGAAAACTCTTTTACTCTTCTTTCTGCCTCTGAAGTGTTAGAGTCCAGTCCAGAAAACATTAGCTAACCAAAGTAGGCTTTACTAACCCAGTAAAGTCAATTCAACTACATAAGCAAGTAAATACTACTTGGGTGGATGATTAAGGATTGGCTGGATCAGACACTGAGTTTTTCTTATTCATTTATGCACATTTCAAAGCAGATCCCATAACTTTCATCCAGTCCTTGGGAGTATGCATTTTTTCACAGTAAAGCAATGTTTCTTTGTCTGTAGTTATGGAGTATTTGAAAATCTAATTTGATGTGTTCATTTTTGTAAAGGCCTTTGTTCGGGTCCATGCCAACATGCTTTACATCAGCTGCAGACCCTCTCTTCTACTCAATTCCAAAACATATGGGGGAAACGTATACTCAAATTGATTGCTTCTGACAAATATTTGAACATTATTTGCTGCATTTGTTTTGTTCATCCTTCATTAAATATATATAACTAAATTATAAACTATATTGGTGTACATGTGGCTTTAGGAATGAGCTATAAAACAGGTTTATGCTTAACCTATTGAAGTTTTTATTTTAAATAAATTATATGTTTAAACAATCTACTTTGATACTCCTGTGAGCAGCAGTTGCCATCTCTTCTTGCATGACCAGCATTCAGGCTCTCAGACACAATGTTTGCTTCATGTTGAAGCAAAGGAAACATCCTCTGAAAAAGCATCAAGTATCTTGTTCCCAAATTAATCAAAGATAGTAATTACGCTTCATTTTCTTAAACTAATTAGGCTTTTAGGAGCAAGTACGATATAAAAGTGGAAAGAAAAAGAATTAATAATAGCTGTCAAACATTTAACTTCATCATTCACGCTCCTAGAAAGATCTGGTGAAGATGTGTGATAAATGCTTGAGCTGCATTATGGACTGCATAATCCTCTTTCACAGGAGCAATGATTTATGAATCATCACTCAATTAAGATGGCTACATACAGCCCATGCAATGCATTCATTAGCTCTCCATTCTAAGTAAAATTTCAATACTAATATTACTGACATATTTCATGTTAATACTTCCGCACATCCATGTGGCCTCTTCACTTGCAAATGCTGCTTCTCACAGTTCCCATTGGCTGGGAACAGAGAACCATGGCCCCTGGGAGCTGTAGGAGGCTGTAGATGCAGATGGCCAAGGTCAGCAAAATTTCTTGTGACCCACAATCAGATTATCTTGATGGACCACTTGTAGGTTTCACACCACTGACCTAGAGTGATATAATTCCCATGAGCCTCCACATGGCTTGGTCCTGGGGAAATCTGTTGGGTATTATGGGAGTTATAGTCCCCCAGGGAAGCTGTCCCATAGAAGGGAAAAGGGGCCTCAATATACAGCTCCCATAAGGCAATGTACCTGTAGGGAAATACAGTTTACTATTTTATTGAACTTATTAGGAATAAAATGTGTTGGGTCAATTGAACTAAAAGAAATACTCTGATTTGTTCTGAACTACCCAAAACAAAATATTTTATTTAATTTTCCTGATGGAAAATTGAATTTTGTTGATAGAACCCAAGATTTTCCCCATGGAAAGTTCTAATTTTGCTGAAACTGGATTCTCTGTTAGAATAGCCTTATGACAGAAGATTCCTGTTCAGCTCTACTGCATGCATGGATCTAGGCAGTTGATGGGCTAACCCTGGCCTTTATCAGGTGGTAGCCAAAATTTTAAGCAGTTTGCTGCTTGCTTTCCTTCAAGGATCTGTCATCAAAGAATCAGAGAACATGCAAATCTAAATATCTGTGCTTTCTGGAGGATGGGTCAAAAATTAAATATGCTTTCAGTCTTTCAAATAATTAGGTCAAATTATCAGATCAGCTGTGCCTGCACAGCTTTAATAAATGCCCTAAATGTTTTACTGATTAGACTTTGATTTAGTTTTCAGCTGTAAAGTTAGGATTTATATAATTAGTTGAGTAAGTGGAAGTGTCAGGGCATTATTCTATAATTGTGAGTTAATTGGTTTAGAACAAGTAGAGGTACAAGACAAGGAGATCCAGTATCACCAAGTACCTTCATCATGCACCTAGACAGAGCAATGGACAAGATCAAAGAAGAGGTAGAAGAGATATTGGTGCATGGGATGGGAATTAAAAACTTGAGGTTCGCAGATGGTATAATGATCCTTGAGGAAGATGAAGAGAAGCTAGCAAAAATGGTGCAGAGCAAAATGAGGACGGGAAGCCATATGGACTGATTATGAACATCAATAAAACAAAAACAATGGTTTATAGAGATGAGGAAATAATAAGGAAGATCAGTGTAGACAGGATCAAAATAGACAAATTCGAGAAGTTCACATAGCTGGGGAGCAACATGACATATATAGAACATAAGAAGGAAATAGTGACTAGAATAGCGAAAGCAAGAGCAAGTTTGAAGGCAAGGGATAAAATCTGGAAAAGCAAAGTGATTAGCTTAGGAACAAAGCTTAGCGTCTTGAAAACGTGTATTCAGCACCATGTTGTATGGATGTGAGACGTGGGTGATAACGAAAGATTCAAAGGGAAGGATATTGGCATTTGAGAGGAGTTGTTATAGAAAGATCCTGAGACTAGAATGGATGCAGAAGGTCACCAGTGAGGAATTATACAGGAAGAGACAGCCAAAAGAGAACCTACTGCAGAAGGTTACACAATGGAAGTTACAGTTTTTTGGGAATATCTGCAGGAGGGGCGGGGGTCACAGGTGCTCGTAGGTAAAGCAGGTGACCAGGGTTTTGGGGCCATGGGTGCCAGGAGGCAGAACAGGGGTGAAGTGATTGGAGCCTCTGGGGCCAGGGGCAGAGCTGGGGCTGAGAGATTGGGGCTGCTAGAAACAGCACTGGCCACAGCCGGCACTATACGCAGTACAGGGCACCACTAAATTTGGGGCACAGCAGTGGTGCTCTCTGCAGCTGCATATTCAGCGTCAAGCATAGCGACACCACCGGTCCAAACAGCAAAGTATGCTGTGTATGGTCACTGGTGGTTTTACCACCTCCGTGTCTATATCTGCTCTGGAAGACTAAGATTGGGGCGACCATATCTTCCTGTCCCAAATATGGGACAGAGAGATATTGGGGGAGGCTCCTCCCAGCTGCACCAAGTCCTGGGGAGCTGGCTTCCCCTGCCCAGCCCCAGGAAGGTGGCAGCTATGGGTGCTCCCAGCCCAGAGCCCTGGGGAAGTGGCAGCTGCAGGTTCTCCCTGCCTGGAACCCTGGGAAAACGGCAGCTGTGGGCACTCCTGGCCCAGAGCCCTGGGAAAGCAGCTGCTGCAGGTGCTCCCTGCCTGGAGCCCTTGGAAAGTGGCAGCCATGGGGGCTCCCACCCCCAGCCCCAGCCTCCCGAGGGCCTAAATTTGTCCCCTTTGAAAAATAAGTAGGGACACCTTTTTGGTATCCCAAATACAGGACCGTCCCGCCTAATACAGGATGGTTGGTCACTTTACCTAAGGCACTTGTTATTGATAGCACAAGTGGAATTGCATGGGGGTTGATCCTGCTTGAAGCAGGGGGCTGGACTAGATGACCTCCAGAGGTCCCTTCTAGCCCTATGATTCTATGACAAAACAACAGTGGGAGACTTCCCTGAGAATGTTGGTGTAGAACAAGCACCTCTGGCTAGCATGATAGAGCTGCTGGCAATGGCCCTATCAAGAGACCTGCAGTAGTCTACTCAAGGTGAAAGAATGGGGACTGCCATTGTATCAAGCAAATAGACAATGGCTCCTTGTACCCTATGCCTCCTCTTGTGCCCAGTAGTGCCTTTTGATTTCATTATTATTTTAGGGACAATGCAATGTGAGCAGGACCCTTAAGGATTACAAAAGACAAAAATAAATCACAAGCACAAAATCCTTAATAAAAATTAACCCCAATATTGCAGCCCTAAGTGATAAATAGTTAGCATAATGCTGGGCCAAATTCTGGTCCCACTGATGCCTATGGCACTGACTCCAATGGGATGAGAATGGATCCATTCATATACAGTACATCTTGGAACTGCTACTGAATATATATTTTTACATGCAATAAAAAACTTTTTATCAATAGTCGACAGCAAAAGAATCCCAAAACATAAAATTACAGGGAATAAGAAGTTCAAGTTATTTCTAGCTTCAACCTGGTATTGAGCTGTGCTCTGCTTTTCCTCAGGACAGCCAAATAATTGCTTTGCATCATCCCCAAACATTTCTTTCTAAAATGATGAGTTGGTGGGAAAGAATAGAAGAATTAACCCTCACTGTTCTTATTGAAATTTTTTTCTAACAAATAGAAGCACCTTTATTACAGTATGACTAGGCTGTCAAGCAAGAAATGGTGATGCTAAGTATCTCTTTTATATGACAAGTCAGTCTGTTTTTCTTTAAGAATTCTGTCCTAATCTTTGACGTTTAAGGGTATAAAATACTATTGTCTTGTCTACTCCATGACAGCATATTTGGCTAGCTCTGAAACACACACAAAACAGCCTGCAGATTTTTGCTCAGTAAAGGGATAGTTTCAGGAAAAGTGGATTAGCATTCTTGGAAAATCAGCTACAAAGTGCCAGGTGATTATGCAGTGTTATATAAGTATTGTTTTTGGGGTGTAGCCAATTATTTCTAGAATTATGGGACAAATTCTTCTCTCAACTAAGCCAGCATAAATCTGGAGAAACTTTAGTGAAATCAGAGAGCAGAATTTCTTCCTATTATTTTAACTTTTTTAAAATGCCTCTTACATTCAATAGTAACAGAGAGGTAGCCATCTTAGTCTGTACTTGAACAAAACAAAAGAGCAGAAATGTAGTACTTTAAAGACTAACTAAATGATTTATTCAGTGATGAGCTTTTGTGGGACAGACCCATTTCATCAGATCAATCTCATTTCCAATACAGACTGACATTTATAAGTACAGAAGACCAAAAAAAATTGCAATAAAAACTGACAAATCAAGTACATAGGACGGAAGTAGGTGGCAGAGGCATGGGGGATGTTAAGTGTCCTGCCTGAGATAATTACTAGCATCAAAGGAAGGGAGGCAGTCCTTGTAATGTATGAGGTAATTGGTGTGTCTGTTCATACTACATGTTAATGTGTTGAATTTGAATATGAATTCCAATTCACAAATCCGTAGTTGCAATCTGTTTTTAAATTCTCTTTGTTCTAGGACACAAATTCTCAGGTCTTTAACAGAATGGCCCACTCCATTGAAGTGTTCACCGACCGGCTTATGTGTATTGAGATTCCTGATGTCCATTCTCTGTCCATTTATTCTTTGGTGAACGTTTTGCCCAGTCTGTCCAATGTACATAGTGTCAGGGCATTGTTGGCACATACTGGCATATATAATATTGCTCGAAGTGCACAAGAATGTGCCCTTGATGTTGTAACTAACACGGTTAGGTCCAGTGATGGTATCCCCAGAATAAATATGTGAAGAAAGTTGGCAGCAAGGTTTGTTGCAAGGAAAAGTTCCAGGATTAGTGTTAGTGTGGTGCAATCACAGGTTGCACCATATTAACACGTGGTATGAACAGAGACACCAATTACCTCACATGTTACAAGGACTGCTTCCCTTCCTTTGATGCTCCTAATTATCTCGGGCAGGACACTTAACATCCCCCATCCCTCTGCTATCTACTTCAGTCCTATGTACTTCATTTGTCAGTTTTTATTGCAATTTTTTTTTGGTCCTCTGTTCTTACAAATGTCAGTCTGTAGTGGAAATGAGATTGATCTGTTGAAGTGGGTGTGTCCGACAAGAGCTCATCACCGAATAAATCATTTTGTTAGTCTTATTCTCAAGACAATTTCTGGACAGGGACTTGAGAGCTCTGAGTTTTATTCCTGCCTTTGTCACAGACTTCCCATATGTCCTAGAGAAGATCGCTTAATCTTTGTTCTTCAGTTTTACATATGTAAACTTGGGATAATGCCCACCTCACCGGGTGTTATAAGGGAAAGTGTATTATGTTTATTTGATGCTCACATAGGAACAGAAGAATGGCTATACCAGGTTATAACAAAGGTACATCTAGCTCAGTGTCCTATCTTCTGACAGTGGACAGTGCCAGGTGCCCTGGGAAGAAAAGAATAGGTAGTCATCAAATAACCCATTCCCTGTCGCCCATTCCCAGCCCTGACAAATAACAGCTAGGGACAGTCTGTGCTGATCCTGGCTAAAAGCCATTGATTGGCCTATCCATGAATTTAGCGAGGTGTTTTTTTTAATCTTCTTCTAGACTTGATCTTCACAATATCCTCTGGTAGGGAGTTCCACAGGTTGACTATGCATTGTGTGAAGAAATATTTCCTTGTGTTTGTTTTCAGTCTCCTGCCTATTGAGTTCATGGTGTGACCCCCTAGTTCCTGTGTTATGACATGGAGTATATAGCACTTCCATCTTTACTTTTGCTACACCAGTCATGACTTCATAGACCTTTGTCAGATTCCTCCTTATTCATCTCTTTTCCAAGCTGAAAATTCCCAGTCTTATTAATCTCTCCTCATAAGGCAGCCATTCAATACCCCTAATCAGTTGTTGCTCTTTTCTGAACCTTTTCAATCCCCATTTTTTTTTTCGTTTTGCAATGAGGCAACCACGTCTTCACACAATATTCAAGATTTGGATATGTTATGTATCTATACAGAGGCAATGAGATACTTTCGATCTTACATGTCTCTGTCTGAACGATCTCACCATTCTGTTTGCTTTTTTGACTGTCCCTGTATATCAAGAGAATGTTTTCAGAGAACTATCCCGGCTGACTAGAAGATCTTTCTCTTGAGTGGTAACAACTAATTTAGATTTCATTTTGTATATATAATTGAGATTATGTTTTCCATATGCATTACTTCGCATTTATCAACACTGAATTTCATCTGCCTTTTTGTTGTCCACTTACCCAATTTTTGAGACCCTTTTGAAGCTCTTCATGGTCTGCTATGGACTTAACTATCATGTACAATTTTATATATCTACAATCTTTCCACCTCACTATCGCTTTCTCCAGATCATTTACAAATATGTTGAATCAGATTGGTGCCAGTACAGACCTGTGGGAGATACCACTAATTACCTCTCTCTATTCTGAAAATTGATCGTTTTATCTTACTCTTTGTTTCCTATCCTTTAACAAGTTGCGAGGCCACATGAGGACCTTCCCTCTTATCCCATGACATCTTACTTAAGAGCCTTTGGGGACCACGTCACAGACTTTGTGGAAATCCAAGTACACTATATCTACAGGGTCCCCCATGTCTACATTATTGTTAATCCCCCTCAAAGAATTCTAGTGGATTAGTGAGCCATGATTTTCCTTTACAAAAGCCACGTTGACACTTCTCCAACAAATTATGTTCATCTATGTGTTTGACAATTTCATTCTTTACTATACTTTCAATCGGTCTGCCTGGTGCTAAAGTTAGACTTACCAGCCTGTAATTATAACAATCACCTCTGAAGCCCTTTTTAAAAATTGGCATCACATTAACTCTTCTCCTATGGTAGAGAATATGATTTAAAGGGTAGGTTACAAACCACAGTTAGTAATTTTGCAGTTTTGCACTTGAGTTCCTCCAGAATTCTTGGGTGAATGCCACCTGGTACTGGTGACTTATTAGTGTTTAGTTTATCATTTTAAAAGCTCCTCTAAAGACATCTCAATATGTTACAATTCCTCAAATTTGTCAGTGAAAAGAATGATTCCAGTTTGGGAATCTTCATCATATCCTCAACCATAATGACTGATGCAAAGAATTCCTTTAGTTTTCCTGCAATGGCCTTGTCGTCCTTGACTGCTCCTTTAGCATCTTGATTGTCCACTGGCCCCACTGAAGCTATGTCTACACGAGAGCATGATTTCGAAAGCTTCCCTTTCAAAAATGATGACTCGAAAGATGCCCTTTGGAAATACAGTGTCCACATACAAGCAGAGACTGGCGCTTGTGATCCGCCATTTCAAAAGGGTGGCCCGTTCTTTTGAAAGACAGTGTCTACACTGTCTCGAGAGCCTTTTCAAAAGAAAGGGCCAGGAAACACTGCAGAAGGGGTTGCATGGTGGACAAGCTCTTCCAGTGTTGCAGCCAGTCACCCCCTTAAAGGACCACTCCCCAACTGCCTCACCCTGCACAGCATGAGGCCTGTGGAGCTGCCATGAGCCCAGCAGACGCCAGTGCAGATGAAGCAACGTTGACCAGCTGCAACAGCTTGGGCTGCTTTTGGCCATTGCCAGTGGCGTGGTTGCCCTGCTGTCCTCACTGTGTGGTTTCCCCTTCTAAGACAGAGTCAGCCTGGACCTACTCTTGGGACAAAGCCACTCTACCAATGACTGGTAGGGGAACATGGGCCTGAAACAGGATTTCTGGGTCTGTGCAGCTTTAAGGGCTGCTGCACACATGGGCCCATCCACGAGTCTGCATTCCAGATCAGGGACCTTACAAAATGCAGCCAAAGCCTGCACAATCCCCAACCTTGCTGCTCTCCCCTTGGGATGCTTCCTGCTCTGTTTTCCACAGGCTCTCTTCTTTCTTTTTCTGGGTTATGCCTTTCCCTGAGGGTCCAGCTCCCTGGATTCTCCCCTTTCCTCTCTAATGCACAGAAGGTGGCTGCTGACTTCCTCCCTGCCACCGTCTTCGTTGCCTGCTTCCTGGCTTCTTACTAGTCCACCCCCACACCAGCTCAGCTGAGCTTCATCTTCCAATTTGGAGTTGTTTCTGCAGCCTCAGCCTCTTGTATGGCTTATCAGACTAAATGGGCCTGTCTCAGCTTCTTTTATTTTTTCAGGGTTGACGTGCTCATCCCGACACAGGGGAGATAATGTACATTCATTTCAGTTCTCCCATTCATTGCTTGGACTGTCCACTCACAGTCCGCCTCTCCCTCTGATCTGTGGATCCACCAGCAGTCTTCCATGGGATCCAATCTTCAGAAGGCTGATGCTGCAGCAGAGTCATGGTGGAGAGAATCTGAGAGAATCCTCAATCCACAGATCTTAGGGAAGAGTGTATATTTGGGTCTATAGCTCTAGTTATTTCAAGAAACCATGCATCCTGCAGAAGAATAAATTAAAGGTAATATCGAGCTTTTATTTTATTAGGTTTAAGTACATTTTATAAATGTGCTTTCTGTTTTGATTCCAGAAGTTGCTCATGCATCTTTAGCTTGTCAGCCTTGTCACAAAAACCACATATATACTTAAGATAAAACACCTTTCATCTTTTGGGTAGGAAGGCAGGAGCCTTACTTGTCCACAGCTCAGATAGAAAGATGGGTTGATGTAAATACATACAGATATTAGTATAATCTTGCAAAGAATCTGGAAACAGCCCTGTAAGGCCCTTACTACTGCCATGATACTCTAGACACATGTAGGCTGTTTCTACACATGCCACTTTTGACAGCCCAAACTATGCTGATTAGTCACATATGTAAATTCCTGACAGCTCATTAGCATATGGTCACATGATCTGGAGTCCGGAAGATGGTCTTCCAGACTCCAAAATAGCGTTTAGGAGCGTGGCCCCCAGTGGGTCTTCCGGAAGGAAGTCCTTCTTCCAGAGGCCCCCTTCTTCCCGCAAATGTTATGTCTAATTTTAATTCATTGTCTAAGCCAGCAGTTATTGGCAGGAAAGGAATACAAATAGGATTTGATATAAAGACTGTTGGGCATACTCTGGTTTCAAAACTTTATTAGTGAAATAGATGCATGATACTAATATCTATCTGTCTATTGTAAGGAATGTGCCAGCAGGAGCTCAATACTGCTGAAGGATTCGGGGAGTGTGTCCTTTAGAGATCATTTGCATGAAAATGCAAATATGTGCATATGTAATACCTGGTAAACAAAGCCTGATGGGTAGCAGGTGAAACAACAAGCTTTCGTCTGTTGGAAACAACATGTTGTTGTAAAGTCACAATTTATGTTATCACCCAGTGTAAAATTGTGGAGTCTCACCAGTGCTTGAAATTGTTGTGGGGATACATGGCAGTCATCGCTGCTGTGTAAGATATGGATCATACAGGGCTCCCTCCATCTAAGCATTATGAGTTTGAAGGTAGGAGGGATAGTGGTTGAACCAGCTGGCTGGGACCCTTTTGGCCATTTAGCTGTAAGACTGGTTTGATTAGTTTTTCCCCCACTGCCCCAGATAAATCTAAAGCTGGGTCTATAGTTATTTTGTGAGAGTTCACCTTGGTGGATACTGAGATGCTGTGGCTAGGCCCAGAGCTGAATGCCACTATGAGCTGAAATCACTGGTAGGTGAAGCCGCAGAGAGTTGGAATCACAGGGTTTGGCTAACAGCAAGACCCACAAGACAGCAGGCAAATGGCCGGCAGAGCACAGCAGACAGGCGGTTGGCAGGAGTGAGCGGCAGGCATCTGGTGAGAGAAGCAGCAAGCGGCTGGCAGGAGCGACCAGTGGACGGCTGGTAGGAGAAGCAGTGGGTGGCCAGCAGGGTGGCTGGCAGGAGTGACCGGCAAGCAGCGATGGGGCAGCTGGCAGGGGCAAACGGAAACCCGAACCAGCACAAAGATGACATTGCCTCAGGCTCAGTGAGGGAATAAGAGAAATTTTGTGTTCGTAGCTCTTATGGTGATGTGTCAGGACCTGCACGGATTGGACAGAGTTGTAAATGGGGCATTTGAAGCAGGGTATGGAGAAAGTTTGGGTGTGTGGATGAGATCCTTACAGTATTGAACAGGTGAGACTGAGAGGCAAAGGACACTGCTCAAGCCATTTGAGCTGGGATAGTTACTTGAGGGTTGGTTATGAACTCTGGGTGTGGTATTTTCCCAAGCTTATGCCATATGACTTCTCTGCCTCTTTCATTAAAAGTTTCTTTTCTGCACTCAGACTCTGTGCTTGCGAGTGCTGAAGCATTGCCTCCCCGAGGTGTCCAGGGGTGTGTGAATTTCTCAGGCTACTGGGTCGGGGCTTGAGCCTATTCTACGTGAGATGGATGAAAAGGAACCCCCGGACGTTGAACCCGGCCCCAGTTGCTGCCAACTCCTTCCGGCAGAAGGGTTACACTGTCTTATGTATTTTATAATGTGTCTGTCTGTGGTATGTTTGTTCCAAGAACTCGTCTCAAACTATAACAGCTATGAACACAAAATATCTCTTATTCTAACTTAAACCAAGGCCAGAGTTTGGTTGTGCCTTGAAAGTGTGAAATGCCTGAAATGTCAGGATGCCTCAAAAAATGGAAAGGGAAGGGGGCAGTAGCAGGAGGGAGGAAAAACTGAGGGGCACAGATAGGAGGAACGTGATACTGAGAATGGCCACTGGGGCAGCTGCAGCACCAAGAGAGAGCAGCAGACACCGGGTAAGTAAATCCCCTGCCCCAAATCCAGAGCCTGCCCTTTCTGGAGAGTTGACAGGCCATAGAGGGGGCTGCTGAGGGGGGTCAGCCTCCAGATGGCTTACAAGCCATGGGAGGGGATATTGCAGGCCAGGGGGCAGCCCCTGGAACCTTGCCCCACTCAGAAGGCTTCAGGGAGAGGGGGCTGCTGGAGGGAGGGACTGGTGGAGTGGGGACAGTCCCCAGAGTCTGGTCCTTCCAAGACAGCCTCCAGACCACAGGCCCTGCTCCCAGAGCCTAGACCACCTCAGACAGCCTGCACACCTCAGGAGGCTGCTGGAGGGCCACAGCTCCATGGAGCCTGGTTTTCCTCCAGACAGCCTGCAGGTTGCAGGGAAGGGGGAGTCCATGAAAGGCTGGGGGCAGCTTCAAAAGCCTTTCCCACACAGAGGCCAAATTGGGACCACTGGAGCCTGGGGGCAGTGCCCAGAGTCTTGCCCCCATTCAATAGCCTACAGACCATGGGGGGCTGTCAGCAGGAGGAAAGGGCAGCGCCCAGAGCCTGGTCCCCACCCAAAGACAGCCTGTAGGCTGCAAGGGGCATTGGGAGTGGGGGCCAGCCCTTGGAGCACCCCACCAAACAGGTTGTAGGATGGGACAGCCACTAGCCCATACAAAGACACCCTTCCACCAAGTCTGTGCCCCAAACCACCCACCCCTACTCCTTCTTACACCCAAACCCTCTCTCTTCATTTTTCTTCATTTTTGAAAAATAATATCGCTGATAACAGCCCATACATTTGTCATTTATTTTCCAAAAACGACTCCAGTTAAAGAGCTGAGCAGCGCTGGGTACACCTGCTCGTATCTGTGTGTATGAGTGTATATATATAATTAATATATATCTATATTGTGGTATTTTGAAAATAATCAGTTATGTAACTTAGGTATTGCCCAAAAGAACTTCCTGGCACAATCACTAAGAGTTCACTCTGCAAAGAGATGGCTGAGATGATGGTTTAGATCAGAGGTCAGCAACCCCTGGTGCAGGTGCCAAGAGTGGCACATGAGCCAATTTTCATTGGCACACGAGGCAGGATTTCAGCCCCACCGCCACCCCTCCATGCAGTTGGGAGCCTACTCAAAGCCATGCAACCTGTGGATTAACAAAAGACCAGCTAATGCTACCAACCATCACCTAAATGGCAAAGCTCTGCATGTTAATTTGTTTATTAATGAAGCTGTTTAAAGTAGGACTATTAGGGACTTTAAAAAGTATCACCAGGATCTGGACCATATACAGAGGTCAAAAGGTCAAAATTCGGCACTCTGCATTGGAAAGAAAAAAGCAGTCCAGTAGCATTTTAAAGACTAACAAAATAATTTATTAGGTGGTGAGCTTCATGGGAAAGACCCACTTCTTCAGACTAGCATTGGAAAGGTTGTTAATCCCTGGTTTGGATGCAACAACAACAGTTAATACTAAAAGATGCTTTTGTTACTGTTCTATCACTCAGGGTATATATTTATCTTACACTTCCAAAACGTATGTAAGTACATTTCTTATGTTGGCACTGGAGCTATGTTATCCATTTTGGGGTAGAACATAGCAGCTATTTATCAGCAATGTTACTCAGTAGTTTAAGACTGTGGCTTACACACTAATTGACAAGTTCTTCAATAACTTTCCAAGTCCCTTCACTTCAGTTGAAAGACAATTGTGGGAATTTTTGCCATTAAATCATACAAATATTGCTGACTGTATCTCTTGCGGAGATTTAGGCTTTTGTCTCAATTTTATCTGAAAAATAATTTGCCATAATGCTAAATAGGGTTATTTGCATATCTTCACATATACATTCATATTAGTTCCAATACTAAAATCAGTCACTCCCTTCCCATCATAGTCAACCACAGACAGGAACAGGGAGGTAGCCGTGTTAGTTACCCTCACTGGACCCAACCATGTTAGTTACAAGTTCAAAGGTACATTCTTGTGCAATTTGAGCAACATTATATATGCCATTATGTGCCAACAATGCCCTGCCACTACATACATTGGACAGACTGGGCAAAACCTTCGCCAAAGAGTAAATGGACACAGAGCAGACATCAAGAAACTCAATACACATAAGCTGGTCAATGAAACACTTCAGTGGAATGGGTCATTCTGTTAAAGACCTGAGAATTTGTGTCCTGGAGCAAAAGGAATTTAAAAACAGATGAGAGCAAGAAATTTGTGAGTTGGAATTCATATTCAAATTCAACACATTAACGTGGTATGAACAGAGACATCATTTACCTCAAGCATTACAAAGACTGCTTCCCTTCCTTTAATGCTTGTAATTATCTCAGGCGTGACAATTAAAATCCCCTCACCCTTCATCTTCCTTCTTCAGTTCTATGTATTTGATTTGTCAGTTTTTATTGCAATTTTTTGTTGGTTTTTAAAGTCCTACAAGACAGGAAGATAAAGTAATTATACAAGACAACTAGGATAATTTCACTGCCAATGGAGGCTTTTCTTGGGGAAACTATTCTACAACCTAATACTGTCCTTGTCAGTATCATGATATTCAGACTAATATTTATATTTCTTAACTTTATCCCATTACTCCCTTCTTCCTCAGTGTACTTTCCTGAATAATTTCTCTTCTCATTTGTGGTTCCCTCCCCCAAAGCTTTCCAATTCAGTCATCTCTGGGCCAATGGCAATGGGACATCAGACGCTATGCCCAAATTAGTCAAATGGGTAAACATTCCTTTGACTAATTTTTAAATTTTATTTTCACAAGAGACTTTCTGAATTGATGTTAAGTGCTGGACTTTTGAAAACAACAAAGCAATAAAGGCTGTGTAAGAAGAATTCACATTTTTCAATTTTGTTGTAACGCCTCCAAAATATCTACTGCGTTGTTGTTGATTCAGACTAGCATTCAGAATGAGAGAGCTGGATCTCTGCCAGTCTACTTACATAACAAAATAAAAAATAGGTCTTTTGTTGTTGTTTCAATCCTCTGGCTCCTTGGATTAACTTCAAAATAATCTTGTTTAATGGGTAGCATTGCTTGATGATTACAAACATTAACAAAAATACCTATAGAAAAATGCTTTTTCTATTCTTTTACTTAAAAACTGGCTAATGGCTTTTGCAACTGTATTATTGAAATAAGAGGTGTAACAGAGATATCAGGGCACAAGAAAACCCAAACAAAGAAGGACCCAATGCAAACAAACAGAGATATTAAAAGTTATGGTATGACATAGTTTTAACTAAAAATATTTCTCTGCATAATTTAATGTGCACAGTCTGGATATCTCCGGTCTTTGTAAATAAGTGCCTTTGTAAATATTTTCTTATACTCTGTTTGAATGTGTCTCTGCACACTCAGGGCATGTTATGCTATTAATTAGAGTATGAAAATTCATGTTTATTATAGAAGATGTCTGGAAGACTGCTGTAGGCATAACTTTGAAATGTTTGACTGGATTTACAATCTTTTTATATCAATATTAAGATCTATTTGGAGATTTCTACAGAAGCCCAAAGACTCCAGCTCTGGCTAGCAGTCCCATTCAAAAGATATAGCTCTTACCTCTCAGGAGATGCGTTTCCATCAGCAGAGGTAGCATCTTCTCTAATTGCTACCTGCTGAAGCACTATTAGTGTAGACAAGGGCTACCCTTAGACCCACCTTCTCCATACTGAAAGAAATAAACCAATATGTGAAGAATGAAAAACTTTGGGGGTAGAACTGATTTATTTCAGGTCCCCCAGTGGCCAGAGAGAGAGAGAGAGAGAGACTGAGGCTGATGAAGCAAAGGAGTTGCCTTACCACACAATAGTAAAGAATAATATTTACCCAAGCCCTGCTGACTTTTGGTCGGTAAAAATCTTATAGCCCCTTTGGAAAGAGTAACACTATTCAAACTCTCATCTCATATTCCACCCTGGACAATTGTACTTTGCTCACCTAAAATTATTTTGTCTTCACTTCACTAGCCTATGTTGTTTTTTCTTCACCTCTCTAACTGTGGTGTTGTGAGCACTGTTAAATAGTTGCCATGGGCAAAACAATCAGTAGTGTTTACACACACTATACACTACTTTGAGATCATGCTGGAGTAAAGTTCCTACATAAAAGTTAAAAAAAACCAAACCCAGCAACGACAGTGCAATGGTGGTAGATACACTCAAAAAAACGCTCTGATGAAGACCTGAACAGCGGCGTATCTTGCCCTGTGATATGCACACACCATGCCACAGGAATCTAGAGTAAGTCTGGTGGAAAAACCCATTGTCAAGAAGCAGTACATCCTGCGATCCAACTGGAGAAGGCTCATAGGACAGAGTTTCAGCATGCCTGGGGAAATGGACTTAGATGTCTTTTTGAACATAATTATACCAAGGCAAGTCCTGTGCTGTTTTCCACACTTATAGTTGAACACTTTTTTTTGTGTGATGGTATGGCACAGTATGCTATACCGACACCTCCCAGCTGGGATCCCCAGCCGGGTAGTAGGGGGATTCTGCCAGCCCCACGACTGGGGCACAGAGCTGCACTGGCTGCTCCTGTCCTAGGGACCCAGCTGGGGCCAGGAGAATCCCAGCAGCCCTGGGACTGGGAGCCCCTCCAGTAGCTCCAGCCTCAGGGACCCAGCCAGGGCTGGGGGAACCTTGCAGCCCAAAGCAGGGAGCTGGCTGGGGCGCAGAGCCCCGCTGGCAGCCCCAGCTGCGGGAACCCTGGAGAGGGAGAAGAATGGGGAGCTGGCTGCATACAGCTCCTCTTTTTTTACAAAAAAAAAAAAAAAAAAAAAAAAAAAAAGGACTAAAGGCCCCCATCTGAATCGGGGAGCACTACATTAGAAAACAAGTTGAAGCATACTTCTCTTTGTGCTCAGTTACAGGTGTCCTGACAGCAGTAATTTGCAATGGATGTTCCAAAAGAAGTGTGACAGTGTTTCTGGGTCTAGGATAGGTGTGTTGGATTAGATCCTCAATCCTCCTATCTTAATAAACCATTTCAGAGAGTTCAGGTCTTTTGCAGATGAGCTACACTGAAGCATGTTATCACCTGGGGTAGGTCTAGAATCCTAAGTAATGTCAACATGCAAAAGTCACCAAAAAGAAAGTTAGCACACCATGTTTACACTGCTTCCCTCTGTCAGTGTATCATGGCCATATTGTTTTCTCCTCCATAGACAGAAAAAACAATGCACTATGGGTATGCATCTCACAATGCCAGGTGACATGTTCAGTCGCTAGGCACTGTGGGAACTTGGAACAGAGCATGAGGCATTTTGGGAATGTGGAAAACATCCCGTCAAGCACCTCTTTGCTTTACAGCCCTGCAAGGGCTTCTGGCTTACTTGTGTGCCATTTGTGAAACTGCCAGTCTTTGCTATGCACTCCAGCACCTACTGTGAGGAATAATGGATCCCACACTTCTCTCCTGTGCTGTGTTCAATGGGCTGAGGACATCATGCATTGCATCAGCTCTGCTGTGGTACTTACTGTCAGAGGAAGAAGACTCAGAGGCGGAGGACACTGTGAGTGATGTGCATTTGTCCGTCACAGAGCACCTGTGCAGTACAGACCATCGCTTTTGGGCTAGTGAAACCAGAAATGAGTGGTGGGATCACACTGTCATGCAGGCGTGGGATGAAGACCAATGGCTACAGAACTTTCGGGTGTACAAAGCAATCTTCCTGGAGCTGTGTGCTGAGCTGGCCCCTGACCTGCAGCACAAGGACACCTGAATGAGGGCTTCTCTCTTGGTAGAGAAGCATGTAGCAATTGTGTTTTGGAAGCTGGTGATTCCCAATTGATACCATTCAGCTGCAAATCAGTTCAGAGTGGGGAAGTCTACGCTTAGGGCTGCACTTCTGCAAGCATGCCGGGCAATAAATCACATTTTGCTGCATTGGACTCTGACTCTGGCAGTGTGGGTAATATAATGGCTGGCTTTGAAGAGATGGGCTTTCCGGACTCTGATAGGGCAATTGATGGCACGCATCTTCCAATTGTAGTTCCATCCCACTTTGCCACAGAGTACATCGATCAGCAGGGGTACTTTCTGATGGTGTTGCAGGGGCTTGTGAATCACCATGGATATTTCACAGACATACATATGGGGTGGTTTGGAAAGGTATACAATGCATACATCTTCAGGAGCACTTGCCTTTACAGAAAGCTTCAGGTGGGGACTTTCTTTCAAGACCACAAAATTGCAGTAGGGGATGTGGAAATGCTCATATTGATCCTTGGTGATCCCGCTTACCCCTTACAGTCTTGGCTTATGAAACCTTATATGGGACACATGGACAGCAGTAAGGAGCGGTTCAACAACAGGGTAAGCCAATGAGGTGTGGTCATTGAATGTGCCTTTGGCAGACTGAAAGGGAGATTGAGGTATCTCTCTGGCAGGTTAGACCTCATGGAGGATCATATTCCCTTGGTTTTAGTCGCAAGCCGTGGCTTACACAATTTGTGAGGGTGAAGTGTTTGTTCACGGGTGAGGCACTTGGGTGCACAGTTTGAGCAGTCAGACAGTCAGGCTCTTAGAGGAGCCCATGGGGGGCCATCAACATCAGAGAGGCTTGGAGAAACACTTTAACAATGATGGGCACAGAAATTTGTCAGTTTTGGGGTTGCTCCTATGCGGTTTCCTCCTGAGCTGCTGTAGCCTGTCAACGGTAGAGCATGGCTGCCTTCTCAAATTCTCTTCTGCAAAAATTAGTTAACAACAGAAAGGATTGTTGTGATATTGCTGATAAAGATTGAAACATTTCACTGAAAAGCACTTTCATGAACATAACCTACCACTTTTCCTGTTACTCTTGAGCCAAGCACACATCCGTGCAGACATTCTGAATATGGTGAGTTTAAGGCCAGGGATTGGGGAAAGGTGTTCATAAGGGCATTGTGCAGCCTGTATACGTAGAACTAATTCCAATGACGCCCCCATTTGTCCAAGGCTGCCATCCATCTTAATGATGTCTCACTACGGAGGGTAAGCAGGAAAACCTGGTCTCTCGTTTGGGATGGTAGAGGGGAGTGCCCTGCTCCTTACACAGCTGTGCTGTGTGTCCCCTGGGTCCTAGCAGCACAGACTGGAGAATGGTGTGGGAGGGTGTCATACCTCAGGAGTGGGGAAACAGTGGCATTGCCATGGAATCTCTGTGAGAAAATTAACAAGTACCTCAGGAAAGCTTCGAGAGCATCTCTCTGCAGGATTCAATTGATATTGCTGTGGGCATCAGTGCCCTGCTTGAACATAATGCTGAGCCATGCAAGGCTTATGCAGCTCAAAGAAACACAGCCACCTGTCCCCATGATCCCACACCCCGGCTGGACTGGAGCCACTTACCCTGTGTCTCTTCCCTCTCTTCATGCTCCATGTCCAGCTACTGCTGAGATGCCACGTTAGCCTTGGGACTTGAGAACAATTCCTGGCTGCCTGCCACACCAGGTAACCCTGCTTTGAGCCCCACCTCCATGCACAGTTCTACCCTTTCATCTCGAACTTCATCCTTCAGGTCAAGTCCTCTTTCTGCCCGAGGAAGTATCCACAGGGTTATTGGCTGTGGACATGGGGTCCCCACCCAGGGTTGCATCCAGCTCTTTATAAAAATGGCATGCCTTGGGTGCAGCACCAGAATGGTGGTTTGCTTCCCTCACCTTGTGGTGTGACCGCCTGAGCTCCTTTATTTGTGTTCTTCACTGCAGTGTGTCCCACTCATATCCCTTCTCACACAGGGATCAAAAAATGTGGCTGTACATGTCCCACACACTGATAAGATCCAACAGCTCCATGGTGCTCCAAGCAGGAGCCATAGCCACGCCTGATTACCTGAGGAGATGCCATGAGAGCACTCCACGTTGAGCTAGCCTTCAGGAAAAGGATTTAAAGGTTCCTGGGGCTTACATGGGGGAGGAGTACAGTTCCACTTACCTGGCTCCAGAGCAGTTGAGCTCAACGTGCTGTCTCGAGTGGTTAATCGGGCATTGAGGAAAAATCCTGGAGTTCAATTAAAAAAAAATAAAGCCTGCTGTGATGCACACTGCATGACTGTCCACAATAAAGGGAGGGGGGAGAGGCAAAAGTCCCTCCTGGAGGTGAAAGTTTTTGGTCACAGAAAATGGATGTTTCCTGTGACTTTTGTCTCACTGTGGGGTGAATGCTCTTGGGGTTTTGTCTCCCAAAAGGGGGTTTTGCTGACAAAACTGGTCAGTGGAGTCCTGCTTTTAGGCACTTTTCACCTACGCAGTCAATTTACGGTCCATTTCTCTAACATACTGCAGACGTCTTCGCTGAGTGCTGTGAATTAGAAGCATATCCCAGCTATTATTGTCTTCATTTTATTATTTAAGCCATTTGGCAAGTTTTATTTTTTCACAGGGATCTTTTAGTTTAAAAGGTATTTGCCTAACTTTTTAGGGAATTTAATGCTATTGAAAGGTATCATGTGAACTTCACTAAAAACACAAGTGCCCTCTATAGTCCTGGAAAAAATACGGAGACAGTGTGAGTCACTCCATGGGAATGAGAATTTGTTTTAGTTTCTCTTGGGAAATTTAACTTTTCCTCATTTTCCAGGATATTTTAATATTTCATCAAACCATTTAAAACCTGTTAACTCTTTGTGGTTTGATGGCCCATTAAGATGAAGTTTAGGTAGGCTAAACTTCTCATCTTAATTTTATAGCACAGTGGAATGAGGTAATGGATAACAGTAAAAAAAGAAACAGAAAGTGCACTGTAGAAAACAATGCTGCATTGGTGGGGAAATTGTCTAATGACTAAATAGAATTGTTCTAGTTTAAGATAGTGTAATTCTAACTTCCGTGGTAACTGCAATAATGTCCCCGGCTTCCCATTGGTGTCCGGTCCTGCAGAACTCTTTCTATTTGAATCCTGAGCACTGTCACTACATGTTACATATGTAGGGCTTACAAATGCAGTGCAGTGCTAACAGGGCTGCATGTGGTGGAAAATTACCAATTACGAAAGCTGGTGATGGTATCACCTGCCCACAGGCGAAAGACCAGAATTTTTGTGATTTTGAGGTCTTTGAACTGACTTATTGTTCTGTGACAAAGCTTAAATGAATGATCTGGAAAGCAGACATAAAATTAATAACATTGTAGGAATGTAGGCACACTGAAGTTCCTAGTCCTGTTCCCGTTTGGCCTGGGTTGAGATAATGTCTGGTCGTACCAACCCCCTGTGCCCTCACCCCACGCCCAACTCAGCAACGCTGGCTCATTGGACATACTACTGTTGGTCTGCTGGCAGTGGCTATGCACTCCCTTTCTGTGTACGTGTGTGTGATATGAAACCTATATAGGGGCTGCCACTGAGGAAATGAGCAACATTAGATTACACTAAATTTGCCCCTTAACAGAGCTTTTTGGAATGGGAGTTCCCAAAGGTCAATACGTGTCCCTCACTCCACCTTCCTGCGACCTTTCTCCAAACTCTAATTTAGAACAGTGTGTGTGTATGTGTGTGTGTTGCTACAACAACTACCTGGTGGTGGTGATACACTGGGGGCAGTATGTTGCAGAATTAAGGCTGTTTTCTCTATGATCCATACAGCCTCGTTTCTGACTATGATATGCAGAGGGTAATGGATCACAGGGCTCCAAATAATTGTATTCTTCTAAAAGCAATCTGTGGACTTTTTAATCTAATCTCTTTGGTGCACAACATCAGCAATTCCATCTAGTTTCTTGGATCATGAGAAGTTGAAGTCCAAGTGGAATTTATGCTGTTACTTTATTGTTCAAATCTGTGGTTGACCAATTTTTTTGGAGTATGACACTCAAGTACCAGTGAAATAAGAGCTTGAGAACAGAGCATATGCTGAGACAACTCTAGATATTACAAGTTCCTACATCTTGAACTGCAAGCGTCCTCAGCTTGTACATAAACTGCTGTCTCTCAGAATGATGTTCTCTGCTCAGATGGCTGGCCCTAAGTGAGTACTGTTAACAAAGATTTATTTTAGGAGGGATATAACTAGGCTATAAATTTATTTTCACAATTGGCCACACAGTAAAAATTAAAAAAAAAAAAGCAGGTTGCTGCTGCATCTGCAACTCTAGCATACCCATTAGTCCATTTATATTGGCTGTTACCTTGTTTACTAGAGGTAAATATGCCTCAGTACACTTAAAATAGCATCCCCTACCATTCTACCCTCCTCACCTTAGGAGATTTGAATGATCAATGTTCAGTCACTGAGCTCTGAACTTAATAAAATCCTTTTAGACTAGTTTAAAACTTGCCTCCCGTTGAACATTCACAAATATTTTCCAACACAATTAACTGTGTGACCACAGCTGATGGTCGTTTAATATTGTTTCTTTTGTGGAAGCTTTCATGCACCCTAATCACCTACATGTAGCAAAGAAGCTGTTGCCACACCTTTGTAGCACGGCCTTTCCAACAGTTATGAATGTCTTTGGCATTTCCAGGGTAGAGTATGGCATTGTACTCTACTTCAGGCAACCCGAGAAGTTCACCTTGAAGCTCTAGCTGGTGTGGAATGAAGCTGCTCTAGTCATAAGGGCTACGTCTACACTAGCACACTAAGTCAAAGTAGCCTATTTCGAAGTAAGAACATCAAAATAGGCTACTTCGACACATATCATCTACATGTCCTCCAGGGCTGGTGCCGTCGACGTTCAATATCCAAGTAGCGACGGGGAATGTCAAAAGGAGCCGCCCCGGAAGGAAACGTGGAGCGTCCACACACACAAGCACCCTCTTTCGAAATAAGGGGCCAGGACAGCCTGCGGACTGGGTCACAGGCTGGACTAGCCCTTCCGGGGCAACAGCAAGCTGCTCCTTTAAAGGGCCCCTCCCAGACACACCTGGCCTGCACAGCATGAGGTCTGCAGAGCAGTAGCCACTCTCTCGCAGACCAAGTCACAGCAGATATGGACACCCAGCAGCAGCAGCAGCAGCGGCAGGAAGAGGAGGCCCTCCAGGTAGTCATTTGGGGGCAAGCGCCCTGCTAGGTGCTGCCTGGGAGGCTGCCCAGTGGTTCCTGCAAGAGGAACCCTCCCCGGAGGCAGACGGGGACGCCCCTGACCACCGGGCTCCCCTCTTTCTCCCTCACTGGCTGCTCCCCCGCCTCTGGAGCTACCCCACCAGCTCTGAGTGGTGGGAGCAGCTCATCGTGCAGGAGTGGGACGACGATACGTGGCTCCGGAACTTCTGCATGCACCGGCAGACCTTTCTCGAGCTCTGCCAGTGGCTGACCCCAGCACTGAGGCACCACGACACCCGGATGCGGCGCACCCTCCCCATCGAGAGGAGGGTCACAATAGCCGTCTGGAAGCTGGCCACTCCAGACAGCTATCGGTCTATGGGACACCAGTTTGGAGTGGGAAAGGCCACAGTTGGGGCTGTCATCATGGAGGTAAGGAGGCCCGGGCACGCACCCACTGGGGGCTGCGGGGGGCTGGCTGTGGGGTTGAGAGGGAGGGAGGGAGGGTTTGGGCAGGTGGGGTACCCAGGGAGGTGCCCGGGAGGAGGGCCTGGGGGAAGGGCCCTGGGGCACCCTGCACAGCCTCATGGGCACCTGTGTTCCCTCCCCACATGTGGTCCGTGCGCTTAACACCATGTTGCTCCAGAAGGTCGTCTGATTCCGGGACCTGGACGCAGCTGTTGCTGGGTTCACCTCCATGGGGTTCCCGAACTGCTGCGGGGCCCTGGATGGGACTGACATCCCAATCCGTGCCCCAGACCACAGTGGAGGAAGATACATAAACTGCAGGGGCTACCACTCCATGGTGGACAGTCGGGGCCGCGTCCAGGACATGTATGTGGGCTGGCCCGGCTGCACACATGATGCCCATGTTTTTAGGAACTCGGGCCTGTGCTGCTGGCTGGAGGTGGGGACCTACATCCCCCAGAGGGAGATCTCTCTGGGGGACACCACCGTGCTCCTCTGCCTTGTGGCGGATGCGGCCTACCCCCTCCAGCCCTGGCTCATGTGCCCATACACCAGCCACCTCAACGCCAGCCAGGAGCTGTTCAACGCCCACCTGAACCACGCCCACCAGGTGGTGGAGAGGACATTTGGCCATCTGAAAGGCCGCTGGCAGTGCCTCCTTGCCTGACTGGACGTCAGCCTCAAAAACATCTCCCAGGTTGTGGGTGCATGCTGCACGCTCCACAACATCGTTGAGAGCAAGGGGGAGGCTTTCATCCAGGGGTGGGCGGTCGACGCCGGCACTGGCTCCACCCAGCCGGCTGCTGCACCCAGCCACCAGGCCCATCATAAGGGGGTACGGGTCCGTGAGGTCCTACGGGCCCACTTCAATCAGGGAGACCCCTGAGCACCTCCCTGGCCTTCCCCAGAAGACCCCTCCCCCCACAGCCCACACTACCTGCACACCACCCCCAACACCTGCACGCCACCCCCCCAACAAGCACATGCCTCCAGCTTTTTGGAAAATAAAACCTTTCTTTTCTGAAACCTGAAAACTTGTTTTGTTCAAAACAGAAACTGCAACGAATATACAAAAGGGGGGCCAACTATATACATGGGGGCCAACTATATACCTGGGGGCCTGGTGGACGGCTCGGCCGTTGGCCCATCAGTCCGGGGTGGGGGTAGAGGGCCTAACGTCAATTTCAATGTTGAAATAGCACATGGCGTGTGTAGACGTGATGGGTGCTATTTCAACGTTGTGCTGGCTACTTCGAAGTAGCCGGCTAGTGTAGACGCACCCAAGAAGTACTTGTTATCATGAGCACATAACATCTGGGCTCAAGTCCTTCCACTGACTTCTTGTTTACTTCAAGGTGTAATTCAAGGTAAATTAAAATCCAAATAGTCTGGTTTATATGGTCATGTCTCATCCTGTAGCCCAGTCCAATAGTTTATATTAGACTGGAGGCTCTCACTATCAATTCCTGTGATTACACACTCCACAAACAGAGGCAGGGCTGTCCATTTCAAAGTCCCACCTGAAGAATTCTTTTGCTTTTTTTTTTTCCTGCTTTTAGAATACGTATTCAACAAAACATGGTTGTCACATCTGGTCCAATTCTAGTCTCATTGAAAACAGCATTACAATTCTTATTGTCTTAAATTGGAACTGAACTAGGCCTCTTGAATTGACAATGATATAATAGCCATTGAACTGCAAGGCCTACATTTTGCCCACACGACGGCTTCAAGAAGACTATTCTTCTAATGTAGTGGTTCCTCTAGTCTAGTCCAAGCATGTCAAACATGTGGTCTGCAGGCTGCATGCAGCCCAGTTGAATTTTTTGTGGCTGGGAACTGGTTGGGGCATGGAGCCCTGCCGGCAGCTCCAGCCACAGGGACCCAGATGGGGCCAGGGAAACCCCAGCAGTCCTGGGGCTGGGACCCCAGCTGGCAATTCCAGCTCCAGGAACCCAGTATGGGCTGGGGGAACCCTGGCAGCCCTGAGGCTGGGAGCTGGCTGGGCATGCAGAACCTTAAATTTATATTTAAATTAAAAATGGTTATATTTGAGCAAATAGTGTTACACGTCAAATTTTATGAGCTATTATTAAAATTATAAAGTAATAAAATTCATATTAAGTATTAAATTCTCAATTAAAATTATTGCAGTATATTCAAACAAGACCTGAAAAACTATTATAAAATATGCCTAAAACATAATCTATAATAATAAATAATTATGACTTTCGGATAGAAGTACATTTTCTTTGGTGGCCCTGAAAGCTATTAGTTTTCATTTGTGCGGCCCTCAGTAGGCTTTGAGTTTGACTTGCCTTCAGAGCTACCTCCTTTTTTAAACCTTTTGTTCTCGGTCAAGGTTAATTTTATTGCATATTTGTTGCATGATTTTGTGATATATTGACAAATACTCTGCAAACCAGCTCATTCATTTCATTTTTAAATCCTATAGACTAGTTACACTTGTGCTTTAGGTATGTGGACAAGTATTAGCTAGAGTAAAAAATTAGCAGGTCTGTTTTAGCTACTAAGAGCAAAGGAGCTATTCTCAAACCATGGATAACAGACTTTGCTTCTTCTAGAGTGGATTCCATTCACTGATTTTGCAAGCAGTCTTTCGAAGGCCATAATGAGTAAAATGGGCTCCCTGTTAGACTCTTTAGGTCCACATGGGAAGAGAATGTTAAATCCTTCTTTCAAACAGAGATAAATATTTCCTTTTCATCACTCACTGCCCTTCTTGTCTATTTAGACCACTGGTGGGCAGCCAGTGGCCCCTGGGCTGCATGTGGTCCAATGGGACTCTATGGCTACGTCTACACGTGCAGCCAACATCGAAATAGCTTATTTCGATGTTGCGACATCGAAATAGTCTATTTCGATGAATAACGTCTACACGTCCTCCAGGGCCAGCAACGTCGATGTTCAACTTCGACGTTGCTCGGCCCAACATCGAAATAGGCACAGCGAGGGAACGTCTACACGTCAAAGTAGCACACATCGAAATAGGGATGCCAGGCACAGCTGCAGACAGGGTCACAGGGCGGATTCAACAGCAAGCCGCTCCCTTAAAGGGCCCCTCCCAGACACAGTTGCACTAAACAACACAAGATACACAGAGCTGACAACTGGTTGCAGACCCTGTGCCTGCAGCATAGATCCCCAGCTGCCGCAGAAGCAGCCAGAAGCCCTGGGCTAAGGGCTGCTGCCCACGGTGACCATAGAGCCCCGCAGGGGCTGGAGAGTGAGCATCTCTCAACCCCCCAGCTGATGGCTGCCATGGAGGACCCGGCAATTTCGACGTTGCGGGACGTGGATCGTCTACACGGTCCCTACTTCGATGTTGAACGTCGAAGTAGGGCGCTATTCCTATCTCCTCATGAGGTTAGCAACTTCGACGTCTCGCCACCTAACGTCGAAGTTGGTGCCGCTACTTCGAAGTAGCGTGCACGTGTAGACGCTGCTTATGTGTGGTCCACAAGGCCTTTTGTTTACTGTCGCCAGATTTCACTGGTTTCTGTCTGCGTAGGGTTTTTCCTACCGGTATTACTAAAGTGACACGCACATAAAGCCAGGGCACGTGAAGTGAGGGGCCTACTGACTGTACACACCACTGATGGTGACAGCCATGCATTTTTTCTGCAGCCAATGAAAGCACTGCTACTGTTCAATCACCATGCCCCATGAATTCTAGGTATGCAAGTGAAGTTAGCAACAGTACCCTATCCCGGGAGACTGTCTTGGTTATGAAAATCTTGTGGCCCACTGAGATGAAGGAGGGCCATTCATGCAGCCCACTCTCTAGCCTAGGTTGCCCATTACTGGTATAGGTAGTGGCTATGCTGAAGTGTTACAGCAACTGTCGTATTAAGTATAGACATACCCTTAGAGACTGAGGCAAAACAGATTTTACTGGTGACATGCTACTATGTAACTCCAATACTTTCAATGAAGAAGAAGATCTAACAGGGATTTCTACAATATTGCCATTTGTTACTCAAAATAACATGACAAATATATGTGGCCAGAGGGTGGGGACAACATGAAAAATAACCCTTCTTTTTTGTTGAAGTTTAAAAAATAAAATGTCAAACATCACTCAGTCTTTTTTTTCTGCAGTGTCAGAGATCCTGTATCAAAGCTCTGAACGAGTCCATAATCTCTTCTGCATAAAAGTAACATTTTAAAAGTCAGTATTTAAGGAGGTAAGACATAGCAGTGGCTACTTTTCCACAAGATGATCTTTCTCAGCTTAGGCAGATCCTATTTCAAGCTATGATCTAAACAGCAAGGTGTGGAAGCTGGCTGGCGAGCCACCCTGTGAAAAAAACCTCTTCCGAAGAGTGGATATTGGCTGACCCTTGAATAAGCCTTCCATCTGAAATGTGGAAACGGGTTTAACGTCAGTTCCCTGAGGTAGGGACAACAATGATGTGCCAGAAGGGACACTCTCTGTGAAAGTCTACTAAATTCAAGGGAGAATGATTTTGCTACCTAAAATGGAGTCGTCCCCCACCACATCTCCAGACTCTAAAATCACCTCTGCCAAGGATGAGATCCCTAACGCTGAGGAAACTTACTTCCTCTCTAGATCCTGCTAAATCACTTCTGCCAGGGACACTAGCCCTGGGGCTCACAGGTTATGTCTACACAATGCCCTACCCTCAAAATAAGCTACACAATTTGTGCTATGCAAATTGCTTAGCTGATTTCGAGTAGATTTCGGGCTATTTTGGCATGTAGCGCTGTCTAAATGGCACCACATATTGAAATAAAGCACTATTGGCATCCCTGTACTGTTCCTGCAATGAGGTGTTCAATGATGCTGGAATAGTGCACTCGGTGTCTTGAAAACCATTTTGAGACAATGGGAGAATTTTTTAGACTCGGGCAGCTCGTTCAGGATACCGACCTAACCTGAAATAGCGCCCACCGTGTAGACATAGCTATATAGATGTAAGCAGGGTTTGAATGAGCTCTCCCTTGGCATCTTGTGATGCACTGGGGGACTTTGGGAGCATATCATGTTTGCCTTCTCTGTGTAGGCGTGCAGCATGACTGGGGCTGCTGTGTCAAAATGATCGTCTGGCTGGTTTGCGTAATGAGAGTTGTTATCGGGGAATTTGGTTCCTCTCTGCTGTATCAATGGCAAAACTCCCAGGCTACGTCTACAGTACAACAATCTGTTGACAGACGTCCCTGTCGGAAGAGATCTACCAGCACAACTTCGGGTGACAGACTGTGACTCCACATAAAAGCAGATCGAAAGAGCAATCCACTCTGTTGACGGAGAGCAGCCAGACTGCCCGGCCCTCTCTCGACAGAATGGCTGTCCGGAAGCTCTGCAAACAGGGCTGCCTGGTGAACTGGAAGCCCTGTCTGTCAACAAAGGGGCCCTGGAGCATCTATGCTGCCCTTCTGTCAACAGAACACTGTCCGCAGAAGCGTTAGTCCTCAGTGCAGAGAGGGATAACACTGTCCTGGAAAGTGCTCTGTTTTGTCGAGACTGTTGACGAAACGCCTTTTGTGTGTAGACACCCCCTCAGTTTTGTTGACAAAATTCTGTAGCGTAGACACAGCCCCAGTGGCTTAAATGGGCTAAGGATTTTACCTTGTACGTTTCAGGACAAGCATTTCCAGCAAGTGTAGTTAATAACAGTGTATTTGCCAGAGGGTGCCTCCTCTCTATTGGTTAAGTCTGAGGATCTCTTTGTTTAAATGGAATGATTTTACAGTTCCCTCATCCCTGCTCTTTGGTGTGACAAGTACCTTGTAGGACAGGGTTTAATGCAGTGCTGATGTAATGTAATGAAATAAAGTTTTATTTTACTTTCATAATAGATGCAGAGAAGTACTGGGGCTGTGCATGGGCTGCAGGTAGTAGGGGAAAGGGAAGGTACTGCCTTCCCAAACAGGCTGGACTGGCCCCATCCACCACACTCCAGCCAGCTGAAAAGGCTGGGGCTCTAGCTGTGATGTGGCTTCTTGGCCAGCCACCTAGGAAGTCTGGGGCTGAAATCCAACTTCCTAGCTGCTTCTGGGACTGGGGCCAGGGCTGGGTTCATACAGCTGCTCAGCTGCTCCAACGCCTGTATCTGGAGCCAGGGCTGGGCTGTGGAGCTGCCTGGCTCCCAGGGCTGCAGCTGTGGGGCAGGAACAGGGAAAATCTGGGGCTGCCCAGTGCTGGGAAGTAGGGATGGAAGTGATAGCCTTGGAGCAGTGGCAGGATGGGGTCCAGTGGCCACAATGGAGTTTGGGCTTTAGTGGGCACAGAAGGGGTAGGGCTGGGGCTTGCCTCCTCAAGCCCAGCCTTCACCCACCACCTAGAAGTGCCTGGGTTCACCCCGGCATGGCTTGCACTAAACCAGTGCTTACTTGAAGGGAGAACATTTCTGCTAGACATTCCTTCTTAAAATATTGGCAACACATCACTGAAAGATCTCCTGCTGACAGAAGGTGAGTGGGGCAGGTAAGGGCTGGGCCCCTAAGTCTAGATTTACACTCCATCTGGAAGGTGAACAGACATGTTATTTTTAGCATGTTAGCTTACGCACAGCTAACAGTGCTGACATGGTGGGATGAGCTAGCTACCTGGGTATGGCTCCTGGGGACCGGGTGGACTTGTATTCAGATAGCTAGCTGGTCTTGCCACCCATGCTTTATCAAGCAGAAGTAGCATGCCTCTGTTTATCCAGGCTGGGAGGCCTACTCCCAGCTGAAGTGTACCTACGATATGGAACACCAGTTAAGCATTGATGATAAGCTCCAAACTAAGCCACACCTCTGAGTCTTTTGAGGTTCATCACTAATACTGTATTTACTACATTTTAAAATGTTTGAGTCAATGGTGACATTGAGTAAGGATTAAAGGACTAAGGCGGAGGTTCTGGTTGTTTTTTTTTTATCCTCCAGCCAGGTATAGCCGAACTATTATGTGAACTTTTAGTACACTGACAAGCTTGTTTGTAAGTGCATTTTCTTACTCTAAATAAATGCCAGTTATGCTCTGTGTATTATGCTAATACAAAATATGAGAAAATGCAGCCAACAGTATATTTGGATTAGGTATGGAACTGCTGCAGGAAAGAAGTAGTTCATGTCTCTTGTATAATGCTTATGCAATAGATTAGATTCTGTGCCTGACTATTCTAATTATCTCTAGTGGTATATAAAAAGCTTGCCGTATTGTTATTACGCATTTAGCTCATGTAACATCTGTAAATGAGCTTTCCTGCTTACAGAAGGAAAGCACTTCCAATCTCCTAACTGGTTTATCCATATAATCTTTTTTACACATTAGCAAGTGTAAAAGTGGATTCACTCAGAATCAGAGAATAGCATGAGGCTGGACATCATTTATAAGGAAAAACTTTTGTGGTATGTGTAACTGGCCTGGCATCCCTAACTGTAGTTTAAGCCCCTCTTACTGTCGGGAATAAACCTCAATATTGATGCAAAATGGTTATTGACAAAATCATACTTTATTACAAGGGTTATTGACAAAAATAATTTATTACTATAATTTATTATAAGAATTTGTCCTATGCCTTTACTTGAAACTTAAAAGCTTTTACAATCATTTTAATGCAGGTTTTTGACTTCTATTTTTCTGTATTATTGTGTGCTGTTCTCTTTTATGCTGTGTTTTGAAACGTTAGTTACTGTGATTTGTGCCTAGTATGGAATATTTGATAGAAGCCTTTTAATTGTAGGTTGTAAATATAAGAGGTAGATTATAAAACAAAAAGCCATTTGGTGAAAAGGCAAATAAACCAACACGATTGTCTTATCAATAACCAAGACTAGTGTACATCATCTACTCCTTGGAAAATGACAGTCAATATTCTTAAAAGCCCCAGATTTTCTGAAACTAAGCATTTATCCCTGTCTTTTGTATTTTGTTTCTGAGTACCCTTTTAAAGTGAAATCTCCTCTTTTGTTCCTATACACATTATCCTCAGCTACAATCGGGCTCCTAAATATCACATTCCTTAGCAAACATGAGCTCTGTGCGTTGTCATTTCTTATTTTGGGTAACCCAGAGTCAGATTTGCAGATTTAAAAGGCCCCTATGCCTATTCCCCAAAATGACTCAAGTGGAAAAGGTTAAAATTATATAGATAAATTAATGTATTTTTGAATGATAAATTCTAAAGTTGAAAATGTTTAAGATTATGGGTTTGGTCATGTCACTTGCCAGGCTGAGCATCATGAGAATGGGAGTAGATGCACAGATCCAGGGGAAAGTGCCTGGAGAACAGATCTTGGCTGTGTCTTCTAGGGTCAGAACCCAGTCTTACAGAGTGAGCCTGAGTTCCCAACCACAGGGAAGGAGGGTGAAGCCCCTGGACATAAGGAGGGTAAGGACAATTCAGAGCCCTGAGAGAGTGACATACGGGTTATTGGGCCCAGAGTTAGAACCCAGAGGTCTGATGCAAGGAATCATTTGTTGAACTTTGCATTACCACAAGAAGAGTGTGACCTGGCTGGAAGACTGAGTTTTGACAACAGGTACGAAATGACAACTGCCTGGTGCCTGCCTGTACCACCAGTCATTGTAGTATGCAGGCAGTACTGGCTGGAAACAGGATGCTGGTGGGACCCTGCTGGCTGAGAGCCAGCTAGTAGAAGGGGCTGCACTTATAGACCAGCCTGGAGAGCTGCTGGCCCTGCGTGCTGCATCTTTGTCCCAAGAGCAGTCTTGCATCTCCCTGCAGCATTGGCCACTGCCCCCACCTCCCCCCCCAAAGACACAGACACACTCCCTGCTGGTAGGTGTGTCGCTGGGAAGCAGGGATCCAGACAGCAGCAGGACCTGCCTGTACAGAGGCGGGAAGACAGCAAATACAGGGCAATATGCTCATTTTTAAGAAAAATTTGGGACACCTGCAGAAGGACTTAAATATGGGACTGTCCCGGAGGGGTGGCTCCTTCCTTCCCCCACTGCCTCTGGCTGAGCCAACACCTGGGAAAAGTCCAAGAGTTCTGGCCCAGGGCACGGGCTTGGAGGAGCTGAGCCCTACAAGAGCCTCTCAGCTCCACAGCTAATCTCAGGAGTGCGGTGGGGGAAGGGATTTACAGCCTGTTTGTGCCCTCACCCTGCAGGTTCCACAGCAGCTGCCTGGGAAGTAGCTTAGCACCATGTTTACCTGCCCCCTCCCCTGCCACCCCCGTCTCCTGCTGCCAGGGAGCATAGGGCTGCTCTGTCCCTTAGCTACGCTTGTCTGCCAAGCCACCTCTCTGTTCAGGATAGCTGAAGCCCCTGCAGTCAGATTCCCTGGGACCTGGTGCACAATTCATCCTTAAGGTTTGATTCCTTCCTGACTGTACAGTAGCCAGCATACAGGAAGTATCTGGGTAATATCAGTGCCAGCAGCAGCCTGAAGGCGTTAGCTGCCTTTCAACACTGTACAGGCAAGCAGGGACAAGCTGCTTACACCCACAGGAGAGCCAGGGGGCTTGGGATGGAGGGATAAGCTCTGCAAGACACAGGTCAGGCTCATCCCTTCCTTTTACCTCCCCCCTGTGCATTTGGAAGCAGGCCCTGTCCCTTCCCTCTGACACAGCACTGAAGGCTGCTGCTGGCCACATTCTGGTGTGAACCCTGGAAGAGATCTGGGGAGGGCATGTGACTCTCCATGCCTGTTCCCTGACCCTTGAAGTCGCCTCAGGAAAACACAGCTCCAGAGACCAGGAAAGGCAGGTCCATCTTGGGGACTTCCTGGGGAGGGCAGGGTTGGTTGGTCACTCCAGCATGTGAGAGAGTGTGTCTCATCTTTCCTCATGTGAACCCTAAATCCTTAAAGATAAGGTAAGTAAAAAGGATCCAGCTACACAGTATTTCTTTTTAACAGGGGCTGTCGTCTAGATGTTAATGTGGATGTTTGCACTGCACAGTCCTGATTGATTGCTGTTGAACTTGCTTGAATATGAGTATTGTTACTACTACTTCCATATTCAGCATCAGGATATACGGTCACCCTACATACCATTGAACTTACCAGTACATTCCTTGGTTATTCAACTGGTTTTATCTGTGACCTACCATTACAAGGTGACCTTGACCTTTAAGCGGTATAAGTCTCATCTGAGACTTGTGCCTAGTCTGTGATCCCTCTAGATTACAAAACTCAGACGACTGGTGATGGGGAGGCAGGCCTACTGGGGGGCTAGGAGAGAGAGCTTATTTTTAGTATAAAACAAAACAGCAGTCACGTAGCACTTTAAAGACTAACAAAATAATTTATTAGGTGATGAGCTTTCGTGGAGCAGACCCACTTCTTCCGATCTGGAGGTAGTGCTGTACTGGCAGTACTATTTCCGGGACAGCACGATCTCCAGATCTGAAAAGGTAGGTCTGCCCTATGAAAGCTCGTCACCTAAATAATATTTTTTTTGTTTGTCTTTAAAGTGCTACATGACTGCTCTTTTGTTAAGTTGCAGACTGACACCGCTATCTGTCTGTTACTATTTTTAGTATGGAAGAGGAGCAGTTCTGCACTGAGATGCTCTCCAGGAATCATGGTCTGAGGATGGACTGAGATAGCACCTTGCAAGGAAGGAGGCAACACTGCAGTAAAGTCCTGGGGCTAGGGACCAGGATGGTACTTTGTGGGGAGTGAACTGGGAACAGAACCCATAAGAGGCTCAGCTAAAGGGGCTTGCAAAAGGCGTAGGTAGAGAGAGGCATGGTAGGAAGCATCCCCAAGAGGAGCACAGTAGGATATTGAACTTGGAGTGAACAGAGAGAGCTCTAACGTAGAGCCTTGGTAGAGGAAAGAACCAAGCTCCCACTGTCAACCATCTTAATTGTGCCACCTGGACAGGGTGAACTGGTATCTGTGCAATGAAAGGCAATAGGACTGTTGGAAACCCTGAGAGAAGGCAAGACAAGTAAGGCCCTCACCAGAGTGCGGGAGCCCAAAGAAAGCAACCAGTTGTATATCCCCTTTGACAAAGGAAAAGGGAAACCCCTGCATGAGGTCGGAGGCCTATTTATGTTGGACGTTGCTTTAGGCTCTCTTATTGAACCCCATATCCTCATATCTCTGAATTAAAGAAGGGAAACAGAGGCATGTAGCTGACAAAACTATGGAGCAGGTGAGCCTTCTCCACCTTCAGAAATGAAAAATTCAAAATAAAAGCACCGAGACAATACATGCTTCTTAGCTGGTCTAAAATGCTTGATACTTGATACATTGCTCTTTAAATCACATCCTGCAGTAAAGGAAGTTTATCATACCACTTGTACTGCCTCCTCTCCCCCACCACTAGCTGTGCGACTAGCTATGCACGAATGCTAGTCGAATGTGTGGGTGGGAAGATATGTTGCATGCTTTTCCCTCCAACCAAACCAGCAGCAACCCTCATCCTGCATTCCCGCCATGGTTTTGGGGGGGAAGGGTGTCATAGTCAGCTGGGGGAGGAGTAGAGCTCAGGAGCAGCTGCTCTTTGGTGGCCTTCTCCTCCAAGAAACCATCCTGTTATATGGTGGAAAACACAACGGAAATTTACGCTGTTTAGACAAGCATTAATTAGAGCATCTATAGTTTGCACAGCTACAGACCTAAGATGAGCAGTGGCAGCATAGTCATTCATGGACAGAGTTTTGAAGATGGACATGCTCCTCATAGGATTTTCAAGTGTGCGTAGGTGCAGATTCCTTGGAGTTAGGTGCCTAGTTTTTTTTTGAAAATCTCTCTAGGTTCTTAAATATTTTTACAAATCTGTCCATAAGTCAGCTGAATTGCTGGCGCATTATCAGGCAATCAGTGCGGTGTGAGATAGAATAGAGTGAATCCAAGATTTCCGATGTATCTTTGAACTTTGAGTGACTGCACAGCTGCATCCCCTGCCCGCTTGGTGCTACAGCTAATCCCTGCTTCTTGAGAGGATAATACTTCTATTTCTCTGCCTGTTCAAATGTGTGCAGGGATTTTGAATTAGTTCCCACCCCACCTCCTGAACTTCCAAGCATTTCTGCACAGAAGCTAGAGTTCTAAAAGTTAGCAAATGTAATTGTTAATGGTCTGAACTCCATCCACAAAACAGGCTGCCGTTAACGTGAACTTTTGTTATTACTTTAAACCTTTGAACTGTTGACTAAACTGATCTTGAATTTCTATGATCTATTCAGCACAGAGACAACTGTCACATTTCATGAGTGTTTGCTGGTGAATCAGTTAGGGAAAGAGATTATTCCAGTGAGACAATACATTCAAATTTTCTTATCTCAGGCTAAAAATCTCTGCTTCTCCCAGTGGCTCCAAATAATAGTGTCTACTCTCAAATTTGCTTAGAAATGTGTAGCTCCATTGGCTGCAATAATTTTTTGCACACTCATACAGAACTAAAAACTTAACATTTTTTAACTTCATAAACTGAGGGGCTCTAATATTGCCTTGACAGACTGCGGTTTATGCATTTGAGATAAATCAGATGGATTACTTTTAAAGCAATTATTTTAATTAATTTTAAGCCCTATTTGAATAGTTATTTTAGGGAACCTCTTTACTTGAGGACCTCTGAACATCACCAGCCAAATAACGTTACAGCAACATGTACAAAAAATGGAAATTTAATTGTCTGGGTCCAGGTATTGGTGGCAAACTCTTGTCGAACACGTCACTGTGTTGGTGATATAGTTTTTAGAAACTACTACTAATGTGTGAAATCAGGACCATTTTGACAGGTCCATTATTTTAGAATGCAATGTTTTGGAAATTAAACCTATTGCAGAGTAATTAAAATCATGTTGTGTAAGCTTATATAATTGTTTGAGAATAATTTGGATTTAGTCTGAAAAATATTTGAAAGATTTAGCACAATATTAGCATAATTTTCCCTACCATACCTGTGATGTCAAATAATTAAAATATTCAATTAAATCGATATCAGCCTCACCTTTTACAAGATGAAAGCAATTAATTTTGTAGTAATTAATGAGGCATTTTTTCCATCATATGGAAAAACTAATGTCATTGATAAGTGTGTACCACCGGTGAGTTAATCTGAAAGAGCTATATCTGCTTAGAATATGGGGTCAGATCTCAACTAAAGCATTATTTTAAGAATGATTTCAGCGGAGCATTATGGTTGTGAGGTCCTTTGGTATCCTTTAGGGAAAAAGGTGCTGTAGAAGTGTAAAATATTTTTAGTGGTAAATAACCTATCTGTCACCATAAACAAATGTCAAAGTTTTATTTTTGGCCATAACATTTAATTGACAGAGGGTTAGTCAGTCTAGGAGCTCAGCATTGTGTTTGAGTTTCCCCTCTGCTCTGCCAGCGCTCTTCTGCTTCAATCTATATGCTGAAGGAAGACCATCAGCATACCACACCATCCCTTATGGTGGGTATTTAAGGAGCACAAGTATCCGCTAGAGGTTAGATAATGTCAGCAAGTTCCATTTTATTGTATCTGTGACTAAACCATCATTTGAATAACATGTTTAGAATCTTTGGGCTTCTGGAGGAATCTCTAAATACATCTTAATCTTACCTGCCCTCAAAGTTCTCAGAGATAATTGCTAACAGCTCCCAGGCTGCTTCTGCTAGTTCCTTAAATACCCGAGGATGAATTTCATGAAGCTCTGCTGACGTGAATACATGCAATAATAACAGCACAGGTAGAATATAAAACCAAATTTACAAGAGAAATAGTACTGCTCATTGCTAAAAACAAAATGAAAATCATTGGGTCCAATTCTCCTTAAGTTACGCAGGTTTTACAGTGCTGAAATGCCAGTGCAATTAAAAAGAGCATTCAATCCCTGTTTTATCAGAATGCATTCAAATGCATTGTAAAACCTTCCAGAAAAAATAATCAGGTTTCAGAATTTCCCTACAATTTCCCCAAGTCCAGCAGGACCAGTTTGATTTACCAATGAGCCTCCATTTGGCTTCTTTCCCCACCCGTTTCCTCTAAAAGCACATTGCTATCTTGGATCATCTTCCATCATCTGCTGCAATTCGCTAGAACAAAAATCTTATTCATAAAATCAGAAAAATGTTTACTTAGCTTCTGAGTTATCTGGAGAAAAGTGAACTCCAGGAGAGGTTTATTTCTTGCATGAAAGAAAAATGAGGCAACATGCTGGATTGTATATTCATAGTCTAATTCAGGGGTGTGCAAAGTGGGGACATGACATTTTGTAAGGTGGGGAGTGGCATGATCATCTCTCCCCTCCCCCCGTCCCCAACTTCCACTGCCTTGCCAGCCCTCTGCTTTCTCTGGCATGGCCTCTGCCGCTGCTGTCACCAAGGGAACAGCTCCCCCAACGGCTGAGCCAATCATAATGTGCAGAGACCCTGAGTCAAGTGGCAGGGACAGCTGGCGAGTTCTCGGCTTGGTGAGGTACCCTCCTGGGGTCCCTCATTGGTAACCTCCTGGGGTCCTCCCCGATCACTTCTCCCCCTTTGGAATACCCCCTGGAACCCCACCCCCAATATCCCTTTCTGGATCATAACACCTCCTTCCTGAGCATCTCAGCCTCTCCCTGAGTGACCCTTCTGCAACCCTTCCTGTGGTCCTGCCACAGGTTGAGATGGCCCCATCTAATTCAGGGTCTAATTTATTGACAAGCATGTCCAACTATGCATGAGCAGTGATCTCTGTGGAGAGAGGTCTCCATGCATGGTATAGGTGTATTGAGGGAGTAGGGGAAACAGCATTCTGGAGTGTTCTACCTCATCCTATCCTCTGGTTAAGAATCCAATGCACACCTCTGCTCTGAGCTATATTTCATCTTTGTACCGCTATGTTGACCTGAAATAGTTGCTGACTGGTTTGAAACACACTGTTTTAGCTGGTTCTAAAACTTAGGTAAAACTTTGTTGTGTTGTCTTCATAGTTAATCATAATGAATTCCTACTTCTAAGATACAATTGTTGTCTGGCCAATCCACAAATGAATCACATTTAGCCTCTGGTTGCCTAGAATCCCTGTGTTCTTCTTTCTGGAGTCTAAACAATTTTTGTTCTTGGTTATAAAATGTGTTTATATAATCAAACCACGAGCCTGCCTGAATCCTGTTTAAACTTGTTATGCCTTGCTAGGCGCTTACTGTGGCCTTATCCAACTTCTGCAAAGTTCCTGCCGAGCAATATAAAAAAGGGCCTGGGTCCCAACAGAATCTATTGCTGATAATACTACTACTACTATTCAGCCATATATTGACCATGTTTTATTATTGCTAGACCACATTTTTGCAACAAAATATATTACTCTTTATATAGAATCATTACATAGTAACCACAAGAAACTCCATGCTTGTATTTAACAGCATTATTGTTAAGAAAGGATTGAAAAATGCAGATGAATTAATCTATTTTAGGATAGTGAACAGTGAAACTGAATGTTGGGAATTTAGCCTATCATCCAGCTTTGTGGGTGTTTGCACAGCCTCCCTCCCCAACACATTTGATTGGTCTAACATGCAGTCCAGAGGGTGGAAAGGGACTGTATAAAATAGGGAAAGGAAAGTCCTACATTTGTAAAGCACAATATACATATATAATGCAATACTTTTCAATGTTAGTGATAATTATGACATTCTCTTTCTGTGGCTGCTATGTCAATAGTAGATAATTCTCTAGTACAGTTTAAAAGAGAAAGAAAGAGATTTCTCTGTCTTGAGAATTTTTTACCTGGACTAGCTCTTCTAAAAAGTGGATTCTTTTGAAACAGATAAATCTGTTTTTTAATGCACTACTAGAAAATTACCTAATTTATTTGCATACAGAGAATGAGAGCATCTGGAAAGTCCTGTATCTCACAATGTTCTCAGCCATAGGAGTATCTCTTGCGCCTCAAAATCTACAGTCAGTTCTTTTCTGTGACAATCAGAAAGGGAGTTCCCAAGATTTGTTTGTGCTCCTTTAGTTATCGGGATTGCTTGAAGTGATCTGATCTAGCACTGTTGAAGATATGAAAAGCACCTCTTAATGTAGCAAGCTTTGCAGCCTTTTTTTCCAATATCTTTTTCTTGTTCCGTTTCCCATTTAAAAGCCACACCTCTTCCTTCAGTACCCTTTGGAGTGACATCCAGTTGCATCCATACATTCTGAGCTGCGTCTCATATCTGCTTTTAGGGAGAGTATTGGTGCTTATCCCCCCATTCTGCAATGATGCACTGGTGCATAAAGTCAACATTCTTCACCCATGGTCTTTGTTGATGAATTGGGGTCTCTTGATTTCTCAGCCCTCCAGCCATTTCTGAGGGTGGACTTCAGCAGCATCTGAGTGTACCAGGTTTTATCCTGAGAGTTTTGTGACCAGGGAACAGTCAGCCTGAAAGATAAGATCCAGTGAAAAGACAGGCCCTGCCACAACATATCTGTTCCCATAAGCATTAGCGTTGCAGACCATTAGCATAGTTTGACTGGGTTAAGCTTTAAATAGTGTCCATGCCCAGATTCATCATTCCCTGTGTTTTATAGCTCAGATTTATATTTGTTGAATGAGGTAATGTCTCTCTGAACTGTCTTGTTTTCTACTCCTTATATCTAGCAATGACATTGTCATTCACTGAGCTGAGTTCCAGGCCTTTTAGCCCTTCCCTTACAAGGTCTTCTGTGAAAATTTGTGTGGCTGAAATATTGATCTCATATGATTTTTGTAGTACACATTTATCCCTCTCCAATGAGGTCTGGTCACAAACTGCATTAAAAAGTCAGATAATTTTCTTTCCTTGAGGGGACAAAACAAGCTGCTATTACGCCAGTTGAGTGTCATGGTGGTAAGAGGAAGGAATGGTGTCAGCTGGAGTGCATTAAAGGAGCTCATGTCCAACACATCTCTGGTATCTCCCTCTCTGAAGGAAGCTCTGTGACCAGGACATACGTGATGCTGACAGGCTAGCTCAGGCCAGAGCCATAGGCCAATTCGCTTGGGTCTGAATATCAAATGTTACATTCTGGGTGACTTCAATGCGAGAGTTGGAGCCGATTGTAACTCATGGCCTTCCTGCTTAGGCCACTTTGGTGTGGGGAAAAATGAATGAAAATGGTCAGCGTCTTCTCGAACTTTGCACATACCACAATCTGTGCATCACAAACACATTTTTCCAAACCAAGCCACAGCACAGAGTGTCATGGAGACACCCACGCTCAAAACACTGGCATCAACTAGACGTGGTCATCGCTAAATGTGATAACCTCAAAAACGTCCTTCTGACACGCAGCTATCACAGTGCTGACTGCGATACAGATCACTCGTTCATTTGCTCCAAACTCAAGGTGATTCCCAAGAAGCTGCACCGCTCTAAACCAACTGGAAGGCTCCGCATCGATGCCAGAAAGATGGCTAACTCAGAGAGAGCTGAAAAGTTCAGAGCGACCCTCGAGGAGAATCTGCGCAGCAGCCCTGGGGGTCCCGATGTGACATCCAGATGGCAGCATCTGAGGGATACAATGTACAACGCGGCCTTGTCAGTGTTTGGAAGAAGAGCTAGAAACACGAATGACTGGTTCGAAGCTAACTCTGATGAGATGATTCCAGCCATCAAAAAAAAGTGCGCTGCGCTCCTGGAGTACAAACGTTCGCTGAGCCAGAATACCCTGCAAGTGCTCAGAGCGGCCAGAAAAACAGTACAGCAGACAGCCAGGCGCTGTGCCAACAACTACTGGCTCGAGCTATGCAGCAGCATCCAGACCAGTGCTGACTTTGGTAACCTCAGGGGAATGTACGAGAGCATCAAGAAGGCATTAGGACCCACCCAGAACAAGATGGCACCTCTGAAATCCAAATCTGGTGATGTCATCACTGACAAAGCCAAACAGATGGAGCGCTGGGTTGCGCACTACTCCGAGCTGTACTCACGTGAGAACATTGTGGTCGACTCAGCCCTCGATGCCGTCGAGCTCCTACCAGTAATGGACAAGCTGGACCAGGAACCAACTGTAGATGAACTGAAGAAAGCCATCGACAACATTGCAGTAGGAAAGGCCCCGGGTCAGGATGGTATACCACCAGAGGTAATCAGGTGTGCCACAGGCACTCTCCTGGAACCCCTACATGAGCTACTGTGCCTGTGCTGGAGAGAGGGAGAGGTTCCACTGGACATGCGCGACGCTAACATCATAATCTTGTATAAGAACAAAGGAGACAGAAGCGACTGCAACAATTACCTTGGGATCTCCCTTCTAAGCATCACTAGTAAACTGTTCGCTCACGTCATCCTTGGCAGACTCCAGAAGATTGCTGAGAGGGTGTATCCCGAATCACAGTGCGGATTCCGCGCAGAGAGATCTACTGTCGACATGGTCTTCTCTCTGAGGCAGCTGCAGGAGAAATTCAGGGAGCAGAGGAAGCCACTCTATATTGCCTTCATTGACCTAACCAAGGCCTTCGACTTAGTCAGCAGGGATGGACTGTTCAAACTGCTCCACAAGATAGGCTGTCCGCCACGGTTACTCAAGATGATACAGTCTTTCCACGAAGACATGAGAGGAACCGTCCAATACGATGGCACATTATTGGATGCTTTCAGCATCAGGAGCGGCGTCAAACAAGGATGCATCCTTGCTCGGGATCTTCTTCGCACTCCTCCTTAAACACGCCTTTGGATCTTCAACACAGGGCATCTTTTTGCACACAAGATCTGACGGGAAACTGTTTAATCTTGCAAGGCTGAAAGCTAAATCTAAGGTGCGGGAAGTCCTCATCAGAGATATGCTGTTCGCTGATGACGCTGCTGTCGTGTCACACATGGAAGACCAGCTTTGGGCTCTCCATCAGCCTAAAGAAGACAAATGTACTTGCTCAGGATGTTGCTGCTTCTCCATCAATCAGCATTGACAACTATACGTTAGAGGTCGTCCACGAGTTCGTTTACCTCGGGTCCACCATCACTGACACCCTGTCCTCAAAGACTGAGCTAAATAGGAGGATCGGTAAAGCAGCCACAACTCTGTCCAGACTCAGCGAGAGAGTGTGGAATAACAACAAGCTGTACACTCACACCAAAATGCAAGGCTACAGAGCCTGCATCCTCAGCACCCTCCTTTACGGCAGCGAGACTTGGACCATGTACGCCCGCCAGGAAAAGAGGCTGAACGTCTTCCACTTGCGCTGCCTCAGGCGCATCCTTGGAATATCGTGGAAGGACAGAGTGTCCAACACTACCATCTTTGAGCAAGCTGGAGTCCCAACTATGCACACCCTCCTCAGGCAGCGGCGGCTCCTCTGGCTTGGCCACGTCCACAGGATGAATGATGGAAGGATCCCAAAAGACATCCTGTATGGCGAGCTAACTTCTGGCAAAAGACCTCCCGGACGCCCCCAGCTGCGCTACAAAGATGTTTGCAAGAGAGACCTCAGGGAAGTAGACATCAAACCGGACAGCTGCGAGGAGCTGGCAGATGATCGCAGCAGATGGAGGCAGGAACTATACAAGGGCCTTCAGAAGGGTGAGTTGAGGATCAGACAGCTAGCAAAGGAGAAGCGAGCCCACAGAAAGCACAGCAAGGACCTGCCAGACACGCATTACATATGCAACAGATGTAGCAAAGACTGTCACTCTTGTGTGGGCCTTCACAGTCACAGCCGACGCTGCAAATGAGGATGCCAAACGGAACTACGAAGGGCGTGATCCATAGTCTACATAGACTGAAGGATGCTACTACTACTGAATATCAAAGGAGTTAAATGAATGACTATATATTTAGACCATTTCACTTGTGTGTTAATAGAGATGAAAGGAAATGTTAATTGTATTGTTTTTGCCTATTTATATCATGTTGTATACTATTACCATTACATCACATGTACATTTTGCATGCCCAGTAATTAAATAACCCTAGATCAAAGTGAGGGTTAATGTAAGTTGTTTGAACTTAATGGAAACTAAAGAATGTCATTCACATTGTTTTCACTTATCTAATCCCATTATAGTGGCAGGACTTTTTATTTTTCTATATATATATTTTATTTATATATATATTTATATCTTTATAAAATAAATAAATAATAAATAAATATTATATATAAATATATTATTAAATATATAAATAACTATATATATATATATATATAAAGTCCTGCCACTATACTGGGATTAGGTAAGTGATTTTATGTGTGTGTGTGTGTATATATATATATATATATATATATCAGTGTAACAAAATTATATATCAAAGAAAGCTTGTGAAATGCTAATGAAGGATGTAAGAACTTTAACAGAAAATGCTGATTTCAAAGTTAGGCTTAGTCTACACCAGAGCATAAAGTCAATTTTAAAACACGTAGCTTGATTTTAAAATATGACTGTCTTCACTGCAAATACCATTATGTCAATTTTAAGAGGCGATAAGGTCTACTTTCTTGTGCTGCCCTTCTCAGGTGGAGTAACACCAAATTTGAATGTAAAAGATCAAATTAATGCTAGTATGGAAACAGTGTAATGTTAAATCAATTTTATTGGTTTCCAGAGGTATCCCACAATGCCCCAAATGTGTCCGTTCTGGTTGCTTTCACCTCTGCTGCTCTCCAGGGCTACGTCTACACGTGCAGCCAACATCGAAATAGCTTATTTCGATGTTGCGACATCGAAATAGTCTATTTCGATGAATAACGTCTACACGTCCTCCAGGGCCGGCAACGTCGATGTTCAACTTCGACGTTGCTCAGCCCAACATCGAAATAGGCGCAGCGAGGGAACGTCTACACGTCAAAGTAGCACACATCGAAATAGGGATGCCAGGCACAGCTGCAGACAGGGTCACAGGGCGGACTCAACAGCCAGCCGCTCCCTTAAAGGGCCCCTCCCAGACACAGTTGCACTAAACAGCACAAGATACACAGAGCTGACAACTGGTTGCAGACCCTGTGCCTGCAGCATAGATCCCCAGCTGCCGCAGAAGCAGCCAGAAGCCCTGGGCTAAGGGCTGCTGCCCACGGTGACCATAGAGCCCCACAGGGGCTGGAGAGTGAGCATCTCTCAACCCCCCAGCTGATGGCCGCCATGGAGGACCCAGCAATTTCGACGTTGCGGGACGCGGATCGTCTACACGGTCCCTACTTCGACGTTGAACGTCGAAGTAGGGCGCTATTCCTATCTCCTCAGCTGCGTCTACACGTGCACGCTACTTCGAAGTAGCGGCACCAACTTCGAAATAGCGCCCGTCGCGTCTACACGCGTCGGGCGCTATTTCGAAGTTAACTTCGACGTTAGGTGGCGAGACGTCGAAGTCGCTAACCTCATGAGGAGATAGGAATAGCGCCCTACTTCGACGTTCAACGTCGAAGTAGGGACCGTGTAGACGATCCGCGTCCCGCAACGTCGAAATTGCTGGGTCCTCCATGGCGGCCATCAGCTGGGGGGTTGAGAGATGCTCTCTCTCCAGCCCCTGTGGGGCTCTATGGTCACCGTGGGCAGCAGCCCTTAGCCCAGGGCTTCTGGCTGCTTCTGCGGCAGCTGGGGATCTATGCTGCAGGCACAGGGTCTGCAACCAGTTGTCAGCTCTGTGTATCTTGTGTTGTTTAATGCAACTGTGTCTGGGAGGGGCCCTTTAAGGGAGCGGCTGGCTGTTGAGTCCGCCCTGTGACCCTGTCTGCAGCTGTGCCTGGCATCCCTATTTCGATGTGTGCTACTTTGACGTGTAGACGTTCCCTCGCTGCGCCTATTTCGATGTTGGGCTGAGCAACGTCGAAGTTGAACATCGACGTTGCCGGCCCTGGAGGACGTGTAGACGTTATTCATCGAAATAGACTATTTCGATGTCGCAACATCGAAATAAGCTATTTCGATGTTGGCTGCACGTGTAGACGTAGCCCTCATGAGGTTAGCGACTTCGACGTCTCGCCGCCTAACGTCGAAGTTAACTTCGAAATAGCGCCCGACGCGTGTAGACGCGACGGGCGCTATTTCGAAGTTGGTGCCGCTACTTCGAAGTAGCGTGCACGTGTAGACGCAGCTCAGGTGTGCAGGAAGTAGATAACAGAAAGCCCAGCAATTCGAATTCATTTTCTTTCTGGCCAGAGTGGCTAGCAGACCTCAGGAGCAATTGCATCTAGCCATGATTTCTCAGGGTTACAAAAGAGTCCAAGAATGGAGCCATCAGGAGATCCAGGATTTCATTTCTCTGTGGGTAGGTGAATCTGTGGTGAGTAAACATCAGGAACGCTCAGCAGTGCCAGGTGAAAATCAACCCCTTCCCACATACCTCGTGGCTGCTGGGCTGTGTGGACCATGCTTGCAGACAGCAGCATGTCCTGCCCTGTGCGGGGTTTCAGTGCTTGAGAAGTCTTCTTTCCTGCAAAAGATTTCACAGCAGAGGCCAAGAAACTTGTTTCCTGTGCTGCACATTTTACGGAGCTGCACCTCCCAAGCCACCATGTAGCTACCAAGCAGTGTGGACTATGCTTGCAGATAGCGGCACATCCTGTCCTGCACAGAGCTCCAGTGCTTGAGAGGGCTTACCCTTGCGGTTTTCTCCCCGGGCTAGCAAGAAATACTACAGTTACCATGCTAAGCCGAAAAGAGGATATTCCCTACAAAATTTAACAATGTACGTTTTATGGAGCTGCCCCTCCCAAGCCACCATGCAGCTGGCGGGCTAGCTTTCATACCCCTGCCACGTGGCTGCTGGACTGTGTGGACCATGCGGCATGCCCTGTCCTGCATGGGCTTTCCGTGCTTGAGAGGGCTTTTTCCCTGCAATGGATTTAGCAGGAGAGGCTGAGAAAGTTGTTTGGTGCGCTGTACATTTTAGGGGGCTGTCCCCGCCACAAAAGGGGCCATGCAGCTGCTACATTTTTAAGCGGTACCTGCTGGAAGTGGGCTTCACGGGATTTTTTCAAAAGAGCGCTGTCTTCTGTCCCTTTTTAAAAAGGAACCCCAGCCCAACAGGTTCTTTGGTTAAAGACCATTTCTTATGCTCGCCCAGCAGGGTCACATTTCCTTCCTAAAGAGTGTGGCTCAGCAGACAATTTCCTATGAAAGAATGGTGCTTGTGGGCTGTTTCTCTCCCTTCCCTCTCTCACAGAGGCAGCTGAGCTAAGGCTTCTTCACCAGGAGAGGCAAGGGCATCCCTGAATTCTTTTGTGGCGACAACAGAGAGTCTCAAGGGTTCATCTTTCCTGAACTTTTCTTCTAACACTTCCTTAACTTTTCCTTCTCTTCTCAAGAATGAGGCTTGGCACTACTACTTCTAATGGTCTCCTCTCCTCATGTTGGAGAGGTCAGTGTAATGGCTACTTTCAGCGTGCTAACCACTAGACTCCAACACCCTCTGGGATTCCACACTGTGTCTTTCCTTCTCACATCATTATATCTTCTTTCTTTGTGAATAATATGACGTCTTTCCCTAGTGAGATAGATGTACTTCCAAAGATCGTTCTTCACTTTAAACCTGGCTCCTTCAGCCTCTCTCTCCTAATGCCTCTTTCCAAAACACAGATGAGACACAAATTTCTCTCTCTCCTTATTTCAAACCTGATATCTACACCAGCTGCAAGTGGCAGTCTTGACTCATTTTCTTGCTTATGTGGTGAATCCCACCTTCCAGATACACTATGTTCCAACTGGGTATGATGGGCTTCAGCTACTGAACCATTCCTGCTTGGTGTATTTTCACCAGGGGAAGAGACTTCTGAAAAATGGCCATTTGTTTTCAATGGCCGGAGTGGGGGATGGGGGGGAGATGAGGGCAATGCACTCTGGGAAGGTGACATTATGATGACATCACACACCACAACCGCTTGCAGGGCAATTTTTTCCCCCATAACGCACCGTCAAAAAACCCCAAAATGCAATGAGGCTGAAGGAACTGTGGGATAGGAGTCCACAATGCACTGCTGCAATAGTCCAACTTGGGCAATGTAGTGAGGACACACTAAGTCAACTTTGTGAGCAGGTACGGACATTCAACTTCGACTTTATAAAATCTAGTGGTAAAAAGTCAACGTCAATAAATTCAACTTTATTTCATAGTGTAGACATAGCCTAAAAGGTCATTGTGCGTGATGCTTGAGGTCAATGTCATACTTGGAGCCCCACACATCTTGAGCACCTGTAGCTGTCTCTGTGGTGGCAGGAGTTGTGGGGAACAGACCCAGAGTTGTGGAGACGGGGCGAAAGCAGGGCAGGGAGGCTGGCGGAAGAGCATGCGGGAGGCATGGGTGTTATGCAGCAAGCAGTGCACCTGATGCTGTGGGCCAGAAGCAAAGCAAGGGTTGGCTGCACAGCTGGCTGGAGTTTGGGAAACTGCTGTTGACAAGTGGCTGTCACAGTCAGATATGTTTCTGTAAGGGAAGAGAATAAGAGCGATAATTGTCTAGAGGACCCGATCATTTCCCATTGGCTGACTTTTTATTTGTCTGAGCCATCTGAACCTGGTACTCATATGCCTCCATGTCCCTGTGGAGCTGCAATTTCGTCAGTGGTACCTGAGCATGAAGTTGCAGGTTTGGTTGATGCCCCAGCTCTGGTTCATCTCCACCTGCCCTCACTCCATCTGCTTAAAATGCTCAGTTAACAAAGTCCTCATATCCTCTGCCTATGTCTGTCCCTTGGTGTCAGTTTCCAAGGGTGGCTTTGTCTCTTCACTATGGTTTCTAAAAATGATATGATTCTGGAGTAAGTTGAAGTAAGAAAGTTGAAGTAAGTTTCTTTATACTTACTGTAGTTCAGGGCTCCCCACAGTCTATGCCAATAAAGATTAGGAAGGCTGCACCTGAACTTTTGGGAACCAATAAGGACTCGTATTTTTCAAGAGGGATGCCATTGGCCAGGCATATTATTCCAAAAGCAGTAAAATACTTTGTGCAGTCTGAATCCTTAAAACGTGGGCACAGTATGCCTAGTGGAGTGAGTTCCATCAGGATTTACCAAGGGGATGTGAAATACCTTTCTGCTGCTCCAGTACTCTGAGCAGCATTTCTTGTGGCTTGTGTGTGCCCCCCTCTACTTCAGTCACTGCCATTTGTTGCTGCTGGGCAGCTCCTCTGCATTCTCCTTGGCCTTGGTTGAATAGATTTATTCCATTTGTTGCTGGGAGACATGCTACTTTGCTTCCTTGATGAGTGCCTTCTCTTGGAGTCTGAGCTATGTCCTGGAGACCAAAGATTGATCTTGATTAATATGTGGATCAGGCAGCAGCTGGAAGACAAACACTGAGGACTTTATGGCTTTCCCATTGTTAGCTTCTCTGCTCGTTGTCAGGATCTCTTCTAACACCACCTGGATGTCGCAGCCCAAAATAGAGGCTAGCATGCAAAAAGGAAGGGTCTGAGTACAGTTCACAATCAAATGGCATTAATAAAACATACTGATGGTCGCAGTATACAGATCTATGTAATCCTTCATACTGGGCTTCCCAGAATATATAGAAAGTTGCTCTTGCTGTGAATGGAAGTTTAGAATATATTTTAATTTAATGCTTGCAAAAAAGGAGGCTCCTTAAGACTGACATTTGCCCTACAGAAAACAGACAATATACTAATGGTGGCAATGCAAGCTCTCTTATGCTGCCATACCTACATCTCAGTGTTCAGGGAAAACATCAAGAGACGAATTCAGTTTCCATGCTGAGTCCTTGCGCCTAGCTGAACCTGCCAACAAAGGTGCTAATTGTGACTGAAGCTTATGGTCACTCATAAATTGCATCTACCTATGCTATGTACTGCATTTAAAATTCAGGTGTTTGAGTCTAGTGCTTGGGGAATAAAATAAGCTCTACATTTGAAAATCTTGTATTATAAACACTTCCAAAGGAAAGAAGACTTACACGCAGCTGTTCAAAGATTTCTAGTAAGACCTGGATAAGACTGTAGATTGCTAATGAGATAAAGAAGATTTTATCTCTTGGTTTGAATCTGACCTAAGTTGCCAGTGATTAAAATGATTATAATATTTAAAAGAAACAGATTTCCTTATCTGTGTTTCAAATACACCTTACATTAAAAGTGCAATTAAAATCTATTTTATTTATTTGAATTTTTCAGAACTTGGACAATGAAAATCAGTAGCCATCTTCTGTGCTGCCTATATTTGGTTTCATTTTTTGGTTCTCATGTACAATACTGAAATGTTTGGCAAAAAATATTTTTTAATACACTCAGCATTGAAGTGAAGATACTTCTGGAAACATTTCTATGGAGAAAACATTTTTAAATCACAAACTGCTTTTAAAACCTAAAATTTGCTCTTTTTTAAGGATGATATTTTATCTTACCTATGCTGTAAATCCTGATACATATACTTAAAACAGATATAAGCTTCCTTTCACATGGACAGTGTATGACATTAAGTACATGACATATTCCTGTGGTATTTTAGGGTAAAGAAATAGTTTTCCTTGAAGTCCAAAGTTCTATAATCCTATTTTCAGTCTTTGCCCTTTGCCCTTTAAAACTTCTTTGCAGCATGACCTCTGAGAAAATCTAACTGCACAACCTTGGCTTATGAAATTGCTGGGCAGAAGAAATAGAAAACATGCTGCTGATTCACAAGGAAAATGTGTAAATAACCGCGGGAGTATCAAGTAGTTTGCTTGGGAAATATCTCATATTTTGAAAAAGTGACCTTGCGAGTGATACACTAAGCGTTATCATTTATAAATTTGTTCCCAAGATTGTGCATTTTAAGTTCAGCCTGATTAGGTGGAAAAGAAATGAATAAACAAAATTTAAAATAAAATTAAGCATTTATGTCAACTATATAGTGACAGCTATAGTAATCCAAAAAAGAATATCCTCAGTAGTATGTATAATTACAATTAATATGCTTTAATTATTATTTTTTAAATTACCAAAGAGGAATAAATATAATTCTAACTTTTCTGACTGCTTCTTTTATTTCTGTGTAAGTGCTGCCATCTGGTGCTGTTCCAGTTGAGATGGTGATTGTCTTTGTCATGTTCATTTATCAAGTTGCAGTTTGCCCATTTGCTCAGAGTCTGATCTTTCCAGTATGTAAGCCGTTCAGTAGTTTTAGTTCCACTCAGCTACAAGAATAAAGTTGCTTACAAAGACACTGGTAAATATTGGCAGGATTGAACACTCTCAATCTGGACTCCTCGTCTTTTTGACTAACGACACCTTTGATGGATGATGACAACAAATATTAAGATTGAAGGTTGTAAAATAATTTAGATGTGACTGATATTTTCTAAAATTGAGCAGGAAATAATCATAGTTTTTGATACAACAGCTGCTGAATAGTTGTGATCTTTAGTGTCAAAAATACAGAGCTCTCCTAACAGAGTGTAATTTTGTGGGTTTACTTGCTGGTCAGTGAGGTTTTTTTTTAATTCTCCTTAATGTAGTTATTAATATAAAATGGCACCTATCTTAAAGTTCCCTAGCAATGTTTTTTGCAGTCAGTTATTAAGAATTTAAATGGCATCAGTCACGCCAGCAGCCAATCCTAACACCACAGCAATACAACAAACCTTGATAAATGCTCTACCACAGACATATCCCTTCATCCTTAGGGTAACCATATCTGCCCCTGCCAAATATCGGATGGATGGTAACCCTACCTGGGAGTCAGGCAGAGGCTACCCCGTGAGGCTGCCATCCTGCTGAGGGAGCTGCCTGGGGTGGTGGGGGGAGCTGAGGTTCTCAGCTGCCCCATGGACTTGGGGCACTGGGAATGGGGCTGCCGCCCCACCAGTAAAGCTCCTGGCTTCCACCAGCTGCAGGAAGCTGGGTGGGAGCTGAATTGATGTAGCTGTCACCAGCCGAGGGAAGCTCAGCGGCAGCTGCGAATGACCGGCTCATGGCTCCCCCCAGCCAGGGGAAAGCAGGTGGCAGCCACGTGAGTCTGGTTTCCCTAGCTGGGGGAAGCTGGGCAGCAGCCATGCTGCCAGGCAGGTCCGGCTCCTGACTCCCCCAAACATGGGGAGCCAGAACCAGTGGCCGCCACCTGCTAAAAACATGGAATACAGGGCAATTAGCCCCCTTTGCAAAATAAATCAGGACACAGGGACGGTGCCTGAAATATGGGGCTGTCCTGCCCAAAATGGGACAGATGGTCACCTTGTGAATCATCTGTCCAGCTAGGAAGCACAAGAGCCTCCCTTGGTTACAACACATAGTAGACTGACTGCTTTAGGATTTTAAGGCTTGTATCCTTCCCCAACAGAATAAATTTCCAGATTATGTTTCTGTGTGTTCTAGGAAGACCTGCAGCTGGCTAGACCCAATCTGAATTAGAATGGAATATCTGTGGTCATCCACTGCATTCCATGAGAATAAAGTGGTTTGTCTATCTGAAGAAGAAAAGAAGGAGTCAATTTTTTGTACTCTCCTGAGATGAAGTTGACTTAGTGAGTATCTGCAGCAAGGCCACATTTCACTGCCCAGTTAATGTAAATTTTGCTGGAAAGCAAATAGCTCTAGCTCCTCTGAACATACCAGTAAGAGAGTGCAAATCTTGATTTTGCTTCTGTTTCACTCTATGGGAGTTTTGCCATTGAGACCAATGGAATTAAGATTATACACAAAGTTACATTGTCCACTTTCATTCCAGCTAAACTGGTGATTTCTCTATAGTCCCAGAAATCTCAATAAGAATCTGAACCAAAGTCAAGGATATTTGGATGTTTAGTAATTCGAGAAGTAAATGTAGATAAAATGACAATGAATTTGGGAGAAATCTTACTGTTCTGAGCATCCATTTATACCTTATAACCAGACAGTTCTGTAATCCCTAGGCTTTTGACATTAAATCTTGATACTTACAGCAGGTAATTCTGTCAGTATTTGTCATGAATGAATGCCTTTAAGCCGTGTCTACACGTGCATGCTACTTCGAAGTAGTGGCACTAACTTCGAAATAGCGCCCGTCACGGCTACACGTGTTGGGCGCTATTTCGATGTTAACATTGACGTTAAGCGGCGAGACATCAAAGCTGCTAACCCCATGAGGGGATAGGAATAGCGCCCTACTTTGACGTTCAACGTCGAAGTAGGGACCGTGTAGTAGTTGCGTGTCCCGCAACATCGAAATTGCGGGGTCCTCCATGGCGGCCATCAGCTGAGGGGTTGAGAGACGCTCTATCTCCAGCCCCTGCGGGGCTGTATGGTCACCATGTACAGCAGCCCTTAGCCCAGGGCTTCTGGCTGCTGCTGCCACAGCTGGGGATCCATGCTGCATGCACAGGGTCTGCAACCAGTTGTCGGCTCTGTGGATCTTGTGTTGTTTAGTGCAACTGTGTCTGGGAGGGGCCCTTTAAGGGAGCGGCTTCCTGTTGAGTCCACCCTGTGACCCTGTCTGCAGCTGTACCTGGCACCCTTACTTTGATGTGTGCTACTGTGGCGTGTAGACGTTCCCTCGCAGCGCCTATTTCGATGTGGTGCTGCGCAACATCGATGTTGAACGTCGACGTTGCCAGCCCTGGAGGACGTGTAGATGTTATTTATCGAAATTATTTCGATGTCACTACATCGAAATAAGCTATTTCGATGTAGGCTTCACGTGTAGACGTAGCCAAACTCTTTATACTGCAGTGTGCTTTTTTCATGTGTCTCCAGCACTTTCATGTGTCTTCCAGCTACTTTGAAGTAGCGTGCACGTGTAGACACGGCTTTTGTGGCCTTAGGTTAACACTGAAACAAATATTTAAAGAAAATATTTTAGAAAACTGACCATTGATCATTTTTCTGATTTTGAATTTTGCATGAAAGAGTCCAGGGAACATTGTGGCTCACCTCAGTTGTTGATAGGTCATTCCTAGTGGTGTGAGACGTCAGAAAGAGCTCATTATCTAATTCAAGGAATGATGTAATTAAGCACTGATTAAAAACAGACTGTTAAAAACTAGGCATAACCAAATCCAAAAAAATCAGGAAAAAAAACCCTTCTAACCCAAAACAATTCTTGATTAACAAATTGAAGCCCTCTGCCACTTGCTTTGTTCCTAATCACATTTTTGGCTCTTCTGGTTGTGTGAACTTTCACAGTGATATTACTTGCCTCCTGTCGGGACTTACATTACAAGCATCTGGAATTCCATTTTGTCGTATAGAATTTCATCCAGTGAGACAAATATGAAGATGCATAGCTGATTTTTAAGAGGATAGTGTGTTTCCATGGAAGGGAGAATTCAGAAATTTACTTGCAGTGTGATCACATTTGCTGTACAACTTGAGGTCAAATGACGAGATGGAGATGTTACAGTATAAATGCTGGCCTATGTTCTGCAATGAGCTCTACATGAGTATTTCCTGGTGCCTGTATTGAGTTCATTGCAAGATTGGTTCTAATGTTCTTGGTTTCCACAAACACACTAAAATGGAAGGGAGGGTTAGTGGATAAAGCAGGGGTCAGCAATCCCTGGCACACATGCTAAGAGTTGCATGTAAACCAATTTTCATTGGCGTGCGAGGCGGGAGCTCAGCCCTGCATGCCACCAGGAGCGTGCTCAAAGCCATGCCACCTGTGGATTAACAAAAGACCAGCTAATGCTACCAACCACCGCCTGAGCTATAAAGTGGTTAATTTATTCATTAATAAAGCTCTTGTAAGTAGGATGATTAGTGACTTTAAATGGTAGCATCAGCACTCGGATCATACACAGGGATCAAAAGGTCAAATTTTCCCATTCCTGGGAATAAAGCTTTAACTTTTCACCAGATGGGACCATCATTATCAGGTCCTACCTGAAATGAGTATCAGAGTGTCATGTCAGTGAACAGGGAAACCATTGCTAAAAATACAATAGAAGTGAAAAAGGTTGGGACTGACCTGGTACAAAAGTTGAACTAATTACCTCCAGATCCTTCAGCTGAAGACACAAGAGCTGTCTACTCTACAGTGTCCCAGCTATGGTGCTCCTCCTAGGCTTCTTTTGCAGAATAGTGTTGATGGTTCAAAGTCCCCTTATTCCCATCAGCTCATGGGAATAAGGGGACTTCGAAGTAGGCCGCGTCCTTTCGAAAAGGAGCCCCATCTGGACGAGACGCGCGGCGGCGAGACGCGTCAATTTCGAAGTGCGGCGGCCGCCCGCATGCGAATGAAATGCTGAATATGTATTTCAGCGCTTCATTAGTAAACTTCGAAATGGCCATTTGCATGGCCATTTTGAAGTTTGGGGCACGTGTAGACACGGCCCAAGAGATGATAACTGAATTCATCCATTAATTTAGTTGCATCTCAAGTGGGCAGTAGGTTAATTGAACTACATTGCAAAGGGTGCAAGATTTTTCATGCAGCTAGATCAAACTAATTTTTAGATATAGACCAGGCCTGAGTTAATTTTAAATCTCAGTCAATGCCATTGACTTCCATAGGACTGCGGGTAGGCAGAAGGTGATGGACTGATGGATCTCTGTGCACATTCAAGGCCTTAGTCCAGGTCTGCAGTAGGAGATTAAGTCAAATGTAAGGGTCTTAGGTTGATTTTATAAACCATAGTCTACACCACAGCACTCAATAGGTCGACTTCTAAGGGGCTCTAAGGTTGACTTTTGTAATGATGAATTCACAGTTTTACAATGCTGACCTGCACAAGTGCAGATGGCAGCATTATTGAAATCAATTTTACTAGCCTCCAAAACTGTCTCAGAATGCACATCTGTATGTCCTTTCTGGTCATTGCTTCAACTCCATTGCACTCCAGAGCTGTGTCTACACATGCACGCTACTTCGAAGTAGCGGCACTAACTTCGAAATAGCGCCCGTCGCGGCTACACGTGTCGGGCGCTATTTTGAAGTTAACTTCGACGTTAGGCGGCGAGACGTCAAAGTCGCTAACCCCATGAGGAGATACGAATAGCGCCCTACTTCGACGTTCAACGTCGAAGTAGGGACAGTGTAGACAATCCGCGTCCCGCAACGTTGAAATTGCCGGGTCCTCCATGGCGGCCATCAGCTGGGGGGTTGAGAGACGCTCTCTCCAGCCCCTCAGCTCACTGGTGGCTGCGTGGAGCGGCCCCTTAAAGGTCCCCTCCCCCCCCGACTGTGCAGGAAGCTGAGGCAACGTGCAGGCTGCAGCCTGCACACGCGGCTAGCCTGCACAACCCTCAGCCACCCACCCAGCAGCGATGGCGAGCCAGCAGCCCCCCCAGCGCCCCCAGGGGACCCCCCCCAAGGGGAGCCAGGGCAGCCAGCCCAGCCAGAGGGCCAGCCAGTCTGGAAAGCGGCAGCGGGGCCCCTCCTGGACGGAGGCCGAGCTGCGGGACCTGCTGGGGCTCTGGAGCGAGGAGGAGGTGCTCCAGGTAATGGGGAGCAAGAGGCGGAACGCGGATGCATTCGCTCGGCTGGCCGATGGCCTGGCTGCCCGGGGTCACCCTGCCCGCACTCCTGATCATGTGAGGAGTAAGGTGAAGGAGCTGCGGCAGGGTTATGCCTGGGCCCGGGATGCGGCCAGCCGATCTGGGGCTGCCCCCGTCACTTGCCCCTTTTACAGGGAGCTCAGGGACATCCTGGGCTCCCGGCACACCTCCTCCCCTCCGGCCACCCTTGACACCTCGGCTGACGAGCCCCAGCAGGCCCTGCAGCCGGAGTCCGCCCCGGAGGCAAGCCCCGCACCCCGGGGGCCCCCCCCGGAGGCCATCCCCGGGACATCGCGGCAGGAGGAGGAGGAGGAGGAGGAGAGGGGCTCCTCCTCCGCAGAATCCAGCCTGCAGATCCTCCTCCTGCCATCCCGGAGCAGCAGCAGGGCCTCCGCCCCCCGGGGATCTCCGGACCGTGGGAGCGGACCCACAGGTAGGTACCCCTCTCTGGTGGACACCCCTGGGCTTGAGGGGCGGGGGTAACAGAGATGTGTCCAGGGCCCCCCACACGCTCACATGGCGATGGCCCCAAGGACACCAGGGGCATGGCCCTCACAGCACTGCAGCCATCAGCCCCTACCCTCCCGACCCTGCATGACAGTGCCATGCCCCATCCCCGGGCCAGGGGGGAGTGGAACCTCGAGGGGCCCCCGGGCGGAGTGGGTGGGACACCCCGCAGCAGCAGCATGTGATGGAGTGGGGGGAGTGCCAAAGGGAGACTCAGGCTACATATGAGCCACAAGAGCCGAAGAGCTCCCAGGGCCAAAGGAGGATCCTGGCGCTACAGCTGGCAGGTGACACCTCTGCCCTGAACAAACAGGAGGGAGGAGCCGAGCTGGCTTGGAATTGGGGGGCGAGGGTGGGGGCCACAGGTAGAGGCTAGGGGAAGGGAGAGCTGGTAGGCAGCCAGCCAGAGGAGGGGGAAAGCTGCATCCCAGAGGGGCCCCCCTTGGGGTCTTCTCCCCACGACGCGTTGGAAGGACTGTCTCTTCCGACAGCTGGTGCTGTCACTCCTGCCAGAAACTGGCCATCTGTGGCCTAAGAAAGGTCTCCTGCTCTCAGACCCTGCGGGGTGAAGTGAGAGTCGCTCCCACCAGGGGACGGGGTGCAGGGCAGGGGGACCCTTGAACCCCATCCATCACAGCAGCATCTCCCAGGGACGGGGATGGGGAACCTGCAGCACAGGGCGGGGGGGACAGAGGCCATGGCTCGGGGCCCACACTAATGCCTGTCTCCATTCTTCTTTCCCCCCTCCTCTCCTGTGTCCTGCACCTGCACCTGCACCATCAGAAGGACCGGAAGAGAGCACCTGCGAGGCCTCAGTTGTCCCGGAGAGCCCTGCGGGACCATCGCTTCAGGGCAGCCCCTCGGCTGAGGAACGACCGGCCCCGCGGAGGGCTAGACGGCGGACCCCGCGCCTACTACCGCCGACGGCGACGGACCCCCAGTTGCTGGCCATCCTCCGCCGGCAGCTGGAGGTCTCGGAGCAGCACCTCCAGCTGCAGGAGCGGGCGCTGGCCTGGCGCCAGGAGGCATGGGGGGCCTATATGCAGACATTTAACCGGCTCGTGGACTACCTGGCCCCCCATGCCGCGCCGGCCGACCCATCGCCCGCCCTGCCCGCTCCTGCAGCCCCACCACCAGCTGCTCCGCCCATCGCCGGCCCGTCCGCCGTCACCCCACCACCCACCTGCGAGGGCCAGAGCGCCGAGGGACCCCTGGAGCCACCTGAGACTCGCCGGCACCGATACCTTCCGGTCTAGCCCGCTCCCACCCAGCTGCGGACCAGACTGCAGGCGCGGCGGGGCTCCCGGCCGGGCACGCCCAGGGCCGGGCTATAGGGGCGAGGGGCCCGGGACGTGGCCCCCCCCCCTTGTATATAGTTGGACCCTGTTTTTTTGGTGCCCCCGTTTGCCCCATCCCCCCCATGTAAATAGTTCTCCCCTTTCTCCTCCCCGGTTTTCTTTTTATTATGTATGCCACACAGTTGTTTCTTTGGATTGTTTTATTTGTGTACATATTGCTTTGGCTGAACGTTTGTACCTAGTTTTCTGTTTGTGCTTCACATATTTATTTACATCCCAAAAAAAAGGTTCGGCCAGAAAAAAAAAATTTATGTTCAGCCACAAGTTCGTGCTGTCATTTGTCCAGGACAAGTGGGGGGGGCGGTGGGGTGCTCCATGGTGTGGGCGTTGGGGCAGGAGTGTGGGGGAGGAAGGGGCGGGCAGTAGGGGGCCTGGGCAGAGTTCACCCCGCGGCCTGTTGGTCGAAGTGGGCCCACAGGGCCTCCCGGACCCAGGTCCCCTCGGGGTCCACCTGCCGACTGGGGGCAGCAGGTGGCTGCACGTGTGCCCTGCCGGCATCCGCAGCCCAGCCCTGCAGAAAGGTCTCCCCCTTGCTCTCCACGAGGTTGTGCAGGGCGCAGCAGGCACCCACAATCTGGGGGATGTTGTTGGGGCCCGCATCCAGGCGGGTCAGGAGACATCTCCAGCATCCCTTGAGGCGGCCAAATGAGCGCTCCACCACCTGGCGCGCATGGTTCAGGCGGTCGTTGAAGCGCTCCTGGCTAGCGGAGAGATGACCCGTGTAGGGGTGCATGAGCCACGGCCGGAGGGGGTATGCCGCATCTGCGATGACGCAGAAGGGCATGGTGGTGTCCCCCAGAGGGATCTCCCACTGGGGGATGTAGGTCCCCGCCTCCAGCCGGCGGCACAGGCCCGAGTTCCGAAAAACCCGGGCGTCGTGGGTGCTGCCAGGCCAGCCCATGTAAATGTCCTGGAAACGTCCCCGGCTGTCCACCAAGGCCTGCAGGACGACAGAATGGTAGCCCTTCCAATTGAGGTATCATCCTCCACTGTGATGCGGGCCGCAGATGGGGATGTGAGTCCCATCCAGAGCCCCGAAGCAGTTGGGGAAGCCCAGGGTGGCAAAGGCGGCGACAGTGGCATGTGGGTCCCCCAGCCTCACGAGCCTGTGCAGGAGCATGGCGTTGATGGCACGCACGACCTGCAGAGAAAGCACATGGGACAGCCCCAATGAGGGGTGAGCAGGGTGTGCGTGGCCCTGCCCTGCTCTGGCCCCCCTGCCCTGGCCTGCCCTGCCCTGCTCTGCCCTGCTCTGGCCCCCCTGCTCTGCCCTGGCCCCCCTGCCCTGGCCTGCCCTGCCCTGCTCTGCCCTGCCCTGGCCCCCCTGCCCTGGCCTGCCCTGCCCTGCTCTGCCCCGGCCTCCCCCTGTGGGTTCTCTTACCTCCATGAAGACAGCCCTGACGGTGGCCTTTCCGACACCAAACTGCTGCCCCACGGATCGGTAGCTGTCCGGAGCGGCCAGCTTCCAGACAGCGATGCCAACCCGTTTCTCCACAGGGAGGGCATGCCGCATGGCAGTGTCCCGGTGCCTGAGTGCGGGGGTGAGCCACTGGCACAGCTCCAGGAATGTCTGCCGGCTCATCCTGAAGTTCCTGAGCCAGTGGTCATCGTCCCACTCCCCAAGCACCAGCCGCTCCCACCAGTCGGTGCTGTTGGGGTAGCTCCACAGCCGCCGGCGTGTGAGGCGGGGGGTGGAGCGGGGTGCTGCAGGGGTAGGGGCTGAGCCCTGCTGCCCTGGGGGCATCTCCTCCCCTGGGGCAAGGAGGTACTCAGCTGCCTCCCACATGGCATGGGCCAGGGCAAGCCCTGCTCCTGCTGGGAGGGCTGGGTGGACCTCTAGCTGCTGCTGCTGCTACTGGGGGTCCATGACTGCGGCGCCCGGGGTCTGTGTGCCTATATGGCTCCTCAGACCGCGTGCTGTGCAGGCTGAGTGTATGTGGGAGGGGCCCTTTAAGGGAGCGGCTAGCTGTTGCCCCGGAAGCGCTAGTCCGCCCTGTGACCCTGTCTGCAGCTGTGCCTGGCATCCCTATTTCGATGTGTGCTACTTTGACGTGTAGACGTTCCCTCGCTGCGCCTATTTCGATGTAGGCTTCACGTGTAGACGTAGCCCAGGTGAGCAGGAAGTAGGTGAGAGGAAGCATTGGTCATCAGCCCGGGAATTTTGAATCCATGTCCTTTCCTCTCTGGCCAGCATGGCAATCAGGCATCTGGAGCACACATCTTCATCTCACCTAGTAGCTGTGAGTTCCTAGGGTTGCAAGAGAGCCCCAGCATGGAGCCATCAGAAGATCTCAGACCTCATTGCAGTGGGGGAGAAGGCAGGGAGGAAGAAGCTATTATCCTTCAGCTCAAAGCCAGAAAAAGAAATGCCAATATTTATGTAAAGATATTGCAAGGCTTAATTCTGAACGGGTACATCAGGGATGCTCAGCAGAGCTGTGTTAAAATCAAGGAGCTAAGGCAACGCTACCAAGAGTGCAAAGAAGCTCATGGTTGGTCTGGGGCATCTCCCCAGAAATGTTGATATTATGATGAACTTCATGCCATTCTGGGGACAGACACAATCTCTTCCCCCGGAAGATGCATCGACTACTCATTAAACAGTGTTGCTCAGTAGGGTGATGATGTGGGGTCTGATTTGCTGTAGGAAGAAAAGTTGGATGACAGTGGGGTCGAGTTGAGTGCTGAAGCAGATCCTGCAAGACAGGAGCTGTTTCTCGACTTGTAGACTGTCCCCTTATCTCAGGAGGAGGCTTTGGAGGCAAACCAGGACGTTGGAGATGGCATTTCTGGTGAGGATGGTGGTTTTTTTTTTGTACTGATAGTAGTCTGTTGTAATTGTGTGTAGTGGGAAGTCTATGTCTGTTTCCCTTAGAACAACTTGTTAATATTTCTGGTGATAGAGTGCTGATCCTGTCTGGATATCTCACTGAAGGTCTTAGACAGGCCCTTTCAGATTCTCCTCACAAGATTTTTGGAAACACCTGACTTGGTCCTGCTTTCACGGTAAGACACCTTACCACGCCAAGCCATCAGTATGTAATCTGGAATCATGGCCCCACAGAGCATTCTTGCAAATTTTCCAGCATTATACTAGCTTGTTCAAGCATTCTTTCCTTATCCCTTTTTCTTATTCTGAGGAGGCTGATGTCTTATTTGGCAACCTAGAAAGCATGGGAAATTTCATGAATCACTAGCGATTTTTTGCCTGTTATCCAGCAAAGGCAGAGGAAAACTCATGCAGCCTGACTGGCTTTAAAACCATAGCACTGCAAGCCCCTGCTCCCCGCTGGGTCAAGGACTTTCCATGATTTTTTTAACTCCTAGAGCAGCCTCCTTTTAACTCAAGGTGCTGTTTTAAGAAGCCCATGCGGCAGGCCCTCCCCTCCCCCCAGGTTGTGCTGGTATCCGATTAGACATATGGAAATTTTTTTTCCCCGTAAACCAAAGATAGTTTTTCATTGTGTTGAAGGTAAACATCAGAACATACTGCATCACAATGTGGGAAGCCATCACAAAACACTGCACCAAACATTGAAGTGTCTTGAGATCCATGTTAGTGTTTGTAATGGCAGGTAGCAGTCAATGTAAAAGCACCACAAATATTCCCTTGCCCGTTTCTTTTCAGTGGGAAGCAGGAAGTGAGGGAAATGCATCTGGGATGATGATGTCAGAAACCCAGAACCCCTTGTGGTGACTTTTTTTCCCACAAGACAGTGGCACAGAATTCCAAAATGCAACAGGTCTGCAGGAACTGTGGGATAAGCACCCGCAATGTACTGCTGCCACAGTCGAACTTAGGCAATCTGGTGGGGACACACTTGTTGACTTTGTGAGAAGTTTAAGACGCTCAAATTTGACTTTATAAAATCTAGTGCTAAAAAGTTGACTTCAATAAATTCAACTTTATTCCCAAGTGTAAACATACCCTAAGATGTACAGGAATTGTGAATCTCCTACTTATTAGCGTGGTAGGAAAACCAAAGACCCATAAGGATTTTGTTTGCTATACATATGTCATTTTAAACTTCTATGGAATCAGCTACCACACTGAAGTGAGAAGAAAGAAAAGATTTTAAAAAAACACATGGAAATTAAACTAACAAGATAATAGTTTGCAGACTGTTTCTGATTTGTCAGTGGGAAGTTGCTCTGTTGCATTTTTGCCACCATGTGGCGCTGCGTGAAGCTATAAATGTACAAGTATCGGAGGGATAGCCGTGTTAGTCTGGATCTGTAACAGCATCAAAGGGTCCTGTGGCACCTTATAGACTAACAGAAAAGTTTTGAGCATGAGCTTTCGTGAGCACAGACTCACTTCATCAGATGCTGGTCTTGGAAATCTGCAGGGCCAGGTATAAATAAGCCAGAGCAAGGGTGGGGATAGCAAGGTTAGCTCAGTCAGCAAGGGTGAGGCTTACTACCAGCAGTTGATCTGGAGGTGTGAACACCAAGGGAGGGGAAGCTGCTTCTGTGTTTAGCCAGCCATTCGCAGTCTTTGTTTAAGCCTGAGCTGAGGGCGTCGAATTTGCAGATGAATTGTAGCTCAGAAATTTCTCTTTGGAGTCTGGTCCTGAAATTTCTTTGCTGTAGGATAGCTACTTTTAAATCTGCTACTGTGTGGCCTGGGAGATTGAAGTGCTCTCCTATGGGTTTTTGTATATTGCCATTTCTGATATCTGATTTGTGTGCGTTTATTCTTTTACGTAGAGACTGTCCAGTTTGTCCGATGTATATAGCAGAGGGGCATTGCTGGCACATGATGGCATAAATTATATTGGTAGATGTGCAGCTGAATGAACCCACGATGGTGTGGCTGATCTGGTTAGGTCCTGTAATGGTGTTGCTGGTGTAGATATGTGGGCAGAGCTGGCAACGAGGTTTGTTGCATGGATGGGTCCCTGAGTTAGAGTGACTGTGGTGCGGTGTATAGTTGCTGGTTAGGATTTGCTTCAGGTTGGCAGGTTGTCTGTGAGCAAGGACTGGTCTGCCTCCCAAGGCCTGTGAAAGTGGGGGATCATGGTCCAGGATGGGTTGTAAATCTCTGATGATGCGCTGTAGAGGTTTTAGCTGAGGACTGTAGGTGATGGCTAGTGGTGTTCTGTTGGTTTCTCTCTTGCGCTTGTCCTGTAGTAAGAGGCTTCGTGGCACACGTCTGGCTCTGTTGATCTGTTTTTTCACTTCCTCAGGTGGGTATTGCAGTTTCAAGAATGCTTGGTAGAGATCCTTGTAGGTGTTTGTCTCTGTCGGAGGGGTTGGAGCAAATGCGGTTATATCTTAGTGCTTGGCTGTGGACAATGGATCGTGTGGTGTGTCTGGGATGGAAGCTGGAGGCATGAAGGTAGGCGGAGCGGTCAGTGGGTTTACGGGACAGGGAGGTATTGATGTGGCCATCGTGTATTAGCACCGTGGTGTCCAGGAAGTGGATCTCCTGTGTGGACTGTTGCAGGCTGAGGTTGATGTTGGGGTGAAAGTTGTTGAAGTCCCAGTGGAATTCCTCCAGAGTCTCCTTCCCATGGGTCCAGATGATGAAGATGTCATCAATGTAGCATAAGTAGAGACGGGGTGTTAGTGGACGAGAGCTAAGGAAGCCATCATGCCAATATGCCATCATGTGCCAGCAATGCCCCTCTGCTATATACATTGGACAAACTGGACAGTCTCTACGTAAAAGAATAAACGCACACAAATCAGACATCAGAAATGGCAATATACAAAAACCCATAGGAGAGCACTTCAATCTCCCAGGCCACACAGTAGCAGACTTAACAGTAGCTATCCTACAGCAAAGAAATTTCAGGACCAGACTCCAAAGAGAAATGTCTGAGCTACAATTCATCTGCAAATTCAACGCCCTCAGCTCAGGCTTAAACAAAGACTGCGAATGGCTGGCTAAATACAGAAGCAGCTTCCCCTCCCTTGGTGTTCACACCTCCAGATCAACTGCTGGTAGTAAGCCTCACCCTTGCTGACTGAGCTAACCTTGCTATCCCCACCCTTGCTCTGGCTTATTTATACCTGGCCCTGCAGATTTCCAAGACCAGCATCTGATGAAGTGAGTCTGTGCTCACGAAAGCTCATGCTCAAAACTTTCTGTTAGTCTATAAGGTGCCACAGGACCCTTCGTTGCTGCTATAGATATACAGCACTCCTAGTTCCACTGGCTTCATTCAGGAGGTCATTTTCCAGCGCTTGGCTGGCAATGTTGGGGCCTGAACCTAAAGCAGGCCAAGAGCACAGGATTGTTTTCCTGAAGAAGCTTAATCAGATCTGAGATTTTAAAAAAAAAAAAAAAAGATCAGGACTCAAGGGGTATAATACAGTTCTAGGAGGTCTCTCAACAACTTGGAGTCCTTGGTAATCATGCTGACTTTGAAGAAGAACTATATCCCAAGCATCACGGGTAATTAGGCACATGGATTAATATAATTTATCACAAACTTTAAAGATACATCACAAAACAAAGCAAGCAGTCCTGTAGCACCTAAAAGACTAACAGTATCATTTATTAGGTAATCAGCTTTTTCTTTCCCACGAAAGCTAATTACCTAATAAATAATATTGTTCGTCTTTAAGTTGCTACAGGACTTCTGGCTTTGTTTTGTGAAGATACACACGGCCACAGCTACCTCTCTGAGATTTTTTGAAGATACATATAAACAATGAAATTATTTGTCCAAAGATTCATCTAGATGTTAATATTTGCTTTTGATTTCTGAATCAACAGCTATAATAACAGAGAGTTTTTACATGGCTAACATCTAACACAATGTAAATAAATACATCCAATTAGTATGACCTCTAATTCTCTAACAATACCATTTGCACTTCAAAGTTCTGCCTAATATAACCTTAATTACCATTTACATAATATTCGGAAGCTGCTTAACTCTTTCTGGCTGTGCATCACAGCCTGACTCTCAGCTCACCCTCTGACCTATCCTAGGGTATTCCTGTACTTACAGGGGGAGGGAGTGGAGTGTGCAATGATCTAGCTTCCAGGGATTGACTTTGCCCTGTGTATGAAGACGTGGCAAAAATGATCTCTCTGGACTTGTCCATTGACCCTGGTACTGCTTGCTTTCTCACAGAGTTAGGGACATTGGCACAAGCCCAAAGATCCCTGATTTACACCAGGGAAGAAAGTTGATTCTAGCTACACATCTCATAGAGCTGGAAGGGACCTTGGGAGGTCATCAAGTCCAGTCCCCCACCCTCTTGGCAGGACCAAGCACCATTTCTTTTTTAATGTATTGCCCCAGATGGCCTCCTCAAGGACTGAGCTTACCAGCCTGGGTTTAGCAGGCCAATGCTCAGCCCACTGAACTATATCCCAATGCCATACACCATGTGGCTAGAATTGCATATCTGGTATTGACTTTGATCCCTACTGTAGACCAGGCCTTAGACTCTGACCTTCCAGTATCTACCGTGACCTGACTCCCAATTCTTGCTCTGGCTACTAACTCAGACCACCCTCATCCTGGTTTTAATGGCCATCTTGGTCAGTGCATCAGCGATTGAATTAAGAGCCTCCAGAATTAAAAGCATGAGCTACTACAGCTTGAACTCAAAAAAAAAAAAAAAAGCCCCTCCCCTGCTTATAGTTATAGCTGCAATAGACTTGTATGGTCTGTAGACTGGACATTGCAGAGTACCTGTAATACACACTTCCCTGTGGGTTACCCTGGCACAGTGTAAACAAGCTGAAAAATGGAGAAATGCCTCTTCCTGTCATGTCTTTCAGTTCCAGTAACCACAGGCATTAGCTGGGACAATACCTGGCAACATTTCACACTCTTTCAAGGTGACAGTACCATTTTAATTTTAAAACGTCCATGACATCTATCTCCTAATGGTTCAGAATTGGTGCCCTTTTATGCTACGCATTCTGTACAATGGCAGTTCCCAAACTTTTTGGCATCGCACCCCCTTTTTGATTTTTGGAAAACCCTTACGCCCCCCCACCTCTTCTTTACCATCATCCAACCCCACTATTAACAAAAAATTCAGTTAGTACCTCAGCATGTCAAAAGGAAAACAAAATTGCATTTGGCAGTATAAAATTTGAAATTTAAAATTTTTTTTACAGCAGTGATCTCCAATCTTTTTACACCCAAGATCAGTTTTTAAATATCAGGACAAGCTTCAAGACCCCACCCCTTTCTTGAGGCCCCATCTGCTCCATTCCCCTTCTCTCCATCACTTGCTGTCCCCTGACCCACAGAAAAATAAGTCACGGACCACACAAATGAGATGCCAAAAACAAAACAAAACAAAACAAAACCCGCCAAGCCCTGCCAAGCCCCACTGATGTGGCTCCAACTGAGACACCTCCGTCCCCTGGCACCTCAGCCCAGTGGGCGGGGGGGGGAGTGTAGGTCAGACTGAGGTTAAAGACCTCAGGCCAGATTAATTCTTCTGGGGTTCCATGGTTAGTGGAATTTGTGGGCCCCTCTACTCTCTGAAGTGGTGCCAAAAATGCCCACCGCAGACAAAGAGTCTTCATAAACTGGGACATCGATGGCAAGACAAAGCTCCTTGTGTGCTGCGCAGCGGTTATTCCAATGCTACGGTATGCATGTGAAACCTGGACAACATACAAGCGTCATTTGAAAGCACTTGAACAATATCATCAACACTGCCTCAGGAGAATCCTGAGCATCTCTTGGGAGGGTAGGCGCACAAACACTAGTGTCCCGGCAGAGTCCCACATGACCAGCATTGAAGCCATTATCATTCACCAATGCCTTCGCTGGACTGGCCAAATGGTTCAGATGTTTGATCAGAGCCTCCCAAACAGATTCTGTTCTCTGAGTTGCAGGAAGGATGGAGGAACATTTAGAGCCCGAGGAAGCAATTTAAGGGTGTGCTGAAGGCACACGTGAAAAAGTGAAGCGCTGGTGTTGACATCTGGGAGAACCTTGCCCAGGACTGTTCCCTGTGGAGAGTACTAATCTGTGAGGGGGTGGCACAATTTGAGAGGTCCCACCACAGTGCAGACAAGGAGAGGCAGAGGACAAGAGTGGCAATAACTGCCCCATGCCCCTCCAACAGCTACCAACACCTGCCCCTTCTGTGATAAGACCTCCAGCTCCAGAATCAGGCTGGTCAGCCATCAATGGACTCACAAATAAGAGGGTGACATGAAGACATCCTACTCGTTATCAGGAGACTGCCAAGGGAACATATGGCTCCCTCTGCACACCTTGTATGCAGACACTTTCTGTCTGTGACTGAGTCAGGGCTGTCCTGGGGGTGAGGCCTGGAGCTATCTCCACCCCCATGCACCAGTGGGGCCCAGGGCAATCCCCCATGCCATAGGCCTCCGCTCCCCTGCTCCACTCCTGTCCTGCCCCCTTGCCCCTTCCCTGACCAACTGGGCTGGAGATTACCTAGGGCAGGGTGCAGCTGGTGACAGCAGAAGCAGGGGGTCACCTCGCCTCCCCCCACACTCACTACTCAGGCAGTGCGTGTGGCAGCCTGCTCTGATCTGCTACACTGGGCCCTTGCAGATCACTGAGCCCTGCCGTGGAGAAGCAGGGCTCAGCAGCTCGGAGGGAGTGGTGGAGTAGAGCAGGCTGCCACTTACACAACCTGCATGGTGAATGCAGAGGCAGGAAGGGGAGGTGAGCTCCTGCTGCTGCCCGTCACCACATCCTACCCCAGGTAATCCCTGGCCTCCCTCCCTTACACCCATAGAATGGCTGGGCACCCAGCACAGGACACCCAAAGTATGGGTCCTGGGGCAGCAGTGCCAGTTTGTCCAGTTGGGATGTGACATCTCTGGACTGAGTACTTGGCGTACATAGTGGAGTTGGCATACAGAGGCACCAGTTCTCGTTGTGCTGATCATAGTGGACAGTAGTGGCTGCAGGGAGCTGGCTGCTGCTTCCTAATCTCCAGCTGCTCTAGCCTTCAAAAACTGGAGCAGCATGGCCTATTGTGACTTCTGTTGCTGGTGTAAGCTCCATAAATCACTGTGTACCTGTGGGCAAGGTGGAGTTTGACTTCATTGCATCCCCCTTCACCACATATCTGCATGCCCATCCCCAACCTGGCCTGTCTGCTTACAATAGGGCTTGGGGAGGAGCTAGTTTATAAAAGTGGCTTTGCTGACTTTACCAGTTGTATAAGTTATTTGAACATAAAATAAAAACATATATCTTCTTCTTTTAAGTTTCCTGAGCATTTATCAAACGCATATTATATCCTGAGGTTAGAGTAGCTTCAGGGAAGCGATTCTGAGCTCCAGCCCCGCAAACTGAACTATATTAGCAGATTCTTATGCCTGTGGAGAGTCCTTTGACTTTACTGGTGTTCCACTTGGGTGCCAGGATCTGTGTTACCAATAGAATTGTGAGGTTGGGGTCTAAAGAGGCTGATATTCAAACTGCAGAGGACTGCTGTTATAACGCTTCAAGGCTGTGTCTACACTAGCACAAATATTCGAAATGGCCATTCGAATGGCCATTTCGAAGATTACTAATGAGGTGCTGAAATGCATATTCAGCGCCTCATTAGCATGCCGCTGGCTATAGCTCTTTGAAATTGCTGCATTTTGCTGCTGCGTGGCTTGTCCAGATGGGCGTCCTTTAGATCCAATGGTCCGCCAACTTCGTAATCCTCTTATTCTGATCTGCTGAATAGGAATGGCCGGCAGCATGCTAATGAGGTGCTGAATATGCATTTCAGTGCCTCATTAGTAATCTTCAACATGGCTATCTGCATAGCCATGTCGAAGATTTGTGCTAGTGTAGACATAGCTCAAGTGTTTCATAGATTCATAATTTTAAGGCTAGAAGAGATTGGTATGATTCTAGTCTGACCTTCTGCATAAAAAAGAAAGCAATTTTTGCATTAAAACCACAACTTCTGTATGAGCTAAAGGATGTCTTGGAAAACTATCGAGGCTTGATGAAAAGATAATTAAGTCCCAAGCAGACTTTGAAGAGCTTCACAAAGATTTCACAAAACTGGGTGACTGGGCAATACCATAGCAGTTGAAATTCAATATTGACAAATGCAAAGTAGTACATATTGGAAAACATAATCCTAACTATGCATATCAAATAGATGGGGTCTAAATTAGCTGATACCACCAAGAAAGAGAACTTGGAGTCACTGTGGATCGTGCTCTGAAACCATACACTCCATGTACCATGGCAGTCAAAAAAAGCAAACCGAATGTTGAAAATAATTAAGAAAGGGATTGATAAAACAGAAAATATGTTATTGCGTCTCTGTAAATCCATGGTACACACACATCTTGAATAGTGTATGCTGATATGGGTCAGAAAAAGGTAAACAGAAATTATTAGGAGTATGAAATGTTTGTTTTATGAAGACAGATTAATAAGATTGGGACTTTTCATCTTGGAAGAAATGTATAAGGGGGGGATATGATAGAGGTCTATAATCATAACTGGTGTGGAGAAAGTAGATAAGGAAGTGTTATTTACTTCTCACAATACAAGAACTTAGGAGTGAGATGGAGTGGATGAGGCTGTGAAACCCCCAGCTGGAGGCTTTGTGGCCTTGTCATGCCCTGCCCTGCCGCAGAAAAGCAGTAGAAAGGTCCTCCAAGCCAGCTAGAGTGGCTGCAGGGGAAGCAGCCAATCAGAGGCCAAAAAGGCTTATAAGAAGAATCTGCAGGACCAGTGTCAGCTCAGTGTCTCTGGAGATCTCCAGGAGTAAGGACCACGGTAACTGATTTCCTGAGGAAGCAGCAGCAGCAGCAGCAGCAGCAGCATGGATAGCTTGGAGTGGAGAGCTGATCAGGGACTGTGGACCAGGGGTCAACAACCCCTGGCATGGTTGCCAAGAGTGGCACATGAGCTGATTTTTATCAGCACGTGAAGCAGAAGCTCAGCCTTCCCTCTGTTGCCCCCCTGCCCATGCAGCAAGGAGCTTGCTTAAAACCTGCCTGTGGATTAACAAAAGACCAGCTAATGCTCCCAACCACCACCTAAATGGTAAAGTTCTGCATCTTAATTAATTTATTGCTACAGCAATTGTAAGTAGGATTATAAGTGACTTTAAAAGTATCACTGGCACACAGACCATGCACAGAGATTGAAAGGCCAAATTTCAGCACTCTGCCTTGGAAAAGTTGCTGACCTCTGCTGTGGGCTATAGATGGATTCTGATGGACTGTGATGGAGCCTGAGGTAAAGACAGCACAGGGCCATGGGATATGGTCCAGGGAATCAGAGCAGTATTGAAACAGACTTAGCAAGTAGATGCTATCTACAGGGTCCCCAGGCTGGGCCTGGAGTTGAGGGCAGGACTGTAACCCCACACACCATTAGCAATTGGGAAAAAGTGTCCTAGCTCATGGCCTTCGAGAAGGATGCAGGAGGAACTGGACAACAGTGACCCAGCCAAAGGGCTGGAACTAGAAGGGAGGGATGTGCAGGAAGGGTTCCCATTTCATCTCCACACATATCAACAAAATGTTCCGGGGAACCCGCACTGAGTTGGTATTGGCTGCACTACTCTAAAGCTGATCATGTATGGTCAAATTTAGCGTTGCTCCTTGTGAAAAGCAGGAGTACTGAAATCTACGCTACAGTCCCTGTAGTCAGCTGAACAGGCTTCATGGTGTGGACTCATAGTTAAGAAAATCAAGCCAATATGGCTAAGTTTGACCTAAGCTCCTAGTGTATACCAGGACTAAGAAAGGAAGCAGCCTCTTTGATTTCCTGAAATTGTGTAGTCTTTGTACAGTACAATTAGCACACCATTACCACAAACCCAGCACTGAGCCAACTCATTTGTGGACATGGATGCAACTGTTTTCCCTTTTCTGATCATAAATAGTAAATATCTCAGCCCCTGCCCATCTTGACACTTTTCCATCTACTGCAATATCTGCAGAAGAAAGCAATCAGAAATTGTCTCTTTTATCCAGTTACAATGCTGCCCTATTACTAGACTATTATTCCTATGAATACCCATGTAATTACAAATGTACACATGACTAACTATAAGTTATGTTGCTAAATGCCTCTGTTCTGGCTGATTCATCTGATTATCCCGGACACCTCTTCTAGATAATGGCCTTTCATTTCATCTTAAATAATTCAGTTGACACAAATGGTTTGAACAGATATACAATAGACAGTGGCTGGATAAATCAGGAGTTTCTCATTTACATGCTTTCATGTTCCTATTAAATGAGAATGTGTGAAACTTGTAAAAACACTGACACAAGGACAGCAAGTTAAAATCTAACCTAACATATAAGGGAATGAAAGCAGTTTAGCACTGTAAAGCACCAGTTGTGAGGTAAGTATTTCTACATTAGTTCACAAGATGCCTCCACTGGGCTTGTCCTTGCTGCTATATTGCAACATCAACAATAGCACTAATGGTAGAGTTGTGTGAAGCTGGGGAAAAAAAAAGTTTCCTACTCTGTAACTGCATCCGCATGCTGGGGATTTATGAACATTCTTTCATCTTCCCAACAAAAGCATCACATTTTTTCTCACCCCTAAGCCATGAATACCAATACTCTGCCTTAATCAAATTACACACTCAAGTGTGTCCAGGGGCATCTGAAAATAATCTTCTGTTGTGGGTTTTTTTATTCAATCAATACAATATGGCCAATAACTTTATTTAGTTTTGCTTTCTGAAGAGCCAAGCGGTTTGCCCTCTTAAACCTCACAGGAGAGTATAAAGCACTGTTTTAATTGGCTAGGAGTTTGGGAGTGTGTAAGCACACCCATTTTTCAGACACCGTAAGCTAATGGCTCAAGAAGTATAATAAAGCACTCTGACTTCAAATGAAACAGAAGAATGCTGAAAATGTTAAATTGCAGTGAGTAGCAACAAACTAGCTTATAACACTACCTGCATGTTCTGTGTTTCTAAATACAGATATTCGAGTTGAGTGTTTAATTTAAATTTCTCTGCATACAAAACAGACACATTACCAGTGGGGTTGATTCCCAATTTTTTATCTCCCTCCTTATCCCCAGAGTGAAAAGGTCCATATTTTTCTGCTTTTTTTTCCCTACATAAGAGAGCTTGTCCTGGTCCTGTTGATTTCCAAGGGAGTAAGAGCAGGGAGTAGGAACATAACCAATGTAGATGGGTTATTTGCCCATTCACTGCATTTCCTGATTTGCTGTTAAAGATGGGAATCACAACATTAGATATACAGCAGTTACCATAGCAGTAACTACCGAAAATAATTTCCAACTGAAGCACTTGCTATAGAATGAAGAAGCACTGAATATTAAACTGAAAAGCAGTAGTCAAAAGGCTTTAATGAAAACATAACAGTGCAATGAAAAGGTTTTCTTACCAACCCACCAAGCAGAGTTTTTTCAAAGAGAAACCAAGAAAATCAGACTCCTGAAGTTTCAGTTCTTTGTTGGTGTTATAGTAGGTTTTTGGTCTCCTTTGCTCCAGACCTTGTCTTCAGCAACCCATCTGATTAACTCAATTAGAAGCCAGCAAGCAGAAGGACGAGACAGGCTCCTTTGCCTAGGCTATGTAGCCACTCTGCACCCACTCTTCCTCCTTCAGGCCTTCTGTAGCCTTTGAACCCCTTGGGTTGGGAGCAAGAAGCTGAGCTTCATTGTAGCAGTGGATCTCCTGGGTCTAAGGATCTGCCCTCCCTTATAGAACTGCTATGTTGAAACCTCTGATCAGAGTTCCACAGCATATAGGAAAACTGCATCTTCCTCTTGAGATCCTCGAATCCTGTCCCCTACCATAGCACAATTGGCTTATGGTAACTGTAATAAGATGGGACCCTGAAAAATGAAGTGGTGGGAGTTTTGCACCTTTGATTTTCACAACGAAATTAGGGTCAGACACTCAGCTTTTGGAGATTGGCAGGTTCACTGCATCTGAAGAAGATCAAGGGAAGATTGCATTACATAAAAATGAATATAGGGAGGGAGGGAGGGAGAAGCGCTTGGTGGCGGTGGCTCCAGTGAATCCCAGGCATAATGGGCATTGGGCTAGAGCAGGAGGAGTGGGGAGTTGAGAAGCTTGGCTGTGGTGGGGGAGGAGAGAATTGGGTTAGAGCAGGGGGGCTGGGAGTGCCTGGCTCTGGGGTGGGGGGCGGGGGGAGGGCATTGAGCCACATATTAGATACAGAGATAGATAAAAATAAATATATAATACATGTCTCTTTATACTCTATCCACAGCTGTTTTGGCTCTGTTTCTACCTGGTTGGCCATTCCTGCTTTAGATCCTAATTCTGCATGTTGGCTTTTGAAACAGCTTGTCATAAAGGTGAGGTAGGACAGAGCAGAACATGAACCAATTGTCCCAGAAGAGAAGAAATTTAGTGTAGATAACCTATTGGGCAACAGGGGAGAGAGTAACAAGAAGTCCTGTGGCACCTTATAGACTAACAGATATTTTAGAATATAAAACTTTCATGGGCAAAGACCTGCTTCATCGGGGAGAGAGTGTGAGACATTAACTTGAGACCAGTAATATCATAACTTCCTTCAGTTTAACAAATTGACACAGTAGGTTCCATGCCAGCAAAGCTTATGCCCAAATAAATTTAGTAACCTTTAAAGGGCCTCAGGACTCCTCATTGTTTTTGCAGAATGGGGTTAATGTGGCTGCCCCCTGAAACTTCTACTTAGAGAATGTATTAGTGTCTCCAGCAAGTTCATATGTATATGTATAATTAAATCTTGGCAGATTTAAAAGAAGCCAGATACTCTTTATCTAACAATAGCAAAATCTTCCTCTTTAGTCCATTACAGTTCCTTGCCATCATGATATTTTCCTCCCTCAACTGAATAGGCAGCTCATAAGATCCTGTGGCTGGCTTGGTACAGGAGCAATTTGTGATAGTTTTCTACAAAGACTGATGTCAGTGAGATTTTTCAGAGCTGCAGTTTCTGGGACGTATTGAGCAGGGTGAAGAAGTGAAAGCTGATTAAGCAGCTGCTGCCAGTATTGTGCTTATGTGAAAGTAGGGACATGTTCTCCTTCAGGTGTGCTGGATGTTCTATCCCTGTGTGGTTACAGCTTGTGCCTTCTGCTAGGACATAAGGAATCTATGAAGCCTTAGAACTTTGATACACTAGAATTGTAAGTTCTACAGTCTGGCAAAATTCACTTCAGCACAGGACCCATGGAAGCAGGACAAAGGTGTCATAATGCTTTGATTCAGACAGAAGAGGCGCCTGGAGACTTCCCTAACTTCTTCAGACAGAAGTCTCCTCTCCTTGAGGCTGTTCTGCCAGTCCAGGGTAGTGGGTGTGCAGCATTTTGCAGCCTTGACCTCTTCCACTCCTCTGTCCCTCCAGATTGCCTTGACACGTCCAGGCGGGTTCACAGTAGATCTCAGAGCTGGCTCCGCTGCTTCCCCTATACATGGGAGATTTAGAGCTATCCATTTAAGCAAACTTTGTGTCCGCTTTGTGCTGCAGAAACTGGGATTTGTCTTGTAGTGACCTTACAGCCTGGCCCACTATGCCACTGGATGGTCACCAGTCTGTTGTGACACAGCTACTAGGTTGCATGTGCTTCCAAGCCGACTGGGTAGAGTCTATTGACAATATGTCACCCTCTTAGGTTCAGCTCTCCTGTCTGATGCCCTCCTTTGTGACATGGAGTGCCCAAATCAATGTCTGAGACCTGCTGAGCCCTTAGTCATTTACCCTGGCTCCCTCAGAGCTCCAGCTAGGTTGTGGGCCTTTCTGAAAATCTGAAGCAAAAACTCTGAGGGATGTAAGCAATGGGGAGCTCTTGAATGGTTTTAACAATTAAGATATTATCCATTGTGGATATATATTTAAATTAAGAAATAAATGAAGGCATGCAGTGAAATAGCTGTCCACGGGTACTGGCTGTAAAAGAATTAGCATCTTGTGGTTATGAAGGTGTAAAGGTTTCACTTCCAATGTTCATCTTTTTCACTGTGATCTGCGGGGGTGATGCAGAATGTTCCTTGAGTATATTGTTTTGGGGATGATAACATTTACTGCAGCTTGCATTGTGCAACCTCATATGCGGCAGTGTTCCCGCCACAAAGATTTTACATGCTGAGCTCTTGTGTGTCTAGGATGACCCAGCACCTCCTTTGGAAATTGAGGAATAAAGCTCCAGTCTCTCAAGCCCCAGTCCAGCCCCCCCATCTGTTAAACTCTGAGGTTCCCAAAATTAAGGCTAAGATTTAACCATGGGTATTTAATGTACAAAAATTCACAGTCCCTGACCTGTCTATAATTCATAGTATAAATATTCCTGAATAAATCTTAGCTCTTCTGGGGACTCCTGGGCAGATCTCTACTATGGGGGCCCAAGGATGTTGTTGCTGTTGCAGGGGCCAGCACAGGATATGACTGCTGCTCTGGAGTGAGGCAGTCCATGGTGCAGCTGTTGACCCAGAGTGGGGTGGTGTGTGGGTGCTGCTGCTGTTCCACAGGAGGGCAGCCCAGGGCACCACTGCTGCACTGGGTGCTGAGAGCTAGCTCAGGATGCTGCTGCTACTCTGAAGTGGGGGGCTGGGGGCTGCTGCTGATCAAGGGAGGGTGATTGCCTGGGGTGTCATTGCTGCAGCTTCTGGGGTGCTGTTCTGGCGCCACACATAGACAGGACTGCTGCTGCTCGCAGGGCTCCTGGGGTCAGTCACGCCAGCCACTGCTCAGCCGGCCTGAGGGCTAGCTGCCCAAGACCGGCTGTCCAGGGCCAGCCACCTGAGGAGGCTGCCCAAGCACTAGCTGGTGCAGATGGCTCTGGAGCCACCCCAGCTGCTTGGGTAGAAAATGTGACCATCTGGGAAGGTAACATGAAAGGATCTTAAACCACATGAATAAAACTAATTAATTGTAAACTGCTTCAAAGAGCATATCTGGATTCAGGGACACCATAAAATATACAGTGGCTGCTTCTGACGGTGTTGGCAATGGAGAAGAAGGTGAGCACCCTGAGATGTGATGCTGAATGATGTTAAATAATTCATTCGGGAAGTCAAGCTGTTAGGACAAGCATAGCAGAGTGGGAAAAAAAACCCCCAGTGAATTTAAGGCAAAGAAAAGTAAAACTTGAGTTGGAGCAGATAGTTATATGGTCAGAAGCAAGTGCAAGTCTGTGGTGGGTTCGTAGAAAGTGAATGGCTCTGGCTGAATTTTCAGGGCATTTACCATGCATAAAGATGCTCGTATTTTATTATTTAGTATGCAGGTTGTAGTAGTGCCATCAGTCCCCAGCTGAGACTCTGGGCTTGTTGTTCTGGATGCTGTATAAGCCCACAATAAGTGAGTCTGTGTCCCCTAAATATCATACACTCCAAATACAGGGTCAGGATCAGACTGGAGGGAGGCACAAAGAGGTGAAGCAACTTATCTAAGCTTACAGAGAGCTTGGGGCAGGCAAGAAACTGCCTGCATATCCCATCAAACCTTTTAATCCAGCCTGCTACTGGCCCCTCTAGCTTGGGGTGGGGCCAATGGAACACAATTTCTCCACCTCCATTGGTCGGTTTCTGGCCAATTAGAACTGAAATATTGCTTGGCTGAGGACAACATGTGAAACCAGACAGTGGGAGCTAAGAAATTTTGCTGCGGGTGGGAGCAGTGCAGCACCCATTTCTCAGCTCCCATTGGTCAGTTTCCAGCCTATAAGAGCTGAGAGATTTTGCTGGGGAGGGGAAATGTGGGAAGCCCTCTTCCCACAACGCAGAGAGCCACTTGGTACAGCCAGTGGGCGAGGGCAGCTGGCAGCAGGGAAGCCTGCCTGAGAGTGCTGCTGGCCTGGGGCCTTTTAGGTAAGCGCCTCCAGGCCGGAGCCTGCTTTTGGCACCACATCCCCAACTCCCTCCCAGATGCTGTACCTGCTCCTACACCCTCCCACAGCCCAGAATCCTCTCCTGCACCCCTGCCACCTCCTAGATCATGCACCCCAATATCCTGCCCCTTTGCTGCTCCAAAGTGGGGCCTGGGGCAGGGTGCTACTGCTGATCACGAATGGGTGGTGGCTTGGGGTGTCGCCTTTCAACCAAACCCCTCCTTCACCCAAACTCCTGAGATCCCACAGACTCTGCTGCACCCCAGTTCCATACTCCAAGGTAGCTTCTGCACCCAACTTCCACACCAGATCCCACAATCCTCCACAGACCCGTGCAGTCCTTGACCACTTACAAAAATCTTGGAGGGGTCCTGTAAAATAAATTGTTGCCCACCCTTGGAGTAGATAGTCTCTCCCATCTGCTGTTGCATCATGGATGAAACTCTTGCTGCAAGACCACAGCTAGATATTTCTTAAATTTTCAGCTGCTGAGTTCCCTGGATGCACTTAGAATTGGGAAAAGTCAAGGATTCCCCTCCTGGGAAGTGGGTGATGTGGTACTTAGTCTGGCACAGCTGAGATTTCTTTTTTTGCAACCAGGAATAAACTGTGCCGCTGCACGCTCCAGGAGGCCAATGAAACTTCTGTTGTTTGGCAGCCACATTACTAGCACATTCCTCCCTGACTTGGGCTACGTCTACAAGTGCACGCTACATCAAAATAGCTTATTTCAATGTAGAGACATCGAAATAGTCTATTTCGATGAATAACGTCTACACGTCCTCCAGGGCTGGCAACGTCAACGTTCAACTTTGACGTTGGGCAGCACCACATCGAAATAGGTGCTGCGAGGGAACATCTACACGCCAAAGTAGCACACATCGAAATAAGGGTGCCAGGAACAGCTGCAGACAGGGTTGCAGGGCGGACTCAACAGCAAGCCGCTCCCTTAAAGGGCCCCTCCCAGACACAGTTGCACAAAACAACACAAGATCCACAGAGCCAACAACTGGTTGCAGACCCTGTGCATGCAGCATGGATTCCCAGCTGCGGCAGCAGCAGCCAGAAACCCTGTGCTAAGGGCTGCTGCACATGGTGACCATAGAGCCCTGCAGGGGCTGGAGAGAGAGCGTCTCTCAACCCCTCAGCTGATGGCCACCTTGGCGGACCCCGCTATTTCGATGTTGCGGGACGCGGATCGTCTACACGTGCCCTACTTCGACGTTCAACTTCGAAGTAGGGCGCTATTCCCATCCCCTCATGGGGTTAGCAACTTCGACGTCTCGCCGCCTAAAGTCGATTTCAACTTCGAAATAGTGCCCAACACGTGTAGCCATGACAGGCACTATTTCGAAGTTGGCGCCGCTACTTCGAAGTAGCGTGCATGTGTAGACGCGGCCTTGGAGTCAGAACCAATGCATACAAAATGTAGGCACCATCTACCTTAGATTCTTCTCCTCCCTTCCCCATTTAGGGTCAGGAGAGCATGTTGGTGTGCCCCATTATTAAGAGAGGACAGGTGTACACTTAAAACTCCACATTGATGCAGCTGCATTGATACATCACTGAAGTGAAGATGCTCCTATGCCAACTGAAGAGCTTCTCCCATCAGCATAGTTAATCCAAGAGGCAGTATCTATGTTGATGGGAGATGGTCTCACATAGACATAGCGCAGTCTACACTGGGGTCGAGGAGGGTATAACTACATCACTCACGGGTGTGAAAAATGAGAATTACATCGATATAAATGTGTAGCATAGACCTTTCTGGAGTTGTGTAAATGAGTCTTTCCTGAAAAAGAAATAAGAATTGCAAAAACAGCCTTGTTTATCTCTAGTGCACTAGCCGGTCCTTTTGCAAACTTGTTTTGATTTAAACAGTATTTTTCTTCCTATTGCAGCCTGAATGAACTCGAGCCTCCATTCACATTCCATTTAATTCCATCTTTCAGCATACCGTCAAGTTAAGCAGACCTAGCACTTTTACCATTCAGCTGCAAAAATAAACAAACAAATAAATAAAGAATGCCTGTTCCATAATTTATGAGAGTGGCTGAGTGACGGAGCACTATCAGTAGTATCTTGGGCATAGAGAATGCTGCAGTATTGGGGAAAGTCCCGGCTTTATTGAAGCCCATTATGCAGTTTCTATGGGGGGGCATTACTGACACTTGAGTGGTGATTGCTCAGCTAATAGAGCAAACAGCTCAGTAATTGGCAGGATATAAGCAGGAGGAACAAGAAGTCAGAGCGTGAGACCTAGCAGAGGATTGAAAGATGGCTGGAAGCTGTCTTGTGTGGTAGGCCTGCAGTACATTATTATACCATCACAACAGAGCTTTTCACGCATGGTGAAAAGGCAACAACCTGGTATTTGCTACTGTGAGTTGGGTAGAGTGAGCGAGCTGTCCTGTGACAGGCTGTTTCCCAAAGTAGAGTCAGCAAGAGGCAGAGTTACAGCTCGATAGGCTTCTGCTCTGATGTTAAAACATAACATCAATGGTAAATCTTCTGGGTAGGATTAAATTTAGATACGTCAGCCTGACTGAGAGTCTTTCTGTGTCCTACTTTCGCAGTCTGGGCTTCAGTGCATACTAGGAATGAGTAAGCATTGTTAGCCACAGGACTAATTCAACATTTTTCTCAGCTGAACTTACTCTCTGTAACTTTATTCATTTATGCTGTTGAAAGGAACAGAAATGCTCCAGTCGGTAGCCAGAATGGTATGACAAGCATGCTGCAAGATAAATCAGTTCCCAAGTCCTTATAAAAACATGAACCACCTTATTTGTACAATATCTTCCAGTAAAACAAAGCAGCAGACATGTAGCACTTTAAAGGCTACAGAATGATTTATTTGGTGATGCGCTTTTGTGGGACAGACCCATTTTGGATCTGGTGAAGTGGGTATGTCCCACGAAAGCTCATCACCGAATAAATCATTTTGATAGCCTTTGCAGTGCTACGTTTCTGCTGCTTTGTTTGGTTGGTGTGCAGACTAACACTGCTACCTCTCTGTTGCTACTTAATATCTTCCAGCGTTATCTTTGCACTTAACCACTGGGCCGTAAAGAAAATCCACTTGTGTTCACTCATTCAGGACTCCGCACGTGTGTAGGTCTTGAGGCTGTTGTTGAGAGAGTCCTGCAGGCAGAGCACAGGGGACATATGAGTCGGGATGTGGAGCACCATGAGGCAGGCCACCAAAAAGGGCCCTGGTGCAACAGCTGGCCCCCCGGCAGTGACATGGAGGAACAGCACTGGCTACCCATCTGCCCACTTGGGTGAGTCCTGCCACCCCTTCATCATAACTGGGTTGGCAGTGAAATGAGAGGTATTGGCATTGTCAGCCACCACTCATGTGCGTGGAGTCACAGTAGTACTGGTTTGGTAGCTCTCCATCCATCCAAACTAGGCACGTCCCTAGGGTCCAAATTGCCTGTGCTTTAAACCAGCCCTGTATTTGGCCTACAATCGCACATGATTACAATGGGCACAACACTTTTATACCCTATTTGCTGCTTTCTTGAATAAATTTATTTATAATAAAACTTACAGATTGTTTCCTTTATCTTTCTGGCATTTGGGTGAAAAGAAGGTGATCTAGGCCATGAATTTCAGAACCAGATTTGCATAAAAATCAAAATATCCACAAAGTTCAAGGCCTTAGGATTTGGTTTTCCTGTTTATCCCAGTTTAGAAAACTAAAGTGAAGCTAAGATTCAAATCTCACCCGAGTTCACTGAACCTGTGAGTGTGTAGCAGGGGAGTAGCTTAGGTATATTTTGGTTTAGGTTCACATCAAATGATAAAACTGGCTATACAAGCTCTGTTCACGTTAGTTCACAAATAAAAATCAACATAGAACAACAGCTCTAGAAATGAGAGACTCAGTTTTCCTCTCCATTGAACGTTTTTTCATTTTATGGTTAAAATTAGGGCTGTCAACCAATCATAGCTAACTCATACATTTAACTCAAATTAATAGCTATCAAAAATTGATCACAATTAATCACATTGTGAAATAATAGAATACTAATTGAAATGTTTTGGATGTTTTCCTACATTTTCAAACATTTATTTTTATTACAACACAGTATACATAGTGCACAGTGCTCACTTTATATTATTATTTTTGATGAAAAATATTTGCACTGTCAAAATGATAAAAGAAATACAGGTTGAACCTCTCTAGTCTGGCACCCTTGGGACCTGACCAGTGCTGAATTAGAGAATTTGCTGGACCATGGAAGGACAATATTATCTAGCAGCATTACCAACACTCCCACTGCTTACTGGGCTCAAACTATTCAATTGAAAAAATGTTGAAATGCAGCATTTCAACATTATCGAGACTCTCTTCTTTTTCAAGAAAACAGACATTTCTGTGAAATGTTTTGTATTTGACAAACCAGCATTTTCCAATAGCAATAGGTTCTGTAAGAAAATTCCCTGCTAGCTCTATTTTTCAGTCTATTTCACTGACACATTCTGCTGTCTGAATAGGAACACATATTTTAAGAACACAAAAAAACCCAACTATTCCATATGCAACTATGGAACAGTAAGATAATCAGCACTCTGACCTATATATTGTTGGGCATTGCTAAACAAGCTGACAATGACTACTCAGAAACTATCAGGTTTTATACAAAAACAGTGTAGAAAATAGAATTAAGGCATCGAACTATGCTTAATACCTAAATAGAATAATTATGCATTTGTAGTGGATACGTAAAATTCCAGAGTGACAATCTGTAAACACTTCTGAGCCAATATACCTCAGCTTTCAGTTAGAAAGACCATCTGTAGGCATGAGGAATACTTTTGTCCCCTTGTTTGTGATTCCACTTAGATTATCATCGCAATAATGCCAATTACTGCTAGTGGTTTTTAACATCAGAACAACCATACTTGGTCAGACTGAATGTCTATCTATCTGAGTGATCTGTCTTCTGATAGTGTCCAAAGCCGGGTGCCCCAGCAAGAATGAACAGAACACACAATCATCAAGTGATCCATACCCCATTGCCCATTCTTAGCTTCTGATAAACAGAGACAAGGGACACCATTCCTGCCCATCCTGGCTAATAGCCAGTGATGGATATATCCTCCACATATGTATCTACTTCTCTGTGAACCCTGGTATAGTATTGACTTTCACTGGCAAGGAGTTCTACAGTTCGACTGTGTGTTGTGTGAAGAATTACTTCCTTTTATCCAGTTTTAAACCAACTGTCTATTAATTTCATTTGGTGACCCCTAGCTCTTGTGTCATGGGCAGTAAATAATATTTACTTATCTGCTTTCTCCCCACAAATCCACAAGCCATGGACCATCACTCATCTTTTTACATTTCCAGTTCTTCAGGCTTGTGTTTTCAGATATATTTGCACAAAAGGGTGCTGGTTCTGACTTGGACCTGTGGCTGTTCATGTAATTATTGAAAAAACAATAACCTAGGAAATTGTTAGTAACACAGGTGAGGGTATTTTAAAATGTGTCCCTTTAAAGACTGTTACTGTTGCCAAAAAGTCAGAAACAAAAATAGCCGGATGCCATTAAGCTGAGATTCATTCTTCTGTGTATTCATACTTGTGAGCTGCAAGTAAATATCAGCTGGCTCCCAGTGCGTCATGATGGATGCTCTTAACACATTTGGTAGTAACTTTGTCGGAGTATGTGGGTGTTTAATGTCACTTTTGTTTATCCTTTCTGTGACCAGTGGACTGTAAAATGTACAAATATAAATCCTTGAGAGAATTCATATTTTAGAATGAAATAATCCTTGGTGTGTGTAAAAGCAGCAATGTTCCTTTATCTTTTCAATATTATTCTGTTGCCATAGTGGCAAAATATACTGTTAGTTGAGATGATGATAAACTGCCTGCTTCTGTCCTGTTGAGCAGAACAGCCAACTAGTTTTAGTGTTCTTAATGATAGCTAAATTGGGATTATGTCTTTCCCACTCCAATTTACAGTTAATAAGCTTAAAATCTCTCTAAAAATAAACCAGTCTTGGTATAAGCAAATTGCATGAAATCATAGTTCTTCTAGCAAGACCACGGCCTCAGAATGGCCCTAGTGATGCTTCTGGGAAAAAATGAATAACAAACCTTCGTTGGGCTTTTGAAGTCTTTTTTTAAAGATACTTTGCTTTCTTTTTCTGTCTACAAAGGGGAGTTACAGGAGCAAAGGAGGGGGAGGGAGTCAGTATTTGTGCAATTGCCAGGCTGCTAGCTATGTATGACTTACACACATTCTGTAGTTCTGTCGGATTAGCATTGGCTGACAGTTCTCATATTGTATCCAAATCCTGAAGTGAAATTTTCAACTATTGATTGGATGAACTATTTGAGTTTGGTTTCCTCTAACCATAGGGAAAAGTGAGAATTTTATAGCTATTTTTGATCCCTAAAGAAGATTTTACACCACATATCTTGCTCCTCGTTCCTCTGTAATAGAAAATCTCAAGGTCTTCCAAACACTGCAGCAGACAATTTGAGACAGGCAGCAAATCATTCACAGCAGCCGGGAAAAAGAAGCAAGAAATACTTGAATTATAAAGGTGAAATATACTGTGAAGAGTTAAAAATGACCACTGAATATGAGAGAGGGGAGTCTCATGTCCATCCACCACATAGCCACTGGTGTCTCTCTGCCTGTTTTCCCAGAATGTGGCCTCAATTCCTCATGGAACTCACCTCTCAGTCTTCTTAGGCTTCATCTCCATTCCAGAAATTCTCAGCAGTGGAAGTGTGCATTTGATGTAGTTACGCCGACACAAACCCTCAGATGCAGATATGCTGAATTGGTTTATACTTGTACAATTTAGTACGGTATGTTACTGGATTAAACTGTACTGGTATGAACCCAGCTGAGCCCCAGAGCAATAGACATATCAAAGGTTCATGCTGATGTAACTTCAGCACTATGCTCATTGTGAGTTTTGTTCAGTGAAGAAATGGCCTGCATCACGCTTTTGACATCGTACCCTCTACTGTGTTGCCCCCTGCGGCAGGAAGTTCTATTTCCTGTATTCCAACTCTTATCTCCCTTCTCCTCCTTCACATCCTCCTTTAATACATACTTGTTCCAAGGATCCATCCTTCTCCCAATGAAGCATTTTTTCAAGCGCTCCCTTCCCTGAGTTATTGTCCCTTTTCTCTTCAAAAGCTATTTTTTTGTATTCCTTTGATTACATACTTTAGCTACGTCTACACTAGAAAGTTTTGTCACTAAACTCACGGAGCATCCACACACACAAAAAAGTGTTCTGTTGACATACTGTTGACAGAACTCGGTTCTTTTGTTGACAGCCTTCTGTCTCTTCCCGATGGGGCAGAACACGTTTCTTGACAGAATTTGTCGACATAAAAGCCGTGTGGATGCTCTGGGGGCCCTCTGTCAATAGACAGGGCTTCTGGGTCACTGAGCAGCCCTGTCTGCTGTAATTCTGGTTGTCTGTTCTGTCAAGAGAGCGGTTGGGCAATCCAGCCTCTCTCTGTCCATAGAACAGATCAACAGAGCAATATGCTTTTGTATGTGGCTGTGATCTGTTGACAGAAGTTTTGTCAGAAGATATCTTCCAACAGTAACTTCTGTTGGCAGGTTGCTGTAGTGTAATGTAGCCTTTGTGAGTAGAAAATGTATCTCAGGATGTTTGAGAAGCACCGTGTAAAAGTATAGTGTTACATAAATACTTTTAAATATTATTAATAATGAGGGTGATGCAGGGAAGGATAGCTCAGTGATTAGCACTTTGGTCTTATAAACCCAGAGTTGTGAGCTCAGTCCCTGAGGGGGCCTTTCAAAGGTCTACAGCAGGTTTTAAAATAATCTGCCAGGGATGGTGATAGGTCCTGGTATGAGTGCAGGAGACTGGACTTGATGACTTCTCAAGATACCTTTCAGTTCTATGATATGATAGCAAAAAATACATATATTCCCACACATTAGGAATAACCTTGTAGGCTTAGTTACACCAAAAAACCTCAATGAAGTTAATTCAAATGAAAATTCAGCCCTATATATCTAGTTTACCACTTGAAAGGGGCAAAGTGTCACATAATGTACTTTAGTTCCAAATATTGGTCTGATGGGAAGTGGGGTGTGGAACTGAACATATATACCATATTTTTCCTGATGAATGCATCATTCAAGGCCATATGAATGATGAAAAGGACTTGGCTTCATTTTTGCACTTAATGATTCAGACAAAACAGTTCTGAACACTGAGAGTTGCTTATAAGACAGCAAGCTCTAAATCATTATGATCTTTTTTGGTGAGTTATGTATAAGGAATTAAACATTGTTTATCTCATTAGTTATATGATGTTCATAACTGTGGTGTGTATTTAATTTCAAGAGAGCTACTGAATAGAAAGATGATGTCCCAGTGTTTTCCAACATTATATGTACTGAATTTCGTTGTAATTGAAGGTCAGTAGCAAAGGCCCTAGAACTGAACTAAGCAGAGCAAGCGAATTTGTATGGTGGCATCAACAATGCCTAGCTGATCTCCAGTTGTGTTTTCATTGGAACAAGGCCATCTCAGATACTTAGCAGTCTGCTGGTCTCTACCCTTTTTCCCTCGGGGCAGCATCCTCCCTAAGTGAAGTAAATTTCTCCTGCTGTTGTATCATTTAAAATTGAACTGGACATACTGTTAGAACGTATATAATAGGCACTTCTATACTGGCACAGAGTTAAATTTAGAGCACCCAGGGCAATCTTTTCTGTCTTTAAAGACTGGAGGAGGGTCTGGATAATTTACCAGCTTCTCTGCTGTGTCTTGTTCATTCATTCAGTTTTCTGATCTCTTTGGTTTCCCCATTCATTGTTCATGAAACCTGAATTTGACACGATGGAAAAGGGGGAACATTTTACCTCTTTGTTCATGGAAGAGACTCTGACCATTAGAGACATCCATGTTCTCTCACTCCTACAAATTTAGGTTAGAAGAATCTGACACACGATTCACTAGCTGCCAGTAAGTCAGCAAAATTTACTCACTACTAATTTTATAAGAAAGAGGGTTATGTCTTGATGGATACAGATCAAACCTTTTGAATCAAGGTTTCAGCCATCAGATTTATATGATTAATCACAGTGGCAATTTAATTAACTGCACTGAGTATTAGGAATGCTACTAAATAATTTCAGTATGGTGTGTTGTTTACATGACGCACCTAACAAGGAAGACAAATAAATTCTGTCAATTCTAATGGAGCTTATCTGACAAATCAGCTATTAAATTAATATAGTAGTCTCAGCCTCAGTTTATTAATAGAGAAATAGAAAACACTTTCAGAGAAATGCTTTATAGTTTAAGGATTTGCAGTGACAGCTCCAACTTACTTTTGCTCATTTATAGAGGATTATACTCACTAGCGATTCGCTGCATTGTCATTAGTCTGAGACAAACTGTAACTACTTGATAAATGCAGTTTGTAATCTTTCTTTTAGGCATACATAGAGCCTGAGCACAGGGCCTAGCCAACATCTCCTGAGCTGTTATTGCAGTCCTACCAAATTCATGAACATAAAGCGTCCTGGACCGCAAAACCTTGTCTTTTACGTGCTTTTGCTCTATACTATATAGATTTCACTGGGAGACTAGTGTTTCTTGGTCTAGGGGTCCTGACCCAAGAGTGTGTTGCAGGGGCGTCACAAGGTTATTTTAGAAGGTTGTAGTATTGTCACCTTTATTTCTGCACTACCTTCAGAATGGGGTCTTTAAAGAATGGCAGATCTTGGTCGGGCACCTAGCTCTGAAGGCAGCTTCCCGTACCAGCAGCAGTGCAGGAGTGACTGTGACAATACCATACCATGCCACCCTTACTTTTATATGCTCTTGCTGCCAGTGGCTCTACCTTCAGAGCTTGGCTGCTAGTTCTCCAGCTGCTCAGCTTCTAAGGCAGCACTACTGCCAGAAGCACAGAAATAAGGGTAGCAGTACTTGCAACCTCCCTGTAATAACTGTGACTCCCCATACTGCCTTCTTGGGTCAAGACCCTACAATTACAATAGTGCAAAAGAGCAGTTTTAAAAACTGAAATAATCAAATTTGTTTTTTTTTAAATCCTAAGACTAATGGTCCTTCTAATCTTTTCCATCCATATGTGGATATTTTCAGTATAATTTTTATGTGTGCCCAGGCATGTGCAAATGTGCAGCCCAGTGGACACATAAAAAGCCTAGCTGTGGGTGCTCTGCTAATCAGTTGGGTGGCATTTGACTATCTTGAGTGGCTGCACAAGCACACAGCTTGCTTACGGTCAGGAAACTGCCCTAGATTAACCGTGAATTTTGTAGAGCCCTAGTTATTAACTTGCTGTTGTGAGGAGTAATTGTTGAACAGACCTTGAAAATTTGAAAAAAAAAACCAAAACCATCGATGTCAAAGTGGTGGTGATGATTAGATGTTTTTCCTGCATCTGTGTTACATATGTGGTGTGCCAGCTGTCTTCCTGCAACACTTGATATGACCCAGCTGCTGCTCATAGAAGTCAATATTTTGCTCCAATCTATATGGGTCTTAAAAGAAGTTGTGTTGCTTTACTCTGGCAGTACCATGTGGCGCTGGAGGGCTAGGTGAATGCCTCTGATGCAACATGACACAATAGGAGGATTCTGATGCCTCATTGTTTTCACTAGCACTTTAAAGCAGAAACTCCCAGTACAAGAAAAAATATAATATGATTTAACAGAAAAATTAGAGCATAAAAAGAAAACAAATCATTTTTTCAGATTCCGATGGACTCTGATAACAAATACACATTTATCAGGGAAGCTTGTACGAGATGTCAGTATAGCTGAATGATTTTCCATGACAGGAATACATAGCTCCAAAGATGGCCTTTTATTTTTCATACATAAATGAATATAGTGTTTCTTGTTGAATTCTCTCAGCAAATCTCTGCTCTGTGTTTAGAGGCGTGCCATACTGCATGCGAACTAGGAACACACCTAATTTCTCTGTTCCAGTGATCCTCTGGCAGACAAAACCAATCTTCTTGACCAGGGTGAGCAAACTTTTCACTTCGGGCCCCATTTTTTGTCCCTGCAATTAACAGGGCCCCCTCTAACTATCTAACGTCATCCAAACTGATGGAAATTTTGTTCGTATGACACTAAGCCCCCCATATTCACACCCTACACCACTCCTGTAATAATATTTATACATGCCAAGCTATATGAGTTATCATTTGCAAACTAATAATTCACTGGGCATTAATATTCTTGTATGATGCACGTATGTGCTGGGCTTTACAGGTTACCAATATACTGGAATTGTAACTAAAATACGTCCAAACCAAGTTTGGAGGAGTTGTTCAACAGAGCTACCCTAAACAAAGGAATGTGTGTTAACATATTTTACATCAATTTACATATAAACAATAAAATGACCCAGCAAGCAGACAAGGAGTGGAGGCAAACCTCATAGTAAGTCTCCCTTGACTCCAGGTTGTTGTTACCGTGACAACTGTAGGTAATGGATAGCTATAGTGTGTGTCTGTACAGATCCTATTTTAACTTCTAACAGACAATAAGAACAGTGTGTTTTTCAAATGGATTTACATGCCTTTCCAGAGCTTCACCGCTCAGATGGTTTATCTGTTTCTGCGAGTGACTTGTCTCGCACAGAGGCAAGCGTGTGTAACTTGGCACATGGCAGTTACAGCTAACTGGATTATTCTCACTTGATCCTATGTGGAGTCAGCTGATTCTGTGTGACTGTCTAGCTGGAAATGTTATGTTCTTTTAAAAAAGACATCTGCAGAGCAGCGGCTTGGTCATCGTACGACACCTTTGCCAAACATTATGCCATGCACCGGGTGTTCGATGAGGATACACGCCTATTGACAGCAGTCCTATCAAGGGCAAGCTGCACATAAGCGGACACCCACCTCCTTAATTGGGGTCACTGCTGGGTAGTCACCTACTGTGGAGCACCCACGGGGACCACTTGAAGAAGAAAGAGAAGTTACTCACCTGTGTAGCAACAATGGCTCTTCCATCTGGAAATTCAGACTCTCTTCTTAAATGAGCTCCATCCACAGAAAATTCAAGATAACCATAACTCAGTTATGTGGCAATAGCCTATACATTGCTAGGCTGTGCTTGGTGAATCTAGAGCAAAAAGAAGGCTTAGCTTAAAGGCCTGGAAAAAATGAGCAAGCAAACCTGATTCCTGCTGCTTGCCTCTATACCCAAATGTATTGTGATTACAATTTTATTCATGTACAAACACAGGACAATATTGTCAAACTTTGTTGCATAAAGTACAGCACCTAAGATCTAGGCACCTGACTAAATGGGCTGCTTTCAAAGATCCTATGCCATTCCTATTGCTTTTGTGAAAGTGAAGAGCACTCGGCACCTCATGCTTGGGTTTTCATAATTGGCTTGTGATTAGTGAAGGCAGGTTATACTCCTGATCTCCCTCAGGCTCTCTCCATAGGTTCTTTCCTGCATAATGGCATTTGTTAAATCAGCGTGCCACGTAAACATCTTCTCCACCGCTCAAGGTGATATGTTTTATATTCAGCACATCCTGTCACGTAGCTTTCCCTAACAGAATTGACTATCTTCTGTATTAAAGGATGAAGCAGTCTCATTCACTGAGCAATTAAGAGATCCCTGCCAGCTGTTATTTTTATATGACAAGGAAATATAGAGGAATGTAATATAGATAATAAGAATTCTATTCTGCTCTTTCCTGAGTACTTTATTTTTGACTTGCTGCATATATGCCACATAGCTTCAGGTTATGTATTCATATGACAAATTTCCTCACAAAACACTTAAAACTTTTCCCAATTCCTATAGTTCTGGCTTTTCACATTGTTTTCTTTATCAAAAAGAAACTCTTGGGAGTCCCTTTCTCATCCATGGAAAAAATGACAAGGGTGCATGTCTTAAAGTTTCCTTGTAAGGTTATTAAATACAATAGCAGTTTATTCTTAGCAGTGGAATAAAATTATGTGCTCAAACTCTACTGACATTTATTTCTTTGTGTTGTTCTTTTAAGACCTTCTACATGAGAAACATTTGTTTCCTCTCTTGGTTCACCCCCATCCATTGTCCCAGCACAGCTCTGGATGGTGTTTGATGGCAGCAGAAAAGTGTTATCATTCTGCAATTTGAGAAATGCTGCAGCTCCATTTCAGAAGGGATTGAAGCGCAGGGGGAAATGCAACAGAAGATCCAGAAGCAGCTAGGAGTGCAACAGACCCAGCGTATCTGTGCCCTTGCTTTATGACTCCTTCGCATCAAAACCTGTTTGCCTTTTTGCAGTCAGAGATCTTTGTTCCCTCCAGCTTTCCTTCTAGTAAGCTCCCAACCATACTGGAGGTTCAGGGTTCTGTGAGATGTGAAAAAAGATGGTGTGAATGCAGGTGTTTTAATTTTAGTCATTTTTCCTGGCACTGTGAATCAGCACGAGAAACACAAGATTCTGAAACCCTCTCCCTTCATGGGGTCTCAGAGCCTGGGCTCCAACCTGTACATGAATGTCCACATTATAATTGTAGAGCTCCCACCCCATCCTCACTGTCCCCGCACTCCCCAAGTCTGACTGACACTGACAATCCCTGTGTGTCGTGTTGCTGTTGCCAGGCTGGTCCCAGCACACACTATGGGCAGGGGTTGCTAAACTTTTTCACAATGTGGATTACATCTTAATAGAGAGATTGTCTCATGCCATTTGCTTTAGAGCAGGCCTCTTCACTTCCTGTTTACAATCCCATAACATCCCTGTGGCAATTAGAGACATAGAAACTTTATATCAGAAAAATGTTTAATCTATTTCTCACCATCCTTTATGCAGTGCTTAGTAGCTGGAAACAAGATGGATGGATGGCACCACATAAGCCGTCAGCTTTCCTCTGGTAGCCAGCATGTATATTCTGGACCCCCAGCGACACATGAGTCTGCAGTTTGGGAGTACTATAAATTACTTGGGAGTTTCAAAAATTTTGGAAAGCAAAGCCACATCTACACTTGGAACACAGGGTTTGATTCCCAGCTCATACAGACATACTCATACTCTCTCTCATTGAACTAGCAGGCTAGAAAGACTAGTTTACCTGCAGAAGCATAGGCAGTGGTGAACAGGGGCTTGGACAAGGCACCCCACATATGTACCCCCAGGATCCAGGCAGATTTGTTCTCGGGGTGGTTAGCCCTTTCCTGCAAGTACTAATGTGGCCACACTGCAATTTTTAGTATGCAATCTTGATGAAACCTAGCATGGGCAGGTGTTCTCGGATTGGAAATCACACTGTCAAGTAATATCCTCCTTGTAGATCATCTCAAACACCTGGTGTTCTGTGACAGGCCTTTTCAAATTACATGTTGATGCTTCCTTTTGATAAGAATAAAACAAGCTTTGCGGGTGTTGCACTGTCCAGTGCAGCCTCTGTGTGGTATTCCATTGTCATGAGTGTGGCACTCAAAGGGGACTGTGAAGGTTAAACAAACCTCTGCCTTTTGAGGGTGAAGGGCTGCTAAGGGGATAAAAGGGGACAGCTCTAGGTGCTTAACAGAGTTGTGCGGGCTCTGAAAGGCCTCTGTAGTAAAGTGCAAACTGCTTGTCTTTGGCTACCAAATTTAATGAAACTCTGGTTTTAAAACTGCTTCTGGGCTGTGACATAAGCATTCCACTTCCACTCTAAATGAGTGGGGGAATGGAACTGACACTTGTATAAAGTTAGAAGAACTCCTAAGAACAATCAGAACTGATTGGTTTGATGCATAACTCACTTGGTGAAGTTTTATGGCTTGTGTTAATGCAGGAGGCCAAACTAGATGACATGAACGACCCCTTGCAGAAGTAGCCAACAGCTAACTTCTCACCAAGATCCTGAAGGACTGATGGCATTGAATCTTAGAGCCCGGGTCAGCTGATCTGGACTTGAAGGCTTGGACTGGGGAGTGCGGGGCCAGTGAGGATGGGGTGGGAGCTCTACAATTACAATGTGGACATTCATGTACAGGTTGGAGCCCAGGCTCTGAGACCCCATGAAGGGAGAGGGTTTCAGAACCCTTGCTCCAAACTGAGCTTGAACATCTATATGGCAGTTGTATAGCCTCATAGTAGTCTAAGCCTGTGTCAGCTAACCTGGGCCAGCTCGGGCTATGTTGTGGGTCTCTTATCTGAGGGGGTAAGAGTTATGTGGAGATCTGTGGGTTTATCTGCTGAAGAGGAAAGGGGAAAAGGAAGAGAGTGAGAGAAGGTGAGGAGGACAAGGGATGGGAGAAAGAAGTGGAAAGAGAGAATAAGAGCAGAGAGTAAGGGTAGGTGGGAGAGTGGGACTCAGTTAAGGCAGAAGGAGGCAGAGATCATTTGAAAGTATTGCATATGAAGTCCACAGATACAATTTATAAACACTGTCAGAGAGAAGTTATATTTTGCCTCTTGTAACCTATCTACACCTCACCTTTATAGCTTGAAAAACAGATTTTATCATCGAAGGGAAAGCAGATACTTTATATCACAACCATGATTTTTTATTGTTCCATCTACTGTCATGGTGGTTGTGTACCAGCCCAAGGCAGCAAAAATAAAGCCCCCTGTCTCCATTTCAGCCTGTCCCTATGTTTTCAAATGAGGCAAAGCCATCTATTTTAAAAATGCCTCATGTTATGTCTAGTCAAAGCTGTCCATTTCCAAATCCTAGTCTTGTGCTTTATTTCTTTCTTCCAACCAAAACAATTTTGGCCATTGGCAGCAAGTAATTTGATCCTGCCTTTCTAGCCTTTTATAAGGAACTGCAGTGGACCCATTAGCCTTGTCTACACGTGCATGCTACTTCGAAGTAGCGGCACTAACTTCTAAATAGCGCCCGTCACGGCTACAAGCGTCGGGCGCTATTTCGAAGTTAAGTTCGACGTTAGGCGGCAAGACGTCGAAGTCGCTAACCCCATGAGGGGATAGGAATAGCGCCCTACTTCGACGTTCAACGTCGAAGTAGGGACCGTGTAGTCGTTGCGCGTCCCGCAACGTCGAAATTGCGGGGTCCTCCATGGCGGCCATCAGCTGAGGGGTTGAGAGACGCTCTCTCCAGCCCCTCAGCTTAATGGTGGCCGCATGGAGCGGCCCCTTAAAGGTCCCCTCCCCCTCCCTTCCTGTGCAGGAAGCTGAGGGAACGTGCAGGCGGCAGCCCAGACACGTGGCCAGCCTGCACGTCCCTCAGCCATCCAAACCAGCCACCCCACCTGCGATGGCTGCCCGGCAGCCCCCCAGCGCCCTCAGGGGACGCCCCCCAAGGGGAGACAGGGCAGCCAGCCCAGCCAGGCGGGCAGCCAGGCTGGCAAGCAGCAGCGGGGCCCCTCCTGGACGGAGGCTGAGCTGCGGGACCTGCTGGGGCTCTGGAGCGAGGAGGAAGTGCTCCAGGTAATGGGGATCACGTCAGGAGTATGGTGAAGGAGCTGCGGCAGGGTTACTCCCGGGCCCGGGATGCGGCCAGCCGATCTGGGGCCGCCCCCGTCACTTGCCCCTTTTACAGGGAGCTCAGGGACATCATAGGCCCCCGGCACACCTCCTCCCCTCCGGCCACCCTTGATACTTCGACGAGCCCCAGCAGGCCCTGCAGCCGGAGTCCGCCCCGGAGGTAAGCCCCGCACCCCGGGGGCCCCCCCGGAACATCGCGGCAGGAGGAGGAGGAGGGGGGCTCCTTCTCCGCAGAATCCGGGCTGCAGATCCTCCTCCTGCCATCCCGGAGCAGCAGCTGGGCCTCCGCCCCCTGGGGATCTCCAGACCGTGGGAGCGGACCGACAGGTATGTACCCCCCTCTGGTATACAGCCCTGGGCTTGAGGGGTGGGGGGTAATAGATATGTGTCCAGGGCCCCCCACATGCTCACATGGCCATGGCCCCAAGGACAGCAGGGCCATGTCCCTCACAGCAGTGCATCAGCCCCTGCTCCCCCCCGACCCCGCACGACAGTGCCATGCCCCATCCCCGGGGCAGGGGGAGCAGAACCTCGAGGGGCCCCCGGGAGGAGGGGGTGGGACACCCCGCAGCAGCAGCAGCAGCAGCAGCAGCAGCAGCATGTGATGGAGTGGGGGGAGTGCAAAAGGGAGACTCAGGCTAGATATGAGCAACAAGAGCCGAATAGCTCCCAGGGGCAAAGGATGATCCTGGGGCTACAGCTGGCAGGTGACATCTCTGCCCTGAACAAAGAGGTGGGAGGAGCCGAGCTGGCTTGGAATTGGGGGGGAGGGCGGGGGCCACAGGTAGAGGCTAGGGGAAGGGAGAGCTGGAAGGCAGCCAGCCTGAGGAGGGGGAAAGCTGCATCCCAGAGGGGCACCCCTTGGGGTCTTCTCCCCAGGATGGGTTGGAAGGACTGTCTCTTCCGACAGCTGGTGCTGTCACTCCTGGGAGAAACTGGGCATCTGTGGCCTAAGAAACCTCTCCTGTCAGACCCTGCGGGGTGAAGTGAGAGTCGCTCCCACCAGGGGACGGGGTGCAGTGCAGGGCAGGGGGACCCCTGAACCCCATCCATCACAGCAGCATCTCCCAGGGACGGGGATGGGGAACCTGCAGCACAGGGCTGGGGGGACAAAGGCCACGGCTTGGGGCCCACACTAACGCCTGTCTCCATTCTTCTTTCCCCCCTCCTCTCCTGTGTCCTGCACCTGCACCATCAGAGGGACCGGAAGAGAGCGCCGGTGAAGCATCAGTGGTCCCGGAGAGCCCTCCGGGGCCAACGCTCCAGGCAAGCCCCTCGGCTGAGGACCGACCAGCCTCACGGCGGGCTAGACGGCGGACCCCGCGCCACCACCAGCCGACGGCGACGGACCCCCCAGCTGCTGGCCATCCACCGTCGGCAGCTGGAGGTCGCGGAGCAGCACCTGCAGCTGCAGGAGCGGGCGCTGGCCTGGCGCCAAGAGGCATGGGGGGCCTACATGGAGACTTTCAACCGCCTGGTGGACTACCTGGCTCCCCATGCCGCGCTGGCCGCCGCAGCGCCCGACGTGCCTGCTCCACCCACCGCACCACCAGCTGCTCCGCCCGTCGCCGTCCTGTCCGCCGTCGCCCCGCCACCCACCGCCGAGGGCCGGAGCGCCGAGGGACCCCTGGAGCCAGCTGAGACTCGCTGGGCATATCTTCTGGTCCGGCCCGCCCCCAGCCAGCCCCGGACAGGGCTGCGGCCATGGCGGGGCTCCCGGCCGCCCACGCCCAGTGCCGGACTTTAGGGGCGAGGGGCCCGGGACATGGCCCCCGCCCTTGTATATAGTTTGAACTTATTATTTTGTGCCCCCCGTTTGCCCTGTCCCCCCCATGTAAATAGTTCTCCCCTTTATCCTCCCTGGTTTTCTTTTTATTACTGAGCACACTTTTTTCTTACTATTGTTTTATTTGTACATATTACTTTGGTTCCACACGTTGTATATAGTTTGTTCTTGTTTTATATATTTATAGTTAAAGAAAAAAGTTCTCAAAGAAAAAGCAGTTTAAGTTCAGCCACAAGTGCGTGCTGTCATTTGTCCAGGAAAAGTGGGAGGGGGGGGTGTGGTTGGGTGCTCCATGGTGTGGGCGTTGGGGCAGGAGTGTGGTGGAGGAAGGGGCGGGCAGTGGGGGGCCTGGCAGAGTTCACCCCGCGGCCTCATCATCAAAGTGGGCCCGCAGGGCCTCCCGGACCCGGGTCCCTTCGGGGTCCACCTGCCGACTGGGGGCAGCGGGTGGCTGCACGTCGGCCCTGCTGGCCTCCACAGACCAGCCCTGGAAAAAGGCCTCCCCCTTGCTCTCCACCAAATTGTGCAGAGCGCAGCAGGCACCCACAATTAGGGGGATGTTGTTGGGGCCCGCATCCAGGCGGGTCAGGAGACATCTCCAGCGTCCTTTCAGGCGGCCAAATGAGCGCTCCACCACCTGGCGCATGTGGTTCAGGCGCTCGTTGAAGCGGTCCTGGCTAGTGGAGAGATGGCCCGTGTACGGGTGCATGAGCCAGGGCCAGAGGGGGTATGCCGCATCTCTGATGACGCAGAGGGGCATGGTGGTGTCCCCCAGAGGGATCTCCCGCTGGGGGATGTAGGTTCCCGCCTCCAGCCGGCGGCACAGGCCCGAGTTCCGGAAAACCCGGGCGTCGTGGGTGCTGCCAGGCCAGCCCACATAAATGTCCTGGAAACGTCCCCGGCTGTCCACCAAGGCCTGGAGGACCACAGAATGGTAGCCCTTGCGATTCAGGTATCGTCCTCCACTGTGATGCGGGGCGCAGATGGGGATGTGAGTCCCATCCAGAGCTCCGAAGCAGTTGGGGAAGCCCAGGGTGGCAAAGGCCGCGATGGTGTCATCTGGGTCCCCCAGCCTCACGAGCCTATGCAGGAGCATGGCGTTGATGGCACGCACAACCTGCAGGGAAAGCACATGGGACAGCACCAATGAGGGGTGCGCAGGGTGCGCGTGGCCCTGCCCTGCCCTCCTCTGCCCTGCCCTCCCCCGCCCTCCCCTCCCCTCCCCTCCCCTGCCCTCCTCTGCCTGGGCCCCCCTCCCCTGCCCTGCCCTCCCCCTGTGGGTTCTCTTACCTCCATGAGGACAGCCCCGACGGTGGCCTTGCCGACACCAAACTGCTGCCCCACGGATCGGTAGCTGTCGGGAGTGGCCAGCTTCCAGACAGTGATGCCGACCCGTTTCTCCACTGTGAGGGCACGCCGCATGGCGGTGTCCTGGTGCCTGAGTGCGGGGGTGAGCCACTGGCACAGCTCCATAAATGTCTGCTGGCTCATCCTGAAGTTCCTGAGCTGGTTCGGTGCTGGTGGGGTAGCTCCACAGCCACTGGCGTGTGAGGCGGGGGTGGGGGCGGGGTGCTGCAGGGTTGGGGGTTGAGCCCTGCTGCCCTGGGGGCAGCTCCTCCTCCGGTGTAGCAAGGAGGTGCTCAGCTGCCTCCCGCATGGCATGGAGCAGGGCAAGCCCTGCTCCTGCCGGGAGGGCTGGGTGGACCTCTGGCTGCTGCTGCTGCTGGGGGTCCATGACTGCGTCGCCCGGGGTCTGTGTGCCTATGGCTCCTCAGACCGCGTGCTGTGCAGGCTGAGTGTGTCTGGGAGGGGCCCTTTAAGGGAGCGGCTAGCTGTTGCCCCGGAAGCGCTAGTCCGCCCTGTGACCCTGTCTGCAGCTGTGCCTGGCATCCCTATTTCGATGTGTGCTACTTTGGCATGTAGACGTTCCCTTGCTGCGCCTATTTCGATGTTGGGCTGGAGGACGTGTAGACGTTATTCATCGAAATAGCCTATTTCGATGTCGCTACATCGAAATAAGCTATTTCGATGTAGGCTTCACGTGTAGACGTAGCCATTGTGATTGCACTTCGAATAGGATCAGCTGTGACGTGTTCACAGGGCTGAAGAATAGACTGAAATTGAATTTGCTGCCCCTAAAAATAATTCATTTTATATTTTCAATACTGTTTTCTTAAGCTGTTGCTGCTGTTCTGTCCAAATAGGGTTGTCAGGAAACTCTAAAGAGTTCCCCAAAAGAAGAGGACAAGATCAATTTGGTGGATTCTATGTAACCTAGAGAAGATTAGGGGTCACTGGAAACTTGGCTGACTACCAAAAGGGAGGGAATTAAATGGACTTTTTGTGATACGAAGATCACCACACAGAACTGCCAAGAACTATGGCACAGACAACATTCAAATGGGAAATAATCATCACATGGGAATTATTTTAGAGGGGTTATAGAGGGATCAGTACAAAGCTGGATGCCATTCAATGTTTGCATTAATATTCTAGAAATAAATATAAATAATTTCTGATCAATTTTTGATGGACAAAAGGTTGGTGAAATGGTAAACAAGAAGACAATCAGGGCAGCCAGAGAGAGCAATCTGGATCACTTGATAAACTGGGCCCATTCATAAAAATGCATTCTAGTACAGCCAAGTGCCAGGTCATACAACTAGGGCCATGGTGTCCATGACTTTCACCACATGGGGTGAACAGGACACTGCAGTGTGGCAGTTCCGGGCTCTGGTGGGACAAGTGCATGGTGGCAGCGGTGGCTCCTCCAGCCCTGGCCCCAGTGGCCCTGGCGGCTCTGGCCCTGGCAGTTCCGGCCCTGGCAGCTCCGGCTCCGGTGCAGCTCCTCCAGCCCTGGTGGCCACCCCTGCAGCTCCAGCAGTGGTGACTCTGGTGAGTCGCTGGCATTCAGTTAGAGTGGGGGGAGTGGAGGCTGGGGGTGCCTGCCTCTATGGGAGGGGGAGGTCATTGGTGAGAGGGTGCCTGGTTCTGGGGAGGAGGGGGCATTTATTTAGAGTGGAGGTTTGAGGGTGGTGAGGCTGTGGCAAATATGGAAGGACGATAACCAGAAGTGTGGTGACCCTTGAATTGCTATTGGACACCACCGAGCTAGGCCATCCTTACAGAGTGAGGGACCATATCTGGAAAAGCAGTGACTCTGAAAACGAGTTAGGATCAGACAAACAACTGGACATGAGCTCCTTGTCTGATGCGCTGGTAAGAATGGGCTCATGCAATTCTTCAGTGTATACGTCTTCTTATTGCATGTGCAATGTGCCTTAGGGGGTAGGTGACCAGGATTCATCGTCAAATTTGGTCTGCAGGTTCGGGATACGTATGGTGAGGTGTAAGGCGAAAACTTTATTTTTAGGTATGGAGTTAGTGGTACTGGAATACGGGATGGTTCTTTTCACTTTAATAAAGATGGTGAAAAATTGGAGAAGGTGCAGAGAAGAGCTAAAGAAACCATTCGGGGGCTCAAAACAATGCCTTACAAGGTGAGACTTGTCTGTTTAGCCTATCAAAAAGACTGAGAGATGAGTTGATTACGGTGTATAGGTACCTAAGAGGAAACACTGGGTACTAAAGGACTCTTGAATCTAGTAGAGAAAAACATAGCAAGAACCAATGACTGGAAATTAAAACCAGAGAAATAAAAATAGGTCTGATTTCTAACTTTTAAGGCTGATGGTGATTAGCCATAGGAATAAGCTACTCAGGCAAGAGTTCAAAATCTGGATTAAGAGAGGAATGAGAGGTGAATAGTCTCAAATAGATTTTTAGCTGAAGTCACTTATGGCAATAACATCATTGGTTTATTAAAGGATATCAAAAGCATTCTATATCTGTTGCAAAGAACTATCATTCTGCTTCACTGTAAGGATCATGCACATTTGAGAAGCCTTCTCAAACAGCTTGGATCTGCTCTGTCTATATCCCCAGCCAACAGCCCACCTGCATTCCCAGAGGTCAGTGCTTTAACTCATCAAGAAGTTCTGGACAACCTAAAAGAGTCTCTGTGACACAGTGAGGAATATGGGTGACCATTTATGATACTATTGTAAAATTGGAATGAATCACACTAGATAAGCCCTGTAAAGTGTCAGTGAAAATGTTATAATTTGCCTAGTATGATAATCTTGTTTATATGTTTGTATCTTTGTATTGTCAGTTGGATATATGCTGGGAACATCTGTATTTCCAATCTTGTGCTAGGTTTCTGAGTGATAGAATGGTATCCGCACTAAGTTAATTCGATGGTCCATTAAGGGACATCCGCTGTAACATAAACCTATTTGCTGGATGCTATACCTGATGAGTCAACAAACCATGAAGGGGCATGCTTATGGACAAAGAATACAAAAGGCAGCTGCATCATTTCCATGTTGTCTTCATTCCTGCTTCTTTCCTCTGGAGTGTCTTTTCTCCAACCTGAAGCTCTGAACAAAGAACCAAATGACCCATCCAAGCTTAGGATGTGTACCAAAGGGACTTTCAAGCCATCAAACCCAGCAGTACTCTTAGGAACCAGATGTATCGACTTTGAGGTCTCTGTAGATATCTGAGTGCTTTATCATTTAACAGCTCTCTCTTGCTGCGTCTACACGAGAAGGCTCTTTTGGACTAGCTAGAGGTCTTTCAAAAGAACAAGAGGAGCATCGACACACAAAATGTGCGCCTTTGAATTCCTTTCCAAAGAACGTGGTGCTTCTTCTGGAGGCCCTCTTCCACTCCTGAACCAGGAAGAGCACCTTCTACTGAAAGATTCTTTCAGAAAAAAGTGTGGGTGGATGCTCCATGACCCCTTCTTTTGAAAGAGCACTCCTCCATGGTGCCCGCCAGCTGGAGCATGGAGACACCCCAGCCAGCACCAGTGGGGCTCTGTGGTCTCTGCCTCTGGCCGCTCTTAAAGCTGCAAGGACCTAGAAACCCTGTGGCAGGAAGCTGAGAACGTGGCATCAGCAAGCATGTGCACTGCTGCACTACATGTGCCCTAGCAACCCCTGCAATGACCATAGCCACTATAGCCAGCAGCCTGCCACTCCCAGGGAGCCAGCCAATGGGTCCCAGGAGCCCACCCAGGGCACAAAATGGAAGGCCTCCTCATGGACAGATCCAGAGCTCCAGGACCTCCTGGGGCTCTGGCATGAGGAGGAGGAGGTCCTCTGGGTCACAATAGGCAGAACACCTCCGCCTATGCCCAGCTGGCAACCATCTTGGCTATGTTGTCCAGACCATCAACCAGGTCCAGTGCAAGGTCAAAGAATTAAGGCAGGGGTACATGCAGGCCGGGGACAGCACCAGACATTTGGGGCAGGACGTAGCCACCTGCCAGTAATACATGGAGCTGCAAGAGCTCGCTGGCGAGGACAACTCCCCACCCCATAGCAATCTGGACATTCCAGGGTGCAGGGGATTTGGACTGGGTTGGTGGTGTAGGGGCAGCTGGAGGAGGGGGTGCAGAGGTGGCTGGGGGGGTGCAGGAGGCTGGGCCAGCAGCTCCGCGAGGCCCCCGCACACAGTGTGGATCATGCCGACCACCTCCGCCCACGTGTCCTGCTGCCAGGCCATGTCGGCCCCATCGAGCACCAGTCACCACTCCACCAGGGTATTTTGGGGGTGGAGGGAGGCTGAGAAAGGTGTCAGGAGTCAAGGATGGCTTAAGTCTTTCCTGGAAGGGTGCACCAATTGTGTAGTGATGGGAAACTACACCTCTACCACTAGACTCCTCAGCTGTGGGATTCCACAGAAATCAGATCTCTCTGAGGCACTTTGATTTTATCAAGTCCAGATTTTCAGACTGAAAACTGTTCTGGAAAATTTGTGGCCAGCTGTAGTTAGAACTATATGATAAAACTCTTTTTTAAAAATGAAAGTCTCAATATTGAGCTAGAACCCGTAAAGCAACTCATCACAACTGGGGAAGTGGAAACTGGATCATATGAAACAGTGATCCTCAGACATCAGTAGTGCAGGAGCCAAATTAGCAACCAAGATTATCCAAAAGAACAACAGTGGTGTGAATTCGTGTTTTCATTTACTTTCGTTCTCTCTCTAATTTCATAGCAAATAAGTTAACTTAGTGCGAGTTGATAACTCAACTGATTAATAACATAGTAAAAGTGTCTTGATTGATTAATGCTTTGATTAATGAATTAAATCATGCAGTGTTTTAGTATCACATGCTGCACAGTCGCACAGGATGCATTAAAGAGCCATGTAGCTTGAGAACCTCAGGCTAAGTATCACTGATATAAAACAAGAACTAAATCTTTTCTCAAAGTTCAAACTGGACATACATGGACATTTTCTAAGATGTGGAGAACTTTTGAAAATGTATTGGCTTATTTGTTTTATTTTTAAATGACCCTTCATTTCCTGATTTTGGTTGTGACCAAATGTGTCAGTGACAAATTCCTGCGAGCATTTCAACAAGGCCAAAAAAAAAATTACAGAGGAAGATGTTTTAGATAAACTTTGGTTCCTTCTCTGAATTAAGGTTAAATTTTTCTAATCGGGGGCTCAAAATTAGGCATCCATATCAATATTTAGGCACCTAAATAAAAGTGACCAGTGTTTCCTAGTAATTAACATGTGCGGCTCCTGTTATTCTCTTTGGGAGCTGCAGTTTTCAGCACCTCTTAAAATCAGTGCACTTTTACTTCGATTCCCAAATATGGATTTAGACCTCTAACTTTTAAGTACCCAAGGTTGAAAAAACTTGTCCCAAACTCTATTAATCAGGAATAACCCCACACTCATTTAGTTTCCAGCTGCCAACTCAGGGCCCTAACATGTTTGTTAATAACTGTGTTATCATTCTGCAGCCTTCACAACATAATCTTACATTAATGATTCTAGTCCAGATCCCTAGTAAATGGGCATAGCTTTACTGAAGCCATGGCCATTAGTACCAGTTGAGGAGCTCATTCTTTGTTTTGCAAAATACTGAAGCTCTAAAAAGCTTCCCCTAGTGCTGGGACATGCTGAAGGAGGGTCTATGAACGTGCCCAGTAAAGCTATTATGGCTTATATTCCACTCAGTTGGTTTCAGAGAGCAGCAACAGTGGGAAGGAACATTTCAAAGTGAAACACTGTTAACACTGGAAGTCACCTGAGAATTCATTTTGAGATGCAGCACTGTTTAGAAGAGGATAAAAAAAACTGTATGTTATACTTCATTATACTGAAGTACATCAAGTCCTTTTCTTATTCTAGGATATAAAACATGTTAGGTCCGAGATCAGAGCCATTTGTTATATGAGCTAGTTCCACGTTACAGGAGGAGCAGTGTGGCCTAGTGAGTGGAGTCCTGTGCTAGGACTAAAGAGACCTGAGCTCTCCCAGTGGCCTGGTGGATGACCTTGGGTAAGTTATTTTCCCCCTCTCTTCCTCTGTTAAATAAGGCTAATAGTACATGTTCCCTTGTAAAGTGTGTTGAGCTCTAGGGGGTGAAGCAAGTGGTATATTATTATTTGGTAGGATGAATGGAAAAAAATTCTGCAGTGGTAAAGGCACAAAGCCAGCTAAGCATGCTTTACTAATTAGACTACATGCTGCCTCCCTTCTTTCACCCCAGGCACAGAAGGCACTGAATACAGCAGAGCTGCTGTAATTGCATTACAAGCATGGAAAGCAGCCACGGAGAATTTGTTCAGGGTGCCTGAACCACCTCTGCTCTGCATTGCCTACCTCTACTCCTGTAGAGGTGTGATGACAAGGTAGGTGGAGGAAGCAACCAATGGAGTCACAAAAGCCTGGCTCCAAAGACTTAAAGTCACAGTTTTGAGATATCCTGCTGCTATAGGCGATTCATTATATTGTTGGTAGAAAAGTGGCTGCAGACATTCTCTCTGTGAAGGCACCTAGCTGTGAGATTCCATGACTTGGAGTTTGCATGAGGAAAAGAAATTGTCTTATAATCTGTTCGTATTGCAAGACAAGAAATGGCAAAGCCTATTGCGGGAAAGCAAAGTTTATTCATATGGGCCGTATGTGCAAAACACATTTACTTCTGTCTGCCAGACACAATTGCTGACAACTGAAAGGCCAGTATATTAATTGCTAACGTCAGAGGAATTATATCAGTAGTGAGGAATAATGGACTGTTGTGTTGATTGGGTTTATTTTGTAACATATGAAATTTCATATCCACTTTTTATTGCGATTACTGTGTATTTATTGAATTACTAACAAAGTTGCTGAAGTAGTCTGTTCGGCATATGAAATGAACGCAAAGGATTATCAAGAAACTAGATCTGAAAGGAGCAATGAAGTGAGATAATAATGCTAGCTCTAGTGGAAAAAGGGTATTTTTTATCCTGGAGACAATGACCTAGATGGGAGTCTTGACCACAAGTGAGAAGCATGTGGAGCAATTTATAGCAGAAAAGTGAACCGTGTATTCCCCCAATTCTAGGCTTGTTTTTTTTTTTTTGGCTGTTTACGTAATTTATATGACCTCCATTAGCATGTTACCTGAGAACTTCACAGTCATTAAAGAGTTTATCCTTTCAGCAGCCCTCTGACATACAGCTTGTGGACTGATGGACTCTGATCTACCTCCTATTGAAACCTATAGGAATCTTTCCATTGGCTTCAGTTGGAGATTGATCAAGGACTAAGGGGCAGGTTGTTAAAGTATTTAGATACCTTAAGATGCTTAGTAGGATTTTCAAAAGTGCCTATAAACCTAGGTATCTTTAAACATGTGGTCCTAAAATCACACAGTAATTCTATGGAGGAGCCAGATATTCTGAGTGCACCTTGAACTTCTGAATCATGGATCAGTAATTTAACTAGAAGACAATTCTTTTCCCATGCCTCTGTACTAGGCTATTCTCCAACCATAAATTAGGGCAGTCTGATACATGCTTTCAATTAGACTGAACAGCTTCACATTGCTACAATTGTAGGAAGACATCACTTAAGCTTAGGAAAGCCCCAAGCCTAGCGTGACCATATTTCTCTATGCTGAATATGGGACAGAGGTGTGGGATGGCTCCCTGGCTGCGGCTACCTAGCAAGTTCAGCTCCCTGGCTGCCCCATGCCACAGGGCACCTGAACAGGGCTGCTACCCCACGGGAGAGCTCTCCAGTTGCAGGGGTGGTTGCCCTGCAGAAGGGGAGGAGGATTCACTGGCTGCTCCAGGCTGCTGAGCTCTGGGAATGCTGCAAGGACGCTGTATGAGGGCTGCCACCCGGCGGGTGGGAGGAGATGGGGGTTCCCTGGCTGTGGTTCCCAGCTGTCCCATGCTGCTGGGAATGGAGCTGTTCCCCTGCTGGGGACCTCCCCAGCTGTCTCACACTTTTGGGCACTGGGAATGGGACTATGGCCTTTCAGGGGACCTCCCGGGCTGCCTCATGCACCCGCGTACTAGCAATGGGGCTGTTGCCACGCAGGAGAGCTCTGTGGCTGCCCCATGTCTCAGGGTGCCAGAAACAGAGCTGCTGCCATATGGGAGAGGTGGGGGCAGCTCCCTGTGCGTGTGGGGCAGGGAAGGGAATGGCTACATGGGAGGCTGTCCTGCAGCAGGGATTGGGCTACCTCCTGGCACAAGTGGGAGCTGCCCCACAGAGAAGCTGCCCAGCACTGCTGGAGCACCAGGTCCCCCTTAAAATCATAGAGGTGGGACAAAACACACTACCATACCCCTCACCGTACCCCGTCTTACCTCTATGGCAGGGCCCCTGGCTTCCTCTCCTGCTGCTGCTTGCACTGGCCAGTCAGGAGATGCTGCATGTTCTGTCCAGCCAGCTCCCGATTGGTTTTACTTGCAGCTGTGCTGACTGGGGGGAAGGGCTGCTCAGCAGGGGGAGTGAATATATGGGACAATTAGCTTTTTTGGTTTAAAAAAAAAAAGGCAGGCGCCCGCCTAAAATACTGGATTGTCCTGGTGAAAACGGAGCGGATGGTCACTCTTCCTGAGCCACGTCCTCTAGACTGGCTACAGAGAAAGGGTATAGGAGCTGTTATCCTTCTTCTGTGCCCCCAGAGGATCCCCCAATATGGGATTGATCCTTCCATGATTGCCTTTAGGGCCCCTGTGTGTGTGGTGGTGGGGGGGCGTGAGATAACATTACAAAGACTACGCAAGCTATACATATTGCTCGGAGTGGTGTGTAAGTCTCACCACATTGGCAGATGGCATAAATGTGATCATATTTAAAACTGAAAAATAATGAAAACTCAAATGTTAAAGGATTTATTCTGCTTACTGTTAACAGCACTTAGGTATCTTAATGAAGACAAAGTGAGTCATTGTTTCCATGCAAGACTACAGGCAGTTAACTTAAGAACATGATTAGCTGTAGTTTTATAATGGAAAAATGGTTGAACTGTGAATAACCCTGTCAGTGTTTTGATTTGTGATGGAAATCATGTGAGGGGGACAGAGCAATTGAATGTACTAGTCTATAGCTTCAGAGTTTTTTTATTCTGAAGTTGGAATCAAGTAATAATCATTATTTCGTTTCTTTAAATCTGTTATGGTAGTGACGATTAGAGATTATGATAGGCACATATGTACCACTGAATAAACAAGATATTTCAAGAAGCTGAATTCTTATTTAACCTCTTACCAGAAACAAAAAATCAAAACATATGCAAATTTACTTTGTCTAAACATACTGTGGCTATATAGATATTTTAAGTGTAGGCATTATGTTTGTCAATTTATAATGCATTTGTCTGCCCAAACAGATGCAGTTGGCCTGATTTTCTTTTCATTGGTTTTACACTTGTGTAATTCTGATGGGTCTGATTTTGATTTCATTTAATATTATAAGGCGAGGGTAATTCTACTGAAGTAAGAGGAGTTAAACCAACTAAAGATCAGACTCTGGTGCAGTAGCTTCAGTGGGGTTACTTTTGATTTACACTGACATAGGTTAGAGGAGCAGTAGGCTCTGGAGATACAAAATCAATTACCATCCAGTCAAAGATCAGACATTCTGCAGGTTCCATCTCCTCTCAGTACATGCAATTCAATGCTATCAGGAGCTGTGTGCAGTTTCCAGGGTAGAAAATCCCCTTGAGAATTTTGAATAATTTGAATAGTCCCATTCCAAAACGTTTTGCAATTATTGATTAAATTGGATGCATTATGCAATCTGGTTGTTTACAAGGGCACCAGGGCTGGAAATTTACCAGAGCGGAAAAGAAGAGTCTGTAGTACATTTCAAATGATCTCCTGTGCCTGTGAGCTACATTTAGAAAAAAAAAAAAAAAAGAAAAAGGCAGCTCTTCCCTACGTAATGCTTCAGAGACTACCATCTAAAAGACATTCTTATTCAAACAAGTCACAGCACCATGTACTTGCATAACTACCACATGGGAACCAAAACAAACTAAAGTCATAGCAGAGCCAGTAACTGTCATTATTCTTTTAAGTGTAATTATTCTGCAAGTACAATAACTTTCTTTCCAGGCACAGCAGTAATTGTGATATGACCCTTGTAAATATATAAGATACTTCTTCCATTCTGTCCCCCTATGACTCCTCATCTAGTGATTCTTCCCCCCACCCCCGATACTTACATCTGTGCAGTATTTACATTGTCTTTAGGTTACAAAGAATTGAAAATGAACTCTTAAAACAGCCAAGGAAGAAATGCCCGCTAACTATCCCAGCAGGCTCTTGCACAGTTGTTTAACATAGATTTGCACAGGAGTTCTCTTCCATTATGATCCCCTCCTCAATGCATTTGGATCCAGATCCTGCAAGAGTGTATGCACACAAGTAACTTTGCACACAAGATTGTCCCATTAGATGATAACTCTCACCCCAGTGTGACTATGCCACGTTGATGAGACTATTCAAGCATATAAGTGTTTGGTGATTTAGGCCATAACATTGACCTATTTTTCTCTTCTTAACATTGGAAAGTTTAACCACAGCTTTAAACCAATGCTGTGTACAAGCAATGAGAAAGTGAAACAGACTCTGCAAGTGAAATTCAACTCCCTACAGAAAGTTTTCAAATTCAGCAGACACAAGGGCTATAAAACAATAATTATATGTTTTTGTTTTGACTTTGGAGAAAAAATAAAGTATATTATGTTTACCATTTCCTCTCTATTGCCTTTAGGCAGTCTTGTTTCCACGACGTGGAGGCTGGATCTTGCTTGCCAGGAGGTGGGGACTGACTGCTGCAAATGGGATCAGCAATAGCCAGCAGGAATCTGCCATCTGCTGTCCACTTTTCTAATTGAGGGAGTCAGAGGGTTGGCTTCATCACTGATCTCATTTTGTGATTTACCTCACTCTGTCAGGTTGGCTTGTGACCAGTAAGAGGTACAGTGAGCTGTGGTCAATAGCCTTGTGAAATGGTCCCTGACTTCTATTTCTTCGTTGCTGTGATTTTTAGGCACATCCTACATGAGGTCTGGAATCTGGCATGTAGATATCACGATAAAACTTCTGTGGTTAATTTTTCAAAAGGCCGTGTCTGTCCTAAACATGTGAAACTAGAAATTTCGGGCGAAAAAATATTTATTATATGGCACAAATCTGATATAACTTCAACAGGTGATATCGGGCTGTGATAAGTCTCTGAGGCTATGTCTATACTAGCCCCCTTCTTCGAAGAGGGCCTGGTAATCAACCTGAGTGGAGAATACTAATGAAGTGCCACGATGAAAATTTTGAGGAGTAAAGGCACTTTGAAGTGCCCACAGCTATATGGCATGCCAGCCCTTTGAAGTTTGACACTTGCAAGTTGTCACGGTGAGAATTAGCCTAATGAAGTGCTGCATATTCATTGCAGCACTTCATTAGTATTCACTGATCTGGCTGATTACCAGGCCCCCTTTGAAGAAGAGGGCTAGTGTAGACATAGCCTTAAAGGTTGATAAATCCATTATCACTTATTTAAATAAAACTGAAGAGGTTCAGAGGTATGAAAAAACACCTTATCCCTGAGAGATGTAAGTTTAGTTGGCACAAATTGTAGTATATACATTGCTATGTTGGCAGGAGAGCTTCTCCCACCAGCAAAGCTACTGTTCCTTATTGAGGTGGTTTCTTATGACGACAGGAGAAATCTCTCTGGTCAGCATAGAGTGACTGCAAGAGCGATCTCACAGCAGCTTAGCTGATTTGGAAAAAAAACTGTGCTACTGTAGGCTCACTAGTGTCGACATGGCCTCAATCTTCTGAGAAAGTGAACAGGAAAGGTATTAAACAAGTGGTACATTCACTTTGGAAGATGAAGGGGATCCAGCTCATAGTGAATCTGAAATAGCATTCCTAGCAGAAGAAAAGAAACGAACTTTCAGTGATTTTGGCGCTCATTGTGGAATAGGGATATTGTCTGGGTCAATGGTACCTAAATGACGTGTTCAAAATAACTTAGCTCTGCTACAAGTATGCCAGTCAATTTCCCCATGTAGACAGGAATCCGTGGTCCAAAAGGATATATGGGAGAAGCATAATCGTGGTAATAGTATAAAAACTGAGAGAAAATAAATTGTTAATTAAAATATAAAGGAAAGGTATTGACTGGGGTAAAAAAAGTAAGGTTGTTATTGTAAATACTGTTTTAATAATATCAGTTCCTTTTAAAAATAATGTAAGAGTTGGGGAAAGCAGAGTTGTGTGATTGGGGATGGGAGATTGCTATAACTTTCTTTTGATGGAACTACTTGTCAAGCCACTGAAACAAAGAGCATATATCTCGAGGGGGGGGCGTGTAAGCCAACTATGGAAATTCTACTACTGCCTATTCCCTTGGGTGGTGTTTTGGAGACAGGAGAGGATGCTGGCTACCAAGAACTTTTAAATAGGTTGAGTTCCTGCTGCTGTCTGGAGGTTGGGCAAAAACACAGTGATTGGTCATCTGTGATTCTCCTCCCTGTTTCCTTTTATGGAAAAATATCTCAGTGACAAGCTAGTTTACTAATCTGTTGACATTCTCCAGGCCATTGTCACAAAGGAGAGAACTGGAGACGTCCTTTTAAATGGGAGTTTAGATCCTTTGCTCAGAAAATGGATCCATTGGATCAGTGGCTTATGCATTTATCTGAAATCCTATTGACTATTACAAAAAAAGCAAATAATTTACTGTGATTGGCAATCTTGGCTCAAGAAGGACCCCAGACAGAGACTTTATAGTAGCTACCTTTATTATGTTTCTCTTTCACTCTGCTGAGCACCAAATCCATTTGCTAAACTGTGGAAAAAATAAAGGAGGTAACATACATTTTGAAAAGGATATCCTTGGTTTTCATACAGTAACATTAATTTAAATTGCTTTAGGGTTTTTCTAAAGTTCTAATACATTTCTTATAGTCCAATTATTTTAGATATAAAAGAACTGCATGCAATAACTTTTTTATTTTTGTAAAGTAATATCAGGCCAGTCAGAGCCAGACAACCTAATTAGCATGCCTGATACTAAAATTCTTTAACACTGGGGAGAATGACAGATAAATTGTTTAAACAATTTCCCATTATAATTAGATTAATAATTTCTGGCACATAATAAGCATAATTAATAGCTCATTTTATTAAAAGCATTTTATTAACTTAACCCTTTGAGATAATTCAACATGCATTTATAAAATGAAGCTAAAGAAAGAAATTATAATTGTAAATTATTTATAAAAAATTACACTTGTCATCAGCTAGAATCTTATGGAATCAGAAAAGACAGACTTTTCACGCTGTCTCACTTCATACTACTGAAGTGGAACAGTATGGAATATGACTGGAATGTAGACATACCTGAGCAAATGGTGTGTCATATAAAAATACAGAAGATTCTGGAGCAGGGACGTCCAACCAGGTGGAGACAGAGAGCCACAGACAGAGTGCAAAGAGACATGTGGGGAGAAGTCAGTGCCCTCCCCCTCCTCCAGAACCAGGCACACCCAGCTCCCCGCTATAACACAATCCTCCACCTCTCCCCCAGAGCCAGGCTGCCCTCAGTCCCCCCATTCTAACCCAATCCCCCTCCCCTCCACCAGAATCAGGCAACCCCAGCTCCCCACTATAACCCAATCACTCACCCGTCTCCCAGAGCTAGGCAGTCCCAGCTCCTTCCCCGCTATAACTCAATGTCCTCCCTCTTCTCCAGAACTAGGCATCCCCCAGCCCCGCACCCACTCTAACTTGATGCTGGCGACACACTAGAGCTGCTGCTACCACTGGTGCCCCAGAGCCACCACCACACACTTATCCCACCAAGTGGTGGAGCACTTGCGTAGAGCAGTGGACAGCAGTCCCAACACGGCTCTGAGGAAGAGCCTCATTTATTGGCTCAAAGAGCTGCATGCAGCTTGACAGCCATGTGTTGGCCACTCCTGTTCTGTAGGTAGTGACAGTCACTGGCTATCTTCATATATTAATAGATTTTAAGGGAAGAAGGCTCCTGTGGATTATCTGGTCAGATTTCCTGCCTAACAAGCCCACAGGACTTCCCTGAATTAATTCCTGTTTGAACTAGGCTATATTTCTTAGAAAAAAATCCATTCTTGATTTACAGTTTCTGAGTAATGGAGAATCCACCACAACCATCATAAGTTCCAACTACTACTGACTCTTTTTTTATTATTTGTGCCCTATTTGCAGGTTGCATTTGTCTCTTTTTCAGCTTCCAGTCATAGGATCTCATTATATTTTTGTCAGACTGCAGATCTGTCTATTAATAAATTTCCATTCCCAAGTAGTAGTTTAAGACTGTGATGAATTCACCCCTTAACTTTTTTATTAATAAGTGAAATAGATGAAGAACCTTGAGTTTCTCCCTAGAAGGGTTATTTTCTAATCCTTTACTCATCATCATGGCTCTCTGTCAATCCACCCCAATTTTTCAGCATCATTTCTGAATTTTAGGCACAGGATTCAAATAATGGTTGCACTAATGCTAAATATAGAGGTTTTATGCCCTTCCTGCAGCTCAATATTCCCCTGTTTATAGAGCCAATGATTGCATTTAACTTTTTTCATCATAGGGTCACAACAGGAGCTCATATTCAGCTCATGTTCAGCATGATCCCAATTTTTTTATGAGTCACTGCTTCCTAGAATAGATTTTCCTATCTTGTAAGTATGGCCTACGTTCTTTGTTCCTAAATGAGAGACTTTATATTTGGCCATATTGAAACGCATGTTATTTGCTTGCAGGATGATGTACAGAACTGCATATCAGTGACCTGTTCTTTTTACTTCCACAAAAGAAATCCACTAAAAGTCTTTGGATCATCTGTAAACTGTGTCAATGATTACTTTATTATAAAATGATTATTTTATGTTTTCTCCCTGACCATTATTTAAAATGTTAAATAGCACAGAGCCAAGAACTTATCTCTGTAGGACCAAACTAGAACCATACTGGTTAATATTTAATTGGATAGAAAGCTGGCTTGATGGTCAGGCCCAACGGGAGTGGTCAATGGCTCAATATCTGGATGGCAGTCGGTTTCAAGCGGAGTGCTGCAAGGCTCAGTTCTGGGGCCAGTGTTATTCAATATCTTTATGAATGACCTGGATGAGGGACTGGATTGTACCTTTAGCAGGTTTGCGGATGACACAAAACTAGGGGGAGAGGTAGATATGTTGGACAATAGAGAGAGAATCCAGAGTGACCTGGATAAATTGGAGGACTGGGCAAAAAGAAATCTGATGTGGTTCAACAAGGAGAAGTGTACAGTCTTGCATCTGGGGCAGAAGAATCCCAAGCATTGTTATAGGCTGGGGACCGATTGGCTCCGCAGCAGTGCGATGGAAAGGGACCTAGGGGTTAAGGTGGATGAAAGGCTGGATATGAGTAAACAGTGTGCCCTTGTAGCCAAGAAGGCTAACGGCATACTGGGGTGCATTAGGAGGAGCATTTCGAGCAGATCTAAGCCATGTCTACACGTGCACGCTACTTCGAAATAGCGGCACTAACTTTGAAATAGCGCCCGTCACGGCTACACGTGTTGGGCACTATTTCGATGTTAACATCGACATTAGGCGGCGAGACGTTGAAGCCGCTAACCCCATGAGGGGATGGGAATAGCGCCCTACTTCGATGTTCAACGTCGAAGTAGGGACTGTGTAGTCGTTGTGCGTCCCGCAACTTCGAAATTGCAGGGTCCGCCATGGTGGCCATCAGCTGAGGGGTTGAGAGACACTCTCCCTCCAGCCCCTGCAGGGCTCTATGGTCACTGTGTGCAGCAGCCCTTAGCCCAGGGCTTCTGGCTGCTGCTGCTGCAGCTGGAGATCCATGCTGCATGCACAGGGTCTGCAACCAGTTGTTGGCTCTGTGGATCTTGTGTTGTTTAGTGCAACTGTGTCTGGGAGGGGCCCTTTAAGGGAACGGCTTGCTGTTGAGTCCGCCCTATGACCTTGTCTGCAGCTGTGCCTGGCACCCTTATTTCGATGTGTGCTACTTTGGCATGTAGACGTTCCCTCACAGCGCCTATTTCGATGTGGTGCTGCACAACGTCGATGTTGAACATCGACGTTGCCAGCCCTGGAGGACGTGTAGACGTTATTCATCGAAATAGGCTACTTCGATGTAGGCTTCACGTGTAGACGTAGCCCTAGAGAAGTAGTTATTCCCCTCTATTCGGCACTGGTGAGGCCACATCTTAAATATTGTGTCCAGTTTTGGGTCCCCCAGTATAAAAAGGATGTGGATTTGCTGGAGCAGGTTCAGCAGAGGGCAACAAAAATGATTAAGGGGCTGGAGCACAAGACCTATGAGGACAGGCTGAGGGATTTGGGCTTGTTTAGTTTACAGAAGAGAAGACTTAGGGGTGATTTAATAGCAGCCTTCAACTTACTGAAGGGGAGCTCCAAGAGGAGGGTAAGAAACTATTCTCAGTGGTGTCAGATGGCAGAACAAGGAGTAATGGCTTGAAGTTGAAGAGCGAGAGATGTAGGTTAGGTATTAGGAAAAACTACTTCACCAGGAGGGTGATGAAGCATTGGAATGTATTGCCTAGAGAGGTGGTGGATTCTCCATCCCTCGAGGATTTTAGGTTCTGGCTTGACAAGGTCCTGGCTGGGATGCCTTAGTTGGGGTTGATCCTGCTTGAAGCAGGCGGTTGGATAGATGACTTCCTGAGGTCCCTTCCAGCCCTACGATTCTGTGACACTGTGAATGACGATTTTCTAGTTACCATGACGTTTGGAGACCTATCATTTAGCCACATTTTAATATATTTAAAGTGTGCCATGTAAGTAGTATATCATTTTAGTTTCTTTAGTGTGTTTCAGACGTCCAAGTATTTTCCTTATCCTCCAAACAGGTCATCTCATAAATAACAATAAAATTATTTTGATAAGATCTTTCTTCCATAAACCCATGTTGATTTGCACTGATTATATTATCCTCCTTTCATTCGTTATCAATCAGATCACATGTAGGTTGTTGCACTATTTTGCCAGGAATGATGTCAGATTGACTGGTGCAAAATAAATCTGGGTTCTTCTCCATCCCTATTTAAAATGTTGGCACAACTTTAATTTTCTTCTAGTTCTCTGCAACTTCCCCAGTGTTCCAAAACTTATTGAATACCAACATTAAGGGTTCAGAGAATTTCTCAAGTATTTATTTTGCAATTCTCAAGTGCAAGTTATATGGACCTGCTGATAGATAAATGTCTTTAGTAGCTGATTTTGACATTCTCCTGAGTTATTGCTGGAATAGAAAATATTTATTATCAGTATTATATGAATACATCAGCTGGCTGTTTCCATAGGAAAAATATTTGCTGAACGCTTTTAAATTTTCTTCGTTATTTTTGACAATTCTGCCACCTCCATTTAGTAATAGATTAGTACTATAACTAGGAGTCCTTTTGTTTCAAATATTCTTAAACACTTTCTTCTGAGTGGCTTTAATGCTACTAGTTGTGGATTTCTCTTTGTGTCCTTTTGCTTCCGTATCAATGTTTTACAATACCTAGTATCTAATTTATATTCATTGCGATCAACTTCCCTTTTGTCTCATATATTATTTTTTATCTATACATTTACCATCTCATTCCATGAGGCCCTGACCTGCTTGAGCTCTCCAGGCTCTATCATAATATACATGTTAATACTAAAAGCAATCAGCAAGCCTAAATCATACAGCTAGTTTCGTCTATGTGTAGTCAGTCTTTTAATACAAGTGCAGTAGATCCATAAAAATGATCACAATCTTTGGATGAAAACATCCGAAACGTGACAGTAATGAAGCTTTAATAGATTATTATCACGGTTTCATGTTACTTTTAATTGATAATAGCCAGCTTTTGTAGACCAGCACGCTGGGAAGTTGGTGTCGCTTTGTCTTTCAGTAAGTATGTTAATTGACATTGCCACAACATAGAAAAGTTTGGCTTTTGAATACTCAGTGTTTGAACTGAGAGAGCCTATAAAAACTTTGGGATATACCCCTCAGTTGTGCACATTCCTGTAAGTCGCCTTTATGCCTCCCCAGAATCTGAGGCTGATACAGGGCCCATGAAGCCTCTTGCATGAGTTACAGCAGCCACAAGACTGCTTTAATCCATGCTAGCTATACATAATATGCGGCTCAATGCCCTCCCCCAGAGCCAGGCACCCCCAACCTCCCTCATCTAACTCAGTGCACCCACTCCTCCCCACAGAGCCAGGAACCCCTAGCCTGCCTGTTCTACCCCTAGCCCTGCCCCGCCTCCAGAGCCAGGCATACCCAGGCCCCACTCTAATCCAATGCCTGGGACTCACCCGAGCTGCCACCACCACACGCTTCTTCCTCCAAGCACTGTGGTGCATGTGCAGAGAAGGGGTAAGCATTCCTGGCGTGCAGCTCCAAGCAGGAGCCACATTGCATTCCTCAAAGAGCCATGTGTTGGCCACCCCTGTTGTTAATGTACCTTCATACTGTACAATGTGCTAACCCTTGAGGGCTCAGCTAAGCGCTAGTTCATCATTTAGTAGCAAAACATTCCCTGGAAAATATTCCACCTCTGATTCTACCACCTCAGCCAAGGTGCACACTCATCATTGCTGTGTACAGTATTACATTGTTTGTTTGAACTTGTTTAAAACTTACACTGTATAGATCTGCTTATAAAATCTGTCTGCTGAAAAAATGTCTTTGGAACCTAGTCCCCTATCCCATTTACATTAATTTCTACAGGGAAATTGGATTTGCTAAACATCATTTTACATAAAGTAGCATTTTTCAGGACTGTAACTACAACATTAAGTTAGGAGTTACTCTAATGTTGTCAGTGATTTTTGGCCCCAGATCCTCCAGGGAATGTTACAAATTCAGCTATGTTGTATTTAACATCTGGATCTCTAAACTAACTGAAAGATGCTTTAAGACCTTTAGTCAGATGGCTACATATTGCCAGCAAACAACAGAGGAAGCTTAACAACCCAGATATTAAATTCAGTCTGAGGACAGGTACATAGAGCTCTCACTGAAGTTGTTGGAGGGAAAATTTGACAGTAATTTATGCCACTAAGGGGCCTGATTCTGTTAACCTTGCTCTTGCTAAGTTCCTTCGTCCTCAAATTGAGATCAATGGACCCATACACAAACCAGCTAGCTAGAGCTACCTGGAGATCCACATTCATGTACCAGGGCAGAATATTTGTAAATCAACAGTTAGAGTCTTTTAAATACTTCACATATTTATAATACCTAAAATACACAGAACTAATCAGAAGGCAGAATTTGGCCCTAGAATTTGGTTTCATCTTGATTTTCAAGTGTTTTAGTTGAAAACCGTTAGCACATCCGCAAGACAACTGCTTGTTGATGTGTCCTTGATGGAATTGGTTTGCCAGAATCAGCTCCCAGAAGTTCCTGCAATAAGAAGATTAATAAACTAAAATGCTTCAGTACTGCCAAGGAGAAGAGCTCTTTGAGCAGTAGATTTAAGGTTTTGCGTGGGCAGAAGACTTGCAGAGGTTACATTCTCTCTGTAGTGCTTACATTTATAAGGAGAATATATATTAGACTTTTTTTAATTTCAAGAAGCTTTATTGTTTTGTAAAAAAAGACATGAAGTAAGAAAAGAAAATATAAAGAAACAAGAGTGCCCTCTAAAAAGAGAGAAAAAAGGGAAATGATAATGCATGTGTTACATAAATATACGTTACAGATTGCAAACCATCCCGTATTCAATGACAAAGTAACTACTTACTAGATTCCAGATGTTAATGAGAAAGGATGCTTGTTGCAAATATAAGCATAAATCCTCTTAAATGTATTTCATTAGAAAGGAATATGTCCAATTTTTAAAAATAATTTTAATAGCTGTTATCAATAGACATGTAATGTTTCCAGTATGAATATCAATTGTACTTTACAATGTCTGATACGATTATTAGCAAAATAATACTTTGCATATTAATATTGCTTTTATATTTTTCTCAGAATAGATCTAGTTTTTTTCCCTCCTGAACAAATAGGTAAAGGCCAGTTTGAATCATATATATTATTTTTGCTATGTCTATCCATCTGTCTGAGCAAGGCTCTACCATGTTGCCCTGCAACCTGCATTATGCCAGCCCCAGCCCTACCCCTGGCCACAATAGACTCTCCCCCCACATCCCACACCCTGCTAGCCTCATCCCCTCCCCCAGCCAGGATGAGGTCCAGCCCAGGCCCTGATGGAGCCCCCAACAACCGTGCCAAGCCCATTGCCCCAACAGAGCCCCCCCGCCCCGTGCCAACCCCAGCCCCTTCCTCAGCCAGTGCAGGGCCCAGATCCCAACGGAGCCTTCCTCCAACCAGTGTGGAGCCCGGCCCATAAACTTTGGATGTGTATTACAAGTTTCTGTCTACAACTTCCTTCCAGCCCAACTCTTGCTTGCAAGCAGAGCTGCAGCGGGTCCTCTAGTAAATATTATGTTTGCTGTCTGACACACTCAGCAACAGTACTATTCTGAGAGACAACGCTTTAAACATTTTACTTTTCATTGTACCTGTATAGCTTCACAAAGCAATCAAGAAATTGTATGACTGATGATGTCATTTGTTGTGAAGAGTCTTTCATACACACTGCAGTGATAGGAGGTGTTCTCCTGTCTGCATAGTTAATCCACTTTTCCCAGAGATAATAACTAGGTCAAAGGAAGATCTCTTCTGTTGACCTGCTGCTGTCTACACTGGGGCTAGTTCAGCCTAACTGCACTGCTCAGCGGTGTGAATTTTTCACCTTCCTGAATGACATGGCTGGATCCACTTAACTTGTGAGTGCAGAGTTGCCCTCAGGAAAAGATGGTGTCACAGGGCTTTTCTCCACTACGGGGTGGGCTGACGATGCTAGTAAAAACCCACTAAATCATTTTGGGGTTTGGGCCACTGACCCATAGCAAAGTCAGTCAGGAGCCATGTGCAAGTGAGAACAAAACAAACAAACACACAACCCCACCAACCTCACTGACCTGCCTCTTTCCCAAGCAATGAAAGAACAAAACCCTGAAAACCTCACAGATGTGGCCCCCAAGTGAGAAGCAGAAATAACACTCACCTCACTACCCTCAAACTCCATCCCAGAGCATAGGAGAACCAGGGCTAGTAGAACCAGGGCTACTGTGTTGTCCCCCACCCCTCAGATCTGGGTGGGGCCTAAAATGAGGGCTTCTGTGCATGGAAGAGGGCTGCCAAGGAGTGGGCTGGGGTGGGGATGTGGAGTCTGGACAGGAGGGAGGGAGCGCACTTGGAGTGCAGGGTCTGGACTGGAGATGCAGTGGGCTGAGAATGACGGTGTGGTGTCTTGGCAGGACACAGGGTGCAGGAGAGTGCTGAGGTTGCAGGGTCTGTGGGAGGTGCAGTGCAGGAGTGGGGTGGGGCTGTAGTGGTGGGGGGGAAGGGGATGCAGGACTGGAGTAAGGGTGCAGGGGCTGGGTGAGAGGGACAGGGTCCCACAGCAGGCAGCCAGTCCTAGTGCTCCAACTTTGGCGCCCCCCCGCCTTACAAATGGCAGTGGAGCGAGCACAGACTTGCATCCCGACTGGGGGCAGGGGGCCAAGCCCTGAATTTCCCAGGCTGGGTCTGGCCCACAGGCCATTGCTTCCCCACCCCTGCACTAAGTCAGCTGCTGATCACTTTCCTTTCACGTCTGCTACTCCAGCAGAATGAGTACGGGGAGTCCACAGGAGTTTCTTCTGTCACCCCCCTGCAGTGTGGTCCTCATGGTAAGTAGATCTAAACTACATTGACTTGAGTTACACCAACATAACTCATGTTGCACAGATTGACTTGTCCTTGTAGTGTAGATGTGGCCACAGTATTCACCTCCCCAATTTTTTGTAAAGCTAGCACTAGCAGTACTGAGTTGGCTACTGAGTCCAATTCTGTGAGAAAGTGAGAGCTCTCTACTCCCATTACTTCAAAGGGAGATGAAGGTATCATGTTTTTGCTGTAAATGTGCAGATCTAACGAAGCAAAGATCCTTTAGATACTATCTTAGATTTCTAGAATGGGCACTGTGTGTTATTAATAACCTAGGCAAATAAAAAAATACTTTGTCCTTTTTCTTATATTCAGCAAAGCAGGACACAAGTCTTTTCCTTCGCTGCATGAACTCTTCTCTTTCTCAAACTTCTTCATCTGTCTTCTTCCTGTGTGCCTTCTCATTTGGCCACTACAATTCCCCCGCAGCAAAGGCTCCTGCTTCAAGACGGATGGGTGGGCATCCTTCTTCCTGCAATTCAGCTGTTCCCACAGTCAGACGGCTCCTGTGAGTGGAGTATTTAGGAGGCTGGCTGTTCAGCTGATGTCTAAGGCTGCCAGTGCTGATAGCAATTTATGATAAGGTTAGCTGGCAATTTTTTCTATGACACAGTTTTGACTGGAAAATGTTGTATTGAAACCAAAGGTTTTCACTGAAATGTATCCATTTAAACAAGTCCAGGAGGGAAACAAGCAAGCAAACCCTCCCACACTGTATCATAGCAAACCCCTGGGCCTTATGGCCCACCTTTAGAGTACAGGAGACCCAAGCTGAAATCCCTGTTCTGAATTTTTAAACCATGATATTTTTCACATAATAGAATTCTTGGTTTCCAGTCAGCCCTAATTTATGGCTTTGATCCTGAAGCTCATTGCATATGAGTAGACTGTTGTGGCTATGTGCAACAAATTTCAGTGTCTGGACCTGAAACAGGAGTTCTGGACAATATGAAAAACGAGAAAAATAAAAGAATGCTGTTTAAAAATATAAGTCCTATGTGAACTGGTATGCTCAGATGTATGGTTTAGTCAACGTTCCGCCTTGGTAACAACTCAAATTGTTTTAACAAAACACACTTTTTTTTTTTTACCCAAGGGCTGATAAATCCAAAGGATATTAGGAGCAGCAGTGGTAATTATATTTGTTAGTTCTCATACACCATTATTTTAGATAGAATCACACACTTTCCTTTAGTTACAAGTAATTTTTCCTTTCCTACAAAGCAGAAACAATCTGCCAAGAAGTGCTAAACCTTAAGCTGCCAGAAACAAGCACTTATGTTCCTTAGATGGGTCTTTCATAATTTCAAAAATCAATATCTAGGGCCCTACAATTTTGAAACCTACCATATTAACTCTGTATCAGAGGGGTAGCCGTGTTAGTCTGGATCTGCAAAAGCAATGAGGGGTCCTGTGGCACCTTATAGACTAACAGACATGTATGAGCATAAGCTTTCATGGGCAAAGACCCACTTTGTCAGATGCAGGACTCTTATTAACTCTGCTTTCTCAAAAGAACATCCGTATCTAGAATAAGGCTACAGATATACTACAACTCTCCCATGTAGCTGTTCTAGATGGTGATGTACCTAACCCCCATTTTAGTCTCTGGGATTACTCAGAAGTAAGGTAGCACTAGCTCTACTACACAACTGGGGTGATATGGTGGGGTTGTGTGAATGAGGGATGGCTTATATCTGCCAAGGGTGGCAGGTGGGGCTGGGGAGGGGTGCATGGGGCAGGGCCAGCAGGCAGGGTTGGGAGATGTGTTGGGGGGGGATGGGATTTGTGGGAGCCTCCCTCACTCGAGCCCTGCCAGGGAGGTTGCTGCCTGCTGGCCCACAAAGAGAAGTTGAAGGCTGGCCCTGGCCACAAAGTTACTTGAGTTTGAGACCTCTGATCTAAATCACGGTTAAAAGGACATGAAAAAATATACATGAGAAACTGCTACATTAAGTAATTTAAAGTTAACATATTCCATGTAGATTCCTGGGGAAGAAAATTTTCATGTTAACTATAAAAATGTAAATTGTTTTTTAAGTCGCAGAGGTCTTTTCCTTGCTTCCTATGCAGGCTAATTTTTCATAAACTATCCTGTAACTAATTCATAGACGAGTATGACTGGCAGCATGGTGGGGGAAGAGCTAATTTAAGGAAACATACAAAAACCCAACAAAAATATCCAAAAGCAACACAAAGCATTATAAACTGAATTGGACCCTAACACATCAATTTTAATCTAATAGTCATAATAAGCTCTGTCTCAAATATTACTTCAGTGAATTTCTGAACGAACTACATCAGATCACTTGCTTACATCAAACAATAAAAGGCTCATGCAAATAAGTAAATATTACTGCAAAAAGTGATGGTAATGCCCTGAATGCACTACAAGTTGAACCTCCCTGGTCCAGCACCTTTGGGATCTGATTGCCCTGAACCAGGGAAGTGTGTCAGAATTGACCCTCCTGTAATCAGTTAGGGTGCATTGGTGTTATGTAGATTTCTGGGATGAACCTTGTTGCTGTATTTCATAATTACGATGTTTTAGTTTAACTGCTGCAAAGCTAGTATGATTGGATATAATTTAGCTTTTTGATAGGATGAAATGTCTATCTAGCTTTCACTTACAAAACAAATGCTGCTTGCTTAACAAATGGGAAACTCATTGAGTAATCTCGCTGAAATCAATGAGTAAGGTGAACAGGAGTTGGGTATTAATGCTTGGCTTTTACACTTAATAATGTGCTTAGTGCTTATGAAACATAATGCTTTATAATCTTCAAAGTGCTTTACAAATCTTAATGGACTAATCCTCACAACTCTGGTACAGGATGAAGGCCATGGCCTGAAAAATTTCCATACTACCAAATTTCCTGAGCATTATGTGTATTCGTCTGGGAGAAAAAAATACACCTGCATAGTCAGGCCCCAAAAGCATGCCGGTGTACTTTATACTGGACTAGCTTTACTCCACTCACTCACACTAAATCAGCTCTAGCCCTTCTCTCCCGTAAATAAATCCTTTGATGGCTCTGACAGACAAGAGACTTCCTAGGTCTACTCATTTAGTCAAAATTTCTATTCTCCCAAATAAGCCCTAATAAAATGTTCAGTGCTGTATTGGTCTTGAGATTTAAACATTTTGACTTCCTAACACAATTACAGATTATTTAAAACATCAGTTGTAGTAATGCTAATTTACGTACATTCATGTACTAAAATCCCTGTGTGATCTGATTTGTTATTTCCAGCTAGGAAACTTTTACAATCAGCACAACATTACATCTTGCTAAACTGAAGATAATGAAAACTCCCAACCTTAAGAATTTCATGTGCAGACCAAATGTACTAAGGTAAAGTTTCAATGATTATCTAATCCTTACATCTTGATACAAAATAAGTCTCTGAAAGGCTTCAAGGTTGACATAAAAAAGGAAGCAACTGCTTTACCTTGTGACAGTTTGTTGGAAGAAAACCAAGGACAGGAGCTATGATACTTGCCAAAAAGTATACAGATTTTCAAATATCACTGCCTCATTAACTAATAAGTACGCGATCAGGGACTTGATGTCTTCCTTTTGATTTAATTTACCAGTAACTCTCACTGTAAAACAACCTGCCAACCTGAAGCAAATGCTAACCAGCAACTATACACCGCACCACAGTCACTCTAACTCAGGGACCCATCCATGCAACAAACCTCGTTGCCAGCTCTGCCCACATATCTACACCAGCAACACCATTACAGGACCTAACCAGATCAGCCACACCATCGTGGGTTCATTCAGCTGCACATCTACCAATATAATTTATGCCATCATGTGCCAGCAATGCCCCTCTGCTATATACATCAGACAAACTGGACAGTCTCTATGTAAAAGAATAAACGCACACAAATCAGATAGCAGAAATGGCAACATACAAAAACCCGTAGGAGAGCACTTGAATCTCCCAGGCCACACAGTAAAAGTAGCTATCCTACAGCAAAGAAATTTCAGGAACACTCTCCAAAGAGAAATTTCTGAGCTACAATTCATCTGCAAATTCAATGCCCTCAGCTCTGGCTTAAACAAAGACTGGGAATGGCTGGCTAAATACAGAAGCAGCTTCCCCTCCCTTGGAGTTCACACCTCCAGATCAACTGCTGGTAGTAAGCCTCACCCTTGCTGACTGAGCTAAACTTGTTATCCCCACCCTTGCTCTGGCTTATTTATACCTGGCCCTGCAGTTTTCCAAGACCAGCATCTGATGAAGTGAGTCTGTGATCACGAAAGCTCATGCTCAAAACTTTTCTGTTAGTCTATAAGGTGCCACAGGACCCTTCATTGCTGTTACAGATCCAGACTAACAGGGTTACCCCTCCGATACTGTAAAACTTGTGATTTTAGAGCTGGTACTCTGTGGCAGCCTCTACACTTGCATTCCTCTTTCGAAAGAGGAATGCAAATGAGGGAAAATTGAAAATGCAAATAAGGGACTGATTTACATATCTCATGTTTCATTTGTATTTCTTTTTGGAAGAGATTGTTTTGAAAGAAAAATAGCAGTGTAGACGGTGCTTTTTTGAAAATAAATCCCATCTTCGAAAGAACCCTTCTTCCTATTTCGTTTCAGGAAGAAGGCTTCTTTTGAAGGTGGGGTTCATTTTCAAAAAAGCCCCATTTACATTGCTTTTTTTCTTTCCAAAGAATCTCTTCTGAAAAGAAATGCAAATGAAGCCTGAGATATGTAAATCAGTGCTTCATTTGCATGCTCGATTTTCCTCATTTGCATTCCTCTTTCAAAAGAGGAATGCACATGTAAACACAGCCTGTATGAAGGAAGTTTATAAACAAAACAAAACAAAACAAAAAACAAAATGGGAAACTGGCCTTGATCGAAAGATTTGTAAGGCCTGATTCACCTCTGCCTTGCACCTGTGTAGTGCAAAGATGGTATAAAATAGTAAAACCTGCCACTGCATTAAAACTTTTGTCTAATTCACCATTAAAAATAAAATAGATTATATAGTGGAAAGTGTTCCAAATAAATGGATTTTATAGTACAAAGTAAGTTCCCATTTTGAGAAGTAAAAGAGGGAGTAGAGAGACCCAGAATGTAGTTGTAGTGTAAAGGCGTGAAAAAATAAAAAACATATATTTAATTAAGTTTCACATGCTTGATTTGTTTTGGGAATAAGGGAATAAGGGGAATTTCAAAGACCAGGGCTTATTTCAAAGCACCTGTGTCTACGTGGCCAGTTTGCATTTCGAAAACAGTACTTTTGAAGTGCGATTGGCTGCTATTTTGCTAATGAGGTGCTGAATATTCATACCAGCACCTCATTAAACAGTTCCAATCCGTGTCATTTACATGCCTCTTCTGAAAGGGAGAGGCATGTGTAGATATGGCCTAAGTGACTTAGGAGCAAAAGTCCTGTTTGAAAGTCAATGTAATTTGTGCTTCTGTGTTAATTGGGCACTTTTGAAGATCCCACTCATTGGCTACGTCTGCACTAGCATTCCTCCTTCAAAAGAGGCATGCAAATGAGGGAAATTGAAAATGCAAATGAGGTAGTTTTACATATCTTATAGCTCATTTGCATATTATTTCAAAAAAGCTTCTTTTGAAACAAGAAAAGCAGTATAGATGCAGCTCTTTCGAAAGCAGTCCCCATCTTTGAAAGAACCCTTCTTCCTATTTTTTTTAGGAAGAAGGGTTCTCTTGAACATGGGGTCTACTTTCGAAAGAGCCACGTCTATATACTATCAAAACAAAAAAGCAGTCCAGTAGCACTTTAAAGACTAACAAAATAATTTATTAGGTGAGCTTTCATGGGACAGACCCACTTCTTCAGACCATAGCCACACCAGAACAGACTCAATCTTTAAAGCACCGAGAACCAAAAACAGGGTATTCATCTGGCCCTGTCGATTGGTTTGTCTCTGTCAGTAAACAGAGACCAAAGACTAAAAGATCTTTACTAAATATTCATAAACCTGAATTACCCACTAGGAGAAATAAAAAAAAACACATTGACAGGGCCAGATGAATACCCAGAGACCAGCTACTCCAAGATAGGCCCAAAAAAGCCAAGAACAGAACACCACTGGTCATCACCTACAGCCCCCAACTCAAACCACTGCAACAAATTATTAAAGACCTACAACCTATCCTTAATCAGGATGCCACACAGGCCTGTTCTCTCCTACAGACAACCTCCCAACCTTATGAGGATTCTCACCAACAGCCACAGTCTATACCGCAGGAACACCAGTCCTGGAACTTTCCCTTGCAACAAAGTCCGCTGCAGCTCTGTTCACATATCTTTTCTGGAGATACCATCACTGGACCTAACCAGGTTATTCACAGAATCACGGGCACATTCTCATGTTCCTCAGCTAACATCATATATGCCATCATGCTCCAACAATGCCCAGATTCTTTGTATATTGGACAGACTTCAAACTCCCTTAGACAAAGAGTTAATGGGCACAAAACAGACGTAAAAACACTGCTGATCCACAAACCTGATAGCTGGCATTTTAATGGAGTGGGCCATTCTGTTAATGACTCAAGAGTTTGCGTGTTACTGAAGAGGAATGTTCACAACACTCTTGAAAGACAGACTGCCAAACTCTCTTTCATATTCAAATTTGACACATTAACATGTGGTTTGAACTGGGATGGGAATTTTCTGAGTCACTATAGGGGCTCGTTTGCATACTTGGTTTAATCTAATCCTTGACAGCCCCTCTTCTGCCCCTCTACTCTCTGATTTGCTCACCCTGATCATTTTTTTTTCTGATTTGTCTCCCTTGATTACTGTTTTTGGTTCTCTGTGCCTTAAATATTGAGTCTGTTCTGGTATGGCTGTGGTATGAAGAAGTGGGTCTGTCCCACGAAAGGTCACCTAATAAATTATTTTGTTAGTCTATAAAGTGCTACTTGACAGCTTTTTTGTTTACATATTTTAAGAGTAACAGAGAGGTAGCTGTGTTAACCTGTATTCTAACAAAACAAAACAGTAGTCATGAGTCATGTAGCACTTTAAAGACTAACAAAATGATTTATTAGATGATGAACTTTCGTGGGACAGACCCACTTCATCAGATCTATCATCTTCTTAATCATCATTAATATTTTAAGAGTATAAGAAATGATTTACCGGGTTTAAATTATTATAATGGAAATCAGTATGAAACAGTTGGAAGCAATGCAGAATGATGGGAGAAAGGTAGCATTAATCATAAGAACCCACTGGAAAAATAAAACCTTGTCAGAGACAGATTCTGTAGGTGTGGGAGACAGCTGTGACAGAAAACCTGTAAGGAACGGAGCTGAAATTGTAACAATGAAAACTGCATACATCGTGAAGACGAACTTTAGAAATGAGATACTCAAGGATTAATTCTGAATATGTTCCTGAGGGACAGGCAGATGTCACAGAGAAAGGAAAAATGGGAGAGAAAAAAATCTAAGACTATGTTCAAGGATGACTCCTGGGGCTTGATTATCCTGATCTTTGCTTAACAGAAGGCCCCTAACTTTCCAGCTATGAAACAAAGGTCTAGCAGAAAGAGCAGAGCCAGAGATGAGGACTAAAAACAACATAATGTAAATGACTCAATTGTGTCATGAGGCCCTTCATGACAACAGTGAACAGATTGTTCACATTTCTTCTCAAATGATCCCTTTTACAGAAATTCCTCGGCTGCTCAGTTATCTCAGTTTTAAGGTGAGCAAGTGAAACCAACTGAATAAGGACCCTCTGGAGTTCAGAACAGTGGGCCTTAATCAGGGGTACATGTACCCCTGGAGGTATGCAGAGCTCTTCCACAGGGTACATTAACTCAGTGTTCCTCAACCGTTTTATTAATTTAAAAATTGGACTTATTTATACCCATCTCATTTTTTTTATTTATCCTTTTTGCACATGCATCAGTACAAGGCCAAGTTTATTGCCTATAGGCAATTTCTTCCAACCAACCAGTTACAATTGATTAAACAAATGTGTTGCAATGGTGGGAAAAAAACTGGTGTTTGAAAATTTTAGACTGTGAGAGTACTTTATGTATATAATTTTTTTTGAAAAAAGGATACTTTATAAAAAAGGTTGAGAAACACTTGTTCAGAAGCATCACCCCACTGGCTCTATTTATTCCCTTTCTTGGGGATCCAGGTCCCCTGCCACTGGTTCTCCTCTCTCTACATCTTGCCTGCTCCGCATGCCGACATGTGCCGCTTCTCCTGCTAGAGGGCTCACGCTTATGTAAGCCTCCTGCTGGGGGCGGAGGGCTCAAGGGGGCAGCCCGTCGCCTTTGGCAAGGGCGTTTGTGCCCACCGGGTCCCTCCTTCCGCGCCTGCCTGGAGCGAGGCGGGGCAGGCTCTCCCGCAGGAGGGCGCGCCCACGCCTGGCCATGGCGGGCGCCCCCAGGGCTCCCCAAGTGTCGCCGCCGCCGCCGCCGCCGCCGCGCGCGGGCAGGTGCGCCCCCCCGCTCCGCTCAGCCACACCCCGCCCCAGCAGCGCCAGGCCGGGAGGGGGTCACGCACCAGCCCGGCTCTCCCCTGGCTGGGCGGCGGCCGTGCGCTCCCTGTCGGGCGGCGGGCGCAGCCGCCCCCCGCCGCTGCCCCGCAGGGCTGCCAGGCCGGCGGCGAGCGGGCGGGAGCGGCGGCGGGGAGCGCGGGCAAGCGCCGCCTCCCAGGGCAGGATGCAGCAGCTGCCGCCCGCGGCCGGCCCCGGGTGCGCGGACAGAGGCGGCGGATGAAGCAGCGCCCTCGTACCCCACCGTCAGGTGCAGGTAAAGCGGGGACAGAGGGTGGGGGAGGGCCGCAGCCTGCCCTTGAGATGGAGCCGGCACCTGCTGCGGCTGAGCCGAGCCGCCTCCTGGCCATATGGCACGCAGGGGATAGCGGGTGTGCCCTCAGCCCGCCTGCTAGTGCTGGGGCCGCACCAGCGCGGGACAGCTGGATCCTGCACGCACACAGCATGGGATAGCTGTAGCCTGCACCCCGCGCCCCCCATGGGATAGCTATTGTCTACATGCAGACATACAGACAGCATGGGATAGCTGTATCTTACACACGGACACATACACAGAGCATGGGGTAGCTGTAGCCCGCACCCCTCTCCCCCATGGGATGGCTATTGTCTGCGCGCGCACACACACACACACACACACACACACACACACACACACACAGAGCATGGGATAGCTGAAGCCGACACACACCCACCCATGGGATAGCAGTTGCCTAGGCAGAGGCAGAGAGAAAGCATGGGGTAGCTCTAGCCTGCATACATGTACGTGCACACACACAAACACACCATAGGGTAGCTATAGGCTGCACACACACACCTGATGGGATAGCTATAGCCCACACATGCACATATATACACACAGCATGGGTATGCGCTTGTGCACACACAGAGTATGGTATAGCTATATGCTGTATATACTCTGCACTGTATCACTATGGCCTACATACACAGAATGACATAGACATAGACTGCACCCACACCACAGGATACTTACATACAGTACACACACATCATAGTATGGCTATGGACCACACACACTACATAGGATAGCTCTTGACTGCACTACACACAGACTATGGGATAGCTGCAGCCTGCCTACACCTTGCCTATTGTACACAGACACATGCTGCATGCTTAAAGCACAGCTATACTCCACACACATTCTACATGCCTTGTAAACACTAGGTCTAGATATGAATGTAATCTCTCTCTGTATGATCTATAGATTGAACGTGTGGATGTCTACTGTCTATGCCTGACTGTGCTTGTATTTTCTCTCTCCCCACTCTACTATTCTCTGCTGTAACTTCTTCTCCATGCTCCCTCTTCCTCTTGCTTTGGAATCAATAACTCTTGGTCATACTGGCGAGCTGTCTCTTTGCATTGTGTGACTTTTCCATTTCCTGAGAGGAAAATAGGTTAAGTCTTCCTTTTTAACAAAAGCCAAGAAAGGGATGGTCAGGATTCGGCGTGGTCTGATGATTTTGAGTTCCTGCAGGATTGTAGGTCACTTTTCCAGAGGTAGATTCCTGGCTGCTTTTTTCAAGAATAGCAACTTTTAATTATCTTGCAAAGCTTCATTCCTCCTCTCTGCCTTCTCCTTTCTGCAGCTGGAGGCACTGCAAGATGTGCCAACTTCTAATGATAAGGGGAAGAAAAAATCACTATTAATATTCTCTTAGCTTCTCTGTTTAGGTGGTGGGTGCACATTGAGACAGGGAAACGTGATGGTAATCAGTTACATCTGTACCCTGGTTGCTGTGCCAGGAGTGTAGCTACTCAAATGTGACTGTCTGGTTTCTTCCCTCATATTTAATACTCAGCTAGTGTTTGCATATGCATGGACCAAACACGCTTTCTTCCAGCAGCCTCCTGGGACGCCATATGCTATAACCTGGCATCTGTTTCGCTTTTGACACTTCCTAAGTAACTGTATGTTTTTGTGTTATTTCTGTTTCTGATAATTGGGTTTAACACATGAATTATGAAGGGTGGGTATACTTACAGATTAGACAGAGTTTGCAATAGGGTAGAGTGCATGTGCTTCTCTGTGTTTCTTCTACATAGTCACCTTATGTGAATGCATGTGTTTTTCGGTTATGTAACAGTAATTCAATAAGTCATTTTTACAATTCAGAGCAAGGAATAGGTGAAGTGATATGCGCTGTTTATTCAGTCTTCAAAAGTATATTCAGGTTACTGTATTATCCAGGTATTAGCAGTGCAAGTTAATAGTTGTTTAATGAAAACTTATAGTGTGATTTTTTCAGAGTGGGAGCGGCAGGTGCTCAACATCTCTGAAAATCAGACCGTTAATTCTTTTCTTTTGCAAAGAAAAAGATTAACAGAACTATTTCAATAGCACTCCTGGGTTGATGCGATAGAGGCTGAAATTCCATGCTGATATCCGTTGTTCATCTTGATTTTGTCAAGCTGTCATGTAAATTGTTCCTCTGGAGTTTCTGATTCTGAATGTGAGAATAAAGAAACAGACATGAAAAACACTGGAGGCAATCAATGCACATGAAAGATCACTGTAACAGCTTGGGAAGGCCGAAAGGCAGGTTTTTTCACAGGACAATATTAAGAAACTGTTTTCATTATTACAATTTATTTTTAGGATAATATTTATATTTCAGTTATACACACACTTTTTGTACAAAATCTGCTCAGTTGAACCCTTTTTGCCACTCAACAAGAACCTTGAATTTAGAGATGAAATTAGTGTGCTGATCTTAACAGTAACGATTTGATTATTTGTATTTTTTGTCATAGCTTATATACAGAGAGATTTCAAATGGTGTCAATTTACTTATCCAGAGACTGAAGCAAGTACATTGCCATAGGTAATTTGAATATGCATTTAGCTATCCCGAAAGGGCTATTGTGCATTCTCAGACTATATATATTCTTTTACATAAGCAAAACGGCATTGTAGAAAAAATAAACAAGCGAGTCTCTTTTTAAATTCTCATTTGAAAGTTGTGTAAATCTTGTTTTCTGTCAGAGCTCAATTCCATCCCCAGAGTTAGGGAGAAGATTCCAAAATTTGTAATTATTCATGCATTAAAGGGACAGCCAATGAGCAGTCTCCATTCATAAGTTTTGATCAGCCGGTGTTTTGCCATCCATTCTGGGCTGTTGATTCAAAATATGGAAGATGACAAGATATTGTGTAAAAGAGTCAATAAGACTACTCAGAGTGCATACAAATCAACATGTATCTAAATCTTGCAGGATCAAGGCCTAAATATGGAAGTATATGTCCCTGTGTTGGGGAAAGACAGAGCAGGGGAGCAGTATGTCAGAAAGCCGCTTCTAGAAATTTTGTCCCCAACTATATCAATAAACATAGCACTATTTGGATAGTTCTTAGTTCTATAGATACTCTTATATGTATAGAATCCAACCCATCTTTTAAAGAATTTAGTAATAAAAATAGTTTATTCAAAATAGTTCAGTTTACACTGTCACAGTTCAGGGCAATTGAACCTATATTTCCTCTCTGTGGTCCAGCAATGGCACCCACTTCTAGACTTCTAGCACCCAGCCATCACCCCTCTTGGGCAGAGACCTACATCTCTCCCTCCAGACTGGTTTATTTATTTTCTTTCAGGCTGCGGTTCCCTGCTTATTCTGTGTTCTTTTCCAGGGGTGGATTAAGAACAGATGAGGCAATCGTACAACACAGTCACAGTCACAGTCACAGTCACAGTCACAGTCGCAAGGGGCCCTCCCACTATATTAAAATATTAATGTATCATTATTTATTCTTTAAAATCTTTTCATGCTAACTGTTGCTCATGATACTTAATAAAATTACACTGTAATTTTAAAATAAGAATGACATGACACATTTCTTACATTCCATTAAAGCAAATAGTTTGTTTAAACAAACAAAATGTTGTTCTGGAGCCTTGGGACCCCTCATGCCTGGGAGCCCTGGAACAACAGTCCTTTTTGCCATTATGCTAATCTGCCACTGTTATTTCTAGTGACGTAGCCTGTGTAATCAGGGCACCTGGGCTTTGCTTTCTCTTTAGAGTTTTAGGCACAGCATAACTGCCAGCAATTAGGAATTACCACACAACACACGTACTGAGGTGCAAGCCTTACAGAGAACATGAAAAACAATAAAATAAGCTAATGGCACATCTGCAGGGTAGATGCAGGGTCAATCTTCCGTGATTCAATTTCACGTCTAGTAGAGACGTGCAAAATCAACTTCTCAAGGGTCACAGTCGGCCAGTTGCGTAGCTAAAATCGACTAGCCAGCGGTTGGCCAATTGTGTAGCTAAAGCAGAGTTATCAGCAGTTGACTGCTAGGGCTCTCTACATGGAAGAAGGTTGATGGGAACATTTCTCCCATAGACCTTCCTCAGTCCTCACTGATCATGAGGTGTTCCAGGGTCATCTTTGAGCCCAGAAAGCACCATTTTGTGCATGTGAGAAACAGAACCCTGGAAGGTCGACCATGAGTGGGTTGATCTTCCGTGGTAGTATAGGAGTACTCAGCTTTTCCTCCTGGAACTGGATTGCAGTGTATCTCCTTTCAGTGGTCTCATTTAGTCCTCAGACTCAGAGTTATGCACCTGTCTCCTGCTATTGCTTGTTCCCTATTAGCTTATTCTTTACGGTATCTGCAACATCTGCCCTGCTATGAAAGGGAATAGCATTTACGTTGGCCCCTGCCGCTGGATCATTTACTATTAGCTGGGTGATAGGAGAGCCTGTCCCTCCTCTCTGCTAAGCTCCAGGTCCCAGGCCTTTACAGATACAGTAACAGTATTGCCATTAAATGCTTCTTTGTTCTTTCTTCCCATATCTCTTCAGGCATTGTATATCAGACCACCCCAGCACACACTCCAGAGATACAACCCTTGTCCCCTGGGCCACAGGGATGCACATGCCAACAGCCATGGGGAGCAAGTGGCTGGAAGCTGCTCTAACCTGCTCTGCTGCTAGTGTTGGTGGTGGGGATCTCCAGGGTGTTATAAATTACCCAGGGGCAACAGGGGCCAGGGGAGCCAGTGGACAGGTGGCAGCAGGTGGCAAGTGTTGATAGAGCCTGGCCCGAGACCAGGGGTGTGTAACTTGCTGCCTGTGACCTTACCTTATAAGAGCATGGCTTAGTCAAGAGAGATGCTGTTATTGGCTCCTGCATTATGGCTACTCATTCACTATAGCTACATCTACGCGAGCCCCTTCCTTTTGGAAGGGGCATGGTAGTGCGCTAGTTGGGAAGATGCTAATGAGGCACTGCCATGAATATGCAGTGCCTCATTAGCATAATGGTGGCCACGCACGATTCGAAAACACCACTTTCTAATCGTGTGTTGCCCATGTAGATGGGGGCCTTTTGAAAGGTTCCCCCGGACTTTGAGAACTCCTTCTTCCTATTTGGTTTTAGGAAGAAGGGCTTTCGAAGTCCAGGGGTCCTTTCAAAAGGCCCCCATGTACACAGGCGGTGCACAATATGAAAGCAGCACTTTCAAATCGCGTGGGGCTGCCATTATGCTAATGAAACACTGCATATTTATGGTAGCAGCTCATTAGCACCGTCCCAACTTGCTCATTACCATGCCCCTTCTGAAAGGAAGGGGCTAGTGTAGACGTAGCCTTTGAGTTTTGTCAAGGGGAGCTGTAGTCATGGAGGAGGAGTGTACCTGTAAGAGCAGCATTAACTTTTGGATGCATGTCTTCTTGGAGGGGACCATTCCCTTGCACTGTTTCCCTCAGCAAACCTTTACTCCATCTTGATGGTGTGAACTTGAATGGACTAGAGTGGGCTGATAGAGACCAGGAAACATGCTACATAGCTGTCATCCCCACTTCCATCTATTTTTGCACATTGTTGCTTCCTGAAATGCACCAGATAGTGGAGTGAGTCATTGGTCCTTAACTTTCAGTTGTTTGCACTTTGTCATTATTTTCACAATTTATTTATAATATGATGATGTTGCTAAGTAAAAGTAAGAAACGTCAAGAGGATATTGATAGAGTTCTAGAACTAATTTCATAACCGTCAAGTCCTATTACATGGTTTTCATCTTTGGATAGTAACAAAACAAATGTTAATAAACGAAAAGGGGGAAAAAAAATTCTAATGCCAGTATGCACTAAGCTTTTCTTTAGCGGTACGTGAGCCATGAAAGAGTGACATTGTAGCTGTCTTACAGACTAATAGTTCTCAACCAGGCGTACATGCACCTCTGGATGTATGCAGAGATCACCTGTGGGGTACATCAGCTCATCTACATATTTACAGCTGACTACATAAAAAGCACTAGTGAAATCAGTACAAACAAAAATCATATAGACAATGAAATGAGTTATACCACTCTGTGCACTATACATTGAAACGTAAGTACAAGTGATTATTTCATAATGGCACGGTACAAAAGGAGAATGTGAGCGGTTTTTCACTAATAGTGTGCTCTCGCACTTCTGTATTTTTGTATGTGACTTGGCAAATTTTTAAGAGGGATGAAACTTGGGGATACACAAGACAAATCTGACTCTTGAAAGGGGTATGATTGTCTGGAAATGTTGGGGGCCACGATCATAGTCAGGTGTGACAGAGCTTGGGGATTATTTCTCTGAGCCAGTGTGCTGTCTTGTGGTAGTGCCTCTCTGGCTGTCTCCTGCATCTGCAAAGCTGTCTCAGCTTAAAGAGCACGGTGGGTTTTTTTTAATGACTAGGCTCTCTGGCCATGTCACCATCCATGTTTTCCCCCTTGTGAGTGGAGTGTGGGGATAATCTCCTAGTTCTAAAGTCCAGTTGCTTCCCCAGTGATCTCGGCCTGTTCACTACTCTGCGTTCCAGCCCTGGGACCCTGTAGCTAACAGTCTTCTGCTGCCTCTCCTTAACGGCTGTGCTGGAGCTCTTCCAGTTCCTGGCTCACTTCCCTGCAGCCCCAGCACCTTCTTCACCCTCTTCTCAGGGCTTCCAGGCAACAGTTCCTCCAGCACTTCTCTGTCCAAGGTGCTGCCTTTTTGCAATCCTCTAAGAGTACAGTTCTGACCACCTGGGCTCTCTGCCGTAACCAGCCCTGCTCTGTGTTGCTGCTCCTTTTTATGTGATCCCCCTGGGCCCTGATTGGCGCTTCCATGCAGCCTCTCTCCAATTGGCCGCCCCCTCCGCAGCCTCACTAGGCTGCTTTTAAACCCTTCCTTTCCAGTCTGGGGTGAATACCCTATCACAGCAACATTGGTTTTTTCTTTTCTTGCTGATCAGGATGGATCACTTCATCTTCACAGGCCTTAAATATAAAATTCAAGGCTCAGAGGCTGGGGGCTTGCCTATACCTAAAATGAGGCCAACCTAATTATATCCCTCAAGTGTGTGGAAGATATTTCCCCCCTTGTACGTGGTTAGGTTGAGCTAGTTGCCACTGTTGATGTAGGTAGGTTGAGGGAAAAATTCTTCCATTACTTAGCTGCTACTGCTTTGTGGAGCAGTGGGTTACCCCTTCCATTCGTTGTAGGGAGTCTTTGTATTACAGTAGTATGGCAATGACAGCTGCACCTCTGTAGCTGCTGTAGTCTGGACATGCCCTGAGGGTCACTCTGTGAGCTGGTGTAAATTGGAATAGCTCACAAAGGGCTGTTAAGATGAGGTGATCTTTCAAGGGATTTTTTCAGCTTCTAAAGATTTATTCCGATTTACACCCCTCTTCCCAGTGAGGGTCTTGCCCAGCAATTTGGACTACTAGGCTGCTATGACTTTTCATTTCTCAAGTCTTTTAAGAACAGCAGCTGCTATGGGCCAAGACGAGAGGTGATTTGCAGCCTGTGCAAATATGAGCTGTCCTTGGATTTGATTTTCAGGAACCATACATTGTCTTTTGTTATTATTGTTACTATAATCCTCTTCTTTTGATACCATATCATGTGTTGAAATTATGACCTTCCTAAAAAAATGCTTCCAGCTCTAAGGATTATTTCCCAAGTATTCCCTCTTGTATTGATAGTCATTTGGAAAAGTCAGAAGAAGTGAATGAAACAGAGGAGAGTGCTGGTGGTATTAGGCAGCTAATCTACAGCTACCATAGGCAAGATTTCCTCCCACTGGAGACGGGATAAAAAGGTGAATCCTTAGTATCCCATAAACCATCACACGTATGTCCAGAATTCCTGTTAAAATACCCTGTTTTCAACTGTTTTCAAGAGATGTATTACTGAGTTGTCAATCAAAAATTTTGACACACACCCTTAACAGCTGTTGTTTCACTAATCCTTCTTGGACATAGAACTGGCATACCTGCAGACTAAAGAAAAATGTATTGCCCCTGATTGTTCAGGCATTCTGCAATGCAAAGTAATCCCTTGAAAATTCTGTAAATTCACCTCTTAAATACTTAAGTCTAGACACTGTGGTTATTGGCAGTTCAGGAATGTATGGAGTAATTAACAGCATTATAATATTTCCTTGCCTGTTGTTTTCACTAAAATTCCTTTAAATACTGATCTATTAACCTACTACAGGTTCAATTTCTCTCATTTGTTGCCGTTGGGACCTGAATGTTGCCGAACCAGAAAATTTTGCTGAACCATAAGAGGTCAGTACTAGCAGCATTACCAACACTTTTACTGCTTACTGGGCGCTAAGAAGAGCTTTAGACGTAAATTAGAGCTAAATAACAGCACAGGACACTGACAGCCAGGACTGGTCTCTGTAAATAAACTTTACTGGATCGTGGGGCTCTTGGCCACACCCAGGATAACTGGACATCCAGCTAACTAAAATCATTCTGCATGACAGATGTTGCCAGGCCAGAGAGTGCCAGATTAGAGAGGTTCAACCTGTAGAAACTTAACTTTTGAAGTCATGTCTATTAATTCCTTTCAGTAAGTGACCCATGTCATATAATTATTCCACTAACATTACTAGTTTCTTCTTTTTACCAGTTTTGCTACAAAAATGATCATTGTGGAAAAGTAATCAGAAAAACAAAACACTTACTTTCTCAGAAACTGACCTCTTCATTTTATTTTTTCACAGTAACACATTGTAAAGTCATGTGTTTGTTTTATTGTGAGAAAATACTACTTTTGTTGTTGCAAATGCCAGAGATATAACTGTTCCTTTAGATTTTGAATAGCAGAAATAGATTCACTGTTCAAATAGAGCAAAAAAAAATTTCAAACTTCAAAAAACAATCAATCTACTCTGAGTACAGCAGTTATTCTTACAGCCAGCAGAAGGATCATTTACTACTACACAAAAGCCTGAAATGTTCTGTATGCTCCTGAAAAATACTAGCATGTCTCCTCCAGATGTTAATAGTACGGTTCTGATGCCATTCTGACCTATAAAGATAATGTGAGCACACAGTCCTTAACTCCTCCTTAATAGTGTCAAGATGTTCAGATGTTATAGAATAAAGAGAATAGCACATGCCTACATCATTTACCCTCTGCTGAGACAAGGTGGATTGAGAGCTTTAGATTTGAGCTTCCTTCTTTGTGTCAGTTTGTCACAATTTAAAACATTTGGTAGGTGAAGTTTTTTTGTATTTTAAGTCCCACTTTTCAGAACTACATTTAAAAGTATCTTTCAAATATGTGATATAGTGTTATATATGTCTAGGAGCTATCATTTTGTGTGTTCTTCAGGACCAAGTGCTTCAGAAGATAGATTATGGATATATGAAAAACAACAAGAAGTCCTGTGGCACCTTATAGACAAACGATATTTTGGAGCATAAGCTTTCGTGGGTCTTTGCCCATGAAAGCTTATGCTCCAAAATATCTGTTAGTCTATAAGGTGCTGCAGGACTTCTTGTTGTTTTCGAAGATACAGACTACATGGCTACCTTTCTGATACTGGTCACCATGCAATGGATATACAGAGAGTTTTTCATCTGAGACCCTGACATTAGGCCAAATCCATTCCACATCAGTACTGATTGGAGTTCATGTTCACCACTTGTTTGGTAGGGCCTGTAAAAATCGGATCATATTTTGTTTTATATTGCGAATGTGACTACCACTAACGGAGTCTTGTTGAGCAGCAAGAAGTCCTGCGGCACCTTATAGACTAACAGAGTTTTGTTAGCGTTTTCATCAGGCATTTGGCACAGGGACTGAACAGTCTTCTTCCCTTTTGGGGTTTCCCCCTTAGTCCAGGTTGAAAAGAGACTAATGAGGCAGTGTGGGGGAAGCTTGCACTTCTGCATCTCATGCTGCACCTGGTCTATAATTTCAAGGTTGTTGGATTGACAGTTTCCCATCTTTCATGAGTACACGGTGAACTTTATGAAAGCATTTCAGAGCAATACATCAAATGTCCGTAGGCCCAATTATCTGTGCTGTTTGAGTTACACTAGGCTTAGGAATGTGTACAAAAGGCAGTTTTATGTCGGTTTGGGACCTCCCTGTATTATATGGTTGTCTGTGGTCTGCTGGAGTGTGGGATAAGTTAGCCAAAGGGGCCATTGCAGTAAACAAGAATAACTTGAATGGAACAGGGCCTTGATCATGCTCTCTTCTCTTAGGGTTTAACTTAGTCTTAGGGTATATCTACACAGCAGTAATACAGCTGCAGCTGGCCCTTTTCAGCTAACTCGGGGTCATGGTGGCTACGTCTAGACTGCAGTTTAGCACAGCGCTGCTCCTGGCAGCGCTATGCCAATGACAGGTCATGAAATTGCAAATGGAGAATCATTTGCAAACTCGCATGGCTAATTTGCGTAGCCGCATGAGATTTTCCTGTAGGCAGGGGGCATGCTGGCAGTACAGAGGCCTTGTGGACGTGCCTCTGATGGCTAAGCCCCCCTCTGTCACCAGTCCTTTACGCCTGACTTTTTTTAGATGTAAAGGACTGGTGACAGAGGGGTCTTAGCTGGCAGAGGCACTACCACACAGCCTTTGTACTCCCAGCATGATCCCTGCCTACAGGAGAACCTCACGCGGCTATGCTAATTAGCTACACGAGTTTGTAAATGGCTCTCCATTTGCAATTTCATGACCTGTCATTAGCATAGCGCTGCTGGCAGCAGAGCTGTGCTAAACAGCAGTTTGGACGCAGCCCATGTGGGGCTATAAAATTGCACTGTAGGCATTCAGGCTTGAATTGGAGTCTGGGGTCTGGAACCCTCTACCATTTCTAGTTTACAGTCCTGCCTGTGTTTGCCTTGGTAACCTGACCCATGCAGTGTGGATGCAAGCTAATTAACTCAGGCATGACTAGTCCTTCAGCACCTTCCTGTGATTTCCCTGGGTTGTATTTTTTTGCTACCTATGAACCCTCACTTTCTATGCTGGAAGTCACCTACCAGCCCACATATATACAAATGGGCTGTGGCTATGCTTGGCCAAAACTTCAAAATGGCCATGCTAATGGCCAAATGGAAGAATACTAATGAGGTGCTGAACTGAATAGTCAGCGCGTCATTAGCATTAGCATGCTGCCGGCTGTGGCGCTTTGAAAGTGCTGCCTTTGAACCTGCACAAATCAGCATGGCTACATGGGGGTCCTTTTCGAAAGGACCCTGCACATTTCGAAATCCCCTTATGAGAGGAATAAGGGGATATCGAAATGTGCGGGGTCCTTTCGAAAAGGACCCCCATGTAGACACACCAAGCCGCGTGCGTTCAAAAGCCATGCTTTCGAAGCCCTGCAGCTGGCAGCGTGCTAATGCTAATGAGGCGCTTAATATTCACTTTAGCGCCTCATAAGTATTCTTCGATTTGGCCATTAGCATGGCCATTTTGAAGTTTTAGCCAAGCGTGGCCACAGCCTTGGTATTTAAACACCACATTGCATGCAGATCACTGTATCTGCAACCTCTATACTGTGCTTCCACAGCACTTGAACAGAAGAGATGGCCTCCAGAAAATTATCTTCCCAGTTTGCTGCCAGCTGGTCAGAGGCTCTCACCAAGGTTCTGGTGGGCCTCTGGTGTGGGTTCAGTAAGAGCAATGGTTTGGGGAGGTCTGCTCAAAATGTACAGTTCTGCAAAGCCATCTCCAAGAAGCTGGCGGAGGAAGGGCTTCACTGAATGGGAACTCAGTGCAGGATGAAAATTAAATCCTTCAGCAAGGCGTATGAGAAGGTCAAAATCCAGAACTCCTGGTCTGGCAACATCCTAAGAAAGTGCTTGTTTTACAAGAGGCTGGACTGGGTGCTCCAGTGAAGACTCCATGTGACTTTAATGGCCCACAGTAGGCAGAGGGCCCAGAGAAGCTGGAGTAGACACGGGAAGTACATGAATGAGACAGTGTGGAGTAGACACCATTGGTTTCAGGGTATAGCGACAGCAATCTCAGCCTAGAGTCCCATGACCTTTTCAGGGAGAAGAAGAAGGAATAGACTGAAAAGGGCACAGCGAAGAAGTCAGTACTATAGTACACGGGTAAGAACAAAGACAGCAGCTTGTGTGTTTTTATAGGGGATATTACAACATATGGGATCTGCCTTTGTTTATGATTAATTTTGTTATTGTAATAGGGTCATTACATGGCATGGGTGGCCTTTTAATGTAAAGTTTCATGTATGGTTGGAAGAAGCTTCATTTTCCATACCCCTTTTTTCTCTCTCTCTCTCTCTCCCCCACACACACTTCCATCCCTAGCCACTTGTGATCCAAGATGTGTTTTATTTCAAGAGAAGAAAAAGAAACCTTTTAAACATTCAGTAAATTATTGTGTGCAAAAATGGGATATGTAGGTTGAGAAATGCCCCTAAATTCAGAGAACCATGTGGCACAGGCATCTGTTTTTCTGTTTGCTTTTTTCTCACACTGTTCTTAGCAGTAGAGCATTTTCATAGGCAACCTAGATATTAATTCTGCTGCATGACTTCAGGGTTCTTTGGAAAGAGTTTCTTGTAAATCAGAAATTCTAAGTAGAACAACTCAACCTGAAGCCTCACACGTGCTGGGAAGATGACAATGGACATATTCTGGACATTGTTAGAGGATGTCACCAGCAAGACTTCCACCTCAACTGATGTTATGGACACCACCTGTGAAGAGGAAAAGACAGCAACCTTGAAAAATACAGGGGAAGAAGCCAAGTTCATCACCATAACTCTCAGAAACCTGAACTGACCAGCACAAGACTGACATAAATGATGGAAATTGGCAGGCAGACCATGCATTCAAAGTTATTGTAGGATAAAGCATGGAAAAAGTATTTGTGACAGTATTAAATCCAGGGCATTTGCAAAGTCTTGCTACTATTGGTCTAGCAATCTGCTGCTGGGACAGAAATGGCTGAGGAGATCCATCAAGCTGACCAAAGCTGGTAGGGGCAGGAGGCCTCCACTTCCACAGCTGGATTGATTATGTCCATTTAGCATACGATGAAGTTTGGATAAGACAAGTATTGGTTTAATATACTGCAACAGAGACACGCTGTGATGTTGGGCTCTTTCTGTTCTTTCTTTCCCTTCTCCTCCTGTGGGAGTGGTGTCTGCTTGCTCTGCTCCCTCTCCTACTCAAAACCTCCTCTGGGATCCTGATGGCCAGGCACAAGCTCTGCCGGCCTCCTTCAGCAGCTCTCTTTGGTTGCTGTTCCCTGGGAGTTCAGCAAGTGAGGAAGTTAGCTGGCGAAAGATATTTTTATCTGGGCTGGATTAGAACTTATGTAAGGTCTGGAGATTCTTGTGTCATTCCAACACTGGCTCCAGCAGGGGCCAAAATCATGCCTCAGACAGAACGTACACATCTTAATAATGGGAAGTATTACACGGTTGAATAATTCCCTAAAAGAAGTGATGGAAGGGCCAAGCCTGCAGACATTTTAAATTATGCTGGTCAAAAGTACTTGAAATTCAAGTGTGCCTTGTATTGGCAAGTGATAGCTTAAATGCCCTAATCAGTTTTTTCATCTTTAATTTCAGTAATTCTCTAGTGTTTAAGACACAGCACTCTAACATTATTTAACAAGTGGATTTTCTTTATAATTCTTAAGGTTAACAGGCTCTGTTTATAAAATACTTAATTCTATTGCATGCAGATACTAGAGTTAGAGGGGAATCCTAATTCTTTCTCTTTGTAGACTACTGGAAATTGCAATTTTGTCATTGAAAGGTAACAGTGTAAAATGTGTGTCCTCTAAAGGAGCAGCTGTGGTGTCTTTGATCTGCATTCTTGACAAATTAATTACTGAAAAAGTTAATAGGAAAAGAGAAGAGCTAGAATCCCACAGACAGAGAACGTTCAGGCAAATGTTTGGCCATAACATTTATGCAGTTACATATATACAAAATATTTCCTGAATCTTTCAGATTTATTTTTAATCAAGGAATTAAAACTGGGAGCGGTGCAGAAAATAGTCTTTGAGATGTAGCATATTATTCCTGCAGACAATCATGTTTACCATAATTACATATAATGGACTGATGATTAACTTTACTAATGAGATCAGCAAAATTTTCTCTTCTGGCTTCATCCAATATGCTTTCTCGCTCTTCTCCATCGCTAGGCTGCAAGTAGCCATTCTGTTCTCAAAGAAAGAGCTTAAATGAACCAGGAAGCAAATTATTTCAAGGAACGGAGCCACTGCCCTTCAGAGACTTACAGTGACTGCATGTTTTCATATTTATGCAGTGTTGTAGCTGTGTTGGTCCCAGAATATTCCAGAGACAAGATGGATGTGATAGGGATTTTGTAGCTCGTTAGTTACATCCATGCTTTAAGATCTCACACCCCAGGCAAGAGAATCCTCTTTGGGTAAAATGGGCTTCTAGAGTTAAGGCTAAACAGAGGCCTTTCTCTCCATGTCATTCACAAGATATCTGACATCCCTGTTGAGGAATCAAAGCCACTTAACCTGCCTTCTCCCACTAGCAAAGCTGTTGTAGCAGCTCTGTGTGAAGCAAGGGAATGGATACAGAAAATAAAGAGTAACAGAGAGCAAGCCGTGCTAGTCTATATACTATCAAAACAAAAAAGCAGTCCAGTAGCACTTTAACGACTAACAAAATAATATTTTTGTTATTATTTTACTTCATTTTAATTATTTTAAATTATTTTGTTAGTCGTTAAAGTGCTACTGGACTGCTTTTTTGTTTTGATAGAAAATAAAGAGGTATAGGATGTATGCATAACTAAAGAGTGAAAGCAGAGAAGTAGAATGTGGAGGGAGGAGGGAGCTAAAGTGTTTGAGTTTCATTCAGCTACTTAGCTTTCCAGTGAACATCAGTTGACTTTCAAACAGTGGCAGGGCTGACAGACTTACTCTGCCCATGAGCAAAGTGTGTGGGGGAGGATCTGTGCTCCTGGAAGGTACAGGATTGAGAGCAGCCAGGCATTAGTGCTGCCCACAGCATGCTGCCTGGGGCTCCAGTGGTGATTTAAAGGGCAGTGTCTCTGACCACTGCTGCTGCCGAGTGCAGTAGCAGCAGCAGTGGCGGAGAGCACTGGACTCTTTTGAATCTCTAAGCTCTGGGTCACTTGCCCCCTTTTTCTTCCCTCATTGTCGGCAGGCCTGACTGTTGCTGGTTAATGGTAGCTGGGAGAAGGCTCACAGACATATTCTTGCCTCTCAGCTGTTAACCATTCTTCCCCCTGCCATGTAACATAGTGAAAATGAGATTTCCCATGTACATAAATGAAATGAAGACCCTAGGAACCTGTTCACGCTATCTTAGTTTTTATTTAGTTCTGCTCATCATAATAGCTAAGTACTGATTACTGCTCTGAGATTTCATTCTTAACATAGCTTTGTTTCCAGTGGATGTGATGTAAGCTACTAGTCATAACTGAAAAAATAAAGTGCCTCACAGCTTCAGAACCCAACATTCAAGATAAATGTAAAGCTTAGCAACATGGGACACAGCAAGCAGTTTTTCTACATGCACTCTCCTTCTGGGTACAGGGAAACCTGCAAATGTCCGGTACAGGAGAAAAGTCAAAATCAATCACCGTGCTCCTGACCTAGGACAGTGCTTTAACAGGGAGTTACAAAAGAATTATGAGGGAGGTAGCCATGTTAGTCTGTAGCTTCGAAAACAACAAAAAATCTTCTGGCGCCTTAAAGACTAACAGATATTTTGGAGCATAAGCTTTCGTGGGCAAAGGCCCGCTTCATCGGATCAAAAGAGTTATGGACCATTTAAGAAATGAGGGAAATAAAGATTCTGAAGACTGTATGGCTGGGTCTACACTTGCCCCCAGTTTCAAAGGGTCATGTTAATCAGGGAGATGGGAGATTATTAATGAAGTGCTGAAATGAATATGCAGCACTTCATAAGGTTAATTCTCCCCCGCGTTAACTTCAAAGCGTCAGCCTTCGGAGTGTCAGCATGCATGTAGCTGCGGGCACTTCAAACTGCCCACACTACTTTGAAGTGCCTTTACTCCTCAAAATTTTGGGGAGTAAAGGCACTTCAGAGTAGTGTGGGCACTTCAAAGTGCCTGCAACCATACACATGCCAGTACTTCAAAGTTTGACACTTCAAAGTTGCCACAAGGGAGAATTAGCTTAATGAAATGCTGCCTATCCACGGCAGAACTTCATGAGTAATCTCACATCACCCTGATTAACATGCTCCCTTCAAAGTTGGGGGCAAGTGTAGACAAGCCCTAAGTGTAAATGGTTTGAAGAGAGAGACAATTTTGGGGAAGAATGGGCCTCTGGAAGGATCCCCCAGGGACTGCGCTTCTACCTGCTGTTTTGGAGTCTGGCAAAGCATCTTCCAGACTCCAAATCATGTGACCCTATGCTAATGAGGTGCCGGGAATTTACATCTGTGCCTCATTGGCATATTTCAGGCCGTTTATTAGCATGCCACTTTCGGAGAAAGTGCCATGTGTAGAAATGGCCATTGTTTCTTCGTTAGGATAAATTACTCAGCCTTTGATCTTATAATTTGTTTACGTAGGTATTGATGATTGCATGTGTCATATAGGCTGCGTCTACACTAAAGAAGGGGGCTCTTTCGAAAGAGTGTATGGAGTGTCTACACACAAAAAGCATTCTTTCGAAAGTAAGTTGAAAGAATGTGGTGCTCCTTTTGAAATCACTCTTCCTTTCCTGTTTCAGGAAGAGTGCCCTCTTTCAAAAGAAAACGTGTGTAGATGCACTGCAGGGCCCTTCTTTTTTGAAAGAACAGTCTTCATTTTCGATCCCTGGCCTGTTCTTTCAAAAGAGTGGGGGCTGTGTGGATGCTTTTTCAAAAGAGCAGATCACTCTTTTGATCTACTTTTTTGTGTGTGGGTGCACTCTTTCGAAAGACGTTCTTTCGGAAGAGATCTTCCGGAAGAGCTTTTTTGAAAAGATCTCTGTCGTGTAGATGTAGCCAAAGTGGCTGGCCCTTCTGAAGGGAAGTAGGTCTCAGCCCATGTGTGGCCTGACTATTTACTTCCCTGGGTGGAGAGTATGAATGGAGAGTGACAGGTGGTCATATGAATGAACCGGCCTTTGGGGAGTGTGGGTGTCAGAGGGGATACGGGGGAAATCCAGACGAGTGTTATATGTCAAGTGTCAGATGTGGTTTCTGTCATTTTCAAATGCAATCAAATGAACCATTTTAGTACTTTTATCCATATGGCATGTTACTTCATTCTTCAGGGGAGATCTGTAAACAGGCTTTAGTTTCTGCTGGCTACCTGAATCAAAACACTAGATGAGTAAGGAGTTCTCTTTTTCTGATGTGGAGAAGTAATTGCTGAATAGGCCATCAGTAATGGGAATAAACATGAAGAATGCCATATAAATGCTTGCAACTGTAACATCTTAGTTTGTGATCTCATCAGACCTCAGGAGATAAAGAAGGATGGCCTGGTTGATACTTGGATTGGAAAATATAAAGAAAAAACAAGGGCACTGCAAACAAGTAATGGTGATAGTTGAGTGGAGGTACTTGTGACAGGGGTGCAGTCACAGAAGACCCCTTGGGATGTTCCCCAGTATGCTGATCATGCCACCGACTTTCATCTTCTTGCTCTCTGAGGCTCTTCCACCACTCTGTCCTGCTGAGCCAGATCCTCTGGTCTCCCCAAGGCAAGGCGTGGGGTTGGGGTTACCACCTTCCTGCAGAGCAATGAAGAAATGGTTTAACCACAGCTCTGGGTGGAAGCAGTTCTAGGGCACAGCACCCAGGAAGTCAACCCCCAGAAGGGATCAAAGCTCCCCATAGAATATTCTGTCTGTGCAAAAGATTTATTAATGAAAAAGATGTGTACTGTGGTACACCTACCCAGGGGGAAGCATAGCTCAGAGGTTTGAGCATTGGCCTGCTAAACACAGACTCATGAGCTCAATCCTTGAGGGGGCCATTTAGGAATGTGGGGCAAATAGATTTAATAAAAGAAAAAAAAAGGGATGGTACTTGATCCTGACAAGAAGGCTAGGGGATTGGACTTGATGACCTCCCAAGGTCCCTTGCAGATCTATGAGGTGTGTATCTACATATATTTTAAGCCCTTACTGGGTTAGATTATGAACAAGAGTAAGCAAAACAGAAGGATTTAATTGGTTGTAGATAATGACGAGCAGATTAAAATGAGTTAGCAAATCAAAGCAAAGAGAAAACACATTGCTAATATTATTCCACTAAAAATCTAGTTGTTTTTGTATCAGATGAGATCTTTAGGTCAGAAATGTTCTTATTGTGACCTGGGCCTCCAGTAAAGTTCTCTGTATTCCTTAGGGTGTGTCAGGCAATTTGTAAGGCAGGCTCAAGACAAAGATGGAGCAGGCTGGGAAGAAGAGATGGAGGCAACCCCAGGGTCCCTTTATACCTTTCTCCCATGGAGGGGATTCCATTGCTCCCTTTGTGTAACAATATACTCCTAGAAGGAGCATGTCAGATGTGCAGGTCACCTGTCCAAATCCTTTTAATGCAATTATCCATTGCCTGTCTGTTGGATTACATGTTCACAGGAGAGTTCCTCAGATGTGGATTGACACCCATTAAGTTGTCTAAGTACTGCTATCCCCACCCAAGCCATACTCCCCCAGTAGCGTAGCTGCACCTCCTATTGAGTTCTTCACAGAGAGCAGTATTTGGAATACACATGTACAGACAATACTTACAATTTCAAGTATAAAAATGACATGCACAAAAGTAGAATTTACAGATCCAGCAAGTTATAACGTTAAAATTATAGGTCACATGTTACATTTTGTAAGAAGTATCTCTGAGATATGTATATATATATTCATAACCCACTTTCCATAAAGCATGGGGCTTGGGTGGGGGTGCATCACAGTACTTATCTCTGAATCTGTACCTGTTGGGTGCCACAGCATGGCCTTGGCAGCACTGTGCTTTAGATAGTGCCATCTTTCAGATGAGGTATTAAACTGAGCTCCTTATTAAACTGGGTAGAAATGGAAAAAAAATAATAATTTTTTTAAAATGTTGATGAAAAGTCTCCAAAAACTTCTAACCTATGAGGGATTAAGGGACATCACTGCCCTTTTTTTTTTGGCATGGTTTAAGGATTTCAGTGTCGATGTCCTCACCAAATTTCAGTTCAGGTAATGACATTCTGCTTACGTAAATTTACCTGCAGTTTCAACTGGATGCAGTACTCTTCACTTTGTGCCCAAAAGTATTGCGTGATGTTTCACAGTGCACAGCAGCATTTGATGAGTTGCACTCCAGAGATGCGTACATTTCATTAGCGAAGTTACATTGCAAATGTGAATATCTGTGCACGTTATTGAAACAAATGGTCTTTGGGCATAGTGTTGTGCCCACTGAAGTCAACAGCAAAACTCTTCTGACTTCCGAGGTGCAGTCACTGACCTTATGTGACAAAAAGGCACATTATAAATGAGTCTTACAATTTTATAAATGTGAACTTAGACATACTTGTAAAACACTACAGACATTTACAACCTGTGCTACGGCCATTTATGTTCTGCTATATGTAATGTTTGTCTGATATGTCTTAGGCTGTATTCAGGATGGAACATGAGGCTGCCGAATTGGAAAATCAGCATGTACATAGTGTATATGAAAGCACAGCCTCCTATTTCAATGACCTGCAGAGCAAAGCATGGCCTCGTGTTCGTCAGTTTCTGTTGGAGCAAAAGCCTGGCAGTCTCATTGCTGACATAGGTAAGTTTCTGTGGCTTTGGGGTGAAAAACCATGTGTCATTGTTTGTTTTCCATATTGAACTCTGCTGTGCAGGGATATTCCAAACAACATGTGAGAAAATGGACATTCTGTACCTAAAAATCAAAGCGAATGGAGAGAAATGTGCTCTTACATATCTTATTACTCTATCAGATAAAAACTTCTGTCTGCATGTGTCTATTTCAAAGTTAATGGAACAAATCACTATAATAACAATTACACTTTTGCCTTTCCTCAAGTGAGGAAAACCAGGGGCGCTTATCATGTCCTGATTCAAGGGGTGTGGAGATGGGGGCTCCAGGAAGGAACGAGGGTATCAGGGAAGGCCCAGGGCTCTGGGATGCTGTCCTTCCCATGGAGTTAAAGGCTAAAGAGGGCCCAGTCTTGTGAGGTCACAGCCGTCCTGTCCGTGAACCCCAGTTACACCTCTGGTGGGAGCAGGACTGCTGATCCTCACCCCTGCTCACACCTCCAAGCTGTCTCCCTGGCAGGTTTCCTCAGGCCAGTGCAATGGTGCCGGCAGCAGTGGGACTGAAGCGCAGCTGGTGTGTGCGAGTCACTCTCTGTGTCATTGATGGTGGGCACGAATCCTGAGTGGTGCTGTGACCTCATTTTCCAGGTTACAATACCCCACGGTGAAGACAAATAAATGCCTACAAAGTGAGCTTAATAATGCTCTCAAACATAACCTGAGGCACTCAGAGTAGTTCTATGTTTATTTAAATCAAGCCAGGATGTGTGAGTCCTAAAAGATCCAGGCTTGGTGTAGAGTTTGGGGTTTGGTTTAGTTTTTCCTCCTATCAGCACAAAAATGTCTTGTTACTTTGTGAAAGCTTGAAGCTAAACCCATGGGCATTTTTTAATTTGCTCTGGTGATGGAGGTAACTTTGTTTGAACTGGTCCTAATCACGAGATATGTAAGAGTACTCATAAGTATTTATGTCTTCTTTTGAATATTGGATTGCTTTTGAGAGTAGATGTGTTGATTGATAGCCTAAATCACAAAATCCGTTTTAATAGGATGTTTTTGGTTAAAAAAAATCTTTTGTTTTACACATTGCATACAAAAGATAATAGTATGGGATGTCTCTTGGTGCATGATACTCATATTTTTCCTTCATGAGGATAAATCACTCAGCCTTTGAATTTGTTTACATAGAAATTGATTATTGCATCTGTTACATGAAGGCTGTTCCTTCTAAAGGGACATAGGTCTCAGGCCACCTGTGACCCAGCTATTTATTTCCCCAAGAGGAGAGTAAAAATATGGAGTAACAGGTGGTCATGTGAGGGAACCAGACCTCTGACAGTGTAGAAACACACTACAAAAAATAGCCAAGAGGGGTAGCAGCATAAAATTGCCAGAAGAGAGTCTCTTCTGCTGTGATCCCAGAGGAAGGGAATTGTGGCTGGGCAGAAGGCCCCACCTTGAAGTTTTGTTTTCCTTTGGGGAGAGACAAGGCAGGGTGGGTAGGCCTTGTGTATATTCCAGTGCCTTAGAGAACAAGTAAGAGGCCATACCTTGCGTAAAGGCTTGTGTTTGACTTGGAACTTTGTGAATAAAACCAGACCCTGAGAAGGGGTGTTACTTTTTAAGTTCATCGAAGAACCAAAATTGTTGAACTGAGGCAGGGCACTCCATAGGCACCCTGGACATGAAGGGTACATGTGAGACTTTTGACTTTGTCACATCTTCATGAAAACTTATGTACTTTGCTTATACTTAATATTTATAGGCTGGGTCTACACTTGCCCCCAACTTTGAACGAGGCAAGTTAATCAGGGCGACGGGAGATTACTAATGGAGTGCTGCAGTGAATACGCAGCACTTCATTAGGCTAATTCTGCCCTGTGGCAACTTCAAAGCTTCAAACTTTGAAGTGCCAGCATGCGTGTAGCTATGGGCATTTCAAAGTCCCTTTATTTCTCCGCATGCCGGCGCTTCAAAGTTTGAAGCTTCAAAGTCGCCGCGAGGGAGAATTAACCTAGTAAAGTGCTGTGTATCCTCTGCAGCACTTCATTAGTAATTGCCCTCATTAACTTGACCCCTTCAAAGTTGGGGGCAAGTGTAGACAAGCCCATACTTTAGTATTTTAATAAATACTACTGCAAATTAAGATGACATACATACAGTAACATGAGGTACCAAAGGAGTTAGCAATATCAAGTTTCATTCTGATGTGGAAATGTGAACTGTTGCATTAATTTAGACAGAATAAAAGGCCTGAATCAGAGGTATTAACATTACTTTGTCTTTGCCCAACATTAAACAGTGTTAAAGAAGGTTCATGGTTTGATGCTGTTATAGAGACCTCCGCCTGCTCAAGTATGATGGAAATCACGCCGTATAATTAATGTTAAAGGTTAGAAACTTCCCAGTTAAAACACAGAAAAGGAAGAGACAACAAAAAAACAAACCCCACCAAAAATAAAATTGAGGCTATATCTAGATTTCAGGGATTTGTTGTCGGAAGTTTTTGTCAGAAGATATCAGAAGAGTGCGTCCAGACACCAAAGCAGAACTCGAGTGATCTGCTCAGTTGACAGAGAGTGGCTGGACTGCCTGGTCACTCTCTCAACAAAATGGACAACTGGAAGCACAGCAGGCAGGACTGCCTCGTGTCTCAGAAGCCCTGTCTGTTGACAGAGACTCTCTGGAATGTCCAGACTGGCCTTCTGTTGACAGAGATCCGTCGACAGAGACGTTATTCCTTGCGGGAAGCAGCCAGAGGCTGTCGACAGCAATGCTGCATTCTGTTGACTGACTGTCGACAGAACAGCTTGGAAATCTGAACACTCCTCAGGTTTTGCTGACAGAGTGCCAGTCAGGAAGGGATAGCTCAGTGGTCTGAGTGTTGGCATGCTAAACCTGGGGTTGTGAGTTTAGTCCTTGAGGCTGCTATTTAGGGATTGGGGCAAATAGATATCAGGGATGGTGCTTGGCCCCTGCTAAGAGGGTAGGGGACTGGACTAGATGACCTGCTGAGGTCCCTTCCAGTTCTAGGAAATGTGTGTCTCCAATTATATGTCCCCTAGACAATACAAGTACAAAAAGAGCAATCAAGGACAATAAAGCCATGGCAGAGAGACTGCATGATTTCTTTGCTTCAGTCTTCATGGCTGAGGATATTGGGGAGATTCCCAAACCTGCACCATTTTTTGTGGGAAATGAAACTGAGGAACTGTCCCAGATTCAAGTGTCATTAGAGGAGGTTTTGGAACAAAAAGATAAACTTAATGTTAACAAATCAGTGGGACTGGATGGTATTCATCCAAGGGTTCTGAAAGAACTCAAATGAGAAATTTCAGAGCTATTAACACTAGCTTGTAACCTGTCCTTTGGATCAGCTTCCGTACCTAATGACTGGAAGATAGCTAATGTGACACCAATATTTAAAAAGGGCTCTAGAGATGACCCTGGCAATTATAAACTGGTAAGTTTAACGTCAGTTCCGGGCAAACTAGTTGAAACAATAGTAAAGAACAAAATTGTCAGGCATGTAAGAAGAACATAATTTGATGGGCAAAAGTCAACATGGTTTCTGCAGAGGGAAATCGTGTCTTACCAATCTGTCAGAGTTCTTTGAAGGGGTTAACAAGCTGCAGATGGGGAGATCCAGTGGATATAGTACACTTAGATTTCCAGAAAGCCTCTGACAAGGTACCTCATGAAAGGTATATAAATTAAGTTGTCATGGGATAAGAGGGAAGGTCCTTTCATGGATTGAGAACTGGTTAAAAGACAGAAAGCAGAGGGTAGGCATAAATGGTAAATTTGCCGAATGGAGAGGGGTAACTAGTGGTGTCCCCCAAGGGTCAGTCCTAGGACCAATCCTGTTGAATTTATTCATAAATGATCTGGAGAAGGGGGTGAGCAGTGAGGTGGCAAAGTTTGCAGATGACGCTAAACTGTTCAAGATAGTCAAGACAAAGGCAGACTGTGAAGAACTTCAAAAAGATCTCATCAGACTGAGCGATTGGACAACAAAATGGCAAATGAAATTTAATGTGGATAAGTGTAAGGTAATGTACATTGGAAAAAAATAATCCCAGCTATCCTTACAATATGATGGGGGCTAATTTAACTATGACTAATCAGGAAAGAGATCTTGGAGTTATTGTAGATAGTTCCTTGAAAACATCCACGCACTGTGCAGAGGCAGTCAAAAAGGCAAAAGAGGATGTTAGGTATTATTAAAAAAAAGATAGAAAATAAGACAAGGAGTATCTTACTGCCCCTACATAAATCTGTGGTACGCCCACATCTTGAATACTGTGTACAGATGTGTCTCCTCATCTAAAAAAAGATATCCTGCCGCTGGAAAAGGTTCAGAAAAGGGCAACTAGAATGATTAGGGGCTTGGAACAGGTCCCATATGAAAGAGGCTAAAAAGATTGGGACCTTTCAGTTTAGAAAAGAGGGGGCTGAGGGAGAACATGATAGAGGTATATAAAATTATGACAGGTGTGGAGAGGGTGAATAATGAGAAGTTATTTACTTGTGCCCATAATACAAGAACTAGGGGACACCAAAGCTACGTCTACACGTGAAGCCAACATCGAAATAGCTTATTTCGATGTAGCAACATCGAAATAGGCTATTTCGATGAGTAACGTCTACACGTCCTCCAGGGCTGGCAACGTCGATGTTCATCTTCGACGTTGCGCAGCACCACATCGAAATAGGCCCTGTGAGGGAACGTCTACATGCCAAAGTAGCACACATCGAAATAAGGGTGCCAGGCACAGCTGCAGACAGGGTCACAGGGCGGACTCAACAGCAAGCCGCTCCCTTAAAGGGCCCCTCCCAGACACAGTTGCACTAAACAACACAAGATACACAGAGCCTACAACTGGTTGCAGACCCTGTGCCTGCAGCATGGATCCCCAGCTGCCGCAGCAGCAGCCAGAAGCCCTGGGCTAAGGGCTGCTGCCTACGGTGACCATAGAGCCCCACAGGGGCTGGAGAGAGAGCATCTCTCAACCCCTCAGCTGATGGCCGCCATGGAGGACCCCGCTATTTCGAAGTTGCGGGACGCGCAACGACTACACGGTCCCTACTTCGACGTTGAACGTCGAAGTAGGGCACTATTCCTATCCCCTCATGGGGTTAGTGACTTCGACGTCTCGCCGCCTAACGTCGAAGTTAACTTCGAAATAGCGCCCAGCGCGTGTAGCCGTGACGGGCGCTATTTCGAAGTTAGTGCCGCTACTTCGAATTAGCGTGCACGTGTAGACACGGCTCAAATGAAATTAATGGGTAGCAGGTTTAAAACTAATAAAAGAAAGTTCTTCTTCACTCAGAGCATAGTTAACCTGTGGAACTCCTTGCCAGAGGAGACAATGAAGGCTAGGACTGTAACAGACTTTAAGAAAGCTAGATAAATTCATGGAGGTTAGGTCCATAAAAAGCAGTTAGCCAAGGGTAGGAATGGTGTCCCTGACCTCTGGTTGTCAGAGGCTCGAGATGGATGGCAGGAGACAAATTGATTGATCATTGTCTTTGGTACCCCCACTGTGGGGCACCTGGTACTGGCCACTGTCGGCAGACAGGCTACTGGGCTGGATGGACCTTTGGTCTGACCCAGTATGGCCATTCTTATGTTCTTATGTTGACAAGACCCTCTAGTCCAGACATTGCCTGAGTGATGATGCAAAACAAACTTAAAACCCAATAAGAGCTCTTATGAAGAGAGTGAATGTAAGAATAGAGTCTCTTATTCAGCTAAACCAGGGGTCGCCAACTTTTTTTTTATTGAGGGCCACATGGCAACTTTTTACGTGTCCTGAGGGCCGAACACAAAATAGCCCCACACTGGCCCCCCATCCCCAGGTTTAATCCATCTCGGCTCCAAGCCCACCCCCCCCCGTTCCCAGGTTTCACCCCTCTCAACCCCAAATCTGCCCCCACGCTTAACCCCTCTCAGCCCCAAATCCAGGATTAACCTACCTCAGACAACGCCTGCTCTGCCCCGCTGCTCCTTCACAGTGGCTGCTGCCTTTCCTCTGTGTGGCCGCCCCGCCCAGCTCTCCTACTACCTTCTCCCATGTTCAAGGCAGGTGGCTCCCTGCCCTGCTGCACTGAAATAATGGAACTGAACTTAATTGGTTTAACGGCTGGATCCCTCCCACTGTCCTGCCAGCTGTTAAACCAATTAAATTTAGTTCCATTATTTCAGCACAGCAGAGCAGGGAGTGAGAGGAGGTGTCAGTGGTGGCAGCATCCGGAACCACAAGTGGCTCCTTAAAGAGCCACATGCAGCTCTGGAGCCGCAGGTTGCCAACCTCGCATCCCACACTCACTTTGCCAACTGGGATAAAATGGCACCGCTGCTGGCTTTGCAGGCTAGATGAAAGGGCTCTGCAGGCTGGATTCTGGCCTGCAAGCATTGGTCACCTGTGCGCTAAACAGTACCTCTTGGTTGGGAAGAAAGGCTTAGTTCTGTTCAAATCTTAGTTGGGAATGATACCCACCTTTCCACTTTCAGAAACTTGACAGACACAAGGGGGAGTAGCAACAGGATAGATAGTCTAGATCAGGGGTCGGCAACCTGTGGCTCTTTGAGGGGTCACTTGCGCCTCCAAGAGCTGCCGCCACTGAGTCCATGTGTGGCTTTGAAGGCTGCTGCCGCCACTCAAATGAAAACCTAAATTCAGTTGTGCACCATTGAACTAATTACATTTTGTTTCTTGTTTAACTGGCAGCAGCTGATGCTGCTGAGCAGTCAGCTGTGGCAGGGCAGGGAGCCCAGAATGGAAAGCCGACTGGGCAGGGAGCCACCCCACATGGGTGGACGTTAAGATGGCATGAAAGCTGTGCGGAGGAGAAGGGGCAGCTGAGCCTGCTCCTGCTGGAGCTGTGCAGCTGCACCGAGAAGGAGGTGATGGAGGGGAGCTGCAGGGGGAGGCAGCTGTTGAGGCAGAACTATGTGCTAAGGTGCATTAAGCCTGGTGGGAAGGGCTCAGCAGGGTTAATTCTGGGTGCAGCAGGGAGGTTGGGGCTCAGAGGGTTTAAGCTGGGGGCGGTGGGGGCGGGTTGGAGCTCAGAGAGGTTAAGTCTGGGGCCAGGGGTGTAGGTTAAGGCTCAGAGGGGTAAAGCCTGGGGGTGGGGTGGAGGAGGTTGGGGCTAGGGGGTTAAGTCTGGGGTTGGGGCCCAGAGATGTTAATCCTGGTGCTGGGGGGTGAGTTTGCGGCATGGGGGGAATAGGGGGCAGATTTGGGGGCTGAGGTGGGTAAAGTCTGGGGATAGGGGTAACAGCTTTCTGACTGGCATAAATCATTGTGTGTGCGCTGTTCTTGAAACGGGTGATAAAAAGCACGGCTTGACGTTATTTATTAAGGACTGCCTTGTATTCACGTGCATTGCGGCTCTTGAAGGATTGATTTTATAACTGAATTTGAAAAAATGGCTCTTATTGCAATTTCAGTTGCAGACCCCTGGTCTAGACAGTGCTTGGTCCTGCCCTGAGAGCAGGGGACTGGTCTCAATGACCTCTTGAGGTCCTCTCCAGTTCCAGGGTTCTATGATTCTGTGACTCTGTCATAGTAAATATGAGGGGAATGCAGGTTTTGTTGAGGTCCGTAGGAAGTATGGGGGCTGCTCAGTTACTGCTGGATGCATTGGGCTGGTGAGTGAGCCATGCTGTTACTCTGGATCCTGTCTCACCTTTCTGACTAGGGACATCACACCAGCTTCTGAGACTGAGAAGAGCTGGATTAGCTGTCTCAAACCACCATGCTGAAGCTGTGAGATACAGTTGATTTCTTGGGTCAGGTAAAAAGCGGAAGTGGGGGCGTGGGACGGAAGAAAGATAATGAGGGATGGAAAGGGACACATGAGAGAGGGAAGACAAAGCATTATTAAGCATGTATTAGGTTGGGTGGGGTCTTCACTGTTGAAGTGAGTGTAGTACTCCTTACTCATAGACTATTATGGTGTGATGTCATGATGATAATTCTTCCACTGCAGCTGATGTGATAATATAAATTCCTTTTTCTCCCTCAAGCATCTTTTTAAGGGTAGTTGGTGGATTGGGCCATCCTCTAATTATTTAGCCCATCAATAAGGCCTAATTTCTGAAGCTCCAATTTTGGTGTATTAATTTCCTGAACCTTATTACTGTTTTTTTACCATCTTAATGTTAACCAAATCATTGAGTGGCTTTTTCTGTTTAAACTTTTTCTTATCTCTTTACTTAAATAATTTCATATAGCCAGCCATTGTAGCAGTTCATAAACCTCCACCCATTTTTCACTAGTCAGGCTAACAATTATTACAGGAAAAAGTTTATTTGCAGCGCAAAAGTGTTTTTGGTTTCTTAATTCCAGAGTATGCACTGAGATTACAAAAAACAGTGCTGTAAGAGCTACCCTTCAGTTAACTGCATTAAAGGATTTTAATCAATATATACACAATTTCCATTTTAATTTAGTGTACCTGCTACTAACATAATCCATTTTACTTTTATTTTGATTTAACAACTCCCACTGTCTTATTAACACTCATATCTTAAGGTTTCATCACATATTTATGGCTTTCAATATATTAATCTCTTTCATTTCTCTTGAGCATTATTCTGCGGAATAATACTGGTTTTTTGCACCAGCAATCTGCTCTTTTTTTACCACGTTGAGCGGTTCTGCTGTTCTCTCACAGTTACTGTGCTGTCTTTGTAGATAATGTTGCATATTACCTTCAATGAAAGCAGTGGGGCTGCAGGCTGCAGTGCTGTTTCTAAAGATAACTCCGGACGTTAAATTTAATTACTAAGACTAAAATGGTTCTCTTTGCATAGCTGTTCTCCTGCCTCCAGGGTGTAAACTTTCAGATAGCATTCTCTACCACTGAGCCATAACAGGACTGAATGTTCTCTGATGTGATTTTGAAAAGTGCCTGTAATGCATATGGTATTGAAGAGCATTCTGGGATATTTCAGTTTAAAACCTCATCGATCCTTTAATATTACTAAACATACTTTCAGGTGGAACACACGTTCTTTAGATGCCCACTGCAATTACAAATGTGCACTTGTAGCTTATTAAAACAATAATAAAAACGGATGCGCCTGTAACACTGAAATAGTTCTTTGTTTCATAGAAACCAATGAATTTTGGTCATCTTCAAATCTGCATTTGGAGGTTAAAATTCCTTGACTTGTTTGTGCTCCAGATCCATATTCAGCAGTCGGGGGCAAATCCTTCCTTCTCCTCTGCAATCACAGAAGTCTCCATGGCTCTAGGAATGTTGCACAACATGGAGAGCATGGTTTGTAGGTTCTGGGAGAGTGGTACATAGGGTTGTCAGACGTCCAGCAATGTGTGGGACAGTTCCGCATTCCCACTACAATCCCGCATCCCGTATTATGCAAAACTGTCCAGCTGGACATTTTGCCTTAATGGGAGACATAGAAATTGTCATGAAAATTACCCCCGATCAGGGTTCCCGCAGCTGAGGCTGCTGACAGCGGATGGCGCACAGATGCTCCCAGACGCTGGGCGCCACTGCAGGGACCTCTGCCTCCCCAGCTGGGCTCAGTGCCAAGCCAGCTTCCAGAGGCAGAGCCGTGGGTTACCTGCACCCCCAACCTCTCGGCGGGGATTTCATGGCTGGTGCTGCTGGTGTGCTCAGTGCCCCAGCCACAAGGCTGCGGGGTGTCCCCCCAGCTGGGGATTCTACGGCTGGCACTGCTGACAGGGCTCGGTGCACCAGACGGTTCCCAGCTGGGGCTGCAGGTCCCCCGCATCACCCTGGCCAGGGATCTCCTGGCTGGTGCTGTTGGCAGGGCTGCATGTCCCAGCCGGCTCCCAACCATGGGACTGCAGGTCACCCTGCCCCAGTTTTTGGAAATGTTTTGTGAGTCAGGCAGCCCTGGCTGGGGATCCCATGGGTGGGGCTGCCTGTCCCACATAAGTTTTCCAAAAATCTGGCAACCCTGGTACATATGGCATGGAATTTAGGTCAACAGTGGCTACAGGTTGGAGATCAGGGGCTGGGCTGTAGGAGCCACTACTCTTCAGTGATCCTCTTGTTTGCTCCCTCATTCCTCTTGAAGGCGGTGCGTTAGGGATGGGGCTAGTAGCAGCTGTGTTGCAGTAGTCCATTCTCTTCTATCTCCCTAGCCCATCCACAGAGAATTCCACTGCACAGTTTTTAGGCTGTATGGGAGGAATGGGGCATAGCTGCATGTGCAGAATTTCTATTGACATAGAAAGGGTTTTTGCATTCTGACGAAATATATACATTGTGTGTCAGGGAAGAGAATTTTGGTCCTTTGTTTTATTCATGGTTTATTGATGATCTTACCTCTGTGCCATGAATTTATAAAGCTTTCTTGTTGCTGTTGTAGATACTGTTCCATGTCTGATTATATGAATATATAATTTTAGAGGGACAAAATGATTTCAATGGAATTGAGCAGGATCATTGCATTTTCTAGGATTGTTTTAAAATTAAAAGATTTTTGAGAGTATTTCAACACAAAATGTTTTTACTTTTTCCATAAGGGATGACCCGTGGGATGAAGGAATCTCATAATAGGGTGCTTCCTGTAATAAAGCTTATTGTTTTATAGGATGTGGGACTGGAAAATATCTCAGTATCAACAATCAGCTGTTTAATCTGGGCTGTGATTACTGTGAACCTTTGATAAAGATTGCGAGGAAGAAAGGCTGTGAAGTCTTGGTATGTGACAACCTTAATCTTCCCCTTAGGGATCAGTGCTTCAATGCAATCATCTCCATTGGAGGTAAGAGAATACAGTAGAATGTTTATTCTTTTCCAAAGTAAATATGAAATATTTTGGATTGTTTTTGCAGTTAGCTCTTATTCCTCATTGTGGTGATTATTTTTAAACCACTCAGCTATCTGTAAAATCTTATAAAACAGAGTTTTATGGTAGGAAAATTAAGAACAAATTTGTATTCCATTTAATTTCATGACACTGTACCATATATGTGTGTAGCCTTTGTACATACCAGGGAAAAAGGTTTGTTTTTAACTCATGTTAAGTGATGTGTATTAAGATTCTAGTGTAAACAAGTCAAGTTGTAGTTTTAAAAACATGTAACTAGTTAAGGCAAACATTTTCCCCCTGCTGTGGATCTACTTGGACCAACTAACCTGACCAAAACCTACGAGTCGGCTAGCATGTGTTAAGATTGTACCTTTTTTTCTGGAGCAGACATGGGATAAGAGTTCAGAACTACCTAAGGAATTTAGGTGCTTGATGTCCTGTTGAATTTCATTTTTAAATGTATTACCCATATCCTCTTGCATGTGTAAGACCTGATCTTCACTAGGATATTGTGTTGAGCTTAGATGACTTAGGTTGATTTTCCTAGCAATAAGTCCACACTACAGGATCTGTTCTGCCAATTTTAAGGGCTTCTAAGGTTGATTTTGGTAATCCTGCTTTCCATGAAGTTTAATACTAAATTTGACTTTCATGGTCGACTTTAGGATAGTGTGGACAGGGCGTTGTGAAATTGTGTTCTTGGCCTCCTGCAGTTATCCCACAGTGCCCCAATGTGGTCACTTTGGGCACTAGTTTCAGCTCTGCTGCTTTCCCAGGTGTTCAGGAAATGGCTCAGGAAAGTTTGAATTTCATTTCCTGTTTGGTTAGCATGGTGATCGGAGCAGGCAGCGCGTCAGCAGCACATCTGGCCGTGAATTCCCAGGGTCACAGACAACATCCGGGATGGAGTGTACAGGAGATCCAGGACCCTATTGCTGGGCAGAGGGAGTGGGGGAGATGAAGCTGTGGTGGCAGAACTACAAAGCAGCAAACAAACCGCAGACATCTATGGCAAAATCTCACAGGTCTTGGTGGAAAAAGGAGTTTCTCCCGTCGACCTCCTGCTGTGGGATTGGCAGGAAAATTGATTCAGGATATGTCAATTCCAGCTATGCAATTCATGTAGCTGGAGGTGAGTATCTTAAATTAATTTTTCCCTTAGTGTAGACCTGACCTTAGAGTGGCTTCTCCCCATGCCTGAGAAAAAGTGTGGGTAAAGCCCAGTATGCAGAGGACTATAAAGCATCTAAATCTAATGCCAGCAAAGGAGATAATACCCCAAAGTAACAGTATAACAGAGGAGAGAACTCTAGTGGAAAGAGGAAAATGGGATCTGGAGAAGGCAGTGATTAAGGCGAACTAATAATTAACCAGTATTTATAAATAAGCCAATTCCTCACGTCCCAGTTTCACAACCTCCTCCCCAATGGTTTCCTGATGTGGATGGCATGGCTGAAGTCGTGAATCCTTGGATGGCATCTGCAGGTGCTGTAGTGCTGCCCAGCTTAAAAAAAAAATCACTTGGTTCTGCCCCAGCTGTGATGGAGAACCTCTCCTGACTCCACTAGGGCTCAGAGGGTTCCCTGGTTTGGAATCACCCTTGGGTCTTGGCTGGCTTTTGGTGGGGAGTGCGAGATCAGCACGCTATTTCTCGCTCTCTCTCTCTGTCTGGATGTGGGGCACTGCAATGGTAGAGCCACCTGGTCCCTGCAGCTGGAGTCTCAGAACAGTGCAACACCTCTGTCTGGAGGAAGATGGAATTTAGCAGGGACCTTCTATGCTGTGCTGCCTCTCACTCAGCTTCCCAACTCAAATCAAAACGCTCTCCTTTTATTTTTTTGGTCGGGCTTCCCTTCATCTTACCCCCATCTCCTGGTGCCCATTAACTGGCTTGTGGCTGTGCAGCCCTGTCCTTTCTTTGGTCTGCAGGACTGCTTGTCCAGATCACTCCATGTAGGAGCCTCCATACTTGGCTCCAGGAGCAATTTTTAATTCCTTCTCTACCAACCCCGAATCAAAGTATGCTGGGAATGGTATCAAAGGCTTTGGTTGCCATCTGAGTTGTAGCCTTTTGGGAGGACCCTTAGAGGCTCAGACCAGACTCCATAACAGTGGACACCCAAGTCAATCGCTGTAAGGTTATGTCTATACCAGCGGTTCCCAACCTTTTCCAGACAGAGACCCATTTTGACAATTCAGGAAGACGTGGTGACCCAAGGCAATTCGAAAATGCGGAGTGTGGGAGAGAAGGGAAGGCAGAGCTGTAACTAGCTAATTTTGCGCCTGAGGCAAGAATATAAAATTGTGCCTCCTCATGTTTATATAGTCCTAATAGTTATTTCATAGCAAATGGGAAATATATTCATAAAAAAACACTACGTTTGTTATAGTTAATCAGAGTTGTGGTGGTGGAAAGACACTCATCCCCAAACTGCTCCTCCCCTCCCACCCCACCTCACCCCACAACCAGGGGCTAGGAGAATCACACTCAGGGGCTAGAGGAGTCTAAGGGAGTCACACAGAGGAGGTAGGAGTCACTCGGGCTGCAGAGGGCTAGAGAAGTCACACTCAGAGGCTAGGAGAGTCACACTCAGGAGCTGGAGGGGGCCAAAGGAGGCTAAGGGAGTCACTCAAGGGCTTCAGGGGGCTAGGGGAGTCACACTCAGGAGCTGAAGAGGTCTGGAGGGGGCTAGGGGAGTCACACTCAGAGGGTAGGAGTCACTCGGGGGATAAGGGTGTCTCACTCAGGGGCTGCAGAGGGCCAGGGGAGTCACACTTAGAGTCTAAGAGTCACTCACAGGCTGGGGGGAGCTGGGGAGACACAGGGACCCCAGCAGCTGGAAATCAGCTGGGGCGTGGAGTGCCGGCCGGCAGCGCCAGCTGCTTGGGTATGGGGGGAACCCCAAACCCCTGCAGCTGGAAGCCGGCTGGGGCCCAGAGCCCTGGCCAGTATGGGGGTGGAAACCCCCCATCCCTGCAGCTGGAAGCTGGCTGGGGCTGGGGGACCCCCGACCCCGTGACTGGAAGCCAGCTGGGGCAGAACCCTGGTGGGGGATGGGGAGGACCCCCAACCCCTGCAGTAGGAAACCAGCTGGGACAGAGCCCTGGATGGCAGCGCCAGCTGTGGGAGCCCTGCTGAGGCCTAGGGGGGAACCCCATCTTCTGTAGAGGCTGGAAGCCAGGGAGCTGATCACCTCTGCCCTCCCTCCCAACCTCAGACTCAGGCCCCCATCTTACCTGAGCTGGGTGCTTCTCCTCAGGTATGCAGTTCTCTGCCCTGCAGCTGAAATGGTTCTCAATTTAATTGATTGGCTTAACTGCCTGACTGTTGTTAATCCAATTAAAAAATTTAGAACCATTTCAGGAGTATCAGAGGGGTAGCCGTGTTAGTCTGGATCTGTAGCAGCAACGAAGGGTCCTGTGGCACCTTATAGACTAACAGAAGAGTTTAGAGCATGAGCTTTCGTGAGTTAACTCACTTCTGCATCTGAAGAAGTGAGTTAACTCACGAAAGCTCATGCTCTAAACTCTTCTGTTAGTCTATAAGGTGCCACAGGACCCTTCGTTGCCATTTCAGGAGTGTGAATGGCTTCTTAATAGCCACCTGTGGAGCCACCCAGCCCAATGTAATGGTAATGGTGACCCATGTTAGGGTCCCAACCCACAGGTTGATAAACCCTGGTCTATACTATAATTAAACACCCTTGGCTGGCCCAAATCAGCTAACTCAGGCTTACAGGGCTCAGGCTTGTGTACTCTTTAACAGCAGTGCAGATGTTGAGGCTCAGTCTGGAGTCCAGGCTTTGGGGTCCTATGAGTCAAAGTCAGCTGTCATGGGCCAGCAATGGGTGTTCGATTGCATCATAGACGTGCCCTATGTTACAAGTAAAAAGACCACTCCATAAGTGGTGAGTAAAATGCCATGCCACAAACACAATACGTGCTTCAGTATGCTCAGAAGCAAACTTATACGCAAACAGGTTTTACCTCCCTTTGCTTTCACTTTCTCATTTATGAGATTCAGGCCAGATTCGGCTCTTTGCTGTCTCTGCACAATCCCACTGATAGCAAATCAATCTCGAACAGCTGCCTGCTTATATAATATGTATTATGTCAGTTACTATCCTGTCAAGAATAATTGTGCTCATCACATTTTTGTGCAAGTAAGAAGATGCCCTGAGGTTTGGTGTACCCATGTCCATCAAATTTTAGACTAATAAAAGCTCTTTGTTCCACTTTTGGAGATTGGAAAAAATGTGTGTAATGGATCTTGGGTGACCCTGGCCCTAGCAGAATCACATTCACTGAACATGTGTTCATATGCCTTGTGAACTGAGTATGGCCTTCGAGCCACTTATTGGCTGCAAGGAGATTATGTCATTTTAGCCATGAAGAGAATTTGACCCATTATCTGAGTCTCTTTCATACAGGAACTGTACAGGTGGTGTTGCCTGATTGTCTGTTACTGGTGGTGGACAAAGATCAGATAGCCATCCTGATTTTTTCAGTTCTGTCAGTTGCCTGTGATACCATTTACCAGAAGGTGTCGTGAGGATATGTGACTTGAAGTGTATTAAGTGTGAGACACACGCTCTGCTCTGTCTGTATCTCATTTGATCCCAGTGTTGGAGAAACTGGGGTTTTGCTGAAAGTGAGCTGGTTGAGCCTTGATCCGGGTAAGAATGAGGTAGCACAGACAGGATGGGGGAGAACTAGTAGAACCTATGATTGAGGGTGCATGCTCACTGTTTGTTCCTAGGTGTAATTGTGAGTCCTTAGCTGCTCCTACTTGTCCAGTTAACATCAATGGGGTTTATCACATGCACTTGGCAAGAAGGCTGCACACTCACTTTCACATTTTTGACCAGTTAAGACTCAGCTAGTTGGAGTAAGATGCATGTATGGTTGCAGTGCTGTTCACATAGGGCCACACCTTAAAATTGTTCAGAAATTTTGGCTAGCTCTAATTAATATGTAGCTCAACAGGAAGCACATTAATCTTCTATTTTGTGACCAGCCGATTTCTGGATGAAATTTAAAGTGTTGGCTTTCACATGTAAATCCCTGAGTGGTTCAGGTCGTTGCCTACTTCAGTCTGCCTCTTATCCTGTGTGGTCCATTAGCAGCTATGAACAGATGAGATTCTTGAGCCACCAGAACCCTTGTTCAAATTAAGGTCAGGTGTTCTCAAGAGTGTGTTTTCTGCTTCCTTTCCTGGATCAGTGAGAGCCTGGAACTGGTGGCTTTCAGGCCATGATGAAAAGCTTATTGGTTCTTCCAGGCATCTTCTATGAAAGAGGGGAGTAAGTCAATGGGCCTGTGAGTTCATGGAGAAGCGTTATAATGTTTTTAGCTTTGTTAATTAGTTCAATTCATATGATACTTTATATATCCACCTGGGGCTTTGGATAAACATACTTTCAATATATCTAAATTAACACGTAGTATTCAGAAATATTAGTTTAGTATTCAGTCATCTTTGGTTGTCATCCTCAGAACTTTTGCATGTTTGAGATACTTTCATTTAAGTTAGTAGGAGTGCAGTGGTTAAATGGGTCAGGGAGTCTCAGCTACTCACTTGTGGCTTAAAATTCTCCATTCAGGACATGATTAAGGTTAGATGGGACAGTGGATGGAAATTTGATACAGATACTTCGCTATTTGTTTCAGTTTGGAACACAGGCTGTAAAATTTCTAAATTCTCCACAAAGGAAAATTCTGAAAAAAAAGAAAAAAAAGTTTGTTTGGATTGATTGAAAAGTTTTTGTTTTGATTGTGTTGTGAAATGTTATAAGGCAAACAAGTTTAAAATAAAAATTAATTTGAAAATGAAAAGTCAAAATGTTTCATTCTGAAAACACTGAAAAGGAACATTTTGACATTTTTTGATTTTTTTTTCAGTTTTTCAAAGTGAAATTTCTGTAAAATTGACACAGTGTTGCCAATGATTTCTGTTTCGATGAAACTACATTTTCTGATGGGAAATAGTTCTGTCAAAGTTTTCTGACCAACTGTAGTTAAGGGGTGGTGGTAGGAAAGTATGGAGAAGGTTCGTACTGTTATTACCTTCTGCTGTACTTTGTCTATGGCTAGATAAAGGGTGAGAATTAAGCAGCTCACAGGTTGGATGTAGTTCACCAGGGTTAGCCCTAGCAGGCTGCTGCATGCTTTATTTATCTGAGTGTGCACAGAAATGGCCTCTTGTAGCTCCAGTTTGCTGCAGTTTGCCACCAGATACTTTAGCCAGACTGCGACCAGTGGGGGCTGGAAGTAGCCATACTGGCAGCTGCTCAGGTAAATAAAGCATCTGGCAACCCTCCAGAGGCTAACCTTTATGAACTGTGTCTGGCCCATGGGCCCCTTATTGCCCACTTCTGTGCTAGGTGGAAGATTTATGTTTCCAGCAAATCAGTTGAAATCTTTTGGGGGCAGTAAATTTACTGAAGATTATTTTAAAAAATAAACAGTGTAACAATTGCAGTATTTCACCTGAAATGCCTTTCCTTCCTTCCTTCACAGTGATTCACCATTTCTCAACTAAACAAAGAAGAATCAAAGCAATAAAAGAAATGGCAAGGGTGTTGATACCTGGAGGTCAGATCATGATTTATGTTTGGGCTATGGAACAAAAAAATCGTCACTTTGAAAAACAAGATGTATTTGTTCCATGGAATAGGGACTTGTGCTCTCGGCTTCTTTCAGAACCTAATCAGTCTGGACACAAGAGTGATGTTGGACATATTGTTAAGAAACACCCACAGCAACTGGAAGGCTCTGAATGTAGTTACCCAATAAATCTGAAACAGAAACTTGATACAAAAAGTTCCTATTGCTTAGCCAAAACCTGCTGCATGAACATGTCTGAAGAAGAGAAAAACAAATTCTATAGTGCTCTTGGGAGATCTTTTCGTTCATGGTTTTTCTCAAGATCCCTTGATGAATCATCCTTAAGAAAGCAAACTGAGAAAATGAAAACTCTGAAGAATGGAGGAGGATGGGCAAACAGTACCATATCCATTCAACCATCAAGACATTGCAGTTTAGACTTAGGTCACCATGGGCCACTGTTAAAAGGACAAAGCTTAGATGATGATGAAGTGTTTATGGAGAATGTACCTCTGAAAAAAACACAATGGATGACATCCTCAGGTGTAATAAGGGATTTAAATGGAGAACATGATGGGTTAGTTCTGAGCAAGAAAGAAGAAACAGCTTTTCTGAGTGGTCCTACGAAAGACAGGGACTACAACAGTGCTTATAGTAAAGATGAAGATGGTAAGCCTACTGCTAGCAAACTCTTCCATAGAACTTCAACAACTGACTCCACTGATTCTATTCTGGATGAAGCAATGGCCGTTGGAGACCAGGTTGTTGATGTGCTGGATACAAAAGCCTTCATGCGGTATTATCATGTTTTTCGTGAAGGAGAGTTATGCTGTCTACTGGAAGAGAATGTGCCGGAACTTCATATTATTAATTGTTGCTATGATCATGGGAACTGGTGCATTATTGCAGAGAAAATAGGAAAATAACTGTAAACTGAGCAAATCAAACACAATTTTGAAAATTGAAACTTTGAACACTGCTTCTTGAAGGTGTTCTGTGGTGTTGTAATTATGCAATATCAAAAGGAATTTGAGTCTCAGATAGTCCTGTTCCACCCATTTCTGATTTTACTTTGTATATCCATAAATACTGTGTATAAGAATGTAAAAGGCAAACAAAAATACTTGTGTTTTATTAAAGATAGGCATTTGAGAGTTTTATATTGCTTTTAGCAAATGCTTGTTTTTAAATGTACTTTTGTATGGAAAAATAAACAAAACATTTTTATAAGATGAGGTTCAGGACATCTTCTGTGAGAAATATTTGCCCAGTAAAAATCTTAAAAGCTTGGTACTGCAAACACTTAAGCATTTACTTAGTGGGATCCTGATTCAGCAGTTCATGCTTGTTTAGCACATAACTTACGGACATGCTTAACTTTAAGTTCATGCCTAAGACTCAGTTTGGATACATAATTTAAGTTGAATACATGTTTAAATACTTCGCTGAATTGGAGTCATTAGGGTGAACTACTGAAGGCATAAATGTTTGCATGATCAAGGCTTCAGTCTTCTGAGCTTTATGCTTAGCATTCTGAAGAAAATGGGACAACTCTGTCTAAGATTTTGGTTTTCTTGTTTTTTTTAAACAATCTAGTTTATGCATCAGAGCTAAGATGATCAGAGCTAAGAAGGTGAGACTGAATCTTGTGTCCTTTACCACAAATACATAAGTTTTCTACAGTTTTGCTTATCTGTAAATACAGTTTACTAAGACAAATTTTAATAACCGTTGTTTATAAATAGTAACAGAGAGGTAGCTGTGTTAGTCTGTATTCTAACAAAACAAACCAGCAGTTGTGTAGCACTTTAAAGACTAACAAAACAATTTATTAGGTGATGAGCTTTTGTGGGACAGACCCACTTCTTCAGATATACTTTAAAGTCTTGAACGTGCTACACGACTGCTGGTTTGTTTTGTTATTTAGAAAGAGTACAGAAAATCAAATGTACAGTAAATCCTTGATTGAAAGGACTGATGGGGGAAGGGGTGTCCGTTAAACCCGAATGTCTGTTATATCAGAGGGTTAACTGAGACCCACCTCTGCCAGGTTCTCCCAGTCCCAGTGTCCCTCCCCTCCAATAACAAACAATAAATTGCCCACTACTCGCCCACTGCTGTAGGAGCTGGAATCCAGTGCCACTCACAGCTGGAGGTGCCCCCATGCCGCACGGAGGCAGGGGCCACAAGCCATGCAGCTGGAGCTGTCCCCGTGCTGCTTGGCTGGAGCTGCCCCTGTGCTGCGTGGCTGCAGGGAGCCTGGCACCGCATGGCTGGAGTTTCCAGAGCCCAGTGCGTGGCTACAGGAGCTGACGCCACCCCTGGAGCTGCAACACACTACTCCCACCAGGTGTGAGGGCGTATGTGAGTGCCGTCTGCCCGCACATGTGCCCTGCCCCGGTGGGAGGAGTGTATGGCGGCTCCAACAGCGACGACTGTCCAGGCAGCATCGGGTCCGGCAGCTGGGATAAGTCCTTTACTTTTTTTTTGGTGGGGGTGTGAAATATAGGACTTTACGGGCTCTGATTAAATGGAACAACGGGGGTCTGGTGGACGTCCATGGTTCCTGAAGTCTGCTAAATCGGGGTCAGTAAAATGGAGGGTTTACTGTATTTGAGATACACTCATCCCTCGTTTAACGAGTACTTTACTTACGAGTACTCACTAAGATGAGGGACACATATACTTATCATTGTTCACTATGCGAGGGAACTTCCCCTGCTTACATGAGCCAGCCGCGGGGTTCCTGGCTGGGGCGTGGGGAGATCCGCAGCCCCACCCAGCCCTCTCCCAACACTCCAACTGTGGCAACTCTCTGTGCACTCCACCGCCCCATCTGTTCCCAACACTCCCCCAGCCTGCAGCTCCCCACACACACTCCCCACCCGGCCTGCTCCGGCCCATCCCCAAACCTCCTGGCCTGCCGCTCCCCCCCCAGGTACCGCTGCTGCAGCCCAGAGGAACAAGCTGCTACCTCCTCCATCAGAGCTGCCACCAGGTTTTAACTCTCCCTTCCACTCATGGCCGCAAACTGCCCCCTGACTTTAACCCTCCGCAACGCCCCCAATCCAAGGTTCACTTACCTTTCCAAAGCAGCGCCACATGGTGCCACTCCTTCCCCAAGTTAGGAGCACTAGGAACCAATCAGAGACTTTTACATGTATTTTAATGGTAATTTAATGTCCCTCTTATGAGTTTTTGCCTACGAGCAGAAAGGTGGGAACCAATTGTGCTCTTATAGTGAGGGATGAGTGTAAATACCTTTATTTTGAGAGAAACATGGGGAGCATTATGTAAAATTAGTGTAATTCTTGAGCATCTCTGCTTAGTTTAAAAGACAGATTTCGTCTTGGATCCACGAACATACTTAGGTGACAATGTACTTTCTTAAAGGTATCCTAAAAATGTAGAAGATATGACTCATGTATGTAAGTAAAACATGACAATTAAAATAGCAAACTTCTTAAAATGTGTCTTCCATACTTAAAATGGGACATTAAAAGGTCCCTGTGCCTCTAGGTGCCAGAAACTAAAGAACCCTTTTACAAAGGACTAGAGAATAACTCTGATGTCTTAGGCAGATTTCCCTCTCTCAGGTCTGATCTACACCTAAAGCTTAGGTCAACCTAGCTATATGGCTCCAGGTTATGAAAATTTCCTGTGCTGTGCAATGTAGTTAAGTTGACCTAACCCCCATTACAAATGCAGCAAGGTTGGCAGAAGAATTTTTCACTACCATTGTAATATGAAGGAAAAATCTCTTCTCTCACTGTAGTAAGTGTCTACATTAACACGGCGTAGCTTCAGCATTGTGGCCGTGGAACCATGGTGCTTGTTGTATAGATACACTCTCAGTAAAGTACTACCTATGATCTGTGGTAAATTTTCTTATGGCACCCAGCATCTAATCACACTCATGTGACATAAATTAGCCCACTGTTACTCACCACTATGAGTAATGCTTTATGCTTTATTCCTTAAGTAACCTGATTGATTTAGCGGGGACTACTTGTGGAATAAGGTGCCACTTGGCAAGGTTAAGAGTATCAGTCTCATTTTGAGTCATTGAGTTCAGTGACCAGACTGAATTGACATCAGGACACAGCCATATGATGGCTCTGTTTGCATATGCAGTCAATGCTGTTACAGGGCCAAATTTTTCATTTGGTCAATGAAGTTACCCTGGGCACCATCCTCACCTGGTGTAAATTGGCGTCGTTTCATTGGCTTCATTGATTGCCCCCTCTGTATTTGCAGCCGTTTAACTGAGTATTATAATTTGACTTTGGTAATTAAGATGTTTGACTAATTACTCAGAAAAGAAATTGAGCTACTGTGTATGAGGAATTTTAAAAAGAGCAAAACTACTGCAAATGCTTTTGAAGTTACCCATTCTACAATATGTAAATTCATAGCTTTTAGCTTCTTCAGTACAGGTAGGCATCTCCCATTGGCTAGCATGCTGGCTCTCTGTAAGCATTGTTAGGCACCTATCTCTTCCCATGTATTGTATAAGGAACCTAGGTCTCTAACCCTTTTGTGAACTGCAGTTGTGTTCCTGAGATTTTCTAGGCATGCAAAAGTTAGGCACTGTGACTCTCAGCATCGCAACATCTAAATCTTGTCCCTTTGCGGATCCAACCCAATAAATGTCTTACCCTGAACAATGTGACATTTTCAACCCTTTGCGCCCCCATGTGTGATCCCAGTGCTTATTTGCTTAGGAACATATATTAATACGTTCAAGTGGTGAATGCCATAGCATAGCTCATGATCTGAATTAAATAAATACAATTCTTGTACTATTTGTTAAGATAAAACCCTCATTGATGTCATAACTGCAGGATTTGGCGTTACTGGGCAAAAGTGAAGTTTGGATTTGCGTCTTCTCTTTAGTCATAGAAAGTTCTAGAAGTAAAATTCTTGTCCTGTTAAAGCCAAAAACTCCCATTCACCTCAGTTGGGCTCCAGGTCACCAACCTGTTACCTTGAGATCTTTTGATCAGAAGAGGAGAGATGCCCCCTTTCCTTCTGTTTAACTTAATATTTAATGTTATCAGTGTGAAATGGCTGGTGATGGCTGCTATTTTAACTTTTAAAATGCATAATTTAAACTGACACCTGCAATAAAAACATTACAATTGAGCAAATTTATTTTTGATGGAACATGAAAATACAATATTTGATAAATGTAATTTTGCCTTTTTTGGAGTAAGTATGACTATTTATAGGTGCAAAAGCTACTGTTTTTCTACACAAGATAGTTCATTTACCTTCTTTATAGCTGAAGAAGGCAATTATTTTAAAAGCACAAATGGGTTATGAAAAGCTATAAATTGTTGTAAAAAAGTGTTAATCTGTGGTAAGTGCTGGTATACTTGTTGCTTGTGTGTAATCTTTAAATCGGTACTCAATTAAGGATAGGCAATGTGTTACAATAGCCTAGGAACACATCTATCCGGACTGGTAATGAACACTCTGATTGTGTTCTATTTAAAAACCATGTCCTTGATCTTGTCACAACAGCTGCACTGAGTTGAAGTCACATGTGCACTCCATGGGCTTAAGTAAGTCATCTATAGAGGATTTACTTATATGATACATTTGTACAATTTGAGGCCCATATTTATGCATCAGTGCATCTTGGGTGGTTCAGTGTTAGTACTTAGATCAAATATACAGTTCTCTATCTCTATTGTGAGTTCTTGTTACGCTTATCCTGTGTTAATTCTGGCAGCTCCTCATAATTGTAACTTGAATCTGCTGTGTTTAAATGATACATTATAAGCATTCTTAGTCCCCATATTAAAATTCAGGTATCGTTTGTCTGAAAATACGTCATGCTCCATTCAAATATTATTTATTGGAAACGTTATATAGTTTAAGGTGAATTAATAAAGATGACATTCACTTGAAACTGTGTCTGGGAAAGTTCTTACTGCACGTCTAAAGCAGTTCTTTGCTGTTAGAATCAGAATTAATTGACACTCAATTAATTGGAACATTGCAACACTTGAATCCATAAGCTCCTATTTCTAGTACTTCAGAACTTATCTGTGAGACATAGGAGAGAGATTACTGAGGTATTTCCTAGGCTTGTTTACGTGTAGATTTTGCACCAATTTAAATCAATAGAAAAGACTGCTTAGTTCAGTTTGGCGCAACTGTCTGTTGTTTTTACTGTTGTATTTTGTTCTGGTTGACTGCATCCACACCAGAGGGTTACACACACTTAACTAACTTGGTTTCTTTAGTAAAAACACCATATGTAGACTAGGTATTAGGATCAGACATCTAAAGGTATAATAGGTATCTAAAGAGGCAGATGGTGATTGTCCAAAGGCAGTTGGATGCCTCTGGGCATTGGAAAATCCCACCAGGTGTCTATCTGCATCCGTAGGCCTGAAATACCTTTACAAATCTGGACCTGAGTGAATTGTCATGCCAGCTGATTTGGGGCTTGGGAAGCAGGACTCTCTAACTGCAGTGGCCTGGGCTCTGGAGCCTGGTGAAGAGGGGGAGTTTGGGAGCTTGAACTACTTCCTGATCTCTACTGTCTACATCATCGTTTAGCCTGAGCCACACAAGCCTGAGTCAGTTGGCACAGGCCTGCCAAGAGTGTCTAATTGCAGTGTAGTTGTATCCAAGGAGAGACTTTCAAATACCCACACCCAAACTTGCATGCAGCTAACAACTTTCAGAGAGCAGTAATATATGGGGCCGAATAATCTACCAATAAAAACTCTTGATGCTACTCCACTCTCATACCCCAACTTGTGATTGCCATTTGCATTGTAGCATACAGGTTAGAGGGAGAGGGTGTTTGAGTTATTTCTTCATGTTAAAATGGCCAGAGTTAAAAATGGCCTATGCTATTGTAGAGACCCAGTCTATAGTTATTATGGGGGTGACCATAGCAACTCCCATATATAAGGCTATATTAAGTTTTGCACAAAAAGCAGGGTTTTAACCTCATCATTTTATATTAAAATACTATGTGTTCTCTCCAGAATTATAGCACTTATTTTCTGTAAATCCTCTGAAAATTCCTTCTATCTTCAATTTAACTTGTCAGTTAGTTTAAGAATTCTAAGTGATTAAAAATGGGCCCTTTTTAGAGATTTAACTCCCAGTCTCTGTTTATTATCCCCTCGTAATGTCAGTAACAGAATAACACAAACTCTTCAAATGTCCCTCATAGTTAAACACATTGAAATTATGTGCATAATAAGTGACATCTGTACATATTTTTAAGGATTGATGGCCATTTCCATTATTCTTCATAAACAATAGTTTTAAATGACCAATGCAAGACGCACGAAGTGTGGCATCCTATGTGAGATAAAAATGAGACTGAAAAGCATAGGTCTTGACAGAAAACATTTGCACGTATCTCCATCACCATTAATCAGGCTTGTGTACGCCAAAGTCCGGTCATTAAGTCCCTGCATCCCTGGACTGGGGCCTGCTGAGTTACTGCGTGGGGATGGTGTGGGCTCAGTGTTAGTTACATGCAGATCCTGTGGTGGGATGGAGCATGAACAGTGCAGATGGACTCTTCAGAAAATAAAGCTGTCAGACTCAGTTAGCCTCCACCTAGTAAGTACATGTTGTCATTCTTGGAAATGTATAACTTGGTTAAATTTCAGTGACATTTCAGGAGACAGCAAAAGCGTACCTCTGATGTGAGCGTGATGCCCTGGTGAATGTCAAGTCCTTTCTCCAGAGCACAGATGCTCTCTGTCATCTCAGAAATGGCTTTAAGAATGTTTAATGCCAGCAAAACAGAAGAGATCTCATACGGTTATCAAGTCCAACCCCTCGCCAAAAGCAGGACCAGTGTCAACTAAATCATCCCAGTCAGCGTTTTGTTAAGCCGGGACTTAAAAACCACTAGGGTTGGAGATTGCCCCCATTTCCCTAGACAACCCATTCCAGTGCTTCACCATCCTCCTAAGCAAACAGTTTTTCCCACTATCCAACATACACCTCCCCCACTGCATCTTGAGACTATTGTTCCTTGGTCCGTCCTTTGAAGCCACTGAGAACAGCCTCTTTCCATCCCCTTTTAACCCCCACTTTTTAAAAATAAAAAATAGCAACATTATTTAATATCTGCAGCCTTTTGCAGACATCCCTGAGCCATGACCCCTTTCAGGGAGCCACAAGATGGCGTATTTTCTCTAAACCATGTTCTAAAAGAGGGTGGAATGGTTTCTGCTGTCACCGTCCCCCAAAATTCAAAGTTATTCTTAGAAACATCTGGTGTCTGCTCCATGCTGCCTCCAGTCTTGTTCACAGTAACCACACACAACTTTAGCATTTCTGTCCCTCTCCACCTCCCCTGTTCTTTCTGTCCACTAAGACAGCTAGACCAACACGCTCTTTCTCAATGAATCTGTCTCGAGCTGATAGGATTAGCTATACTCTCCTGGTCACTGTGTCTCTGTCCTTAGCTCAGCTCATGGCCGTTGGGTTGTCTTTGAATCTTGTGCCTGCTCACTTTGCTACTCAGTCAATGTAAGTGCACCTGCCAAAGTGTGGCAAGACAGTGATGCTCTTCAAAGATGTTCAGAGTAATCTAAGGCCAGATTTTCCCTTGCCTTACACTTTTACCTGTCCAATATAAGGATGCACCAAACATTCAACTTAGTAGCATGCGTCATCCACTTTGCACCGTTGTAAATGGTTATTTAAAGTGCAAGACAATAGAAAATCAGGCTTGCTAAAACTGTGATCCATTGTAAGGCTGATGATGGTTGGGGGGAACCTGTTAAGATTATTGAGTCCCATTCTGAGCCCCTCTTCTTATTATTATGGTCTTTAGTACACATTACTGTACAAGGGGCACGTTCCATTCAACCTTTTAAAAAGGCGAGGTGATTCATTGTGGATTTGACCCAAGCACATCAGTCTTGTTTAGCCCACCTGCAATTTAATAATCTGCTCCAATTTTCTTTTTTATCATCTTGTCTCTAGTAAAGCTATAGTATGGAAATATTTTTATAGACCAATCTCAATAACATTACATAAGGGGTTAGTGTTAGAAGACTTGGGAATAATTAGATTGCCAAAGTGATGTGGAAAATATGTCAGAAGAAAAGAGAATGTAAATTGTATTAGCAGTGCTATGGATTTTGAACAATTCTAGGAGAGAGATATCCTCTTGCAACATTTTACATGGTGTTGTAAACTCTTTTAGCTGAAGCAGGTTTCATTTAGTGAATGGTGTTAGAATGCCCTCTTCTGGAAAGAAAATGTAATTCAACTGTGTTTACTGCCTAGATAACTGGCTTGTGTGTGCTAGTTTCTTTAGGGAGCAAAGGAAAGGCATAGCCTCTGTCCAGAGAATCTTACCTATGGATTTTAGATTTGCTCTCAGTCAGAGCTGAGACGAAGAAGTTGATTAGCAACAGCAGATGTTTTCTCAGTGTAATAACATGGAATGCTATTGAAATACATAGTTTTGACCTAAAGGCTAGGGAAAATGTGAAAATAACAGCAGTCACTCAGACCTGCTGACAGAAGTCACTCAGTCACTCAGACTCACTCAGGCCTGGTGACAGAAGTTAGCCTGTGAGTCAGCGCTCTGATCACTTAGGGCAGGTCTACGCTGCAGGGGAAGGTTGAATTAAGGCATGCAATTTCAGCTACAGTAATTACATAGATAAAGTCAACATAGCTTAATTGGGGGCTCTGTGCTGTCTCCACTAAGTGAGGTGGACAGGAGCCTACATGCCTATTAATTTCCCTTACTCCTAATGGCGAGCCAGTCGACAGGGATGCCCTGTAAATTTGATTTACTACATCCTCACTAGGGTGAACTAAATCAAACTCCAAAAGATCGAACATGGCGGAGTCGATCTTCATTGTAATGTAGATGTACCTTGAGGCACCAATCACTTTCCCTATAGAAGTCTGATTGGAGACCTGCAGCAAATTAGCTGGGTGGTTTGGGAGGGCTGACAAAGCAATTAACAGGATAAAAGAAGTCACAAGGACAAAAGAAGTGGGGAAGGTTTGGGATAGTTAGTGCACATTGTGTAGTTAGTCTCACTGCTCTTCCCTGCTCCTCTGGGTAAGGGCAAGAAACACTGTAAATATTTCCCAGGACTGTACTGATGTTGCTGATGGGAGTATAAATAAAGACACATGATGTTGCCACTTATTGAAGAGTCTGCCAGGTTTACAGGGGCATCAGAGGGTGGGGGTAGAGTGTCCCTCCTGTAGGCCTGTGCCAGGTGTCTCTGAAATGTGATATGCTCTTTGGGATCTTTCTCAGTGCCTCTGCTGTCTGCCTGGCTGTGGTGAGACAGTACTAGTGTGTCAGAACTATGGAATAAAACAACTGATTGGGCAGTGTGCCTGCTTCCTTGCCATGGGACCAACAAACCAGGTCGGGTTAATGTTCAGTCTTTGGCTAGGGCAAAATACTCTTGCTACCGGAGTCTGACTTAGTCCTTACCAAAGAGCCTCGTCTCTAATTTTGATCAAGCATAGCCATTCCATTCCAGATTAAACTAGTCTGTGAAAAATGATGTACCCTGATGGCATTGGCCAAAGCCAGTTTTTTGTATGTCTGAGAAAAATGCAAGAGATGAGACATGGATGGATAATGCTATTTAACAAGACACATGCGGCATCCCCAGCCTGCTTTAAACGGATGTTTTATTCATTCACATGGCCTAGCAAAACTGGATCCTGAGAGAGGCTAGAGGTCTAGAAAGTCCTTTTGAAGCTAATAGCAACCAACAGTACAGTGTGATTGCTGTGATCAGGCCCTAAATGTCAGTTATAGAAGCGCTGGAAGTTCCTGCTCAGAGGGCTGTTGGATAATTGTTTTTGACAAAAGAGGCTCTTTAATTATTTTAAACAAATTATGTGTGTGTGTGTGTATGTGCACATGCATGTGCAGACAATTCTTTTGTTCTTTTCTTCCTCCCACACTAAATAAATCAGCCAGCTGGGAAAAAAATCAAAAAGGTTTTCTGTGCATTGTAATGTGATTGCTATTGTTCCTCACTAGTAATTATAATTTATGAATGGGACATGGACTAGTTAAGAAACAGGAAGCCCAGGAAACAGTTATCTCTGTATAAATAAGGTTCCTTGTTATGCGTATGGCGAAAGAATGTACATCTACGCTGTGGTCAGAAGTGCTTGTTTTAGAAGTAGGTTGATACCTCTAACTTGACAATGACACTACTTCTCTGAAGTGGAACATTAACTCTGAGGATTTAGCTTTTTGGTTTCAGAATAGATTTTGAGACAAACATAATTCCCTGGAAAGTGCATTTAAATATATATTTTAATTCAATCAGCCTTCGTAGTGGAACATATGTTTCCAGCCATCCTGGAACCCAGAATTTACCCAGAGGTGTTGCTAGCAAGTGCCAAGCCAGGGCTTTGGGAGGAAGGTACATGAGTAACAGGGAAGATGTCTAAAACTGACCTGTACGAGACATAGGGCCAAATCCTATCTCTTTTGCCTCCAGTGGGTTTTGCAGAGGGGCATAAATGGACATTTTGCTATTGAGCATACTGGAGCTCAAGTCAGGATGCAGACTGTCATAGCAGGCGAGGCCTCAGCTGAACCTTTGCTTTGAAGAAATGCTGAAGTGATTCTTGGTTGTGTAAAGAATCTGTACAGCTGGGAACTGAATTTACCACCGACTGGCCTATGAAATATTAAACAAACCCTTAGGATGTTTCTTAAGATGCTACCTAGAATGGGTGCTTCAACCTGCATTACATGGGGGGACTTTATGGACTGTATTAGGCTCTGGTTAAGTGAGAATAAAGAGGCATAAATGAGAACTTACTAGAGTTGAAGAGCTGAAGAAAAACATTAAACTTAATGCTTAGTGCTAAATATCCATAAGAGATTTAACACCATGGCAAAAGAGGTAATTTAAAATTTAATATTCCCATATCAAAAAATGAAAAGCTTTCATTTACAGTACTGTATATATTGAGACGTTCTTTCATTACAAATGAATTAATGTATACGTGGTCAGTCATTAAATTATATATGTATCTGAACAGAGCAAGGGAATAAACATAAAATAAAACATGAAAAGATAAAACACATAATTTAGTAATGGCCGTCTTCCTAAAAGTCTCTCTTAAATAAGCACATAGCAGCTGTCGGTGGATGTTAGCAGCACCATTAGTTCTCACAATTGTATTGGGATTTTAAAGGGAGGTGATATTTTTATTGAAACGCTAGCCCATGGTATCAGATAATTAAATGAGAACCTCAGCTTTCACTTTATTAAAAAAAAAAAAAGCTTGCAGCTCTTCTAGTTGTGGAGGAAAACTTGAAAATATGACCCCAGGGTACCCCAAAGCCTCAAAAAAAAAAAAACCGTCAAAAAACAAAAAACAAACGAAAAAACAACTATTTTTAAACCTCCAGCCTTGGGGCCACGTGTTACATCTCTGGCTCCCAGCCATGCAGCAGTGACTTCTGCCTCTCCCACATCACTCCTGACCGCCCCCCCGCCACTTCATCTTCTGGCCCCAGTTCCTGGCTTCACAGCTGTGGGGTTCTGGTCTCCGGACTCACCACTCCCCTAATAACTGGCCTCCAGCTGCATCCCTACCCACCTCCCCATCCAGGGCTTAATTTGTCTGCCAGGTTGCCAGGGCTGAGTAAATCTGTTGCGAAAAACCAGTGTGTGTGTGTTTGTTAGTCTCACTTTTCACTGCTTTCCTGCCTCTGCTGCTGCGAAAAGCAACCTGAACAAAATACAAACATTACTTTTCACAGAAACAGATGTACAGGCTGGCAAGTAAATGATTGGCAAATGGGGATACCACTGAGGTGACAAAGATCACAGGGGAGACTAAATTACTCAAGGTGGATGTGTCCAGGCCCACTGACAGGGGCAGGAAAGGGGGCAGTTTCACTGGGACCCAGCATTTCAAAGGGGCCCAGCGCTCTGGCTGCTACCACTGCTACTGCAGCTGTGGCAGCGGCTCGAGCTCCGGGCCCCTTCAAAAGGCTGCGGCAGTTCTTCTCCACTGCTGTGTGTACCTGGGAAGGATGAGGGGATCAGCACTGTGATCTGAGTGACACTAAGGGCTGACTGCCCTAGGCCTCTCCCCTTCTGTCCTGGGCCCTGCCCCTTCCTGGGCGCAGAGCCAGGTCCATCTCCCACCTTGCCCTGGGGCCCCATGGTGGCTGTTGGCCTTGCTGGTTCCCTCTAAAGCTATTAATAAACAGTTACAAATAGTAGTCATTGAACTGGGTGAGTGAGCAATGAACTGAGAGACAAGGTAGGTGAGAGAATATCTTTTATTGGAGCAGCTTCTGTTGGTGAGAGAGACAATACTGTGGTCATTGTGGATGGTCAACGGCACTGGAAAATCAAGCCATGCTAGCTATCTTCAGTCACAATTACGCAATCACTTACATCTGTGAATAACTTCATGCAGCTTATGTCAGAGAGGTAGCCGTTTTAGTCTGTCTCTTCGAGAACAACAAGAAGTCCTGTGGCACCTTCTAGACTAACAGATATTTTGGAGCATAAGCTTTCGTGGGCAAAGACACGCTTCATCAGATGCATGAGGGGGGCAGCTTGGACATAGCATAGTCCCATGAGACTACACGTGAAGGTAAGGGTTTGCAGACATAGATACTAATTTTAGTTTCCCAGGTTTGGAAATTTTGGACCTATATGTTAGAATTGACATGCTGTTCCTCAGAGTCAATGAAAAGGTTCTCTTCTAGGGAAGTCTATTTTGAGCATTCAGCCTGACAAAGAACCCCTGCTGTTTAATTTGCCTGCAGCTGAACCCTGTAAAGTGACTTTCTAGCACATCCTGTAAAGCACAGCATTATACGAATCAGCTCTATTAGTCCCAAGGCCAGGTGGACGATCACTTCTGTGGGAACAGTGTGTCAGCAGAGCGATGGCTGGGCATTTGTCTTGCATTGGGAAAGCATTCTGCAGGTGCTCAGCAACCTTGTAAAGGGAATGACAAGTGAAACCCAAGTACATAGAAATTTTAATGAGCAAAGCTTTCTTTTAATTCTTATTGCTGTTCCAGCTATATAGTGCCCTGCAAAGTACTTCTATAAAACCATTGGTAATCACAATTTAAAACCAAATTTTAGTTTTTATTTTTTTACAGATGAATCAGAAATTCTGCCTTTAAGAACTGCAGTAGGCTGAAGTATTAGCTTATATTCATTTATTTTTTAGTGAAGGGGCTCATGATGTGTTACCGAGCTGATCCTTGTAAGGTAGGAATATCCTGTGTTATGGGAAATGTTGCATATTACTTAGTGATCATATAGGTTCTGTGTGATTTTACAGATTAACATTAGAATGGATGTATAAAACATGAAATTACCTAGTAGTGAAATATGGCAGAAATAGCAACTGATTTCCATAATTTTATATGACTAAATGTTTTCAAACAGATTCAGCAAGAGATCACTGCAAATAGCAGAATAGTGATAGCAGAATTAGTGTGGTTGTGTTGGTTTCAATTTTCCACCAGATGGTAGTCAAGCTATTAAAGTTTAATAGTGCTTCCAAATGAGCCATATTTGCAAGTGAAAATATAAAGTACTAATAAAGCTTCCCATAAATACTTGTACTTTACAAATTCTACCAGAAGTATGTTAAAGTATGATATAAGGCGCAATTTTAATTGTCTTCCTGCCCCCTCAATAGCAAAATTTCCATTGGCTTCAATAGAAGCTGGATTTGGTACTTTCCAAAGTAACATGCTGGGTCATTTGCTCAGTTCATCCTGCAGTTAAGAAAGAACCAGAGACAGATTCCAAGGCAGCTCTTAACCAAATCTCTGAACTCCCACGCTAGGACAAGGGGCAGTTGCTTTCACGCAGCCACAGAAATGCTGTACATTGAATTGGCTTGGGGAAGATGTATTGTGAACAGTCAAGAAAGGAGAGCCCAGGATGACTGGGAAGGAAGATGGTGAAAGAGGGAACAGAATAAAGGGTAGTGCATGCAGAAATGAAAGTTAAGAACAAGAAAGAGAGAAAGACAAAAATGGTTTGAGACTGAAGGAGAAATTTGCTAGGACAGATGGGATGATCCTGCTCAGTGCCGAAGCCCCTCACTGAAATCATTGGGAAATGGGCATGACTGGTACCTCAATGGGTCAGGCCCTTAAAGACCAATAAGACAAAGCAGCAAAAATGCATTTGTGAAGACCATAAAAGAAAATGCGCAGAGCAAGAACAGGCAAAGGGAGCGAAAGGGAACGTGACCCAAAGCATGAGAGGAGACAAAGGAGGGGAAAAGAAAAATGAGACTGAGGAAATACAAAACAATTAAAGTAATAGCAGCTCAGCTTCACCACCAAAAACACCGAGCCATCAGCCCGTGGTTTGAATCTTCATTTTCTTTCCCCCCTGTATTGGCTTTTACACACATGCACCCACACAAGTATTAGCCATTTCCAAAAATTTTTGGGAAGAAGAAGCCTCCGGAAGAAGGAATTCCTTCCAGAAGACCCCCTGGGGGGCTGCTCTTCTACATGGCGGTTTGGAGTCCGGAAGAACGTCTTCTGGACTCCAAAGCATGTGACCTTATGCTAATGAGGAATTTGCATCCACACAGCATTAGCATATATCGGGCTGTTTATTAGCATGCCACTTTTCAGAGGAAAGTGGCATGTGTAAAAACAGCCTTAGAGACAAGCAAATGTTTTAGGTCATGAGCTTTCATGGGTAAGACCCACTGCCTCAGATGATTGGAGCAGACAAATAGAATGCAGGGTTTGTATCGGGCTGCTGGGGGTAGAGGGCGGGGAGTGACAAGGAAGGAGGGAGGAAAGGGTTACCTGACACTAGTAGGACCAAAACAAACCAGCAGTCATGTAGCACTTTAAAGACTAACAAAATAATTTATTACGTGATGAACTTTTGTGGGACAGACCCACTTCTTCTGATCTATAGTATTTCCAGTCCAGTCCAGTAAAACCAGTTGATTAAGCAAATTATGTAGGATGTCCCCCATTCCCGCGAATATCAAAAGTGGGGAAATTTCCCTTGTAATTCATAAGATAGTTGAGATCTCTAGGTCTAGGTTGTGTCATATTTGCAAATGAATTCCAGTTCAGATGTCTCTCTCTGTAATCTCACGGTAAAATTCTTTTGTAGAAGAATGGCTACTTTTAAATCCATTATGGAACATTCAGGGAGGTGAAAGTGTTCCCCATAGGTTTATATGCATTCCAATTCCTGATGCTGGATTTATGCCCATTCATCCTATGGCTCAGACACTGGCTGATTTGTCCAGTGTACCTGGCAGTGGGGCATTGCTGGCACATGATGATGTATCTTGTATTTTTGGATGTGCAGGCGTATGAGTCTCTGGTGGTGTGTTTGATGTGGCTATGTCCTTTGATGATTTTGGGTGCATAGATACGTGGATGAAGTTAGTAATGGGATTTGTTGCAGGGATAGGATCCATGGTTAGTGTTTCTGTGGTATGGTGTGTGGTTTGCTGGTGAGTATTTTCCTGAGGTTGGGGGGCTGTCTGTAGGAGAGGACTGGCCTGTCAGTCATCTTCCTCATTATATAGTTGTGCATCATGTAACTCACACTCTATAAGAATATTTCCTGTACACTCTTAGCCAGTCTAGGAGAGACCTCTTAGCCCTTTGTGTAATTCCTCCTCCTGTCCATGCAAAGGTGCCTATTCATTTGGAAATACTTTTGCCTTGTTCCAATGAAGTATTATGGGCGCTGGTTTAATGGCAGACCATGCCATCAATTTTCAAAAATCAGTTTCTGTTGAGAATCAGGCTTTGCAGATTCAGGGCCTATTGTGCTGCCCTGCCATGTAGGCTTGAGTACTACATTACTCTGCAAGTAGCTCTGCTGAAATCAGTGTTACTCATGTAACAAGTTACCATTCAACATAAGAAAAGGACCTGGAGGGCACCTGTGTCTTAGACAAACGGTTCCATGTGTGAGGTTCTTGAGGCAGGAGATTCTAGTTCAGCACAACTTAAAGCCTCTGATGAAGAAATATCACATTATTCACTTTTGAAGGATTTCTGCCACCTTTTGTTAATTTCAGCTAGTTCAGTCTGAAGTTTATCCTTCTTTAATGTGACGAATAGTTGTCAACGAGTTCGTTTACCTCGGGTCCACCACCACTGACACCCTGTTGTTGGAGTCTGAGCTAATTAGGAGGATCGGAAAAGCGGCCACAACTCTGTCCAGACTCAGCAAGAGAGTGTGGAATAACATCAGGTTGTACACCCACACCAAAATGCAAGTCTGCAGAGCCTGTATCCTCAGCACTCTCCTTTACGGCAGCGAGTCTTGGACCCTGTACGCCCGCCAGGAAAAGAGGCTGAACGTCTTCCACTTGCGCTGCCTCACGCGCGTCCTTGGAATATCATGGACCGACAGAGTGTCCAACACCACCGTCCTTTAGCAAGCTGGAATCCTAACCATGCACACCCTCCTTAGGCAGCAGCTGCTCTGCTGGCTTGGCCACATCCACAGGATGAATGATGGAAGGATCCCAAAAGACATCCTGTATGGCAAGCTAGCCTCTGGCAAAAGGCCTCCCGGATGCCCCCAGTTGCACTACAAAGATGTTTGCAAGAGGGACCTCAGGGAGGTAGACTTCAAGCTGGACAGCTGGGAGGAGCTGGCAGACGATCGCAGCAGATGGCGGCAGGAACTACACAAGGGCCTTCAGAAGGGTGAGATGAGGATCAGACAGCTAGCAGAGGAGAAGCGAGCCCGCAGAAAGCACAGTAAGGACCTGCCAGACACACATTACACATGCAACAGATGCAGCAAGGACTGTCACTCTCATGTGGGCCTTCACAGTCACAGTCAACGCTGCAAATGATGATCCCAAATGGAACTACGAAGGGCGCGATCCATAGTCTACGTAGACTGAAGGATGCTACTACTACTAATGTGAAGAAAAGTGCTCAGGTATATATCACTTAGGAACCCACTAGATGGAAAACTTAATAGCTACGTGCTAGTTTTTTGCTTCAATTCAGCTGTTCATAATGATTGATTAATAGAAAAACAATCTCAGTGCATGCCTTTTTGCAGTGACATTTATACCCGCATCCCAGCCTCTGCACTAACTACCCACTGAGCTCTCTTCTCCAATTGTTCCAGTACACCGTCTAGTATCCATGAACTCTGTAGTAACAGGAATATCAATTAATAAAAATCTTGGCTTTGAAATACCAGACATGAAATCCAGGGCCTGTTAAACTCAATGGGAGTTCTCCCATTAACTGCAAGAGGGTCAGGATTCTGCCCAGAAAAAACAGAAGCCACCATTTTTAACTTGCTTTTCAAAAATGCACAAAACCATTTCCTCTTTTCTTCTTTTGTGTCCTTCTAATGTTGTCTACATTGTTCCTGAGGCGCTGAGTCGCTAGTGCATGTATCTGACGTGGAATCTGAGCCATGGGACAGTTTTGGTGCTAGAGTTTAATAGATGGTAACTGAGGCTTTCCATATATGGATGTGCAATGATCTACATACCATTGTTTCTTGCAGAGCTGTTCACAGGTGGTGAGGCATATGGGCCCATGGTGCTGTGGCCCCAGGAATATTGCTGGCCCAGGGCTAGGATCCACCAAAACTTGCCATCTGCAACCACCTGCACTCCCTGTCCCTCAGAGTAGACATGTGGGCAGGCATGAGGGGCCACATATCTCCCAAGGTGGGTGGGACCAGCCAACAGCGGGAGTAGTAGAGCCGGAGATCCAATGCTGGCGGTAGGAGTCCATGCCATCACACTCACCGGTAGTGGCAGGAGACGCACAGTGTGTGTATATGTTCACGCATAGTTGGTATGTGCAGTGTAAAGTGCGGATAGGCTTTTTACACTGGTGCTTTAAGAAATCACATCCCAGAATGTGTTTCCTTTACAAAAATGGATATTTTTAGGTTAGACGCTGGCAAAACGTGAGTTGCTAATAACTACAAATTACACTGAATACTGGCCTATAACCTGCTAGAGCAGGATAACGGGTATAGAACAGTATTAAAAACATGATTCTGTTTAAAAAATAACTCAGCATGGCTTAAAGTGGCACAAAGCTGGGTGCAGCTTATAATGGAAAAGCCCACTGGGTCCTAACCTCTGTGGAGATACCTAAGCCTGACCTCATACATCAACTGTGATAGGTGTTTCCTTCAGGCAGCTTTCCACAGAAAAATGCACACATTCCAGTTCACGTGTGATAACAAACAGGCCCCTCTCTGCTTTCTCTCTGTCTCACCCTCGCTCTCATTTACAAGGTACTGTGGAAAGGGAAGAGCAAAGCAATTTTGTTCTCCCCCACAATCCTCTCCAAGGGTTTTTAGTTGCTCTTATTTGCTCCCATGATAGCCTGATTGACTCACACACAAGGTGGCATTAGTCATGGTGGTTATGTTTCTCTGCATCCATTTTCACCGCCCCCCCCCCCCCCCGCCATTTTATTTGAAAATGTTTGTTAGTATTTTAGCTTTGCCTAAAAGTCCCGCCCCAGTAATCGATTGTATGGCTATGGCTACACTACATTTCCCTTTTGGAGGAAGAATGCAAATGAGGGAGATCAAAAATGCAAATGAAGCACTGGTTTACAAATCTTGTGCTTCATTTGCGTAATCTCATGCAATCACGTTTCCAGAAGAGATCGTCTGAAAGCAAAACCAGACATATACATGGAATTCCATCAGGAAGAAAGCCCCATTTTCAAAAGAACCCTCCTTTCTATTTCTCTTCAGGAAAAAGGGTTCGTTCAAAAATGTCCCCCCCCCCAAAGGAACCCCATCTACATGGCTGTTTTTGCTTTCAGAAAAGACTCTTTCGGAAACGTGAACATGTGAGATTATGCAAATGAAGCGTGACATTTGTAAATCAGAGCTTCATTTGCATTTTCAAGCTCCCTCATTTGCATTCCTCCTCCTAAAGGGGAATGTAGTGTAGACACAGCTGATGTCTGTGATCATGATACATCATACTAAATAGTGGCAATTGCTGTGCACTATGGCATTCAAATGGAACACAAGCACGTACTGTATTACCATAGTGTTGAGAAGCTCCATGAACCAAAACCCCTGCACATGGTACAGCCACACACCAAAGTCACTGGCCAGAAGAACATACGAGACACGTAGTAGAGCTCTTCAGGTCAAGCTTCCAACTGTCAAAGGATGACTCCACTTAATTCTGCGTGACTGCAGGGCACATTGATGTAATATATGAGAAGATGATAGATTGAACCCAGTGCAATGAGCCAGACAGAGAAAAGTTAGTTTGTTGTGGTTCCACACACTCAACAATTTAAAAAAATATATTTATTTATGCTGAAAGTTTTATAGAAAAGCCATTTTTAAAAATTGTAGGGAGTTTTAAAAACGTTTTGCTGGTATACTTTATATATCTGTCTCCTTGTAAAGCCAGGCTGCCTTGGCGCCAATGAATGTTAATGGTTTTGGAGGTAGAAAGAAATTATAAATAGAGAAAAAAAAAATCACCTAAAATAGCATTTCTATTTATAAGATTTTTTTTTTAAGGTGTGCTATGTTATAGCCTATCAAGGCTGAGAAAAAGACCTCAACAATGGAAGAAAAAAGAATCACATTCCAGTTAAGCTGCATACAATGCCAATTTTTAGTCCAGATGGTGCACAGCATTTTATTGTAAATGTGCCACTGGTCTGGGATTAATCAGACCTATGTAATTTGGAAGGAAATCTATTATTTTTGGGTTGGATGCAAGGTTTAAAAAAAAAACAAAACCCTGGAGTGGGGGGGGGTGTGTGTGTGTGTGTGTGTGTGTGTGTGTGTGTGAAAAAGCAGCTTAGAGGTTTGACGATATAAATACACTCGATGCAAAATGCTAAAGGATGGAAGGCGGGGAGGCAAACAGATGCATGCAGTGTGGCTTATTGATTGGTCCACAGTTTATCATTAATAAAGAGTTGTACGTCATCACTGGAAGGGCGATGAATCGCTATTTTGGTTGTTAGTGTTAACATTACTCATTCTTTTTAGCGTACAAATATCCCGGTAGAGTGCAGTGTTTCAAATGCACGTCAGTGAGTTAGAGCCTGGCGTGCTGATTCAGGCAGTTCTAAAAAAATCATACCCCAACCTTAATTATTGATTTATGTATGTTCAAAGTCTGCTTTAATGCCGTGGTTTAAGATTTCTCTTAAACAACTAACTTGGAGGCTAAACACACAAGCTACGTCTACACGTGCATGCTACATCGAAATAGCTTATTTCATTGTAGCGACATCGAAATAAGCTATTTCGATGAATAGCGTCTACACGTCCTCCAGGGCTGGCAACGTCGACATTCAACGTTGATGTTGGGCAGCACCACATAGAAATAGGCGCTGCGAGGGAATGTCTACACGCCAAAGTAGCACACATCGAAATAAGGGTGCCAGGAACAGCTGCAGACAGGGTCACAGGGCGGACTCAACAGCAAGCCGCTCCCTTAAAGGGCCCCTCCCAGACACACTTGCACTAAACAGCACAAGATCCACAGAGCCAACAACTAGTTGCAGACCCTGTGCATGCAGCATGGATCCCCAGCTGCAGCAGCAGCAGCAGCAGCAGCCAGAAGCCCTGGGCTAAGGGCTGCTGCACACGGTGACCATAGAGCCCCGCAGGGGCTGGAGAGAGAGCGTCTCTCAATCCTTCAGCTGCTGGCCGCCATGGAGGACCCCGCTATGTCGATGTTGCGGGACGCGGATCGTCTACACATTCCCTACTTCGATGCTGAACGTCGAAGTAGGGTGCTATTCCTATCCCCTCATGGGGTTAGCGACTTCGATGTCTCGCCGCCTAACGTCAAAGTTAACTTCAAAATAGCGCCCAACACGTGTAGCCGTGATGGGTGCTATTTCGAAGTTGGCGCCGCTACTTCGAAGTAGTGTGCACATGTAGACGCGGCTTCATTGAAAAGGAAGGCTAGGCTTGTGCTTTGACCCCCCACCCCCAACCCCCCACCCCAAATGGGATTTAGGAGCTCTGAACTTGGTTTCTAGTGCTACCATAGACTGTGTCTGATTTTGAGTAACTCTTTGTGCATCAGCTCCCCATCTATAGAAAAGGTTTAATAATTTCTGCCACCCTTGGCTCATCTGACATATTTAGGCAGTAAGCTTTTTGAGGACTGTTAGAGCACAACAGAAACCCCAGTCTCATGCCAGGCCTCTAGACCTCCTTCTACTAGAAAGCAATGAACTTTGTTCACACGTGGCAAGTGTGATACAGAGTAATGCCGCTTCTCTGAAAAAATCCTGTTAGCCTAATCCCATTTGTCTGCCAGGAATCAGTGGTGTAGAACACGTAAAGTGAGTGGGCGATGCTGGGATATTGCGGGGGGGGTGGAGGGCCGTGGGGAACAGGCAGGATCACATGCGGTGGAGGGATCCTGTACCCTAGGAAGGAGGTGCAGGAGGGAGCTGATTCTTGGGGAGGGGAGCAGGCAGGAGATGGGGTGCAGGAGGGAGCCAGGATGATGGCAAGAAGGAGGGAAAAAATGGGGGAACCTGTCATCCCTACCGCCGTACCGCTCAGCAGGCACAGGCTGCTGGCACACCAAAGGTCAGAGTGGTCCCTTACTGGAGCTTGAACGTCACCGTCAACCTGGCCATACCCACGTCTTGCTGGTGCCACATGCTACTGCCCGAGTTTCTGGCCCCGGCATGACCTTCTCAGCGACCTGCCTCATGAGGCACACCCACCATTGGGTTAGCATGGGCGGGGTGGGGAGAGATAAGGGTAGTGGTGTGCGGCTCCAGCAGGAGCGCAGTGGGGGGGGGGGCGGGGCCAGGCTGATGGGCACCCAGATGGGGTCAGGTGTCCCAGCCTTATTTGCGGTTACCTATTTAAAAAGCAGGTGCAGCTTTTCCTTCAAGCCATACAGCAAAACCAGGCTCAGGTCAACCAACTGGAGGGCAATGAGCCCGGCTTGCTTTTCATATTGTTTACGGAACACTGGTGGATCCTTCCCCTTGTGCTCTAGGCCAGAACAACACCTCCATCAGCCCACAGTGCCCCCCTGTGGGGAAAGCGTAGCGCTGGAAATTGGTCATGCGAGTATAATCATGTCATAAAAGGGTATTAAAAATAAAACCCATAAACCCTGAATTAGAGCCACACACCTGGTGTGACAAGCACCCTCAACCCATGAGGCGGTGCCTCAGTTGTTACATAGTTCCAACCAGCGAAATGATGCCACCTGACCTGTTTATACATATTATATAATAAAGAGGCGCTGGGAATGCAGGCCATTGTCCCTTATCTGATGGTCACCCCAGGAAATGTAGCAAAGGATGGTGCAAGACAGGCCATAGGGGCTGCTTAGGCAATAACCTGCTCATAGGAAACGTGGCTTCATAACAGCAAGTGGCTGAGCTAGCAGCACGAAGGTTTACAAATGTCTTGGAGTGGTTTAGCCTTGTGACTGTGATACTGAATGTGCTCCTGACCATGTGCTTCAGCCCCTTATTGCTTCCATGATACTGTGGCAAGTAATTGGTTCTGCACGCTCATGGCATGGAACACACAGCACCAGTTAACTGTGGTTCCGGGTTGTCTTAGCCTCTTCCCCAGCATCCAATGCACCATGCTGCACTTTTAGTCACAGTCCAACACATGTAGTACAAGTCACACTTCCCGACACCATCTCACCCCCTCCACTAAGGTCTGGTTTAGCAACAAGTGTATAGTTCCAGTCAGTGCAGGCCTTCCTGCCAGTTCATCACTACCCTAGCATTGGCAAATGTACAGTTCACTAAACACATATCTGGGTGTCACATTTTTTTTTGGAAGCAATTGTGGGCTCAATGGCCAGGCCAAGTATCATCTCCAAGGGCTTGTCCCAAACTCTGGCGCTGTCTTACTGATTTCAGAACGTATTCATATGCACTCCACAAAAAGCAGTCACAAGAGCTTAAAGCACTTGACCGCTTCCCAGGCAGAACTGTGAGGTCACAGCTGAAGGTGAAGGCCCAGCATTCCAGGGACTGGGCATATGGAGTGCCTGGACACATACACACTGCCCAGTGCCCCACAGGACGAGCACACCTTTAGTTTAATTGACAGGCCCTGAGAAATTTCGCACTGTTATGCGCTATGCAGAATTTATTATGTATGGTGTGGGGGACATGTCTCAATCAATGAAATTTAAGAAAACTTTATTAATGACAAATAGCATCAGCAGCTTAGCAGCCTCAACTTCTCTTGTCCACCCCCTAGGGACAGGTGCCAAGCTGCCTTCGGACTGCTGTGCTTCTGCAACTACACACTATTTTATCACCAAACAGGGCCCCACCTTTGGGTTATCTCATGACTTTGAAATAAGGAGTGTAATGTTTCATGATGGTTCTAATACTGGTTTGTTTGTTTTTTTTGGTGCCTGTACTTGCTGGTACTAAGTATCAGCCATGGGATTGGCTGGAGCTGGGGGTGGCAGGGAGCTGGCTGAGCACCAGCTCCTTTTTTTTTTTTTTTTAAAAAACAAAAAAAGGGCACTGCTTCCATAGCCCAGCATGGAGACAAAAAATATCAGTCTTGCTCCCCAGCTGCACTGCATTCACATGGGCATCCCCTACTTTTGCTCTCAAGGGTTGTAAATATTATATGGCTGCCTTAGCATAAGCAAAGCTAATTGGTGGCTTGTGACCAAAACTGATCATAGTGCAGCATATTTAATTTCATTGGTACACTAGTCTTCACAGTGACACCCCTGATAGTTCATGTAGTGCTGATCACGCAGCATGCTATGCTCGAATCCATTTTAAGTAGCCCTGGGTCTGGCTGCTGAATGTTCTTTTCACTTTCTGCTGAATGTTGCAGTAGTTCTAGCTTTTTGCAGTTGTATGTGGTCTTTAAACCAACTCTTTATTCACTGCACTTGCAGCCCTGTAAATGGTCATCCTTTCACATGGGGTAGGTGGAACTACTGATTTGAACTTTTTTCTTGGTCTTCTGCCTCACTTTTGCCATTAAGCAACTCCATTCTATTAGTTCTAGTTTATTTATTGCTCACCTGAACTAAATCATTGCTCATTTGTCTTTTATCACCTTCCAATACTAGCAGTTACCACATTCCCCTTAATTGGCAGGGAGCCAAGTTGTGTGTATTTACTACATGTGGGGCTTTTTAATCTTTCCACAGAGCCTACTCCTTCTAGCACCTTCATTATTTTGACCCTTTTCTCTGAACACTCACCCACTGGTGCGCGCTGAGACCAGAATAGGCAGTAGGCTGAGCAGGGTAAGAACTGGCCCCACTTCTCAGCTGTCTATATAGAGCAGCGTACACCGCGAGGCTAAGTCTAGTATATGACTTTTTAAAAGGGGTCTGGCAAGGACTGTTTCTTGCTAGGTACTTGTACAGGGTCCCAATGTAATTCTCACATGACTATGGTAATGAGCTTCATGTGTATGCAGACAGACAGCCATTTGCAATCTCTGTTTTCACTCATCACAATTATTTGTAAGTCCCCTTGTTTTCTACGTGTTCTACTTTGTTCTGATATGTCTGATTTACCACATTTTCAGATTTTTCATATTTTACTCATTATCTTCATTTTGAAATAGCCAACAGGCTTCTGGAACAACGAGTAGTTTCCTAGTTGTGGTGAACCTCAGTTTACTTGGAGTTCTATCTTAATTCAGTTTTTCAACCTGAATTTTTGCTTTGCAAATGTACGACCTCTGCTTCCTGAGGCTGTTGTACTGATTTGGGGTCTAATTCTGTACTCCCTGTTTCCATTCAGGCAAAATTCCCATTGAACTTTTGAGTAGGAGTTGAATGGAGGATGCTTTATGATGATGATTTTGCAAGCCCCTGAGCAGTTTAAGAACACTCCAGCATCTGTCAGCATGAGGCTTAGTATGAAATACAGATTATTGGCAGGAACACAGGAAGAACTATACACAAAGATGTGAAGACAGTCAATGCTTTCCCTCAGTTTTAAACATTTAATAGTGCATTTATTGATTATATTCTGTACAGACATATACCAAGTTATAAACCTTTTCCTTTGGTTCTCTCACTTAAACCGTAATCATGTAAAGCTTATTTACAATAGAAAGAAAAAAAAAACTTGAGGTACAAAAACTCAAAGAATATCTGAGGTATAAATACAAGTATATTTTAAATAATTATCTTTATCATGCTTTAACGTTTGACAGTACACTGTGGGCAAGTACACATTTATGATAGCTTGGTATGTACATGTATGATTTGACAAATTTAAAAAAAGTGTTTTCAGATTTAATATAGATGGGCTCCTTATCCATGAGGAAACAATGCATTTGCCATTTAAAAAAATAAAAATAATACTGACAATGGTAAAGTCTCAGCCACCTTGCAACTCAGTCATACCCTCAGCCACAAAATACATTTTATCGCTTAATACTGCATCTCTAAATCAAATCCACACTTCATAGTAAAACCTGCATAAAGACCACCTTTTCCAGAGGACCTCTTGGTTTCCTACTGTCCATAACATGATTGTCAGTGAGAAACAGCCAGAGAGTTTAAAAAAACTTAAATGGCTCATACTGAAGCTGTCAAAGCTTCATGTTAATGTGCAGCTTTCAGAAAGGCAGGTAAAGGAGAAAGAGAGAGAAAATCCATATGAATCCTCCTAGTCAAACTTACTCTGTCTGCTGCCTTAAGAAGTCTGATGGCAGGACTCCTATGTCTACATTTTCCTCTTAAAAATCATTAGGATATAGTGAAACATACCAAGATCATGTACAGTTATTACAATGCATTCAGGAGTAAATTCAATGAATATTCACTTTTAAGTCAATAAAAAAAATTGACATTACTGGCTTTTTTGGCCATTAGAGAGGAATTTCAACACTGTTTCAATCCACACAGTTTACAAGTGCACTCTGTACTGCAGTAAATTTTCTAATTGCGCCTAAAAAGATCATGTGGGTATGAAACAGACAGAGCAAGTCTACTATAACAATTGCTTACAGGTTAACAATGTTACTAACACAAAACAGGCAAGAATAAAGGATTGTTGCTGCTGGTCCACTGGGTAGGCAGAGATTCCAGGTTGAACTGTATCCAATACACATTAAAATCCATTCTGTGGATCTATATCAGTGTGCCAGACACCAGGATTCTAGCTATTCCTTTCAACATTTACACTCATTCACACTTATCTCTGTGCAAACCTTTCTTTGCGGCTCTCAGTAAGAGCACATTAAAAAGAGTACCAGCTATTCCAGTGGATACACCAGTCCCTCAACACATTACAAATAAAATGACAGGTATGTACATAAAAAGCTAATGTCACCTTGGAATGAAGTATCTTCACCCTATTCCATCATATTTGTATTTAAAGAGTTTTTGCTTCTCAGAAGCAACTCAAACCACCTAGAAATAGTACAATATACAGTTTTGATTTTTTTTTTTTAATATTGTTTTGCACAGTCCTCCTATATATTCCAGTCGAGGTCTATAGTACAGACCTTACACAGACAGGAAGCAGCTTTAAAATGTATAGCATGATCACAGTCCCCTTCAATATACATATTAATCTTCCATGACATCACTTGCATGTCATGCTATGATCCATTCAACAGTCTTCAGTTGCAGGGAACATGTACATGGACTGTTTTAGTGCATAGCTGTAGTCACCTGCATTTTACTTCTTTATTACTGAAAGAGTCTCTGATCTTGACAACTTCAGATGCACACAGGTGTCCAAAAGACTTAGTGTACCATTCTGGCATGTGGCCCCTGAAGCAGAGGGAACAAATTAAGACTATCAGCAATACTGGTTCTTACTAAACAAACGTATATCAAAGGTACTCGAAGGAACCTCTACTAAGCTACCTGACTGGTTGGTTATTCCTAGGTGAACAGAACTCTGAGAAAAACACATTTTCTCTGGAGTGATCAGTTATTAGTTCTCATGTTCTACAGCAACCAAATCAAATGCTCGCAGAGTTATCAGAGCAAAGAAAAGTAAGATTTCCATTAGCGCTTGGGTTCTATCACTAACGTGAGGAGTGTGTGAATACAACTATTCTCTCTCAAGTATTCATGCCTACCAGAAGCGAAGGAGAAGAAAAACCCAACAAATAACTACATAGAAAGGAAGAGAACCACCAACATGTGCACCTAGCTTACTGAATAACTGTTACTGGCATCCTATCAGCAGCAGTTCATTTTTTTCCCCTAAGGTCCACATTTCTTGATCAAGGTATAGACAAGGTCCAGACTCCAGAGCAACCATCTTCCACAGCACATTAACAATGATAATAATGAAGAAATAGATTTGGCTTGCAGTCCGTCTGCTGACTACACCTGCGGCTAAGTCCTTCTCTCCAGTTTGACCCTCGCATGCCAGGTCTTGTTTAAATGTTGACACGACCTGCTTTGTGGATGGGATCTTGCCTTTAATTGTTTTGGAAGGTTCATAAATGAAACATGAACCTTGGTTGTTGCTAAAGCAATGTTCAGTGCCTGTTATGACAGTGGAATCTGAGATACTGTAATTTCCCCCATATGTAGAATAAGACGTTAACAGTGCTCTGGGTCTTCAACAAGAAACCCTGTAAATCAGACTACTATTTTAGATATGGGAGTATTGTGACAGTGTTAGCTTAGCCAGCAGGCTGAAATATGGCCACCTGCCTGTCCTCTATATCCTGTAAGTACAAACGCTGCATAAATCAACCCAAAACAACCTCTCTCTCTGTGCCACCAATACAGTTTAGTGGGACAAAGTGGGATACTGTACCTTAAATCAATTCTGCACACATAGGTGAGTTTTGATTTTCCTGACCCGCAGGGTTCAATCAGATATCTGGACAAAAGCACATTAACTCTAACACCAACCACTGGAGCATGATCGTGATCCACTGAGGAAGCTAACAGCACACAAGCTCCTTTGGATAAATTTGTCCTCCATGTTCTGTTAAAAACAAACATGAAATAAGTGCTTTACGTTAGGCGCTTTAGGAGAAAGTGCCAAATTTGCATAAATAGGTGTGTGCCTACAAACTCTCCTTTCTTGTGAAGTAAGGTAAACCAGATTGTTCCCCCCAGGCCCACTCATGTTCTGATAGTTCCTTGTCCTAAGCCTATTACTGGAGTATACAAAAGCTCACCGTAAGATTACATAGTCTCTGGGTGGGTGTGGTGCCATGCTGTTCTGGACATACTGGTATATCTCCGTCTGACTGTCCAAGGTTTCAATTACTTTAGAATCCAAGAGATCTTCATCCCAAAGATGCTGCTCTTTAAGTAAGCGGTTTAAAACCTCTTCAGGTATGGCAGGGACTTCAATGGTGGCTTTCCATAGCCGGAGTGGAGGTCCTTCACACACCTGAGAACATCAGCAGAGGCCTGTCAGTACTACTACAATGTACACTTTGTCTTCCTAATTTCTTAGTGTTGAAAAACATGCTATAAAAAGGATCAAATCATCACATCTGATTGGCCTTGTCACATGAAAGGAGAATCTCTTGTTTCCTTTGGGGAACATATGTATGAGAATAAGCTACACGGATCAATAGAACAGATGTGCAAACTTACCATGTTACCTTTTAAAGGGAGTGACCATAACTTCAAAGACTGGTTCTGTACTGAAAAAGGGACAATGAAAAGAGCACCCTGTAGTTTCATCTTGTCTCTTGTGACTTCTGGCTACCAGATTTGATCTGAGGCAAGATAGCTTCTTTTCTGACCCACCAGGACCAGGAATAAAAAAGTTCTCTCACGCCAAACAATACCTCCAGTTACATGTGTGCAAGTTCATCATCAGCTATAGATTGGCACAGAGGTAACTGGTCCTGTCAATGGAGTTCAGTAAATTAATTATGACTAAATTTGATTATGATGCACAAGAAAGTACAGGAGGCAATGAGATACTTTCTAGGTGTGCTGGCTCTGTGAAACAAAAATAACTAACTTACTTTTGTCCCTCAAAAGAGCAGACCCTACCCAGTCACTGTTCAGATGAACTTTACCAGTTTTTGTGCTATACCCTCACCCATTAAATTCTTCACCAGACCTAACCACAGAAGCAGCCAGCGGAGTTCCACGGATGTACCTTCTTGTAGGCCAGCTCTGCTTGTTCTGATGTGGAACAGTTGACCCAGCCTTTGAACTTGTCCTTCATCTCTTTAAGCAGGTCATCCATGCAGTCCTGGAGGTAACAATGATAGTCAGAGGGCTCCGTACTGTTGATTCGCCCAAGTTCCTCCAGGCTTAGAGGCTTCAGGTCTTGCTCTGTGTAAGAATTTCGACATCTGCTCATTTCTTCGGGAATCTAGGAATTGCAGAAAGAGAAGCATTGTCAGACTGGAGATGTTTCTCCATATTTCATTGTAAACCAAATGAAGGATTCAAAGTCAAAACTAACGGTTCAAAAATTCATAGAACGATAGTCATCTGAACTCAGAATGCCCCCACACACACTGAAGACATGCAGTCTGACAGTTAACATAGATTAATTGAGAGACCTATATTGTATAAATGAACGAACAAAGAGAAAAGAAGAACCTGATAGAAGAAATGGGGGGAGAAAAAGCCACACCAGGGCTATGTCTATACTAGCCCAAAACTTCGAAATGGCCATTCTGAATTTTACTAATGAAGCACTGAAATACATATTCAGTGCCTCATTAGAACGCTGGCAGCCGCAGCACTTCGTAATTGACACAGCTAGTCCAGACAGGGCTCCTTTTCAAAAGGACCCCAGCAACTTAAAACCCCTTATTCCTATCTGCTGTTTGGAATAAGGGGATTTCAAAGTTGGCGGGGTCCTTTCGAAAAGGAGCTCCGTCTGCACACGCTGTGCAGCGGTGAGCCGCATCAATTTCAAAGTGCCGCGGCTGCTGGCATTCTAATGAGGTGCTGAATATGTATTTCAGCGCTTTTTTTTTTTTTTAAATTTTTGAGTAATAATACTGTCAAGGCAAATACAGAGTTCTGTCGAGAATCTGTTGACAGAATGCTTTAAGGCTGGGTCTACACTACAGAGTTTTGTCAACCAAAGGGACCATGTACACGTCCATTTCGAAGTTTTGAGCTAGTGTAGGCATGGCCTAGCTGTTGAAAGAAATTCTTGCCCCTTGGAATTTAAAGCTAAGTTAGTCACCACCCTTATGAGAAAAGACATTGAATGAGAAACATGGAAGGATGTAGCACACATGTACATATTACATACAAACTACATTTACAAAATGAAGCACTCATGGTAAGTGCCAGAATTAAGATTGCTTATGGAACCTTAGTTTGATCCTCTTGTATGCAAGCATTATGATACTGTTTAAAAATAATGAGATCATGTAATTTGACTGTAAGTACCTCATTTGGTGCATAGAATGGGTAATGCTCACCAAAGACAGCAGTTCCTCAATATTGCTTTTCATTGTTCAATGCACGCCCTATGTCTCATTTATTGCACACTACACAAACTGTTCTGAATACAGAAATTTAAACTGCCTCAGTTTTTCTGACCTCTGGCACTCATCTCTATAAGAGCTGAGTGCTTCACAAATATTGAATTAGTTTCATAACATCCCCATGGGGAGAAAGGGTATTATTACTCCCATTTTATATAAGAGGAGCTGCCAGAAAAAGTTTACACTAATTTTGAGTGCCCAACCATCACCCATGTCCACGCTCTTTCACATCCCAATGCCTTACCCTCCCCCAGGCTCTCTCCCTCAACTGTAGGCTATGTCTACACTAGAAGCATCTGTCGACATGGAAATCTCAGTGGAAACTCTGTCAAAAGATTGCACGTACACGCAACTTGCTCTGTTGACAGAGCGCTGCCAGACTGCATTGCTCACTGGTGCCAGAAAGCAGAATGACAGCTCTGCAAAGAGGGTTGCCCAGCAACCGGAAGCCCTCTCTGTCGACAGAAGTGTCTACATTGCACTTCTGTTGACAGTACTCTGGTCGAGAGATTGTTATGCCTTAAATTTTTGAGGAATAATACTGTCAAAGCAAATACAGAGTGCTGTCGAGAATCTGTTGACAGAATGCTTTAAGGCTGGGTCTAACTACAGAGTTTTGTCAACCAAAGGGGCCTTCTGTCGACATAACTCATGGAGCGTCCACAAACTTAAAGCAAACTGCATTTGCCTTGGCAGTATCATCCCCCAAAAATTTACAAAAGTGCAGCGTAAGACACTGTTGACAAAACTCTCTAGTGTAGCCCTGGCTGTCGTGATTTCTTACACAAGGCTTATACTTAAACCAATCTCATGATTTGGGATCTGACTGAATTTTTGAACACTGATTGGAAAAGTGCAGTCCTTACTACCTACACTAAATGTACATACAATGTATGCATATTTAGCTGTTGTGGGTAACAGCGATAAGTAGTGGTCACCATGGATTTGTCAACAAATATCAAACCAACTTGACAAGGTAACATGTTCCGAGGACAGGGGAAAGTAGTAGATGTCATATATTGTGACTTGATTAAGGCTTTTTATACAGTCTCACCTGGCCTCAAACAAACTAGAGAAATACAACTTAGATGTTGCTACTATACAGGTGAATGCATAACTGACTAGAAAACTTTTCCCAGAAAGTAGTTATCAGTGGTTCATAATGTAGCTGGAGAGACATAACAAGCAGAGGCTCCCAAACATCTGCTCTAGGTCCGATTATGTTCAATATCTTCATCAATTATTTAGATAATGGCAAAGAAAATAACCTATAAAGTTTGTGGCTGATACCAAGCTGGGAGGGGTTGCAAGTGCTTTGGAGGAGAGGATTAAAATTCAAAATGACCTTGACAACCTGGAGAAATGACCTCAAGTAAATGACATTCATTAAGGTGAAATGCAATGTATTCCACTTTGGAATGTGTTTTACACACATACAAAATGGACACGATTACCCAGGAAAAGGAGTACTGCAAAAATGGATTTGGAGGTCATAGTGGATCATAAGCAAAATGGGAGTCAATAATAGTAACGCTGCAAAAAAAAGCAAGTATCATTCTGAGATATAGTAACAGGTATGTTGTAAGCAAGACACAAGAAATACTTTTTCTACTCTAATCCAAGCGGCTTAGATGCCAATTGGAGTACTTTTTCTAGTTCTGGGTGCCACATTTCAGGTAAGAGGTGGACAAAGTGGAAAGAGTCTAGAGAGGAGCAACAAAAATGATTTAATGATCTAGAAAACATGATCTGTGATGGACCATTAGAGATACTGGTTTTGGTTAGTTTAGAGAAGGGAAGACAGAAGAGGGACACAGTTTTCATATACATAAAATTGTTAGAAGGAGTGAGGTAAATTGTTTTTATTTAACCTCTCAGAATAGGACAAGAAGCAATGGGCTTAAATTGCAGCAAGGGATATTTAGGTTGGGCATTAGAAAAAAACAAACTCTCACAGGGTAGCTCAGCACTGAATAAATTGCTTAGGGAATTTGTGGATTTCCATCTAGAAGATTAACAGTGGGTTAAAAATACGTATCTAGATAATATTTAGCCTTGCCATGAGAACTGGGGACTGGACTGAATGATATCCCAAGGTGCCTTCCAGGTCTATGATTGTATATGCTTTTTAAAAGGTGCCTCTTATCTGTTTGTCTAATTATAGAGAATATTTTCTGTTTGTTTAAAGACACTTAGCACTCCATTGAACATGTGTCTATTTTTCCACAGAGCTTTTTCTTCTCACTTCTGAACCAACGGTGCTATTTGTTTCACAGACAGCTGCCTCACCTGGAAGAGCTTCTTGCATTCCGCAATCATATGGGCGAGGCCTTGGGTTGCAGCCAAATTTTCATTTAAATCTTTCTGATCAGGTTTTCCCAGACTCTGTTTTCTCTGCATCACCCTGCAGAGGAGGAAAATAAGCCAAAATTAGCTAATGACTTCATCAGTAGGCAGTGTAACTGCACACTGTCCCACAGACCAAAGCTGTCTTGGATATGTAACATGACCAGCTTCCATAAAGAGTATGGAGCGATCAGGGCAGAAAAATTGAGAGTCCCTCTCTGGGGACTTTGAACCATGACTGGTAACTAGCCTTTGAGTCCATGTCAGCAATGTCTTGAAAAAAGTCTAAAACAAATTTTCCACTACCCCCTTCCTAGGGCAAAATCTTTCCTTCCACTTAGCGCTCCCACGAGAGGAAACTGGAATTAAAAACCTGTCTGTAAACACCTTGGTTCCCTGAGCTTGCTGGTGATTTGAGTAACCAGTCTTAGTGTGGTGTTTCTGTATAAAAGACAGAAGGAAGCAGCACTAATTGGACTACTCCACGCTGATTATAGTTGACTGCCACTTTTCAGTGAATGCAGATAAATCTATTGCTCCTCAGAGTTGGTTACTTTCTTATCTAATGTTGTCTTTCATTTTTCTACAGATTGAACCTCTCTAGTTCAGCACTCTTATCTGGCATCATCGGTGGTCCAGCAAGATTTTATTTAGCCAATGTCCACTTATCATGGGTGTGGCCAAGTTTTCCATGGTCCCATACAGTTTGTTTACAGTTACCCATCCCGGCTCTCCTTATTCTGTGCTGTTATTTAGCTCTAATTTACCCCTAAACGTCTTCTAAGAGCCCAGTAAGCACTGGAAGTATGGTAATGATGTTAGACAATGTTGATCTCCTGTGGTTTGGCCAATTCTCTCATCTGACACCAGTCAGATCCAGAGGGTGCTGGACTAGAGAGTACAACCTGTACCAACCCTTGTTTTCAATGGAATGTTCCAATGAACTTCATAACACCCACCCATTCTTTAACTTGACCTAAACTATGGGCATTTAAAGTTTAATTATCTTGTTTGATACAGGATAGTAGCACAACTGCACTAGGTGAATTATCTTTGGAAAACACATGCAGTGAGGAGGTTAAAACATGCCTTCTTAATCCTAAGTGGTATCAGTGATATCCTAAGGGTAAGTCTATACTGGAAGATCTATGGGCTGATGGCCAATCTTCTGGAGTTTGACTCAGCGCACCTAGTGAGATCACACTAAAGTGAATGATCAGGCCACTGCTGTCAATACCGGTATTCCTCACAAAAGGAAGTTGACGGGTGACCTCCCACTTTGGGGACAGCAGTAAAAATCAATATGGGAAACATTGACTCCATCGACAATTCTCCTGGCTGGAGTTGTGCATCGTAAATCAATTTTGTTCCCCTACTGTAGACCTGACCTCAGTGGTGTTATTTTAGGGCACGTCTACATGAAGAAAGGGGGCCGGGGGGAGAAGAAAGATGTAAGGTATGCAACTCCAGTAATGAGAATTGCATAGCTGGTGTCCACATTTCTTACACTGATTTTTGCTGCCATCCCCACAGCCGGAGGTTGATGTTTGAAACTCTCCCGTTGACTTCCCCTACTCTTAGCAATACCAGGGTCCATGGCAGTGCCGTGATCATTTGATTCAGTGCAGTCCCACTAGGCACACTAAATCCAGCTCCAGAAGATCAAACGGTAGCGTCTCAATCTTCTGGTAAATATAGACATACCTTAATACCATTATGCAACTAGAAGAGTTCATATTAAGCCATGGGGGCTACAAGTTTGTAGCGGTCATTTCTGAAGTCCCCAAAAGCTAGTTTTTCTTTATAAATACCTACAATGTCACAGCATGGTGTTGTAAATTCCTCTATAGAGAACATGTCCCTGGCCATGGGCTGTGAGGTTTGTGTGTGCCTTCCACTACCCTTTACCAGATAGCCTCGAGATGTCAAGCAGTTTTAAATTAAAGATAGGATTTTTATGGACTTAACAGTCTTCCCCACTAATCTGTGTAGGAATAAAATTAAAGTGAACAATGATTTATTTCAAAAAACAGTGTTTAAGTAACCATATAACCCAGGTAAATGCAAGGTATAGGGAGTGACCGTTAGGGTTGCCCGTTGCCTATGCATATTCATAAGCTAATTGCCTATTCATGAGCATCGGTTTGAATTCAGATGCATGGATTGGACCATTTATGATGCTCATGAATATGTAAACGGAACATGCATCCTGGTTTCCGGGGCAACGCAGGTGCGGACCTGACACCTGCGAGTGTTCAACCAGGTCCGCCCCAGCTCTATAAATTCTGGAGCGCAGCCCGGCTTCGCCAGTCCGTCGGGGAGCAGCGGAGAAGAGGACAACGGACCCAGAAGAGCAAAAAGGACTGAGTTTAGAGCTGGACTCAGCCTTAGCCGAAGATTCGACGAGAAGTGCCGAAGCAGACCCGCGCGTCAATCTACGCACCCCAGCCACCGTGGGACGCAGAAGCCTTTTCGAAGAGCTCTGGCTAAGAAGCCTTTTTGAAGAGCTCCAGTGAAGAAGAACTGAGCTGAACTCACTAAAGCCCTCAGATTTTACCTGAGGCAGGCTCGCCAGGCAGACCGCGCCGGCAGGTGCCCTGCCTGGGGAGCCGTACAAGCGGCGGCCTCTGCTGGCCGGCGGCGGAGCTGCTGCCGTTTTTAGCCAGGGGTTTTTGTTAACCAAGCTGGCCTTTTCCCCTGGCCTCCTCTTCTTTTCCCTATCTATCCTATCTGCCTGCCGCGGCTGCCAGTAAAAAGCGCGCCGTGAGGGCTTCATTTCCTAGGTTCCTGTGGAGACCCTCGGGCCCGGCGCCCGGACTGACAGATCAGGAGGAGGATAGGTATTTAATAACTGCTCTCCACAAACATTAGGGATATTAGCTCAACTAGCTAGAGTTAGGGTTTACATATTGCTAGCATTAGTGATACTGATCCCTTGTTGTTACTATATACAAGGTAGAGTAAATAATAATACGGTTTTAATCGTCTTAAATTGTGGAACCCTGTTCCCAGGGTTCTCATTTGTAAAGCACAGGAGGCGGTCTACTGACCTAGCCGCTTTACCTTTTGTATACATAATAGAAGATTAGATAGGGGTTCTAATCTAAAGGGAACCAGAACTGATTGCTCCCCCCGCTGGGTAGAGCTCACCCAAGCGGGGGTTGAAGCATAGGGGGATAACCCGGTAAAGGGAGAACCCCAATTAGGATTCCACATGTAGTATTAAAATAGAAGAGTAGTTAGAAGGGACATCCCATTAAGGGGGTACCCATATTGAGTAAATCCCTACAGGGTTACATAAGACCTCAGACGTCGTTAAGTCCTGAGGCGGCCATAGGAGGCAGGTATCCTATTAATATTTATTAATTGTATACATATAAGAAGTCCTAGGGTAGTGGCTATAGCTATTTTTGGAGGCCCCATCTGCCTGGCCAGCAGGGGGAACCTCACCTAGGCAGTAAAAGCATAAACAACTGTTCCCTTGGGTCGCTGGGGGACCTAGGGTCGAACATCACCGGCCATTTTCCTAAAAAAAGGAGAAAAGTGCTCTGAAGGGGGCGGGTGCCCCGAGTAAGAGGAATATAATATTGTATAGTTCCTCCCGAGGCAGGGCAGTAAAGGGGCTCCCTTACTAGGGGGCCCGACATAGGCAGCTGTCGGGAGGCGTCGTATTATAGACCCCTTAAGCCCAAAAACTACCCATAATTGAGCGTTTGGGACGCTGAGGCGAAGGGAAGCCAGCGCAGTCTTATTTTATTGCGCTGGGGTCTTTTCGGGCAAAAATATCCCATAAATCTGGAAGCCCGTTACCAGACTAAATAACCTGGCATATTATATGTATACATAGAAATTCTGGAAGCCCGTTACCAGACTAAACAACCTGGCATAATTAAATATATAGAAACGTATTAATATATAACATAAAGAGAAACATAAAGATATATACATATTTAAATGGATACACAAGTAAATATATAGCAGAGTAATTATTATCAGTTCTGGTTTATTTATTTTCCCTTATAGCACACGCACGGAAGAGCACCAAGTTGTGCGTCCCAGCGGAGTCAACAGTAAGTTTAAAAAGGGTATAGTTTAGAGGTTGTAACCACAAAGAATACAACAAAGGGGCTATTAGTCAGCCAGTCCCAAATCCTGTGCTGAGACTCAGGGAACAGGGAAGGATATAGTTGTAGCTTCTAGAGATATTAAATAGATACACAGTAAAATAAAGTGTGGTAAAATAGTAAATAAATAGGAAAGAGAAAACGTTACATTGTAAAAACCTAGCTCTTGTCAAAATAAAAAGAAACTTAGTTGTGGACAGTTGACCCCTTGTCTGTCATCTTTTCTGGGGAACAAACGGGCTCTGTCGCACACCCTGTAAACCCCTTTGGATCAGACACCGTTGACATCGATCCAGGTAGCGGGGTAAAACCTGGGCTGGTGCTTGGTGGCTGGTGGAAAATCTTAGGCAGCCTTATTGGGCCCTTGGTTGTCTCTGTATTGGCCACTGCAGCTTGACCTGTGCCAGCCGTAGCAGATCGTTACATGGAACCACATATACACGTGTATACTTTACACTGGACGCTGTAGAAAACAAGTTATCAAAAGCATGGTGGTGGGAAACAGAAGTCATGTATTATTACAAAGCAAGATCAAGATAGTAGCTACTAATAGAGGAATCCCAGTATTTGCAAAAAAGATATAAAAAGGAGTAGGATCACAGGAAGGGTAATACTGAGCTATATTCTTCTGCATCGGTTGGAGACATACCTTGAAGAAGAATTCTCTCTCTTGAGAGTATTTAAGTGGAAGAGAGACGGTGCTAAACACACAGCCAGGTTTGTTGGTGTCATCTGATTTTCCTTCACTGCAGACGTGACATCACTCAGGAAATAAAGAAGAATCTGTAGGACCTCCCTGTTCTCATCAGGTAGAAGCATAACAGCAGCCTTAATGGCGTGGAGCCGCTGATCCTTTGGCACATCTGAATAGTATTTGTAATAGTCTCATTAGCTCGTTGTTTTCCACACACACAAACCTGAATACATCCTAAAGCAAAACTCCAGCCTTAAGTATTTCACTCAAGTCTGAAATGATTTCACAGGCAACACATGAAAGAATTTTTTTACTGCCACCAATTTACCTACCCTCAGTTATTTCTTGTCTCAAGAGAAACTCAAATGCATAAAAATTGTGTCTATACCAGTTTATATTAGAAATTAATTTTAAGCACTACATCCTTCTGCAGTCCTGCTAAAAGGGCTGGGAAAGCTGCAGACATCTTGACTGAGGAACATGGGTAGTGGTAAACATGGAAACAAAGTCCAGATAACCCAAACTGCAGCAAAAAACCTAAGCTCTCAAAAATTCGTAAGGGAAATGTATTTCCCAATCAGTGAAGCAATAAAAATAAAATAAATGAATGGCCACTACACCTTTTCAGCACTGGTGAAGCCCTTTCTAGTATTTTATAGCACCAAACACACACAGGTCTGTTTTACCGAGAAGCTTTTTCGAAGTCATATGGTGGAAAAACAAAGTCACTGACGTGCATTCCCATAACATGACACGGCTCCATGGTTACTGACAACAAACACCTGGGGCAGGAAACTCTGACTTGTGTTTTTATAAAAAACTTAAAGGATGGAAAGAAAATGAAATAAAACAGGCCAGCTCAGCTTCTCAAAGCAAGTGTGCCAGTCAGCCAATTCCAAACAGGCAACTCAAGGGGCTGGATCACATGGCATTTCTATCATCATTAGCACTGCAAAACTTCGATGACATGGCTCAAGAAAAACGTGCTATGTCTCATCTGTAGTTCTCTCATGAACAGCCATACCACTTGTTTTGTATCATGTTGGGCATAAGCTAAATGGTAGAGGTTTTTTGTTTTTTTTTTTTTTTTTTTTAAAAAGGAGGGATGTGGTGATGTTAAAATATTTTTAAAGAATTCACTAAATATCTTCTGTTTGATATCCTGCCTCGAAGACTTTTGGAAGCAGTGTAGAAGAGGCATGATCAGCACACAGTTAGTACCGCATAACAAGGAGAGGAGAAATTTTGGCCATATACATGGAAGAAAAATTTCCACAGGATTTTGCTGTCTATAGACAGCACATCAAACTGCTGGCTTAACTCATCCCACTTTTATGTGCAGAGAGGCTAGAACCCCTACAGCTCAAACCTGGGGGAGAAGATGCAGAATGGAAAGTGCAGTTTTTGGTAGCACTGGCACAAATCACTAGAAGGCATTTCTCTGCAGAGTTGGTGCCCAGGGCAGTGGGACAGTCATATTTCTCTCCACCCCATCTGCAACATATCAACACAAAGCAATGGGGGCTGTGTTGGCCTCAGCACATCCTTTTCAGCCCTGCAGAGTTCCCATGGGGAGCTCTGGGGGAAGGCATTGTGTGATGATGGCAGTACCAAAACACAGATTGCATGAAGAGTCCCATTAACATGCCACAGAGGCGGCATGAAACCATAAGATCACTATATGAATGAGCCTGGCCTCCATGGGAGGTCAGAGGACCCAAATATTATGATAACCAATTCCCTTTTCCCCATGACAAAGGAACAGTTAGGTATTCTAATCCTAATACAATTGCCCTCCCCCCCAGTCTCAGCTCCCCTGGCACCTGCCTGGGTGGTATGCTCTCTGTGCCACCAGCCCTGGTGCTGCAGGTAGTGTGGCCAGGGAATGGGGAAGATTCCAGGACAACAGGGTTGGTTAGGAGGGATGGGGGACTGGACGGGAGTTGGAGGATCAGGGAAGATGTCAGGGGATGGGAAGTGGGGGTGTCAGAGCACCAGGGACCAGGCCCATATGTGGCTGTCTGGGGAGGCACAGCCCCCATATGATTTCAGTACTCAGGCCAAAATGTTTGCACACCCCTGCCCTAACAGCTCAATGCAGAGGAAAATGGGGAATTTGGGTCCAATCGGGTCATTATTTTGTGGTCATCAAAAGAAGCCCTACACAATGCATCAAATCCGTGCAGAACTCAGTTTGTCAAGTTGAAATAAAGGGAAATCACTCTCCTGGCAGATGAGTTGTTTCTTTCCAGATAACTAGACTACACTGTCTTCCACAATCCTTTGTTTTAACAATTGTTCCCACCATACTACACTGGCTAGGGGCTGGGATGGGGGGGGATTTCAATGGTTATAACTCTGAGCATCACGGGACCTCACTTTATAACCCCACTCCCTCTCCCAGTGCCTAAAAGTCATAGGAACAACTCTGTGATCCACAAAGCCGAGTTAGACTCCATCTAAAATGAGCAAGGAAAGATAAGCACCTCAGAACGCAACCTGCAAAGAGCCAGTAGGCCAGCCACCAAAGCTAGCTAACAGGAGATACCAATGAAAGGTGTATGCTCAGCCTTGCTGCGTTCTTGGGGATAGGGAACCAACCATCAGTTTCATAAGACACAGGAAGACAAATAATGGACACATCAAAAAGATAAAGTATACAATGGTATCAAATGGATTTCCAAAATCCCTAGCAGCCAATACACATGCTGCCCAGATGAAGGATGAATTTGGCAGTGCAGCCTTGCAAATTAGGCATTATAGGAATGCAAAGATGGGAATATTTCTTGGAAACCAGGGGCCTAACTTTTGTCTCAACCTGAGTATCTGAGGACTTACATTGGTAGATCTGTAAAAATGTCTCTGAGAGTTTGTTGGTCATGAGTGGCTCTGGTAGATCACGAAAGTACTGCTTTAGCATGTCTGCCACATCGTAAGCAGATTGCCCTTCATAGTTCACGCAGTCTGTTGAGCTCTCATTCATTTGGCGTAGAGCCTGGATTCTTGACTTGACTCCAGATTTCCTGAACAGTCCAACCTACATGCGTTTGTACAGTTAAAAAGAAAAGACATTAATCCACTAATAGATGTGCCCAACCTTACTCACTCACTTCAGTGGGAATTGTGCTTGAGTATGGCTAGAGTACAAACAAACAAAGAAGTAAGGGCCCTATAATTTGGTTCAACAACAATAACTAATCAAGCACTAGGAAACATCTCACAAAGCTAGAAGGGACCTTGAGGGGTCATTGAGTCCAACCCTCCCCTTTCAGCAGGACCAAGTACTCCCTGACAGTTTTTTTAATCTATTTGCCCCAGACCTCTAAATGGCCTGCTCAAGGACTGAACTCTCAACCTGGGGTTTACAAGGCCAATACTAAAGTCACTGATCTATCCCTCCCCCCACTGACAGCATAGTGGAATGGTAATGAAGTGAAACTAACCTGGTCCAAACAGTGGCTGCGGAGGTACCGCATGGCTTGCTGAATGCTTTGTGGGAGAGGCTGCCCTGTACGCTGGACGTTAATTGGCAAGGGGACTCCAAACACATTTCGGTCTTTGTAATCTGGGACCTTAATCCTTTTCATAAACTTTGGTACGGCCCTGTTTAAGCAGAGAGAAGGAGCAGAAGAAAGCATAGCTGTTAGCACTGCATACATATAATTCTTGCCACTGGATTACAGTAGCTGAAATATGCTAAAAAGAAGTGAAATAGAAAGACTTTAGTAGACTGAATACTGTGCAAAAGGCTTAGCTGTAGTACTCAAAACATGAAATATTTGATCTGTTCCATCGAGGGAGGAAGGTTGGGGAATGAAGCATCTATCTCTCTGGGGCAGGTTTAATGTTACAGGGGCATGGGGGGTGCTATATGTTGACTGCAAGAATTAATATATAATGGTAGTCTATCAACATCAGTATGACAAATGCTACAGGGCTGAACAACAGGAGCCAGGCTGAACTATAGTGGAGTCAAAATAAAGCCTGTGGCCAACAGCTCTTTATACTGTAGCTTCTTTAGGTCTCTCAAGAAAGATGGACATGTGAACAATAAGCTTTTTGTACGGCAGCCACTTGTTCTACAAACCTCTCAAGCCAGGCCTACCACCCACCCATATGTGTAACAGCAGGAAGCTGATGTAATACATTTGAATTTGGCAGCTAAAAATTTCAGTTCATCAAATGACCTCTTTGAAGGACCCCCTCCCTGCCAGGCCCCTACGTTCAATGAGAGACCTTTCCATTTGCTTTTGACTCAGAGGAAAAGATTACCATAGCTCAAAAGAATTATTTACTCTTGGATTTTCAAGAGCATTGTTTTCTCAAATAAAAAAAAAATCCTTTTGCATCTGAAAGCGTTGAGATCATCTAGCTAATGAAAGAGAACATTAATGTAGGGTACAAAACTTCAGAGGACACAACAGTGTTAGATACGAGGGAAACAACTTTTTGCACGTGCATACAACTATACAAACAGCATATTATGCTTGAGAGGACTAATCTCTTCTACAAAAAAATAAAAATAATTGAATTGTATTACACTATCAATATAGTCCCATGTTTAACTATATGTGAATACTACTTGCTTTGTCAAAAAAACAAGCCAGGAGAATGTGGGAAAAAACACATTACGATCTCTACTGAGAATCTGAAGCATGCAAGGATAACTGGTCAATACTTATTTCTGTCTTTCAGAACAAACAACTTCTGTATTTAGCAAGACTCACATAATAACAGCCTTTGAACAGGAACTACTTTGATGTTGGAGTTAAATACTCACTGAGAGTCCTGAAGAAGGGAAGAGGCCATAAGAACGAAAGGGAGAAACTCCTCCCCCTTCCAACTATTTTTGTACATATTGCTGCTTTAGGGTTGCACAGACGGCAATAGAAAGCCTGCTATTGCCATTTTTGTATTTCACTAATCTGACAAAAATATATTAACTGGGACGCAGACACCTGAAGAGAGTAAAGGAAAACTCCATTTCCCCCCCCAGAGTTGCCAGTTTTTTTTCCATTTTGTTTTTAATGTAATCACTGGATTTGATTTCTTTTAAAACAAAACATTTTCTGCAGGAAAAAATTAGTTGCCAGACAACACACTAAAAGTGAGGAAGACTCACTCAGTTGAAGTGCCTTGGCATTAAATAAATATTGACATTAATGCCAATGAAGGAAAAAGGCAGGAGACTTGGAAGACAATTTTCTAATATCTTAGAATGTACTGAAGTAGTTAAGTGTGGATTCCAGCCAGCAACCGCAGCATACTTTTCCCAGAACAGCCAGCTGGTCTGTGCTCCATCAGCATCTGTATTGAAATGCACTCCTAGGTTCCCCTCTCTGTGGTTCTCTATTAATGAGCACTGAGACACAGTGACTGACATTTAAACAACGCAAAGGGTTAATGGTTTTAGTACTCTCTTCTCAGGCTAGAGTCCCTAGGAGGGTGACAGCATGAGATGCTAATTAGATGCAGGTAAAGAGAAAAAGGGAAGAGAGTTGGGGCTTAGTAACATGTTTTCTATGTTCATTCAAGACTGGGAAATCCCTCGGGGGAGAAGGAGACTTACCAGCTGAAGCCATGCTTATTTGAAGGTGTATACTTCTCCAGGAGGGCAGTTAACTTCAAAAGAGAGTATTTCTGCAGTAGGTTCATCTGTACCACAGACTGACTATTAATCTGTAATGATACAGAGCTCAAGCTGGGACAGTGAGAGCTCTGAAAGCTGTGCCACCTCAGTCTGTGCCTGCAGGAAAGAAGGGGGGACATAAAAGGTAATTTACTGAAGATGCCTGTGGAAACCACGCGCTCTAGTGATGTGGAGGGCATTCAAGCGTTTAAAAACGTGTCATTCAGGGTGTGTCTGCACTTGCATTCCTCTTTTGAAAGAGGCATGCAAAAGAGGTAAATAAAATGCAAATGAGGTTTAAATTTGCATATTCAGAACCTTATTTGCATATTACTTCAAAAGAGCAAGAAGGATCCTTTTGAAGACGGGTTTACTTTCAAAAGAGCAGCGTCTGCACTGGCTTTCCTCTTTTGAAATTAGAATATGCAAATGATATGCTGAATATGCAAATTTATATCATTTGCATTTTCAATTTACATGCTTCTTTCGAAAGAGGAATGCAAGTGTGGACACACCCTCAGAGATTTCTCTGACATCTGGAAATTTTGCCTCATCTGCCATACATCAGAAAATGAGACAGGCCGTCAGGCAAAATGTCCAGGTGTTAATGTGGCTGCACACAACCTGGGTTGACTGCCATGATAGCAGTAAGTACACGCAGTAACTTGCACGATGTGGTTAAGAACTGGCACTATGCTGTTGGAGGTGCCCTGTTTTGAACAGGCTGTAAAGTGAAGGCTTTGACCACACAGCCAGGTTCTCTTTTGTGATGCTGTTTTGGAAAGAGCAAGGATACACCCACCAGTATCCTTACTGACTTAATATTGGGCAATTACATTCTCCATTTCCCACACACCCCAGTTGCAGTTACTCCTCACCCAGGCTCATAACTATTTTAGTGTTGCTAGTGAAGAGAACACCAACGTTGTGCTGCAGAATGAGGTTCATTTCAATGGGGCATGCAACATTTTGGGGGGGACAAAACCCAAAAAACACAAATACACTGTTTTAAAGTAGCCTGGAAACCATTTGGGATGAAAATAGTATCCTCACCCCTAATTTTTGAAAATTAGAAATAAAATTGCTTTTATGCTAAGGCTTTAATTGGGGCAAGTTTGAGGAGCTCTTCTTACTGACCTGTTGGACCGTGTCAATGATGCACCCACCCCTGAGTCCCTCCTCTCCTGCATTCCTGGGGGTTCTTCAGTCTCAGTCAAGGAATTTCCTGTGCTGTCAAGGTCACTAGGGGTTGCTCGATCATTTTCTACATCAAGGTGAATCTGCTTTGGTGAGGAAGGGCATGGAGAAACCGAATCTAGTGCTGAATCAGAGTCCCCTTCATCTGAAAACTTCTCCGACCACTGGTTTACTATTCTCTGCATCCCTTTTACATGGTACAGGATATCATCCAGCTCTGGGAAGAGATCTTCATTCTCAAGGTCTGCCAGGTCACCTGTACTGGAATACAGAATTGAGCCTGGGACATTGTCGTAAATGCTAAGGCGGCTACTAACTGAGCTAGAGGAGTTACGCCTTTTCCCAGTGCTCATTTCCTTGGTGCTTTCTGCACTGTTCTCCCTCCTCAGGGAGAGATGACCATGTCCATGAAAGCTTCCGGTTCTCCAGTTTACAGAAGCGTTGCTCTCTGGTGGGGAGACGTTACCATTGGAGAGCGCTTTGGGAAAGGTCCCTGGCTTGTGGTCTTCAGGGATAAAGAACACAGCGTCTTCTGCAAAACTTCCCCTGTTCTTAAAGTTCTGCTCCATGACATCACTGAAGGTTGACTGGTTGAAGGGGTCGAAGCCTTCGAGGTACATTCCCACCCTTTTATTATATGCACTGAGGCTGCGCGTTCTTGTGACAGGGCTGGGCGTGCTGACAGCACTGCTTGTCTCAGACTGACTGCCGCTACTGCTGGTCTGGGTGGAATTGGAGATGCTCCTTTTTCGTACCATGGGGACATTAATATGATTGCCATTGAGGGTAGAAATTTCCACACAGTTAAACTGTTTTAGTTTGTCCTCATCCATGCCCTCTTTCAGGATGGGCCCACTGATAATCAGACCCACCTTGGAAGGGGCTTTATTTTTACCATGATGAGAGCTCTTGATTTTCAGGCTCTCCATCCTCTTTAGCAGGCTCTTGGTTTTAGACCTGGCATTTTTTTCATTGGCTTTCATGTTGAAGGTGAAGCTAGAGAGCTCCTTCGGTGAGGGTAGGCTGCTGAAGGAGTCATCGTTCGCTACGAAGTTGCCTGAGGAGCAAACGCTAACAACAGAGTTTGTTCTGGTGGTGGCTGCCTCACTCTGGGGAGTGACTTGGTGGCTGCTGGTGCTGCTGGTGCTGTGAATGGAAGCTACCTCCTGACGCTCGCTGAGGTCTGTCAGCACGCTTTCATGGCTAGCTGCATTGGTCAGGAGAGGCACTACTGGGGATGAAAGACACAAATCCTCTTTCGGAGGGAAGACATCAAACTCCTCAAGCCTGGACCACCTTTTGCTGTCCCTCTGAAAAGTCCATTTACCACTTATTGCACAAGGCTCATCTTCATCAGAATCTTCACTCTGTGAGCAAAGAGAGCACCCATAAGGGATAACGGCAAACTGTACTGATGACAGCTAAGTCCTTTCAGTAAGCCTATTTAATTAAGTGTGTGATCTCGCTTTCATTTAATCTAAAATCAGGACAGTCATGAGCTTCAATGAGGGCAAAATAGGCTTTTTAAGCCAATCACAGTTAACAGACAGTATACAATATATCTTAAGACTATTTTAAACAGAGAAAAATATGTTTGAAGTTTATTTAAAAGCAGTATAATAGACACAAAGCAAACAGAGCAAATAATAGAGCCTGCTTTAAATTGTTCTTGCCAACAAACCCCAGTATTGGTAGGCTTTTAGTTAATTGGTCACAGCGGATACTCTTGAGATCAGTGGAAATTCCTGGCATGCATAAAATTTTAAACTGGAGTCAGTGAGGGGCAGGTCTCCCTCTGGACTCTCTCCAATGTTACGCTTTGCTGATAGTGGCTGTGTGTTTATATTCTCCTTGGCAATTAGGAGATGCTTCTTGGATATTCAGAATTGTAGTAGCTTAACTTCCCACCCATCTTTAAAGCTTAAATGGTCTTATAACTGTGACTAATGAGACAACAAGAGAACCTATTACATTGCCTCAGTTTAATGCCTCCAAGCTGTTACCCCGGTCTTTTCCTCCCCTCATAACCTAGCAGCTGACACGAAGATTGTCTGTGAAGTTTCTACTTCAGACTAGCTCCAGGAAATTTTAATATTACCTCATAGATACTGAGCACCAAAAGCCAACAACAGTAACCTCTCTATTATGCTTGATGTATGAGCAGTGCCTGAGGGTATGTTTCAACTCTGTCACTTAAGCCTCAACCTTTTACTGCAAGGGAATGATCTTGTATAATCAACATTTCTCCTCCATTTACATGGAGTGCATCATATGGCACAAAAGATGGAAGAACATAATCAAAAGAGTACTATTTTAACACAAAGCAATGCAGGATACAGGTTTGATGCAATCTGCTATAAATTTGGAGTGCATCTGTCCATATGTCAGTGCTATGTTTGTTCAAGAACTTCTCTTAAACCATAAGAGCTACGACCACAAAATTTAGCATGCAGCTTCCTCTCACCCTAACTGAAACCAAGGTAAGGGATTGCTTGTGCCTGGAAAGTGTGAAATGCCTGAAATTCTAGGATTTTCCAGAACATGGAAATGGAGAGGCACTGACAGGAGGGACGACATACTTCAGACGCATCACTGGGGCATTGAGTGCAGGGAACAGCCATATCGCATACTGAGCTCTAGGGGCAGCTGCAGCAGAACAGTGGCTATGTGGAGACAGGGCTTTCCATTCTGCCAGGAGAGGCAAGTGCTCCTCCACCTCATCCCACACCTCGGTGCTCAGACACAGCACCAGTGCTCCCTGCAACTCCCTTACACAATTAGCCTTCCCCTAAGATGCTGCAGCAATGCACCCCAACCCTGCTCCCTTGCCCCAAGCTCTTGATGAGGGAAAAAAAGCCATGGCAATGGCTCACCCCACCCCCACCCACTATCCCCAGGGCAACAGCAACAGCTCTGGGCTGGCCCCTACGGCTTCTGGACCAGGGAAAAAGGCCATGGCTACAGCTTCTCTGCTGTTTCTGGGACTGAGCTGCAGAAAACAGTCACCGCCCCATCAGTTGGCCTTGGTGGTGGGGTAGGAGGGACTGATCCTTGGTAAACAGGTTTACAGCATTCGCATGCATTTTTGTCAGGAGAGAATGGCCACATAAGGGTGACTACACTTTTGCAATTTTATCTGCAACTCCTCACTTCCAGGGGACAGTTTTGAATACTGTTGACCTTTCTGACTTGTTCTGCTGTTTTCTCCTACCATGCAGACATGTTTTCAGACCACAATCCAGCTGTTCTGCTGAAGGGCTCAAAACAACCTTGTAATTCTTTCACGATGCTTTTGTCTATCAATCGAGGACTCAAGCAGGGGTGTAAGGTATTATAATACCAATGCCTTTATTTGTACCTTACTAATAAAAATATCAACAAGCACAATCGTCCATAAGTACTATCAACCACATCCAAACTAGAAATTCTACCATTGTTCAGCTTGGACTGGAGATGTTTTGGTTTAAGCCTCATTGACCAATGAGATCCTTTGCTGTTCAGTCAAGACAAACTCTACAAACCATACAACTTTCCCTGCCAATATGTAAAGTACTTCAAATTTATGTGATAGCATTTTTCAGAGGCTTCTGCGTTAGTTTCGATATGTATTTTAAATTAGCAGTTAAAAAGCAAAGAAGAAATGGGAAAGCTTTGCAAGCTGAATGGAAGCTACCTCCTGACGCTCAGTGAGGTCTGTTAGCATGCTTTCCTGGTTAGCTGCGCTGGTCAGGAGAGGCACTCCTGTGGATGAGAGAATCAAATCCTCTTTTGGACAGAAAGCTGCTGAACATCTTTTTGGAAGAGCTGAGCGTCCCAAGCTTCCACTGAGCTTGCCTACATGATAAAGAGGTTCTGCAGAATCAGTTCAAGTTAGCGGACGTGACAATTTGTTTGGCTCATGCTGATTAGTCAGCATCATCTCAGCTAATGGTATGCTTCATCACCACAGCTGAACATGAGCCCAGTGTACATAAGTGGTCTAGATAACTCAGTGAGTGCATTCACTTACAGGGCCAAATTCTGCAGTGCTTACTCAAAAATCACAATGAAATATAAAGAGTATTTTGTCTGCCAAAGGATGTCAGATTCAGCCCAGGAACAGTCGAGCACTGCAGCTGCATTAGATGGGCAAGATCATTTTCGGCTTTTATATGCGTTCATACTTTAGAACATTTAAAAACAAAAAAACCTTACCCTTTTCCTATGTGGACTAATTTCTAGCTTCATCACTGCACATTTGTTTAAAGTATTTAAGCGCCTGTGGAAGAAAACAAAAAACAAAACACAATATTAACAGCAGGTGTATGACTTTTGTGACACTGGCTATTCCAATTAAGAGGCTTTTGCCCAGGCTCTCTCTAAACTCCTTTGCATACAAATAGCCACATGGGGAGCCTCAATTAGCACTGGAGCCTCAAAAAGTACTTATGATGCTTAATTACTAACACATTACTTCAGCTGAATTTTGTGGGGGGGGGGGGAGGTGGATAAGCATCTGCTATACAGCCCCTCTCCACACACACATCCTAGTTAATGAGAGGGAAATAATGAACTGAACAGTCCAAAAAGCAGAGAGACAGAGACCACCTTTGAAGGTGCCTTTAAATTACTAAAAGTTATTGCTTAATAGTAGAGAACTTTTAACATATAATCCTGAAGCAAATTATCCTGACACACTGAGAATAAGATGCAAAGAGAGCACTTCTCTGAAATTGCGGGTGTGATGCAGCCTGCTGTCACTTCAATTTTTTACTCTTCTATTGGAAGCCTCAAAGAGGAAAACTAATTTTCCACACATCAGGTGCCTACTTTGTTCCTGGGTTGTGTAATATAATTACTTTGAATACAGCCCCAGGACAACTCTACTAATCTGTTTTTAAAAAAATCAGACCTTGTTCTTTCTTACAAGTCTGTACAGTTTCTTTCATGTCTCAGACCGTGGCTCTCAACAAAAATCACAAAATAAATTTGGACAAAAACAAAATTCATTGCTGGATCAGAGTATTGCAGCCATCATTAACGGGGCTGCCCATGAAATGCACTTTAAACTGCACACCTGAAGGTATATGCATTTCTTTTTTTTGCATAATCTTCTATGGCTGACTGCTGATCCAATGCCTAATGAAGTCAGTGGAACTCCTTCCATTAAATTCAAGGGTATCGGATCAGGTCCTGAGCGCATACCATGCAAAGCAGAGTAATCTGACTGTTCCTAGTCCATTGATATGTTGGACCATTGAGTTCACTGAGAGCAGAATCACGCACATAAACACTCCAGTTTACAATGTAGATCTTTGCTTTGCAATTTTGACATCTTTTAAACTAAATTTGGGAAAGCTAATAAAGGCAAAAAAAGAGAAACAAAAAAGAGAGTACTGATGGGTGTAGGTATCTGTGAGGAGTGTTGCTAATTTTCTGTAATAACTTGGCTATGCCTGTAGGAAGAACCACCAACTTCCTCCACTTTCTGCCCAGCTTTTGCAAAAGCTTCCATCTGTAAGGATGAATTTGCACAGGGTTTGATTCTGCACTCACTAAAGTGTATGGCAAACCTTTATCATATCAGTGCTGAAGGTTCAAGCCCTTAGAAAACCAAGAATCCGGTTACATGATAAAGATGAAACACAGGTACACAGCCTTGTTCGAAGCCAAGGTCATGCAGCAAGTTTGGAGCAGAATGGTCTCCCCATCACTCAATGGCTGTTTCTACACAGGCCACTTCCAATAATAGATGTAGTGAAAGATGCTAATGAGGTGCGGATGCAAATTCCCCATGCCTCATTAGCATAACATCACATGATTTGGAGTCCGGAAGACCATTCTTCTAGACTCCAAAATGCAGTGTAGAAGTGCGACCGCCGGGGGGGGGGGGGGGGGGGGCGCGTGGCGGCTTCCAGAAGGAGGACCCTTCTTCCCAAAAATTTTCAGGAAGAAGGGGCCGCCTCCAGAAGAAAGACTTCCTTCCAGAAGTGTCCCCTGGGGCCACACCTCTCCACAGCGTTTTGGAGTGCAGAAGAACGGTCTTCCGGACTCAAAATCACATGATGTTATGCTAATGAGACATGGGGAATTTGCATCCATGCCTCATTAGCATCTTTTGCTACGTGTATTAGCAAGCCACTTCCGAAGGAAGTGTCCTGTGTAGAAACAGCCAATGAGCGGTCCTAGGCCTTCTATCTTCAGAGTAGAGTTTGACTAATTTCCTCATGTGCTTTCCTATGCCTCTAAACATTATAGAGCACGAATGCCTCTCAAACATCCTATTTATTTTTCCCAATACCTCTCCAAAACAAAGGAGTGGTATTATTCTACATGTAGAAGTTTGGAAGTGAGAGTGGAATCCAGATCCTGACTCTCAACCCTGTTGCCCCTTTGCAATGGGCTGTCCTGAGTCCAAGTGACAAGGATTACAAAGCACAATACTATTCCCAAACATTACTCCATGTTGTCTTCAGAGTAAGTACACTGGGCAATGAAATGGGCTGAGTCTAATTCCACTTACACCAGCTTTACATGTGTGTCACTTCTTTGGCTTCGCTGGATTTACTCCTGATTGTGTAATGGAAAACAGAATGAGGGCCACTGGTCTTCAGACAAAGTATCAAAAGAAAGGTGATATTCTGGCATGTGAGACCTTACCAAATAGGCTAAAGAACAAAACAACAACAAATGCCAAGAGATCCTAATGAGGAACTGACATGACACACAAGTGTGGCTGCCCTAATTAAAAATAGGGGACTCAACCCTTATATGAGTCTACAAAGAGTAAGATTTAAAACAATTTTGTCTGAAGAGTGTATTCAAATGTACTATTTCTATTTCCTCCCTCCCCAGTTTTCTCTTATCTCCTCTCAAAAGATCACAGGGGACTCTCTTCTCTTGCAGAACTCTGATGTGACACACCGATTCTGGTTTTTGGATGACCTGTGCTGTGCTAATGTTCTACATTCAAAGCAGTTTGTAAATCATTGATATGAAAAGAAAAAACAAAATGTAACAGTTGTTTACATTTAACTTTTACAACCAGGCTTAGCTGTCTCATTTTGACAAACCCTTTTCAGATTGTGTCACATCAACTGTTTCATTTTGGAGAATGGAATTCATATTTTAAAGAAAAATGAAATGTAGAGCTACACAGAACTAAACTAGCTTTCAAACTGATTAAATTATGCAGAATCACAAGTCACTGTGATATCTTCCACAGGATTAAGTGCTACTTGGGTTTTCTTTAACTTTTGATCTTTAGTTTGGAACTTCTGGGCCTCCACCCACCGGCACGCTAACTCCACTTTCAGTACTGTCTCATGTAACCATTTGTAAATTTTGCAGTATTGTAGCATTTGCCTCACACAACAAAAAAACTGCCACTGAGATTCCCTGTCAGGATTTATTTATTTCCAGCCTGTTACATTTAACTAGCCTGACCACTTTGATCTGTCAGGGAAAAAGATAGTTAGTTACTTCCATAGTGGTTTTCTTTGAGATGTGTTGTTCATGTCCATTCCAATGTAGGTGCGTGTGCACGAGCATGCTCAGTTGTCAGAAAATTTTTCCCCTGGCTGGTAGCCCTTGAGTTGGACTGGAGTCCTCTGGAGCAGCACTGATATAATGCCCAATATAGGCGCTGCCCACCCCGCCCCCAATGCAGTTCCTCGTTACTGGCTACTCTCACAGTGGAAGAAGGTGGGATGGTTTCAGAATTGCCATGACCACCACATCTTGAAGAACATCAGTCACAGAGTTGAGTAACTGTCTTTTCTTCTTTGAGTGATTGTTCATGTGTATTCCAATGTAGGTAAATGCAAGCTAACATTAGGAGGTGGGGTCAGAGCCCAAGAATGATTGTAGTACAGCCCTGCCCCACTGCAGCATCCTCCCTAGCATGCTGCATAATCGTATAATACGTTGTGAATGGAAGACCAGGTGGCCCACCTTACAGATTTCCTGAATAGGGACACAGGCTAGAAATGCTGCTGAAGAGGCCTGCACCTTCATAGAAGGAGTGTCGATGTGATGGCCACCAAAAGGGCCGTTTTGTAACTTAGAAACAACAGGGGGCAAGAAACAAGGGATCTGAAAGGGAGCCCCAGAAGCTCAGCCAAAAACAAATTAAGATCTCTGGCCTAACCCTTTCCTAGACCTTCTTGAATCTCTTGACCACAGGGTCCAAGAATACTGACGAAAGGCCTGGACCAGGATGAAAGGCAGAAATAGCTGCCAGGTGTACTTTAATACACAAGGACAGCCCTGACTGGCTTAGGTGCCACAAATAATCCAGGAACAAGGAAACTGTGGCCTGCAAGGGAGACAACCCCTTCTGGGATACCCAAACCACAAACCTCTTCCACTTTGCGAAGTAAGTGCCCCTCACAGAAGGTTTCCTACTATTTAAAAATACCTCCCACACTGGGTCTGAGCAGTAAAGTTCCATGTCACTCAACCATGACGCTTCCAAGCTGCAAGGTGAAGGGACAGGAAACTGGGGCGTTGAAGCTGCCCCTTCTCCTCTATCAACAGGTCTGGGCATAACGGGAGCGTTAGTGGATCGCACACTGACAGGTCCAACAGAACCGAGTGCCAGTGCTGCCTGACCCACACTGGAGCCACCAAGATTACTGAGGCCTGGTCAGCTCGAATTTTGGAGGAGGATCTGGTGGACGAGGGCAACCACAGGGAACGCATATAACAGAGGGCCTGCTCAGGACACGTCAAGCACATCCACCCAGGACCCCAGTTTCAATAAGAACAAAGTGTTTGACACTTTGAATTCAGGTAACAGAGAAAGCCAGGCTAGTCTATATACTATCAAAACAAAAAAGCAGTCCAGTAGCACTTTAAAGACTAACAAAATAATTCATTAGGTGATGAGTTTTCGTGGGACACACCCACTTCTTCAGATCATAGCCAAACCAGAACGGACTCTATATTTAGGGCACAGAGAACCAAAAATAGTAATCAAGGTTGACAAATCAGAAAAATATTATCAAGGTGAGCAAATCAGAGAGTAGAGGGGCAGGTGGCAGGAGTTAAGAATTATATTAAGCTAAGTATGCAGAAGAGCCCCTATAATGACCTAAAAAATTTCCATCCCGGTTCAAACCATGTGTTAATGTGTCGAATTTGAATATAAAAAAAGAGAGCCTCTCTTTCCAATCTGTTGTGAAAATTCCTCTTCAGTAAGACACAAACCTTCAGGTAATTAACAGAATGGCTCACTCCATTAAAATGTTGTCTGACCAGTCTGTGGATCACGAGTGTTTTTAGGTCTGTTTTGTGCCCATTAATTCTTTGTCTAAGAGAGTTTGAAGTCTGTCCAATATACAAAGCACCCGGGCATTGTTGGCACATGATGGCATATATGATGTTAGTTGAGGAACATGAGAACGTGCCCAGGATTCTGTGAATAACCTGATTAGGTTCAGTGATTGTATCTCCAGAAGAGATACATGGACAAAGCTGGCAACAGCCTTTGTTGCAAGAAAAAGTTCCAGGACTGGGGTTCCTGCAGAATAGCCTGTGATTGTTGGTGAGAATCCTCATAAGGTTGGGGAGTTGTCTGTAGCAGAGACCCTGTCACCTCGGGCCTTCTGGAGTGTGGCATCCTGATTAAGGATAGGCTGTAGGTCTTTAATAATGCGTTGCAGGGGTTTGAGTTGGAGGCTGTAGGTAATGTACAGTGGTGTTCTGTTCTTGGCTTTTTTGGGCCTATATTGGAGTAGCTGGTCTCTGGGTATTCATCTGGCCCTGTCGATTTTGTTATTTTTTTCTCCTGGTGGGTAATTCAGGTTTATGAATATTTGGTAAAAACCTTGTAGTTTTTGGTCTCTGTCAGTAGGATCAGAGCAAATGTGATTGTACCTAAGGGCTTGACTGTAAACAATGGATCTAGTTATGTGTTCAGGATGGAAGCTAGAAGCATGTAGGTAAGTATAGCAATCAGTGGGTTTCAGGTAGAGCGTGGTACCAGTCAGGCCATCCTTGATTTGTACTGTAGTGTCCAGGAAATGTCCCTCTTGCATGGAGTAGTCGAGGCATAAGTTGATGTGGGGGTGCAGATTGTTAACGTCTCTGTGGAATTCTTCTAGTGTCTATACCATGGGTCCAACTCCTAAAGATGTCATCAATGTATCATAAGTAGAAGAGGGGTAATAGGGGACAAGAGCTGAGGAATAGTAGTTCCAGGTCAGCCATAAATATATTAGCATATTGTGGGGCCATGCGGGTGCCCATAGCAGTTCCACTAGTCTGGAGGTATAAGTTGTCCCCAAATCGGAAATAATTGTGGCTGAGAAAGTTAGAGGTCAGACACCAGATTGGCTGTGGTGACATCAAGGATGGTATTCCTGATTGCTTGTAATCTGTCTGTGTGGAATATTAGAGTACAGAGCCTCTACATCCATGGTGGCAAGGATGGTGTTGTCGTCAGGAACTTTTCTGATGTTTTATAATTTCCTTAGGAAGTCAGCGGTATCTCATAGATAGCTGGGAGCATTGGTGGCATAGAGTTTGAGGAGGGAGTCCACGTAACTGGATAGTCTGGTGGTGACGGTGCCAATACCTGAAATAATAGGGCGTCCAGGGTTTCCAGGTTTGTGGATTTTGTGAAGTAAATGGAATAATCCAGGCTGGGGTTCAGATTGTGTCTGAGTGAATAAGGTCCTGAGTAGCAGCAGGGAGTTCCTTAAGTAGTAGTTGTAATTTCTTGTGCAATTCCAAAGTGGGATCAGTGGAGAGAGGTCTGTAAAATTTGGTGTTGGAAAGTTGTCCGGCTGCCTCCTGTTCATAGTCTGACTTACTCATGACGACAACAGCACCCCCTTTGTCAGCTGGTTTGATTATGACGTCTGGGTTATTTGAGACTCTGGACAGCATAGCACTCAGCATAGTTGAGATTGTCTCACATTTGGTATTGTTTACATATAATTTCAGTCGGAGTACGGTGCAGAAGCATCATACGTAGAAATCCAGACTTTCACTACGACCGTCAGGGGGAGTCCACATAGAGTTCTTCTTTTGGTGTTGGTAGTGGGGGTTGAGAGAGTCAGACTGTTGTTCATAGGTGTGTTGGAAGAATTCCTTTAGATGGAGCTGGCAAAAGACGACCTCAAGGTCACCACAGAATTGTATTAAGTTAGTGGAGGAAGTGGGGCAGAAGGAAAGACCTCGGGATAAGAGAGACACTTTTGCTGGGCTGAGTTGTAGCTGGAAAGGTTAACAATATTGTTAGCTGAGCTGTCGTTGTTGTAGTTGTAGCATCCTGAGATAAAGTAATCTAGAAAATTTATTCTCTTTTTGGTAGGAAGTGGAAATGTTTTATAAATTTCTTATCTAGTACAAGTAAAGCCTCATTCTGTGGGATCTTGCGTGGATGCCTGATTGTTGATGAGAATTTCAAGTTCAGATAGTTCATTTTTAATCATCTTTTCTTTATTGTAAAGGATTTTGATCAAGTGGTTCCCCAGTTTCTTAGTGAGCGTATGGCATAGATGCTTGCTGTGGTCAGTATAGTACATTAATTGAATTCAGGTGCGTGGGAAACACGTCCTGCAGATAGCCCCAAAACTTGGAAAACTGATTGCATCATGTCCAGGTGAATGGACCACTCATAGTTCAGGAAGGACCTGCTGAGGTGGTTTGCTATGGTATTGTGGACCCCACGTAAGTAACAGGCCTGCAGGAGAATTTTGTGATGAATGCAGAAAGCCCCTGGCCTGATGGCCATGTGACACAGGGGAGAGGAGCATGCAAACCGCGCCCCCCCATCTGTCGATATATATTGCTGCTGTGTTGTCTGTAATCACTGACATACATTGCCCCAACAGTTTGCCCTGAAACACCTCACACGCCAACCTAATTGCCCTGAGCTCTCTCACATTGATGTGAAGCTCAAGGTCCAAAGCACCTCAAAGAGCCTGACTGGCACTCCTCCAGATGCACCCACCAGCCTAAATCTGATGTCTCCGTTACCAGGGACAGGGAAGGTTGGGGTGGCTGAAAGGTACCCCTGCACACACTCTCCGAGAGTCCAGCCACCAAAGTAGGGTCTGTAACACCTGCTGTGGCAACAGCACTAATTTGTCTGTATTGTCCGTCACAGGACGGTACAGTGAAGCAAGCCACAACTGGAGTGGACATAGTCAAACTCTGGCATTTTGCACCACAAATGTACAAGCTACCATGTGTCCCAGCAGCTTCATGTGACACCTGGCTACCGTGGTGGGGAACTTGATCATGTCCTTTATGATGGTGGCCATAGCCTGAAACTTGTTCTCTGGCGGGCAGAGTCCAGGAGAACCCCCCCACAAATGCTATTCTTTGAGTGGGGACACATGTTGATTTCACCTCATTTACCTGGAGGCAAAGACTGTCACAAGTTTAGCAAAGGAACCTTATGTTTTGATGAACCTAGGCCTGTGAACTCCCTTTGACTAACCAGGTGTCCAAGTAGAGGAGCAACTGGACACCATGCCTGCAGAGAAAAGCTGCCACCACCATCATGCACTTGGTGAAAATCCTTGGAGCCATCAACAGGCTGAATGGAAGCACTGAACTGATCGTGTCCCCCGTTCATCACAAACCTGAGAAACCTCCTCTAGGGAGGATGAATTGCACTGTGAAAGTATGCATCCTGTAAGTGGAGAGCTGCAAGCCAGTCCCCCTGGATCCAGCAGGATAAATCCCACGGAGACCATGCAGAACCTGTTATTTTTTTTTTGCAAACTTGTTCAGGCCTCAAGTCCACAATGGGCCTCATTCCTCCCTTCAAATTTTGGAATTAGGAAATAATAGTAAAACCCCAGACCCTCAAATTGTAGGGGAACCTCCTCTATCTCCCCCCGATTCAGGAGCGACTGAATCTCCTGCCTCTCTATTTTTTGGCGATGGTCCCTGGAATCTGTCTCTTTCTATGGTTAGCTGCATCCATGACCTGGGAGTCGTTTGAAGCGGTGAGCAAAGAAGTGTTTGTGCCCCATAGTGGGGACGAAATACCTCCTCTCATTCTTCCTCACTGTGGGCTGGGCTGCCACAACGCCTTGGCCATCATCTGAATGGGAGGCAGTGCCACCCTAGTGGGGTTTGAGGAGAACAAAATGCTTGTTAATGGCTTGGGACCTTCACCTCCTCTGCCCTGCACTCCAAGGCCATGGGCCACCTGGTAGAGCAACTGCTGGAGGGCCTCACTGTCCTCCAGGTCAGCGGAGGAAAAAGACCCTGCTGCTACTTTGTCCAGGGAAGATGAAAAGAACGCACCCATCTGCAACGTGTAGCCCACATCCATAGTGCTGGGTTCCCTTCTCCTTTGTCAACACTGTGGCCAAGCTTGGTTCCAGTGCACTCTGCACCGATGAAGATGTGCTCAGCCCCATGGATGGGGATTTCTTGGGCTGAAGATCTGCCTCAATCAACAGAACTTCAAGGTCCTCAGCTCGAAGGTTTAATAGATTGGACAGCAGTCTCTCTGGTGTCTCTTACGTAGACACTTCAAGTAGGCTGAATGAAGATCACTTTTCGGCATGCGCTTCCCATAGTCAACGCATACCCTGGTGCCAAGGCCTCGAGGAGGGGGAATGAACTCTCTACTTGGGACCCATGATCAACATTAACCATTATCAATGGAACTATTAGAATTACTAACACCTAATTATTTACGGATAAATATTTAACAGCTACCAGCTAACTAAGAAGATTGCTCACCCGAGCGCTGGGCATCTACAACAACTGACACTGTGGCAAGAAGGAACTGAGCAGGGTAGTGGCAGGTAGTGTCTTTATTGGGTGGTATATTGACTCCTCTCCATTGGGTGCTGCTCTGACCCGACAGCTACTGTCTAGGAGAAAAAGTTTCTGGCAACTACAGTGGCATGCACATGAACGATCACTCAAAGAACCACCATATTTAGAGTCTTCCTGATAAAATCAAGTCTTTGATTTCACAAATATTATATTGTAGCCCCCTCAACCCCACCTCCATTTAAAATAAAACCCTTGGATAGTGGAATGACAGAAGCGTATCTCTATCTGGCCCCTTTGAAAAAAAATAGCATACCCCCCCGCCCCTGAATTCCAACAAACAGAAATATGAAAACAAATTAAGCTCATCCCTTTATGAATGAGATCAATTACAGGAACAACCCGGCAGGTAGATTCTGTTTCAGATATGACGTTTTCATTTTCAAAAGAAAACTAATTTTTATAATCTCAATGCTCTGGTCTACAGAGGTGTTTCAGATCTACATGTTTCGTTCAACAGTCCCAAAATCTGACTTCTGACTTGTTTATAAAGGGAGAGACACAAACCTATGATCATCTTCCACAGGGGTACTTTACTTTAGAAGTTGTTCCAGTGAATGAATGACCCCCCGCCCACACACACACACTACTATTCAAGTTACGAAGACAAGCACTCAGAGATATGAAATTCTGGGATTAATTGTTGCCTCTACAACCTTAATTCATTTGCCTTTTGTATATGCATTACGTGCTCCATACTATTCTCACACTATTTCTCCATAGGATCCCTACCTCACGCAGTGCCCAGGATGGATGCTGCTCACTTAATGAGCAGCTAGTCAATATTTTTTGTCCCCTTGTTGTTTATCGTTTGACCCCAGCCAGCCTTATTTCCTGCACACTATTCAAACCTTGCTCTGCAGCCAGAATTATTTGCCAGAAGTTGGGGAGACATAAGGAGTGGATCACTAGATTATTACCTGTTCTGTTCATTATCTCTGGGATACCTGGGACTGACTACAGACGGAAGACAGGTTACTGGGCTAGACAGACCTCAGTATGGCCTCTCTTTCATTCTTACTAACTTTCTCATGGGCTTTTCTATGGCTTATTACTATAGCGTCTGAGCCTGACTCAACATGTAATATTTCTTTTCACTACTCCCCTATGAAGTGATGATATTCTCCTTTTTAGATTATGGGGAACTGAGGCACTGCAAGATCAAGGTTTAAAAAAAAAGAAAAAAAGCATTTGCTAATTTGGAGGGGCTGAATTTGAAATAATTCGGCCTGGTTTCTTCAGAACACTCGGACACATTGCCAGTGCGTGTCACGGGTATCTGTTGACAGCAGAGGAGTGGAGAGACTCAGAAATCATCAGTTCCATTCCTGGCCCTGGAGGGGAAGTGTTCTCTTGTGAGAACAGACTCTTCCAACTGGTCTCCCCAGTACAGATTTCTTCTGCTCCAGCAGTTCCAGCTCCCTCTCCCTGCATTCTGAGCTCAGTTTCCTTGTTCAGCCATCCCCAATCCCACCTGGCTCCTTGTCTCCAGTCCTGCCCACCAGACCCAGCTTTCAACCTTCTTGATCCTCATCCAATCTCTCTCTCCATGCTTCCACTGTAGTTATCCAACCTCTTTCCTACAAAAATATTTCTTGGTTATTGAGCATTTAAATCCTGTAGGCACTCAGCTGTATGGTTGCATAAGTCGCTGCTGGGCCACATTCTGCCTTTAGGGAGATCTGCGAAGACTGTTATTGAGGACAAAATTTGCCCCACTACTCTGCTTCCCAGGCATTAACACAGTACGCTTAAACGTAGTACTTCAGATTTTTGTGACTGGCTCTTTGCCTTCTCCTCCATATTTCAAAGAGGAATCTCTTCACAAGGCCCAAACATGCCCTCACTACCTGCCTCCCACTCATGTGGCATTCCCAACCTGCAATGGGGGTTAGGTCCCTCCAAACTCAAGCTGCAGAACTGCAAGCACTAGTCATGTTGGTCTACCCCAGCAATACCCCAGTTGGCTCAATGGTCTGAGAGCCCCAGGGTTTAAGTATGTTCCAGTATCTCCGCTTCAGCTATGTCTGCATGTAGCCACTACAGTGGTAGTATTTCGGAAACTCCAAAAAAGAGAGACAGATGAGACAGGGTTTCTATAACAGTCTGATACAAAATTTGTACTTAAAAGCCTCTTTTAGGACGAACATGTTTCAGGACCTTGTTTCACCTGCACATTGTGTGCTCAGTATCCCTTTGAAGATAGATTCTTGGCCACTACTCTATAGAGCTTCTTAAGAAATAAAACAGGGCTTTTGCATATAGTAATCACCTGAAGCACTCCTGGAATATTAGGATATAATCCCTAATGCTATCTGCTAACCATGTGTTTCAATGTAAGTAACAGACTATTTCCTTATGATTTCTACTGTGTTGGTACTAAGTATCTCTAGAATCTTGATCTTCTCTGGTGATTTCCATGGTTCAGGACAGCCAGTAACACACAAACAGCATTCATCCTTTCCACTTAAAATCATTAATATCAGGTTTGAGCAGCATGAACAAATTAGAGATCTGCCCAAATAATGCAGTTGGGATCCAAAACTGCGACTTCCCTAAATTTGAAGGTTTCCATTCATGGCATTGGTTTGGGCCATTCCTGCTAAAATGTAAATAGTGGGCACAAATTTAAAGAGTTCAATCAGTTTTTAAGAACTTGTATGCCTAACAATAGCCACTTAAATTTCTGTTTCAGCGAGTAACTCAATATCCTGATTTTCACAGATGCTTAGCACCTGTGGATCCCACTAAGTTTGTACAGGACGGCGTGTTTAAATTGTAAGCTATTCGAGGAAGGGCCTTTTCTTGACACTTATCTGTAAGTCACTAATCCTTCCTCTATACACATAATACTGCCTCACAACACCGTTATGAAGTAAAGGCAAATGGTATACATTTTCAGGGTGAAAAATTTACCAACTTTTAGCTCCACATTACTTGACTTCTCTCCAGGTTATAGTTCTCAACAGGGCATCAGTATGCAATTAAAGTTTTGGTGGCAGTTTCCCCCATCCGCATTATAAATTGTTTTAAATTGTGTCCCTGTTGTTCTCCAGGTAGAAGAACTCGCTGTGAAGTGCTGCATTAAATGATGTACAATTCTGATCACTTCCACTGTTTGTGTTTTTAAAATGTATGTTTCTGACTAAATGTCTGTAAAATGTGCAATAAATATAAGGATTACTGGTAAGCACACCGCTGACATGGAGCAATACATTCTCAGCCCAGGGGACAGGAAGTCACGCACACACAACTCCCATTAACTTTGTTACTGTAAATTGCATTTGGGTGTTAAATGACCAACTCTTGCATTTTTAGCACAACTATCAAGGTTTTCAGACAAGAGCTAGTGACAGGTTTATGGCTCTGTGACAACAGCTGTAAGCCCTTTCCAAAAATCAATCATTATGTTTACAAAGTGCCTAATGCCAGTCAAAATAATGAAAAACACAAAGAAATATAGCAGCACATTACTTCTAAACCACATTAGCTAGAGGTAGCCTAGTCAGATATTTGTCTTAAAAAGTGAACCAAAAGAGTACAAAGGAACCCTAAAGAAACACAGAATTTGGTAACCTATTAATGTGAGGCAATATTTATCAAGGCTCTCTGGCCAAATTCTGACTTTAAAGATGCTCCATTGAGTATTTGGCTTTATTTCAGGGTTAACAGAATCTGAAAATGCGCCCTCCCCCCGCCCCAATTTTAAGTTAAAACATTATCACAAAGGGTTCCAAACAGTATGTTATAACCTTCAAAACTCTGTCCTTGGTTTCACTTTTGTATATAGTAATTCCATTGAGTTAATAAATTGCATTGCATTGTGTATTACATTTTGAGGACTAAAGCAAATGAGGTATTTTACAACACTGGCTATTTTCAAAAAAAGTCATCGTCTTGAATTAGTTACCTTTATATAGAAAGGCTGTTTTGTCACATACCATTTCCTAAAGATTTGTAAATCCTCCAGGTAAAAGACTATAAAAGCAGGCGCCTACTTTATGAATCACGTTAGCAGTGAATGTCATAGCTTTATATAGGAAATAGTCTTACTTTCATTCAATAAGCAACACTCAGCCACTTTTCTCCCACATAAACAAAAATCCAGGTTAAGATAATACTGAAGCAGGAGGGTTGAATCCAAAGTACACTGGCTTGGCTACATGAATTTTGTTCCTGGCAAGGAGAGATCACATTTCTGGGAACCCCAGTTTTTTGAACACATCACTGTACTTCCTTTTAACTGACCATTGGGAATTCAGGCCATATAAATGAGTATATGAGATGCAATATATTCCATCTCATGTGCACACTTTTTCCTTACATGACATTTTTTATTCTCAATTCATCTGAAGCGAGTTCTCTCTTTGCCGTATCTGAGCTTAAATCATTTTAGTTATTTCTGAAGTACGGTACTTTATATTCCAAATGCTGGCTTCTTATTTACTTTGTGCTTGAAGATGATAAAATTGCACCAAAGTTACCAACTTTTTCCTCATGACTTAATTTTAACTCCCTAGAGGCTGACGACATATGCATGTATTGCTCTATAGTGTTCAGTGGAATGCTGCTGTAGTGAAAGTTTGGAGTAGAAAAAGTTACCAGACTCATTGTATCTAGCTAGAGACAAATATGAATAAAGGACAAGCTCCATCTCAAAGCAAGAAAGCAAAATCTTACACTGCAGGACAGGATTGTTTTTAAACGGTGTCAGAATAAGATGTTGTAACAGGCTGGTTGATTTTGTAGTGTAGAATACTTAAGGAACAATTGTTAATACCCTACTCAGTCTGGTGATCCGTTACTTGCATGAGCTGTCCTATGAAGCAGACAACTTGTGTAAGAAAGTGCTCACAAATATGAGTAAAGCATTAGCAATCTGGTTGGGAGGTAACAATAGCATGTCTTGGCTAGAAGAGTGCTCAGAAAATCTGCCCTCGTTCACATTTGCGATGGAGGCCATGATACAGATGTATTGACAACCACCCTGGTTCAAGGTTAAATCAGCAGTCCTGTTTCTGCTGTGGCTTAATAATTCATGAACAGACATCACAATCAAACAAGGAATGAAAAAGACTATGTAATATTTGTTATGAAGATGGCCACTAGTTGCTTTTTAGCACTTTAAAAAGCAACCCCATATTTAAACAACATTTTAAATTAATATATACTGGCCATGGCTACTGGATATCAAAAGCCCTCAAAGACAGGATTAATTAGCAAATCATTCAGTTGAGATTATTCTTCTATTTCACTTACCTGCACAAGGCCTCAATGGCATCTCTGTCCAGGAAGTCATGTTCCCGCTTGACTAAAGTGATGTTGATGGGAAATAGGAGATCTGAAGGAAACAAGACAGATGGGCAATCAAACTGCATTTTATTCCCAAAGGTAACATTACAAAGCAGCCAGCTGTCTCAGAGTCAGCTCACTAAGGTGCACACAAGCGGCTCTTACAAGATAAACTGCACATTTTACCATCTCAAATGCCAGAGAGAGATTTAGTTCTCATTTAGAAACCTTTGTGTGTAGCTCTGATAACTGATAAAGTTCACTTGCATCATGGAAAAAATACTGAGCAAAGCAAAGATGAAACAAGGAGAGAAAGAGGCAGCCACGAGATGGGGGCAGCCATCTGCCTGCCATGGTAAGCTGCAGTTGATTCAAACTAGCCTAGTTAAAACAAAAATTAGTACTTTGAGGGAGCTTGTATATATCACATCAAAGCAAAAGGTCATCAAAATAAAAATCTCTGGAAATCAACAAAAAACAAACTCTCTGGCTGTTTATCAAGCAATTTAATAATTTGTCACTGTTCTAACATTAAGGAGATATGAACTGAAATTAAAAAAGCCAAACTGCTAAGAGTCCAATGCTGTCTCTAGTACCTAAAAGACTGTTTTGATCAACACTTTGGGAGAGCAAAGAGGAGGAAAAAAGGTTGGCAGTGTGCTGGAAATTTATGACAGCCCTGAAACAGCAACCATATAAATATAAATTTACTGTTCTCCTCAGATTCCTGAGCGTCACACTAAGTCCTGGCTCTGGATTCTTTGCACAGCCCGAATTCCCACTGAAGCCACATTGGTGGTTCGGGATGTTCAAGCAATACAGCAACAGGCTTTAAAGTTACAACTGGAGCTGTGTATTGCCTCTCTGGCCATCCAATTTGTGTGTAATAAGGAAACTGCTATAATGTTCCAAAGATCAGGAAGAGCAAGTTCAAGTGCTAACGTCAGCAGGGTCAAGGGAAAATTGCTAAAATCACCAGAGATAATGTAGATAACGTTACCTTGCATTAGACCAACAAATCTCTCTCAATTATTTGGCTAACGTGCTTTGGGAACACACAGACACCACCACTTTTTGAAAGCTGCAAGAAAGTTTGGCTTTTCTGCAGAAAACTGCAGGCATTTCCTAACTGTAGCAAGACATAGGGCCCAAGTGCAGGTCCATTTAAATTAGCGGTTTTAATGAGCATTACATTGGGGCCATAGTGTACAGTGGTTTTCCCATAAAACTTATGTTACGACCCACAGTTTCAGTCATTTTCTAAGAGTGCTTAGCAAAAATGAACATACAAAATGTTAGCAAGTTCTGCTGGGATTTTCCCAGTAACAAGCTAGCTTTGTCTCCCATTCAGAGGTGCATATCAAAGTTAACTTGAAAGCCTAATGAGATGACTAGCAGAAGTGGGTGGTAGCTAGTATTAGTATTTTTGTTATGTCTGCTTTTTGTTGGCAGAGTGAATTTCAAAAGACAAAAGTATATTGCTTTTTAATAGGGATGGTTTTAAAAACAAACAAAACAAACAAAAACCACAGAATAGGCCAAATCCTTCTCTTGCTGGGTGGTTCCACTGAAGTCAAGAAGGATTTGATCATAACATTGGAAATCCCATTGTCATGAATGAATGCCTGTAAAGGATTAACAGAAGGCTCTCAGCAGAGAGTGGTCAGGTAAGCCAGTGGGAGGGAAAGACTTTTTTAAGCTGAGAACAATTTCAGTCTGCAGGATCTTTTGTCTGTGTGGCTGGTGCAGAGGGGACAGAGAGAGAAATGTCATCTCTCAAGCTGGTGAAATGAATCTATTAAATATCCTGACTGTCTCAAAATCAGCCACAGATATGAAAGTAGAAGGGAAGTGTGTACAAAACGATCAGTTTACGGTTACCCTGAATTTGATGTGGATTGACTATCCTTTTTTTTTTCCTAGCTGTTTTGGCTAACCTGATTCCCCCGGCCCCCCCCCCCCGTAACTTTTAAGTTCAATCCCAGAGAAGTAATTCTCTATGCTGCAATTGGTACAATTTATTTTCTTTTGTTTTGTGAATAAATTACTTTTTTAAGCAAATGATTTGATCCCTGCGTCCTAGAGGAGAGTCTGTGTATGTTCAGATCTTAGACTAAAAGGTCAGTTACTAGATTACAGTCCTGTATGCCTAAACTGTCTCCAAAGGGAGAGTTAAAAGCTTGGTGTACCCCATAGAGAGACATCCCAAGTGTCTCTTTCTAGGTTAAAGGATTTTTTCCCCCACTCAGGTGGCGACGGCAGTTACTCCCCACCCCCAGCATGATTAGGGAATCTGTGACATTGGGGAGTTTGCTTTAAAAAAAACAAAAACACAGAAACAGCCTTATATAGGCCAGATATTTTTAAGTTTTTGCTGGACCTCAGCTTCCGCACTTGGAGTATGGAGTGGGGAACAGCTCTGACACCCATAAAAGCCCACAGTCTGCAGAAAAACAACTATAAATGGATACTGAAAATCACAAGCAAGGAATGCTGGGTGCAGACAATTTCTTAGAGATTCTGTATATCAATAAAGCATGATTGAAATGACCCTCACAAGGACCGTTTTTCAAAAGGTCAAGGCCAGTCAGCAGAGGATTTACATGTTTGTATCTACTGTCCCCAAGCACACATTGCAAGAAAATACGTTTCTGGCACCTTCTCAGCAGCAAAACAAAGGAAACAGAGCCAAACTTAATTTCTAATTAAATTAGAAATTAAAGCTCAAACGGATCATTTTTCAAGAGGGCCTACTTAGCATTGGCTGCACTTTCCAACAATTCACTGGAATTAGTGGCTTGCTTATATATGGTGTGAAACCTAACAACTGGGGATTTGGCATTATGAGTAAGAGGAGGCAGCTATGTCAGTGCTTCATAACTTTGCTAGGGTCCAAGTAATGTTTTATAAACAAGATGGCAAAACAGCAAAGGACTTTCACTGAATCTTTTTAAAATTAACTTTGCATTTTAGTAAATATCAGATGTACCTTAAAAATGCTAAGACAAATCCTGACGTGCTTGTCAGACAAAAATGCCAATGAGGTCAAAGTTTTGCTTGGGTAAGGGCTTTGAAAAAGCAGCAATTTAGAGGAATCTCTCCTCAGGAGTACAGACACTGAGAGTCTTGGGGGTAAAGGTGGGGGGAAGACAGTCTGGACAGTCTCCTCAGCCACTTATATTCAAATTATCCTGTACATGAACGCTCGCTCTCCTCTCCACAGAATGAGACCTACCCCCACAATCAGCTTATGCATGGGAACACATCAGAGGCAAGGGCCTACCATGAGTTGGTCAGGCACTTACATACTGACACAGGGTTCCCAATTTCCTCTCTGTTTCCTGGAAGCTGTGGAAGCTACTCCTGTGAAGGAGCAGGCTCCCAAAGTTGTCCACCCTTGAAAGACAGAAGTGGACAGATCTCCTACCCTGAGGCGAAGCCCCCGGAACACAAAAACTATACTTCTTTGCTTTGCCTAATTTGGGCCGTTAACTTATCCGTACAGAACTCTGTGAAGTAGCTTGGTATTTGCCTCAGTTTCCTCAACTTTGAAATAGGGGTAAGAGGTTCCATCATGCCTCAGTAAGTCAGTATGAGAGCTGGGACAAGGAGTGAAGTGTTCTTGGATCCCCAGTCTTGTTCTCTGTCCTCTAGGCCAGAGGCTGCCAAACTATAGCCAATGGAGCACTTGCTGGTCACACAGTGTTGATTACCCCTTCTCACTTGCAGCTGTTAAATAGCAGAGAGGCCAGAAATGCATTATAAACTTTCCCATAGCAATTGATCACATGACAACATAATTGCCATGGGCACGTTATGGGATCACTAATGGGAAGGAAAGGTAGCCATAAGTCATTAAAATGGGCGACATGAAAAAAAACACACTGGGAATCCCTACATTACACTAGAAATATATGAAGTGAAACAATTTAAAGTTGCCACCGTATCCGAGTGCCTTTGTAGAGTTCGATATAAATTCACCATCTTGTGTGTTTCCACATAGTGGATGGTAGATACCAGCACAGTATAGCACCTCATAGCTCTTCCGTAGTTTATACCCTGCCCACCCATACTTGATACTATATTTAGGAATTAATCATCCTGTCTTAATAAAGCTCTAGGAAACTGATGACACAGAAAAATCAACTTCATCAACTCTGCTGCTTACCTTCATAAAGCTGAGCATACTGTGGGAACCCTGCGGCTCGCAGCCAATCACACGCTCCTTTGGCCTCAATTTCTGAAAGAGAAGAGATGCAAAACACCCTCTGGTTAGTCACTGGCAAAGCTAAAAGTTCTTTTGTACCACTTCTTTTGCTATGATTATAAAAGGAGCACGGAAATATTCAGCAAAATCCTAGGTGAAATATAGCTTATTATTCCCCAGGTGTTCCTGTTTCACTTTCGATTTTCTTTTCCTTTTGTGGCAAAAAAACATCTTGGATATTCGAACTACATTAACACTCATCTCATATTTACAAGGTGCTCAATGCTAATAGTTAAACACAGATACATGCTGGTGCTATAGACTATTTTGTGCTTGTTTTGTTTAAGCCAGGGAAACTCAGGCTGCAATCAATGTGAACAGCATTAATGCAATAAATCACATCATCTCTTGGCACAGCTATTCTCTCTAGTCACAAATGCCCATTAAGGCATGGGTATTATAAGCTTTATCATCATGTAGATAATACTGATAGACCAAAAGCCTAAGAACAACTGACACATTGTGTTGCAGCTCACTCAAGCTTGTATCTACTACTCATTTAGAACTGAGTAGCACTAGAGGTATCCAGGACTTTGAGTTACTAGGTTTGTAAGCAAAATATTCTCTCCAACCAACTTTTTCTTGCCCTCCACCTAAAAAATGTCAATACTTTGCAAAATGAAATAATTCACAAATAAGCACATGACACAGGGGAAAAGGAAATGTATTCACTGATTATGTGTTATATTTTCTCGTCAAGCATGTCCAGAGATCCATTTAACTTCGTTTCATCTCAGAAGAAAAAGATTTTAATGTCTCAATGGCTATGTCTACACTAGCCCCAAACTTCAAAATGGCCATGCAAATGGCCATTTCGAAGTTTCCTAATGAAGAGCACTGAAATGCATATTCAGCGCTTCATTAGCATGCGGGCGGCCACGGCACTTCGAAATTGACGCGCCTTGTCCCAACGGAGCTCCTTTTCGAAAGGACCCCGCCTACTTCGAAGTCCCCTTATTCCCATGAGCTCATAGGAATAAGGGGACTTCGAAGTAGGCAGGGTCCTTTCAAAAAGGAGCCCTGTTGGGACAAGCCGCGCAGCAGCGAGGCGCGTCAATTTCGAAGTGCTGCGGCTGCCCGCATGCTAATGAAGCGCTGAATATGCATTTCAGCGCTTCATTAGTAAACTTCGAAATGGCCATTTGCGTGGCCATTTTGAAGTTTGGGGCTAGTGCAGACATGGCCAATAGGTCACAAGCCAAAAGAATGTAAAGGATGTTGAGGTCAGTTCTAGAAGAGCATCATTTATTGATAAATCAAAACTGTATGAGACTAGAAGAGCTCTTTCAACTGACAGAAGGATTTGGATCTAGTTTTGCTCTTCTAAATACTAAGGAAAAATGATAAATTGGGAAATATTTTGGAGACAGCGATCCATAATGAGAATTAAGAGGACAATATTGGTAATTCATACACTCCCTAGCACACTTTGCATCGTTAACAAAATAACCAAAAAGCAGGCTTCTTACAACATTTGGTTAACCAAAAAGTCAAACTTAAAAATTCTGCAAAGACTGGTGATTTACTGAAGCATTTTCAGTTGTCAGAGGCTTCAATTTTTCAGTCTATTTTTACCAAAAGATTTAATCTCAGATTAAGTTGCTCAAGTGGGGGGAAAAATAATCAAAGCCAATTGCTGTGATGTTTAAAGATAATGTGCAGAGATCACTTGCCCTTTTAAGCTCTGCAAACCTAATAGGGTACATAGCATTGTCTTTGCTTTAGTTTTTGACAAGAATAGATAATATAGAAATAAGAATTTGAAACAGTGAGGATTGAGGGGAAGGATAAAATAGACCGACTTGGTTAATGGCCAGTCCTGTACTGCTCTAAAGCTGTTCTAATACATACAATGTGTTTGGCTCTTGAGCATTTTACTTGATCAAGCAGGTGGTGAGCAATCAGAAATACTTAATGTTTATCCAGCCTTGACTACATTCAGACTTCTTGATGGGCCAGAACAAAAAGGCTTAATTAGACACAAGTGACTGGAGAATTTTGCCACCTACTTTGACTAGATACCACTGGTACGAGTACATGCCTGGATTTAAATGCAATTGCTTCAGTATACGAACATGTAAGTTGGGCAGTAATTGATTTAAAACAATGCTTCACTTGCGTGCTTCAAATGACAGTATGACTTTGGCACCCATTGTAAAATATTGCTGAAGATGCACACACAGTCAGAAGAAATGGGGACACTCTGGGGTCTCCAAAATTACAGTTATTTCACTTATTCCAAGCTTCTGGATATACTGCAGAATTAAAAGTAAGAGCTGCTGTTTTGCTGAACATAGTACATGACGACTCTGCTAAGATGCACATCCAATTCGAGACACTAAAGAAAGCCGATGCGCAGTGTTCAAGACAAACAGTAAGAAATCCTCGCCCACTAATAAAAAGAAAGGAAAACATTTGCACAACTTGTGTTTGCTTCACTTTCAGGTTAGGGGACTGACCGCATGGGAACAAGCACGTACAGCTGCGTCCACCCAGCTATTGAAAAAACAAAACAAAACCTTCATTTCCAATTGCAAAGCGTAAGAAACTTGGGATTTTATGCAGTGCAGGTTTTTAGTTTAATCAGACCCCAATAGCACATGAAAGGATGCTCAAAGAAATCCTACACAAACTTATTTCAAGACTCTGCTCTTGCTAAAGGCATGAAAATACAGGCACAATAAAATATTAGCCTCCCAGAGAAGGAATTCAGACACAACGAAATAGTAAGTTAACCAACTGAAACAAATTCTTGAAAATATCTTAAAAGCTAAGTGATTGCAATATTTTTCATTTTTACAGGCTAAAGCCCATCGTATTCATTGGATTACTCAGAGTTTTGACTAAAAAGCTACAGAACTGGCCAAAATTTTAAAAGGTACTTGGTGCCCAGAGTCACCGAGCAGAATTTTCAAAAGGATCTACTGGAGTTAACAACCTAGGAAGCAGATTTTTAAAGCTATGTAGATACCACAGAGCTTAGCATTTCCACTGATTTAGGAGCCTAAATATCATTTTTGTAAGGTATTTTTTAGGCACTAAAAATGCTAAATCCTATTCTGTCAATTCTTGCCAATGAAATTTTTGCTCTTAAGTGCCTAATGACTCTTGAAAATGAAATTTAACCTCCTAGATCAGCTTTGTATTGCAGCACTGAGGGCACCAACACCTAAATGCCTCAAAACGTGGCTTCTAGTTATTCTTGGTTTTTCCATAACAGCAGCAGAGATGTTATAAAGCACCAGAGTGCCTCTAAAATAGGCAATTACAACAATCAGTTCTGGATATGAGATGCCACCAAATATTTAACAGCAGCATTCGTTTAACCCACAGACACGGAGCTATCCCCAATAGATCTCCATGTACCCTGGGAAACCATAGACCAGTTCCTCGGCCCCCTGTTCTAACTGTTTAGCACAGTGAATCAGCTGGAAAGCTGCCCTAAAGAGGCAACCAGGGATTGCTCTGTGGCAGTGGAGTAGCTGGCTTTATGTCACCTGCCCAGATGTGGTAAGCAGGTCAGGGAAGTGCGTACAAGCAATGAAACTGAGTGCACAACTTTCCAGCAGATCCATGGCTGACAGAGTGGTTCCTATAGGACAGCTCCAGCTGGCATAACTTAGACCAGGCCTTAGAAGTGAGGTCTGGGACTCTTTCATTATGGCTGGCCCAAGATCAGAGGAATAGAAGGGTGGCTTAAGAAGCATCTGTCCCAGCCTTAGCACAGCTAGGCTCTAACTGCTAGAGGATGACAGGCAATGTTGATCATCAACTGCTATTCAAAGAGATTTGAGTATCAGGCTTTATGGTCATACTGCAAAGGATATACACAGCTTACTAAACTGCTGATAACAGAGCAGTTTGTGTTGCAAAGTTTGTCATTGTATAGAAAAATAAATAGGTAAACTGAAGCCACCAATTCCTGGAGCCCTAAACAAAAATTAAAAAAAAAAAAAAAATAGTTCTCTTTAAAATCAGGATGGCACAGACAGGATATTTTTGTTCTGGACTCAAAGACAACTGTAGCCCACACCTGCCTTGCCCAGAACAGTTTCTCTTCCAGTCAGGACCATCTCATCTCCTCAGGGTCAAGACATCTCAAGCTTCCATGGGCTTGGACCCAGGTGGAGGTGGAAAGGGAGCAAGAGTACTCGTCATTGTAAGGCTATGTCTAGATTGCAGGCTTCTGTCGGGAGACCAGAAAAATCCTAACCCAGAGGTCTCCCAACAAAAGTCTTTGGTGTCAGGAGCCTTTTGCCAACATCCCAGTCTTCCTCGTTCCACAAGGAAGGAGGGATGCGTCAGCACAGGGGGTTTTCCCGAAATTCAATCCCATGCAAACGGGCCAAATGTCAGGAAAGCCTCCTGCAATGGAAATGTCCACAAGAGATATGCAAATGCATTACATAATTTGCTTATCATTTGCCAACAATTCTCAGCAATCTTGACATACCCTAGAGTGTGGATGGCTGCGTCAGTATGTGTCTGGGATGGTACTAAGAACCACAGACAAAAGGAAAGACTGGCTCTGATGGGAGTGGCCACTGGGATGATGCTGATGGCAACCACTGTCTAGGTGCAGCTGTTGACGACAGAGATATTGGAGGCCCTGCTTCTAAATCTTAACATGAGCCCAGAAAAATCCACGCTACAGGTCACAGCCTTGTTTATAAACTGATTTCTGAGCATATAGTTGATGAGGGCATGTTAATTTAAAAAAGGGACATCAGTGGGGACAGGCAGACAGGGAACTTACAAATTATTTTGAAATTATCCGCCTGTCACTTGTGTTTAAAAGCCCTTGATTGTAACCTAATTTCTAATCTGCTTTAACTGTCCTTTAATATGCTTTTTCTTATTATTAATATGTACTAACCTTTGCTGGAAATTGGTTTGCAATCTGATAGACAGGCCAAGATCCTGCATTGCCCATGTTCAAAGGATGTGCCATTACTTTTTCAAAGTAAGAATTCTGCTGCTAGTAATAGATTCAAATGCTCATGTCAATTAAATCCATTATTTCAGATGACAACTCAGTATTTTCACATGGGAAGAAGTAGGTGAATTTACATGAGACCCTTCAGACATCTGCCCTGTGCTACTTCTCTTCAAGCAACAGAAAGTTTTGGTGTAAAAAGATTTTTTTAAAATTTCCCAATACACAAGAAATTTTATTTTAGAAACTAAAAATACAAAAGAAATGCAATTAAGTCTTTATTTTTAAGCTTTCTATAAGCAAACTGCAAGCAAATGTGTTAAGGAGGAAACAGGAATTTTATTGGAAACAGCTTTGTTAGTCTATTTCACAAAGCCGACCTATGTGTTTAAATGAATGTCAGGAGTTCCCTTTGTGTGGGACTGGGAATCAATATGCCACATTTACACATTTCCTGGGATGTTAAAATAACATAGTCCACCTACAAAGCAATAAGTACAAACAGGAATTCTTAACCCTCCCTTCATTTTATTTAACTTTGCACTGTCTTGATTCTTGAAAATTAGAGTTTGCAATGCTAACGCATCCAGGCAAAAATCCTTTAATTCCAGCGTGGAAAGAAGTCAACAATTAAAAAAAAATTTGTTTAAATTGCATTTTTTCACTTGTAAAATCCACTAAAAAGTTACAATTAAATCTCATCAGGAACTGCAATCCATACATTCAAAGTTTCCTACAAAAAGGATTAATGACTCTGGTCTATCGAGCCTAACTCACTCTTGTTGCTTCAAAATTCTAGGCTTTCCACTTCTGTTTCTCAGCAGACTAAAATGTAACAAAGTGCAAAAGAGAAGTTGGATAGGATTGTTTTTGTCCTGTGCTCATGTGGTGGTGGACCTTGGGAAAGCATGGCAGAGGAGTTAGTTAAGACACTGCCTTAAAGACAGAGGCAATCTATAAAGAAAGGATGGAGGCAGCATAAAAAGGAACAGTGGAATGGACTAGAAAGAAAAGAGGTAGACATTATTTAGCACACTCTTAGCTTTCTATATTCCCTTATACTTTTGCTACAGAAAAAGTGTTACGACTTCTAGACATAAGAGAAAGAAATTCCCTGGGTAACAAGGGAAAACGAGTTGAGTGTAAGCAATTCAAGACAACGACGCAGGACCTATTTGAAACAATAAAAAAAACATAAGGAAGATTTGGGGAAAAACAATGCAGATGAACCTGTGGCTATGGCTTATTATGATATATTCTCACAGTATGCTTATTAGGAAAAAGTTATGCGGATGAAGATGTGGACATGGCTGAGCAGATCAACTGATTAGAAACATTCTTTAGGACTTTCTCTATGCCGTTCAGTATAAATGTGATTTCACAAATTCCTGAGCTGTTTGCTGTTACAATTTGCTAGGAAAAAAAAAGTTTTGGTTATCTAATCTTTATAGCCTGGTTTAATTAGGTTTAGAACCTATCACTCAAGTACACAATACAGAACGCTGCAGTAAGAGAAAATTAGAGTTGCCAGCTGACATGGAGTGTCATTTTCCTTTTTTAAATTACATATATTACATGTATTTTGGAACATCACGGCCACAGATCATAATTTTGATACCCTAAATCTTTTCTTTATTTTATTTCAAAATAACTCAGCTTTTCCAAGGGAACCTCATCCTATACTTGTTTTCTCAACAGCAGAAGTGCCATGGGGCTTACTCCAAAATTGAGTGCACTCTAAACACAGAGGCCGTGTCTACACTAGCCCAAATCTTCGAAATGGCCATGCAAATTACTAAAGCATACTGTTGGCTGCGGCTCTTCGAAATTGCCACTTTTCGCTGCTGCGCGGCTCATCCATACAGGAGTTCTTTTTGAAAGGACTCCGTCAACTTTGAAATCCCCTTGTTCCTATCTGCTCATAGGAATAATGGGATTTCGAAGTTGACGGGGTCCTTTCAAAAAAGGACCCACCTGGACGAGCCACGCAGCAGCAAAAAGTGGCAATTTCAAAAAGCCAAAGCTGCCAGCATGCTTACGAGGCACTGAATATGCATTTCAGTGCCTCATGAGTAATCTTCAAAATGGCCATTTGCATGGCCTTTTCGAAGATTTGGGCTAGTGTAGACGTAGCCAGTCAGTCTTAGCGTTTTTGGCAACTTGAAATGATTTTTTTTTGGAGATTTAAAATGAATGATTTAAATTGATTTCGATGAAGGCAATCTGCCCTGCTCAATTATTTCATATTATTTGACATGGTCACTTCAAAATGGAACACTCGAGACATTTAATGACTTTGGGTTACCAAAATTAAAACTATACTCTGATGCAGAGGTTAATTTCTTTTAAATGTGAAAACTCACAAAATCATCTATTTTGAACACAGGAAAGAAGTATTTTGATATACCCAAAACTCCCAAATGTTTTGCAAGTTGTTATAATTCCCATAAACTGCTGACAAAAGTTTACAGACTAGCACTTTTGCAGCCCTGTGTAACAAGGTGCAAACCTCACACCTGCAGAAAGACATAAATCAGTTCCCTTTAAGCACACCAAACAGAATGTAAGCAATAGTGCCAAGCAGATGGTTTCCCCTGGCTTGAACTCAGGCACCCTTATGGTCACATTGGCTCCTTTAAAAAATCATTGAAGCTTTGCTTATCACTCCTTTTGGCTGCATCAAGGTGACTGGTTTCACAGAGCTGCTGTGAAGCTGAACAGAATCACTGCTGTTTAATATCAGCAGATCCCATTCGAAGCTTGGCTTTACTGTTGAAGATCACAGACTGGAACAACCCTAACACATACTTAGTACAGCCATGGGGGGTGGGGTTTACTCTTTTCTGACTCCACAAGCAGACTAATAGTTCTAATTTAGATTCACTTTCCCACCCAAAAATATTTTTGCAAAACAGAAAACAAAACTAACCTTCATGGATTAGCTACGATGAGTGACCTCTGCAAGGAGGTACATCAGTGATGGGAACTAAAGCTAGTGAGTGAACATGAGGACCTCTATCGTCTCAGCTGGCCACAAGTTTGTTGTGAACAAAATGGTCTCCAAGGATGTTAGTTTTGCTAATCGCTTGTATGACGAGAATTTGCAGCGTGTCAACAGAACCACAGCAGCACTTTGGATGCAGAGGGAGCATGTGAGTCTCACAGTCAATGTTGTGAAGCAAGGGCACATGAATTGAGGTGTGTGCTGAATGAACACGTGTTACTTTAACAACATCAGTAGGGGGAAAAAATTATATATGTGGATGGAGACCAGTGGAACGTGGCAACCCTGCTCACGGTCAGTGATAAACAAAATGGCTCGCAAGCCATATTTAGAACACCAAAGGGCTGTATGTGGCCCTCGAGCTGCAGGTTATCAACCCCTTTAGCCAAAATGGACTCCCCTATTACTACTAGTCATGTCAGGTACTAGAACCGATATCACAATTGCTTCAAGGATTTATATTGTGTGGATAGAGCACAAAGGGATTCTTCTCCCTGCAGTTCTCACATTAAGAAATTCAGAATCATATTTTTGACACTGTGTGGTTTTGACGAGAAACTTTCCAAACCAGTGTCTTGAACTGTTAAAGTAGTTCTGAAAAGTTACCTTGCAGAGGATTTACAGTGGCTCATACCCTGGCAGATGTTCCACATGCCTGCCCTCTTAGTAGTCAACAAGACAATTCCAGTGCATTTGGGAAGCAGACATTGTTCAGTGTATCTCAATTACATGATGCCAAATATTATGAAGTTGCATTATGGATCCAACCTCAGGTTTGATTAGACTGCTCTAACACTACAGATGGTTTCCGTTCTCAAGTTACCTTTCAGGCCAAAAAATCACAATTCCCACAATTTCACTTTCATAACCTCAGATAAAGTATTAACTGTGTAGTTTTGAGAACTCCTTCCTATGACTGAGGCAGAGGAACTATTATTAGCTCAGTGCTGCACACGTTCCAAAGAAGGCACCATCAGTTTTTTAACAAGTATCAACATTTTTAAAAAAAAACCATCCCCCAAACCCAAAATACATAAATGAGGGAAAAAAATCAGGATTGTTCTCATAATTATCTTAATATAAATGTTGAAAATTGTTAAAAATTTCAATTTACATTCAAACATACATAACACTGAAAAGCCTGAGAAAGGATTTTGCTCAAAGGTTGATTTTAACTGTTTTAATCCATTCTTGTAAGAGTGACAGAACACAAGGATTAAATTTAGTTACACTTAAAACTTCATCAGCCATATTCATTTCTGATGTCACTGACCTAGGATGAATATGGCCGTTGTGTTCTATTTGACAGGTCTGAAGAAAAGCTAAAATGCACCCTTTTCTGAGGTTCTCTCTCTTCTGCATCTTCAAAAATACATGACATTTTGCAAAATGACTATTTAAGTATGTCCTCAAACTTCACTGTGCTTCAATCTATTTTGATCTACATTTAACTGGGGCGTATGTCGATCTCCATTTTCTCTGTGTGCTTCAATAGTCAAGTCAAACTAGTTAAGAGACCTGTACAGATTTCTTTGATTTTTCACTCTCTTCTCAAACATTTTTTGGGAAATAAAATGCTTGTAGGGTCCTTGAAAGGGAAGATTTGTGGCACCACCTCCTTCCTCTTTCCCAGATTAGCAATGCCTGGGGTTTTCAAACAAACATGCTGCTTTCTAATAATAAAAGCCCTAGAAAGAGGAGGGGGGTTAGGGAAAAAAATTCACTCAAACATTTCTCCATGAGCTGATGACAGCTGCAAAACACTCTCCCTGTGTTCCTGATGGCTTTGGTGTCAAACACTGGAGGGGATTTTCATGTTAGGGAGATATTTGGAACCCTGTAGAAAGCCTTTAACTATGCTGTTGGTGTTACGTGTAAAATCACACCACACTTAGGAGAAGCAACCGAAAATGTCTGGAATTCATAGAGGTAACAGAGGGAGAAGAAAGTAAAGGAGCCAGATTTTTTGGATCCTTTTTCGGGATGCTATATTGATACCTTCTCTGAAAGCCTGAGTACAGTTTGTAAACAGAACTTAACGATATAAACATACTAGTCCACACTGCTTTGAGTCCAAGCAAGCAGCTGATCTCTAACTGGTGCTTTACACTTTGCTTACCTGCATAACAGACAAATTTTAACATTAGTTCCCAAGTTCATTATGTCTATTTATTAGCTTATTATTTCCAATAAACCGTTTAATAGCTCAATTTATTTTTTCCTATAATACCAACATAAATCATATAATAGCCTTTATTGCCTATTGATCATTGTCAGCAATGCATGAAATACAGTATTTGCCTCATGCATCAAAATCTGACTGACTCGCCCTCAAAATTATTTCAAAGAAGTTTTTCAGTCTCTCTCTCTCTCTCTCTTTTAAAGCATAAGAAAAAAAACAATTTTAATGCAAGATGCTTATGTTTCATTTTAAGACCTGATGCTAAACCCACTGATACTGGTCTCTCCATTCACTTCAAAGGACTTTGGGATCAGGCGCTAGCCTAGAGGAATCCTCCTTTTCAGAGGTGCAAGGAGATGAAGGTAAGAAGTCTCCTTATGCTCTCTCTCTATCTCCATTCACAGATTCTGCCCAGTGCCACAATCAAGCTCGTACTGATTTATGCTAATTTTCCCAAAACTGGATAAAAATAGTTTTTGGCAATATCAGGTTTACTATCATTTTACCTTAAAATGTGTCAATGGGGCAAACTTTTTTTGTAGCTGGTTTATTTTTATTTTTTTTTTTTTTTTTGTTAATAGGTTGGAAAGAGAAGGGAACACCACCTCTGCTAGAATTCTGGCACTAACCACTGAATGATACAGACCACTCACCTGCACATATTGTTTCTTTTCATAAAGATTATGCACATAGCTTGCAAGTAAGAATGTGTCCTTTGCCTAATCCATAATTCAAAACAGATTAGCAGTGAAAAAATATCAGAAAAGCCCATTTTATCCTCCCTGAAACACTGTCAACATGCACTGCAACTCACCATAAAGAACAGTTGCATGCCAAGAATGTCAATGATTCACATATGTGTATTGCATGCTGGGAACATTAACAGAGCACAGCCCTCCCTCTACCCAAAGAGAGCATGAAAGCAATTTAAAATGCAGTATCATCTGTCATACATCCTACTTTGTAAAGAGAACCCCCCCCCCCAACATTGATATAACAAGTTTGTGTAGAATGAACCTTTATAACTGGTATGTTTGCTTTCTACGAACTGTTGTGCTCATGGGTTGAAGAGGTCCCTCTCCCCCCCTCTCGAGATTTTTAAGGAAGCATTTAAGATGATGGGGGCACAAATCATCCAATGAGCATCCATGTGAAAAAAGCACAGGGAAAAAATTCAGAGGGGTAGCCATGTTAGTCTGTTTGAGGAAAAATGATGAGTTCTAGACAGAAGCTTTCATGGGTTGGAGCCCACTTCGTGAGATGCATGAAGTGGAAACTAGTTTGGCAGGGATCACTGCCAAACTGTAATTCCCACTTCACGCATCTGACACAGTGGGCTTCATTCTACAAAAGCTTAGTCTGAGTTAAAAAAAAAAAATTGGACACTTTATTTTATTTTATTTTTTTTTTAAACTGGCCTGACTGTTGGTTGACAGATAGTACAGGATGATGGAATGAAGAGTATTTTTAAGGAGAAAAGACAGACAGTTGCCTCTTGTGGTTTACTAAAGGAGCTATGCTGGCAGGTTCCAGAGCGAGAACCTTCCCCAAGGCCCCTGGAGTAGAAGTGGAAAAGAACAAAATAATGGAAGGAATAGAAAACTTCATTCCTGTTCTCCACTCCCACAAAAGTTCCTGCCTACTATGGCATCTGGACCTATACTGAAAGATGAACATCAAACCAAACTGCCCCAAAAAGGTAATGATTACCCCTCCTGCCACTCAACCCATATCCGACAGTCATAGAGCCACCCCTGCAGAAGCCTGCACTGGGGCACAAGACTTTAAATCTAGAGGTCCCTGAAAGGAACCATGTCAGATGATTTTTACCTGTCACAATACTAAAGAAGAGAAGTACCTGATCTCTTGCTAGTTAGGTCTCACGACACCTGTCTTCAGCATTGCCAATATAGGGAAGGGACTGGACTATTCCATGAGTATACAGGGACTAGTACAGTGGGGCCCCAATCCACCAACTCGTACAATATAAGTAAATGCCACAATCGTTAACTACCTTGTCACACATTACCTCCCACCCCCACTCCCATCCCATACACAATAAGCAGGACTTGAAGCAAGGCCCTTCACATCTACAGTACAAACCTGCTCCATTTTGGTTACACTGTTATTCTCATTGGCGACTATTACGTGGAGAGGACATGAAACACACTTTATCAAAGGCTTGTATGACTATTAGTGAGACCATGGATATCAACAAAATTGGATGCAACAACAGAAGACTAAAAATATCTCATAGCAATATATTGCAGGATTGGAAGCAATTTCATTTGAGACATGGATATTCACTGGGGGGGTGAAAGAACAAATTAAAAGTTGTGGTCAGATCTTTGGCCTAAATAACATAACCCATTCCACAGATTCAGTCAGTCTCTGTTGGAAAAGCAACAGCCTTCACATTCTTCTATGTTCATCAGCCTTGGAGTAAAAAAATAAACAAGACCTTCTTGACATCCTGAACCACACAGATTTATTTACAGTCTACCTAAGCTTGCTAACGCACAGGGATAAGTCAGAAATAGGCCTGGAATTGCTAACGTTACCAGGATTAGTTGGTTTGACATTCATGGTCGCTTCTTGGATCGAGAACTTATAAGGTTCTGCAGTTCACCTCAGCTATCATGAAGCTTTAATTCTCTTTAACAAGAGAAAGAAATAATTTCTGAAATGACCTGCTGATTGTGTCAAATTTCTTACCTAAATCCCTGAGAGTCAAAAAACAGAATTAACAAAAAATGAAGGAAAATTTAGCCTGTTAATGACAGTTGTAAGGAGGAGTCTGTAGAGAAAGTCCACTGTAATACTCCATCAAGATGCTACTATCATTTAGGGTTGTAATGATATTATTACCCTTTTACCACTGTGCAGTCACTGGACACCAAAACAGCACTCTGAACGGCAGATCACTTGATCTGGCTGTATTTCTGCAATATGTGCAGGAAGGAAGGGGAAACATCTGAAGTTATTTTTATTTCTGTAAACTGTTCTGGTCCTACAGCATGAATGTTAGGGTGGGTCTATTATTGTCTGGAGCCTGTCAGGGTCCTTTTGCATAGCCTCATTTCCTTCTTCCTGTTGCTAGGAAGGATAGTTAAGCATGAGAAACTCTTGTTTACAATACTGGATCATCCTGTTCAACACAGGGGCTCTTTTCCTCTGTCTCCTTTAACAGGCCATGGACCTCATCCTGTTTCCAATGAAGTTAACAGAAAAATTCCAACTGACTTCAACTGAAAAAGGGTTGGTCCCCAAGAAACACACCCTCTCATGTTACCCTTGGGCAGGAAAAATTTGTTTCACACAAATACCATCTTTAAATATTTACAAAGTACATAAATACACAAAATTAAGGACTACTTACAGAGTGAAACATATCTGCTTGAAAGAAAGAGTAAAACAGAACTGTGACCACTCTTCCCCAACCTCCTTGCTCATAACTCAAAAGTACAAATGGAGAAGATCTGCAACCTAGGAAGCCCTCACCGGGCATCAAAACCTGGTATATATGTATGTTACCAGCACTACAGGGTAGCATACAGAAACAGATGGTACACAAAATTTTGCATTTTCAAGAGGGCCAGCATGAATGACTTTACTTGAGAAAGTACTTTCAGATTTCTATGATCAGCACCAGTACTATTCCCTGGCCCAGTAGGGGCAGCTATAGTGCTGTTTATCAGAAGAGAAGCACTCAACTTCTTCCAGCTTTAAGGCCCCAGGCCTGAGAACAGAATATACCCAGCCTCAGATCTGGTTCTCTGCTGCAATGCAACATACTGTCCAAATACCTCCCTGTACATTTTAAAATTGCTGAGTATGTCATTGAGATTTAAGAGCTAAATAAAATGAAAAAGATCATCTTCTGTGTTTCTAGCTACATCTTAGAAAATTGTAGTGACAGTTGATGTCACTCTAAAAACTAGAACTCTCTCTGTGCATAAACCAACATAACAGATAGGCATTTTTCAGACATTTCATTGGGAAAGAATGAAGAAAAAAACTTGTTTTATTACATGTCATAAAGTTCTGGGGATTCCTAGAGATTACTGAATGTAGCTGATCCCACATTGTTTTGACTCATCATAAGCAGAGGAACACTGATAAATCAATAGATGTATACCCTTTGCAGGATATAATATATTGCAGAATCTAAAGTGAATATAGGAATCTTAACCTTAAGCAATGTCACAGGCAAGTCTTGAAATAACCTCTGGGCCCATCTGCTGAACAGCCGTCTACCTCACTCCTCAGTCCTTTAATCCACCATTGAGTTTTTTCCTTTCACTGGGAACTCAGGTCAAGTGACTTAAAAGATACTGCTACCATCTGCTGCAACTTGAAAGGCAACATGGTAAACCAAACTGGTTGAATTAAGGGAGGAACCTAATATCAATTATCTATGCTGTGGACCAGCAATAGCCTGCTGGCCAGATGGATGCTGAATTAGTCAAACTTTGAGCTGCTGATAGATTTACATTCAGAGGCTGTTCTGCAATCTGTTTGGCTATTATCTTCCCTCTAGCTCCTCACAAAACAGCATTAAAAATGTAACCTGAGACTCTGTATCTCACTGCTGTGCTGCTGGGAATTTCTTGATCAGGCCAAAGAATTCAAATAGGTCACACTTGCTCATGCCAAAATGCACCTGTAATTGATGGATAAGATAAAGTTGAATTCCCACAGACCACGAACCCACACATTTTAAGAATTATTGCCATAAGAGGTGGAAATCAAACCTTCTGGTACAATTAATAATTATTTATGCAGTGCCAAAAACATAGGTGGCACTGTAAAACTTATTTTCTTAAAGAGAGTAGAATTAGAGATTTGTTACACTAATCTTAAACGCACTTAACAGGTAAATACAGTGTTCATTAGCTTAATGGAAACACACCGCTCAGAAGCTTTACAATTAAGGTAGAAGTGGGTCTTTGGTGAATGGTTGCTGTTTGCAAGAAAGAGGGAGAAACCTTACAACAAAAAGAATTTGTTTTTCTATTTGTGCCAGAAATACCAGGGCTTGTTTACTACTTGCAGAGGGTGTTGTTCCTTGAAAGAGATCAAAGACTCCAGTCCTGATATCATAGGCTTGGACACCACAGAGCTCCTTGAAGCCATCAGACTAATTACTGAGAACTTCAAAAGAAACTATATACTTCCTTTAAAAAAAAAAAAAAAAAAAGACTAGTTTAACTATTTAAGCTGCAGTGTCCCTTAAAAACCTCAGACACAGCTCAGTTACAAGCTCCTTTATGAGTTATCAAAACAAAAAGCAGTCAAGTAGCACTTTAAAGACAAGCAAAATGGTTTATTAGGTGAGCTTTCGTGGGACAGACCGACTTCTTCAGACTATAGCTAGACCAGAACAGCTGTTCTGGCTATGGTCTGAAGAAGTGGGTCCATCCCACGAAAGCTCACCTAATAAACCATTTTGCTAGTCTTTAAAGTGCTACTTGACTGCTTTTTGTTTTGATAGTGTATAGACTAGCACGGCTTCCTCTTTATGAGCTATGAATTACAGCTCTGACGTTTTCACTTGGAATTGAAAGTCACAAATCCTAAGCACGCTAATAAAAAGCATGTTCAAGAAAAGCCCCTCAGTCCTGCTAGTCCAAACCAGCCCCAGATTTTTCATAAGTTTAACAACCTACATTTTGCAAACTTGGCTATTTCCCTGCTATATCACCAGCCACAGAAGGTAACATTTACAGTCAAATTTCCAAACCAAGTCAATTGCTCCTTGAGACTTTCCAGCACGTGAACGCGTTTCTTCAGTTAAAAAGCCATTCAGAAAGTATTGCCAGTGGCTCGTAAAAACCAACCAACCAACCTTGCTAACACAACAGATAGTTGAGAGAAGAGGGTGAAAGCCAACACCACTCGGGGGACACGAGCAGCGAACGGAAAGTTGCTTTTGATTCTCAAGCCATCCAGAAAGGATGCGGAGGGTCTCGGCTCTTTTAAGAGACGCGCCTAGCAAACGGGCGGGGCGGGGGAGAAGCCGAGCCACCAGGGCCCTGGGACTAGTTCGTGTACGTGCCAAGATAAAGGTCTGCGCTGACAAGCCTCCCCCCGCTTTCAGCTCCGCCAGACGCCCCTTCCTCCAGCCGAACAGCAGGCGCAACACACTGATCCAATCACAGGCGCGGGGAACCCACTCGCCGACCCAGGCGCTTCTCCAGCCGGCTCAGGCTGGTTGCAGCAGCAGGGAAACTCCCCAGGTGTTTTAACGCGCACCCCCGCCCCGCAACCCCAGCTCCAGCCAGTCCCGCTGCCCGGACCGAAGCCCCAGTCCCCAGTCAAACAACGCACTGACCGCCGCTCGCTGCGCCACTCTGGCGGAGCCAGCGGCTCCCAGCGCCGGCGCGGGGGGGAGTCAGCGGGGCAGGCTGGGGGGCCCGGCTGCCGCGGCTCCGGCACACGGCAGGGCGGGCGGCTTTTCCGGGGGGTCCCCGGCCCGGCGCTTACGTGTCAGAATCATGGTCTCCTGCTTCTCTCGGCACATGGAGGGAGCCAGGCGGGAGGGCGCGACGCACGGCCAAGGGGGCTCCCCGGGCGGACCTCAGCGTATCACCCGGCCGCCGCCGCGCGTCACTCTCCGAGCCCTTCCCGGGGCAGGCGGGCGGCCGCGGCCATCCTCCCCTCTGCCCCGCACTGCTCCCCGGGGCGCTGCGGGCGGCTGAGCTCCGGTCCGCGGCTCCGCCAGGCGGTTTGAAAAAGCCTCCCCTCCGCCCAGTGCCTCGCGGACTGCGGCATCGCGGCGGGGCAGCCGCAGGCCCCGCCCCCTGCCGTCCAGCCCCGCGCCGCCTCCCCAGGGGGCAGGGCAGGGCCGGGCAAATCCGCCTGTCTCCTGCGCGCCGGCGCCGCCCGGCTCGCGCCCCTGCGCGCGCCCTGTGCACTGAGACGGGCACGAGCCGCGGTGCCCCCGGCCCCGGTCCAGCGGTGTGCAGGGGCGGGAAAGCCGACGCGTTGCGAGCTCTCCCGAGCGTAGCCGTACGCGCCCCGGAGCTGGAAGGGACCTCAGGAGGCCCCGGCCGGCCGGGCTGAGCCCCCTCAGCTGTTCGGGAGCCTCGGTCTCATTCCGGCTGCACAGCTTGGCCATAGCTCCGCTTTAGGGCATTACCAGCAGAGGAGGATTAAATAGTCACACCTCCCTCCTAGTCCCTGCATAGGGATAGACCCCGGGCAGGAGTTGGGCCCTACCCACGGCACATCGTTACCTAATCAATAAATCGGTTCATCTTCATGGTGCGGCAGAACCGCTTGTTCTTCCTGCAGCTACAGACTAACAGGGCTGCCCCTCAATTTTTGATAGGTTGAGGCTTGGACTCAACAGAGCCGTTAGGGCAAACATGACAAAGATAGTTTCCTGCTCTCTGATGCTTGTACGGATCTCAGGCAGGACGCTTAGTATTTTGCTCCTCTACTATAAATATAGGGAGATGCACATCTCAGAGAGCTGGAAGGGACCTTGGGAGGTCACTGAGTTGAGTCCAGTCCTCTAGGCAGGACCAAACACCATCACTGACAATTTTTTTTTTTAATCTATTTGCCCCAGACCCCAAAATGGCTCTTGAGGGACTGAATTCACAGCTTTCGGTTTAGGTTTAACAGACCAATGCTCAAACTATTGAGCTATCCCTCCCCCTCGCTTCATGTTTCTGCCCCCCTTCAGTCCTGTGTATCTGATTTGTCAATTTTTATTTCAATTTCTTTTGGAGCTCTCTGCTATAAAACCGTCAGTGCTGTAGATCTCCAGATCTCAGCAAGTGGATCTGCCCCCTGAAAGCACATCACCCAATAAATTATTTCGCTAGTATTTAAGGTGCTACATGACCGCTTGTTTTGTGCAGCTGCCCCTCTGAGCCTATTTACCTCAGGGACTGAAAACACTCCTTTGTTTGCAATCAACTGTTTTTCTCCAGCTTACAAGCTGACTAAAGGTTGTACATGTACTTGCCTTCAAATATTTTCCCAGGTCCTAACCTGTAGATGTTTGAAATGTTTGTTATACTTTGAACCATATACACCAGGTGTTAGTGGCATTACAACTGTTAAAAATACAACAGAGCCCTGAGATACATGCACTCAAGTTATGTGAGTCTCAGATTAAGGCGACTGAGTGGCGGGGAGCTGGTGCCTGGCTCTGAGCTGCCTGCCACTCAGAGGATCCGGGAAACTGACCAGTGCAGCTGGGCTGATCAGTTTCCTGTCTCCTGTGAGGCCCTGGGAACCAGGCACCACCTCTCTGCCACTCACAGGAGAGGGAAAACTTACTTGCGCTGGTCAGATTCCTGGCTCCCCTGAGTAATGCAAAATTTGACTTATGCAGAGCAGTGGAAGAACACAACCTCTGCGTAAATTGGGGGTCTACTATAAAGGTCAATGCAATCAATGCTGCTTTAATTGCTTAATGATATTGTCTAGTGCAATCATCCCTCGTTACATGAGCACAACTTGTCCCAACTTTCTGCTCATAGGCGAAAACTCATAAGAGGGACATTAAATTACCATTAAAATACATGTAAAAGTCTCTGATTGGTTCCTAGTGCTCCAAACTCAGGGAAGGAGTGGCAGCATGTGGCACTGCTTTGGAAAGGTAAGTGAACCTTGTGGGGGGAGTTGCAGAGGGTTAAAGGCAGGGGGCAGTTTGGGGCCATGAGTGGGAGAGTGGGTTAAAACCCAGTAGTGGCTCCAGTGGAGGAAGTGGAGGCTTTTTCCTCCAGGCTGCAGCAGTGGTACTTGGGCGGGGGGTGCGGCGGGCTGGGGAGTTCAGGGACGGGACGGGTCAGGACGGGACGGGACAGGATGGGGTGGGTGTTGGGAGTGGGCTGCGTGGGGAGTTGTGGGCTGGGGGAGTGTTGGGACCAGGAGCAGCAGGGTGGGCGGGGGTGTGTGGGGAGTTGCCATGGGGGAGTGTTGGGAGCAGGCCGGGTGGGTCTGTGGGTCTTCCCGCCTCCTGACCAGGGACCCCACAGCTGGAGCTGAGCCATCTGTGGGGCTGCAGGTCTCCACACCCCCTGGCCAGGGACCCCACAGCTGGCTCATGTAAGTGGGGGAAGTTCACTCGCATAGTGAACAATGGTCAGTATATGTGTCCCTCATTTTAGCGAGTACTTGTAAGTAAAGTACTCGTTAAATGAGGAATGAGTGTAGTGTGTGTATGCACACATACATGTAACAGCTCTCTATATTGCTATATGCATTATTCTCTATTAAAAGAAAAAAATGGTACAGCTCTGAATTTTTTCCTCAAGAAATGTTACTGTATAGAATAGTGCTGTTTGAATTTCTCAATATTGTGGATGTTCCCTGTTATGAGCAGACATTAGTGGACAGCTTTTAGTTTCAGACAGGCATAAGAAGCAAAATTTGGATTCAGGTCTGAACCAGACCAGTGGAATAAGCTTCCGATGAAGGTGGAGATTCCATCTGCACTACGATCTCTATTCAGTCTTTGGCTTTATTGCCAAGACATATTTTATGAATATGTCATTTAGGGTGGTGCTTTCTGAGATGTGGATGTCCATCTATCAGAAACTGGACCGAAACCAGTAAGCTCACTTCTCAGTGGTTACCAGATAGCCATGACCAGATGTGAAAAAGGTTATGTATCTCAATAATAATTTCCTAAGCCATCTACTCCCTTTTACATTTTCTGATGGTTGTTTAAATACTCATTTTTTGGTAGATGTTCAAATTCTGAGCCTTAAAATGATACAAAACATGTACAGCTATGAGCAGCTGCAAAGCAATGAACACATAAAAGAGCAATGAAATTTTGAAAATATCTGCATATCATCAAAGAATGTGACTGATTAATTTTATTCCAAGCCAGTATCATATTCATTCTTGTTTCTTTTAAGTTCCAACTGTTGTTTCCCCACTGTGGTCAGATAGATATAAAGGGGGGTACCAGAACAGGAACATCTCTTTCAGCAAGCCACTAACTGGTAAGTTGGCTATTACACCGTTTTTTCTGGAAACCCCTACGCAGCTCCTAATTATTAATTCACTTTTAGTCAGCAAGAGAATGATGCCGTACTATATCTTCAAGCCTCGCTTTGCACCCATTCCTCATCCATTCCTGGCTCTGTCAATTACCTCTTCTTATCTTAGTTAATTCCAACTTTTATAGGCTCCGTAGAATTTACCTGCATTTTTTGCATGCTTCTACTATGGCAGCAAGTTGAGAGTTTAAAATGCAGGTCTGGCTCATAAAACATCAGTCCCTTAGGGGTTCTGGTGCCCCTGACAATTTTTTCCACTCTGTTTGGGGGTACAACTAATACAGGAAAAACAGACCTATTCTAAGTTTCCAGAGGGAATTTCATTTCCTGTTCTTGAACAGGTAAAATAATGCTGTGGTAATTGGTTATCCTCTCTCTTTGTCGGCTATGCCTGTGAGTGGTGGGTGAAGGCACAGCTAAGGAAGGCAAGCCCCAGCCCTTCCCTGGCACCCCAAACTTCCCTCACAAGCAGTCAGGGAACGGGGCTGCTGTGTCATAGTCCCAACCTTCCCATGCGGCCAGGGATCTGGGCCGTGGTCCCAGCCTTGCTGGGAGGCAGGGAATGTAGGCAATTTTTGGAAATCAATGCCTTCCCTTGCCTGTATTACCCACTGCCCACAGCGATACCTTTGAGCTTTTACAAGTCTGGACAAGGAAATTATATGGTTGGCATGACAGGGATTGGAAGAGTATTGTACTTTGGCAGCCTGACTTAGAGTGAAAAGAGAAAATAAGTTATTTCTGCAACAAGCCACAGAAAAGAAAAGAAGAATAGACAGTACGTTTCCCAAAGAACCTTTGAAGGACCTTTACTTCTGAGTCAAAACTTTCTCAAATCCCCAGGATATGAATGTGTGTGGGAATTTGAGAGGTGCACAGCAGAATCAGAACAAAAAGCAGTCAAGTAGCACTTTAAAGACTAGCAAAATAGTCTATTAGTTTATAGTTAATTAATTAGTTAATTTAGTTTATAGTTAATAGTTTATTATTTATTTTGCTAGTCTTTAAAGTGCTACTTGACTGCTTTTTGTTTTGATAGTGTATAGACTAGCACGGTTTACTCTCTGTTACTACAGTAGAATCAGGTTTAGGTGGAACTAAGAATAATAGAGTTTTATTAAAGTTCTTGTAATGTGTGATATAGGCTGAAAAGCTCATGTGGAAAGTTAGGGCTTGTCTACACAGAACAGTTACACTAGTTTAATTTAAATTGGTTATAAGCTGATTTAATTAAATTGGACGGACTTCTTTGTGGACACAAGTCTCTCTTTTATGCAAGTTACATTGCTTTAGCTTGCATCTGGAAGATACGATGCTGGACCTGATATAAGGCTGATTAAAACTAATGTTAAATGTTGTACCAGTTGAAGTATTTTGGTTTTTCATGACCCCTTCAGTTAAATGAGAACAACATCATGTGTAGGCAAGGCCTGTGAAGGTATCATTCATAAAGTTGCGTTATAAATAATTAAATATATTGGGCCCAATTATGCAACTCTACATTAGTGAGTACTTACACGAGTACTCTCATTAAGCCTGTAGCACTTTTTTCATATTTATGAATAGCTTTTTTCATGCTGACATATGGCTTCTATACAGTAAAAAAGAGAAATCCTCATTTCACCAATCTCACTATGATTCTAAAATGTATATTCCACTCTTTTAAATATAAACAGCAATTTACATTTCAAGAGTACCTTCCACCCAAAGATCTAAGGTAGCTTTATGTACCTGAATAGAATGATCTTTGAGGGGTTGATAAGGCAATGTCTACTCCACCCCACAATTTTGAATACTAGGATGTGAAGAGCAATGCATACCAAAGTGCTGTGCTATTAGGATACATTAATGGGAGCCAATAACCTTTTGGATTGCATCCACACAGGGGAGTTACAGTGCAGCACTTTGGGGTGCACAGCTCTTCAGACCCACCAAGTCTAAACTACAGGGGAGGGTAGACAAGCCCACAGTATTTTTTATCCTCATTTCACAGCTGACTGAATTGAGGAGAGAAGTTAGTGTGACCAGTGAAACACTTGAACTCCACAATTTGTGCCCAAGTTCCCACTCCCAGCTTTACTGCAAGCCCCAGAACTCCCATTTTGCTGCCACCTAATTTTCTGGGCACCCAAACTCACCCAGTGCCCAACTTTCTGCTGTGAAAATTCTAGTAGATGTCTGCTTCCTAGACCCTGGGGAATGCACATTGCTGCCCCTCTCGAGTTGTCCAGATGCCTGTCTCCTATGTAAACTCCAGAGCAATTCGTGAACCAGCGGAAGACAGGCATTTGGCTGCTCAAGTTGTGAGTGGTGCCTGGTCTACTAAGCAGTCTCTATGCACACCTGGTCGATCAGGTCTCATTTAAAATTCAGCCAGAGGGGGAGGAGAAGGGGGGTTCTATTATCTACCTTTTAACTGCAGAAGTTATCACCTCCTCTGGCAGTTTTGCCTGGAGTGAGGCAGGTGCCTAACTTGTTAGGTGTCTAAACCACCTGACTTCCCGTGGTAGGTTCCAGTGCCATGCATGGATCAGAAGCAGAGACAGGTGCCTTTCTGCAGCCGGGACTTAGGCACCTAAGGCAGGGTTTAGCCTGCATCTCTGTCCTTAGCATCTCCCACTGTCTAGTTTAGGGGGTACCCCTCCCCTAGCACGCCAGCTCTTTTTGGATGAGATTGCTCTCCTCCCAGTCATTATTTATGGATCCCAGGTGGTGTACTCAGGAGATGTGGACCAGTGTGGTATTCATATGATATTTTTCAGGCACGTGAAAGTTAGGTGCTGTGAAATTCACTGTCACGATGTCCAATTCCCTTCCTAAATCCCACCCTAAGTGGTTTGCCCAGGGGACACAAAGTCTGTACTGACCCAGATCTCCTGAATCCCTAATCTAAACCTTAACCACAAGTTCACCCATCCACTTCAGTCTGTCAGGAATCATCCCCACTTAGGTTTGGTCTACACCAGAGGTGTGTAAAATGGAAGACAGGTTCCTGGGAGGGGGCAAATTTTATAAGGGGGCAGGGGAGCAGCATGATCAGCTGCTGTGTGTCAGGCTCATCCATCTCATTAAAAAGGTTGAAATATGTTACTGTTTTGAGGTAGGTGTCGTTACAGTTATAAACTGCTGAATAAAGTTTTTACATTCGACATACTTATTTTCTTACACGTGCCAAAGTTTGGGTTTTTTTTCATATGAACATAACTGAAATTTCCATTGGTTTGGATTACATTAAACCGGCTGGGGGAGCATGGGAGGCTTCTAACTGCAGGGACGAAAAGTGGGGCCCAACATAAAAAGTTTGCTCACCCCCCATCTACCTGATAGAGTTAGTTTGACATAAAATAGTTGACATCGACCTAACTCCACACGACCCTTGCCTTGCTCCCACCATTATTAGTACCCTACTTCACCAGCATAATAACTGCGCCTTCACAAGAGGCATAGGACTTATGTCGGTGCATTGCAGTGTCTGTGTTCCTTATATCAGCTGCTAGGCGTCATTCTTGTCATTTTCACAGCTCCCTTCACTGCAAGCAAGTTGGCTCTCGGCTCTTCAGTCAGGTTGCTTCTGAGGCTCTGCTCCAAGCTGGGCTGCCACCCAGGCTCCCCACTCTCTGATGTGGGCCTTGCTGCTGTCTGGGGTCCCAGGGCTCCTCACTTAACTCTGAGTGTTGAGCAACCCTGAGTGTTCTCCCCTGTTCCTAGTTTGCAGCCGGTTGAGAGGCCCCCAGGTGTTGCTCCATGCTCACAGCAGAAGTGAGGAGGCAAGAAGCCTGGAGTCTCCTGGTGGGGAGCTGTGCAGAGCTGAGCCCTGGCACTCGGTCCTTTACTGTCCCTCTTCAGTCGGGGGAAGTGCTCCCACTGAGGGGACACACCACTGACAAGAAGCCCAGCAGTGTGGCCATTAGCCTGCAGCACAATTACTGCAGTGGCTATGGGCTGACCTAACACAGTCTAAGATTATAGTGAAGACATGTCTCTGGGATCCTACCAGTATCCTAAAAATATTTCTGAAGCCTCCTTTTGATTGCAATGAAAGCAGCAGAAATACTTAAGAGACAGACAGGTAATAGTCTCAATTTACATGTCACCCCCCCGAAGTGTAAAGGTAGGATGACCATATCTCCCTGTCCCAAGAATGGGACAGGGAGATATGGCGGGGGAGGGGTAACTCCTCCCAGCTGCACCAAGCCCCGGGGAGCCGGCACTCCCACCTCCCCCAGCTGCAGGGAAGCGGCAGCCGCAGAATCTCCCCCCCTGGAACCCCTGGGAAGCGGTGGCTGCAGGTGCTTCCACCTCCACCACCAGCCCCCGAGGGCCTAAATGCGGGACAATTAGTCCCTTTAAAAAAATAAGTAGGAAAGCCTTTCGGTGTCCCAAATACAGGACCATCTGGCCTAATACAGGACGGATGGTCACCCTATATAACGGTGGTGTTCCTGCGCCAAGATGGAGTGTGCTTTGTGGGAGTGCATGTGCGTGTGTGTGAGAGGGGGAAGCTCTGGATACGAAAAGCTGCAGAGAGGGATGCAGCAGGGAATCCTTCTACTACAGGGTTACCTGTTCTATTTGTCTTGGAGTAACCACACACACACATAACCCAGAATAGTACAACCAATACAGGAAAGGGAAACATTTGTTTACAGAGGGATGAATGGAGAAGAATGACAAGTGGAAAACTGGGGGAGAAGTACAACAGGGTTAAATCCAACACAAGGATCCATAAATCTAGTGGTACCATAATATAAAAGAACAAACACCAAGTACTGCATCTAGACACTGAATTCAGCAATCACAGGCAGAGTTCCCATCCAGCAGTGAGTTTTGGATGCACCTGGTCATGTTCAATTGTCCCCAACAAACCTCTCTGATGCCTTCTGCCACTCTGCAGAAACCCAACTGAGCAACAGCCTCCCCTCTTACCTAGCTACAGCCTCCCTCCATTTACCAGTGCAAAGTCACAAGCCTCAGTACTCGTGACCTGATATAGTTCTGGACAATGGCGATACTGGGGCTAGTTCTGGTTTGTCCCCAGGTGGTTTCTTCCTGGCACAGTGCTCCTCCTGGCTTGCATCTGGGACAACCCTAGTTAGCAGCTCTGTCCCTTCCAGGCTCAGCTGATTTGCTAGGTGAGAGCCTGCTGCATTGGCCCTTTTGTCTGGAGCAGCAGTTCCCAACCTTTTTGAGATGGGGACCCATTTTGATAATTCAGGAAGACTTGGTGACCCAGGAAATTCAAAACCAGGGGGTGGGGGGAGACAGTTCTCACCTGGGAAAAATGTACCTTCTCACCCCTGGCTTAAACCCCTCTCAGCTAAGATTGCCAGATTTATGGAAATCTTATGTGGGACAGGCAGCCCCACCTGTGGGATTCCCCCAACAGGGCTGCCTGTTCTACATAAAATTTTCAAAAACCTGGGCAGGGGGCAGGGACCCTGGCAGCCCTGCAGCTGGGAGCTGGCTGGGGTGCACAGTCCTGGCTGGCAGCACCGGCTGGGGATGAGCCAGGAGGGACTCTGCAGCTGGGAGCCAGCTGGGGTGCAGGGCCCTGGCTGTCTCTCAACCTTCCTGTGCTCCTCCATCCCCAGGCTTAAATCCCTCTCAGCTGTCTGTCCCCCGCCACACGGGAGTTCCGCATTGCTGCTGCCCCCCTGCCCATGTTGCTCCTTCGCTGGGCTGCCACTGCTGCCTCCTCTGTGTGGCTCCCCCGGCCCTCCTATTCCCTTCCCCCACCTGCAGTGGGGCAGTTGCCTGCCCTGCTCCGGGGAAATGGGACTCAGTTTAACTGGTTTAATGGCCAGCTCCCTCTTGCTGGCCATTACACCAATTAAATTGAATTCCATTTCAGCACTGCAGGGCAGGGACTGGGAGCCAGAAGAATGAGTGGCAGCAGAGCTGCAAATGGCTCCTTCAGAGCCACATGGGGCTCGGAGCTGCCCAGCCGGCAACCCTTAGAAAATCTAATGGTGACCCACGTCTGGGTCTTGACCCATAGGTTGGGAATTCCTGATCTGGAGCTACAGTTTTCTCTTCCTTCTCCTCTCCCTGGAACGACTACCTCCTTTGCCTCAGGATGAGGTTTTAAAGAGGCCTTGCTCTGTTGACCTATGCAAATATAACTTATGTCTTGTTTCCAATCTAATACAGTTAAAAAAAAAGTCCAAGACAAGGCCCTGGACAAGAGTTCATATAAAAGACTGATGAGAAAAAGGTATTTAGGATTTCTGGAATAAGTGGGTTTGAAAGAAAGAATATGCAGAAGGCTAGAAAGGGCTCCTGGTGGACAGGGAAAGGGGTACTGTTTCAGGAGAAGGGGCATCCTGAAAGTGAGGAATACAGCAGTGAGGTTCTGTGGCCTCCAATGTGTAAGAGGTCAGGCAAGATGACCATGATGGTCTCCTTTGACTTCAAAGTCTCTGAATAAGGAGAGAAATCTGGGCATAAAATGGGCAGCAGGAGAAGAAGAGAGCAGAGAAAGGAGGAGCAAGACTAGTGCCTTGAAGATAAGCATGAGGCACTTGATATTTGATTCAGCAAGAGTAAGGAACCCTGTGAAGCAATTGGGGTGACATGGTAAAAAAGGAGAAGTTCTAAGAACTCTGAGAAATTTTACCAAAGTTCAGCATGGTCATCTCTACTGCTGTGTAAAAATAATAATAAATCAATAATGCTACATTTTTGGCCTACATAAGCTCTGCTTTTTAACCCAAAGAACAAATCACCCACTGCGGTGAAAGATTAGCTCAGTCTCCCTGCCAGTTCAATCTCTGTAGATATTGACAGCATTGTCAGGGCTAGCAGCTATTGTGAGTGGAATGCCTGTCTGCTAATGAACTGGACTGAGACCACCAACTAATTTCACACAGGCCAATAAGGCAAAGCCAGAGGATAAACATGGACCTGTGCTGGAGTATTACTAGTAATCTAAAGTCCCTGATTCTATTTCATTATCAATTCTTGGAGCCATCCAGTCTCCTTGGTTTGCATTTTAACTTGGATTTCTATGACCCTATCTAAGTGAATGTATTTTCAAAGTTAAAACCTGAGTGTAAATCTTGCACGAGCAGGAAACCATGCTTAAAAGAACATTCTGCTTGAGGCATGGGTGTTTACCACGAAGGAGCAACAACACTGTAATCACTCATTTGTCTCTAAAGAGTGTTGTGGAATCAACAGAGCCACTGCCTTGTAGTCTGGATTTAATATTTTATCCACCTAACTCATCAACTACTACTACTACTGCTGCTGCTACAAAAGAGGCAATTTCATGATAGAATCCTAGGTTGGTTCCTGATGAATGTACTGATTTTGAAGTTAGGCTTACTGCAAGAAGCAAGATGCTTTCTCGGGGAAGTGGTGTTATCCTTAATGCAATCAAAGAGTGCTCCATGGATGGTGAAGTAATTGTAAAGGCTTGCCCAACAGGCACAATTACTCACTTTAATAGGTGAATTCACCATCTGTTTGAACAGTATAAGGGAATGATTGGAAGGACGAGAACTAATAATAAGGACTTCATTGTCCCCTGTTTTCCCTCTAAGGCCTAAATGCCTTAATAGTTAACTGTATTACTGTCATCATTCCTCTTTTAAACAGTATGATACAGAGGAGTCCCAATTTGCAGTTGGTCATCTGACTTGCTGATACAAACACTGGGTTGTAAGAGACACAGGACTATAATTCTAAATGTTAGTGTTAATATCCTTTTAGCGATGGCATGATCGATTATAGAGGAGCTTCAACTTGCATAAAATACCCAGCCTCTGGCTACAGATCTGGCTCCAATGCAGTTTTGGGTGCTTAAAGGCTGTGTTTCTAAACTCTAAAGGACCCTATTGTTGCACACGTTGTCAATGAAAAAAATCTAATTCCAATTCTAAAGTCCTTGATTTAATTGAGAATCAATTATTTAAAATGGAAAATAATTGTGCAGCCCTTGGTAAGAAAAAGGTTACTGTAACATTTCTTAGAAGTGAAATATACTGAGAATTGCTGTGCTTTCTGAGAAGGAAGATTATTGTTCCACATCACAGATAACCCTAAAACGAAATGCTGTTAAGCGTTTGAAGTAATTTTTAAGTAATAGTTATATTGTACAAACATAAGGCCTTATCTGCTCTAATATCTTGTCTCTGAGATAAGCCTCTGAGATATGCTAAAGAAAGGAATCCATTATCGCTATACAACATATATCTGCATATATGTGCTTTTAATTTGTCATCCCATCTGCTGATGAAAAGGACACCTAGGCTACGTCTACACGTGCAGCCAACATCGAAATAGTCTATTTCGATGAATAACGTCTACACGTCCTCCAGGGCCGGCAACGTCGATGTTCAACTTCGACGTTGCTCAGCCCAACATTGAAATAGGCGCAGCGAGGGAACGTCTACACGTCAAAGTAGCACACATCGAAATAGGGATGCCAGGCACAGCTGCAGACAGGGTCACAGGGCGGACTCAACAGCAAGCCGCTCCCTTAAAGGGCCCCTCCCAGACACAGTTGCACTAAACAACACAAGATCCACAGAGCTGACAACTGGTTGCAGACCCTGTGCCTGCAGCATAGATCCCCAGCTGCCGCAGAAGCAGCCAGAAGCCCTGGGCTAAGGGCTGCTGCCCACGGTGACCATAGAGCCCCGCAGGGGCTGGAGAGAGAGCATCTCTCAATCCCCCAGCTGATGGCCGCCATGGAGGACCCAGCAATTTCGACGTTGCGGGACGCGGATCGTCTACACGGTCCCTACTTCGACGTTGAACGTCGAAGTAGGGCGCTATTCCTATCTCCTCATGAGGTTAGCGACTTCGACGTCTCGCCGCCTAACGTCGAAGTTAACTTCGAAATAGCGCCTGACGCGTGTAGACGCGACGGGCGCTATTTCGAAGTTGGTGCCGCTACTTCGAAGTAGCGTGCACGTGTAGACGCAGCTCTAGACTTCTTTTTTTTACAAGTAAATCAAAATGTTTCTAAACTTTCTCTGATACATATTAGACATATCATTGACTATATTTTAAATGTAGAGATAAGTGGACCCTTTTTGTCCGAGTTCAAATGTACTCAAACCCCATGAGTTCGAAAGTTCAGTCTGAACAAAAACAGGACTGGTTTCATGTTGCACTCAGGACAGACTGTGTAAAACAGAAGCAATGAGGGGAGAGAGAGAAAGAGGAAAAAAATGATACTAATATAGCTTGAAAAACAAAGCAGATTTGGCAAAGAGTAAAATAAATATGGACTGACAAAAGGAGACGGGGAGCGAGAGACATTCTATAAACATTTTAACAGAGGGACAGATCCTCAGCTGCTCTAAATCAGCATAAATGCAGTGAAGTCAATGGAGGTATTCAGGTTTATTCCACTGGAGGTTCTGCCTATAATATTTTCCATATTAGAATAACACTGATGCTTTTTTAAGTGGCTGGTATGATTCTTTTGCTAATAGCACTCGCTGCCTTTAGCTTGAAAATATGCTTTTTCACCACTGGGCAAACTACAACTTAGGTTTAAGTTTCAGGAAAATAAGATTTGAGAACTCAAAATAGCTTTGTGAACCCCATAAAGGGATTGAGAATTTCACAGAGATTCAAACCTCTTCATGGACTACCTCATCCTAGGTCATAGGAAATGCTGCAGGAGGCAGGGCCACCCTAGGATTTTGAGGAGCTTGAGGCAATCACTCTGCCCCAGGCTCCATCACCACCCAGCCTCTGCCCCAATCCAACTCTACCTCTTCCCCCGAGACCTGCCACTTCTCTGCCCAAACCCCCTCTTTCTGTCCCACTCTGACCTCTCCCCCACATTGCACCCCTTCCCTGCAGCCCCCTCCCTGAATGATGGGAAACAGGGCATTACGGGGAGACGGGGCATGGTGCAGGGCAGCAGCAGGGGACCCAACACGCGTTCACAGCAGCAGTGGGAGGTGGAGCAACCCAGAAGCCTGCTCTGTTCTGCTGCCATCTTCCAGCTGGGTCCCTCTACTTCCTGCTGCTGCAATGAGTGCATGGATCCATACCCCTGGTGCTGTCCCATGCCAGGGCCTCCAGGTAATCCCCAGACTGCTGTGGGCTATACAGGCTCAGCTAATCTCAATGTAGCCCCCCACCATTCATAGAATGGTTGGAAGGCTGCCTCAGGGGCTCTGGCAGGAAGTGAGTTGGAACTTATAGCCTAGGGGTAGTCAAATACTTTTTGTCAGGCCCAAACTTCTGAGAAAAGAATACAAAAAATAACAGTAACAATGATGACACACAAATACAATAACAGTTCTAAATTAGCGCTTCTAAAAGCACTAAATTAACTGGAAAGCTCAGTTAACTGACGTTTTGGATAGCTCCCAGTACAAATCTTCAGACTAGTAACCAGGACTCAAGGCTGTTGATGGACTTCGCCAGGCCCTGGCCAATGGGCTCTGCCTCCCAGTCTGGCAGGGGCAATGGCTTCTCAGCCCTGGCTGCGGCTCCCAGCTGCAGATCCTCACCTACTGCCAGCTTTTGTATCACTGGTCCAGCCCAGTCAGGGCTCCCCAGCCACTGGTTGGGATGCAGCTACTCAGCCCCACAGCTGGCCTCCCTGTTCCCAGCTGCTGGGGCTCTCTGGTCCTGCAACATCTGTGGTCCTGCTAGCCCATGGATGCTGGATCAGAGAGTCCCAGATTTCTGAGGCTGAACCTGCACCTTACTTCTCGATTATGTGAACATTTATACATGTGTGAAACTTGATTCAGATAAACAACACACATTCTGGAGTATTTGCAGATTGAGGCTCTGCTTATCAGGAGAAAACAAGACACATTATTGTAATGTTATTTCTCTTCCACACCCATTAGGAAGAAGTTCAGAGACTAATGCCATTAAAAAGCCAATGAGGAAATTAATAATATCATCTTGATCAGTAATTAAGCTACAAGAGACAAGAGATTTGATAATGCTAAAGTAGCTGCATGCTGACATTCATTTCATTTCAAACGTTGTAACATCTATGTAAACTTGCTCCACTGTACACATCAGTTTTACTCAAAGGGCCAGATCTTCACTTGATGTGAACCAGTGTAACTCTACTGCTTCCAATAAAGCAACACTAATTAACACGTAAGCCAAAAATACCCATTTTTTCTCTTTCGAGCTTAACTTGGGGGGAAGACAATAAGTGGGCTGGATGCAGTTCACCAGAGTTAGCCCCTGGCAGGCTGCCAGACACGTTTATCTGAGTGTCCGTAGGTATGGCTGCTCACTGTTTCTATTGGCCACTATTCTTTATTACAAAGAATAATCAGAGAAATATGATTTACTCAATGAGTGGTAGTAGTTATGTTATTAGGAAATGCTCTTGCACCAATATAGCATTGTCCACACTGGCACTTCTGTCAGTGTAATATATATTGGTCAAGAATGTGTTTTTTTCACTCACAGTAGTTTTATACACACAAAAGCTTTGTTGAAAAAAATCTAGTGTAGACAAAGCCTTAAAGAAACTAAATGTGTCTCACCACTGGTATATATGGGAAACTGAAGATTTATATATTAAAGTTCATATTTTTACTATTTTTGTTAATGTAACAGTGGTGAAATCATTACATTACCTAACTCTTTCCTCTGTCTGCTTTAAACAATTGGATTTTACCTTACATTTTTGAAATCACCAGGTTCCCATGCATTCCAGCGAGAAGATGCATTTCCTATGTCTCATTCTGTTTCCCAGTGGGAGATCCAATCTGAGGAAATATCTGAAAAATGTCAGCTCTTGACATAAGAGATAACGCACCATTCACAAAATACCTGCTTGTATAGTGTATGACTGTCTTAAGCTCCCACAGAAGTCAATGGGAATTGCAGGTTTACGCCATTACTGAACATACTGAAACGATAATTATTTTCAAAAATGAATTTACAAACATTTCATTATAATCAAGTAAACATCTTATTAGGGCTCTAATCTCAAACTATATTGCACTAGCACAGATCTTTGTATATATGCAATGTCCCACTAATTTCAATAGGACTCCACATGGCTGTAAGGAGACCACGGTGTCTGAACAGGGCCCTTATTAGCTACAGTAACTAAGATATTACAAGTAACCAGTGAAATTTCCTGTTAAAGTACAATATTTTTATTCTCCCATCCCCCGTCCTCTTTTTGGGTGATTGAAAGCTTTGTAGTTAAATTAGCTCTGTATTCATTAAACTTATTTCCTCTGAAGGAAATAGGAATTTGCATCCACCTGGACTAGTTGACCAATTACGTGAAAAAGGCTGCTGCTGTTTTTGCCTTGGGGAATCTGCAGAACAGAGGAAATCATTTTAAACCCATGACACAATAAAGCATGATAACTAAGGTAACCTGATAGCCAATTTTACTACAATGTTCATCAAAGGAAAATAATTTTTATAGGATATTTATTAGATACCAAAGTCTAGGCAGCAGCTGTAGTAGATATAATGAAAAGTTAGTGGGACAGTAAAGAGGGAAAATCTCAAATGGGTGCACATCAGCAAGCCAAATTCAGAACTGAGGTAAGTCAGAGTAACTTCAAAATCCATTTCCTCTCTACACGCTCATATCCAGAGCCCCTCCAGACACTCTAGGATGCTTGTTCCACCCTTCCCAGTATCAGGGATTCATTGGGTACCAAATGGCAGATATTGATCTTCACTAATGCATATGGTAAGAGTTACTGTATTTTGCCATTTTGAATGCTTCTTTCCCCACTTTGTCTACAGAGTCCTCTTGTTCTTATATCACTCAAGTTTCTGAGCACTGTGCTGCTGTGCATGAAATATTGTGACTAACATTTATGTGTGTTTTGTCATCTCTTTTATTTTCTCCCAGTGTTTGTTTTTTTTTAAGATGTACACATTGTTATGTGTTTAATTAAAAAAGGGAAGACCGAAAAAGTGCATCTTGCATTTGGAGTAGAAAGTGGTGAGGTTTGTGTTGCTCTTTAATTCCTGTTAGAGTTCTCTGGCCAGCCTCCAATCACCCCCCAAACAAGCTCTGTCTCCTGCACAGATGAGCATTTCTCTTATGGTAGAAAGTTGCATTGTGTCTCCTGAACAGAATTGTTAATCACAATATTCATCCCAGAGCTGTAGGTGATCCTTTTACATATGCTGGCCCAGGACACTAAGTGCCTTGAAAAGACAAACCTTGAACTGGACTTAGTATTTTATGGGAAGACACCACAAAGAGTAGAACACAAGTATGACATGTTTGCATGAACAGATACTTGTCAGTGTTCTGTACTAACTGGTGTTTCCTAAGGGCAGATAACTTAATGCCCAGGTACACTGCATTGTTGTGGTCCAGATAGGAGATGACAAAAGCATATAAAGCAGGCTGGGATGGGATGAGGCTGTAGGAAGTGTGACTCATGAATGCTGCCATGCAAGAACTTGGTATCAGCAAGGAATCTAGGAATCTACATTCTTTCTTGTTAATCCCTTCTACTCTGACCTCTTCTCTCTACTTTTCAATTTTTTTCTTCGTAGCACTACTTCTTAGTTGTTGCCATTTACCTGAAAACATCATGTGCTTTGAAAAGTTCAAGAAGAAATACAGACAGCTTCGGTGATGGAGGGAGAATTAAACCAGCTGTGAAAACCAGAACTTCCTTAGCAACTACCACTGAGCAAGAGCAGCTTTCAGTGCACCGTACTCCCAGTATATTGCAGAAGAGAGGAAAGTGGAGTAAAGAAGTATTTATTGTATTGCTAGTACAAATACACTGGGATTGGACAATGTGTATCAAGGAATTTCACACACACCCAAATGAAAGTGGTCTAGACCGGAATAAGAGCCATCAGAGATAGGAGGAGAAGGCCTCACTCAGAACAGACAGAAATTGCTGTCCAGCCCCAAGTGAACAGATTAGAGAGCTGAGACAGATGTATGGCCCAAGAAGTGGGTGATAGAACTGGTGTTGAAATCAGTTCTTCATTTAAATTTATGAAGCCTTAGAGTGTGGCCAGTTTCACTGAAAAACAATGTTTCTTTTCTGTCCTTAAACTTCCCTTACTATGTCAGGTTATGACAGAGGGCTCAGTGTATGGAATTATGTACGTACTCGATGCCATACAACTGGAAAAATGACTGGCTTGTCAATAGGAGCTTGCCTGTTTTAAAGATAAGGCAGCATACTCCATTACATGGGCACAAGCAACTGGATCATGGAAAATATTTCCTGTGCTTTCTATTACAACTAGTACTATTTCTATTATCTTACATTATGAACAGACTGCATCTTTTTTCCTTTTCCTGTGCTTTGTTTTAGTCAGCTCACTTTTGGGGAGAATAGTTATATCAAGTCTGAATCTGTGGCAATGTTAGCACCTCCTTGCTGAATTGCTCCTAAATTTCCTGCCCTTCCCTTTCTTCTGATATCACATGCAGCAGAAATATTGGAAATATTTTTTTCCAGAGCCCCAATAAAATGCATTGTACTACTGGACACTCAGTCTGTGAAGCTCCTTGGGTCTTTCATTTCTGAGACCATTGCTGCTGGAAACTTTTACTGCTTTCCAACCCCTCCTTAGCATTGCGACTGGGGGACAATGGAGCAGGCGACCATTTCAACACAGCATGGAAGTCTAATTGCAAGCAGCTAGCTCATAGCTTGATAACTTTAGGGAATTAGGCTCGTTCCCTGGTACACACCTCATTAGATTACCCAGGATGGGATGCCACGGGCCTTCCAGCTCCAAAAGTAGAACCCTTCCTTCTTTTAAAGAAAAGACTTTTCATCCTATACATCAATTTATATTTAGAAATAGCATTTGGATAAAAAATAGTCTCAATTTTCTTTACTGGGGAATCTTTAAATTTTCCAAATACAGGAGGTCTATAAAAAACTTCAGGATTAAGAGCATTGCCTGGGATCTGGTTTCTAGGCAGGAAGTGTAAACAATGACTTGAAAGGTGTGCATGCAGAACTTTCCAACTGATTTATCAGTAGCTCTTTAGAATCTTTCATGCATGTCATATTGACCTTACAAACTTAATTACCTTAGCTATAAGAAACTGAATGCCTGCCTTTCAACTCCTTGATGTAAATCAAGGACAGCAATAAAAATCCTACTGAATAATGTATCATATTTGGGCAGTCTGAAAAATTAGGACCAACAACAAAGTTCCTGATTCTGACCTCAATGACACTGAAGGAAATCTGCAATAATACCGTCGAAATCATTAAAATTGCACCAGAATAAAAGTGCTATGAGATCCAAATCAGGCCCAGAATCTTTGTGGTGAAAATACCATATGCATAGTTCTGTCAGACTCACAGTTTCAAAAATCAGGAGGCAGGTCCTAAAAATGTTGAGATTATTTTAATTCTCATTATTTTAAGCCAAATAAATACATGTGGGGTTTTGTTCTCACTTGCTTTCATGAGCTGGGGCTTTAAGTAAAATACAAATATTACAACACTCAAAGTAATATTTTGAGCACTGGCAGCAGCATAATGCATTTGTACTTTGGAGGGAGCTGTGGGGTGTACACTGAAAAAAAAGGAGCATGCTGAAGAGCAGGTTGTTACCTACTGCAACATGCCTTTGACTAACACAGAGGAAAGATTCTTGGGATCTTTCAGTTAAACAATATAAAGGTGCCTTTGGATGCATGCATCTTGGAGGACGAATTGCAGTAGTCTTTCCTCACTCAGCTCCTGGCTTCCTCTTTAGTAAGTCAGGTATACATAGTTGTCAATATCTAAAGTATTTCTCCTGGGACTATTCTCCAAATAAGCAGAGGGTATGGGGTCCTTTAGCTTCCAGCCATTACAAGATCCTATGTACGTTGTTGATTTTTAAAATTATGTTACCTTAATTATTAGGGACTCAAAACAACTGCAGCTTCCCACGTTCTTGCTGTTCATATTATACCCAGCACAGCATCACATGCTGTACATACACATTACGTTACACAAAGGCTCCTTCCAAACTTCTTCCGGTATATGCTGGCTTCTCCTTCCTGCTGCTGGATAATCAGCAGGCTGGCCTGTCTCTGATGTTTTCAGGGGGCAGAGGATAGCAGGCCTCCTTCATTGCCTTCAGAAGACACCTCACACCTTTGTCTCCCTCTAATAGCTCTCGGTCCTCCTCTTTCACACATAAAGATTCCCACCCCCCCGGGTTTTGCAACTCATTCTGGTCACTCCCACCTTTCCCATTTTCCATCATTACTTTCCCCCTCACTTATATCCTGTCAGTCCTCTGTAGATACACCTTCCTTCCCCAGGCTTCCCCCTTCCTCCACCTGAGGAACCAGATGTTACTAACTTAGATAAGTGAAAATCCTCCTCAATTCCTCTCTTCATCTGCTGCTCCTTTATGTGATGCATATGAGGGGTAGGGACAGAAGTGAAAGTAAGAGGGGTGCACCCTGAGCTGTGGCAAAATCCAGCAGGGAGCTATTTAATCAGCTGGCAGGGCACTGGGTTGCAATAGGACAGTACTACCAGTACTACCCCTGGGTAGGGGCCACAATGAGAGCAACAGGGGAGGAGGTGTCTGCAGAGCAGAGGCACCAGTCTCTGTCAGTGGCATGAGAATCTGGAGGGCAGAGAAGGGAGAGAGACAAACTGCACTCTAGAAAATGCTGCTAGTTCCTGGGAGAAACCAGCCAATCGGTCAAACCTAGAACTAACCAGGGAAGTATGGTCTCAGAGGAGTAGCTGTGTTAGTCTGTAGCTTCACAGTTAACAAACAGTCTTGCAGCACCTAGTTAGTATCTGTGGTTCTACAAGACTGCTTGTTATAAGGGAAATATGGGACAGCTCAGCGAGAACTGAGAGTACTGGCAAGCACAAAATGGTCCACAACAGGATGACACTTACTTGTGATTGAATAACTAGTCAAAGTAAACCCTACGTCAATTTAATAGCTTGCTGGAGCTATGCCATTTTACACCTGCTCCATGTGTTTCCTGCGTTCTTATTTATATGCTGCAAGGTGCTCAGGTGCTATGGCAAGAGGCACAGAATAAGAAACTAGCTAGAAAATAAACATCAAATGAATGAATTCTGGTTAGAGTCTCTTTGCATAGCAGGTATTATATGGTATAAATTAGCACAACAGACGGAATATGATCGTTTTGGGAGGAAAAGCTGCCTGAAGGTTAAAGTAAGGTAGAGCACAACAAGATAACTAAAAGGAAGGGAGCTGACTTTGGATATATTTACACTGGCACTGGAAGGCGTAATTTCGAAGTGCAAAGTCAAGTAGATGTACCAACTCCAGCTCTGGTTAAGTAAGTGTACTAAATTAGCAGTGGAGCTGCAGTAGCACGAGGTTGGCAAGATTAGCAACCTGAGTGCATACGTAGGGTCTTGCACAGGATGGTAGTTGGGAAGCCCATCCTCAGCATAGCTTTATCAAAGCTAGCACAGGATGCCTTCCCTATGTAGGAATTACACCTTCCAGGACCCATGGAAACAGCCGTAGATGGGTCTCCTTTGGCTTTGAAATACTGTATTCTTTGCTAAGCTGGTGTCATCTGATTTGCTGATTTCCTCAGCCCTGGTAAGGAAGGACTGCATTTTACTAAGGAAATGAGCTGGAATTTAGGCCCACAATCCTGCAGTTACTTCAGTTTGTATGAAATTTTACTTATCTGAAAAGTCCCATTGAAATGTAGGTACATAAGTGTTTACACTGGGGTGGGGGTGGGGCTTTCGTTTCTAGCTGATGGAGTGTCTGGCCCTGTAACAGACCATTTGTGTGATGTGGACTACAGTTCACTTGAGCCCATTAAATTCATTCCACTAAGAATAGGTTCCCAGGAATGGAAGGTTGACAATGCTTTTATCCTCTGGCTACACATAGCTACTATTTCTGGTTTGGTTGATGATGCCGGAAATCAAAGTACAGCTCTTGAGAACAGTAAGCTTTTTCATAATGACCTCCCTTCATGATATGTCACTGTGCCAGCTAAGAAAATTAATTTCCAATACACTTGGCACTGTCTCAGAGAAGAACTGACGGAACGCTGTTTATTTAATCTGTATAGCACTGAAGTAGACTTCACCTATCTGAATTATCTTAGCCTCATACATCCTTTTACTGGGAAGTGCACATTGAATTTTGACAGTCCCCAAGCCAACAATGACTTCTTTTATTTCATTCTTTTCTTTGTAATGAGGGAAACAATAACATATCAACACTATTTGCATTAGCTGCTTTTAACAGTATGCCTTTGTTTTAAAAATGATCAACTCAAATGTAATTTTCTTAGTTTGACTGAGATTTTGGTGGAGAACATTTTTGTTCTGGAAAGTAAGAAACCAATATGCTGGTTTTTGCCAGGCAAATGCTATGCAAGCTTTCCTACTCATATTTCATGCATTTTGGAAGTGTTGCCATAGTTGAAGTTGAGATAGCTCCTTCATGTCCTCCTAAATGTCTATAAGGCTATATCTACACGTGCCCCAAACTTCGAAATGGCCACACAAATGGCCATTTCGAAGTTTACTAATGAAGCGCTGAAATGCATCAACTCATGGGAATAAGGGGACTTCGAAGTAGGCGGCGTCCTTTCAAAAAGGAGCCCCGTCTGGATGAGACGCGCGGCGGCAAGGCGCGTCAATTTCGAAGTGCCGCGGCCGCCTGCATGCTAATGAAGCACTGAATATGCATTTCAGCGCTTCATTAGTAAACTTCGAAATGGCCATTTGCGTGGCCATTTCGAAGTTTGGGGCTCATGTAGACACGGCCTAAATGTCTCAATGTCTATCAGAGATGGTCTAGACAGTACTTGGTCCTGTCATGAGGGCAGGGGACTGGACTTCATGACCTCTCAAGGTCCCTTCCCGTTGTAGCATTCTACGACTGATTCTAAACCCAGTTACTTTATAGTCATTTTCAGAAAATTAACCTGCAAGCTAAAGTACACATATGCTGTACATCTGACCTAGAGTTCACTTTGTGATCTGCACTGCATTAATAAATTGTGAAAATGATCATCGCTCATTTTAGTGACATGAAGAGCACAATATAATTCTGATGGTGATGATATTTTTTCCATTTTCAGTGGTTTCATGTTCTGCATCAATAGATCTGCACATTCAAAGACTAACTAGATTCTCCTGGTATATCTAATCTTATAAAAGTCAAAGATTCTTTTCTAGACTAAAGGTGATTCAGACTTCTCTGACCACTGTAAAATGTGTTTCTGCAAAATCACAGTTTGTTCTGGCTTAATTCCAGTTCATTGTGATTATTAGAGTTAGAAAGGAAAACTCAACTGGATATTTTTAATCACTTTTACCTTTAGCAACAATGTGATGCTATTTTCATTGTTCCTGTTATGGTAATAATGAGCTGACCTGTTCCCAAAAATTGATTATTATGCTTTCGTCAATAGATCAACCATGAAGACATTGCAGACAATCGGGAAAGGGAGTGGAAAGGAACAGCCAGAGGAACCTCAAAGGAAAGGACAAGACACTGTGTCTTTTGTCTTTTGTTCCAAGATGGAAATAAACTGTCTCCACTTCTGATAAGCTCCTCTTTTGATCTCTTTTTGCAATAATTAGAGTTAGACACTAAGTTATTTTATGCGGTTCTTTAAATTCAAAGTTCAGCCCACATTAAACGAATATAAATGGAAATTATTAGCCATATGCAAATATCAACACAATGAACTTTTCATTATCATTATTATCTACATTTAAGTAGGTAGCTTTTGAGTAATATCTGAGCAAAGGAGCCAATGAAAGAACTGCTGGAAATGAAATGTGTTTTTTACTGCTGTCTTCTCTTTGATTTTATATATATAGGGTGGGAAGAGGACAAGGGATTTTAAATTTTGGCGTACAAAACACATTCAGCCTTATGTGTCTAACTCCATGAAATGCTTTGGAAAAAAATCTCTCTCATTACACCTGATTATAATTTGAAGTAATCAGGTTGAGCAGAGAAACCTTTCATTCATTAGCGGATGTAAATATAGCAGGGTATTCGATTCTAGCACTCTGCACAGAGATCAGAATTATTCCTCTGATTCTATAGAAAGGTTTGGAGGCAGAGAAGCTAAGGATAAAGAGGGCTGGCAGGGAGTGATCCTCAGAACAGTCCTGTTCCGGGACAAGCTCAGGGTGAGAGTTATGCTTTTTGTTCAACTAACAGTACAGGAAATCCTGGGAGTAAGAGGAAGTTGGACTCCATCTGCCTATTTGTGTATTGTATTAGGGCAGGGTGGAAATGCCACCACTTACAGGCTTTGGCCAAAACTTCGAAATGGCCGCCATTTTGAAGATTACTAATGAGGCACCGAATTGAATATTTGGCGCCTCATTAGCATGAGGACGCTTCTGGCTGTGGCACTTCGAAAGCGCTGCTTTCGAAAGTGTGCGGCTCAGCGCGGCTACACAGGGGCCCTTTTTGAAAGGACCCTGCTCCTTTTGAAATCCCCTTATTCCTCTCAGCGGAGGGGAATAAGGGGACTTCGAAAGGAGCGGGGTCCTTTGAAAAAGGACCCCCCATGTAGCCGTGCTGAGCCGCGCGCTTTTGAAAAAGGTGCTTTCGAAGTGCTGCGGCTGGAAGCGTCCTAATGCTAATGAGGCGCTGAATATTCAGTTCAGCGCCTCATTAGTAACCTTTGAAATGGTCATTTGCATGGCCATTTTGAAATTTTGGCCAAGTGTGGCCACAGCCATAGTGCACACATAGGCAATCATATTCAGGCGTTCTTAGGTTAACAAGAAATAAGTTCTTGTCTACCTGTGAAAATACTTGCCCTGGGACAAAATGTGAGAAAATTAGAAATAAATTGTTTCTATATACAAGCTAAAGAAATCCCATTTTGTGAATGTTAATAGGGTGCACACACACAAGTGGCCAGCCAGCCTGGGTCAAAAGCTAGAAGGCTACAGGCCACAGCCAACAATCCTCTTCTATGCACCTTCTTCCTTTCCACGCCATCCGTTGAAGATGAGATGACAAACTTTCTGTGGTATACAGCTCTTGAGAGTGTGGCTATTAAAAGCAGGTCAGAACGGAAGTGTAATTCATATGGTTTAAGGACCACTCTGATTATGTAGTCTGACTCTTGCATAACACAAGAAATAAAACCTTACCCAGAAATTCCTGAATCAAGCCCAAACTCTAGTGGTGGAATCACAGCATCTTGCTATGGGGCTTGTCTGTGCAGAAGGATAATGTGTTCTATGGGAGCATGGTTTCTAAAGCACACTAATGTGTTGTGCAATAATAGCTCCATGAAGATACTGCTGGTATCTTCCCTAACATTCCCTAACATGCTTTAACGTCCTACTGTTTCAAACAGCACCATGTTAATGTGTACTGGCAGGATCTATGCAGAACAACCAGGTCATGCGCAACATGTTAGTGCACCTTAGAAATCACACCCCTAGAGAGTACATTGCCCCGTTCTGGTGTGTTGTGAGAAAAGTCCACATGTGCTATGAAATCCCATCAATTTCCCTTCACTGTGGCTCTTTGCAGAGCCAGCAAAGGGAGGAAGCTGATGACCCTGCACCAGCTGGAGTTCAGCAGAAAGTTGGATTGGGAACATTAATGCATTTGATCCTTGTTTAGCTTGTTGCATGCACTACTATGTTGCAAACTTCTCTAGTAAGATTGTAACCATAGTAAATGCAGGTAAATGTGACATTTATGAGCAATCGATTGAGTGAAAAAGTGGATGTGCTGTGGAATTGTTTGGCTCGTTGAAGTGTGGTTGTGTTTCTGAAAAGGATGGGAACCCCTGGAATAGACAAAGCTTTAGTGCAGGCATGGGTAATAATTTTTGCAGAGGGGGCCACTCCATGAATTTTGGTACCGGTTGAGGGCGAGCTCTGGGCCTCCAGTAGGGGTGTGGCCTTGAGCAGAAGAGCTGGGACTGGGGCCTACAGAGAGACAGACAGTGTGGGAGTATGAAAGAGAAGCACTTTGGCTACAGTTACACTACAGCACTCTGCTGACACAAGTCACTGTCGAAAGAGATTTCCTGACAAAACTTTTTTCGACAGAATGCGGCCACACACAAAAGCCGATTGGAAGAGTGCTCTGCTCTGTTGACAGAGCAGCTAAAGTGAATGGAATGCTGCTGGACTCAGCAAGGAGAAGCTAAGGTAGCTGAGATAGTATTTGCAGACCTCTCCCTGTTAGTCATTGCAGTAATTACTTATGTTAAGGGTCTCAAGGAGCAGTATAGATGGAATGGATAGCTTTCAGGACCTATCCACAGCCAGAGAAGCACTTTTCTTCCGAAGTAGGCAGGTTCAGGTGAACTCAGCTTTCTCTACTGCATTGTTCTTTCACTCTTCCTCCTCTTTCTCCTCTGGATTAATTTCCATCTCAGGAAAGTTTGTTGTGAACTCTTTTGAGTTTTCATTAGGAGAGGAAGTAGAGAATAACTTCTCCAGATGTGACCACATAGGGGATTTAAATATGGTGAATTGAAAGAAGTAGCATTGATGGATTCTGCAGAAACAGTGCCATCTACTAACTGTTGGCTTGGAGGTTGCTCCCATAGAATTAGGCCTGTTGGTTACTTAAATGGATAATCCTGAATACACAGAACATTAGCACCTTTTTTAAAGGTTCAGACAAGTGACACAAATCCAGGAAATCAATTTCATACTTTCAGCTGCAGGTCCTGTTGCACCTACAATGTTCAGAGGCCTCAGCTAACTGTCTGATACTAAGTAATTATATATGATAAAGAGGTAAAGGCTGAGGTGTGAGCTTAAACTCCGGGTAGAATTTCTAGGTTTTGGCTTTAATGTAGTTAATGGGTGGATATGTTGGTAGCAATCTGTTGATGTTTTTGGGCTTCTTAGAAATAAAACCTTGGCTACTTTCCTGCTAAGGGATGGCAGTAAACGCGCATACATTTCAGAATATTGTTATATTTCATAGAAAGATTTGATGAAAATTAGAAGAAACAAGTTCAACATTTACCAGACTTGCAGGATATTTTTTACATACTTAGAGGGCTAGGTAATTATTTTCTTAATGAGCAAACTTGTCAAAACACATTACACAGACTGTTTATACATCATCACTCTTTTCCTTTGTCATCTCACTACAGATCATACAATGCAGGAAAACATTCATTTCTAATTACTGCAGGTAATTTTTTGAAGATTATTCACAACAAGTTCCTACAATATAGTGGGGAGCCAAAAGCTTTTGCAGAGAAAGCAAAACTAGTTTTCATAATACTACAGTTTATATTTTTGAGTGCACAAAAATATGCAGTTTTCTATTCAATTATATAGTATGAGTACAAAAGCAGCATGCTGATGAAAAGGGCTAACGTTCTTGGCAGTGCTAGGAAATCATGGACACCACACCGAGATACCAAACATAATGACAATACTTCACACTTAAATACTGCTTTCTTACCCAGGCTTTCAGAGTGTTTTACCAGCAGTGGATTAATCTTCACGACTTCTTTGCAAGGGAGCTAACTTTTATTAGTTTAACTTTACAGTTTGGAAAATGGAGGTGCCCAAAATATAATGACTTGCCTAATGTCACTCAGTGAAACCATTACGAGAATGGGAAACAAAACCTTGATTTCTTGACTCCCATTCATGTGGTTTAATGGCAGGACCATCCTTATGATCGATTTACAACATTTCATAAGTAGAGATCAAATGGCTGTGGGATAAGTTCTGCTTGCCTATTGCACAGGTGTAGAGGAAGACAATAAGAGCCTTCATGGACTTCTGTGACAGAGCCCGGGATAGTTGAAGCTGTAACGGGCAGTGTAGCACAGTAGCGCTCTTTCATAATTCATATGCGGATACACCCAACCCAACCCAACAGAACAGGGAGTTCCAGCAGAGCTGCCAGGGCCTAGAGAAGGGAGTATTCCACACTAGCTGAAAGGATACATCTCCCTCTTAGAGGGCATGACTCCACATGACTCCCAATGTAGACCAGTGCCTGGAAGGCATGATTAAGATCTGCATGTTAGGAGACTGTACTTTCCTGCAGCCAGGAACTCCTGCAGGAATTTAAAGCTGAAATTGTTTTGATGACAGAATGAAAAATATGGGTTGTAGGTGACGTATGGACTTGCTACCGTATTCAGGGATATACATTCTACACAGTTTGTTCTTATCATTCTATAGCCTTCCTGTTTGGGAATAACAGGTGCATTGTGGGATGGACTTACATTATTTGAATTTCTATATGTCAAAGTATTCTGGTTAGGGTAGCTATATCATTTCCTGGCGTGTTTAGATTTCAGAAATAATTTTAGCACCCAGGGACGTGTAAGGCATTTCTCAGTTATTTGACAGTTGGAGTTATCTGCAAGCTGTCGTCAGTGCTAACAGGTGCTTAATTATTTTTGTTATTTTTGTGTTCAACTAAATGAAATAAGATGCACAGTGATGTATTTTTTCCAGGACTCCAACTAATAGGTACACAAGCTATAAATAATTTAGCATTATTTTTAGCATTTTTGTGGGGGGAGGGACACAATACGTTCATAGATTTATTTTGGTTTGGATGAACACCTTAGAATTCAGGTTTTTATCTTTCAGTCAGCAAAACTGGGCTAGTAATCTAATCAGAACAACAATTCTTGTAAGGAAATGACAGAGAAAACTTGCCAATACTTCCTGCTGCTGGGCAGGCTAGAAATCAAGTGAAAACAGTCTCTGTTTCTCAACCATTTTGCTGCTTCTCCTGCTCATTTATTGTGGAATTATTTTTATCCCCTCAGGGTATGTCCACGTGGCAAACACACACCCTTGGCTGACCTGTGGTAGCTGACTTGGGCTCACAGGGGTCAGGCTGCAGAGCTCTTTCACTGCAGTGTAGACATCTGGACTTGTGTTGGAGGCTGGGCTCTGGGACCTTACAAAGCGGGAAGGTCTATGAACACGGAAATCTACACAGCAATGAAACACCCCAGTAGCCTGAGCTCTGCCAGTCCAAGCTGGTGCCAAGTCCAGGCTAGTTGCAGGTGTCTAGTGGCTGTGCTGACATACTTTCACTTGAATCCATACAACTCCAATGACTTCAGCTGATCCAAATTCTGCTCTTCCATTTACACCTGGGCTTGGAAGGATAAGAATTTCATCAGTTTAATGTCAGTGAACATCAGCAACACACACAAATGGATGAAAATATATTTCCGTCGATAACAATGGAAATTCAGATAGGTAAAGTATGAGGACTGATGCTTGAGACTTCATTGGAATTTGATTTCAAGATATTTACTTTGTGTATTTTGATTTGTGATGATGAGGGAAATAGGATGTCACAATAATTTTAACTAGTCTAGAATGTGCCTGCAAATTTAAAGGGTATTTTTTTCACTCAGAATACACTGCATCTATGCTTCATGATTTGAAAGAGAGGCTAAGTTGTTTCTGGGTGTAATTTAAAGTGATGGTCTGAGCCGATAAAGTTTTATATGGGAGACCACTGGATATCTCAGGCATAGGCACCAGCTCTGTGGGTGCTCTGGAGCTCAAGCAGCCATGTTAATAACTGATGCGGGGCAGGGGGGTTTAATGCAGCTGTTTGGCAGGGCTGCGGTTCACCTGATTGGTGGCTGACAGAAGGTGCTTCGGGGAGAGTGGAAAACAGTGGGCTAGGAACCTCAGGGGATGGGGCAGTAAGAGGCAGAATGAGAGTGGGGCCTCAGGGCTGGAATGGAGTGGGGGCAGGGTCTCAGGGTGGAGCAGGGGTGGAGCACTAGCCAGAAAAACAGGCTAATGGCTGTGATCTCAGAGACTGCCTTTCCCCTCAGGTAAAACTTCAGCAGCTAAGAACATTGAGGAATTTGAGCTCACGGTCCCTTGATTGGATTGCACGGTGTTCAAGCAGAGCACCCTCAGTAATGATATTGTCTCCCATTGGCTCACCGTAGCCTGGATGTGTTGACTTTGAGGTACCACTGCACAGCCTGCGTGTTCTTCTAGGCTTTCTTGAGAAGGCTAGGAAAGGGCCTGAGTTGGTGGAGAAAATGGCTGAGGGGCATTTTCTCTGGACTTTTGGTCCCTTTTGAAATGATAAAATAACAGCAGTGTTTATGTCTTCAGTTTACCAGTTAGGGACATATTTTTATTAATTAGAAATGATGAGAGAATTAAAATAGGATATAAGTTATAGGATCGCATATAAAATATCTTACCTATATGTGTCCTATAATCTATATCACTTCAAACCTATGCAAACTGCTAGACAGATAATAAAAATAGTCTCTCCAAAATAATTATGTTTACTCCACCTAATACTGACGTCAGGTTGCTAAAGCAAACACTTTTATTCTCATCCCATAGAAATTACAACTATGTTCAAAATGTGAAGAAAATGTCATATGTTTTCCAAATCAGTAAAACTTTCAGGGAGCATCCAGCTATTTTCTCAGGAAATTCACCATCTTAGGGGACTGCTGCTTTTACTATCAGTAAAGCTTTCCAGTACGCCAATGGAGTTAGCTGTGGAACAATTGAATCTTGGGAGATAATTGTACAGCCATGAATCATTCCTCAGTCTTTGGACATGATGTTACTAATCTCCCTGGAATATTATATTAAAACAATACTCTACATTTTCATAAAAAATGTTCTGTCTGACAGCAGAGGATAGTCTCAAAGTAGCAATGGACTTGGTTTAGCTGTGTACTATCAGACTGGAATGACTCCAAGATTTCTGCTAATACTACTCAAAGAATGAGTCAACACACCTGTTTTAAAAATATGGATACTGTCAGAGGCCAACAATGTAATTTTTGGCAAGGGCATTAGAACTGAATATGAATTATGTTCTTCAATTCAGTTTGAATGTTTTTAATATAGAACATTAGAAGGATTTTCATGACCATGATTTTCTCTTCTCTGGAAAGATGAGGAATAAGCAAATTAAATGAACTCCTGCAATAACTAAAACACAATTCCTGTAAAAACAATATTAAATGTTTGTTTTCTTTTTATTAAAATAAACCTTCTGAAGTTTTTGGCAACAGATGATATGCTAAAAACTTTTCAAATTAGCCAAGTTTTTTCCAAACACTTATAGGGACATCTCCTTTAAACACTAATTCACATGAACATGTCCATAACGCCAATGGGATTAACTCAGCAAACAGATACTTAGCAAACAGATACTTTCAATCTGATGAATCGAAAATAAATCAAAAGAACAAACCAAGAAAGAAGTGTCAAAGAAAGTGTGTATGCACTTGCACTTAACATAAAATGACTGCTTGCCTCTGCAAGCACCAGAATGGCGATGTCTATGCTACAGACATCTTTTGAAAGAAGCCCTTCTGGAAGATCTCTTCCGAAAGCACTTCTTTCAAAAGAATGCATCCACACACACCAAAAAGCGGATCAAAAGAGTAATCTAATCTATTGAAAGACAGTGTCCACACAGGCCCCTCTCCTTCAAAAGAACAGGCCAGGGATTGAAAAATCAGGTGCCATGAGGACTGCTCTTTCGAAAGAAAGGCCCTGCGGAGTGTCTATACATGTTTTCTTTCAAAAGAAGCTTTTGAAAGAAGGCGCTCTTCCCGAAATGGGAGTGGAAGAGTGCTTTCAAAAGGAGCACTGCGTTCTTTCGATTTAATTTTGAAAGACTGCCTTTTGTGTATAGATGCTCTGCAGTATCTTTCGAAAGAGCCCCTTCTTTCAAAAAATCTTTTGCAAGAACTTGCTCGTCTAAATGCAGCCAATCAGAAATGCAATGATGTACTACAGTCAGAAATAATAGTTCTGTAACACACTTAGCTCTTTTTTGACACCATATTGTAAGAGTGGGCCGCTGAAATCAATTTACGAGACCAAAAGAGAAACAGTTTTAAAATTCTAGCGAATTGTTCCACACAATCACGAACATTCTGAGCTCTCTGTTCTTCCACAGCCAAGTGTTACCAAAAGAAACCAACACACTTTTCTGTATTCACGAACATTCATTTCTAAGTTTCCCCATCTTCTCATGCAGTTAGGGGGGGACTTTCTGCTAGTGCCTGATGGTAGCAAATTCCACCGTCTGCCTACTGCTTTCCTTCCAGGATTAGTCAACTAACTGATGTACCTCCCCACAGACACACAAATGTTCCTCTCCAGCTAACTTAATACATTGGGCAGGCAAAGCAGCATGGTGATGGAGCACCTGGAGTTTCATTTTCAGCCAGGAATTTTGAAGATTTCATGAGGGATTTTTACTATCTATATTGCAATATAACATCGCTCCCCCAACAGAGCAGGGTGTCCACATATTTCACCTGCAGAAAGAAATCTTCTAGTCACTCAAGAAAATACTTCCTTTAAAAATTCATTTTTCGTCTTAGGTTTCTAGATAACCTTACCACAGTTTCTGCATTAGTGCTTCAGGTGTAAAAGGCAGTGTTATTTAAAGAGCGCTTCAGATAAAGAGGTGACGATGTCTAGTTATGTTTCCGGCATGACCAGCGCACTACCTATCTGACACGTCCTATAAACATTAGTTTAAATAAAAAAGGAAAACGAGAGCCCTAAGAAACACACTGCTGTGTTGAGAGTGTGTGTAATTTATCCTGCGTATCACCAGTATTGCGAGTATCATTCAAATATTCAATATGCTGGAAGATCTGAGGTTGCGAGGACCTCTTCTCCCATTAATGAACAGGAGATCGGTGTCCACATCTTACAACAGGGTTTCTTCTATTTTTTAACATCCATGGTGGGATAAATTTTGTTATGTGCAAAAAGGCATCTTGGGTGCACACCAGCAGTAGAAACATATGCTGGTGGCTGTGGGTACTGTGGAGCTCTGCTGATTAGTAGTGCAGCAACCTAAATCTCTTCTAGGTGGCTGCCCAAGTGCTCAACTTACAGGAAACACTGTCCTACACCCCCCCATTATAATTGTTGTCAGTCTCAGTGTGGTGGCAAAAAATATGACGTATGACAGAGGGAACATAGGGCTAAAGGGAAGGAAAGAAAAAAGAATAAGAGAAGATGCCTGGAGATAAGCAAGAGAAAAGGATTGGGAGGAAGACATTGGAAAGAGGGAAAAGACAAATATGGGGAAATCAGGTAGGGAATAAGGACATCTTTGTCTTCTATTCTCAGTTTGCCAATGACCTGATGTGTTACCTTGGGAAAAAAGTCACTTAATCCCCTTCTCACTTTTTCCCTTCCTGTCTCGTCTGACTTATCTATTTGGAACATAAACTCTTTGGGAGCAGAGACTGTCTCTGACTATGTATGGAAGGTGCCAGCAGAAACAGACCCTGATTTCCACTGGGGCCTCAACGAATTAGTAGTAACAATGCATCAGATGGGGGAAACTAGAAAGTAAGGGATGGAGGAAACAATGTTGAGCAGGGAGGATTCAAATATGAAATTCTTAACTGCCACTAAGAACGTGGTTTGGAATCCTTCTTTCTGAAATGAAACTAAGTGTCTGAGAAATTAATGCATGGAAGTCATGGGAGTAACATTCTGTTTGTTACAGAAACAGATATAGAATCATTAATGACCACACCTCCAACAGCAAATTGCCTCTCTGAGACACTGATTCATTACTAACTGAGAAGGGAAGAGCACTACAATACTTGCATACACCTACCTAAGTATTACCTGGAGGTCTGGGTAACAGAGTTGCTGGGTCCCTGGGCAAAGTCGGGGGGGTGGGGTGGGAAAAGGAAGGCTGGCACCACACTCCCAGAAGGGGTGTGGCTTTGGGAGGACGGGGCCAGGCTGAGGCAGTCATCTCTCAGCACTGCCCAGATCTCACTGCCCTTCCCTGAACCCTCAGCCAGTCCTTAGCCCTGCTCAGAGCTTGGTTAGCAGTGGCCAGGAGCACTGGGCCCTTTTGTTCTGGAAGGTTTTTAGAAGTCCTTTTAGAGAGAAACTAAGCTTGGATTTTTAGGGTGGTTTTTAAAAACCTGTTATGCAAAACTGAAATTTTAGTTTTCGGTTTCTGAAACCTGAAGCATTTTCATTTGCTGAAAAAAGAAAAATTTTGGGTAAAAAGTAGGGTTTTTTCCCCTATACAAATTTCCATTTTCTTGAAAAACTGCATTTTTGTTTTACAATTAGAACTAGTAGACAGTCTCATTTTTAGACTAAATGGAAATTTTCACTTAAAAATTCTGGTTTTCATCTTTTTGTTTTTTCATTAAATAAATACAAACGTTTCACTTTTTGGCAACTAAAACAAAAATGAGTTTAGGCTTTTTGTTTTATTTTATTTTTTTCAGTGAACCATCCCTCACCAAAAGAGCCAAGGAAAAAATTTAGACAAATACATCAACAATATCAAACTATTTAAAAACACAACTGTGACTGCGAAATTAAAAAGATTGTTGCAATTAATCACAGTTTTAACTGTACTATTAAACAATCACAGAATACCTTTTATTTAAATAGTTTTGCATGTTACTTTGTCTTGTGCTGCTGCTGTGGCTCATGGTGCCTGGCACATAGATTCTGGGTCCAGGAAGGCTCTGTGCTGTTGCACAAGGTGTGTATGTTGCCAGAGATCATTGCCATCCTACAGCCCTCTGGTCACTTTTGGATCACCAGGGGTGCCATTTTGAAGTGTGTGTGCGCGTGCGTGCACATGTGGGTCCACTGATATGTGTGCATAAATAAATTTTCAGCCAGTGGCAACACTAATTCTGAAGCCAGCAGACTGGCTCTCTCTGTTCCCTGACCCCAGCTCAGGTGGGAGGAGGGCAACACCCTTACACCAACCTTTTTTTCTTTCCTCCACTCTGCAGAAAGGAGGCAGGTTCCCACTTGGCCAGAAGCCAGAACCTTGTCGGGGAGGTTGTGGGAGCAGCAGTAGAACACGACCACAGGAGAGAAGGAGAATGCAGTGTCCTAGGGGCACACAGTGGTGCCAAAGAGCATGGTGACCTGGGTGCTGGACACCGTCAGCCACCCTTAGAGCCAGCTGTGTGGCCCTCCCTGCTTGGCTGACACCAGATCCCATTTCCAGAGGTGTGCTAAGAAAAATGACACCTTAATTTGTTTTGAGTTAATTACATGTGTTAACAACGATTAATTGACAGCCCTACATTTTTGTCTTTTTTCATTGTTTGAGTGTGTAGGGCAGGGGGTCATTCTTTTCCTCACCAATGCTGTTTATAAACATGAAGAATAATTCACAAACAACAACAACAGCTCCACCACAGTCTGCCTGGAATTCCTTTCTGGTGGTTGTCACAGTGACTTTGTATGTCATTTTGCGTAACATCTTTTTGCATGTAGGCAATACGTTCCAGAAGCTTGGTTTTAGACTGATTCTGGCTTGGCTCTTTCTTGAAATTTCCAGGTTGCATTGCATGAATGATTGTATAAAACAAAAGGACTCATTAGAGAAGTTATGGTGACCGGTAAAGCAAGCTTAATTTCTGGCACCTAATTTAAAAGAAAATCTACTTAGTGTTGTTTTTTCACATAGATATTTTTCCCCGTGGAGAATAACAAACCCATACTCCTCCAATCTACCATTTTAACTTGTGCGCCCCACTACTGATACATAGAAAAACTTCCCATTGGTTTATGAAAGGAAATAGAATTAAAAAATAATCAGGGAATGGGCATTTCCTGGAGATAAAGGATTTTTGAGGAAAACTGATGGCACAGAGCAGAGCCTTTAACTTCATTCAAGAACCATAAGCCCTACTCCGTCATTAATTTTTCCACTACTCTGTGATGAGGTTATTCAATTCAATTTTAAAGATATAATGATAAGCTCTATTTTGTCATGGGCAACCCTAATATTCTATCCACATACTGGGGGTGTGGCTGAATTTTAATGCTTCTGCTGTGGTACATCAGAGGATGAATACTCAGTACAGTTATTTGGTGAAGCTTCCTGGGTTTGTTTTAATGACCTTGGATCAGCTATATGTAGCAAAGGCTTGAAAAATCTCCCATGCTTGCTATTATTGGTCTGAAGAAATGCATTTATTGATAAAGCCCTGTATTAAAGGGGATAAGGTCTTTTTTGGAGTCAGTCAAAATTTCAATGAACATAATAAGGAAATAAATTAATCAAACAAAAAAAAACCCTGTTTTTTTAAAAAAAATACATTTATTAGCAGCTGGCTCAGAGTGTTGTCAAGATTATAGGAACGAGTCAATATTTTTAAAAGTGACATTCCCATGGCTGTCTTACAATGAATGTATTTTCCCTTATTGAACAACCATATCACCAAGAATGAAGATGAGCAAAACAAAATGTGACAGAAGAACAAAAACTATATTCTGTCACAGACTGTTAGAGCACAGACTCTTCAGGTCAATGACCCTATGTGAAAGGGGGCCAACCCTATACAGAGTTTCCAGTTAAAACATTTCATAAACCACCCGCATATTCATAACTTTGCCATAATCTCAGGCTGCAGCAGGAACAAGAAAACTGCATATATTTTGTGCTGTCTGTAAAGAGAATTATGTGGACACGCAGAAGTAGGAAACTAAACCTAAATGAGAAGAAACACTTTAAATAATATAAATGGAGCTGGGGTTGTTCATCAGCCTCAAAAGACCTCCTGAATCTAGCTCCTAAACTCAACACTCTATAGACAAGCCCAGCCCTCCCTTTCTTTAACTGTTTATCTGTCTCTTGTCGACTGCTACTCCTCATTGACTTGGTTAGGACATCACGCAGCAGTGTGCACTGTTATCATGCACTAATCAGTTCTGTCTACAGTAAATGCACAAAGATGCCATATCTCATTCTCTGTCATCAACAGCTAATGGTCACTGGGAGCTTCCTGTAATAGCTCAGGGACACAGGATACTTTTTGTGGCTGAAACAGGGAAATTTCCACAAAAATCAATGTGACCTGGAGTGAAAAAAACACTGGTTTACTTCCACGAGGCAACGGAAATGTCAGTGGGATTATGATGGAGAAAAGAGTTGAAAGGACATATAATCTTTGTTACTGGTTTGTAGTATGGTTAACACATGAAGAAAATTAGGTGACACCTGAGTTCCTGTGGTTTGTTGTAGCTACATTTTGCATCAGCAAAAAACCTCCTCTCCACATTCACATACTCCTGAAATAATTTTTCCCTCACTAGCAGGCCCACTGATAGCAATTCCAGGCTCCAGGGAAGAAGAGTCCCCAGGCTCCCATGCAGGCACCAGCCACGCCTGCATGGACGTGCATATCCTCCTCATGTTTGGGTAGTGCTGCACCTGCACTGGCTACTCTGCTGGCCTTGCTCTTCTGGCATGGTCAGGGCTTCCATGTGCCTACCTGGTAGGATTGCCAACTCTCTAATCATGGAAGCCCAAAGACCATTGCCTGCCACTTCTCTGAGACCCTGTCCCCACTCACTCCATCCTCTACCCTTCATTGCTTGCTGTTCCCCACCCTCATTCACTCGCAATAGGCTGGAGAAGGATGTTGGGGTGTGAGAGGGGATGCGGGGTGAAGGTTGCATGAAGGAGGTTGGCTATGCAAGGAGGTGAGGGGTCTGGCTCTGGGAGGGAGTTTGGGTGCAGGCTCTGGGCTGAGGCAAGGGGTTGGGGTGCAGGAAGGGGTGAGTGGGGGTCGCACTTACCTCAGGCGACTCGTAAAAGTGACTGGCAGCAGTCTCTGTATAGGTCTCTGCACACCACTGACACACAGGCACTGTATCCGCAACTTCCATTGGTCACAATCAGTGGTCAATCAGTGGTCTGGCCAACAGGCAGTTTGCAGAGACACCCCCCGTCCCAGGAACTGCAGTGACATACTGTCTGCTTCCACGAATGGCACAGAGTGAGGGTGACAAGAAGTCTGCCTTAGTGCCATGGCCCTGCTGGCAGTGATGGCAGGGACCCCTGGACTCTACTAAATTGCCTGAGCTCCTTGGCAACTGTCCCCTGTTGGTGGGGCTGCTCATTAGTTACTGGGTTTCAAAAGGTATCAGCCAGGGTTTTTGTTTTAAAAATACAGGATCTGTGCTTTCTTTACAAATACTTTCTTAGGGAAGACTCACTAAAACACATGTTTTCCTAATGGACGTGAATATGAATTCACCCTGACAACTGTCCACATTCATTAGTATTTTCTTTCAGAAAGTTAGTGGACAAATGTTTGATATGCGATAGAATGGATTGCACATCACAGAACTGCTGCCATAACAATCGCTAACTGAGGCTTTGGCAGCAGAGAGGCCAAAGGTTGAATTGGCACAGACACTGTTATCAGAGGATGATTTTATATACTCTAGAGGTGGTGAATTCTGAGCAGAGCTGGACTCCAGGGAGAAGCCAGAATTACCTGTGGTGTGTCCGTTCTGTGAGGAAAGAGAGGACTTTATTTTTTGGAGCTGCCAATTTGGCACCATGAATTATCACTCCCCTCATTTTGAAAGGACAGGACAGGTGAGGGGTGTGATTCAACAGAATTCAAGAATGCCATAGTAAAAGGTCCTTTCTTTTGTCAATGGTAAGACAACAACTCATGGCTTCTTGTCAGTGCTTTATCTGTAACAAAAAGAGGTGATGGAGCTGAAAGCATTTTTCAACTTTCACAATTGATGCAACAAACTCAGAGTTGCTGGAGCTATGAACTGCCAAGTCTAGAGGCGCTGGGGCAAAGCCCTTGCAAGCCCTGACAGAAATTAAGTACTGCTTCTCATCATCGCCTGATTCATGTCAGCCTAACACACATTCCCACAGGAGCGAAGAGCACATCCACAACCAGGGTGTTCGCAGCATCCACCACCCTGTGTGCTCTCCCATTTCAAACAGTTCTAATCATCATATAATTTTTGCTGTGTCCATCTGTCTGTCTGAGCAAGGTTCTGCCATGTTCCGCCCCTCCACCCCACACTGTTCTGGCCTTCTGGCCCCAGCCTGTGCCCTGGTTAGTGAGGGGTCTGGCCCAGCTACCCAATGAAGCCCCCCATACCATGCCAGGCCCAGTCATTTCCCCGGCCAGTGCAGGGCCTGACCCAGCCTCCAGTAGAGCCTCTCCCCAAGCCAGGGTGGGGCCTGGCCTCAATGGAGCTCCCCCCGTGCGGTGGTGGGGCAGCTCCTTGAGCAGCATGCAGCAGCAGCAACTGAGGAGCTCGGGCGCCGTGTGGCTGGCTTGGGAGCCGCGCCATGGCGCGGCAACTCCTTGGGCACCACACAGCCGGAGCCGCCCAGCCCCAAGCTGCACGGTGCCTGAAGAGTCACCCCACCGTGTGGCCCTCAAGCGAGCCACACAGTGCCAGAGCTCCTGAGCCACTGACACTGCATGGTGCCCAAGGAACCACCCTGCGAGCTTCCAGAGCCACCACGCTGCTGCCTGAGCCACTGCCCTGGCTTTTGGGGCTGTGCGGCTTGGGGCTGGGTGGCTCGAGTAGCATGGCTCCGGCGACAGCTCCAGTGAGTCACCAGGGCAGCGGAATAGGGTGCCTGGTTGGGGGCGGAGGCACATGGTGATGGGGTGTCTTCCTTTTGGACACCACTGGTCTAGAACTTTCTTCCAGCCCAACTTCTGGTTGCAAGTAGACCCACAACAGGACATCTAGTTCTATCTGTTCTTGCTGTTGACCTTTTGGGCCTAATCCCGCAGCCCTTGTTTCTTCACAGTCCATTCCTGAAACCCTTACTGCTGCCCACAGTCATTTCCTAGCAAGTTGCCATAATAATTTCATCACCTCCACTTCCCACATTCAATAGCGAAACTTCTATTGATATCAGTGGTAGCAAGGCTGGGTCCATAGAGTGTTTTGTCTGGGTTGTGCCCATAGGATTTGGTCCCTGGTTGGGAGAAAAACATTTTCTTTTTCTGCTGACTCTCAGTTTTTAAATGAGAAGCCCATGATATGTCAGTTAGACGAGGTGATGGAGCGTGTATACCAAATGTACTCTCAGGGGTAAATAGTTCAATAGACTCCTTAGATCCTAAGGAGTTGTGCCAAGATGGCAAAATATTGCTGATTTGACTCATTTTATTCAGTTCCCCTCCGTGTTTTAGTGGCACAATTGTCAGGGAAAAATCCCCACCAAAAGCTAACAAAATACAGAACTCATTTGCAGAAAAAACATTCTATTAATCAAATATCTTTAGAAAAGTCTGTTCTATACTCAGCTGATTAAACTGTGAGGCTTTACCATAGCTGAGCCCTTAAAATATTTGGAGTTTGTTCTGTTACTATCAGATAAACACAACAGAACATGCCGACCTGCAGAGGTTCATGACTAAACTGTTTGCAAGGTTAAAAAGAAAGGAAGAGCAAAAGACATGTTAATCTTCTCTATCCCTAATTTTAATAAAAAGTAAATATTTTTGTAAAACCATTTCAAAGGCTTCCACTTTCAGCTATGTGGCAGGTCAAGATTAGGGGAAACCCAAGCACCTCTTAAGGTTAAGCACAGTATTTGTTTCTGTCTTTCAAACTATAGCTGAGTGTATTTTGTAGATAAGTTAAAGCTCAAACTCCTTTCCTTTGACTTTTTACCTAGAAATAAACAGCTGCAGATGCAGAAACTTCAAACCATTTTCCCTGCTTCATTAGGGATATTTCTCTCAGGTCTTAAAACTTAATAAAATATTGTATTAGGTGAAAGGTACAGAAATTTGAAGCTTTGATTCTATTACTACTAGAATGCTTAACAATTAACATACAGCTCTGGAGCATGGTATTTTAAGCTTCAAAAAGATTTTTAAAGAGACACTAGATATTTTATACTGATTGCACATTCTTTCAGATTTTTTAACTCATTCATTGATTTAGTCTCTCACTCACTGAAGCATTTGCAATATTTTAATGGACTTTTCGTGGCTGAGTCCCTTCATTTATTTTTAAGTATTATGAAGAGGAAGAGGTAGATGTGATGATGGGCGATAGATAGCTAGTAAATTGAAGGATACTTACAAAGCATCTTTAAAACTTTGATTTTGAAAATGTGATTGGTCTGAAAATTGCCAGATTAATTCTTCTGGCAAAAGGGGTACATGTTAGCAGAGACTATAGAAAACATAAAACTGCTTTTGAATTCCAGATCATTAAAAATTATGGTCATTTGCAGTTGTTATATTTGCGCTGTAAATTCTGCAAGAGTATGGATAATCATCATCATCAGGTATCAGCTTTAACTATTTTTTAGTATGCTGGGAGAATACATAACAACACTTTGCACCTTTACTGGGCATCCCTGCTTCCAGTAATCTTCAGACACTGGCGGGTTATAAAATGACTCACCCCACGTAGCTGAACAGGACTTTGGGAAAGTTCTGATCAAACCCATCAGCAAGTCCTCTTGCAAACTTAATTGTTAATCATACTTTAAACAAACAACAACAACTTGGGACTAGCTCACACAGAGATGATGAAATCAGTTTCCAGTCCTGGGGCCGAATCCTCAGCTACTGTAAATCGTTGAAGTGCCATTGGAGGAAGTGACGCTACGTTTATTTACATCATGCCTGGACCATGAAATTTTCCTTGACTTCTTCAACTGGAAGGACACAGGATTGATAGTGGGGGAAGGGCAGCCAGCCACATTTCCCCACCTGCCTTTCTTAGGATGTTGCTCGATGCAAAGGGCTCCTATACAGAGCCCGTCAGCTTCCTCACTGTTGCTCAGCTTCCTCAGCTTGTTGAAGGCATTGGCAAATATGGGTTTGGAGAGAGCCACAGTGCTTAGGGCACTCCCAACTGTGGCTACCCTGAGATCATATCAAGGGGGTTTTCAAACCACAAAAGGGAAAACAACATACATTTATGCAGACAAAGTTTCCAGATAAATTTGGGGGAAGTTGGTTTTATAGTGAAGCTGAGAGGCCCCTCTCCCTCTCCTCCCAACAATTAGAGCCGAGTCCCCACGGAACTCCTCAGAGGCAGCATTCCACGCTTTTAGCAAGGGCAGGGGAGGAACTCCCTACGTGGCTCTCAAGGGATGATCAGGCCTTGTAATTTTGGAATGTGGGTATCAGATATTGAAGAATCAAGTGTCATACTGATGGCTCCCACATGTTCCTCATTTGATATTCCATACCCCTGCAGTAGTCAGATAGTAGCTATCATACAGTATGGCCCTCTTTTTTGCAGCGTCTGCAGACCTTAAAGTCCCAGGGTCACAACCTGGAACACTATGGGGCAAACCCAGTATCTTCCTCTAGAGGTGGAAGGGCTTTCCAGTCAGCAGAACAAGGGCACTTCCATTACACAACAGGACTGTGGCAAGATTTCAGGTGACTGTGCTGAAAGCAAGGTGTGGACCATGGACTGACTACTTTAGGGCTTAAGGAGGGTCAGACCATCTGCTGCTACACAGATTCTCCCATCCTCAGCCACTGGGAAGCTGTGTAAAAGGCTGCAGAGTGGCTTTGACTACAACCACTCTGTAGACCAATGAGAGAATTCCTCCCGCTCCCTCACCTCCTCATTTGCCCAGTGCTCTATCCCTAATATGGATTTCTCATACTATAATTCTCTATGAACAAAGTGTTTGTTTCCCATTATGTTAAAATAAAAGTTGTGGCATTTTTACGGTCAGCCTTTGCATAGATCTCTCCACTCGTCTCCTCTCCCTCGCCTATCTTCATTCCTCACACAGAGAGCTAAAAGGGCACATCTACCCCAGGTTAGTTTTGCATTTGTTCCAAACACCAGTTCCCCCAAAGTACCAGAATGTATACATAGTTGCTGGGAAGGCAAAATGGCATATAAGGCCTTCTTTTGGGGAAATGTGAGACTAAGATTAGTTTACATCTAAAGCAGCCAGTAATATGCCATGTTAAATTACCTACAAATACAGTGAGTGGTTTTCTAGCTGATAGGATACAGTTGGTTATATCCCACCACTGTGTGGTCAGGAAAGATGCCTGTTCCTTTCTATCACACATTTAAAATTAAATGCTATTTGTCACTAGTATGACAACTTTGTTTCCTTTGTAAAGGAAAAAAATAAAAGTTGAGCCTGCATTTTTTTAAACTTCATATAAATCTATATGAACTCCTGGCAAAAAATAATCCTGTGTATACGTCAGCATTCCACAGTGAGTTTTTAACAAAGATCACATGGTGTACATTGGCAAGGCAAGGTACAGAAGCAACAGTGTTTTTACAAACTGTGCATGAATACCACTCCTGAGAAGCCATTCACATGCACTCTGCATGATGGACAATAAAGGACAGCTATTGTAGAAACTGCAGTATAAGTATTGGAGACGCACCACAAAAACATCTTGAGCAAGCATACAAAATTCAGCTGAATCCCTCCTGGTTATACAACACAAAGTGCACTTTCACCATGGTCACTTGATCCTCCACTGATCATACGGTAGACCCTCACTGGTATGAACACCAGGCTTATGAACTGACCAGTCAACCACGCACCTCATTTGGAATTGGAATTGCACCATCAGGCAGCAGCAGAGGCAAAAAAGGCAACTACAATACAATACAAAGGGAAAGCAGCATTTTTAATTCCACACAGTAAATGTTCAAAGCCGTGTTAGGTCAATGTTCAATCATAAACTTTTGAAAAAGCCCCCTTATGTTTTGTTCAGAGTTACAAACATTTTACAGTTACAAAACCTCCATTCCCAAGGTGTTTGTTACTCTGAAGCTCTTCTGCTGTTTCAATCCTCAACTCCAATTGAATAAATTAGAATTTGTGATGCTAATGGGTGACAAAAGGCACTAAGTAATCCACAAAGTCGGGCCCTTAAGAACTCTGTTCTTGTAAAGATTTGTGCTGGGCGCTATCTCCAGGATATGTGATGGCTTTCCAGCAATGCAAAAAATGGCGAGCACGTGCCATATGGGGCTGCATTAGTTTGTGTTGATATTGACACGGATTCAATAAGGAAATTTTATTGTAATGTTTGGGACTATGAGGTAGTATGAGCTGTACAGAGTAACAAAGTTGTTTTTGTTTTATTTAAACCCCCAATATGTTGCTTTTGACTTTGGTATTACAGTCGCACATTTAGTGCTCTGGAGTCTGAACTTCCACATTTGTTGATAGGACCTAGGAAAAGCCTATTCGTACATCTCCTAAGTGCCCTACCAATGTGCCACAATCCTTTCAGAGAGGGCGAGAAGGAAATTTAATCTCCTGCTCTGTGCCCATGCAGTCTTAGTAATATCTGCTTAGGCTGCCAGCAAAGATGCCAGTTTGTGGCCGGGCAATGGACTGATCTGAGACTACTGAAGCATAGACTTTAAAGAGCTGTCAGAGTCAGGCTCAGAGCTATATGTCTTAGCTGGTCATTCTTATAAATCACACTGACTCAAAATATTGTTAGCTGCAAACAATCAAAACATTTATCCTTTTATCTCGTTGGGATAAGAGATCTGAATCTGTTCAAAGGCTAAACCAAATTATTTTCATCTTTGTCGTCTGGCATAAGTTCACCTTATAGCAGTAGATTTTGTTTTAGTCAAAGCTTTTGGTTGCACTTTCATTACTTTTAAGAGGTAACTTTGTAAGTTGTGACATTGGTGACACAACACTATATACAAGTAAAAATTAGTTGATGTAGTCACTGCTTACTTAAGGGTCTGGTTAAATTCTGATACCACTCAGTCCTTATTCTCAATGAGATCAGTTGGAGTTTGTCTACATATAATTTTATAGCATCTGAGAAAAGACTTGAAGATTTTGCTGCAAGGGTGTTTTCCCAAGATTGAATTTCTTTATAGGGGGCTGTACCGCTGCAGTTGGAATTCTCTTTTGGAAAAGGGAGAAGAATTTTTTGATCACAGTAACTCACATGAGTAGTTAAGGGCAAAAAAATCATTTTGCTCTGACTCACTTAAAATGCTCTTTTATTGCTACAGTTCTGACATGGCATCCTGGCCCACGGCTTATTGTTTACTCTCTGCGTCCGAGAAGAGGGTGGCAGCTCTTTTAGGGTTGTTAATTTTTTTGATTACAAGGCCCCTAAGGCTCTGCCTGCAGAGTGAAGATTTGAAGTCCTTTGAAGAGACCTGTGCACTATTGTTTGCATGGAGCAATCCCGGACTGGTTAATCATTGTGGCACCAGTACAAGCACAAATGAAGTAGAGTCAGAGACACATTTAATTCAATGATAAAAGAAGCAGCCATTCAAAGGAACTCTTAACAACATTCAGGTCTGACTACAGAGGCCTCATAAAGAATTAGGGCTGTGATGAGTCAGGCATGTCATTTTAAATTGAGAGAGATTGGGAGTAGCAGTATACAAGAGAAATGATTTATACATGATCAAAATTTCAGTTCCACTAAACCTGGAGTCAAGTATTAGTTTTGTTTGTTTATGAGCTACAACCCAAAGAAAGAGACTGCAACATCCCTGGTAGTTTTTCTTCAAAAGGGACAAAGACAAGGTCAGTGTAAAAGAGCCAAGCCAAGTCTTTCCAAAAATGATTTCACAGAATGGGGGAGTGCTACTAGCAGTTAGAAATCAGGGTATATGGTAGAAAACTATAAATATATTTTTATATAGAAGGACACAAACCACAATAGCTTCTTCCTCTGTTTCTATTAAATATAGGCTACCTCTTCTTACAAGCGCAAAGAGACAGCCTAGCAGGACACAATGGTTGCATGTACTATGGTTTCCCTGTAAACTAATGGCATTGATTCTGCCGAACTGGGTGGGCAGTTTGTTAGGTCTTCATATCAGGCACATTATTAACGGTGCCCAATGTCTCCAGAATTATCTGTAACCAGTGCACCCCATTAACTCCATAATGGAAGAAAATGGACCCAGAACAATGCTGCTGTTGCAGTATTAATTAGCACCAGTCTCTGTCACAGAAAATAAACAGGATCTGAATGTTTCATTCTTGACTCTTTCCTTAAAACCCCTCTGAATAAAATAATACATGTAAAAATAAAACAATCTTCCTATTTTAATAGTTGCTGATAATCAAAAGACACTGCAGCGTGCTGGTTTGCAGATGGACCTGAGAGCCAGGAACAGATGAGTTCTAATGTCAGCTATGAAGAAGACCCACTATGTGGCCTTTTGCAAGGTGCTTAACTTGCTTAATCTGTAAAATACACATAATATTTATGGGATTTATGCATATCAGCTAATTCTACTTTAGGGCTTTATGCTTTTGCTGATCACCATAGTATTTGAACATATTCTATGTAAAATCGAGAGCAAATTCTCTACTGGACTTCAGGGCGTTTCTCACGTCTCCCTTTTCAAGGTAAAAACTCCACTGCTTAGAACATAAGAACAGCCCATACCGGGTCAGACCAATGGTCCATCTAGCCCAGCATCCGGTCTGCCAACAGTGGCCAATGCCAGATGCTCCAGAGGGAGTGAGCAGAACAGGTAGTCATTGAGTGATCCTTCTCCTGTCATCCTTTTCCAGCCTCTGACAGACAGAGGCTAGGGATACCATTCCTACCCATGCTGGCTAATGGCCATTGATGGACCTAACCTCTGTGAATTGAGGTTGAGCCTGAGGTAGGGATTTTGCTTTTGGGTAGCTTTTTTTTTTAAGTTTTTTTGTATTTCCTTTTGTTGTTATTGGGAGTTTATTGGTTAGAAGGGCATGCTAGTGTTGTGAGGGTCATGCTTAAAGGGTATCTAAAGAGGAATGATTTGCAGCATTCCCATAGGCTGTTCAAGACACTCTGCTGCCTGAGTCAAAACGTTAGTGTGTTATCTCCAGCCTGATGGGCTGGTGGCAGATTTGGGGCAGCCACCAATCTTTCACGGCGATGGGACAGTTGAGTCAAATGCCAAATCTACCACCCCATGTGGCTGTCCAGAAACCTGACACCTTAGGCAGATATTTAGCTTGCCTGTCACTAGAGTGGCCTGATGGTATTTCCTAAAGGCAATCACACGCTGGATTCAACTGTTTTTTTCCTGGAAGTTTATCCATAACTGGATCCACTTGACTAAGAATGCTTTGTAACCAGTTCCATGTGCTTCATCCTGAGCAGAGTGATCTAGATTATGCTAGAGGAGCACAGCTGGCTTAATTATTCCTAGACCAAAATTTGGTCTTTAGTGTACCTGGGAGCTGAAGCATTAGCTCCTTAGAAAAGTAAGTCCAAAGCCTTAAATTGGTTTTGAAAGCTGACCGGGAAGCACTGGAAAGATTTGAGAGTGGGCTTAGGGTAACCAAAGCCACAGAGAAGGAAGATAGCTGCATTCTGAACTTGCTACAGCCTGTGCACAGTGGATTACAGTGATACAACGTGGCTGTTTTTGTAAAGTGTTTTCAAGACGTGAAGTGATGTATGTAATAGGTGCTAAGTATTATGACTGATCACTTCAGGTTTTGCCATTCGTAAGTCAAGCTGGGGAATTGGACAAGTTGTGGTTGACGGTGTACATGCTTCTCATGACAACATATTACAGATTCACTAAAATACAGAGAGTTGAAACCTTTCCTGCAGCAGTCATGCACAGCCTTGCATTGCAATTTGTGGTACAGAAGCACATGCTGGACAAAATCATGATGGACCAATAGCGGATTCTCTACACCTTAGAATCTAGGGCCCACAACGGTTCTTCCCTCCCTGCTGCGCACTGGGTACTGGTATTCCATGTCCAGCTAACTGCTGATGACTGTACAACAGAAAAGAACAGAAAGGAAAGGATTGTTGATTCCCTATTCCTTGAGGGTGAGGAAGTAAAAAATCTGCCTCCAACACCATAGGATTTGTTCACTCCCGGTTGTACAGCCCGCATGGGCAAACTTTTTGGTTTGAGGGATACATCAGGATTTGAAAATTTTATAGCAGGCCCTAAATGCTCATGAAATTAGGGTTTGGGTGAGTGTGGGGGAACGGCTCTGGCTGGTGGTGCAGAGTTTGGGGTAGGACCAGAAATGAGGAGTTTAGGTTGCAGGAGAGTGCTCCAGGGTGGGACCAAGGGGTCTGAGAGTGGAAGGGGGATCAGAGCTGGGGCAGGGGGTTGGAGAATGGTAGGGGAGGGGCTCAGGGGTGCAAGCTCCAGGCTATGCGTACCTCCTCAAGCAGCTCCTGCGAGCAGCTGCATGTCCCCCTTCTGGCTGGCTTCCACCCGGAGGAAGCTCTGTGCGCTTGCCCCCTTGTCCGCAGACACCACCCTTGCAGCTCCCAGTGGCTGCGGTGCCCAGCCAAGGGAGTTGTGAGGGCAATGTTTGGGGCAGGGGTAGCACACGGACCCCTTGGCTGCCCCTACATGTAGGTACCAGCTGGAGGGGGGGCATGCCCTGGTTCCCAGGAACCAGATGAAATAGAACAAACCCCAGGCCTTTGCTCCCTAGTGTGAGCTAAAAAGGTGGATTACAATGTCTGGTGGGCTGGATGGGGTCCACGGGCAGTAGTGGCCCCCTCTGCTCTACAGCCTCTCAGAAAATAAGCAATGACCTTCCTAGTGGTTACTAAGCCTGAGTCACTCATTATTTAATGCTGCCTACTCATTAGCACAGACATAACTGAGGAGAGACAGCAAAGATGGGTGAGGTAATATCTTTTATTGGACAAACTTCTGCTGGTAAGAGAGAGAGAGAGATACAAACTTTTGAGCTTACACAGAGCTTTTCTTCAGACGTTGGTCCAATAAAAGCTATCAGCTCACTCGCTTTGTCTAATAGTAATCCAGGACCAACATAACACCTCATACAAGAATACTAGAGAGAGATGGGGGAAGTTGGGCTAAGGAGTAAACCAGAAGGAAATTGGAGGTTTTCCAGGTTAATTTCTAGTTCTCTGAAAAGCTTAAAAGCAGAAAGAAGACTTTACTAGCGGGGTGGGAGAAGACAAGAAACATATGGAAAAGGAGGCAAGGATAGGTAGATCTTGTGTGGGAGAATGATTTTGTCCCAGGATTGAAGACTGCAGTATACAGAGGAAGAATTTGCACTGGGGAATATTGATATTTCGGAAGATTTGATGGTTCTTTGGGTGGGGGAATGACAGTATTTTAGTGGGTTTGGGATCTGTTGCATCTTAATCCACCCCAGTACGTGGAAGTTTACAGGACAAAATAATGCACATATCAACAGGGAATTTAGAACATTCCAATTACTAAAGCTTTTCAGACATATGAGTCAGAACTCCACTTCCAGCCAGAGCATGCAATCCACACTTCCATCCAAAATAAAGTGTGGATTCATAAATGTTTACTAGTATCCAAACAACAGAGCTGACTGCTGACATGTTGCTCTTGGCAATTCTTTGCTGGTATTTCCGACACTTAACTTTACACCACAGATTAAAACTGAACTAATCATTTAATTAACCTTCTATGCTGTACGTTCAAAAATGAAACTTACATTTCTCTCCGCCTTACCCTTGGAAATATATGGAAACGTTTGTTCATTAGCTGCAGCTAGGGTTTGTAACAGGAACGTATTCTGTTGCTTACAACAAACTGCAAACAACCCCTGCTGCCCCGACAAACTCACTTCTCAAAAAAACCCAAACTAAACAAAAAAAAGTGACCATATTTTATATCCCTCATTTATTTAAAAAATGCTTATCTCTATGTCATTGTCATACTCACAAGAGCAACAATTCTTGATAATGGAATTCCTTTGAGCAGGTGATGGAGCTGTAACATTGTTGTGGCTCCAACAGATATTATGAGACCTGACACACCCATGAATTAGAGTTCTACTTTTCAACTCCTTCCAGAATAAATACTCTCAGTCCTTCACCTGCTGAGCTTTACTGCAACATATAGTTCCAAGGTATGAGATCCTAAACCATCGTATTCACAAGCACATTCTCACCGTAGGCCTCCACACTACTTCAGAGATATAAAGCAATAGTTTTGATATACATATTTCACCAGAGTCACTTAAGAAACCAAAGCCAAATTCTGCATTGGATTAAATTCAGATAACCCAACAGCAGTAGCTGGGCTTGTGCCAAGGGATAAATCTGAGCAGAATTTGGACCTTGTTATTTATATCATGCTCGTGTCAAGCAACCTCGATACAGGAACCTCAGTTATTGATCCGTGCAGTGTTTTACTAGGTTCTGTACAGATAAATAATAAAGAACAGAGCCCATGGCCACCAAAACTTACTGTAGACAGAACATGACAAATGGATGCCACAGAAAACAGGACTGGTGGAGGCACGGAAGAAGAGGTGGTAATAAGGTGGACAAAGTTTAGCACAAGAACAGATGCTACATCTGACCCCCTGCTTAACCAATACCCGATAGTAGTGGCCTGCAGGCAATGCAGCAGAGACTTTAAACCGGGTTAGACACTGAGGGCTAGACCAGTACTCCACAACTGGTGTGCTGTGGCACACCAGTGTACTGCAAAGCAGTGCTTAGTGTGCCTCAGAGCTGGGCACCGGGAGTGCTGTCTGTCATTCTGGGCACATCCCCACTGCTTGACAGGAGAAGTGTGTGGTAGTGGCAGCTCTGGTGAGTGGCCAGAATCAAATTAGAGTGGGGTGGGGTGGGGCTGGCAGTGTCTGGCTCTTGGGGAGGGGTGGAGTATTGGGTCAAAGCAGGGGCTGGAGGTGCCTGGCTCATATATATTGGATATGCCGTGACTGTAATTCTGCCATAAACCCCAAAGAAAGGGGCAGTATGTTACTGAGCTACTCCAGGATCAGACCAGGAAACAGATAACTCAGAGTGGTAATCTGGCCCCTGACCTTGCTGCAGAGGGAAAATAATCTGCACCAGCCCTATGCTTAGTTTAGGTTACTTCCCCTTTTGTGTCAGATTGGTTGTTCTGGCCAGTGGTTAGGGAGATGAAGGCTGAAGCAGGGCTTTACCCTCTCCCACTCTCTGCCTGCGCACCTCTGTGAAGGAGGGTGTAGTGGCCCTATGAACGTTACACTCATCTCTGTTCTCCAGCTGATAATGCAGAGAGCAAGAGCATAAGAGGGCTTCTTCCCTCCACTGACAAGAAAGGCAGCTCACACACAAGCTCAAAGAGAGCCCAACACTTCTCCCATTAAAACCAATAGATTATTAGCAGGATCTGGCTCATGGAAAATGTTGGTGCCAGTGGCTGCAAGAGCACAAAAGAATGAATTATTTCAGAGCAAGTGTAACTGCCCTCAGGAAGCCTTGGACCTGGGATTTTTGGAGCTTAATGCAGGCATCTCTACAGTTTGAGCTAAAAGCCAGTTCCTACTTAGCCAAGGCCACAGAGGGCTCTTATTCTTTCCCTGTAATGTGGTTGAACTGCCAAAATATGGGACAGTGAACCACATGTAGATTTGTGGGTTACACGAGTCTCTGTGGTCCTGCCTTAGGGGCCTATGAATTAATGATTCTCCTCACATTCAGTCGTTTGGTGCAAAGACGTATTTATTTTTGTCTTTCAGGGTACACAAAGCATGGCTATAATAATTTCAAAGCACTTTCAGAGTAATTTGTTCTCCTTTTGCTGTAGTTTGTTAGGGCCTTCTGAAACCTCTTGAAAGTGTTGTCAGGAATACACATCCTGTTATCCTTTGTGGCATAAGCACAATGTCATTACTAATCCAGGTTTCTAGGCTTTGGCATGTGAGGGGGCTTTAAAGAGCATTATTGCTGCTTGGTGCACATTGCTGGGGACAAAAAACACCACGGAGCCTGTTCTGGAGATAGAGGTGTAGTAAGACAGACCAACTCCCATTTCCTTTAGGAGAGATTGCATCTGTCAGTTTTACTTCTGTCTGTGCCTGCTCATCCCCTTTACCCCTCCACGTGCCACATCTTCATGAAAAAGGCTTTTCAAAAGGTGCAGAGGGAAAAAAAAGCAATTCCATTTGCTCAAATGACAGAATGGTAAGGCACAGACCTTGGCAAAAGATCTTAGGATAATGGACATTACTAATAGCTGCCTTAACAACAAGTCAGAGGCAGCGTATTGCCTACCAAATCTGGCGCAGTACTGTACAACGGAACTGAAGCCTTTCCCTGGAATGCGTTAACTGACAGGCACCACTACTGCGTATCACCTCGGCAGCAAAGTGAATCGCTGAGCACTTACTTCACCTGGCTCCCGGAAATTGAAATCAGTGGGCACCAAGAGCACTCAGCACCTTTGAAAATCAGGGCACGTACAGGGATGCCTAGAAATGGATTTAGAGACCTAATGTTAGATGTCCAAGGCTGAAAAATATAGGCTGAACTTTACTTGCACCTCGACGTAGCCTCCCCTTGCCCCCCACTCCTACTTGTGTTGCACTTCTAGATCAAGGCCTAAAGACTTCAGCTGATATATTACTCTGGCATGAGAGGACTATGGTAGATGGTCATAAATTTCACCATTCCATCACACGGGTCACAGTGCTCTATAAAGCTCCATTACAGTCTGGGGCCCAGATTCTCAGCTATATGAGAGTTCCGTTGTTTTTCTTTCGTTCTGGGACTGGCTGGGAGGACACTACAGTTCCTGGCATGATTCTGAGGAGTTGCAATGGCCCCCAGAGAGCCAGTCGTTAGCCAAGGTTTGCTAGGGCGGAGAGATGCTCTGGACAGATGCATTTCAGCTTAGTCATGTTTTGTGTGCTGAAGGCAGAGGGACCACTACAGCTGATCCAGATCACCTGAGATTTCCTCCACACAGGCGGAAACCTCAGCTACCTCTGCACCATTACAGGCACTGGAGAAGGCAATGAAAAAACACCCTTCTCCGAGCCCACTCAGTTACAGTGCTGTAAAGTGCCGGTTGCAAACAGGCTCCCAGAGCTGTTGGCTGCTCCCCTCGTGGAGGTGGTTTACCTACAGTGCTGGGAGACCTCTCTCCCAGCATTCTTGCCACGGTCTCACTGCCGTACCAAAGCGCTGCCGCGGCTGCACTACCATGGCTGCTCTTTAAACTCAGCAGTGTAGACACCACCTCTGATAATGGTTTTCAAGCAGGCAAACCTGGCAACAACAGGTGGGGGTGGGGCAAAGGAGGGCAGTTTCATAGGGACCTTTTGAGCTGCTGCAGTAGCACTGCTCTGCACAGCTGTGAGGGAGGTCGGGGTGGGGGCAGCATCATGGTCTGGGCAGCACCAAGGGCTGACTGCCCCAGGCCCCATGCTTTCCACCTTGGCCCCACCCCTTTTGGGGGTCATGGAGCCAGGCCCTCTCCCATCTTGCCTGGGGCCCACAGTGGCTGTCAGCCCTACTCCATGCTAGAAAAGAACATGCACACCGGTATGCCTTCCTCAGCTGTTGGCTCTGGGCTCACTGTCATAAAGCTCCATTCAGGGGAATGAGGAATTTATTGCCCATGTTGAAGAGACACCTACAGCTATTAGCCAAGAAGAGTGATATAAGCTTAGAAGTGCATGACTGAGGAGATACGAAACAGTGTCTTTAGGGCTACCGATTTGTCACCACAGATTCCGTGAAACGCCAGAGTTTAGTTAAGTTAAACAAAAAAGAAAAAAAATAACTTTTTATTTAACAAAACTGCCAGAAATCCACTTTTTAAAATCGACATATCCTTTGAGATTAATCAGGTGCTTAAACTTAAACTGAGAGCTTAAGCCATTTGCTAACATTTAGGGATATATATTCTAATCCTTCCTCGAATTAAGTGGTAAAATTCTGAAGAGACATAATAGCAGAATATGAGAGAGAAAATAAAGAGTCAAGAAACAAGAGCTGAGGGAAAATATGTTTTAGCTAAGATGTAAAATGAGTCGAAAAGGCGGATATATGAGATTTAGGGCAGCTGGTAGAAGTTTCAAGAGCCTTTTTCTCTGTAACCAGCATGGGAGAATATGTGAACACTACACAGCTAAGTTATCTCAAAATAACAGCAGTTATTTTGAAATGACTGTGGCAGTGCCTAATGGTGCACACCCTATTTTGAAATAAAATCAAAATAGCAGGTATGTTATTTTGCTTCTGGTACACCTCATGCCACGAGGAATAACACCTATTTCAAAATAGGCCACAATGGGTTCCAGTGGCACTATTTCAAAATGCTATTTCGGAATGTATTTGTGTGTGATTGTGTTATTTTGAAATAGAGTATTTCAAAATAGCTGTTTCAGAATATCTTATTTCAGAATAGTGCTGCCATGTAGACATAACCTAAGAGGCCAGTGCTAAATCAGAGTATGAATGAGAAGAGAAGAGAGAGAGGGAAAGAGAGATACCCAAGATCCATAGGGTAAACTGGAAAAAATGTATAGCTTTTAAGAAGATCATTATCAACAAGGAAAAGAAGTGCCCTTTGGAACTGGGTTCTCAAATGAACAGGGATTTTGTGGAAGTTTTAGGATAGGGTTATATGGTCGTACTTCTTGGTGGATGTGCAAAGGTTGGTAGAATGGTAGAAACATCATTTATGTGTTGGAGTCTCAAAAGCTGGGAGCTGAAAAAGACAGGGAATAGAAACGAAAGTGAAAGAGTTGGATTAGGATTTTAGTAGAGGAAGAATAGCTTTTGCATAGGTTGCAATAGGTAGATTTACAAATGGAAGAGGAGGAGAGTTTTGGGTAAAGATTATTGGAATGTCTTAAGAGAAGCAAAATGGAAGTCTTGAGAGATAAGTCTCTTGCCCAAAAATTACGTCGGTCTCTAAGATATTTTGTAATGAATGGTGAGAAAGAAACAAAAGTTCCATTATGGTGACCAGAAAGTTAGATGCTTTGTCCTCCCACCCCCAGCCCCCGGGTATGTGTAACTTTTACACAATTACATTTTTCAGGTTTTATTCCATCTTTTCTGCTACAGTAAGGCTTGAAGGAGCATATTCTCTAGCTAGTGCCAGATCTTAAGCAACATAATTACTATGAACTGGATATAATTTTCTTTACTTTCTGCCCAAGCCATTGTGCAGTGTTATTAAATAGCTAAATAGCTTCTGCACTTCCTTGGTTCGTGAAAAGGTTTATTGATGTGTGACAAATCCTTTTCCCTCATGATGGGCACAGATCAGCCTGACTGCTCCCTAACCAGTATGGTTTCAAAGCACAAGGAAAAAGAGGAGACTATTTGGACTGCTTGCACAAGATACACAACAGACTCAAGGCAAGGTGCACAGCTCCCTGCACTCATCAAGATAGCAAGTCTATATATAGCCTTATACAGGAAAGTTGGGGACAAACTGGCAACAGTCCAGAGAAGAGCAACAAAACTGATTAAAGGACTAAAAAACATGGCTTATAAGGAAGAATGACAGAACCGGGTTTGTTTAGTCTGGAGAAGAGTAGACTGAGGGTGACATCATAACAGCTTTCAAGTATCTGAAAAGTTGTTACAAGGGGAGGGAGAAAAAATGTTCTCCTTAAGCTCTGACAGGAAGCAACGGCTTTAAATTGCAGCAAGGGAAGTTTAGGTTGGACCTTAGGAAGACTGGAGATTTTTAAGAGCAGGTCAAACAAACTTCTGGCAGGGATGATCTAGATGGTGCTTGGTCTTGCTGTGAGGGCAGAGGACAGGACTTGATGACCTCTCAAGGTCCCTTCCAGTTCTAGTGTTCTATGATAATCATTTGGGCTGAATTCTGATCCAGATCCAGTGTAACAACCATTTTATAGAATCTTACAAAAAACAGCTACTGTGCTCACATGGATATGCACAGTAGTTGGTTTTACAAGATGTGAGGTAACATGTCCACAGGTTGAACTCCTCAGTCTTGTTGCTGATCTCACTGTAGAACAAGGGGTGTAATTCAAGTCTCTGGCACACTCAATGGCATGGCATAGGATATATCCAAGCAGATCAAAATGAAGGCCCAAACGTCTGCTCTTCACTGCCCAGAGGCTGTGGCCACACTACCCCCTCCTTTCAGAGGGGGCATGGTAATGAGCCACTTTGACAGATGCTAATGAGGTGCTGCTATGAATATGCCATGCCTCATTAGCATAATGGCGAACACGCGTGCTTCAAAAGTGCTGGTTTCAAAATGCTCATTACCTGTGTAGCTGGGGGCATTTTGAAACAACCCTCTGATTTTGAAAGCCCTTTTTTCCCAGAACCAAATGGGAAGAAGGGGTTTTTGAAATCAGGGGGTTGTTTCAATACCCTCCTGGCTACACGAACAGCATGCACTTAAAAACTACCACTTTCGAAGCATGTGTGGCTGCCATTTTGCTAACGAGGCATGGTATATTCATTGCAGCACCTCATTAGAATTCTGCCGAAGTGGCCCATTACCGTTCCCCTCTGAAAGAAGCGGGTAGTACGGCCACAGCCTGAGTGTTTGAGTTCTACACCATATTCCTTTCTCACATTCAATCCTTTTCCAATCATCAGTAGTTAACATTAGATTTGAAGAATCAGCTTGGACTCCAATACCTTTATTAGACTTTGATCTGGACCTGTTACAAAGAACAAAAACAATTTTCTTCATTTTACATAAGAACAGCCATACTGAATCAGACCAAAAGGTCCCTCTAGCTTCTGACAGTGGCCAATACCTGGTGCTCCCAAAGGAATGAATAGAACAGGAAAGTCTCAAGTGATCCAGCCCCTGTTGCCCATTTCCAGCTTCTCATAAACAGAAACAACGATACTTTCAGATAAATTTATTGAATGTGATCAGTGGAGCTTCCAGTCAATATGCACAAATTTAAAGCATTTATCACCAAGGTGTTTGTACCTCCAGTATCAGATGTGGTGTCCCACAGAATTGAACAAAACAAGAAAAATTAACTAACAAAAAACAAAACAAAACAGAGACTGTGTATAATTTACCAATGCTTTTCTTTTGATTAGAACACACACACACTAATTACCTTATGTCTTTTTGGCCACCAAGTTAATCAATTTGTAACTGCTTAAGAGGTGAATAAATATTATTTGCTTTTGATTGAGTACATTATTGAAGTACTTCCTAAAAGTCCGAGAATAGACTACGGAATACTGGCTGCTAATCCTTCACATGCAGACCAATAGGGCTTGAAAGTGTGAGAGGGCAGTTGCTGAGTGACACTATAATGACTGTAACGAAGGTGTGCCTGAAAATGTCAGCAAGGCCAGTGGGATGTTGAGTGATGAAACGTGGAGCCACATAAAAAGGTGTTAGCAGACAGTGTTTAAGCTTAACGGACAGCCTTCTGCCAGGAGGGAAACATCATGAAAAGGATGCAGGGAATATCTGCTGCTTTCTCTGTGCCATGTGTGCAAGACACTGACAGCAGAAGGTATGCCGAGCTCTTTAGGACTGGCACATTTAAGAACATGTCTGCACTGCAGCTGGGAGTGAACCTCGGCCTGGGTATACGGACTCAAGCTAGCACGGCTCAAGTTAGCATGCTAAAACTAGTTGCGTGGACACTGCAGCTCCAGCAGAAATTTGGGTAGCCACCTGAGCTGATATCTGTTTCGTGGTACAAACTTGTTGCTTCATGAAGTTGGGCAACACCATCATGTCACATTGGTCCTGAAAGATATTTTAAAGTACTTTCAAAGTCCAGCAAGCTTAGCTTTGAGGATGCAGAAAAGTCCAGTCAGTGTCAGGAGAGGATGAAAATCTTTGATCCTTAGAGTCAATCATTGTAAGACACTAAATGTCCTGTGGCTAGTGGCTGATAAGAGGAAATCATTTACATAGTTAGACAAAAGTTGTCTCATTCCTAAAGTGTTTTATGAATTAGTAAGTGTTCATCCCTGAACAGTGACAATCCCAGCTTTTATCTCACCTTAACCTCATCTTATATCATGAAAGAACAAATAGTGGACAGAATAAACCTTTGTTAGCTACTTGCAACTGCTCAGGAACAAACATGCTCAATTTGGCTTCAAAGAAATCTGAACTTATGTAAAAAAAATCACCAAATACTATAAACATAATATTAGGAAAATCATCACTGATAATATTTAGTTTTGGACTGATATGAGCAAAAGACCTTTAGTAATATGGCATCCCAAGGGATTATTTCAGAGGGTACCTCTTCAGGGAAATTAGAGGTATAATTTCCAGCTGAGGTAGATGGACACATACTGGTTTTGACAGTGCACTAGCTCAATGAATAGTGGTGTAGCTGCAGTGGTAGGGAGTAGCCCAGGCTAGCTACCCCATTATGGACTTAGAATCTCAGACAGGGTTATCTTTGCGCTAGCCCAGACTGCAGACCATGCTGCTACAGATACCATGATATTTTTAGCATATGTTCTTGATCAAAGCTAGTGCATGTCTATCTAACTGAACAGGAAATTACACCTCCAGTTGCAGTGTAGAGGTACCTAGTTTAATGTATGGAACTTCCATATTAGCACAGAACATATTATTTTATCCTAGCTATAACTGGAGAGCATTATACAACATTTTGTCACAGCACAGCAGTATGGACTAGATGACTGCTTGAGATCCCTTCTAGCTCTACACCTCTTGAAGATACATTTTTGACACTGAGTTAAGATACACGTACAAAGCATGTTTCCATGTTGCCCTTTATTCCTGCAGCTCATTCCAGTGCATCAGCTGCCCAGGATCTCCTGCGTATCATTATTAAAAATTGCATTCCTTCTGCAAAGAAGAGTGTCATATTTATTTATTGAAGAAGAACACAAGTAAACCTGCCCTGCCTGGTGAGCTTCAGATCACACAGTTCTCTATGTGTTTACTTTGTAAGGCATCCTAAGATAGGGAATGTGTGCTGCTCAGTGCTCTGTAAAGAAGTGAGCAGCCTTTCAGCCTTCGCATAAGTGAAGACAGGGAATGTGGGACATTAGGGTTTCTGTTCCAAAGGAGAAAGCTGCCTCAGAAATATGCAAGAATGGTGTATGGCACAGCTCTCTCTTCATAGCTTTAGCACATTCTAATGTCCAGCATATATATGCCAAGGATCACCTAGTATTCACATTGACCTACAAAATACTGTAGTACAATTTTTACATAAGAATTAATTGTGAACAATGGGTGCGATTCTGGTCTCTCACTCTTCTTGTACTGTTTTTCCTGAGTTTCACATATACACGAGGAGAATCAGGCTTCATAAGTCTAGATTTCAAGGCCTAAGCATGCTACATGCCAACATTTCCCCATGTCCCAGGGAGGCAATAGGACATTGTTGCAAACTAATTTCTAGATTTCTTTGGCTCTGTTTTCTGTTCCAGGGTCTGCCACCGCCTGGGAGTCTGTAGGAATTTTCTGGAACAATTTGTTTCTTCATTTTGAGCATTATTCTTAATTTTTCTGAGGATGCTATGCACGGATCTAAAATGTGCTCAACAATGCACATGGTGCCAGCAGAACAGCAGGGAGGGGTGGGGCTTTCATGGCATCCAAAGTAACTTGGATGACCAGATGTGGTTGCGAAAGCTCTGAAGGCTGATGTGGCTTTAAAGAATTCACATAAATGGTCAGCGTTGAGGCAGCTGCCTTTCTGCAGCAAAAACACTCTTTTTGGTGACTGCTGTGTGAGGTGCACCATCAGCATGAAAACTGTTACCTAATATGGTCATAAAAAGGGAAATTCACCATCCTTATCTGAAACCAAATTAACGTATAAAGCCAGATAAATTTTGTCTGAATATGAGTGGGTTGCTGTATGTTTTGTAAATTGTCTCTGCTTCACATTAACATCCTGTTGCCGGGTATCCACTTTTCTGAACTGCAAATCTGTCCGAAGAGTGAGAACAAATTCCTGATCTATAATTAACTAACTGTGTAGTGTATGTGCTATACTTACTAGTAATATCCTAATTCTGTGCTGATATATGAATGTGCATTTTCTGTGGATTTTGGTGGGAATTTCACGTGTGTAACTGAATACAGAATTTTGTCGTGACTGTCAGGTAAGCAAGTCCTCCATCTTGGAGACATCTTGAATCTTAGGCCTGATCCAGAACCCATTAAAGTCAATAGAAAAACTCTCATTGATTTCAGTGGGCTTTGAATCAGCCCCTGTGAAATGAAATCAGTCACACTATTCTGCACCTTAATATAGGGCCCAATCCTGCTCCAACGAGAGTTTTGCCATGAGGGATTCCAGGAATGTCAAGGCATGCTATGCAATGTCTACTTTGATAGAAATTAAGAAATGCCAGTAAGAAATACTGAAAACTTTCCCTCATTAAACACAACAAAAAGGAATAACCTGAGAGTTAAAGTGCACTCAACATTACAATCCTAAGTATCAACACAAAGCAAAATCTTAAGAATTCTTTTCTAAGCCATTTTAAACTTACCTAAGGCTTTATAAAAATTTATGCAGTCATGCATACATTTACAGAAACCTTTGGAATACCTACATTCAATAAACATCTAGCTCTCTATTTTAGTGCAATTGCAAAAAGGTACAATTTCTAAAATGAAAAGAATTAAATATTTGTATGGAAATGTTGTCTTCGGTTGGCTTTAAGGTTATTGAAATTGGTCCCATCTGTTCATATACAATATTTAGTCCTCAGTCGCACAAACTCTGTTCACATTTTTGAATGTTACTAGTCATTACTTTGGGACAGCAATGCAAGGTGTTTTCTATTATTCAATGAAACAGAAACACAATCAAAAGATTTCCTATGAAACATTAAAAATGCCTGAAGAAATCAACCCTAATTAGAGGATACTCAATTTACAATATGGCTTAGAAGCTAGTTCTTTCTGTCTCTATTTTACATTACATTCTTATGTTCTGATTATGCAATTTTTGGAATGGCTTCAGAGAGTGACAGCTATAAAATATTTGACAAATGAAAACAACGTTATGCTACAAACATTTGTGATACATGGAGAATGGGAGGTCAGCCAACTCTAAGAAGAGAAAAGATTGTGTGTCTTGCAGAGTGTGCAAATCCATTAAAATATAATCAGACTGAAGATAGCTTCTATCTTTATAGGAAGAAAATTAAAAATCTGAAAGCATTCTTTCTGGGGAAAACATGAAAACATGTAAAAGACTGAAATGACTAAACAAATCCATTTTCCACATCACCGTGGGTGTTCAGAGGACATTGCTCATGAAATGGCCATGACATTCCCAGGTTTACAGAAGATGTTTTCTGCTGGAGGAATGTAACATTCTTTGCAATGTGGGAACAAATGGTGTGTATTCATTAACTTATTACCCACTGAAAGCTTGACGAGAGTCTGAATGCTGCAAATACCAAGGACAGTAATTTCAGGATCAGATATATGTGTGTGTGAATGCAAGTTGAGACATGCTTACCATGTCTTTTGCTGTGGAGCACTGATGTCGGGATGGCAACATGAGGTCGTCCTAAGTTAATGCTATACTTAGAAAATTCTGGGGTGTTTTCATCGTTCTTTGTCTTCCTTCCTCACAGAAACTGTTTCCTTCCAAACAGTGTTTAAATTGGTAGACAGCAGCCTGCATATAGTCTGGGCTAGTTATCAGCAGGCCCCCACCACTGGAATGAGTGTCTCTAGATTTCCTTATCCACCCTTCTCAGAAGCAACTGCCATCAAACCAACTGATTCTAGGACAGAGATGAATGGCCTCTCTCAGAATAGAATTCTGCAGCAAGGACACTGGTGTTCAAAACAAGTTGCTCAACAGCAGGAAATTCCCGCTAAGAGTGCTAAATCTTGTTTACAATAGATGTCTCTTTTCAGGATATTTACTTCCATAACAATGGGTTAAATATTTCATGTTATTTTGCTCATTTTTAAATGGTCCCTTCTCAGAAAACAGAGAGGGTGAAATCCTTGCCTCATTGAAGGCAATGACAAAATGCTCTTGGATTTCAATGGGTGCAGGAATTCACGTACAGTGTCTCACTAGAGGAAAGGGTGAAGAAGTTAACATCTAAAAATGCTGTTGTCAGAATGTGCCTAGCCCCTGCAGTTGGACAAAGGGAGAGATGGCACAAGGGGGTTCCCTTTTTGAGTCCCTGAGCAGAGTTTAGCACAATTACACTGGCCAATAACTGCACCCACAGAAAAAGACACTTTGTTAAACCAGCTTGGCAGAAACCTCCTCATATGGGGCAGGGAGAGGATAGGGCCATGGGACTACTCTCTCGATACCAGCTAATAAATTTGTTCATATTCAAATTCGAAACATTAACACTTGGTGTGAACAGGGACAGCAATTATCTCACGCATTATGAGCACTGCTTCCCTTCCTTTGATGTTTGTAAATTCGCAAAACACTTAACATCCCCCCCCACCTCCCTCCTTCACTTCCATTTATTTGATTTGTCAGCTTTTATTGCAATTTTTTGGACTTCTGTGCTATATAACTGAGTCTGGTCTAGAAATGCTATAGACTGGAAGAAGTGGGTCTGTCCCACGAAAGCTCATCACCTGATTATTATTTTGTTAGACTTTGAAGTGCTACATGACTGTTGTTTTGTCTTGTTAGAATACAGACCAACATGGCAATCTCTCTGTAGCCATCAGTTTCTTAGGGAAGCAACACCACCTTATGCCTGACCAAGAGCAATACAATCAGCAATACAACTCAAATTTTGGGTTTCAAATGATAACATGCCAAGAAAATGAAATGTGAAAACTTTAATACTTTCGAATAACAGGTCCATTTGAGAAAGTTATGATCTGCTCATGGACATCCTATGGAAACAAGTAGAGGCAAAAGTTGCTGAATAACTTACATGTTCCATATTAACAAGCAGTTCAGTAGCATCTTAGAGATTTAATAGGTCATGAGATTTCATGGGTAAGAACCACTTCCTTAGATGAATCATCTTACCCACATAAGTCTCTGAGATGTACTTTGTTTATGTGGACAAATTATTCCTTATTTCATTTGGAATAAAAAGAAAAATCAAATAGAATATATTAGACTGCAGTCTATGTCTCATATAGGTGGCATAAAGCTGCCACTGTTCTATCAGGCTGCCTTTACTCTTTGACATTCATTGTGTGTCCTGGATATATATAGTCTGCCTTGACTTGCAGCCCTGAATTATAATTCAAAATATCTTGCCTATAGTGGCTGGCTAACTATCAGTTTGTCCTAATGAAACAAAATCTGGCAGCCCCGTTATTTAAATTTCAAGGAAGATGCTGTGCTTTTACCAATAAATATTGAATTAGCTAGTCTCACTTTTTCTGTCATCTTTTATCATGATTACTGAGCCACATCAAACAATAATTCTACAGTACTGGTGGGTAACCATAGCTGCAGGACCATCTGCGTGGCCTTGTGCAGGATGTAGAGATCATTCTATAGCCCAGTTGACCTTCACTGCTAAGGCACCCTTGTTTCATTGTCTATAGACATTATACTCCAAGTTCGGGTGCTGGAACATATGTAACATTTCTCCAGGCAGCACACTGCTAATTGGGCATCTCTCCCTTCTACCCCTCTGATATTCCATCAGCTTCTTACTGCTGCTCATGCTGATGTTGTACTCATTTATTTTGCCTCAGAAAACCAATTTTATGACATTCTCCTAACTCACTGTGTCCGAGAACCCTCACTCCCATACATAGGGAGGTCCAACCATGAATATATTCATTTGCACACAAATACATAAGTTCATGCTTGAGTACTCATATTCCAATGAGGCAACACCAATCGTTTATGCAAAGAAATGATTGTACAAATATTTGTGGGGCAATGTACAAAAAGGAGTAAGAGCATTGCTGGATAGCTGTTACTCAAATCTGGTAAGCATGTTTCTCCGAATTTTTTCTATTTGCCAAGTCCCTAGAAAAACCCTAAATTTAGTGAAAGATGCCCGTCAAACCATCATATGTTTTGAAAACACAAAGGTAGCTAAACCACTTATATTGACTCAGCACAAATGATGAAATCTTGATGACTATCAAAAATAAAGGGAGTTTTGCCCAAAAGGTACTGGTTAAGTTTCAAAGGTTGGAAGCTAAACAAAGATAATATTGCAAATAGATGATTATATACATGGTCTCTGGAATGACACAGATTAAACCTTAACAGCTGTCTTCATGACTTGTCACTCCTTTTTAAAAGTGCAAGTATGATATGAATTTTTTTAGAAAGATGGAGCCAGTCTTCAGTGTTCTGAGCTGGATCTCAGTTTTAAGCACCCTAAATTTTGGTGATATTTAGTTCAAGGGTTTTAGGTCAATCCCAGCTCTAAACAGAAGTCTTACTGAGTGCCAATACAACACAGGCGATGAGTATCTTATCCATAAGCCCTGTGTTAAACTACAATGCAGATCATGTCAAAATCAAATCAGTAAATAATCTGAGGTCACAATGCTTTTATAATTTAGATAAAAATGGGTAGAAATACTGAAGGGAGCATAGAATAGAAAAATTGTAATTGTAAAAAGCTTTGATGTTGCAAAACAACACACTAAATAGTACATTGGATATAAAGAAAACACATGTACAGATGCTATTGAGGAGGCAAGGCACCTTTGATCTCATCTGTTGCTGCTGTTCACTCATGAAGGACAGTGGCAACTTTGTTGTTCCTGTTAATGAAGCTTTTCTGGTTTTAGGTTCACTGATTTAATGCACACAGACCAGGAGGGAAATTTCCTTGCTTTCTAAGAAATCACTTTGATGCCTCATGAACATTGAGTAATAACACATTTCTTTCCCTCACTTCCAGTACAAAGTGATTATAAGATATATTCATACAAACTTGGTATGATCATTACTGGTATTTAAAGAATGTGCTTGAGGAGAGGGAGTAGCCTGTAATAAAGCAGTCTTAGAAGTGTTCATAATGTTGTATCTACAATGAGCTACTTCCAGATTACTGAAAAATAACCAGCAAAGTAAATGGAAGAAAGCAAGCACTCTAAGCAAAAATGTTTGCAATAAATGAGGCATAACTCTATTGATGCTGGTAAACTTAAAATGGTATAAATTAGAGCATAAACTTGGTTTACTAAAACTAACAATATCCTTCCTGGTCACATAGGCTACGTCTACACGTGAAGCCTACATCGAAGTAGCCTATTTCGATGAATAACGTCTACACGTCCTCCAGGGCTGGCAACGTCAATGTTCAACATCAACGTTGCGCAGCACCACATCGAAATAGGCGCAGCGAGGGAACGTCTACACGCCACAGTAGCACACATCGAAATAAGGGTGCCAGGCACCGCTGGAGACAGGGTCACAGGGCGGACTCAACAGCCAGCCGCTCCCTTAAAGGGCCCCTCCCAGACACACTTGCACTAAACAGCACAAGATACACAGAGCCGACAACGAGTTGCAGACCCTGTGCATGCAGCATGAATCCCCCGCTGCAGCAGCAGCAGCCAGAAGCCCTGGGCTAAGGGCTGCTGCACACGGTGACCATAGAGCCCCGCACGGGCTGGAGAGACAGCGTCTCTCAACCCCTCAGCTGATGGCTGCCATGGAGGACCTCACAATTTCGACGTTGCGGGACGCGGATCGTCTACACGTTCCCTACTTCGACGTTGAACGTCGAAGTAGGGCGCTATTCCGATCCCCTCATGAGGTTAGCGACTTCGACGTCTCGCCGCCTAACGTTGAAGTTAACTTCGAAATAGCGCCCGATGCATGTAGCCGTGACGGGCGCTATTTCGAAGTTAGTGCCGCTACTTTGAAGTAGCGTGCACGTGTAGACACAGCTATAAAGTGATAAGATCATATTACATAGGTGCCTATAACTCTGATGAAGCTCATGGTGTTACGAGGGTTAGATTTGACCCACCTCACTTTGAGACCTAAAGAGTGGTACAAAAAACACCTACAATCTTTCAGTTGGTATCAGATCTAGGAAAAGCTGCTGCAGCCTGGTGTCAATTGTCTTCTGAGGATTTTCAGAAATCCTGTTATCCAGGGAGCTATGACTATTTGTGGAATAGATTCTGAAATGAGGTGAAAAAAAGAAGTAAACTATATGGGATGATATGTTGCTATGTGGGCTGATATAAGGAATCTGTGAACATGTGGACTAAAGGTATTAAAAAAGCTGGGTTAATTTAGCCTGCTGTTTGTGTAGTTTAATACCCCTGTCTAAACAGGGTTATTTAGATTCTCAGTTTCATAACTTTTACTCAAGAGTTTAAGGAAAAAAAGTAAAATGAGTCATTTTTCCCCCTTGCTAACTGATGTTATATAATATCTTTTTTATTGAAAAATCTTGAAGCCTTGTGTGTGAAATTGAGTTTTTCTCTTAAATTCTATCTTACAACATTATGCAATGCCCGTTTGCTTAATGCATGAGTCAAGTTTTGACAACTTTTTCCCTTTTAAAACTTTGTATTGTTTCAGTTTGCTATAGCTTATAACAGGATCTAAAGTGCTCCCCCAACTGTATCTGCAAACATCCAAAGAGGTAATATTACGTCTAGGAAGGGATGCAAACAGATCTTCACTCTCCTTTAAGTGATTATGGAGCCAGGGTAATGACAAGCTATTTCTAGATCTGCGTTAAACCCAATTCTGAGCCCCCGTTAATTTTTGCTGAAACTACTTTCCTTAATTTCTCATGAACATTTTTTTCTCTAGAGGAATTCAATTATTCATTCAATTATTTTTCTTGTGGTATTCTGCGGGTCCATGCAGAATTCTCACCTTTAGTCCTATGTCAAGTGTGACAAAGGCTCACAGTACACCCCCTGCACATCACCAAGAGACGAAGCATAGAATAAGAGTGTAGTCCAGCTGCTCAGAGGGGCTGTGACTGGTAATGAGTGGTATGAACAATTCACCTTTTTACATGGTTTAGCCATCGCTCCTTCATGTATACTCTCTTAGGACACACAAACATTCTGCCTGTCTCTGTTCCCTATGCAGAACACTTTCCACCATTGCTGCTGGTGCAGCACCCATCCTTGCATTGCACCAATGAAGCAGTGCCTTATAAACCTCCAGAGCCTGATTTTAGGCCAGGTCCACAGCTAAAACTTAGGTTGACCCAACTGTCTTGCTCAGGAGTGTGAAAAATCCACATGCGTGGCAGCAGTGGTTAAGTTGACCTTAGGTACTGTCAACCTAGGCACCACTGCTAGGCGTGATGAACTTCCTAAGCAATAGCAAACCCCTTTCTGTGCCATAGCAAGTGTAGACACTTCAGCAGTGTTGCTGCAGTGCTACAGCTGTGCTGCTGTAGTGCAGGTAATGTAGATACAGCCTTATTTATACTAAGGTCCCTTTACATTGAATGTATGGGGCTTAAAAGAGAAGTAAAAGGCTAGGCAGCATAAAAGGCCTTTAGTGTAAATAAGAAACAGATTTGCAATCTTTAGCTCCAAAGAAGTTTGAATGGTTAACTGTAGGTTATTATATATTCACCTTGAAATGGATCAGTAATTGTCATGAATTAAAATGGCAATTATACATGGCTGATGAGAAAAAGGCATTCTTTTAGTCCCCTTATGGTTTAAGTACCTCAGGGCAGGTATTGTCCTCTTATACATCTAGCACAATGATCCTTTTTTGGAGCCTTTGGGTGCTATAGTGTTATACTTTTGGTCTTACATGTACCAGTATAAATGTGGAGTTACTCCATTAAAGTGAATTAAATTATGCTGGTGAAAAATCAGGTTCAGGTTCTCAGTACATGTGCTGAACAGATAAAAGAACTTCTGTCAGAATGAACAATCATTATGAAAAATAGACAAAAAAGTATTTGGTGGATGAGTTCTTCACAGCTCTATGTGGCAGCCATGGGTGACCCCACAACTTGGGGAGGCAAGACCCTGCACTCACTATGGTCGCAAGCCCCCTTTCACCCCCCACAATGGGCCTTTATGTCCCCAGCCCACAGAACTCTGGTGAGCCAGATGGGGGTCTAACTGCACCCAGCCCTGGCCCTGGAGTTCTAGAAGCAGGCAGGCAGTGAAGTTGTCTGGGGAGGGAGCCTAGGGGCCTCTGATATAACATGGATGGTGCCAGGTGAAGCAGCAGGGGAAGACATTGCCTTCCTCCACCTACCATACCTTGCTGCCCATGGTAGCAATGTAACATCTCTGCTCAACATGCAATGTGCTTCTTAAATGTCAAGAACATTCACTTTTAATTGAAAGTGATTGTCTTACTTCTCCACAAACTATTTTAAGCCTATTTCCTGCTTTTAATAAACATCCTGATTCACAAATTCTAGGCACTAATTATCCTTTCTCTGCACAGCACAGTTCTGGCACCTCACTAATTTCCTGTAGTCCACCCTAATTAATTACTTTACTGTAACTATTTTGATTAACAGGCAACAAACTAAGCCAATACATTTATTTAGTATTGAAAACTGACTGAGACAAGAGAGAAGGGGGTTCTCTTCTGAAGAGGCATTTGTTCAAATTGCTTAAAATACATATATTGATCATGGTTTCACAATGTCAAAAATAAACTCTTAGTTCACTACTTTCTGTGAAAATACAAAATTTCTTCAGGCAAATGGGTGGGTCCTTCCCATCACTCAGTGAGGAAGGTGATAGCCTTCTCAGTATAAAGATTTTACTTCCATTTCCTCTTATTTTCAGTGAACACTCAGGCCTCCAAATTATTTTCCTATATTGTTAGAAATAGTTGTAGGCGGTGCCTTTCTGGTGTGCTTCAGATATTCACTACTTGGCCACCCTGCAACAGATAGCTCTCAGAAATTGCAAAGAAGTTTCCTAGCTGCAATGGAACCATTGAAAAAAGAAAATCACTGAGGACTACATGACTGGAAATGTAGTGCACCTGGCTCAAAATACTTGACAAGGATTCAACATACCCAGCAAGGTTGCCAAACACCTTACCACTGTCATGGCAAAGGACTGGTCAACTTGGAGATGTTTCAATCATCTTCAGATAGCTGGCTAGCAAACTTAATGTTTGGAAGTATTCCACTGGACCCCCCTCCCCCCCGCAACTACTGCAGTGAAACACAACCATGGAACATCTGCCAGCTCCTGGAGGAGCTGTGCACCATGGAAGATATTACCAGGGCTACAGAGCCAGAGCCAGAGCCATATCATGTATGCAGCACTAGAAAAACCTACGTTTGTGGTGGAAGGCCATGAGAAGTAGCTAAAGCACCATCTTTCTTGCAGACTCAGTAGAAAACAATGGTCTTTTTTTCACATGCACATTGAGAAACTGCTTATGGAAATGAGCAATTTGAATTTGCAAATGTGGGACTTGTGTGATTTCTCAATGGCTTGTCTGAGACCTTGGAACAAACTCCCCTGTGGGATCACATTCCATACCAAGTGCATAACATATATTTTGAGCTTGCATTTTCAAATACGCAGCAGAGAGTATATGTAAATGACTTATCAAATGGTGAACAAGTCGACTTGCTATTCATGCTATGTTTTACTGTCCCATTAGAATGAACATAATACTATTTTAAAATTTCTATCCAGTCTGAGTATAATACACAAGAGCTATGTATTGCTGTCTTTTAAATTTCGCTAATTTATTTTGTTTAAATACACCTGAGATAGATTTGCCATCAGGCATTAATTTGACCATACAGCTACAGCATACTATGTAATATAAAAGGAATTCCTCTTTTTCCCGAAAATCATCAAATTTTACTCATTCCTAGGACATTTTTAATAAGCAAACAAAGCTTTATACTGTTTGTCAGTGTGTGTATAGCAGTGTCACAAAGAGCACATAATCACACCCCATTGTGCTAGCCCTGGCACAAACACATCATGGGAATCAATCCTTCTCCTGAAGAATTTTACATCTTAAATTATTCATTTTATTCATAAATACTGTGAACTGGTTCCTGGCTTAAAAGTGGAGATTGTTACATCTGAAAGAGATGAAAATGGAGAGGGTGTGATGCAAGCAGAGCTAAGGGAGTATTAGATCATGTGATTTTAATGCAAGGGCCAGGGAAAAGTTATTTCCTTGTGGAGAATTTCCCGAGGGACAGAAAAGCCTTATGCTTGAAATCACATTTTACTGTGGTAGCTCCAAAGAAATGGAACCAGATGTGCTCATCACCACCCACCAGGCCACCACAGCAAACTAATTTGGCCAAATAGCCCAAATATACACAAAGCCATAATGACCTTTAATTCCTAACAGCTTCAGAAACTCTCATTAAAGGCAATAGTAGGTGCAAGGACCAGGAACTACTGGTTTCAACTTTCAGATGAGCTGTCTGAGGCCTCTAACCTCAGTGACACAATGTAAGATGGCCTTTGAGCAAGATGAGAATTATAAATACTACTAACCAAGATACAGAAGATGAAGTTGGACCACCTAAAATGAGAAGTAAAATCTTTAGTGGTAATCTTTTCTGCTATTCAGGTAAAAGAATGAAATAATTTCCTTATATTCACTTAGGCACATAATATACTCACTCTTTCAGATGCACAAATAAATTGCTTCCCACCACTTCAAAGAGAAAAAAAATCCTGTTAGATGATCAAGGTTTTTTTCCACAGTTAAAACTCTATTTCTGCCACTATCCTAAACAAACTGCTTACTTAAGCTAATATATGACTGATTTCTCTTTTCCATAATCCATTTGAGATCATAAATCATTTTCTTTCTAGTATCTTAGTCAAGGCAGATGACAAAAGGATGCCAAATCTGGTTTACATTGCACACAGTGTAAATGGAAGTACATCCACTGACTGCATTGGAATACATTTTGCATGTGTGTCAAGGTCTAAACCAAAGCCCACTGAAGTTCATAGGATGGAAATTCCTCACGTTTGAGCCTGATGTAATTGACCACTAAATAAAACCAGAATAACTATTTTATCCTCTTCCTGTTCTAAGAATGAACGAAAACATGAGTGTGGTACGACATGAGCTGACACGGCTGGTTAGCTGGCAGAAGCACAAATACTCATGAAGTTCATATAGTCTAACTTTTAATTTGTCAAGTCTTAAATGAAAGTGTGTTGGGTCAGAATGCTAAAACTCAGAAGGAAACACAGCCGTAGCGACCACTATAGGGACACTCAAGCTCATTGGGCAAATTAAAAATGCTGTATTAGTCCACTGGAAAAATACATATATGACAAGTGCCAGATTTGTCTGAGGAATGGAGACAGCAAATTTTAACTTTGAATGAAGCTATACTTTGGAAGGTTGCAGCAGAGCACAGTGCACCAAAACTATTAATGCAGAGACGACTTTATTAATGCCGACAACCTCAGTGTGAATCTCTCTTTTATGCATTCAATGGATTTGCTATAATTCAAATGTCCTGAAAAACGCAAGGCTTACAACTGACTAAAAGAAGCATGAGATGCTGTTCACTTTCTGGACAGCCAGGAATAACACCTGAGAGCTTCACAATTAAAGTGAACACACTGTGGGCAATACTATGCAAATGACCAAAAGAAACAGTAATTTCGCTGATCACACAGACGTGCTGTGGATTGGGGCCAGTTAAATGCCTGGGGGCTGTCTGCCAAGAGAGCAATGGCAAGGAGAGGCACATGCTGAAGTCTTCTTCTGGATGACTCGTTTAGCCCATTGTTACATCAGTTAGAGTGGCTGACACTGCATTGTGTTAGGGAGCCTGCCAAACTACAAATATAGAACATCTAGCTGCCTAAGTAATGCCAGGCACAAATCCAAAAAAGGCACTGCTAATTTAACATGAGCTTCTGTGAGTACCAGTAGGTTAGAGGCTAAAAGGCTTCATGGAACGCCAATAGGCAGTGACAAACGTCACCTAAACCAGAGACTACAGAGCCTTATTAAGGTTCTGAATTATTTCCTCTACCAAGTTAAGGTCAGGCTGCTGAAGTAACAAATCCCTACACGATGGAACGAAAACATCAAAATCCAAGAAAAGGCACCATAGACTATGCATAACATTCTTTCTCCCCCCTGTAATTTCTCGCTGAAAGGCAGGCATGAAAATTCTCATATGAGTCTGTAGTTTCACAAACAACAAGCAGTCCTGCAGCACCTTACGGGCTACTTATTTGTCTTTACAGGACTGCTTGTTACGCTAATAGGAGTGTGAGAACTTCTCGCTCATTGTGAGTCACATTTGCTTTGAGTGTGAGAAATATATCTTATTGTTGTGAGTAACCCCAGCGAAAAGTGCAAATCTGAGCGAGGACCCAACCACATAAAAAGAAGCAAGATGCTCAGCATTTCACTAACGACAAGTCACTCATGAGGAAAGTGGTGGGGAGGGAGGATGAGATAACAGTAATCATATCTTGCAATGTCTGTGCGCAACTAGGAGGCAACGAATTAGGCTTTTAAAATAAATTATGTAGAAACTGCCAATTAACTCAGAATATCCCAGACATTTTTAAAAGTTCATTTGCCTCCAGAAGAAAAGACTATGCATTCACTGCCCATTATTTTTATACTCTTACTTATTTTTGGTTGCATGTTTGCTTGATTCCTGCATGTGTTATTTCTAAACACCCTCCCCTGAGCCAACATACTTAGTTCCTGTTAGTATATACAACACGTATCCCATAAGTAAGCACCCCAACTCCCTCTCTACATAAGCCACATGCTCCTCTCCCCTTGGGGTACATCTAGTGGGGGTGAAGGAAGCCTTTGGTCTGAGGAGCCATCTCTCACCCTCTCTTTCACTCTCTAAGATCCAGGATGAGACTTTGAAGGTAGGTCCATCATGGAGTAAACATTCTAATGTCAGTGAGAACTAAGGTTGTGAATATGACACTAGGACCTACCCTAAGGGCTCATCTACACTCTTCCCCTCCTTCAAAGGGGACATGCTAATTAGCCTGACTGGAGAATAGCAATGAGTTATTGTGCTGCATATGCAGCACTTCATTAGCATAATTCCTGCCACGTGAACTTTGAAGCTGCTAAATTTGAAGTGGCGGCAAGCAGTGTAGCCATGGGCACTTTGAAGTACCTGCGCAACTTCCAAGTTTCCTTACTCCCAAAACTCCCATTTCTTTTGGGGAGGAAGGAGCTTTCAAAATCAGAGGGTCCTTTCAAAAGACCCCGGGTTACATGGGTGATGTGCATTTCAAAAGCGACACTTTTGAATTGCACGTGGCCACCATTATGATAATAAGGCATTGCATATTTATGGAAGTGCCTCATTAGCATCTTCCAAAATCCCTCATTACTATGCCCCTTCCAAAAAGAGGGGCTAGCGTGGCCACAGCCTTGGTGTCCTCTAGTTCTGATACTACAGGAACAAGTAAGTGAACAAGGAAAAATTATTTTCTCCACACCACTCAATTTTATATACCTCAATCATATTTGCCTTTAGTCTCCTCTTTTCTAAGCTGAAGAGTCCTAGTCTCTTTAATCTCTCCTCACATGGGACTTGTTCCAAACCCCTAATCATTTTAGTTGCTTTTTTGAACCGTTTCTAATGCCAATGTACCTTTTTTGAGATGAAAATCAACCGCAGAACTGAGCTTCTCCTGAAAGTGAGGTAATGGTGATATTCTTTCAGAGCAAGAAGTATTCTTTACATGATTGCTTTGGTTACATTATAAGAAATGAAAAAAGTTTAGAATCTTCCCTGTTAATAATATCCATTCATAATATCCTATTTACTCTGCTTTATGTCGTTTGGGTAACTCAATGTGTAAAGTTATATCTGGAACATGGCTAGCAAATTGTATAACTAATTTTAATTGAAAATAGCAGCTAAGTGAAATTGTCCTTATCTGAGGGAGGGTTAGAGCTGATTTTTCCATAGGCTGAATATCTTATAACAGAGCTGAAAATGCACATGGTGATAATAGTATTCAGTTGCTCTATGTCAGTGCCAAACACTAATTTAATTCCTTACCCCAATAACATTTGTGTATTAACACTGCAAACAAAACAAAGACATTGCTGCTCAGAAGTTAATGAAAAATATAAATAAGTCATAAAATCTGGAACTCATCAGCCCAACTCTGATGTAAGGAAACTGTCCAGATGTTAGTGGAATTGTAGCAAATGCAATTATGCTATTTGTTGTGGGAGGCTCTTACGAACAATAAAAGCAGCAGAGCAGTTCAGTACCGCATCGCTTTCAAAACTTCTAGAAAAGCTGCAATAATATAAAAAGTTTTCAAATGTGTGAATTGCCCACAAGGGCACACAGACCCAGGAACCAAAAAACTCAGCCCCAGGACCTTGGAAAATACATGAACTTTCAAAGAACTTGGAGATTCAAAAGGGGCACATCTCTCAGTTGTTTGTTATTAGGAGGAACTTCATTCAACGATCTCGTGGTATCTCAGTTTTAATAATGCAGTTTAGTAACACCCACAATGTTGAATCATAAAGCTGAGCCACAAGGAACAGATAAAATTTTGTCTTCATGCTTTTTTTGGTTCCTGTCCCGTAAAGTAAACCACATCTAGGCCTTGGAACATTGAGAAATACAGATGAGTGGGCATATCCTGGAATCCTAACAGGCAGCTTCCCTGATGCAAACTGTGTTCCCTTGCTCCCGCAGAAGCAGCTCAAACCGCCTTGCTGAACAATGAATGTGGTCCTCAACATTTTTCTGCAGTGGACAGCCCTTGAGAGTTTCCCTGCACAGTAAACCCTTGATTTAGTGGACTAATGTGGAGGAGGGTCGTCTGTTAGTCCCAAACGGCCGTTAAATCTGAGGGCTCACTACCCAACTACCCCTGTTAGGCTCCCTGAGCTCCAGTAAAAAAAAAAAAAAAATAAAGCACTGGGGCTCCCCAGCCTATGGCTGCTGGACCTGGAATTGCCAGAGATTGTCATGGCTGGAGCTGCCTCACTGTGCGCGGCTGAAGCGACCTTGCTGCATGGCTGAAAGAGCTGCCATTGATGCCAGAGTGGCCATGCACTCCTCTCACCAGGGATGGAGCGTGATACGGTGAGAGGAGCATGTGGCTGTTCCAGTGTTGATGGTGGCTCCTCCAGCTGTGCAGCGAGGTCCCTTCAGCTGCACTCAGTGAGGCAGCTCCAGCCACGTGCAGCGGGGTGCCTCCAGCTGTGCAGCAAGGGCCCTTCAGCCATGCACGGCAAGACAGCTCCATCTATGTGCTGCTCTGGTGGAGGAGGCAGTGGCTCTTCCAGGCAGCCGTGATAAGTGCCTTAATTTTATTTGTATGTGTGTGTGTGTGGGGGGGTGTTAGTATTTTATGGCCCCCAGTGGACTTCAGGAACAATGGGGTTGTCCATTGTTCCCAAAGTCCGCTAAATCGAGGTCCATAAAATTGAGGGTTTAGTGTATGTAGCTGCTCCCTTCCAACAGTTGCATGCAATCTTTTTAAATATTTTGGACTCCAAGAATCAGAGTAAAACTAATTCCAAAATTTACACGTGCCAGAAAATTTCTGGGATTGCATCCCCTAAATATGCAAGCCTAAATGCTCAAGCACAAGATATGACCTCAGGTTGTGTTAATTTCCATGTTGGAACTGACTAAGATGACTGTGGAAAAACAGAATGTTGAAAATAGTGTATACTTCCACAACACCTTCTGGTCCTTCTAACTTGTATACATGAGAACCTTTTAACAGTCACTTTCATAATATATTTAGTGTACTGTGTGCTCTTTTCTTATAAATATTAACAAAACAATGTCATATTTGCCTTCCGTTTAAGGAAATGACAGAGGCATTGCATCAGGAAATGTTTAAAATCCAACCTATGGTGAACTATGTCATAAAAACAGCTACCACTCTCCAACTCTTCATCTCGTCCGAGCTGCAATGTGGAGGCTTTATACTGAAGTGATTATTAAAAATAGCTAAGATGACAGAAAAAATACACTTTTGCTTGCATTGCTGGGTGACAGCTACAAACTCCACTCAGAACACCCTTCAAAACAGAAGTGTAAAGGTGTTGGAAACAAAATATTCCAACAGCTGAAAACAAGCGGCACAAGTTTCACATGGCAACCTCTTCAGGTCATTCCAACACGTCTTCACATTTTTCTTTGGAGAATAATAAATTAGGAAAACAGAGTACAGGAAAAGACCCAATAACAAAATATATTCCCATAATAATTTGGGGATTTTGGCTCAAAAACATTGCACTACAAACATCAACCTTCCCCCCCCGCAAAAAAAAAAAAGAAACAAAAAACAAAAAGCAAAATGAAACAGTGAAATATTTCATTTCATTCCTGGTCAGTGGGAGCTGCAGGAACTGGCGTGGGCTGAGTTGTCACTTCTCTTGGCTCCCATTGACTTGGAATGGTGAACCACAGCCACTGAGAGCTGAGGGACTCCATGCCTGCAAATGCTCAGGTAAACAAACTATTTGGTGGCTTGCCAGCAAATAATTGATGAGCAGCCTGTGGGATGGAGGTTTCCCACCCATGGTGTAGCTCATAGGGTCTTTTGCATCTTCTGTATAGACTAATTTTAAAACAGAAACATTACTGTCTTCCAATCAAATTTACTGGCAAGCTTATAACCCATACTATCCAAAATTAATAATATTAACCTCCTAAATCAGTAAACAAATGCACAGAGATATATGTAAGATTACATATGGGGCATTTCTACACAGCCCTCTTTCTTCCAGAAAGGGCATAGTAATAAGCAAAGGGGAATATTCAAATGAAGCATGGATTTAAATATCACATGCCTCATTTGCATAGTCCTGTGAGATTTTGCTTCCAGAAAAGCCCCTTCCGGAGGCTACAGAGCCAGGTAGACAGAGCGTTTCCATCTACATGGAAACCCCCTTTCAAAGGCCCCCTTATTACTGAAACGTTTCAGGAATAAGGGGGCTTTTGGAAGCGGGGGTTCCTTCCAGAAGGGCCCTGTTTATATGGGCTCTGTAGCTTCCAGAAGCAAAACCTCGTAGGACTATGCAAATGAGGTGTGAGATATTCAAATCTGTTCCTCATTTGAATATTCCCCTTTGCTTATTACCATGCCCCTTCTGGAAGGGAGGAGTTTGTGTAGAAGCAGACATGGAGTCTGAACTTTGAATTATAAAACCCATTATTTGCTAACCCCTCACTCTGCCCAAATACTGATTTAACAACATGTTTCTTAGGTAACTCTCAGGATAACAACAAATCCTCAGCACAGGTGCGAAAACTTTAACCTGATAAAAACAGTTGGCAGCTTTTAATCTCGAAAAATTATCAATATTTCTTTCAATGTATCTTGTTATGTTCTTCTTTACTAGGCACATATTATTTCATGATAAAACAGCAATAGTCAGGTATTGCTGTGCTGTTTGTTTTCCATGAATTAGTGTCTATTAACAAGGAATTATCAGATTAATGTTTCATCAGCTAATAACACCATTAACCCCTATTTTGCAAATGTGATAATTTTAGATATGGCTATCTTTAATTATTTATAAATTGGCCTGGATAAAAGGAACAATCAGATCAAGAAGCTGATTCCAGGTAAGCCAGATTTCAGTATAAAACAACTGCAACGATCATTCTTATTAAACAATAGCCATCTCACTTGTTTTCTAAAAGCAAGTATATAGTTCAAAAGCGAGTTTGTACAAGGATTACATATTGAGTTGTGGAAAACACTTGGCCTCAAGCCTCACAATGGACCCAGTGTGTGGGTAGCTTGTATAATTGCATATTTTCTAACACATTACCTCATCTGCACCCACACAGCCATCCACCAAATATACTATGCTCTTCCAACCTCAGGCCAGTTACTGAGCTAACATTTAAAGCAGTACATACAGAGACTATGTTCCTGATAGGTAAAATGAGATCTAATACATCTTTATCTGAGACCCTGTAAAGTTGGCGCTTAAAAAAGGGAAACTGAAAATAGTAATGAGCAAAATTCAGTGGATGGAAAAAATTAGACACAAAAAATAAGAATGAAAATAGGAAGTTTAAGAATAATTTATTAGATTGCAAAAAAACCACAATCTCCCAAGAAGGATCCTTCTCTTAAATAGCCAGGCTGGTTCGAAGGGGAAGTAAAAATTACAAAAATAAAGAAAAATGCTTAACAAATGGAAAATTGAAGAAGTTGATAGCACTGAGTACAAACTGGTAGTTAGGATATGCAGAGTACTGATTAGAGAAGATAAGGGTACCAAACCAAAAATATATTGATAGTAAGGCCAACAACAGTAAAAAGAAAATCTTTAAATATATCAGAAACTAAGAAAATCTTAATAACATTATAACCTTACACTTGGCCAAAATTTCGAAAGGGCCATGCTAATGGCCAAATCGGAGAATAGTAATGAGGCTCTGAAATGAATATTCAGTGCCTCATTAGCATGCTGCCAGCTGCGGCACTTTGAAAGGAAGCTAGTTCAAAGGGGAAGTTGATAGGAATAAAGGGATTTTGACATTTGTGGGGTCCTTTCGAAAAGGGCCCCATGTAGATAAGCCACACGCAATTGAAATGCGGCACTTTGCTGCAGCTGGCAGCATGCTAATGAGGTGCTGAATATTCATGTCAGCACCTCATTAGTATTCTCCAATTTGGCCATTTGCATGGCCCTTTCGAAATTTTGGTCAAGTGTAGACACGGACTATATTTCTAATACTATAGTCATAGATGAAATAGAATAGATGAAATGAAATAGATAAATAAAAATAACCAGTACATTTTTCTGCTATATATTTGGAAAAAGCAGACTGATGTTTTCATATCTATTTTACATTGACAAGGAAATTCTTTCTAGTCCATCAGTAACTAGGAAGGATGTTAAGGAGCAAACTTTAAAATTAAACATTATTAAAATCAGCAGGACCTGATAACTTGAATTTAAGACAGTTAAAAGACCTGGCTGAGGAACTCTCTGAACCATTAATGATGACGTTTAATAAATCTGAGATGTTCCAGATGGTGGATGGGTGAAATCTGGTTAATTGATGGGTAAAAAAAAAAGGATTTATATATGGGGAATCATCATTTTATGGAGGTATTTTTAGTGCAGTCCCTGTAGGATATGTTCTTGGCCTGCTGCTATTCAATATCTTTATCATTGATATGGAAGAAAATACAAAAATCATTGGTGGAAAAGTCTGTAGATGATACAGACATTGGTGGAAAGGTAAATAATGATGCGTATAGCAGATTGATACAAATTGATTGGCCCACTTGTCAAAGTGGTCTCATTTAAACAACAAGCCTTTTAGTACAGTCAGGGCAGCTACAATAAAAAAGATGAGGTCACACATACAAGATGTTAAACTATATCTTTGAATGCAGTGAAACAGAAAAGGACGTAGGTATTATTATGTGACTAACCTACTGAATGTGATTTCTGAGTGTAATGCTGTAGCCAAAAGGGCAATCACCAAAACAGGAGCAGGAAGGTGGTATTATATTAGAATCTGAAAATGGTACAAAGGAGATCATTACTTGAATGCTCTGTCTACTACTCGGGTCCTCACTTCTTTTAAGGATGTTGGAAAATTGGGAGCAACTTAATAAAGAGCTACAAACATGATCATTAGTGTGGAACATGTGATTTATAGATACACAAGAAACTTACTCTATCTAACCCAAGAGAAAGTCTCTAAGTTCCTGTATCAGGAAGAGATTTCTGATACAGCTTGAACCTCTCTAATCCAGTATCCTCAGGACCTAGCCGGTGCTGAACCAGAGAATTGCTGAACCATGGGACGTCAGTATTGTCTAGCAGCATTACCAACACTTCCACTGCTTATTGGGCTCTTAGAAGACATGTAGGGGTAAATTACAAGTATGTTACAGCACAAAACACTGAGAGCCTGGACTGGGGGCTGTAAAAAAACTTTATGGGATCACAGGAACTTGGTCACAACTATGGTAAGTGGTAATACAGCTAACTAAAATCATGCTGAACTACGGACGTTGACATGAGAAGGTTTCAGACTATAGATGCTCAACCTGGAGTATACAACACTGCAGTTTAGCAGAAAAAAACCCATAACAAATCTAATGGTTGGACACTGACGTTAGACAAATACAGATTAGAAATACAGCACATGTTTTTAAAGTTGGAGGTAAATAACTATTAGAACAGTGTCCCAAGGGTGTGGTGGACTCCTAATTTCTTGAAGTCTTTACAGCAAGATTAAAGGTTTTTCTAAAAAGACATGCTGTAGCACAGACAGTAGTTTTGGGCTTGGTGCATGTGTTAGAGAGTAAGGCTTTATGATCTGTGTTACATAAGAGATCATAAAGTTCCCTTCTGGTCTTGAAAATCTTTGAATCTATGGCAAGAAAAATGTGGTGTATAGCAGCTGTCAAATAAAAGCTACCAGAAAAGCTAAACAACACAGACCAAAACTTAACACACCATCCATCTTTCATATATGAACAAATTTACATATACTTTTACTCCTCTTATGTACCTTTACACAACTGTTACTGGAGAGCTATAGCCAGCTACATCTGTCTGGCTACAAAGGCCTGCTTTTCACAGCTGCTGAAGTCTGCTGGTTACTTCAGTGGGAGCTGTACCACTTCAGCACCTCTGAAGAATCTTGCAATTTATTTGTCAGAGGTGTCTAAATGTCAAATTGCGTACCTAATTTTAAACTTATATTAATAGTCACCAAAATAGGTTTGCACAACGTCATCTTTGACACAAAACACAATGATTAAGTTCACCACTCCTGAGTATTAAGGCTGCATATTGATGAACTACTTCTATACTTCCATTTGCAAAACTAGACATCAGAAGAAAGTTTGACTATTGAATTACAGAGCTTTGCAAAAAAGACTACTTGTATTCAGAAAAAAAAAATCATGAAAATTGGCCTTCTTTGGGGAGACTGATGGGGACCTCCTGCCAAAGTCCTCTCTGGAAACTCCTTAGTTTCTGGTCTTTGAAAATGGAAAAATGTCAAAAGAGAAAAAAAAAAAAAAGAAACTGAACTATTTGTCCAGTTTTTGTTGGCTGGGTAAAATGGCAAATAATAAAGGAGGACAGAATGACAGACCATGCTCAACGTACATTGCTGCCTATTTTAAAATCTTCATACAAAATGACAATTTATGACTTATTAATAAATTAACTTAAAGCACATCTTTGGAAGCTTACCTGTCTCACCCACTTTTGTTCCTGACTTTAACCATATATGTGAAAACAAAGGTACAGTGTGGCTTGTTTGACAGTCTTTGTTCAAATATTGAATCCTTGGTATAAAATCCTGATTCAGTTGAAGCCATGGGGAGTTTTTGCCTAGTGGAGTTGGGATTTCATACTGGGAATGTTAGCCTGTGGTGCACAAAGGGAGCAGGGCAGGTACCATAAGCTTGCAACAAATAAATCAAGACAATGAGAAGCCCAGTAGTACCTTATTGTTAGTCTATAAGGTGCCACAGGACTTCTCGTGCTTTTGCGGATACAGACTAACACAGCTACCCCTCTGACACTTGCCACCATAAATCACGACAAACATGCTTTTTTCTTCCCCCTTAAAAGGCACATGATGCTCTCATTTGATAGCCCGACGACAACACTGCTGGCACTGCACTTCAGTGATTCCTGACAGGCCTGTCAATGGGTGGTGAGAGGACAAGGGGGCAACTGCTACAGGGTCTGGCATTTCAAAAGACCCAGAGCAGTAGCAGCAATACCTGGAGCCCTGGGCTCTTTTAATTGCTTCCAGAGCCCCACTCAGTGTGCTTTGGGTGGCTCTGAGACATGGGGGCACCGGGTGTAGTATGTTCTGGGTGGTGCTGAGGGTTGGTTGTCCCTGCCCTGTCCCTTCCACCTGAGGCCCCATCCCTGCCAGGAGTGCAAAGACACCTCCTCCCACAAACACATTGTCTAGGGGCCTGGCCAGTCTGCTGCCCTCCCCACATCTCTCTGATTCCTGATGTGCACATAGTCCTGGGAAATTTTGTAATTGTTGCATTTGAATACACATTCAAATTGCAGCACTCCTCCAGGAACATGTATTACATGGTGCTGTACTGTAGAAGCAACATCCGGCCCTTACGCAAGGTGATGGAAGAGTGTAGAAGAGCTGAGCAGGGCAGGTTATTCTACCCCACTGCCCCATGACTGTGGTAGACTGGGGGCGATGTGGAGAGAAGATGATTCAGAACCATTTTAGTCCCTTTTCAGCACACCACAAGGATAGGTCATTTTTAGTCAAAAATATCTAAACTGGGTGGATTATTTTTAAGAACTGATTACAGTTTTTTGCTATCCACAAGAGCACAAACCACTGAATCATTTAGAGTTCAGCATACAATATTTATGTCAGGATGTTTTTGGGAGATCTTTTTTCTTTCTTCTCCAGGATGGTATTTTTCCAGGATATCCAACTGACTTGGCTGCTCAAAAGTTTACAGTAGATGTTTCTACATGTCCGATGCTTGCGTTGGACAGAATTTCATGATTTGCCATTACGGCTCACATGCTTACATCTTTGATCATTTTTGGCCACTCCAAGGCAGAACATTGTTCAGATAATTTTCTAATTGAACATATCACCAGGAATGAGTTTTTCACATTTTCTTCCTTCCCTTGTTATGCAGATCCCATGCATTTTAAAGGTGGGATCTGATAAGACAGTTTGCTAATCTATTTGCAATACTGATTTTAATACTGTAGACAAATAGATGAGCATAAAGTTATTTGATGTTTGGTGCTTCTTATAGTCTCTCTGTTGATCTTATCCCAGTACTAGCATTGTATAATACGGAAATGAACTGAATATTTTCAATGCAGTTATGTATTGTGCTGTATATCTGGGTGCCAGCCTGATGATTAAATAAAACAATTTGGCTGACTCCAAACCCAATGTATTGTTGTACCTGTCAATCCTCAGAGCACTAGGCTGGGAAATGGAATGCTTGCTACTTTTAAGGGCACTCCAACATCTAAGCACTGTATTGATAAAAACTGTGGCTGCTTACAAATGTCTGCCATCAAGAATAAAAACACTCCCACCCTTATCAACATAGTTTAAGAGGTTAAAGGGGTTACATGTTCACTCATTTCTAGGAATGTGCCAGTTCCAAGAAATAAATGAGCAGTTGTGTTATACCTCAGATCTTTGTCAAACGTATGCACCTCTGTGTCTCTCTCATATTTAACAAGGTCTTTTTGTGACCTTATAAAACCTACATATTTTCATGGATATATGACATGCAGTGGGAAGGCATAAATTACCTGTGTCATTACATGTTTTTCTGTGTGAACTAATGGGTGGAAAATAATTTTGTAGAAGGCAAGGGAGTTTGTTGTTGTTGTCTTACTTGGAAGAGAGCCAGAAATTCTTTTGGAGCCTGTTGATGTGAATGCCATACCAGGTTTAACTGTCAGTTGAAAAGCTTACTTAAACCATTTACACAAACATCTCTAGCAGATGGAATGAAAACAAGTTTGCAGGGTAAATATCCAGATGACCTGGCAACACCCAGGTTAAGAAACACGAAAATATTAAACATAAAGGACCAGTTGGCCAACCCAGCCTCCCTCTTCTAGATTTTGCGCAACCTTCTTGCCTTTTCATTGAACCTGTTTAGCTTCCTCTCTGTCCTTGTATCCAGCTGTCTGTCCATGACACCTCACCTTTGACTGCAACAGGTCCTGATGTTATGGTTCTTATACCATGTCCCACATTCCTTTTTCCACAGAGAAAAACGTAGTGTTCCTTCCCTAACCCATCTGTCTCTGTAAGTCAGTGGAGACATGATACTCAGTCTATGGCTACCTGCTAAAGTCAACTGATATTGGAAGAAAGGTTGGAGACTTGCTCCCTAAGGACACTGGCAAGCTTGTGTTTAGCTGTTGACAATGGGGCTGACAGCAATCATGGGCCCTGGGGCTAAGTGGGTGGGTTCCTGGCTCTGTGCCCCAGAAGCGGTGGGGCCACTGGTGGAAGGGGTAGAGACCAGGACAGAAGGGGCAGGGCTAAGGGCAGTCACTCTTAGTGCCACCAGAACAGCAGCACTGAGTCCTCAACAGCCACACAGAGTGGCAGAGCCGTGCTACTGGTACTTCAAAGAGGTCCAGAGCTCTGGCTGTCACTGCTGCTGAAGTAGCAGTGGGTGGGCCTGGCTGCTGACACCTCAAGATGTGCAGCCATAATGTAAACACAACATTCCTACATTCAGGCTGCATCTATACTATGAGATAAAATTGATTTTATTAAAATTGATTTCTTAACGCTGGGTTTTATCCATTCAATTTTGAGTATCTTCACTTTCCCATATGCTCCCCACAAAATCGATGTATTGCTGACACACATAAGTAGCTTAAATCAAGCACTGCTGCGGTGTATTGTGGGAACATATCCCACAGTCCCCTGAGTCCCATTGAATTCTGGCCCCACAAGTAGATATGGATATATGACGCCATCTTCCCACATTTCACTCCTCTCTTTCCCCTGCCATGTTAAGTATGTTTAAGGACACACGATTGTTACACTGAAACTTGAATAAATCATCAATAATGGGCTGGGGCGGCTAACAGACAGTACCCAGTTGACAGCCACATAAATCTTGACCGCCCATGGAGTCCCTCTCTCGGACCTGAATCTGGATTTAAGCAACCTGGGAAAGAAGACCCTTGTGTCAAAGTTGACCAGGTTGTTACACTGAAACTCAAATGATTCATCAGGCTAACACACCCCAGACTACAGCCAGGTTTGCACATGGAAGAGAAGACTCTTAGGACACGAATATTCCCCACTGCAAGCCTTATTTTGACAACTGTGGTAAATGTACAGCTAACACATTGCCTTCATTGAGACATGTATGGCTCAGGGTGGCTACAAGACCCCCAGCTACAGCCAACCCCTCAAAATCATGACTGCTGAGGGAGACATCCCCTGGGTGGCTAAAAGAGCCCCAGCTACAGCCAGTGCTTGAAAATCATGACCCTTGCCACTTGCCATCTGCCTGGCACCTTGCGCAGTACGTCCTTTTATTGGTTTGGGGTCAAGCCATGTGATGTGTCTGGGTGTGGGAATGTTCCAGATGGTGTGGTGCCTCTGGGGAGAGGGAAGAGGGGATGTGGGGGTCGAGACAACATGTAAACGGCTGAAAAGAAGTTTCTCGTACTACCAGACAAGCATGACCCCCACCCACAGGCTACCTGACACATGGCATGGGGGGGCCAGCGGCTGGCGCCAGGCAGCGCAGAAACAAAAGGTAGCTAGCAGGGGTATATATAGAAGCACAGGCCCCACAGCTGTGCTCCTAGCAAAGAAAAAGAAAGATGATTTCTCAGCCTCCCGTGACCCTACAGCCATGGGCCTGCCGGTACTGAATTGTAACAGTCCTGTTGCCTAATTTCTATGCAACTGAGAGCAGTGGAGATGTAAGAGGCCAGAGTGGAGAACTGTGGTGGATTGTGGGACACATATGGGACATCTGTGGAGGCTAATGAATTCGATTTAAAGACATGCCACATCCTCACTACCCTTCATTCGGATTCTTAAATTCAAATAGACGCTACACCCATTGGGTTAGTACGATTTTAGGATTTCGATATAATGTCTATTTTAGTGGTCCATAAATCGAGCTAATGGAATTTACAGTGAGGACAGGCACTGGGAAAAATTGGGCTAACGGACTTAAAATAGATTTTATGTCGTAGCGTAGATGCAGCCTTAGTGACATGGTCCTCTTTTGTGAAACTCAGTGGTGGAAAGTAAAGTGAAGGAAATGGGTGTTCTTAAGTGATCTCAGAAACCTACAGATAATGAAAGGCTACACAGTAAGATGGCATCTGTTGGAAAGAGCCACAGAAATAATGCTGCTACCTAATAACTGGCACAGCAGGCTGAAGTTGGTCACAATCTACCAGGATTTAAAGAACATTTATATCCCTTCCCTATCCCAGCCACATAACCTGATGGCAAAACTCTTGCCAGACATGATGGTTTTATTTCCTATAACTTAGACAACTGCACTGTTTGCTGGTATTAATGTATTTTTATTGTCCAGAAGAAAATAATATAATTTTAAAAACTTTTCCTTTGCAATCCAAGTCCATCCTACTGCCCCCACCCAAATATCTCATATAATCAATTCTGACTTTATTGTACCATTACAAAGACATCTGCAATATTTGCTGCCCTTGTTTTTCCTACAGACAAGTACATGAACATGACATAAACATTCAGTTTACATTACTGGATCTGAAAAGCTTTTTACTTGGCCATTACAGCGATGACTAATCTGGCCACTATCATTAAAAACATTTTCCTCCCCTGAAAATAAGCCATTCCCTATAAAAGGATATAAACAAAACGAAGTGGCCTTTCTTATGTACCACACCCATCGAGCATCTCTGCTGCCTTCTATGAGGTTTTTAGACATTATGACAATAAAAACAACAGCTTTCATTTATGTGAACGAGAAGCACTTGGTCTAACACAGAGACAAGCAACAGAACTAAAAAAATGGCTAATTATTTTTTCCCCAGCCCTCCATAACGGTTTGCCACATGTTTTGCATCTTGCAAGCCAAAATAAGAGCATATGAATTGTAACTGTATCATGTACTCAATTTATATTTCGCAAGCCTGGCTCTGGCATATCTGACACTCACTTGGACCTTAAAGCAGCGAGAGCCTTGCCAGAGGAAATACCAGTAATCTTTCCCAACACAGCCCAGATATTCCAACTGACATACTTCTTGGCAGTCTGTAACGCAGCTCAGTGAAGCATATCCTACCAATAGAGCACAGAAGCTCACTTAATGGCAAAATAAAATGCTTCAGCAACTTTGGTGTGAGGGATTCACAACATACCTTCAGCACTGAAATCTATTGTGCCTGCTGTTTAAAATAAATACCACAAGACCAGAACTGAAGAGTCCTATGCAGTGGCGCTGAAGGGTGGGTGGGTGTGGGGGGCGCACTGAAGGAACATGGCACAGAAAGAAAATGATAGCTAAATATTGTGGAATGGTACTGACATTTCTTATGCAAATAACACTGCAGTGTATTTTAAAACATATTTTTTTTATCCCCTCCTCACCTGCCAGTCGTCTGTCTCTTGTATTTTTCCAGATAACATCCAGGGCTCTGGCAGTGGAGTCTCTGATATGGTCACTAAATGATCTTCTCAAAGGGGCTTTCACTGGCTGTTCCATAATGCAGGGCAGAATATCACACATCCACAGCAAAACTGCAGCAGTTTGGCCACAGGATAACGGGCATTCTTTGCTCTGCTATCTGTCAGAAATTTCCTTCAAGAGGCAGGTCGTGACTTTGTAAAATTTGTCATCAGCTTTGCCGAGCCCCTTCCTTCAAGGCTCAGGCATTGCAGTTCTCACTGCGGACACAGGAAAGCTCAGACTGCAGGCAACTTACTGGAAGGCTGCCAAACTCAGAACTGCTGCTACATCTGGAAAGGCTTACAAATGAGCTAACGATACACTCGTTTAGATTTGGGGCTTTATTTGTGGATATCTATATGATTCTAGCTTCCTGTTTAATCACATAACTTACTGGGCGCATACGTGCATGTGTATTTATTAAGATAACATGTCTCTGCTTAAATGACATTTCAGGTAATCTTTCATTTTTTCTGAGAGGAAAAAAATAATAAATTGGAACGAGCCTTTTTTTTCCCCCCTGACTTGGTTCATTTATTTTAGCTTGTTACCTTATTTTTCTCATATATCGTTCTGTCTGTCTCACAAAATGATTTAAGGCCTCATTCTTATTTCTGCTGAGTAATTCCTTACTCCACAATTTCTTAGCTGCAGTACTTAAGCGGAGGGGACAGAATCAGGGACTTTCTAGTGTAGCTAAAAGGGAGCATAAGACACCACACTCTAAAAGGTTCATGCAAATGGCAGTGACCCTGAATGAAGACAGTTTGACCTTGCTCAGTTTGACCTTGCACTTCTCCAGTGAAGGAAGGAATGATGGGGGATTTGACTCTCCACTGGCAGTAGCTGAGGTGCCCCTGGCACTGTGTGAATAGCTCCGTGCTCCCAGCATACAAACCTTAGTGTCTAATTTCCTTTGAAATCAGTGAGAATGATGTGTGTGTCAGGACTTCTGAGTCAGGTTGTCCTGGAGTTAATTCAAGCCAGGGTCCTGCATTTTTACAGCAGCAAGTGAACTTTTAAAAACAGATAGTGCTATCATTAGCATTAATTGATGAACCTACACATGCATGTCAGCCTACACAGATCAAATTACAGAATCAGGCCCAGAGAGTCTATCCTGTGGGGGAGGGGTTTCTACGCTTTTATACTTTTATTCTCAAGTTTAAAGAGTGGTTCTTTGAATAGGCATGCATGTCATTTACTTCACAGCTTCCTATTTTTTTGGCCTTTTCTTCCGTCTTTATCTGTTGCCATTATTTCTTCTGGGCCGAATTCTGGTCTCATTTAAATTAGCATAAATCAGGAATTACTTCACTGATCAGAACAGAAGTCCCCAAGACTTACACTGGTACACGTGAGAGTAGTATCTGGCCCTGTGTTCCTCTAACACAGGCTGTAAAGCAGTGATGGGCCACCTAAGCAAGTGAGTGGGCTGCATAAGTGGCCCTCCTTCATCTCAGCGGGCTGCAAGATTGTCATAACCAAGATGGTCTCCTGAGACAGGGTAGTTTTGATAACTACACTTGTGTACCTAGACTCTAAGGGAGCTGCCAATAGCACCATAACAGCGCTTTGACTGGCTGTACAGTCAATGTTGTGTACAAAAGCACACACCTCATTTCATGTGCCCTAACTTTATGAGTGTGCCACTTTAGTAACACTGGTAGGAATATAGCCTACATGCATGCATCAGAGAGATAGACGTGTTAGTCTGTACCTTTGAGAACAACAAGAAGTCCTGTGGCACCTTCTAGACTAACATATTTTGGAGCATAAGCTTTTGCAGACAAAGACCCGCTTCACCAGATGCACGAGTGGAGGTGGTTTCAGAGGGTTACTTAAAGAGTGGGGTCCCAGTAAAAGGGAGAGCCAGAACTGACACGGTTGAGTCAATCAGGTTGAAAATGGCCTATTATCAGTAGTATGCATCAAAAGAGGAAAAAACAAGTCAGATCAGACAGGGGGTAGAGGGAAATGGTCTATTGTCAGAGTCTAATGTGGAGCTGTTAACACCCAGGGCAGAGAAGCTGCTTTTGCATGGAAATCAGCAAAATCTGGCAACTGTAAACAAAATGTTTCGTGGGCCACATAGAGCACCCTAATGGGCTGCATGCAGCCCATGGACCGGAGGTTGCCCACCACTGCTGCCAGCTTTGCAGCTCAGGGTTCTCTTTTTTTTTTTATATATTTCTATGAAGCTTCGGTAAACTCTGCTGTCCTGTGTAAATATTGAGTAAAACTAATAGTAGAACCCTTATTTTGTGTCCTTTCTTCTCCTTCTACTCCCTGGTGTAGCAGTGGGTGACGGAACAAGTCAGTCTCTTTGTGTAGACACAGGGAGGCCTCTCCCTCTGGGCAAGCTGTGTGTGAGAGGCCTGGCTCTGTGCTTCTGGAAGGAGTGGGGCCTCAGGTGGAAGGGGCAGGGGTGGGGCAGGCAGCCTTCGCTGCTGCCTGGAGCATGCCGTGCCTCCCCCGACCCCTGGAAGACCTCAGAGCCATACGGAGCATGCACTATGGCATTTTGGCAGCAATTAAAAAGGGTGAAGGCTCCAGCCTCTGCCACTCCTGTGGTAGTGGCAGCCAGGAACCACATGCCCTCCTGAATTTCCAGGCTCTGGGGCAACCGACCCCACCCTGCCCTCTTCTCTCCTCCCCGTTTGTGGGCCTGTGTTGGCAACTAGGCATCTGAGCCTTCTGGGGTTTGCAATCCACTGAGACAATCTGTAAGTGGTCTTCTGCCCCTGCACAGCTCAGCATGTATCGCCACAATGGACGTACCAACATAGACAAGCACAGGCAGATCATAATGTCATCTAACCTTGTTCAGAGTAGTAGAAATAACTCCTCCCCAGCTGCCTCACATCTTCTACTGTTTTGATCAATGGTGGAGATGCACGAGTAGAGAAAACATATTTTCCTAATATAGATGCACCAACAGTAATGAAGGCATTAGCCTCAACTCTACTACTGAATACATGAATCTCCATAACTTATCTGAGCCCCAGTGCCCTAAAGACAAAAAGAGCAGGTGTGCAGATAGCAGAATCACATGTTTATTTTAAATCCAAGAGCTGCTTGATTTTCCAAGTATATTGACCAAAGTGTTACCATATATACTGCACATGGCTGCATTATGGCTTTGTGCTTTATGCATTTCTTTGGCCTTTGAACAGTCAGCACACAGACAGAAATGTGGAACTTCAAAGTATTAATCCAAACTATTAATTAAAATAGTTGAGAACTATCCATGGTGACTCCAGTTTCCCTTTCTTGGGCAGTAACAGCTAATTTAGTGCCCTTGAGTCTGTATGTGTAAATGGAATGATTTTTTTCCAGTCTGCATTGACTTTGCATTTATCAACATTGAATTTCGTCTGCTATTTTGTTGCTCAGATGTTAGTTTAGTAAGATCCTCGTTGCAGGCAGCTGTGGGTTTAACTATTCTGAGTAAGTTTGTATAATCTGCAAGTTTTGTCAGCTCACTGTTTACCCGTTTTCCAGGATCATTTATACTTGTACTGAAAAGCACTGGTTTCAATTCAGATCTTTGGGGGGGATCCATCTATTTACCTCTCTCCGCTGTGAAAACTATTTATCCCTACGCTTTGTTTCCTATCATTCAGTCAGATACTGATCCATGAGAGTATCTTGCTTCTCATCCCAGGGTTTCTTAGTTGCTTAAAAGTCTTTGTTGAGGGAACTTATGAAAGACTTAGTGAAAGTCCAAACATAGTATTTCCACTGGATCACGCTTGTCCACAGGCATGTTGGCGCACACACACAAACACACAAATATGGTGGCATTGTTTCCCTTTACAGAAGTGCATGTTGACTCTTCCCCAATTTATTGTGTTCATTTATGTCTCTGTCTGATAATTCTGTTCGTTACTATAGTTTCATCCAGTTCACTGGATAATAAAGTTATGCTTACTGGCATGCACTTGACAGGATCACCTCCAGAACCTTTTTTTAAAAAAATAGGTGTTACATTTGTTGCTCTCCAATCATTTGGTACAGGGGCCAACTTACCAGATAGATCACATACATGTTTTGTAACTCCTTATGAACTTGTGTGAATACTATCTGGTTTTGGTGATTTACTATGTTTAATTTACTAGTTTGTTCCAAAACCTCCTTTACTGACAACTTACTCTCAGACAGTTCCTCAGATGTGTCACCGAAACAGAGAGGCTCAGGTTTGGGAATCTTCCCCATATCCTCATTACTGAACACCAACACTTCCCTGCAACGATTTTGTCTTTGCTGACTACTCCATTAGCGCCTTGATCGTCCAGTGGCTCCACTGAGTGTTTGACAGGCTTCCTGCTTCTGATGTACTTTTTATTATTATTATTATTATTATTATTATTTTTGCTGTTAGTTTTTGTGTCTTCAGCTGAGTGCTCTCCAAATTCATATTTGGCCCGCCTTACCATACTTTTATGCTTGTCTTGCCAGAGTTTATGATCCTATTTTCCTCAGTAATTCCAATTTTTAAAGGATTTTTTTGCCTCCAATCATCTCTTTTGCTTTCCTATTTAGACATGGTGGCATTTGTACTCCTTTTAGTGGATTTTTTTGGGGTATACATTTGGTTTGAGCATCTATTATAGTTTTTTAAAAATAGTCCTCATGCAGTTTTTACAGGCATATCACTCTTTTGTTTATTCCTTTTAATTTTTGTTTAACTAGCTCTTCATTTTTGCAGTTCTCTTTTTAGAAGTTAAATGTTACCATGGTAGGTCCCTGTCCCCTGTACGAATATTATATTAAATCAATTTAGATAATTATTACTGAACCCTTTGGTTATACAGTAGAGCCTCAGAGTTATGAACATTTAGGGATGAAGGTTGTTCATAACTGAAATGTTTGTAACTCTGAACAAAGGCTGTGTCTACACTACTATCTTCCTTCGAAGGAAGGATGGTAATGAGTCTGTTTAGAGTTTACTAATAAAGTGCTGCTGTGCATAGGCAGCACTTCATTAAGCAAATTCTCTCCCGTCGCAACTCTGAAGTTTTAAACTCTTTAAGTTTTAAAGTACCAGCATGCGTCTAGCTGTGGTGCACCTGCCGGTACTTCGAAGTGCCGGGGCATCTTCGAAGTTCCCTTACTCCTCAAAATTACCCCACAACAGCACTTCATTAGCAAACTCTGAGCAGCCTCATTACCATCCTTCCTTCAAAAGGAAGGTAGTAGTGTAGACAGCCAAAGTGTTATGGGCTGCTCCTCAAGGCAGGGCTGTAAGTGGCTGCCTTCCAAGTGAGGGTGGAAATAGGGAGCTGGTTCTAGTCCTGTCAGAATACTGTGGGTCATGGGTTAAGACAGCATAGCAGGTGACAGGGACTGCAAATTGGCTGTGAGTTTGCAGTGTAATATGGAAGCAGAAATGACATTCGTTTTGAGACTTTGGGTCACAGCTATGGAGAAGGTTAATAGTTTTTCCCTTCCATTATCACACAAATCAGCCTTACCTGGGAGGTCAATTTTCCCTTCGGTTTGGGGCCTGGTCTTAGCCTTCTGTTTACAAAGTATTGGAAGTTTAAGGCTTTAGTTGGGGTGTGGATGGATGTTTCCAAGCTCACTCTGAATCCAATTATCCCCCTCCCCTCTTCATCAGGGAGAAGGGAGGTCTTCGCTAAGTCTTAGGCCATGTCTACGCGAGAAGCATCTGTCCACAGAAGTTACTGTCGGAAGAGATGTTCCAACAAAACTTCCATTGACAGATCATGTCTACACATAAAAGTGGATCACTGGTTTGATCCATTCTGTCGACGAAATGGCCCCCAGAGCATCTACATGGCTTTTTAGTCAACATTTTATTGACAAAACACATTTTGGCTATGTCTACACTAGAGAGTTTTGTGGCTACAATGGGGGTTTTGTGGACAAAACTTGTGGAGCACCTACACACAAAATGCGTTTTGTTGACAAACTGTTGACCAAACAGCCATGTAGGATGCTTGGGAAAGGGACCTTTTGTTGACAGAGAAGATCAAAAGATCTATCTGCTTTTATGTGTAGATGCAATCTGTTGACAGAAGTTTTGTTGGAAATCTCTTACGACTGAAACTTCTGTAGACAGATGCTATTAGTGAACAACAAAAAGTGCTGTGGCACCTTATAGACTAACAGATATTTTGGAGCATAAGCTTTCGTGGGTAAAGACCCACTTCATCAGATGTGCATCTGATGAAGTGGGTCTTTGCCCACGAAAGCTTACGCTCCAAAATATCTGTTAGTCTATAAGGTGCCATAAGACTTCTTGTTGTTCTCAAAGATACAGACTAACATGGCTACGTCTCTGATCGATGCTGTTAGTGTAGACATAGCCGTTGTATAAAGATGCTCCATGAGTTTTGTTGGCAAAAGCCCAGTTTTGTCTACAAAACTCTTTAATGTAGACTTAACCTTAGAGTCCCAGTCCTTCCCATGTAAATTGCTCTGTCTCTGACTGCAGCCTCTCTCTTTCCATGCTTTCCCCACTACCAGCTCCCAGACAGCCAGAACTCCTTTTTAAGTAGGCCCAGCCTCTGCTGAAGGGAGGATCTTCTTGGCCTAAAACTGTTCCACCACCACATTTACCTTAGTGTGGGGTCTGTAAATTCCTTACAACAAAGCAGTAAAATATATCGCATGCAATGCAGAGGATTGCTGTGAAACCTCCTTCAATGTTTGGCCACAATGAGTTAAATTTATGGTTTAGCTATAGTCCTATTTCATTGTTTCAATACTTTTGGCAATGCAAGGAAGGCCATCAGTAGAATATGTTAGTTTTTTATTAGAAACCTTAGCTTTTATAGTTTCAGTAAATGGGTGCTGTAGCAGTCTTCTAGAATTCTTTTATTTTATTCAATAGTTCCCTGTTTTATAGAGTAGATGAAAAGGAACGAAAAAAAAATGTGGTCACAGATTAAACCAGATGGATCAAAGACTGTATACCAGGTTAAAAACAAAATAAAGAGCTCCGAGGCAGAGGGGCAGCTGCCAACAACAAAGGAGCAGAGAGGACAAATCTGAAGCTGCATTTTGCAACTAGGAAGAAGCCACATGGCATGCTAGCAGACAAAAGGCAGTAAAAACCTGCTTATGTTTCATTCCAAAGTACTGTTTAATGTAGACCCCACAGTTGTGGAGGAAAGTGTTTGATTTTTCTTATCATCAGGCGGCTTACTTGAGGTGGCAGACATTTTTCTGATGGAACAAATTTCTGTTGGAAAATGTCTTTTTATCAAAATTGACATATTTCCACAAAATGTTTGTATTTTAAAGAAATTTTTCATGGGGAAAAGTTTAAACGCCTCATTTTGTTTGACTTTTTTGTTTGCTTACATCAGGTTTAAACATTTCATTTCAATAAGGCAAAAACATTTAAATCCAACTTTTTCATTTAGATTCACTTCATTTTGACTATTAATATATTAATTCTATTATAATATATTTAATAAAACATCATATGAAATATTAAATAGTATGTATTAACGTTATCTACAGAAAATGTTTTGACATTATCAAAATGTTCATTTTGATACTTCCAAAAGGAATTTTTTTTTAATTTCTATTCAGTGAAAGATTTCTAAATTTTAACTTCTGAGAACTGGGACTGAACGCAATTTTCAAAACGTCAGATTTTCCCACATGATATAAATTCCATTTTCCAATCTGCTCTATTGGTTACTGAACAACTCACTTTACTCTTTTGGAATTAGAATCCTGGGATACAGAAAAAAATAGGGATTATAACATTAAGCAACATTTCCATTATAATGTTCCAGACTCCAACTTACAATGTCGTCATCATAACAACCATGGGCTCAGCACCCATTAGTGTCTTGTGCTGCTCATTCGATCCTTCCCTGTCTAGTGCGGAGTAGAACTTACATGGTGTGTGGGGCAAAGTGACTAAGACGGAACACTGGGACACAGTCACATCACATGCTCAAGGGTCACTGTGTTGTGCAGATAAGGAAGGAAGGAAATGAAAATGAAGATCAGGAATGAAGACAAAGAAATGGGTATGAAAGCTGTTTGCAAGGTGTGGAGGAATGCAGGGAACTCTCTCAAGATACGCCTGCTCTGCAATTAAAAACCACCGCCTGACCCATGCCAGCTGACCTAGACTTGTGAGGCTCAGTGTAAGGGGCTGTTTAACTGAGGTTGCAGTTGGTGGAACTTGGGGTGCAGCCTGAGCCTGAAAATGTACTTTGCAGTGAAAAAGCCCAAATCCCTTAGCCCAAGTCAGCCACGGGTGTCAAAATGCAGTGTAGGCATATCTTTATGGGCTTTAATCATGGCTCAGTGCCTGTTGGTGTTTGATGCCTCTCCCTCTGTCTCCTTCCATCTTTCCCTGTCCTGTGCGGAGTGGGTTAGCATAGCATAGCATAGGAGATAGCAGGCCACTGTACTGTTCTCAATGGGGCTTCCTGTATTTCCCAACATATATAGGAAATATGTGCTCTAATTGCCTTGGAGACACTGGCCTGCTTTGAAGTGGAGGCAGAGGCATAGCAAGTCCTCCAGGGCAAGGTACTAGCCGACAGAGTGCAGAGAAAGAACAAAACTTGTATCTCTTTACGTATTTATCTTGGGCCCTTGCACAGGGCGTGTAGGCCTCTTACCCTTTGTCACGCACACTAATACAATAGCGAGGAATTATTTGGTCCTTTATATCTAAACAAACATGATACATACAGGTTGAACCTCTCTAATCTGGAACTCTCTCATCTGGCAAAAATCAATAATCCAGCATGATTTTAGTTCGCTGGATGACCATTTATCATGGCTGTGGCCAAGTTTCCCATAGTCCCATTAACTTTTTACAGCCAACAGTCCTGGCTCTCAGTGTTCTGTGCTTTTGTTAAGCTGTAATTTACCCCTAAATGTCTTCTAAGAGCCCAGTAAGTATTGGAAGTGTCAGTAATGTTGCTAGACAATATTGACCTCCACTGGTTCTGCAAATCCTCTTGTTCCGCCCTGGTCAGGTCCCAAGGCTATCCTATTAGCACCATTTTGTGGTACACATCAAACTCATTGGCTATGTCTACACTACAGCAACCTGTTGAAAGACGTCATTGTCAGAAGCGATCTACTGGCAAGACTTCTGTTGACAGATTGCTTTTACACATAAAAGCAGATCAAAAGAGCAATCCACTCTTTTGACACAGAGCTGCCAGACTGCCCAGCCCTCTCTTAACAGAATAGTTGACCGGAAGCTCTGCAAACAGGGCTGCCCAGTGAACCAGAAGCCCTGTCTGTCAACCAAAAGGCCCAGGAGCATCTACACTGCACTTTTTGTTGACAGAACTCCTCAGTGTGGAGAGGGATAACACTTTCAGGGAAAGTGCTCCGTTTTGTTGAGACTCTGTTGACAAAATGCCTTTTGTGTATAGATGCTCCCCGGTTACATCTCCACTAGAGAGATTTTGAGACAAAACTGGGGTTTTTTTTAGACAAAACCCATGGAGCCTCCACAAACAAAATGTATTCTGTTGACAGAAACTGCTAACAAAAAAGCCGTGTGAGTTCTCTGGAGGTCCCCTTAAGAGACCAATCCACTTTTATGCATAGACGTGATCCGTCAACAAAAGTTTTGTCAGACCATCTCTTCCGACAGTAATTTCTGCAGACAGGTACCTCTAGGGCAAACATCACCCCTCAGTTTTGTTGTCAAAACTCTGTAGTGTAGATACGGCCACTGTATTTTGTTTTGCTTTCATACCAAGACAGACACACTGCTCTTGGAAAAGTACTTGGAGAAAATCCTCTCAAAAGACTCCACCGGGGCAGACACTTAAATGTCTTTAGTGGTCTGATAAATCCAAGCTGGCCAATTTACAGAAGCACCGTGAGTTAGTTTAGTACTTACTAAAAGGCACTAATGTACATTTGTTGTTTTTAAATAAAAATATTCAACAAAAATGTAAGCAGACATTTGCAAGGTTGCCACTGAATGTACATTATGGTCCAGATCCAGGAAAACCACACACACATATTTAATTTTAAGTATACTTCAACTTTGAGTATGAGAGTTGTCCCATTGACTTATATTTGAAATTAAGCTTGTATGTGTATATGACTTGTTTGGATCACAGGTGAAATCAGTGAGTATCACATCCTCAAAATGAGAACTAGAAAAAACGAATCACAATAAAAAATAAATGCAAAGCAATAAGCAGTGACCAAAATCAGAATTCACTGCAAGACATCTCTTTGGCTGCAAAGCTCCATTACGCCTGGTCCCTGGTGGCCACAGGTAATTAGCGTGAAGCTATCCTCAAACTACTCCATGTAGTCTTGCCCAAATTGCTGGCAGTTACTTCTAAAGTAATATGTGTTAATGAGGGGAAATGGGAAGTTCTTTGAAAACTGGCATGACGGTTTAAAACTGGGTCCTTGAAACAGGAAGGAAGTTATTAAAGCTCCATTCTGTTAAAGCCATATGTGATGTACCGGGCCACAGCAGCTCATGAAAGCATTAATCTACAATAGAATAACAGCAATGTCAAATTACCTTTAACTGCTTAGCTGAAGCTACAGAGATCTCCTTATTCTTGCAAGCCCTTTCACTTACACTACCTGATACCAAGGCAGGCTGTTTGACTCAGGTCAATTTTCAGCACTAGTGGCTGAGCAGTGTATCATTGGCTTCACACAATATTGCTCTGAAATGCAAATCTAATGTCACTATGGGCCAAATTGCAATATCCTTCCTGCTGGAGCTCCAAAAGGCTTGTTGGATACCTGGCCAAAGTGTGTGTGTGTTGGCGGGGGGGCTGGGGGGGGGCAGTGCTATGCTTCCAGAAAGGGTGGGCCCTCAGCCAGAAGAGGCTGGTTGGCGACAGCCAGCTCTCAGCACCATCCAGAGTGTGCCACACTGCCCCATCCAGGGAGCCCTCAGAGTAACCTCAAGAATACATCTTCTGGCACTTGGATGCTGATTTAAAGGGTCCTGAGCTCATGCCACTACTGCTTCTGCAGTAGTGGCAGTGGCCAGAGCCCTGGGCCCTTTTGAATCACCAAGCTCCAGGCCACTCCTGAGAAATGTAAAACACAGAAATAAAAACTGGACGTTTCAATTTGGAGCTATTGAAAAGTTGTTTTTTGGCATTGTTGAAATGCTTCATTTGGATAGTGTTATTTTGATTTGATTCATTTTATTTTGACCCAACAGCCACATGGTGTGGAAGGGTTGAGCTGGAGAGCCCGGCAGCTGTGTGGTGTGTGTGTGGGGGGGAAAAAAAAATCAAGCTGCAGAGCCCATTCCAAATATTGCTTCCTGTTTCTTACTTTCTGCTCACCTGGCGAGCAGTGCAGGTGAAAGTGATGGTCAGAACGGACACACAGGGGGCATTGTGGGATACTTCTGGAGGCCAATATAATCAAATTAAATAATGCTGTGTCTACACTAGCATTAAGTCAACCTTGTAAATTTGAATTTGGTGTTACTCCTTGTTAAAAAGCTGGAGTAGAAAAGTCAACTTCAGGGCTGCTTAAACTTGACCTAATGATACTTTTAGTGAAGACAGGTACATTATATAAATCGACCTAACTCCCTTAAAATTGTCTTCATGCTCTCACGTAGACATAGCCTAAGTGTGTTACAATCCTGACCAATGTAAACTTTTTCTATTGGCAGAGAGATGCAATTAAATTTGGCATTTCCCAACTTCTGAGCGCTTGACTTTGCAAACCAAATGTTCTTGTAATGTAATTTTTATGGAGCCATATATGTCTTTTAGGACTAGTTTGGTTTAGCCCTTACTCTGGTTCCTATGATGGTGAGTGAGGTGAATGAGATGTTCCTAATCATCACTCCAGGAGAGAGGAGGAGATAGGACAAAGGCTCTGCTCCACTCCCTACTGGCATCAGAGCAAAATACTGTATTAGCCGAAGTGTTCATGTGGCATGTGCCTTTCCCCAGCATGTTGCTGGCCTTTGGGATGGCTTGTGCCCCAATGCAGGCTATGTAAACATTAACCAATAAGACCGTTGCGATTGTAGGCCAACTCCTTTATGTTGAACTCCTTTATATTGGACAACATATGCGGAGGGGAAAGTTTGGGGAGCTACAATGTCAAAAAATGAACATTACTGGCAAGTAACTCATTTCAGTATGCCGGTTCCTGACACTAATAATAACAGGATGCCTGAAAATGTGAAATATGGTATGAGATTCTTATTATGCAGAAGCTGCATTGATAAGCATCAACTCAACTTTTGCTGACTTGATAGCTATCAATAAGGTCAACTTCAGAGTCTGTCAAGTCTTCATCTGGACTTACTGTACTGGGGTGACATACCTGGAAAACATATACTGCCCTGGAAACACTTATGCATTTTACTCAGAAAAATAAATCACAAGAATAACAAAAATGTGTGCACCTTTCGACTCTGATAATTTCAGATTAAAAATATTAGCAAGAGAAAGTTGGAATGCAGGTTGTTTTCACATTACTTTCATTAGCTCTGTATGGTATGCTGATACAGTCGGGTCTTTGCCCACGAAAGCTTATGCTCCAAAATATCTGTTAGTTTATAAGGTGCCACAAGACTGCTTGTTGTTCTAGTGGCTTGTATACATAACAAAAAAACAAAACAAAACAACAACAAAAAAAGACCCGTTAAACTGGCTCTGCAAAGCATCTGGATTTCCATTAGTACCTTATTCAACTTTTTCTATTCAATTTTTTTAACTTTTATAACTATTTTAAATATCCCTTTAGTTAAGGATAAATGTGACATAGATAAAAAAATCCATAATATTTTCACATATGTTCCTGTTTTTCCATCTTTATTCCTTCTGCAATAAGGGGAAGACTTTGGCCTCAGCTATACCAGGAAAGATTTGTACAAATATATGGCTCAAGGGCTTGCATGATTCACACCCCTGAACAAAGAAGTTAACCTGACCTAACCCCTAATATTGACAGTGCTAGTTCTCCCATCAGCATAGGTAGTATGTGTTCACAGAAGCACTACAGCAGTTTTAAGTGCAGCATTTTAAGTGCAGACCAGATCTTAGCTGATTTATTTTATTTTTGTGAGATTGAGAACTCCATTTGACTCTGTAGTGGTTTGATTATATGAGAAACGGCAGACAAATTTGATTTACAGTGGTAAGTAATGGGCAATCTTGCAGAATTTGAGCCTGACTGAAAAGGTGGTTTTCTGCAGGCAAATCTTAAGGCTGAAATTCGCTAACTACTGAGTGCTTGAGCGTACAACTTTATTTATGTTAACTTATGATTCTGTTTTATATTATAAAGAGGAACAAACACCCCTTTTATATACTATTATCTTCTTTGCTTACAATAGGAGATTGTACATTTTTAGGCCCTATAGACAGATTTTCTCTAGGTGCTGACAGTATTACATTGCTTTGCTTTTCAAACTATTCTCTCCATCAAATATAAAATATTCAGCTATGTTTTTGTCTACCGTCTCTTCCTTCTTGGTTGCAGTATTTCAAGTGGAACCGTGCTGTAATTGCTTGTTTGTCATAATTTCTAGTGCCTTATCTTTATAAGATAATCATCTAATGTTTCACTCCATCTTCCTGTAAGTTTACAGTATCCAAGATGCATGGGGAAGCATTATAGGGTGTGTCAAACAATTATCTTGATGTGTATAGCAATTATCATATCAACTGAAAGATATACTCTTCTCCTCAATAAAGCTGTTGTGAATAATGAAATATATACATATATTAGTGTAGCTTAAAAAACCACCCATATTCTAAAACTGAGGCACAGCAGCAGTTAAGGTTATCATTGCATTTTAACATTTGACATTTACAATGTGGTGTTAACAACCCAGTTAATGAAGTTTCATAAAACAATCTGGAATATTTATTGTCTTTCTTTAAGTTCCTTTATAAATGCTAAATCCTTGGCTACGTCTACACTAGAGGCATCTGTCTACAGAAGTTACTGTTGGAAGAGATGTTCTAACAAAACTTCTGTTGACAGACTGTATCTACACATCAAAGCAGACTGATCTTTTGATCCACTCTTCCAACAAAAGGGCCTCCTGGAGCATCTACATGGCTTTTTTGTCGACGGTTTCTATCTATAAAATGCATTTTGTGTGTAGATGCTGCATGAGTTGTGTCGACAGAACTCCGGTTTTGTCCGCAAAACTCTAACGTAGATGTAGCCAACCAGTATAGCTAGGTTTGGAAGGATTACATTGACAGAAAATGTCAATTTCATTGTGCATTGATACAAAACAAAAATATTTCCATAAATAATCTAAATCTACAGACGGGCAAAGTAAGAAAAGCACCTCTTGAGATTTTAAAGTCAAAATCGACCGATTTAGACTTTTTAATTTGGTTTGTTACAAATTGGCTAGCAAATGAATGGTGAAAACTGGTCTGATACGTTTCTTTAAGGATATTTACTTCGTATACTTTTATAGGTTATGTTGACATTTTGCCTTTCAATAGTTTTATAAGCCCTAACTTTTTGAATCTCAGTGTCTACTGTCACTAAATAATTTACCATAACAGTGAAAATTTAAATGATAAAAATAAAAAAGTATCTAAAAGAAACAGCAATATTAGCAGTCAAAATTAAAAAAAATAAACCAAACGGGAATTCTGCCTAACCTAAATGTAGTGCAGCCACGTTTTGTCCTCTTCCCCTGGTTTGAATTTGACTCTGGAACTGGTCTAACTGGCTCCAAGAGTATTATTCTGCCCCACTGAGGATCCTTTGGAGGGGCAGAGCCCCTGCTGTTAGGGTATGGAGTAGTGGCAACAGAAAAGATGTGGGGCCATGAAGTCTCTGTGCTGCATTAGTGGTGGGTTTGGGTCCTGGGGCTATTAAGCCTCCTATATCTTCAAGTTGCTCCAATTTATTTTGGTATAACATATCTGTACTCAGCAATCCCAGGGGTCAGGTATTGCTCCCTTTGTAAACACGTACACACTGCATGGAGCTTTTCTTCTGCTGTCTGATTATTTCACAGTTAAAGTATTTATTGGTTGTAAAGTATCTATACTAAACATATCAGTATTAACTGACTGTAGTTTCTGAAATGTTTATCTGCTTGTGCATTTGTCAGTTAGAAAAAATTGTTATTCATGGTCACAACACGGAATCAAATCAAAGTAGATTTGGGGGCTGATTATGATTTTAAATATGAGCAACCGTGTTATGTTTTACATGTAGTTAAAGATAGAGGGCCCAGTCTTGTAAACATGCAGTAAACAGAGTTCCTCACTTGAGTAAAGTTATGAGAAGCCTTCATGTGAAATCTTAATAACTCTGAAGTCAGTGGGAGTTTTGATGGTGTAAGGATACCAACCTGATTGTTTATAGGCTCAGGCCTGAAGTTATATTCATAAATTATATTGTTGTTGGTGAAAACTGAAAATATGAGCCTGATCCTAAGAGGCTCTCTGAGATTCAATGGGAGTTATTGAAAGTGCAACATGTTTCAAGATCAGGCATCAAAGACTCAAGCAAGTGACTTGCAAAAGAATTTATCAGGAAAAATTTAAAAATCTTCAATTTCTTTAGAAGCAAGGCAGTTGAATATGTTACTCCAGTTGCTGTAGACCACCAAAAGGTGAAGAAGATAACCAAACAAGTTAGAGAAGTAATGAAATTAAATTAATTCCTGCAATTGCGTTTTCTGAAGTGGATGATAGAGAAGGTAACTTTTTAAGGGGAAGAGGTTTTGATAGGGAAATTTCAAATCAGATGGTAGACTCCCAAGCCAGACTTTTAATAACTTTGAAATTTAATCATGACACTAGGAATTGCCAAAGCAAACCGAATTTTCTAAAATAGTTTGCGTATTTTAAATTGAAACAAATTTGCCCTCAAAAATACACAAACTAAAATAAAAGGCACGATTTTCAGAATAGAAGAATGACAATTTTTGCAGATAATTTTTACATAAAACATCAGCAGTGATGAAATGGCACGTGTTTTGAGCTTGTTTGCATATGTAGTCAGGAGGGGGCAAAGATATACAATACTTTTTCTTTACCACTCCTATTATTCGTTATTCCATAGTATTAGCTCTCTGTTTACCTTTATAATAGAATGGAGCATATATTTAAGGTACTAGATGTTTCCAACAAAAATAATTGGAATTGGACATATTTTGAAAGGCTCAAATGGAACCACACTAGAATGCAAGTTTTAGGCACTTTAGTATCACAAAGATGTCAACAAGTTTGAAGGAATTCCGATAAGAATGACGTACATGATTAAGGGGCTGGAGAGTTTGATTTATGAGGAAAGATTAAAAGAGCAAAACATGTTGAGCTTAACCAAGTGACAGCTAATGGGGCAGGGAGAGAATAATGATAACAGTTGACAAGCATTTAAAGTGTGTACATCAAAGGAATGAAATAGTTTACGGTGGTGCAGGGGTAAGAAAATGAGGCTGAATTCAGGAAACAATTTCCAAATATAAGATCTAGTATACAGTACAGGTTAAACCTCTCTAATCTAGAACCGTCTAATCCAGGAATATGCGAAGTCTGGCATGATTTTAGTTAGCTGGACAACCACTTATGCGTGTGGCCAAATTTCCCATGGTCCCATAAAGTTTCTTTAAAGCTACCAGTCCTGACTTTTGGTGTTCTGTGCTGTTATTTAGCTCTAATTTGCTCCTGAATGTCTTCGAAGAGCCCAGTAAGTAGAAGTAGTGCTGGAAATGTGCTAGAAAATATTGAGCTCCCGTCGTCTGGCAAATTGTCTTGTCCAGCACTGGTCACGTCCTGAGGGTGCTGGATGAGAGAGGTTCAACCTGTAGAACTTTTTTAAATATATAAATATAACCCTGGCAGTAGAAATCTAACAAAACAGATTATAGATATAAAAATCAGGGAAAACAATTGCAAATGTGAAGTGTAAATGAAGAAAATGTCCGGCAAAATGGTTGTGTCTACACTAGCAAGTTCTTTTGAAAGATTTTGCAAAAGAAGGGGGCTCTTTTGAAGGATCTCGTGGATTGTCTACACACAAAAAGCGTTTTTCCGAAAGTAAATCGAAAGAATGTGGTGTTCCTTTCGAACTTGCTCTTCCTTTCCCGTTTCAGGAAGAGCGCCTCCTTTTAAATGCTTCTTTCGAAAGAAAATGTGTGTGTAGATACTCCACAGGCCCATTTATTCGAAAGAGCAGTCCTTGGCTGGGTCTACATGTGCCCCTTCCTTTTGAAAGGGGCATGTTAATAAGCGGGTTCGAAAGATGCTAATGAGGCACTGCAATGAATATGCAGCGCCTCATTGGCATAATGGCAGCCGCAGCGATTCAAAAGTGTGGCTTTTCGAATTGTGTGCCGCCTGTGGAGATGGGACCTTCTGAAAGGACCCCCCCACTTTTCAAAAGCCATTCTTCCTATCACCAGATAGGATGTGACACAGGGCTGATGGGGCCTGATTTTTTGATCTCTGTCCTGTTCTTTTGAAAGAGTGGGGACTGTGTGGACACTCACTTTCGAAAGAGCAGATAGATCTTTTGATCTTCTATTTTGTGTGTGGACGCACTCTTTTGAAAGAAGTTCTTTCAGAAGCGATCTTCCAGAGGGGCTTCTTTTGAAAGACCTCTAATGTAGATGTAGCCAGTATCTTTATTTCTGTCAGGTACAGTATAAATCGCCACCTTGTGAACACATATGCATGTGTATTAGTAGCAGGATCTGGGCTTAAATGAGCACATGACTCACACAAAGAAAACAAATGACACAGCAAGGGTATGTCAGTCTAACATTAGGGCAGACAAGCAACAAAAACAACAACAAAATCAAGTAAGTGGATACAAAACCAAAATGCAAAAAGTAAACTTGTGTCCATCAATTAGTTTACAAATCCCAGAGGGCCCCATTAAGAGCACAATCTTCATCATACTCCTGTGAGGCAGGAACCTATTTTCAGACATTCACCTTCTGTCTACATGAGCCCCTTCCCTTCGAAAGGGACATGTTAACGAGCAGGTTCAAAAGATGCTAATGAGGCACTGCAATGCATATGCAGCACTGCATCAGCATAATGACAGCTGAGGCTATTTGAAATTACAGATTTTCGAATCGTGAGCCGCCCGTGGAGACGAGACCTTCTGAAAGAACCTCCAGTTTTTGAATGCCCTTCTTCCTATCTGGTGTTCGGAAGAAGGGGCTTTCGAAAACTGTGGGTGGGGGGGTCCATGATGTTCACACTATCATGAAGTGATGCTCTATGGGCGCCAGACAGGGAAATGAAGCAGATTGCATTTGAGGTCCTAATCCTTACCTTTCCATCACCCAATTGTCTGGTTTTTGGTGGGAATTTCAGTTGTAAGAGTCATACATAACATAGTGCCTCTTGAACAAGACTCTAGAACTGAGAGCATCATCCTTTGAATTGAAGATATCCCAGGAAGGACTTCCAGATATTTTTGGTACTGTTAGTTTTATAGCATGTAATAAGTGGAATATAGAACTCAGGGTGATTTATGACTAGGATGTCACTTTCCACTTCCACGAATGAAGTGATTTCTGTTTCAATAAGTACATTGTGGCTGGGTCTACACGAGCCCCTTCCTTTCTAAAGGGGCATGTTAATGACAGGTTTGAAAGATGTTAATGAGGCACTGTGATGAATATGCAGCACCTCATTAGCATAATGATGGCCGGGGCGATTTGAAAGTGCGGATTTTTGAATCATCTGCCGCCCGTGGAGATGGAACCTTCTGAAAGGACCCCCAGTTTTCGAATGCCCTTCTTCCTATCTGGCACTTTCAAATCGCCTCGGCTGTCATTATGCTAATGAGGTGCTGCATATTCATTGCAGTGCCTCATTAGCATCTTTTGACCCTGCTCATTAACATGCCCCTTTCGAAAGGAAGGGGCTCGTGTAGACCCAGCCACAATGTACTCATTGAAACAGAAATCACTTCATTCGTGGAAGTGGAAAGTGACATCCTAGTCATAAATCACCCTGAGTTCTATATTCCACTTATTACATGCTATAAAACTAACAGTACCAAAAATATCTGGAAGTCCTTCCTGGGATATCTTCTATTCAAAGGATGATGCTCTTAGTTCTAGATTCTTGTTCAAGAGGCACTATGTTATGTATGACTCTTACAACTGAAATTCCCACCAAAAACCAGACAATTGGGTGATGGAAAGGTAAGGATTAGGATCTCAAATGCAATCTGCTTCTTTTTCCTGTCTGGGGCCCATATAGCATCACTTCATAATAGTGTGACCATCTCAGAAATCTACCAGAATACTCTGTACCTCAAGTACCTGGTGGCAGGTTATTTGATGGTTATTAGCTTTCAATGGGAGCTAAGCTCCTAAAGCCCTTATGGATACATTTGAAAAATCTCTCTTTAAATTAAAAATTGGTGACCCACCATAACTACGTGGCTCAAGGAGCCCTTAACTTTCTGCCAGTTCCTTCTTGCTACTGCTATATGTACTCCCACCTTTGATTCAGGCTATATTCTTGAAGAGTACAATACAGAATGACAAAAGCTTACAGAACTCTGACACAGAGGTCCATTGATGCCACCTTGTAAAATAGTCACTGTTCATTACAAGCAACTGTTGCCTCAGACCTGGCAAACTAACTGCACTTCATACACCACTGTCATGGTATTTATCCATGAGGAGCAGCATGCAATGCATTCTTAAAATAAAGCTTGTATTTTATCAATAATCAATCATTGCAGTTTTTCCTCTCGATGGTCACATCTCCACATTAACTACTGATAATGGGCCATATCCTCCCTGACTGAACTGACTTGATTTCTCCTCTCTTGATGTTCACAGCTCCACATGAACTGCCAAAAGTGGGCCACATCCTCCATGACTGAACAAACCTTGTCAACTCTGGCCCTCCTCTTGACTGAGAAGCCCTCTTTATACCTTCCTTTGAAGCCCCCTGACTCATGCATCTGATGAAGTGGGTCTTTGCCCATGAAAGCTTATGCTCCAAAATATCTGTTAGTCTATAAGGTGCCACAGGACTTCTTGCTGTTTTTGAATCATTGCAAAGTGCATATGGGTAGTAATGTAAAAAATAGTTAAGAGTAAAAGTAGTTAATTGAAAATTATGCTCTTACGGTCTTGGACTGAAAGGGAGTTATCAGAGAATCACATATCTCAGTGACAGCCCATTCTAGTGAAGGGAGTGGCTTCCTTTCTTCCCTGGCTAAGGTAGCAGGATATGTAAAGTATTGTTCAACCATCCACTATTGCAACAATCCACAAGGGTCAATGGAAAACCATCAAAGACGAAATAAGTCATTTTGCATATAAGACGTTAAGTAATTCAGGAAAGCAGATTCTTTATAAATCTCACTGATCTGCACTTTGTCATTTAGCGGCCAAGGGACCAAAGCCAAGAACACAGAGGAGCTTTGTGGTGGATGGGTGGCAGGCCTTGTAGTGCAGGGAACCTGGATGTGAGCCCTGAAGTCATGGGTGACCAGCAGAAACCTGGCAGGTAGCTGGGGGAATGGCAGAGAACTACAGGGAGATGGCAGGGAGCTCTGGGAAACCAATGGGGAGCTGGCTTGTCTTTTTCTATTTATTTCTTTATTATTATTTATTCTATTTATTTATTTCTATTCTATTTCTATTTATTATTTTTTGGGGCTTATAGGTACATTATATGTACCACCTGTGTGTGTGAACTGTGTGTGTTGGGAATGTAGGTCAAGCAAATTACATTATGCCTTACGGATATTAATTCCCCTTTAAAAGTCATTTAACTTTAAGTTGCATTATTTAGGAACATAACCTGGACTTAAAGCAAGGACTCCCTGTACTGTCAGGCCACAATTCAAAATAACAAATAGTGAAAAATATGCCCAAATTCATACAAGGTTTCAAACTGCTCTGAAATGCATTTTTGATAATAGGTGGAGAATTAACTTTTATCACAGATGTATTCACTTGAATAATGAATTCTTTGCTGTGCACAGTTGGGATAACAAGACTGAGTCTATTTTATTATTTTCTTTCCACAGAAAAATCTTTTTGTCCTTTTCAAAGCTTATTGCGCTTTGGAAGTGAAAAGGTTACTGAATAATAATTTTTCAAGACTGATTTTAGGGGTCTTCATAAAATTCTTTATAGTTACAGTGAATGCAACCATGTGTTTTTTATATATATAGAAATTGTGTCTTCAGAAAATTCTGGGGCCTTAATGTTCTTTCCCTCTCTCTCTGTCTCTCACACAGAGTATATACATAGCTCCAATCACCTTAGTCATTGCCCCAATCCAACTCTTACTTGAACTGTACAGAAATCCTTCATAAGGTCTCCTGAAAATTCCCTGATTTTACATTTTGAACCATAACTCTTACTGCAATTTTTCTGTAGGAACCAATGAAAATTACTGCATGCTCTACCACAAAATAAAGCCACTCCATTCCCATTGCAGTGTGATCAGAAATACACCCCACACAGTTTCTCAAGCCTACTGTTTTCAGAAATTCTAAAAATTCTCTGAACTACAGAAAACCAAATCTGGCTGAGAAGAGATTGGTGAGCAAACCCAGTCTCCTTTGCACAAGTGGGAAAGGCCTAACCAGCAGGGGAACTGCTGAGATTCTGGTGAGCATGTCAGGCTTGGGTGCAGGATGTGGAGATCCTGTGGCTGGGGACTCCATAGTCCCTGAAAAATATGAAGTGATTGCTCTTCAGCGGATCACCCCGCAACAGCACAGACGACACGGGGAAGCTGAGGCTTGGCTAGGAGGTCCAGGAGCTTCTTCACAACTCCTATCCTCTACAAAAGGACTGTGGAGCTAGCCAACCTACAAGGAAAAATAACACCCTGCATATACATATGGCAGTATGCATTAGCCAAGGGCACAAGATCTGTGGATGATGAAAAAGCAAAACTGGAATAACTACCTGAATTTTAGTAAAACAGATTCATCAGAAACATCATAATTATATTTGAATGTGGTTCCACGGTGGGCTTCAAACCATATGCAGTTATAAAAGACACAGCGCTTAGTGGTTCACATCATCCCCACAGCCTTTCAATTAAGGCACACAATACTTTTTAGACAGTTGGCTTTGAACCTCAAAATCTTGCAGGCTAGAGCTGAATGCATTGTCAACAGCCAAGAGCAAATGAAAGCAAAATGCAGTTATGGCATGTGTCAATTCACAATGAATATTTTACCTCCAAAGGGCTCCTTTGAGACAGTTAAACATGAGTTTTAAAGGCCCTACCTCGGAAACTGTTTCAAAAGGGAACGACTGGAGTGGTATAAAAGGGTGATACTGTTCAGGGGTTAACATCACTGCAGGGCAGAATTAAGATCATATAGGGCCTTGACTGTGCATTGCTTACCCCAAAATGTTCACATTTCTTTTCAGCATAACCTCAACTCAGAATTTTCCGGGTTTGCAGTGCTTAGTTTTGAGGATAATACATCTCTGCTACTTAACCCATCAGTTACCAATACACACTTTTAACCTTAGCTCTATTTCAAAGAAGTTTTTTGTTTGGAAATAGGAATTTGTCTTTTACCTGCACTAGGAACTTTACATTTTATTTAATAAAACAAAAGGACCAAACACTTCATGAATTAAACCTTAGTCTACTCACATTCCTGCCATGCTTTACTGCTGCAGTTGGCTCCAACTGTTGACTATAGCATATAACAGAGGAAATGGTGGCACGTTATATAAGGAATTTCATGTATTATGAGCAGGATACATCTGGCAGTATGACTATGTAAATTTTTATTGGGTAAAAATGTTGAAAATTGAAATACTCAAAGAATAATAAGGGACAGATGATGGAAGGAAATGGGAATTCTTGGGTTGCCATTGTACTGTGGGAGAATATTCCAATATATGATCTATTTGCTGTATAACCCCTTACTGCCCATTACATGAGGATTTTTTCCGCTTGGGAGCATTGTTTTGTTTAGAAACCAGTCTGACGGGGCCGCAAGCTCAGGAAAGTATTAGTCCTGAAATGCTATCTGCTAATTACCAAGAGTCACCAAGACCTGCTGCTCCTGATTAGAAAGCCAAAAACAAATCTTGCCTCCCCTCTTCTGGGACTTTGGAGACTCCATGATAGCATAAATGATGGAACGGGGGAGGATTTGCAGAGGCTGAGGAGGATATATATATATGCTCCCTGCAATGCATGCTGCAGAGCCCAGCTCCTTACACAGTGTCATGCTGGTGATTGGGGTGGGGATTTAGTGGATCCCTCGTGCTGTAGATTCACTAGCTACTGCAGCTATGGAGTGAGCTCAAGAAGTACAGAAAAACAATTACAGCCTCAGAGCTGTAGTTGTGGCTGGATAAAGGCTCCTATATACCCTGTCCACTTTCCCAGGAGGTGGTCCCAGCCAAGCTGATACATAGACACTAACCTGCCCAGTCTGCTACCCTAGTCCAGTGAAAGCAGTGTGCAGGGACAGAACTGGCCAGGTTACAGAGTGCTGCAATACCAATACTAACAATACCAAGGTGGTCCAGTGTCCCAGCCATTATCAGTTGCCAGAGATTAGAGAAGCCCTGAATCTCCAGTACAGTTATACCAGGGCCTGAGCTAGCTCTTGATTTCAGGAAGGCATAAAGGTAACCTAATGCCAGCTTTTCCCATCCCCCTAGGAGTGGTGAGTGGAGACTAGGGCAGCTGATGAGCTAGATCACTGATTTCTTCCTCTTCCCTTCACCAAATAAATTCATGAAAGATGACAGCTGCCCAGGCAGCACATAATACCACCGGGGCCTGCAATTTCAGCCAAAACATGCACTCACCACAATTTTCATTTTTGGTAAAAATTAAAAATGTGTCTGATAATGACACAGTCACAGAGTGCATGGGACTGGCAGAGGGTAATGTGAGACCAGCAGTTTTTAGTCGTACATGGATATTTGTGTTAGAAGATAAAACGTGAGTAGATAAGTCTCTTTGCGACACATTTTCAAGTGTTTAAGGCATTCATCTCTGAGACTTTCATTGGGAGACATCAGGCTAAAACCCCATTCAACCCAGCTCATCCCTAAAATGGACCATGACCGGACTTTAAAACCAAATCCTTTCCTCTACCGAGACTAAGCTGAGTAAACTGGCTCTGTGTGAGGGGAGGTCAATATGGATTTATGGGGCTTGGTGACAGGTGGGAAACAAACTTCTCTCTATGCCCTGGAATGCTAGCAAAGTGATTCTCCTATCACTGCTGCACCTTCAAAATGTCAGGTGACCCTCCTGTTAGCTGAACATCCTCCAGGTGGACCCACATAGACAGAGCCATTAGTTCTCCTCCTATAACCTTCTCTGAAAAGCAAATAAAAGACACATCCATGCTTCTGGCTGAATTTCTAAATCTGAGAGGAAACTTGGCTTCAAGGGAAGGTAGGTGTTAATACTTTTGCAGCTTCTTTCCTCCATGTTTTTGAATGCTGAGAGAATCCTCAGCTGTCAAACTGTGTATATTACTTGATAGGAATCATCTCTCTTCTGCTTGCCCTGACAACACAGGCCATCTAATTGCTCACATTTGGAGTAGAGCTGGAGTTATAAGGATCATGTTGGAGAAGATACTGTGGCTACTTTGTGTTGTTGTAACCTTTTGCTCATTTAAGGCCTTCACAAGGTTCTATGTGTTTCCACGTGGTATGAATGAACTTGAATGTCTATGAACGTACATTTTCTTGTGTCTATAAGCCACGCCATTTGCATTAAAAATCATCCACTGATTTCAGTTTACAGAAGCAAAGTGGTTGTCCATACCAGAGAATGATACAAATTGTTCATTTTCCTTGATTTAAGTCAGAGGTTGGGGAGGAAGGAAGATCAGAAGTTGACAGCCATTAAAAACAAGCAAGATAAAATTACTTACTAAACAGTCAAAAAGTTTGTCTCATTTTGTATTGCTTTGTTTTCACATTTGCTTTTTTTGGTGTCATTTGGTGAAAAGGAAGATACAGAAGCTTAGATAACAGTTCCCAGGAAATGAAGTGATCACTATTTTTAGCTGACCACAACAAAATGCTTTTCTGTTAAGAAAACAGGACAAAGGTAAGCTGGAGTCATGGGAACTGGTGAAGAAAGCAGCAGAAAGCATAAAAACTCAACACAGATGTAGAAAAGATTTTCCAGATGTGGAATTCTTTCTGTGGATCAGTAGATTTAGCTTGGCTTACTGATGTTATGACTTTTATCCTGGGAAAAATAGAAGTATGGCTCATTTCTTATCTCCAAGTCTTTTAATGTAACTAAATGTAATTTACTTAGCTAAAGTTTTACATGTAGGCATCCTTTAGAAAAAAACATGTGACTCATTCGCTGTACTTCTTCTGGTATATGGCATACATTGCCTCATTGGAAATTCCTGTTAAATCCACTACAAAAGTTAATAAATATAGCACATACATGTAGCAATTTCTCAAGCTGAAAAAACATCTCCCAGTGTTCCTTATTAAGGAATATTACTGTGTTACAATTATGTATTTTATTCCAGTTATAAACAACGTTGCAAGTTTTACAATAGTCTTTGGTTATAATTTGTATTTGTCTTCTTATATCTTGGTATTAATTTTTCCCCTTGATCTTTTAGCGTACCCATTAATTCAGGGAACTGACTAACTATAGTGTAATTTAAAGGTCTGTTTCCAGGTTTGGAGCTCCTTCTTCTGATTTAATAAAAAAGGTATTTTTAATATGAGTTTCTTTGAGATTATTTCATCCACAGAGATGAAATATATAATGTGCTTAATTTGATGATAGTTTGATTATATTAACAATCTATGCTGCTTGCCAAGTGGAAAGAATATTTATATAATAAATTCACTGAGTTCAATGCAAATATAAGCAACTACAGAAAAAAAAAGATATAACAAAGATAAAACTTCAACATGCCCATGCTATATTTACAATTTTACTGACAGACTCAAAAATTATTCAGTCATTGGATGTTCTCATATTAAATGGAAAATGTTATGGGATTAATTTTACATCTTGGGCAACATTTGCAACAGATTATATCCACACACAGGGTGAAATCTTGAGCCCAGTGAAGTCAAAGGGAAAATCCCCTTTGACTTCAATGGGCCTGGGATTTCATCGATGATGTCATTTTATTCGAGTGATGTGTGCCATATAAGAATATGAAATGTATTAACTCAGGCCTAGCACATGTGGAAATGTTTTTAGTTAATTCACATGCTTCGGTCCCATTTATAATTTGATTTTAAACCCAACCTTTCGTTTCCAATGTAGTTTAATGAGCAGTGACCAATCATTCCATTTAATAGATTTGTGTACAATTTGCTAATGTTTTTTCTAACATAGTTGCCTGAAATACAGTATGATGAAGTTATATCTGATGAAATAACTAACTTTGTTCTTTAAATATATTTATACTTACATCAATCATCTGACTGACAGAAAGAAATTCTTAATGAAAGTCTCAGTCTTTCTTCCTTCTCCTTCAGATAAAGGAGCATTCATTCTTGGACGAGATCATGAGTTAGGCAGCCTGCCAAGAATACGCTTATTGGTGGTTCAGGTTTGTTTGCTATTGGAGCAGCTGTTTTGACTACTCTTCTTCTTCTTCTTCTCTAACTTCAGGCCTGTGGTTTGGTATTATTTAAAATACTTCCCCTCTTACCTTCCAGTTCTCCTGAAACAACATTTTGGAGAAATGCTGTACCTATCCAGTGCTCCTGAATCAGTTGCCAAATGCACACTTTTCTGTCACCCTAAAGCACTGTGGCGGCTGCATTTCCTTCTGAGTAGTTTCCATTAGCAATTAAATCTTAAACAAATAACCACTGTGTAAACTAAAGAGACCGTTCTGCCAGATAGACTTCCAAGAAAGTTATTTCAGAGTCTAACGCCTGGTCTACAAAGCACACTTAATAAATGGTTGCCAAATCAAGAGAAATTAAGAAGACTGTGACTTTTAGGTTTAGAAAAGTGAAGACTGAGGGGGGGATATCATAGAGGTCGATAAAAATCATGACATTTATGGAGAAATGAATAAGGAAAAGTTACTTATTTGTTCCCATAACATAAGAACTACGGGTCACCAAATGGAATGAATGGATAGCAGATTTAAAACAAGTAAAAGGAAGCTTTTCTTCATGCAACACCCGCTAGTCCTGTGGAACCCCTGGCCAGAGAATGTTGTGAAGACCAGGACTTTAACAGGGTTCAAAAAAGAACAAAATGAATTCATGGAGGTTAGGTCCATCAATGGCTATTAGCCAGCATGGGTAAGGAATGGTATCCTTAGCCTCTGTCAGTCAGAGGCTGGAAATGGATGACAGGAGAGGGATCATTTGATGATTCTCTGTTCTGTTCACTCCCTCTGGGGCATCCGGCATTGGGTGCTGTTAGAAGACAGAATACTGGGCTAGGTGGACCTTTGGTCTGACCCAGTATGGCCGCTCTAATCTTACGTAGACATAAACTGTGTTAAGTCAGTCAAATAATGTAAGTGTCTATATTACAAAGTCCCTTTCTCAGTCCAAGTGGTTTGTAAAATGTGAATTCTGTACTCCATCTTTGCATGAGATGCAGTGCTGGATTGAGTATCCATGGGTCATTATGACCATAGTGTAGACATTGTGTTATGTATTTCAGATGAACTGACCTCCAGGAGATGTCCTCACAGTGTCTGCTGTAACCACTTTAGAGAACACCTCCAACTCCACTCCACTTCAGCCAGCTATCCAGAAAACAGACACTCCCATGTTGAAGCCCCAGGAACTTTTGAATTTTTAATTCCTGTTTGACCAGCACAGAGAACTCACCAGCACAACTGATCATGGAGACTCAAGGCAGCAAACACATTTCAGTGTGATGTACACAGGAGGTTGTGCATCTTATTGCTGCGTGGGGAGAAAAGTCGAAGCACGCAGAACTCCAGTTGGCAGAAGAAACACTGACATCTGTGCCAAGATCACACAGGACATGGGAGAGATGAGCTGCCCCAGGGACACACAGCAGTGCCATGTGAAAATTAATGACTTTCAGCAAGTGTGCCAGAAGACAAGTGAGGCAAACACTGCCTCACTGACAAGCCTCTTTTATTTGGAGCTGCATGTAATTCTTGGCAGTGACTCCAATGCTTCCTCAATGGTCTGTGGAAATAGATGAGGTGCCCTGGGCAACCTTGAGCAAAAATGAGGGTGACATTATTAATGAGGAAGAGGAGAAAGAGCAGAATGTGAGGCAGGCAAGTGGAGGATCCATTCTCCACAACTGTTTTTAATCCTGGAGCCCATTGTTTCACAGGACAAGTTGGTGGCCAAGCACCATGCTGGGAAAAGCACCTCTGGTGAGTGCACATTTCCAATCAATCTGTAAGGGTTACATGTTATAATTCATGTTTATTCTGAACAAAAATAATTTAATAAAAGTATGCATTGTGCGTACTGGCGTCCATTCCAGCTTGTAGAGGGTTTTTCCCTGATAAAGACTTTATGTGCCTGGAGATGGCCCAAGAACCTTCCATGAAAGCCTCCAGGAAGTTTTCACGGAGGTACTCTGCAATCCTTTGTAGAAGGTTTCTGGCAAGGAGTGCCTTATCTGGCCCATTATGGTAGAAAACTTTCCCATGCCACTCCCGTATTAACTCTGCAGGCATCGTTGCCGTGGGAAGCATTGCTGCTTACAGGTCGGTACTCAGACACTTGCACTCCCTGCTCCCTTATCACCTCTGTTACTCTAAGGAGAGTGATCTTGCATAAGGGAAATGAGACATTTTCAACACAAGCCCTTAAACCACAAATAAGGCAACAAGAAATCCACCCCAGCTTTGGTGAAATATGGGTCACACAGCCTCGTTTTTCCAAATGTGCCATGCTTGTGTTGGAAGGGATCCCCACATAGTGCAAGCAGCATTGGGAAGAAAAGTAGGGGAGTGGCAGTTTTCTGTTTGTCTCCCCCTCCCCCCGACCCAATGCTGCTTTTGTAATGAACAAAAACCTATTTTGGGGGCTTTACTCGGTGCCTGTCCTCAATCACCATCCAGGTTGCTAGGGGAAAAGGGGCTTTTCTGAAGGGCCAACCTGCGATCCTAAGGATGTCTTCATAAAAGCAGCAGCAAAAGACTGCTTGCTTATGGCTCATAGGCTTAAACACCTTGGCTGGAACAGCAAAACAACTTTTGCATAAGTCGGGGGTTGGGGTTACATCACCACCTGCAGTGAAGTGTACTGAGGGATGTTTTTAATAAAAAATAACCTTGCACCAGAAACAATGTACAGACTGTTCATGCCACCCTTGTGCTTTGCATTCCTTGCAGCTGAAGCTTTGTCAGTCAGCAAATTTTCCAAAATGGAACAGAGACTTTCCCAGATTTGAAGGCAGAAAAAGACAATTCAGGAGGACTTGTTTAGTGGGATAATGCTCACATCTGAGAATGACATGATGGAACTCAGAGATTGGAGGATTACACTGCCCAAGAATCTGGACATAGATAGGGAGGACAGGAGAGCATGCAGGGAACAAGTGCGTGCCACACAGGAAAAGATACTATGGAGTATGAAGATGCAATCAGACATGTTGAGGAATCTGGTTGAGGCTCAAGAAAGGCAGCTGGATGGTAAAGTCCCTCTCCAGCCTATGCTAAACCTGCTGCCATCATTGCCAAGTTCTACATCCTCTTCTCCCAAATGTCTTACGAGGGAGAGATGGGGAAGTTCAGTACCTCTTGCACTGAACACCAAGGTTGGGTACAAAGGACCAGAAGGTACCTATTCTTTCATGTCTGATTACTATTGCAGTGCCTCTGGAAGTAAGTTTTCCTTGTCCCCACCCCCTTCAGTATTATTAGTCCTTATGCCTCAGGTTATTTTACTTTTCTTAGTCATCTGCATGTTTGTGTGCATAATTAAGCTTAACAGATTGAGTAAATGAAGTTCTTTATTCAATACACGGTGGTTGGTGAGGATGGAGTGTACAGAGCAGAAAGTGCAATGGAGGGCAGTTTGGTAAGCAACAAAACAGACGAGTGTCACATTACTCTGGCTCATTGCTGAAACTGGTTTTCAAAGCCTCATGGAGATACAGACCCCTTCAACATAGTGATGTGTGCGGGTGCACCAGAGGGCATATGCACCTCCACACCCCAGCACACACTGTGAATGCCATGCTGCTTCCGGTGGGTGAAGGGGCAGTCCCCCTTCCCCTGGAGCAGTGCAGCTTAGGAGTAGTGCTTTTGGATAATGCTGGTCCAAGGGCCGGGGGGAATGCTCCCCTACACTCACTGGAAGTGGTGTGGTGCTTCCACAGGAAGTGGCCGAAAGATGGCAGAGCAGGTAATGGACAGAGCAGGGGCAGGGCTTGGACACTTGGTCAGTGTTCTGCCTCCAATGTTCACACCCATTGCCTTCTGATTGCCCTGGTGTATAGCATCTCATAGTTGGCTACCGGTAACCTACCTCAACCCAGTAGAAACTTTTCTCCCTTTGTTTCACAGATATTGTAAAGTACACAGCAGGCAGCAATAACAATGGTCATACCGGTTTCACTGAGGCCTAACCTAATAAGCAAACAGCATCAGCAACCTTTTAAACATCCAAAGGCATATTCCACCACTACTCTGCAGGTGCTTAGGCTGTGGTTGAACTGGTTTTCACTGCTTTCCAGACTGCTAGTGTACAGCTCCATGACCCATGGGAAACAGCGGTATATTAGGTGTCTCAGGATCATAAGTGGCATTTCAACATCACCAATGATTATTCTGCAGTCTGCAAAGAAAATCCCAGTTTGCAGCTTTCTGAACAGACCAGTGTTCCTAAAGATGTCTGCGTAATGTACTTTTCCAAACCATCCCATGTTGATGTCAGTAAAAATAGTACCTGTGATCCACTAATTCTTGCATCCCCATTTAGAAGTACCTCTTTCAGCTTTTGTACTCTTTGTCAAGGTGGTCTGATGGTTATTCCTTCTATCACTCCACCACAGTTAGGGAACCTCATTGCTATAAAACCATCCACAATGTCTAGACCCTTGTGCAAAGTCACTACATTTCTTAGCAGAAGCCTGCTAATAGCCTGGACATCTTGAATCACAACAGATTCCATGGTAGATTTACCCAATGCAAATTGATGCCCCACTGACTGGTAACTGTCTTCCACAGAGCTACTGCCCTTCCTCCTCTGTCAGAGCAGCTCTCATTTTACTATAGGTGTGCTTCAGTACTAGGGAAAGCCCTTCACGCTGTTCCTAAAAAGTGGCCTCATGCAGTCTCAAGTTCTGCAGCTACTGCTCATCATCTCAATAAACAGAATAAAGATATGGTCGCACTAGTCAGTGCATGTTTCACAGGTCCATAAATGGCTCTCAACTGTACCAAAATGATGCACAACTGTCACCAGAAACCACAAATTGCTCTACTCTGTGTCTTTCAGCTGGTCTGTTTGTGTGGCATCACATTGTTCTGCATGGCGGAGCATGTATCGGCTTTGTAAATACTTCAGGATAAGGCAGGAGGTATGTGTAATATTCAGTGTTTATCTTGCTATGGTGTCTGTGTAGGTGTACCAGACTTCATTTGTTTGCCATTGTTTCCAGTGAGAGAGGGAGGTAAGTGCATTAAAGGATGCATCATGTTCCCATGATCAGCTGTACCAATGTTCTGGTGTCATTAAACAACTGCAAGCCCAAGCCAAAATTTCACTTGGCTACATGCCCTGTAGATAGCTACCCACAGTGGAGAGCTCCATGTATTAATACTAGCACTACTAGTAAGGATGCACTCTGCCGACAGAATGAGCATAGTGTGCACATGTAAGATTGACTTGCTTAATTTGGAGGCTTGATGTTAATTTACATAAAATTGAGTTATCTTTGTAGCATTTACATAGCCTAAATCTAGCAAACTGTTACTTTACTAAACTTAGGGTAATAGTCAGAAAGGAAGCTGTGTTAGCCTGTATCTTCACAAAACAAAATAGCAGTCATGCACTACTTTAAAGACTAACAAAATAATTTATTAGGTGATGAGCTTTCATGGGGCAGAGTCACTTCTTCAGATCTGGAAGCAGACTAATTTGACTAATTCCAGATCTGAAGACATGGGTCTGTCCCGTGAAAGCTACCACCAAATAAATTATTTTCTTAGGTTTTAAAGTACTACGTGACTGCTTTTTTGTTTTGTAAATTTAGGTTACTTACTGAATCTTGCTCACAAGTGGAGTGAGGTTATACAGGACGGAATCCAAATATGTATCTATTAGTTGTACAGGTTAGCAACATTTCTGCTCATTACTTTGCAACACTCAGGTGAATTAAACTGCAATTTACTATATTTTGCAAACTTCTGAAAGTATTACAGCCAAGCAAAATTATGTAACATTTCTGAAGCTGAAATTTTGCTGCCAAGGTCTAGTGAAATTGGTACAAAAGCATTTAAGACCAAAAGCCTGTTTATAATGCATGCTTTTTGCAGCCCTTCATAGTTTCCACTTGCCAGGTCGCTGTCTTAAGCTGTTGTCCATCCAGTTGTGCTGGCCTGTGATCCTACCGCCTACACAATCCAAGTAACTACTCTACACTACCTGGCAGTTCATTCTTGGTAGGGAGCATGACTGAAGGAGAGATGTGCTGTAATGACCTCACAACACCTTTAAGCTGTGGAGATGCTGCAAAGAATTTTGCAGAACCTTTCACAACAGTCTTATATATGGCTTAACCCCTCTCACCCCCAAACCTGTCCCCCACCATACTCAGGATTAACACACCTCAGCCCCAAACCAGCCCCTGGACTAACCAATCCACACAAAGAATGGATTAGTTTAACCCAACCTGAACAAACTCTGCCTGAGTTAGCTCCTCCCATTACCTCACCCAACATGGCAGACAAACCACAGTTGCTCCTCCAACTCTAGTACCGAGGGCTTGATTTCACTGGCTGCCCCATGGCAACACAAGAGACCAGTTACAGCCAGTGAAATGTGAAGATGATGAAGGAACCACAGGACCTGTCTGGCTCCCCTTCCGGATAGCCACTGGCTCACCTAGCCCTATCCCCATTGCATGTGTGCCAGTTACTTTCCAAGTGAGGGTGCAAAAGGGAGAAATGGGTTAGCATGGTGGCACTCATCCCCTGGGAGTAGAAGGTTGAAAGGGCTGAAAAGGGACAAGCTCCAGTGGGAGGAACTATTTTCCATGGAGTAGGCAAGGCAGCATCCACTCTTCCTCCCTGGCTGTGAACATTGAAGTAACTGTCCCTTTTTTAGGGGCTACCCACCCACCCAACATATGAGTAAAGTGATATGTACAGTACAGGCCAGTGCTCGGAAACAAACTTGATTAAATGGTTTAAAAATGGTTATTAAATTGTCAAATAAAATTTACCTAAACATATGTGATTGTGTCATTTTCATTTTTTTCAGGGAGAGAAAATGGTTTAATTATGAGATTTTGACTATGGTATTAATTAATTGAGAGATAAGACTTACTGTGAGAGACATTTTTATGGTGGATCACTGTACAATAAAATGCACATTCTTAACTTTAAAAGAAGTATAAAACACTCATTTCAGTGTTAATGCATGGCTTTTTTACACCACAGATTGCGTTGATAAGTACCTTGTCATAACAAAAGTATGTACTGTTGTAAAACATACACATTAAGTTTGACACTGAAAGAACAGTTGCAAGATTTAGCACAATGCCCAGCAGCTGTGAATTGCTCAGATACAGCCCTATACATCTTTATTCTGAGCAGGTGAACCCTCCTTGACAATAATATATTAGGTTTTGTTTTGTTGTTTTGAAAAGGAGGCAGACATAGTCCCTGTCAGGATGCCAAATATCTCTCAAGTCAGCTATGATGTTAGCTACAATAGGAATCCCCATACTAAAAACTTTTGCTAATTTATAACATCGGTTGCTCCCATGATTCATATAATCCTTATATAAACAAATAAGAATATTATAATTACAAAACCAGTAAGTAGACATATGCAGATTACCAATCAATGTGAACATAATTACTTGGTTTTTTTTGCTCAGAAACAAGGACTATGGTAAGTTTCAAAGGATTTTTTTTACATATTGTTTATCCATATACTAATGAACTAGTCTCTTCCATTTTGCTTTTACAAGCAAATGCTATGATATGATAAATGTTGCCTCTGAAATCAAACACCCTGTTTAAAAAAGAAATTAAACAAAGAAGTTGTAGAAGTCATCACAAAAAGTCTTATAAACGTTACGGATAGAAAGGACTGAAAACTGCAGTTGGCAATTGGGAAGAGGGCAGCTGGATAAATATTTCTTAAGGATCTGAAGCTCAGAGATTCAGCCTTCCATCACATGCATTGGCATTTATTTTAATATTATTTTCTCCCCTTTCGCTGATTTTGCATGAAGGTTTTGGGGAAGTCTTTTGGATCTCTGTCCCATTTTCACAATAGTCAACAATTTCAGTGCCATAGCCAGACATGGTGCATGTTTTAAAATAATTTGTTGGGAAAATTCAGACAGGTTAAGAAGTTGGCACAGGTTTCTTCAATCATGTGGTGTACTCTACACATCTAGGAGAGACCCAATGCCAACTTCTATTTGACTGTGAATTTACACCTTCATTCTGGCTCCTAGTTAGTTAAGTTACATCAGTTTAAGCTCACTCACACATTGGTAAAGTGTTATTAGAGAGAAAGCCGTGCTAGTCTATATACTATCAAAAACAAAACAAAAAAACAGTCAAGTAGCACTTGAAAGACTAACAAAATAATTTATTTGGTGAGCTTTCGTGAAGAAGTGGGTCTGTCCCATGAAAGCTCACCAAATAAATTATTTTGTTAGTCTTTAAAGTGCTACTTGACTGCTTTTGTGTTTTGATTAGTAAAGTGAGTGCAAGCTGCTGTAATGAAGTGTGAGCATGAGTAAGAGAATCGAATATACATATGACATCTGAATTTGCCATAGGCATATTTACTGCAGGATAGTTACAGAGGGGCAACCATGATAGTCTGTATCTTCACAAAACAAATCAGCAGTCCTGTAGCACTTTAAAGACTAACAATATAATTTATTATGTGGTGAGCTTTCCTGGGGCAGACCCACTCCTTCACACCTGGAAGTAGTGAACTGGCAAGACAAATGTATAAACAGAGACAGAAACCAAACCAAACCAACAACCCCCCAAAAAAGGGATAGGTTCTCAACCTGGAACATTTCTGGTGCTGCTGATTTTGTTGACCTGAGATGACTAGAAGCACTGAGGCTACATCTACACTAAAGCCTAGATCAGTCCACCGTTGATCAAAGCATTGCACTAAAACACACAGACATACACATTAAGTTGGACACTGGAAAAACAGTTGAAAGACTTTGCACAATGCCCAGCAGCTGTGAAGATTAGCTAAAACCCACCAAATCGACTGCAAATCACTCACTCCCCAGTCCACCCTAACTAAGGGAAGATGTCAGGAGGCACTCTCCCAGTGACTCCCCCACTCCACCCGCTGGTGTAAAGCCCATGGAAACTCAACTTAAGGTTATCCATGTAGTTGGAGTTCTGTAGCTAAGACTATCTGCACTACCGCAGAAAGTTGACTTAAGATTGATTCACTGTTGGCACTTTTCAGGAGCTGGAAATCTGCTGGTTGGGTTTTATGTATTTTTAAGGTACCAAAAGGGAATGCTTATGCCTTGAATTTAGTCCATTCCAGAGGATCAGGCAGTAAACATCACTGTATGTTTGTAATCAGTTAGCAGTGATTTATTCCATCGTCATGAATTTTTCATATTTTTTCAGGGAAAGAAAGTCTTTGCAAGACTTCATGAGTCAAGCCTCTACCTTTGCTGATGTCAAATTAATGCAAAGTCTAAGAACCTTCTACGTTTTGGAGAAATTTTAAACCAGATCAGGATCTCAACTCCATAACTTGGCTCTCAAGAGCTCAGATGCTTTTGGAAAATTGCTCATTAGTCAATATTCAATGGGGTGAGTTAGAGAGCTTGGCAAAACTTGTAGAATAATTAGTTTATTTGATGAAAGGTGCAGTTTTGGTTGCCCCAAAAATAGTCACAAATTTGATACAAATAATAATGGGCACTTACAAGATGAACAGGAGGTGGAGGCAGTATGGACGGTACCTGTTCCCTCTTATATTCTTTAGCCTAATGATTAGGCCTCTCCAGGCCCACTGATGGGGTGAGTGGCTAAAGGGGGCAATTGCCTCTGGGTCTGGTGATTCAAAGGGGCCTGGGGTTCCCAGCCACCATAGCTGCTACTCTGGCAATGGCAGGGGCCACAGCCCTGGCCATGGATAGCAGCCAGTCACTAGGAGGCACAGAGAGCTCGAGACCACCTTCCTACTTATATTAGCTTTTAATATGTCATTTTATGGTCCTGGACAGCACCTTCCACTACTCTGGAAGTGCCACTGAAGAGGCTGAGCCCCTCTTGCAGAGTGAACACGGTGTGGCGAAGAAGTACAGTCGTTATTCACAAGAGCCAACATGGCAGCTGCCAAAAATAACGGTGTCAATTATTTCACATCCTTTCAAAAAGTGTTGCCAGGAATCACACCATGAAATGCCAGCCTCTAGCAATTAGAAGCATCGCAAAGCTTCCTTCCAGTAATGAGATCACATAAATGTCAGTGGAATAGTGAAAGGCAAAATATGGCCATTAGCACGTATTGATCTTTGGCAGCCATCCATGCGTGTTCAAACAGCATTGCTGTAGCTCTTCTTTGGAATGACAAGGTGGAAGGTGAGGACTGCTCACCTGATGTTTTTTATTTGCAAAACAAACACGAACTAAAACAGTCTCTGACTATGACCCTGATGGGGAAAGATGAATGTGCTATCTGATAGCCGAGAACTAACTGCTCAGTATCTCAAATCAAATTGTCACAAGAACAGCTGTTAACTGTAGGGTTGCCAACCCTCCCAGATTAGCCAGGAGGCTACTAGAATAAGCAAGATCTGGGAGATCTTAATAGGCTGTTAAAAGTCTGGATGGCCAAACTGCAGAGCTAAAGCAAGCTTCATATCTTCCCTGTCCCAGCGCAGCTCCCAGGAAGTGACATGTCCCTCCAGCTCGTAGGTACAGGGGTAGCTCCAGGAACCGTGGCCAATGGGAGCTGCAAGGGCAGTGCACACAAGTAGGGGCACCCTGGAGTTGCCTGAGGTTAGAGCTGTCTGGCCAGACCTCATATTCCTTACCCAATCTTGCATCCCAACCCCTGAGCTCCTCACTGCACCCCAAACTCCCAGAGCCTTCAGCACACCCCCTTGCTGCATTCTGAACCCCCAAGGTCCAGCCTAGAGCCCCTCCTGCCCTCAAACACCTCCCATCTCTAGCCCCACGCCAATGACCACATCTCAGCAGGTGTCCTTGCCCCCTCCCGGACCCCAGGTTCCTGCCCAAGTCCAGTGCAAGTGAGTGAGGATTGGTGGGGGCAAGCAACGGAGAGGTTAGTGCAGCTCATGGCCTCAGGGACAGGCAGGGCCTTCTGGTTTTTGAGATTCGAAAGTTGGTGACCCTAATGTACAACTGCTCTGCTATAAATAGACATGAAATGATTGAACTGGAGAAAAGAGTGTTTGAACCTGTTCAGTGTATTCTACAGTGTCAGCTAAAGGCCACGTCATATAGCCTGCAAACTACTACAATCTAAGTATAGATTCTCAGACTGGGAGATTGATTGGTCACAAGTAAGTTAACTTGGGTTTCGCTTGAATTCCTGCTTACCTTCCAACCACAGCAATTCAGTCAGCAAGACCCCATATTTCAGGCAGCAGTTTGCTATAAGTTTCTGAATGGCTATGCGATGACACAACTGAAATGACTTTTATACAAGCTTCTCAGCCAACAGGTCTTACACAAAAGTTGCAGACTCAGTGCATTTTTGAAGCCAGAAGCATTGAAAATGAAGCCTGTTTTCTGCAATGAGCTTGGACTCCTTTCCCATGCCCCGCCTAACATGGTAATAAGGTTTTCTGACTCTAGAAGGCGTCAGTAAGAGACAGCACAGGCTATTTTGCTTTTCAGTTAGAGCTCCTATTCAAACAGAATTCAAGTGTTCTACTCAGCACACCAGGCAGTTTGCCTGTTGTGTGTCTTGTTTACTGACAGAACTTGCTGCTACTGAATTTTAAAGTTCTTGCTGCTAAGAGCTCTCACATGCAGCCTTGACCCATCTTGTCATCACTCAATCACTTTATATTCTTTAGCTCATCTCAACATGTGGCAGCACAGTGAAGGACCTCTGCTGCCTGACACACATGACTGGAGACTGGGAGGGGAAATGCCCTGCAGTTAAGGCCTCTTTTATCATCGCCGTATTTTTCCTACTTACAGATCAAAGACAACCAGGGAAATTAACACCCTAGAACACAGTCTGTTTTTCATTACGCAGCATACTTACTTGAAGTCTAAAACAGATACAGATACAAGAAAATGTGGTAATTTTTTCCCGAGTTCTGCCAAGTCCACCCCAAGAAATTGATTGCTACTTCCTATTGTAATTCTAATAGTATAGTATTTGGGGAACACTCAAAGACTTTCTATTGACTCAAAATTCCAAAAGTAGCATGTGTTTCAGTCAGACAGAAATATATACCATACTTTCTTGCCCACAGAAACAAAATTGTTCCAATATAGACAAGAAGAGGCTATGGAACACGTTGTATTTGGGAAACATAAAAACAAAGCAAAACCCAGACTCTAGCACATTTACTTTCTTGACTACTTATCCCTAGCTGTGTCTACACGTGCACGCTACTTCGAAGTAGCGGCACTAACTTCGAAATAGCACCCGTTGCGGCTACACGCGTCGGGCGCTATTTCAAAGTTAACTTCGACGTTAGGCGGCGAGACGTCGAAGTCGCTAACCTCATGAGGGGATCGGAATAGCGCCCTACTTCGACGTTCAACGTCGAAGTAGGGACCGTGTAGACGATCTGCGTCCCGCAACGTCGAAATTGCAGGGTCCTCCATGGCGGCCATCAGCTGGGGGGTTGAGAGATGCTCTCTCTCCAACCCCTGCGGGGCTCTATGGTCACCGTGGGCAGCAGCCCTTAGCCCAGGGCTTCTGGCTGCTGCTGCGGCAGCTGGGGATCCATGCTGCAGGCACAGGGTCTGCAACCAGTTGTCGGCTCTGTGTATCTTGTGCTGTTTAGTGCAACTGTGTCTGGGAGGGGCCCTTTAAGGGAGCGGCTTGCTGTTGAGTCCGCCCTGTGACTCTGTCTGCAGCTGTGCCTGGCACCCTTATTTCGATGTGTGCTACTTTGGTGTGTAGACGTTCCCTCGCAGCGCCTATTTCGATGTGGTGCCGCGCAACGTCGAAGTTGAACATCGACGTTGCCAGCCCTGGAGGACGTGTAGACGTTATTCATCGAAATAGCCTATTTCGATGTTGCTACATCGAAATAAGCTATTTCGATGTTGGCTTCACGTGTAGACGTAGCCCCTGTGAATAAGGGTAAAGAAGTTCCAAAAATGGGCTTTCTAGTCTTTTAAATATTTCAAGTAAGATAGAGGAATTTGGTAGTACACATACCACCTTGAACAGTCTATTCACTCTTGCTACTTTTACTATGAATCATTGAAATTACAGATGGACCAAGCAGTAAAATGTGGATGTGGATTTCGAAGCCCAGTTTCTGCAGTGCTCAGATAGGGGTGAGCTCAGATCTAAGTACAGAATAATCTGTTTACACAATAATTAGAGCACACCTTATACCCAGAGCAGTAACTCTAAATTGAGATTGCTAATTTTACATTGAATTTAAATACTACCTGACAGCTATTGTACTTACAGGAATAGTGATGATTAAAATAGTGAATAGTATGGAGTTTCAGCCGGTAAATTCATAAGTAAATCAATATTTAGTAAGGTTAAACTGGCTCTGGTTAAGAGATGGCACATCACTTCAAGAGAAGCTTGTACCTCAAGGAAGTATTCTGACCTACTCCTTTCCCAGTTTTAGTGGCTTTGCTCTCGAGGTTGGCCTGGCGTAGGGCCAGAGCCAAGACTACATTCAGGACCCATTATCCTACTTCATCCCTCATGTATCAGACACAGAGCCCCTGCTTTCCTCTCCTTGCATGAGCCAAGCGATGAGGAGGCTGTACAGGGAATATCTACATATCACTTCTTGCTTTGGTGTGTTAGACCGAGGCATGATCTAGCCCTTGATATTAACTTCTGCCTCAAAACCTTTAACTTAAAACCCTTCCCCCCAGTGACAGAAATGTCAGCATGATTAATGGAATCAATCAGAACTCACCATGCCCTCAAAGCATCCTGATCAATGGCTGTTCTCAGCCACAGTCAGGCAGGCTGCTCTTATATAGTGTACTGCTAGAGTGACCTCCCGCCCCAGAATTAAAAGGAACACACTCCACTGCAAAAACTTTTAACCACTTAAGTCTTCTTGAGTTATAGGTTGACAAAAGTAATGTTTTCAGATTTATGTTTCAGTTAGGCTTTAAAAAAAAGATTAAAAAAAGAATCTAGCTCACAGCTTCTCACGGAAGTAGCTTAACTCCTTCTCCTAGCTGGAAAAATTATAAAATGGACAAATGTTTAATGAATAAATAACAACTGTGCATAAAGAAATATCATTAGTGATATGTGAACCTCCAACAGTTTGACAATTTAGTTTAGCTTGGCATCAGAAAGTGCAGTTGCTTATTCATAAGCTCTTGGAACTATCTGATTCTCTCACACCTTTATAGTCAGAAGACCTGGAAAACCAATTTTTAAAAAACGAGATTGCCAACATTTCTTAACCAGAAACCCTGACATAGTGGTTTCACTCTCTATTTCCTTATTTCTCATTTAAATACTGGATGAAACCAGGTCATGCAATGAGGGGGAAAAAAGAGCAAACACAACTTAATACTGTTAAAACAAGCTTCTCGTAACATCAGAAGTGGTTTGTTTTGAGCTTTTGGGTGAATTTTCAAGTCAGTTTTTAAAAAATATTTAACACAAGGATACCTGTGCAGTTTTGTTCTACAATATACTTGCAATTTTGGTTTGTAGCAAAATAAACAAAAGCAGTTGTGTTAATTAATGGAATGAGTAACTGAACTTCAAAGATGTTTTAAATTTTATTTGTAATGTTTGATTGCAAACACTTGGACAGTTTTATACCCAGAGGTATAAAAAGTTTCAATCACATGATTTTTGAGAGACTGCTTAACTCATTTACCATGGCGTTATCTGTCATGACTTCTGTGTAACACTGCACCTCTGATCTAGGGATCATAAAGCATGAGTGTCTGTTTCCTGTGATGAAGGAGATAGTTCCAATGGACAAATATGAGGTGTGGCAGGGTGGGGCCAGGAGAGGGGAGGCAGGAGTAAAAAGAGCAGAGACAGGGCTGGCAACCAAAGTGGAAGCAGCTGAGGAGTAGGCTGCCCTAAATCAATCAGGGCCAGCTGATCCCACTCAGGGCTACCTTTATAAACTCTCCTCCACGCAGGGCAAAGGGAGGGTGGTCAAGGAGAGTGTGAGATGAGTGAGGAGAAGGAAGGAGACTGAGAGGAACACCTGGGGCCATGAAAGAAGAGAGGTGCCTCAGTAACCCAGGGAGCTGCACTGCCCCAACCCAGGGGGGGCTTTGAGCCCCACTAGAGACTTCGAGGAACTGGTCAGCTGAAGGAGACAAAATAAGGGGGGGTCTTGCTGCCACGGCTACCATTAGAGGAAGGTGGTACCAGGGAGAAGCGTCTGGGGGAAGTGGCCCAGGGAGAGGAGCTGCAGGGGCCAGGGCAAAGGGAGTCAGCCCTCCTGGGTAGTGGCTGTCCAGAGTCTCTGGGTCAGAACCTGGAGCGAGTGGGTGGGGACTGGGTTCCCCCCCAGACTGTCCCTGTCCCAACAAGGGTAATAGGGTTCATATGGTGGGGCCAGTGGACTAAACAGAGGACCTGGGGTCCAGGAATGAGACTGACTCTGCCACAGAGGCCACTCACCATTACAGGCAGATTGCCACAGTGAATGGAGGATTGATTACATATGATTCTCTCCCAAATGCATGTCCATTACATTTTCCCCCACCACACAGCAACAGGAGTTTGACTTTTAAACAGGTCTCTATATTGCCTCTTCGAACAAACCAAGCACAAGCTACAAACAAGTTGGAAACAAAGTGAGCACTTCTACAGGCACAAACGCTCCTGTGTTTGACTAAGTTAGTGTTTTGCACATGTGCTGGGTGTTCATGTAGTTCTGGGAGTCAAAAGTTAATCAGTCACATGTGAACATTTGGCCCTGAATGACAGGGATGCTCATTCTTTTTACAAACAAATGTAATATAAGAAACCCAATGTGCAAGGTGACCATCCATCCCATTTCTGGTGGGACAACCCCATAAATCAGGTGCCAGGAAGGTGTCCTGATTTATTTTCAGAACAGGCCTAATTGCCCCTTATTTGCAGGGAGAGTGGCTACCACCCAGTTCCTGCCATGCACTGGCATGTCTGGCACCTGGTTCCTGGCTGCCCACCACTTATAGGAACCAGGAGCTGGACTGGCACAGCTGTCCCTGGCTCCAAGGGGCTGCTGGGAGCCAGGAGCCAGACTGGAGTGGCTGTGCCTGGCTCCTGGCTCCCAACTGCTCGTGGAAGCCGGACTTGTGCAGCTGCTGCCTGGCTCCCCAAGGTGCAGGAAGCTGGGACCCCACCCACACAGCTGCCACCCAGTTCCCAGCACCTCAGTGGCGTTGATAGGAGCCACCTGTCCCCCAACACCCCCATATCTCCATGTTGCATATTTGGGATCGGGGGATATGATCATCCTACCAATGTAATCTAAAACTAATTGTTTAACTTTACTTCATAAGGTCCCACTTTCTTCTCTTTTAGACAGTATATAATGCCTACCACATCCTCTGTATTCCTCCTCCTTGAGGTTAAAAGCCCTCTGTTTTCCTTTTTCTGCTAGTATTTAGGGTTACTTTCTCTTAAGCCTGAGATGCTGTTCAATAGCCAGAAAACAAAAAGGTGATTAAGTGTCACATCTTGAGTCATTTATGATCAGGTCTATTTTAAATGCACAGACTGATGCAGAATGAGCTTCTGCACAGTGGAAACTGTATTCAAGAGCTCGGAGCCCTTTCCAGCTCTCTTTGCATCTTTTAATTAAGTTTGTATGATGTGTCTATCATAAACGTTGAGTTTTTCACTGCTGCTTCTGTTGTTTCCTGGTTTGGGACAGAGTAGAATTCACTTTCCCCTGGCCTCTGCATTCTACTAGGAAACCTGAAACATTCCACAATAATGTTTGGCTTTGATGTGCAGAGCTCTGTTAATATGTTTTGCAGGTGCTCTAAATTTTTATCGCCTGGTGTCTGAGGTTGTAACAAACTCCTTAAGAGAGAATAGTAACAGAGAGGTAGACCTGTTAGTCTGTACTCCAACAAAACAAAGCAGCAGAAATGTAGCACTTTAAAGACTATAAAGTGCTACGTTTCTGCTGCTATGTTTCCTTAAGAGAGAATAGGTTTTACTGCTGCAGACACTCAGGTAAATTGCTGTCTTTTTGTCCATTATCTGCAATCTAATTTGCAAGAAAACAATACCCAATCTTTCCACAGATTCCTGCATTAAACTCTTCAAGTTTCCTAGGCATTGCCATTCCGATGTTCTTTTTTGCCACCAGTTTTGTAAGGGGCACTCCCTGCATAGGTGTCAGAGGGGTAGCTGAGTTCGTCTGTGTCTTCAAAAACAAAAGAAGTCTTGCGGCACCTTATAGACTAACATATATTTTGGAGCATAAGCTTTCGTGGGAAAAGAACTGCTGGAACATAAGCTTTCATGGGCAAAGACCCACTTGGTCAGATGCAAAGGGAAATTGCTCCACTTACAGTACTGAAGTGTGGGAATGTGCTGCTTTATTTAACTCTATACAGAGTTGTGGGAAAAACACACACTGACTAAAACAACAAATAGGGGAGGGGTGGAGCATGACTCCAACTTATAATACTCTGAACAATGCAGTTAACCCCTTGATGACCACTTTACTACAGTAATAATAATACTGAAGAGGGCCCTTTACAAATTTTAAAAATTAGGGGTTGTGACATTGCAGCCCCCTATTTATGAAAAATATGCATAAGAATATGACATAATTTGAATATGCTTTTTGCAAAATATTGCAAGTAACCTTCCACTGGAAAGTTTGTAATCCCCTGAACATGTATATTTTATTTGCATCAAAGGGGTAGCCCTATTAGTCTGTATCCGCAAAAATGAGAAGTCCTGTGGCACCTTATAGATTAAACAGATTTATTGCAGGGTGAGCTTTCATGGGCAAAGACCTGCTTTGTCAGATGCAGCCTTTCAGTATCTGAAGATACGACTGCTGATTGTGGATGTATTACCAGTGTGTTCGTGTTGAGAAAAGCCTATTTTTAGCCCAGCAGGAACAACAATGAAAGGCCAGACACAGAGCAAATAGCTCATTAGCAAGAGGCAACCCATGTGGTCTTCCTGCATAGGTTGCTACAGCCCGGTGACCAACCTGCGTGTGTGTGTGTGTGTGTGTTGGGGGGGGGGGGTGTCTCTCGCTCCCAGCACTGTCCAAGCATCTTCCATTGACTGGGAACAGGCCAAAGGAACCATGCAGACCACATAGGCATTGACAGCAGTACAGTAAACGGAGATCCTCTTCTCCTCCCCTCAAGGGGTTGCACATTGAGGTTCCTGCATTCAACTAGCCACTGTTTGCAGGAGCTTGCCTGAGCCCCTGCCTCCCACCTGCAGCCTGTACCCCTATCTTCTTGTCAGCTGTGACTCTGCACGCAAACTCCTTCCCAGAGCCCACCTGCCTCACCTCCTCCTGCATCTCAACACTCTGCCCCAGCCTGGAGCCCCCTTTGGCATCCAGAGTGTTGCGGTGCAGGAGACAGTAAGGGGTGCAAGCTCTGGGAGGGAGTTTGGGTGAAGGAAAAGGCTTCAAACTGGAGCAAACTCCCTCCCATAGCCCACACTCCTTACCCCCTCCTGCACCCCAACACTCTGCTTCAACCTAGAGCCCCCTCTTGCATTCAACTCCTTCCCAGAGCCTGGAACCTTCATACCCTCCTGCACCCTAGCTCTGGCTAGACGCAAATGAGGGAGGGTCCAGGCCAGTGAGTGAGTGTGTGTTGGGAGTGGAGCAGGTGAGGATTTGGGAAGGGGTAGATCCTGGGTTGCCCTGAATCAATGGTTCTCTAAAACTTTTTGTCTCCTGGCCACCGTGCTCAGTGCAAACCTTCCACAGACACAGCTGACGGGGACAGCCAGCCAGCCACCCATGCTGATAAAATGCATGTGCTTATCTCTAAATACCTTAAATATTAAATAATTCATATTACTGTACTGGAGCATAAAAATGCAGATACACAGCCGGAATATGGGGGCATGAGAGATGGCAAGGGGGAGTGGGTCATGAGCCCACAGCTTACCTGCAAGATGGTCGTGGACCACTAGGGCTGCGCCCACACAGCAAAGTTATTTTGCGATAACTTTGTGAGGCTCTATACTATACACATGCTATTGTGAAAGAGTGGGAACATTATTTTCAATTTTGTAAACCTAATTGCAGGAGGAATAATGCCTATTTTGAAATAGGTGCTGTTAAGACCCGGAATAGCACTACTTTGAATTAAGCCATAATGGCGTCCAATGGCACTATTTTGAAATAGGCACTATGTGTCTGCACATGCTATACCAAAACAGCTGAGTGCCATTGCTTCCGGAATGGCTTATTTTGAAATAATGGTGATATGTAGATATAGCCTAGTTGCCCACAGACCACACTTTGAGAACTGCTGCCCTAAATTCAGGTTGCACGCCTCTGTGCCAGAAAGATGTGTCCATGTCACCTACCTCTGGAATCTGTCTTGAATTTTATACTCTTGCACAGGAGCGTGGGGCAGTGTTCCTCCTAATTTTTCCATCAATGTGTGGAATAAATTTTGTTATATGCACCAAGGCATGTGTAGAAGTGCACCAACAACAGAAACACATGCTGCCCACTGAGAGTGGCTGTGGGCGCTCTGCTAATCACGTGGGTGATACCTGAATCTCTCCTGGGCAACTGCCCAAGTGCTCAGCTTGCAGGGAACTGTGTATGGAACTGAATAAAGGTTTCCCACCTTAGGGAAATTCTATGTGTAGTAAACCTTGGAATTACATGGGGGTTGCATTCTTGCAACCCCTGCATAACTCAAATTTTCACACAAGTCGAGGGGAGGCAGGAACCAGGCTACAGCCTGGTTTCTGACTTCCCTGGGCTGGCAGGAGCGGGGAAACTGACCAGCCCACTAGGGCTGGTCAGTTTCATGGCTCCCAGAATGGTGGGGAGCCAGGAACCAGGCTGCTGCTTGGTTTCCACCTCCCCACTGCTTGCAGGACCCAGGAAACTGACTGGCACATGGCTGGTCAGTTTCCTGGGTTCCACAAGTAGCGGGGAGCTGGGAACCAGGCTACTTGGTTCCCAGGTCCTGTTGCTTATGAGACTTGCCAGGAAACTGCCCCCTGGTTTCTAGCTCCCCTGCATTTGCATAGCTGGGAAACTGACCAGGGCAGCATCCTTGGTCAGTTTCCTGGCTCCAGCCAGTGGCAGGGAGCCAGGAACCAGGGGTATCCTGGCTCCTGGCTCCCCTCCATTCCTTGGTTTCCCACTCCTGTTGGGGCGGCAGTTGCATTAACCCGAGACGTGCAAATTGGCTGCGTGTATCTCTAGGGTTTACTGTAAGGTAAAAGAAGTAATCAATTATTGTTTTCAGCTGGCTTTACAGACTGCCTCCAGACCCCAAGGGGATACATGAAAAGAGTCAGAAACAGAAGAGCTGTAAGGACAGGTAGAGGAGAACTGCTGGACCCAGGTCAGAAAGGACATCTCTGGCCTGAGGAGGACTTCACCTGAAATAAGGACTAGGGTGAGAAGTTATGATTTGCAGTAAGTTCTTTCAGTGCATTAGGCTTAGCTGGTTGTTTTGCCTGGTTTTGCTTATTAACTTGCTTTGATTCATCTGCTATCACTTGCACCCACTTAAATCCTACTTTATATACTTAATAAAATCACATTTGTTTATTAATAAGCCCAGTGTAGATAATTGTTACTGGGGGAAAGGACAACCGCCGTGTACCTCTCTCTCTCTTTCAGTGGTAAAAGGGATGAACAAGTTATGAGCTTGAGTGGCTGTGCACTTGGGTGCTGTGGCCCATCCATCCATCCACTGAGCCTTCCCAGAGTGGAGTGGATTTCAGAGTCTGTGTAACTCTGCTATGACCCCCCAACTCTGTGCCACTGATGGAGCAGACCAGAGTGTCTGACTCTGCAGGAGAAGCTGGAGCAGGGCGGGGGGGGACCCCAGAGGGAAGATAGGGTGACTCGGTAGTATTTTCAGCACATCAAGTGATGGCCTCAAGGGGATCTCTGTGACTGAACCCATCACAATGGGGTTGTTAAATATTGGACTTAGCTATTACTGTGAACTTTCCCAGATAAAATTGCCAGCAATATCTTGGAAGGATGGGTTCTTTAACCATAGCTTTTCTTCCTGAGCATCACTTAACCAGCAAGCAACACAAAACAAAACAAAAAACAAAACAACTCCCCACCTCCAAAATAAAAAACAAGCCCTGAAAAATATCACATATAAACATCAGAAACCATACTCTAACTGATGTCTAAGCATCCCTATAAGTTTGTGAAATTCATTTTAATACTACAATTCAGTGTTTCCCAAAGTGTGGTATGCATCCCACCGGTGGTACACAAAAGGATTTCAAGGGAGTATGCAGCAGAAAATAAATTACAAAAATAAATTGCTAAAAGTCATGAGATAATCACTGGGATGGCACTGGGAGAGGTGTACACCAATAAGGCTGACATCCGGAAAGGAGTACGCAAATGTTTTAAGCTTGGGAAACACTGTGACAGTTAATGATGTGTGTATACAAAATATGAGTATAAAGAACTAGAAGAGATACCATCATGAACTTCACTTTGAGCTATATGCCAAGAGTTTTTTAGGGTCCAAAATACTCTATCATTTACAGCAACATTACATCCAATTCACACTGGCCAGGCACTATTATGACCACTTTTAATACTGCCATATAATCAGATAGCATTTAGGTGGCATAAGCAGCACAAACTGATACAAAGGCAGTCCTTTAATACTGTGCTTAAGTGTCTTTGCCAAAGGAACATCTACAATAAAACACTCCAGAAGACCATAATTCCCTACTATCCAATCAGACAAATCTTGCTTTCTTAGCTCAGGTGAGCAGTCCCATTGTCTTCAGTGTTCGTTTAGCATGACTTCAAATACATCATAATAGCTTTTAACAACCATCCAAAAGTTAGCACACTGAATACTAAGGACAAATGAAGGTTCATTTGATGCTTTGCAGAATATTTTCAGACACTTCTGCTAGTGTCATGTATGCTATATGACTCTTGTCCCAAAAGTTCCAGTGTAGGATCCAAAGAGAAATACTTGCGTGGGGATTTGTGAGGTCTATAATCTTGAACATTCCAAAGTAAGCCTAGTTTAAGGCTGTCTTTTGCCACTAAGATAAGTTGCTAACATTCTAGGAAACTAATACAAGGAGAAAAAAAACCAAATCATTGTTTACTCACCAGCCTTCTCTTTTTCTGAAGTAACTGGCATAGCCTAAAAAAAGAAGAAGGGTTGCATTTAAAAAAAGGTGACAAAATTAACTCAAGGATATCACTATTGTTGATTTATCTAGATTGTGATAGTGTCCAAAGGCTCTGGATGGAACTGAGGCTTCTCTGTCATAGGCACTCACCAATCACACACCGAGATATAATCCCTGTCGCAAATGGCTTAAGCAGTCATGTGAAGAAAAAAAAAAGGGATGAAACAAATCAGTGGAGAATAACAACAAGGGAGAATGAAGGAAAATGATAAGACCATAGCATGATTGTACATAGACATCACCACCAATGTAGTAAATGATCTGTAAAAATTAAAGTGTCACAGAGAGATGCAATAGGGAATGACTGCTCCTGAAGGACAGAGTAGTGAAAACTGCACAGCTGAAAAATTGTGGATAAAATGCTCAAGTCCCTCACACACACAAGTCAACAGATATTCTGCTAAGGACTCCACTCGAAACAAGTTCAAGCCCAAACATAAGATTTCTCCATAACCTGTTGGTTTCTTTCTTCTTTAAAACACTTTTCAGTAGAAATAAAAGGGTTGTTGCTGATGATTTTCCAGAATATAAGATTTACAGACTAGTTTGCTGCTTCTTCTCTCTCATACCTTAACACAGAATTATGAACTCCACCTCCCCCCGCCACTCAAAATAGGGCCATGATTTGATTGTTTTTAATATCACCATACAGGCTGAACCTCTCTAGCACAGCAACATCTGTAAACTGGCTTGATTTTGGTTAGCCAGATGACCATCTATCATGGATGTGGCTAAGTTTTCCATGGTCCCATAAAGTTTGTTTACAGCCCCCAGTCCTGGCTCTCAGTGTTCTGTGCTGTTATTTAGCTGCACTTTATCCCTAAATGTCTTCTAAGATCCCAGTAAGGAGTGGAAGTGTTGGTAATGCTGCTAGACCTCCAGACGATATTCATCACCACTCAGGTCCCAAGAGCGCTGGACTAGAGAGGTTCAACTTGTAGTATCATCTGCCTTTAATTATGTCTATCTTTTTAAAAAACAGAAACAGCTTTAAGACCGTCTTAGATATTACAAGACAAAGATGAGTTAGTTATTGAATTTAGAGATCCATTCAGAGCATATATTCCTCCAAGAATCCTCAAGTTAGGGAGATATTTCCCCATCTCCTTCACACATCTTTATGGGGCTGGATACTACAGTTCCAACTCAAGAGAAAAATCATACTCAAGCCAATCAGAGTGGTTGCTTGAGTCAGGACTTCAGGATTGGGGCTGAGATGTTTTGCCAGTATCTCAGTATTGGAATGAAAGATCTACTTTTTCAAAAGTGGGTGGGCACTGGGGAGAAGCCAGCTTGATATTTGCAGTCTGAATGTCTGCTTATTGAGATACTTTGAAGTATAGCTAAAGCCTTAGCTGGTTTTGAAAATCCCATCCTTACATTTATTTTCTATTTCACTATATTTTTGATATGACTTCCTGGGTTGGTCTTAAAGAGCCATTTTCTCTGCATACAAAAATTATTTACATATAACAGTAACAGTCATCTGCTAAATTGCAGAGTTGTGTGAGAACATTTCTGATTCACTGTTGATTGTCTCACCTGCAGCCCGCCCACCGGACTACCTGCACTGGGTCTTACTTCCAACATAGCAAAACACCGAACAGCTTCAATTAGACACAATTTTCAACAGCAGCAGCAGCAGCAGCAGCAGCAGCAGCAGCAACAATGAGCACCACCACCAGCCAGGTAAAGGTTTCTTTTTTGTCTGTACAAAAATAGTGTTTCAGAACAGCCACTACCTGAATTTGCTCCAGTGCCACAGTCAATACATTATCTCATGTTCTATCATAGATAGAAATTGGGCCAGGACTCCACCCGGGGAGTGCAATGGTTTTAAGCACATCAGCAGAAGGTGCTGGAGATGGTTGTAATCCAGGGTTACATGTAACCCATGGGACTTTATACTAACTGTTAATTAATTATTAAAATATCAATTAATCATTTAATAATCCTTCCTAAATTCTGTACAAGAAAACCCTTAATATAAAGTGCCACCATTATTCTGAGTATTTTTCCAGCTTACTTTTAGGTCTTCTAAGCAATGGGAATCCACAAATCATCTTATTTTATTATCTGTACTATGATATCGCCTAAGAAACAATCAAACTTCAGGCCTCCATTCTGCTAGGCATTGTATAGACACATGAAAACAATCTCTTCTTTACAGAGCTTATAAACTACTCTGTAAAAATTATTAGTCCTGCACCTGAGGGTAATAATTGTCTTATATTTTTGAGTTATAGCTAGGGCACCAGAATGTATGGAAAGGCACACTTTGAACATTCCTACGTACTATGCCTAAATAGATACATATCTCATAGAAGTCTTCAGGTAAACGAAAGACACGCACAGGCTGGCGCTGTGGTGGGAGGAGGAGGTAACGTTTGTCTTTCTTTGTGAAATATTCTACGATTGCAAAGGAAATATTTTCTGATCTTCAGAATTTTCAATTTCTGAAATTCATCTTCATTATTTTAATAACTCCCTGTTATCACCCTAAACCATCCTTGATATTTCCTTTGGATATTTGTATGCAATCGTTACATTCCTCTTTTTCTGAAATTATTTCCATCTAAATTAACCCACCAGTTGACATATTCCTTCTAATATGTGTATGCATGTGATGAATGAATTTCTGCCAGAGCTCAAAACAAAGACTATGGTCATTGTCTTTTCTACTTCCACTCTCCATACACATTAAGGGAAGAGAGGCCAGCATGACCATCTAGTCTGATCACGAGCATAACTCAGGCCTAAGGCTGACAGCTGTCTAATCACACAAACCTAAACATCTTTGCCCCACTTCTATTTCACCCCTTCTCTGAGGCCCACTGCCACTCACTCCATCTCCTCCCTACCGCCATTTCTTGCTCTCCCCAGCCCTCATTTTTTCCAAGATGGGGCAGGGGTTGGAATGTAGCAGGGGTGTGGGGGACAGTCTGGGGTCTAGGGATCTGGAGTGTGGGAGGGGGCTCTGGGTGGAGCCTGGGGCAGGAGCTGAAGGTACAGGAGTGGGAGCGGGCTCTGGGAGGGACTTTGGGTGGGTGGAGGCTAATGGCTATGGGGTAGGAGATTGGGGTGCAGGAGGGATTCAGGGTACAGGCTCTGGCTAGGTGGCTGGTAGCTCAGGTGTCTCCGAATCCAGGCAGTGGTGCAGCAAGACTAAGGCAGGTTTCCTGCTTGTCTTAGTCTTGCACCTGGAAGTGGCTGGCACAACCCTTCCTGTGGCCCCCGGGTGAGGTAGCGGGATAGCTCCATATGCTGCCCGTATGTTCTGTCACCACTCTTGCAGTTCTCATTCACCACGGCTCCTGGCCAATAGGAGCTATGAGGCTGTCACTGAGGGCAGGGACAGTCCATGGAGACCCTCTATCCTCATGCCTAGGGACTGCAGGGAGGGATGTGACAGCCACTTCTAGGAGCAACAGAGGGACAGACCTGCTGTGCTGCTCGATATTTTTTTTTTTAGCAGCTGATATCCTAGTTTGGCTTCAGGATCCTCTGGGAGATTAAGCCCTTTTCTGGGAGACGACCAGCAAAACCGAGAATTTTATTTGTCAATCCTACCTAGGCCATAGAATTTCACAATGTGCTTCCTGCATTACTCTTCCAATGTCTGATTGAATCACACAACCTACCTTTCAGAAAGGCAGCCCTCACATTCATTTAATTCTCTGGATTCACTACCATGTTTCCTCTATCAGAAAGCATGAGTGTGGAAGAGTGGAAAGGAGAGAAGATGCAGTGGAGGCCTGTGTGTGTGCTGGGGGTGGGAATGAACAATAGGTAATTAAGGCCCTTCCTTGTTTGTTGAGTTTAAAAAATTCTCAGGAATTTATCAGTGTTTATTTTCTTAAAAGTGTTGAAAAATCAAAAAACCCCGAAAATGAACCGTGATGGCCCAGCACCCCCTCTGTTCTGCTGCCCCACTGCACAGAGGAAGCAGACGGGGGGCGTACTCTAAGACTATGGTTACACTAGTGCGTTTTACCAACAAAACACTAGTGTTGTTGACAAAACTGGTGGAATGTGCACACACAAAATGAGTTTTGTTGACAGTTTGGTTTTTGTGTATGACCTCACTCTGTCACTGGAAGTTTTGTTGGGAAATCTCTTCCAACAGCGACTTCTGTCCACAGAGAACTGCAGTGTAACTGTAGCCTGAAAGGCTACACTATGGCGATAAGGTCAGCACTAACACAGTGCATCTTTCAGCCTCTGCATGCAGATTCCCTGACATCAAGCAACTACTCCCTGGAGAGCTGGTTCCTGTCCTTTTACCAAGGCCTACTAAAGGGGCTTATTTTACCCATGTGGTTTCCTGGCCTATTGCCTTCCTTTCCCAGGCGAGGATCCCAAACCCAACTCTTATCCTCAGCTTCTGGCAGCCTTAATGGGAGCCCTCCACTGTTCAAAGCCCCTCTTTTTGAGAAGACTTACCGCACTCTCTAAACATTCAGGTGAGCTAGCTGAGACCTCAGGTGCCTGTTAACTCTTTTGCTGCCAGTGCGGTATATATACCCTACTCCCCCAAAGGCCTAACAGCTATTTGGTTTAGATGCTTTTGAAAATACCAGTAGAGACCAGACCGCAACTTTACATGCCTAAATAAATACCTTTGAAAATCAGACTGTGTGCTTCAGAATTTTAAAGTAAGTAGAATTCAATCTCATCCATCTGATCCCCCAACCTGCCCATAAACTGGAATAGGTAAACAGTGTAAGCAGTCTAACAGTCTTTTTCAGCAGTTGGCCTCTCAACTTGAACGAACTAGTCCAAACAAAGAATTTGTTCACTAAACTGAAATTAAAACTAATTGAGTCTAAGGCTTTCTTTGCAAAACGGAAAGTGGAAAACTTCTGCATGGAAGAACATGTATTCCATGCATGTACGTATACACACACATACACACGCCAGCACCCAGTCCATTGTAAAGACTTGAAAATAACAGTGGCACTTAATGCAGTACCTGACACAGTGTCCTACTGAGCTGACCTCAAGAGCTAAAGATATTTTCACCTGATTTTGAGTTAAAAAAGAAGTACCCTTTAACTCACTAAAATCTTAGGAGGACTCTTTGCTGAAGCATTTTTAATTAATTTAAATAATTTTAATATATTATAGTAAGTTTAGGCTCTAAAATAGGGTGCCATAATTTCAAAGTACATTTTAAACAGGCTAAATATAGTAGAGTATATTTAATTTAAATTTGAGAACCAATTTATTAAAACATTCTATAAAGTTTGGCCCTTATTTTTGAAGTACTTTGACAATCTTCTGAATGAAAAGAACTAGTTAAATGTAGTGAAATTCTATTGGATTGAATGTCTTTGCTTTTTAGTCTTGATTGATAAGGAAATAAACTAATTAGCGAATTCTGTCATGTTTCTAGTTCTCTTGCGAACAGAAGACAAAATACCAAGCTCTCTCTGGAAAATGTAAAAGAATTCAAACAGTGGTTAAATCTAGTTCCAGCAATTTCTTAGACAAGTCCACTAAGGTTGAATTTTTTGTTAACACAACTATGTATGCCACTTACTTGCTGCACAGTTGGACAACATGACTTGTTGTTACTTCGAAGAGATGCTCCCACCTCAAGTGCAGTTTTGAATGCACTAGTGACTTTCTTCAGTGATTTCCGTATGTCAAAAATGAACTGCATTCCCAAGAAATGATTTAACATTTCTGGCAAAAGAGCAATTAAATGGGATTTTCCTGGCAGGCCAGATGGGTCCGCTGTTACATCACATTATTCCTTACTTCTCACTCCTGATGGAACAAAGGAACTTCACTAATAATTTCCACATGACAGAATCACACCTTTAAAAACAGAAAGCTTCGAAGACTCTTGTATCCCTCACTACTTGTCAGGAGCAAAAGAAAAAAAAATCCACACCACTTAAAACAGCCACTTTCTTATTTTTTAAACTAACTGATATTTTGGAGCATAAGCTTTTGTGGGCAAAGACCCATCTGACGAAGCGGGTATTTGCCCATGAAAGCTTATGCTCCAAAATATCTATTAGTGTATAAGGTGCCACAGGACTTCTTGTTGTTGTCAAAGATACAGAGTAGCACAGCTACCTCTCTGATGCTTTATTATTTTTGTTAATCCATTTTAAAATTTAACTTCAGAGAACACAAAGAAAAAAAGACTGTTTGGAAATGCTACCAAAGAATTAAAAGAATACAAGACTGGAAGGTACCTCTCGACTCTTTATGCTAGGATACTCCTTGCTGTCACAAGTCACCCCATCATGTACATAAAACTATCAAGTTCCATCTTAAAACTATATATGGCTTGCATAAAAACCACCTGCAAGAATATATCTCAGATTTTTTTCACCGCTGAGCATGCTATGAGCCTGGGAAAGGCTGACTTTGAAATCTCTCTTTTGGATTGTATGTAGCACATGTGTTGTATCGATTTGGGTTTCCACTCCGTTACTTTGCTACAACTGTACAGAGTGACTGAAACATGGAGGTAAAATACTGCTCTTCTGATGCAGCAGCATTTCACCCTCACTTTGCTCTTGCCTTGCATAGATGTAAATAATTACACAAAGTGCAACACAGTGGAGATCCTTTAGATTCTGACTAATCTAGGGCTGAATTGTGACCCCCAGATCCAGTCAAGTGCTAGGTGTGGTAGGTATCTGCTGTAGCTGAGGGTTGATCTACACTAGCTCTTACAGTTGACTGCAGACACGCAATTTTAGCTGTGGCAATTATGTAGCTAGAATCAACATATCTGCAGTCCATTGTAAGGTCTGTCCTCACTCAGTGAGGTCGATGGGAGCGTTTCTCCTGTTGACCTCCCTTAGTCCTCGCAAGAACAGGAGTACGGGGGGGTAACTGCTGACCCCAGAGAGATCGATTTTGTGCGTCTTTACCAGAAGCGCCAAGTTGAACTCCTGGAGATTGACCCTGAGTGGGTCGATTGGCCGGTAAGCGTAGACCTACACTGAGCTGTGGTAGAAAGAGGCTCTTTTGTATTACCCCTTTTGGCCTAAGCAGTTAGGAATAAAACAGCAAAACTGCTTCTTTGCTCACAGTTGCAAGCAACTGTCAGCCAGCACATAGCCTCAAAGCTCTCGATAGGCTTTTCTCAGGGCCACATACCCAGTCCCTGTTTTGGCTGTGCGTAGGGTTGCCATGTTTGGTAGGACGTATTCCTGGAGGTTTCATCACCGCGCATTATCTTGAAGTTTTAATTCCTGGAAATGCCAGGATGACCCTGGAAATGCCAGGAGTTGGGACCCCTCCCTAGCTGTGCCATTGGCTTTCTGCAGCTTTGTGCCTCGCAAAACCTCCCTGTCCAGGCAGCTCATTTTTGTGATGTTGCAGGTGCCTATGATTTGGCTGGAGACTCCTACTGTTTTTTACATTTATCCTGAATGAAGAGGATCTGTTACACCCACCCATTTTCAATGACATTTCACGCAGCTGGTAACAGTACAAGGCCTTCAAGAGCAGTGAGAGTGATAACCCAGAGCACTGGCTCCACCTGTTGGAAGCTGTAGCATTCTGAAGGGTAGCCATGGCCTCTTAGCCATGCCCTGGATACACCTTGGATAAAACCTCCTGCCTTCCCCTCCCCCCACCAACACCTCTGCTTATGGTTGAACTTGGCTAATTACAGTGAGGAAAAAAATTAGTGTGGGCCTTGGCTTCACTAGGATTTTGCACCAAGATCATTATCGTGATGTCAAAACACCTATTATGGTTTGTGGAAAGAGCCCCTAGATCGGTGCAGAGTTCGCAGCAATATTAGTAGACTTCCTTGGAAACTGGAAACACAAGCAGCTGCACAAGGGTTAACTCCTGTGCAAGTGCAACAAGCCATAGCTGGTTAAACTGTATTTTAATTAGCACAGACTATTGTAATACACCATTCATGCAGCAAGAATCAGCTACATCTTTTCATTTTCTTTATATTCTTTTATAAACCAATTCTTTACAGTCATATCAGTTATTCCAAATAGGTTTCTGAAATGTTAGGGCTCATTATGTAATTATATGTACACCAGTAGCTCCAGGCTGACATGTCTGTTTAAGTCCATAACACTTTATTTACTGAAGGAACAGAACAGGTATAGTGTAATTGGCATAACTTAAGTCACATTTTCAAAGCCAAGATGGATATTTTACAAAACCTTTCAATCTTCTCATACTCTCAGCTGTCCAGCAATTTCTCTAATACGTATTTGAAAAGATATGTTGGAGTATTTCCTTGCCAGTGATCTGACATATCTTGAGTCACAAGGCATTTTTCCAGTTTTTATACAGGATTTATTGCAATACATTTAAACTTGGCAGTGAATGCAACAGCGCCTCTATATTTTGACAGTTTTACTAAGCCCAGATGCTCCTTCCGCTATTTGTTTAAAGGAAGATACTGAGACTCCAGATAGGTGAAAGAAAGTAGTATATTTGGTGGTGTTTGGACAGTGTGCTGTAGGTAAAGGTATGAAGGCCAGTATATTTGGTGGTGTTTGGACAGTGTGCTGTAGGTAAAGGTATGAAGGAAGCACAGGTTGATGAATGAATTCAAAGGGTATACCTGCTCTTCAGTAGAAGTCCTGCAGCATGGCCAAGGGCTTGCAGGGCTCTGGCTGCAGGGATAAAATCTTGCTATGTACATATTTGAGTTCAGGCAGGAGTCTGGGCTTTGAAACTCTACAAGGAGGACAAATGTCTGAGCCCCCGTGCCAGCCTACGCCTGAACATCTACGCTACAAGTTTCAGGTGCTCAGCCAGAGCCCCACAAGCCTGAGACAATTGACCTAAACTTTGAGGGCACACGCACGCGCCAATATAAGCCCAGTCTCAGACTCAGGCTTGCACCCAACCCTCTCCTGGTTCCATTTACATACAAATCGCTCAGACTTCGACTTCTAAGGTCCAAGGAGCCCATGAGGGTAGAGGGATCAAGCCAAGTCAAGCCAGGATCTGAGCCTACTGATTTGCAGTGTAGATGCAGCCAGGTCCTGAGAAATCACCAAAAGTATCTCACAATCCCATGGGCCATTTCCTTTGTCCTCTGTGTCTCAAGAATCTCCAGTCAACTCCAGAGAAACAGAGGCAACCTCACTGCGTGTAGCCCAGCAGCTCAGTGAGTCAGTATCTAACCTGCTATTGGCTTCTGAACACCAAGCTGCAGACATGTCAGACAGTCTTCTGTGCCTGCAATAGAGACCAAACCAAAGCTGGAAGGTGTGTGGTTTCACAGACGGATGAGCACAGACAGATTTTGAGAATTCTAGTGTGAGACCAGCAAAATGAAGTCCACAATCTTATAGGTAAAAGCTCTTACATGCCTATACCCAGGCATTCCTTTTCAACCAGTGCATATAGATTTTTTGCATCTGCATAAGTGGCTAAGTAGGGCAACCCCATGTTGTCCTCCTTATTGATCACCTTCCTTGCAGATCAGTAGTGGGGAACTGCCGGCTCACCGTCTGTATCTTGACCACGGCTTGTCTGGACCCAGACCACAAGGCTCAGGGCTTCCCTCCATAGCATCCAGCCCGTGGCTAGGTTGGGGGTGCAGAGCCCTGAGCCTCATGGGTCGGATCAGGCAATCCAGGGCTAGATCCAGACTGTGGGGTCCACCCAGGAGGTGGGGGAGAGCAGGAAGCAGCTTGACACAGTGCCACTGCCGCTGGCTGCCATTCCCTCAGCAGGGGAAGCAGCAGCGGCCCTATCAGCACTGCCCAGTGGCTTCATCCTACAAAAGTTCTGAACCCCTGGCTGGTCACCCCAGACCTGCATGACAATTGTGACCCCACCAGTAGGTGCTTGTAGCCTTGCTTCAGAAGCACAGATTTAGGTACAAGGCATCAGGGACTGTAAGAGTATAAATTTTGCCTATGTGACCACTTAAACCCAAACGTACCATTCACTTGCCATACCGTACGTTTAAAGTATTCTTAAGTAGCATTTAAAGAAATAATCCTAGCCCAAAGTACATTTTTAAACCATTTTTATCCTATGTGCGGTATGAGACAGAGGAGAGTCTCAGAGGATGCTGGGCAGGCATGCTAATTTTCCATTTTCTAAATGTCATGACCTAAGTGTGAGGAAGTGTGCAGAGGTCAAAGTTTCAATGGTGCAAGTGTGAAACAACTTATATTTGAGTGATTTATATTGAGGATTTACATGGACTGTATATATGAAAGGAAAAATAATCTAGACCATATTCAGGCGATGTCTAAACTGCGGGCTTCTGTTGGGAGCCTGCCTGCTTCAGGAGTATTCTGCCGACATCTTCGTTGTCCTCGTTCCACAAGGAAGAAGGGAGATCTCAGCAGAGGGGGCTGGTTTCCAGACATTTGTCCTCGTGTGGATGGACAAAATGTCAGGAAAGCCTCTCCTGACAGAAGAGTTGGCAGGAGATAATGCAAATGCATTGCACAATTTGCATATCTTTTGCAGACAGTTCTCAGCGATCTAGACATAGCCTTATAGACTGTGGGATTCAGTCCTCAGAAGCAGAAACCCTGAAAATGATCTGGGGACCATGGTGGCTAACAAGCTGAACATGAGCTCAGGGTATGATGCTATGGCCAGAAGTGCTAATGCAATCCTTGGATGCCTGAATGGAGGAAACTCAGGTAAGAGTAGAGAGGTTATTCTACCTTTGCATTTGACACTTGTGTGACTCCTGCTGAAATACTGTGTTTGGTTCTTGTGTCAACAATTCAAGAAGAATACTGATTAACTGGAGAGGGTTCAGAAAAGACCCCCTGAGAGCAATTAAAGGGTTAGAAAACAAGCCTTATTGTGATAGACTCAAAGGGCTTAATCTATTTAGCTTAACGAAGAGAGTGTTCAGAGGTGGCTTGATTACAGTCTAAAAGGACTTACACAGGGAAGAAGCATTTTATAATGCCCTCTTCAATCTAGCAGAGAAAGATATAATATGATCTAATGGTGGGAAACAGAAACTAGACAGATCCTGACTGGAAATAAGGAATAATTTTTTAATGGTAAAAGCTACTGACCAGTTTACTAGGGCTTATAGTGGATTCTCCACCCTGGCAATTGTTAGATCAAGTCGGCACGTTATTCTAAAAGATGTGTCCTAGCAACTACTTTGGGGAAGTTCTGTGGCTTGTGTTATACAGAAGCTCAGAAGAAGATGTTCACAGTGGTCCCTTCTGGCCTTGAAATTTATGAATGTATTAGTCTGTGAATCACTGGAGTGATGTGAAAGGACTCTTGTAAGTAAGGATCAGGCTTCATACATTTTCCCCAAAGGTCAATGGATTTAATTAAATGAGTCATGATTGTTCTAGGTGAGGGGAGGTGGAGTGACCAGCAGGCAGTGCTGTGGTGGTGAGTTGACCCCACTACGATAGCTCATAGGCACCCTCTCAGGCAAGAGAAACCAAGGCTGCAATTAGCAGGCCAAATTTTTGGAGCCTGGCCAACATGGACTCTTAAATGATCTCAGCTATTTTAATCATGATCAAGAAACCTAGGACATTGGCTCATCCCTGAAAATCCTTGACGGCTTCTCAACAGTTAAATACTCCATTGTCTAGTTCCTAGTCTATAATATAACAGAGGTGTAATCTGCCTTCAGAAGACATATGTTGAGTCCCTTTGTGCCAACTGCTTTAACATCAAAGATAACTGTAAGAGTTACTCTCTGCATAGCAAATATGGAAGTGCTGCCTACGTTAGAGCAGATCTAACTGACATGAAATAACTTCAAGTTAATTCAGATCACTGTGACATTGTAAGTGTTGGTCAGTACACTAGCCTACCCAAACAATTCTTCTTGAACTCCCACGCCTTGCCATCTATCATTTACCTGGACCACCGGCTATGAGCAATAAACTTCCCAACTGGTCCATGTGGTGAGGCAGAGTGGCCGTCCAGTGACATGGAGGTGGACGAATTCCTCTGGGAGCCAGTTTGGGCTGAACTTAATCCCTCCCTGTCACCTGACTGGAAGTCAGGAGGTGGGGCCAGGACTATAAAAGCCCAGCCTGAGGGCTCCGTCCGGGCCTAGCCTCCAGAGGAACCAGAGGTCTGCTCAGCGCTCCCTGCCTGAGAGGCTGAGGACCTGATAGAATTGTAGGACCTGCAGGTGGCCACAGATGGGACTGGACCCCCCCAGACCCCAGCTGATCTTGGATTACCTGGAAACCCTAGGGGACCTGCCTGACTCCAAGGAGTGAACTCAACCCTGGCCTGCACCCCGATTCTGTCTGGAACCTGAGACCTGCAAGTGGGCATAGACTGGATTGGACTGCCTGGACTCTAGCTGGTCCTGGCACCCCTTGCAGCCCCTGGAGATCAGCCTGAACACTGGCTCCATCCTGCACCCCAAGTTTGGCCGAGGCAGCGAGACCAGCAAGTGGCAGAGGACTGGCCTGAACCACCTGGACCCCAGCTGGTCCTGGAACCCCTGAACCCCTGAGACCCCAACCAGCCGCCCACATACGCACCAAGGGGGAGAATGGAAGTGGCCCAAGGGATACTGAGGCCTGTTAAAGGGCCTCGGGTCAGTGTGTTGTGGTCTAGATCCCTGCTGACCCTCGCGGCAGAACACGCTGCTGCAAATGGGGCCCTAAACCAGGACATAGTGGAGTGGGTGGGCCTGTGTCCTGCCTGACACCCACCTGCTCAATGGCAGCTTGCTCCTCTCTGCCAATACAGGCGAAGTGCCTGCACACTCCGGAATAAGGGGACAGACTGTTTGCTGGGTTATACCTGGGCTCTCTGACCTGGGGTTTGTTTGTGGCTCCTCCCTGAACTAGGGCCTGGGCTCTTGCACTGCTGCCTATGTTTGCTGCCCTGCCCTGAGCTAGGGTCTGGGGTTTCTGAACTGCATTGTTGCTGCCCTGCCCTGAACTGGGACCTGGGCACACTGTTGGTTTGCTGCCCTGACCTGAACCAGGGACAGGCCCCCGAACTTACAGGCTGCTCACTGGGTTCATTCACTGTCTGCCGTGACCTCGGGCTAGAACCCCTGACCTGGGGCTATTTCCCCATCGCTCACCTGATGCAAGGCCAGGTGTCTGAACTATTGTCTCCCACCCACCTGAAGTAAGGCTGGGGTTAACGGACTATTGACTTGGGGGTTTGTTTTTGTATGCACACTCGTGGGTGGAGTGACTGCCCTCTGACCTGGAGGTGGAAGAACTCCTCCGGGAAGCCAACATGGCCACAGTCCACATTGTCTGATCCTGAGGATCATCTGAACTATACCGATTGTGAGCACTGATTAAAATACCTGCTGGAACAATCAAAAACCAAACAATCATTACACAATTCACCAATCACATCACTTGCGTCCTACACAAGATCTCTTCTGAAGAAGCTTGTATGTGGTTCACAGGAGTCAGATGCTGCCGCTTACAAAGCTGCCACCAAGTCCATTCTACACATGTTGTGAGATTTACATTCTCTGCCGAGATGAAGGAGAAGAGAGTAACAGGCAGCCTGAGATCTTGTAGGCAGTTTAATCACTTCTAGAAGAGCAAAATGGGATCAGGCCATCGTGGAACTAAGCATGTCAAGATCCAGCCACCAAGCCTGGGTATTCTTAAGAAACTGTGGTGCTGCTTAGGAGTCTCCCAGAAGATCCAGGCTGAGAACAGTGCTGGGAAAAGAGCTTCAGCCATGGAGGAAGAAGGGCCAGAGAAGCAGCCCAGGGAGCTAGCAGAAGAGCAGCAGAGAGCAGAGCTAGCATGGGAATAGGTTGGAGCTGGATGTGGTGAGCAGCTGGGGGTCTCTGGGAAGAGGGACAGTGCAGGGAGACGTCACTAGCTAAGAGAACTTGCAGGCCAGACCTGGAGAGAGATTGTAACCCCAACTGGCAGGCTGAGGCTAGGAAGAAGTATCCAGAGCCTGAAGGCATGTGGATACCACCCAAACAAGTGTCTGACCCACAGCAATCCTGAAATATAGCCAGGGCCTGAGAAGGAGGCTGGGGACCTATGAGGAACAGACTGTGAACTGCTCTTACATTCCAAAGACACTGTTTGTGATATCCCCATGCCACACAGTGGGGTTATGACTTTTCCTTTAACTGTTCCCGTTTTTTGTTATTCTTTTAAAATTGCTGTGTAAAAAATGGTGTTTGTTTTGAACTGTGTACAATGCTCAGTGGGTCAGGGAAGCATCGAATGTGGGGAGAACATTCTAGAAAGGGGACAACTTATCACTTGCCCTAGGCGAGCACAAGATGGGGGGTTGAGCCCACCCCAGGAACCTGGGACCAGCCTTGGAGTTACAGAACTCTGCCACACAGACGAGTGGAAGGGGCGCCCTCAAGGTCAGGGAGGCCTGTGGGTAAAGGAAGTGGGATGGGGGACTTGGATCCTTTTGCTGGCCCATTTCACTAGGGTAAAAGCTAATGGATGACTCCAATTAAAACAAAGGTGAGACTTGAAAAAGAAATAGACTTGTCATTGGTTCACCAGATTCAGTAGGCTTTCGAATTTGTACTTAGGGGCAAACCTTAATCTCTGGAGTGAATTTTAGTGTAATATGAGACCATGTTTATATAGCTTTCATTAGAAACAGAATTTGCATATCCTGCAGTTCAGATATCTGTACATAACTCTTCTCCCTGCTTCCAACCCCTGTAACAACTGGAAAAGTTAAACAACGCACGGACTGGCAACATTACACTTAAAACTGGACCAGACCATTGCTTTACATCAATCAGTAGAAGTTCTACTAAGGCTCATTTATGCATAGGGGAAGCTTTTTCCCAAGCTTAAAAGTCATTTGTTTAGCTAATGTTTATCTTATAAAATCATTTACAGTAACAAACACATCAATAAAACTTGAAATACTGGCAAAGCTGAGTTATTTGTGAACCAAAGGGCACTCGTATCTGGAAGGCTGCAGGAAAAGATCATTAAAATCTCATGTTTCCCATTTGTTTCAACATCATGTAATGTCTACAAATGTGGTTTTCCCTTAAAGCTTTTAAATCTTGAGAATATTTGTATGTTGTTGACAGAAGTCCCTTGGGGTTTCAGCATGTTTTCATCTCTTTTTGTGCGTAACAGACATGCTAAGAACCTCTTTATGGGAGTCCTATAATTAAAAGCTTCTTGGTTATCCAATAGCTCAGTAAAATATATTATAATGTCTTTGAGGTAAAGGTGTTATGGTTTCACTACTGAAGCTGGAACACTAAACTCTAATGGGCAGGGCGTGGTCTGTATTTTTTGTTTGCACAGCATTCAGCACAAAGGGTTTTAGTTCTTGACTGGGGAGTCTTGGAACCAGTATGTTACAAAAAAAAAAAAACAAAAAACCAAGAACCTGAGGGAATCCAACTGTAAATTTGCTGAACAACATTGATACCTTTCATCTGTGGCAAAAAGACGATACAAGAATATCAGTCCGAAAACATGGCTGCTATGCAATAACAAGAGCCCAATTACAGCCCTTGTGTTAGAGTATATTTAAGAGCATAAATAGGGAAAGTGGCTATTTTACCTTTGAATTTGGCACAGGTGCAGCTGATGCTGGACTGCTACTGTATATTCAAATTTTGCTGCCCAAAATTGTAACAGGATGTTGAAAAAAGGAGAAGGCTCAGAGAACAACCACAAGAATGATTAAAGGATTAGCAAACATCCTCCACAGTGATATACTCAAGAAGCTCAAAATATTTAGCTTAACAAAGAGAAAGTTAACAGGTGACTTGATTGCAGAGTGTAATTAATAGGGCTGTCAAATAATTAAAGATGAATCGTGCTTAATCATCGCACAAGAGTGCTAAAACATGAAATATATGCCAGAATGGGTGGGCAGGAGTGTGTGTGGAGGTGGGGGGGGGGGGGGGGCGGGGGCGGGGGCGAAGGCAGAAGACATACAAATCTCCTATTGAGGATTTGAGTCACAAATTTAATTAACACTTTAATTTTTGAATGAGTGTCAGCATGGAAGCATGTCCTCTGGAATGGTGGCCAAACGATTTACCACATCTATCATGTAAATACTTTGCAGTGCTGGCTACAAAAGTGCCATGCAAGCACCTGTTCTCACTTTTTGGAGACATGGTAAAGAAGAAGTGGGCAGCATTCTTTCTGGCAACTATAAACTTGCTTATCTCAGCAATTGGATGAACAAGATGCAGAACCGAGCAGACTTATAGGCGCTGAAGTTTTACATTATTTTGAGTACAGATATGTAAGCAAAACTTTTAATTTGGTAGAACATCCACAAATATTTAATAAATTGCAACTGGTATTCTATTGTTTACCAGTGCAATTGAAACTGTGATTAACTTTAATTTGTCAGTTAATTGCATGAGTTAACTGCAATGAACCGACAGCCCTAGTAGAGATAGGGAAGATATATTTAATAATGTTTTTTTTATTCAGTCTGTCAGAGAAAGGGGTAGATGTTGAAGGCAGACAAATTCATACTGGACATAAAATGTTTAATACTTTAACTACAAGGATTATTAACCACTCGAGCAGATTACTAGGGGTCATGACAGATTCTCCTTCACAGACAATTTTTAAATAGTGCCTGCATGTTTTTTCTAAAATATCTGCTCTGTGAATCAATTATTTTGGAGGCAGTTGTATGGCCTATAGTCCAGAAGAGGTCAGATTAGATTATCACAGTGGTCCCTTCTGGCCTTGGCAGTTGTGAAAAAGACTTCTATTCCTGGCAAAGTATACCAGTTTACCAATGTGTGGATTTAGAATGGATCTCAGTCACGTGATCTATGAGAGCCAGCCCTGCTGCACGCTGGCCAGCGAACTAGAATTTCTCCTTTGAGTGCGGTCCCCACCCTCCTGCCTTTCCCAACTTCACAAAAAACAAAGAAAAAAAACCTCATTATATCACTGTTACGGATTTTAAAAGACAGAGACAAGAACCAGAGAGAGAGGCTCTCCGTGGGGCTTGTCCAGGCGAGCATTTAGTTTGCCACAAGCTGAGACATGACTCCACTTTGTACTAACCTGCCATGCTCTGACTGTCCCCATGGACCTTGCTGATATGCATTAACATTTCATTACAGCACTTCAATTCGGTCCTCTTCAAAACAGGACTAGCTCAAAGTGCATTAATGAACTGTTAACGTGCATTGACAATGTCTGTATGGACAATTGGCACGCAGCACGTTAGTTCAGGAGACTAACAGCACAGCTTGCTGTAAACTAAATATTTGTGTGGTGGACCCTGAGTCTCCATAGCAGGTTCCCACGTGTGGGGCTCCAGAAAGAGGCAACATTAATAGGGGCTACATGGCCACACAACTACACTGCAAGCCCTATTTATGATCTCTGAGGCCTAATTACGTTTTAATCTAGGCCAACCTAACCTGCCGTGTTGATGCAGCCAAATTTGATGATATAGTTACCATCATGACCCCTTTTGTCAGGAGAGGGCCTGCCTTGAAACGGTGGGGCTATGCTGGCATACTACCTGCAGAGATGGGGAACCTCCTGGCCCCTGGTTAGGATCCAGAATGCAGGTTGCCTGGATCTGGACCCTGAGGCTTGGGGCTCCCTCCCCAGTATTGTGGAAGGTAAGGGGCCCTGAACCTCACAGAGTGGATCAGATAAGCTGGGGACTTATCCAGCCCAGGGCTCTAATGAGTCACGATGGGGGGTGGGGTCAGGAAGCAGCACCACCACAGCTCCTCCTTCTTCCCCTCTTCTGGTTGGGGGGAGGGGCAGTGCCAGGCAATGGTGGGAGCAAAAGCTCCCTGGATAGGCTTTTCTGCTGCTGCTGTGGTTCCCCAGCTGGGCATGGGTGGCAGTGGTGGCATGTGGATGTAGAATACCCAGCTCCAGCCTGCTCCCGCCCGGACCCCCTCCGCTCCTGCATTCCCAGACAAAGACTCCCACCTCCAGTCCCTTCCTGCATCCCACCTCCCATCCAGACCCCTCACCTCCAGTATACTCCTGAACTCCTGGCCCTGCCATCCCCAGGCAACTTCTGCACCTTACCTCCCACCCAGATCCCCCACCCCAAGCTCATGCTTGACCCTGCTCCCTCCAGACCCCACACTCAGCCTGTTGCTGAACCATCCCCTTCCACCCACATGCCAAACACCCATTCCCAGCCCACTCCTACACCCTCCCTCCCAGTCCCCACAACTGCACTCCAGCAGCCCCCTCCTCCACACTGAATCCTGAACCCCTGAATTTTTGGTCCCACCCCAGGTACCAGATGAGTTAATCTGGCCTGGGTGAAGCCTTGAACCTCAGTACCCACTTCTCTGTCCTCTTGCCTGTGGTGCTGGAGTGTGAGCGGAATGAGGCATCTCAGTCAGGGCCACATCAGTGAGGCGTCTGTGGGTTTTTTTGCTTTTGACTTTTATGTGGCCTCCGACTGATTTTTCTGTGGGTCAGTGGCTCCCAACTCAAAAAAATACCACAGCCCTGCATACAAAAGTACTGAGTTCACACACATCAGTCAGTGATAATGTTGCTTCTTTTTCTGTTTCTTGGGTACAGATTCAGATTTTTGCTGCACTGGTGTAAAGAAAATCAGAATGTGGCCCTTCAGGCCTGTTTAAGAACTGCCATTGCATTCCTGTCCAGAGAGCTCAGGATCAGTGTTAACATTTTAAAAGTGAACTCACACACAGAAGCACAGCAGCAACCCATTGCCACCAGCAGGAGAGCCCTGAGCCTGCATGGGCTCATTTTCTGGAAGACAGTCTCAAGGAGCTGCTCTTTAGTGAGGTGACAGTAATTGGGTGCTGGACTTGGGTTTGAATTTTTCTTTTTCTTGTTTTTAAAGGACACTTGGGACTAAATTTTCAAAGTCCAGCCTGTATTTTTTGGCACTCACGTCTGCGTTTGCAATTACCACTGCACACTGTGACGTCTGTGGCTCATTTGTTAGACCAGGCACAGAAGGATGAAGAACAGCTCCCTGCAGATCTTGCTGCTTTCGGCTGATCTGAGTGTAAACTAGCAAACTCTGTTTATGGCCATTTGGGACAACATGGGCTACCTCTTTCTTATGATGCCGAATTCTTGCTTTCAGGTACAGGCTTCTAATAGTATATACAGTACATCTATATCTATATCTAGATATAGATATAGATGGAGAGAGGGAGAGAGAGAGAGAGTAATAGCAACAACCGACCACCAAAATTAGAGATATTTTTGAGTGATGGACTTTCATGTTCTCAGGCATTTAAACATGTGCTTGGTCATAACTATTGCACAAAGAACTCCAGCAAGTCACAAATGACATGATTTCAAAGCATGGCCTGTGTTATTTTGCACACACCTCTGTGTTTGTAATCTCCTGTGCACACTGGGTCTTCTATAGCTCATTTGTTAGACTAGGCACACAGTGTGCAGGCTGGCAAAGTAAATTTCTGGAAAAACTATTGCTTTTCATATGAAAAACTTAGTGAAAACAATAGCAGGAGTAGGCCAAATACAGAAGTCTAAGCTAGGGAAAAAAAAGCTGTAGATTGTTATGTGATATAGTCAGAGAATAAAATTGCCACAAAAGAGAAAAAAAATACATTTTTTAGGAATCTTTTTTCCTGGCAGCAAAATATAGAGAAGCATGGGTTAGTAAAAAAAATAGCTCTACGCCAATCCTTCTTAGTGGGAACTTTGTGACAGGGTTTTTTATTGGAAGGAGTGGAAGAATTCAATCCTCTTGACCACCCATGCATTTAAGTCCTGCCAAAAGCTTCGCATGAACAACTAGATGAGAACATATCAAATATGTGGTTATAAAACTCTCTTAAAACAAATTAATTGAGGTTTGCCAACTACAGAATAGGTTCATACTGTAGGAAAGAGCAGCAACTAGATCTCCATATATATGATCAAGTTAAATCATGTCTGTTTAAAATACACCACTTGTTTAGACATCAATTAAAAGCATCTGTGAAATTCTCGTGGCCTGATTTTCAGAGATTCTGATCACCTTTGGTTCCTATCAAAACCCATGGGACCTGCAAGTATACAACACTTCCAAAAATCATATCATTCTATAAATCTCAATCAGTTTGCCCTGTATACATCCAAAGGAAATATAACACCAGCACCATGATACCATTGCTTCTTTGTGAAAGCCCTTGGTAGAATATCATTTCTGAAGGTGCACACCTTTTTTATTTATACAGAAGTGTTACTTTTGTTGTTCTATTAATAACTAAGACAACATTACCTCTTTCCAAAATTGAAGCTTTTACTATTCTGGACTTTCAGTCACTGTAGCAGAAGAAATCAGAAATAAGTGAGTCTCAACATTTTGTGAGATTCTCTGCCTCTCTCTAAGTCCTTTGTATTAGAGTTGGCTGAAATTTTTTGAAAAAGCTTTTCTTGAAAAATGGCCTTTTCCAATTTTTATTTTTATGAAAAATTTGGTCCCTTTGATTCCTGCCTTCAGAAAAAATGATATGAAAATATCACTGAATGCATTATTGAAATAGCTGAAATCATTCATGTACACAGAACCAAAGTTTTTGGTAATTGAAAAAAGCTGATAACACATTAAAATAATATTACTGAAGAATATTACTGAAATAGAAGAATATTACACAATAGGAGAATATTACTGAAAATGGTTTGGATACATAATATAAAACTACTATGTAAATGAACAATGGATTTGTTTAAACACCAACAAAAACAACTTCAATTTTTTAAAATTGTTTGTAAAGATGAGGGTTTTTTTCAAGACAACTCTACTACTGAGTTAGCTCATCCGTCACCTTGTTGCATAGTTTCATGTTTGACGTAGGCTACGTCTACATTATGAGATAAATTCTAATTTATTAAAATAGATTTTGTAATGCTGGGTTTTGTAAATTTGTATTTGAGTAGCCTCACCTCCCTACAAATTCCCTGCAAGATGACTTATTACTGCCACACTCAATCACCAAACATTGACTGTTGCAGCAGTGCATTATGGGAACCTACCCCACAGTTCCCTCATCCTCATAGCATTTTGGTTATTTTCAGTGTTGTAGCATGGGGAAAAAAGTGATTGTGGGCATATGATGTCATCTTCCCACGTTGCATTACCTTCATTCCCCTCCCATGGAAAGCAAACAGCCATTTTTTCAGAAGGAAAGAAGGAAAAGTAGGGCTCAACAAAGATTGCCAAATTAACTGAAATCTCTTACTTCTGTAACTGAATTGCTTTTTATAACTGTAGCTGTAACTGAATTATCAAAGATTTTACAAAAAGCAGAAGGTGTCTGAGGCTACTCAACTGGCCCTCCAGCCACTGTCCCCCATCCCTTGATTACATATGATCCCTGAAAATAATGCAGGAACAATGCAAAGCTTGAAGAAATAGTAGGACAGTGAAAGTTTGGAAATGAGATTGTGAGGCAGGTTTTTTGGCTTCCCACTTCATTACACAGAGGTGCTCAACATGGGGGATGGGGCCTGCCAAATTTACATACACATGAATGCTTCTCTGCCCCGGGACCACTCAGGAGTCTGTCATCTCAACTATCAGAGAGGTAGCCGTGCTAGTCGGTAGCTTTGAGAATAACAAGAAGTCTTGTGGCACCTTATAGACTAAGATATTTTGGAGCATAAGCTTTTGTGGGCAAAGACCCGCTTCATCAGATGCATGAGTGGTGGGGAGGGTGGTTTCAGAGGGGTATTTTAAGAATGGGGTCCCAGTAAAAGGAAGGACCAGAGCTGACAAGGTCTATTCGCAAGATGGAAATGGCCCATTATCAATAGAATGTATCAAAAGAGGAAAAAAACAGTCAGATCAGACAGAGGGATATAAGCCATTGTTAGAGTCTAATGGGGAGATATTAACACCCATGGCAGAGAAGATGTTTTTGTCATCTCAACTGGCTCTCCAGCCACTTTTCCCTGTCTTAAGGGGGCCATTTGATAAGAATTTTGCCAAAAGAAATGAAGATTGGAAAGAAAGCATCAACAAACCTGGCCAAATTAACTGAAGTCTCTTGCTTTTATGACTGAAATATCAAAGATTTTATAAAAAGCAGCAGCTGTCTGTGTCTTCTCAACTGGCTCTCCAGCCATGTTTCCTGTGTTAATGGGGCCAAAGCTTGAGGAAAGAGAAGGCTAGGATAAGAAATAAGTGAAATATCAAAGATTTTACAAAAAGCAGCAGGTGTCCGCAATGGGCTTAAACTGCAGCAAGGTGTCTGCGCCTGGCCCTTCAGACACTTTTCCCTTTATTAAGGGGGCCAAAGTTTGAAGAAAGAGAAGACTAGAAAATGTTAGGAAAGAGATTTTTGGCTTCCCACTTCACTACACACACTTGTCCAAATTTCAACAAATAGTGTTGGTCATGCAAGGGGGGCAGCCTTGACTGATTATTAGGGGGCCAGACCCAAATCCCATTTGAGACAGGGGGTTAGGCGGAACAGAGGATGAAGGGCCAGTTGAAATGGGCCCTCCAGTGTTGTTTGTGGGGCGGGGGGGAGCCAGCCCCAAATGACTGTGTGGGGGCTAGCCCCCCTCATCACCATAGTGGGTTGTGGGATCTGTGGCTACAGAGCCAGTTGCTGTGGTCGCCCCAAGCCAGGAAGCCCCCACTTTGGAGCCCTCACCACACACAAGCCAGGTCATGGTGGTGCCTGGCAGCATGGTCTGCACTGAACAACAGGCACGTCTTTTTATTGGCTCGGGGGCTGGCCACGTGATGTGGTTGGGCACGGGAAAGACCCCAACTGCACAGTCCCTGTGGGGGAAGTGGGGAGAGAGCCCTGCACAAATGTAAACTGCAGAAAAGAAGTTTCTTGACCTCTGATACAAGCACAGCATCATGATACAGTGGGGCAGGGCAGGGCAGGGCTCCCCAGGGCCTGGTAACGTGTACCCTCCCCCATTATAGGATGTTTGCCATTGTCTTAAGACTGCTGTTGTCATGTTGTCACACAGAAATAAGCAAGGGACAGATGCTTATCTGCCTGAAGTAATCATGCAAATACTTTCTATGCAGCTTAATGTATTGTATAAGCCTTTTCAAAATCCAGAGCTGCTTTTTTGCGGAAGAGATTTAGATTCAATCGTGACAACACACAGAACAGCATCTAAACTGTAGTGTTAAACATAATGTTGCTAATAAAAATACAGTCTGACAATTGAACTTCCCAGAATTCCAGCAGTAACGTTTCAAATTACCCAGAGGAATAAAACACCCACACTGGCATATGGAAAGTGATCTCTGTAGCCCTCTTCTGAAAATTTTATTAAAATCTCTTTTCATTCACTTGTTGAAAATGATCAAAATATTTGAACTACATTAGAGAGCACTCATCCTTATTAATTCCGTGGGTGAAAAACTATTTCATTTTTCTGAATGCAGTTATCATGAAAACAGTTACAAAACACGGTGGTTGTGGTCCCTGCTGTCTTTTGTGATATAAATTAGATATGTGAAAAAAGCTGATTAAAAAGTATATACAAAAATATGATATGGTTCAGGTTATTATGAATTTCTTAAAAAAGGGAAATTGTACATACACAAGATCTTTTGATACTGCAAACATCATAGAACTATTAAAAATGTAATTTAAAACTAACTGAATATACTCCTATATTCAAACTACAGACAAAAAGCCTCTGATATCTCAGAATTTTAAAACAGTGATCATTGGATGACATGGATTACAAAGCAGTGTCGACAACAATAAATGTGATATAGCCTCTGAGGATGTTTTATGGGGACATAAAATCAGATTACAGTTGGCCAATGGGAGTTATGGTGTCTAGACTTAAAGGATGTTGATAAAATTGGAAAGGGTTCAAAGAAGAGCTACAAGGATGATTAAATGATTGGAAAACATGCTGTAGAGTGAAATATTCAAGGGCTTCAATCTGTTTATCTTATCAAAGGCTACATCTATGCTACTGTGGAAGATCGACCCACTGAGGGTTGACCTTGTGAGTTTACTTTGGACATGCGAAATTGAGCTCTCAGGGGTCGCAGTCGACTTCTATACTCCTTAGGAGATGTGAGGAATAAGGGGGGTTGAAAGAAGAAAATCTCCTGGTCGACCTTCCCCTGTAAAGACAGGCAAGATAGCTAAGTGCAGATATGTTTATTTTAGCTATGCAATTGGTGTAGCTAAAATTGCATATCCGCAGTTGACTTTCTATGTCTAGTATAGACATAGCCAAAGACAAGGTTAAGGGGTGATTTGATCTTAACTTAAAATTACCTCCATGGAGAACATATATTTAACCACAGAGATCTGTTCCATCTCACAGAGAAAGATAGAACAATGCCTGAAAGTTGAAGGTAGTCTAGCTGGAAGTTTAAACTATACAAATTCTGATTAGCAAATATTGAATAGCGAGGGTAACAAACAGTCACTGGAACAACTTTGCGAGGGCTGTGGTGCATTTTTCATCACTGGAAATTCTTAAATTACAATTGGATGTTTTTCTAAAAGATTTGCTCTACTTCAGCTGCTAAACTCAGAGCAAGTATTAATACAGTGAAATCCTATAGCATGTGTTATACAGGTCAGGTGATATTATGACAACGGTCCCTTCTGGCCTTAATAATATATGAATCTACCCATGTGGTGATGTCAGGTTAATCAAAATGGGTTTAAAACATAGATGTTAATAGCATCTTATTTCACAATCTTGACATAAATTGTCTCCAAGCTGGGTATGCATCCTAACCAAGAGGCAGACAAGGATGCCACATGAGAGTTCCCTGCCCAGACTGTATGTATTCTTATAAAATAAATATTTATAGGGAATGTTTATATTGAAATGTCAGTTTTGTAAAATTAAGCAAATCATCTGCCAAAGCTTGATCTGCTGGGACAGATACATTGTGTAAGAGGGCATTAGCCTTGAGGTCATCCCATGCATCCCTGTGTGCATCTCCTGGCTCCTGAGCCCTTTTCAAACTGGGAGCAAACATGATTTACGGGAAGCCAGATGTAAGACTACTGCCTCTAAGACAGAACAAATCCTGGGCCAGGGAGGCTCTTGTTGGAAGGAATCCAGGAGAGACTTGAGGAAAAGATGGATTCTCTGCCTTCCCAGCTAGAAAACACAAGAAAAGTCTCTCTTATATGTTGTATAGTAACAGAGAGATAGCCGTGCTAGTCTATATACTATCAGAACAAAAAGCAGTTCAGTAGCACTTTAAAGACTGATTATTTTGTTAGTCTTTAAAGTGCTACTGGACTGCTTTTTTGTTTTGATAGTATGTAGACTAGCACGGCTTTCTCTGTGTTACTATTCAACATGCAAGACACTACATTTAGCCATTTGGAATGGAGATCCATCAACTACATGATATTATTTTGTTAGTCTTTAAAGTGCTACTGGACTGCTGTTTTGTTTTTATATGTTGTACGTTACTTTGAATCTCTCACACCTTTAAACTTGATAAACAAAATTGTTTTTGAAGACAGCTATGGAACTCCACCCTGTTGCTTTATTTGGATTTTCTTAGTTGGCTAATCTGCTGCTAGCTTACACATTCCTTGTAATTGAATCTGTACCTTTGATTTTTTTTTCTACAATATGAAAGATATATGGAGTGTCTTTATCTGACCCACATATTGTTAAATGAAAACACCTGATTATAAAGCACACATGATTATAGCTTTGTAGCCTATTTTGGATAATGAGAAGAAAGTATGACCCACATATCTGTGCATGTTCCAAATTCCTGTATCTCAAGCACACCAAACTACTGGGACCAAGGCTAATTTTCCTTGTATTCTTACATTGTTTTGGTCAGAGAAAAAGGTGATAAGCACTCTTTGGGAAGCAAAGAAACTGCAGTACTGCTTCACCAGAAGGGCAAAAATAAATGTATTTGTCTTCATGGAAAGGCTCCTCCTTTGCGAATTCTCTTTGTTTAACAGTCTCGGAGGGATAACCATGTTAGTCTGTAGCTTCACAAATAAACAGTCCTGTAGCATGTTAAGGCCTAACAAATTTATTAGGGCATGAGCTTTTGTGGATAAGATCCACCTCCTCAGATCAAAGTTAAAAATCACCTGGGCAAACTGGAAAAATGGTCTGAAGAAGATAGGACAATATTCAATAGGTACAAATGCAAAGTGCTGCACTCAGGAAGAAATAATCAGCTGCACACATACAGAATGGGAAATGACTGCCTAGGAAGGAGTACTGTGGAAAGTGATTTGATGGTCACAGTAGATCAGAAGCTACATAGGAGTCAACAGTGCCACACTACTGCAAAAAAAAAAACAAAAAAACCCAACCCCAAAAAAACACCCTCCTCCACATTTTTGGGACATATTAGCAGGCTAGGAAGAGTATTGTAAGCAAGATTACGAGAAGTAATTCTTCTGCTCACTTCTGCGTCAACTGGAGAACAACAACAAACATTATTAAAGATCTAGAAAATGATTTAAATGCACCTGCATTAGGGGTTTGACCCAGGTTTTTGACTAGATCATGATTTATCATGGATAGTAGATAACTGGGAACATTTAGACTTCTTTACAGAAAAGCAGAGAATGCCATCTTCTTTCTCCAGACTGGGTGAAGGAACTGGACTGGGAAGCCTGAGTTGCCCCTAGAGCTCCGTGTCAGCTAGCTCACTAAACTACAGCAGATCTTCAGAGTTACAAACACCAGAGGCGCAAACTAACCAATCTACCAGACACCTCATTTGGAACCAGAAGTATGCAATTGGGTAGCAGCAGAGGCCAGAATCAAACTGCAAATACTGTACAGTACTGTGTTAAATGTAACGTACTAATAAAGCAGCATTTTTCTTCTGTACAGTAAAGTTTCAAAGCTATATGAAGTCATATTGAGTTGTAAACAACCATAATGTTTTGGAAGAACAATCACAATGTTTGGTTCAGAGTTACAAACAACTTCCATTTCCACAGTGTTTGTGACTCTGAGGTTCTATTAAACATTAAAACAAGCAGTTGATACCCTGTTTTTGTGGCTAGTAGACACCACAGAATATAGAATACACAAATAAATCATGTATACCACAAAAAGGCGAGAAAAACTTTGACTTTTGGCTGTACTGCCTGACTAGGAACACCACACGAAAATCTTATTGAATCTTAAATTATATAATCTATCCTGCATAACACAGCACAGTTAAGTGGCAACAAGATATTGTAGGCTAAAGTGTTATAATCCTGAGTTGCCAAATTAAAATCAGAAGTCACTTTCTTGCACAAAGCAGCTGCTCATGAAATTATATACCCAACCCCAAAAGGAATTCAGGTTTATTATACTGAAGTAGACTATGTTTTCTCAAAAAAAAAAAGAGTCATGTTATTGTTTATATAGAATGGGTCTTCATCATTACATGCATTTCTGTGAAAAATTTACCCATAATAGCATAAGGCCAATGGACCTAGGGAGCAAACCTGCATCCTTAGAAGCTAACAGCATCTGCTCTATCACATGAATTAATAACCATCTGGCCCTCAGCTAAGGCTGTAGAGCAGAGACTTCACTCTCCCTTGTCAGTGGGCTCAGAGCCTAGGGGGTTAAAATAGTAATAGTTAATAGGATGGGAAATGCTCCAGAGAATATATCGTTTTCACATCGGGAAAATCCTTACTTTATGGTTGCACAAGTCCCATAAGGCAAAGGAGTCACTAATTACATTATGGAATGTGCAGGGCAGAAGATTAGGGAAACCCATGTAAGGGGTCCATGAACAATGAATGCCAAAAAAACCCCAACAGAGTTTGGAGAAAGGAAATGGGGAGAACAGGGTCATTGGTTCCACTAGAGCACAGCTCTCCCTGGTCTTACCCTGCCATGAAGCATAGAAGTGTTATAGGAAGGGTTACTGCCCTTTTAGGGAATACACCTCTTCAGCTGTGCTGGTGGTAGCGCTACTCTACATCGGACCTGGTCTTTTAACCACTATTCTGAACAGTGTTTACATGACAGAATGGTTAAAAGCACAAGGGGCCACAAAGATTGCTGTAGGTGCTATGTCATTCCATCATAGCTCCCACCAGTGGAGCTGAGCTGGTGTTCGCTTTGATAGGAATTTTTCCCAAGGAACTAAAAGCCCCTGAGAAAAGAAATAATATCTCTATGAGTTAGTGGGTGGGCGGGAGGGGTACTAGATGTGCAAGTGAAAACAACAAGGAAAAAAAATCGACCAGTTCTCACTGCTTCTGTGGAATCTGTGAATAACAAAATAGAATTCAAGAACAACTAGGAAAGCATTTCTCAAGCATTTTATGGAACAAGTTACATACTGCACATGGATTCACATAATGCAATGATTTATCAACTGTGTGGTAGAACTGAGCTCATTTCTTATTTTGGAAGGTGATACCGATGGCATTTCATGGCTAGAACTGGATAATAATGTTCTCAAATCACAGGACAGCAGGGAATGCAAAATCATGCCAGGCTCCTCCTCCTCTTAGTAAATCCGAAGGGATTTGCTGCTGGTAGAAGTCAACAATGCAGAATACTTTTTGGAGAAAAAGAAGGCTAGTTCCTTGCACAGCTTAATGATGAAAAAGCATATTTGTTGGTTATAGTTAAGATTTGCCAGATAGGCCACATCATTTAAAAACAAGCTGCGCACAGTACTCCAGAAGGGAGCTTCTTTATTTATCCAGAGTAGAAGAGTTTGAAAGGGGACATTGAGAGAATGTCCCCTGCACTTTATCCTGTCCCATAGTTCAGTGGTTAGAACACTCTAGAGGTTTAAGACCCTTCTTGAAATCCTTTGTCCTCAAAGGGGTAAATTAATTCCAAATTCCCATATTTCAGGAGAGTGCTTTAACCATGGGGCTAACAGATATAAGGTGGACACCACTAGCACCTCCTTTGGTCAATAAGCAGCCTCTAAGTACACCTCCCAGCTTGAGTGTCTCAAATGACCTGGGTGCTCCTCCATGATTCTTCGTGGAGTGCCCTGGAGCTTAGGCAGAGGAGAGGCAGCAGTACGCAAGGCCAGAGCTAGACCTTTGGGGGCTGACTGAAGTTAGATATGTCTGGGGTTCAGAAATAGCAAAGTGGTGGTTTTGAGAACGGTAATGGAGTCTAAAATTAAGTACTTTTAGGGACAGAACCTAAACTCCTTGGAACATGATCTGTCTGAGTCCTATAGAGTGCCAAGTACATTCTCAGCACTTAAATAATTATAGTGATGCCATCGTATTACTTGGCATGGAGGTATTTCTGGATTTGCTGATTTAGTGCATGCACGAGCGCGCGCACACACACAGAGCTCTGATTCCCAGCTCAAGGAGACAGACACCTGTGCTTGCTGTCTTTGAGCTAGCACTCAGAAAACAGAGTGCAGCTGTAGATGCATGAGGAGCAAGATGGGTGAGCCATTCTGACGTGTACCCAGGGACTGCGAGCCTCTCCCAGTATGCTAGCCTCCAGAGCCAGACAACAACTTGTCAGGTCTAGGGAATTTTTTTCACAGCACTTAATTTTAAAAGGGAGGTCAACTCTCCATTTTGCTGATAGTCTCAAATGGACCTCCTCCCCGAGGCCCTTTTGTAGATCGCTCTCCAGGTGACGAGTGTCTCTTCCTGTTCTTCTGAACCTTTGAGTAAAAGGATGTCTCTGGGACCCAATTACGTGGGAAGTGATCTGAGTGAAACAGCTCACACAGATTACCTGGAGATCAGAGACAAGTTTCGTGCTCTGCTTATTTAGTACTCCTCTCATCTTCTCTTGCAAGGTTTTGGGTGCATGAAAATAAATCAAACCTGTGAGTTTTGTCCATTGACAATACCATGTAATTTACCAGGAAAGAAAAAGATTTCAGAAGTGCACAGCATGTGTATAGATTGAAATCTTGTCTCTTTTCAATACTACAGTTCTCTATTAAAACTCATGGCAGTGCATCAAAGCCAGATGGGGAAAAAAAGGTTTTATAGAGATCTGAAGCTGTAAGAGGAGAGACATTTAGACTGTTTGGGAAAAAGTAGAATTGTCCCACACTCACTCACTCACTCCACAAATGGAGCCCTCTACTTTGTTAAGGTTTCAAAATATTCTGCTAGAAATACACACACGTGTCTGATAGGCATCCACAGAATCCTCTACCCATGTCAGTTTGACAAGGGGTGTTGGAGTCTGTGTTCTAGCTTACGCTGTAGGGTAGTGAAATCTTTACCTCCAGCCATTCCTCTGAAGATTGGAAGAGTCACGGGAATGAAAAGATCATGAATGATTGAGAATTTCACAGCTCGTTTGCTCAGCAGCAGAAATTCCAGAATGTGTTTATATCTTTAAGCACTAGTGCAGCAGGACCCAGAATGCCTCTGCAAAATGGACAGAGTAGCACTTCCCTATCTCACTGAGGCAAAGATGATAACCCACTCAGGGCAGGGCTCGACTACAGACTTCTGTCAACAGAAGTTTTGTTGACAGAGCGCACGGCCAGACTGCAGATCTGTCGGCCGAGATCTGCTGATCAGGAGTCTTCCGTTCACATCCCTGCACACCTTGTTCCACTAGGCAGAAAGGATGTCTCAACAGAGGGGACTTTTCGGACATTTTGCCCCAGGTGAATGGGCCAAAGGTTGGAAAAGTCTCTCCTGACAGAACTGACAGCAAAAAATATAAAAACGTGTTGAACAATTTGTGTATCTTTTCCCGCCAGTTCTCGGCAATCTAGACATAGCCTCAGATAAGCCACTCAGATATTATCATAATAAGGCCATAGATAAGAACTGAAGGTTTATTTTATTATACCATGCGCAGGGGGTTAACATTGAAGAGAACGTTACAGTAGAAGGTTAACATTCTCCAATGGTTATCAGAATATGGCCCCAAACTTGCATGGGTGCATGTGATGTTCTGCTGAACTGCCTGCAGGACTGGGGCATGAAATGCCAGCTACCTTTTAGTAGTGTTCCCGGCTGTTACTCACTGTACCCATAGATATAGACTATTGATCAAAGCAGAGTACGAAATTAACTTGACAATTACACTAAAATGAATAAAGGTAGAATTTAAATGATAAGAAAAGCAAACATACCAGGAGGACGATGAATAGTGCTGAAAATGCATAAAGCAAAGGATCTGGAGGGGCCTTTCTTATATGACTACAGTAAACTCTTTCATATCCGTCAGCCCCAGGACCAGGAGGTTGCTGGATATTCAAATATTCTGGGAAATAGAGAGGTATACCTAGCAATGCATAACACTAAAGAAAAACAAGCTTAGATATTAAGAAACAAAAAATGTATGCAGAGTACTTTGTTTATCAAAAACTATAGTATTGGACACTGTAAACATACACTGCATTTGCTGTTCTGACTTGTATTTACTTTCACTAAACTGTACTTATGGAAAATATGACTCAAACTGACCTCTGGTTAAAATGGCAGTTATTTAGGAGTTCTGGATGATAGAATGCTGGGTATGAAAAAATTTACTGTACTAAACTTAGCTATACTTACACTTTGTAAGTATGCATAAAGCAGCATAGAGTAATGAAACATATGTATTCACACACACACACAAAGTGCAATCTTTCAAAATAGGGGTCGCTTACTCCCACTTAGAAAGTGCTGATTCTGAATGGATGTGTGCAGCACAGCCTGTTGTGAAGTCATGCACACCATTTACTTTTGGTAATCTGGCTTGAAGAGCAACAAAGACCCTGATCAGGCTCATGTTGTGGGATGCTCTGCAGCAGAACCATCGATGACCCAGCTAGATTAAAGGTCAGAAAAGTTAAGCCTGAAGCAACTGTTCTATGAACTCTGGCACATTCTGACTGGGTGCCTGCTGTTTTTGTTGCCTTTGGCACTAATCTTGCAGTTTACTGAGGATTGTGAAATTCTGAATAAAGTTACAGTTCTTTTTTTAGTGACTCACTCTCTTCAAATGCTCTGTCTCTTCAAAATTCCTGTACAGTATAATCACATCTCTGAGCTAGGCATTTCCAACTGGTGTGTCAAAGGGCTACAGAAAAAAAAAAAAAAAAAGATCTCTGTAAATCTTAGGTGGAACAGAGATTCATTAGCTGAGATTCACTAGGGTATCCAGTTGCTTTGAAAAAATCCAACCTGATGCTCACAAGGAATTGCATGTAGGAATCTGCAGCAGACTTTAGCAGGGCAAAATTGTCACTTGAAAAACTCTGATTTCCATTCAGTTCTGTGTACAGCAGGAGAAGGATGAATTAGTTCAGCAAAATACCAGCAGCTTTGAAATTTTGTGAGAAAAAGTGGGAAGAAAGAATAATCCTAAGGATAATTTGGGTATTTCATATATTTCATCTCAAATCCTAAAAGAGTATGATATTTCCTGTCATTCCCAGATATATGCTGTGCTTAACATGGTTCTTTGCATAGACAGAAAGTCAGACTAATTAGCAAAGCGGTTTAATTCTCAGAAACTGAATGCCTTAAAATTGGGTGTCCTAACAAGAGCCATATGGAAATTCTGATTTCATGTCCCAGTCTTAGGCTGAGTTTACACTAGCAGTTCTTTTGAAAGATTTTTTTCAAAAGAAGGGGGCTCTTTCAAAAGATCCCACAGAGCATCTACATACAAAAAGTGTTCTTTTGAAAGTAACTCAAAAGGTGGCGGCACTTCTTTCAAAATCACTCTTCCCTTCCTGTCTCAGGAAGTGTGACCCCTTTCAAAAGAAAACGTGTGTAGATGCTCTGCAGGGCCCTTTTTCCAAAAGAGCAGTCCTCATGGGGCCTCATTTTTCCATCCATGGCCCAGTCTTTTGAAAGAGTGGGGACTGTGTGGATGCTCTCTTTCGAAAGAGCAGATTACTCTTTTGATTCACTTTTTTGTGTCTGTACACACTCTTTCGAAAGAAGTTCTTTTGGAAGAGATCTTCCAGAAGGGCTTCTTTCAAAAAATTTCTGCTGTGTAGACCTAGCCTTAAAGATTATAAGTAAAATTTTCACAAGGGCCTAAGCAATTTAGATGTGAATGTTCATGGGACTTAGGCCCCTAAGTACCCAAGACACTTTTGAAAATGGACTTAAGGGCCTAAGTCCCTTTGACATTCACATATGAGACTGTCTTCATAACCCCAGAAGATCGACCCACCTAGGCCTGATCTTCTGGGGTTAAATTTCATGCATCTGGCAGGGATGTGCAAAAATGTACTCCTTGTGAGATGCAAGAATTAAGGAAGTTGATGGGAGAAACTATCCCATCGATTTTCTTTAGTGAGGATGGTCATGTAAGTTGATTGCAAGTACACTGATTCTAGCTACACAATTGCCATAGTTAGACCTGTGTATCTGAAATCAACTTACCTGCCTAGTATAGACATAGCCTTAGTGGCTCAGGAATTTGTGCAATTTTTACCCAAAGTCTTACTCCCAAGAGTGACGAAAGTTGGGAACCTTGTGCTGTACACTTAGCTATTAGACTTCTTCCTCCTGGGGAATATGGGAAGTTTATGAAGGAAAGATGGCAAGAACTGCAAATATGGAGGGTGATGGAGCACCCTTTAGAAGTGATATTATACCTGTGTACACCTGCAGCAGGAAAAGGAAGAGGAAAAGCAAATCAAAATAACGCCCATCCAAAATGTCACAGTATCTGCAAAATGAAATTTCATTTTGGATCACTCAAAAAGTTCCATTCACATAGTTTCAGGTTTATTTCTAAATGAATTTTTGTGACAAATCAACAGATCCCCATAGAAAGTTTCAGTTTTGATGAAAGGGCATTTTCTAATTACATGTTCCAGCAGAAAATTTCTGGCCAGCTCTTATGGGGAGACTGAATTTTCCACAATGAAGGGCTGAACACACATTATAGCCCATAGACCTAGTAGTGAGTGAGTAGGAGTTCAAGTGCTTCCTTAAGGACGGCTGGCACCCTGCTCTCCCAACAGGAGCAATGATAATACCACCTAAAAGCTCCTTGTGCTTTCCCAGGGATTTCACCAGGTACAAAGGATTTGGCTCCAGTTCACAGTTTGTTCCCAGAGGAGCTACAGGACTATAGATTAAATAGTAAAAAGCAGAGGGAGAGCTCCCCCACTACTTCTTCTTGGAGTGCCACATAGGGGCTATGTCTACACTAGCCTCCCCCTTTTGAAAGGGAAATGCTAATGAGACACTTTGGGATATGCTAATGAGGAACTGCAATGAATATGCAATGCCTCATTAGAATAAGGGTTGCTGCAGCACTTCGAAAGTGCCACTTTTGATCGCGCGTGGCTCTTCTAAAGGGGGTTCTTTTCGAAAGGACCCCACACACTTCAAAATCCCCTTATTCCTATAACCAAATAGCCAAGTAGGAATACGGGGATTTCAAAGTGTGCAGGGTCCTTTTCAAAAGGACACCATGTAGGTGAATCGCACATGATCGAAAGTGGCACTTTTGAAGGGCCGTGGCTGCCGTTATGCTAATGAGGTGCTGCATACTCATTGCAGCACCTCATTAGCATATCCCAAAGTGTCTCATTAGCATCCCCCTTTCGAAAGCGGGGGCAAGTGTAGACATAGCCAGGGAGAATTCCTTCTCATTCCTGTGGTAGAAGCAGCAACTCAAGAGCATTAACACTATGGTCAAGGTTTTTAAAGCTTAAATGTAGGCTCCTAAATCCAGATGTAGGTATTGAAGGGCAGGTGCTTATATGATTTAGGATCATAATGTATGTGTCAGAGAAAGTCACTTAAGACCTTATTTTTAAAGTTATTTAGGTATCTAAAGATGGAGATAGATGTGTAGTGTGATTTACACATTTCAGTTTGGTGCCTGGGAATACTTGTAAAGCCCACTAGTCTACTATTAGCCTTCTTAGGTGCCTAAATATCTTGTAAATTTGGCCATTAGGGACCACTTTTGAAAATCCCACCTTCTGCAGTTGGCTTGGCTTTTCAAGTTTTGAACACACCACATTCCTGAAGTTAATGGGAACTGTTCTATTCTCAGCACTCGTTTACATATTTAGGTACCTAAACAGGGATTTAAGTACCTTTTATATATTTGCTTCTCATTTAGGGTTTTTCTCTCTCTTTCACTCTAATGATTTTTTTACAATCCCAAGAGATCATACACAGAATTTTTAGAACAATGTGAAAAGCCAATTTAAAGTATTATTCTAAGATGTCTTGGAAGGTTCTGAAACTCCTAAGCATGTTGAAATATTCCTCAGTTTTGGGATTGCAAAACCAGATCCTATTTGAACCTCATTTATCGTTGGCAATAAACCAACAATTCAAATTACAAAGAAAAATTACACACGACCGTGTTGTGAGCCAACAGTTCCATTTAGAAAGTTTGCAAACGGGGTCGAAAGTTACTTAGCTTCAAGACTTAATCCTTTTCACTGTTCTGTGGGTTGGTTACCTGCAGTAAGGTTAAAGCTCCAGTAATGTACAAAATTATTGTTGATTCAATGGCTCAAAAATAGATGACCAAGGGTGTGTAAATGGGCTCATATGCAACTCAAGGGTTGCATTTAATATTGGTGCTGTGGATACATGTACCTCCAATTTATAATAAATATTAGTATTTAAATACCATCTTTGTTCCCTGGTATGCTTCCTCTGACTTACATTCTGTGCGTTTCCTGTTTCACCCAGTATTTATTTTGGTCAGTCCCTTCTAGGACTTTGGAAGAGGCTTTAAGTCTTTGAGAACTTCTCAGGTTAACAGCCTCACTTGTTCCCTTTCTCTCTCCTACTCAACATTTGTGGAAATTACGTGAGCACCTACAGACAGGACTGTAGTAATGATATAGACCTTAGCCAGAAAGCTTCAGCTCTGCAAAAGTGCATCCGGTACAGAATAGAGCTTGGAGCGGCACTAACTGCTCTGACCCATGGCTGGAGCTGCACCAGCTGCTGCACTGGGCCAGAGCCACCACCACCACCACAGCCGCCATGCACTTATCCCACCAAGTGGTGGGGTGTGTGCATGAAGTGGGCGGAGGGTGCTCCATTTTGCCACACTGCGGTGTCCTGTTCACCGCATGTGGTGAACGGGAGGTGCACCAGACACCACAGACATAGGAGATTCATACACTACAGAAAATCTAGAGTTGTAGAATGTGATAATATATTCGAAATGAATGATTTCAGTTATAAAATTGTAAACTAAGAACCACCTGATTCAATTATCAATTTACAACACTTTCATTGTATACTGAAAAGCAGCCACTGGAAGGCAGTTTCATTTCTGGATTTCTAGACGTGTGTCATTTCCACCCTCATATTTAATAGAGTGTAAGTGCCTTAAGGGGAGAGATCAGAATGTGTGGCATGTTTCTCTGAAAGGAATTTTATGTATTAACAACCCTCTCTACGTCCTACAAACTACTTTTTCAACCACTAAAGGGAAATGCTAACCAGAGTGATTAGCTACCCCTACCTCCACCCTGACTCTGAAAAAAAGAGAGCTCCTTTTAAGAGGCATATGTATAGGACACAAGGTATGATTTTCCATGATATCATTCACAGCAGGTCTGCTTCTGGAGAAGTGCTCGGAAAGCTAAACTTCTGCCATTCCAGTAAAGGATATTCTATTCAACAATGGTCAAATCCATTCCTGCCACAATTTTGGAATACACAAAGAGGGATGGTTTATAGTTAGCAGGCACAACTGGGAATAATGAGTGCAGGGAAAAGAAAAGCAATCTGGACATTTGTTCAACTAGCAAGAAAGAGAACAGAGATAATTTGTTCATAGTATGTGCCATCTACATTTTAAACAGTCTAGTTCTTCTTGCTCTCTCTTTTTTGTTTGATGTATATTTTTCTATCTTTCTTTTTCTTATTCACCATTCCTTGAAAAGCTTTTTCTTTCTTCCTCTTCATGTGTTCTTTATTTTACTCTACTTTTGCGCTTTGTCTCCCTCACCTGTTCTTGTGCTAATAGCTCTTCTGTACCTACATTTTCTCCCTTAGTCTCACTCAAGTACAATGTCTTTGAGTTCCCTCATTCTGTGTTACTTTATCTCCTTCCTTGTCACAGGCAAAATTCTGATGTTCTTAAACAGGATTCTACTAATCCTAACAGGAAGTTTGTCTGAGAAAGGACTTCTGAGGCCACATCTGTTCTAAGAGATAAATTTGAATTTAAGGCAGTTAGCTCAATATTACCACGTGACTGTCTTCACTGTAAATACCATGAGCTTAATTTAGGAAGCATTAATTACAAAATTGCAGTTGCTGATGGGTATAGTGTCAAGCTCGAATTCAGAAGTTCAATTAAAGGCCAGTATGGAAGTGCCACATCTTAAAATCAAATTTATTAACCTCCAGAGGTGTCCCATACATATGGGACACAATGACCCTCACTCCTCTGTTCTGGCCACTGCTCTCCAGTAACAGGAAGACTATGAATTTCCAAGTGGGAGCAGTGAGACTTTGGCTGTGAGCTCATGGTTGTATGAGAGCCTGAAAATGTCTGTCTTTCTTCGCTATTAGTGCCGTGAGTGCATCTACCCATTACAAATAGCCCTTGCAGGGAGCTTGTGGCTCTGCCGCTACACTTGTTATTTTTTTCTGAGCTGCCTGGCAACAAGGCTGTGGTGGGGGGTCATGCTTGCATAAGATGCTGAGAAACTTCTCCATGGTTTACATTTGTGTGCGAGCTTCCTTTCGTACCCCACAGGCGCCATGCAGTCTGGGTCTTTCCCATGTTCTCCCACATCACGTGGGTACTTCCCAACCCAATAAAAGGATGTGCCAGTCGTGTGGTGCTGACGATGTCAGAGATTGCACATGTTTAGGGCTCCAAGGGTGGGAAAGATATTCAAGGGTTTGCAGCCACCATGGGGAAGCCTCCCCTGGTGGCTAAGATACTGGGGGTTTTGCTGCCACCGTGGGGAAGTCTCCCCAGCAGCTAAGATACTCCAGGATGTCCACTTTAACAGGCACCCCCGCATTGAACCCCCGCCAGTGCTCATAGCGGGACTTACTGCTATCGGGGGGAAGTCTCCCCCAGCAGCTAAGATACTCATGGAGGACCACTTCAATTGGCCCCTCACTCAACTTCCCCCTACGCCCATACTAGGGCTTGCTGCTAATGGGGAGAAGTTTCCCCTGGGTGGCTAAGATACATGGGGGGAACACTTCAGCTGCTGCAGACGAGAACACCCCTCCACACCCCACCAAAAATATTTTCAGGAGCTTACTGTCCATTGCAGACACCTGCTGGTTTTATATTTTGGTTATAACATCTTTATACTAATATCTGGTTTCATGCCTTGACCCCCCAGAAACATGGTGGGGGGGTCTAGTGGAGATTCCTGTTTGTCTTATAAGTTCAGTGTATGATATTTCACGTACATGAACCCTGTTGGCAATGTCTGGGGAGTGAAGAGGAAAGTCAAACATTCTTTTTTCCTACACTTTTCTATTCTCTTCCTTCTAATATTACAATACAGTCTGGGCCCTATGTTATCTTCAGGGATCACATGCACTGATGGGAGGTGGGATACTCAATGGATGGCCAGTTGAGAACACAGTTGTTGCGCAGAAGCCTTATAGTGCACCAGAAAGCCAAAGACTCTCTCCTATAGCAAAGTAATGAGGGGGAAACCCAAAAATTCTTTTTATCCTACACTTTTCTATCCTCTTTCTTCTAACTTTAAAATACAGTCTGTGCCCCTGACTTATTTTCAGGGATCACATGCAATGACGGGAGGTGGAACACTCAGTGGATGGCCAGATGAGAATACAGTCGTTGTACTCGTGTTGGCAATATAACGTGGGCGTAAACGAAAAATTCTTTTTTTCTTAGACTTTCTTATCCTCTTTCTTCTGAATGATAAATATCACTCCCTTCCAAGACCTCTGACTACCTCCTTTCTTGGTGGACGGCTCCACTATTATTATTATTCCTTTATGAAGTTTTTTTTATGCTACCAGCCATCTGCTTTGTTGCTCACTTCTCTGTGGTGGCAACTCACAAATTGCTCTCTCACTCTATTTCAGACCTGGTTCCTTCAGTGCAAAGGAAAATTTCAGCCTTTCTTTCTTTAATTGTATTTAATGTCAGTTTAAAGTCTTTTGTAATAACTGTCTTTCCTTAACGCGCATGACTTACAAAAGTCTCTCTCTCTCTCTATTTCAACCCTGGTATCTACACTAGCCGCAAGTGGCAGACTTGATTAATTTTCTTGCACATGTGGTGAATCACACCTTCCAGATACACTATGTTCCACTTGGGTATCATGGGCTTCAGCTACTGAACCGTTCCTGCTGGAGTATTTTCACCAGAGGAAGAGACTTCTGAAAAATGGCTGTTTGTTTTCAACAGTGGGGAGAATGGGGGCAGTGCACTCTGGGAAGATGACATCACACATCTACACCCACTTGTGGGGAATTTTTTCCCCATACCACACTGTCAAAAAACCCCCAAAATGCAATGGGGCTGCAGGGACTGTGGGAGAGATGCCCATAATGCACTTCTGCAACAGTCAAACTTAGGCAATGTATTGGGGACACACTAAGTTGACTTTGTGAGCAGGTGTGGACACTCTAGTCTGACTTTATAAAATCTAGTGGTAAAAAGTCAACCAATAAGTTCAACTTTATTTCATAGTGTAGGTGTAGCCTAAGTGTTTAAACTGTGTCATCCCAGGTGAGGATCAGCTGGGCAGTGAACTATTACATTTTGTCAGTGAGCTAGGAAGGAAAGTTCTTTTGCAATAGGCAACTCTGGATATAATTTGCCTTGTTTGATAATATATAACATATCCAGTTTCACTAATTCTAAATTCTTTTACCCTCATTTTTAAATGGCCAGTAAGGAGAATCATCATTCAGAGCTACCCAGAACTCAGAGGCAAGCACTGCAGCTACTCCAGAAATTATATTCTACAGGTTCTAGCCCATGACAGGGTCTCAGAAAGACTCAGAAGTAGCAAAGGATATGGTTACTTAGGGATGTCAGCAATCAAAGTTGCAACCATGGCTGGGAGGTATAAGAGGCAAGGAAAAGCACTGCTACTCCTGGGTCTTCGTGTCCAACCTCATGCCTTTTCCTATCCTTGTTCTGACCCTTCCTGCAGGCTCCCACAGCTTGCTGCTCCCTGATGAGACTTCCTCCAGAGGGGTTCTAGTAGCTTACAAGTGAAAAAGCCTTCTAGCCTGCCAGACCTAGTAACAGAACACTGAAATTTGTAAAGAGCCATCAAAGTGGTAATGAACCGCCCCCCGGATACGTACTGTCAGTTACTGAATGTATTGACAAGAAACAGTTGTGCACTACTGTAATATTTACTCAGAACACATTAGTCTACAGGACCTTCGTTTAAAATTCGCTTTAAAATACTTCATTAGTGTGTTGCTGAAGATTATAAAAATCTCATCTCTAAAAATCTTTGTGCAGGTAAAAAAGCATGCAACCTGAATTTTCATCTTTAACCTTAAACACTTGGCTCTTCAGCAATGTATTTTTTTAAAAAATACATTCTTTGAAAGAGCAATTATTTATTCAGCAGGACAGTGGACTTGCCCTTCCTACAAAGCTTTTGCAGATAAATCTCTGAGTAGATTTAAAAACCCTGGGAATTAAAAATGTCAGTCACAAGTTTAGTGCTTTTAATTAGATACCTTTTGCATGTCCAACCTTCACCATCTGGCCTGAAGTGGGAAACACGCTCCATTTTATTTTATAAAAATGACAGAAGAGTGTTTTTTAATTCAAATATCATTTGCTTCATTGGGGTTCAGGGATCTGGCTGGAAGGGAGCCACCCCAAGCAACAGTTTCACCCACCATCCATGGTTGCAACTATTCTAGGTATGATTGCTTTCAACTGCAAATACAAGATAAACCAACAGGTTCCAATCCAGCCTATGAGGATCAGATGTGCTGATGGGGGGTTGGGCAAAGGGGTCTGTTGCCCCCAGGCCTGGCATTTCGAAGGGGCACAGAGCTCCATCCGTCATTGCTGCCAAAGAAGCAGTGGTGATGGCCGGAGCTCCAGGTCTCTCTGAATTGCTGCAGTGTGCAGCTGTGAGGGTGGGGGAGGTGATCTCAGGCACCCAATGCCCTAGCCTCCCCCACTTCTGCCCTTGGACCTGCCCCTTCAGGAGCATGGAGCCAGCCCCCCTTCCACCTTGTCTTGGGCCTGCAGTGCCTCTTGGCATGGCTGCTGAGGACAGTCTAGCACATTCTCTCCACTGTGGGTGAATTTTATTCCTGTACAGGGAGCAAGCAGAAGGGCTATTCATCACAGCCCACTTTAAGTCATATTTTGAGAGGGAGAGAGCTGAATGCTTTTGTGCCTGTCCTCTGCACAGGGTGAATTTCACCTGATAATGGCATCCATAATGATTTCTTCTCACTGTCAGAGTTATAAGAAGAATACATTGTGTTAACAGTAATAAAAAGTGTAAGGCATCTTTCAGCAGAAAGATCAAGTGGCAAGATGTTTTCCCAAGAGACATCAGGCTTCTCGAGTAAATGAGTTTCCCAATAATTCTTGGCTTTGACAATTCTGATGGAAATTATGTCTCTCTAGGAAGTGAAACACAAAGAAGGCATCTAGTCCTAACCAGGAATTATGCTGGGAAGTAGTTATATAAAAGAGGGACAGCTTCTATATAAGGCATGCACATTTTTTGTCGACCAGAAATTAATTAGCTCTGGTCCACATGCATACTGTGAGTCATTTCTTGCTAAAATGTTTGTATAAAGAATGACTATATCAGCAAAATGTGTAAATGTAACTGGCCACAGGTGGACTCAAACCTAGGACCTTAGTGCAAGAACCTCAATGGTTTGAGCTAAAAGCTAGCTTCTGCTCTACTACGGCTGCAGAGGAGCCTCATTCTTGCTCTCTAAGGCTTTGTCTACACTGCCCCTCTCTTTCTGAAGGGGCATGTAAATGGAACAGATAGAAAATGCTGATGAGGCACTGATATGAATATCAAACTGTATATTTTTATCTTTGTGATGAGGCCTGAGATGAAATAAGCCAATTGACCTGTAGGCTGAACCTGGCAGGATATCAGGGGAAACCTAATGGTTGATGAAACCAAGCTGGGGGACAAGCTGGGATAGGCATATAAAGAGAGGAAATCTAGAAGGAAGAGTTCTGCAGTCACTCCCTAGAAAGGAGGAGAGTTGTCTTGGTATAAGGAGGAACTCTGTGAGGAGAGTAAGTGAGTAACTCGGTCCTGCATGGGACTGCGAACTCTGGCAAGAAAGCAAGAGGGACAAGTAGCCTCAAGGAGCAGAGGAAGCTTCAGCAGTAACTGAGAGGTGGTGCAGAAGTTAGAGATGAGAGTCTAGAAAAGGATGAAGAGGTGGGTCTTAGCCCACAAAAGCTTATGCTCCAAAATATCTGTTAGTCTATAAGGGCTACGTCTACACATGAACACTACATCGAAATAGCTTATTTCGATGTAGTGACATCGATAACGTCTACACGTCCTCCAGGGCTGGCAACATCGATGCTCAACATCGACGTTGCGCAGCACCACATCAAAATAGGCGCTGCGAGGGAACGTCTACACGCCACAGTAGCCCACATCGAAATAAGGGTGCCAGGCACAGCTGCAGACAGGGTCACAGGGCGGACTCAACAGCAAGCCGCTCCCTTAAAGGGCCCCTCCCAGACACAGTTGCACTAAACAACACAAGATCCACAGAGCCGACAACTGGTTGCAGACCCTGTGCATGCAGCATGGATCCCCAGCTGCAGCAGCAGCAGCCAGAAGCCCTGGGCTAAGGGCTGCTGCACACGGTGACCATAGAGCCCCGCCGGGGCTGGAGAGAGAGCGTCTCTCAACCCCTCAGCTGATGGCCGCCATGGAGGACCCTGCTATTTCGATGTTGCGGGACGCGCAACGACTACACGGTCCCTACTTCGACTTTGAACGTTGAAGTAGGGCGCTATTCCTATCCCCTCATGGGGTTAGTGGCTTCGACGTCTCGCCGCTTAACGTCGATGTTAACATCGAAATAGTGCCCAACACGTGTAGCCATGACGGGCGCTATTTCGAAGTTAGTGCTGCTACTTCGAAGTAGCGTGCATGTGTAGACACGGCTAAGGTGCCACAGGACTTCTTGTTGTTTCTGAAGATACGGACTAACACAGCTACCTTTCTGATATCAGAGTTGGCCATTGAACAGATCATGGCTTCTGGCAATAGGGTTCCTGGGTTGAAATTCAGACTAGTGGGTGAGCCCATGTTTCTCTACAACCTCTGGTGAAGTGGCAGAGTCTGGACAGTGTATCAAAGGACCGCCTGAGATATTATGCCCAGTGATACCTCAGAAGTAGGGAACTAAATCCTCAGAGTGCCAAGACATAAAGAGAAAGTAACCTGAGTTTGCATTAAGAGAGAGGGTGCGCTAAGCCATTGAGCAAGCAGCTGAAGGAGGAGCTGCCAGAGTGACTGAGAGCTAAATGACCAGATATAGCCCTAAGGGTTTGCTACAGCAGTCAACAGTAAACTCTGTGACAATATTGCCAAGCTTTCTGTTCCTGCCTTCTGAAACAAGGCACAGATGGCTAAAAAAGTACCTTGGGAACAATCAGTCTTCTCTTTTGTATGCAGCAAGTATTCTGTACTGAGAAGCAGAACTGAGGCCTTAGAGGTAAGAAGTTAAAGGTATAATATGTGGATTACATGAAGACAGAAAATTTACTGAACTCTATACTCCACATGCAATTATTTGATCCCCCTGCAATATTTCCCGAGCAAGTGTGCAAATAAGTTAAACTATTATAGTGATAACTGTGACATTAGTAAAGCAAACTAAAGTAACCTACAGGGAAAATAAGTGAAAACATCATAGGAATTCCAATTAACCATTATAGTTTATAGAAAAGATCCCACTAAATCTTACTAGTGAATAGAAATGAGGAGAAAGGAGAACAAATGGGCTCGTTAAATACCTACTGGTCTTAAGGTAGTAGATCATGGTTAATTCCAACACAGAGTAGTGCTTATTTCACCACATCTTTTACATTCAATGTACGCCGCCATGTAAGCAAAACACCAGTGATTTTTCAAAAAGGCAGAATCAACCAGCCTTACATCAGGCACTTTTTTTTTTAAATTAACATCATATTTTAAGGAAAAATACATTGAAGTAAACCTCAGTAGATTATATGAAAAAACTGTCTTGAAATCAAGCAGAAAGTTTAATTTACTGAGATTTAATGAGACTCAGACCCAGAACATTCCTTCAGAGAAGTGTTGCTGAAGTTTGATCGGGATTTTTTAGTTTGTCATAGAAGCTTCCCGTGCTCTTGTTCTTAAACTAATGAGTGGAATTCTAGCTCTAGCGGTACAAGCTCTTCACATGTGTTTTCAGTATCTCCCTCATAATCTGCTCAGTTATTTTATTCAGGTTTAGGAGTAGTACGTCATTTGTTTATAATTCTGAAGTGGCAGCAAATTGAAGGGTTTTTGCATATTCACCATTCCTTAGAGGGTAAGAAAGTATTCATCCATAAGCATGACATCATAAACGCTTAGGCTCAAGCTATGAGAAAGAAGTACAGTTCATAACTAAATTTGGTTAAATTAAACAAGGAGACCTGCAATATTTTCACATTGCAAAACATTTACAAAGTGATCCACATTTCTGTGACTGACCTATTTTCACACATTCACAAGTAGCTATTGTAACAAACCTGCTTGCCAACAGGGGGCTCACACACCCTTTACTTTACTTTGACCGTTTGTTATTCACGGCATAGTAGCAGTTGTCCAAGTTCCAGGGTGTTAATTTTGTTCCCAGACACAAGAATGATTGAAGACGGACAAAATAATGAATTAAAACCACCCTGGTCACACTTGGCCATCCCTGTTTGTCAGTAAATATGGGCTTTCTTGTGAAGAACATCCATTTGCCTCCATCAATAAAAACATATCAACATACCAATCTTCATGAATAGTGATTATAAAACAACAAGAGCCTGACCGAACTGAGTAGCATTTCAGAGCTTAGCAAAGCATTGTCAACAACTGTCCATCCAACAGGAAACAATTAATTTAAAAGACATATTTCCTCCTCCCCCCCTTTACCTCTAAAAAGACAATAAGTGTTAGGGACTGAGCTATGGAGGGTCTTTCTAATCATCAGGGCAGGAAGCTTCCTTACTGGCTGGAGCAGAGATGATTAGGACTTGAATCAGGAGCTGAGTTATGAAGTCAATGGAGTGAGCAGGAGCTGAAGGTCGGAGTGGTGGTCAGAAGCCAAGTATCAGGTCCAGGGAGCATGACAGAGTTGAGAACCAGGAATCTGAAGCTGAGAATCAAAGCATGATTAGTCAGTCAGTAGAGGCAGGATCCAGGAGTGGAAACTGGGGAAGGAAACCAAGGATGGGAACCTGGGGTAGGAGCAGGAGCAAGGACGTAGCTGCAAGAAAGAGCAGAAACACAGCTGCAGGAGTGGAGTGCTATTGAACAACTAGAAACCTAAAGCTGCTGCAAGGGTTTAAGAATGTGCCTGCTGATCGACAATTCAAGAAGCCAGGTTCACTAGGTGAATCAGCTGAGGTCAATGATCTAGGTTTGAGTTCAGCTATGAATTCCTGACACTGTTTTAGCTCACCTCAAATCCATACTCAAAGTTCACTTTTTTCCAAGTGAAGCATTATCTACTACTCTGTTTGTACAGTGCCTAGCACAATGAAGTCCTGTTCTCGGTACTATAATAAAGGTACTACTCCAGGTACTACTTGAATACCAATAATAAAAACCTAAACCAGTAAGAAGATGATTGTGTCTGTGACAGTTAATTGAACTTGCTGCTTGGTCACAGCTCAGCAATCCACCAGCACAGACTTGCTTACACTTCAACTTGGATTTTAATGTTTGAGGTTTTGTATTTTCTTTTCAGAACGACTTATCTGCCCTTACAATACTAGATGGAAAAAAACCAGTGCTGCTCTCCTTTAAACTTTTCAAAGTTTTAGAGCTAATACAGATAACAATATTTGTCCTGTCCGTGCCTTCCTGAAGTTTTGTGAATATTAATCGTCTTGCATTTAGTTCATCTGGGAGCTTTAAGATTCAGGACAAAGTCTACCAAACAACTCATGTTTTTCCTGCAGAAATTTGGAAATGCCACATTTATCTTGGACTCAAATTGCTTAGCAGGCTGGTGTCACTGTAAAGCATACACATAAATGGCACCAATTTCATCACCACTCTTTCTAGGCACTAGAAATTCATCTAGAATTGAGGGACATGTGGCTTTCATTTATGGTGTGAGCCTCAGATCAAAGCCTAAAGTGCTCTATTGTATGTGTGACAAGGTTATAGTTAAAACAAAAAAGCAGTCAAGTAGCACTTTAAAGACTAATAAAATTAGGTGATGAGCTTTCATGGGACAGACCCACTTCTACAGATCATAGCCTTTCCTGAACAGCCTCAATATATAAAGCACAGAGGTCCAAAAATTATCAAGGCTGACAAATCAGAAAATTTGTTATCAAGGTTGGCAAAAAAGAAGAGCAGAGGGGCAGCAGGAGGCGGGTGTGGGGTGGGGAAGCAAGAGTTAGCTACAACAAAGTATTTAAAATAGTCCCTGTAATGGGCCAGGTAATTGCTGTCCCGGTTCAAACCATGTGTTAATGTGTTGAGTTTGAATATAAAGTGCTACTTGACTGCTTTTTTGTTTTGATAGAATACAGAATAACATGGCTATCTCTTTGTCACTATTCAAGGTTACAGTTGTCACCTATTAGTCAATGGATGATGAGTTTACTATCTTTTCCAATACCAGTGTTTTGGGAATTTACATGCGTTCTGTTGGCCTTCGTATGATTTTCTGCAATTAATAATATGGGAAGTAGATGGCAGATTATTTTTCTTACTCTGCCAGAGACACCTCTTCCAATTCCATGTCTACCCACTGCCTTCCCCACCACCTACCAGAAGGGGTTCTAGCAGTTTAGGATGACAGTTCTTCGAATAGATTGTGAACCCACAGGTGGATAGCCCACAAATATGAGTGAGGAGGTCTTTGTAGACCATCTTATTCTTCCTCATGGATGTATTTGTTGGCTCCTAGCTCAGCCCAAAAGATCCAGTTAGGGTAAAGTGCATGATAGTGAGACAGCTACAGAAACTTTTTTCCTCATCCAATCACGTAGATTGAAACCAGAATTCAACACGTGAAGAATTTGGTAAAGTTTCCATGCTTTTTGCATTTTGTGTCATGCCTCTAAGTGGTCTTGCTTCAGTCATGGTCATCAAACAAATAAAAATCATGGGCTGTTTTTCCACTTACTGCACAATGTTTTTGGGAGAGGTAATGGCTAAAACCTCCAGGTGCACAAGCACTGTAATGTTCCTGTGGGACATGCAATTAAATTTGTTGCCTAATGAACTAAAAAGCCTTTACCAACGGGAAACTTAAAGTTCTCACCTTTCACTGCTTTAGCTTTGATTTCCACTCCAAAAATCTTTCTTATAAATAAGTGAGAAGGAGATAAACTAACTTCACTGTTTCATGCAGTGCAAATTGGTGAGCAATTTTAAAGCAGAAAGAGGCATCTTAAAGAAGATTAAATAAGTCGTCTCCCCTCTTCAAAAAAATCTGGCGCTTGCGATTTTGTTACTAAGCTGGGAGGCTAGGTTTACCCATCAGGAATACTGGTGTGGGTGAAAACTCCAGGTGTAATCATATGACTGAATACTGTTCCCCACTGCAACTTGGCACCCTGCAAGAACATCATTATTATTATTTATGGCGACTTCAAAATCTCTTAGTGAGGCCTAGATCCTACAAACACACGTGTCACTTTTCTTACTCTAGTAGCTCTGCCAATTTGAACTTAATTACTTATGTGAGAAAATCTGTTCAACCCTTTGCAGGATGGGGCTGTAAGAGAAAACTGTAAACTGAGTAGAGTTGTGGGGTTGAAGATAAAATTGTATACAGGTGACATATACAGCTGGGAGCCTTCCCCTTCATCTGCTAACAATCACTGAACAATAGAGTGGATTTACTGGTTTTAAGAGAGATAAATCAGATTGAAATATTGTAATGCATGATATGTTGGAGAAGATTGGTGGAATTTAATTTCATGTTGTTTGAAGGAGAGCACTGATTCTAGGGTTTATGTTTGTCAAATCTAGATGTAAGACCAGGCCAATATAAAAGAAGATGATTTGTGAGGAGATAAGAACTTAGTTCACCCAGCACTGAATCCTCCTGGAGTGGAAAAGCAGCAGTAGAGACCATCTGCTACCTCTGCTCTACCAAAGACTCTTAAACTGCTGGTGCAGACCCATAGGTGGGTGTGGATGGCAAGGGCACAGCCAGGCCGGTGAGAAGATGCCTCTCTCTCTCTGAAGCCTTGCATGTTGAATAGTAACAGAGAGGAAGCCGTGCTAGTCTATACACTATCTGGTTGCCTTCTCCCAGTTGAATCCCTTTAAGCAGGGAGAAAAATAATTCCCTTGTAGCACAGCAGGATGCATACAGAAACGCCACTGTGCACATAGGAATGGAAGGGGCTGACAATTTTTTGACCTCTTTTTCCAACTTGATAGGATGTGGGAATAAAAAGTAGCTCCTAGATGAACGCAAACAAACATTCTCTTTGTAGATAAGAGCCCCCCCCCCCCCCCGCCGCACACAGCAGCAGGGCTAACAGCCACCACGGGCTTCAGGGCAATATGAGAAGGGGGCTGACTCTGAAGGAGTGGGGCCTATAGCAGTCAGCCCTTAGCACCACCTGGCCCGCAATGCTGGGCCCCTCCTCCTGTTCCCTCTCAGCCCCACAAAGCAGTGGAGAAGTGCTGCTGTGGGACTTCAAAAGGGACCCAGAGCTCTGGCTGCTGCCGCTGCCAAAGTTGCAGCAGTGATGGCAGCTGGAGCTCCGGGCTCCTTTGAAACATTGGGCTTTGGGGCAACTGCTCCTTTTGCTCACGCTGTCAGTGGGCCTGCACACGCAGCTTTCTCCTGCTATTCCTAGCGCACCCATTACTGTGGTAAAAAGTCACCACAAACACTTAAACTGAGGCGGAGGTTCCTTTTAAATTTTATGTGTGGGGCAAAAGTGGAGCTTAGGCTCCTAACTCTTCTGAACGGACTGTGAAAGGCCAACTATCCCTTGCTTTGATTGGGTAAAACAAAATGCTGCAGACGAGATTTTGCAATACCCAGATTCTGCTCTCTCCCTACTTTGTCCATCTCAAACAAATAAACATGTCAAAGTAGAGCTAGGGGGCAAATCTTGTTTCCCTTCCTGGAGCCAGAGAACTCTGCCTGTGGCAGATGAGATGCGGCATGATGGAATATGAACGTTTTGGCCTTGGTTTATTTTATTGTTTGAACTGATGAACCTTATTTCAAAATTCATCAACCAGCCAGCATGTATGCATTCTTTTTCCTCTCCCAAAGCTAACTACCATGATTGCTACTATAATACTAGTAATACTGCATACCAGTACTATGTACCTCAGACATGAGAACATACGTTCTGCAGAGTCAGAAAAAATATTTCTGTAATATGGTGATTGACTTAATTGGAACACAACTAAAACATTGTCTCATCTGAATAAAAAATTGCTGTCTCTGAATTCCATGTGGCAATTTTCAGCTCCAGGTTTCAATTCAGGATCATTTGGAGATTGAATCCATAGAGTTCACCCTATTTCTGCTTCCCATAATGATGGAAGTAATCCTGTTTAGGACTAATTGGACAATTTTCCCCTGAATACTTTAATAACTTTATTCTGTTTCTCAATGAAATTTCATTCCAGTGAAAAATGTACAGCTATTCATGGTGTCTGTGTAATTAATGGGAATATGTGTGTGTAAAATAAACATGTCTAAAATCATAATACAATGCTACAAGTCTGATTTTAAAACCACATGCTCAGTATAAATGTCTGAAAGTGTAAAGTTAATTTTTCTTTTGATCCCCTCTCACAACGTCAATGGCTTTCATAATTTAAGCAGTAGATGGCAGCATTCAGTACATAAATGGAATGAACAACTAAGGAGACTTAAAAGTACAATTAAAGCTGAATTCTTTATTGCTGTAGTCGTAAGACTCTCCTATTTTTTAAAACATTTTTCATCAGTACCAAAATAATATTCTATTGGAAAACAGTTTTAAGCTATCAGCTCTGTTTACTGTTTCTGTTGGCCACAAACACATTTGTGAGATGAACAAGAACACACTTAAAATTTCATATATACTAGGCATAAAATAGTTTGAAAGTAAAATGAAAAATATGCAGACATGTATATGTTTATAAACACACATCCATTTTAAATAAGACTGGGTATCTGAACGGGAACAGGAGATGTTGCATACACAGCAATTTGAAAACAAGGCTACTTATTTGGGTACAAAATAGTTTTAAAAACCTAATTTTAGCCATTCGCTTTGTAAAATTTTGTTCTGTATATACTATAGGCTATACAGGACCTATATTTTATAGCAAACATTATATTGCCATGTCAGTTTTCATAAACAAAACCTTCTGTTTCCCAGTAGCTGAAAGCTTTTGGGCCATGTATTATCCCTGAGCAAGAAGTCTCAGATGTCAAATCTGGGTTGGGGTTTTTGGTCCTAATCTCAGCAACTGTTTATTTTTCTCCTGCATTAAAATGAGCTCAGATAACATATTTGGGGATTTTACAGATTTATTTTGAATCTGAAAGCAGCAGATTACACAGAACTAAGGCAGAGTGGTTTTCCCTCATCTTTAAAGTATTGCATTTAGAAATCCTGATGAATTAATACAGGAAGTTATAGTCAAACAAATATCAGTGCACAAATTCCTTTTTGGAATTACATTAAAAATATCAAAGGAATAGGTTTCAGGAGAAATACATACAAAAAGTACCTAATTGATTTCAGCAGCTCACCACCACATGACTGACAGTTATTCGGACATAGTAAACGGACATGGTAGGTGACTGATGTATTGGAACAGGACAGCAGGGGTGGCAGGTGGGAGAGGGAGAAGGAAGACATATCCCTTAGGTTTACTATATTTGACCTTTCAAAAAAGAGGACACCCCTGAGCAGGAGTGTATCTGTATCAGTATCTGCCAACTCATGTTGTATTAATGGACTGCATATACCATAACACATTAATACAACGTGAGTTGGTAGATACTGATACAGATACACTCCATCTCAGGGGTGTCCTCTTTTTATATGGTAATGCTAACATCACTAAAACAATCTTCTAGTGTGGAAGTATAAAATGGCAGAAAATATTATTCCAGTCACCCTGAGCCAAATCCTGAAATCCATACCCACTTTTAATGAGTCAAAGCTTTCATTCAGCTATTAAAGGGACCATATATTTAGTCAGTTAACAAGTAAGATAAGCATTTCTCCCTCCATTATCCATCTTATTTAGTCAGGGAGAATTCTGTGAGTGCATACAGAGTGAAAAGGTAAATAAGCCTTCAGGAGTTTACCCAGTGTATCAGCATAATACTTGAAAAATTACACTGGAATGGATTTTAATACAGTTATTACTTATTATTGCATTTATAGCATGTTCGCCTCCCTGGAGGTGTCAGATTTGGAATGAATAATATCGGTACAATTTCAGAGTGACACAGATCCTACAGGCACAACTCACAGATTTGCCTGGAGACTTTTCGCCCATATGTTGCATGACTATGGACTCCTGACATTGCAGTTTTTCAGGAAGATTTCTTTCTCAATGACTACCCTTTGTGAATTTTTTTACCCTTGAACACGATGACACTAGACAGGCCACGGTCCATGGAACCGTTCAGCTGGCATGAAAATGTATTGAAATTATGAAATAGATATGGTCCTTTCTAATGCTCTTGATTGTTACTCTTTAGAACAAAGATTGGCAAGATCACAAAAAAGCAAAATAAAGACAGGGAGACAGTGACTTCTAAAACAGTTGTTTGGTGTCTAATACACTTGAGAATTTGGTCCTAAACTTCTGAGTATTGAGAGCACAACAAACAGCTATTCATCACATATCAAGAATTCCGTGGTTAGGGAAGGATTGTACTGTCTTGGATTGAGAACAATCATTTAAACTTCATTTCTTGATGTACAAGGCAACTATGACACGCAGAAGAACAATGAAACCTGTTTCTACAATATACATATCTCATGGATGCTTATTTTTTATAGAGGAAGCTTTCATTTCTTGACAGTTCATGAACTAAACTGTATAAATGCTGAGCATTCATTTACAAAAATGCCTCTTTGCATAGGGGTTTGAGCATTTGTTATCAGTTGTTTGAATTTTAAGGCTCATTAGTAGCTGAAAGCCAGTGCTGCCACCAGGGCTGTCCTTTGCATCTATGGGACCCTGTGCAGTATTATTAAACTGATGCCCCTATGCTCAACTTGCTGTTAGTAATACAAACGGGATAAAGCTCCCCACAGAGACCTCTGTGCCCTCTGCCTCATAAAGAATGTAAACACCAGCATTTACTTTTTTTACACTGTTTCAGTCTCTCCACCTGTACCAATCAGTGCAACTCTGCCTTTGTATTGCTGCCCAGCTTTCTTCTGGGGCAGGGCATTGAGGTCTCTCTATAGAAAACGCAACTTCTGAGGTTCTTCTAATTTGCTTTCCTCCCCCTTCTCTCCGTCTCTTTCCCCATTCCTTCTTGAGCACTAACCTCTTGTATTCTTTCCAAGCCCCTTGCCTGTGAATTGACTAATTAGTTCATGAACCTCCTAACCTGTCTGGCCTACTAATCAAATACAGCTTGGGACAATCAAGCATACTCAGAAGAATCTAACTGGTGCCAACAGTGACCCAAGTACTGACTCAAGCGCCATCTCTGAGCCGTTGGTCACAAAAGACATGTAGGATCTTGATTTCAGTAGGGCTTTTCAAACAGATCCACATGACGGCCTCATAAGCAAACTAAAGAAACATGGTCTAGATAAAATTACTATAAAGCAGGTGCATAACTGGTATGCATTCAAAGAGTCGTCATCAATTTCTTGCCCAGCGGGGAAGATGAGTCTAGTGGAATCCCACAGACATCTAGTACGGTTTGATATTTTCAGGAGTGACTTGGACAATGGAGGAGAGAGTATGCTTATAAAATCTGTGGATCAAACCCAGATGAGAGGCGTTGCAGGACTTCTAAGCACAAGAATTGAATTAAAAATGACCTTAACAAACTGGAGAATGGGTCTGAAATCAAAAAGATGAAATTCAAGAAAGACAAATGCCAAGTACTTGTACAGGCAAACTGATTATGAGTTAATAATCAAAAGGTTTTTATTATTAGGTGTATGAACTAGACCATCATATGTAAGACATGAGAAGCAACTGTCCTGCTAAATTTCAGCATTGGAAAAGCCTCAGCTGGAGTATCATGTCAGCTTCTGGGTGCCACATTTTAGAAAACATGCGGACAAACTGGAGACAGGCCAGAGGACAGCAGTAAAAATGAGGAAATGTTAAAAAAAACAACACTTGGTATGTTGAATCTTGAGGAAAAAGACTGAGGGGGGACCTGATCCAAGTTGTGAAATATGTTAAGGACCATGAATGACCGTGTGTGTTGTGTTGTGAACAAGACATGAGAAGTCATCCTTCCGCTCTGCTCTGCACTGGTTAGGCCTCAGTTGGAGAATTGTGTCCAGTTCTGGGCACCGCATTTCAAGAAAGATGTGGAGAAATTGGAAAGGGTCCAGAAAAGAGCAACAAGAATAATCAAAGATCTAGAGAACATGACCTATGAAGAAAGGCTGAAAGAATTGGGCTTGTTTAGTTTGGAAAAAAGAAGATTAAGAGGGGACATGATAGCGGTTTTCAGGTATCTAAAAGGGTGTCATAAGGCAGAGGGAGAAAACTTGTTCTTGGCCTCTGAGGACAAAACAAGAAGCAATGGGCTTAAACTGCAGCAAGGGAGGTTTAGGTTGGACATTAGGAAAAAGTTCCTCTGACAAGTAACTAAGGGTTCTATCTTTAATAGTTTGGTAACATTTGTATACCTTGCCACATCAATAACTTTTTATTTTAATTAATTGCATCAGTGCCTGAAATCATATTACATATTATATATCTTATAATTTGTATATGTCAATTGTAGCTTCAAAGTATTTATGTATCAGCTCAGGACAGCCTATACAGTGGGGTTAAAGGAGTTAAGAGATTTTTACTTTTTAAATTATTGATTTTGAAAAGAAAGATAATTTTAGCACCTCTGCCAGTGAAAGGATTTATATATAATGTCATAAGGAACTGCCATGAAGAGTAAAACTACCTTTTTTTCCATATGCCAGTAGATGTCAACTTCCATCACTAGGAAATAAACCTCAAGGCAAACTTTTGGTTTTGGGTACTCTATCATAATAAAGGGAGGAACAGATTGAGAATCTGAAAGTGGAAGGCAGCTTCGGTGAAAGTGATCATGCAATCATAGAGTTCACAATTTTAAGGAAGGGTAGAAGGGAGAACAGCAAAATAGAGACAATGGATTTCAGGAAGTCGGATTTTGGTAAACTCAGAGAGATGGTAAGTAGGGTCCCATGGGAAGCAAGATTGAGGGGAAAAACAGAGGAGAGTTGGCGGTTTTCAAAGGGACATTATTAAGGGCCCAAAAGAAAGCTATTCCTCTGCCTCGGAAAGATAGAAAATATGGCAAAAGACTGCCTTGGCTTAACCAGGAGATTTTGTGTGATCTCAAAATAAAAAAGGAATCATGTAAAAAATGGAAACTAGGACAAATTACGAAGGCTGAATATAGGCAAACAGCACAGGAATGCAGGGGCAAGATTAGACAGGCAAAGGCACAAAATGAGCTCAAATTAGCTACGGCCATAAAGGGAAACAAGACGACTTTTTATAAATACATTAAAAGCAAGAGGAAGACCAAGGATAGGGTAGGCCCATTGTCAGTGAGGAGGGAGAAACAGTAACGGGAAACTTGGAAATGGCAGAGATGCTTCATGACTTCTTTGTTTCCATCTTCACTGATAAGTCTGAAGAAGGAATGCCTAACATAGTGAATGGTAGTGGGAAAGGAGTAGGTTTAGAAGATAAAATAAAAGAAGAACAAGTTAAAAATCACTTAGGAAAATTAGATGTCTGCAAGTCACCATGGCCTGATGAAATGCATCCTAGAATACTCAAGGAGCTGATGGAGGAGGTATCTGAGCCATTAGCTATCATCTCTGGAAAATCATGGGAGACAGGAGAGATTCCAGAAGACTGGAAAAAGGCAAATATAGCACCCATCTATAAAAGGGGGAATAAGAACAATGCAGAAACTAGAGACTGGTCAGTTTAACTTCTGTGCTAGGAAAGATAACGGAACAAGTAATTAAGGAAATCATCTGCAAACACTTGGAAGGTCGTAAGCTAACAGGGAACAGCCAGCATGGATTTGCAAAGAACAAATCACATCAAACCAATTTGATAGCTTTCTTTGATAGGATAACAAGCCTTGTGGATAAGGGAGAAGCAGTGGATGTGGTATACCTAGATTTTAGTAAGGTATTTGATACGGTCTCACATGATATTCTTATCAATAAACTAGGCAAATACAACTTAGATGGGGCTACTATAAGGTGGGTGCAAAACTGGCTGGATAACCTTACTCAGAGTAGTTCTTAATGGTTCTCAATCCTGCTGAAAAGGTATAACAACAGGTGTTCTGCAGGGGTCTGTCTTGGGACCGGTTCTGTTCAATATCTTCATCAACGATTTAGATATTGGCATAGACAGTACGCTTATTAAGTTTGCAGATGATACCAAGCTAGGAGGGGATGCAACTGCTTTGGAGGATAGGGTCAAAATTCAAACTGATCTGGACAAATTGGAGAAGTGGTCTGAAGTAAACAGGATGAAGTTTAATAAGAACAAATGCAAAGTGCTCCAACTTAGGAAAGAACAATCAGTTTCACACATACAGAATGGGAAGCGACTGCCTTGGGAGGAGTATGGCAGAAAGGGATCTAGGGGTTATAGTGGACCACAAGTTAAATATGAGCCAGTGTGATGCTGTTGCAAAAAAAACCAAACATGATTCTGGGATGCATTAACAGGTGTGTTGTGAACAAGACACGAGAAGTCATTCTTCCGCTCTACTCTGCGCTGATTAGGCCTCAGTTGGAGTATTGTGTTCAGTTCTGGGCACCTCATTTCAAGAAAGATGTGGAGAAACTGGAAAGGGTCCAGAAAAGAGCAACAAGAATAATGAAAGATCTAGAAAACATGACCTATGAAGAAAGGCTGAAAGAATTGGGCTTGTTTAGTTTGGAAAAAAGAAGATTAAGGAGGGACATGATAGTGGTTTTCAAGTATCTAAAAGGGTGTCATAAGGAGGAGGGAGAAAACTTGTTCTTCTTGGCCTCTGAGGATAGAGCAAGAAGCAATGGGCTTAAAATGCAGCAAGGGAGGTTTGGGTTAGACATTAGGAAAAAGTTCCTAACGGTCAGGGTGGTCAAACACTGGAATAAATTGCCTAGGGAGGTTGTGGAATCTCCATCTCTGGAGATATTTAAGAACAAGTTAGATAAATGTCTATCAGGGATGGTCTAGACAGTACTTGGTCCTGCCATGAGGGCAGGGGGCTGGACATGATGACCTCCCAAGGTCCTTTCCAGTCCTAGCATTCTATGATTCTATGAGATGCAGCCCAATGTCTGTATTTGAGAATGGGCTTCAGTCAGACTTAGGTACTTACATGGCTCCACTACCAAATATGCAAACACTTTGCAATCTCTCATGCATTTTCCCTCACAACACTATTTACAGACAGGAAACAGATACAGAGGGCCTAAGTGGCTTGCCCAAAGTCACGCAGGAAATTTGGGGCAGAGCTAGGACTTTTGTCTGAGATCACTGGTCGTGTCATAGCTAGTGTATCATTCTTCCTCACTTTATTCTGCCCATGATGCATTGCTTTGTCTATACAGGCTTCTTTGGTGAAGTCAGTGCCTTGAATGCATGTAAGAGCAGAGTCTCTTTCTTATCAAAGAGTTTACTATGTAATCTGATGTGATTGAGGAACACCCAATATATATCTCCCCTCTTTTTTTTTTTTTTGGTTTCCTCAAGCATAGTAATATCTTAAAAGAGTTAAAATGTTTAGGTATTTTTATGCTCTATAAACTGAACATAAATTGTATATGAGCTCTTTTTAGTTATTCCTTTCAGTAACTAATTGTAGTTATATTTTGCTCTTTACACATTGATAGTAAATAGCAGTACCGACTAAAAATAAACACCTGCAATCCTTAAGGCATTACAATGGTTCTACTCCAGAAGGAAATGAATATTTTTCAAATAGCTCCCATTAAAAAGAGTTCTCTAAGTTTCCACAGCAGGAAATAAGATGTAAAATTAAGCTATTCTGAGCCAGCTACCATAACAAAACAAACTATGACAACATTCGTTTCCACAGATAGAGCAGTACAGCATAAGCGATTTCACAGGGGAGACCATCTGCACTTAGACATCCCTGTTGACTGTTCTGGGATGGTTTGACCAGCTGGTGTTGGACACATATTTGTTACAGACCAATGCCAAATGGTTCCTTCGAGTCATGTACACTTGGCTCTAACTGATTTCTGTGCAGCATGGTGTCAAACATGCCAACTAAATGTCTTGATTACAGCACCTAGTGGTGGATATCCCTTTCAGTGGGTTTAGATAATAGACTAACCCTGGGTCCAAGGTATATGAGCATGAGAGTTGGGGGATAGTTCCCTTTAGGCGATTCAAAGAAAGCACTTTGTAAGAACCAGTGGCTGCTGGATCAGAGGCAAATATCTCAGTTGGCTGACAGTAGGTATGCATCGGCACTATGCTTGCTGGCTTTCGGTGCCCAGGCTAGCATGTCCTGAAATTACAAGATCCTCAGTGGTAGAGTACACTTGGCAGAGGTGGGCACACATGGTAGAGGTTGGCACCGTCCTGCTTTTGGGGTTGTACTCCTTCCCAAGTGGATGGGGTGAGAGAAAACAACACAGAGATTGGATCCATTGTTTATTTATCTAATTTATTGCCAAAGTATCAGAGAGCTGTTGGTATCAAAACAAAGAGCAGTCAAGTAGCACTTTAAAGACTAGCAAAATAGTTTATTAGGTGAGTTTTCGTGGGACAGACCCACTTCGGTCTGTTCCACGAAAGCCCACCTAATAAACTATTTTGCTAGTCTTTAAAGTGCTACTTGACTGCTTTTTGCTTTGATAGTGTATAGACTAGCACGGCTTCCTCTCTCTTACTATTCAACATGCAGAGCTGTTGGTGTGATCATACTCACTAAATCTTCCCAGGGAAACACTCTGGAATAAATGCAGCATGAAAAGTTTCGGGAAGAGGGTTCTTGTTTAGGGACAACTGGGGGAGATTTTGAAAACTGAGTTAATAAAACTGAGACCTCAAATCAATCCTACATATGGCGCGACTGCTACAACTCTATACATCTGTGTGCACTGTGTTAAAATAATTAAAATTATTCCATAGTGAAAGAAAAAGTACAATTATTGCAGGAAGTCCCAAGACAGAAAATGAACTACTCAAATACGTGCAGCATTAACTCAGAGCCAAAGTCATCAAAGAACAAATGTTTTTAAACATGGAATTAACATGTCTCCATGCCACGCTCCAGTGATGTCTGTCCCACAGCACCACTGTATACCAGAAAGCCAGCTGTTCAAAGACCCCCAAATGCTAGTAGTGAAACCTAAATGAAAAAAAAATATTTGTTACCTTTGAGAGTCTTTGACACTTGCTCTCTCAACAATGGGATGGTGAAATGGAATATTCAGACTGCATCCTCTAACAACTGTCCTGTGCTCAAGAGCACTGTGCTTTTCTGCAATTATTGACAAAGTACAGAGCCCTCTATTTGCTATAGTTGTGCACCAAGTTCAAATGATTAATTACATGGGATTAATTTTTACACAAGCACAGAATCCTAAATCCACCTAAATGTATATTGGAACTTTCATACGTGCTACAATGAAGAGCCATTAGTTATCTTGCTATGACAGTGCAGCACACAATTATATACTTATTTTTTACATGCATAAGTTTGCTGTTTTGTCCCAGCTCATCTTTTGTTTCTAAGTTTTGGACCAAGTTCTCTGCCAGTCCAATTACCTTTCAGCGTAGCAGTGGGGAGAAGTGAAAGGATCTGCCACAGAGTTAGTGAAGACTCCCAGATTCTCTGGTTGGTCCTGTGCCAGCCCTGGCAGAGTTTAGAGAAGACGAAACTTCTCTGGTTGATGAAGTGAAGATTTACCTAGCAGAAGAATCTGAAGAAGTGAGAAGGGCAGAAGGAGCCAGGGCCTTACTTGGGTGTTTCTGGGGCATTCTGGTTAAGTGGAGTTGCAACAGCACGTGAGGATGAAAAGAGGAGTCCCAGCTCGGAGGCCCTTAGCCACCTGCCCTCATCGAAAGGTAAGTCAGTGGGGCAGAGAGGAAGAAGCCCTTTCAAATCCCACCACCTTACCCACATTTTGGGGAGAAAAACAAATCATATTTAACATGGGTTTTGCACCAAAATCTCTCTTCTGAAATGCCAGTCATCTAAACTACAGGAAATTGCATCAGGAATGTGAGAATAGACAAGGAACACTCAGACTCTCCCATTCTCGTGTGCATATGTGCAGGGAGAAATGGGGGCAGGGAATGCTAAGAACTGCTTTGCACACTGCCCACACAGATGACATCATTGCAGAAAGTTTTGTTCTCTGTCGGTCCCCTTCACTCATTTCTCCTTGCTGATATCCTGTCACCCTGAGGTGATGCAACATTGCATCACCACATAATGTTACAATCTGTGATCACTGTCATGTAAATCAGTGAGCTCTTGTCTGTCTCAAACCTCTACAACCGCGATGTAAACTTATGCTATCACAAACTGAATCCCACAGAAAGATATTCCTTACAGCTGCTGTAAATCTTATTTTCCAGAGTTAAACACTGTGTCTCCATTATAGTTTGTCTTTTTACATGAAAGACAAACTTACAACAGTTATCAGCATACAGTCCTAGGTTAAATGTGACACCTCTCATTTATCTATGCCATAATATGTATTTTGAGCTGCATTTGTATTTTTAGGAAACATGTTAAGAGAAACCTATGAAAACATCAACCCTTTCAATACATTGCTAAGGGACTGTATACTGCTCTACAGCCTGGATAGCATGTCACACATCAACTTTATCTGTTCTGCCCAATAATTAGGACATATAAGATTGGTATTACACCAAACTCACCCCAGCCTTGGGTTTAGCTCCAGAGCCGGCCATTGGACATGGAGATGTTAGGTCAGAAGCATGGATATCAGGAGACAAATGTGTTTGGGAATGGCTTATTGAAGCAACGGCTGCTCCACTTTCAGAGGCAGATTCCAAATCCTGTCAAAAACAATACAAATCTCTTTAACACATGTTAATATGGAACTGTTTAATTCAAGTTATTATATAATTTAAAATTTCTGTATTTCTACTAAATGACAAAGTTTGAACATAATATACTTTTAATTCTGTAAGGTAACAGCAAACATCCCCTTGTATTCTCTCCTCCCCATATGCACACTCTAGCTTTTCTTCTGCATGAAGGTGGTTTGCATTAGCTGCTGTTCTGAAAATATAAATCACCACTAACATCAAAGTCATTACTTCCCTAAATGGTAGGGCATAGAGTTTAAAAAAAAAAAAAAGAACGAAAGGAAGGAAAAACAACACACACACACACACACATCTAAGAGTTCCAGAAGTCTGGCATTATTTTCTTATGTTCAGTGTTTCTTGAGTGTGTCTTGGGTTTTGCTCCCCCCCACCCCTCCTGTCTCTGGAAGCATTTGCAAGCTCAGTGAACATATGTTAATCGTTATACAGCTGAGGTGACATCATCATTTAGCAGTTGTGTGCAATTCAAGGGCACTGCTTCTTATTTTGGAATTAAATTAGTACGGGATGCATTTGCCAAAGCTCGTCTTTGGTTAAGTTGATTTAAATTTTTTAGGCCAAGGGTTAAATTCACAATTTAAGAAGGTAACAGAAATAGTGTATTGAGGAAATAAACACCTTTTAAAACTTCCAGACAACATCTAATTGAGACAAGGTAGGCATGATCATGACTTTGGAAATTAGATGTTTATAGTTTACCCAATACTCACAAGCATCAAAGTTCCTAGAAAATCAGCGATTACACATAAACAGCATTAGAATAATGTGAATAATCTGCGATTCTACCCTTTGAGGTGTGTTGCCTCCTACTAAAGGCTCAGATAGGGCTTCTCGCTCTGAAGGCAAGCATTGTCACTGTACGTCTCGTAAAGTTATTTACTGTTTTTCTACACACATGTACTGGCAAGTTAATTTCATAAATAAGAGTTAGTTAGTAACTAACTGCAGAATCAAGCTTTCAGTCACCTAAGAAAAAAAGGGGCTGCACTACACTATGCTATACTTGGATGTGTACCGTAACGTGTTTTGCACATTCACAGCGTTTTTCCTCCCTGGGCTTTATTTCCAGCTCACCCTCCCAAGAGTCCATCTCCAACCAGATGTGATGCACAGGTGTTGCAAGAAGACCACATGCACTCCTGCTTCCGCCCTGGGGCTCGCCATTAGTGCAGCCCAGGAAGAAGAGGGCAGTGGTGGAGCCAGGGAGGGACACCTCGCTAGTGCACCCCCTGGAATCCCTGCACTAGTTGCTTCTGTCTCCAGCCTATTCTCTTTTCATACTTGTTCCATGGTTTCACTCTCTAAGACATCTGCCTGAGACTTCCTGCTCTCCCACACCACTTCTTCAAGAGTCACAAATAATATTGTAATTGCCCACAGGTGGACTTGAACCTGGGACCTCTGGAGGTTAATGCAAGAACCTCTACAGTTGGAGCTAAAAGCCACCTGGGTCTCAGTTAAGCCTGTAGAGGAAATTCATTCTCTCTCTCTGTAAATGGTCTAGGTGCCACTACATGGAACCTTGAACCATACCCAGTAGGTGTGTAGGTTACATACTTCCCTGAGCTGAGGAAGCATGTCACGAGTTTCAGAGATCCAGCTGAAATCCCAAACAAGCCCTCACTTGTAACTGCTGAGAGGCTAGCTTGAACCTGGGACCTCTGGAGCTTAGTGCCAGAGCCTCAACAGTGTAAACTAAAACACCAGCTGCTTCTCAGCTAAGGCTATAAAGGAGATTCATTCTTTCTCTGTGTTTGTGGTCTGGATGCCACTAATGGGACAGGGAACGACACTCTTAGCTGTGTGGGTTATAATATCTCCTATGAGAAGGCTCCCTACCAGCAAGAACTGCCCCTACTTAGGGAATTTCTCTCTAGGACCAATATCTTGCTTCGGGGCTCAACTTCCCAGAGGTCTCCATTCAGGCCAGCTGTTAAAGGGCTTATAGTGTTTCACACCTGTGAGATACAACCTCTACTGTTAACCATCCTGTTCCCAGTTCATCTGCTCTGTTTTAGGCTGGCTCTTCTCCTTGTTCCTAGGAGCTGCTCTTCAAGCCTTAAACAGGGATTCCCCATCTTTTACTGAGCCTAACCAGCAACCTCCTTCCAGTCTGTTCTTCCCCTTACCTCTCTGTTTCATCTATCCTCAGCTGCTCCTGTTTCCTTCCATTCCTCCTCAGGAAGCTCTAACCCACCCTTTTCTGTTTCTCCAGGCAACTCTCACTTGCCTTTCCTCCTGACTGCCACCCTTGCTCAGCCTAAGTCTATTTATATAACCCAGATGCCTCCTCTTAAGCCCAGTTGGGAAGCAGTTGATGAACCTCAGGTGCACTGAACCCTTCTCCCTTTTAAAGGGGTCAGTCATCCTGACTAATGTGTGCATTCTGGGTTTCATGTCTGTCAATGCATAATTATTTTCAGGTACCAGAAGGTGCACTGCTAGAGAGCTTGATGCAAAGCAATACCAGAACGAGCTGCTGCAAAGCTCACTAGGTGCTCCCACTCCTGCACATTCTTTCCATGGCTAGCAAAAGTATAAAACATTGCCATTTTGTGCTTGTTATATGCTGCCTTCCAACAGACTTTCCTTGAAGGACACACAGAATTATTATAGAATAGTAGAAAGCAAAGCAGGTTTATATATATTATAGATTTTAAACCCACTACAATGCGAACCACTGAGATCTGTGGAACATTAAGGGCCACTTTTTTCCATTTGACATGCAAGTTCCAGGCTAAGAGAAATCTGTGAGAGTTACATATCTGATATCTCAGCACACAAATTGCCCCTAAAAATTAAAATAAAAATAAAACAGTTTTAAAAGGTTATGAAAATAAGAGGCAACATTGGCCTTTAACAGGTACATTATTCTCATCTCATTTGATAACTTGGTTTTATATTAACCTTTACTACTTCTTCCCACCTATTGCACAGATATTTGCTTTTTCTAATTTTTTGTCGAGTCATGGTAGTTTGCTATGTTTTCCTCACATCCAACCTCTGTGTTCCTTCAGCTCATAGAAATAATCCTGCTTCATAACATTGTGTCAGTTCTGTTCCTAAGGCAATTCAAGAAGGATGTAGCTAAACTCAAGAGGGTTCTGAGAAGAGCCATGGAAATGATTACAGGGTTAGAACACCTGCCTCGTAGTGGCTGACTGAAAGAACAAAATCTGCTTAGTTTACCAAAGAAAGATTAGTTCACAAGCCTCTTCCTGAGGAGCATCTATTTAATAGTGGATTCTTCAACCTAATTGATAAAGTTATAACATTATCCAATATCTGGAAGTTAAAACTGGACAAATTCAGAATGGAAATAAGATGTAAATGTTTAAAAATGAAGGTAATTAATGAATGGAACAATTTATCAAATATTATAATGGACTTTTCTTCACTATACAGGAAATCAGACTACATGATAAGAATGAATAACCAGCAGTCCTGTAGCATCTTAGTCTGGGTCTAGATTACAGGGATTTGTCAACAAAAGTTTTCGTTGGAAGATATCTTCCGACAAAACTTCTGTTGACAGATAACATCCAGATGGGCAGTGGGGATGGCGGCCATGGGTGGCTAGGCCATCATGTCTGGCAAGATGCTAGTGGTGGCATCAAAGTGGGACATGAGTTGGTCCAAGGACCATGACTGCCACTCCATGTCGTTCCAGAGCTGCCACTCCATGATCTTGGTCATCCTCCAGAGGGCGGCACTGTGGTCCCATTGGACATCCTCCTGGATGTGCCTCTGGTGCCTCCAGCTGTGGGCTTACCCTACTGGGGAGGTGGGGTGGGCTCAGCCCTTGGATGGTGTAGGTCCAGCTGTAAGGAAGACAAGGAGGAGAGACAGCGAGTCATTCCATGCAATGCAGCTCCTAGGGCCCTGCCTCCCATGGTGAGCAGCAACCAACACCACGCAGGCCAGGAAATGAGAATGTCCTGGCAGCAAAGCCATGTGTGGCTTGCACAATGGGCCCTGCCACACAGGGGCTCCATGGTGCCTCTGGGACCGGGCTGACTGCAGCAACCTCCCTGCCCTGCTTGACAGGCTAGCAACCAAAGGGGGTGTCTGGCCACAGCGGGGTCCCCTCATGGGTGGAATTTGATCCGGGAGCAGCCTGGCCTTTCCTGGCGCCCCCCGCACACCTGCAGCTTGCAGTGCTGTCTGCAGGAGGAGGTGCTGCCTCTCACCTCCAGGGTTGTCCATGTGTCGGGAGCCACACTCCTCGGTATGTTGGGGATCAGGTGGGAGCCCTTCTGGCTAGCCCACTTCCAGCCATGGGATGAGCTGGCAAGACCCACCCCCCCGAGCGGCTCTTCTGACCTCCTGTGAGGCTGGCGGCAGCCTGGCATCTGTACCCAGGGGCTGTCTGCTCCGTCCAGGTGACGCACACTACCCTGCACATTGGTCCATGTACTGGGACCACAGCATGAGGTCTTGCCCAAGCCAGCTGCACACCACTCACAGCACACCACATCTGCACCTGCCTCCCATGCCCTGGGGTGTGTGAGGCATGGGGTACCTACTGGAGGGACCTGTGCCCAGAACCAATGAAGCCTGTGAGGTGGCCTAGCTGGCAGGGATGAACTCCATCACAGTGAAGAGGCTGCTGCTGTCCTCCAATGCTGTGTCTGGCTCTGGCTTTGGCAAGGCTTGGGGCTTGGAGCCCTCCTCCTGCTGATGGTGTTCCGACTGCGGTGGTCAGGCCCTTGCTGCACTGTGGCAGGTCTTGTGTCACCTCCCCAGGATGTCATGAAGCTCCCAGTAATAGGGGCAGGTGGAGGGTCTTGCCCAGAGCATCAGGCGGTGGCCATCCAGATGCAGATGGGGGCATTGTGATGCTTTGCTTTGGGGTTCTACAGGGTCTCCTCCTTCCCCCACAGTTCAACAAGACCTGGACCTTGGTCCCAGTCCAGAAGGGGGCCCACCACTTCGAGCCTGGAGTGGCTCTTGGGACTCCTCTGACTGGTCCCTCAGGGGCCCAGAAGGGTCACCGGGTGCCTGCTGCTTGGCAATCTGTAGAGTTTTCAGCTTCGGTGTGGCTGTGAGGACGTGGTGTACTGTAGCCTATAGCCCTGCTGCTCCCACATTCTCAGCTTCATGCCACAGGATTTCCCAGTTTCCCATAGGCTTTAAGAATGGTCGGAGGCAAGGACCATGGACAGAGTGTCCTCTGGGGCACTTGCGTGGTACCCTGGAGGCCTGGTCTATTGACAGAAGGCCCCCAAGAACATCCAGACCCACGTTTTGTCTACAGAGTTCTGTCAACCAGGATTGCCACCCACAGAAATTTCATGTATGGACAAAATGAGAAAAATTTATGGACAGACAAATTTTTTTTCGGACATGATTTTTATATTACGTTAAGATGACATGAATGGCCAAAAGTGAAAAGTAATCACTGTGATTCATACATCACAAGAACAATATGCTATTTAATTCACTTTCATTTAGTCAGTCATGTTGCCAACGTGCTGAGGCTAACTCGGTAGGATAATGTAGATGATACCATCACATGCATCACGTGATTCAAGTTACGTCCCCTCAACCATTGAGCTAAATAAACAACTAAAACATTCAATTTCCACTGCTTTGCAGTAAAATAGCTGAAGCAGCACAGAAGAAAGTTAATTGCTACAGAATAATTGCTGTTTTTTGAAATTTTATTGCACTTCTATGAAATTTACAGGCACCTTAATTGTTTTACAAACACATTCACTTTCAGCTAATTTTTTAGGGACTGCCTGTAAATTTTCTCATGATTGGCAACAGAGGCATTCTTCCTCATGAGGAGTGGGGTACAGCTGTTGAAAAAAATGCTGTGTTCTGTTGACTTACTGTCAACTGAACACACTTGGGAATCTGGGTGCTCTCCAGGTTTTGTTGACACAATGGCCATTCAGACATAGCCTTAGTGACCAACACGTTTATTAGGTCATGATTTTTGTGGGTAAGACCCACTTCTTTAGAGGAACAATGGAGTAGAAACATATGATCTATGATCTATATAGCAGGAAGTGGTGGGGATGGAGGGCTGGAAAAAAAGGTACCTGTAATTAACAGTAGCAGTTGATTAAACAAATAAAGTAGGATGTGTCCCATTCCTGCAAAGATCAAAGGTGGGGAAATTGCCTTTGTAATGCTTAAGATAGCTGAGATCTTTGTTCTGGCCTAGTTTAAATGTGTAAAATTTGTAGATGAATTCCAATTCAGATGTCTATTCCAGTTCAGATGTCTCTCTCTGAAATCTTGTGCAGGAGGAACATACCCCATACTTCTCTCAGTAACAACTAATTAGAACTTCAGTGAATCTGCACACATGTAACTTTGTAGTTAAACTTTGAAGGAAGCCACTACTCCATTCCTGGGAATGGAGTAGTGACTTCAAAGTTAGCCTCCTTTACTTCAAAGTAAGGAAAACTGTTTCTAGAGGCTCTTTGGGCGACTTTGAAGTAGCCCCTTACTTCAAAGTTAACTTCGAAGTAAGTTTGTAGTGTAGACGCAGCCCTTACCTTGACATGGACTTTTATTTCTGTTTCTTTTAGCTCAAACATGACTTATTAATATCCTTTAAATTTTCCATACAGCTAAAACGCCTTAAAATACATGAGCTATCAGTATTTAAAGGGAATAGATTTTTTTGTCATTTCCCTGTTACCAAACTAACTAATTTCAAAGGGAGTTTTGGATTCAGTGTAGATTCCATTATTGTCAATGGAATTTTCTTCCAATTTCTGCATGGGAAGAGGGATTGGGGGCCATGACTGCATGGAGTGAGTCTGCACAAAAGCTCATTTCCTGCTTCAATCCCACTTTTCTATGATTTAAATGTAATTTAGTGAATGCACAAACTCTGGGCAGGTCCTTTGCACAGGGATGAACTGCACCATTGAGCATAAGTGAATGTGAGAATAGTCCCTATACAATTTGAAGATTTGAGTGCAATGTAAGTTCAACAAGAAAAATAGAACTAAAAATAAAACATCAAGAGACCACATCAATACCACCCTGTACCGTAAACCCACTGACTGCTTCGCCTACCTTCATGCCTCCAGCTTCCATCCCAGACACACCACATGATCCATTGTCTACAGCCAAGCACTAAGATATAACCGCATTTGCTCCAACCCCTCCGACAGAGACAAACACTTACAGGATCTCGACCAAGCAGTCTTGAAACTGCAATACCCACCTGAGGAAGTGAAAAAACAGATCAACAGAGCCAGACGTGTGCCATGAAGCCTCTTACTACAGGACAAGCCAAAGAGAGAAACCAACAGAACACCACTAGCCATCACCTACAGTCCTCAGCTAAAACCTCTACAGCGCATCATCAGGGATTTACAAGCCATCCTGGACAATGATCCCACACTTTCACAGGCCTTGGGAGGCAGACCAGTCCTTGCCCACAGACAACCTGCCAACCTGAAGCAAATCCTAACCAGCAACTATACACTGCACAACAGTCACTCTAACTCAGGGACCCATCCATGCAACAAACCTCGCTGCCAGCTCTGCCCACATATCTACACCGGCAACACCATTACAGGACCTAACCAGATCAGCCACACCATCGTGGGTTCATTCAGCTGCACATCTACCAGTATAATTTATGCCATCATGTGCCAGCAATGCCCCTCTGCTATATACATCGGACAAACTGGACAGTCTCTACATAAAAGAATAAACGCACACAAATCAGATATCAGAAATGGCAACATACAAAAATCCATAGGAGAGCACTTCAATCTCCCAGGCCACACAGTAGCAGACTTAAAAGTAGCTATCCTACAGCAAAGAAATTTCAGGACCAGACTCCAAAGAGAAATTTCTGAGCTACAATTTATCTGCAAGTTTGACGCCCTCAGCTCAGCCTTAAACAAAGATAGTGAATGGCTGGCTAAATACAAAAGCAGCTTCCCCTCCCTTGGTGTTCACACCTCCAGATCAACTGCTGGTAGTAAGCCTCACCCTTGCTGACTGAGCTAACCTTGTTATCCCCACCCTTGCTCTGGCTTATTTACACCTGGCCCTGCAGATTTCCAAGACCAGCATCGGATGAAATGAGTCTGTGCTCACAAAAGCTCATGCTCAAAACTTTTCTGTTAGTCTATAAGGTGCCACAGGACACTTTGTTCCTGTTAAATCTTCAAAATTCTCTTATGCCAGCTCTTTGAAACCATCTCTTTGAAAGATTTCAGATATACAGTATAGGAGCTGTGTGGTTCTGTGTTGTACTGTCTCTTTCAGTTTGAATTTAGTTTCTTCTAAGAACAAGTTTAAATCCCCCAATGAGCATCTCAATAAGCATTATTACTGTTTTAAATACTGAACGTTCTGGCTTGCCACTTTTGAGAGCTATGCAAATATTTTGTAGAGTAACAAAATAATCTTTCATGGGACAGACCCACTTCTTCAGACCATAGCCATTCCAAAACAGACTGGGTCTGTCCCACAAAAGCTCGCCACCTAATAAATTATTTTGTTAGTCTTCAGAGTGCTACTGCATTGCTTTTTTGTTTTGATAGAATATAGACTAACACGGCTAGCTCTCTGTTACTATGCAAATATTTGAGAAACCTCTGTATTTTAAAGGACTTAGCTGTGATATGCTATCAAACTTTTTGCCACTGCTTTGTATCAGTAACAGAATGCAAACATGAGTTGTGTGATATTACTAAGTACATGGCTTTTCAACTGGCCAAGATGTTAAGATTCAGGTAAAAATAAATCATTTTTCTCCTACACATTATCAGCTGGACTGTACGGAAATAATGAAGATGAAGATGAGTTCATTAGAAAAAAAAGCTCCCATCCAAACACTGGACAAAATAAACTGGTTTCTTTAAAATTGGCTATTGAAAAACAGCTAAAGCAGGGTTGGTTAAAATGAGCAAAAAACAAAACCAACAAAAACCAAAAACCAAAAACCGGCATTATACCAAGCCTCTTGAAAAGGTAGTAGTATTCTTCATACCTGCATGTTGAACCAAACCTTTTAAAATAACAATTTATTCATTAGTTTGTGAACTTCTGTATCCTTTTTCACTATGTCTTTTGCAAAGGATGCTCCAGCTAAATAATAAAGGGTGGATTTTGTCAGGATATTATTCTAACAGTGGAGGATTTCATAAGTGGCTTACAAGTGGCTCCCTGTCGAAAAAAAAAAAATCTGGACACCATATCTGGGAATAAAACAAATAGTTACTAATGTACGTTTTCAGCACCAGCTATTGCAAATCAAGTGGAATGTACATATATTCACAGACCAATATTACTGTGATTCTAACTCCACTCTAATTTGTCTTAGAGATAAGAGGTAATAGAAACAGCCTGACACTTTCTGAAATTTTGCTGTTCTCCCATTCTTTCATCTGGGATGTTTCATAATTCTCCCACACATCATCCCCTTTTCACAGAAAAGTGCAATCTGCAAATGGAAACCTGATCTCAGTACTGAGAGAAAGAGAAACGAATGAATAAATCAAAATACAACTAATAAGAATACAAAGAACGAGTTAGCAAACAGGCTCACAGGTATGTGCCTCCGTTTGTAAGTTGGGGTGCTGGATGGTGAAGAGCCTGTACTGAGAGCATTTTCAATATCCTGATCAAGCTGGTCCAGTTTCATAATTAGCAGCACCATGGAATCCAATCGTGACCGATCTCGATCTTCTTTCATTTCCTGAGGAACAGAACATACAATTACTGAATTTGAAAAGGCACTTCATGGAAAGAATAAAAAGCTCTCTGTTCTCTAATTTGACAAAAAGTTGTTGAATAATAGGCAGCAAACTCTCATTTTTTGAGGAGAAAAAATGTTTTGTGTCATCAATAGGCAGTTTGCTCAGAAAAGGTTGACTTACTGCCAGTTAAGCATTTCATGCACATATTTAATATACATCTTGTGCTGGAATATGTGAGGAAAGAATGTGTAAATTACTATTTGACATAAATGCACTGGGTAGGGATTTCTCCAAAAAATGACTAATCTCTCATTCAAAAGAGCTCTCTGAACTTATTTGCCTTTTCCAAAACCCTCCCCACAATAGTTAGTTAGTTTTATTTGAAGTAAGATTCTCTCTCCCTGTGATGAACAAAGAAAACTATGAACAAGTATGAGTGGCATATTTTTGAATCTGTTAGAAATGGGAAAGCCATTTTCAGCTATTGTTGACTGCCACATACCTTGACAGTGGCACCCATTAATGCTGCTGTACTTTAAGGACTTACCAGTGTATAAAGAAAAATGAAAACCAATTGTTTGAAGAGTTTTTGTCCTGGGTGTAAAATCTTGCTGTACATGAAATCTCCCTGACTTGTAATAAAATACAGGCTATATTTATAGATGCCTGCACAGAGGACAGGAAACTCCATATGCTTCCCATCTCAGAATCTCTCACACGTTCCCTTGTTGGGGGATGGAAAGGGAAGGGTAATAATTTCTCCTTTAAAAGAAGCTTTGTGAATGAACCCCCAAACCAACAGAGCCCCAGACCACACACAAACCTGGTGCTTCTGTACTTGTTTTGGATTCCACTGACTGGCATCGTAGGGCTGGATTAGGTCCTTTACTACTACGAAAAATATTATATGGATGATGCTCACCAAAGGTAAAAGGATTATGGTGTTAAAGAGCCTGAAGCTCTTGGAAAATGGGACTTATGTGGACATTCTCAACTACTGGAGATGGACTAAATGAGTGAATGTTTTGTTGGGCATTAGAGAAGCAGAAGTACAAACCAAATACAAATTCCTGTAGAATGTTAACTAGTTAAAGGGACAGCTGAGTAATGTATTCTCTGTGCTGCGTGAGCTGCCTGGGGAACATAAGGGCTTGTCTACATTTCAGTCAGGGTTGATCTTCCTGAGTTTGTTTTTGTGTGTCTGGCAGTTGACCCCTGTACTCCTCGCTGGCATGAAGAGTAAGGAAGGTTGACAGGAGAAACACTCCCATCAACCTTCCTTAGTGAAGACAGTCAAGTCAATTTCCCATACTTTGATTCTAGGTGTGCAATTGCTATAGCTAGAATTGTGTATCTGAAACCAACTCTCAGGTCTAGTGTAGACCTGCCCTCAGCAGAGTTTAGAGTGAACATGGTGTATATAGTTTCAGTGGGAAGCCACGTGACAAGCTGAGATTTTACGGTCTTTTAAAATGAGAAGACAAAGAAAGTTTCAAGTGAACCTTTGCAGCCAAAACCTCTGAATTTTTGTGAGTTGTCCTCTGTTGTGATTGGGGTTGTGCATAACTGGTGTTGCTATGGTAAAGCTGATTCACTAGCCAAGCCTCCCACACCCAAAGAGTGGAGCACAGCTGCTATAGAAGTAGAACCATTCGATAGGACTTAGGAAATCCTGCATCTACAAGATCCCCTGATTTTTTAAAAATACATTTGTATTCCTTTTCCTTGGAGTCCTTGCACTGAAAACGTAGTCCAGGGTAAACAACCCCCAGCACGGGTTCCAAGAATGGCACAAGAGCTGATTTTCATTAGCACAAGAGGTGGGAACTCAACCCCACCCCTGCTCCCCTGTGCAGCCGGGAGCTTACTCACAGCCATGCTGCCTGTGGATTAACAAAAGAGCAGCTAATGCTACCAACCACCACCTTAATGGTGAAGCTCTGCATCTTAATTAATTTATTAACAAAGCTGTTGCAAGGAGGACTATTTGTGACTTTGAAAAGTATCACCCGTACTCAGTCCATACACAGAGGTCAAACGGTCAAATTTCAGCACTCTGCCCTGGAAAGGTTGCTAACCTCTGATGTGGACCGTCAAAGTAAAACAAATCACAAAACTTGACAGGACAAAGCAAATAAGCTGGAATTCTGCAGCAAGAGGTGAGAAGGGGTAGAGGTTGGAAGGGCATTAAATAACTTTCACACTCACACTGATTTTACATACAACTCAGATTTGGAATTTATCCCAAACAATCCTATCGCATATGCTCCACTGAATCCTTAGTCTGGCTCTTCGTGAAGTGGATTGGTAATACAGTACTGGAGAGGAATTACTTATAATTAATTTGAAACAAAGAATTATTATTGTTACAATAAGCATAATTATGATTACCTAGAAAGGATAATTAGGCTTGATGCAGGTACTGAGGGTTTGGGTCTAGGACCCTTTGGAAAGTTACAGGCTTGTAAGTAAGTCCTAAATTATTGCAGTACTTCTATGAATGGAGCCATAACAGCATCCTGGATGATGAATTTTTCAAAAAACAGAAGACTTTTCCATTTGTATTGCACTTCGGCATGACTCCCATATTGCTTTCTGTCACTTTAATAAAAGCCTTACAGTTATAACAAAACAAATTAAATATAACATAAAAATCAAAAAGCTATTCTTGATTTAGCATTCTAATAAGCTAGACTAATCCTCTAATAATATTTACTTAGTGTATGTTTAAACAATTTTAGCCTTGATATTATCAAATAAAGTTCCAAGACTTTTATGGCTTATTTGTCTTCTCTATATCTCCCTCATGAGTATCTACTGAGATTTAGTTACCAACTTGTGATTTTATCTGAAATTAGCAAGACACTAATAATCTGTTACTTTTCTTTTGAAGTGACAATATTTCTTTCCCCTCACCCACCTTCTTCCACATTTTTTTCAGTTGCAAATTATTTCCAAGATGATAGTTAATATTCCAGTATCTATCATCCTAGTACATTAAAAAGTGAGGGCTATGGAGTAAAGTTCTCAAAAGACAGTCGATGGCAGAATTAGGATTGTCTGCGTGCTTTCATTTGTCCCCCTTAGGTTTTTGCTTTTTGATACTGTCTATGCACATGACAAAATACTTCTCTTCCCACCCACTGGACGCTTGCCGTGAAAATCAGTTAAATTAATAATATGTTTTCTCTTGTTTAAATAAGTCATTTGGGGCATGGGTGCGGAAGGATAGTGGGGCAGTGGGTTCTGGCTTGTTTTTGGTCAGGGAACTCAGTTTAAAATGTGTTAAATTTGTCCGTACTCCAGAGCGGGAATAACTATCACACAATGTACTAAAACTTATCAGCTTTATCTTTGTTGGTGTTACCAAAAACTGTTAAAAAGAATTAAGAATAAGAGTAAACATGAGTAATATGGGCGAAAACATACTGTATTTATCCCCAAACTATTGGATATTTCACATACTCCCAAAACAAACATTGGAAACCTTGAAGCTTCAGAGATTTAGTTTCACTTAAAAGCAGTCCAAATATGTTGAAGCATGAAAAGGCACCCAAACAACACTAACTTCGCCATGTAGTGAAACCATGCGATAACCATACCAGTGTGACTAGGGCATTTCAGTGTGTGATCTCAGATTAGATTAAACCTATATTTGAACACGTTTTCTTTTCACCCCACAAAACAATTTACTCTGTGCAACTAAGGGATTACTTACTTGTGCATTCATGTATCATAGACTCACAGAACCCTAGGGGTGGAAGGGACCTCAGGAGGTCACTGAGTCCAATTCCCTGTCCAAAGCAGGATCAACCCTAACTAAGTCACCCCAGCCAGGGCTTTGTCAAGCTGGGACTTAAAAACCTCTAGGATGGATATTCCCCCACCTCTCTAGATAATGCATTCCAATGCTCCACCACCCTCCCAGGTTGTGGCTACACTGACCGTCCCTTTTGGAAGGGGCATGTAAATGCAGCCGTTCAAAAACGCTAATGAGGCATGGATCTAAATACCTTCACCTCATTAGCATACTCCACCGGGGTCTCGCTTTCAAAAGAGGCTGCTTTCGAAGTGCAAACAGCCATGTAGCCAGGGTTCCCTTGAAAGGACACTCCAATATTGAAAGCACCCAATTTTTGGGGGGAAGAAGGGTGCTTTCGAAATCAGGGTTTACTTTTGAGGGAACCCTGGCTACATGGCTGTTTGCATTTCAAAAGAAGACCCTTTTGAAAGCGAGATTCCATGAGAGTATGCTAATGAGGCACAATATATTTAAAACTTTGCCTTATTAGTATTTTCGAAGGGCTGCATTTACATGCCCCTTCCAAAAGGGATGGGCAGTGTAGCCAGAGGGCAAGTGAATAGATTTTCTTAATATCCAACCTACATCTCCCACTCTGTAACTTGAGACCATTGCTTCTTGTTCTGCCATCCATCACTACTAAGAACAGCTTCGCTCCATCCTCCTAGCTTAATGCAGTTGAATTTCTTTTACATGTAACCTTACGTTTAAATTTCTTGTGTTTACAATGCTTGGGTTTGAGATAACTGCAACATCCCTTCAATACATTTTCCCTTGATATGTGTTATCAACCCTAACTCAATCTTAATGAAGTTTTCTCCTGGGAATTTCCTTGGTTTTTCAAATTTCAAATTCCATGTGTAACAAAGTAAACATGAAACCCAAAGGTTATCATAGGATATTTCTGAATACTTGAGAATATTTAATACCAACCTTGATTTTTACTCTTATAGTTAGTTTATGAGTCTGCTAGGGAGCACCACAGATAGGTTTGCCCACTTTCTAATTGCAGAAATCCAAATGCCCTTGCCCAATCTTTCTCTATGAGGCTCCACCCCGACTCACGCCATCTCCCCTCCCTCTGTTGCTTGTGATCCTCCACCTTTGCTCAGTTTCAGTGGCCTGAATCAGAGGGTGGGTTGGGGAAGGAGAGATTGAAGGTTCCAGTGTCAGGGGTGTGTGTGAGGGGGACAGGCTCCCAGATGAGGCCAGAAACAAAGGGGTCTGGGTGCACAAGGGGACTCAGAGCTGGGGAAGGGCATGGGGGTGCAGGTGAGAAGAATGGGTTCTGGGTGGCACTTACCTCACGTGGCTTCTGGGAAGAAGTGCCATGTCCTTCTGGCTCCTAAGTAAAGAGGTGACCAGGAGACTCAGCAAACTGCTTCCATGTCCAGGCCCTGTCCTCAGAGCTCCCATTTGCTCTAATTTCTGGCCAATGGAAGCTATGGAGCTGATGCTTGGAGCAGGGGCAGCATGCAGAGCCCCTGAGGCCACCTCTTTACCTAGGAGCCAGAGGGACATGTCAGCTGCTTTCCAGGAGCCACATACAGTTGAGCTCGGAGCTTGCCTTTCCCTCCATGCTGCCAACCAGACTGCTAATGGCCCAGTCCCTTTTCGGTAGCCACCAGAGTCCCTTTTCAACAGGGTGTTCCATTGTAAAACTGAACACCAGGTAAAACTAGACACAAAGCAGAGAGAATTTAACCTGGATTTGCTAAAGTGGCTTTGCTTCCCTGGAGCAGAAAGTGAGAGCTGGAGTGTGTACTCTAGATTTCCTCTCTCTGCTGTGCCCACATTTACCCATATACAGATGTCCTTCTCTTTCTTGAATTACCTCTGAGCACACTTTCCCCTGAGTTTCACATTCCCTTGTGTGCCCCACATTTCTCTGTGCACTGTGGGAAGGGACCTTCTTTCCCTTGCCAGCCTCTGTGTTTGTCCCCTCTCCCCTCCAGAGCAAAAGGCCTCAGTTAAGGCATCCCCCCTCTGCTGCACCCAGGCAGTCAGCCTTCCCCTTAGCAGAGGTTTAAATTTGTTGTCTTCCCCTATGGTAATGAGCACAGCATTTCCTCCTGGAGATACTTGCTCCCCTGCTACCTCTAGCTTAACATGCACACAGGGGAGAGGGTGAGGATGTGGGTGTTCTCCCCTCTCCTCCCAACAGGGGTGGGTTTTAAAAGGTCTCAGGCAGATGCAGACCAGAGTGGAGGAATGTCCACTTCACATGTAAAATTTAAAACAACCAGGTTATTGTTACCGGCTCTTGAAATTTCACCATGAGTCCCATAATATTGAGCGTTCTTCTTGAAATCCAGCTACCAGAATCAAAAGATTGCATGGGAATCTCTTCAGGCCTTCATTAAGAAATAAAATGAGTTTCTAGCCCTCACAATTGCAGAACTCTGCCCCCACCCTCCACACACCAAACGAAGTGAAGGTAGTACACCCCAGAGACCCAAACCTGAACACAAAATAAAAATAATCCATTAGTGTTTTTTTGAAAACCCCATGATTTTTAAACAATCTCATTTTTGGGCTGACTCATGTTTTTTGGACACTTGCATTTGGGAATGCTGCTACCTTAATAATAGAACCTTGGGTGGTGCTTCCATAATAACACCTCAGATATTGTATATGTCAAGGATTTTATACCTCCCCACTAAGAATATGATGTTAGAACCCAAATACCAGACTAAATGGATCTTCATTCAGTTTTAGTAAGAAAACTGTTACTAAATTTTTCTCAAAATTCTCCCACAATGTTTTTTTTAAAAAAAGCTAATGCGATGGGAAATTTATAGCGAGCTGCTGAATATTGAAAATTAGTAAGTGAACAAATGCAATAGTTTGTTAAAATGCACAAATTGCACTTTGTTATTTTCTGTTCATAAGTGTAGTTGTGTTTGGATTAAAATATTCCAAAAAGAGCTAATGAAAGTAGATGAATAGGAAGCTGTAGAAGCTTTTTCAAAATTTATCATAAGACAGATCTTTATTTTAAAAATTGCTGTGTGGGAAATCCTGCATTTAACAAAAATATATATTTTAAGGCCATATTGTAAACTATAAAGTTTACACTTGCTTACCCCCAAACCAATATTTTTACACAAATGTACAAATTCCTAATTACATTTGTACACCTGAATCTACCACTAGCTAGTTAAACACCAATGAGAAAGCTTGAATGTACAAATTGGATACACTGAGTCAAAGATATAAAAAAGTCAAATCCTCTTGCTTTCTATAATGCTAGATGCCCACGGTTTCATTAAAGCAGCATTTCCCAAATGGTGTTCTACTGAACCACGGGGTTCCACAAACTGAAAACAAGGATTCAGCAAGAAAATTCCATTACAATAACTGACTCCTCTGCAGCTCCCTGCCCTGCTGCCGCTGAAACAGTAGAACTAAATTTAATTGGTTTAATGGCTGGTAGTGCAGTGGGAGGGATATGGCCATTAAACCAACTGGATTTAGTTCCATTGTTTCAACAGTGGCAGGGAGCTGCAGAGAGCCCCTCACTTGCCCACTACCCAAGTGGCCACACCCCGCCAGTAGGTGTGGCTTGGCTCATCCCTGCCAGCGGAACACATCCATGGAGGTGAGTGCATTTGGCTGACTGGCATAGGGTCCCCAGCCAGCACCATGGATGGGTTAGTCCTGAGGGCTGGTGTGGGGCTGAGGCAGGTTAATCCTGGGGATCGAGTGGGGGGATGGGTTTGGGGCTGACAGTGGTTAAGCCTGAGGATGAGGATAAGGCTTAGGGATGGGGGGGCGGATTTTGGGGCTGAGGCAGGTAAAGCCTGTAGATGGGGGATGGGTTTGGGGGCTGATGGGGGTAAAGCCTGGGAATGAGGTTCTGCAAAATTCTTTTGAGTTTAAAAGGTTTCAGTGGCCAAATAAAATTAGGAAAGACTGCATTAAAGAATAGGCCTTAGATTTTAGGGGCAGACTTACTGTAAGGTTGGCAAAACAAGCCTGCTCATCCAAAGAAGAAAGGGGCCATTTAGGAAAAGTGTTGGCTGAGTTTCTCTGTGTATCTTTGATCTGCAGCCAATTGGACTGAGCCTAAAACCTTACATTAGTGTTACACATTTCATATGACATTACATTCCTCACCCTTGTCTTTCATTGCTAAAAAATATGCTGTTCAAAAATAGAAAGGCATTAAATCTCTTTTCATAAACTGTGAAGGCATTCATCTGAACCAACAGCAAGAGCTAAGGATAATGTAATATATCCTGTTTCAGAACTATCTGTTGATTTTTTACAAGTAGTTATATAAATCAGATACATTTTTTAAAATCTCTTTGCACCACAATGTACAGCTAAGATAAACTTGGGTAAACGAAGCTTCTCTCTCACTGAAGATTATATCTCAGACTGCCATATTCGGGACATATTCTTCATCCTTTTAGGGGAGAAGAAATGGTATATGGATTCCAAAGGAGAACATTTCCACATTCTGAGAAAATGATAACATTGTCTGTGTTTTCTTCCACATAAAGGACTTCAGTCTAGATGTTAAACAGATCATAGCATTTTTCCTAGGAACAGCTTGAATCATCTAACTAAAAATATTTAAAAGCAAATTATTTCTGAAAAAATATTTCTGTAACTTATAAACTGATGCCCAAAAGACAATGAATTAAAAACAAACGATATTTGTTTCTGGGCCTACAGGTTTTTAATTCTCCTTATAGATATTTAGAATCCCTAACAATAATTCATCTAATTGAGTAGAGTTTACTGGATTCTTTTACAACAGTTTCTAAAACATTCTTTCAATATTCTGGTAAACTTTTGAGGAAATGATATCTGAGAAGGAGAAGAGTTAGAAAACACTTGCGTGAGGTACAATACAGTGAAGCACTGTCCTCTTTCAACAAAAGATAAAGGGTGTAATGAACAGATTCTCAGAGAAACTCACACAGGACATCTGACCTTTGGAAAAGTCATACTAGTCCACTGCTCCCAGGGATAGCAACTGAGATGTCGAACCATGTGGATTTTCACTGCTGCTGGAGAAGAGCATAATTTGGATAACGTCTGTTCCCTGTCCTGCTCTAGGAAACCACATGAAGTGTGAACGCCAAAGAGAACCCATTGGTAGTTTTCCTTAGGGTTCCAGGAAGGGGTGGGTGGGCAGGTGAAATACACTATTATTTCCACCTCTACTCCCCTGCTGGAGAGAATCAGTCAGGATAGCCTCTGCTGACCGAGCCTCTTAGCTTTTATCTAATTTTGTATTAAAAAACTTACTGATTTACAAATTTATCATCCTTTCGGTCTTGATGCACAAATCCCACTGTGGTTCCTCCCTTCTTTGGGGAGAGAGGTTTTGTCTAAAACTCAGAACAAGGTCATTCTCTCAATGTTTTATTTTTATTTGCATGTGTGAGCGCACATACATTGGCTCAGTCGGTTTTGATTTAGCTAGCCTGCACTTGATTGTGACCAAGCAAGAAATGTATGTCATCAAAACTGCACTAAGAAACATGCTATTTTAATAGCGGTACTTTGTAGCCTACAGGATAGTAAATCACTTAACCCACCCAGACAAAATAAATTAAGTTGCTCTTTAGTGAATTTAGTTTTTAGAATCACACTGAAATCAGTCATTATTGTGCCAAATCTCCATGACAAATACAATTCTGAGACATCATTGTTACATGTTACTGCAGCCTGGCAAACTGTAGCCAACAGCCACTTACAAAGCACAATACCACTGAAACAGAAAACCAAACCAAACTAGACTATTTATTAGCTAAGTTTGTGTTACTGTGGGCAGACATTCATGGAAAACATTGACCAAGCAGACTGATTATTTCAGTGCATTATACCTAGGAGAGATGAAATATTAATACAGATGAAGTGGGACAAAACAAAGACCAAAGTTAACATTGTGATTGGTACACCTTATCTCACACACAAGACAATTATCTTACATTTACTACATGTAACTTTCAGCATAATGGATCCTAAAAGACTTCAGAAAATCGTTCCACAAACTACAAATACTGGACCAGATTCTGGGCCCTAGTCTGTCCCAGGCTAGGAGACGTTCTGTCACTGCAGTCACCAGTCCTGACTCAGGAGAGTGTCAAAGGCACGGATTTAAAAAGTCACGCCATCTCTCAGCTGGTGAAATGGTGCATCTCAGAGTAGCCCCCTTGCCAGAGTTTGAAAAGGTGAGTAAAGGAAATTTTGACAACACCTTTGCAAGCAGCATGACGGCAGTTGAAAATTCAGAGAGGGCAAACTTTATCTGGCCATTTACTCTTCCCTATAAAAAGAAAACTCACTTTTCTCTGTTCCTATTCTGCCCTTTATTACTTTTTGATCCCACTCAACAATGCCATGTGTATAAAATCAGTTTGCAAATCATTACACTGTAGCATAATTATATCTTTTGTCTTCCCTGTATAGTATCTGGTGCTCTTTAGACTATGTCTGAATATCAGTAACAGCTGGAGCTGGTAAAAATATTGGGAAAAATAATTCACCAAAGCAAGTAAATTTGTCTTACACTTAGTTCACAGACAATTCATGAAGGTGAAGGAGAAGCCAACTTCCTTGATTATACTCTTTGCTGTAAATTATTTGTCCGGCCGTGGTTGTTCTTATTTAGTTTACAATTCTTTTCACAACAGTGGTTGTGACACTTTTCAGGATTACCAGATGTCTAATACAGAGATAATATACCGGCTGGGTATTTCTGTCACTGTGGGCTAATAATGCTCCTCACTTTTTCTAGCTTGATGTTTGTGTTCTGTCATGAGAGCTATAGCGTACCAAAATTATGGCTATGTTACAGCAGCATGTTTTACCATCTTCAGCATTCTGTATGTTGATTACCTATCTATTATACTGCTTCAACTAAAGCCAAGCTAATTTGTGAGGAAAGAGGGTAGCAAAACACAAATACAAGATAGTCTGCAAATGTCAAGTCTTCTGGAGTGACAGAATGAAGAATAAATAAAATGATTATTACAGTTACAAAGATTGTAATAAAATAAACTTGGACAACGTTAGCATCATATTGTGGAAAAGACTAATGAGAACAGAACCTATCTCAGACATAAACCATTTTCTTTTAAACTGTCAATAACTTCCTAATTTCCTCCTTCTTGTGTTGTAAAGTGGCACTACACTTGCATCCATCCGTTCCAACTAAGTATAAAAGATATTACCTTTAGTTGAACCCAGTTCTACTCATTATGAAGGGAAATGCTTACGTTTTGAGGAGAGTATTATGACAGTAATATGAGCACTGATTACGAGCCTGGAAAAAATTCAGCAATTTAACAGGACTCTAGAAGTGGAATTTGACACAGTCTGTATTTCTGATCTTATTGCCAGCACTCCAGAGAACTGGCTTTTCATTACCTAATTAGCCAAATTTTTTAAAAATTAAGTTTCTGCCTTCTGCGATTGCATCACACTGAGTCCAACAGACACAGTCGCATCACTAGGCAAAATGGTAGAAGTGTGTAAAATGTTTGCAGTGAATGGCAACACCAAACACAGACACTTTTAGGTCATGTTACAAACATAAACAGGTTGAAACAAAAAGCAGTCAAGTAGCACTTTAAAGACTAGCAAAATAGTTTATTAGGTGAGCTTTTGTGGGACAGACCCACTGCTTCAGACCATATCCAGACCAGAACAGACTCAATATTTAAGACACAGAGAACCAAACACAGTAAGCAAGAAGGACAAATCAGAAAAAGATAATCAAGGTGAACAAATCAGGGAGTAGAGGGGTGGGGGTGGAAATCAAGAATTAGATTGAGCCAAGCATGCAGACGAGCCCCTATAGTGACTCAGAAAGTTCCCATCACGATTTAAACCATGTGTTAATGTGCCGAATTTGAATATAAATGTCAGCTTGTCCACTTCTCTTTCTAAAATGGTGCGATAATTTCTCTTCAGTAACACACATACCTTGAGGTCATTCTTAATCAGGATGCTACACTCCAGAAGGCCCTGGGTGACATGCCTGTTCTCTCCTACAGACAACCTCCCAACCTCATGAGGATCCTCACTAACAGCCACAGTCTATACCCCAGGAACACCAGCCCTGGAACCTTTCCCTGCAACAAAGCCCGCTGCCAGCTTTGTCCACATATCTTCTCTGGAAATACCATCACTGGACCTAACCAGGTTACACACAGAATCACTGACACTTTCTCATGCTCCTCTACTAACATCATATATGCCATCATGTGCCAACAATGCCCAGATGCTTTGTGTATTGGACAGACTTCTAAATCCCTGAGACAAAGGGTCAATGGGCACAAAACAGACATCAAAACACTCCAGATCCACAAACCAGTTAGTCAACATTTTAATGGAATGGGGCATTCTGTCAATGACCTCAAGGTATGTGTGTTACTGAAGAGAAATTAGCGCACCATTTTAGAAAGAGAAGTGGACGAGCTGACATTTATGTTCAAATTCGGCACATTAACACATGGTTTAAATCGTGATGGGAACTTTCTGAGTCACTATAGGGGCTTGTCTGCATACTTGGCTCAATCTAATTCTTGATCTTCCCCCCCAACCCTCCACTCTCTGATTTGCTCACTTTGATTATCTTTTTCTGATTTGTCCTCTTTGCTTACTGTTTTTGGTTCTCTGTGTCTTCAATATTGAGTCTGTTCTGGTCTGGCTATGGTCTGAAGAAGTGGGTCTGTCCCACGAAAGCTCACCTAATAAACTATTTTGCTAGTCTTTAAAGTGCTACTTGACTGCTTTTTGTTTTGATAGTGTATAGACTAGCACGGCTTACTCTCTGTTACTATAAACAGGTTAGTTAAAAGTTCAGCTAAGGTTTGAGCTTGTATAGAATTAACCTGGCGCTGCTTACAAGCGCTGCAGCCAAACCAGATGATGTTAATGGCTTGTCAAGATTTTGAAATGGCACCAGGTGCATCCCTAATGGTTCTGGGCAACTTTCATTTTCAAATGTTTGGATTCACCAAACCGGACAGTCAAAGTGAAACTGAGAGGTAAGAATCTGTATCAATGAGCATTCTAGATGGGTTTGATCCAATGTGCAGTGAAGTCAAAGAAAGCTATTCCATTTACCCAATGGGCTTTAGGACAGGTGGATGAACCTGTGCAAGGTCAAACTTCCATGTTTTCTTGAGTTAAGGGGAAGTGTGTGAGCATTTGTTTAGTCATATTCACCCCTGGCATAAATGAACGCAACCCCTATTGATTTGATTAATTGAGATAGTTTGCTGCTGTTATAGCATTCCTGAAAAAAAGGTCTAAATCCTTATGTTCCATGTAATCTAGTTCAAACACACTGAGAGCTTTTGATGGACTTTGATTTCAGTACAAGAAAAGATGAATGTTCTCAAGTGCTGTGCTCTTCCCGTGAACTATGAACTAAGATTGTGGAGCAATCTAAAATATGCCAAGGGTGGGGAGGGGGGAACCCCTCAGTTCTAAAGGGTGGTTGAATGCTGTTTAACATCAAGGGATCTGGTACAGTTCTCCAACAGATCCTACGAACTGTTAGCAAGACTCATTCACAACTTTGCCAAATGAAAATGATAGGCCCTGGAAAGCGGATTAACATACATAAAGTCCAAAATTATATGAGAAAGTAAGGTGAATTATGAAAGGAAATAACAAGCTCAAATATAATGTGGTTTCTATATTTCTTATATAAATTGTAATCTAGTCCTAAAAATCACATAGTGCAGCGTCAACTAAATTCCTTTGAACTGTTTAACTATCCAAGTACTGTGTTTCCCAGGAATGGAACACAGGTTCAAATAAGGCAGCTCTCCAGTGCTAGCTACTGGTGATAGTGTTGAACATTTAGTAATATTCAAGAAGAATTGCAAAACTTCCTGAAGATCCAAGTGCACTGTTATTCACCTGATCTGAATGTGATTGAGGGTGGTAGAAAATGAATGTCTGCTGGCACAAGGTTGCACAGACACTAAGGAGACTGAAGTCTGAGAAAAACCTCAGCCCTGAGGCAATTGTGGCTAAAAATCTCCACAAGCAAGAGGTTTTACATATTTGGTCCAGCAACTGAACAGTTTTTTTCTACATAAAATATTTGTTACTTATGTTTAGTTGAGAGTAAAGTCTCCTGTGATAGCTTCCAGCAATGGGACAAAGGAAAATGGTGTAAAACAAATATGAAGAATGATGCCAACATACTGGAAATCTTCAACAAACTTTATAAAGGGTCATGGAGAAGAAAAACTTCTTTCATATTAGTTCTGTACCATTTTCAAACGAAATAAAAAAAACACACAATTCAAGACTGATCTTTCGGTTCTTGTAAGAGGACTTGGGTGGCCTAGCAGTTAGCTCACCTGGCTCTTAGGCCTGCACTGGGCCCATCTCTACCACATTCAAGCTCAGGGTTTTGTGTATGTCAACCCCTGAACAAGGGAGTTCGTGTTCCTCCCAGCAACAAGCCAAACTCTGCTGCCCTGGACTACAGGTCAAACCTTTCTTGTCCAACAACCCTGGGACCTGACCAGTACTGAACAAGACAATTTGCTGGACCACCAAAGGTCATGTTTCGTCATTAATTTTACTCCAGTCACTATTTGCTGAATAATATAGGTATGGCACTTGCAGCTATGTATGCAGAATTCCCAGTTATAGCAATGAGAGTTCCAAGCACAAGTCAGCAGCAAGAACAGGCTCTTTGTTTTCTATTTCAGAAGTATTCAATCATTTTCACTAGCTTTCTAATGCTGCTCAAACAAGGCTGTGTGCTCAAACTGAGGAAAACAGCAGGGTGGGATATATGAAGAAATTAAATTAGTAAATATACAAAAATCAAACAAACAACAAACAAAAAAACAAAATTCCCTTCCCCTTTCTTGAGTATTTCTCATTCAGATATTTTACGGAGGTCAAAACACTGAATCAGATAAGCAAGGTGAATGTAGGGTTAAGTGAGGGATGGGTTAGCAAGATAAAATACTTTTTGTTTGGAAGAAGGTTTTTGTGGTCTAGCATAACCTCACTCTTTACTTATTGGGTTACCATAGTTTTACACCAAGGATTAATTTAAGACTGAATTTCCTCATGCAGCAAATAGGTACTTTAATGGCAAATCCCACCAAAACCAAAGTGGAAATGGGTTTTTAAACAGTTGTCTTTCTCAAGAACAAATGGAACCATGAGAGCTAGATGTGTAGGTGATGCTATGCTAACTGTACAGGTACTACACACATAGCTACACACCTAAGTGAAAGGTGCTGCTTGGCTGTGTACAGAACCATCCAAGGTATATAGCCTGGGGCTTCAGGTGCATATGGCACCTCATTCCATTTGCCTAAGGCCTGGTCTATACTACAGAGTTTGATCAATGCAAGGCAACTTATGTCAATCTAACTATTTAAGTGTCTGCACTAAATTCTCCTGAAGTAACTACCACCCTCACTACACTGACTTTATAACTACACCTCCACAAGCACTGTCGAGTTAACATAGTTAAGTCAATGAAGTGTCATCGTAGACACTGTGTTCCTTACGATGAGTGTTGGTGGCTTTCAGGAACGGCTCCACAATTTCCCACACTGACAATGCAACCAGTACAAGTGCTCCTGGTGAAGACGCAAACTGCCAACACAAGGAGTGGAGTGTAGACATGCACATGTGATGTAATTTAGGTGAACTGTACACTGAAAGAGAGGAACATTTTGTAGTGTAGATGTGCCTTTAGTCATGCCTCACCAGCTACACAGTGCTATCTGGGCATGCCCTGTCTGTTACCTACACAGAGTATTCCATCTACATAAAGCCTTACTGTTATTTACACAAGCATACGAGAAAAAGTGTGTTTCAGTTAATACAAAATAGACAAACATATATGCTGTTCCTTATTTCTTAGGGTAAAGCCTCTGCACTAGTAGGCTTGAGAGGAAGAAAACGGGGATAAAGGGGAAAAAATCCAGGGAGCTGATAAGATTTGCATTTGTCCATTTCTTAAAGGTTTTAAACTTTTAGTTTCTTTACATTATATTGTTGGGAAATGTGTCAAATGTAACAATATATGGAAGTATATATGACCGTGGAAAAATATACCATGGGGACTATGGCTCACCCTAGTTTAATAGTCACTCAGACTGGGTAAGGAAGGTCATAGCGGACGGGGAGAGAACAGGGATTGTATTGAGGGATGTGTTGCTCTGGTGTCAGACACAGAAAAAGGGTAGATGGCATGGTCTTGGATTACAGTGGAACTGACAATATTACTTTGCTACCATATTTTTACTTCATGACGCCTTTGCTGAGACCACCGTTAAAAACACATATGAATACTGTCACAAGCTGGGTAAGCCTCATGGGTTGACTTAAAACCTCTTCAGTCTGTGATGGGGTATTCACCCTCTACGTGCCCTGAAAGGGTTGAGGCAAACTGAGAGGAGGGGAGGGCTAATAACCCAACAGGCCACAGCTGAGGGAAATAAGGTAGTTAAGAATGGCTGGCTGAATGAGGAAGCCCAGCTGAGGAGGAAGAAGCTGGGCTGGCACAATAAAGGCAGGAAATTACCAGCAGGGAAAGTCTGCAGTAGTTCTCTCAGAAAAGGGAGGTGTGTTTGGACTGGCAAGCCAGAAGGGGTGAAGCCAGGAAGTTAGGACTGAGCTCAGGGAAAGGCTGTGTGTGCGGGGGGAGGTTTCTAAGAAGGAACAGATACTGACTGCTGGTTTGAGGGTTGCTGACCTGGAACCTGGACTAGAGGGTGGGTCTGGGTTTCACTGCCAGCCACTGAAGGAGTGGCGTTATGAGACACTGAATGGAAAGATGAGTTAGGACTTCTGGTGGAAAGACCTCAATATTCTAGAAGGTAAAGGCACCAAGTGGAACCCATTTTATGACCTGGCCAGAGACTGGAGTCATGCAGATGGAGCAGCAGTTGTTGGAGAGAGGGACTGCAGGCCAAGAGAAAGAGGAGGTGAGCTGGTGTGCAACTTCAGAAAGAGGTATTAACCTTATGAGTTTTTCCCCAGAGTGACCAAAAAGAAGCTCTGCCCTAGCGGTGAGCAGAGCATCTCATCACAAGGCCACACATAAAATAAAGCCCAACAGTCTTCAGAGAAACTAGCACTTCCCGTGCAAGGGAGGTTTGACTGGGTATCGTGAGTAGGTATGAATGTGTGGGGCAGGAAACACATGCTAAGAAGAGCTTGAGTAGAGAAACAGGCTGAAGGGGCAGCTGAAAGTGTATGGTTGACCCAGACAGAACCCAGAGGAGTAATTTCTGGGCTGGGGAGAAGGCTTAAGAGACCGTGAGCAAATAAACTGCTTCAGGCTATTCAATTCCTTCTGCACTTAAAGGCAGGTATAGCTTTGTTTCATTATACTGTTTATGAAAATGTAGAAGTCCCATCACCAATTTATACTCCCAACTAGAACACCTATGGAGTCCTGGACTTTAACTAGCTACTTGGATTAAAAGGAGCAATATTAGTGTTAACAGTAAAATTCAAACCTGTGCCTGCACGGGAGACTATTAACTGGTATTGCTACTGAATCCACATGCAAAAAATAATGGAAGTGCTTGAAGAAATCAAAATTAGCATGCAGGATTTAAAACAAAACCTAAAAGGGGATCTGGAGACTTCAAAAAAGGAGTTAAGACAGGACTGAAACCAAGAGCTTCAACTGTCTCTGGAATGGCAGAGATTATTTGCAGGCTGAGATGAGATGCATGCTAGAGCAAAACTACAAAATGGACTGATGCGGTGACCAGCAGTCTGACTGCCATAGACCAGAGGGTCTTCCGCAAAATGGCAGAGACCAAACAATCTTTAGCCAATCTGGAACTTGTGAGCTGAGCTGAGCTGTGGCAAGGATTTACAGAGTTACACATCCTTCTCTAGACGGAAATCAAAGGGTCACTGACCACAGTGGGCATGTACTCAGGGCCTGTTGCTACACACCTGCCATTTGGACTTCATTTGTTCAGACCGTTGCTGACTTAACTGGTTTATGGTCTTGCTTCAATTTCCTGCACATTGGGATATCTATTCTGGGACACACCAAAACATAACAGGAAGAGAGCCACCTGGTTGAGCAACTGTGCCAGACAGAGGACTTGGTTAAGTCTGTACATTTACAACAGTTATGTACCTTGTTTATAATTCAGCTCCACAGCAGGTCAGAGGGAAGTATATGGGCAGTTTCAGGTCAGACAATGCAAAAAGGCTTGAAGGAAAAACTCTGAGAGGCTTATTTGGATCAGTTCAATATCAGAGCTCAGATGATGGACAGAAAAGGCTGTTAATAGAAGCTAACTTGGGTGGCTCAGCTCTAGTTGTGCTGCAGAACTTACTCTTGGAAAAGAAACAGTTACCCAGGCCTGTAAAAGCATTAGACATGCAGTTTGGAGCTAGCAATCAATCTGATCTGGCCAGGGTCCAGCTAGGAGCTGAAGGAGAAGGAAAGAATAAATCCCACCTGAACTAGCAGAGGACCTGTGGAGACTTCTGTTCCTGGCATATCCGGATACCACTGAGACCTTCACGGATAGACTGGCAACGGACCAATTTATAGATGCTCAGCTGGATTTGTACTCAGCAAAAGGAGGCCAAAAGCATGCTGAGATGCTGTGGGATTTGCCACAGAACTTCAGTTTTCACTTGCAGCAGTTCACCAAAAAGAAAGCAATTGCTAGTGAGCAAGACAGAAGTGGATCACAATAAGCAAGTACAACGCTGTGTCTAATATGTATCATGAAAGAATAGATTCTAATCTGGTTCATGACTGCACTGAATCACTGGAACAAATGACACATTTAGCTTGTAAAATGAGGCAAACTAGCAACAAAGGAAAAATTAAAGGACACAGTTCAACTGAATACTGATACTGTGACACAACTGGTCACAAAAATGAGGACTGTTATAATTTTAAGGCAGAGCTTTCTTCCAATTCAGGAAATGGTGGCACACCACGCTGAAGGGGTGAAACTTGAAGGTACAGGATCAGGCTCCATCCCCCGTTTTTTGTTTAGAGCTGGGTAATCAAACAATAGTAATGGGAGATGGGCTGGTGAGTGTGCAACAGAATCTGATGTGTATATGGGTAAGTGACAGAGACTCAAATACAACAAGTTGTTAGATCAGACATGCCCAGAAAGGCTAGGGAAATAGGGTATCTCAAACAGAACTGCCTGATTGGTCTCAAACAGAGACAATGACTGTGATAAGGGCATCCATCCAAAAACTGGGGTTGAAGATTGGACTCCTGAAATTCAAGCAAGATGTTTGGCTGGTTCAAAGAGTAGGTGAGCTGCTTGTTGGCTTCATTTTCATTACAGCTAACATCTGAGTAATGAATGCCAGGAAAGGTGTCCTACAAAATGAGGATTTCCTTTAAAGAGAGTGGCCAGTTGAGACAAATGATGTATAGGCAATTTAGTTTTTAGCGAATGAATTGTCTTGTCCCTAGCAGCAGAAACCTTTGTTTCAAGTACATAGAGTGGTGCTTTCTGGCAAGGGAAAGATGGGGAGTGGTTGAAATCTGATGGGAGACTCAGCTAAGATTAGCCTCTAAGATTGTGAATCTGAAACAAGAACTGATCCATTTGTTTGCTGAATGTTTCTAATGAGGAGCAAATTATAAAACAATGGGAATGCATTTGTGAAATGTGAACTGGTGAATCTGCTAAACAGTGGTGTAGAAAATAAAACCTTCAGGAGGATGAGAGTGAAGGTGAGTTCCCAGAGCTTTCGTTGGACCTGGTCCAACACAGTTCTGCATACTGAAATGAAGCCCAGCAGAACAGGCTTCTGATTAGAAACTCTTTTTTCTCTCAATCCAACAGCACTTTAGGTTGTACTTCACTTGTCCAGCACAGGATTGCTACTGGGGGAATGTCAACCCATTCAACAGCCACTTCACTGGTTACCAGTAGCCAAAAAAGGGCTGTAGTGCTACCATTGAGGAAGCATATCAGAAAGGCATTTATGAACCTTAAACCAGTCGTTGGTTTTGCCCATAATTCTGGTTAAGAAACAAGATGACTGCACCAGGTTCTGTGTGGATTTTAAAGGATTCCTAACCACTAGCACCAACAGGTACCCTGGATGCTGTAGTAGGTTAGCGGATTGTGGAAATGGATTCAAAAGACAATAGAAAGGCCAAGGCTTGTGGCAATTTAAAGTGATGGACTTTTAATTGTCCAATGGCCCGGCCACATTTGAGTGCTGCGACTTTGTAGGGACAGGTAACCCCGACGTGATAGAAATGTCGCTCAATGGGGAGGGCACATGCCTCCCTGGGTCCCAGGACCTGGACCAAACCCTGCTGCAAGCCCAAGGTGTGAGAGCGTGCCACCCCAGGGAACACCCCTGGGATTTAGGACTTGCTAAAGACCTCCCAGAGGGAAGGGGCTAGCAGAGAAGATAAGACCCAGATATGAAACAAACTAACCAGTTAATTTATTGAACATGCAACAAAATTAAACAAACAGCATTAAAGAGAAACAAAGATAACTTATTAAACATGTAGTAGTATCTACTTTAACTTACAATTATATTATTTATATTCATGGCAACTCCTGTTGTGAACTCCTCTGAATATTTTATTTCACCGCAAGGCAAAAACTCAGTTAATTTAATAATGTGGATGGGAATAGGTAACCAGAATATAGGGTGAAATTTCCACTGCCCATGTTCTATCCACAGACTGGCGGAGGCGAGAAATCCTCGCTTTGTAATGGAAGGGAGAACGGGAAAGTATAATCAGGAATAAGGGGTTTTAAATCCCCACTGTTTCCTTTGTGAGGAGGGGTGAGGTTGGTAGCCTCACCCTCTATCGGGGGCAGGGTGCTAGCCTGCCCCAAAGGGTTAGGGCTAGGAGGCTGTCAGGGCTGTCCCTCTTTTTGGTAGCCGCCGCTACTCCAGTAAGCCTAACTAGAGGATACCTGGGAGGCAATAGGCTCTTCCTCAGGTCCCTTAGGGTGAACAGCAATTGGGGAGGCAGGGTGGCTATGCCTACACCTGCAATATTTATTTATATCTATATATATAGAGAGAGAGATGGGTTAGGTAAGATGGGGAAGGAAGGTCAAGCCTTTACCTTATTAGAAGCAACGATTATGATAACACTACTAAAACTACTATAATAAAATGCTAACAATACTGAATAAATGAATATTAAAAACAATATGAGCTATTAATTAAATGTGCTTTTAAAATAGTCAAAGTAAAATCCCAGTCTGGGCTTTCAGGCCCGGCCTCAGGGGTCAGGCCCCCAGGTACTGCCCCTCCCCCCATCGGAGAGGGTACACAGCAGGGGAGCTACCCCTGCTCCCTCGCTGAGGGTCCCGGTATCCCAGGCTAGTCTAAGAGAAAATGTCTATGAGCTCCACGTAAAGACGTGGGCTGGTGAATAGAATTACGTGTCAAGTCCGGTGAATTAGTCTTTTCCAGTAGGAAGTCATGTCCAATAGGTAGGTCTTGTCCGATTTAAGATGGCGGCCTCAGGGTAGGCGACCAGGCGCGCAGTACCCGCCTTGCGGCAGGCCAGTTCACCACCTGGTCGCTGTCCCTCTGAGGCCGTTTGCTGCTCCCTCGAAGTGCTGCTGTGCTGGTGACAGAAAGATTGGGAGTGCTGGTGCCGCGGTGGACTGGCGGCGCTTTAGTGATTTAGCTCAGCGAATTTCTGGCTCAGTGATTTCAGTTAGAGAATTTCAAGCTCAGTGATTAGTGATTCAGCTCTTCGCTCCTAAGAGCTGGCCTGAGGGACTGGTGGACGCTGCTGTGCAGCCACACCTCCCTGTACAGGGTCACAGAATCATGTCTGTGTACCCCAGGGCCACAGACTGGCAGGCAAGCCCTGCTTATATAGCATGATTCTATGAATAATTCATGATCCGATTACCATATTTGACAGTTCTCAATCAGGTCCTCTGATCTATAGAAAGTTCTGGAAAGTCATTGATCCGGCGAATCAGAGGCCTGCATGTAAATTCCTGATCATAAATATTTATGAGTTCAGGTTGCCGGGGGAGCGAACTGACAAAAAGTGACCGTTGGTAATGCTGCTAAATGGCAGCCTGTGACACTCCAGAATTTCATGTGTCTGCACTGATTTTACACAGCCAAAGACATGTGGCCCACGGGGACGATTATGTCCAAAGGTGTTAAAAAATCCTGACATTGAGAAGCTAATGGAGAAGGTATTACCTGGTCAGCTCCTCTCTGCTGGCCTGTGACACACACAGACGTTGTCCTGGCACTTGCTAATACATCTGAGCAGGAACTGAAATGCTGGTCTATGATATGCTGAAGATGGTCAGTTCAAAACTGAACCCAAAGAAATGTGCATTATTCCAACAAGATGCACTCTACCTTGGGTTAAAAAAAATAAAAAGAAAGGAGGAAATTTCCAATTTTTTTTTTTAAAAGGAGTTGGTGGGGGTGCTGAATAGAGCTGGCCAATTCACAGAGGTGTAGAGAACTATAGGGCTTTGCTCTTATTATAGAAGATTCATTTGTGGATTTGTCAATGTTGCAAAACCATTGCACGCTAGGTGAGAAAGGGAAACCATTTCAATGGTCAGTTGAGTGTGATGGAGGACTTTCAGAGCTAAAAGCAGCTCTGGAGTATGCTCCTGTCTTGTCCTATCAATTTTTCAAAACTCCTTTCATATTGGATAGAGATGCAATGCTTGTGGTTTGAGTGAATTATTGACACAAGAACACAAGTGACTGGAGAGCACAGTAGCCTATTATTGCAAAACTCTGCTTTCCTCGGGAAAACTATTGCATCACCCAAGGGATGTCTTAGCTGTGATTAAATCTACAGAATATTTTTGTCACCTAGGCCATGTCTACAAGGGCAGCTTCTGTTGACAGAAGTCACGGACAACAGAGAAATCTTGGCAAAACCTCTGTGTACAAATTGCATCTACACACAACTTGCTCTGTCAAAAAAGAACTGCCAGACTACACTGTGTTCTGGTGACAGAACAGCAGAATGGCAGCTCTACAAACACAGCTGCCTGGAACCAAAAGCCCACTTTGTTGATAGAACTGTTCACACAGTCACTCTGTCAACAAAACACTGTCAACAGAGATGTTATACCTGAATGTGGAGAGGTATAGCTCTGCCAGTCAAAGAGCTCACTTCTGTTGACAAACTCTAGACAGAGTGCCTTAGCTGTGTAGACACTCTGCAAGTTTTGCCGACAGAATCCCATTTCTGTTGACAGAAGGTGCCCATGTAGACAAGGCCTATGTGTATGGGAGGATGCCTAGTCAGAATAGGCCATGCTCCTCTACAGCAACTCTCTAGATTTAGTAATCTTGAGGGACAGTTTGCCAGATGGTTGGAGATACTATAGCACTGATTTTACAATCATTCACAGGTGTGGCCATAAGCATTATAATACTTTCGCCTTGTTTAGAAAGCCACACTGGGAGGCTAATTGCAAATGCTGCTCCCAGCAGAAGGACAAGAAACGAGTTGCTGATGGGAATGGGTGTGTCTCCCTCCCTGTAATGTTCAGATGTGCCATATTCCTGGTTCACCCACTGGAACCCAGAGCAAGAACGTTTTGTTCACAAGAGGAACCTCTGATAGCAGGACAGTGTGTGATCAGAAAATTATCTGGGAAACACAGCCGCCATGGAATGTGGAGTCCTTTCACAACACCACAGTAAAAGCATTCTGGTCACAGTGGGGAAGCTTGGTGTTTTAATCTGAAATATTGTGTGGGAGAAAAAAGAAAGCAATAGTGATACAGGGACCAGCTGGCTGTACAAGACACATTGAGAAAGAATGTTCTGAGGTTCTCATGCTCTTAAAACTGTTAGATGTTTTGGGATTGCAAAAGCCTTAACCAAGATGAAGGAGAAATTTTATTGGTGCAAGAAATAAGATATCTATGCTGCAAAGAAGCCTCCCTCTAAAGGGGGAAATCTCTCTCATGCAGGGACACCGAAAGAGTGTATTGGCATTGATGATCTTATGGCACTGCCCAAGGCAGAAGCTAGTAATAAATACCTGCCGGTAGCTAAGAACTACTTCACAAAATGGCCTGAAGCTGACCCAATAAATAAATCAAGAGGGTCTGACTATATCAGGGGCTCTAGTGAGTGAATTTTTTTACCAAAACTTGGATTACCCTGGTGAGGTACACACAGATCAAGAGAGAAACTGAATTCAAAGTGTTTCAAAAAGTGTGCATGAAAATCTAGAAATCCACAAAACTCACAGCACCTCTGCACACCCCTATCTGGTGGGATGGTAGGAAGCTTTAGTAGACTCTGAGGGGTCAGCTGACTACCTTTACAGAACAGCCCTCAAGGGGCAGGGGGCAGATGGCTTATAGAACATCAATCAAAATGTACCCATGGTGCTGATGTTTGGGCATCTATGATAGGACTCTAGAGAACCTGTTGCACGGAATCCCCAAAGACTGAAGGGGTTTGAACCGTTTGGGTTTATGTTGAAGCCAACTGTCCAAACCTGCTGTCATACTTTTGCTATGGAAAATACGAGAATGGCAAATATATATATAAAACTTTGTAGCACAAGATCATATGAGGATAACTTTTAAAAAAGTGGGCCTGGTTTGTTTCTATAATCCTGGAAAAAAGGACCGACATCTAATAGTGGATAAACTGGGGACCAAGTGGGGAAAGGGAGAGGACCTTTACAGTAGTTAAGGAAGGGTACAGTTGGATTTTAGGACTAAATCCAGAGTTATTTGTAAAGACTATTTGAGAAGTCATCACAGGGCAGAATTTCAGCTTGGCTGCTCCCTGAATTTGAGAATGTAGCTGTGGAAATCCAGACCTTGTTAATGAGAGAAATTCCCCTTTAGAATCCCTCTGCCAACAAATTCTAGAGAAACAACAGGCATTCCTCTATTGTTGAGATAATCCAAAAGAAACTCCAGAAAGAGAAAAGCCTCCATGAAATGTTCATAGGAATAAAATTCTTTTATTTTGGAGATGTTAAGTGTCTGTCAGGACAGTTTCACAAAGAGAAATACTTAACCTTGTATCATTTGTTATTTGCTAAATTGTTTCCTCTCCTACGGTTAGTTATTAGGCAGGTCCTTAATTCAACAAGGTGACCCAAGTCCATGGGACTACTCACATGCTTAAGCTTAGGTACTTTGCAGGCTAGTGTCTTAATTCCTTGACATGCCTTCACTTAGGCTCTGCACCTACTCCACACTCTAGCATAGCTTAAATACTTTATGTAATTGTCTAAATTTATCATGTGACCTATGTGGGACAGGCGGTGTCTTTTCACCTCTTGTATAGCATCTCCTGGGATCATCATCTAAGTTACAGCAGCAGAGCTCAAAATTTATAGCTGCCGTTGACTTTAATTACAGCCCCCTAAAGATAGGTCTGCAACAAAGATGGACAATAATATTGTACCCTGGGATACTTCAAAGAGACTAAAAAACAAATTGCTTTCGTAGTCATAAATGATTCCAAATGGAAGGATGGTTGAAAAAGTTTCAAAAGGAGAGCTAAGTTCTGTTCCTGTCTCTGCCACAGCTTTGTGTGTGTCTTTAGGCAAATCACTTTTATCTCTATCTCAGCTCTCAACAGAGAAATGAGGATAAGAATACATCTCTGTACCACCAGGGTGCTGAGATACCACATCAGTAAACCAATGTTTTTCAAGTACATGGAGAATATTGGCTACATGGCGCTATGTATATTCAAAATACTTCATCTACTATGGGAATGAATACAGTAGAACTGCCAACAGCAGAAGAGCTACTTCCTGTTACATTAGCAGAATATCCTGGCTGACTGGGCCTTTATCAACTCCACCTATGATTTCTGTTTTCTTTCAATCAGTGCTTCAGAATTTATAATGGTTTCTCCAGGGCCACCATGCAAATAAAGCAGATTTTTGTTTCAGTTGTGGTAACTGAACAATTCACAAAATATTTCTGATATTTTGTTTTCCTTTACAAGCAAAACCAATTCTTCAAAGCTAAAAGGGACCTTGTCAGCGATGGCGCTGCCTGCATAGCTAAGAGTTACAAATTGTCATGTGAAGGCAGCAATCACAGGTAGCCCTTGTTTGACCTTGCAAGTGTTGTCACATGAGGACTTGGCCTGAGCAAATCGAGTTATTGTGCCATCTGTTTTTTATAAAGATACAAATATTTAACCGCTTCTTGTCCTGCTTGAATTTCTTGCTGCTTTTAGATTTTATGGGCTGAGTTCTTTCCCCTGATTTGTGGACACAGATCCAATTGACAGGGTTGAAATTGTCTGGGTACATCTGATTGAACATTCAGACTCTTCATACTTACTGGTCCATATATGTACAACTCCAATACTGCAGAAACACTGTTTAACTATTACCTTGAGCTCACCTATGGAGTCTGACTGAAAACAATAGTTCCTCAGCTGGAGTTCGTAATTGGGGTTTGCCTGAAAATTTTACATCTTAGATATCAGAGGGGTAGATGTGTTAGTCTGTATCTGCAAAACAATGACTAATAAATTTATTTGGGCATAAATTTTAATGGATTAAAAACCCTCCTTATTAGATACAAGGAGTGGAAATTACAGGGCACGCATAGATATGCATGAAAAGAAGGGAGTTACCTTATCAAATGGAGGACAAAGGCTTAATAAGATAACTCCTTTCTTTTCATGAGCTAGTACATTTATGCCTGCACCTGTAATTTCCACTCCAAGCAACTGACAAAGCGGGTTTGTGCCCATGAAAGCTTATGCCCAAATAAATCTGTTAGGCTTTAAGGTGCCACAGGACTTCCCATTGTTTTTACATCTTAGATTAAACTTATAGACGCAGATTTCAAGAGACTTAGCAGCCCCCATATGAATTCTATGATCAGCACTTTTGACAATCTGGTTATTTATTTAGTAAATTCAGCAGATTATAGGAAAGGTTAACCAGACCCAGGCTGTCACACAAAACAAGTTATCCAATCCCTGCAGCTCCTGGACAAATCCCTGAGAAAAGACAGGGCTAACAAGGTGTCTTTCCAAGAGGTAAGTTGGTGAACACTACTGGATACTACATCACATCCTTGCAAACAGCCAGGAGAAAGGGCCTGTGAAAAGGGAAGAAAGAAGACAGGAAGGGTTGCCCTTCTGGTACGTGTACAGAGCATCTGGGAACCAGTCTGCCTGTATGGGTAGACTTCCTCGCCCTATTGAAAAATCTAGGTAGTGTGCTAAAAATAACTATGTGGGCAGCTGGCTTGGGGTGACAAGCCCTCCTGAGTTCCAAGCTTTGAAAACTTCAGGCAGAACATCCACATAGCTATATTTAGTGCATTAGCTTGAATCCTCCAGTGATAGTCTAGAGGCATTGGGAGACTTGCTCCCAACTTCAAGGTTGATATATATTATTATTGGGAGTCAAAGGGACAGGCAGGAGATCTGTAGTACTGTACTAGTAAGACAGATATAACTATAGGGCATGTAACACCAATTACCTTTCCCTTTCCTGCTGGACTATTCAGTGCTAGACAATGATTTCTCAAAGTTCGTCCCAGTTTTATCGTTTCATGATTCTATTTTTGTATGAAAAATAGTCACACTGTGTGATAACTTAATGATTCACCCTAAGAACATAGCTCTGGCGTACAGTAAGCTCTCAGAGTACACAAGGGTTCCATTCCATGCATCCTCATGTAAACCTGGATTTCGTGCAAGTGGGGTTCCGTCTTTTTTCCTGGCAGAACACATGTTCTGCAGCCGAGGAAGCAGCAGAAAGGTAAGTCCTGGGCTGGGGTTGGCAGTTGGGAGGGTTAAGCCTGGCGGTGCAGGGGGCTAAACCTGGGGTGGGTTAGGGCTGCAGGGGAGTGAGGGGTGGAGGAACTGAGCTGGCGCTGTGGGGGGGTGGTGAGCTGGGCCGCCGGGGAGTTTAGCCAGAACAGAGCTGTGAGTGGGTGGTTAGCTGACGGGGGTGGGGCTTGCACCGGAGCTGCGCAGGGTGGGGGTGCGAGCGGGCAGCTTGTGAGCTGGGGGGTTGCACCAGACCTGCGTGGGGCAGGGGGAGGGAGGCAGGTGACTTGTGGGCCATCAGGGGGGTTGCACTGGAGCCATGCGGGGTGGCGGCTTGAACCAGAGCTGCTTGAGGGTGGTTTAAACCAGGCTGAGGGATGGGGGGGTGAGCTGGAGCCATGTGAGAGTGGTGGTAAGCCAGAGCCAGACGTGGGCATGCGGGGTGAGCCGGAGCTGCGTGCAGGTGGTGAGTGGAGCTGTGCGGGGAGCTGCTCTGGGGCTATGCGGAGCTGAGAGGGGTTGAGCCAGGGCAGCGGGAGCGAGTTAAGCAGAACTGGAAATCGCAGTACAGGGTTTACAATAGGAATTGGGGTCAGAGGTGTAAGAGCGGGGTCACGTACTCTGAGTTCGCATATACTCAGACCTTACGGTACTGTAAATGTGCCAAAAATGGTCATTTGGCAAAAGACGTATCATGTACCCTCTCAGTCTTCTCATCTGCAGACACAACAAACCCACTTTTTTCAGTCTTCCCTCACAAGTCATGTGTTCTAGACCTTGAATCTTCTTTGTTGCTCTTCTCCGGACTATCTCCAATTTGTTTATATCTTTCCTAAAATGTGGCACTCACAACTGGGGCGCGGGAGCAGTGCATGGAGCCCCCACCGTCCCCAGGTAGCTGCAAGAACATGCCAGAAGCTGCTCTAGCCCTACAGAGCCTCCTAGTAATGGCAGTGGGGGTTCCTAGGCTTTTTTAAATCACCCAGGGCCAGTAGGAAGGGCTGAGGCATGCATCATGTGGGGATGGAAACTGGGGCTGGGGGAGAGCCATAGGCCAGCAATATTCCTGCTGCTTGGGCAACAGAGGGTCATAGAACTCACTGGCTATGGTCAGGGATGGTCTATATATTAGTTCTCCCATGAGTACAGAGGAATGAACTGGATGACCTCCTCAAGGTCCCCTCCATTCCTATGATTCTGTGCTTCTATAAAAGGAGTTTAGGTTCCTTGTTTTCCTGGAAAAGATGTCACTGTTTTCCACGTGACAAGCTGTCCTGCTGGCAATTACTTTCTTATTATATTCTGTACAGTAAGACTTGAACTGAAGTTATATTCGTATTGCAAACCCCAGCACATTCTAATGTTTAAAAAGTAACAACAGAGGATGATGGGCTGAGGAGATGGTATTTAGATCTCGATCTGGTTGAGAAATGATTTACAGTTTGAAATTTAGATTGAATCAAGGCTAAATTCCCATTTGAGTTTCGATTTAACCCAGTGTCTCTCAAAACCCACTCTCCCCCCGCGAAATCTTAAACAACTATCATTCCTGGTCAGATTTCCATAATCTCTGGATGTAGGCTAACCACATGCCCTCTCCTCTAGCAGCTGAGCCTGTGAAGGACTACCCTCAGTTTCTATAAGATCCCCCATCCACATGTACTAGGGCAAGCAGTGGCTTGTGGATGCAATTTAGGGGAGGGGAAGGTGCCATAAGGTGTGAGGTAGGGCTTCTGCAGTGTGTTCAAGATGTTTTTGGATTTGATTTCAGGTCTGAGGGAGAGGGGTCAACGAGGCAAGTTCTGCTTTTGAAGATCCTTTTCATTCCCATTCTTATAATATACAGAGTAACTGATTCTGACTGGAGTTAGCGCTAACCACAGAGGTCTTACTCTCTCCGCATTTAAATATGGAGGAAGTCATAAGATGCAGGAGTCACATAACTCAGTGAGCCAGAAAACTGCGTATACTGTGCTTTGTTGTACAACCAACTTCATTACAGTGGAAGAACTTAGTGTTCCCAGAGTAAACTGCCCTGAATGCTGCAGTCACAACAGCTGTTCTGAACTTCTGTAGCTATTTTCAGATCCCTTTTACTGCATTGATACTTTATTCAAAATAAAGGAATCCTCCTGTAAACCTTTACTTTCACCCAAAACCCCACTAAATATCTTTTTACTGTGTCTCACACATCATTGTTTTAAATTCATCCAATTTAAATAGCTAATCTTAAATACCAAACAGTAGGATGGAATTTTGTGAAAGCCTGCGATTCAGATAAGTTCTGCCACTTTTCTTTGTAATATATTCAGCTATTTCATTTATGTGTTTGATATGCTTATGCATATTTGAACTATTGTAGTTATCAAACATGATTTAATAGGATTGACTTATACACACAGTACGTGGCAATGAAAACTTGACTACTAACAGACAGGGCTATACATTAGCCTGGATCCCTGCACTGAACTAATCATTGATTCCAGAAGGAATTATGTATATGGAATGAGGTCATGTCCCTGAAGGCAGTAGTCTTCAGGCAGTAATTTTTTGAGACAGAAAACAAATGATTAGCATGCCTCTTACTGGTTATCATTAAACAGGCAATATTATTGAGGCATGTACAGGCATGATTTTAGTTAGTGGGATGTCCACTTATTATGGGTTTGTCCAAATTTCACACAGTCCCGTAATTTTTGTTTACAGCCACCAGTCCTGGCTCTCAGTGTCCTGTGCTATTATTTAGCTTTAACTTACCCCTAAAAGTCTAGTGCTTTACTTTTTAAAAAGTCTATAGAAATGAACTGAAATAAACCAACTCCTGCTGGTTTAAAAATGATAATTTATTAATTAAACAGCTGTTTATCTGAAAATCATTGACCAACTCTAGACAATAGTCTATTGACATGGAAAGACAGAAGTGCAATGTTTAAAATTAATATGTAATTAAATAACTAGAGGAAAAATGCAAGGAAGGAAGGAAGGAAGGAAGGATCATGACCATTATCAGAAGAAAAGGAAGAGAAAAGATGATACTTGAACGGAGAATAATAAATAAAAGAATTTGCAACAATATGATACACCAAATCAACCTTAAAATAACAATACCTTTGTCTTTCAACATCTTGCCAACACCACTATAAGCTCCCAAAGCAGGATGTTAATAACAATGTACAAGCATCTTTGTTAAAAAGATGGCTAAAATAAAAAGCATAAGTGCCAAGAAGACAGAATACTAGGGGGACTTGAATAAATTCATATTGAATTCAGAAGAGACAAAATGAAATTATGTGCACACTGTCTAATTCTTCTCAGCTAAAGTGACTATATATGGCTATATGTGAAAAACAAAATATTTTGAAATGTTCAGCTAGTTACTGAAAAAGGTTCAGGAGGATCTGTTATTTTCAGAGGAAAACAGAATCCACAGAAGGGTAGACTGGAGGAGAGCAATTCCCTTACTAGAGTCAGACCCAGAACTTGGATGCATTTGCAATATTTTTGAGACACACATTGGGATGGCAGCCCTTTTTAGATGATGTGATGGCTTATTAAGAACCCAGACTTCAGTTCATAATGGAGAAGTATATAGAACTTATTTACTGGAGACACCTAGAATATGCTCTTGCATAAATATTTAGTGGAGGCATTTTAAACTATAGTTTATAGTTTTAGTGAATTGGTGGAGTCGCCTTTCAACTATAGAAGACCCTTTCCTTGATGACTGACATGGATCATGTATCAACTACTAGTAGCAGAAGGGCCAAACTATATGACTGAACAGCTCATATACACAATATTTACAGAGGAGATCTGAAAATGAAGGAATTTCTTAAGAGGGTTTTACATGTCAACATATGTGTGGCATCTAGTGGCTGATCCAGCATCCTCCCATGGTCATTTATCTGTGGTGCTCAGAACCAATCTGGACCTCTCTGGAGGACTGACGGGGCTTAGCAAGCAGAAGACCATCTAGAAGTTACACAGTTCTAATATTAAGAGGACTATGGTACTACTCAACGTTTCCTGAAATTATGTGTCTCTCTTGTCTTGGAGTGAATTACAGCTACATAAGACCAACTTTAGTATCAGGCAAACTGGTTAAAAATATAGTAAGGAATAAAATTGTCAGACACATGGATGAACAAAATTTGTTGAGGAAGAGTCAACACAGTTTTTGTCAACGGAAATCAAGCCACAGCCATCTTCTACAGTTCTTTGAGGGGGGTCAACAAGCATGGGGACAAGGGGGTCCAATGGACACGGTGCACTTAGATTTTCAGAAGGCTTTTGGCAAGGTTCCTCACTCTTAGGAAAAATAAATTATAAATGGGTAAGAAGGAAGGTTCTCGCATGGATTGGTGACTGGTTGAAAGATAGGAAATGAAGGGTAGGAATGAACAGTGTTCAGAATGGAGAGATAACTAGTGGTGCCCCCTAGGGGTCTGTATTTGAACTAGTCCTATACACCATTCATAAATCCCTAAGTTATCTGGGAAAAGTGATTAATAGTGAGATGGCAAGATTTGCAAATGATACACAGCTATTCAGAATAGCTAAATATCAAGCAGCCTGCAAAGAGCTACAATCGAATCTTACAAAACAGAATAAGTAGGCAAGAAAATGGCAAATGAAATTGACTAGTGATAAATACAAAATAATGCACATTGAAAAACATGATCCTAGCTATATACAGAAAAGGATGAGGTCTGTACTACTGTTAGCACTCAAGAAGGAGATCTAGGGCGATGTTCCAAAGTTGACTAGGAGCATAGAATGGCTGCCATGTGAGAAGAGATTAATAAGACTGGGATGCTTTAGCTTGAAAAAGAGACAACTAAAGGGAGACGTGATAAGGGATCATCAAATGAAATGAACAGGCAGCAGGTTTAAAATAAAAGTAAGTATTTTTTCACACAATGAGCAGTCAACCTGTGGAACTCTCTGTAAGATTCTGTTATCAAAACCCAAGATTATAACAGGGTTCAAGAAAGGGCTAGAAAAAATCATAGGTCCATCAAGAGCTATTAGCTGGGTTGGGGTGGGCTAGGATGGTGTTCTTAGCCTCTGTTTGCCAGAAACTGGGAATGGGTGACACTTGATGATTACCTGTTCTGTTCATTCCCTCTGGGGCACCTGGCATTGGCTACTGTCAGAAAACAGGACCTTTGGCCTGACCCAGTGTGATTATTTCTATGTGCTTATAAGATTCTTTGCTGATTTTCAGAGAAGCCCAATGAGCTAATGGCCCATTGACATTCCCAATGGGAAATAAACTGTCTAGTTTGCACTAGGTAAACCTCCTCCATCTCCATCTAAATAAAATTAGCACATTTCACACCAATTATCCATGATTCTTAGGAACTCATTCAAAGCACTCTACTTCATGATTATTTGTTTTGGGGAGAGGGAGTTTATGTATTTTGCCAGTATTTATCCCTTAATGTATAAGCTCTACCCACATATATATTGATAATTTTCCACTAACTGAATTATTCTTACCAACCACAGAGAATATTTTTTTTGAGAGGGGGTTGTGATATGGTAAATCAAAAAAGGAAAGAATCAGACACTAACAAACTACAGAAACAAAAGACCAGATGTACAGCAAAACCCATAGTACAGATGTAAAAGTGAAATGTGCAATGAACACATCAGCAAGGGAATTCAATAACACCTGGGAGGCACATTATATCAGGCTTTCCATCTGAAGTGTAATAAGAATATAAACATAGAAATAAGGGTGAGGAAATGCATACTGTATGTTGTTAAATTGGTAAAGACTTTAATTCCCAAGTAGTTTATAACACCTGGCTTTCAGCACCATCAAGAAAGGGGAAAAAAAGATAGCGTCCAGATGGACACATCCATGCCTGCATTTTCAAAACAGCTTCCAAAGCACCCCAACATTACTATCTCAACTAGATAAATTTGGCTTCTTGATGACGTCATCCCATTCTGAGGTGAAACAGCTGTAAAGGAGGAAAAACAACATTAAAACAACCAAACCATTTCCAGATCATAAATGACTAAGGGTGATTAAGTCCTTGGAAGAAGGGAAAGACTTAAATTGCACCTGAGCAGCCATCACTGGCTGGCTTTCAGTGTGGCGCACGTGGGCTATGGGGTAACGCTATGCTCAGTGCTTTTCATTGGATGGAAGACTAGAAATATATAGACACTGTTATAAGAAAGTGGCAAAGGAAGTTAAATTTCAAATAGTGTGAAAGACCCCGTGATGTAGAGTTTATAAAGGACATGAAAACACCTGGCAATATTTTTCTACCGATACTGTTCAGTGGAAAAAAGCTCTACCAAGTCCTTTGAAATTCCTGTGTATATTTATTGACTATAAACCCCTACAATTTAGAGTCATCTGAGAGTTTTGGTATAACTGTGTAGCAAGGTCATATTTTAAAAGGGTTAATGGAATTTGTTAGAATTGCTGAATATACCGTATTTTCTCACTACAGGGCTTGACTTGTGTTGATAAGCTGACTTGTTACCTATTGGTAATGTGCTTCCTGACCAGGAAGGTCAAGGTGTGTATAACTGGGCTCTTAATAGTGTAGGGTAAGATTTTAATAATTTTGCTCATGTTGAGTGGTGCTCATGTTTGCTCATTTTATCCTGTGAAAGATAAAAATACACTAAAAATACTCCTCTGAAACCCCGCCGCCCCACTCATGCAGCTGACAAAGCGGGTCTTTGCCCACGAAAGCTTATGCTCCAAAATATCTTTTAGTTTATAAGTTGCCACAGGACCTCTCGCTGTTCTATGGGCAAAAACACTCTCCTGTTGCCAGTGCAACCCCACTCATAGATGGTGGTGACCAATAGCGTAGAAAGTTCTGACCAATAGCATTTACGAAGTTCTGACCAATAGCATTTACGCAGCCTGACTTTTAGTGACCCAGATGTGTTTCTAAAAGCTGTGTACTGTAGACAAAACCACTAACAGAATAAGATACGAACTCAGTATGACTACGGCAGCCTAAACTCTAAATAAGCAATGCAATTTGTGCTATACAAATTGTGTAGCTTATTTCTAGTTAATTTTGAAATAGGCTATTTCAACATGTGGTGCTGTCTAAAAGGCACCACGTGTCAAAATAAAGTGTTATTCCAAAGTATTCCTTACTCTTATTTCAACAAGGAGTACAGGGATGCTGAAATAGATGGTAGCATTGCATAGACCCAGGGTAGCTATTTCAGGATACCACACTGTCCCAAAATAGTTCCCGCTGTGCAGACATAGCCTATGAGTGTATTTGACTCTACCCACAGATACTTAGTTAAATCTGTTAATAAATAAAACCAGATTATCAAAAATAATGAGCCATCACAATGTGTCCGATTTTCACTTGTTGTCAGTTTCCATTTAGACATCTAAATGAAGAGGACAGATTTTCAAGTGCTACAGCTGTTTGGTACTGAGTACTTTTGAAAATCTACCCCTAAGTGTTGGCACTGTCCACCCAGTCCTCACACTGCCCTCTAAAATTTGTAAACATAAATGCAAAGGTCAAAATTTCAAATGATTTTCTATTCAGGTGACACAATTCCAGTAGAACACTTTGCAGGTAGTCTCAATCGATGGAATGAGTTGCAGAATATGGTTCTACTCAGTGGAAATAAAAGTGCCAGAATGTAGGTCTCAATAAATGACACAGCAAAACCATCAGTCTACTGTATATTCCAATATCTATTTCCATAAATATGCCACAACACGGGGGACCCTTTGGACTGAATGGACGTTGTAAATGGGATGGGATAGCAAGGAATAGTGAGGGAGTAAGTGGAGATGGGAAACAGAATAGCTGCCTTAATTCTTCTCTTCCAGATAATCTAAATTTTCTATTTTATTAATTTAAGTTAACAATTTTAGTAAGGAAAGCACAACATTGTTTTGGGAGGTTAATTAGCCTACAGTGAAACACACTTAACTCCTTCTATTTTTCACTATACCTGAAACCAAAGGACTGATTACTTTATGCTGGAGTTATTCACATATTGATACACCTGGCCTGTACAAACATTAGATAGTCTTCTAAAATGAATACATGTTATCCTGTTTATTACAGTAAATATTTTTGAAAGCAGAACACAAATGAAGTTTGCACACTTCAATTTCAGTTGGTTTTACTCCATATTTTCCAGTATAGTGGGCTTCTTTTTCTTTTCCAGGTGATTCATTCCCTTTTGTGACCAGGCAGATTGTGGTTTGACACTCAGGCTCTGGCAGCTTCTACACTTGCACCCTCCTGTTGGGAGTTTTGTGGAAGTAAGGGAACGTTGAAGTGGGGCACTTATTTCGAAGCCGCCCACATCTACACTGTCAATCTGCAATTCGAAGTCTGCACTTTGAAATTCGTGCGGCCACCATCATGCTAATGAGGTACTGAATATGCATTTTAGAGCCTCATTAGCCTGCTTCGAATGGCCTTATTGCCATACCACCTCCGACAGGAGGGTGCGAGTGAAGACGCAGCCTCTGTTTAGGTTGCAGGCTTCTGTCGGGAGCCCAAAGGTCTCTCAACAGAAGTCTGCTGCTCTGGGAGCCTTCTGCGACATTCCAGTCATTCACGTTCTATGAGGAAGAAGATATGTGTCGAGAGAGGTGGTTTTCCTGACATTTGGCCTCATGTGGATGGGACAAATGTCGGGAAAACCTCTCCCAACAGAACTGTTGGCAGGAGATAATGCAAGTGCTTTGCCCAAATTGCATACCTTTTGCCAACAGGTATCTTCAATCTAGACATAACCTCAGAGATTTCTGCTTGTACACATGGGAAAGAAGTTTCATGAATCATGACACCATGAATGCAGTAACAGAATTTCCCTCAACTATAATGAATAAAAGTCCCACAGAACTGAGAGGAAACATTTGTTTCAGAATCTACCCTAAATGGAAGTGTTCACATTTTAACCAGGCTTTCTTCCCATATAATGTATAGTGTTACTGATGTGAAAAGCTAAAATATAGTCTTTCATTATAAAGTTCTTAACTGCTATTTGTGTTTGCAAATCCCTACTGCTTTTTAGTACTTCGCATCTTAGCATATCATTCCAATACAGCATACAGCATGGCTTTTTATTCCCCATTTAAACATTGTTTAACACAGTATGAAGTGACATTTGCGTGGAATGATCTTTCTTTGGGCGCACACAGTTTTTTATGCATCTTTTGTAACATTTGTAACTTTTATTTCCCCTTGCAAGTGACAACGAGTACACTCATCCCTCACTAGACGAGCACAATTGGTTCCCAACTTTCTGCTGGTAGACGAAAACTCATAAGAGGGACACTAAATTACCTTTAAATACACATCAAAGTCTCTGATTGGTTCCTAGTGCTCCTAAATTGGGGAAGGAGTGGCAGCATTTGGCACTGCTTTGGAAAGGTAAGTGAACCTTGCAGGGGTGGTGGCTTGGGGAGGGTTAAGGATTGTGGGCAGTTTGGGGCCATGAGCGGGAGGGAGGGTTAAAACCTGGTGGCAGCTCTGGTGGAGGAGGTAGGGGCTCCTTCCTCTGGGCTGCATCAGTGGTACCTGTGCAGGGTGTGGCAGGGGTTTGGGGACCGGGCTGCAGGGTGCATGGGGAGTTGTGGGCCAGGGGTGTTGAGAGCAGACTGGTCCAGAGCTGTGGAGCTCCCCTCCCACCAGCCAGGAACCCTGTGGCTGGCTCCACTCCAGCTGGGGGGCTTTGGGTCTCCCCGCCCCGGGCCAGGGACCCCACAGCTGGCTCCAGTCCAGCCACGGGGCTGTGGGTCTTCCCACCCTGCAGCCAGGGACCCACAGCTGGAGTGGAGTCAGCTACAGGGCTGCAGGTCTCCCCGCCCCTGGCCAGGGACCCTGCGCCTAGAACATAGCAAGCCACGGGGCTGTGGGTCCCCCCAATCACTGGCCAGGGACCCTGCGGCTGGCTCATATAAGTGGGGGAAGTTCACTTGTTTTGTGAACAAAGGTATGTATGTATGTCCCTCATTTTAGCAAGTACTCGTAAGTCAAGTACTCGTTAAACAAAGGATGAGTGTATACAAAAGGTGTGCACAAGTAAATGGGTGTGCTGTATTGGGAATGCCCCAGTGGAAGCTTTCCTGAGGCCTCGCTGAAAATTCCTGTTACAAATGCAACAAATAAAAGGAACTACAATTCCTGACAAGACACACACTCACGTCTCCATCTGTAAATGTGTGTTAAATAAAGAAAAACACCACAAAGTGTTATTTAAGTGCAGAACTTTTAACTACATCTATCTATCAGGTATATATAGAAAAATCACTTACATGTGGGAGGCTTTTTATATTATGACATAGAAAAGCCTATAGCTTGCAGGTGATTTTTCAATATCTACCTATTTTATAAGAAAATTAAAATGTATAGGAATATAAATGTGCCTTTTTATCACCTTAATTGATCATCTGGATATTTTTTCACACTTAATTTTTTAAAAAAAGAACTTATTTTCTTGCTGCACACCTTTCAGAAGCTGTACTATTTACAATAGCACCTTAACTTCTAAACTGAAGTGTTTGGTCTGCAAATACTTATATGGCAACTCACAAATCTTCAACGATCCATATAAATGAGGATCTACTCTAAACTACATATATAAATTTAATATTTTATTTTTTCCAAATAGTAGATAAATCAGATTAGAAAATAAACAGTAATTTTCTAGGACTAATACTCACTTCCTTCCCTAGAAATAGCTCATCTGGTGAAGGAGTCATATTGTTATCTTTTAAACAGCATCCAAAATGCCTCTTCATAATGGTAAGCTTTACTCCTTGTATAGAATGGAACCAAGTATCTTTCTGTAATTTTTCTTTGAAACTTTTAAATGTAGGTGTTAAAATATAAAGAAAATAGGTGAAAAATATCACCAAACCTTGTCACACAACACTGAAAGTCTTTGAAAGGCAGACATAGTTTGTGCATGAAATATGCCTGTGGAGTTAAAAAAAATATTGCTTGGGGATGGGGAATAGTGATATTTTTTGAAAGATAAGCTAAAGAACAGCTGGTGTCAATTAGCTTATGTCCTCATACAATCAAAATGCTTCAATTAGAAGACAATCAAGTAACTGCCTTTCAGCTGTTTAAGAGTACTCCAATAATTCTCTCTACAGATATGACAGCATTATCCTGGCAGAATTGTAAACGTACCAGCTTAGTATTAGCCTTCTTTCACCTGAGCTTGAGGCACCTTTGGCTAATGACAACTTCTATTGCCCTTACGCAGGGTATGCCATGAAAAAAAAAATCCTGTCTGCAGGAAAGTTGCTGCAGAACATGGAGACCAAGTCAGAAGCTTGAAAGTGCAGCTTCAAAAACACATTGTGCCAGCTGGGGGTGGAGGGTGGGAGGAGATGGGAGGTGTGGGGAGTCAGTCTCAGCTAACCACTATTTTCAGGGAGCCTCCTAGGGATTCCTCACTAATGGGCTGAAGGTGCTGTAATTTGTACCCAGTGGGGGAGAGGAGGGATAAATCAAAGCTAGTGCCTTTCAAAGCACTCTTTATTCTAGTTACAGGACAAGAATTTTGGAACTCCAAAATGTCTTGCTATTTATAATTTCATAAACCACCTCTATTATGAAACATACGTTTTGACTGCTCTGTTGCAGAAGAATAATTCTTTGCTATACCCCCACTACCTTTATGATAAATTAAAGATCCATGATTAAACATGACTAACTACTAATTTTTGTGTTTGTGCATTTTATATTCCCATTACAATTATGGCAAGTACACACCTCTTTTACATGGAGGGAGAAAAAAACCTCACACATTTATGCATTGGTAACACTCAGAAATAATATTATCCTGACAAAAAATCTGAGTAGTTTCAGTTTGTTCTATTCCAAGAACGAGTTTTGCAGAGTAAGTTTTAAAATTCAAAGTAACTGCAGGAGTCAGTATTCTATGATTCAATGTGAACCGATAGTCGTAAATAATCATAATTAAGAAAAAGAACATATAATTACAAATCTTTACTGATAAGCTTTAGTATGATATAAGCTGCCCAAATAGAATACACAGTTCTTTCATACTTCCCATTTTAAACTTCCTTTCCCTGCTAAGGAAAAATGCAAGGACCCATCCTTCTTGGTTATTCTATAAAAATGCAAGTAGGTAGATTAGATTAAGACTGTAGTTCCACACGAGTGGATTTTCTCTGATAAATGCACTGAACAAAGTGTGATTGACTCTTCTTGCTGTTTTATGAGTCAATGGAGACAGCCCTGACTATTAGGGCCATATGAGACAAAGTCTATAAATGAAATCATGGCCCTACTGAAATCAATGGGCTACATGCAGTTTAATTCAGCAGGGTCAGGCTATCACTCTATTGGAATTGTTTGTGTACATGGATAGAGATATATACTTTTCAATTGATATTCTGTAGAATCAAATACTAGGTTTGTGCTGGAATTTTAAGTAAAGACCCACGGATACTTTAGATGTTAGCATTTTGGTCACATTCAGACAAGGTGCTGCCAACCTTTAAGCAACAGCTATGAGGAAAAGATTTCTGGAGATAGCTAATTTTATTACAGCATTTCTACAAAAGAAAATTTAATAGAATATTCACTCTACTGTAGAGAAACAACAATAAACATACTTGGCAAAAAAACCCACCAGGCAACTCCCTAACAGGCTCTGCACAGGAAGGTACACTATACATTCTAATTAGAGATGGACAAACCTCAAAAATTTTTCTGACTCTTATTTGAATATATGAGCTCTATAAAACTGGGTTGAGGATCTTATGAGAAAAAGATTTCTGGCGACATTCCAAGTCTGCTTTGCTTGAGAAATACTATAAGTGAAAGTATTTTTGTGGTATTAGGGCATTTTTGGTTGCAGATTGAAACAGGAAGTGAAAAATAAAAAAGGGGGGAGGGGTTTTCAAGACCCAAGAAGTGGTTAGGTTCAAGCAAAGGTTTGTGCTACTTGATGTATTGGCCAAATCAGTTCACCCATCTCTAAAATTGTGACACCAAAGCCACCACTTACTGTCACGAGCAGCGTCAATGGACTAATGATTGGCACCAACGGCATCACTCAAGAGATACTCTTGGCTCCTGGGGTTTTGAAACTGTTCCTAGAATTACACCAAACACCACTTTTAAGTAGTAACTGAGAGGTAACTGTGTCAGTCTGTACTCCAACAAAACAAAGAAGCAGAAATGTAGCACTTTAAAGACTAACAAAATGATTTATTCAGTGATGAGCTTTCGTGGGACAGACCCACTTCTTCAGATTCTATCCCACAAAAGCTCATCACCGAATATATCATTTTGTTGGTCTTTAAAGTGCTATATTTCTGCAACTTTTAAGTATCACCTTGAGGGTGCTATTTATATAGGGTACTGTAGTGAGCCGCTGTGGCCTTCCGCAGACTCAGAGGTGGAGGAGGCTGCTCAGAGGCCCTGGTGGGCGGGCCCTGAGCCGGAACATCGGTGCCCCACCCCTCAGAGGGTGGGGCCGAAAGCCAGAAGGGCCAGGGTGGAGCTCGGGGCCCATTAACTGCTGGGCCACCGTGCTGGGAGGGAGCTCCTGCTCGGGCCCCTGGGCGCCAGGGGCAGAGAGCCCGCTGCCGCCCAGCCTGTCAGAGAGAGCTTCCCCCCAGCTGCCCAGACCAGCCTGGGCAGCTACAGATATGGATGCCCCAGGGGACCTACCCAGACTTCCCGGATCTACTAGGGCCCTCACGCCGGTGGAGAGCCCCCTCCCCAGAGGGCCTGCCAGGCCCAAACAGCCGGCCTGGGCCTAGCCACCTAGAGGCCCCAGAAGCGGCTGACCGCGGAGTTCCACTGGACCCTTGAAGTGCAGAAGCCCCCAATTGCCTTGGACCCACCTTGCTGCCACTGCCAGACTACCCCAATGATGTAGAGATGTCGGACTGGCCGGAGCCCCCGAAGGCAGACAACTTGGAGGGGACCTACCTGCCGGGACCCGTTGACCAGGCTGACTGGGATCCTACCCAGATGGAGGTGGAGGTAGGAAGTGGCCCAGGGAACGCCTCACCGGAACCCATGGCAGTGTGTTGGGCCTGGATCCCCTCTGCCACGGGCAGGTGTAAGCGATCCACAGGGCCCCCAGCTGGGTCGCAGTGGAGTGGGAGGGCTTGCGACCCCCCACCCCCTCCCTGGCGGGGTCAACCCTCGCCAGGCTAAGCCAACCCCGCTTCGGGGAGAGCCAAAATGCTGTAACTGCTGCCCCACCCTGAACTGAGGGCTGGGTTTTTCCCCAAACACTGTAGCCTTACCTGTCGCCCCGCCCTGCCGCAAGGGCCAGGGCCATCTGAACTACTTGCGGACTGCCTGTTGCCTTGCCTTCAGGGAAGGGTGAGCCTTCTGGGTCGCCCTGCCCAGGCCAGAGGCAGCCTCCCCAGCTGGGGCCGACCGGCAGCTGGTTCCTTAAAGGAGCCAGAGCCCGGGGTCCATTAGGACTGTGGGCAAGCTGTGGTAGCCCATGCCGCCCAGCAAGGGACACTATCATAGCATGGGTCTCTACAGTACTTAAAGGAAATTTACATTCATTCTATCTATGTCTTAGGTGCTTATATGGGCCCCATTACTCTAATATCTGAGTCTCATAATCTTTAGAGTGTTTATCCTCCCAGCACACCTGTGATGTAAGGAAGTACTATTATTGCTATGTTACACACAGGGACCCATGTGACACCATCAAAGTGACTTACTCAAGTCACACAGGAAGTCTGTGGCAGAGGAGGGACTTGAACCCAGGCTAAGCATTGCCTCCCTGCTGCCTTCCTTGCTGTACTTTTTGTTCTCTGACCCACTTCTGGAGGGACGGAATTTAGAAATAATCCTAGTGCTGTGGTGAATGGGGCAGCAACAGTACTTTGTGTCTGGTAGGGAAAGTTTCACTAAGAATCCTTGCATTTCATGATGCAAATCTGTTAGTGCAATCAAAACAGAAAATATAAATCAGCATGCATTGCTGTTTGGAGCAGGGTCTGTCTTGTTACATTTAACAGCAACAACAAAAGGCAGAATCTTTTAAAAGTTCCTTCCTCCTCCCCTCCCGCTTTCGCCAGAGCAGCCCTGCTCTGCTTTGTGCTTATCAGATTTTCTCCCTTTCTCTGGTACAGGAAGTTGAGGATGTTGACCTCATTTGGATCTCTCTCAATGTCAGAAGGTGGTCTGTTCAAAAAAATTCCAAGACACTGATCCCTTCCTGATTTATCAGATAGCTGGGTCAATAAATAGGGTTTCTACTGTGTTTTTCACAGCTGTAAAATAACCAACTGACTCCTCTGAGAGCTAATTACTGAATCTTTTGAGTTTTTCCTTTCAAGGAACAAAGATTATCTTTCTGCTGAGTAAATTCCACTGCAATGTAATTTCGCAGAGACTGTCAAATCAAGAAGTCCCTACTCTCACAGACCAGTTTATTTAAGTGAAGATTGTGGACCTGTTTTTTCCTCTATAAACTTTTCCAAGCCTTGGTCCTGGTACATTTTCCCATAGACTATAAAGCCTTTTACTATTTATGAGAAGATAATAGGGCAGTGATTATCTACCAGAAACCCAGCAGGAGGACAAATAATTCTAAGCAAATAATAGGATTTATATGCATAATTTTTGCGTGGGTGTAGACAGTGAGGGCATAGGAATGGGTGACAGATCAGTGGGCAAAGATCCAATCCCACCATATCTCCTCTCCATTTTTATAGCATTCCCTTTATTGAAGGAGGGCTATATACAGCCTACTCTGAGACCCAGTTAGAGGTACGCCAGCTGACACCAGACATGAAACAGTTGAGGCATTTCTTTCCAGCAAGGTTTGAACTCTCTTCACACTCACTGCGACTCACTGGAGGTTGGAATCCAAATCTGGACTGGTTTCATAGCAGTGCTACCACACTAGACTGCCAAGTTAGTCCTCTGTACATATTCTGTATGGATACTTTAACACACAGATTTCCTACTGAGTGTAACTTGGTAACAGGCAACCTGCATCCCATGGTAACCCTCTGGCAGACCACACAATATTTTCCTGATGTTGGCCCTCTACAGGCATGACACCCTTACTGCAGCTCTTGGTACCCACAGTTCACCAGTAGATTATCCTCATGGGTGGCATATCCACCACTGGTATAATTCCTTAGTTGATGTTTCTCCCTTAAAAGAGGCAGGGTGGGTGAGGTAATAGATTTGATTGGACTAACTTCTGTTGGTGAGAGAAACAGGCTTTCATATTTATGTATCATTTCTTCCCAGGCTTGAAGAAAAGCTCTGCATAAGCTGGAAGGCTTGTCTCTCTTGCTAACAGAAGTTGGGCCAATCAAAGATACCACCTCATCCACTTCCTCTTTTTAAATATCTAGGACTGACACAGCTACAAAACTGACATTCTCAAAACAGATTTCAGTCTATGTAAATCCCTTGGGAAACTTTTAATTCAAAGGGATAGCTAACAAAATACTTATCAATAGATGTAATTAATACATTATATTTAGAAATGATAGCTATGAACATACTAACATTATTTTACAAATGCATTCTTTCTTGTGACAGGAGAAAGACACAAAGGCTTTGGCTGAATATATTGGAATGTTGTTCCTTTACTGAATAGTTAGTTCCAAGTAAGTTAAAATTCAGTGGGTTTTTTTCCATACTTCCTGTAAAATATATTCTTTCAACCAGTACATTTTTTCCCAATGCATTTTGTTGAAGTAGCTTCTTCTGTATTTGCGTAATATGTCTAATAGAATATTTGATATGGTTTAGCCACTGGATTTTGTGTGGCAAATTTATTCTGTGACTTAGAGCAACCTCCATGCCTCAGTTTCCTCATATCTATATTGAGAAAAATAAATCACCTAACCTCTAGGACAGGGTGAGCAACCTATGGCCTGTGGGCTGTGTCCAGCCCAGCAGACGTTTTATCCATCCCCCAGGCTTCTGCCCAGGAATGGGGTTGGAGGTTTGTTGTGTTCTGCCTGCCCAGCACTCCCCAGCCTCTGACTTGCAAATCCACCCTCTGTTAGCACATAATGCCGCACTGCACAGGTGCAACTTCACAGCACTGTTTCTGAGAATGGAACCCTACCCCTTGGGAGAGCCCCACCCACACACCATTGTTCCCAATGTGTCCCAGTTTCTTACAGCCCCACCTTCAAGAGCCTTGATACTGCCCATAGGCCACACCCATTCCAGCCAGGATGCCTCCATAGCAGCCTGGGTGTCACTTCCAGCAGTGGACCTAGGAGTCCCTGGTACCATTCCCCTCGAGCTCTCCTTTCCACACACCATGCCACACTTCACAATTCCACCCATGTCCCCACCTCAATAACATCCCTTATAGAGCCCCTGTCCCCCATGCCACACCCCATGAATCCTCCTGCCCCACCTTGGCCTGACATACAATTTCCAGACGCAGATGAGGTCCTCGGGCCAAAAAGTTTGCCCACCACTGTTGTGGGAGGTTGAGGTTCAATTTGTTTTTGGTACTATACAATGAAATGTTGAGTATTGTATAAATGTGAAGGATTGTGCTATTTAAAAATTTTGTGAGTTTAACCAGGAATAATTTTATAGCAAACACTTCTAAATTACTTCCTAGGACACCTTCCCTGATGCAAATAATACACACAGGGAGAAAGTTTACACAGTTCCTATTGGTCTAGAACTAATGAATGCTTATCTTTATTTCTGTTATGGGCATGTGAAGTGATATAATCTCAAAGCTACTGTTCCATTCAGCGTCAAAAATGATTAAATGTCACTGCCATACAATACATACACATACAGCATGGGGGCTCAGATGGAAAGATGGCAGATTTCATGCTTTGGTCATGGTACAGAAGGCAAATTTCATTATTTGTCATGGATTAATAGGAACTGGTCACAGACAGAATGATGATAATGTTCGTGAAGAAGATGCAATGTATGCCTCTGTGACCTGGTTCTTCTCCATGTAATACAGTGCTAACTTAGAATACACATTCCTGTGCTCCTTAGCACTGTGGTTGAGCACATGCTATTTCTTGACTGGGGCCATATGTTTTAAGGGAACATCCAAGCCAGATAAATGGCTCCCATCCAAGGCACGTATTTAGATACCTACTATACAATGTCATTTTTAGGTGAGTTTTGTTTTTTCCTCCCGTTGGTAGCAGCACTGCCTTGAAGGCTATGTCAGCACTTAGCACTGGGGGGATGTAATTTCTAGGTCACACAGATGCACTCTCACTGGCTGATAGTAGTGTAGACCCTGTAACCTGGGCAGCTGGAAGTGGTGGCACAGGATAGCTGCTCTGATTATGCAAGACACCCCATCCCCCGACTCTTGAAAGTCAGAGCTCCAGCCCAAGCTGCAAAATCCACGTTGCTATTTTCGGTATGCTAGTTCAAACGTCACTAGCACTATTTTGTCTGCCCGGGCTGGGAGGCTTCCTCGCTGCTGCAGTGTAGCACATACAGGCTATGTCTACACATCAATGTTATTTCTGAAGAAACTATTCCAGAAGAGGTATTCCAGAATAGCTTATTTTGAAATAGTGCCACTACATGCAGGCCATGTCTACACTGCCAAAATAACTTCAAAGTTGCTTACTTCAAAGTACAACTTTGAAGTAAAAGACTTTGAAGTTGAGCCTCTACACACACCCTACTTCAAAGTTAAACTTCGAAGTAGGGCACTACTCCATTCTCGGGAATGTAGTAAGGACTTCGAAGTAGGGGAAAACGTGTAGGTGCTCTGCAGGCTACTTCGAAGTAGCCCCTAACTTCGAAAGCAACTTCAAAGTTAGTTCCTAGTGCAGACAAACCCACCAGGGCTACATCTACACTACAGAGATCTTCCTTCAAAAGAGTGCGTCCCCACACAAAAAAGCAGATCAAAAGAGTGATCTGCTTCTTCAAAAGAGAGCGCCCACACTGCCCCATTCTTTCAAAAGAATGGGATCAAAAATGAAGACTGTTTTTTTTTTTTTTTGAAAAAAGGGCCCTGCAGTGCGTCTACACACCTTTTCTTTCAATAGAAACTTTTGAAAGGGGGCACACTTCCTGAAATAGGAAAGGAAGAGTGATTTCAAAAGGAACGCCAAACTCTTTTAGTTTACTTTCGAAAGAGCACTTTTTATGTGTCGACGCTCCATGGGCTCTTTAGAAAGAGCCCCCTTCTTTTGAAAAATATTTCGAAAGAACTTGCTAGTGTAGATGCAGCTCAAATGCATTCTGAAACAGCATTCATCTATTTCAAAACAGAGTGGCTACACACAATAGAGACTACTTCAAGATAGAACCACTGGATGCATTACAGCTTATTTCAAAATAGGCTCTAGTCCCTGTCTACACAGCTCCTATTTTGAAATACCTATTTAGAAATAGGCGCTATTCCTTGCAAAAGGACGTTTACCAATTTTGAAATAAGGCACCCACTATTTTGAAATAACTTCAAAATAGCTGTTGCATTGCATAGATACTCACTTAGTTACTTTGAAATAAAACTTTGCTGTGTATACATACTCACAGAAATTCAAAACATGGACAAGCAGCACATCTCACTGAATTCATTGTGCATACACTGTCAAATGAATGAACAAAGAGAGTGTCTTTAAACCAACTGTAGGCAAAAAGTTCCTTTTAAAAATATTTAAATCCTGCCTTGGGCCTACTATGATTAATCAGAAATTTCTGAGGAGACCTCTGCAGTGAAATTAATCCCTGTGGTTACTCCACTGAAGATTGTAGCATAATACCAGGGATAGATCTGTCCCTATTTTGAAGCTTATTAACATTTAACAGTAGATCATTTTCTAATTTTTTTTAAAGACTCACTTCTTCAGTCCTAAGGCAGTCGTCGAAATCACATATTTATATCCCAACACTCACTGAATGAATTCTGACTATTTTACATATTGGTAGGTGAACAAGTTGTCTATGTCTGTTTTTGCCTGCTTGATTCTTGGGCCATCATGTTTCTTTACACCAGAACTTCAGCTTCACAACTGAAGATTACATACTGACAGAAGAGAAGAGCTGACAGGGATCGAGTGGTAATGGCCGGGGAGCATGAGACGATCTCAGATGTCAGCTATCCAAAGCCGATATGAATAAGTGGTTTGAAAACAAGCACTGAAACCTTGGTCTTGACATGGTATTCTACAGTGGGTGAGGTGAGGTAAGAACAAGGCTGTTGTGTTCTCAGAATCCTGTGCTAGTGAGGAGGTTGGCTGCTCCTGCTTTCTGTCCTTACCTCCTTTACAAGTTTTCTACACAAAATGTATCCTCAACTTTATTGTGTTCCTCTATTGTTCTGATGACAACCGCATGTGTGATTTGCTCCCCCAACCCCAAATTAGTTTGATTACTGACTCACTGTCACAGAGTGCCACTGAAGAAGTAACAATGTGGAACACCTATAAAATATGCAGCAAAGGTGTAACAGTGTCAGAAACTGGACAGGTTTCTGGAACATTTTGGAAATGACATCCCAAGGGATCAATCACATTGATAAAATACTATTTTAAATAGGAAGTCAATCCAGTTTCGTGCTGCAGTATTGCCTTATTATTCAAGGTATATTTTTAAGGGAAAAGCTGAAAGGAGTTAGTTTATTGGAAATAATATGTAATTTCAACCAACATTTGTCAGTAATTTGTACCTCTAAGAGGCCAGCATTCAAGCCAACGTGTACATTTCAGTCCTTGAACAGAGAACACAAGCGCAGGAAAGGTTTCTTGCATCCTCCAACACCTATGTGTACCACTCAAGAACCAGGAACTATCCATCTATTATTAGTCCACTATTAATAGTCTACAAATATTCATGTCTCCAACCATCCATCTCATAATCTCTATCTCCAGAATGTTGACTGTGCACAGTAATCCATAGTTCTTTTAATAGTTAAAGATTCAGGGCACGAACAGAGTTTTATAAATAGTAGCATAATTCAGCAAATAGGCAGAATGTAGACCGTACATTCAACGAGAAGTCCTGTGGCACCTTAAATGTTAACAAATTTATCGGGGTATAAGTTTTTGTGAACTGCAGATCACTTTGTCAGATTCGTGAAATGAAAGTTTCAGTTGGCACGGATTTATACACAACATGGGAGTGTTCTGCAGTGCTAATGAGGCTAATTCAATCAGGGTGAATATGGCTCACTTCCAACAGTGATAAGAAGGTGAGAATACCAAAAGGGGAAAATTACTTATTGTAATGAGCTAGCCATTCACAGTTCCAGTCCCTATTCAGACCCATCTTGATGGTGTCACATTTGTACGTGAATTCCAGCTCAGAAGTTTCAAGCTGCAGTCTCTTTTTTGAAGGTTTTTTTTTCTTTTTCCTTTCCTCAAGTGTGGCAACTTTCAAGCCTGTAATTATGTGTCCAGGGAGGTTAAAATGCTCTCCTTCTGGTTCCTGGATGTCACCATTTCTTATGTCTCATTTGGGTCCATTTTTTCTTTTGAGTAGAGACAGTTCCATTTGTCCAATGTATGTGGCAGAAGGGCGTTGCTTGCACATGATGGCATACGTGACATTACTAGGAGGACAGGTGAATGAGCTCTTGATGGTATAGCTGATGTGGTTAGGTCAAATGATGATGTCGCTAGGAAAGATACGTTGACAGAGTTGGCAACAGGGTTTGTTGCAGATATTGTTGCACCACTGACACCACATGACAGACACACTCACCCAGGAATCAATTCCCTATTAGTTTTAGACCTGAATGAAATATTTTGGTCAAAACATTTTTCAATAGAAAATGGATTTTCAAACACAATAGCAGTATTTGTGGAACAAAAAAATGTCACTGAAAACTGAGCTTTGTTTAAAAAACAAACCAAACACCACCACCAAAACAAAAACAAAAAAACCTGAAAACTGAAGACTTTTGTTTTCAGTTGCTGGAAACTGAAAAAAATAACCTGTGTTCCCTAGGTTTATATCATTTTGCACTCATTTTGGTTCAAATTTATTAATCCTAGTTCTTTTATTTCCTTCACATAAAGACAATTGATTTCCAAACACAATCCCTCTAATCAGTTTTACTGCCCTATTTTGGCTACATATTTTTTCTGTTCTATTACATCCTTTTTGATGATGTAAGTAAATGCTTAAGATGACATGTAGAGCAAGAACTCACAGTAATCAGACATTTTTGCTGAGCTAGCCACAGTTATTCCTGGAACTTTGTCCTCTTCCAGAAAAAATCAGTTTTCTGGAAGATTATGCTCTGTTACCTTAACCTAATACTGATTGGCACAGACCTAAATGAACTGAATAGAAAAGATGACTTCTTGTTTCAAACTGAAATTCATCTGTCAGAGATGGTGCTTGGTCCTGCCAAGAGGGCAGGGACTGGACTCAATGACCTCCCAAGATCTCTTCCAGCTCTGTGAGATGTGCATGGTATGTTTTTAAGGAGGGATAGCTCAGTGGTTTGAGCATTGGCCTGCTAAACCCTGGATTGTGAGCTCAATCCTTGAGGAGACAATTTTGGGATTGGGACAAATAGATGTCAGGGATAGTGCTTGCTCCTGCCAAGAGGGCAGGGGACTGGACTAGATGATCTTCCAGTTCTAGGAGATGTGTATCTCCAGTTATTTACAAATTTGTTTTTAAACTGAGCTGTTGCACAATACATCCAGTAGCAATCTGATAACTTATTATAAATACAGCTTGCTCATCCTAGGATGCCATGTGAATTAATGACAGAATGTGCGCATATTGACAGTTCTCTGATGTTTCAGCTTTATCATACCATAGTAAGCCCTTGCTATGTGTCATCAAACAAGGCAAGGGAAAAGCCTATACAAACAAAAAAGAACACTGGTGGGCTACAGGATTACATTTTTCTCATTGTTAGCTATACCTCTGCAGGCCCTACTTTAGTATGGTTCCCAGTTCAGAGACTGGGAGTGGAAAGACAAAAACAAGCAGGGTTCTTCAGCCAATCACAATTGCCCCGAAGCAGTTAAAAAAAGAGTTCTGATGAAAGAAACAGCAGAATACTAGACAGTTATCCCCACTGTGTGTGAGAAAGAATGATGGGCTATGGTTAAACTAGCGAGTTTTGTCGACAAAACTCATGGAGGGTTTACACATAAAATGCATTTTGTCGACAAAAACGGAGGACGAAAAAGCTGTGTAGATGTTCGGGGGGCCCTTTTCTCGACAGAGTGGATCAAAAGACTATCTGCTCTAATGTGTAGATGCGATCTGTCAGCTGAAGTCTTGTGGGAACATCTCTTCTGATAGTAACATCTGTAGACAGATTGTTGTAACAGATTATTGTAGTGTAACATGGAGTCCAAGCAGAAAGATTTTCACAGTCTACCAGGGTATGAACAGAGGCTCGGCTCTCTTCTAGGCTATTGTTACACTGACTCAAAATGCTGGCAACAGTATGCAAATGGGAGGTCTTGAAAATGCAAATGACCACTCATTTGCATATTTGCTCACTGGCAGATGTTGTTGCTGACACAAAAAAGCTGTGTAAACGTGGTTCTGCCAGTGAAGCCTCCCCTTTATTGGCAGCCTCTTATGCCTGATTTTTTCCAGGCATAACAGGCTGCCAACAAAGGGGTGGGGGATTTCCACCAGCAAAACCACATTTACACAGCTTTTTTTGTGCCAGCAGCAGCATCTGCTGGTGAGCAAATATGCAAATGCACTTTCAAGACCGCCCATTTGCATATTGCTGCTGGCTGTTCAGGTCAGCCTAACCATAGCCCTAAAGTCTAAGGCTACGTCTACACTAGAAGCATCTGTCTACAGCACTTACTGTTGAAAGAGATGTTCCGACAAAACTTCTGTCAACAGATCGCATCTATACGTAAAATTAGATTGATCTTCTGATCTTCTCTGTTGACAAAAGGACCCTAGGAGCATCTACACAGCTTTTTTGTCCAGAGTTTCTGTTGACAAAACACATTTTGGCTACATCTCCACCACAGAGTTTTGTAGCCAAAACTCGCAGAGCATCTACACATAAAACGTATTTGGTTGAAAGAAACAGTTGACAAAAAAGTTGTGTAGATGCTCTGGGGGCTCCTATTGTCAACAGAGCAGATCAAAAGATTGATTCACTTTTATGCGTAAATGTGACAGAAGTTTTGTCAGAACATCTCTTTCGACAGTAACTTCTGTAGACAGATGCTTCTAGTGTAGACATAGTTTGGTGTAGACCCTCCATGAGTTTTGTCTACAAACCCCCAGTTTTGTCTGAAAAATCCTCTAGTGTAGCCTTATAGAAAAGCCACAGCTGAAGCTCAGTCTTGACGGAATCAAAGACAGCTATACAGCATCACGCAGAACTCCAGAATAAAGATCCCATAGCTTGTGCATGCAAAATAAGTAAAATATACTCATGGAGATAACAGCAAAGAAGGTCACCCAAAGTTGCAAACACTAGCTGAAGGTGTCAGGGCCACCCCTACAACTGAATAAGGCACTACATAAGCAACAATTGTAAGAAAAAGAATGTGTCATCACGATATCAGACAGCCACGGCACTTCAGAGAAAGTAGTTACAGACAGATACTAAAAGGAAGCAGAATAATCTTCTCACCTGTCAAAGGGTTCAGTTTATCTATTTATATGCCAGCAGTTATTAATTGCTTGTATTGGTCTGCAATTAGGATCAATAAGTTTGATCACCAATAATAGGATGCTTTGTAATTTAAAGTAGTAATTACTTTCAGGTTAAGCATTGTTTTGTTTTTCTGGTTAATTTGACTTTAATACAAGTCAAGTTGAATAGCTATAAAAGTGAAGCACACCTGTGTACAAAAACAATAAAAAGGAAATTCATTTCTCAGAATGCTATTTCCAATGGATTAAAGGTAAATACTGTATCAAATAAATGCAAGAAAGAACAAAAAGAATTTCCTTTCATATAACATCCTAGATGGCTCTGAACCACTCTCTCAGAAAAACTTGCTTTTGCAGCATGACAATGACATCGGCAGAGGTTACTTCCAGAATTTCAGAGGCAGAACAACAGACAGTAACTGATCTTTCCCATTTTGAAGACTGCAAAAATTTAAGACTTATCCAAGTTAACAAACTTTTAAAGCAGAAGCCTACGGAAAGCATATGCATGGAAAATCTGTTCCTATTTCAGTTGTGTATTTGTTAAGATGGAAAAATTTAAAAGCCTACACAGATGGTAAATAAATATCTGCTACATGAGACAGTTCCTGGAAAAAAGAAATTTTCTCAAATAACGTGCCAATTTTTTTTTTAATACAGCGTGGCTTGTTTTTAAGTTTCCCAGGGACTTGTTGAGAGAGCTGGAGACATCTCTTTTCACCTTTGGAATCTTAGATTGATTCCAGAAATAGAATCCAAATATTGTTCTTAGTATGGATAATTGTCCTTTTACCTTAAGACAAAACAAAAACTGTATTTTAATAAATACTCAAAATTCTTTTTATTCTCAATAAACACCTCATCTGGACACAACGCTAGAGTACAATACTAAGCATTTTTGGTTTAAATGTATTTTTAAGTTGATTATGTAAAATGGTTGCTCTTTACCTGAAGCTTCAAGAGAAAGTCTAGGATTTCTGAGTGACAGAAGCGGGAAGGCCGTACTTATCATCTTACCAATAGCTTATCATCTCATTAGGTTGGGAAGAAGAAATATTTTATTATTTTTCAAAAGAAAAATCAGAAACATGTCACTGATATACAGGGAAGAGTGCCATCTACCAAAGTGCTAGTACCGTATCAATACTGTAGCATCTTAATGTGGCAGATGCCCTTGTTCTGATGAGCCAAAACTGCAGTCTTGTCCACTTCACAATGAAGTGCCTACAACAGTCATGACAAGAACTAGGTTATTACCTGGTTTATCAGCCACCTTCCAGTATAGATAATTTTATTTGCCCTTAAAATACTTCTGATCGGCCGTGTCTACACATGCCCCTTCCTTTTGGAAGAGGCATGTAAATGACATGGATCGGAAGTGGTTAATGAGATGCTGATATGAATAGTCAGCACCTCATGAGCATAATAGCAGCCAGTCACACTTCCAAAGTGCTGCTGTTGAAACGTAATCTGGCCATGTAGATGCAGGTGCTTTGAAATAAACCCTGGACTTTGAAATTCCCTTAGTTTGAAGCACCCATGTCGACGTGGCCAGTTTGTTTCGAAAGCAGCACTTTTGAAGCGTGACTGGCTACCATGATGCTAATGAGGCACTAATTATTCATATCAGCACCTCATTAATCAGTTCTGATCTGTGTCATTTACATGCTCCTTCCGAAAGGGAGGGGCGTGTATAGACACGGCCTTCGTGTCATATGGTCTTTGCTTTCTGTGCACATTGTGCTACCCTGGGCAGCTCATTACCTGCATTCCACTACAGAGACAGCTGAAGTGATTCTACTGTGTTATAGTTCATTAAGTGCTTTGAGCTCCTTTTAGGTGAAGGAAGCTATATACACAAGAGAGAATGTGGATGCTGTTGGCACAGTGCTCCAGATTGCTAAAGTTATGAAAGGACTAGATATTATTCCAAGGATAGACAAGTCACCAATGCAGCCATGATCAATGTTGTGCCCCCTTTCCCTTCCCCCATCTACTCCTTTTGCCTTTATCTTATGGAAGACCCACTGGTGTACGATAGTGTTGTGCTGTTCTTTCCAACCAATCTCAGCAGATCAGAATTGATTGGGTGAACTATCCCCTTCCTGTGCCTGCTTTCTCCTCATTCTTTCTGCTCTTCATCAGTGACATTATGACATCGGAGGCTGATTGACCTGTCAGTTTTGGACTGTATTCTCTTTTCCATTTATGTATAGCATTTTAAAGAACATCTCTCCAGCTATACCAATGCTATAGAAATAGCTTATTTAGCACCCATTATACTTATTTTTATAAATCATTTTTCTCCCTCTCTCGCTGATTCCAAGATTCTCACACCCAAATGACCTTTTCTTTCCTCCTTTTTCTTCCTATTCTCCCCTCTCCATGCTCCTTCTCCACCCCTTTTTCTCTGCCTTGCCTGTCTCTTTCTACAGTCTGGGATTATGTCAAGAGAGTAATAAATGAAAATGCTGGAAATCATTTCCAAAGTTTACAGACAAAGATGTGGCTTCTGTGGGAGATTGGACCAACATAAGTGACTGAGTACGGTATAAGCCACTTACTACATTAGTCTTTTGTTTGTTACTCGTATTGAATTCAATTTATGTTATGCTGCCCCAAATTTTCTAATTCAATGTGCCATAGATTTTTATTCTGAAAACATAACTGCTTCCCATAGCTTGTTAAGGGAAGCTACAAACTTTGCAGCTGGGGGTTTTGGCACCTAGGAAGGTGTAGGAGGCAGTTTTGGCACGCCGATGATTGTTGAAGCTTTCATTATGCTGAAGAGGAAGCATATTTTCTCCCCTCTCCCTCCTTTCAGCAGAGTTGGAAGTAACTCAGTATAACATAGTAGGGTTTGAATGCTGTCACACACCATACTCCTCACCCTGACAAGGCTTGACAGGATTCAATTGACTCACTGCACCCAGCCTGTATGCCAGCCACTACTTTCACATTTAACTACACGTTTCTGCTGAAACACTCAGCATTCTTCTACTGTATGTTTGAGAGAGTCTGTGCATTTGTCCGTTTGTCCATCCAGCCACCTGTGAGTCTGTTTGTTCAAGAACTCCTAAATGGTAGGAGCTAGGACCACCAAATTTGGTATACAGCTACTTCTTATCATAACTTGCAGCGAGGTAAGGTATTGGCTGTGGCAGGACAATGGGATGCACCTGGAATCCAATTGTTTTTCATCAAATGGGAAAGGAGGTGCCTGGTTGCAGGGACAGGACAGTTATACTGCGCAATGACCAGCAAACACTTGTACCCCCAACAGCCCCAGAGAGCCACAGGGAAACTGCTGGTTGAGTAGCATGACTCCCACCAACCTGGCCTTGTCCAAGGCAGCTGCTGCTAGCCCGCCTATGTAGCCCCCGCTGCCTCAGCCTGGATCCAGGGAACAGTGACGGCAGGTGGGCGGCATGGACCCTGCCAACTTGGCCCAGCCCTGGGGAGCAATGCGACCAGCCACCTCACCCACTGCCCTGAGCCCCCCACCCTCTCCACCCTGCATCCCTCTGCCCTGAAGGATCCAAATAATGCCAAGTAAACCTTCTAGTTAACATATAAAATGGATTCATCAGGGCAATATGTAACCTGAAGGCTTTCTTAGAGGGCTGTTGGCAGGAAGGGGTGTGTGGACAGAAATCAGTTATATTAACATGCTCTCTAGAGCTGCGTCTACACGTGCACGCTACTTCGAAGTAGCGGCACCAACTTCGAAATAGCGCCCGTCGTGTCTACACGCGTCGGGCGCTATTTCGAAGTTAACTTCGACGTTAGGCGGCGAGACGTCGAAGTCGCTAACCTCATGAGGAGATAGGAATAGCGCCCTACTTCGACGTTCAACGTCGAAGTAGGGACCGTGTAGACGATCCGCGTCCCGCAACGTCGAAATTGCTGGGTCCTCCATGGCGGCCATCAGCTGGGGGGTTGAGAGATGCTCTCTCTCCAGCCCCTGCGGGGCTCTATGGTCACCGTGGGCAGCAGCCCTTAGCCCAGGGCTTCTGGCTGCTTCTGCGGCAGCTGGGGATCTATGCTGCAGGCACAGGGTCTGCAACCAGTTGTCAGCTCTGTGTATCTTGTGTTGTTTAGTGCAACTGTGTCTGGGAGGGGCCCTTTAAGGGAGCGGCTTGCTGTTGAGTCCGCCCTGTGACCCTGTCTGCAGCTGTGCCTGGCATCCCTATTTCGATGTGTGCTACTTTGACGTGTAGACGTTCCCTCGCTGCGCCTATTTCGATGTTGGGCTGAGCAACGTCGAAGTTGAACATCGACGTTGCTGGCCCCGGAGGACGTGTAGACGTTATTCATCGAAATAGACTATTTCGATGTTGGCTGCACGTGTAGACGTAGCCTAGGAGTGCATTGATCTCAGCACAAGCAAATCTTCACTCTCAGGACAATGTGGATGGCCTAAAAAAGATTAGTTGACATTCCAGTCTGAGGCTTGTTCTGCTCTTCCTGAGGGCACAGAGAGAGCGAGAGAGGCAGAAATATACATGTATTTGTTCAGAAGTTGATTACAGCCGATTTCCCTGAGGTCATGATTATTCATGGGCCTGAAAACAGTAAGAACTCTCTCCATCAAATGACCTAACCCAGATATTGAGAGGAAACCTGCAGTGATAAGTACAGCAAACTCTTTCATATCTGGCAATCCTGGGACTGGGAGGTTGCCGGAAAATCCAATTTTCCGTTCAAAAGAGAGGTGGATGGGGATCCCCAGCAGGAGAGTAGGGAACCCTGACAGTCCCACGGCTGGGAGCTGGTGGGGCATGGAGCCCTGCCAGCAGCTCCAGCCCCAGGAAGGCAGCCAGAGCACTGGGCTCCAGGAATGCTGGAAGCCCCTTGCCCGGGGGAATTCCACCAGGGCACAGAGCTCTGCCAGCAGCCCTGGGGCTGGGAGCTAGCTAGGTGCAAGGGCTCTGCCAGCAGGCCTGAGGCATGGGGCTGGGTGCTGGCCAGTGTGGGGGAACAACAGCACCCATCCAGCAGAGGGCTGGGAGCTGGCAGGCCTGGAGCAGAGAGGGAAAGTGGCGGGTTGGGGCAGGGGAACACAAGGTCATGGGATCTGTCTGAAGCAGGGGAATGGCGTCCGTCAGGACTGGGAGCTGGCTGGGGTCAGGGAACGCCATGGCACGGGGCTCTGCCTGTGGGCCTGGGGCATAGGGCTGGGAGCCGACCGGGATGGGAGAAAGCCAGTAGCCCCAAGGTGCAGGGAAACTCCGCTGTGGCCAGGGAAACTCCAGCAGCCCAGGGGCTGAGAGCCGGCAGCTCCAGCCCTGGGTCCGGAGGCAGCCCCAGCCAGGAGGATCTGGCAGGGGATGATGCTGATTATTTGAGAGTTTTGGTAGAATGAATGCTGGATAAGGAGGAGTTTACTGTACAATACTTAAAAAAATCAGATGTAAAAGGTGCTAGATAACAAACTTGGGAAAATGTTTATTCACAGAGTAGTAATCACGAGGTAAAGATAGAATAATTTCTATTTGCAGGATGAAGAGCCGGCTTACAGTGCCTAGGGAGATTCAGGAAGTTTTGGAAATGGAGAAGGAGAAGAAAAGATGCTTATTCCGAGATGGATTCCAGGGACGGAAGAGTTGTGACATCCAAAAGCTGAAAATTCCTGTCACAGGTGGAGTCTGTTTCATGGATCTTTCTAACCACTAGCCATCTTTACCCCACCTATTTCTTAGACTCTGGACACCTCCCCTAATTTGACCCATGACTTCTGTAACCCTTTAGCCAGTCCCTAGCTATTACAGCTCAAAGGTAAACTTAATGCTCAATGGTCCTCTACTTATCCCTAGCACATCAGCTTGCAATTATTCTTCGGCAAAGTTGCCATGCAGAAATGTATCTTGTGGATCCGTTGTGTGGTATACAAGGACAGAAGCGGGCAACATGTTTTTGCTTGTGAGATGCAATTAGGTTGACACTTCTTGGAGAAGATGAAAATGAGAGTGAACAGTAACAGTGCTCAGGAAAGGACATTAAACTAGATAGCCAGCTGCCTACCAGCTCCCATCTTCCCTCTTTTTCACTTACATTTGCTGGTACTGCAAAAGCGTCAGCTGTAAAGTAGCTGTAATTCATGCTAAAATTAATTACATCATGAAAGATGAGCTTGAAAAATGTGCTAAGTACATCAATGGTTTGGATTTCTTCTTCTTTAGTTATGCTGTACAGCCATGATAGCAGTGGTTATTAATGCAACTAAATCAATTTTTTTAAGAGCACCGATGGTAGACAATAGATAATATTAATTCAATGGAAAAACAGAACTATTCACTGCATTGATGTATGGATAAAAATCTCTTTTTGAAATGGCTATACACAAGAAGATATATTTTATGCCTAATCTACCCCCCAGCCACATGTGGAAATCATTTTTTATGTGGAATTGTACAATAAATTGGGGTACGTATCTGAGAATGAAAGAATGCACAAGCTTTCATTTTATTGGAAATCTGATAGGTTAATTTATATATTTTATTAGTAAAGGCCTACGTGAATTGCAGGATGATTGTCAAATAATTGTGGCTGAGTTGTGGACAAGACATGGAATATCTCAGAAAACTAATAATGGACCTATATTAATTGTGGCAATTTGGAAAAGCCAGAGAAGACCTATTTGTTTAAGAGAAATTTGCTGGAACAACATAGACACTGAAGTATTATGCCATTCCTGATAAGTTTTTCGATAACCAGACATTTTGCTGCAACTACATTACAGTCATCAATATACTGGGCTGACAATCCGAGCCCCAGACACAATCAACTCAGATAAATGGGATCTATTGCATTAATGGGAAAAAACTGTGTGTTGCAAACCTCAAAATGTATGCAAATTTGAGGACTGTGCAAGGTAAGCTAATTAAAACCAAAATTGTGGTAGAAGTCTAATATTCCCTGATCTGCAATATCTCAATGAACTGCAATTACTATACAGTAGTGAAGGCTCCAGGAAAAAGGCTCCAGTTTCATTTTGCTATATATTTTACCTCCTTACCTATGTAGTCTAGTATTTTCCATCTTTTTCTCTTAGAGGAATAATGAATTAATTATTAATTCATAATTAATGATAATTAATTATTATCAAATCCAGCTTATCTTCTAAACCTATGCACAGTACCTGGAGTGCAGTAATAGGGTTGTTTCATTCCAGTAGGTGGGGTGGTATTCAATACAACCTCTCTATAGTATGGGTCCCTACACAGCAGTCTGTAGTAAGAGGGGTGTGAAGCAGGGGAGGGCATTCATAAGCTCCTTCAAGCAATGTCCTGTCCTCTGCACCATAGAGAAATACAACTGGAAACCACATGAGACTTCGGGCTGAAGTTCCCGCCAAGGCATGGGATGCCTTCATTTTTCTTTGTGAGAGTGGAAGGGAGATATTTGCTTTCCTGGTGTCTCTTGTGAGCTTGCCCAGTATCTGGCCTGGTTACTTGAGTCATGTACTAGGCTTAAGGCTTAGTTACCCATATTTGGGAAATTTCCATAATAATTTGAGCTGATGACTACAAGCTGTTCAATTTACCACCATAGTTCCTTCTTATATCAGGGCATGACACTATCAGAAACTTCATCTCTTTGGTCACTGTTGATCTTCTCTTGGCTATGAAGGTCAACCGTCTGATTCTGTCTGTGACTGACTCACCCTACGTTGAGGAGCTAAATCTGTTCCTTTGTACATACGGTTGTTTCCCTGAACCATTTTCTACCTCTGAGCCCCTGGTGCCGCTTCCCCACAGTCTATGGCTGACACAGCCTCTCCTCTGATTCTCACACGTTTGGCTTCTCCTTTGGTCCTCTCAGCTCCTTCTTTCTCAGCTGAAACACCAAGCTAATCACTGTTCCTTGCACTCTTTCCATGACCTACAACAGGGATTAATTCCCTCTCTGTGGCCTTCTTCAGACTGCCTTTGCAGGCCCTTCCCAGAGAGTGGCCTCCCTGTCTCATTTTTCCTATGCCCACTTTTCTAACTAGGTTCCTTCCGTCCTTGTGTAATCTTTCCTTATCCAGTCACAGCTGGGGTCAACAGTTATAATTAAATTGCCATATCAGACCAGATGAGAAATAGCTGCTAGGTTACAAGCACTGTATTGACTGACTCCTCTGAGAGGGCCAGCTAGTGAAGCAACCTTGGTTTGCCAACTTCGTAACATTGCACTTATTTTCCTTCACTGGTAGTCATGTATGTGACCAATAAAAAATGGTTCAGGGCCTAATGCTATGGTGATCCCTCACAAGACAAAGAGGACACCAAACTCAGGTTCATGTTCCTTGATGCTTAGCATGGCCTTTATGTATGTTGTGTTTATGTTTAAAGCAGGAGAAGGGCCGTCTTAACCTACCCTAGGCAAACCCATTCAAATCTATCCCTACAGACCCTCTCCCTGGCCTGCAAGCTCCCCCCATGGACCCGCATCACGACTCCCTGTATTTGTAGCATGCTTTGCAACAGTCACTGAGCAAGTCCTGTGACCTGAGCAGAGGAGACATGGTGCACTGGAAGTAGAGTGAGGCAGGGCAGGAGCTGGGAAAATGGGGAGGATGGACCCTTCCATTTGGTGCTATGGTTCTCTGTCATGGCGGGGTAACAGCAGGCCCAAAATTGAGTGAATAGAATTGTGGCCTGGTATGTGGGTGCCATCATAACAGAGACCTGCAAGGCCAAATATGAGTGGCCGCTGAGGCATCCACAGCTTTTTTTACTTGCTGCTGCCATTGGGCTGGCTCCTGCACCAGTATGTAAACCAGACCAGCAGGAGTTCAGGTTACCTAGCCTGTCATGAACCAGGCCTTAGGCACATGCCTAGGCTATGTCCTAACCCAGCCCTAGTGGAACGTCTTCATACTGGTGACTTGGAACCATCAACTGTAACGTGCATATGGTTGTGGTGCCTCTGTTACCTTGAATAGACCTTTTTCAAATTTAAATTGGTGGGACATCTCTAGAGCTGTATCTATACTAAGGAATTCTGTCGACAGATATGTCCTGACAGAACCTCTGTCTACAGAACATGTCCACACGTAATAGGGGCTCCCCTTGTCAAAGCCCTTTGTCAACAGAGAGCAGCCAACCAGAAGCTCTGCAAATGGGACTGCCTGGTGAACAGTAAGCCCTCTGTCAACAGAAAGCAGTCATTAATGGGATGATTGCCAGTGTAACCTTTACGCAAATTTTACTTTGACACTATTTTCCTGTTGACAGAATCTGTCTACAGAGGCGTTATGCCTCAAACTTTCCAGACAGAACTCTTCTGGGAAAAAGGTTGTGCTCTGTCAACAGATTCTAGACAGAACACCTTCGTAGTGTGGCCTCCTCTGTTGACAAAACTTTGTAGTGTAGACACAGCTTAGGTGACTAACATTAAGTACAGGCATAACTGATTTGCTGAAACAGGGCCTCAATCAATTTCATATGCAATTTAAATGAACAAGTATTTTGCACTGATACAGTGTAAAGAAAGAAGGATTGGCAAATTAATTTACAGAGACACGAAAGATCAAACCCTTAGTCATTATGCAGCTGGACCGACCTCTTTAGGGAAGAATTATAAAAGATTGCTTCCTATAATATTGCTCCACACAGGAAAAAGTCTTCAGATTTATGTTTAAGAATAGCTCAATGCATTGACCATAGAGTTTCACTTCACTCGTATATGACCTGCAAACCATGTATAAATACAAATACATGTATTACCATTTTAGGCAGCTGAAAATCAACTGGCGCATAGCTAAATGTACCGCAGTCATTTTATGGCTCTTGGTTTGCAGTCTAGACAAAATTGGCAGCCCTTAAAATTTATAGCTGAACACTGTCACAAAAATGTGTCAAAGTAAAATTTGCATAAAGGTTACACTGGCAATCATCCCATTAATGACTGCTTTCTGTTCAGAGCTTGTTTTAAAAACTTTTCAGATTGTTTGGAATCCATCAGACTTAAATCCAAACACAATGGATGTCTGTGGGAAAGCGGTCTTTAGCCTCCAAGTGGACAGAGATAATATTTGATACATTTTTACATAAGCTACCAGAAAAAAAATACACGGTCATCTCATCATATTAGAAGCACAATCCCCTGCCCTATGAATTCTAGTAATTAACTTGGTTACTGTGGCAAAATGAGAGAAATTTTTTTTTTTCCTTTCAACTAATTTTGTAATCAAGTTATTATATACTTCTGTAACTTGCCTTCAATATTGGCTAGATAAATTTAGGAGAAATATTTTGTTTCATTTTAAAAACTGTACAATCACATTAAGTTTGCTTTACTTGTAGTTGTTGCCAGAGTCTTACAGATGCCTTTAAAATTATAGCTGTTTAATGCTTAAATGCAAGGCAGCAAATTTTTTGTGGTGAAGCAACAGTACACTTCAGTAATAGTTACACATCTGTGCTTGATGCTGCAGAATATAGCTTTGAGAATGAATGGAGTTACAACTGCCCTCTCAGAGCTTATAATCTGGGATGTTTAATTAACTCTAAATATTATAAAGGTTGCTGTGCATAACGCAGACTAAAGTTATTGTTAGTTTTGGCCACAGGGGGAAAATGTTCCCTAAGCTTTCTCAACACCTCAGAAAAGTAAGTAGGGAAAATGAAAATTAATGATAGAATTTAAAAACACAACAAATGCAATATCTGAAATGCACACATAAGAACAAATTCTCCCTTATTTCGGCTTACATTTTAAAAAACGTATGTACCAATTGTTAGTATTTAGATTTGCCATGTTCCATAGTAAACATCACAAAACGTTGCTTCCAGTGCCAAGCTCAAAATAGAACAGATTTAGTTTGAATGATGTGAAAACTACTTCTATGATCTCATTTTTTAAATATGTCTCTGCAAATGGCCATTCTGATGCCTTGTGACTGTAGAGATAATAGAAATAAAAAATAACAGTCACTGGTAATTAATTTTTCTTTTGCCAGTTTTTCCCCCATTTCTGTAGAATGGACCACTGCAGTACAAGGTGAATAATCATTACTAAGAACCAGATTCATCAAGGTAGTAAAGCATATTTCCTGGTTTAAGAACATGAGCAAAGCCATTGAAGACAATGGGACTACACATGCTTAAACTTAGACAATTTGGTGCTTAACATTGCTGAGCTGGTGTCACCCAATGGCAACTTCAGATGCTCAGTATTTTGTAATAATTTTATTTTTAAGAATAGCCTGTCTTGTATCCCTCAGAATCTGCAAACATACATGACTGGTTGGCAAGTACACTATTTTCCCCTTTGTTGGAATGCTCCATCATTATATTGGTATTATAAGTACTAATTATAAGTATTAAAACTTCAGAAGTATTTTTGGAGGAAAGCATGAACTGTGAGACGTGTATATAAATGAATACCTGACGTTCCAAGGAGATCCACTGACAATAGTCTAGGTTGAAATACACTTGGTCTTCTTCAGTTATTAAATTCCCCTAGAAAAAAGCAGTGATGTAGCGCTTTAAAGACTAACAAAATAATTCATTGGGTGATGAGCTTTCATGGGACAGACCCACTTCTTCAGATCATAGCCATACCAGAATAGACTCAATATATAAAGCACAGAGGTCCAAAAATATGCCTACCTGGATAACCATTTTTCTGATTTTTCAACCTTGATAACAATTTTTGGACCTCTGTGCTTTATATATTGAGTCTGTTCTGGTATGGGCTATGATCTGAAGAAGTGGGTTTGTCCCACGAAAGCTCATCACCTAATAAATTATTTTGTAAGTCTTTAAAGCGCCTCATGACTGCTTTTCTCTTTTGATAGAATACAGACTAACATGGCTACCTCTCTGTCTCTAAATTCCCCTAGCTGACTCTCAAAGTCCATCAATTGCAGTCTGAATTTTAGAAATGGATAAATATTCAATTCCTTTTAGCCAAATCAGAATACATATGTCTCATGTTCTGAGTCCTAGCTTAAGAGTTTCATGGTCATCCTATGCACACCCTTATATGCTCGCCTGAACAAGTCTCCTACCTATCTTGCTTTGAACTGATCTTCACTGTAGGACTCAGAGACAGATGGTATTACAACATTAAGGCTGCGTCTACACGTGCACGCTACTTCGAAGTAGCGGCAGTAACTTCGAAATAGCGCCCGTCACGTCTACACGTGTTGGGCGCTATTTCGAAGTTGAAATCGACGTTAGGCGGCGAGACGTCGAAGTCGCTAACCCCATGAGCGGATGGGAATAGCGCCCTACTTCGACGTTCAACATCGAAGTAGGGACGTGTAGACGATCCGCGTCCCGCAACATCGAAATAGCGGGGTCCTCCATGGCGGCCATCAGCTGGGGGGTTGAGAGATACTCTCTCTCCAGCCCTTGCGGGGCTCTGTGGTCACCGTGGGCAGCAGCCCTTAGCCCAGGGCTTCTGGCTGCTGCTGCTGCAGCTGGGGGTCCGTGCTGCATATACAGGGTCTGCAACTAGTTGTTGGCTCTGTGTATCTTGCACTGTTTAATGAAAGTGTGTCTGGGAGGGGCCCTTTAAGGGAGCGACTTGCTGTTGAGTCCGCCCCGTGACCCTGTCTGCAGCTGTGCCTGGCTCCCTTATTTCGATGTGTGCTACTTTGACGTGTAGACGTTCCCTCGCTGCGCCTATTTCGATGTCGGGCTGCGCAACGTCGAAGTTGAACATCGACGTTGCCAGCCCTGGAGGACGTGTAGACGTTATTCATCGAAATAGCCTATTTCGATGTCGCAACATCGAAATAAGCTATTTCGAAGTTGGGTGCACGTGTAGACGTAGCCTAAGAGAGACTTGCGAAGGGCAAACACTGAAAGCAATCGGCACAGTACATAACAAATAATTGTACATTGAAATTTGTTTGCATCACTCATTCATCCAATAATACACAACGAGTTTGAGAAAAGTAACATCTGATCACAAATAATTTGCTAACAGAAATAGTGATGAATTCATCAGTTAAATTGTTCATTGTAGTTTGCTTGGGTCTAATCAAATAGAAGCAGAATCTTCCCCAAGAGCAATATTCTAGGCTTTAATAACACTTAAAAAAGGTACCATGTGGAAGTGACAAACATTTCAGGTAGACCTGAGACCTGAAGAAGAATTCTGTGGAACTCAAAAGCTCTCTTTTCACCAACAGAATTTGATTTAACATAAGTTATTACCAGAGCTGTCCCATCCTTAGGGTGAACAGGGTTGGCTGCCCCAGGCCGCAGGCTTTTTGGGGCCCATTGGCAGATGCCACAGCTGTCTTATGGACTGGAGGGTGAAGGATTACTTGTGGCTGAGGGTGGGCAGGGGGATTACCTAGGGCCAGGGGTTGTCTGCAGCACTGGCAGCAGCAGCAGCAGCAAGGGGTCGCCTCCCCCGGCACTCACCAGGTCAGTGTTGGGAGCGGCAGAGTGCTCCATTCCTCCACACCATGCCACCCTCCTGGCCTGCTGCACCTCGCTTCTCCACAAGTGGTGGTAACTGAGATGCTCCGGTAACCACTGTTGCTCAGAAGTGAGGCGTAGCGGGTAAGGAAGGTGGTGAGGCACGGCACAGCCGGCTTCCGCTCCTGCCGCCCACGTGGTGAGTACAGGGGTGGCAGTAATCCCTACCGCTGCCATCGCCACACGCAACCCCCACCTCCAAGAAATCCTTTGTCCCTGTTGCTGGGGGTGCTAATGAGAGGGCAAAGCAGGGGACGCGCAGGGCCTTGGGCACTGGTGGGGAGTTTCCCCAGACCCCCGGTCCCCGGCCCTGGATATTATCTGATCTATCTTGTCTCTCAAACATTTTATGTACTCAAGAACACTACATCAGCTACTTTTCCTAGAGCCAATAGTTATCAAGCTGGTATTTCATTCAATGGGCCACAGTTAATTAACCAGCACTTCCTCTCACCATCTGTAGTCTTGTCAAACATACGAATTTAGCACAAATAGTAGCCTATATAGTGAGACAGAAGCTTCACATAGAATTGAGTTAAGGAAGCCAGAAAAGGTTTGGAGTTCATGGTCAACTTGAATAAACCATCAAAAGTTCAAATGCTGATCCAAAGTTTATCTGAGTTATCTAAAATATCAGAAGAAAATCTATTCTTAGAAGTTCCTGAATTATCCTGCTTTGGGATAGTTCAGAAATCCCATAAAAACAGGTCACCTCACGGTAATGAAGCAAATGTTGATTGTGGCTGTACAGTATTCATTAGCTGAAAAACAATGAAACATTTATGTGTTTCCAGATGTGGAAAAAGTACCCCAAAAGTTACTTGATTAAAAGTACAGCTGCGTTGGGGGGGGTATACTTAAGTAGAAGTCACCAGTGTCCCTCTGGAAAGCTACTTGAGTAAAAGTACACATGGACATGCGTGCACACACACACACACACACACACACATCACATCTTTATAGTACTCAAGTCCCCAGAAGTGAAAGTAACTGCACTTGTTCTCAAGTAACTTTTTCGGTACTTTTTCCACCTCTGTTTGTTTCAGAAACTTCTGAAGGCACTGGTTTGAGATTCCAGGGGAAGTGAATGTTTGTTTCAGTGCTGTGGTGTTTTCTGTATTTTCTTCTCAACAGGTTACCCACCCTTTCTACACAATGCTCTGTAAGCCGGATTGCGAAGATCTGAAGTATTTTGAGGGATGTATAATTATAATTAGAAATACCAGATTTTCAGAGAACTGCTGTTAGTTACTAATGCAAATACATGCAGAAGTACATAATATTACCACAGCTGAGGATACACATTTGACAACTGCATGTGCAAGTGACCATTTTGACATGTAACAATCTATTTGGTTGTGTAGTTCCACGTGGCATTTTCTGAAATTTTGGTCTTAAACTACATTTTGCTATGACAGCCTAGATTTACCCAGGGTGTGTACTGCCTAGTGTGCTGGAGTTCCTCTGGGACTTTTTACAAACAGAAAACGTCCTGGTGTGTTCTGAGAGTGAGAGAGAGAGAAAGAGAGAGGGAGGGAATGTGTCTTATTTCCTAGGCTTTTCCCCGTTTTCTTTCACAATCAGTTTTACAAACACTTCTTTATGCAGCCAAGTTTAATAACCCCTTGTAAACTGGATCTCTCTTTTACGTTGTATTTTTAGAAGGCATTGCCCTCCTTAGCATTTTAAGGCTTAGCTCCTTCAGACAGACACCTAATTCCCATTTTCAAAAGCCAGTTCGGGGCTGCATGATTTTGAAGATCCTACAAATTGCCTGCATGCATGTTTTGGTGCCTTTAAAAATCTACGCTCAAGAGGCCTAAGTCCCATTTACTGTCTATGAGACAGAGGTCTGATGTCTAAAACATTTTTGAAAAGGGGACTTACATACTTCTGACTGTTCTACTCTTGGAAAATACTTTTTAAAGATAGTGTCAGGCTTACAGATTCAGGTATAACATGTATGCCTACAAAATGCAAGCACACCTGACATGCCCTGAATCTGCTTATGCGAAGCTGCATTCATTCCTAAATCAATATTGAACACTGACCTAAATTTAGCTTAGTTATCTGGGAAAAGTCCTTTGAAGATGAAATATGCTATTTAAGGGCTCTGCTAAGTACCAGTTTGTTGGCATAATTACTCCATTTTCATATCCACATGGGGGAAGGACAGGGATGTGCGGTGGGTGGATGCATGTGTACTCATTTGTGGTTCCCCCTATTGAAAGTTTATCCCATAATTCTAGTCCTCCACCTTTTCTGCTTTTTCCATCTCTTAGATCACTCGTACACATGCCGTTCTGTGCTGAAGCTATTAGTCATATTTCTGGCATGAGATTTTTCCATGGGGTTTAAGATTTTTGATTATACTGGGCATAAATGTAAAATAAAAATTCTTATATTTTGCACCACATTGTTTTTCAAAAGATTTTTGCCATTAGTTAAAACGCCAAATCATTGGAGTCAGCCTTATTTCGAAACACTTAATTAAAGAGGAAATGTCACAAAACTGGAGCTGTTGCTAGGACAACAAGCAGCCACTACCTGCTTCTGGTAAGCTTCTTCCATGAAGGTGATAATAATAATTTACACAAACATGTTGTGGTCTCCCATGAACAAGAAATATTTCCAAACATTAGAGATTTTGCAATGACAATCACGTTTTTTTTTCTCTCTAGACAGAAACCTACATTCTTGTTTTTCCTCCACAGTCCAGTTCTGAAAAGTCAACTGTAATAAGAGCCCCTCCTCATGCTCCATTGTTCTTCTAATATGGGGGTAATTTAGAAAGGCACCTCATTTGTCAGCCTAAGGCAAAATTGTCTTGAGGCTGCAATTCTACACCCCAACCAGAGATGTGTGCATTCAAGGCAAATTCCACTGCTAGTGATGTACGTTTTAGAGAGAGACTGAAGAAAAAAAATGTGCAAGACAAAACTGTTCAGTTTAGTCATCTCTTAAACCACCCTTAACTTTATACAGCTCCTGGCACGACCCATTCTGCTCTCATACCCTGGCTGCTCTCAGATCTTGGCACTGAAGTCTAGTACGGCCTCAGAAGACACAGATTTTATAGCAAAGCTACAGTCAAGAGTTCCATATCTCCACATTGATATACTTTGTTGCTCAAACTCTTGTTAACCTTCTGCCAATTTACCAGATGTCACATATCTCCCATAAGGTCTAACAGAATTTCTGAGCTTGCTGAGTTCTTTTGTCCCATGTAAGAGTAGCGTAGGTCTTGCAATGCTACTCATGAAATTATGCAACTGCAATCTGAGCTGAAGCTACTGACCTTCCAACTCTGTAAGTTCCAGAGGGAAGCATCAGAGCTAACAGTACTAGTCAAGAAAGGTTTTGAAATTGGTTCCTAGGGTCCTCTAACACTGACAGAGCATTCAAAGTCTGATCCACCATTGAACTGAATAACCCAGACATTTGGGGCATCTCTTTAGATATCTAGATAAGAAGTGATGGTCTGTTTTCTCAAACCTCTATAAAAATGGGATCAAATAATTTCCATGTTTTACTTCACCCTGTGCAGACACACAGTTAGATTAGTTAGGCTCACAACGCATATTCAGTCATTTAGTTTTCTGATGTGTAATGCTGCTAGTAGACATCAATACTACACACTCAACATGACACAGTGAAGCTACTCAAATACCACACTCAACTACTCAAATACCATACTAATCAGCCGCCATGCACAATTACTGCCATAACAATAAAGGCACCTGCTCAGCAAGCCTCTCTCAGAAAATATGACTTCTGATGATTCCAGCGAAGAGGCAATTACCAGCATCATGAAGCATGTTGTAATGACTGCTCCTTTCCATTTATAACAGAGGGGGCTCCTGCCGGTTCAAACATCTCCAGTGAGTTAAACTGTGACAGTATATATCTGTTTTAGTTAAAACAAATTATGAAGTGGAAGTTAGTGCTGGTGAAATGTGACAGACCTGCAGCCTTGCAGACTGTATCCTGTATTTATTTACAGACCAGATACAGCATAGGCAACAGCAGAACAAGATTCCCCACTCTATCACACCAGGGTGGTTTAATCTGAAGATGCAGGAAGCATCTCTAGTTTACTTGTCATATCTATACATTATTTGACATCTCACTTTAAATTACTATATTTTATGTCAGTAAGGGCCAAATTTCTAAACATATTTAAGGAATCCAAAGAAGCAGATAGGGGCCTAGTGGAATATTCAAAAGCACATAGGAGCCTAAATAACTTTAAAATCTGACCCTCAAGCACCTATTTTACTTTTAGTGATGAGGACACTTATTTGTTGGGCTTGGGACTGACACCATCACATTTATTTCATATTGGACAGCAAACAGCCATCAGATTGTGGTGTGTGTTAGTTCCTAACCGCTATATTTAGGTTAGGTTGAACTGCTGACCTTAAGAGAAAAGGCTCCATATCCCATTACCAATCCCTTTAGTCTCCCAGCCACTGCAAAACAAACACTTGATTTTTATGGATGGGTTCAGTTTCAAGTCTGTTTTCTTTCCAATGTTTTGTTCTAGTTATAAAAGCGGGTTTCATTGTTAGCTTAGAAACATGGCACATTGTTATTAGAGATTTTTACCCCTAGAGATGGACAATATCAAACTCGTAAAATATTATAAGATTTGATTTAAATGATAAATGATAAAACCATTGAGATGGGAACCAAGTTAACAACATGACCTGGACATCTGAAGAGTCAGAATATTCATACTAGAAAGCAGCAGCAGATCAGACCTCTTCCCTTCAATCAAACTTTTTCACAAACAGATTAAACAAAGTTCCTTGAAGCAGGATCCCGTTGGCTCTCCCCCAAAGTCTCCAGGTTCGATCACTCTTTGGAACCTAACCCCTTTTCGATTCCTGCCTGCCTATGATTTCCAGTTTCTTCTCTTCCATGTGGTTGCCACTTCACCCTGAGACTTCTTCCACTCTCCTCTTCAGCGGTCTCTTGACTTGCTCCCTCTCTAGTTTGCTTGCCTTCCTGCAAGAGCTCAAAACCCAGTGTCTTCTACTGCAGTCTTACCTAGATCTATAAAGACTCCTGCTTTTAAAATACCCATAGTTGCAACCACAAACCGCAAGTATACTCATGCTGCACGCGGCATTTAAAAATATTCATCATACTCCTATTACATATATGCTATTCTATGGCTATGTGCACACTAGAGGGTTTTGCTGACACAACCATTCTGGACATTCTGGGGGGCGCTCTGTCTACATATAGGGCTTCAGGGACACCAGGCGGCCCTGTATGCTGTGCTTCCGGTTGGCTGTTTTGTCGAGAGAGTGGCTGGGAAGTTCGCTATCTTCCAACAAAAACTTCTGTTGACAAATTGTTGTAATCTAGACATTGCCTTACTGCATACATGTCAGATGGAAACATCTTAATTAGATCACATCGCATTGAAATCCCATTGTGGGCATTACTAATCACACATTATTGCATTATTTTAAAATAATGATATCCTCTCAAACAATAGGAATATATTCATATGCTGTAAAACTAATCTGTTTAGCTGGGTAAATTATAGATGCACCAAAATTAGCAGCACCATTTGGTGAAATTGTTGTTCAAAATCTATGGAAATCAGTTCTTGACTGTGTGGCTTATCCCCCAACTGACCGGTCTGACCATCTGAATGATGCAAAGCCCAGAATTAGCATACTGAAAACAGAATTACTGAAAGCATCATAACTGTACTAGCCAATACTAATGACTCCATGTTCTGATCTTCCTTATGGAATGATATACAGACACTCACTGTATTTGACCTATATATACAGAGAGATATGTGTGATACAGTTAGGATTTTGGGGGCAACAATGGCAAGTCAGGTAGAAATAAAAAGGAAAGGTTGAACTAATAGAGCTAAGTCACAAATAGTATGACTTTAACTTACTTTAACAGTCATTACAGAGCTATGAAGTACAGCATTTGACATTGAAACATGACTGGACATGAGAGTGTCTAGTGCCTTTTGTAAGAGCTACATGAAGCTTGTTCTAACCATAACATCTTACTGTGGTTAACGTTACCAGCATACTTGAGAGTGATAGCCACAACTCTGTATGTTGTGTTGGCATACAGTGGTTTGCACATGCTGGCTCATGCTTTAGAGGTTTTGATTTAGTGAAACAACCACTGAGACACCGAAGATCTCATCTGATGGAAAAACCACAATTTCATAGAAACCAGATTGCTGAAAAAGACACGACGAGCTGGGCATTTTTGCTCAGTGTGGATGCCATCAGTTAGGCAAAGAGAAGAGCCACCAATATGAGGTAGCTGCAAAGAATAAAGGCTTATTTACATAGTATGTTAGTGCATGCTTGGGGGTATGTGTGTGTGTGTGTGATGTACTACTTGACTTGTATGGACTCTATTGGTACTCACAAAAAGTTAGCTAATGTGCATTAATATATTATGGTTTGAAACAGGACTAAATTAATACACATTAGGGAATTGTTAGTGAGTCCACAAGGACCCACCCTAGCCAGCTAATATGCAGCACACTCGTGTATACTGGAATTCATACCCCTGTACTAATATACTGCATAGACAGGCCCTAATCCACACAGTTTGCAGAAACAGACCTGGGCCCAATTCTGCAGTTCCTGGGGAGCAAAACCCCTCCTATGTAAGTTAATAGGTGTTTTGCTCCTGCTGGGAGTGTGGACTCTGGCCCTTAGAGCCTCTGAATTATTCTCTGGAGAGACAGGGTAATTCTCTTGTTGCTCTGAGTCTGAAAACATGAAGAGTTTCTGCTATCCTCATACCAGCAGCACTTTTTTTGTGAGAACTCTCTCGTGGGACTATGCTGGGACTCAAACAGATGCTCTCTGTGCTTCACAGCACCAGTAACAGACACATTTTATAATTTCTTTTAAAAGTTTGTGACGTTTCCTCCCCATCCTGTTTAAATACATACAGCTGCAGAAATAACTTGCATCTAAAGACAAACTCTGATAGTTGGTGCTGAAAGAACCACACACACACACACCAGGGAACCCAGAGAGGTTGCTCACAGAGATCAGTGATATTTACCTTAATCCTTCAATAAATCAGACCTGAGATTACCTTTGAAAAGGTTGACAAAAACTAAAACCAAACCCTGTAACTCGTGTGCATCTTACCTTTCTTTTGCGCAGTTTCACTTGACTGTCTGTAGAGTCTTGGGTAGACAGACTATCCTTCAAATAAAAACAGTGTGTGCCTTCCACTGGGCTGACACTTGTAAGACATTTGTTTTGAGGAACCACTTGAGGTTCTGTGAAACCCCTTTCATCCAGTCCATTTTCCACTGGCATTATATGGGAACTGGGAGTAGATTGTACAAAATAGTTGCTAGAATCTGTCTTTGAGAATGGTTGCCTACCACTGCCAGTATACACAGCAGGCAAAAACTCACCCTGGGCCACATTGCAGTCAGCCTTTTCTTGTCCATCTTTAGGAACATCAGATTTCCTACGCTGTTGTGCAATTACAGCAGTATGAACCAGCTGTTTCTCAGGCATAATTTCCTTCACATTCAGAGAACTGGAGACATTTTCTCCTGGGGCATCTATTACTTCATTTAAACCTTTATAATTATAAAGCTCCAGGCTTTTCGTAATACTGCCACAAATGTCCTCCTTGCCCTTCTCTTCTTTGGGGACTGTGTCATAGTCAGGTTCATTAATATCATCTATTGTTTCAGAAATTTTAGATTCCCTGTCTGTTTTCATTATTGCTACCATCTTTGTTAAGGAACCTGCTCCTCCTAAACTCGTCACTTCATCTGTTAGTTTCCTTCCAATAGTAGTGAAGTGGTGGTTAACTTTATCCAAACCCAAATTTGAAAAGTCATCGTCGTCATCATCACCATCGTCAGAAATACAGACCAAAGTTTCTGTGCTGGCCTCCAAGGAAAAAAAATGCTCCTCGTCCTCATGGTTATCATTTTCATCCACCTCTTTTGAAATGTTGCTAAGCAGTTTCGCAGGAAAACCAATAAGTTCTCCACCATGACAGTAGTCTGGTAAAGAAGCACATTTTTCTTTACGGTCCACATTTAGAACTTCATCTCTTTCCATACTTGCCTGAAAGTGATCAGCTACAAGTCCATGATGACATGCTGTATTATACTCTACAGAATTAGAAGGCAAGCCCATCCACTGAGTCACATGTTCTTCCCAGCTTCTCTTTCTGATTGCTAGAGACATGTCATAATAGTTCAGGGTGCAAGGTACATTCTATGCAGGATCAGTGGAGATGGCATGACTGGAGTTAGTTCCATAGGGAGAGAGAGTTTCATCATTTTATCATCTGTAAGAAATGAGACACATCGGCTTATTGACTCAACACTAAGAGACACATAAGAGTAGACAGAGTAAACAACTATGTAAAAGCAAAGATAAGAGCATGGGGTTGGGAGGGAGGAATTTCATGGGATTTTTGTGACATAGCTTTCATAGTTATCATACAAACTTGATGGCAGCTATGATTTAGCATGGCTTATTTTCTGATTACTCTCCAGTAGCAAGCCAACAGAAATAATATAAACAAGCTAATGGACAGGCAACTGGCTTTATGAGCCAGATTTTGACAATGAGTCTCTCTTCACTGTTTCTGTCACAAGATATCCATTTTCATGCTCATAAAACAATTTAAATCTTGTGACTCCCTGAACACAAAGTAAGTTTACATTTCTTCTTCATGAAAATAAATCCATATAGGGCTGACCTCAAATTACTGTCTGAAGATTTGGATCTGGAGTTGTTGATTATTCTGAAATTCACAAATGTTGTAAACCCCTTTTTATCATGCTGCTAAATTTCAGCCCAATATTGCAGCCATTTAGTGGCTATCATTCTTATTAATATGAGTATTTTCACTGGTTCCAATGAAACTAGTTGCAGTACTACAGTAGGACTGTATTACACCCAGAGTTTTCAGAATTGGGCCTTTAAAGGGGCTGAAACATCAATAAATCTGGGACAACTAACTTAAGTTTCTGGAACGTTTCTCTCTGCAGGGAAGTCCAGAATTTAAAGAAAAACATGGTACACTGGATCAGGCTGTGTTCTGTCATGGTCATTCATATGAATGAACCTGTATGCCCCATAACTTCAGCTGGGCTCATCACATTGAAAGGTCAGGGCCTTAGTGTGATATTTGAATGAACATTTTCTTAAATTTTAATTAAGGTGTCTTTACAAGTCCCCTACATCTTCATCTGTTTGACTGTATCTCTTGCCGTCCTGGTGAGCACTTAGTGCCCTCTGAGATCAGTAAGGTTACCCACATGAGTAAGCACTGACCAGTGCAAGGGAAGTTTCCACAACTTGTCTTTGTATCTGATTGTTTAGATGGCAACATATGTATATTCATCTCTTCTCTCTGATATTGAAACATAAGGACAAGGGAAATATATTGCAACGATTTAAATTATGCATTATACTACAAGGCAGAGCAACCAATTCTTTATCAAACAAAACAAAACAAAACAAAACAAAACAAAACAAAACAAAACTCCTGGGCTGTAACACACTGCAGGTTCAAGGAGTGGACACTTCTACTTTTCACTCCTCACATAAGAACTGTCAGCACTTACCACGTATCTGCTTATTGATTTCAGCAATAAAGAAGACTAACTACCGAGTTTGTTCTGGGTCATTTCAGTCCACAACAGCAAACTTCGATTGCCCACCAACCACAAGGCTGTCCTGACAAATCACATGCTTGAAGGTATCAAAGTAGGCAGCTTCAAAGATGTGCAAATGGGTGACTGTAAATTATGCCCTGGCAAACTGACTTTTTGAATGGACTTGTGCACACCCTGAGATCTTTAATTTCTTTTTAGAATGACAAGCTTCACTTCACATTTTCCACTTGTGTGGAAGTTTATACTTAAAAAAATATAGTCATTGGGTAACAATAGTCCTGCACAAGTTATTAGAGTGTGGGAGTCTGAGGAAGATGGAAAGAACACAGAGTCAGGCAAATCACTCTCTTCCCGCTAACAAGATGCCACCACAAAACTATATTCACAGGCAAACTTCTGTAGTAAAAGGCTGATTCTGATTACAGATTCTCTTTCTCTTCGTGTTAAGCACTTTTCATGTGAGCATCCCAATCCATTTTAGGAGAAAAACCAGTGATACTGTATCAGTTTTATTTTTCATCAATGGAGGTGGGTAAATTGAATGTCAGGAAAGGTTACGCAATTTTCCCAGGATCATACAGCGAGTTTGTAGCAGTGTCAAGAAGAGAATCCAAGAGTCCTGAGTGCATAGCATGAAGCTGTACTTTCTCCAAAGGACATTCGTAACTGTTCTCCTGGACATTTTTTTGGTTGGCAGTCTGAAAATTGCCAGCATTCTAAGGGTTAACGAGTGCATGTTACTACCATTGCTGTTAAATGGAGTTACATGTGTGTGGTAAGGACAGAACAGATTCTTCACTGTTTTTCATTTTTGTATGTGGCAGGTTATATTTCATGGGGGATGAAAAACAAATAAATCTCACTTTAGAAACCCTTCTGTTTTACTTGCGCTATCACACTCACTTTGGCATCTAATGGATAGCAGACAAAATGATTAAATAAAAGAATATCAAATGTTTTGCTTGAAACTGAAGACAAATAAATATATGGCATGGGTATTTGCACTGTTTCCTAAAATATGAGATTACAGCGCTATAGAATGTGAAAGATTTACCAGACACATAGTAAAGTAGCGAGAAGACTAAACTTCATACAGGTTGAACCTCTCTAGTCTTGCACCCTCAGGACCCTACCGGAGCGAAACCAGAGAATTCGCCAAACCATGAGAGGTCAATATTATCTAGTAGCATTACCAACATTTCCACTGCCTGTTGGGCTCTCAGAGGACATTTAGGGGAAAATCAGGGCTAAATAACAGCACAGAACACTGAGAGCCAGGACTGGAGGGTGTAAACAAACTTTATGGGACTGTGGGAAACTTGGCCACACCCATGGTAAGTGAACGTTCAGCTAACTAAAGTCATGCCGGACCACAGATGTTGCTGGAACAGAGCGTGCCAGACTACAGTGGTTCAAACCACTCTAGGGTTTGAGGTCCTTCCATACCTTCCTCAAAGAGCTCTGATCCTAATCCCTTGTGATAAAGGTCTGGGTTTTCTACCAGACTATGACCTATGGAGCCTGCTAGGAACTCCTTCTCTCTCTCCTCTCCAGTGTACTGCACGTGGAGGAGTCATTCTCTCATTTTCTATTCCTATCTTCAGCGACCCCTTTCCCCATCTCTACCTCCATCCTACCTGCACTTTACAAACACCACATCCCTAACATTTCTGAGGTGCACATGATCCCAGCATCCCTTCTCCTATATGGACACTATATGGGACAGGAGCATCCAACCAGGATATTTTCCCTCCCTCTTCTCAAAAATCAAGACATCAAAGAAGAACTTTAGATAGAGCAGTACAAATGAAAGAGCAGTTCTTCCACCATCTCAACAACAGAATTCATTTATGTCTCACTCAAGCTGTGTCTACACGTGCATGCTACTTCGAAGTAGGGGCACTAACTTCGAAATAGCGCCCGTCGCAGCTGCACGCATCGGGCGCTATGTCGAAGTTAACTTCGACGTTAGGCGGCGAGACATCGAAGTCGCTAACCCCATGAGGGGATCGGAATAGCGCCCTACTTCGACGTTCAACGTCGAAGTAGGGACCGTGTAGACGATCCGCGTCCCGCAACGTCGAAATTGCCGGGTCCTCCATGGTGGCCATCAGCTGTGGGGTTGAGAGATGCTCTCTCTCCAGCCCCTGCGGGGCTCTATGGTCACCGTGGGCAGTAGCCCTTAGCCCAGGGCTTCTGGCTGCTGCTGCAGCAGCTGGGGATCCATGCTGCAGGCACAGGGTCTGCAACCAGTTGTCGGCTCTGTGGATCTTGTGTTGTTTAGTGCAACTGTGTCTGGGAGGGGCCCTTTAAGGGAGCGGCTTGCTGTTGAGTCCGCCCTGTGACCCTGTCTGCAGCTGTGCCTGGCACCCTTATTTCGATGTGTGCTACTTTGGCGTGTAGACGTAACCTCGCAGCGCCTATTTCGATGTGGTGCCGCACAACGTCGAAGTTGAACATCGACGTTGCCAGCCCTGGAGTACGTGTAGACGTTATTCATCGAAATAGCCTATTTCGATGTTGCTACATCGAAATAAGCTATTTCGATGTTGGCTTCATGTGTAGACGTAGCCTCAGACTGCAGAAGGGAGAAATTTTGTACAATTGGATAGACTGTTATCTTCTACTCTGTGACACACCAACAAAATAATCATATTAGGCAAGCACAAAGGTAGGAGATCAAAAATATGTACTTTGACAGTTTTGCTTCACTGTCATTTGTGTATTGTCCTCACCCAGCAAACATTATTTAAGCAAATGAATGTGGCTGGTACTGAGACAGAAGGTTGTTTAGAAAGAGTTCAATGTAAAACTTAGTTCTTACTTCTCTGCTCAGCTCTTTACTTTAGGTCCCTTCTTTTCTCTCCTGCTTCAAACAAACACACTGCTTTTTAAATGTTTTTAGTTTTTGTAAACAAATGTTTCTATGCCTAAATTAATTACACTCAACTGCATGCACAAAAATACAGTACTTTTCTCTGAATCAATCATTTTTGATATAATCTGACTGCCATGTAAACATTTGTGAGAAGCTAGAAAATACATTTGCTACATGCATATTTTTGTATTAAACAATATGAAGCAGGCAAACAAGTTTCAGCAGTTTGCCCTTTGTTAACACATGAATTTTGTTGTTTTGTATTGTGGAACCCAAAAGAAAGATTATAAAACTGTATTCAAAATGAAGAGTAGACTATCAAATAGAGCGATACACCCATAACAGGAGGAGTAATCCCAAAATACCGTTTGTTATCAGAAATATCCATTGGTAATATAGAAAGCAAAACAAACTAAACAAAAAATCATTGAATTCTTCAGTGTCCTGGCAATAGACCCTCTGGATTCCTGACCAATGCATTAGAACAGAGCAGAGTCTCATTCAGTGACCTTCTTTCTGGCTTTAGGAGATCCCAATGCATGCTAGGATGGAACTCTGAGGACTAAAATACAGTTTTCTATAAAACCATGTGATGCAGAAATTAGTGAATATTTTGTAAATGATCACCTCTGTTCTTCCATTAAAAGAGCTTGCAGTAATCTGGAACACACCAGCCCTACACACAACAACATATATGTTGACTGCCTGGTGTTACTTGCAGGTGAAGCTAAATACACACACACACACACACACACACACACACAGAGTTTAAATCACTATAAACAGTATCCACACATAAAATTGTCTTGTTCTAACCTTTAGTTAAACTACTACAACTTTCAAAACAAAAAGCAGTCAAGTAGCACTTTAAAGACTAGCAAAATGGTTTATTAGGTGAGCTTTCGTGGGACAGACCCACTTCTTCAGACCATAGCCAGACCAGAACAGACTCAATATTTAAGGCACAGAGAACCAAAAACAGTAAGCAAGGAGGACAAATCAGAAAAAGATAATCAAGGTGAGCAAATCAGAGAGTGGAGGGGTTGGCGGGGAGGTCAAGAATTGGATTGAGCCAAGTATGCAGACAAGCCCCTATAGTGACTCAGAAAGTTCCCATCATGATTTAAACCATGTGTTAATGTGCCGAATTTGAATATAAAAGCCGGCTCAGATGTTTCTCTTTCCAAAACGGAGCGATAATTCCTTTTCTGTAACACACATAACTTTAGGTCATTGACAGAATGCCCCATGCCATTAAAATGTTGACTAACTGGTTTGTGGATCTGGAGTGTTTTGATGTCTGTTTTGTGCCCATTGACCCTTTGTCTAAGGGAGTTAGAAGTCTGTCCAATATACAAAGCACCTGGGCATTGTTGGCACATGATGGATGACAACAGCACCCCCTTTGTCAGCTGGTTTGATTATGATGTCTTGGTTATTTTTGAGACTCTGGACAGCATGGCGTTCAGCATAGTTCAGATTATGTCTCATTTGGCATTGTTTGTGTATAATGTCAGCCTGAGCACGGTTGCGGAAGCACTGTACATAGAAGTCCAGACTTTCACTACGACCCACATTTTACAGACCTCCCTCCCTTACCACCGGACTATCCAGTCACTGTACCGAAAACCTACTGATCACTATACTTATCTACACCCTTCTAGTTTCCATCCTGCACACGTGACTAGATCCATTGTTTACAGTCAAGCTCTTAGGTACAATCGCATTTGCTCTGATCCAACTGACAGAGACCGAAAACTACAAGAACTTTACCAAATATTCATAAACCTGAATTACCAACCAGGAGAAGTAAAAAAACAACTCGACAGGGCCAGGCGAATATCCAGAAACCAGCTACTCCAAGATCAGCCCAAAAAAGCCAACAACAGAACACCACTGGTCATCACTTACAGCCCCCAACTCAGACCACTGCAACGAATTATTAAAGACCTACAACCTATCCTTAATCAGGATGCTACACTCCAGAAGGCCCTGGGTGACATGCCCATTCTCTCCTACAGACAACCTCCCAACCTCATGAGGATCCTCACTAACAGCCACAGTCTATACCCCAGGAATACCAGTCCTGGAACCTTTCCCTGCAACAAAGCCCACTGCCAGCTTTGTCCACATATCTTCTCTGGAAATACCATCACTGGACCTAACCAGGTTACTCACAGAATCACAGGCACTTTCTCGTGCTCCTCTACTAACATCATATATGCCATCAAGTGCCAACAATGCCCAGGTGCTTTGTATATTGGACAGACTTCTAACTCCCTTAGACAAAGGGTCAATGGGCACAAAACAGACATCAAAACACTCCAGATCCACAAACCAGTTAGTCAACATTTTAATGGTATGGGGCATTCTGTCAATGACCTAAAGGTATGTGTGTTACAGAAAAGGAATTATCGCTCCGTTTTGGAAAGAGAAACATCTGAGCTGGCTTTTATATTCAAATTTGGCACATTAACACATGGTTTAAATCGTGATGGGAACCTTCTGAGTCACTATAGGGGCTTGTCTGCATACTTGGCTCAATCCAGTTCTTGACCTTTCCCCCCACCCCTCCACTCTCTAATTTGCTCACCTTGATTATCTTTTTCTGATTTGTCCTCCTTGCTTACTGTTTTGGTTCTCTGTGTCTTAAATATTGAGTCTGTTCTGGTCTGGCTATGGTCTGAAGAAGTGGGTCTGTCCCACGAAAGCTCACCTAATAAACCATTTTGCTAGTCTTTAAAGTGCTACTTGACTGCTTTTTGTTTTGATAGTGTATAGACTAGCACGGCTTCCTCTTTGTTACTACAACTTTGTGTATAAACCAGCCCCTAATCTTTCCAAAAAGTTATATTAAAATTTGAAGCTACAGTTTTCTTACACTGTTCTTCTATAGTAAAAGCCGTAAGTGAGCTATACCTTTTATTTTTGTTTATATATTTCATATAGGCCTTGGCTCATGAAAACTGCATAATTTCTAACAGAATTTTTACAGAAAGTATTTTCTAACAAAATCAGAGAAAAGGAAAATTAATCTATGAGTCCCTGTGCTAATAGAAGCTCTTAGTAAACTACCCAAGGTCTTATCCCTTGTAATTTTCCCGGAGAAAATCAGTTTCTTTATTCTAAAGGAAGTCATTATGAATCTTCCTTTACACACTTTGACATATGTTAGAATGCATCCATTACATTTTACTAACTCTCACTGAAAATATTGTATTGTTAAGATTGTTTAAAGCTTTTATGCAAAAGATACTTAACATATTACAAAAAACAAGTCTAAGTGTAATCAGCCTCTCCTACAGTATTAAAAACCCACAGAAATTAGATGTTTCAGACTTTGAGGTGAGCTTAGTAAAGGTTCATGGAGACAGATCCAAAGTCTTGGCAACCAATATTGTTTGCATAATCTGACCAAGATATGACTCCTGACTTTCTCAATCCATAGTCTTGCTTACCATAGAACGTGAGCTTGAAGTAATACCCAACTGGTGATAATATGATATTTCTGTTTTAATTTGTATCTGGTTTTGTATCAAAGAGGATGGAGGAGAAAAGACAGGATCCAAAGTCAAAGTGAACTATTTCCACAGTTCGAAGTAGGGTACGTGCAGACACTCAACTATGCAGTTGCTTATGTCAAAGTAAGCAACAACAAAGTTAGTTTTGTAGTGTAGCCACAACAGGGTGGGTGAAATGGAAGAGTTAGCTACCATGAGTGTATAATCTCTAAGACCACTGGCATGTGCTTGGATGGCTAGCCTATCCTGCAGCTCACAAGTGGATACACCCTATTTCTAGCACACTAGCTCAATCAGGGCTTTCCTTGAGCTAAGATTCTCTTTGCCTTCTTTGCTGTACCCGTTCATGAGTAGATGTACCCTAAGCATTTATTTAAACTGCCAAAACTCATCTACAGTTCCCAGGATGATTATTTTCAATCTGTGGTGGATTTAACAATAAATCTGATCAAGTTATTCGTAAAGAAAAAAGAAAAGAAAAAAAGAGAAAGAAACCCACAGTCCAAAACCTGCAGTGTAAATATTAAGGTTTCTAACTATAGTGGTCAGCAGATTGAAACCAATTTAATTTGCTAGGCTTTATTTGCAAAGCATGCCAGATTCAAGCTTCTAATAGCAGTGAAGGCATGTGACAAAGAAAAAATACTACGTGCTATGGTCCCATTCGAGCCACTGCTGACAATGGTTGTCAGCAAACAAGTCCCACTGTCGAATCAGTGATGAAAAGAATTTAACTTGCTAGCGTAGATGAGAGAAAAAACTCTTTTTGATGCCATTACAGAAATGTGACAGACTTGATTGAACAAAGTCTCAGTTACACCTTTATCCGTAATAGTGTTGAAAACAGATTTTGTCCCATGTACATTAGTCATTAAACCCTTTTTCAACACCAGTGCAATGGAACTGACTGTTGAATACCAATGTCAGCAATGGCTTTGTTTCCCAGTGGAGATGCAGTTTAAGGAGGAAAGGTACAGGCTGCCCGTAAAAGCGTGCTAGGAATTCCCATTTGGGTGCAACTGAAATACCCTGAGAGGAAACTGGGCAAGTGGATCTGGAGCATTCCTTAAGATGCTATTGGCAACAAATCATGGGAAAGACAACTGGAATAGACCTTTTTCAAGACACTGGAGACAGTGAAGTTCTTATATGAATATAGGTTATTTTGTAGTGGCAATACCCCCTAGGATGACTAAATTTTACTTACCTCCGTCATGTGAATGTAGGTAAAACTTTCATTCAGTTACACACTCCGATCAGCTGGACAGAGTGCTAACAAATATAAACAGAGATTGTGCCACTACTGTTTTTTAGACACATATTCTCCAAAGCAGTTGGTGATAAGGGAGGAATGCCAGTTTTATAAAATTTGATTTCATTTTACATATGTTCTTAAACTGTGCTCATCACTGTAGTAATGGAGCAACTTCCAATAGTGGTTAAGGTCTGTCTTGTGTTTGTTCTCTGCTTTTCCCACGGGAGAGAATTATATCTGCTGAACTTTGTTTTGGTAGGGTTCTGTTCTTGGTGAGGTTTTTTTTCTTTTGGTTTTTGTTTTTTAATGAACACATCACTGTGTATTCATATTACAGAAGGTACGCTGAAGGTGGTGAGGTTTGTTCATGTCCTGGAAACCTGTGGGAGCTAGTTCTGCATTTCCAGACTTGCCCCGACCCCAGGAAACTTCTTTCCATTGCACAAATGAGATTTCTCTTAAGTTTCATTGTGCTTAAAGACACTGGTTAAGAACTTGGTTTCTTATCCCAAAGCTTCAGGATACCTTTTCAGTTAGTGTCTTCTTCCTAAAGCCAGTCAGTGTGTAATGAAGATAAAGACTCAAATCTTGAACTTGACCCAACATTCTGCAGGAAGCCAGTGTAGAGAACAGGTCTGATGTTCTTGCATTTGCCTGTGTTGAGAAGGCAGAGTGCCATAGCTTCTGTAATTGTTGGCTAAGGGCTGAATGCTTTGTACTCACATATACAGGACTGCTGTAGTTTAGTTGAGAGCCACCAAAGCTATGTAATATCTGGGCATGTCACTTGTTACAATGGGACAGAGTTTCATAGTTTGCTAGAAATGTTAGAATACTTTGATCTTACATGCTGTGGACTGAAGGTACATGTCTACAAGGAGGTCAATTCCATCAAATAAAACTCTTTCAAACTTTTCAAAAAGCGTTTACCCTCCTTGGGAGAAACTGTACTTTTAAGAGGCTCACGCGTTGTAATGCAGAGCTTCAGGAAACAGCTGTTCACCCAGCACTTTTCCCCTGAGGCATTATGGAATGTCACACCATCCTATCTCTCAGTCTTGCTTGGGTTCCACCTCATCCAGCTGTTGTTCATGTATGAGCTGATCTCACTCAAGCAGTGACCCTGTTGCTTGACACTGGTGTGGTCTTTTGTAGTAAAGGCAAGGTAAAGTTGTATGTCATTTGCATATTGCTGGCATGTGCATCCATGTTTCCTGATTAATTCATCTGGTGGCCGTCTGCAGATAATGGAAAAAAGAACACGAGAAAGAACTAATCTTAGTGGGACTCTTCTTGTGAGGGCCTAGTGGTAGAAGTGCAGTTTCCTTCAATTCTCTTTGGGCATGTCTATTCCAGAGGGATTGAAACCGTTTCAGTGCATTCTCCTGGACTCCTGAAACTGTTCTTAGGTGAGGCAGCATCATTTCATGTTGGTGCTGAAACCTTCAAAGAGATCTAAGAGACTGAATATGGATTGATTTCAGGAAATCATCACTCATCAGTGCAACTAAAGCTACTTGCAGCTCATACTCTGGCCTGAATGCAGGTTCTGCCAGGGGCTAGGACGTTAGCTTCAGTTCATTTCGGGGACTTTGGCTAGCTGTCTGTGAACTTGTTCAGAAACAGAAGCTTTAATATTGGGTGCTAATTGACTAGAACCAATATATCTAGCATGGATTTTTCAGTGTCAGACACATTGCTGTGACAGTGAAGGAAACAAAATGTGGGAGGGGGATTAGCAATTCTCTTTATGTGGTAGTCCTCAAGAAGTAAGTGGAATATTGTGAATTTCACGCTGTGGTAAATGCACCCCTATGCTACGACTTCCATAATACATATTGTGATTGCTTAGGCTAGGCATGCTTCTTCTTGGTTAATCCTACCTCTTGATTATTGCCATTTTCTCCTCTCTCATCTCCTAAAGTAGTACTGCTACTTCGTCTCCTTAGCCACCTCAAGCAGTACAGTATTTTCCCATAACTTCCCATAACCCCCCCACTCCATCTTACAGCTTCCTCAGTTGTCAGTCAAACCATGTCATCCGGTTTCTGAATTCCTCCTATCCCACTACAAAGTTTGGGTCACAATCCAAACATCTCCAAAATTCAGTGGTATTCAAAACTGGACATTTTCTATGGCCTAATACAGAAAATTACTGGTACTGTATTAACACCTATAGGTCTCAGTCATAAGTAAGATCCTGCTGTGCCAAACAAACACTGCTCAAGCACATTGTAAGAAAAATCTTCTGCCCCCAAAGAGCTTGCAGTCTAGACAGATAAGAGAGAGAAAAAAGTGTGGGACTGGAAAAAGAGATGCAAAGAAATAAGCGGCACGCTATATGAAGCTCAAATCATGATGAAAATTTTTGTATTGTTCAAAGATCTAGTTCGTTCTCCAGTTTGATAAAAGAGATAATAAAACAAGATGGCAAACCCTTAGATGAGCAAAAGACCAAAAGAGATAGAGAGAGAGAGAGAGAGAGAGAGAGAGAAACTGGAGACAACAGTAGATTAAAAAGTTGATTTGAATCAGCTTTTAAAGACATATATTGCCTAAGGCTTTGTTGTTTTTATGTTCAGTTGTTGATGCACAATCTGACAAATGTAAAATTGGCACTTCCAAGTTCACTGTAAGATTTTTTCCTCAGTCACAAAAAACAAGTAATTATCATAATATTGGATTATATTTCCTTTACCTCAGGTTACACTTCAAATCCACAGTTCCTAAAAGCATCTTCAACAGCTGCAAGTAACAACCTCAGGTAAATCAAATTCATGACAATCAACATATAGCAAATATATTCACAATTTTATAGGAACTAAGAACCATATTTTCAAACAGTCTTACTGTTAATTTACACCTGGAATCCTGCATGCGTGGGATGTTGAGATGAAACTTTGTTCTAGCATATTTCAAAGTTTTTAGATTTGAAAGTGGATCTAACCATTCAACTTATTTATAAATAACATTTTTACTGAAAATTTGAGTTCTATAGCACCCAGTGATTTGCTCACAGAAAACTGAGGATGTAAACAAATAAAGAATTGTTTTATTGATATAGAATCACTATTTGGGAATCCTTTATCCATCATGTATTAGTATAGTACAATCCATGGCCAATGAAAGGTACGAGCGTCTGTACATGTAGAGGCACAGGAAAGAAAAAAAAAAACACCAGCGGCCAAGCGGGGCTAAACCTGGTGAGCTCCATCTGGTTCACAGGCCATGTCTTGCCCACCCTTGGTATTCAAATGCTTTCAACCTAACTGATTGGATAATTTGACTAATTACTATCCAGGGCAAGGCAGGTTACACTTATCATTTTTAATGTTTTTTATGAGTTCTTGTTTTCCCCTTATGCCATCTTTGACCGCCCCCCAGATTCACCTTGCCTTCAGATGTAACCTCACACACTGTGACTTATTTCAAACATTCACTTCAATAAAACCTTTCATTCACACAAACTATACCTTTTAATGTTCACTGCAACAGAAACATGAACATGGAATGAACATGAAGTGTTACATTGACTTCAATACTACCAGGTCTTAAGGATGTCAGAATTTGGCCTCTATAGCTATGATATTTCAAGCATCTCTGCCTCTGCCCTGTTACAAAAAATTAAAAGGATATAAAGTGCAAACCAGACAATCATTTCTTTGATTTTTTTCCTTTTAATACAATGGACACATATATTGGAACTAGAATAATACAGCATGGAGCAGTTTTACAAAAACACTAAGCCTGAGAATCCCCAGGTAGATCAGAATCCTGAGGAGTCATATAAAAAGCCTCTCTCCTCATGCTGCTTCCTGGACTTCCGTTCAACAAAGTTCATTGTTATTAATGCCCATGGCTATGAAGTGACCTCATCTCTGGGCCACACAATGGGAAGATATTGTCAATAAGGCCAGCAATAATTTCTACATTAAATTTTACCCATACATCCAGGCAGAGGTGCTGGAACAATTTTTATAGTGGGGGGGTTCTGAGACCCCTTGAACCAAAGTGTCAACCCTGTATATAATGGAAAACACTTCAAGCCTCGTCAGCAATAGGTCCAGAAGTTATGAAGCCATGGAATCCTGTTGGGATGCGATTTTGTCAAGTAGCTATTTCCTATCTCTGTTCACCTTGGGACCAACTCTTCCCATAACCCAGAGAGTAGTAACCCTGCAGGCAATCATACTGAAGGTCATCCTCTCCCTGAGAAAGATGGGGAGGCGTGGAATAGAAAACATTGTTCCTTTCCACTGTCATATTTGAGCCCTCTCGGGACTGATTTACACTGCTTTATTCCCCTTCATGCCACATAGGCTACGTCTACACGTGCACCCAACTTCGAAATAGCTTATTTCGATGTTGCGACATCGAAATAGGCTATTTCGATGACTAACGTCTACACGTCCTCCAGGGCTGGCAACGTCGATGTTCAACTTCGACGTTGCTCAGCCCAACATCGAAATAGGCACAGCAAGGGAACGTCTACACGCCAAAGTAGCACACATCGAAATAAGGGAGCCAGGCACAGCTGCAGACAGGGTCACGGGGCGGACTCAACAGCAAGTCGCTCCCTTAAAGGGCCCCTCCCAGACACACTTTCATTAAACAGTGCAAGATACACAGAGCCAACAACTAGTTGCAGACCCTGTATATGCAGCACGGACCCCCAGCTGCAGCAGCAGCAGCCAGAAGCCCTGGGCTAAGGGCTGCTGCCCACGGTGACCACAGAGCCCCGCAAGGGCTGGAGAGAGAGTATCTCTCAACCCCCCAGCTGATGGCCGCCATGGAGGACCCCGCTATTTCGATGTTGCGGGACGTGGATCGTCTACACGTCCCTACTTCGATGTTGAACTTCGAAGTAGGGCGCTATTCCCATCCGCTCATGGGGTTAGCGACTTCGACGTCTCGCTGCCTAACGTCGATTTCAACTTCGAAATAGCGCCCAACACGTGTAGACGTGACGTGCGCTATTTCGAAGTTACTGCCGCTACTTCGAAGTAGCGTGCACGTGTAGACGCAGCCATAATGATGAAGGATTTCCAGACCATTATTCTTAAAACAAATATGTAGTAAAAACACAATTAAAACTTTCTTTAAGTTCTCCCAACACATCTGAAGTGATGACTCATGTTTCGTTAACTAATTGGCCAATAGCTATACAGAATCTTAATGACGCACTGAAACGAGAAAGAATATCTCATATTACTTGTGTGTAATAGCTGTCATTCTGAATATTTTGAGATACAAAGGGATATTTATGGTTTAGTTTTCCATCAGCTACCTTTTCACTGTGCATTACATTGTAATAGTTAAATAACCCACTTTACATACAGTAGTGACAGCTATGTTTATGCTATATAAAAACAATAGCTGAAATACTCTTCTCAATATCTCAGAAAGAGTCTTGCCAACATTAACCATTGAGAAGATGTGTGAAAGAGCTTCAGTTCAATTTTTTATAACCAATATGTACTTACTAGTTTTTAATCTCTTCCTTCTGAAATGCCTGAATACCATTCCACACATCAAAACCACTGTCTAACTGCATTAGGTTATTTTTACTTCTGCTACCTTGACGAATGAAACCCACAGTTAATGCCATATCTGTCAGAAAAGTTCATGTTCCAAATGTGTACTTTTAAGAATATTTATTTTTAAGACATGAACTACAGCTAAGGTAGCTCTGGGAAAAAGCATTAGAGACACGACTAACAGAGATATAAATTGTAATACCTAAAACTTTGCTTCAGAGAATTAGTACCAAGGAAGAAAGACTAGCCCTAAATGCCCTCCCTTTTGGCAAATGAGGTTAAATAGATCACTCACACTTCTAGATTTCTTACTTTATAGCCATAAAAAATGCAAGCAAAACCATGCAAGAATTTATAATTGAATGTAAAAAACAGTTTTAGCATATCATATCTTTTAAAGAAAAATGTAATGCACATGCAGATATTCTACATTTGGCATATTTCAATAAAAGTAGTTGGCATACAGTCTACCGCTCAGTGGGATTTTTTTTTTTTAATTTACCTCAGGTTTTACTCTTGAGATCATAAACTTAGAAGCTCCACTGCAGGATACTGACATTCGATTTGACCATTTACAGAAAAATGTCTTGATTTTTCAAACCAGCTTTATTCATTCATCGAAACCCAAAGTACAAAAGCCTCCAAGAATGTCTTACCTATATGAAGAGGTGGAAATCACAGACATTACCTTGCTAAAAACTTTGGCCCCCAAAAACAAAATAACCCCTCTCAAAAATCCCTCAGTCTCAGTTAGTTTCTGCTAGCATAAAAGTTCAGATTTCATGGCTGAGATCACTGCTCTTTTCTAAGCGGTTTTGCTCAATGTATGATTCTAATAAAAACACCCTCTGCAGCTGGAGAGAGCCTTAACTAAGCAGAATTCTGTCAAGCTTTTCCCAGTGACTTCTGTCTACTAAATTCAGACTGATGTTTTGTGAAAGGGGCCTCAACAACCAGGCCCACATTGCCTGAAAAGTATTTCCTGCCTTTGAGTAGTGTGCATATGTGAAAGGACTGCATGGGTGGGGGTTGGGGGGGAATAGGAAGAGGGGAAAAAATAAAAAAAGGTGACAAGACTGAACATTTCAAGTCATTTGAGTTAGCCAACTACTGAGACAACTCCGTCAAACTAATAAAAGATTTATGATGCACTTGGAGAATTTAGAAGTATTTTCCATTCCACACTGGTTTATGAAAAAAAATCCTGTAACTGAAAAAAATACATCTGCGACTCCACAATTGTCCCTAAACATAGGAGAACATCTTTGAATGCTTCAGATCTTTGGGAATTCAAAGCAAAATAAGGGCAGAAAACAAGTTGCCTTTAAAATACCTGACTTTTACAAAGCTTTTAATGCAAATTCTGACCATTAAAGTGACAGACTTATATAGATACAATCCAAACATATACATTGCAAAGACATTTTTACCAATGAAGTTCTCTTGAATCACAAGAAATGAATGGCTGTCATTACAGTTTAAAAGAAGTTACAGCACAAGCAATGGCATATGCCGCATTACCTCTACTGGGAATCCTCCAGAATCACACAAATCCAGCTTTTGCAAAAGTAAAAGGACAGACTCCATCTTGATCATATTAGAATTTTGCTGACACAAAACACTTGTAACTATTTCTTTCCAGTTTGACAGAGTGCCTGAATCACATCTCTGGAGAAACCCACAGCAGCTACATCCTTCGTTCTATACAAATTTAGTGAAACTATCATCTGTTTATCTTCCCTGCTTTCTTCTGCGTCCTCTGAATGATTTCCTCTTAGTTGCTCCAGCCTGGGAACTTGGATTACCATTTGGTTTTGATTAAAACCAGACAGACCGCTCCGCAGACGTTTGAGAGCGAGCTAATGGAAATCACTGTATGGTTTTAATTAATGTATTAATCAATAATAAATGTTAACTATTCATATAACAAATGACACAAACTACTATTAACACACAAATAGCGTTCCAAGACAGCAAGGGTAATTTTTATGTGAAATAGTGCAATATTTGCCACATTTTTATCCCATGTATTTTACCCTGGGAAGAAGAACCAGAGAGAGATGCTGCCCTTATAATATCCCAAGAGCAGGATGGAGCCAAGTTAAGTGGTTTTCTTTTGTTCAGAGGAAAAAATAAAAGGAAGAAGTGTAATTACAGACTTTAATTATCGTATTATGCTGAGGCCACACAGTTTGACTTTGGTTGACTCATTTATGGTCCAATCAAAACTATTTTATAGTTATTTCTGAGATTAAATGAGTCGTCACTGATAGGATTAAATGGGGCTTTTGGTCTTTTTTTTTTCTTTTTAAATGCTCAGGAAGGAGACAGAGGAAGAAACATGGCAATAACTGCAAAATTATGTCATGAAACTTAATACGTCATACAAAGTATTGCCTGAACAACTAGAGCAACTTGTCCTCTGAGCTCTTTCTTTGTGGACCTCCAACATTTAGAGTAAGACATTTATTTAGTAGGTGATGGGCAACCTTTGCACTCAAATTACAGCTCCACAAGAATTCCGTTCTCTTCTGAGAACTGAAGATTTACATATTTATAGAACTTCTGCACTGGTGAGGGCAAATCACCAATGGCATGTTGGTCTGGCCAGAGGTGGTGGATTTAATCAAATAAGAAAGGCTGAACTCAGATTCTATTTTATATGGATATATCCAGAGCTAGTTTATTGCAGCTTATATCCTCAACTCATAGAGAACTTTGGGCTAAATTTTAAACATGTAATCTTCATTTATGTGCATGTCATTTTATATGTGGTCCAGTAGTAACAGAGAGTAAGCCGTGCTAGTCTATACACTATCAAAACAAAAAGCAGTCCAGTAGCACTTTAAAGACTAGCAAAATAGTTTATTAGGTGACCTTTTGTGGGACAGACCTACTTCTTCAGACCATAGCCAGACCTGAACAGACTCAATATTTAAGGCACAGAGAACCAAAAACAGTAAGCAAGGAGGACAAATCAGAAAAAGATAATCAAGGTGAGCAAATCAGAGAGTGGAGGGGTGGGGGGGAAGGTCAAGAATTGGATTGAGCCAAGTATGCAGACAAGCCCCTATAGTGACACAGAAAGTTCCCATCACGATTTAAACCATGTGTTAATGTGCCGAATTTGAATATAAAAGCCGGCTCAGATGTTTCTCTTTCCAAAACGGAGCGATAATTCCTTTTCTGTAACACACATACCTTTAGGTCATTGACAGAATGCCCCATACCATTAAAATGTTGACTAACTGGTTTGTGGATCTGGAGTGTTTTGATGTCTGTTTTGTGCCCATTGACCCTTTGTTTAAGGGAGTTAGAAGTCTGTCCAATATACAAAGCACCTGGGCATTGTTGGCACATGATGGCATATATGATGTTAGTAGAGGAGCACGAGAAAGTGCCTGTGATTCTGTGAGTAACCTGGTTAGGTCCAGTGATGGTATTTCCAGAGAAGATATGTGGACAAAGCTGGCAGTGGGCTTTGTTGCAGGGAAAGGTTCCAGGACTGGTATTCCTAGGGTATAGACTGTGGCTGTTAGTGAGGATCCTCATGAGGTTGGGAGGTTGTCTGTAGGAGAGAACAGGCATGTCACCCAGGGCCTTCTGGAGTGTAGCATCCTGATTAAGGATAGGTTGTAGGTCTTTAATAATTCGTTGCAGTGGTCTGAGTTGGGGGCTGTAGGTGATGACCAGTGGTGTTCTGTTCTTGGCTTTTTTGGGCTGATCTTGGAGTAGCTGGTTTCTGGGTATGCGTCTGGCCCTGTCAATTTGTTTTTTTACTTCTCCTGGTGGGTAATTCAGGTTTATGAATATTTGGTAAAGTTCTTGTAGTTTTTGGTCTCTGTCAGTTGGATCAGAGCAAATGCGATTGTACCTAAGAGCTTGACTGTAAACAATGGATCTAGTCACGTGTGCAGGATGGAAACTAGAAGGGTGTAGATAAGTATAGCGATCAGTACTGAAATTATCACTCCTTTGTAGAAAGGGAAACGGACGAATTGACATTTATATTCAAATTCGGAACATTAACACATGGTTTAAATCGGGATGTGAACTTTCTGAGTCACTATAGGGGCTTGTCTGCTTACTCAACTCAATCTTATTCTTGATCTTCCCCCCACCCCTCCACTCTCTGATTTGCTCACCTTGATTATCTTTTTCTGATTTGTCCTCCTTGCTTACTGTTTTTGGTTCTCTGTGTCTTAAATATTGAGTCTGTTCAGGTCTGGCTATGGTCTGAAAAAGTGGGTCTGTCCCACGAAAGCTCACCTAATAAACTATTTTGCTTGTCTTTAAAGTGCGGCTTGACTGCTTTTTGTTTTTACATGTGGTCCAGTTCTTAAATACTGGGATTAGGGTTTAAAACTGGTTTAGCACAATTACGTATGCAGAAATGGAGGCTGAGCTGAGGCTCTTCTAAGGTATGTTGCTGGCTGTCAGCAGATGTTCTGTGTATGGGTCAAGAGCAATGTACAACCTTAGGGCTATGTCTAGACTGGAGCGTTCGGTCAACAGAAGTTTTGTTGACAGAATGCGCGTCCAGACTGCAGCTTTGTTGGCAGAGTCTACCCGTGGGGCGTATTCTACTGACATCCCTGTACACCTCATTCCGTGAGGAAGAAAGGATATCTTGACAGAGGGGGTTTTTCTGACATTTGGCCTCCTGTGGATGGTCCAAATGTCAGAAAAGCCTCTCCCTACAGAACTGTCGGCCAAAGATACACAAATGCGTTGTGCAATTTTCGTATCTTTTGCTGACAGTTCTCCACAGTCTAGACATAGCCTAAGTGGAATAACGAATCAGTTTTCTCAGATGCCCAGAGATAGCTATCATAGAAGTATTTACAACAAGATAGTAATATTATACAGATGTGTAAGAAATAAGGAATGGTCTTGTAACATGTAGTTTTCGCTACCTTAGTCTAAGCTGGTGATCCGCATGGAAACTTGTAGCTCTAAATCATGGTGTATTGTGATGATTCACCACGTTTTTTGAAGGAGTTTGACTCGATAAGTCAAACAATGGCTTACACTGAGCCAAATGCACGTATGCGCAGCCTGGATTTTTTGTGTTAAATTCTATGATTTCAAGACTTGTTTCATTATGGATCCAAAGGATGACAAAGAATTAAGAAATTTCTCTTGAAATTTCTGAAAGAAAAAAACAAACAAACAAACATTAGTTTCAAGCCAATCAGAGGGGTTTGTTTCAGGTTTGATTTTTTTCTGCTGATGTGATAGCTTATACTTCTCTGATATCCCCTTGGAGTGAGAAGAGGCACTTCTCTTGACCCAAACATCCATTTTGGATGTTAAGGCGACATCAGAGCAGGTTCAGAATTTGGGGTACAGCAGTTTGGCTGTAATTCTTATGGACCCAGCCCTCTTTTGGGTTCTAAAATGGTCCATAAAAATGAAAAGGCAAAATGTTTCTACAACCCACAAAGACAGCCAGCTCCTGTGGCCTTGTGCACACACTCTATGTGTGTGTGTGTGCAGGTGAGTGTTTGAGAGAGAGAGGAAGACAGAGATATGCTTGCCCCTGTAAGTATGCTGACATCACTTTAAGTAGGCCAGGAAATACAGACAAGTCTCTGCAGCTGTGATATCTGCTGTGTGGAGATGGGGTGTGGAGTGGGGGTGATTGATTGGGGGCGAAGGGGAGACACACACATATCAGCACCCCTCTCTTCCCCTACACAACAAATAGGAGGCTGCTGGGAGCAGCTCCAAGCCAGAGGGCAGGAGCAGCATGACACTGGGGGGAGGGACAGCTGAAATGCAGCTCCCCAGCTGCATACCTTTCAGGAGCTGGTGGGGAGCTACCAGCCCACCCTAGTTCTAAGACCCCTGAAGGACAGGCTGCTTTTCCAGAAAACCCTGCAAGCAGTGGACAAAGCAGGCGGCCAAACAAAGTTACAAAGGAGCATTGCACAACTTTAAATGATCATGTGGGCTGATACGTTCCTTATGTAATGCTGAAGCAATATTAACCAGGACAACTCTATGTGAGGAGTTACTGTACTGTTTTGTACCAGTTTCTATCTTCACATTTTTAGTTTGTGGACAAGGACTTGATAGCATGCTAGCTTATTGTGCAGTGCTCTGTACTTGCCTGTATTCCCACTATAAAATAACAAAAAGAAAGATGCCACGGTTATTTTCATTCTAAAAATATTCTGAGGACAAAGCAAATATATAGAAATTATATTTTAACTACCGCCACTATTGGTTATAGAGTACCTTGCCAAAATACAAAAATCAGATTAAAATGTGGTAACATATTCATACAGCACTGTCCAAAGAGGCGGGCGCTGGGTGTAACTTTGCAGGCATGCCCACATGTCAGGGGCTCACTCCTGGGGGGAAATAGCTGGGGCTGAGTTATTGTCTGTATGCTGGGGCTGCCTCAGGCCATGGAAGGGGCACCCCCACCCCAGGGTGTGTGACAAACTGGGCACTTACCAGAGGATCCCTCAAGAGGTTTGATGACGCCTGGCTTGAAGTGGTGCAGCTGGAGGATGCTGAGGACACCTCAGTGATGAGGGTCCCATCCGTGTTGTTCTTGGACTGGACCTCCAACTGTGTCTGGGTCCAGTGCACTGACCTGGCTGGAGGGTCCAGGCTGGTCCTCATCCAGATCTGGCTCCCACTCCTGTGCAGCAGAGGGTTCTGAGGATGCTGTGCCCAGGAGAGTGCAGGGTGAGGAGCTATTGTTGCTGTCCAGGAGCACATGCAGCTCCTGATAATACAGGCCGGGGACTGGGGCCTGCCTGACTGTCTGGTACTGTTCTGGGCCCCCATGCATCCCTGCCACAATTCCTTCACCTTGCACCAGACCTGGTTGGTGCAGGGTGTCCTTGGATGGCCAAGCCACTGGCTGTTTGGAAAGGTGGGGGCATTCTGCTGGTGGCCCCTGGTGTCTTGGAGGACCTCCTCATCTTGCCAGAGTGCCAGGTGGTCCTGGAGCTCTGGCTTAGTCCAGGAGAGGGGGCCTCCATTTTGTGGCTTGGATGGGCTCCTGTGGCCTCTTGGTCAGCTCCTTGTTGGCCTATGCGTGTTGCAGGGTGGCTGGGTGCTGGCCATGATGGCTCCAGGGACTGCAGGGGTGGCTGGATGGTGTGAGTCACAGCAGCACATGTGTTTGTGGCTGCCACACTCTCAGCTTCCTGCCAGGGGGCTTCCAGGTCCCTGGAGGTTCAAGAGTGGCCAGTGGCAGAGACAATAGAGCCCCAATAATGATGGCACGGGCGTTTCTGACCATATTATGCAAAAGCACTTGGATGGATGTGCTCCATGGCCTGTGCCATGGAGGACTGCTCTTTTGAAAGAAGGGCTTGCAGAGTGTCTACACACACTTTTCTGAATGATTCTTTCAGAGGAAGGCGCTCCTCCTGATCCAGGAGCAGAAGAGGGCCTCTGGAAGAAGCACTGCATTCTTTCACATTCCTTTTGAAAGAATGCATTTTGTGTGTAGATGCTCTGCGGGATCCTTTGAAAGAGCCCTGGCTGGTCTGGAAAATATTGTTAGGGTAGACTCAGCCCCTGATTCTAATGATGAGCATATGGAAGAATCCTCATATATACAACTTTCAGTTGAAGATGCCTGGTTTCATATGTGATACCTTGCACATCAGTGATCCCTGTGAGCTGAGTGCTGGGGTGGCCACCCAGGAGAGATTCAGGTGCCATCCAGCTGGTTAGCAGAGCACCCACAGCTGCCAACATGTGTTTCTATTGGGCAAATGCATCCACACATGCCTTGGTGCACATAACCTTTATTCTGCCCATGTATGGAAAAAAGTTACAGGGACCACTGTTGCAAGAAAAAATGGGTTGCAAACATTTGATAGATGAAAAGCTTGCTTTGTCATCTATACTCTGAAGTCTGCCTAGAAGATCAGCTCAAACAAATGTGATGTACAAAATAATTATATTGGATCAGAGATTTTAGGACTGTGGCCCATGGAAACCCAGCAGATTATATGGTACAGGCTGCACCTCTCTAATCCGGAACCCTCTCATCCAGCAACATCCATAATTTGGCATGATTTTAGTTAGCTGGATGACCCCTTATCATGGGTGTGGCCAAGTTTCCTGTGGTCCCAGAAAGTTGGCTTCCAGCCACCAGTTAGTTCTGGCTCTCCCTGTTCTGTGGTGTTATTTAGCTGTAATTTACCACTACATAGCCACGTTTCCACTAGCTGGCTATTTTGAAATAGCCATGCCAACTTTGAAATAGTGCCCGCCGCATCTACATGTGCTGACTGCTATTTTGAAGTTGAAATTGACGTAAGGCGGCGAGATGTCGAAGTCGCTATCCCATCAGGAGATGGGAATAGCGCCCTACTTCGATGTTGACCGTCAAAGTAGGGCACGTGTAGACGATCCGCGTCCCGTAACATCGAAATAGTGGGGTCCTCCATGGTGTCCATCAGCTGAGGGGTTGAGAGATGCTCTCTCCAGCCCCTGAGCTCTATGGTCACCATGTGCAGCAGCCCCTTAAAGCTCCCCGCCCCCTGAGTTCCTGTGCAGGAAGCTGAAAGCGCGTGCAGGCAGCAGCACAGCCACGTGCACAGCCTACACGTCCTCAGCAGCCCCAACCCACTGCCCTGCACCCCATGGCATCCAGCCAGCCCCCCAAGTGCTCACAGGGCACCCCCACAAGGGGAGCCAGGGCTCCCAGGCTGGCAGCCAGCCAGGGAAGAGGCAGCGGGGCCCCTCCTGGACGGAGGCCGAGATCTGGGACCTGCTGGGGCTCTGGGGTGAGGAGGAGGTGCTCCAGGTAATGGGGAGCAAGAGGCAGAACGCGGATGCGTTTGCTTGGCTGGCCGAGGGCCTGGCTGCCCGGGGTCACCCTGCCCACACTCCTGACCATGTCAGGAGTAAGGTAAAAGAGCTGCAGCAGGGTTACGCCTGGGCCCGGGACACGGCCATCAGACCTGGGGCCAGCCCCACCACTTGCCCCTTTTACAGGGAGCTCAGGGCCATCCTGGGCTCCCGGTACACCTCCTGCCCCCCAGCCACCTTTGACACCTCAGGTGATGAGCCGCAGCAGGCCCAGGAGACGGAGTCTGCCCCAGAGGCCAGCCCTGCACCCCAGGGGCCCCCCCAGGAGCTCACCCCTGGGACACCAGAGGAGGAGGAGGAGGCCTCCAGTGATGGGGGGCTCCAAATCGACCTCCCCTCCTGCAGCTCCAGCAGGATGTCTGCCCGATGGGTGTCCCCCGACCGTGGGAGCGGACCGTCAGGTATGTACCCCCCTGGTGCACACCCCTGGGTTAAGGGGCGGGGACAAGAGACATGACCATGGCCCCAAGGACAGCAGTGGCATGTCCCTCAGAAGATTCCATCAGCCCCTGCCCCCCAGCAGGACAGCACCATGCCCCATCCCTGGGGATGGGGGGGAGCAGAACCTAGGGTCCCCCGGGGGGGGTGGACACCCATCATCATCATCATCATCTCCAGGGGATGGGGATGGGGAACCAGCAGCAGAGGGGTGGGGGGACAAGGGCCACGGGTCAGGGCCCAGACTATCGGCTGTCTCCACTCTTCTTCCTCCCTCTGTTCCGCAGCTGCACTATCGGAGGGCCCAGAGAGCACCGGCGCGGCATCAGTGGTCCTGGACAGCCCACTGGAGCCATCCCACCAGGCCAGCCCCTCGGCGGAGCACGGACCAGCCCCAGGATGAGCCTGACAGCGGCGGCGCCATCTGTGGGCATCCACGGACCCCCAGCTGCTCGCCACCATCCGGCGTCAGCTCATGGGAATAAGGGGACTTCGAAGTAGGTGGCGTCCTTTCGAAAAGGAGCCCCGTCTGGACGCGCCGCGCAGCGGCAAGGCGCGTCAATTTCGAAGCGACGCTGCCGCCCGCATGCTAATGAAACGCATGGCCATTTCGAAGTTTGGGGCACGTGTAGACACGGCCTTGGTGTGTAGACGCTCCCCTGCAGCGCCTATTTCGATGTAGTGCTGTCCAACGTCAACATTGTCAACATTGAAAGTCGACGGCACCAGCCCTGGAGGATGTGTGGACGGTATTCGTCAAAATAGCTTGTTTCAATTTCGCTACATCGAAATAAGCTATGTCGATGTAGCATCCCAGTCTAGACGTAGCTCATGTTTCCTAAGAGCCCAGTAAGCAATGGAAATGTTAGTAACGCTGATAGACAACATTGACCTCCTCTGGTCTGGCAAATTCTCTCATCTGGCACCAGTCATGTCCTGAGGGTGTTAGATTAGAGAGGTTCACCCTGTACTGATCCTTCTACTGTGCCCAGAAGCTGAATTGCACTAAATATCACCAAACATACATTAGATATTTTCCTAACATTACTTAGGCATGCAGGCAATTGCACGAGTTGCCACAGGGATGGCACAAGATCAAAAATAGACAAATGGTCCAGAAGAATCATGCTGCAAAGATGATGTGATCTGCTCTGTGGAATAGTTTGACAACCCCCTATTTTAGAAGGAGCCATAGTCTAACAGAACTCACTGGATGTTCTTGCAGTTTTGTCCTCACATCCAAGTGCTTTTGTGTATTATGCACACCCATTCTGGGGATCTAGTTTGAGCCAAGATTTAGCCTGATTTATATAAATTATTATAAAAGGCATCCATCCATCTGTCTGTCTGTCTGTCCCACCTTGGCCAGGTCCCTAGGGCTCCATGTCACAGTCAGCTCTACCAGGGTTTCCCTGGGTCCCCAGGGCTGGAGCGGCTGGCTCTCAGCCCAGGTCTACCAGTGGAGCTCTGTGCCCCTGCTGGCTCCCAGCCTCCAGGGCTTCCCTTGCTGCTGCCAGGGTTTCCCTGGCCCCAACCCACTTCCCCAGGGCAAGGACTGCTGTCAGAGCTTTGTGCCCCAGCCAGCTCCTAGCCTCAGGGCAGCTGGAGTTCTCCTGTCCTCAACCAGGTCCCTGGGATTGGGGCTGCTAGGGTTCCCCCAGCCCTGACTGCATCTCTGGTCCTAGGGCTCCTGGCAGAGCTCTACCCCACTGTTGGCTGCTGGGGTTCCCCTAGCCCTGGCCAGATCCCAAGGGCAGGAGCTGCCAGGCTTCCCCTGTCGTTGTTTCCATGGTTGGAGTTCCCAGTAGGGTTTTGTGCCCTGGCTGGCTCCATGTCCTTGGGTTGCCGGGGTTCTCTCTGTTGGGTCCTGAGGGCTGCAGCTCCTGGCACAGCTTTGTAACCTGGCCAGCTCCTGGTTCCAGAGCTGACAGGGTTCCCCTGTTCCTGGCTGGATCCCTGGGGCTGCACTGCCAGCAGAGCTCTGCACCCTGGCCAGCTCCCAGCCCCAGGGCTGCTGGACTTCTCCTGGTCCCAGCTGGATCCTTGGTAAGTGCCATAAAGGGGCAGGCCTTCCTAGTTTTTGATAAAATACTACAATATTTTCCAACTAAAGAAGACAAACTTATGTGTTTCAATAAAGTGGAAATGTCTGTGTTGTAGAGAGAAGACAGGTTTGAGTATCTTGACATTTCTCTTTGGATTTGTGCCATCAGCAGAATAATTTCTTTCTCAACAGGTATATCATGTTCTGCATTCTATTGTTCTCTTGCTGGTTTTCTTCCTTTTTAGCTTCAAACTATCCTCTTTCTACTCCACCTTTTTTCAATATATTGTGACCTAAAAATTAATATGTTCTACTTCTTGATCAGGACAGATTTTGCTGCTAAACTGTGCTACGTTGGACTCAAAGTTCCTTCCCCCTTTGTCACAGTTAGAAAATCTTCGAACTAGTTATATCAAATTGTTTCTTCAGATAATTTTTTTTTTACTAACTGAAAAAATTCATAGCATGCGTTTTCTTTCCTTAAAATATTTTGATTTTCACTGGAAAATGGATTCATTTTAAAAGTGGTTTTGAAGTTGCAACAAAAAGGTGGAGATGTTTTCATTTTCATCAACATTTTCTGCAGAATAAAAACATTTTCTAATAAGTACTAATCATAATAAGGGACATATTGGGTCAGATCAATGGTCCATCAAGCCCAGTACCTTATTTTCTGACAGTGGCCAGTGCCAGATGCCTCAGATGGAATGAATAGAACAGGGCTATTTCAAATGCTCCATACTTTGTATTCCAGTCCCAGCTTGTGGCTTTTGTAGATTGAGGAGGCCTGGAACATGGGGTTGCATCTTTGACTGTGTTGGCTAATGGTCATTGGTCAACCTATCCCCCATGAATTCATCGAATCTCTGAACCCATTTCAGACTTTTGGCCTTCACAACATCCTATGGCAAATCATATCCTTAACTGGTTGTTTGGGGATAAGAGACATTCTGGTGACATCTGTCCCCTAGAAGCTGTTGCTCCACGTCATGTCTGAGGCATGTTGGCAGTGCAATGTGGGAAAATTTACACTGCTGCCTTATCCTTTCTGTTCTGGGTATGACTGGAGGAGAGTTATGGCCAGGGCATTGGTGGCCCTGCCTGACGGAGGGAGCTAAAGTTGGTCCTAGTGGATAGAGCCACAGCTGGAATCAGAAGTCAGGAACCAAAGCCAAACCAGTGTCAGGAGCCAACAACAAAAGCAAAGGCAAGGTGAAGAAGTAGTGCTGTCTCGTCTTTGCAACTGGTTGGATTCCCAGGTGGCTGCTAGGACAGTAACAGTCAGAGGTCCAGTGGTCCTGCCAATCAAGCACTTTGTGGGTAGCATGTCCTGAAGTATGTGGCACCACAAGACTCAGCCTATTGATTATTACTGTAGCAGGGCTGTTTGGTGGTGTGGCATGTATTTGACTGTTGCTCAGGCCCCGGAAGACCTAAGCTTTAGCTCTGTGGAGCCTGAGACATTTTTTAGAATTTCAAGCCCAGTGTCTTTTAAAAACATTAGATTTTCATGATGTATTTTGGGACGTTAAAAAAAAAGTTTTCATGTTATTTAAGACCAGGTCAAAAATATACCAGATGCACATAAAAATTGCAACAGGAAATAACAGAAAGGAGGCTGATATGTAGGAAGGATATAGTCTGTCAAGGAGATCATGAAGGATGATGTTCTCAAATAGCTGTTCAAAACAATGTACAAGAAAATATCTATGTTTAAATTTTCACTCTTATTACATTATACTGTTATTTGAGAAGATAATAGCTCAAAGATAGGCTGTGTGTCAGGGAAGCTAGCAATTTATAACAACCAAGACAGACTACTGGATTTATTAAAACTTGCTCCTCTTCACTCTGTACAATGTAGAGAGAGATAAATATTAAAAATACTATCTCTTTGTTAAATGCTAAAGCACTTGGAATGCTGAATTCTATTTGTGCAAGCACAGATCTGATGCAAATTCTTTGAGATATAAATCTACATGCTGTTCTGCACAACTGTACCACACAACATATCTAGCTGAGAAGGGCAGAGCTAGGTTGTATAAATGAAGCCTTAAACATTTGCAAAAGGAAGCTCAGTTCTGGTCAGGTAACTTTCACAGATAATTTTAGTACTAAAATGTTAACTTTGTTATTGTTTGTTCATGACTAACCATCCTTTATATGCATAAAGTCACTCGTGATGTATATTAAAATCTTATATAGCATTTTAGAAGAGCATGAAGCATGGGTGAGATCACTGATGATAGCTGTTACTTTCATTCATGGAGTGTTGAAATAAAAGAAGAAAGATTACAGAAAGCTCAGAAGGCAACATGCTGACTGATAACACAAGTAGCTACTTCACCTTGGACCCTCTGAGAAGCAAGGAAGCTTGCTTTGTATGAACATACCACAGAAATAATATTTTTGGCTCACTATTAGAAGATACCCTTCTGTTTGACACATTGGAACAGCTATTTAGGGGAAAATAACATTGTGTATGACCTCTCAAACAATAGGGTTACTGAATTCAGTGATCATACTTCAAGAGCACCAGTAACTAACCCTATGAATTGTCCTTTTGTTATATAGCAGCAACAATAAAAACCACATGATACTCATAACACATTATTATATCAGTCCAGGAGGTAGGAGAATGAGTCCACCTACAGTGGACAATTGGCTCAGCCTTTGAATTATAAACATGCCAAGATAAACGTAGTATTTTGCCTCTTACAAATGAAATAGATATATGATTGCAAATGTCATACTTCCATTATTTAAGCAATATATCCATAATAAAATTGTCTTCTTCTTTCATACATCTGGCTAATTAATTTTCAAACTATGCACTACAGCTGCTTGATTTTTTTTTATAATTATTTTTGTTATGCATCAAGGAAATGCATCCGTTTTGACAAAACTTTCACAGAGAAGGTTTCTGAAAGTCCATGATGGAGCTTCTGGTCAAAATGAGAGAAAGAATAAATACATTACCAGACTACGTAACATCACAGTCATCAATGTGTATGTTCCTACACTGCTTGCTGTGCCTTCCACATTGCAAGTGAGTGGGAGGAAATCAAAAATTGTATTCTGAATTGTGTCAAAGTTTCAACCTTTGGTTTCACTTTTATTTAGAGTGATGCCAAGATCCTTCAAAATTTCATTAAAATTTGAGTGTGCACCCCCGAATAGCCAATAGCCGAGTGATAGTAAAGTAACACCGAATTTTACTAGTTTGTTGTAAGACAAGCATTCATTGAAAGAATTTCCATACATTTTAAGAAGGGTTACCATTTCCTAGTCAAGACAAAAGTATTTCCTGGGAATCAGACTTAATACACAAATGTCTGTAACATGCAGCTCCAGACCATCGGAGACATATGTCATGTACACCAAAACTCATCACCACAATCCAGAGGCTTTGTCAATGCAGTAAAACACAGGGCACTGCACTTGAGATTGCAGAATCTATTGAAATTTAAATGCATTGTGTTATATTTCATTGAACTGTGATGAATTTTCAGCTTTCATATATTTCTAGAGAGATTTGTTTGATCTTAATTTTATGATGAAATTTGATATGCTGGAAAATATTGGTGCCTTACCTACACTGTTAACTGTTATGAATATTTAGCTTTCGTATATTTCTAGCAAGTTTTATGTTTGATCTTACTTTAGCCATGAAATTTGATACAGGTGAAACTAGTGTTGGTGTACATACACTCTTAACCCATAAAGTCACATTTTAGTATTAACATTGAAAATAAGTTCTATTGTTTATATTCTATTTTTATTCTGGCATATTCCCAATGGGAATTTCTTGAGTAAAAACTATTTCATTAAGATGGATTATTAACATATTAGAATTTTGTTGGATTATAAACTCAATTTTAATTTATTTTAGTGAAATATACTCAGATTTTCAGCCTGAGCTTGAACAATGAACCAAAGAGTTTGTTCTCATTCTTGCTTTCTTACAGAATACACCCCTGGGAAAAAATATGTATGCATGGGAAAGTGAATGAATTAAGAAAGAAGAGATTCTGAAATTTTCCCCCCTTGTTTCTCATGATCGGCAAAGCATATAGCCACCTGCATTTTATAGAATGTGTCAGAGGATTCAGACATTCCTTTTTCGTTCCAAGCCCACCATATTTTTGGACTGCGTACTAGTCACATACATAGTTGTAGCCAAGGAACTCACACAATGATTTGACATCTTATAGCATGTAATATCACTCTAGTTTGCTGTATTTTGATATGATCATACTCTTACAAGTAGACCTAATCAGAAGTCAACAGTTCAATTGCATGGCAAATTCCAAGGTTCCAAATTTTTTTCATTCCTCATTGGAATGATAAGATGCGTGTCTGTATATTCTATATAGCATGAGTAACTTTACTTACAGAAGTGGTCCTTCTGAGGTCAATACTTGCATGTTTAAAGTTATGCATATGCTTTAAAAACCTGACTGAATCTGGAATGTCACATGATTCTTTTATGATGATTTTCATTAAGCTATCAAACTGCAAGAAAGGCACAGTCTATCTCCTCCCCACCCCACCTCAAATGTTAAGATAAACATGTTAGCTAAACAGAACATGAACTCTGAAATCCAAATCTTCTCATAAGAGGTGGGAGACAGGCCAACCATAATATACCACAGATGGATTAACATTCATTAGAATAATGAAGTGACTTCCAAGCTATGTGGAAGAGCTTACACATTGTTCACAAAACTGCAAAAAACAACAGCTTGTTTTCACTTTTTTTAAAGAGCCAAAGACTCTGATTCAAATGACCTGTGAAGGATTCTCTTTGTGAAATGTACAATACAATCTATAAAATATGTAAGTTTCTCAGCTATTGTATTTTTTTTCAAATTGCATCTATTAATAGATGCTAATTATCAGAAGGACATGCTTACAACGAATGTATGTATAATTTAATATTACAAAGGCTGTGTCTACACTAGCTCCCTACTTTGGAGGGAGCATGGTAAGTAGTACTCCTCAAGAGTAAAGGGACTTCGAAGTTGTCCAAGCACTTCAAAGCACTGGCGAGTTAGACGCAACTACTCATGAGCTGGCTCTTCGAGGTTTAACACTTTGAAGTTGCTGTGGGGGAGAATTAGCTTAATGAAATGCTGCATATGCACTGCAGCACTTCATTAATAACCTCCCGACACCCTACTTACCATGCTCCCTTCAAAGCAGGGAGCTAGTGTAGACACAGCCAAAAAGTTTTAGTGACTGAGAAGCCTGGGTCTCTTTATAAATATGATAGAAGTCTCCTAGAAAGTATTTTAATATTTGGTGGCATTTTTTTAAACTCTAAAGGAGGATATATTTCAATGATCTAGAAGTTATATATACACACTTTGAGGTTTTTTTTTGAAGTACTATTCATTGTTGACTAGCAAAAGGCTGTGCTATAAATATAGTTAAAGTTTTTCAGAGAGGCGTTTAGATGCCTCCTGTTAAGGAAGATGTCTATTTCATCCTTTCATTTCCAGGGCATGTTTTTCTTCTCCTACACTGAGTTCCTAAGCAAATTAGTGGCATAATCCTCTGCAACATGTCACACCAATTTACATTGCCCCGGGTCCCACTGAAAGTAGACTTCATTCCAAATGATCAGGGCCCTTAAGATACTATCATGGTACTGAAGCTCTGTAGGGTATGTATATATAGCAAAGTTATTCCAAAATAACAGCTGTTCTTTTGAAATAACTTTCTTAGCATCTACACAATGCAACTGCTATTTCAAAATAATTTTGATACAGCCATTGGCTTATTTTGAAATAGGTAAACCTCATTGCACTAGGGATAATGCCTTTTTCAAAATAGCTATTTCAAAATAGAGGCTGTGTAGACAGGACATAGAACCTATTTGAAACAAGCCACAGTGTGTCCAATGGCTCCAATTCAAAATAGGCTCTACTGGGTGTAGACCCTATTTTGAAATAGCTAAGTGCTATTCTGAAATGCATTTTTGTGTGTAGCAGCATTATTTAGAAATTAGATATTCTGGAATCCCTCTTCTGGAATAGTTTATTTTAGAATAAAGCTGTTGTGTACACATATCCTGGGGCAGCGAAGGTACACTTGGTTGATACTATTATATAATAATTCAAACCAGAATTAAAGACAGACCATGTATAAATAAGAATAGAAAGTGGAATAACTGACTCTAATCTCTTGGAATATTGTATTCCAGTGTTTGGCCCTGCTTTCTTTTTTTTATTAATTCATCAATATGCCTGTCATAACTTGGCAAGAAACTCGGCAACATTGTATATCATTGAACTCTTACATTTCCTGTTGTAAAGACTTTACATCTCCCACGCTAGAGATGTCTCTGGACTTCTACATCAAGTCATCTGTGAAATCACAAATAATGTGCAACCCCTTGCTTTGGACTCTTTCTCTAATTCTAAGCAAATGTAAGACATGGTGGTTATACATATGAATATTACACTAGCAACAGAACGTGGTTAAATTAAAAGTGCACTGGTCATGTGGACTCAGGCAAATTATTGGCTTCTTGGAGAGCTGAGGCCCCAGTTCAGCATGATACCTAGGAATGTGACAAACATTAAGCATATGATGTACCCATTGAAGTTTGACTCATGACTATTTCTCTAAGAAATTTCACCACTTTAATGCTCTGCAAGCTGATACCAGCTTCCTCAGAGTTAGAATTCTCATGTATGAATATTCAGGGAAAGAAGTCAAATCAAAGTTAACAAAGGTAAACATTCATAGCATGTTTTGCATATGACAGGAATGAACTGCCTCCACTGTAGTCAAGGGAGCCACATCAGTTTCCACCAGTTAATAATCCAGCCCATGGTTCCACAGCACCACAATAGGCCATCTTTTATATAGCATTCCACAATGAGTTCAGATCTGTGGAATAACCCTTTCTATATGTACTAGATAACACTAAGTCAAAGGCTGCAACTTTGAGTTTCCCTATTTTTGTTGTTTTAATACACACAAATTTTGAAGAGATTTCTTTAACCTTTAACTTTAATGCCCGACATGTTTTTCTGGCTTTTGTGTCAGTGTATTTTTCTTGTTGCTACTGGCTATCATCCCTGCAGAATTTAATTCAAAATCAATGTCCCAACTAAAAAGAAACTCTGCAAAAAAGGAACAAAATTTTCACCACTTATAACTACGAAGTTCTATCAGTAGACTCATTATTAGGACTGAACTCTAAGTTCTTGGGTATAGAAAAGTATTAAACAAGCTTTATGGGAAAGAGGCAGAAGTCTTTTAAACTAGTGATATGAATGCAAACCCAGCCCAGGCTGGTAATGACTGAAAGCTGTCACCATCCAGAGCCAATATCTCTTACTCACCCTAAACCGAAAGTAGGGGAAAAGGGGCATGACCAAACTATATATCACAGATCTTCAACAAGAAAACCAAGAAACTGCAGGAGCAATCGTTATTGGTGTTCTGCCTCTCCAACATAAGGCCTAGAACTTCTCATTACCACTGCCTTTACTACATCTGTCAACAACATTGCTACTGCTGCCTACATGCCCCAACAGGTGGAGAACTTGGGTGGCCTGGGATGATTTAGACAGATTCAACAGAAAGAGGGAAGGGAACACACATGGAAGGAGGCAAAGGTGGCCCGTCCCCTTCCAGGATCACTATCATTCAGTGGCCAGCTGGGAGAGGAAGGGAGATGATGAGTGTGGGGAACCACTCTTTTTTGTTGGTGTTGCCAGCTTCTGTAGTATCCAGTATAAAATTACAAATCATCATCCCTCCTGGATTTTGGTGCATGCAGCCATATACAACATTCTTCCAGCATCTTCAAAAGTAGCTATGTATGTGCAAAATATCTTGATTTTTTTTCTCTACAAAGGGCTATAGACAGCTATCCTTCTGGCACCCCATTTCATTTTCCAAGGCAATGAGAAAAGAATGATGCTTATCATAGTGCAGTCTTACAAATTAATTGGGAGAAATAGTTTCACTGTAGCTGTATGAATAACAGCTGGTAATTTTTGGGGGGGGGGGGGGGAGGAAGGGGCAAATGGTTCTGTTTGAGCCAAAATCAAATAGTTGTGGAAATTTTGGAAAGTTGAAGGAGTGAGAAAAGCTGCATTTTGTGTCAAACCAAAGGTTAATTTTGGGCATTTTAAAACTGTTTAAAAATAAAAATCAAAACAAATGAAGAACAAGATTTACAAAAAGATGGTAAAGGAGAAGCCTCTTCTCAATAGTCTCATGAGTAGGGTACCCACCTGAAACAATATCAACTAGGCAGCCTACACTGAGCATGGACTTCACTGGAAGTTGTCATCATCCCAGAGGAGTTCCTTAACAATAGAGCTTTAGAGTCATTCTTTCTTGCTCTGGCCTAATGGCTCTTCAAGTATTTTAAACAAAGCACCAGCAGGTGAGTGAAAGACTCACCCCAGAATATCCAAAAGCAAGCTGGTGAGAGCTGATGCCTGGGAGAAGCAGATCAGGTTACTAGTGGCATTCATCAGGGCTTATTGGGACCAATCTGATTTAACATTTTCATTTTCATTTACCTTGGCACAAAAATAGGAGCATGCTAATGAAGTTTGAAGATGACACAAAGTAGATAGCAACTGCCAATAGGAGGAAGAATGGAATATCATACAAGACGATCTGAGTGACCTTGAAAACTGAAGTAACAGAAATGGGATAAAATTTCAAAATGCAGAGTGCAAGGGACTAAAAGCAAGAGTTTGTACTACAAGCTGAAGACTTAGCCTCTGAAAGTGACAGAGAAGGAGAAAGACATGGTTGTATGGGTAGATTACACGATGACTATAAGCCACCAATATAAGGTGGCTGTGAGAAAAGGCTATTCAATCCTATGATGTTTTAGGTAAGGTAATTCCAGTAGAAATACAGAAGTGTTACTGCCATTACTTAAGACACTCATGAGACTTCACTTAGAATATCCTGTGCAATTCTGGTTTAAGGAAGATGGACTCAAAGGCTACGTCTACACGTGCAGCCAACACCGAAATAGCTTATTTCGATGTTGCGACATCGAAATAGTCTATTTCGATGAATAACGTCTACACGTCCTCCAGGGCCGGCAACGTCGATGTTCAGCTTCGACGTTGCTCAGCCCAACATCGAAATAGGAGCAGCGAGGGAACGTCTACACGTCAAAGTAGCACACATCGAAATAGGGATGCCAGGCACAGCTGCAGACAGGGTCACAGGGCGGACTCAACAGCAAGCCGCTCCCTTAAAGGGCCCCTCCCAGACACAGTTGCACTAAACAACACAAGATACACAGAGCTGACAACTGGTTGCAGACCCTGTGCCTGCAGCATAGATCCCCAGCTGCTGCAGAAGCAGCCAGAAGCCCTGGGCTAAGGGCTGCTGCCCACGGTGACCATAGAGCCCCGCAGGGGCTGGAGAGAGAGCATCTCTCAACCCCCCAGCTGATGGCCGCCATGGAGGACCCAGCAATTTCGACGTTGCGGGACGCGGATCGTCTACACGGTCCCTACTTCGACGTTGAACGTCGAAGTAGGGCGCTATTCCTATCTCCTCATGAGGTTAGCGACTTCGACGTCTCGCCGCCTAACGTCGAAGTTGGTGCCGCTACTTCGAAGTAGCGTGCACGTGTAGACGCAGCTAAAGTGGAACAGGGCTACGGGGAAGGAAGAGGAATGGAGACCCTGCCTTATGAGAGGAGATTCAATGATCTTGGTATGGTTAGCCTAGCCAAACAAAAGCTGAAGGGAGATATCGCAGAGGGATGAACACCATGGAACGAGAGGAGTCATTTAAGTTAAGGGACAGTTTTGGTACAAGAGTGAAAGGGTATAATATGGCCTTTAACAACTTTAGGCTTGAAATTATATGAAGGTTTCTACACATCAGACGATTGAAGTTCTGGAATGTCTTTCCAAAGGGAGTAGTTTGTCTATGTGAGAAAACCCAACTTCCTTCAAGACTGAGATAGATAAATTTATAGAAGGAATGTTTTGACATTTTCTATATGGGCATATGGTTCATCCACAACTGTCTGTACAAATATCACCATTACTAGAGATGGAACACAAGAAAGGATGACTGAGTTTCTACAGAGAATTCTTTCACTGGTGTCTGGCACATGGGGCTCACCCACATGCTCAGTGTCCAACTAGTCACTATATTTGGGGTAGAGAAGGGATTTTTCCTAGGTTACATCGGCTGAGCCTGGGGATGGGAGGAGGAAGGTACAGTTGCTGCTTTCTGCAGCATTGGGCATGGGTCACTTGATGGTTTGAATGACAGCAAAGGAAAGATTCTTTTCTAACTTGAAATTTTTAAATTAAGATTTGAAGATTTCAGTAACTTAGCCAAAGATTGTGGGCCTATTCCAGGAATGGGTGAATGAGATTGTATGTCCTGAGATGAGCAGGTCAGACTAGATTATCACAATGATCCCCTCTGCCTCAAAGTCTATGGCTACGTCTATACGAGAGGGTTTTGTAGACAAAACCTGTGGAGTGTCTACACACAAAATATACTTTGTCAACAGCCTGTCGACAAAACTTGGCACTTCTGCTGACAGCATTCTGCATCTCCGGGATCAGGAAAATTGCCTTTTCTTTGACAGTTTCTGTTGACAAAAAAGTCGTGTAGATGCTCCAGGGGTGGGGGTGGGGCTCTCTGTCAACAGAGAGGGGTTCTGGTTCACTGGGCAGCACTGAGTTTCCCATTGGCTGCTTTTGTGTGGGGGACATGATTTATCAACAGCAGTTTTACCAGATCCCTTCCAACAGTAAAGTCTGTCAACAGATTGCTGTAGTGTAGAGGTAGCCTATGAGTCTAAATTCTGCCTTTACTGACTCAATGGCAAAAACATTTAAAAAATAAGCAAACAAACAAATAAACAAAAAAACCCATTCTCTTTGACTTCATTAGGGCCAGAATTTCAACAACTGTGTCTGCCCTTGAGTTGGGTTAAACAAATCTATTCTTTTGCTTAAACTAAAACAGTCTTTAGCTGATCGTATTAGACTTGGCATACATGATAATTTCATACTTATCCTAAAGAGAAAAATAGTCCTACAGGCCAATATATTTGTTTATTTTTAATTTTAGACATTTTTGAATGCATGGCTTTATAATCATGAGATTCGTTGCAAACAGAGAGCTGCCTTCCGCAAGAAACTATAAATAGAACAGACAATCTGGCTTATGCCTGTGCTGTTCCATTGGTCATTAAGTACAGAAGTAAAGTTAGAATGCTCAATGCTATTTCACCCTGAGGGTGAGGGGCACCTGATTTAGCTAAAACCAGGGCTCTAAAGATACAACTCCTTTACAATATGATATTTCTTTGTCACAGCTGATCACGTTGCTCTTTAAAACTAAATACAGAACTTCCAGCATATAAGATTTGAAGGAAGTTCATGGTTTTAGACCTAAGACTTGATTTAAAAGGAAAATTAAAAATGACATATGTATGGATTATGCCTAGAACAATAGGGCGCTGATAATTGATATGGCTGATTCTAGTTGTAATGTTATTATTTCTGTTGCAGTAGCACGTACATTGCAAATGTTGTCTTCCTCACTTTTTGCCTTCATCCCCTAAGGTGGAGGGGAAGGAGGAAGGAAGTAAAACATATCAAAGGGATTCCATTAATTACCATGCCAAAAATGTCAAGTATTTCAATACATCTACTATATTGTAATCATCTGTCAGGTTCACTTAGTTATCTCTATTTCACTGTTTTTGGAAAGTGACACAAGGCAATGATGTTATAGCTGCACTGAGGGGAGAAGCAGCAGTGTGTTTAGATTTGCATAAATCCCTATCTGTATTCTTAGCTTTAACTTTCCAAGTTAATGAAAGATTGGGTTCTGACAAAAGGTGCCCAAAGAGGATCATTGCCCCGGTTGGTGATCTATGGTGTAGTCATATGGTCAATATGAGGGGAAGAACATTGACATTCTCTTTATTCAACATGTCCACAAGACTGTGGTATGTGGTTGGAATCAAGGAACTAGTGTTTCCCAGTGTTAATGTAGTACGAGGCAGGGAGGATGCCTGCCTAGGTGTGGGCTCTGTCTTCTCCCCTCTGGATCTTCCTAGGCAGTGCAGTTGACTAAACCTGTAGTTGAATCCTCTTTCCAGCACCACCCAGGAAATGGTCAGGTTGTTAAAAGGGGAGGCCCAATATGACCCAAAGAAGTGGTGAAAGTATCAGGTTGAATTGAATGTTTTCCTGGTGGTCCCCCTCTCAATCAGGAGAGAGGATAAATTGTATCTCCTTCTAATGGCATCTGTTGTGCATCATTGTTATTGATGGTTTCCTGATTTTACTTATTCTACTTCATGATGTTATTTATACATGATTTTATTTATTTTACTTTGACACTGTCACATTGTAAAGTTAAATTCAAGACCAAGTGATTACATTTCAAGTCAGCTACCTCAGTTTTTCAAGAAAATGAAGAGTACAATAAATAATTCAGAAATATTCACCAGTTGTACAATAAACTAAAAAATTGGATTGTAGAGCACCTAATCCAACCAGAGCTGCAATATTATATTCCGAGGCCCTAAGCTTTGTCAAGTGTAAGAAGCCCCAGATCATAAAAAGAATGTATTCTTTTTCACAGAAAATATTGAATGTATAAAAATGAAAGCTTTAGTTCTCAGAGGAAAACAACTGAGGATATATATATTTTGTTGCACTAATAATAAGGTAAAATACCCTTTTCATATCAATACACGAAAACAATGTTTGAACAACTATATTAGGGAAATACAAAGTTTACCCAGATTACGTATAAAATAACTTTACAAATGATTATTCAAATTTAATTTTCTTTATGAAACATGGAATTGTTGGGATTTTTGTTTTGCCACACAATAAAAACACAGCAAAGTTTCCTGAAATGGATGGAGAGAAACCAACACAAATTTATGCTCTTCAAAATCTACTCAACTCACTTAAAGCTGCTCCATTTCTTATGAGTCTACAGTAGTCATCATACATACTATTTGTGAGTCCAATTATGCTATTTGGAACCTTGTATGATTTACAGCTTTCCGTAATGCTTCTCTCCAAACCAAATGTCTCTGTGAAGACATTGAAAATAAACATTTTAAATCCCTTTTCTTTCTTTCACTCCATCTCTCTCCCCCCAGCTCCCATGAAGTCTTGGAGAATGAACACCTGATCAAAATAAATTCAGCCCAGTCTGAAGCCACATTGTTTGTTGCCTGCTGCCTCCTCTAAACCGGGCCTTATTCTGTTGATAATTAACTTTCATCATGATTTTTCTAATGCTGATTGTGATGGTTCCCCCTCGTGCTTTATGAAAATAGGCTTAAGAATATAAATATGCATAGCTCACAGATGCGTCCACCTGAAATATTAAAGAAAATATTTTCTTATCTAGTTTTACAAGAAAAAATAACTATAGAAGCACATCCCAGTTTTTGTTTGACCATATTCTATCAAATGTACCAGACATTGTTACTTATTCTGTTTTCCCCTTAGAATCACAGGGCCAGAAGGGACCTCAGGCGGTCATCTAGTCCAGCTTCCCACTTCAAGCAGGATCAACCTGTGAGAACAGTTTCTCTCTATCCTCTTTAGAGCACGCCTTCAGGAAGTTGAAGGCTGCTATTAAATCACTGCCTCAGTCTTCTCTTCTGTAAACTAAATAGGCCCAAATCCCTCAGCCTTTCCTCACAGGTCATGTGCTCCAGCCCCTTAATCATTTTTCGAGTATCAGAGGGGTAGCCATGTTAGTCTGGATCTGTAACAGCAACGAAGGGTCCTGTGGCACCTTATAGACTAACAGAAAAGTTTTGAGCGTGAGCTTTTGTGAGCACAGACTCCAGCATCTGATGAAGTGAGTCTGTGCTCACGAAAGCTCATGCTCAAAACTTTTCTGTTAGTCCATAAGGTGCCACAGGACCCTTCATTTCTGTTAATCATTTTTGTTGCCCTCTGCTGAACCTACTCCAGCAAACCCACATCCTTTTTATACTGGGGGTGCCCAAAACTGTACATGTTATTCCAGATATGGCCTCAGCAGTGCCGAATAGAGGGGAACAACTACTTCTCTAGATCTGCTTGCAATGCTCCTCCTAATGCATCTTAATAAGCTGTTAGCCTTCTTGGCTACAAGGGTACAACTCATATCTAGCCTTTCATCCACAGCCCCTAGGTCCCTTTCCACTGTACTGCTGCTTAGCCTGTCAGTCCCCAGGCTATTACAATACTTGGGATTCTTCCATCTCAAGTGCAAGACTCTACACTTCTCCTTGTTGAACCACATCAGATTTCTTTTGGCCTAGTCCTCCAATTTATCCAGGTTACTCTGATCCTCTCTACCTTCCAATGACTCTACCTCTCCCTCTAGCTTAGTGGTGTCTTCAAACTTGCTGAGGGTCCAATCCAGTCCCTTATCCAGGTCATTAATAAAAATGTTGAACAACACTGGCGCCAGAACTGAGCCTTGGGGCACTCCGCTTGAAACTGACCACCATCCAGATAATGAGTCATTGACCACTACCCGTTGGGCCTGACCGTCAGGTCAGCTTTCTATCCCTCTTATAGTCCATGCAGCCAATCCATACTTCCTCAACTTAACTTATGGACAAGAATGGTGTGGGAGACTGTATCGAAAGCTTTGCTGAAGTCAAGGTATATCACATCCACTGGCTTCCCCATGTCCACAGAGCCTGTTACCTCATCATAGAAGCTAATCTTCGTCAGGGCTTGTCTATATGTACAGAGCTAGAGTGGTGCAGATTCACTGACGCATTGATGCACTAAAGTTATAGCACTTTGATGAAGATGCTACTATGCCAACAGAAGAGCTTCTTCCATCAGTGTAGTTAATCCAGCTCCCTGTGAGGCAAAATTACGATGACTGGAGGAGCTCTCCTGTCAACATAGCATAACACTTCTGTCAGAAGGAGCCGGCAGCAACCAAGGATGGGTTCAACATCTAGGGGTTCCTTTTCATCCATCTCACACAGAACCAGTTTAAGCCCCCACCCAGTAGTCTGGGAAATTCCAGCAACCCTGGGACCCTCAGAAAGGCAATGCTTCCCCACTCGCAAGCACAGAGTCTGAGTGTAGAAAAGAAACGTTTAATGAAAGAAGCAGAAAAGTCACATGGCATAAGCTCAGGAAAATACCACACCCAGAGTTCATATCCAATCATCAAGTAACTGTCCCAGCTCAAATGGATTGAGCAGTGTCCTTTGCCTCTCAAGCTCACCAGTCCAATACTGTAACCAGCCAATCCACACACCCAAACTTTCTTCATACCCCACTTACAACTTGGCCCAGTCCGTGCAAGCCCTGACACATCACCCAGATGCATTCCTTCATTGAACCTGAGGCAATGCCACCTTTGCACTGGCCCAGCATTCTGTCTGCTCCTTGCCAACTGCCCCACCAGCTGCCCGCTGGCCACTCCTGCCAGCCACCCACTGCTTCACTTACCGGCTGGCCAGCAGTTGGTCCTGCTGGCTGCCTGCTGCTTCTCCTACCAGGTGTCCATTGGTCATGCCTGCTGTTCCTCCTACTGGCCGCCCACTGCTGCCTTGTAGGTTTTTGCTGTAGGCAAAACCCTGTGATTCCAGCTCTGAGTGATTTCAAGTTGTAGTGGCAACTCAGCTCTGGGACTAACCACAGCATCTCACTATCCACCGAGGTGGATTCTCACAGAATAACTATAGGCCCCTCTTTAGGTCCACCTTTGAACAGTGGCAGTGGTGGGTGGGAGAACTAGTCAAACCAGTCTTACAACTATATAACCAAAAGGCTTCCAACCAGCTAGTTTGACCACTATGGCCCCACCCACTTTCACAATGCTTTGAGTGGGGAGAGCCCTTGGCAACCCATATCTTACACAGTAGTGATGACTGCCCTGTACCCCCACAAAACTTCAAGCATTGTTGAGACTCCACAATTCTTGCACTGGATGATAGCATAAATTGTGACGTTACAACAACACGTTGTTTATAATAGACAAAACCACATTGCTTTGCCTGCTCCCATCAGTCTTTGTTTACAAGGCATTACATATGCACACCTTTGTATTTTCATGCAAATGATGTCTGAAGGACACATTCCCCAACTCCTTCAGCAGTATTGAGCTGCTGCTGGCACATTCCTTACATCAGCATTGCCTATAGCGGGGTTAGGTCACATAGCTACAGTGCAGAGGTATGTGGCAGTTTCTTCACCACATGCTTTACAAAAATTGGGTTATGAATATAAATAAGCAGAGATGCTGTAGACAAAATACCTCATACAACCTATCAATTTTGATGTTACAATCCGCTGTATATGCATATTCTATTTTGGTGCATTTATTCCTCTTCTGTGTGACGTTAGTAGAGAGAGATATGAAATGTATATTGGCTTATCATTTAAAATGTGTTGATGAGAGACATTATCCTTACCCCTGGGGTACTAATGACTGGGTGATCAACTTAAGGATTTATTAACAGACTTGTTTGTTCTGTAAATCCAGAAGGTGGTTGGTGATAGAAAGACATGTAACCTTATCACCTGATACTGAAAGCCATTTTGAGCCAGTGTTTTTCCATGGGGAGAGGGGTGGTAGAACAAAGATTTCCAACCAACTGGAAAGTCTATTTATGCAATGGGAAGCTATCAGCTACTTGTCTTCCGTCTGCCTTGGAATCTGCCTGGCATAAAAACAGAACTATGGAAGGCTGTTGACCCAAATCAGAAAAATGAACTGTTCTGGTTTGAAGATTTTATCTGACATGAGGAGTAGCTATTTAGGACAAGAATCTACCTGTGCCTGTTTACACTTTTAGAGGTTTAAATGCTACTGCTTATGGTTAATAATCCTATCCTCTCTTATCCCCTCCCACCCTGCCATTAGGTTTTATCCATCCCTGCTTCCCCACCAGGTGCAGCATGGAAGGTCAGCTGGACCCATCTGACTCGCCTTAACCCACTCACAGTTTTTGTGGTATCAATACTTCACCACATGGGCACAACATCAGGCAAAATTGGACTTCAGATTTACATTGCTCGGATGACAAAAGAAATTCAGAAAAACAAAACCACGCTCTAATGAAAAGAATCCAGATTTCTGAAATGGAGTTTGAAATCAAATAGAACGTCAAAGAAATATGTGACACCGTTCTGAAGCAGTTGTCCATAACAGTAAAGTTTCATTAATACCATTACTGTTACAGATAAGCATGCCCCCCTGCCCCCAGAGGCACGATTTCAGATTTTGGTTAGGGGTTAACCTTGATTCCAAGGGCTACTTAGGCACTTGAAAATTCTCATTTTCTGGCAGGCTATTTGCCAGTTAGCTGACAGGAGCCCTGTATTGAACTGCTATGGGGGTGGTGGGGGAAGACCAATATTAAACCTGCTCAGTTCTAATAACATGTTCTGACATCTTCTGGCAAGTCATTTAAGGGGAATGATCAGGATTAGAAATTTAATATATATTCTTCCTTTGTTACTAATTCTGCAGAGACAGAAAGAGCTCATCAGAATTCTTGGCTTTCTTCTTAGCTTTGGGATGGGAGTAGGATCTACAGTAATACCCTGAGATATGCGCATTTGAGTTACAAGAATTCGACTTTACAAGGAGTTTCATTTAATGCCCCTACTTCAGCTCATGAGGCATTTCTTCACATTTACGAGGACCAATTTGGAGGCTGGCAGCTCTGGTAGGCAAGCACCGAGGGGATGGAGTTGGCCACGTCAGTCTTGACCAAGGGGGCGTGCAAGGGGGTGGTGGCGCCTTGCGAGAGGGCAGCGGTCTGGTGTGGGGAGGTAGACTTGTCTGAGTCCCAGCAGTATATCACACCGGGCTGCAAGACGTGGATGCTGGGTGTGCAGCCCATCCCGGCCCCGCTGCTGCCGCTCAGCCCGAGAGGCTAGAGGGCCACTGCGGCCCACCCTGCGCAGCTGTGCCTCAGATGCTGCTCGCCATCTGCAGCGCTCCCTCCCATTTAGTACCTGACTCGCCTGCTGCTGGCGGGGCCTCTCCGCCGCGCAGCCCTGCACAAGCGACGCATCACCCGTTGCCAGCCGGGGGCCCCCCATGACTGCCTCGCACCCCACGTGGCCAGCTCCTGGCACTGCTCGCTTAACCTAAGTGGCGCTCAGGCTGGGCTGCCTCCCTGTGCCCTGCCCACCCCCTTGCACCGGATTTAATGGGACTTGGTGCTGTTTTAGTATAAATGGGTATAAATTTTGGGGCTCAGGAAGGCATAAAATTTTTTTCCCATTGAAATTAATGGCAATTACATTTTCAACTTACGAGAATTCGCCCTAAGAGGGGTTTTTCAGGAACGAATTACCCTTGTAAGGCAGGGGAAGACTGTAGTGGGTTACAGCAGGTAACCCAACAGATACATTTGGCTTCTATGCAGTGCCTTTTCTGTAGTAATAAATAGGAGCCAGTACTCAGCCAGCTTCCCATCCCCACTCCCCAGCCAATCCCATGGCTGTGGCTGTCAAGGTGCACAACAAAAGCACTTGTGCTATGTGTAGCCCAAGGACCAGGGCATTTCAGCCCCAGCCCTGGGAATTACAAGTTGTGGACTACAAACTGCAGCATGTTGGGAGGACTCCCTAGTTCCTGCCAGGATGTGCACCCTGCCCCCAGCAGGGTCTCAGCAGATGTTGAGCTGAAGCAGGGCGCGGGCTGCAGGCAGAGGAGTGGGGCTGCTGAATTGTGATCCTGTTTTGTGTTTTTCTACAGGTAAGGCCAAAAAGGGCTTTTGGGCACCCAGAGGAGAGTTCCAGTGACACTGAGGGAGGACATGGACTTGGCTGTTGTGGGACTTAGTTACTCTGGGAGTTAAAATGTGTTTGCAAGGGGAGTTGCACCATAAAATGTGCACCCTGCCCCCAGCAGGGTCTGAGCGGAGACTGAGCTGAAGCAGCATGCAGGCTGCAGGCAGAGAACAGGGCTGCTGAACTGTTACCCTGTTTTGTGTTTTTCTACAGAATAAAGCCTGTTCTTGGTGGTTTGTCTGAGTGGGTCTGGTCTGAGGTTCACACATACATTAACACACAACACAGAGCACACCAAGGAGCCTCAGGCCTAGTCTCCCAAGTTACGTAAGAAATTGCAAGGCTTCCCCTATGCTGATTAACCTCACACTGGGTGAGTGAACAGGCGGGGTTACATATGTAAGAACATCAGCCTGGCCATGCTGGGTCAGATGGGTCATCAGACTGGGTCAGATGAAAGGTCCATCTAGTCCAGTATCCTATCATCTGAGCGTGATGAATGCCATGTGCTTCAGAGGGAATGAACGTAACAGTCATTCATTCCAGCACCCATGCCTAACCTTTGGGAAACAGAGGTGAGGGACGTACAGGACAATGTGTACCCCTGCGCACACTGGCTAGTTGCGGGACCTATTTTCCATGCACTTATCTCATTCTTTTAAAAACTCCTGTTGTATTTTTGGCCTTCACAACATCCTCTGGCAGAGAGTTTCACAGGTTGACTATGAAGAATTTTTTTTTTTTGTTAATCTGTCAACTATTAATTTCATCAAGTGTCTCCTGGCTCTCGTGTTACTGGAAAAAGAATAAATTACACTTCTTCCGCCCTCAAATTTTCAACACCATTCACATAGTTAAAAACCTCTTTCATATCTTCCTTTTATCTCTTTTTCAGACTGAAAAGTCCAAGTCTTTTAAATGTCTCTTCATATGGAATGTGTTTATTATGCCTAATAATTTCTGTTTCCCTTCTCTGTACCTTTTCCAAATCCAACACATCTTTTTTGAGATGGGGGTGATCAAATCTGCACCCAGTATTCAATATGTGAGCATACCAGGGATTTATATAGAAAAAATATAGGTTCTGTGTTATCATCTATCCCTTTCTTCATGAATCCCAATATTGAGTTAGGTTTTTATTTTCAATTGCCATGAGACACAAAGCAGATATTTTCAAACAACAATCCATGACTGCAAGATTTCTTTATTGATGGTGTGGCAGGGCCTCCAGCCCTGTGCCTCTTCAAAGGGCTTTCCTGCTGCCCTTAGGCCCCATGGCCCTTTCTGTATCCCCTCAGTCAGTCCCAACAGCCTAGTCAGCGTTCACAGGCCCAGTGGTCTAGTTAGGACTCCGCAGCCTAGTTGGTGTTCACTGGCCAGGTGGCCTACTCAGTTGGTGTTTGCAGGCCTCAGTGGCCTGGTCAGTTCTCCCCGTTCCTTGGGGTCACAGGGGTGGGGTAGGGGAGCTGGGCCCTCCCTTTCCACCCAGCTCCAGTCCAGGGCCCCATTGGTAGTGGATGTCTCTCCCCAAGCAGCAGCTCAGCAGGGAGCCCCAGCACAGCAATCTGAGCTCTGCAGGATACCTCCTGGTTCCCTGCCCTGGGGCCCTTCCTATCCCATTCCAGATGCAATGTGCCATCCCAGCTCTGGCTGCATCTCCTTTAGCTGCTTCTGCTGCTCCTCCAAGGGTGGCTGCTGTTGCTGCTGGGGTGGTGACGGCCCCACCTCTGGCAGGAGTTGCTCCTAAAACTCAGCACTTTTGGAGGCAGCATTCTGCCTCTCCCCCATGAGGCATAATGCTGCTGTGGACAAATTTTGTCCACAAAAAAGCTGTGTGGATGCTCGGGGGTGGGGTGGGGGAGTCGTCTCTCAACAGACAGGGCATCCAGAACAGTATGCAGCCCTTTCTGCTGTGATTCCCAGTGTCTGTTTTGTTGAGAGAGCAGCTGGTGCACTCCGGCTGCTCTGTAGACAGAGCCCAGTGCACTTCCGATTGGCTTGTGTGTGTGGCACTCTGTCAATGGAAGTTTTCTCAGGAAGTCTCTTCCGACAGTGACTTCTGTTGACAGAGTGCTGTGGTTTAACCATAGCTGGTATTATCTCATGGGCCTTAGATTACTTTAAGGACAAGCCTTTTGTCATCTTAATCACCCTGCCTCTGTTTATAAACAAACTCCCTACCCCAAAGGCTGTGCAGCTCCCAACTTCAACACCTATCACACCCAGGCTATGCTGAAGTTGAGAGTGCTTCAGTTAAGGGTGAGGTGACCCTGGTACAATATTTGGAGGGTGGCTTCCCCCTAAATGTCACCCCTGCCCGCTCTTCATCCCTTCCCCCAAGTCCCTGTCTACTTCTTTCTGTGGCTGTTCTGACCTGCCTCTTTCTGTCCCCTCCCCTGAATGTACCTGATTCCCCTCTCTTTCCACTCCCTCCAGGAGCATCCTGAGCATCACAAAATGCTTGTTCATGGTGGGCAGAAGGTCCTGGGAGGGAGGAGGAGGAGCAGATCCACAGGGCTGTAGGTAGGTGAGAGGTGAGCATCTTGGCTGCTAGGGAATGTTGAGCACCTGCTACCTGTTTTCAGTGGGTGCACCAGCCACAGAGCTGGTGGCTGTGCTCAAACCTCTATGAACACAGAGGTGGGGTGTGGAAGTAATGAGCAGAACTTAGTCCTTTGTGTCTGTAAAACCTAGTGGATATGAACACACAACTGAAGGGGAAAGTTAAACTTAGGAGACAGAACAAAGGTTACTATTGTGCAACTTCTATTACATGATGTATGGATTTTAACTGAGACTGTTTTGGTCAGTGAAATATAAAGGAAGTGCCTCACTGGCTGTCCAAGCTCATACTGCTTCACTTTATACCACATGGCAGTGCACAGCACAGACCACGTGGCTAAAAGAATGAGCTATTCACTCAGGTCTCATAATCTTGCTCTGTTTTGGCCCCCTGGGTCAACAGCTTGCAAGTGAAGCGTAGAGTGCTCTGAGGAAACAGCTTTACATTCCTCAGTGATCTAGTTTGTTATTGGAAAATTCCATATAAATCAGCAGATAAAAGAATCCAGTCAATGAGTTCAGATATCACAGTGCTAATCAAGAGCAGTTTGGCACTTTTGGACATTTCCATTCATGTTTAAGGCTTACTCAAAGCAACCTCCATCTACATTTAAGATTCACATACAAGTAATTTCTCACCTTTCCTCTTTCAGCTGTATTCTCACCTATGAATGTTGAACTTGTGATGATAAGTTCATCGTCCTCCTTCACTTAGACGGAATGAGATAAGCTATGGATTTTATTTTGAGGTATAGTTTTTAGAGGGGAGGTCAGGGAAAAAATAAAAACATATTTAGATGAAAATACATGAGATGTATTCATAAAACTCATAAGACTCCTGTAAAGAGAAGTTCTTTGTTGAAATGTGTGACCTCAGCATCTCAGAAACACAGGTTTATTTGCTGACAATACATGTGTTTGTTTCTTTTTATGCACAACCTTATTGCCCGACCCAGCAGCCATTATTTATGTTCCTCCCAAAGCAAACACACATACTATATGAAACAGTGACCATTTCGCTCCAGGACTTGCTGTAGTTTAAAATCTTTTGTACCATATTTTGTATATAATTACTCTTTGTTCCAAAACTCAGCACTGAGGCCCAGATTCACAAAGGGACTTTGTTATTTCAATGTTTAGTACTGCAGCACCTAACTTTTTGGGTGACTAGACACATAGTGGAACCTGCAATCCCAAGGGAGGCGCTCAAGATCCTCATTCAATGCACAGACAGAATCAGGCATCTACAAAATCCAGCAGGTTGAGTGTTGAACTACCTATGTAGCTAATTGAAACATTATTTAGATTTTGGCACTTTAGCACAGGTGTTACTAGCCCATTGGGGGACCTAAGCAGGATCTATTTGTGACCCTCCCCAACATAAAACAAAAAACAAAGATGGGGGTACCCATGAGATGCTTGGGGCACTAAACAAGTGCCTTGACTGCTTATGCATAGCACTTGCTCTGCACATAAGTCCAGGTCATGGGAAAGCACTTACCTGCACTTGGGATTCACAGCCATGAACTAGAGTTAGCTGCCTAAGCACTTTCCCAGAGAAAGCACCATAGGCAGTAGAGCATTCACTATGGTAAGTATTAGTTCAGTGGTGAAAGCATGCTCCCTGGTTACAGCAGACCCGTGTTCAGTTCTTCCCTGTGCACATTCTGTAGAGTTATTGGTGGCCTCAGCAAGTCCAGACGGGATGGGTCAGCAGTTTAGCAAGCACTTGGGAGTCTTCCTGTTCTCCACCCACTTTGGGATGATACAAATCCCTGTGGCTGCATGACCAGAGAAGCCCTGCTATGCTTGTGTGTGCAGGGACTGAGATTGTTACTGGTGGTAGTGAGGAATCCTCCAGCCCCACCCTCAGGTTGTTTACAGGCAAGATCCTAGCACCCTTTCCACTTATGCAAAGGTCAAGAGCAACAATAGAATGAAATATACTGGATCAAAAAGGGGGAAAAAAGCATTATAGTTATTTCCCTCCAGCAACTCCTTTTGTTATAGCATTACAAGCATTTACTACTGCCTGGTGATCATTTGGGTTCCAGTTTTGTAAAGAATTGTGCAGATGGGCTTGGATTGAGTCCTTCTCCTTCATTCCTTCTAATCCGATTGTAAAAAAAAAAAATTAAATCCAAGAGCATAATCAGAAAGTAGAAAGAATGTGATCTAAAACACAACCGCCAGCTATTTTAGGAAACTCACATTTCTAGTTGCAAAGAGAACCTTCAAAGACTGTACTGGAAATGGACTGATCCAGTACTTGCATGGAAGCAACTAACGTCCATCTGAATGGGCTGCTAGTCTGGAAAACCACTGGTGAAAACTAGAGTGATGGTCATTCTAGCAAAAATAAGCCTGTTATCATGTGTCTGTCCCAGAATCCTAAACTGTCTCCTTATAACAGGGCTGGGCAATAAATGGCCCATGGGCTGATGCGGTTTGCAACCAAGCACTTAATTTACCTGTGTGTCTACAGCTATGGCCACTCACAGATCCTCTTATCATGGACTGCTGTTCCTGGTGAATGCAAGCCGCGGAAAGTGGTGTGGACCTGGACACCATTTTCTGTAGCTCCCATTTGCCAAAAATATCAATCCGTGCCCAATGGGAGCTGCAAGCTGCCTTACTTGAGGACACCCAGGTACATAAACGATGTGTGAGGTCACCACGGGCTAAGCCTGGCAAACCCTGTCTAACCCATGGGCCGCTTATTGCTCACCCTTGATTTATACCACCAGGATGCTAAAAGAGCCATTACCCAGCTGCCAAAATCTCCAACTTCCCTCATGACAATCAACATGCAGTTCTACATTGTCAGTATAAAAGTTTAGAGTTAAACTGTAACCTGAAATATGAACAGGTCCAGGACTAACATATTTTTAGAACAGTCTTTCAGATTGCCCGTAGGTCACGAGGAAGAGATTGTGGTGAAACGGAGGATTGATTTTCTGCCATGAAATCATAGCGATACTACAGCTCTTTCACCGTATGGCTTCCATCCTGCCACTGGATTTCCCTGGGACTCCATGGCAACACTGAAGGCTGCTCATGTGTATTTGATTGGAAGATCAGAACCTATGTTTGTTTAATTTTTGAGATTAGCAGAAAGAAACTCTAAATCTTAACAATTAATTTAGAGCTTATAGCTTGTGCCCTGACAATTACCACTGTAAGTACATCACTCTAGATCAAATGTACATGTACTTATTGGGACACTTCAATACATTTTCCCACAAATTCAAAACAGGAGAACTTGGTGCCTTCCACAGTAACATATCCTGAACAACCAGGGCCCATGAGGAAAACAAAACAATCTCTTCCCCCACATATAAGTTCTGTCCCATGAGACAAAATGAAATGTGTGCATGCTAGGACAGGGAAAGGGGATTAAGATCAATAGTTAAATCTGGCAGTCCCCCCATTTCTTGGCTCACCCTCTCACAAGTTTGCACAAACTATTCAGATATGCACAAGCCAAAAAGCAAAGGAACCTAAGGGTTTCCATACCAATCAAGCCTGCGGTCTGGTTAGCATGCTCTCTAATCGCAGCCCATAGTATGGGTTTCAGATGAAGCAAACCTCAGTGAGGGCAATTATGAAATAACCTGCCCAGTAAGGCAAATTCCTCCCTTGCCCTCTCCAAACTCTGGCACTTGGTGGTTAGATGTTGAAGTGGAAAAAAAGGATGCACAGATCATTATATTAGGAAAAAAAATCAACTGGAATATTTTTAATTAGCTGATGTTATCTTACGGAGGGATTCTATAAGACATGCTTCTTTCACCCTATGAAAACTTTTACAGAATTAAGCTGCTGATTGTATATTGAAGTTATGCTCATATACAGCTTCTCGTCTTGAAGGACTTCCGCTTCCCTTATTGGAGAATAAATATTCTATTCATACCTTTCTGATGCTTTCTTCCTCTTTTCAATCTTGGTATTTTCATTGGCAATCTTTGACTCTCCTTTGGTATTTTCAGGCTGAATATGCTTTTCCAGATTTTGCTTACTATGACATTTTTTCTTCTCTCTCAGATTTCCTACTTTTCTTACGCTGACTGACATGATTGTTCAGCACTTCACAGCTGCTAGGGCTTCTAAAAATGGCAAGATTGACAATGATAAAGACTGTTTTCACAGCTCTTTTCTGTCCTGTATGTTTAAAGTAAGCAAAAGGAACAGTAACAATAGGTTTTTAGTTTGCCCCTCTACTGAAAAAAACAAACCCATACATCTTCACATAGGACTGACCTCATAGCCTACTGTCTTAAATAAATAATGCACATCAGAAAGAAATGTCATTGTCTCTAAATACACTGTCATTTTATATTAGACAAGCATGGTAGAAACAAATTTCTATAAGAAGGAAATAATTTATTAGGGGATGAGCTTTCGTGGGACAGACACACTTCTTTAGATCTGAAGAAGTGCATCTGTCCCACAAAAGCTTATCCCCTAATAAATTATGTTGTTAGTCTTTAAAGTGCTCCATGACTGCCAGTTTGTTTTGTTAGAACATGGACTAACGCAGGCTGCCTCTCTGTTACTATAAGAGGGAAAGTTTGCACTAAGAGAGGAGAAGTCACGAATCACAAAGGAGGGTGCCGTGGGGAAAGGCTGCTTCCACCTACTGCACTTTCCCCAGATCAAAGGCTATGTTTTCTCTATGACATAAATTCAAATTTAAGGCACTTAGCTTGATACTAACATGTGACTGTCTTCACTGTAAATACCATTAGCTTGATTCAGGGAGCACGAATATTGATATAATATTGTTGGTACCTGCTGGGCGTAGAGTCAAGTTCGAGTTCAAAAGTGAGGGTGGAAGGCCAGTTGAGAATACAGACTGTACACAGAAGCTGTGTAATGAACTGAGAAGCCAAATACTCTCCCCTCAGCAACTCTTTTTTCAAAAACTTTACTATCAACTCTTTCTTCATGCTATTTATTGTCTCTGTGTTATTTTCAGGAATCGGATGCAATCACAGGAGGTAGGACACTCAGTTGATGGCCAGTGAAGAATTCATCTACAGAAGACAGACATTTCTGTAAACATTTTTGCCATCTGTGTGGATGCCCTACTTTTCCTTCCTTCCAACAGGGAAAATGGACATTTGCTTACCACAGGAAGGGACTGAGGAAAATGGAATGTGGGAAGATGATCTCAAAGACCAGTGAGCATAGCCAGAATGTTACGGAGCTGAGGGAACTGTGGGATAGGTTCCCATAATTCACTCCTGAAACAGTCTATGTTTGCCAATTGAGTGCGGCAGCCATAAGTCAACTTTGGGAGGAGCATATGGGGAGGTGAGGATGGTCAAATTCAAACTTATAAATTCAAGAATTACAAAATCAATATTAATAAATTTGAATTTATCTCTTAGTGTAGAAGCAGCCTGAGGCAAAAATGCTGTCTGTCCACCTGATATAACTTCATAGCTATCCTCACCTGGACAGCCACACTTTTCCCACTCTGTTCTGGATTCCCACTCTATTCTAGAGTCATAATTGTAATGGAGAGTAATTATTTAGAATTTTAAAGGGTGTGTGTTCACTTTAACAATAACTAAAATAGAGAGATTAAAAACAGCTGGATGACTTTGCTTCCTCCCAAGCCCTCCCCGCCTCCCTCACCATCTGGAACATTTTTTGGAAAGCATATAAATTCTCCAAACAAAATCTTCTATTTGAAGAACATGATAGATGTGGCAAAGACATGCTTTTGTCTGAAGATTTTAACTCCCTCCTAAAAAAAAAGTGCTTGAATTTTAAATCTAAATCTTTCAAAGGTATACATGAAACATGAATACATCAATCTTCTTTGGGATATTATGGCATTTTGATGTTCTTTCAGAATACTGCTCTAGACAACTGTATCGATGGCTGATTCTCCTATCATACCTATTTGTGAGAAAGTATACCCAGCAAAAAAATAAAAATGAATCATAGATGGTCTTATGCTGCAATGCTTTTTCATGATGAGTAGAATTTCCTCACATGAGAAGTCTTATTCACTGAGCTTCAGATAAAGAATCTGCAGCATGACAAAAATTGAAACCCCAAGGACAGTATAAGCTCTGCTAACCATCAAAGCAAACTAGCTATAAGGTAAATTGTCTCAGAGGGGTAGTCTGTGGCTTCATAAATAACAAGCAAATTTATTAGGTCAGGAGCTTTAATGGGCAGACCCACTTCAGATCACCCACATTTTACTCACAAAAGCTCATAGATACAGTTGAGGGAAAGGTCTAGACAGACTCACCTATTCTTTATTGATTCTATGGTTTAGGCTACATCTACACTATGCGCTACGGAGGTGTTTCCAAGCTTGATTAAACATACTAATGCTCTCCCTCATCTGAGCTAGCATAGTGAAAAACAGTAACCTTAGCATGGGCAGTGAAAAGCTCTATCATGGGCCAGATGCCCTGACTACATGCCCAAGGGGTTCAGATGGGTTTGTATTCTGGGAAGCTAGCCCATGTGGTTATGGCTACAGGACTATTTTTTGCATAGCATAACACTGTCATAGATGCTACTGGGCTAACTGTAAGGCCATTAGTATTAATTTTATTTATCATAGATAGTTTCCAGGTATAAACGTGTGTTCTAACTCAAAAATATTTATTCATACAAACACATGCAATCTACCTAGTCCACAAGTATTCACATACTAAACCTACTTGTTACATATTGCAAAGACAGTATATAAACCCATACTATGATGTATATTTGGGGCTTCTGGTTTCACATGATGCATGTGATATTACACACCAAAGGAAGTGTTCAGTGTTTTTTACATTTTTATGTTATTCACTTACAGTGATGCTGCCAAGAGGATGTGAATGGGTAGTAAGCATCAAGGCATCTATAACATGTGTATGCTTATACTTCTGTTAAAAATGTGCTCTGCAGAAACACTACAACATGTATTATTTACTTTAAACATGCAATTAAACCACAGCGTACATTGTGCTCTATCCCGTAAAATAAATTCTTGACATTTCACTGAAACTTCAAAAATAAAGGGTTGAAAACTGAAAGAAAAAAAGAAAGCCAAGACATTTAGTCACAGCACAGTATTAATATACACTACTTCCTAGCTGATTGAACAACTGGAGTTTTGCGATACTAATCATGAAGAACAGAGAACACTTTTTAAAAGGTGTTTTTTTAAAATAATTTTGGTAAGACATTTTGGAAGTTATTCAGTCCCTCCCTTTTACTGAGACCCCCATGCTTTAAATACCCCTCTGGAACCCCACCCCTCCCCCCTCACTCATGCATCTGATGAAGCGGGTCTTTGCCCACAAAAGCTTATGCTCCAAAATATCTATGCTCCAAAAAGCTGTCACTGGCCTAGGATGGCATCTGGTACTTCTGGATCCTCCAGCATACATACACGTTAGGGAAAGTTCCCCATTGTAAGGTGGAAGAAGCATTTCCATGGCAGGGCAATTATAGCAGCTGTTTGAAGATGCTCAGGAGTTTGCTTGATACAGGTTGAACCTCTCTAACCTGGAAGCCTCTTGTCTTGCAACATCCATAATCTGGAATGATTTTAGTTACCAGGACAACCACTTATCATGGGCATGGACAAGTATCCCATGGTCCCATAAAATTTGTTTACAGCGCCAGTCCTGGATCTCCGTGTTCTGTGCTATTTGGTGCTAATTTACCCCCAAATGTCTTCTAAGAGCCCAATAAAGAGTGGAAGAGTTGGTAATGTTGCCAGACAATATTGACCTCCCACAGTTTGTCATTTGGCACTGGTCACATCCTCAGGGTGCTGGACTAGAGAGGTTCAACCTTTAGAATAATTGTCTCAGAAGGTGGATGGCAAGTGAAGTAGATAAATGTACCGTTAATTTGACACTATTCTCTTTCTCAATATATAAAGAGATCTGTATGTTATCACACACATTATATATGGGATAAATCCAGATTCAGCCTTAGACAGGCCCGAGGCATCAGATTTTAATATTCTGACATTTTGAGATCTAGAAAAGTTTAGAACATTGGTAGTGTTTCTTAGTGCTTCCTCTGAAATTTGCATATTCAGAGGAAGCACTAAGAATATTCTTTCTGGGCTCCTTGCACTGTGTAGTCTTCTTCACCAGTTCAAAATGGTTGTAAAACACAACTTTTCTGACAAGATAGCATTTCTCACCCCAGTTTGCATAGGTGTCAATTATTCTACATGGTGCAAAGGAGGAGCATTGCTATAGTGATTTAGGCACATGGTTTTACCAGTGCATGGATACCAAATAATGCCAATTATTTGGGGATTTTTAGCACATTTTAGGAATACTAAACATTGCTAAAAATATTTTTCCTGGAGCATGTGTGAAGTTTATGGAATGCATGGTGCTGTAGTATAAAGGATTTATGAGCACTGATCTGTGAACCTGAAGCACTCAGCCATGGCTAAGTTTTATCTATAAATACCTATACAATCTTTCCAGCCACAAAACCCTCTGTGTGTATTAAGCTATGGGTTCTATCCATTTCCTCAGTCAAGGCACTGGAAGTTTTGCTGTTAAATTCAGTGGGAGTAGAAACAGTCCTATAGCCCATCCTAAATAAGCTCAATGGAGACAAAAGTAACCATCTGTGTATTTGAAGTCTATTATAATAGTGACCATTCTAGGATTTTACAGTGTGAAATTCTGCTTGGGTACGCAGATACCCATTACTCAATTCTGAGATGATCTCTCTCCTGTCTTGATTCTGCCAGAAATTCCATGGGCAGTTTGGGTAGTCCTGTTTTCCATATTTCTGCAAATAAAATTAGAATGACTTTTTAAAATGTTTTAGATTAAGCGTATATGCCACAGACCATGATAAATCTCATGGGATGGGTTTTTGATATTTTCCTTCCATAAAATAAAACCGCTAGAAAAAAAGGGATTTTAGACAAAAAATGCATTTTTTTATCTATGGTAAGTGAGCATTATTGTTGATTTTAGCAGTCAGTGATATGATTTAAATGGTATGTTGGTAACTAATTTTCCCTGGCAGACTTGCACAGAAATAAACAAACATGCACAACCAAACCAGAAAAGGCTTAATGGTAAATATGTATCATTTATACTTTGCCAAAATGGTTTTGTGGTTTATTGCACTGCAGTATCTCAAGGAAGATTTTTTTTTCTAAGATAGAACTACAGCAAATATTTGTCTGTATGCTTACAAAAAAGGTAAACATATCTATATATAACTATCTCAGGAAAGCTTCGCAAGGAGCAGAAGTGTCCAAAGATCCTGAATGATGAGGTCATTCACATTTAGACATGAGGTTGCTGGGTTTTTTTTTTAAAGAGCTATGGAAGCCTACATAGAAAACATAAAATGAGAACAGCAAAAAAATACCCTCCCTCCAACCTCAGCATGGGGCAGCTAAGCAATTCCTAGTGGAAGCCACCTACCAAACAAAGGGGATAACTGGTCTGCTCCATGCCTCACAAATAAATTAGGGAGACAGGTTCTTTGCATCCACAGTGTATGACCATCTTGGCCCAGATCCTCAACCCCACTGGGATTTAGATACATGAACACCTTTGGGAATCTGGGCCTTTGTTATTGGGACAGTATTTACAAACTGGAGGGAGTTCAGAAATAAAGAGCAAAACTAGTAATGGAGGCTGATAAGAAAAAGTAATCGAGCTAAACCCGTGTATTTTGACAAGTATCAGAGAGGTAGCCGTGTTAGTCTGCAGCTTCGAGAACAACTAGAAGTCTTGTGGCACCTTAGAGACTAACAGATATTTTGGAGCATAAGCTGTCATGGGCAAAGACCTGCTTCATCAGAAGCATGAGTGAGGGGAGGTTCAGAGGTGTATCTAAAGAGTAGGGTCCCAGTAAGAGGGAGGGCCAGAGCTGACAAGGTCTATTCAGCAAGGTGGAAATGGCCCAGTATCAACAGCACTTATCAAAAGAGGAAAAAACAAGGTCAGAACAGACAGGGGGATGTGAGCCTTTGTCAGAGTCTAATGGGGAGATATTAGCACCCAGAGCCGAGAAACTGCCTTTGTAAGCTACGAGCTACTCCCAGTCTCTGTTTAATCCATGGTTAATGGAGTCAAATTTGCAAACAAATTGAAGCTCAGAGATTTCTCTCTCTATTTGATTTTTGAAATGTTTTTGATTCAGAACTGTCACTCTTAAATCTGCCACTGAGTGTCCAGGGAGATTGAAGTGTTCCCCCACACGCTTCTGTCCCTCTCACTGGGACCCCACTCTTTAAATACCCCTCTATTTTGACAAAGTGACTACTAAAGTAGAGACATTTAACGAAGATCTATAACTCTTGGAAGACTAAACTAAAAGAGGAGAATAAAAATTTAGCAAAATGTAAACAGGAGGAGCTAGATGGGAATCATAATACTAAACTTAGAAAAATAAAAATATATTCACAATGCCAGGGAATTTGTTGACATTTAGATCTACAATATTATGCAACAGCCTTGCATCAGGGTCAGATAACAGGCCTTGATGCCCATGTGTAATAAACCTGCTCTCCTCAAAACTTTATACAAAGGACACAAGTATATGCCAGTTGATTCCAAGACAGAAGAAGCCTCATGGCTTGGCTAATTCAAAACTAGACTGCATAAGGAGATGTAAATCATTCCGACCTACCATAACTATTATGGTGATTGTTACTGAGGTGTTATCAAGAACAACCATGCACTAGCATCAGATTGGAGCAGATGAGCTGCAAAACTGTTTTCGTCTGTGGATTCTAGAACTGCTCTCTTCTCACGCTGGAAGATTTTAACCCCTTCACTGTGCAGGGATGTATGGTGTTGGCAGAGAAGAGGAGAAGAGAAACAATCTGCATCTCTCCTGTCACAAAATTAACACTCCACCATAAAAGGAAAGCAATGGATTGACCTTTCATTATTATGAAATTAGTATTACTCCTCCAAGTACTGTTCAACATTGAATGTAAATGAGGAAGGCCATAAGGCATGGAGGAGATGTTTCCAGCCTAAAAAGGATTAAAACCAACCAAAAAGGGACATTAGCTTTGCAGTATAAAACAAGAAATATTTTTGGGACAGTTGCTCAACTTGCATGTATTTTATGCATAGATAATAAACAACATAGCACATAAAACCTTCTGAATCCTCAGCCCAGCCTATACGTTTTCTGAAAAGCAGCATTAAAGCACAGGAAATGCATTCCTAGCTTCAATACAAATATTTCCTCTGCTTTAATGTATCACCAAAATGGCTCTTTCTCAAGCTCCTATGCTGTTGTATGGGTGTGGATGTCCACAAATGTAGTATCTCAAGTACTCTCTGGAATACTGTGCCAAGAATGCAGGAACACAGCAGAACAAAACGTTATTTTAAAAGCCCAGCTTTCTCTTGAAGTATATTTTCTTAGCTTATTACACCAATCACCTTCAGCATAAATCTGTCTTCCTCCCCATCTGTTCTTCCTTTAAAAGCAACTTCCCATTGTCCTTGACTGTGGCTCCTATAAACTGTGCTCTATGAATCTTAATTGAAGACAGCAATGCATTGGTCTTCCTCTTCCCAAGAAAGTTCTTAACCCTTTGGGTCCAGTACAGTATTACATCAGTAACGGTTTACATGCTGCAATTTTTTCAGCTGCATTAGGTCTAGAGCAGCTATTTGTTAAACTTTGTACAATACAGGAGGAAGCTAGGAATCAGACATGGATGCAGGCCAGCAATAAAACATTCATAAGCAAATTAAGCCATTCAGTTGATATTCTTTCACTAGATAGCATCTGCATCACAAACACCACAATAGTTATCATAGTTCTGAATGACTGACATCTTCTAATGACTTTTACCTAGAATTATTTACCAAACTTGCAAGTGTGGGCCCAATAGCAGCAAATGTGAATATTGCTGTTATATTCAAATTCAAGTTTGACACGGAGCTTGGTTTTACACCAGTATCCCACTACAATGGTTTGGGCTGATGAGAAGAGACAGAATGAAAAGGTTGCATTAGCAAACATGATGCAGATAATCTCACATCCAATGTCCTGGAAATTACAAGAAAATAAGGACACTAGAACATGGTTTAACTAGACTGCAACTTTAACATCTGGACTCTTAATAACATCACATCCCATTCAGGTCATCCTTCCATTGTAATCTGTTCTGCCATCAGCAACTCACCCAGTTAACCTTGACCTAGTAATTGCTGAGATTCTGTCCTCCTCCACTCGTACAAGAGTGAAGCCAAAATGGATGTGGTCATGATGGAAGAAGCATCCCTCTGCCAATGCAAAATACTCATTTGTCATGGTGTGTTTTACTCACTGCTGTAAGGCAACTACCTCCAGCAAATGCCCTTTCTTTTCTTGAAATGGGCTGCTCCCCTCCTGCTCATGGAGTCACAGGTTAACTTGTTCATGACTCAGTACTCTAGCCACCTCAAACTCCGATTTCCCCTTCCAGAGACATGTTGTCTCTCTCAACAAGGAGCATTAGTGAGTCCTCACACCTATTGCCCTACATCACTGCTGCAGTGATTCATGCCATGTTTCTAGACAATACCACTCTGCAGTGGATGACAGGGAACCCAGGGCTATCTTCTAGTCTGGGTTCAAATCAAAACAACTCTTATTGTTCTTTTGCCAGACAAGTTCCTATTTTTTTCTCCAAGCTTTTCATTCTCCAGCTTTTGTTGTTAGACTCCTTTCTCATAGATCTATGAGGCAAATCCTTTCTGAGGGATTACTATTCCCTTACTTTTATTTTCCCTTACTGCACAGCAAGACTATAAACTTCCCCCCTGCTGTTGTCAGCTTTCTAGCTTCACAGAAGCTCTGCCTGTTTCCTCTCAGATGAGCTCTCTCTTAACTAGCACTCGCCACACAGCCTGCTTGTAGCTTAATTGGCTGATTAGGCTCCCTGGCGTAATTCAGCTCTTTCAGAGCTGGTGTGGTGAACACATCATATCAAACTCTCCAAAGGACACCACCCAGTGTGTGAAATTGAAGATGGCCAAGCCTATAGTTTATGCAAAGTAGTCTTCTTGGATGCTCAGGACCTCTTAGCTGACTCCTACACCCCTGCCAGTTTATTAGCAGTGAGTAGAGAGACACTTTTGTACCTACACAAGCCTGCCTAATAAGTGAGATAATTCTCTCTTTCTTTAGCCATCAATACTCCTAATCCAGCACCCAACCTGAGAAGAGGCCAAGAGACTTGTATTCCCTCTTGACTCCACCCCCTGCTGTAAAATAAAAGTTTACCTGGGTGGACCAAAACTTGTCAATCAAAAATCTGATCTGTTATCTACAATCAACTGACTCAGGTCAACAAGCACTGCTGCAAGGGGGAGTATGAGCTCAATCCCTGTCCCAACTTAATCCATGCCCTGTCATTGTGCAGTGTGGGTGCAAGCTGCAGACCTGAGTCAGAAGGCCTGGCTAGTGCAGTATGGACATATTAGCACCAGTGCATGACCCAGGTCCAACAACTGCAAATCCAGGGGCACAAAGCAGTACTGACACTCAGTCATAGGCTTGGAAAAACAAAGTCCACAAATCTGATCTCATAGACCTGGATTTTTACTATAAACTTGCCCTTACTAGCTGAGCACTATCATGAGCATCCATGGTGTTGGGTTGTGCAAATAATGTTGCCCTTATAAAAAATTCCAGGAGCTTAAATCTTGAGGGAAGATTGGAGTAGCCAGAAAGCTGCCTCATCTGAACCTGGATGCCAATGGCCACGCCTTCCCCAGGTCTACAGCAGGAGGATGGAAGAATAAGAGATTCTCGGTCTATTTCCCACTGTAGGCCTGGTTTGACATAAGTAATTGGACATGTGTGAAGCCTCAGTAGCCTGAGGAATGTGCTAAGATGGGGAACATCTGAAGATCTAGTTACAATGGATTAGATAAGCTTGGAATGTAAAGTGACCAAGCCAGTCCCAAAACATGTGGTATAATCTATTACATAAATGTATATAAAGGAAATGGTTTTCTGTGTAACTCTGGTTGTGTGGAATACCAATGCCCTATTCAGGAGTTTGATCAACTCATCATAGCTTTGCTTTTGAGAAACATAGGAACACGAGTTATGACTTTTTGGGAAGCTGAGGGGAAAAGGTTCTAGGGAACCTCAACATCAATAATCCTACTAATGTCATAAGGAGGTAGTAGCTCAAGGGACATTTCCAAGGTACATTTTTGGGCATATGCATCAGAGCACAGGTTTGTAGATCCATTATTGAGAAAGAGGCTGCAACTTAAAAAACAGACAAACAAACCAACCCCTCACCTCTCACCATACAGTGTAAACTCCCTTTGGCTTTAACATTTGGAATCATTCATCCAAATGTACCCTTTTCCAAAGCACGATTTCCATTGTCATAATAATCCCACAGGGATTTGAGCATTTTGAGGTCAGTGACAGATGAGGCTATTTCCATACTGACACTTAATTCTGTTCCTAGAGGGGAGGACCCAGTTAACCCTATCCTCAAATGGAGTGCCATCAGGATCCACAGCAAGTGAGTGCCCACTACTTTTTTAAATGCCTCTGCATTTGTATTTGTGTAAGTCTGAATATTTTTCCTCAGTGAAAGCTCAGCATAAGTGCTTGCTAAAACCAGATTTCCAGGTTGATGTCTGAGGAACCTATAAATCAGTCAGCAGAAAGGAGTGATACCATGTGAGCCAAAACCACTTTTTCTAACCTTATTTCACGATTATTGCGGTTCTACTTCATTCCCATGTGCAGTGCTGCTATCAGTTTAAGTTCCCTCAGATGGTCTCATGAAAAAGCACTGAATGTATTGTGTACATGAGAGACTAATTTGCTATATTTTGGTAAGACGAAGCGTCCCTCCAAATATCTGTTCAACAGCATGATTGCATATAGATGGTTGATGGTACAATCGCTTTCCTTACTCTGTTAATCTCCTTCCTCCTTATCTCCCCCTGGTCTGTTTTCCATATTATCTTTGTTAGGTAATAATGAAATTAGTTCTACATATTGCCCTTCAGATATTATCTCTAATGGTGGCTTTGAGCAAGTGCATCATAATTGGAGCAGTTACTCCTGTTTAATTAGGCTGTGCTGACTGTAACTTGTCTTTGGGGGAGTCACTGCATCCCTTTTCCTCCCCAAACACATGCAGAAGAAGCTGGCTCAATGACTTTATCCCCTGCACCTACATTTCCTTGCTGAGTTAGATTCAAAGGTGTCTGACCTGTAACCTCCTGCCTCCTTACTAGATTCACTGCCACTACTCAAACTGTGCATTCACCCATGGCCTGCTGCAGACCAGCCCCTAGATCCCACTGCAGGAGGATTGCTTTTCTTATTGGGCCCAGGAAATCCACCACCTCGCCTTAGTCTGGCAGCCCAGTTACAGGAATGGTAGCATCAGGACTCAGTCCTACAGATTGCTGTTAGGACCTGAAGAATCCAGGGGGGAAAAGGGAAAACTCCAACACCTGATCCGTGGGTAAAGGAGATCATAAGCCCCATCAAGGGGAAATCTTTTAGGCATTATATCTTCCATGCCACCGCAAAGTTCTCTGAGGTGGGGGTGGGGGAGGGGGGGAAAAAAAACTAAAACCTTTTGTTCCCTGTCCTCCCCTCCCGATCCAGTCACTGATTTCAGCCCTTACAGAAGCTGATAGTTTTTTCCCCCCTGCAGGCCTGGAGAAAGCCTCCCCAATTGTAAGGCTGAAGGCAGGTACTGTACATAATTCTAAAATTCCATATTATTCAGAGATCTCTGAAGTTGACAAGAAATTTAAGTTTAAGTTTAAGGAATCAACCACCATATTCTCCATTATAAAAGGGGATTAAAACTTCCTATGATAATAGAGGCTGAAGAGAACATGTATGAAAACTGGGTTCTTTCACAGCTGCATATAGCCTAATGCATGAGAGATGCATAGGAGAAGGGATTGTAAGCAGGCTGTTAGGAAAAAACAGGGGTCTAGCAATGGGTCCATGCATATATAATCCAGTACCCTTCATAAGTGCTGTTCAGAGTTGTGACATAGAATCAGAGAACACTAGAACTGGAAGGGACCTTGAGAGGTCATCGAGTCCAGTCCTTGGCTCTCATAGCAGGACCAAACACCATCTAGACATCTATCAGGGATGGTCCATCTTACCTTCTCTTAAGGCTCCACAACCTCCCTGCGTAGTTTATTCCAGTGTTTAACCACTCTGACAGTTAGGAAGTTTTTCCTAATGTCCAACCTAAACTTCCTTTGCAGCAATTTAAGCCCATTGCTCCTTGTCCTATCCTCAGAGCCCGAGGGGAACAATTTTTCTCCCTCTTCCTTGTAACTCTCTTTTAGGTACTTGAAAACCGCTATTAGGTCCCCTCTAAGTCTCTCTTTTCTAAACTAAACTAGCATAGTTCTTTCAGTCTTCCCTCATAGCTCATATTCTCTAGACCTTTAATCATTCTTGATACTCTTCTCTGGACCTTCTCCAATTTCTCCACATCTTTCTTGAAATGTGGTGCCCAGAACTGGACACAATACTTCAGTTGAGGCCTAGTGAACACTGAGTAGAGCAGAAGAATGACTTTCTGTGTCTTGCTCTCAGGATTCCTGTTAATGCACCCCAAATCATGTTTGCTTTCTTTGCAACAGCATCACACTGTTGACTCATATTTAGATTGTGGTCCATTATGACCCCTAAATCCCTTTCTGCGGTACTCTGAGTCAGTTGTTTCCCATTCTGTATGGATAAAACAGATTGTTCCTTCTTAGGTGGAGTACTTTGCATTTGTCCTTATTAAACTTCACCCTGTTTACCTCAGACCTTTTCTCCAGTTTGTCCAGATCATTTTGAATTATGATCCTAGCCTCCAAAGCAGTTGCAACCCCTCCCAGCTTGGTATCATCTGCAAACTTAATAAGCATACTCTCTGTGCCAATATTTAAATGCTCGATGAAGGTATTGAAGAGAACCAGGCCCCAAACAGACCCCTGCAGAACCCCACTTGTTATGCCCTTCCAGCATGACTGCAAACCATTAATAACTACTCTCTGAGAATGGTTATCCAGCCAGTTATGCACCCACCTTATAGTAGCCCCATCTAAGTTGTGTTTGCCTAGTTTATTGATAAGATCATGCAAGACTGTATCAAATGCCTTACTGAAGTCTAGGTATACCACATCCACTGCTTCTCCTTTATCCACAAGGCTCGTTATCTTGTCAAAGAAAGATATCATATTGGTCTAGCATGATTTGTTTTTCACAAATTCAAGCAGACTGTTACCTATCACTTCATTTTCTTCCAGATGTTTGCAGATGAATTCCTTAATTACTTGCTCCATCATCTTTTGCCACACAGAAGTTAAACTGACTGGTCTGTAGTTTCAAATGCAGAGTTCTGCACTGTGATTCAAGAATCCCAAGCATTGTTATAGGCTGGGGACTGACTGGCTAAGTAGCAGTACAGCAGAAAAGGACCTTGGGATTACAGTGGATGAGAGGTTGGATATGAATCAACAGTGTGCCCTTGTAATCAAGAAGGCTAATGGCATATTGGGGTGCATTAGAAGGAGCCTTTGTGGCAGATCTAGAGAAGTTATTATTCTCCTCCGTTTGGCACTGGTGAGGCCACATCTGGAGTATTGTGTCCAGGAGGATGGTGAAGCAATGGAATGCATTACCAAGAGAGGTGGTGGAATTCCCATCCTGAGAGGTTTTGAAATCCCGGCCTGACAAAGTCCTAGCTGGGATGATTTAGGTGGGGTTGATCCTGCTTTGGGCAGGGGCCTGGACTCGATAACCTCCTGAGGTCCCTTCCAGCCCAAAGATTCTGTGATTCCTGTGTTGTTTTTTTCCCTTTTTATAGATGGGCACTATATTTGCCCTTTTCCAGTCTTCTGGAATCTCTCCTGACATTCAGGACTTTCAAAGATGATAGGGTGACTTGAAGACATCTAATTATTCTTTTTCTTCATCCTCTAAATAAAGATGAATTATAGAAAGACTGAAGCAACAACCAGTAACTCCTGTTATAACCATTGTAAAATATCAGTATGATGACTGAAGAGGTTTTACACAAAATTATGTGCTGGACGTGTGACATCCTTAGAGGGCAAATTGCAACTTGTAGAGCACCACAAACCCTGTGATTCATGGCTAAAGGTTTAGACACCTGCTTCTGATTTTTGGTGGCATTTTCTGATGCTATACAACTCTGGTTTTAACCAATTTGAACATTTCAAAATTACATTGAAAAAGCCCAAAATGCTTCCAAAGAAGCTGTAGGAACTTTGTGTTCAGATGGAGGGAATCCAAGATGGTTTTTCAAGAAGCATCTGCAGGTGTCTGCAAAACCTTCCACAGAAATTTTCATGGGACCATTAATTCTTCCATTATTTTAAAGAAATGGCAGCATACTCTATCATTAGGCCTTGCTATATCCTTTGAGAGTATTTTAATTAACTGTTAAAGACATGGTTTCTACAAACAAACAATTTTACATAGTAATATTTATATGTTTGCAAATAGTTTGACTCTGTAGATGATTGTCTGCCTAACAGTAACCTCTGCTGGTCTCAAGGCAGCCCCATATACATTCCCTTACTTCAGTTTCCCTTCTAGGAAACTGAACTAAACTCTAACTGGATTTTTTTTTCCAAAATAGTCCTCATTAGGGTCTGATTTATTAACTTAAATTTCAAAACTAAACACAAAATCTTCCCTCCACCTGCACAGAGCCAAAGTTCTCAAGGTCTGATCACAGTCTTTCTTGCCATAGGCAGACTATTCTACCTCCTTCCAAGCTGGAACCAGTCCCCTGGTCTCAGCATCTGTCTTGCTCTGTGTTGTCCCATTACAGCCTTCTGAGCTTCCCTGTTACCAGAGCCACTTTCTCTTCTTTACAGGAAAAAGACTTATTCCCCCTGAGGTGGGGCTCACTCTGTAATCAAAGTTGGCTTAGCCCCAGGTTCTCCAATTCAAAGGCAAGCCACTCTGTTACAGCTTCTACTTCGTTGCTACAACTTGCCTACGGCATCCAGAAAAGCTTCATTTTCATAAGCTTGTGTTGTTCTTTAAAAATGACTCATAAAAATCATTTAGGCTTTAAAAAGTCAGTATTAGATATATTTTTAAACCACAGCTTTGGATAAGTTTGTGACAACATCCTCCAACAATTTATAATTTCCCTCACCTCATGCATTACATCATCCCTGGGCTATTCCTAAGGGGAATTTAAACTTTAACTAATGACCAAAGAAAGAACTTTACTCATTTTCTCCTAATCACATATTTTCGTTCACTGTCTAAATGCCAGTATTCTGCACAATAAACTTTTTTTTCCCATTCCCAGTGAAACCAGAATATTAAAACTAGAACTTGTGCGAAGCCTCTTTCTCACAATAATGAAGGGTTCAAAAAGCTCTGAAACAGACAAAGTCCTTTTCTATTATGGAAATATTTGAGATTTGGACAAGTATGTAAGGATTATGCTCGCACTTTCAGTAGCACATTTAATAGTTAGAAATTACATAATGAAAAAAAACAAAACAGAAGGCCAAATCCTAAACAGTACACTGAGGTTGTGTCTACACTATAGAATTTTGTCGACAAAATTGGGCTTTTCTCGGCAAAACTGAGGGAGTGTCTACACATAAAAGACTTTTAGTTGACAGAGTCTCAACAAAACAGAGCACTTTCCCTGACAGTGTTATCCCTCTCTGCATCGAAGAATAAAGCTTCTGTCAACAAAAGTGCAGTGTAGATACTCTGGGGCCCTTTTGTTGACAGACAGGGCTTCTGGTTCACCGGGCAGACCTCTTTGCGGAGCTACCTATCAGCCATTCTGTCGAGAGAGGGCCAGGAAGTCTGGCTGCTCTCCATCGACAGAGTGGATTGCTCTTTTGATCTGCTTTTATGTGTAGATGCCATCTCTTGACAGAAGTTTTGCAGGTAAGATTTCTGACAGTGACTTCTGACTATGTAGGGCACGGGGCAGCAACCCCATGCATGCCAAGAGTGGCATATGAACAGATTTTCATTGGCAAATGAGGCAGGAGCTCAGCCCCACCGCTCCACCCCATGCAGCTGAGAGCTTACTCAAAGCCATGCCACCTGTGGATTAACAAAAGACCATCTAATGTTACCAACCACTACCTGCATCTTAATTTATTCATTAATGAAACTGTTGTAAATAGGCCTATTAGTGACTTTAAAAAGTATCACAGGCACTTGGACCATACTTAGAAGACAAAAGGTCAAATTTCAGCACACTGCCTCAGAAAGGCTGCTGACCTTTGAACTAGATCCTTCATCAATTGCTCATTTGCTTAGTATTCTTTAATTTAAGATTCTCTCAGCTGTAAAATGATAAAAAATACATTATACATCATTTGCTGGGGGAATATTAATGTTAGGAATTAGGGCACAGGAATTAGGGCACAGAAGCTTATCTGCATTCAGAGCACACACACTAAACCACACAGCAATAAGAAAAGTGACATAAGAAGGCTAATTGGAAGGTTCTCACAAGATGCTATGCTTGTATTTCCTGCAGGCAAATAGACATGACAGATCTTTTACTGTACAGGCTCCTAGAATGAGAAGATTCCTTTGCTTCTTTCAAATTGACATAACTCATCATGGGAGCTCTGAGTACTGTAAGGATGGGTAAAACCCATCTAAATCCATACTGACTTTGCTTTTACCCTACATAGCTATTTCTGCTTCTTTTTTTCCCCCATTATTATATGCACACTTCTGTCAGCCCCTCCACCTCTCCAGTTTTTCTTTTTCCCTTTCACCTGAAATATTGCTTAAAGACATTTTTATTTTCTTGACTTGTTTTATAAGAAAATGTAACCATGGAAGCCTCTCAGTTTTTGATTGATCATAGTCTATCATATGTACCAGACATATTTACAAGCTCTGTCTTTCCTTTTGTAAGGGCTTGTCTATATGCACAGAGGTACAGTGATGCAGCTGCACTGATGAATTGATATGCTAAAGCTGCAGCACTTTAGTGAAGATGCTGCTACGCTGATGGGAGAGCTTCTTCCATCACTGTCGTTAATCCAGCTCCCTGAGAGGCAGTAACTAGGATGACTAGAGGAGCTGTTCTGTCAATATAGCATTGCCTTTACCAGGGATTAGGTCAGTGTAACTACAGTGCAGATGTATGTGATGGTTTCCCCACCACGTACTTTATAAAAATTGGGTTATGAATATAAATATGCAGAGATACTTTAGACAAAATACCTCATGTTACCTATCAATTTTAATGTTACAATCTGCTGGATTTGCATATTCTATTTTGGTGCATGCGTCATTCTTGTATGTGAAGTTAGAAATATAAAGTGTAAGTCCATTTATGGTTTTAAAATAGTGTTTCTCAACCAGTGGTACATGTACCATTGGGGGTACACCAAGGTCTTCCAGTGGGGACATCAACTCATATAGATAGTTGCCTAGTTTTCCAACAGGCTACATAAAAACACTGGTAAAGTCTAAAAGTTCATTCAGACAATGACTTTTTTCTACAGCCTCATATGCCTTATGCTGAAATGTAAGTACAATGTTTTTATTCCAATTGATTTATTCGATAATAAGTTGGTAGAAAGTCAGCAAGTTTTCAGCAGTAGTCTTCCTTGATATTTTTGCATGTTTTTGCAAGAATTTTTTTTAGTGAGGTGTAACTAGGTGCCTAACAAATCTTACTGCTAAAAAGGGTACAGTAGTCTGGAAAAGTTGAATGGCACTTGTTTCAAGACCTCAGATTACCTTAAGAATGTGTTTCTCAACTGGTGGTACGTGTAACCTTAGGGGTACATGAGAGAAGTTGGGGGTACTTACAATTTTTAAAAGGGGTATATTATAAAAGAAAAAAAAATTGAGAAACATTGGTTTTAAATGGGCTAATGGGAGCCATTATTGAACCTTAATGACTGGGTGATCAACATAATGGCTGTGTCTACACGGGCACAAATCTTCGAAACAGCCATATTTCGAAGATTACTAATGAGGCACTGAACTGAATATTCAGTGCCTCATTAGCACTAGGACGCTTCCAGCCACAGCACTTCGAAAGTATCGCTTTCGAAAGCGCGCGGCTCGGCACGGCTACCTGGGGGTCCTTTTCAAAAGGACCTTGGCACCTTTTGAAATCCCCTTATTCTGATTGGTGAGTGGGATAAGGGGATTTTGAAAGGTATGGGGTCCTTTTGAAAAGTACCCCGTGTAGCCATACCAAGCTGCACGCTTTTGAAAGCGGAGCTTTCGAAGTGCTGCGGCTGGAAGCGTCCTAATGCTAATGAGGCGCTGAATATTCAATTCAGCGCCTCATTAGTAATCTTCGAAATATGTCTATTTCAAAGATTTGTGCCCGTGTAGACACAGCCATTGACTTGTAAACAGCCTTCTTTGTCCTATAAGTCTTGAAGGCAGCTAGTGCTGGAAAGACATATGACCATACCATCTGGTAGTGAAAGCCATTTTGAATACACTAAAGCATCAAAATGCTTTTCCCTGAGAATGAGGGTGGTGGGGGAGGAGCGGGGGATGCTAAACAAAAGATTCCTGCCCTGAGAGTCTATTTTAGGAATTGAAAGCTATCAGCCCTTGGTCTTCAGCCAGCCTTGGAAACTGCCTGACACACCCTTCGCATATCCTTGATGCACCCTAAAAGACTGTCCACGCAAATCAGAGTAAAAGAACACGTCTAGTTTGAAGATTTTGTATGACAAAAGAACAGCTATTTAGAGTTAGAATCTATACATGACAAGTTTCTTAGTGGATTAGAAATAGCTATGCATTTTCTATTCATTTTTATTTAATAACTTACTTTGATCTGTTTGTTTTCACTTACAGCCGCTTACTTTTTATACTTAATAAAATACTTAGCTACTGAGACATCACCTCTTCCTTCACCCATAATCAGGACCTTTCACTATATCTACCTTACACTTGAACAATGAGTGAGGCAGACAGAACTTTCATAGGAGCTGGACTGAAACTAAGGAGCTCATTCCTGCAAAAAGAGAAGGATTTTACCACCCATGGCACTAAAGACAACCCTCTTTTGTTCAACTTAGAATGAGGTCCACAAACACATACCTACACAGAACAAAGAATGCTTTCCCTATAAGTCATGACAAAAATTATCTCTGTTATTAAATACTTGGGAATTACCCAGATACCACAGTGTTAAGAATAAGGTAAGTAAGTACTTAGACTAGTGAGATCCTGTGGAAGTATGGCAAAAAGCAATTTGTGGAGTTAGTTGAAGAAGGGAAACTGGAATGTTTGGAATCAGGGACATTCTGCATGTATACAAGCTAAGATCTGTGGTGTTTTGATTATTTTTGCTTAGAGATCTTTGGCCACATGTTCTTAGCTCCCTTCTCTGTATCTACATTTGGTCAGCATCACCTATTGTTAGGGCAAATGGATCAACAAAGTGCCCTGAACTCAATGGCACCCTCTCTTTGCTGTCATGCAAATATTTTAATCAGTTTTCTGCTCTGCTCAGGAGATTATTTCTTTCAGCTGATCTCTGAACTTAAATATCCCATCTGGAAGAGCTGAGGAGACAAGGCAGGCATCAGTGCTATGATTAGGGCTAATTGATCCAGGCTTTCTATGGTTAGAGTCTGGAGACCTATAGGTTTCTAAGCACAGAGTTTCAACTCACAGGGCTTGCCGCAGAGACATAACCTAGACTATAGTATTCCAATCCTTCCATTGCCACAGATTTGGAGTTCAGGTTCAGTAACAGTGGACAGTGATCTAGTCACCACCTTCCCCCAGGAACCTACTAGCCCAGGGCGCAATAGCCACAACCCTATCAGCCATGAATAAGGAACCACTGGAGTTACACTAGTAGCCCCTTCAAAGCATCTCCGAACTGATGGCAGGAGGCAGCCAGATCCTTATCCTAGCAAGGAAAAATAGCAGCTAGAAATAGGGACTGGCCATACCTCTCCTCTTGGTGCAGGACAAAAGGTTAGCCAAGAAAACCACCACAGTTATTTGGACACCTAATCACAAAGGTACCAGAGCAAGCTCGGACCATAGCATTTTTCTGTGTTCTTAACATTAATTCCAAATTGCAGCCTTGTCAGACTTAATTGTGATTAATTGCTGGGATTCACGTAAACAAGAATTATCATCATTAAATACTAAAAGGGGTGTTAAGTCATTTACATACGACATCCAGATTTTTGAGTCTTCAGCATTAACAGTATTTATGCATAAACACATCCTGTATGTCACGCAGGCCACATTAATTTTTTTCACCACTATCTCCCACAGAGAGAATGCAGGCCTGCTGTCAAGTAAAGCATGTTATGGTGGGTGAACAACTGAAATAATATTTAAACTCCTCCACATGTGTTAAGGATTCTATTTTAAAAGGCTGGGCTAGAGTAAAGAAGTAAGCTGCGGTATGAATTCAGTTTAATTTACACCTACGGACTTAAATATAAGGATTTCAAGTGCAAGGAAAGGAAGATAATGGACACCAATCATATGTCATGTGTATGCCTGAGCAACGAAACAGTTTCACACTAACCTGAGTTCCAAAGGACTGAGAAAGCTCTCCAAACAAAGTTTACTCTAGTTATTTTCCTTTTCTGAAATGATACACTTAGTTATATTAGCATGACTCCACTGAGTCCAATGGAGCTAGTCTGTGTTTACGCCAATGCAAGCGAGATCAGGATCAAGACTGAGAAAATATACACATACTTTTTCACATGAAATCAGAGAATTATAGGATAAGAAGGAACCTTGAAAGGTCTTCCTGTCCAGTCTCCTATCTAAACCATCCCTGACAGGTGTTTGTCTGACCTGCTCTTAAAAATCTCCAACGAGGGAGACTGCATAACTTTCCTAGGAAATTTATTTGAGTGCTTAACTGCCCTGACAGGAAGTTTTTTCCCCTATTGTCCAAACTAAACCATACTTGCTGCAATTCAAGCCCATTGCTTCTTGTCCTATTTTCAGAGGTTAAAGAGAACCATTTTCCTCCCTCCTCCTTGTAACAACTTTTTATGTACTTGAAAACTGTGATCATGTACCCCTTCGGTCTTCTCCTCTCCAGACTAAACAAATCCATTTTTTTCAGCCTTCCCTCATGTGTCAAGTTTTTTACACAGTGGGACTGACAGTCAACATGGGCCCCAGAGCAAGAAGTGTGTGGGGAGGCTGGCTTTGCACTCCTGGAATGGGAGGGGCCTTGGGCAGAAAGGGAAGGGCTGAGGGCAGAGAGCCCTCAGTGCCACCCATACTATGGTGCACCTCACCCTCCTGCAGCTCTCAGAGCCACACAGAGCACTGCTCTGGCAGCAATTCAGAGACCCCTGGGGCGCCGCCTTCTGCCATAGAAGCAGAGGCTGGGAGCTCCATGGCCCTTTGAACCTCTGGGCCCTAGTGCAATTATCCCTTAGTCCCACCCCCTGGCCACTGGTGGTCCTGCTTCTAGTCCTTTAATTATTTTTGTTGCTCTTCTCTGATCTTTTTCCAGTTTGCTCACATCATTCCTGAAACGTGGCACCCAGAACTGGAAACAGTAATCCAGCTGAGGCTTAATCAGTGTAGAACAGAGCAGAAGAATTCTAATTTCTTATGTGACATACTTCTACTAATACATTCCAGAAGTATATTTCCTTTCTTTGCAACAGTAACACACTATTGACTTATATTTAGCCTGTGATCCAATATGATCCCCAGATCTCTTTCCACAGGACTTCTTCCTAGGCCAACCAATTAGAGTCAAAGAGCCAAAATAGCTGTATGTGTGTCAATAGAGATATATAAAAATATAGAATACATGGCTCAATGTTCACCCCCTTCCCCAGAGGCAGGCACCCCAGCCCCTTACTCTAATCCAATTCCCCTCCACTTCTCCAGAGCTAGGTACCCTCAGTCCTTCCACTCTAACCCTATCGCCTCACCTTCTCCAGAGCCTGGCACTCCCCGTCACCCTAGCCCAACACTGCAATTCACTGGAGCTGCTGCTGCTGCCAGGCACTTCTCCATCCAAGCAGGGGGCATGTGCACAGAGCAGCAGTAAATGCTCCTTGCATATGGCTCCAAACAGCAGCCACACTTCTTCTCTCAAAGAGCCACATGTGGCTCAAAAGCCATGGGTTGACCACCCCATCCTAGACAGTCATTTTGCATATTGTATATGTGCAACTGGTTGTTCCTAAGTGGAGTACTTTACATGTGTCCTTACTTAAACATGATGAGATTATCTCTGATAATTTCTCGATTGTCCAGATGATTTTGAATGATAATCCTATCTTCCAAAGCAGTTGCAAACATTTCCAGCTTGGTATCATCCACAAACTTCATAAGTATGCTCTCTATGCCATTATCTAAATCACTGATGACAGTAAATTTATCCAAGATTTTTCTGAGAATATTATTTAATAAAATAAATTGAGAAATTTTTAACATAGGATTTTCCTATTTACATCTGCGTATTTTGGTCTATTAAATCATGATCTTGTAATAGAAAAACAAATTGTTACTAAATAAAAACAAGAGAAAATATCTATTACAAGGACAATGTTGTATTAAATATGTAATAAGTGAGAGATATTCTGTCATATCTTTACTTAAAACTTCATCCACTAAAGTTCATAGAAGGAATTCCTACTTTATTACCCTGGGTAATAACAAATATCTCAAAGTATACTGACTTTTCATCCTTGTAAGGATGTTTCTTGTAACCCTGATACATATGTATATCATTCCTATCCATAACTGAAGCTGATCATACAGTTTTCCAGGGTAAAATACATGTATGCAACCCTAATCACAGCCTCATACTTGCAATACTCATGCTTGTACAGTGAGAAGAGAGCTATGTCTACTTGGGTGCATATCTGCACCGGTTTTAAATGGAACATCCTTCTGATTCCACATGCACTTTTTCTGCTTATGGCAAAGCACACTTTTCCTGGTATATACATTACATAAAGAGGGACTGAATTTGGAATACAATCAGATGACTATGTTACATGCGATCACCTGGGGGGCGGGGAGGGAACCAACAACTTTGAAAAAATTTGAAATTTCATTTAAATCTTGCCCTGATGTTTAATACTGTGTTAGTATCCATATAAAATAGAGAAAATACTTTTCTTGTTATGACTTAAAACATTGACTTCAATGGTTAGCTTTAATTAAACTAACGAATGGGTTATCCTCACGTCCTGATTTTCTTTGTGTTATATTTGTTCTTGTTTCACATAAAGTATGTATGCAGAAATAGACATAAATCTAAAGCTGTTAACCTAAAATGATGCACTGTATTAGGGAAAAAAGCTATTTCTGTTGCATACAGCATAAGAGCATAAGTTAATTTCTTCATTCGTTAATGTGGAGAGAAGGATCTGAAAAATGCAGACTATTTTAAAAGTATTGAGGATAATTATTTCTTGGCACTTTAATTTTACTTAACTCTGATCGTTTGTCAGAAAGGTAATATTTTAAGTGTAAGTTAAGAAGATGTATAATGATTTTCAATCACTTACAGTTATAAGTAGGTGCCCTATATATCATATTGACAATTTAAATCTCCAAAGTATAAATATGCAAGACCTTTGCCCTGTGTAAAAGCAACTAGCTGGGTAAAACCAAGGGATTTTAAATTAAGGATGAATGTGCAATTACTTTAAGGAAGCATAAAACCAAGCTCTCCATTAGGAATATATTAGCAGCTGTAAAAAATACTGTCTGTTCATTCAATTAACTCACAACCATGCAGGCCACAGATCATTTTATTTGTCACCACTCTTATTAAGCAGATCTATATTTTGTGAAAGCTCCCTTGCCATTAGATTATTAAATCTGGCTGATTTGTTTTCTTAGAATTATAGGAATACATTCTGTACATTAGCTAATTAGGAAAGTTAAAAATCCATATCAAGATTTTATATAAATGAAGTAAGGAAGTGCTATCATCAGAACATTTTGGACTAGATGCAGCGTATTTTTAAACCTTTATTCATACAATGCTCACATTTTTAAAATAATTTGTCATTCTTATGACATTTACCAGATAAAAGATCTGGCAAAAATGGTTAAGAAACATGAACATCCTAAACCATTGTATCTTTGCTGTCAAATCATACGCAATCAAACCTCCTAATCTTCAAAAATGAACTACAAACCTTACCCCACTACCATTTCTTTTATAGACCACATTTTGATTACACATCTTATCCAAGCAGAAAAATAGTCTTCACATGTTAATTGACCTGATGGAATTTAGAAGGATTTAGATTTTAAAGCTAATTTGTAATAAGGCTTGTTTGAAAATCTGGATTTTTGGAACATACTGCATGTTTTTCCCATTAGGTCAACATTGGTAACAAAATGACCAAAGCAACAGTATCCGAATCATCATCATCATCTTACATTTCACATGCCATAATGACATATATAGAGTAATAGGTTGCTCTCTTACCTTAGCCAAAGAAGCCTGTTTCAGACTGAACGGAATAATTTTCCTTACATCTCAGTAAGCTCTTGAACAGTAATCCTGTTATGTGTCTACAGCAGTTTCTAGGGGTGGGACTTCTGTGTAGTAATGAATTCACCAGGGAATCTTCCCTTTCAAGGAATGCTAGTGCAGCCCAGGAAACCACTTTACATTTACTGTCATTAGTTTTTGGATGATTAGTTTCAGATTTAGTAAATATAAACAGATATGCAGCAGCACACAGGGACAAGTTGCCGAATATGTTTCCTGTATTCTGAAGCTGCAAATACTTTTAATAATGGGATCAGATTAAGGACTAACAAATAGTTAAAATACTGCATTTACATAATACACAGCTAATTCATGGGCAGGATGTGCATTTGACTACATGACATGTTCTCTGGCTTTGGGAGGAAGTTTGGACCCCTGGTTAGAGGATTAGCTGTCAAGTGACAAATTCTATTTCTGATGTCTCACCATTTACCTCAGGTTTTGCACCACAGTCCTTATAGGGCTTAATAGGGAGGGAAGTTTTGCAGACTTGCAGTTCTTCCTTGATCTTCTCCCACCTATACACCATTGACCCTACTTTCATTCGTTTTGTGTGTCTTAGGTGGTCCTCTCCATTTTCTTCTTGGGGGATATCTTCTTCAGCTAAAGAGATGGAGGAGCTGACTGGTATGTTTGCTTTTGCAAATAACATGATAATATTTGGTAAGGCCACTCAGAGCAGAGGGTTAAGAATACTGTCATTACAGTTATGACTTACAATTAAGAAATAAATGTACAGTTATAATATAAATCACATACTCAGAGACAATACAACCACAACATGAACATTAATTGTGACAGATCACATGTGGTAATCTTACATATTAAAAGAGCTACTAAAGGAAAATATCAAACAACTGAATTACCTAGCCCAAATGGATCACATAAGAGCAATGTTTACTGTAGATTGCTAGTAGTTCAACTAATTCTACCAGAAAAAGAAACAAGACACTCAGAGCTGGTATACACTATGTTCCAAAGCTTCATTTTAAATATTATATATTCTAAAATGATGAGCTGAATAAGGAGCAGACTCATAATGGCATCAAAGGTGATCACCCAATTCCATACCTTTTCAGTATAAATCTAATGAAGGACTCGTGACCCTCTTAATCTAATAACCTTAAGAGAAATAACTTCCCATAGTTTCTGTGCATAAGTACGGTGACATTGAAATTTGTTCCTACTTAGATCTACGATTAAAATGATTTTGAAAAATAATCAGTGAGCTAGTAACACATCAGAAAAGCAGTAAAGACCAGTTAAACTAAAAAGCTAGTATGGTGAAAAGTTCAGGAGAATTAGGGAGCTCTGGGCTATAGCAGTGAACACATGTAGAAAGGTGAGTATCTAAGGGCATGTTTACACTACAGACCTATGTTAGGTCCACTTATAGTCACCAAAGTAATTACTGCAGCGGCTAATTTCCACACGAATTTCACTGTGAGCCTAGCTCACCCCCAGGTAGGAGTGGGGAGCAGTCACCTGGGCTTCTTGCCTTACTGGGTAGAGAGCTAGACAAGCTCAGCACAACTGGGAGCAGGGGCAGCCAGGTTCTAACTGCCCATTGTCTTATATATTTAAGGACTCCATCTTGGAGCTCACAAGTTGAGAAGACAGCCAAAAGATGATGTAAGTAATGCAATGTATACACAGACACTATGTCACCATAACTACACTGACATAAGCCCTATAGTTTTCATTGAGGTGGAATTATGATGTCAGTTTTGTAAGTCACTTACGGGACAAAGGTGTAGTGTATACGCTGAAATAATTAGGTTGACGTAAACAGACCTGGTCTACACTGCAGTTAGGTAAACATGAGTCTAAGTATTTATCCAAATTTCTTATTGACTATATATTATGCTGAGTATACAGCCTCCATTAATGTTGTAACTGCATAAATGATTTAGTAATCAAATGATTTAGATAATGGCACAGAGAGTACACTTATCAAATTTGCAGATACCACCAAGTTGGGAGGGGTTGCAAGTGCTTTGTAGGATACAGTCAAAATACAAAAAGATCTGGGCAAACCAGAGAACTGGTCAGAAGCAAACAGGTTGACGTTCAATAAAGACAAATGCAAAGTACTGCACTTAAGGAGGAACAATCAGTTTCACGCTTACAAAACGGGAAGGGACTCTCTAGAAAGGAACACTGCACAAAGTGATCTAGGGGTCATAGTGGACCACTAGCTGAGTGTTAGTCAACAGTGTGGTGCTGTTGCCAAAAAACAAACATGATTCTGAGATGCATTAACATGAATGTTATGAGCAAGACACAAAAAGTCATTCTTCCATTCTACTATGCACTGATTAGGCCTCAACTGGAGTACTGTGTCCAGTTCTGGGCCCCACATTTTAGGAAGAATGTGGAGAAATTGGAAAAGGTATGAAGAAGAGCAACTAAAATGATTAAATGTCTAGAAAAGATGACCTATGAGAGAAGGTTAAAAGAACTGGGTTTGTTTAGTTTGGAAAAGAGAAGGCTGAGAGCGGACATGATAACAGCTTTTAAGTGTCTAAAAGGGTGTTACCAGGAAAAGGAAGAAAAATTATTCTCCTTAGCCTCTAAAAGTAGGATAGGAAGCAATAGGCTTAAATTGCAGCAAGGAAGGCTTAGATTGTACATTAGGAAAAAATTCCCAACTGTTAGGGTGGTTAATTACTGGAATAAATTGTCTAGGGTGGTTGTGGAATCTTCATCACTGGAGATATTTAACAACAGTTTCGGTAAATATCTAACAGAGATGATTTAGATGGAGCTTGGGCATGCCACGAAGGCCAGAGACTGGACTTGATGGCCTCTTGAGGTCTGTTCCAGTTCCAGTGTTCTATGATTCTAACTGAGTGCTTGATAATTCTTAATACACGTACCCTCACAATAGCTCTCCAAAATAGGGAAGTGCTACTATTCACACATTACAAATGGGGAAGTGAGGGACAGAAAAATTAAGCAATATATGTCAAGTCTCCTGAGCCCCGGGTTAGTGCACCACCCCCCTAATCTAAATAATCTTGCTTTCTAGAGCAATTCCAGATAATTATAAACAAATTATTTTCTGAGGTGGAGGACTGATATAAATCTGCCACAGTTATGAAAGGCATAGCTAGCATGAGAGAAGGCAAAAGGCATTTAGTATTAAGATTGCTTGATTTTAACTATTTACATTGGCTATGACTCACAACTATTCAGGGGATATAGACAGTATGGTCATTTCCTATGAGTCTATTTTCCATCACACTGTTTTGGCATGAATTCAAATGCTCAATTTTTACAGTCTCTGGACAATCTAAGAAGGCATTTTATTATATTCATCACTTGGACACCTGAGCATGTCAGTTTAGCTCAGAAACATCACCAACCTTTTTGTCATCCTGTTTCTGTATTGTATTGAAATAATTCACCTAGATAAGTATCCTCCTTTGACCCACTATCACAACTAACCAGTGACAATCAGCAAGGTGAAATGTGCTCATGTAGAAGACCAGCAAAAGGACTGTACATGGCTTATTGTAAGTTCCAGTTAAACCTTATTTTGTTAGCTTAAGTGGTAGGCAGACTATTGTTCTTTGGCATAGTTCTCATAGTGGTAAAAAAAAGATCTCACCAATAATTCTTTGACTCCATGGACTGGTCTCAGTCAAATTTGTTGAATAATTCTGAATGGCAAATATATTTGAGAAAATTGGATCCTACATGTGGACATCCTGCAAAAAGAAATTCATCAGACAAAGAATCACTGGATATGCAGCTCCAGTCTTGACAATGCAAGTTGCGTACTGAGCTTGCTGCTATCAGAGTATTTTATCCAATATATAAATTAATCATTTTTCTGATTTTCTGAAGGAGAGAGGAAAGCATATTTTTCCTGTTGTGGGGTTATTTGCCATATAAACAAACATCTTCACCTTGTTGTTCATTCTCAGCTTTATTAAGGTAAAAATTTTGTTTTGCTATTCTACTTTACAATGGATAAAATGCTATCTTCATGCAACATGTAAAGTTATCGCTCTAATTTGATTGTTTCTTTCTTCTTCTAGATATAAAACTTTGTAATCAGTTTAAGACTTTTTTTTACTTGTATGAGAAATATACATTATAGTTGGTACAGAGGATCTATAAGTCCTTTTGCATCTTGCTTAAGGTTTTTATCCTTGTAGTCAGAACAAGTACAGTAAGGTAGCTCCCAGAAGTTAATTATTCTGACCAACCATGAACTACTCTTACTTACAACCTTTTTTTATTGCTGTGTTATACAGTGACAAACTGCTTCTCTCATAGGTCTGTGTAGAGCTTGTATTAAATTACTGTCTAACTGGTTTTCATCTACTTTCCAGATTACCCTCATAGACAATAACATTACTGTCCCAGGTCATTTTTTCTCATGTAAATACATTATATGCATTCCCCGTCTTTGTTACTGTTAGAGAGATATTGAATTTGACGGTTACACTTTTCCCATTTAGCAGCAGTTAGCGACCATGTGTCCATTAGTGCCTGAAACATAGCTTTTCTTTAATTACATTAAGTTGCAGCATTTTGTAGGTAGAATGCATCCTTTGATAAAGGAAATTCGATTTAATGAAATGGTGCTTTCTACCGAATACAGATCTGGTTTACTCGTATTAGCTCTGAGGAGTTATAACCAGTAACCAGCTAAATCTGTACATCATCAAACCAATGCTTGAAAACAAACCAACCAACCAATTTCATCTATGTGCTATAGAAACACAGAGATTTTAATCTGCAAGGGAGACTGCACTAAAATAATAAGAATTGTAATTGGCACAAATATACATTTACTCATGTCAATATTATCCCCTTTCTCTGCTTTTAATTACAAGAGAAGCCCAATACGTATTTCCTAAAGACTTGCAGATAGATCCCTTTCAGTTGTCCCTGCTTCTCATCCACCCTGAAGAAGAGTTTTGCTGGAGACTACTATCTGGGCATTGTTTTCCAGTATGAGACAGCAAGTGTAAACCAAACTCAGTTACTTCAGTACATGGGAGACCATAACAGAGGATTCTTTGGAGACAGAGTGCCCCAGAGAATAAGATACAATTCCTTGAGGAGCAGAATAGGGCAGTGAGGTACATGTATTTTTTGGCCAGGCTGCAGAGAGCCAACTTTAACTGACATGGAGGTGGCTGGACCTCCCCAACTCCTTTCTAGTGATTAACACAGTCACTTGCATTAGGTTGGCGTATTCTTGACAGTCCGACAAGTGCACAGACCAACATTGTTGCAGGCTTCTGCACAATTACTACTTTGTCGTTTCCTGGGCTCCTGTAAGGGTTCCAGTCAATCTCAAGTGATGCTGTGTGGAATAGAAACATTTTCTTCACAAACTTCACAGAAAGTTGTGTACGTGAATTACAGACCTACAGTGAATGTTATCAACACTGGTTTTGAAAAATTCCACACTACTATACAAATACCACATAAAATACATTGCAGCATTCAGAACAACACTTCATTTTGGATGCTGCCAACTGCCTAACTCATCTCATGAGATTTAAGTGTGAAGACTAGCTCTACACTTTTTACTGTACACAATTTCCATAAAAGCAAATATTCTTTCCAGCACGTCTTATTATTTCCAGAGGAGAGTAGAAGCAGAGAAAAATGAAAAAAGTAAGGCATAGTCTGATCAATGGTGCATTCCTGGCCATTCATACTGTAAAAGTGCAGCAGCGGAAAACAATTGCAGAAATTTAGCTTCCCCATTACTATAAGCCTAGAGATATTTGTTACATTAAATGCTCACCATCTTACTGCATCTTCCTGGTTTTGCCAATGACTGATGCCATTAATATAGGAACAAGAACTGTTGTGAAGAAAATCAATATTTACTATAGACAAGACCAGTTTAGGTTTATATCCTGCCTTCAGTCTAAACATAAGATTTCATTTCAAATGAGTTGAGTGATTGACAAGTAGGGGCTTCAGAGGCTTCCTGCAGCAAGGGACCAGATGTCCTGCAACCTTGTTGTAGATGCTACAGTGCTCCAGACCTGCACATAAACTAATGCCGTGTAGATGAAACAATTGTTAAGTCCAAGGTTTTTATTGGTCATGCTGAACACTGATGTTGACAGGAATGCACTTTAGAATTACTTTAGTATGGCAATTATCCTCACACATTTTATTGAGGACACAATGTTTCTTCATTGGCTAAAGGAATCATTATTGAACTGCTTAGACTGAATGTGTGGGCAGAACTTCCTACCCAGGGATCAAATGTACTATTTTTGTTGCATCCCTGCTTCTTGCCAATGCAAGGCCCGGAGGGCCAGTATTCTTTTTTTATTGTGAACAAAATAATTAGATCTTTTCTTTTCTGAAAGCTTGGCACTGCAAAGAAGAAAACCCAATGCACTCAGTTTAATGAGACTTCTTTCTACAAAGCAGTTTGATCTCCTGTGCCATGAAAGGAAATTCAAAGAGACTTTCCCTGTATTTAATTAAAGGCGCAAAACAGATTAGTAGTCATTAAAATGTTAAGGACAGTCTTTTTTAAAAATATATATATATATTGCCCAGGGAAATTAGTGTCTCTTTTCCTTTGAACTGATGAGGAAAGGCTTATGATGTTAGCTCCCTATTACTCTGAGATAAATAAATTTAACAGAAATAGTGTATTATAGTAAATACTACTTTCTGATTATGAAGTAGCAGAGTAAGACTTCCCTAGTGAAAAGCGAAATGCCTTCACCCATTCATTCCCAAATCCAAAATAACTAATCTGTTGGTACAAATATTCATGTTAATTGCAAAATATAACTCCAGCCATAATGCCATTTTGAATTCTGACACAAAATGCTGTCTGTGAACAAGTTCTCACCTGTTACCGTTAAGCATCCTTCTAGCCAATAGTTGCACAAATCACAAAATGTAAAACAACATACTGTTTCTTACTTTTAAGTTGTATATTAAGTATCTATACGACCCCTATTAGCGAATCAGAGCACCTCAGTGTATTTAATATATTTAAACCTGCTGTCCCCTGAGCAGTTGGGAAGCTTTCTATTGTGCCCATTTAACAGGTGGGGGAGATGAGGCATCAAAAGACTAAATAAGTTGTCCAAGGTCACACGGGAAGCTTGTCACAGGCCAGCGAATTTAACCCTGGTCTCTCAAGCCATAGAGTAGCTCTCTAGCCAGTTGCCTATGATTCCAAATGAAGTTTGAAAATGCCAGGGACATATTACATCTAGGTACAACACATTGGCATACAAGGTCAGAGAAAGACTGAACGGATTGGTGACAGATCTCAGAGGGGTAGCCATGTTAGTCTGTATCTGCAAGAACAATGAGGAGTACTGGAGCACATAAAGACCAACGGATACCTCTGATGAAATAGGTTTCACCCACAAAAGCTTATGCCCAAATAAATCTGCTGATCTTTAAGGTGCCACAGGACTCCTCATTGTTTTTGACTATATTGGGTTCACCCTCTAAAACTGCACCTCTCCCTTATCAAAATGTAATAGATGCTTTTCCACTGTAGGACATGAATTAGGGGATGACTAGTGAAATGATTCATTAAGGTAACTCCATATTTAGCCTACTAATTTTCAGTGACTCAAGTAGCATACAGTTAAGGTTTCATTTCTATTATAACACCCTATTTTCAGTTTGTTACTTTGTCAAATTTGTAATTGACTGTTCTGAAGGTTCCCACACCAGGTGTCTGGCTCAGATTAAATATATTCAGAAATTTTCAGCAATAAAAGTTCATCCATTCCTGAAAAAAGATTGGGGAGGTGCGTGCTTGCATTATTTTGCATGTTAAAAATATACTTCCAATCACTGTACTTTGGAAAAGGGACTTGCAATTTAGCAGGGGTCTCAGCCTGGTGCCAAGGGTGTACATTCCTCTAAAAAGTATCAGAGAGGTAGCCGTGCTAGTCTGTAGCTTCGAGAACAACAAGAAGTCTTGTGGCACCTTATAGACTAACAGATATTTTGAAGCATAAGCTTTCATGGGCAAAGACCCGCTTCATTAGATGCAGGTCTTTGCTTTTCACTAGGGAAGTCTTACAGGTCTGATGAAGTGTGTCTTTGCCCACGAAAACTTATGCTCCAAAATATCTGCTAGTCTATAAGGTGCCACAAGACTTGTTATTCCTCTAAAAACTCACTTAACTATGCCCAAATTATACACATAAAAATCAAGTCAAATATGTTCAGCAGGGTGGATGGCAGCTAAATTCCTTTACAATTCCATCTTCACTCAGCATGCTACATGGCAGGCCTGTAGGAGTTCAGCGGGACTGTGCATGGTATTCTTGCAAATGGTTGCTAGGGGGTTATTGTAGTAATAGACTGTAGTAATAGACCCTGGGCTCTCAGGGTCCCCTTTTAAACACACAGTTAGTATAGAGAAGAAATGAACCTCAATGAAATACAGAAGGGACAATCACCAGACTGTGGGGGGAGGGGAGGAGGACTGGAGAGGGACAGAGGATGTAGCCTAGGACAGAGACCCTAGGGAGGAGATTGGGAGGTGGACACAGATGAAGACTGGATGAGGAGCCAGGTGTTAAAGAGACAGAATTGGAACAACAGAGGAATCAGCCTGAATGGGAGCTGGGAGGAGTGGGAAGGAGGGAACAGGACTAGAAAATCACTTCAGCACATTCCCCATCAACCTGTGGCAGCCAAGGGACAACCAAAATTCCCCAACCCAATTTCTTTTTCTTGTCAGCAAATACACACACACTCCTCCCTCCCCCGACCACCTGAGTTAAAAACTACTTTAAAACACTACCGTTGCAGAAAGCAGCACCCAAATATTAAATAATGCCTGAATTATGGCTGACAGTATAGTGATACATTGGCCATGTGTTCAAATGCATTACCATGTAGTGTTTGATTACGTGATAATGTATCCTTTTCCCCGCAGAACCCCAGTTTCACTCAGTCCGTAGGATGGACGTGGTCTGGAAACTGATGTACCTTTTGCAATAATGGAGCAGGAAGGTCATGCCCCCCCGCCTTTAAGGAGGAGGGAGAAACCACTAAGCCAATACCACAACATATTTCTGGGGAAAATGCATGAAAAATCAGGAGCAGAACTGAGGTTAACAGATTAGAAAAACAGGGATCCAGAGGGGTCCTATCTCAAACAATGCTCACTGCTCCTCAAAGCTGTCTGGAAGTCAGCAGACATTGCCCAGAGGGGTGATTGATAAAAGAGCAGAAAGGGGCCCCACACTCACAGACCCCCCACCTTCCATTTCCATCCAGCTTTTTTTTTGGGGGGGAAGAATGTTGTGATTGGACTCCTGTCTCTTTTGGTCCAGAAATAGGAAGATGTGTAGCAAGTGTGGCATGGAACGACAGAGTCTGGTTTCACGATAAAGGAAGTTGAATGTCATGGTGGAGAACTGGATTCTGTTTGGTGCTGGGCAAGAAACTTAAACATTTGTCTGGGTGATCCCTACACGCGTGTTTTTCATTTGCTGGGCACCCAGCTTGAGATGTTGGGATCTGATTTGCAGAGCACTCACCTCGGCTATTGAATTCAAGAGGACCTGTGCTTTGCAAATGTAAAGTACAAGCAGACGCACATAGCTGTTCTTCCCAAATACTGCCTGTCCTGTGAATTGAATGAGGAAGGGGTTCCGTGGAAAAATGGTATGTATTTATTCATGTCATTACAGTTTCTATTAGTGCACATTCACAAATGGCAGAGTCTACCTGAATTGAAGCATTACCTAATTTTTGAGTGCCTGACTTGACACACAACAAATTAGGTGAAGAAAGTTCAGCGTGAAATTTTACATAAAATGACTCACGTTTTCAAATTACCTTCTTCCGTCTGCAGGAGAAGTGGAGTCTTGCTGGGTATGTTGGATCTGCGCATAGTTGTCCATATTAAGAGTTTTTTTTTTTTAATTTTCAGGAATCCTCGACATGGATTTCAGAAATCAGTCCAGTGCAACTAGAGGCCTGCGACTAATATGATATTTTGGAAAAGTCAGTGACAAATCTTCCAACTGAGCAATTGTTATATATTTTCAAGGTAATCTTGTTTTTTAAAAAAAGGCCCATTGAAATGACAGTTGTGCTAGGCTCCCATAACCAGGGGGGCACATAATCTGTGGCTTTGCAGAACCTCCTTGTAGAGTCAGGGTAACCAGCCAACTATTTTGAAAGTGTGGAGATAAAATAGGTTGAATCAGCCATGTGGAGGTGGAATGCAGAAAAGCAAAGAGAGAAAAAAAAAACACGATCCACTTTCTTTACACACATATTGTAAAGAAATTCTTTCAGAACAGTTGCACTGTTACAAGCAGAATGAGTTAACAGAATCAGAACAAAAAATCTTCATTTTTTTTAAAGCAACACATTGACTTCTTTCTTTCATCTCTCATGAAGAGTTGAGCATGTCACTCCCTCTTTGACAGTGGTAGATTTACTTCAAGCCATTATAATCCTTGCTGAGCTTCTTGTCTTATGGGTGTTATCTCAGTGCTTTTCTACTGATAGTCTTACTGACATAACTGACTTCTTCCCTCCCACTTTCTGCTAACATAAAAGGAGAATGGAAGCCTTAGTTGCATGAACTGCCACCCTCAACCTCACGGCCTCTCTGCTGAGAGCTCATCCTTATCAGGAGAATACCCATTATTACACTGGCCACTCATTTCAAGCAGGTCAGCAGGTAGTCCCTTGGCCCCCTCCCGCTTGGTTTGCCAGACATTGAGTTTTTGACCTGAATGCCAGGTCAAAAAGGGACCCTGATTGTTCCAGTCAGTATTACCGACTGGGCTGCTAAAAGGCCTGGCAAGCATGGCTCCTGGGCAAGATGCCCAGGCAACTCCATGCATTGCAAACACCCCACGTACCTTCTCTGAATTCCCATTGGCCATGAATCATGGCTAATGGAAGCTGTGATATCAGTGCTTGGGGGTGAGATCAGTGCACAAAGCCTCCTGATGCCCTCACCTGGGATTTGGACCTTCTAGCAGCTTCCAAGGGGCAGCACAAAACCAAGACAAGCAGGGATCCTGCATTAGCTACCTGACCACTAACTAGAAGCCACCTGATTTAGACACACACTTTAACCCTGCGTCCCAACGTTATATCCCAGCCCTGAGCCCTCCCCAACCTGGAGTCTGAGTCCCTTTCTATGCTTCAAACCCCTCATCCCCAGGCCCCACCTCAGAACCCACACCCCAATCTCCTGCCTCCACTCAAATTTCCCTTCCACATTGTGATCCTCTAGGGCCTAACCCCAGCCTGGAGCCCCTGCACCCCAATTCTCTCATTTTGGCACTACTCTGGAACCTGCACCCCCCCCCAAGTTAGCGCCTTCAGCCCCAGTCCAGTGCAAGTGAGTGAGGGTGTGGGAAAGCAAACACGGAGGGAGGGACAATGTAATGAACCAGGTGCAGAGCCTTAGAAAAGGGTGGGACTAGGATGTTTGGTTTTGTGAAATTAGAAAGTTGCCAACTCCATCTCCAGGAGGAATCAGCAGATAAGCCATCTGCAGTCAGCCATTCCAAGGTCTCAGCTCCAACTCAGAAATCAACAGTCAATTCCTTGTTACTGCTCTCCAGCTTGGTGACATGAAATGGAAAACTCTGTCGCTATTTAGCTCTCTGACAAAATCCTCTTACTTCACTTGTTCTGCCTGAGCTCCAGAGCTCCCCACCCTCTTAAGTGGCCAAATTGAGATCATCTGATCTGGTGTAGGAGGGGAGGCTGCTCCTTCTTTAGTTAAAAGGAGCCAGCCACCCTGTGACAGTCTAGAAAATCCACCTAACACTGTTATACTAAAGCAGCTCAATCGATTTAGTTTATCCAAGAGGTGTCTTGATCACAGTCCTGCACCTACTGAGAAGAAAAAGATTTCTGACTATAGAGAGCTCTTTGAATTTGCAGACGAAAGATCTAATCATTTGAATTTGAAGCTAGACAAATTCAGAATAGAATTTCTGGAAATAATTAACAAAAGCAATGTTATAATGTTATCGATGTTTTTTGTGTAGTTTGCATTAGATTGTATAAAAAAACAGCTCTTATTGGCCCACTTGGTTAGGTTTTTTAACTTATTTTTCGGATGTAAATATAATTTTAGATTAATCTATACATGTTTTAAATCCCCTTTTATGGGCTTAAAACACGTGGGATTTGATATTAAATCATACTGAACAAATATTTGCAAAGTTCTGGTTGGGAAGAGTATTCACAATTCCCAAGGCTCATTGTGCATTACTTTCCATGTGTAGGTCCAAGAGTTAAATTCTACTGTTTAGCAGGAAACTTTTCTTCGTTTTTCATAGATATACAACCTTGTGAAGAGAATTTTTTTTTTTTTCCTTCAAGCAGTTTGGGGTGTGTGTGGTAATTTAAAATGATTTTCACAGCATATAGTAAGAGAGGCAGTATTTTAAACCAGTGGTACTCAGACTTTCTGGCCTGCCACTCAGCTGACTCAACACAAACCTTTACATGGACCACTAGCCAGTCACCCATTATGACAAAATGCATCTGCTTACTGCTAAATATCTTAAATACTAAATTATTCATATTAGGCTACTGGAGCATACAAATGTAAATACACAATTAAGACACAAGGGTGCACATATTTAGCTCTCATTGCTTCTATCCTGTTAGTTTACCAAACTTTATTTAAAACAATGTAAAATACTAAGTTATGTTTAAAACAAAAGGTTTCAACATTGTCTTTATTTATGGCAGGTATGGGGAACCCTTTTGAGTTTGGGATCACTGATGCACAGAAAAATCAGTGGGGGGGGCACACAAAGATGAGAAGAAGGAAAAAAACCACACCCACCAAACAAACAAAAAAACCCCCACTAATCCTTACTGAGGTAGCCTCCAACTGAGATACCTCACTCCCCTCATGATACAGGCCCATGGAGGGGGTGGGAGGACCAAGGTTCAGGGCTTCTCACAGGTCCAATTTATTATTCTGGGGTCCCAGGATTAGTACATTTTAAGCTATGGATGTGGGTTAAACTCAGGGCTTAAGTGTAGGTTGTGGGACAGGGATGGGGGTTCCAGGTGTGGGTGGGAGGTAGGGATCTGGGCAGGAAGTAGGGTGCCAGAAGGAACGGGGTGTGTGGGCTCTGGCAGGGAGGGAAGGTGCAGGAGCAGGCTGGAGGTGGAGAATAGGGTTGGGGTCTGGCCAGGAGGGAGGGTGCAGGAGTAGGTCAGGGGTGGGGGGTCTGGACAAGAGGAAGGGATGGGATGGGGGGTGAGGTTCTAGCCACAAGAGGGACAGGGCAATGGGGTCTGGGAAGGCCGGAGATGGGGAGGCACTTATCTGGCTTCACACTTCCCACTACTGCCAGGAACTGCTCCCACTGGCCACCCAATGGAGCTGCAGGGAAAGCCTCTCAGGAGGGGTTTCTAGCACTGCAGGGAGCTGAGCAGAGCAGCAGGGGGTGCGGAGGGCTATTTGCCACAGCTTTGCCCTTTCTGCTTGAGGCCACGTCCCCTTCAGGAGCCCTGAACCAGCTCCTCACAGCTTGCCAATTCTGGCAGCCCCCCAGGGTGTGATCCTACCACAACTGAAACCAGTAAAGAGTCTGAAGCGGGTGTACAAATCCTTGATTCAGCCAGGTATGTAAGCACATATCGAAGTGTAAACAGGCATGTAATCTTGTTGCTTTTGATGGGGCTAGTTACATATTTAATATAGGCATTTACTTACAGAACTGTGACCTAAGAGAGGCAGCTGTTGGCAGGGTGCTCTTCATACAGCTAGGCAACTTTTGGAATGCAGTCTCCAAAACTTTGGCTGGAAATGGCTTTATCTGTTCCAGGGCGCTCTGCAAAGTCCACCCATTTAAGCAGGCATTTAAGGGGGTCTGAGAGCTGTTACTGAGGAGGTTTAGAGTTTCTTTGGGGGGAGGGTGTCTGCATACTGCCAGATGCTGGGGTGCAATCCAGAATGGTGAGAGATTGTGTCTCTTCCAGCCCCACAAGCTTGTGGGCCTCATTATGATTTACTTTTGTAGTTCCCAGGCTTCGCAGCTCACAAAAAAGCAGACAGGTTATGCTTTGAGTGTCTCTGTGTTAGGAAACCCTGGTTCTGCAGCTCTGACCACCACAGCCTGTCTGCAGTCTTACAGCTCCAGTTTGGCTTTCACTATTAACAGAATATACCATACACAACAGTCATTTTGTCCTTTGTGGCTAACAAGGTACTGAAAATCTGGAGATAGCAATTTCATATATGGCATATAATTTTTTGCCTTGGGACTAACATGTCTGTGTAATTATTTTCCTGGGAGTGCATATGAGATGCCTTAGGGAATCGTTAATTTTACATATGGGAAGAAAACTTACCAAAACAAAACAAAAAGGAACCCAGCTAGCAGGTAGCTTGGCAGGAACATAAATTGCCTTCAAGTACAGTAGATTGGAAAGCTGCCATGATATGCTCACTTATAACCTAGGCAAATATCAGGCATAGCACAGAAATTATTATTTTGTGACTGTGAGAAAAACAAACCAGAGTATAGGCCAAATATGTCTCCAGTGAAGAAAAAGAAAGATTTTAGGGTACATAAAGGAGGGGGAAAAAAAACGGTCTTGGGCAGAAGACATGAGGGACCACAAAACTGGACAAAATTCTACACTGATCTATATCCTGACTTAACCTTCACATCAGTACAGTTGTACTGGGTGAGTGGCAGTGAAACTTTTGTTTCATTGTGTGTACCAAAAAATTTGGAGCACATATCAAAGTAGCAATTACAGGTATAACTGGAGTTAATGCTAACTGTGTGTTTTCAAATGTGCAAAAGTATAATGCATACCTGTTTAAAGGGAACAAGTGTATTTTGAAGAAAGTTGTTGAAGAGTGTGACTAACAGCATGAAGTAAAAGTAAAGATTAAATCTGTATAAAAAAAGTTATTTTGGTGAATTTCTAAGACAGTGGAGAAGAGAAACTTGGTTGTACAGTATATTTGTGCCATAAGTGAAAAGTAGATGTCATACAAAGTAATCTGGCAGCAGCTATTAAATGTCTTCTTTATTTCATATTAAGGTCAAAAGGAAAAATCCATTTATTACAAGACTTATTTTAAGTAATGATCACAGCTGAAGAAAGCAATTAGAGAAAGAGGGAGGATGTTGGAGAGGTTTCCAGGTTCAATATTTACAAAAAGAAAAAAAAATCCTAGAAATAACAGAACTATCTCTTTGTTTAGTTCATGTAAATCTTACTTTGCCACTTTATTTTAAATGTTTATAGCTACAGTAGTAGTTAATGGTTCATTTATACAAAATATTGCTTATGCAAAGGAATACTTTGAAAGAGCCAGTGTAATAAGTAATAGAAATACATGGATAATTAGTATTCACAAGTTTGCTTTTGCCTGCCCATAATAAGTTCAGTCCCTAGGCTAAGTACACTAACTTATATGATGTATGGGTGCTTTTGAAAATTGCAGTAGATGCCTATCGGCATCTTTAAACAACTACATACTTTAAAAATCTGGTCCTAAATCTTTGCATAAAATCAGTTTCTCATGATTTAAATAGCAGCAATGGTATTTCCTTTCTTCTATGCTTTCTTTGCCATGTCTATTTAAATTGCATCTATTTAAATTGCATGCTCTCTGGGGGGAGAAGATCCTCTGCGTGCCATACAGCACTTAGCATAATGGAGCCATGGTCGTTACTGCAATACAAATAAATCACAATTAATAGAAACATGTAAAACAAAACCCATCTTTGTCTGCATAGCAAAAGATTGACTGTCACTGCTGTTAGGAAAGTTTGCAGTGAAACAGTTTTCCATGCAAAAATCAACATGGGTCACGGGATCATGTTGCTGTCTGAGCTGTTATATTAAAACACAAACCAAAACATCATGTGTTGCTGTGAAACTATGGGGAAGGAGCATTTCAGTTTTTCATTTCAAAAAGGTTTGTTTTGAAATTAAACTTCAAGTCAAAATGGGATGAAATACTTGAATCATATCAAACACAAACCACTTGGTTTGACCACAAATCATTTTTTTTTTTTAAACTCAATTTCACTAGTAATTTAACTTTTTTTTGGCCATGCTATGGAGTGGCCGGTTCCCATCCAGTTCTAATAATAAGGTGGGATTTAACTGCCCACGAGATCTCTGTGTGGAAGGAATCCTCCCCATGCCAATCTCACTCTTCCACACAGCACACCTCCCAGGCTATCAAGGAGGCCTGCAAGAGGTGCTCTCAAGCAATAGATAGGCTAGGGGGAGAATGTCAGTGGAACACTAGCCATTTCTTCCACTTGCCCCAAGGAAATGTAATTCAGCTAGAAATTGTATTACCTTTCCGTCAAGCTCATGCCTCAGTGAGGCACTCTCGTAGAAGGGTACAATGGGAGCCCTGGCAGTCTGAGCTGTGATTCCAGGAGTTGCTCAATTAGGTTGCTCGTTAAGGCTTCTGAGCCAGAAGGTCTCTGTGCGGATAGCTTTGGACACTTTCAGATTCTATTGGATTTTCAGAGTTTAATGGCCAGACTCGCAGCATGCTTCACAGACGGCAGACTGCACTCCCCAAAGTAACGCAGGAAAGAATCATGAGGATTTAACTCTCTCTAGTGGATGTTGCCCAGGACAAGAAGCCATCAGGCCTGAAATCTGGAATTTTCTTGAAGCTGAGAAACAACCGAAGTTGAGAAATAAATAAAATGAATAGAAAGTCTATCACAGCAAGAAGGTAACCTCTGAGCATAGGATTGAGGTATTCAGATGCGGCTGTCAGTTTTCTCATTGTTGTAAATTTAATGAGTCAGTAATGCCAATATAAGTGCAAGGGTTTCATTTTAGGACGATTACAGTTCTGCTTTTGTTTCACATTTCACACCCCTTCATAGGGAAATTGGACTAGGAATGTAAATCCCAATTCTCCTTCCACTCACAAGTTTTATTCCTGTGAAGTTACCAGGGCCATCTTGAGGGGGATCTGGGCCCCAGGCAACCCCACCTCCTGCACCACAAGCCCCACCTCTTCCTCCACTCTGCCCTCACCTTGGCCCCTACCCTGAACAGGCTGGCCTGGGATTATCTGGGGTAGGGGATGGGTTGTGGACAGCATCAGCTACAGGAGGTCACCTCCCTGTCAGCCTCCCTCTTCCTTCCCCACACTCAGCACTCCACTGCGCCCTCCGTTGCGCTGAGCCCTTCTTCCCTATGGGCAGCTGGAGGCCCCCCAGCCACCCATGGAGAAGCAGGACATACCAGAGGACCTCATGCTGAGTGCTGGGGTAGGGGAAGGCCAGGGGGAGGCAACCACCTGCATGTGCCACTGCAGCTGCTGCTTACCCGCTGCCCCAGGTAATCCTCAGCCTCCCTTCCATGAGAGGCACGGGGCAGCTACACCAGAACCCCCAAACGATGGGGCCCAGGGCAGCCTCCCCATATGGTCCTATGGACAGGACCTCTCTGGGAGTTTCTTCTGATTAAAATAGTATAATCAGAGAACAGGCCAAATTTTCTCTAAGTCTAACCGTAGAATTTTATAGCAGAATCCTTAAACAATCACCAGGTGTGAAAACCACAGAGTACGGAGAGCAAGGGATACAGGGCAGAGAGAATCAAGGGAAAAAAGCAAGAAAATGTGCAGAAAAGTAATGTAAATGTTTGTATTTAGAATATAGAGTTTAGAATAAGTTTAATTCAGCATGTTTTGTCCTGCATTCAGGTCCTGTTTGATTTTTCTGATTATGAGTTACTCAGAGGTTTATTCTGTGTACATAATCTGAACTTTGTCCATTCAGATGCTTTTTATTTTGTTTTGCCCTTCTATTTAAGGATGCATATTCCCAATTTATTATATGTGTGGCCCATTCCCCAAGGGAGGCATTGCTGCCAGATGGCATTTGCATGCACTTTTCATGCCTCAGTTTCAATAATTTTTCACAATATTTTGAAAGTTAAACAAAGTTTAACGTGTAACACAACTCACTATATAGTGCTTCTAGTCTCTTAGTTAATGTAAGGAGAAGCATGAAGCTTCACCCAGGTCCTGTTCATTTTTTTTTTAAATAAAAACTGTTAAAAGAAAGGATGGCATAGTTACAGTTTGGGGATTGGTATGTGGGAAGGTGCCACAGTTATTCAGAATAACAATCTTAGCTCTCTTGTTCTGTCCCTTAGTCCCAGTCCTGATTTGAAAGCACCTCTGTTAGGCTATATCTAGATTAAAACAATCCATCAACAGAAGTTTTTGTCGAAAGATATCATTAGACAAAACGTCTGCCAATAGATTGAGGCCAGACAGCAAAGCGGATCGCTCTTTTGACGTACTCTGTCCACAAAAACAATAAGAAGTCCTGTGACACCTTATAGACTAACAGATATTTTGGAGCATAAGCTTTTGTGGGCAAAGATCCACTTCATCAGCAGGTCTTTGCCCAAAAAAGCTTATGCTCCAAAAATCTGCTAGTCTATAAGGTGCACAGGACTTTTTGTTATTTTTGAAGATACAGACTAACTCGGCTACCCCTCTGATATCTATCAACAGAGATCAAACGAACTGCCCATCTGCACTCTCGACAGAATGGCCATCCTGAACACCATCAGACAGAGATGTGCTTTTAAAGGGCCCCTCCTCCAGTTGTCTGCTCCCTGCCCACGCTGAGGTCTGCCTGCCTCCACAAGAGACAGCACAGCTGCTAGAGCAGGGCTTTGATGTTTGCTAAGAGAGACTGTGCTTTTCAGTGGCGGCATTGAAGCAGGGTGTGAGTTGGTCCTATGCACATGACCACCACTCCTGGTCATCTCACAGCCACTGCTCTAGGAGGTCCAGGAGCTTCCACAGGGTGGCACTGTGGTCCCTCTGGAGGTCCTTGTGCATGCAGCGGTGGCCCCTCTGGTTGTGGACCCACCCTCTTGATGGAGTGGGGCTGGCTCACCTTGGTGGTGGTTTGGGGCGGCCTCATTCCTGTGGTAGGGTGGGACTGGCTCACCCTGGCAGTGTTGTGGGGGTGTCTCAGCCCTCACTCAGCGTGGGCCCAGCTGTACAAAAGACCAGGAGGAGAGATGATGAGTTATTCACGCAACACATCCCCTGATGCTCTGCCTTCCACTATGAACAGCAACTAGCACCCCATAGGCCACAGGACAGGAATGTCCTGGGGGCAAAGGCATGGGACCTTTCACATGGGGACTACATGGTGCCTCTGGAACCAGTTGGACCAACTCGATGGGCTAGCAGCCAAAAGGGGTGTCCAGCCACAGAGGGTTTCCTGCAAGGGTGGTAGGTGAGCTGGGAGCAGCCCGGCCGTCCCTGGTACCTCCCCATACCTCTGCAGCTTGCAACACTCTCCACAGGAGTGGGTGCTGCATATTGCCTATGGGCATGCCCACATGCTGGGAGCCACACTCCTGAGTGTATCTGGCATCAGGCCGTCACCCTGGTGGCCAGCCCGCTTCCAACTGTGGCAGGTGCTGGCAGGGGGCCCCTGGGATCTGGGGCTTGTCCAGCCTCCATGAGGCTAGCAGGCAGGCTGGCCCCTGTGCTCAGGGGCTGCCAGATGGGTCCAGGTGGCACGCACATTGTTTCACGTGCCAGAACTGCAACACGTGGTCCCGCCTGAGGTGACCAGGTGACACTCGCAGCACATCCCATCAGCACTCACCTCCCATGCCCTGCGGTGTGTGACAAGGAGGCTACTTACCAGAGGGACCCTCACCCAGCTCTGATGATGCCTTGGAGGTGGCCTGGCTGGCAGGGAGTGACTCCAGGACAATTACGAAGGTGCTTCTGATTCCGTGGCCACCTCTGGCTCTTTCAGGTGTTGGGTCTTGAGGTGCTGTTCATCCTCCTCTTCCAGGGGTTCTGGCGGTGGGGAGGGAGTGCCTGTGCCATGTGGATGGTGGAGATCAGAGGTGATCTGGTGTGGCTCCTGGAAATAGTGACAAGTGGTGGGTTCTTCCCCAGAACTTTGGACAGCATCGCAGGCAGGCATAGCCCTGTAAAAGTTCTTTTAACTTCACCCATTCTTGCTCCATGCTGTGGGTGGAGTGGCCCCATTCTGCAAGTGTGGTGGTCACTGAGGCAGAGGGATTCTGCTGCTTGGCCTTGGGGATGAGGAGGGTGTCCTCCTCACCCCACTGGTCCAGGAGGGCCTGGACCTTGGCCCCCATCCAAGAAGGGGCCCACTGCTTTGTGGTCTGGGGTATCTCCTGGGACTGCTCTAGCTGGTCCCTCAAGGGCTGATGGGGGTCTCGAGGTGCCTGTCTCTCTGTCATGTGGGGATGCTCAGTCTCAGGGAGTGGCTGCAAGGACATGGGGGGATTGCAGTCTATAGCGCTGATGTTTCCACACTCTCAGCTTCCTGCCACAGGGTTTCCTGGGCTCTCTGTGGCTTTAAGAATGGCTGAAGAAAGGCACCACCGATTGTAGATTGCTGTGGACAGGGTATCCCCCAGGTCACCTGCATGGTGTGCTGGAGGCCTTTCCTGTCGACTGAATGGCCCCCCAGAATGTCCAGACTGGCTTTCTGTTGACAAAGAAGTTATGATCGTGGGGAACAGGAAAAGACCGTTGACAAAAGTGCTGCGTTCTGTCTATTTGCTGTCAACAGAACACCTTGAGAACTCTTTAGTGTAGACGTAGCCTTAGAATAGGAGGGTGGAACATTGTATCATACTGAAGTCTTCCTTGAGCACGAACAGCCAACGGTTGTGGTCCTAAAAATAAAAATATAACAACGCTTGTGATTTTTTTTTAAACTCAAGTTTTGCTATATAACCTGAAAAGAATTTGAACTATCTAAAGCTGTAGATAAGTGTGTAAGAACTATTTCATTGTATTAGTTGCTTCACTTAGCACATCTTAGAACTTGTGTTCCTTGTCAATAAACATTTTTTGTGTACAATTGTAAGGTAATTCTAGCTGCCTCCAATTATTCAGCAGTACCGCAAATTTTAAAGTTGAAGAGAAAAGGAGCTTGCTTTAGATCAGAAGGAAGTACTGTTGTGGTGATTTCCCAGAGTATTCAGCTGCTTGAATCTGTTTGTTTATCGTTAGTTTATGTCTTGTTGCCATGTGCACCCTCCCCTCCATTCCTATTAGGTCACATTTTCGGTTTTCTACAGCAATCTCCTCATTTAATGAGATGCAAAAGTAAGTAATTATTTTGACTATGAATGAAAACAGCACGTGCAATAACATTGCAGTTTACTGGGCTATAGCTATACTGAGTTCTGCCATCTTCATTTCTGCTCCTATTGCCCTTTTCTAATTGTCGTACCCCGAGGCACTGAGCCCTCATATAGGGTGAATGAAGTCCCTGCTCTATAGCCTTGAATAAAAGCCAGGTGGCCTTTGGCTCATGCAGTAGAGCACAGGGCTTTATCCCTTATGCCTGCAGGTTCAACTCCTGCTGCCAGCAACCTGGGTCTGTCAGTGTTATGTGATAAGCACTGCAAGAAGCAAATAATAGCTTTCTGCTTTGCTCACACTGCTAATGAATTTCAAGTGGATATCACCAATCTTCTGATGGAATTTTTTTTTAACATAGAACTGACATAAAAGGGGGCACGCAGAATAGTGTTATGGCATACAAGATATTGTACGCTTCAGTAGAAAGGCTCAGGCAAATGGTGGAACCCAAATATTCTACACAGAATAGTAACAGAGAGGAAGCCGTGCTAGTCTATACACTATCAAAACAAAAAGCAGTCAAGTAGCACTTTAAAGACTAGCAAAATAGTTTATTAGGTGAGCTTTCGTGGGACAGGCCCACTGCTTCAGACCATAGCCAGACCAGAACAGACTCGATATTTAAGACACAGAGAACCAAAAACAGTAAGCAAAGAGGACAAATTAGCATATTAGCATATTGTGGGGCCATGCGGGTGCCCATAGCAGTTCCACTAATCTGGAGGTATAAATTGTCCCCAAAACGGAAATGATTGTGTGAGAACAAAGTTACAGTGGTCAGACACCAGACTGGCTGTGGTGGCATCAGGGATGGTGTTCCTGATGGCCCCACAATATGCTAATATATTTGTGGCTGACCTGGAACAACAATTCCTCAGCTCTCGTCCCCTATTACCACTCCTCTACTTAAGATACATTGATGACATCTTTATGATTTGGACCCATGGTACAGAGGCTCTAGAAGAATTCCACAGAGACTTTAACAATCTGCACCCCACCATCAACTTATGCCTCGATTACAACATGCAAGAGATATATTTCCTCAACACTACAGTACTAATCAAGGATGGCGTGATCACTACCACACTGTACCGAAAACCTGCTGATCGCTATACTATCTACACCCTTCTAGTTTCCATCCTGCACACGTGACTAGATCCATTGTTTACAGTCAAGCTCTTAGGTACAATCGCATTTGCTCTGATCCAACTGACAGAGACCAAAAACTACAAGAACTTTACCAAATATTCATAAACCTGAATTACCCACCAGGAGAAGTAAAAAAACAAATCGACAGGGCCAGACGCATACCCAGAGACCAACTACTCCAAGATCGGCCCAAAAAAGCCAAGAACAGAACACCACTGGTCATCACCTACAGCCCCCAACTCAGACCACTGAAACGAATTATTAAAGACCTACAACTTATCCTTAATCAGGATGCTACACTCCAGAAGGCCCTGGGTGACATGCCTGTTCTCTCCTACAGACAACCTCCCAACCTCATGAGGATCCTTACTAACAGCCACAGCCTATACCCCAGGAACACCAGTCCTGGAACCTTTCCCTGCAACAAAGCCCACTGCCAGCTTTGTCCACATATCTTCTCTGGAAATACCATCACTGGACCTAACCAGGTTACTCACAGAATCACGGGCACTTTCTCATTCTCCTCTACTAACATCATATACGCCATCATGTACCAACAATGCCCAGATGCTTTGTATATTGGACAGACTTCTAACTCCCTTAGACAAAGGGTCAATGGGCACAAAACAGACATCAAAACACTCCAGATCCACAAACCAGTTAGTCAACATTTTAATGGAATGGGGCATTCTGTCAATGACCTAAAGGTATGTGTGTTACTGAAGAAGAATTATCACCCAGTTTTAGAGAGAGAAGTGGACGAGCCGACTTTTATATTCAAATTCGGCACATTAACACATGGTTTAAATCATGATGGGAACTTTCTGAGCCACCATAGGGGCTCGTCTGCATACTTGGCTCAATCTAATTCTTGATCTTCCCCCTCACCCCTCCACTCTCTGATTTGCTCATCTTGATTATCTTTTTCTGATATGTCCTCCTTGCTTACTGTTTTGGTTCTCTGTGTCTTAAATATTGAGTCTGTTCTGGTCTGGCTATGGTCTGAAGAAGTGGGTCTGTCCCATGAAAGCTCACCTAATAAACTATTTTGCTAGTCTTTAAAGTGCTACTTGACTGCTTTTTGTTTTGATTCTACACAGAGTATAACTAATGCCAGAACACTGGGATAAGCTTCAAAACACTGTTTCAGTTTCCCTGTAAAGACTCAGTATGACAATATTAATTAAAATTTAAACATACAGTATCAAAATAATATGAAACTCAGATGTTTATATCCAATCCTGAATAATTTCTCCCTCAAACCCACTCTCAGCAGAATCATATATTTGTCTGCTCTTGCCACACAGTAACCACAGCTGTCTTCTAAGTGTAACAGACAACATGAAATAGACATCCATTGTTTTTACCAGCATGGCATAAGGGTATTCCATTATTGTGATGTACTGAGATTTTGTTCCTGGTCCTGTTCCAGGCTAAGGTGCACGTTTAAAAAGCCTGTAATCGATGTCATTCTGAAAAGAGACAGCCTAGAAGAGGATGAGCTGAGTTGTTTCTCTCTACCATAGGAAGCAGTCTGTTTTGTCTCTCCCAGTTTTGGAGTTCTTGTTGTGTTATAATTCTGATGTCAAAGAAATAAATAGTCTTACATTGCAACCTGCCAGCAAGAACATTTTTGTTACCTAACATCTCTCTGTGTATGAGGTAATCATACTGCGCGTACTTAGACAATGAGACTAGACGAACAGGATGCAGTGTCAAATGTTTTTTGTAATTAGAGTATAATACACATAGGCTGTATCCACACTTGCCTCCAACTTCGAAGGGGGCATGGTAATGAGGGCTACAGGAGATTACTAATGAAGTGCTGCAGTGAATACGCAGCACTTCATTAGGCTAATTTTCCCAGTGGCAACTTTGAAGCGCCAGCAGGCGTGTAGGTGGTGCTAACAAAGCTAGATGTTCATTTTGTTGGTCTGTTTAACAAACTGTAGCATTGCTCTGTTCCACCCTATACATGCAAGTCTCACGCTTTTTGTGACTCATGATAGCATTGCTCATACAACTGGCTTTATTGTTCTTCACATCTGCACAGTCTGTGATGCTGTGGGCTGAAATGTAGGAGCAAGCACCCTACTGTTACAAGAGAAGAAAAATAATAAAGCCATAAAAACAATGAGAAATCAGTGGCACTTTATAGACTAACAGATTTTTTTGGAGCATAAGCTTTCATGGGCAAAGACCTACTTTGTCAAATGCATGGTGCTAATGTTTTAATGATAACCACTGTATCTCCCTAACAGGAATGTTGTGAGGATTAAATTTATCAAGTGTGTTGATAATGAAAATCAGAATCTAAATGCTAACTATGAAGGGGGTCGCTACTGAGAAGATTTCAACGCGTGCTTGCCATCTGGCGGGATACAGCATAATGTGCCCTTCATCTGGGACCTGAAAACAGATATCTCTTACCAATATACAGCTATGTGTACACTTGCCCCCCAGTTTTGAAGGGTGCGTGGTAATCAGGGTAACAGGAGATTACTAATAAAGTGCTGCGATGAATATGCAGCACTTCATTAGGCAAATTCTCCCCCATGGCAATTTCGAAGCTTCAAACTTTGAAGTGCGGGCATGCTGTGTGGCTGCAGGCACTTCGAGGTGCCTTTAGTCCGCAAAATATTCATCGCAATTTAAATTTAATCCTCACAACATTCCTGTTAGGGAGGTACAGTGGTTATCATTAAAACATCAGCATTATGCATGTAATAAAGTAGGTCTTTGCCCATGAAAGTTTATGCTCCAAAAAATCTGTTAGTCTGTAAAGTGCCACGGACTTCTCGTTGTTTTTATGGCTTTATTATTTTTCTTCTCTTGTAACAGTAGGGTGCTTGTTCCTACATTTCAGTCCACATCATTACATACTGTCCAGATCTGAAGAACAATAAAGCCAGTTGTATGAGCGATGTGATCATGAATCACAAAAAGCATGGGACTTGCATGTATAGGGTGGAACAGAGCAATGCTACAGTTTGTTAAACATACCAACAAAACGAATAGCATTGTTAGCACCAGCTTCATATTTCAACAGCAAAAGGGTATAGTAATTTTTTATTTAATCCATTACATTTTTCAGGCTCTTTATCTGTTGAATGTAATTTTCTATTTTTGATTTGCTACAACCAAATTTTTGTGGCATTTACTTAGTGTATTTTTGTTTCATAAGTAAAAACAATCTGCCACATAGTTTGGCTTTTGTAATATTGAGTGTACTGGCATGTGGCTAAAACTAGATTCCCTCTTCTCCCTTCTAGGGCACTAAACAATGTACAGTAACCTACCTGGAAGGATGGAAGGTGTAATGGGACTCCAAATCACCTTGCTGGACTATCTCGCTGACCATCTTGGAGCTTAGCTTTGTAGGTCAATATACCTTCTTCAGATGGGTCACTGACACTTCTTCTCTTAGACCCACATCATTCCAAGGACTGAAGTATTCTCTGTGTGACTCAGCCCTTCAGCCATGTCACAATCTGTGTCCTCCTCCAACCTCTTCTGGAGGTGAGTGCTGCAGTCCAAATGTCTCAGCATTTTCCCAGTGGCAACTGCAGCCAATTGTCTGGCCACTTTCCTGAGGCTCCAGCACCATCTTTATCCCTGCCACAAGGTTTAAGCAAATCCCAGAAGCCTTTAGCTCCCCCAGTCTCTGCCAGCAGCACTGCTCTGTCCAGGGTAAGTTCGTTCTGCTTGACAGGTACCCAGTCCTCCGTTTTTGTGCTCCAGGGAGTAACTGACCTGTAGGTTTTGTTATATGAGCCTGCCAGGCTCTGATTGGCTGCTCCTTCATTGACTCGTGTGCAGCCTCCTGAGGGCTGTATTAGCCCCATAGAGGCAAGTGTGGAGGTCAACACCCCATCACAGAGGGCCAGAAAGCCACCACCTCATTTATATATCCTCTCCCACTATCTTCCTTCCTAATCTTTTTTTTTTCTTTCATTCCCCTTGGAAGAGTGAAACAAATACCCCAATATTTCACCTCTCTCTTCTCTCCCTTTCCATCCATTGTAGTTACAGTCTAGCTGCACTGCAGCTCCCTTCTGTAGCTTTCAATTACAACAACTCTGGAGTCAGGGCCTTACACTTTTACCTCTCCTAGGATTGTATTCACTGTTGTCTCACTCAGACTGGGCTCTGAGCTATGATGTCCCATGTACTAGGCATGTTTACCCAGATGGTCTTACTTAGACTGGGATCTGTGGTCTGGCCAGTCTGACCAGTTGTGTACACAGTGACCAGTCTTCTGAAAACCAAATATTATTTATTTTAACAACAGAAAAATGTGTTTGAAGAAAAAAGATTTTGCAAAAATCTCCATGTCTGTCTTATCTAGATTCTTACAATGGTAAGCTAAGCATGGCCAACTTGTTCAGCTATCTCTACTTGGTTTCCGTTGTCAGTCTGGTTCTCCTAAAATGTATTCAACAGAGATCCCCAAACAGTTCCTATCTTCTGAGTTTCTTTTAAAATTGCTAAAGACCTTTTGGTCTTCCGCTTCCCAAATCTTTTTCAACAGTGTTATTGTTACCAAACAACCCTCAGGCGTTTGTGGAGAAGTGGGTTATCAGAATCAGTTTAATTCCTAGCTGTTTGTTTTTGCCTTAAATATCCATTACTAAATTAAATCATTACAGACAGAGAGAAAATTTCTAATAATTAGGTCAACATAAAATATTCAAAAATATGAGAAGTTCTGTGGCACCTTATAGACTAACAGATATTTTGGAGCATAAGCTTTTGTGGGCAAAGACCTGCTTCGATCAGATGCAATGTAGTGAAGATTCCAGAGGTCTAATTATACAGGCTCATAGTTCACTGTCACACCATAATTATACTGGCCAGGGACTTTCTCTACCTATGTGTTTACACATATATACTTACAATGTTGTATCACTGAATAACTAACCATTGAAAATATTTTTTTGGCCAAACACAGTATTAAAGAAGAGTATCTCTGATAAGTAACTATAGGCGTATAAAGTTGTCAGGGATTTTTCATCCCTTGGGCATTATCGCCCCCGTGGGTCAGGGGAAACAAGCCTTTGGCCATTAAACATCATTACAGGTACAGGTAGAATCTAAAAACACATAGGCTGCTATTTAGCAGCCCCTGTAACAGTCACTCTGAGTCAGTTGGTTTCCCTGGTAACCCTGAACTCATAAAACACTTCATGCCCAGGTTCAAAATCCAGGCCTCTGATTGGGCACCTGTGAAGGAGTTTCTAGAACCTTCCACGGCCTGGAGGACCTGGTTGAAAACCATTGACAGAATCATGAATATTAAAATCGAATCATGAATCATGCATAAGGACACCAAATAAAAGGCGGCGCAGCACAGCACTCTGAGTCAGTCTGGGGGGTCTGACTGCGGTACGAAGAGCTCCTGCCTTTTCGAAGAGCTCCTGCTTTCTTTTGAAGAGCTCCTGAATCATTATCAGCACTGCCCAGCAGGGTCCACCTGCTGTGGTGACAGTGTGTTGTTTTTTTTTACCTCAGCAGCCGTGAGGTAGATCAGGCGAGCAGCGAACTGGCCTTATCTCTAGGATAAGGTACTGTGCGCTCGCCTGCTAAAAACCAGGGTCTGCCATCTAAAGCGGCAAGCAGGCTCTGAGGTGGATCAGTTGGGTGGCGAACTGGCCTCACCATTAGGGTGAGGTACTGCGTGCCCAGCTGTTGAAGCCCAGAGCCTGCCATCAAAGCGGCATCCTCGCTCCCGCCGCCAACCATTCTGCAGAGAGGACAATGGGCACAACCCACCTGCCTGACAGGACTGCAGCCATCCGGACATGTAAATTTACCACAGGCCTGAGGCTCAGCCCAGGCTGCACAGACTTTCATAGCCCTGAGGCCTAACTTGGGCTACACAGACTTTTACAGACCTGAGGCTCAGCCCAGGCAACTCCTACAGGCCTGAGGCCCAGCCCAGGCGACTAGGACTACCATAGGCCTGAGGCTCAGCCCAGGCCATATAGACTTTTCATAGGCTCGAGGCCCAGCCCGGGCCATACAAGTTATACTATCACAACACTGTGGGTGTTGGGTCCCCATATCGGGGGGTTCGGGGTCAGAACCCGAACCGTGCCCTTCCAGGGCCAGGGAAGGGCCACACCCAGGGGCTCGACCCTAAGGCTGGGCCTTACTGCCCAGGCTTAAATTATTACGGCACACTTGTATTAATAGTAGTTAAGCTGTTAATCGGTTACTAGTGTTTATAGTTAATCTGTTAGTTTTAATAGTGTTTACTTAGTGATGATGTTTAGTAAGTGTATTATTGGCTTAAGAAACAGGCAGGGATCTCGGTAGAGGCCTAACCTCCCAGTACCCTACAAACCCTGTATTTTACCTTAACTGCTTACCTGTCTTTATCCTCCAAGCCCCAGCTGGGGAGGTAACACTTCCCCTCACTTGGCTGGGAGGAGGCCCTAGCAGGGAGAGCCCTAGGGTCTCCAATAGGGTGGCCTAGCAAACCACCCGGAGCACAAAGGAGGAAGGCAAATTAGCCTTCCCCTGCTCAGAGCCAAAACCAATTAAAACTCCTAAGCCTCTTTCCTTAAATTTTCCTTTTAACCATCCTTTTTGCCTCCCAACTCAATAAAAACAGCCATACACTCCTGCCCTATGGATTTCCTGTGTGTTACTATGGTAAGTGTTTAAGTAAAATATTATCGTTGCAACTTAGTAGTAGTAATCACTAGTTTATATAGTTTTGTTGTAAGAAATTATCTACTGTGTTACATTTGTTGTTCCCTTTTTTCCTGTTCTGTTAATCAATAAACTTAGTAACTGTTTGCACCTGCACAAGCCTTCCTCTTCTCGTCTCACCCTTCTCCCTTAGAGCTAGCCTCCTTCCTGCCAGGGAAAAAACCTGCCAGCCTCTCTAACAGCGGTACAGGGCCAGTGCACAATCCCCGGGGCCTCCTGCCGGAGGTGGGTGGGGGCGGCCTGCAGAGGGGCAGGGCGACCTCTACTCGTTGCCGGGTCTCCGCCGTCCCCTCCTTATCCTTGTCCCAGGCCTCTTGAGGATCCGAACGGTATACTGGTGTGCGGTCAGTGTGGCCTTGGGCCGCGACTTTGCCCGCACCGACAAAAGTTATGGAAGAATCCAGAAGTGAAGAGAAATTCAGTCTCTGGAAATTATTTTCTTATGGAATTAGAAGAGGGTGTACTTATTGGAAAGATTATATGATTAACACCACAAGTTAACAGAGAGGTGACTGTGTTAGTTTGTACACCAACAAAACAAACCACCAGAAATGTAGCACTTTAAAGATTATTTTGTTAGTCTTTAAAATGCTACATTTCTGCTGGTTTGTTTTACCACCATTTAAGTTATAGCACCCTCAAGAGTATAACTGGAGTAAAACCTATAGAATTTGTGTTAGTTTTGCTTCCAGACACACATTTCTGTAGCATCTACTGCAGGATAAACCATGTACCTTGAAACTGGCACTGATCTCTCAAATGTGTTTATTTTTTTGATCAGCTTATCAACCAAGAAGCTTTAAAAACAATACCTGTTGACCTGCAGTGTTAGGAAGAGCAGACTATAAGCTCTTCAGGGCAGGGAACTTTTATCTTGGTACATCATCTGCTTGTGCTCGCTATGTGCTCAGAGACATCCAAGCAATAATAATTTTTATTTATTATACATTTTCAAGGAAGCACTTTGCTGAGATAAAATGGTAATACATATAAATACTCAGGGTGCTTCAATAACTGTGTTATATATAAATGTGGCTATTTTTACAATAAGGGTAAAGGGGAATCTTCAACTCTACAGAGTGGATGGATTTTGCTCCTGATTAAGTCAATGGGAAATTTGCCCCGATTTCAGTTGGCACAGGAACAGGACTATTATTTGTCTTTATTCCAGGCTAATAAAACCTTCCCAGATGCTGGTACACGGCCACATGTTGTAGAGCGTGGAAGAGGCTTTGCAGTGAAAAGAGCTATGGAGAAATAGACCTATTTTATTACAAGAGAGAGACAGATTTTCAGCACAATTAAATGTGTTGCTCCATGTAAGTCAGCATAACTCCACTGACATAAATCATCTGAGAAACAGGTCATATTATATATTACATACATAGTCTCCAATAAATACAGAGAGGAGGGAAAGAAAATGGATGATACTAAAAAGCCAATAATTTTGTTTTGTACGAATATGAATGAGAGATTAAGAGAAGTACCGCGTGCCATAAAATGTATGGGCTGTTCTAATGAAAGTCGACAATTTTCTGTTAACAAGATCAATAAGCTTATAGATTGGAAAAAATAGCAAGCACCCTCTTTTAATTCCATAAGAAAATACCATAATCTTTACTAAGCCTACAGAGGAGATTCTGAATCAAAACAGTGTTGAATCAGCATTCTCATTCCTCACAATTTCTCAGCACAATTCTGTCACTGGACACACCAGACTGGGCTAATCAAATAGGAACAAAGTGTTTTGTTTTGTTCTTTAAAGGGGGGTGTTTGCTTACAGGCATTGTTATCCAATGTTTATATGGACTCATGCTTAATTTATCTGCTGAATTAGATTTATCATATTATGGAAGCACTAGCAGGTATACCAAAGTTATGCTTTAATGATTAAAAAAATGCTTCAAACTAAAACAGTGCATTAAAACCTTTGCAAGAGACCTTCCAGATCTTTGCCAAACACCTGTATATGTTGTATCACTACTACCTTTATCTGACAAGCGTGGAGTGTGGTTCTGAAGTATCTCTGCATACAATCATTTTGCTTCTGCAACACGATGCTCCAATCTCCTAGAATTAGGTTGTGAACAGAAATTTAACTAAGGAAATATAATTCTGCATGTAGTTCTCTTGCAAGTTTGAGATGGGGAATCTGACCAAAGAGTTTCATGTGCACAGATATGTGAAAAAATAAAGAAAAAACAGGTCAAATTTGGGATTTATTAATCTTGTATTACTCAGCCCTTAAATCAACCAATAGTCTAAGGCATTGTACAAGAAAACTGAACAAACAGGGACATCTTGTGGTAAACTTTGTGGATCAAAAAAGCTTTTCAAATAAAATCCTGTTTGAGGATGTTGAGTAACTCTATGCTTGAGAATAAAAATATATGCATAAACTTGTGGCACATTATTCAAACGTGCATAGACAAGGACATTGCTTTAAATCGTCTCTCAGTTCATGAAAACACACTGTTCAAATTATCATCGTCATCTGGACTTCCCAATATGCCTTGTTTTCTGTGTAGAGTTTGTGTTTAAGCTTCAGAAAATAAAGATCAATAAAGTAAAATAAAGAAACAAATACATTTAGAATCTAGCCTAATCTACTAATGCTACAGTTAAGAATCTGTAAGAATACTTACAATTATAGAATGGTTTGAAACAATCACATAGTCCACTGTAAAATATTCACAAACGTGGCAAAAACCCTGCTCCTATCCATACCATAAAGAACAAGCTTAAAATACAAGCTATATCGACCAATATCTGTCTGAAACATATATTGATCCTTCTGTTTTGTTTGCTGTATAAACATCTACTTAACTGTAATAGAACTTTTATGATATTATTGTGGCATGCCAACATATTTGTTAATTTAAAGTTTTTTATATAAATATAGAATACAAGTTTTTTTTTAAATGCCATCCAATTAAAAATATACCGAGAAAAGGTTGGATGCAATATGCTAAAAACATCTCCACTTTTTATATGTTTGACCCCAGCCCCTGTTTACCTAAAAGTAATGAGCCCTTTCCTATATCTATATCATCTTGACTCTTCTATGATTTCTTTGCTTTTTAGAGCTATGTAATTATAATATTTGCTGGCTAGAGATTTGTGACTTGCACTAAAAATGTTTAACATTATGCTTGTTTTTAAATAAATAGATTCTTAAGTATCTTACAGATAACTTCAATTTCTTTAAATAATTGGTTTTGTATGCAAATTACTAGATGCTTTATATGTCTGTATGTTCTAGAAAACTAAGGAGCTCATGCGGTTTCACTCACATCAAAGGTGATGGACAACTCTATGTAACCATGCCTTCGTGCCTGCATCATGCACAATTTCTCTGTGCCAATTCCCACTTGAATAGCACTGAAGTAGATGAAAGCAGATCATTCTTGCGCTACCATTTTGACTGGTATATTATGTAACAACATACAGAAATTATTCCTTTACATATCGTACCGGTATGAATTACTGATTATGTGAAAGAAATATTTAAGACGCTGAACTGAAAGCTTCCTGAAGCCTTTTCCTAAGTAAATGTGTCCACCTGTTGTGAGAATCCCAGGATGGTTTTAAACACTAACTGATTTTTGAAACGTCATTGTTTGGGCCCGGGGTCAGCAACCTTTCCAAGGAGGAGTGCTGAAATTTGACATTTTGCCCTCTATGTACGGTCCAAGTGTTAGTCCTACTTACAACAGCTTGATAAATAAATAAATAGAAAACATAGAGCTTTACTCTTTAGGTGGTGGTTGGTTGCATTAGCTGATCTTTTGTTAATACACAGGTGGTACGGCTTTGAGCAAGGTCCTGGCTGCACGGGAAAGAGGAGTGGGGCTGAGCTTCCGCCTCTCATGCCTACGAAAATCAGCTCACGTGACACCCTTGGCACCTGTACCAGGGATTGCTGACCCCTGGCTGAAGCAGATAAGACTTCTTGTGAGCTTGCTGAAGACCTCATGCTCACTGAGAGATTGATGGGAATATCTCAGGAGGTTTTTGATCAAGCACATAAAAAACCACATTCTTAACTTGACAGGAGGTGAGGCACAGGCAGCTGTTATCCACATTATAGACCAAACATTTCCTCCCTCATGCTGAGGACAGAGGACAACTTCGCTGTCAGAAAAAAGGATGTTTTAATGGATTGGTTTTCAGATGACAGTCTGGCTTTCAGAGTATTCTGAGGAAGAATGTGGTCTCCTCAACAGACTACTCATTTCTTTAATATCTTGCAGAACACTTAGGGGTTGGCTATGTGAGGGGTTTAAAGGAGATCAAACTGGGTCTTACTGATCATGAACTCCATGTTTGCAGTGACTTCTCAAGTCTTCTTGCCACGCATGTTAGGTTTGAGCGAACTGAATTAGCACGGTCTATTGGTCATGTAGATGCAAATGCTGTGCGCCACTTTTCCCCCCGCTCCAAATCACTGTCCTAAAGTTCTTTCTAGATTGATGCTCATTTGCCAGTGCATCCTTGCCTGCTCTGGTGTCCAGTTCCCAGCATACCCCACATCCTGCTTTGAAAGCTGTCATAGAGCCAGCATTTGTCCATTTATTCCTGTGATCCAGTGAATCAGCATTCTTGCAATACATCAGTAACACCCCAGAAGTCCACAAGTTTGGTGTCGCAATGTCCATCTTCTTAAAAGATTCAATAGCCTTTTCCTAAAAGGTAAATCCTGGACTAGTACCAACAGGTTATATTGTCCTAGGTCCTTGAATAACACCTCCTCTGAACTGCTTTCTCCAGACCGCCTCAAGGCAGACGTGTCTTGTGTTATATGGGGCCATGGACTCTTCCTGTTCTCTGTTGAAAGGAAATAATAGCTAGATCTCCCCTCCTTGATGTGTTCAATGAAAGAAGCTTATACCACGCCCAGGGCCATTGATGGGGGGAACAAAGGGGGAAGTTGCCCCAGGGCCTGGCTGTTTGAAAGAGCCCATGACTCCGGGCCATTTAACTCACTGCTGAAACTCTGCACAATGTGTGTCAGGTGGCACTGAGGGCTAACTGGGGGAGGCTAGTACCTAGCCCCATCCCTATGGCCCAAGGTCCACTTCTTCCAAGGGGCCAGGAGCTGAGCCCCATCCCACATTGTCCAGTGCTGAGCAAAATCTGTTGCCAGCCCTGGCCATAACATGCCATGAGTATCTCTGTGATGTAGGGACAGACATCATTGGATTTACTTCCTGCTTATTCCTGAAGTGGATGGGGAGAAAGAAAAATACAGGAAGCTCAGCTGCTGCCTCCCTTCAGGGCTCCAGCCTCATGGCCTGAATAATAATGAGAGGGCAAAATTATTGTGTCTTACGAACAGCATGCATTTTTCTTCTCCACTGCTTCTCTCATGCCCCAATGGCAGCGTTCTCTTTTATTGACTCTTATACTGTTCTGTATCAGTCTTTGAACAATGCTTGGGACCAACCAACCAAATGGGGACAGATAACACAGAGAGAAAGAGATTCTTGGTAAGGAATCATTAGTAGAGCTACCTGTAAAATTTTGTGAACATTCAGCAGAGTGGCTTGAAAATGTGTTGTCTGAGCTCAGCAGAGTGGACAAGGAAGTGACAGGTAATTAAAGAGGGTGGATAGCTTTGAAGGTGACACAGAAAGTCAAAGGAAACTAACATGCTGGCAATGACTGGTAAAATGCTAAGAAACTTGCATATCGTAAGAGGGCCTGCAAATTGCTGTGGCAGACTTAGGACTTCCCGGAGATAAAGTGAAGAACTTTAATTTCATTTTTGACTCTATTTTATATTGTGTAATGGTCCATACAGAAAATAAAGCATATTCTCACTTGCATTCCAAAAGTTGGGTGACATTTTTTGCTCCTGCATTTAATAATGTTTTTCTTTTTGTCTTTTCTACAAACATAGATTTTAAAACTTTCAAATTGGGCATAAATAATCTATTAAAATATTAAACATGAAAGTATTAAAAAGGTTAATGGTACTTATTGAGAGGCAGGGCAGACCATGTTCTGGAGAGAGGAGCTGCACAACATGCTTAGCCTGATGCTCCCTGAGGAAGATCTCCTCAACACCATGCCACCCTGCTAACCATGCTGCTCACCATGCCCTTCGAGCAGCATGGCCAGGCCGCTCACATGGGCCCCATCCTTCAGACCCTGTCCAGGGCTCTGCTGCCCCGCCACTGGGCCCCCTGATCTGGCACTGATGGGCCTTTGCCACCAGCACCAAGTAGTGAGATCGGCTGGTGCTGGGGGACTGGGATGATGAGTGGTGGCTAAGGAACTTCAGAATGACCCAACAAACGTTTGAGGACCTCTGCCACTGGCTCGACCCAGTCCTCCAGCCCTGAGACACCCAGATGTAGTCCGTGATCTCAGTGCAGAAGAGGGAGGCAATTGCATTGTGGAGACTGGCCATCCCAGACAGCCACCAGTCTGTAGGCCACCAGTTTGGAGCAGGTAAGGCCACCGTTGAAGTGGTGCTGATCGAGGTAAGCCTGGCTCAAACCACAGACCCACTCTGGTGAGGGGACTACTGGGCAAGGGGAAGGGGGCCATGCAAGGGATGGGGGAAGAGAAAAAGGAAGGGGGGGGCCACCTGGTCTGGTGTTCATGGACATGTCTTCCTTCCATCCCTGAAGGTCATCTGAGCCATCAACACTGAGCTCCTGTGACGCATCATCACCCTTGGGCACCTGGATGCCACCTTCGCTGGGTTTGTGGAGTTGGGGTTCCCAAATTGTTTTGGAGTGCTGGACGGATTGCACATGGTGATCCAGGCCCCAGACCACAGTTGGGGAGGGACTCCTACATCAATAGGAAGAGGTACCACTCGGTGGTACTCTGGGCCCTGGCGGACGTGAGGGGCTGCTTCCTGGATGTGTGTGTGGGGTGGCTGGGCAGGGCCCATGGTACCTGGGTGTTCTGTAATTTCGTTGCACGGACACCAGATGCAGGAGGGCACATATGTCCACCTATCCCTGAGCTTCCGCTCAGGGATATCACAATGCCCCCATGTATTGTGGTTGACGCCATATACCCACTGTACCTGTGGCTCATGCGGCCCTATATCGGATGACGACTCTGACTGAGGACAACTACAACAGCTCCCTGAACCATGCCAGGGGCACTGTCGAGTGGGCATTTGGGAGGCTGACAGGGAGGTTTTGCAGCCTCCTCATGAGGCTGGATGTCAGTCTCACAAACATCCTTGCAGTGGTTGCTGTCTGCTGTGCCCTCCACAATCTTGTGGAGGGATGAGGGGAGCCCTTCTACCAGGGCTGAGCTGCAGGCCCAGTGGCCGGTTATGAGCAGCCGCCCACTGTCCCTTGCTGCTGGGACCAAAAGGATGGGGTCAGGGTCTGGGATGCCTTGCATGCGGCCTTTGCCCAGGACCTGCCCTGAGTTTCTCAGCCACACTCCGCACCACATGCCACCCCACCCCGTCCCTCACACTCCCCCTACATGCACGCCCCCTCCTGCTCCTCCTCCCACCATTCCCCTACCATGCACCAGGGATTCAGGGTTAGGGTGGGAATATTGAAGTTTACCGATGGAGAATAAACATATTTGGTAAAAGAAAACAGAATGTATTGAACTATCACAGAATCATAGGGCTGGAAGGGACCTCAGGAGGTCATCTAGTCCAGCCCCCTGCTTCAAGCAGGATCAACCCCTAAGTCATCCCAGCCAGGACCTTGTCCAGCCGGGACTTAAAAACTTCAAGGGATGGAGAATCCACCACTTCTCTAGGCAACGCATTCCAACGCTTCACTACCTGCCTGGTGAAGTAGTTTTTCCTAATATCTAAACTACACCTTTCCCTCTTCAACTTCTGACCATTACTCCTTGTTCTGCCATCTGACACCACTGAGAACAGTTTCTCACCCTCCTTTTTAGAGCTCCACTTCAGGAAGTTGAAGGCTGCTATTAAATCACCTCTAAGTCTCCTCTTCTGTAAACTAAACAAGCCCAAATCCCTCAGCCTATCCTCATAGGTCTTATGCTCCAGCCCCTTAATCATTTTTGTTGCCCTTCGCTGAACCTGCTCCAGCAAATCCACATCCTTTTTATACTGGGGGGCCCAAAACTGGACACAATATTTAAGATGTGGCCTCACCAGTGCCGAATAAAGAGGAATAACTACTTCTCCAGATCTGCTCAAAATGCTGCTCCTAATGCACCCGAGTATGCCATTAGCTTTCTTGGCTCCAAGGGCACACTGTTTACTCATATCCAGCCTTTCATCCACCATAACCTCTAGGTCCCTTTCCATTGTACTGCTGCTGAGCCAGTCGGTCCCCAGCCTGTAACAATGTTTGGGATTCTTCTGCCCCAGGTGCAGGACTCTACACTTCTCCTTATTGAACTGCATCAGATTTCTTTTGGCCCAGTCCTCCAATTTAACCAGGTCCCTCTGGATTCTCTCTCTACCCTCCAACATATCTACGTCTCCCCCTAGTTTGGTGTCATCCGCAAACTTGCTGAGGGTGCAACCCAGTCCCTCATCTAGGTCATTAATAAAGCTGTTGAACAACACCGGCCCCAGAACCGAGCCTTGCGGCACTCCACTTGAAACCAGTTGCCATCCAGATTTTAAACCGTTGGCTCCGACCCTCAAGCTAGCTTTCCATCTTATAGTCCAAAGATCCAATCCATATTTCCTTAATTTATGGACAAGAATGTTGTGGGAGACCGTATCAAAAGCCTTGCTGAAGTCAAGATATATCACATCCACTGACTTCCCCATGTCCACAGAGCTTGTTACCTTGTCATAGAAGCTAATCAGATTGGTCAGGCAGAACTTGCCCCTGGTGAATCCATGTTGGCTACTTTTGACCACTTTTCCCTCTTCCAGGTGCTTCAAAATGGATTCCTTGAGGATTTCCTCCATTATTTTCCCAGGGATTGAGGTAAGGCTGACTAGTCTATAGTTCCCTGGATTGTCCTTCTTTCCCTTTTTTAAAGATGGGCACTACATTTGCCTTTTTCCAGTCATCCAGGATCTCTCCTGATTGCCAAGAGTCTTCAGGGATAATGGCCAAAGGATCAGCAATGACTTTTGCCAATTCCCTTAGTATCTTTGGGTGCATTAAATCCAGACCCATGGACTTGTGAACATCTGGTTTTTCTAGATAGCTCAGAACTTGTTCCTTCCCTACAGATGGCTGCCCTCCACCTTCCCATACTGCATTGTCTAGGACCGTCATGTGGAAGTTGACTTTGTCCGTGAAGACTGAGACAAAAAAAAAATTGAGTACTTCAGCTTTTCCTGCATTATCTAGGTTACCTCCTTCATACAGTAATGGCCCCACACCCTCTCTGATAAATCATTTATTGTTAACATGCCTGTAGAAACCCTTCTTGTTACTCTTCACATCCCTGGCCAGCTGCAGTTCCAATTATGCTTTCGCTTTTCTGATTACTGCCCGGCATTCTCCAGCTGTATGTTTATACTCCTCCTTCGTCAGCTGTCCCCATTTCCATTTCTTGTATGCATCCTTTTTGAATTTAAGCTAACTAAGGATTTCCCCATTAAGCCAAGTTAGTTGCCTACAATGTTTGCATTTCTTACTATGCAGTGGGATGGTTTATTCCTGTGCCCTCAGTAAGACTTCTTTAAAATATTGCCAGTTTTCTTCAACTCTTTTCCCCTTAATCTTTGTTTCCCAAGGGATCCTACTCATCTGTTCCATCAGGGAGCTGAAGTCTGCTCTCCTGAAATCAAGGATCTGAATGTTACTGCTCACCTTTCTTCCTTTTGTCCGGATCCTGAAATCCACGATCTCATGGTCGCTGCAGCCCAGGTTTCCTCCCACTTCTATTTCTTCTACTAGTTCTTCCCTGTTTGTAAGCAGCAGGTCAAGTTGCGCACGGCCCCTGGTTGGTTCCTTCAGCACTTATACCAAGAAGTTATCCCCAACATTCTCCAAAAACTTCCTGGATTGTCTGTGTGCTGATATATTGGTCTCCCAACAAATGTCCGGATGATTAAAGTCTCCCATGAGAACCAGGGCCTGTGATTTGGAAGCTTCACTTAGCCTCATCTATCTCATCTCCCTGATCTGGCGGTCTATAGCAGACACCAACTACAACATCACCTCTGTTACTTCCGCATCTAAGTTTAATCCAAAGACATTCAACTCGATTTTCTCCTTCCTCATACTGGAGCTCTGAGCAACCATACTGCTCCCTCACATAGAGCGCAACTCCTCCTCCTTTTCTCCCCGTCTGTCCTCCCTAAACAGTTCATAGCCTTCCATGACCGTGCCCCAGTTATGCAGCTCGTCCCATCAAGTTTCCGTTACTCCAAGCACCTCATACTTCTGTGACTGTGCCAGGGCCTCTAATTCTTCCTGTTTGTTCCCCAGGCTTCTGGCATTCGTGTACAAGCATCTTAGAGAAGGGGCTGATTGGCCCACATTCTCCTCTTCACCCAGGAAACCCACTTGATTGTTCCCTCCTCCTTCCAAACTTACCTCAGGGCTTGTGTCACCTTCCCCTGATGAACCTAATTTAAACCCCTCCTCACTAGGTTTGCAAGCCTGCCTGCAAAGATGCTCTTTCCTCTCTTCGTGAGGTGGATCCCATCTCTTCCCAGCAATCCCTGTTCACAAAAAAGAATCCCATGGTCAAAGAAACCAAATCCTTCCCTGCTACACCACCTACGCAACCACGCATTTACCTCCATGGTTCAACGATTCCTACATGGACCCCCTCCTTCCATGTACATTACATGGGGAAAACATTCCACGGAGGGGAGGTGTGGGGCTGGGGGACTGAACTTGGAGGCCGGGCCTGGGAGACCAAACATAGAGGGGGCTGTGATGGGAGAGGGCTCAGTCGCCCAGCAGTGTGGAGGGCTAGGAGCTGTGGTGGCCACGGCTGCCTCTACTGCCCTGGGTCCAGGACCCCCTGCAGTGCTGGGATGGAGCTGGGACCATGGGGAGGTAGGGTTGGAGTGGGGAGGTGCTGCAGGCTCGGTCTCTGCAGGGTGTGTTTGGGGGCTCTGGTCCTGGGGCAGGTGTGCCCACCCCCAGCCTGGAGCCACTGACCCAAGTTGATGTGGGCAGCCAGGGACAAGTCCACCAAGTGGTGGGCTCCTGCAAGGGGAGTGGCTGTGGGAGGGGGGCACCTGTTGGAGGGGTGGCTGTGGGGTCAGCTGCAGGCCTAGCTAGTGAGGGGGCGAGAGGTTGCATGAGGTGGGTGGCCAAGGCCTGGGCCAGGGTGTTCAGGCTGCTCGTCAGCCACATCTACAACTCCATCTCCAGCCAGTTCTGGATCATGACGGTCACTTCCCTCATGACCGCCTGGTTGGCGGCCACCTCCTCATCCCACCAATGTCATCTTTGAGTGGCCCGGCTGCGGCCACATGGGGATGCAGGATGGGGCAGCCTCCTGGCCCCCTGCAGCTGTGGCCCACTCGATGGACTGGAGCGGCTCTCCAATGGCAGATCTGTGGGGACAGAAGGGGACATAAGGACAGCCCATAAGTGCTCTATCCTGACCCTGGGGTGACCAGGGCTCCCACCCTGCTCCCTTATTGTCCGATGGCCTGTGGGCCCCATGAGATCCTGGGTGCTGAGGGGTTCCCACCTGGTGAGGGTTCGGCTGTGCTTGGTGCCCTCCCTCCTTTCCCGGGCATGGGGGCTGCGGGGCTGTTCCGGTAGGAGGCTGTCCCCAGGCTCTATGACATCTTGATCATCCCATACCTATTGGCTGCAACCTCGAGGAGCTCGAGCGAGGCTCAGGTGGACGAGGCTCAGCTGGTCATCCTGGAGGGGAGGGCGATGATGAGGATGCCATCCCTGGAGCCCTCATCATCACCCTTGGTCTTTGTGGGCCGGGCCCCACACAGGGGGCTGGTGGTGCCAGATGGGACTGCCTCCCAGTCACTGTCTGCAGGGTGGAGTGGGGCGGGGCAGCAGCGTCCACCAGGTTCTCCAGGGCAGCTACCTCCCCCAGCCCAAGGAGCCTATGCACTGGGGGCAGGCCGTGCGTCCGACTGGCTGGCAGCATCACGGGCTTTGCAGTAGGCCTGCCTCAGTTCTTTTACTTTTATCTGAATGCAGCTCCTGGTGCAGCCGGGGTGGACTTGGGCAGCGAGCCCACTGACCAGCCTGTTGCAGGCTTACGCATTTTGCTGCCGGGCACCAGTTTGCCGAAGGAACTCCTCCTCCCCCCTAGGAGTGAGGAGGTCCTTCAGATCCCCCTTGATCCAGGAGGGGGCCCCTCTTCACACATCCCTTGCCTGGGCACTGCGAGCCCTCAGAGGTGTCGTCCAGGGCCTCTGGGTGGTCCTCCCATGCCACCATGGTGGCCAGACCTGGCTGGGCCGTCAAGCAAGGGCAGTCCAACGTGGAGCTCATGCTGCCCCTGCTTGTGGCACACTCTCAGCTTCCTGCCTGGGGTTGCCAGAGAGCTGCTTCCTGTCACCCAGCCAGCAGGGACCAAAGAGGGAAACACACCCTACTTGGATGTTAAACTTGGAAGTAGGGCACTACTTCATGAACGAAGTAGTGATTTCAAAGTTAACTTCGAAGTAAGGGAAAGCATGTGTTGTAGCCCCTTACTTCAAAGTGAACTTTGAAGTAACATCCTAGTGTAGACACAGCCACTGTAACCCAAATAAACCTAAGAGTCAAAAGCATGCAGAGATAGCAAAAATCAAAACTTCATTCAGTCCATGGCGTGAAAAGCATCAACTAATTTTGAGTGCCCAGTTTGAAATACAAAGGTCCTGATTTTTCAGATGATTAAATAGTATTTCCTATGTTAAAAACACAGCTCCCAATGACCTCATTTGCACCTGGGAGTGCTCAACACTCCTGCAGATCAACTCCAGGCTTTCAGGTTCGACACCTAGAAAATAAAGAACACAAAATTAGAGGCCACCTGTGAAATGATTTGCTTTAAATTATTTGCCCAGACTCAAATGAGAATTCTGTGGCAGAAGCAGGGATACAATCCATTTCACCAGGGTGGTACTCAAATGAATTATCCTTGACACTCTTTTTTCTCTTTCTGCACATCATGCCTCATTCATTGCATGCCTTATAATAATTGAAACAAATGAACCAGGGCTCCTAAAGACAATACCTTTATCAATATGTAATCCTGATTAATTCCTGGAGTATAGTTTGTGCTGTACTTTGAATGAGGCAGGAGTCCTGTAGGGGAAAAAATATAATCATGTAATCAAAGATTATGTCAGAAAGCACATACAAAAAGAGGCCAAACCAAGTTGGCATGAGCAACCTTAATTCTAGTATTTCTTAACTAGTGGGTGTTTGTGTGTATGCTTAACGTTCTTTAAGATGTAAATTTTTAAAAAGATGCACTTTCATTGTATTAACTATAATGCAATGTTTGTTGTACTATGGCTACGTCAACACGTGCACGCTACATCGAAATAGCTTATTTCGATGAATAACGTCCACACGTCCTCCAGGGCTGGCAATGTCGACGTTCAACTTCGACGTTGGGTAGCACCACATCAAAATAGGCGCTGTGAGGGAACGTCTACACGCCAAAGTAGCACACATCGAAATAAGGGTGCCAGATGCAGCTGCAGACGGGGTCACAGGGCGGACTCCACAGCAAGCCGCTCCCTTAAAGGGCCCCTCCCAGACACACTTGCACTAAACAACACAAGATCCACAGAGCCGACAACTGGTTGCAGACCCTGTGCATGCAGCATGGATCCCCAGCTGCCGCAGCAGCAGCCAGAAACCCTGGGCTAAGGGCTGCTGCACACAGTGACCATAGAGCCCCGCAGGGGCTGGAGAGAAAGCATCTCTCTACCCCTCAGCTGATGGCCACCATGGCGGACCCCGCTATTTCGATGTTGCGGGACGCGGATCGTCTACACGTGCCCTACTTCGACGTTCAACTTCAAAGTAGGGCGCTATTCCCATCCCCTCATGGGGTTAGCGACTTCGATGTCTCGCCTCCTAACGTCGATTTCAAATTCGAAATAGCGCCCAACACGTGTAGCCGTGATGGGTGCTATTTCAAAGTTGGCGCCGCTACTTCGAAGTAGCGTGCACGTGTAGACGCGGCCTATAAGTGTTAAACATATAGAACCATACTTACCCCTAATATGGGATAGCAGCAGATCCTTAGACCTCCAGCCTAATCTTTTACCACTTGAGCAGAGTATCTGGCAGCAATAAAATGTTGTTTTCTTTGTGAACCTACCACTGGATGATGGTGCAGAAACCTTGTTTGGCAGTGGCTTTTTCAACTACATTACTGCAACTGAACAACAGCTCATTTGGTATAGGGGTCCCAGATGAACAACATATATAGTTATTGGCAGTACCCTTTTTGTTTAAAAAAAAAAAAAAAGGAGGGGGGTGCCAGTACTCAGCTGGCTCCCCACCCTCTCCCACCAGCCAATCCTATTCAGTAACAGCAAGTACTGGCAGAAAAAATAGCACTGGTTATTGGAGGTAAGTATTTAATTTCAATTACCAATGGCCTCTTATTCAAAGAATGAGAAAATATTTTCAAAACAGGTAATTGGAATTCAAAGTGCAAAAAATGAGAAGTCCTTATAAACTAACAGACTTTTTGGAGCATAGGCTTTCGTGGGCAAAGACGCACATCACCAGCTCTGTCCCTAGCCCAAAAGACACATGAATTGAGACAAATTTACCAAGAAACAGTGACATTCTGCATAATCTGTTGCTTTTTCAGGTGAGACCGAGAACATAATGCAATTTGCTTTTTTTGTTTTTGATCCTGCACTCCCGTGACTGAAATCCAGAAGTACAAAGTTCCAGTTCATAAAAAGTAAATCAAGGATGAACCAGATTTTTAAAAATTATACTCCTGTGAGTATCCTTACGTGAGTAATTAAGGAATTACTCTTTATCCCTAGGGCACCGGTAGCTCACAGTACACAGTCTCAGTGGCAACCACTGTCCACCCTAGTCCTTGGGCTGCACTTTCCAGTCTAGTCTCTATTCCTAGCCAGCAGTAGCCTACGTGGCAGGCAGGCTTAATCAGGTTCTCTCTCTATCCCCAGACGGCCCTCTGCCAACCGCTGCTGCTCCATAAAGCATATATAATCTGCACCCAGCTGTGACAGTGGTTATCCACATGTGGTTCTACATATGGTTCCTGGCTCCATCCTCTTTTCAGCTCCCTATTTGCCTGACACTGGAGGCTGCACCTGCTTCAGCTTTCTGCAAATAGACCCTGGTGACTTCTAAGTTCAGGTGAAAGGCCAGTCCAGTGGGTAGGGGGTTGATGGGAGTTTTCCCTTGCTTCACACACCACACTGGCATGAATTTTCCCACTGAAGAAAGTGGAACTACTCACATGAGTTACAGTTACTGAGAGGACTCAAAAAGCTGTAGGTCAAAGCCCAACATTTTGCCATGACTTACATTTCTCATTTAGGCAAAACTTTTCTTGAGGTCAGCAGAGAGTTTTGTCCAAATAGAGGCTGTGGGATTGAGTGCAAAATAACTTCTCTCTTCCAACCTACTGCATGATGAGGGAATAACAACATTAATTTTTCAGTTAAAGCCTGTCACTTATCGAATCTTTAAAAGTGTAAATCTAACTCAGAAAATTGTATTTTGAGATGCTTAGAGGTTACCCATTGCATACCAAAAGAAGGAAGCTACAAATACTAGGTTACATACAAGGCATTAAAAAGCAGTTAATTTAAAGCAACATGAATTGGTATAAAAATGAAGCCTGAGTATGAACAGGTTTTATAAATTTTCTGTAAATGTGTTCAGGCCTGATACTACTCTCACTCACCAGGTTCAATTCAGGAGAAATGCCTTTGAAGTTAATGGAGTATTGGTGGAGGAGTGATGCAAAAGAAATCAGAATAGGGCCCTGAACTTTTTCTAAATAGCTCACTTTACAGATTTTAACTACAAACCTCAGCAGTTACTAACAAATTCATTTTTCTCATTTCTCTAGTTTCCTAAATCACTGGTATTTTATTACCGTATTTTAGAAATCATATTTTGAGCCATTTTGTTAGTGATGGTTGGACCATTATGGCTTTTAAGCTATGTCCATGCCTCTACATTACAGAAGCAATCACAAATCTTCTTTTGTAGGTTTGAACTTACTTGGAAAAAAATGAATCCAAAGCAGAGATTTACACACTTGCACAGCATAATTGCAAGAAACATAAAATAGAAGGATTTTGCTAGGGAGCCAATGCTTTGGGGAAAAAAAAGATTGGTTTATTATGTATTGTGCTTGAAAAAAAATTGATGGCAACCTATACCTGCTTTTCTTATAACTCAAACAGGATTTAAAAACAATACCTAAAAATTGTCTGGAAAATAGTTCATGCTTTGGACGATATTCTGCCTAAGGAGTAGGTGCTGCATTTTTGAAAGGTGCTTCAAAACTTGCTTCTACAGGGTTTTGCATCAATCAGTCTGATTTTAATCAGAAACCATTTATATACTTTCGTAATTCATGATTTTAGTGGGACTACTGATGTAGTGTAAATTAGACCAACTCAGATTGTTTTATTTTAATTCTCTCACACACAGATTTCTGTATTCAAAAAGTATTTGCATCTGGACAATTCAGTGGGGAAGGACAGGAGTAAGAAATTTTCTCCTCCCCTTGTAGAGCCTTCATAAGAGCTTGGCAAACTTGCAGTCATTGCCTTCATGGACTATGCAGCCATGTGTGACAAATATGGTAATTTCCTGAAATATCATTAGGAGAACTTAAAGAATTAACTTTAAATAGCTTTGGAGGTCATTGAATTATAAATTCAAAGATTACGTTTTGCTGTGATTGTATGCAACTTCCCTATGGGAAAAACATGGCTGTTGTAAACCCTGGGAAATATTATAAGTGTCAAAGAACTATTTTAAACAGTGTTCTTGAGCTGAAGGATCTTTTGAAACAAAGTTACCTGATTTTTGCTACAACATACCTATGGGGAGGTCAATGAAAATACCCACTTACAGACCCTTTTTTTGAAACTATACCCCAAGAAAAGAACCATTGTGTGGTTGACTGACACATTCAGAGACCATGATTAGATAAAGACCTCAGCTGTATAATATCAAGGAAAGGATAAGATTTTGTATACCCTTGTTCCTAGGAAAAGCTGTTGTGAACTTATAACCATAGAAGTCCCCCTTGATAGTGTTTGTAGGGTCATGTAAGAATGCCTGTGAAGAGTTAAACCCAGACAGAGTGGATTCTCTTTTGGCAAGCAGCCAGATAGGAACAGAGAGGGGTCTTTTGAACTGAAGCAGGTTCCTGCTGAGGGCTTTTTCTTTTGGCTATGGTTGAGAGAGACATAGATGTTTAAGCCTGAGCAGGGCTTGAGGAAATCAGTAAATATCCAGGCCACAAGGAGATCTTGGGACACAAATAATGTAAGCAGAAAGAAAATGTTTAGTCAGACGCAATCAGGTTATGGTTTATTTTGGGTTTGGTGTGGGACTTCTCAGGCTGGCTGATGTTACCCTTGTACACTGTAACTTTTAAAATGTATCCCAAGGACTAATTCTCTGTGCTATCTACTTTTTTTTTAAGTTTCTCTGTAATGCCTAGCAACCACATATGCTTTATCACTTTATTTGTACACTTTATATTTTGTTTTATTAATAAATAACTTTTTTGTGTTTAAAGGCAATGATTTAATTCCTGTATCCTCGAGAAGGGTCTGTGTAAGGTCAGCTATCAGTTTGCAGCTTAATTTCTTCCTCTTTGTTTTCAAACTCATTCCCATGTGTGTCTTCCTGGGCTTTAAAAATGGCTTTTTTTCCCCCCTCACTTGGTTGGTGGCAGTTAGCTCCCAAGGTCAGGGAATCTGTGACCTTGGGATTCTTTTAAGCAGAAGCCTATAGAGGCAAGGTATTTTAAGGTTTCTTGCGGGCATGGAGAATCCCAGATGAGGCGCAGCCTTAATCAGTGTTGGTAGGACTGAATCCTACCAGAATCCCTTTTGAAGTTGAGTGTGATCTCTAGAAAACTTTTTAGTATGGGAGTTAAGTTTTTTGAAATTGTTATCTCTCTAAGGCTTTCATTTTAGGACTAAACATTCTGGCTTGGAAAGGGCTTTTTGGTAACTCTTAACTGTGTAGAAGCTCATGCAGGGGCAAATATGCTGATTACGTCCTCAGAGGGAAAGCCAGGTGCATATGCTGGCATTTCAGGCCATCTGTGTTGCTGCGGAAGTAACAATATAGGCAGGGAAGTGTGCAGCCTGCAGAAACTCCAGTCAGATTGGAGACAGACACACGTCTCCTCCCAAGAGAAGTGATCACTGAAGAGTTGACAGCCTACAGCAGGTACTCTTGCCGAGCCACGAAGGGAAAATACAGGTGCTATTGCTCTGAAGGGTTAGCCACGGCTATGCTGCATCCCATGAATGCCAAACCCTGAGTCAAGAAGGCATCACTATTCCGTACAGTATTTAAGCACACAGTGAATGGCTGTTCTGAGCATTTAAGCATGTGCTTAAGTGTTTTCCTCTAAAAGGGTAATTAATAGAGAACAATATACTTCCTATACTACCCTGGCTATGGTTTCAGAATCAAAAGAAAGGTTATCAGTCATAAATTCTACAGAAATTATCCATAGGATGTTATTCTTTACTAGCAACCTAATACATGAGAATCTGAACCCCAAGATTCCCTACCAATTAAACATTTTATCTGTGTTTTCCACACGTAGAATTACTAAAATATTAGTAGATGGAAGGTGTGCCTGTAAAAATGATAAATAGGTACACTAAGTTATGGGAATCAGCTTCGGGAGCTTGCACTGGATTTTTAAATATTTTCTTTGTTGTTTTCAAGTTCTTATCTAATTTGGCCAACATTGTGTCTGCCTGGAGCAGACTATACTTTACTTACCAAACATAAAAAATTTTGATGAGTGGTTTATTTTCTCATAACTAAGTCAACATGTGCTTAACTGTGTCTTTCTTAGTAAAAGAAAGCGAGACGTTGGTTCTCTTCATTTCCCTACTTCTTTCTTATCACTCCCCTCTTTGGCATTGGTATCTTTTAAAGCCTTCTTCCTAAACTCCTAATCAGATAGTAGGCTGTCACACAGATTGGGCTCTCTGAGGCCCACTTGCAACTCCAGATTTACGGAGAAGCTAAGTAAGCTACATCATAGGGTTTCAGATTGTGGGGGGTCTCCAACAGAATAATATACATTTTGGTGACGCTATAAGACCTCTTAAACTTGACACAGCTTAGGGTCTCTGCCCTATCCACATGACAAGTCTTTGGTCTCCCCCTTGGTTGTCTTCCATCCATAATCATTGCAACAGCCACCCTGCCGATTGAGATTTCACATCTCCACTTGTTGTGCCCATGCTGATATCACCTAGTTTCCTTCAGCTTGTCCCCAGTAGGAGATATTCACATTAACTCTCTTAGCCCGTGTCTACACGTGCACGCTACTTCGAAGTAGCAGCACTAACTTCGAAATAGCGCCCGTCACGGCTACACGTGTTGGGCGCTATTTCGATGTTAACATCGACGTTAGGCGGCGAGACGTCGAAGCCGATAACCCCATGAGGGGATGGGAATAGCGCCCTACTTCGAAGTTGAACGTCGAAGTAGGGCACATGTAGACGATCCGCGTCCCGCAACATCGAAATAGCGGGGTCCGCCATGGTGGCCATCAGCTGAGGGGTTGAGAGACGCTCTCTCTCCAGCCCCTGCGGGGCTCTATGGTCACCGTGTGCAGCAGCCCTTAGCCCAGGGCTTCTGGCTGCTGCTGCTGCAGCTGGGGATCCATGCTGCATGCACAGGGTCTGCAACCAGTTGTCGGCTCTGTGGATCTTGTGTTGTTTAGTTCAACTGTGTCTGGGAGGGGCCCTTTAAGGGAGCGGCTTGCTGTGGAGTCTGCCCTGTGACCCTGTCTGCAGCTGTGCCTGGCACCCTTATTTCAATGTGTGCTACTTTGGCATGTAGACGTTCCCTCGCAGTGCCTATTTCGATGTGGTGCTGCGCAACGTCGACATTGAACGTCGACGTTGCCAGCCCCGGAGGACGTGTAGACGTTATTCATCGAAATAGCCTATTTCGATGTCACTACATCGAAATAAGCTACTTCGATGTAGGCTTCACGTGTAGACGTAGCTTTACAGTCTCATTTCTTTTCCTATCACAGACTGTCCAACCCTTTGAGGATGTCAACATCTTCATTTCAATGGTGAAGAGCATGTTGATCTCTTGTCTAGTGGTTGGCCAAATCTTTCTTCTGTACATTGGGACGGTCCAATAACAGTTTTAAACACTGCCTATTACATGCTCTCAGAAGGAACGGGGATCAGCCACCACACTTTGCAAGAAGCAGCTTTAGTACAATACTGGGCACCACATACAGGAGGGCACTGCTCTCAGCAACTCCTGATCACAGGTTCTTAAATTATTTCTCTCTTCTAAAGTCCCTGCCTTCATTGTCAGTCCTCCTTCCTCAATTATCATGGCTTTGGTCTTATTAACATTCACTTTAAGTCCAGCCTGCTCAAAACTCTGTCACCTCTCACTCTTTTTTATGCATGATACCTGCCCTTGACCTGTCACAACGCCTTTACAAATGTATTCCTTAATTTTGGGGTAGTTTTTTTTTGGCTTTTATTAAAGTGTCCAGTTCCAAGCAAGCCACATTTGCCTGTCTTACTGTATTATTTTTTGTTGTTGTTTTGGATAGTGATTGTATTAATGGAAAGTAATTTCAGACTCTGTTTCATGTGCAGTGTAGGTCTGGCAGAATAAATAAAGCCTTCCGACCCTAGGCATAGCGAAATAACTAACAAGAGTTTTCATCTGTTCTTTCACCCATCACCATCACTCCTGGGATATAACAAATAAGGCTGCTACATCTCACATTGATTTTTTTTAAATTTTCTATTGGCAAACCACCTCCCCCCCCGCCCCTTTACTCATATTCCAAAGCCAAATAAATGGCCTAGTGCATCCAATTTCACTCCTAGCAGCTAACAGCTCTGAGTTCTCATCCAGAGTGGTTTCAAAGCTCTTGGACCTTCCTCTGCTCTCAGGTTAATCTGCTGCCTTACAGCTTTCACTATTACCCTGAGCTCCATCATCATCAACCATTCTGTTATCATAATCATAAATAAGAATTTGTGCGCTAGTGGAATTTTGTAGTCCCAGCAAGGCACATTTGTAATCTCCTGGCATGCTGCTACAGCAAATGTTTGCTGCAAACATAGGGAATAATAGGGCCCATTAGGACTGGATTCCAAATTTAGTGACATGAAGGAATATAAAGCTCAACAACCACAATCTTTCCACTATACTAGCATGATTTACAGGATCAAACAAACACCTTTCTCTGGTGGAAAACAAAAACAACAAAAAAGGACAGATATTTTCAGTGATTTTCAATGCTCGTATTCAAGAAGTTTGTGAATTCCTGAACTTTCTGAGGTTAATGTAAACCCTAAAATCTTCATTGACCTCAACATCAGAAAACAGACTTCCATTTGTAGTGCACATTGTTTTCATCAGAATTACATGGGAAGCATTGCAGCCTGGACCAGCACTTCTATTTCTTGAGGCAGAAAATGTGTCTACATCCACCTGGGCTCCTAAGGATTTTCCTCCATACCAACACCAGATGGTAAAAGCAGCAGCAATTCTCACATCAACAGAAAAAAGAGAAGGCCGATTTGCATGCGTATTCAGGGTTTTGAATATGAAAATCCCTCAGAGTTTCTATTTCTGGACAGAATTCTAAGACCATCTCAAAATTTCCCTTACATCTAAATTCCTATTTATGGAGTGCAAACAGTAACGCCAGCTATAGAGGTTTATTTAGGTTGCTCCTTTAGCGAGAGAGCAGTGCATAACTGAATTTTATGACAAAGACTGGAACAAGAGCTTAACTTCTTCTAGAGTACCTTAACTGCATCTGGCAAAAGGGCACTGTAGTATCATGCTGATCACATGCTTCTACAATCGCAGAAGACAGAAATGGCTAAATGTATAATTGATATCTGAACTGTGCCCTCCAACTTTGCCTATAGAATGTTGCATCTAAATTAAGGGCAGGAGCTGTGACATGGTTATCTGACTAATATGACTGTGCTCACCTATCATGCTTGGGCTAAAAGCCAGTATGCAACAATGCAGAGACATAAAGTATATATTGCACGTGTACACCTAGTACAACGTGCATTGTTCACATATTTTCATAAAATGTTTCTCTCTAGTACCTCACTTATGACTCATTTACTCCTCTTCCTATGGCAAATAAATGAAGCTGCTAGAGTTTGCATTAAAGAACTGCATGATAATTTAGGGAGGAACCTAATTTAGGATGTTCAGTTTCTCTTGTTTTCCTTTCCATTTGCATGCCAGTAAGTATATTTAGGTGCATGACTCTCATAAGTATTTGTTCATATTGCTGCTTCACCTACTTTCTAAGACCTTTATAGTTTTAATGTGCTGAGTTGGAAGAGTCTTTTTGTCTAATGCATTTGTCTGAGCTCTCTGTGATGCTATTTAGTATTCTATTGACTTTACTTGTTCTTTCAGGCTGTTATATTTAAGACGGATGAGACATTTATTTTCAGTCAAGAAGCTATTGAAAAAAACACTGAGTTGTATAGATGAATTAATTACTACAGTTAAATCCTTGTATGTGTTTTGGAATGATTAGTTGCCTTTCTGTCCTACACACATTGTCTTTATATCAAAGATTACAGAACTGCAAACAGTCAATTACTTGCTACCTACTTCTACCAAATAATCTACTTCCTTCAGACAACTCAACCAGCTGATCACAGGTAAATGTGCTCTGCCAATGTCTGTAGCCAAATAGAACGTCCAGTGAAGCTGACGCTGAAAAAAGAGGCCTATTTTAAGTTCAGTGTAAATTTCCAGATAAATGAAAAAAATATTATTCACAGAACATTTGGAAGCCCTCTCCCCCAGTTTATGCCCTCTAGATTGCTGGCCACTTTTTATTAGTACAAAGCACGGCTTCTGGCTGCATGCTAGCATTGACAGAATTGTGTGGTAAGTAGAGTACTGAATACTCCACTGAATACTCACGATACCTGGTTTCTATTCCCAGCCCAGCACTGGTCTGCTGGCTGATCTTGGGCAAGTCACTTCCCCTACCTGTGCCTAAATATACTCATCTGTAAAATGTGAATAATGATCTTTTATAAAGCATTTTGAGATTTTACTGGGGAAGAGCACCACATAAGCACAAGGCATTGCTATTAGCTGTAGTCCCCATTTAAAGTACAGGTAACATCACATGGACTGAGTCTCATTGTCAAATGGAATCAACTTGTGTGTCTGCTATAAGTACCAGGTAGGTGCATATTGTTGCAATATTAACCACAGTTTTATTTCTGATATATTCATGTTTTTTAAATATCACTGTAATTATTAATTCAAATGCAGGTTGAACCTTTCTCATCCAGTACTGTTGGAACCTGGTCAGTGCCAAATGAGAAAATTTGCTGGACCACAAGAAGTCCATATTGTCAAGCAGTATTACCAACACTTCCACTGCTTACTGGGCTCTTAGAAGACATTTAGGGATAAATTAGAGCTAAATAACAGCACAAAACACAGAGAACCAAACTAGTGGCTGTAAACATTAACTTTGTAGGGCCAAGGAAACTTGGCTACACCCATTGTAAGGGGTCACAAAGCTAACTAAAAATCATACCAGATTATGGATGTTGCCAGAAAAGAGAGTTCTGGATTAGAGAGGTTCAACCTATATATCAAAATATATGTTGATGTCACAGTTAAAAGGTACCAATACCATATCAATCACTGAGATATTTGAGCACCTTATAAATTCTGTAAGAACTTGCTATGAATCTAACAATATGGCATCATTAACAGCTCTTTCAATCAGCCAATTGATAGATTTCTTATAAAAGAAATGAAATAAATAGCCTCAGATAAAATAATTAACTCATTTATATCCTGTTCAGAGAAGAGAATTTTAGGACTTTGGAAGAACTGTCCCATGCCAGCACAATGTAAATCACAATCAGATTCTAGACCCCCTCTGTTTCAAATTATGGTTAGTGTGTGCTTTCCTTTTACCAGGTCTCCTAACACACATGGTAATGCTGGTGCTTAGTCTATTACCAGCCTATATGCATAGATTTCTTATAAAAATAGCTTGGTGTAAAATAACACCATTATGATTGATTGTACAGCAGGAATATAGTTAACACAAGTTAGCTGTGAGTAGCAGACAGAAATACAACTCAGAGCAAATGTATTAGAGAGAGAGAACTGTTGAAAAAGCAGCTCAATTTTTCTCCTTGGAATTTGAAGATCTAGCAAAATGCTAGGGAGATGTTCTGAAAGCATGAATATTCACTCACCTGGTCCCAGAACAACTCTAGAATGTTAGGAAAGAAAATGGGACAAGAAGGAAAAAAAAAACATGAAAAGAAGGAAAGGGAGAAATTGCCAAAGAGAGGATTAAAGAGTTTGGGGAAAAGTACAGAGGCTCATTGTGGTTTTACCCTCCCAACTGTACCTGTAACACTATCAACATACCCCTCTCAATCAATCATATTTAATATGTTCCATCTGCTCAGAGAGTAGAATGCAAACCAAGCTGTTCATCTGTTTATAATGCATGTATCAACAGCTTGAGGCTTATGAGAAACGAACTAATTGTAGGATAAGAAATTAGTGTCTTCTAATCTGTTTTTCCACTAATACAAACATTTTGATTTTCTACTACCCTTTTCTTGACTCTGTACTGTATCAGTATGCTACTGTAGCAGCTTCTAGAAACCAATTTCTCAATTTTTTTCAATGCACATATTTGGATGTAGGCAGGACAGGCTTATGTTCTTTTAACTACAATGGTAATATTTATTGGCTTTAACTCACTTATCCAGAAATGGATTCTTTAGTTACTGAATAATTTACTGAAGACATGTTATACTGATGTAAATTGAGAGTAACTCCAATGACCAGTGTATTGAGATAATGATTTCTTTCAGGTCACTGTTCCTGAGAGTAGAAGTCCCAAAGTTTTCCGGAACCTGCTTCTCCCATATGTCAGCACAACACAATACTGCAAAATGTTTGGGCCCATTAATATACCTGAGACAATCAAAATATTTCATGTTAGGAGATGAAAAATTGGATCTCATAGTATTCATGACTCCTGTTAAAGGAAATAATAAAGGCTGGTAATAGACTAAACACCGGCATTACCATGTGTGTTAAGAGACCTGGTAAAAGGAAAGCACACACTAAAATGATCATTTGAAACTAGAGAGGGTCTAGAATCTGATTGTGATTTACATTGTGCTGGCCTAGGACAGTTCTTCCAAAGTCCTAAAATTCTCTTCTGTGAACAGGATATAAATGAGTTAAATTATTTTATCTGAGGCTATTTATTTCAGTTCATGAGGACTGTCTCCACCATACTAACCATATTCATTATGCCCCTAAGACTGATCCAAATTTGCAGTCCAAGGCCACCGATTCTTATCTTCTCTGCAAAGGTGTAACACCTTTGGCTTTAGTGGAGTTACTTTGGATGTACACGAGTATGAGATCACAATGACTGGGTCTACACTTGCTCCCAACTTCAAAGGGAGCATGTTAATCAGGGCAACAGGAGGTAACTAATGAAGTGCTGCAGTGAATATGCAGCACTTCATTAGGCTAATTCTCCCCCATAGCAACTTTAAAGCGTCAGACTTCAAAGTGCCAACATGCATGTATCTGTGGGCACTTTGAAGTGCCTGTGCTACTTCCAAGTCCCTTTACTCCTCAAAAGTTTGTTGCTTCAAAGCTGCTACAGGGGACAATTAGCCTAATGAACTGCTCCATATTCACCACAGCACTTCCTTAGTAATCTCCTGTTGCCCTGATTAACAAGACCCCTTTGAAGTTGGAGGCAAGTGTAGACAAGCCCAATTAGATCTAAATATTAGTCTTATCATATGTCTTCTGATGACTCTAAACCCAACACAGAACTCCACAGCAGGTTGGAGCCAGCAAGTGATGAGATGTGGGAGGGGCTGATAAGCCCATTTTTATTGTTATTTTCCCTCAAAATGTACTTGTTTCAGAGTTTCAGTTATATCTGGGTTGCTATTGGCCAACTCCTATCTGCAAAAGGTTACTTTGAGGTATGGTATTGTCAGAGCAAGGCATATTGGATATTGCAATGAGTTGGAGCCTGAACGGAGATCAGACACGTCAGCCTGCAAACTTAAAAAGAGCTCTACTGTTCAGGCTCAATATGTTTATGCTTCTGCAAGGTGCTGAATGTACAATGATTGCACTTATGCTTTGGGTACCGCTGCCCTCAAAATCACTGGCTATTTATAACATATGATATATACAGTCTTCATTAACTGCTGGTAGATGATCCTGGGCAAAGTTCTTGCAATATCATAATGCAGAGCTTTGTGGATGCTAAAGTAAATTGTACTGAATAATATATGATTTTATATATAGTTTCTGCATGCTAGTCTTAAAGGGCAATTGAGTTGTGTCTGTTTTGTAATCCAGAAGGGGAAGGTTATTCAATAGATTCACTTTTTTTTTTTCTGTTGAATAACAACATAACAAACCTGCATATGACTAGCCATCTTGGCTGTGACTTACATTAGTCTTTTAAAACAATTTGCAAGTGTGGACATTTGTTCTGTGCTTGCAAATCAAGTATTCCTAAATTCATGAATTTTGAGAGCTGCAGCTTGTAATACTTTCTATACAAAATTTAAATTCAAACCCAATCCAAAAAAGGTACAGCAGATGGCAGTCTACCTCCAAAATATACCTAGGTAGGTTATTGTCTCTTGTTAAGGGAAGATAAATACTGGCTGCAGAAAGCATACAGATGATATCGAAGTAAGCAAACAACACTTTAAACTTTCTCTTTTCATGAACAATATTCTGATAATGGTGATGATCCTTAGACACACTGCAACTGGTCTTTTAAATATAGAGTCATTAATTTTTGAGTGTGAATACAAAAATTAGAGAGGTCATTAAATACATGTTAGAAAGCACTATTTGTTCTTTTCCCATTTAAAAGGTGTACTGTACTAATGTTACCAGATTAGTTACCAGATGAAGATCAGATTCAATTCCAAAAATGACTGCTGCACTGAATATCAATTATCTTTTTTAGCAAATTACTTTCTTCATTCAAAACCTGTCTATTTTCTTATCAATTTTCTGGAGAAACAATGTAGGTATAATCAACCTTGATAAAGCACTTCTAAAAAAGATGACCTTAGAATTATAACCTTTGCAGATACACAAAAGATATGACTAACTAATATGGTCTGAGTGGAGGAGCTCTATTTATCACATAGTCAATCACTGGAATGGCTATACATTGAAAGAAATTTCAGCATCTTCATGGTAGAGTTCAACGTTTCTTTCCTCAATGATTCTAGAAAGGAAAATCCACAAACAACTAAAAATTGTCCCACAAGCCTTGGAAACATTTTGTAAGGGATATCATCAAAACTAATTTTTACCATCATGAAAAGACAATAAGTTCTCTCATTGGCTGAAATCCACTCCTATTTCCAGGGTCCATGCACCCTGTAAATCCACATAGCCTATGTCTACACTTGCCCCTTTCTTTGAAGGGGGTATGGTAATCAGGGTGATGGGAGATTACTAATGAAGTGCTGCAATGCACATTCTCCCCCGCGACAACTTTGAAGTGTCAAACTTTGAGGAGTAAAGGCTCTGCAAAGTAGCATGGGCACTTCAAATTCATTGCAGCCCTTCACTAGTAACCTCCCATTGCTCTGATTACCATGCCCCATTCAAACAAGGGGGCAAAAGTGTAGACATAGCCATAAGCTCTCAAATTAGTGCTTAAAAAGGGCACAGATCTTGTGGGCCCAAGAATTATTTTCAGTCACTGCCATAAACACGACTGAATAATTGATCCCAAGCCTTTATTTTTACATAAGCAAAATTAGAAACTACTTCCAAATCCAGATATTGCTGTGTGAATTGCAAAGGTTCTGTTCCTTTTTGTTCCTCTCTAGTTTGGTCAGTCTAGAGGAGTAACAGCTTGGGGGCATTCTAGCCTTGGTTTCTTGATAGGTACAAAACAGCTTTGAGGCTGCCCCTGGTGAGTGCATGTGAAGAATCAGAGGATCTCTTTTGAAAGAGTAGTGACATTTATCTCGTAGAAGAGGGTGATTTTGCCGAAGGCTGCAAGACTTGTCGCCACTGTGGTTTTGTTGAGCCTTGGTACCTATTTCTACTTCTGAATCTGTAACTTGGGTGAGTCCTGCAGATGCTCCATGCCAGACAAGCGTGTGTGCTGGCAAAGGCTCACATTTCAAGTGTTTTTCTCTTTTGCTGTAGCCTTTGAGTGAATCTTTGTCTCCCCCACTCTCCATAAAAGTACCGTGAAAGCTTTGTTACCTGTCAGTCTGCCAACTGGCACTGCCCACAGCCAGAATACCATCATGTCTACATGCACACAGGTCTGACTCCTGCCTGGTGAGCTGATCATTGCTCGGTTTCTGACATCTGGCACTGCCCCCATCCAAAAGATGGATGAGGGGGAGGTGGTTATCTAAGGCTCACCATGTGGGTGGTGGCAGCGACAGCTGGCTCCACCCTGATGTGCTATGGTGCATTGCCCTCACTAGGCATAATGGGGCCAGGGAGGTCAGTGTGATGCAGCAGGGTAGAGCAAGCTGCCACTCCCACCACCTGCATGGTAAGTGCAGGGGCTGGAGTGGGGGAGAGAGAAGGCGCCTGTTCCTCAGCCCCAGGTAGCCCTGGGCTCCATTGACGGGGGGAGGAGGTAAGAGTGCTGGGCTGAGTCAGGGCAGGGTTGGCTGACCAATTAGCTTTGATATCTAGCACATTCAATTAACCGGCAACTCCCATTCTCCATTAGTGCCAGATAGCAAAGCTTTCACTGTACTTATTTTACTTGTTTATAAAGGTGGTTTTGGGGATGATTTTTAGCTCATCCTGCATTTGAGCCTGATAGTGGGAACACGGAAGTTATATTGACTTATCTTAATTAGCCCTATGTAGCATGTCTCAAAGTCCCAATGCAACAAAATGAAGTGATACATCAGATGCAAAGAATCATTGACTTCTTTCCTGTACTGATCAGGTGTCAGTCACCATCCTAATTGTAATGTGTGGATACTAAAAAGGTGACTGGAGTAACTTTTAAAAATAGAGAACCCATTTAAGAACAAAACTTCTCAAAGTACACATGCAGATTTAAAATTACAAAGTATATTTTAATGCAAAATAATTGGAAATTATTCAATCTTTTTGTGATTTGCCAAAAGCCAATTCATAATTCACTTTTATGTTGTAATAGAAGGAATGCAGTTTTCTGAACATACCCTTTCTCTCAGACACTGGCAGTCCTAAAAAGTCCACTGAATCTTCAAAATACCCATCATTTTAAAATTGTTCAAAATATTTCAGAGCTGTTACCCAAATCAGGGAATTCAGAGGCCACTAGATTTACGACAGAGTCTCTGTTTTCTGTAATGGTAAAACTGAATGAGCAAGCATCTTATTTGTAATACAGATTTTATTTCCTTAAAACCATGCCTTCATAAAGTATGCCTTTCTTTGTAGCTATGGCCAGTCACTCATTCACTCCAGCTCACTTTCCTCATTTATATAGTTCTTATCAAATTAACTGCTGGGGTGGTAGATATGTTTTTAGAAGAATATATTTTAGAGATGCTCCCTTATAAAGAAGAGTATTATGGAAGTAGGAATTTGGAGATGTGTCCTTGAGGTGGGGGCTGGGAACACTGTAAGGCCATGTGCACAACAGTTCATTAGAGAATCTCTCACATTTATTGTATTAAAGTTTTATTCCTTTCTCATCCACTGATTTGTTATTTAATGAACCCCAGGGTCATTACAAAGGTGTTCAGAGGTTAATGGCTGTAAAGTATTTTGAAGAAGAAAAGAACTGTGTAGAGATCACTCTTGAAATGTTAATAACAGAATCTGAGTTACTGTCATTTCCATTTCTAATTATAGAAAAATTACAGTATCTCAGACATCTTCGTCATAAATGTTGAATTTTGAAATAATGACTGTTGTTGGGGATCAGTTGCATACCAAGGCCTTAAACTAAAATTAAAAAAGCACCAAAGATAAAATTACTGGCAAGGCTTTTAATCATTTACAAGCATGAGCCGCCTCTACACATTCCGGCTACTTCGAAGTAGCCACTCCAACTTCGAAATAGCGCCCGCCACGTCTACATGTGGCGAGCACTATTTCAAACTTGAAATCGACGTAAGGCGGCGAGACGTTGAAGTCACTATCCCCATCAGGAGATGGGAATAGCGCCCTACTTCGACATTGAACGTCGAAGTAGGGCACATGTAGACAATCCGCATCCCGCAACATTGAAATAGTGGGGTCCGCCATGGCAGCCACCAGCTGTGGGGTTGAGAGACGCTCTCTCCAGTCCCTGTGGGGCTCTATGGTCATCGTGTGCAGCAGCCCTTAGCCCAGGGCTTCTGGCTGCCACTGCTGCAGCTGGGGGTCCATGCTGCATGCACAGGGTCTGCAACCAGTTGTCGGCTCTGTGGCTCTTGTGCTGTTTAGTGCAAGTGTGTCTGGGAGGGGCCCTTTAAGGGAGCAGCAAGCTGTTGCCCAGGAAGTGCTAGTCCGCCCTGTGACCCTGTCTGCAGCTGTGCCTGGCACCCTTATTTCGATGTGGGCCACTTTGGCATGTAGACGCTCCCCTGCAGTGCCTACTTCGATGTGGTGCTGCCCAACGTCGATGCTGAACGTCGACAGCACCAGCCCTGGAGGACGTGTAGACGCTATTCATCAAAATAGCTTATTTCGATTTCGCTACATCGAAATAAGCTATTTCGATGTAGCATACACGTGTAGACGTAGCTATGATGTTAGAACTTTAAGTAAAAGTTCCATGAAGAATTTGGAGAATATAATTAATGCTGACTCAAAGGTAATTGTGTTTTCCATAACTTTTTGTTTAGATAAAAATAAAGCTTAATTATTAATTTAGGGTGGGATACATGATACACACATAGTAAATTATTACACTAAATTACAAAGATGAAGAAGTGTTGAATGCTAAAAATAAGGGTTTTGTTAATATAATTTGATAGTTAATGAGTGAGTGTAAATGGTTAATACTTGTGCCAGGCTTTGGTCTAGCTTTTATCTAATGTGAGTATTAATTTGTTTAAATAATGCACACAGCTGACACAATGTTTTGTTGTGTTGAGAGATTTAGACAAGAGAAAGCTCGTTAATATGCAAAAAATGTAATGCTAAAAGGCCCTATACATAGAAAAACAGGAGCAAGGTGACATGAAAACTTGATAAAAATTGTGTAAATAGTAAAATTTATGCACTAAAAGGCAAACACTGCCACCCTGCTAGTTAAATATGTGATCTTCCCTCATCCCCATTTATTGGCAGGAACTGCAAAGTAATAGCAACCAATGGTAACTATTGAAAGAAAAAGCTTACTATGCCTCCAAATGCAGCCCAAAGGGCCTTGGTGGGGGGCAAGTACACTGGTTACACTGGTGGGTGTCACAGCATTGAGGCCACAATGTTGTTGGCAGTCAAAATCTGTACCTGAAGGCAGGGTCCAGAAAGAAGCCAGTGGTATTTCTCAAGCAGCCATTTCCTTTCACTTCAATCTCATCTCAGTTCCTTAACATTTACTGTTCAGATCTGAAAAAAACCCCACCAATACTTTTATCCACCACTTGGGAGAGGAAAAAAGGACCTCTATACTTCCAAGAGCCTAGGAAGCCCAAATTGGTTTTAGCCCAGTTAACACAAGCAGAAGACACCTCTTCATACACTTGAAAACAAGTGCCGAGTGTCTGCATGTCACCATCAGATGAGATGAAAACTGAGCTAGGGTTAGCATTGGCCCATCAGGAGGGCATCCAGCACTCCAGCACAGAAAGACCAGTCAGACAGTATCAGAGGAGGTGCAGAAGTATTTCAAACTAAGAGGATAAAACTTCCCACAGAGAGGACATCAATGTTGAATGTCTCTGCACACAGGGAAGCATGGCTAAGACTCCCATTAATCTTTAAGGCACTAAAAATGTTCTGGTAAAATAAATAAATAAATGAAGAGAACACTGTCCCAGTCCAAAAAAAGCAGCTAATGTTTATAAAAAGATAACTATAGTTAACTCTATTAAAGGCCTTCTACTGATCACTGAAACAAGCCACACATCCAGATCATATATACACAGTAAAAACACCACACGTTAAAACAACCTATCAAAAATGCCACCATTAAGAATAGAGTATATATATAGAGAATCCAGATAGCCCTTTGGACAGCTAAACTCCTGGACAAAATCTTATAATGCGAGCAGAGAGGAGAAATATGTCTTCAGTTCCGTAAGTCAAGGAAGACCTCTTTTTTGTGCAGTAGGGTGATCAATGCCCTGCAACGACTGAGGGGCAGCTCTTTCTCCTTGATACACTCCACTTCCATGGAAAAGAAAAAGTCAGGACCAATAAAATGCCAGAAATGCTTATAGAATTCAGAAAGAAGCCAACCAATACCATGAGTATTGCCCGTAGAGAGTTGCTAGACCGCAACAGAGAGCTTCTTGCAACAAAAGTAGGGCATTCAGGCACCACTTAGCCTCACCTCCCAGATGTCGAAATGCCTGGTGCAGATCCCCCACTGCTAGCACATCAAAAGCTACAGATGAATACAGAGTACTATAAAAGAAAACAGTGGTTTTCTGGGTCTCTCAGCAGCATCAGCAGCCAGATGATCATCAGGCAGTAGGAAGTAAAAAAAGCAAAAACAAACAAAAACAAAAAACAAAACCAAAAACAAAACAAAAAAAACTTCCAATGGGTCTGTAGTCATTTCCTTCAAATCAAATTAGAATCTTGTGGGAATGTCATCTTCCTGCAACTGAGTAAAATGGGCTCAAACCATGGATCCTTGTCATTCCTTCCCAACAAGCACCACAGGAGCTAGTACTTTTGATTTAAAGTTTCGACAATTCCTTAAAAAAATACTCATTTACCTAACAGATTATGGGAAGAGCTTAACAATACAGAAATAAGTTTATTTTGTCTTTCAACCCGAGTGACAAAAATATTGGTTCTTATCTCTAAACATTACAATTTGCGAAGCTCCAATTTGTAGAGGGAATTACTGACATTCAGTCATTTTGTCTGATCTTTTTACATAGCTGGCAGTGTAAATCCAACTTTAAAAGGATTGTAGAACTACACTAAAGTATATCCGAAAGAATTTATTATCTGTACAGGAGATCTTGATCACGTTAGTGAAGTATCCCATGTCACTAGGCTTCTAGATTTCCCCTTCCACTTAGAGCGCAGTAATCCAACATGATTTTAGTTAGCCAGCTGGTCATTTATTAGGGGTGTGGCCATGTTTCCCGTGGTCCCATAAGGTTTGTTTACAGCCATCAGTATTGGCTCTCAGTCTTCTTTGCTGTTATTTAGCTGTAATTTAGCACTAACTCTCTCCAAAGTGCCCAGTAAGCAATGGAAGTGTTGGCAATGAGCTAGAAAATATTGACCTCCAGTCATCTGGCAAATTTTCTTGTCTGGCACCAGTCAGGTCCTGAGGGTGCTGTATGAGACAGGTTCAACCTGTATTTATACTGGATACTGTACACAAAGACCCTCATGTATCAGAGTTAGATGTTGAAAGCATGCCTAAGTATGCCTTGTGGGTCAGAATTAAGTTTTATGATTAGATGTCTGAGACACTTGGATAAGAGATAGAAAGGAACTGAAGTCAGCTAAGCACATGTTCCTGAATTTTGGGTTTCTGGAAATTCAGATCCAGGTGAAAAATTTATGGAAGGAATCCCTTTCTTGTTTGCCTAATTTGATTACAGTTTGGACTTTTGGATGCCTTACTTATTTGTATTTCTCTATCTTTTTGAAAGGCCCTCATCATAAGTTAACAGATTTGCCAAAAAAAATTCCCACCAGTCAGCTTTTCTCTCTCTCTCTCTCTCTCTCTCTCTCTCTCTCTCTCTCTGTGTGTGTGTGTGTGTGTGTGTGTGTGTGAGAGAGAGAGAGAGAGAGAGAGAGAGAACAAATCAGAACCTCTTTGGTTCTGCCCAAAGCAATCAAAGTGAAGGGATTCCACCAAAGCAGAAAAATCACATGTGAATTCCAGAAGGCAAAATTGGTGGTTTCACATATAACCTTCCAAATATGAAATATTATCAAATTGTCTTCCACTTTCACTCACTAAAACTCCAAACTGTGATGCAACTAATATCAGAACTGTCTTTAGAACAAGATAGTCTAGACTGATTCTGATCTCAATGGGAGAACTCTAGGGGTGAAATACAGTGTCTCCAACCAGCACTGGGGGAGGCTAAAGGGACAGTTAGCCTGAGACATGGCAATTTAAAAGGGTCTGGGGTTCCAGGCTGCCACTGCTAGTACTGAGACAGCAGCAGCAGCAGCAGCAGCTGGATCCCTGGGCCCTTTAAATCACCAATGGAGCCCTGAGTGGCATGATATGGGGGTGCTGAGGAAAGTTAGTCCCTAGCTTGACCCCTTCTGCCCAAGGCCACTCCCCTTATAGGGACTCCAGATCCAAACTGCGTCCCCTTGTCCAGGGTCCAGAGAAGTCTGTCACCAGCCTCAGGGAAATACTACTCTACAAAAGGGTGTTTGTTTGCCTTGGTGATGGTTACATTATATGAAGAAGTGTTGTACTGTGCAATAAAATATACCATTCAGACAGGAAAAAAAAAACCAAACAAAACCAAAAGCTTTCCAGACATACAGACCGTTATGTATTCTGTTTTTATAGAACTGAACACTTGGAGGGGAAAAAAACAAATAGATTTTTTTGTGCTTTTCTACAACGCTGGGTCAATCATCAAGATTCACTAATGAATTGTTATATGCATGTATTTTGTCCATGCTTTGCAAAAGTAATAGTTTCAGCTTTCCCATGGTAGCCTATCTAATTAACAGCATGTTTTAAGAACATGTTTTTATATTAGAAAACAGCATACTATATTTGTGATTTAGTCCCACACTAGCAAGGGGGATTATTTACCTTTTCAGTGACCTTTTTTATCTGCCAAGTTACAGCTGTATGGTTATGATAATCCTCAGCAGACTTTCCTGTTCTGAGAGTTGTTAGCCACGGTAGAGTACAACTGACAGAGTTAATAAAGGCTACAGAAAATGGCTGAATAAAAGAAGATTCTCCTGTGCACTCGGCTAGGTTGGGATATGACTTTGCCATTAAATAAAATGGACTCTGGATGGTTAATAGCTTCTTATTATTAGAATCAGTGTTATCTGACCATGTTAGCTCCCTCTCCCACACTCTCTCTGAATTCAGTTTTTGGTGATGGAAATGGGGACTCTGAAGAAAGCAATCACAGGCACCTGTCTAGCTCTCCCCAGCCTTACTTACCAGATCTTTGCCATCATCATCTATTCTCCTCTGTAACTGTTTGCCTGTGGAAGGCTAGCCACACAATGGCATGTGTGGAATGCTTGTATCTTCTGTGATAAACATTCATATCTGCTGTGATTTTTTTTAATGACACGTCTGTTTAATTGTTGAGGGGAAAACTCCCCAAGGTTCTGGACAAACTGGTGAAAATTAATGGTAAAAAAATGACTGAAACATTTTGCTCCAACGCTAATTCACCACTGAAGTCTATTTCTTGTTTGGATCTGCAACCTTAATGACTGCAGCAGAAAAACTGAGGCTCTGTCTGCATTATAGCCTATGTCAGCAAAACCCCTCACGTTCAAGGGAGTGAGTGTCCCATCCCCCTCAGCGCTTTAAGTTCTGCTAGTATAAATGCTCCTGTGCAAAGCACTATGGTGGTGATGGAGCATAAGTGGACTTTTTATGCTAATAGGAGAGTCCTCTCCTGTCACCATAGCAGCGCTTTATGTATAAGCATGGCCTAAGATTGTCAGTTTCAGGGCATCAGGGCTGTGGTTTTTTATCATGTTGTGGAGCACTCAGCATACTGGGGCCCCACTCAAGACTGTCACCCTTTACTATTATTGTAATATAAGCACCATGATTTAAGGCTTGGTCTACACTAAGAACTTAAAAGGGTTTTGCTAAGTCTCTGAGGATGTGAAAAAACTGCTCTTTTGGGAAACTTAGCTATACTCACGAAGCTACACTGTTCCAGTGTAGACAAGGTCAATGGAAGAATGCTTTCATTGATGTAATGCCTCTGGGGAGGTGAATTACTTATGCCAAGGGGCAAACCCTTCCTGTTGACCTACCTACAATGAAGTTGTGCTGCTCTGATATTTGAATTATAGACATGCCCTTGGTATGAAAATCATTGAAATTAACTGAGTCTAGGGAGTTACTCAAAAAATAACATAGGTGGAACTCAGCCTTCATACCCTATCACAACTTCTTTTCAATATTCCCAGCCTACAGAAGATGAAAGACAAATGTGAAGGCCCGAAGTTGCCATAGAGAATATATTTCTTAAATAACAGCATCCAGACATGCTAATGCTAAACCTTTATGCTGCTGAAGATGCCACAGCAGATCTGACAATCAGTATTGCATATGATATAAAAGTCCATGCAAAACAGGACTCCATATAAGGTGTTATCAGTATATAATGTCAAGGAATATGACTGCCTAACACAAATCGGACTTTCTGTATGAGGTCCAAAAAATATAAAATCAAACTTGAGCTTTTATCTTCTTCATTGGCTTTGGGAAAAGATATACAGTCAGAATGACACTGTTTTGACACCATATTATTAACTATGTGATTTTCTACTAGAGGCTTCACTATGTAACTTTGCCTATCCACTTTGTCTGTTCCAGAAATCAGATAGAAGCATTTACTTGACTGAATGACAAAAATGGGAGAACAGACATTCAGTGATAACCTAAGGAAAGATGAGGAAGTGCAAAGCAGGACTGATCTTAATCCTCAAAAGCAGCCTTGGATGCTTGTGGTGGATTGTAGAGAACATTAAAGAAAAAACTTTTGACAGTCCATCTTACTGATCTAGTCTTACCAGACACGTGAGAAGTTCACCAAACCCCATGATTAATGTTAGGAGCTAGTCCTCTAAAACACTCTGCCATAAAATGATTACATTTTGTAGAACTATGGAAATGGGACATCATGGGGACATAATTTTCTATCTCACTGATGCCTGATAAAAACATATTTCCTGAATTTCAATAGGAGATGCACAGCAATCATAGCTGGCAAAGCATACTAGCTGCTGTCTTTAAGTGCTATCACAATTATTGCCACATAATTGTCTCTCATTGTGAAGAGTAGTGTGGAATTTAGAGAGGCTCTGCACTGGTGTCAGCCATGAATTTGCTAAAATGTCACATGAAGGGACAGACACAAGCCACAGCTACAGTAAATAACTGTTATAAATATCATGGTTGCAGCCCCATAAAATGCAAGATCTGGGTTGTTTATTTAAATGCTGAGTGAAGAACCAGTTTGGTACTGAGGGTCTCATTTGCAGAAAAGTGTAACATGAGAAATATTTATTTTTTAAAATTATGATTAATCTTTGGTTTGGGAAGAAATATTGATAGAATGGAACTTATGAGATTCATTTGTTTTAAAAAAGTGGCTTGGAAAGAAAATAAATACTGTGATCACTGGTGAAAGTATTAGAAAGAACAACTGAGCCATGTCTACACGTGCACGCTACTTCGAAGTAGCGGCACTAACTTCGAAATAGCGCCCGTCACGGCTACATGTGTTGGGCGCTATTTCGATGTGAACATCGACGTTAGGTGGTGAGACGTCGAAGCCGCTAACCCCATGAGGGGATGGGAATAGCACCCTACTTCGAAGTTGAACGTCGAAGTAGGGCACGTGTAGACGATCCGTGTCCCGCAACATCGAAATAGTGGGGTCCACCATGGTGGCCATCAGCTGAGGGGTTGAGAGACGCTCTCTCTCCAGCCCCTGTGGGGCTCTATGGTCACTGTGTGCAGCAGCCCTTAGCCCAGGGCTTCTGGCTGCTGCTGCTGCAGCTGGGGATCCATGCTGCATGCACAGGGTCTGCAGCCAGTTATTGGCTCTGTGGATCTTGTGTTGTTTAGTGCAACTGTGTCTGGGAGGGGCCCTTTAAGGGAGCGGCTTGCTGTGGAGTCCGCCCTGTGACCCTGTCTGCAGCTGTGCCTGGCACCCTTATTTTGATGTGTGCTACTTTGGCATGTAGACATTCCCTCGCAGCGCCTATTTCGATGTGGTGCTGCCCAACGTCGACATTGAACGTCGATGTTGCCAGCCCTGGAGGACGTGTAGATGTTATTCATCGAAATAGCCTATTTCGATGTTGCTACATCGAAATAAACTATTTCGATGTAGAGTGCATGTGTACATGTAGCCCTGAAGTACTAGACATCAGAACAAATTAGCAGCTATGAAATAAGTGTACAGCAGAACGTGTACTCAGCTTGTGCGTATCTCATGTTAATGCAATTCTGAGAAGCGGGGACCTGGTGCCTGGCTCTGGGCTGCCAGGCACCAGCTCCCTGCCACTCAGAGGAGCAGGGAAACTGACCAGCTGCTGCACTGGTCAGTTTCCTGGTTCCTGTCAGGGTGGCAGCCAAGAGTCAGGCTACTGCTCCTGTCAGGGGTGGCAAGAGTCAGACAGGAGCAGGAAACCCTGACTCTTGCTGCCCCTGAAACTAGCTGGGAAACTGCCACCTGGTTCCTGGCTCCCCACCACTCTGGGAACCAGGAAACTGATCAGCGCACTGGTGCTGGTCAGTTTCCCAGCTCCTGGAAGCACTGGGGAGCTGGGATCCAGGCTGGCACCTGGTTCCCAACTCCTCCCAATTTGCAGGATATTTGAGTTACACAAGGTTGCCCAGGAATGCAACCTTCGTGTAACTCAGGGGTCTACTATACAGTCTCTTATATTGTAGGCATCCTAGAAAAAGTGAAGAAAAAACAATTCATGCTATTTCTGTTAACTCATAAAAAGGCTTTGGTCTAGGGATAGTGTCCACCTTTATGTTTTCTTTTCACAAGAAGGCTTTTAAACAGAGGTTTAAGAAGCAATTAATTGTCTTGTCTGATCTGTTGGCTAGCACATGAAATTAAAACTATTGTATAGGTTGAACCTCTCTAATCTGGAATTTTTTCATTCAGCAAACTCTGTAATCTGGCATGATTTCAGTTAGCCTGATGATCCTTTACCATGGTCGTGGCCAAGTTTCCTGTGGTATCATAAAGATTGTTTACAACCATCACTCCTGGTTCTCAGTGTTCTGTGCTGTTATTTAGCTGCAATTTACCCCTAAATGTCTTCTAAGAGCCCAGTGAGCAGTGCAAATGTTGGTAATGTTCTAGAAAATATCGACCTCCCATTGTCCAGCAAATTCTCTCATCCGGCTCTGGTTATATCCCAAGGGTGCTAGAAGAGAGAGGTTCAACCTGTAATAAAATATAGATTTGGGGGATATTTACTGGTTAAGTAGAGACAAAGAAAATTTGAGTGAGTAGATGGGAAGCCTTGATACTTTACTGCTGGAAGAATTTATCCAAAATTTAAGATAATAAACTGGTGGAGGTGATGGGTCTCCAGGATGTCAACACCTATTCCATCAAGTTGGGTAGACATGTAGGACTAATGCAGAACACCAGTTCTAAATTTCCTTTCATTTTCTTCTTTTTGAATCAAACCAAAATTGTTCGTGGTCATTGAGGTCTATACAGCACTTTTGGTTTTGGCTCTAAGTCATATTTCCCTAGACACTGGATCCTAATTAACTGTCCTAAGGATAAACCAGAAAATATTGAGACCAGCCAAAAAGAGGGGAATTAGTTGTAATTTGGTGGCACCACCAAATGAAATATGAAAGAAGAAAATGATATATTACTGAAAACCAGCCAACATCAGAGCCATGTTTTTTGGGACTAGTGAAGTTAACAGATGTGCAAGTATTTGCCAAACTGAGTCCTAAAATAGACAAATACAAGATGATTAACAGGGCAGTGAGGTAAGGAGAATATAGTGAGAAAGGAGAGCAAAGTACATAAGAAAGGACATCTGGAAGAAATAGGATTTAAAGTGTTTTAAAGGGAATGAAGCAGAGTGCTTAGTGGACAGGAAAAAAATATTGCAAGAATAGAGGGTAGGATGAATGAAGGAGCAATAAAATGAAAGGGAGGAGATGGAGGGAATGGAAAAAGAAGAGGTGTGTGTGCGAGAGTACATAGCAAAGTGGTAAAGAGGAAGAAGTGAGACGAGAGATAAGGGAGAGCCCAGCTTTCGATATTCTGTTTAAGGATTAAATTCTGTAGAAAATCATCTCAGACATTAAAACTCAAAGGCAGATTAAATTATGACATTTTATTTGAATATTTTAACACAGCTATTGTAAATCAGGGTTTAATATAGCAGTAAAAACCAATTTCAGAAGCCTTCTGCATTATGCCCGAGTAGAGAGCCTTGTAAAGGTAGTAGGATGTTTTTCCAGTTTTTATTTACTAAAGTACTGCACATCAATTGCTGTTGCTAAACTGTTGATTTAAGTTCCATGGAAAGTTGCCTGGGTATGTGCTAATTTTACACTTTTTTGCCAACAGAGATCTGACATCTTGCATTAAACTGGGTGATTCAGGTTTCCTGATTTTTAATTTTAATGCATTTATCTGTATATAACACCAATCTACTTTTCACAGTTCTAGCTTTTATATATTGTCTTTATGCTGCTGAAAAATAATAATCACAGGCACTACCAGGTGCTACAGGTACAGAGATTTACTGATCATTCAGGAAGCAGTAGGGCCTAATGGATAAAGAAATGCATTGGCAACCTGGGTTCTCTTCCTGGTTTGACTGCTGGCTGACTACACCTTTTTTGTACCTCTGTAAAATAGTGTAATGCTACTTACCTCCTTTGCTAAAGCTCTTTGAGATGGTATTATTCTTAGTAGTAGCAGGAGCCTGTTAGCACTTATCCCAGAAGATCACTGGTTGCAGTTGCTTCATTCTTTCAAATTGACACCGCACATACCACTGCACAGCTGACCACCTAGAAAGCACCCTCTCTTACTTCAGGCGGTTTCAGGAGTTAAAATGTTGGGGTGGCTCAATTTAATTTGACTCATAGGCAAATAGTCTCAAATTTTTATGTGGAATGGAGACACTAGAATTATACTAAAGGATTAATTTAGGAGACAAGATAACAGTGTCCCAAGTTTCATCTGTAGATCTATAGCCACAGCTAAGGTTCCACGTCTCATTGGTTGTGTAGTTTAGAAGTACAGAAATCAAAACTCACACTAAAAACCCTCCACTTTTTCAGGACTAACAAAAATCTGAATGACAATCCCAGTTTTGATAGTCTCTTTTTCTGACCTACTGTCCTTTCTCCCACCATTCTTCACTCTCCTTGAGTGCAGTTTCTGCCAAAGGGCAGTTTGCATCTTTTCTCTGATGCAAACTCCAACCACCAAATTTTTTGTAGGTCCAGCCACATGTCATTACCCCATTTGACCTCCCTCAAATCTGCCTCTTTTGCTCCACCAAAATCTATGCTCTTGAGAGTGAGTGATAGCCAGAGACAGATGGACAGACAGAGGCAGATATAGTTGGTCCTGGTGATCCCTCCACCAGCTGTTTGTTTGTCAGCACTAACTTGTTTTTCTCCGTCCCACCCCAAACTTTTTTATCCAGCTTCTCAAAGAAGTGAATACAAGTAGTGTGGTGTCCTTGTCCCCACACTCACCCTCCCATTATCAATTCAGCAGATGGCCTGCTGAGCCAGTAGGATATTTAGAACAAAAAGAGCATTCTGAGTATATAAGGATCCAGGAAGAGAGTAATGAAGTTGGTCATGGAAGTCTGTGGTATGAAAAATATACAGAGGCTCCCACAGTTCTTTAAGGGGAATACAGATGTGAAAATGGGGAGTACAAGGGAACACAGATGAGCAAGAAGGCAAAGAAGGAGTGAGAGCAACTGGGGAAGCTGATAGGGTAAGAGGGGCAATCAGCTCATCTACACGGAAATATTGAGGGCACCAGGTTTGGGGAAAGAAAGGATGGAAAGAAAAAGAAAATTAGGAAAAAGTATGAAAGCAAAAAGTAAAAAAGGAGTTGGGAAGAGAATTGAAAAATCTTTACTCTTTATGTTGTTCATTCCTATTTTTACAATATTTTTTCTCTAACTGGGGAAATGTAGATGGGGATATGACGATTTGGGAAGGGACATCATGCTGGCACAACAATGGAATGAAAATGCAATAGGACTGGTGGAAATAGAAAGCAGTTAAACTTCAGGATGCAGCCAATAGACATAATTGTAAAACATTCTATGGGCCACTCATTGCTGGCTCTACACCAGTGTATTCTGCTGATAGGGTCACTGTGATCACAGATAGCATTAAAATCCTTGACCACTAGCCTGGACATTTTTGCAAAGCATTAAACCAGACCAGAGTATTACCACCATGTTTTGAAACTTGTATCAGTTCCATATGAACTGTCTGAGGAAGATTGGCCTTCTGAATTGGTAGGACAAAATTCCTAACGCGGAGGTTCTTAAGCTGTGTTTTGTCAAGGACATGGAAGCAATACTTATGAACAAACAATTTTGGTCATCTTATGAGGATGGATACAAAGATACCAAAGATGGTCTTCCACAGCTTGCTTGCTCATGGAAAGCACTCTACGGATGGTCAGTATGAACATTATAGGGGGAATCTTAAAGGCCAACATGAAGGCATATAGCATATCTCCCAGTCATCTGAAAATTCTAATTCAGGACAGATTGTCTTGTCAACAGACCATTGTTCAGGATCTCAAATGCTTTGAGAGTCAGCATAACCCGGCATTACAGGAAAAGCACAGAACTTGAAAAGAATGTAAAACACCTGAAGTTAGTGGATTTTTATTTGACATCTGTAATTGACTCTGCTGATCAAGGATTGGTTTAGTCACTCACCAACAGCCTCATGGAAGATGAGATCTGTTGATCAAAGGCTCAGTCCACACACACATTGAAGGAGGAGTTCGAAGAGCGTCTAACTGTGTACTGTTGAGAAAAAACAAATTAGTAGAGGTTAAACAGAACCATTTGAGTATCTGAGGGGAAAATGAATGACAATGGACAGCGTCTCCTTGAACTGTGCATGTACCACAATCTATGCATCACAAACACATTCATCCAAACGAAACCACAGCACAGTGTCGTGGAGACACCCATGCTTGAAGCACTGGCATCAACTAGATGTGGTCATCACTAGGCGTAATAACCTCAAAAACGTCCTTCTGACACGCAGCTATCATAGTGCTGACTGTGATACAGATCACTCGCTAGTTTGCTCCAAGCTCAAGCTGAGACCCAAGAAGCTGTACCGCTCTAAACCTGCTGGAAGGCCCCACATTGACGCCAGAAAGATGGCAAACTCGGAGAAAGCTGAAAAGTTCAGAGAGACCCTCCAGGAAAATCTGCGCAGTGGCCCTGGGGGTGCCGATGAGACATCCAAATGGCAACATCTGAGGGATACAGTTTACAACACGGCCTTATTGGTGTTTGGAAGAAGAGCTAGAAACACGAACGACTGGTTTGAAGCTAACTCCGATGAGATGATTCCAGTCATTGAAAAGAAGTGCGCTGCACTCCTGGAGTACAAATGCTCACCGAGCCAGAGTACCCAGCAAGCACTTAGAGTGGCCAGAAGAACAGTACAGCAGACAGCCAGGTGCTGTGCCAACAACCATGGCTCCAGCTATGCAGCAACATCCAGACCTGTGCCAACTTAGGTAATCTCAGAGGAATGTACGAGGGTATGAGGAAGGCATTAGGACCCACCCAGAACAAGATGGCACCTCTGAAATCCAAATCTGGTGAAGTCATTGCTGACAAAGCCAAACAGATGGAGCACTGGGTTGAGCACTACTCCGAGCTGTACTTACGCGAGAACGTTGTGGTGGATGCAGCCCTCGATGCCGTCGAGCTCCTACCAGTAATGCACGAACTGGATCAAGAACCGACTGTGAATGAACTGAAGAGAGCCATCAACAGCATTGCAGCAGGAAAGGCCCCTGGTCAGGATGGTATACCACCAGAGGTAATCAAATGTGCCATGGACACACTCCTGGAACCCCTACATGAGCTACTGTGCCTGTGCTGGAAAGAGGGTGAGGTTCCACAGGATATACACGATGCTAACATTGTAACGTTGTATAACAACAAAGGAGACAGAAGCGACTGCAACAACTACCGTAGAATCTCCCTCCTAAACGTCACTGGTAAACTGTTCGCTCGCGTCATCCTTGGTAGACTCCAGAAGATTGCTGAGAGGGTGTACCCCGAATCGCAGTGCGGATTCCGCACAGAAAGGTCTACCGTTGACATGGTCTTGTCTCTAAGGCAGCTGCAGGAGAAGTGCAGGGAGCAGAGAAAGCCACTCTATAATAGCCTTCATCGACCTGACCAAGGCCTTTGACTTGGTCAGCAGGGATGGTCTGTTCAAACTGCTCCACAAGATAGGCTGTCCTCCACGGTTACTCAAGATGATCCAGTCGTTCCACAAAGACATGAGAGGAACCATCCAATACGACGGCGCATTATCGGATGCTTTCAGAATCAGGAGCAGCGTCAAACAAGGATGCGTCAGTGCTCCGACATTGTTCGGGATCTTCTTCGCACTCCTCCTGAAGCATGCCTTTGGATCTTCAACAGAGGGCATCTTGCTGCACACAAGATCTGATGGGAAACTGTTTAACCGTGCAAGGCTGAAAGCTAAGTCTAAGGTGCGAGAAGTCCTCATCAGAGACATGCTGTTCGCAGATGATGCTGCTGTAGTGTCTCACACAGAAGACCAGCTTCAAAAACTGCTGGATCAGTTCTCCAAAGCGTGAAAGGACTTTGGGCTTACCATCAGCCTAAAGAAGACAAATGTACTCGGTCAGGATGTTGCTGAATCCCCATCAATCAGCATTGACAACTATACGTTAGAGGTCGTCCACGAGTTCATTTACCTCGGGTCCACCATCACTGACACCCTGTCATTGGACACTGAGCTAAATAGGAGGATCGGAAAAGCAGCCACAACTCTGTCCAGACTCAGCGAGAGAGTGTGGAATAACAACAAGCTGTACACTCACACCAAAATGCAAGTCTACAGAGCCTGCATCCTCAGCACCCTCCTTTATGGCAGTGAGACTTGGACCCTGTATGCCTGCCAGGAAAAGAGGCTGAACGTCTTCCATTTGCGCTGCCTCAGGCGTATCCTTGGACTATCATGGAAGGACAGAGTGACCAACACCGCCGTCCTCGAGCAAGCTGGAATCCCAACCATGCACACCCTCCTCAGGCAGCGTCGACTCCGCTGTCTTGGCCACGTCCACAGGATGAATGATGGAAGGATTCCAAAAGACATCCTGTATGGTGAGCTAGCCTCTGGCAAAAGACCTCCTGGACGCCCCCAGTTGTGCTACAAAGATGTCTGCAAGAGAGACCTCAGAGAGGTAGACATCGAGCTGGACAACTGGGAAGAACTAGCATACGACTGCAGCAGATGGAGGCAGGGGTTACACAAGGGCCTTCAGAAGGGCTAGATGAAGATCAGACAGCTAGCAGAGGAGAAGCGAGCGCACAAAAAGCACAATAAGGACTTGCCAGACACCCACTACATCTGCAAGAGATGCAGCAAGGACTGTCACTCTCATGTGGGTCTTCATAGTCACAATAGACGCTGTAAATGAAGTCCTCAATTGAAACTTTAAAGGGCGCGATCCATAGTCTATGCAAACTGAAGGATGCCTACTACTACTACTACTACTTGAGTATCTGAGTAGGAATGGCTACGAAGGGAAAAGATCAGGGCTCGTGGTTTTAATAACATATTGAAAGCAGAAGATGGCAAGGGATTTGGCCATGTACCAGGAAACAATTTTGTACAATATACTGTAAAACACAGGTCCATTGTTTACATGTAGCTTTAATTCTCTTGCCTTTCCAGGGCTGCTGCTATTGTCACTGTGGTGATGGAGGTTTTCTTTGAAAGGCCAAGTGATTTCATATATTTTAAATAAAATGTCATTTACAGAACTAATAATGAATCACAACTCAGTTGCTAATCAGTATTTGTAATGAAGGAGGTAATTGGCAATCTTTCTCTGCATCTGATATAAGTTCATCCAACTTAATTATTAAGTTTTTGTGTTTAAGTACCCAGTGACTCCAATCAGCTCTGCGTATAGCAGAGCCATCCAAGCCAGCTGTATCTTTCAGCTGATGGAGATAATACAGATGATCACATTTTTGTCTTTGAAATTCACAGGCTTGCAGAAGATGGCACAGATTATTAAAAGAATTTCCCAGATAATTCTGTTACCATCAAACCACCTTAGGTCACCTTTATATTTGCGGAAGGAGAGACCACCTACTTTTTTGTAATCAGCCTCCACATGATCCAGTTTTGATACACTTTGAAGACAGATCTGCAGAAGTTATGCTAGCTAAAAAAAAGGAGTAAGGATGGGAAATATCACTTTTGTATTTCATAGTCAAGATTAATTTGTCCCTGAAAGTATTTAGCAGTAATACCTTGCTGTTTATTTCAAAAGGAGTTAACAACTGGTTCGTTATGAAAATGGTATACCTAAGTGAACCCCAGTGCACACAGGAGTCAGGAGACGTGTGAAGCTATAGCTGCAAAATTGTGGCAGAGCCAGGAATTTAGAATCCAGAGGTCTCACGTTCAAACCTTTAAACTACATACTTGAGGATGTGGTGAGGATTTATATTAATAGAGACACTGAACAGTAGTTAATTGTCCTTTGCAGCAAATGATGTCTTCAACTACTGTGCAATGATACACAGACTAATATATTTTTTGTCCTTAGTCTCATATGGAGCCTCACATTTTAGCAGATTCCACTTAGCACATGTATTCTTACAAACCTCTTAATGTGCTGAAAGTGCATTCCCATTTTGCATTGATAACCTTCCTTCAGTTTTATAACAGTTGTGCACAGTTGCCTTCAACTTACTTCCCATTCCTGAGTTCAGACCACTGTTGTAAAAGTCAACACACTGATCATAATAGAATATTGAGCCATGTGGAAGTTCTCTTTTTGTTTCTCTCCACACTGAAATATTTACTTCCAAAAGTGTCATCTGTCTAAGCCCTCACTCCCTTTTATGATGCCTTCCCACTCACTTAGCATTTAAAACATTCAAAACATTTTAACTTCCAAGTACTACAAATTCTCTTCCTTTTACTTCCTCTCTCCCACTATTGTGTGAACTTGTCTGAGGGTACAATCTCGTGAGCAATCTCTAAGCATGACTAATGGACTGGACGCTAAATGCAAGTTAGGCAGCTGAATGCCGATCTTCCCCTGCTTTGGGAATCACTCTGAGGCTTAGGCAGAAGATAGATGTCCAGACATTGAGAGGGAGGAAAAACAGGTACCAAGGGAACATCTTTACTGAAGAAAAAACAAAGCAAACAACTTAGGTGCTGAGCAAGTTTAGACACTATAGGCTCCAGTAGGGGTTTTTGGCTATGGCTACACTAGCAAGTTTTGCTGGCAAAACCCTAGTTTTGTCAAAAAGCTAGTGAAGCTTGCACATGCAAAATGGGATTTGTCAACAGTACCTTGACAAAACATAGGACTTTTGCCAGCAGCATTCTGCCTCAGAGCTCTGAGGCAGAATGCTGCTAAACTATCGACACAAAAGCTGTGTAAAGCCTCTCTTGACAGACAGGGCAGCCACAACAATGAGCGGCCCTGTCTGCTGTGCTTCCAGATGCTTATTTAGTCACGAGAGCAGCCAGGCAGTCTGGCTGCTCTGTTGACAGAGCAGATCACTCTTCTGATTTACTTTTGTGTGTGGTCACACTCTGTCAACGGAAGATTTGTCGGGAAATCTCTTTTGACAGGGACTTCTGTTGAGAGAGCACTGTAGTGTAACCGTAGCCTTTGAGTATTTCAGTGGAGCCTAATCTTGGGTCAGAGGTGTGTAAATCCAGGCATAGCACCTTTGTACTTTTGTGAAGCTAGGCACTAGGCCAAGGTCACACAAAAGGCCTGTGGTGGAGCATGGATTGAAAGTGGCTGTCTGAAGTCCCTGGCTAGCACTCTGATCATAGGATATCTCCTCTCTGACTCCATTGTTATTATTATTGTTATGATCAAACTTGGGTAATTAGCTTTCACAAGGTCTTTATTGTGAAAGTTATTGGCTGGAGAGTCTCTCCAGACACACTCATTTTGCTGCTCTGCACATGCCTCCCAATAGCTATTTTAGGATTTTCTCTGTAAGGAAGTGGATAGAATATCAAGGAAGCTTGTATTCACGAGGAAGAACACAGAGGCTATGTCTACACTTGCCCCCTTCTTCGAAGGAGGCATGGTAATCAGCCTGGTCAGCGAATATTAATGAAGTGCTGCAATGAATATGCAGCACTTCATTAGGCTAATTCTCCCTGCTGCAACTTTGAGTAAAGGCACTTTGAAATAGCATGGACACTTCAGTGTGTCTGCAGCTACATGGTATGCCGGTGCTTCTAAGTCTGACGCTTCGAAGTTGTTGAGGGGAGAATTAGCCTAATGAGGTGCTGCACATTCATCACAGTGCTTCGTAAGTGTTCTCCAATTAGACTGATTATCCATGCCATCTTTGAAGAAGGGGGCAAGTGTAGACATAGCCAGAAGGTAGTTAGAAATACAGCCTACTTGCAGGCCCCACAGCGTCCCTTACTGGCTTAACTGTAAGGGGAGCATCTGAATAAGTCTGACAATCCAGTTGAGGTATGTCGTACATGATGCGCTACACTGGACAAGTCTCTTTAAAGAACCCCTTCCCATCCCAGCCACCTCCCCCATCCCACTGCTTATCTGGAGGATGACCTGTCTCTTTTCTGTTGTTGAGAGGTCTGGGCCTTCCTCCTGCAATTCTTCTGGTTTTGGTCTAAACCTGTATTTCTCAGAAAAATCTGAGATGAAATACCCGCCTGCTTTTCCCCAACCTCTTTTTCAGACTGGATTTCCTTGTTCTCATTGCCTTTTCAAACCTTATTGTGCTCTCTGTTCTGCCAAGTCAGTCCTGCAGGCACAGCTTGTCTTGTTCAATGCTTTGAAGTAAGAGAAGACAAACCTTACAGTAGATCAGTTTCACTTACTTCCTGTTCCCATCCCCCCAACACCTCCACTTTTTGCTCGACAGGGTTTCACCACTGCTGACACCATATCATGGTGACAGATTGAGCATTGGACAGATGAGCCCTGGAAGCACAGAGAATCTCATCTGGTAATTAGTAATTCAGTAATTACGGGTAATTAGTTATTCAGAAGTGACTTATTCTAAGTGCTGTTTCTCTGTATAAGTGCCTTACATCATCAACCCTTAAATTGTGTGTCAGCAGAAGACTGGATCACACAGTGACTATCCAAGTGATATCAGAAATCCAGGAGCGTGTGAACTAAATCATATCAAGGAAGATAAAAAGTAAATAAAAACCATAGTGAGTCTAAGTTCTCCATGAAAAGATTTTCTGTATCATCAAAGTAGACTTAATACATGAGCAACATTCTTATGTTGTGAGACCATATGTTTCTGAGTCTGTTCCAAGGCTGACAGGTCCCTCGTAGCACCTCAAAGTATGAGTCATGACCCGTCTGCCATTTTCCCTTGTCAGTGATGCTCCTTGTCTTCTGCTGTAACCATATCACTTACTTGCTGTCATGTATTGACTTTAATTCAATATTTAATGTAAAGCATCTTTAAATGCTGGGCATCTTTTCTGCCTCTTCTCCCCAACCCAAACTTTCCTTCAACCTGACAGTCATATCAATCATTCTGTCTCCCCACAAACTTATTAGTTATCCATATCTTAAGTGCTAGACATTTGGTAACTCTCTTTCAGACATAATTTTAAAGTTCCTGTATGTCTCAACAGTTACAGTTTATGGTATGTGGTATTTGATCATGGCCTATACCTAGTTTGCCACAAGTTTGGTTAGGGATCTGCTATTTCCTTTAAAATCAGACTAGTTCCTCTAACTCCAGAAACAAGCATGTGAAAAGGAAAATACTCACATAGTGAGAAATCCCATGCAGTGATGCTCCTTAGGTTTGTCGTGACAAGACATCTTAGAGAGTTTGTGTGTCTATTCAAGAACTCCTCCAAAATTGTAAGAGCTAGGACCACCACATTTGGTATACAGGTTCCCCTTATCACAACTTACAGCACTGCAAGAGTTTGATTGTGCCAGAAAAATTGAATGAACCTGGAATGGGATTGCTTCTCCTAACACCTAAGAGAAAGGAAACAATTTGGTGATTCTAAATACAATCCTTAAAATAGACATAATTGAACAAATGTTGAAAGAGAGTGAACCAAGATGACCCAGAAAAATAGGATGAGTCAGGAATAGGGTGGCTTCTCAATAAATTTTACAGAAGAGAGATAAAACAGAAAAATTTGGAGTAGGTGTCTCTTTAGGCACAGCTAAATCAATGATTGAAGTTTGAAAACTAGAAGAACAAATTGACTGTGGGCCTTTTATGTTAAAATATAGCGAATGATAAGAGTTTATGGGGATGAAGAAAAAATACACTTGATGGAATATCCATTGAAAAATTACTAAAATTATTAAACTGAAAATTTGTAACCATCTGTTTTTTAAGGAATCTGAAATAAAAATTAACTTCATACAACATAACAATACAAATACCTCCCTTCAAATAAAGTATGTACATTTTACTTTTACAGTAGTTTCAACCCCCAACACACCTTAATTGTGTTAAGGACCCAAGCAATGCTGGGAAAATGTTAGTATTTTCTAATTCTTCCTCTGAACCATCTCCAATTTGTCAATATCCTTATTTAATTGAGAGCACCAGAACTGGACACAGTGTTCTTACCTTGGTCACATTAGTCCCAAATATAATGTCCAAATAAGGTTGTGTCCTTGTTTATTCATCTAAGGATTTCCTTAAGTCTTTTAACCATAGTGTCACACTGGGAACTCATATTTAGCCATGACCCATCTTGATCACCAAATCTTTTTCAGAGCCACTGCTTCCCAGGGTAGACTCCCTCATTCTGTAAGAATGGCTTACATTCTTTGCTTCTAGATGCATGCGCTTATGTTTTTATATTAAAACACATATTGTTTGCTTTTAGTCAATTTTCCAATCAATCCAGAATGCTCTAAATCCATCATCATTACTTATAATTCCTTAATTTTTGTGTCATCTGCAAAACTTTAAAAGTTAATGTTTTATAGTTTACTCCAAGTCATTGAGTAGAAAAAAAAAAGTTAAACAGCATAGGGTCAAGAACTGATCCATATAGGGCACAACTGGAAATATACCTACTTGATAACAATTTACAATTACATTTTGAGTCTTACCTGTTAGTTTTAAATCAGTTTAGAGTGTGCCATGTTAATTTTATACCTTTCTAGTTTTATTTAAATCAAAATGTTGAACCAAGTCAAATAACTTAAAGAAGTCTATCAGCCACACTATTACCTTCATCAACTAAACTTGTAATCTCATTAAAATATCAGGTTTCTTTGACAGGATCTATTTTCTGTAAAACCGTGTTGATTTGAATTACATTACCTTCCTTTAATTATCTATTACAGAGTCCTGTGTCAGCCAGTCCCCATTATTTTGCCTGGGATCAATGTCGGGCGGACAGGCCTATAAATACCTGGAACATATGTACAGCCTTTAATTTTTTTTTTAATTTGGCAAAATGAAATTATCCTCTAAAAATGTAGCTTCAATTACAAAAGTTGTAGAATTTTTTCCAGCTACCTTGGTGCTGATGCCAAAGTTAGGCACTGCGTTATATTTGTGTTCTTAACAATAACTTACATAGAACAAATATCAGTGCTCTGATTTTATTTTTACATTTGAAAATTTTGACTGGGTTGTTTCTGAGTTTAGAACAAACCACTTCTGTGTCTCTAGTCAGGTAGAAGGAAGCAAAAAGGCCTTTTGTTGTTCCCTTGAGGCAAGTCACAGCTGCAGCAGACTTTGCACAGACACGTAAGTCACTGTTACAAGCCAAACAATAGTCCTACACCAGTATGATGGCCACATTTCCTAAAGGAAAAATGGCGTATCATCTGGAGTTAGCCCATGCCCTGCTCCTGCCATGCAGGGCTGGCTCAACCCCCTGCTTCCCATGTGAGCCTGGCAATACTGCTTGCTGAAGCTCCTCCTTATAGCAGGTTGGGGGTGATATCACTGCAAGTTGCCACTCACCAGAGCCTTGCCTATTCCCCAAGTACGAGGTAGGGGCTGACTTCATTCACCAGGCACTGCTTGCCTCTGCCCAACTCCACCCTCCCCACCTTAAAGCTGTCATTGTCATTCAAACTCCACAGCCATGTTCCTGCCCACCACACTTTTTGACCAAAGTGGGCATTGTCTTGTTTGTTCTTGCCAGCTTCATCAGCTTCCAAGTGAAAATGGAACAAATGCCCACTTTTGTGAAGAAAAAAAAACCCACTTAGGACCACCTGGACAAGGTTCAAACAAGTGACTGTTGTTACTACAACAGGCGATATGGCTGCCCTACACATCAGGCCTACCTTACCTCAAGGAGATGCTAACAGGCAGCAGTCTCTCAAACCATTCCTGGACCCCAACCACTAACTGATAAATGAAGATTCTGCTCTTTCACAGTCAGGTTCTAAATGAGCTGTACTTTGACCTTATAACCTCTTCCTCCTAACCTGACACCTATGGCAAGTGTAGCAGGGTAGGCTGAATGAGTTCACAATAGCTCATTAACTGTTTCCTAGCCAATGTAGTGACTGAGTACCCCAATACAAGATTAACTTCTCCCTTAGCCCTTTTTTGCCATAGCATCACACTGGAAACTCTTGTTCATCTACAATGAACACGTTTTAGAATACAATCCCCCATTCTTTAGCTATAATCTGCATTGTATGGCCCAATGCACCTTGCATTTGGTTGTATATTGCTGGACTTAAATGTTATGGGCCCATCAGTTTCACACAACTTCTAAAGTGAGCCACAATGGTTTTAAAGGCAAATCAATTAGCATTTTTAGCCCACACATTTGTGTCCGACAACTAAGCAGTTGTGCACTTAGTTGATTTACATGTGCAAATGAGTTTGCTGAATGTTTAATTTTGCAACCACGCTTTAGAAACAATCCTTAAAATTGGTCCTTTTTGTCAAGTTTAAACCTTAGAAAACGTAAATGTTGAAAGAGCTTTATTTTGGAAGTGATAAACATTTTATTATCATGTGCTAAAATTTGTTTAATTTGATTGTTTCAGGTTGCAGTGATTTTATATTGGGTTTTTCTTTTAGGCTATGTGCATTAGCTTGAAAATTAGTCACCAAAGCATTAAAAAGCATTGAGAAAAGATGGGAGTAAGAATGGAAGAAGTTAAATCAAGATACAACATATGGTGTATGAATGTTATCACTATTTTTACTGCTCTTAAGGGATTCCACAGAAATCAAAGTTTGTCTTAGCTGACTTCCAAGAAAAAGCTCATGAGGACTATTCAGGTCTATGGTATGTTCTAACAGTAATTTATTTGAAGGATAATCCTGCTTTGCCTTTTGTATGACAAAAAGGCATTAATATAAAGTATATCACAAATAAGTACCAGCTGGCATAATGTAGTTTCATGCAGTGTCTGTGAGACCCCAGAAGTGACAAATGAAGAATGTAAAACTAGCTTGATTTCTTTTTAGATTGTGTTTGTTCCAGTCTCACATGCCTTGGGAATGAGCACAATGTAAAAAATAATCAGCAAACTGGTCTACAATACACTTGGTAGTGATAACTTCTCATAGGCTGCGTCCGGACTAGCCCCCAACTTTGAAGGGGGCATGGTAATTAGGGAGTAGGGAGATTATTAATGAAACAAAATTTTGAGGAGTAAAGGAACTTTGGAGTAGCGCAGCCACTGCCAAGTACCTGTGGTTGACCCGACCACACGGAAGCCGACACATCGAAGTTTCACACTTGGAAGTTGCCGTGGGGGAGATTTAGCCTAATGAAGAGCTCAGCACCCTAATTACCATGCCCCCTTCGAAATTGGGGGCTAGATAAACACGACTAACGAGGTGCTGACATGTAATTCAGCGCCTCATTAGCATAATGGTGGCCGCACAAACAAACGTCAATTTTCAGATTGACAGTGAAGATGGGGGCAGCTTCAAAATAAGTGCCCCACTTCGACATTCCGTACTCTTGCAGAACTAGAATGGAGTAAGGGAGTGTTGAAGTGGGGTGCTTGTTTTGAAGTTGACCCATCTTCACTGTCAATCTCAAAACTGATGTTTGTTCACGCAGTCTCCATTATACCAATGAGGTGCTGAATACGCATGTCAGCACCTTATTAGCTTGTTTCAAGTTGCTTCATTACCAGCCTGCTCTGTATTCCAGTCAGGGAATGGGATAGGTTGTGGAGACTAATCCTGCTCTATCTGGCGCTGCACCTGGAGAGTAAGGTCAGGACACAGGGGGCTGATTCCACTTCACTCTGTGCTCTGGCCAGAGAGCGGGGTCAAGGGCTAGCTGCTCCCTATCTGTGGAGGATAGAGCCCACACTCAGACCCAGCTCTGAGGCTGGAGGGCTGATCAGGTGGGTTGAACAGGGCAAAATCATGCACACAAACCTTGCTCCGCAGGTGCATCCATGGGCCCAAGGTCTCCTGGCCAGCATGCCTACAGCCCCTTCCCCCACGGCCAGTTGAGGGGGGGAGGTGGACCAATCTGTTCTGCCCCAGCCCTTCTGCTTCTCTCCATTGCCACCCTCATCATTGCCTACACATTCAACTGTCCTCTTTTGGCTACCCCACTGGTGCAAACAAATGGTTCAAACCACATTATTCAATTCAGGTTAACAAAGAGAGCACTTTTGTCTATTATCCAGACAAGGCCTAATTGTGGAGCTGCTTCAAGTACACAATGATCATATAGACTTTCCCAACTCCCTCTCCCCTTTGCCTAGAAGTCTTTCTTCCATCTTCACTCTTTATTAACTGACAATGTTAACTCATATCCAAAAGTAACACCAACGATGTCAGTTTCAGATGCATATCAGCCTACCTTGCATGAATAACCCTGTCTGGCATTTTGAAAGTTATCTTAAATTCTTCATCGCATCCCTGCTTATCAGCTATCAAAAAAGGGTTACGGCTCCCCATTATCATCCACTTTATCTAGTACTTTACAACCATGCAAAGTGGATTTAATATGCAACCAAGATGGGGCAATACCTCTGCTCTCAACTTTTGTGTAAAATGTTGTTCAGGCAAACCAGTTCAGCTTTGGCAAAATAGACTGGCCTGAAATCAGATTACACTTTCCACCTTAATGCCCAAACTGTGTCCACAGATTGTGGATGCTCACAATTGATTAGGCACATACAGCCTGCACTGGTGCACAAATGGGTTCAAGGTACTATTTTCTGTATGTTGGTACCTGTGCATGAATGCATGCACATCTTTTACTTGTGTAACAGATGTAGAGGCCTGGACTACATTGCTCTGTTATGGCAACGCAAGGCAGCTTACAGCTCCCTAGCTTTGTAAGCATCTATAGTGAAATGTCACACCCACTAATGTAATTTGCCCCATATACAAACTTAACTCTGGCTCTGTGAGAAGAGTCGCACTTGGGTCAATGTAGTCAGGGTGACACAGGGTGACACTGTATTGCTTACGACGGTGGCTTCCAGGAGTTGTTCCACAATGTTCTGTGACTGTTCTGGTAACTATTTTGAACTCTGCTGCTCAGCAGCCAGGTGCACAGATACACCACCCCCCTTTAAAGAATTTTTTGGAATTGCATTTTCTGTTTGCTCAGCTGGAGAGCTCACAGAGCAACGCCCAGCTGACCATGCTGCCACCATGCGGCGGATGTGCTTCTACCTATAGGACATGAGAGGTGTTGGATCTCCTGTCTCTGTGGGAAGAAGAGGCTGTGGAGTCACAGCTCCAATCTAGAAACATCAATATCTAAGAGCAAATCAATTGGGTCATGGGGGGAGAAGGGCTACAACAGAGACAGGCAGTAGGGCCATGTGAAAGTCAAGGAGTTATGACAGGCATACCAAAAAAAGAAAGGGAGGTTAACAGTCACACTGCTGTGAGTTGCAGGCATGCTACTTTAAGCCATTCTCAGCAGCTGCTACTCCCCTGCCAAGGATACTTTGAAGGAGCCAGAGGCCACTGGAGTGAAACCTGAGTATGAGATGTTCGTGGAGAAAGAGGATGAGCAGAAAGGGGCACAGGCAGCAGGGGAATCTAGTAGCACAGTGACACCAGAGCAGCTGAGCAACTCCCTGTGACCTCCCTCCACCTCCTCCACACTTAACATGTGGCATATGGGACCTCTACGCTCCCCTTACAACTCCACCCTAGGAGAAAGCACAGATAATCACAGCTGCACGTGAAGTGACCTAAGAGAGAGACAGTTGGCATATGTGTTCGTAAAATGGTAATGACTGTTTTTCCCCTTCAAAAGTTCTTTTCCCAGTATGCATAACATTTCATTCAGTTATAAATATGTATGTTTACATGGGGGTGGAATAAAAATCTAATTATAGCAGCATAAGCCATCTTCATTACTCTACAAGGTATGCTGGCTGAGGCTAACATCACTCACAGATAATAGGAATAGATGAATTTGCAGTGTTGTATTACCACACACGCTGTTCTCATTACCACATTTATACTGGGGTGCAAAAATGCAAACTCAGGCACACCACACAATGACTACACACATTACTGTGGCTCATTATTAAAATAGTCTTTCACAGACTCCCTGAGCCATATAACTCCTCATTGAGCTATTCTTATAGTCCTGGTAGCTGGCTGCTGAAAGTCAGCAGACAGCCATTTTTCCTCCACTCTCCATCCCAGTGGAAGCATTCCCCCCTTTGCTTCACCAATATTATGAAGTACATAGCAGGCAGTTGTAATCAGCAGGGTATTTTTTTTTCTGCTGAGGTCTAAAATTGTAAGTAAATAATGTCAGTGGTCTTTCAAGCAGCCAAAGGGACATTCTGCTGTAATTCTGCCTGTGGCTGAAGCACTCACTGCTGTCAAGATGTGGAGTGTATTACTTCATGAGTCATGCGAGTAAGGGGTAGGCTGAGTCCACCTCTATCACTATTGCCATTTTTACACCCCCACTGTAATTCACTGATCTGAAAAGAAAGTTACTGCTTGTAGTATTCTTAAAGCTTTGCGCCTCATGCACTTTCCTTGAACACCTCGTGTTGATATCAGTAAACAACCCTGGTGATCTACCTGCTCTTGTAGTACTGTTGCAAAGTAGCCCTTTCTGTTGATGTACTCTGTGAGATAGTGGTCTGGTGCCAAAATAGAGAACTATGCACCATCTATCATCCCACCACAGTACAGCAACCCCATTGCTGCAAAACCACCCAGTACATCCTGCACATTGGTCAGAGTCTCAGTCTTTCACAGCAGGGTATGTTTAATGTCCCTGAACCTTAAGCAATGCTCACAGTGGATTTCCGGACTCCAGATTGATTTCTGACTGATCAATAGCAATCTGGTGCTGCAAATTTACACACAGTGGTCACCACAAAATTATGGGATGCAGATAAATGTATGGGAGAGAGAAAACTGCATTATGGAATGTTGAACCACATTTCCAGTCACCCTCGTGTGATTTGCTTGCTCCCAAGAGGCATTGAAAACCCTTTCAAAAACACCTGGTGCTAGGTGGTGGTACGTTGGACTGTGGGTTAGCTACCTAAAGTGTACTGTTCCCTGCATGGATGCAAGCACTGCTAGCGAGGCTGCACACTGCTAACATGAGCATGGCATGTATGTGTTAAAGCCATTTAATTACTGCAGAGACCATATATCAGTGTAACATAGGTGGACTTAGTTTTGTAGTTTAGCTTTGCCCTGAGTTTTGAAAACAGCTCATTATAGCTGTATGGCTATGGTCTGAAGAAGTGGATCTGTCCCACGAAAGCTCATCACCTAATACATTATTTTAAAACAAAAAGCAGTCAAGTAGCACTTTAAAGACTAGCAAAATAATTTATTAGGTGAGCTTTCGTGGGACAGACCCACTTCTTCAGACCATAGCCAGACCAGAACAGACTCAATATTTAAGACACAGAGAACCAAAAACAGTAAGCAAGGAGGACAAATCAGAAAAAGATAATCAAGGTGAGCAAATCAGAGAGTGGAGGGGTGGGGTGGAAGGTCAAGAATTAGATTGGTCTGTCCCACGAAAGCTCACCTAATAAACTATTTTGCTAGTCTTTAAAGTGCTACTTGAGTGCTTTTTGTTTTGATAGTGTATAGACGAGCACGGCTTACTCTCTGTTACTATAATACATTATTTTGTTATTCTTTAAAGTGCTACTGGACTGCTTTTTTGTTTTGATAGTATATAGGCTAGCATGACTATCTCTGGGTTACTTTTTCCATGGTAATTGATAGAATGGAAGTATGACAGTGTCATGTAAAATGGTTTTCCGGTAACATCAAGTGCAACAAAATCCAGCTCTTGCCTACAAAAAACCAAGAACTTTCATGTACAGCTCCTCAAGCATGAATTTCAAACTCATCACAATTCTATGAGTTATGTTTTGGCAGCTTCTGCATGAGCAAAAAGCTATATGGGATTCTGTTAGAAAGAAAAATAGAGGAAATGCAGCCATTGCCTTCACCTTTGTCCGCTGGACTCTTATTAAGAATTTAGTTAACATTTTCTGCCTTTTTGAAAAGGTCACTCGAGGAGTTAGTGCTAATAATATAAGATAATGTACTGACGTGTATTGTTCTTAGTACTTGTGTCACATTTGTAAGAAGGGAATTTGAAAGTAACACTCTTCCCCTGCAGGCATAAATGCTGTCTATGCTGCCTGCATAATTCTGAGACATCAAAATACATGACGGAGTACTATTAAATTGCTTTCTCTAGTTGCATCTGCCATTTTGTGAGGTGAAACAATTCTTCATACTAAAGAAGAGACAGTGGATTCTCTGACTGGGGACTTTTTTTGTGTGTGTGTAGTGTTATATTCAGTTAGAGGAAGAAAAAAATTAAAGAAGAATTTTACACATGTTGCAAAAATCAAGCATTTAAACTTTAGGAACCGCAAGATTTCAATTGTGCAGGCAAACAATTCTGCACCTGTAAGCTGCCATCCTGGCATGCAAATGAGACAGGAGTCCTGTAAAATGAACAGAATGTGATGATGTATTTAAAGATGATATCATAATGAATATGCATTAAAATAGTATGTTCCCTTACGGTTGATTCTTTAGTAATGACTATGTACTATAAAGTAATGTAATTTTATGTTGGTTTTGTTGGAAAAGACATAGGATAGGATCATTTCTAAATGGAGATGATTATTCAACTTCACTTTTTAAGTGCATTTGATCCAACATGTGACATATGAAACAATAATTGAATCTTGTTGAAAATTATGCTTAATTTGATAGACATCTCTTCTAATATCTAAAACAGATAAACTGGTTTGGCTAATTGCTGAAACAGTAGTCTGAATTGTACATTTTCACTTTAAAACATCTTATGAGTCTATGAATTATTTCCATTTTCTAAATCCATATCGTGTAGTGATATTTTTATTTACTTGTGCTTTCTCATAGACTATTTTCTGATTTAGCCACTTTTCTGTTAACATCGATAACAAATTACTTATATTAGTGGTTCTTAACCAGGTGTACATGTACCTCTGGGGGTAGCAGAGCTCTTCCAGAGAGTACATTAATTCAGCATTTCTCAACCATTTTTATGAATTAAAAAACTGGACTTATTTTATGTTCATCTAATTTTTGAATTATCCTTTTTATACAGTCATAAGTACAATGACAAGTTTATTGCCTGTAGGCAATTTCTTACAACCAACCACTTATGATTAAGTTGTTTAAAGAAATGCGTTACAATGGTAGAAAAAAAAATGTGTATCTGAAAATTGTATGTATTGGTGGCTCTTTCTGTCTTAGCACAGCTTCTCATTCACCCTTTTCTTGCTGACAGTTAAAGTGGTTAAAAATGAAGTAAACAGAACATACAGACAGACACGCACACATACAGAGAAAACAAGCCACTGAGATTTACTCTTTTTCAAGAGCCGCTCTGTATGCTGTGATACCCCTTAATTATAGTTCATTGCTCATTTAAATAATCAGAAACAAGAGCATTTCAGCCGAGGATAAAACCCATTCAAACTCTCTTGTTCAACATAAAGTTAGCCTTTTCAGAAAAACTATTGCATACAGAGAAATATATTATATGCCAAAATATTCTTGTGTTAACAATCAAAATACATCTACAACTGCACTTGAAAAAGAAACTAAGAGAACTGTACCAACATACACACCTTGAGTTTAGCACTATTTCTACTCTAATTTCTTGCTCTTGTGTTATTTTTAAATGGAATATTGTGGGAATAACTTTTTTCTCTGATATTTCCGTTACTTAAATGAAAAAAGGAGAGTAGTGGGGTACAGAACATGAAAAGTCCTAAACTAATATCCACAAAAATAAAAACAACAACCGCAAAAAGAAAGTAGATGTGAACTAAATGCCTAAGATTCTGCTTCTGTCCAACAAATTGTTTAGGGGTCACTCCGTATCTAGTTCAAATTAGAGTGAATGAAGATGCTGAAAGGCTGTGAATACAAAATAGTAGCATGTGCATTGGAATACAGTCAGCAGTTTTATGGGCTTGTTGTGAGGGCCGGACTGCTCTTTTCAATAAATCCTGTAATTTCATTGTACCATCTAAATGCTACAAACCTCTTTTGATTAACCTTAAAATTCTAAGGTTAGCCTGTGCTCAGTGTAAAATAATCCATGTTAAGTAATTGTAGTCTCTTCTCCTGCCCCTCATTCCAATAGCTTTTTATTTTATGGTCTGTGCATGAAATAGTGTTTGAATACTTAGTTGTATAAAATGTAAAATCTGAAACAAGCCTCGCATGTTGGATTGGCTAGAGAGGAGGTTTGGTTTCTCACTGTAATAAATCTTGGAGCTCCAAAGCACCTTGCCATGGGCTTTTTAAGCTTTCCTACAAACCCCTTTACAGATCATTTTTCTCCTGAGGCCGATGGGACTCATGTAGTGCCCACAGCAGGCCAAGAAGGATCTTGATCTATGTGTGGGTGCCATCAGCCCAATCCAGGTGAAAGAGGGTTACTTTAGAGGTGCCTGAGAAATAAATACCCTCTTCTGGTCAGCTGAAAGTAGGGTGGCCAAAGTTATGTCTCCAGAACACCAGACACTCTGGTAGTTCCAAGGACAGCCTGGGAGCGTCCTGCCTACTTGATGCCATCGCACTGTTGTGACTTTACATCCATGGTGTATGAGGTCATGTCAAATGCAGGACGCTCTTTTGAAAAGCATATTTTATGAAATAAATTGTAAGATGCAGGACTTAGATAGAAAACAGGCACAAGTTTATCCAAGCTGAAGTAATAGTAAAATATATTTTGAAAAGCCTGCTAGTGTGACTTCACACAAGTGCATCTGAGAATGAGAACACAAGACATCCTACTTTTCAAAATGGCCTCCCATCATCTAGGCTACTGGACAAAAGTATGTCCAGTTTGTCTCAGGACACAGCAGGATACAAAGGCATAGGGGAAATGAATATCTGCCTTAGAACTAGATGAATGGTCTGCCAAGCTGGAAGGATAACGCCCCTCACCTCACCTCTATTCCACACAAATTTGTTCTAGTTGCTACTTTGAACTGAGTTACTAGCAGCCGTAGAAGACTGCTCTGAGTAGGTCAGAGACTTAAAGACGACGACATACACATTTTGCCAGGGGCTTATACAAGTACTTGCTCATAAGAGCAGAATGTTGGGAGCTAAGGATAACTGGTGGAGTTCCAGGTTCTGGAGGGGAATTTATTCTACTAGCCTAAAGAACCTTTTGCTTGTCCCACCTCTTTTCTTTTACGCCCTATTAGCCTGTCTCTGTTCCTCACTATGCTCTTACCAATAACTATCACCTCTGCAACCATCCCTCTTGCAGGCTGGCCTCCCTACCTAGGTTTGTTTGGCACGATTTGTTTTTTGACAAATCCATGCTGGTTATTCCTTATGACCTTATTACTATTGCAGGATCATCTTCCTCTTCGACTGCTGTGTCCATTCTTCTGGGCTTCCTGTATTCCTCCCTTGATTACCCTCCTGTTCCTCAAAATTCAAGTTTCTTCACTTTCAGGGCCTTTCTCCTCACTGCATTTTTTGTTTAAACAAAATGGTGCTGGTACTCATCCCCCAGTTGGGACCCATCTGGGGTGTGCAGCTCTGCTGGCAGCCCTAGCCATGGGCCCTCAGGCCAGGGGCAGTGGTGTGTGGGGCAGCAGTCCCACGACTGGGAGCTGGCCTCTGTGGTGAATTCTATTGGATCGCACTGTATTCCTCTAACAAAAAAGATACCCCACTCTAACAAGGTGTGACAAAGTCCCTTGTCAGCCTCTGTGGGTCCCCACACTTCCTGGTGGATCTGTGCTGCCTCAGAGACTCACAGAGGCCCCCCTTTTGCCCAGGCCCTTCCAAAGGCAGGGGTCTCCGCTTAGCGAGCCATCCTTATCATAGGCAGGACCAGTACAGGGAGAAAAATACCAGTCCTCTTGCAGGCCCGCGCCTGCTCCAGTAAAGTGATCCCTCGGGGGAAGGGTGGGGGAAGTCCAGATCCACTCTCTACCCTGGACTCCGGCCCAGGGTCCCTATGAGAACAAGAGGCAACCGGCAGGACCTTTACCCCTGCCCCAAAGTAGTAGCCTCATCCTGGGCCACTTCGCCAACCACTTCCCCGTGGTACCTTTTCGCTGTGCTCCTGCTCCTGCTCCTGCTCCTGCTCCTGCTCCTGCTCCTGCTCCTGCTCCTGCTCCTGCTCCTGCTCCTGCTCCTCCCAAAACCTTCCCCCCTGCTACCAGATGGGGAGCCTTTTATAGGGAGCACAAGGCCTATCTGACCAATGAAGGTCTGGGCCTAGACAGGGAGCAGAGATGCATTGGCCCACCACCCAGCATCTCCTCTCTCTGGGGGGCTCCTGCAGCCTGTCTCCACCGGCTGGGGAGCTGCCACACAGAGCCCCACCCCTGCAGCCACTGCCTCCTTTCCCAGCTCCCCCGCCCACACACCCAGCTGCCTCCGGGGCCCTCCCCATCTGGGCCCCATCCAAACCATCTGCCCCTTCCTCCTCCCGCCCCGCCGTGGGGCTCTGCAGCACCAGCTGCTGTGGGCCCACCCTCAGGCACCATTGGGCACACTCTTCCCTCCAACCTCCCTCTTGTCTGGTTCTTCCCCCCTTCCTTTTTGCTCCCCACTTTTTGTGCCCACCCTCCCTTTTTTTTTCTGTTAGGTGCCTGAGCCCCTCCCCTTCCACTCACTCACCTCCCCACATTCACACACTTACATATATTGTACCCGCCCCCACATCCCAGTGCAGTAGCAGGAGCTGCTTACCATCTTGTGCTGGGAGTTGTGGCCTTCCTGCACCTCCCTTTCCTCCCTCTCTCCTCCTGCCCCAGCCCCACCTGGCTGGGTCCTCAGCCTGGCCGGTGGGGGAGTGGTAGGCATCCGCGTCCTCCCTCCCTTCTCCTCCCCTCCTCTCCCCCTCCTAAAGTGCCCCACCCCAATAAAATTCCCTCACCCTTGCACCCCTCATCATGGCCTCTACAGCCACCGGGGGTCATCTGGTGGTGCTCCCCTCCCTCCACTGGCACCCCCTCCACCCCTGAAATGGCGGCCTCCTCATCCAGGGCTGCTGGGGTCACTGCTTTATTATTGGCCGAGGGCGCGGGCGCAGGCTCCAGGGCTCCTGCCATCCCCGCTGCGGTGTCCTCCAGCAACCCCGCCCCGAACCCAACCCCCCAAAAGGGTAGGAAGGGCCAGGGGAAAAAGAAAGGCAAGAGCCCCGCCCAGAAGGCCAAACCTCCTGTGGCAGGGGCTCTTACCCCAGCTGCTGCAACATCTGGCACAGCTCCCCCTTCTCCCTACCCCACTGTTCCCACCACCAGACCTGGGGGCCAAAGAATTGGTGCCTGAGGGCTCCCGAGGGCTCCGATTCTTTGGCCTCTAGGTCTTATGCTCAGGCGGCTGCTGCCGCCTCGCACCTGCTCCTTCCACCTCCTTCAGCACTACCACCCCTGACAGTCGCAGCCCCTTCCCCACACTCACCAGGAGGCACGGAGTCCACTGCCTCCTGGTGGTTGCCTTGCCCCACATGGAAACCTACGTGCGGGCGTTGGCATGGGTGGTGGGGCCTGCAGCCGTGGTGGCGGCCTCCCAGATGTTCGGGAATATCGTCTTCTTCCTGGCTTTGGAGGTCACCGCCCAGGAGGCGGTGGAGAGGGACTTGGCAGTAGGGGGCATGCACGTGCCCCTGGAGCCGCTGGAAGACCTGGGTGTGCGGGTGGTGTTCTCCTCTGTCCCGCACTTCCTCCCCAACTCCGCCCTTCTGCTGTTCCCCACCACCCTGGGGCGGCCTCTGTTGGTCCTAAGCCCCCTCCCCCTAGGCTGCAAGGACCCCACCCTTCGGCATGTGCTTTCTTTCCGCCAGCAGGCCCGAGTACAACTGTTGCCAGCAGCAGCACAGGGCGGGGTAGCCCGGGAGGGGCTATACTGGTGCCCTACCAAGGGGCCCAGTACCGGGTGTTTTATACCCTGGGGGAGGCCCGGTGTTTCGTGTGCCTCCCTACCCCCACCCCTGCTCCCCTCTCCAATCAGTGCCCCATCCAAAAACCTGTAACCCTCCCCGCTCCAGGCCCTCCCCTTCCCCCTCTTTCGCCACTCCTGCCCCTTCCTTCTCCCCCTGCTCCCCCTGCTCCCCCTCCACCCCCTTCCCCTCCAAACCTCATCCTCCCACCCTCCCCCCTCCCCCCTCTTAAAAGAGGGCAAGGGGACCGGGCGGAGGGACGCCACAGCCTACCAACGGGCCCGTGGCTTCCGTGATGCCTTAATTACCTTTGGCGTCGGTCAAGACTTGCTGCGTGGCCCCACGGGGGCTGTTGGTGCTCCCTCCGGCGAGGATCCTCTCCAGCCCTCCAAATGGTGCCGATCATCTTTGCCTCATTAAATGCCAGGGGCTGCGGGTCGGGTCTCCGCAGGTGTCGAGTGCTCTCCTTCCTCCGGGAGGGGGGGTACTCGGTCACCTTCTTGCAGGAGACCCACACTACTCTGGCCGCCGAAGCCAGTTGGTGGCTGGAGTGGGGAGACAGGGTCCATCTTAGTCACCTCTTGGCCCATCGGGCCGGGGTAGCGACCCTCTTCTCCCCAGACCTGCAGCCCGAGGTGCTGGGGAGCATTGAGGTCGTGCCAGACCACCTCCTGTATCTCCAGGTATGGATAGAGGGGCTGCCCCTCCACCTCCTCAATGTCTACGCCCCGACATCCGGCCCGGAGAGAGCATCCTTCTTCCGGCACGCGGCAGCCTTTCTCGACTCCATTGATCCTCGCGAGTGCCTGGTCCTCGGCGGGGATTTCAATTGCACCCTTGAGGAATGAGCACTGCCAGGCCACTGCGGACGTCCTCAGGGAGCTCATCAACCATCGCTTCCTGGTGGACGTCTGGCACAGCCACCACCTAGATGAGGATACTGTCTTCACCTACTTCTGAGTGGTGGGCCATAAATCTGTACACTCCTGGTTGGACCGCATCTATATCACTCGGCAACACCTTTCCCAGGTCCACACCTCCAGCGTGCGGCCGGCCCCCTTCTGGGACCACCACCTGGTGGCCGTGAAGGCTTCCCTTTCACCAGGGAAGCAGGGGTCGGCCTACTGGCATTTTAATAATAGCCTGCTGGGGGATGTGGGCTTCGTGGCATCCTTCCGGGAGTTCTGGCTGGCCTGGCGTGGGCAACGGTGCGCCTTTCCCTTGGCATGGCGGTGGTGGGATCTGGGAAAGGTGCGCACGCGGCTCTTCTGCCATGACTATACCCAGGGGGCCAGCTGGCAGTGGGATGCATTGATAGGACAGCAGGAGCGGGAGGTTCTTGAGCTGGAGAGGCACCTGGCCACCAGCCCCGGGGATCCACCCCTCTGTGGCATGTACCAGGAGAAGTGAGACGAGCTCAGGGCCCTTGACGCCCTTCGGGCGCAGGAGGCCTTTGTGAGGTCACGGATCCAGCTCCTTTGGGAGATGGACCGCGGCTCCCGCTTCTTCTATGCCCTGGAGAAAAAGAGGGGTGCCAAGAAATATATCCTCTGCCTCCTCGCGGAAGATGGCACCCCTCTTACGGATCCGGCGGAGATGTGTGAGAAGGCTCGTGCCTTCTATGCCACCCTTTTCTCCCCGGATCCAACCGACGCCGACGCCTGCAGAGTGCTTTGGGACCAACTCCCTTCGGTCAGCACGGGCGACCGGGACCAGATGGAGCTTCCTCTCACTCTGGCCGAGCTCTTGGAAGCCCTATGTCTCATGCCCACCAACAAATTCCTGGGCATGGAGAGGCTGACCGTGGAGTTCTACCGCATGTTTTGGGATGTCCTCGGCCCACACCTGCTCAGCGTCTGGGCTGAGTCCTTGCAGAGCGGGGTCCTCCCCCTGTCGTGCAGGCGGGCCATCCTCACCCTGCTGCCCAAAAAGGGGGACCCCCGCGACCTTTGGAACTGGCGTCCCATCTCGCTCCTCAGCACGGACTACAAGATAATCGCCAAAGCCATCTCCCGTCGCTTGGGGTCCGTGCTGCAGGACGTGGTCCACCCTGACCAGACCTACACCATCCCGGGCTGTACCATCTTCGATAACCTCTATCTGGTCCGGGATCTCTTGGAGCTCGGGTGCAGGAATGGTCTGTCATTCGCCCTCCTGTCCTTGGACCAGGAGAAGGCGTTCGACAGGGTGGACCACGGGTATCTCCTGGGCTCTCTGTGGCCCTTTGGCTTTGGACCCTGTTTCATCAGGTTTCTCCAGGTGCTGTACGCTGCCTCAGAGTGTCTGGTCAAGCTCAACTGGACCCTGACTGCTCCGGTCAGCTTCGGGTGAGGGGTGCATCAGGGCTGCCCGCTGTCAGGCCAGCTCTACGCTCTGGCCATTGAGCACTTCCTCTGTCTCCTTTGGTGAAGGTGGACAGGGTTGGAACTCCGTGAGCCAGAGCTGCGGCTGGTCCTGTCGGTGTACGCCGATGATGTACTCCTCGTGGTCCAGCACCCGGGAGACCTGGTGTGGTTGGAGGCCTGCCAAGCCATCTACTCGGCAGCCTGCTCTGCCCGGGTCAACTGGGTCAAGAGCTCTGGCCTGGTGGTTGGGGCTGGGTGGCAGGCGGGCCACCTCCCACCCACGCTTCAGGCCATTCGGTGGAGCGCGGGTCCACTGTCCTTTCTGGGCATCTTCCTATCTGCCATGCATCCCACTCTGCCAGAAAACTGGCAGGGTTTAGAGGGCAGGGTGGCTGAGCGGTTGCGGAGGTGGGCGGGGCTGCTCCAGTGCCTCTCCCTACGCGGGAAGGCACGGGTGCTTAATCAATTAGTCCTGCCCATGCTCTGGCACTGTCTCAGCACCCTTGTCCCACCCCCAGATTTCCTGGCCACCCCCCCAGAAGGTAATTCTGGAGTTCTTCTGGCCAGGACTGCACTGGGTCCCTGCAGGGGCTCTCCATCTACCCCCGGAGGCGGGAGGACAGGGCTTGACCTGCCTCCGCACTCAGGTCCATGTCTTCCGCCTCTGGGCCCTGCAGGGATTCCTCAACAGCAATAGTGCAGATAGTCCGGCGTGAAGCACGCTGGCACACGCTTTCCTCCTTAGCTTCCGAGGGCTCTGATACGACTGGCAGCTGCTTTATCTGCCTTTGAGAGGACATCCGCGACTGGCATTTCCTGACTTTTAAGATTGCATGTGTGAACTGAATGCTGCTGCTTGTGTATGAATTATGATATTTAATTGCATGATCACACACTGTTCCCCACACATACGATATGACCTCATTCATCAGGGCATTTCATCACATGTCTAAATTTAAGTGCATGAGAAATTCCCTTGGTGTCAGTGAAATTACCCCCTATAAAGTTAGGCATGTGGTTAAATACCTTGCTGAAATAGGGTCCTGTTGAACAAAAGAGTAGAACAACTGCATGTTAATGGTACATTTGACAGGTTCAAAACTTGTTCTGTGATAAAAATATTTTTGCCTTGGACTCATACATCTGGCAAAAAAATGTAATTATTTTTAAAAGAAATGATTAATTTTTAAATTTAATTTAATGCTTCTATTTTAAGTGAAAATATAAGTACAACAAACATGAAGATTTTACTAAATTGCTGGTCCTTAGTGCACATGATTGTCGTTTGAGAGTTCTGTTAAGGATTAGAAGTGAAATATTAAGAGATAACTACTTCATCTATCAGAAAGTGACTTTTTGCATCCTTCATCACAGAGTCTATGGAATCTGAAATTCCAAGCAGTAACAAACAATTTGCTAGATTTCTGCCAAGTTTAACATTTAAATATTGACATTTCATGACTGAGTTTTCCTCCATTCACTTCCGTGAATGATTAAGAGCGTTTATATGGTTTGCTTTTGTTTTTAGCCTAGATCGATAGCAAATTAATGTTTCAAAACTGAAAAGATCTGACAAAAGTTAACTGGCTTAAAATTTAAAAAGTCACTAGTTTTAACTGCTCAAATATTCTAAACTACCTGAGGTATTTACTTGTAGCTTTCCTAAAAGCTATTTTTCAAAGTACAGTATTTTTAAAATCCCTGCTACAGGGATTTTAACTGACAAATAGTCCACACAACTTCAGCTCAATGATAGTTCCATAATACAGAAAGAGAGGCATATTTTCATTTTCAAGGTTTTAAGTGAGTTTTATGTACAAATCCTCTTAATTGATTAAGAAGAGACCCTTTATACACATTATTTGACAATTCTTCATAATCAAAGTCACGGCACAGTATCATTCTTTCAGAATCATTTAGTGATATATGCATCAATGATTTTTATTACATTTGCCTTTCCAAAATATTTCATTAAAACTAATTTGAGCAGTGAAGTAGTAATTCATACATTATACATGGAAAATTTAATGTGTTTATGACAGATGGGTGGGACTTAAGCACATGCTTAACTTTAAGCTTTAATAATGCCCTCACTGATCAGCAAAACACTCAGGGTGCACTATACAGTTAAACATCTTTACTGGCTCAGGGCCCGAATAAATTTTGAGCGTTATCAGTTTGCAAAGACAATCCCTTCTAAAGTGTCATCTAGGACTCCTGATGATAGCTAAAGACAACATTTTCTATTGCAGGCGTAAATTCTTTCTGTAGCTGTGGGAAAGCTCCTACAGATTTCCACAGCAGAAGTAATTCTCTATTAATGTTTAGGGGATCATTTGAAAACTCCAGGTAAAAGTTATCAGTGACTATTATATTTTATTAAAATCAGTATTATAATTGGTTTCTTATTCTCTAGTTTTAGGAATCGTGAACATGACAGATTGCCTGAGCAGTTCTGATTGCTCTAACAACGCACCAACGGTTGTGTCCTGAGCGTTTGATTTAGCACAGCCCCACTAGCCGCTCTAAATTGAACCCCGGAAGCTGACCAAGCGCATGTTGATCTTCTGGTAAGTATATACAAACCCTTAGTAAGGAACCGTAATTGACCAATCACAGTCAGTTATACTAAATTGATATCTCAAGTTTCACAGTAGTTTTCTAGTATGAATGAATCCGAATTAAGGATATTTTAGCTGAAATGTCACACCTGTCTTTAAAAGCTTTTTTTGAAGGTAAAAGTATACAACCTGTTTTGTCATTATGGCCATTTGTTAATTCTACATTGCATGTAGTGCTATTGTACAGTTATTTGTGTACGCCTTTCAGTTATCCATGTATCACTCTTTATAAATATTGGATCACTTTTGTTAAATATATCCTGATTGTTAGCGAACTACAGATTAGTTGTCATGTTTACCAGTACAGGTTTATTGTTTGCTTTTGTTCCCTCATCTATGTTCTCCTGCTATCTCATCTTATACTCACATTGTAAGCTCCTTAGGGAAGAACCTGTCTTTTTGTTCTCTTTTTGTACACAACTAGCTCAATGAGGTTCTGGTCCACGGCTGGGGCTCCAAATTACATCTAGCCACATTTGTGTAACTATTTAATCAAGGGAAAATAATGACAGCAGCTTGGAAGGACTAGATTTAAAAAAAAAATTGTGAGTGCTGCTAAACAGAGATGTCACTACACACATGCAAACAGACAAAAATACTTTCATTGATTATAATCAAAGTTCCTAGGTTCCTGTATATAACATAAGCTATTTCAGTCTCTCAAAGGGACATGCTATATGATGGCAAGCTGACTATCCATCACATAGACCTGCACCATTATTTCTCACAATTGTGAAAATTTCAAATAAAATATTATTTGTTAAAAAACTGAATTTTGCAAGCTTATTTATTTGTTATGACCTATTCGGCTGTTAGTTAACTAAGTCATGAGAGCTTCAAAATATATTACTGTGCAGTCATTGAAAATTTAATAAATTTTTATGTGGTGCCAATCAAGGCTTGCTTTGCAACTTTAGTGAAATATTGTGCTGAGTAGTGGAGTTAAAGAGATCTTCAGGAATATAGGAAGAAAAAATAATTGTGTCAAAGCACCAGCTTGCTGAGGCAATAAATTGATTCATGCTCAAGGCCCACAAAGGAATAGAACATTCATCTGCAAAGCAAACATCAGTGGGCTACTTTTGTTAACTGAAAACCTTTGGGGTTACCCAGCACTTACAAATCTGATAGTGACCAGGAGGCAAGTCTTCAGCCCCTGCCTGGTTTCAGTAGCCTTTATCTCCTTTCCAGGATTTACATCATCTGCCTGGGATGGTAAGGGGACCTAAACCTGTCATCTTCTCTAGATCCCAACCTAGATTAGGACCCTTGTGATAGGCAGCAAAGTCTGTTTCTTGCTTCCTCCCTAGCCTGCTTCCTACCTTTGACTGTTTGCAGGCATCAGTCATGGAGCTGTATCTCTGTGTCGGCTTGGAATTTTATTTCTCCCTGCAGCTTTTTAATGAACCTTTTGCTAAGGAGCTGTCTCATGGCGTCTTTTAGCTGCATTGGCAGCTGACTGAAGCACCTTCTCCAAGTTCACCTTTACTGCCCTATTTTTTCAGGGACAGTTTCAGGGTCTATGTTCCTTAATGTGGCTCTGTCCAATATTCCTTCATTGTCCCTGCAGGCCTTCCTTTATAGGAAACACCCATTCTGTGTAAGAAAAGTAGAAATCAGAACACAGACCCTGCTATAAGTTATTGTTCTATAGCTCCAGTACTAAGTCCACTAATGAGTGAGGTATTTTTTTTTATTGAATCAACCCCTGTTGGGGAGAGAGAGAGAGAAGCTTCTGAGCTTACACAGAGCTCTTGGAAAGACACGCAGAACATCATAGCCAAATACAGAGTGAAGAAGATTAATATAAGTAGTTAACATATTTTTCCAGGTACCATTCAAGGTGGAGTGGATTCTTAACACACCTTGGCTACGTCTACACGTGCCCCAAACTTCGAAATGGCCATGCAAATGGCCATTTCGAAGTTTACTAATGAAGCACTGAAATGCATATTCAGCATTTCATTCGCATGCGGGCTGCCGCGGCGCTTCGAAATTGACGCACCTTGCCGCCGCGCGTCGCGTCCAGACGGGGCTCCTTTTCGAAAGGACGCCGCCTACTTCGAAGTCCCCTTATTCCCATGGGGATAAGGGGACTTTGAAGTAGGCGGCATCCTTTCGAAAAGGAGCCCCGTCTGGACGCGACGCGCGGCGGCAAGGCGCGTCAATTTCGAAGCGCCGCGGCAGCCCGCATACTAATGAAGCGCTGAATATGCATTTCAGCGCTTCATTAGTAAACTTCGAAATGGCCATTTGCATGGCCATTTCGAAGTTTGGGGCACGTGTAGACACGGCCCTTCAGTCACAAAGAGGAAGAGAAGGAATGGAGGGAAAAAACGAGATAGCTTGAGAGAAGGGAGCAGGCTGTTGGCCATAAGCCATAAATCCAGCGTCTCTATTCAGTTCATGATTTTAAGTATCTAAGAAAGTTAAGAATTTAAGCTCTTAGGCTTGTCTTTTGAAAATGTATATGTTTGATGAAGGCTGAAAAAAAAAAGCATTCACCCCCCCTCCAAATCATACAATGTTTTTGTTTCATCAGTTTTCTACAAGAGGTTATTCATTCAAGTGTATTTTCTGTTGATACAACTGTTGTAGGTGAAATGTATTTCATTACCAACAAGGCAAAGAGTCACACTAAATGTGTGGTTTGAAAAGTTGTTAGATCTCCAATTTTTTTTTGGTGCCATAGATGGTGTGATAAATACATGTGGTGTTTGAGAAAGATTCATTTGCATCTATCTTATAACAAAACATTGCACATAATTACCAGTTCACCATAGTAAGTACTGTGAAAAAGGAAGCTATTCACTATAAAGTTCAGTGTTTGCTCATGCTAGTATTTAAAGACTGAAATCCCCTTTTTTAACTCAACTGCAGTTCTTTGTTTTATAACAGCAACAAATTTATTCTGTAGTAAATTTGTTTTCCTCAATACTACATTTGAGTCAGACTTTAAGAGCCCAAGGATCATTAGCCAGGGAACACTCAATGAGGTCTTACAATGGTCAGTGTTTGTTTAAATCATGTCAAACTTTTTATGATAATGGATCAATGGAAAAGGCATTGCCTTAGATTTTGCCAGCAGATGCAGTACTCAAGGGGTTAGCATGAAAGAAAATTAATCACTTTAAAGCAGCTAGCAACACTAGCTAACAAATGAGTGGGAATAGGAGGGGCTGAAAGAATGTACAAAAGTTAATTGGAAAATATGTACACAGACATACACTTTCCAGCTCATTTTATAGAAGGGATTTGAACTTTTGAAATCTTACTGCTTATACAAACCCAACCTTTTGCTTGATAGCCTTCAGGAGTCAAGGCATAACATCACTTGGACATGTGCTAACAGAGGGTGAAAATGTACAGCTTAAATCTGGTGTCTGCAAGTTGTGCAATGCTGTATATTGTTGCTGCCATCAGCATTTTTTCCTTCTCACTTATCAGACGCATATCACCATCTAGCTTCTCAGAATCCAAGAAACTTAATTTCAGCTGACAGAGGACTAGAATAGCTGTGCTCCAAGTGAGGTGACATTCTCTAGTCCCTGATTGAATAGTTTACATTTCCTTTTGAGAGGAATGCATGAAGTCTTACACTTATTCATCTCTATCACCTTTTACTAGAGTACATTCATCTTGTAATGATTTCCTTCATAAATCATCGGTACCAATCGCACCCCTACAGGATCACATTGAGCTGGATATAAATAACATGGCATATGAAGTAGAAATACACCTGGACTAGGGAGACAGACCATAGATAAACAATGGTGAAAGAGGAACTATGTTCTCTAGTAAACAGTTTTTTAGAAATTGTCTTTATTGCCTTTTGTCTGCCACCCCAAAGCATGTAAACAAAAGTATATAAGTCGTCCATTTGAATGGGCTATGTGCAACCTTGGCTAAATCTATGTCTCAACTCACATACTCTATTTACAAACTAGGTCAGCACTGTATTTGCTTGCCCAACCCACCAGCCTATGAGAGACAGAACTGTTAAGGCTAACAAGAGTCTCTGATTAAAGGTGCTTTATAAACACCCAAATTCTAAATGCCAGATGTCACCACAGATATGCAAATATGATCAGTATCAATTGGCCAAGAACCAGAGTGATGGTTGTAGACAATTGCAAGGAATCCAAGGGACAAAGTGGGGACAGGGCAAGGTGTGAGTGTGTGTGTGTGTGTGTGATGGGGGGAGCCTTTCTAAGGATTTGACATTGTTGCACCATCACTATAATTGGAGGGTATGACTAACGTTTTAGAGGACATCAAAACCATGTTATTGAAACTAATGTTTTTTCCTCTTAGAAAATGTAGTTTCAGTTAAGAAGTTTACCGCAGGAAACTGTTGATTTCAATAATGTTTTGATTCCTCTCAACAGGTGAACTGAAAGAAATTGTGTGAATTAGCATTTTCAAGTGTGAACTTTGGTTTATAGTGACCATTTTCAAAGTGTTTTGTTTTTATCATCGAAAACATTGATGTTCATTAAGCTGAAAAGTTTAAGCAAGTTTGTCTGGTTTTGAGTATGCTTGCTTCCATGTCTGTTTGGCTGGCTTCTACCTCGGACTGACCATGAGGAAGATGGGCTTGTGAGAGATACTGTAGTAGGGCATACTCCCCACCATGCCACCTCTTTGTGGTTGGATCTGGGATCTTTTCAAGTCCAATCCAGTGCCCCTCCAGTTGCTTGCTCACCCCATGGTACATGTCTTTCTACACTCAAGAAGGTCCTCCTTCTAGGGCACCACAGCCCCCCCCCCCCCGCCCTTTACGGAGTATTGAAGTTCCATTGGACAAATAGGCAGTATGTTATCCTTATCAGCTTCCTTGCAGTTTCTGTAGTCCAAGGCACAGTCCCAGGGCTTTCTCTCCTGCTACAACTGTTTTACTAAGTCCTTTTCTTTCCAGGGAGACACTACAGTGGTCTTCGTTATCGTCTTGTTCCTTCCACTAAGTTCCTTTATTTATATGGTTAGCTTAGCTCCCCCCCTTCACCAGCTATTTGGTCTCACCAGTCCTTGTCTTTCCTCCGGAAGCAGTCTATAATGTTAACTGATTTATTTGACCTGTTCAGACCATTTGTTAAGTGGACATGCCATCACCCACACACATAGTTAATTTCTTCCCTGGCTGTTAGTTCCCTTATGTAAGAATCTATCCTTTATTGGGAGGTTAGGGATATGAAGTTCCTACACCACCATGGTGTGTCAGGTGTGAGTCTCAGTCTCTAGAGGGCAAAGAAAAGAGGAGCTGATAGCTCAAAGCGTGCAACCTGAAGTGTGCTGCTCTTGGTTTCACACCACAGAATCTATTTTGCCAGAGACTGGGAACGCAGATCTTCAAAACAAGCATTAGGTTCACAAAAACTGTATTATATCTTTAAAAGTTCACTATTAACAAGAATTCCTAAAATTAAGGTTTGCAAGACAGTTGCTAGGAGAGTAAACTCTTCTGTTTGCCTACAGAACAGATCTAATTGAGAAGCAGCACCATTAACTTCCTGATGCGACTACTTCAGGAAAGAGAGTCAGTTTTCACTTTTGAGAATCTCTTTGTAAGCAAGCCTGTATGTCCTAAATTTTCACTCCTTTTAGGAAGATATTTTTGCATGGTGGGGTGGGGCAGTTGAGTTTTTAATAAATAAGTTTATCAAGGAAGATTTGTTAAAAACACCAGTTATTTTTAAATAATTTAAACTGCCTAAAAATAAACTCACCTAACCTCTCAGAAATGTCGTCTGTTAAATGTTAGCATCTCTCTGTCATTAAAGAGCTCAGCTATACATTAGCTGGAGACTTTAAGGTGATATGGACTGTAGATATTACAAATCTCAGAAAAGACATATTAGCAATTTTAAGCTCTTTTTTATTTTTAAACAAACAGGGGTAAATATCCATTAAATGAAAGCAATGATCCAAAGTGGTAAGAATTCAAGATAACATGAAAGTTAACTTCATATTGTGGTTATTTTTATTCCATTTTTGTTCCTCTTACTCTGGGTTTAGTGGAATGCATTGTAAGATGCAGGGCATTCTTACCACATTCCCTTGATGTTTGGAGGCTTCCACTCACCATCACTTCTCAAACCTCAGCAGCATTTACTTTCTTCTTTCATTTTCTTTGACATAATGAGCACTTTTGATAAAACAAATGTTTGTGATGTACAACACTAAATCAAGCAAATTTTCTTACAGCAAGTTGGCTACAAGCAGAACTCTATTCAAAGTCATATTTTTGAAGAAACACTGATAAATTACATACTGCTTTAGAAAATGAGTGAGCAAAAGATATTTTCTGTGTTTTTACATTTCTGACTTGACTGTATATCAGATATGATACTATTCCTAGAAGGCTATTGATTAAAAAAAATGCCCTTGGTTTAGGGAACTTGATTGAGGGATTTAATTTTTTTCGAGGCTCTGACCTATATTTTAAGGTTCTTTTTTATCTGATGTTACTGCATCTAGATACTGGAAATGAGGAAAAGTAAGAGTACAATAAACAAAGTCCACATTGTTTTGGGATTATTCAGTTTTAGAACTCACAGAAAAATGTACAATACAGTGCAGAGATTTTCCGGCAGTGTGTAGAGTTCTACATTGTTGCCACAAAATACTAACAGTTGTCTGGGGCCTTGCAGATCTGCTTTTCACTGTATATGAAATCAGTTATGGAGAGGCTCAGTATATATTAACCCTAACTTATTTTATTTTACCCTCACATACCTTAGATGTAGGGGACTGAGACAACAGGATTGCCTTACCCTGTGAGCATTAACCACATTCCTTCTTCTGATGATCTATTGTCTACCCCATGGCTAAATTTCTATTTGAAATATGTTTCCTTTGAGAACTCAACCACACTAAGTAGTCTGATTCCCTAAAGTCCTTCATTAGATTCAGTAATGCTTTCAACACTTTCTTACAGGGGATGGAAGTTTTTACATCACCACCCCTTCAGTGGCAGTGACAATGTGCCATGTTCAACCTCATCGCTCTGGTTTGCATCAACAGGCATCCTACCTCCCCAGGAGCCATCTTACCTTATATCGGCCTCAAGAGTTTCTTTTCCAAAGGTAGGTCCGCATTGCAATCAGCCACCTGGGACTGGTCTGTGCCAGCTGACTTACGCTCATGGGCTCAGACTCTTTAGGCACTGAAGCTAGAGCCCAGTTCTAGGAAACTGTAATGGGGGAAGGTCCCAGATTTCATGCCCCAGCCTAAACCCAAAGGTTTCACCGTAACAAAGTAGTCCCTAAGCCCAATTCCACAAACTAAAGTTAGCTAGCATGGGCCAGACATAGGCTTTTAATTGAAGTGGAAGCTTACCCTTAGATATCATTCTAGTATCCATATGGTGTTCGTGTCAGCTCCCAGCAGGTCTTCCTTATCTTGTTCTATAATCAGAAAAAAAAGTCCTCCCTTCCTTCAATACTCTTACAGGTTTATTCTTATGTATATGTCCCAGGCAGTTAATCATCCTCAACAGTCCTTGGATTAGTTGCATCCGCATTTTAAAGGCCCCAGTTCTCACTGTTGCAATTTCAGCTGATATTATTCTGCCAGAGTGAAGTGTGAAGAATCATACCCTAAATATTTTAGCTATATTTTATATGACTAAAAATTGCAAATCCATAATAACTAAATTAGGCTTTTCAAATACTGGTAATTGAACAGTAAACTTATTCACCTAGAGCAAACTACGGTTCACGCAAAAAACCTATTGAGAACTTTCCTGACTGTCTAAGGAATAGACACAGAGAGGTAGCCATGTTAGTCATATTGTCACAAAACAAAATAGCAGTCTTGTAGCTCTTTAAAGACTAATGGAATTATTTTATCAGTCTTTAAAGTGCTGCATGACTGCTTTTGTTTTCTGAATAGAGAACAAGACTGTAAAACAAAAAGTCCAATCCAAAGAATTTTAGATATTGAAAAGTTAACATAATGGACCTTCAGTGTCCAGAACTTTATTAAGTCATATGCAACATGCGTGTAATATTCTAGTGCCAGTACAAGTGGTTTGCATTTGTAGCAGGATTTAATCAATGTGAAAGCCGGGTGGGGGCGAGGAACTGATCGTGTATTCCTAATCACGATAGGGCCAATTCTACACTGATCCTAGCCCTTGCTTATTCGAGGGTTTCTCCACAAAGTGAGCCATAAAAGAACAGCATTTTTGTCCAGCCACCATTCACCACCCATGAGAGGTTTTTCAAGAGAAATCTAATATCCAAAAATAATGACAAATTTCACTGTGACAGAAGATGAATGTCGTGCTGTATGGTACCCATGAAACAAGAGCAAAACAGGAATAAAGCCAGCAGACAAAAGCCAGGCTGTGGTGATGATGACAAATTTCACTACCTACAAAACAGAAGCATTTGTAATACAACTTTAGAAGAAAAGGTAAGACTGGATGCCACCAAACAAAAACTCATATAAGCAACACTCAGCCAATACCCTTTTGATTATGCAAGCAAAATAAACACAGCTTTTCACCTAAGCCTACCTTAATTTACATGCTGTAAAGCACTACATGGAACTCAAAAACTGCTAATCATCGAACTGAAGGGGAGTTATCTACCTCCTCGGGTAGATCCTTCCTCCTTTTGGCTGCTCCGCTAGCTTGTTAATCACTCTCACGACTTAAAGCAAATGAAAATGACAAACAGGAATTTCCCATTTCCATGAGTTGTGAGATGGTTAAGGAAATGCCCTCCCCACCCCGTGGAAAACGTGGTTTCTACAAAATCAGTTTCAAACTTGCCAATACTGCAAATATTATTTTTCTGATTTTCTGTTGGGAAAATTGAAGAAAAATATCATTCTGGGTCAGTTCAATGCAAATCAAAACACCTTCAACCACTGACCCAAATATAACAATGAACAAATCAAAATAAAAGAAAGAACAATCCTCATACCAGAATAGCCTATACCTCATTGGCGAAGGCACTCACCTGGGATTTGAGATGAGCAAATTTAAAATCCCTCGTTTTCTTGATCTCCCGCATTTTGGTGAGTGTTCTAACTACTAGATGACAGACTAATCAGGAGTGTCTCTGTGCCTATGCAGGGCAGGTGGTGATGTGGCTTCTATTTCTTTGTAAAAGAGCTTGGAATGATCTGGCTTTCTCTCGCTGTGGAAAACAGAAGAAAAATGATTTTTCAATTCACTAGCAGTTCTGAAAAAGAAAAAACAATGTTTTGGGATAACCAAATACTGATATTTTCGGCAAATCAATTCTGCCCCCAAAATCGTGTTTAACTATTGCTTAATATAATCAAAGGAAATTTGGAAAAGAAGGGATAGATTCACAAAATGGAAGAGGCACTGGTCATGCCTGTGACTCCCCCCCCACCCATACAATTTTTCTAACCCATAACACAATGATTACAGGACTTTTGTAGGGTGTAGGAGATCCACCTTCAAATCACAGTGTGAAGCAGAAATTGAACACAGCTCTCCACACATCCATGGGAAGACCCTTCACACCTGACTATCTGCTGCTTTGGGCAGGGGCACTCTCAGTCTGTTCAGTTGAATCTATTCCTTTTAGTGTTTTAACAATAAAATATTCTTTGGGTTTGAGAGAGCCTGTAGGTTAATGATTATTGGATTAGCCTGGGTGTGTGTGGGGGGGGCATCCTTACTTTAATTCTTGTTCCTATTCAAGTATTTTATACAAGGTGGAACAACTTCAACAGAAAAGACTGAGCCAGGCCACCTCAGAGCAGCCAATTGACTGGTAACTGGGGCACTTGAGAAGGAAGGGGAACAGCTGGATTCAAATCTGTGCATCACGGTAGTGATTAAAACCCAAGCCCTTCATATCCCAGATAAGAGTGTTGGGTACGGCAGGAAACACCACTACCACCTCCTTTTCTCCTACTAAGTCCTCCCCAAAAGTCATCATTGTGGTCAAAGTGAAAAAAAAATTTAGCCAAAATATTTTGCCAGTTCCCATCCAGGCCTGAACCTAATAGCAAAATCCAAAGTCTCCAGTTACCATCTCCCTCAGAATGATGGAACTGGGGAGTTATGGAGGAGGCAAGTAGACAAGTCTCCTCTGTCTTCTGGAATGTAAGTAGTAATGCCACGAAGGGAATGTCTCACCAGAGTGCCACCTAGAGTCTGTTCTCTTCCTCTTCCCAGCATTGTGGTTCCCTGAGAAGCTGGATTGCCATTAGTTTCTCTGCCATTGACAACAGAACAGATCCCTGCCAAAAGAGATAGAGACAGAGAGAAGATAGCACAGTAAGAGGAAGCTTCAACATTGACAGAGGAACTGTACCTCCTTTCCTGCCATTGCCCACCTATCTCGATCTAGTTTTTTCTCCCTTTCTCTGTAGGTAGAAGGGAGACATAAATACCAAAGGGTATTCATCACCACTGAAGCCAATGGGAGATGGATCACACCTAATGAGGTTTTAGTGAGACTGAAGAGCAGCAAATATTTTGCCTGTCCTGCCTTCAATGACATGTTAGCTTAATCCAGTGCCATAGCAATCTGTTTACAGTTGAAAATAGTAGGTTGTTGCATTAAGGTATTTAATAGATGTTTGGGAAGAAACGAAAGATAGCTAAAAAGAGCGAGAGGCTCTGTAAGAAATGACCTAAATGCTACAGGTGTTTGAATAGATGGCAGAAGCCTATTACTGGGATTACCTTAGAATATTTATGGCAGTGCTTGAGTATAACAGTGAATGTTAAGCGGTTTGCTGACAGATAAATCATTGAAAAACAGATAGATGAATTAGATGTGGAGATAATTTTTTTTTATTATTTTCCAGAATGTAATATAAATACAGAAGGTTTCAGGCCCCACCGTTCTCATTTATCAAATGCGAAGGTAGGACAAAGGAAAAACAAACTGAGGTAGGTTGGTGAAAGTGTAGGAAGACATGAATAGATTATTTTTCTATAAAAAAGATTTATGCTAGCTAATGATAATGTTTTATCTGTTGTCAGTACTTGGGAGAAGTTAGTTTCCTGTGACCTTCATTCTGTATTCAGTCTCACAGCTGAACACAGAAGGCTGTAGAATCAGAGGTTTGTAAGTTGGTGTGCAGAGGCTGGAATCATTTGCCATAAAAAATTATATTGAAAAAACCTTTAAAATGAACATCCTACACCATGTTTTCCAATAGAATTTACACTGATAACTGTACTCATTTGCCTTAGGCCAGCTTTCTCATTTCTCAGCATGAATACGTAATGGAGTGTTTTAACAACAACAGTTTAACAATCTGCCTTCTGGGCCTCTGTAGGGGAGGTGCCATCTTGTTATATAAATGAACGGTAATCTGAAATCCCAGTGTTGGGAGCCATATTCTGCTTTAATAGTCATCTAAGAACTGGATGAAAGATGGATTTAAAGACACTGGAGTAATGAATTAACAACAGAAAGAAAAATGCGTTTAAACGCTTTTTATTTTTAAATTGTAAAGGAAGATTTCAGAATCAGAAATACTAACCTGATACTAGAGAAGCAAGAGGGTCAGGAAAATCCTATATGATGTTAAAAGGAACAAAATGGCACCAGGTCCCAACCAAGAAGGCAGTGTATCACACTTGCCAGCTGCAGCTCTGACTATGAGGAAAAAATCTTTGCTTGTCCTGCACTGCTACAATTCCAGAGGTGGCAATTCCAGAAATCAGGGTGGTTTCAGAAGCTTAATGACAGCAGAGTGTAGTCAGGATTTATGCCACCAGGGACACCCAATAATTATCCAGAAAGAGAGGGAGCTTTTTCTGATATGCATCAAAGTAAATGAGGAAACACCTGGAGGTACGTAATGTCAGCATCGTCTGTCTTTGAATGGTGAGGGAAAATGTACATGTATTGGACCCGGCACCTGTACTCTGAATTGTGCAATAATAATCATGCATTGCTTTTTGCAAAATCATGGTAAGATTCAGTGTGGATTATTAAGATAGGCATACGTGAACCATGTATGTAAATTAATTTTGCAAACATCTGACTATAATATTGGTTTGCAATCTTTTTTCCTATTAATATTCTCCCACAATATTTGTTAGGGTGATTTATTATTAAAAATATCCTGGCTAAAAAGATCTTTGATAAATGTAAGACTAATGACAGTTTGGGCTTACAGGGCAAACAAAACCATTTACACATCATTGTCTTGAGCACCAGGCCACGAAGTCTGTTAAGTACCACTAATGGCTCTCACTAGAAATTGTAGATTAACAAACAGGTTTACATTTCTCATTTCTAACTTCACATACAAGAATGATACATGCACACAAATAGAATATACACATTCAGGGGATCATAGGCGCTTGCACGATGAGTTATTTGATCACTTTTGCATAAAGTGCATTCAAGTTATGTATAGTCCTATTCAAAAACCTATTTCCATAAAATATGGAGGCAGATTGTCACAATATGTATTACAGAACAAGAGAAGAGGGGGAAAAACATATGCTGGAACCAACAGGCACTCCCTTTCCACGGTGTGCTGATTTCCAGATTTTCCTGCTACTTCTCTTGGTACCATTTTTTTTTTTTTTCAATTCTCTGTATTTTAATTTCTGCTGTTTCTCTTTTGGCAAAAATGATCAAACAAATTATAATTTCAAGTTAACATTTGAGTGGGTGTAGGTTTCGGCAAAAATTGCTTACCCTCTCATCTATATAATAAATTCCTTTAGATATGAAGAGCATTTGTTCAGTACGTACAATATTACTAAATATACTAATTATGTAGTGAAATGATCAATAGTTATACTGCATGGGGTGCTTTGTCACCCTCTGGTGGCACTGAGACCGCTTAGCAATTTATGAGTCTGCTACAGGCTTAGCTCAGAAGAATGTAGTTTTAGCGTATTCAGTGGTGGTTGAAGCATTTACCTTCAGAGGTCCTAGTTCAATCCCACCCATCAAAACCCAGGGTCTGTTGGTGTTACATATGACACAATTTTTTTTAAATAAAGGACAGTTGAGGAATAAAGTCTTATTGCTAACAGCAATCACAAAAGTTGTTTCAGATCATCATTCATTTTGTCATGCAAGATTTTTCAAAGTGATTGCAATTTAGTTAAAAGGACAGAGCTATTCCCAATTTCTTTGGAGAACTCGACCAGCCATGCAAATCAAAATCCCCAAACAAACGAGAAAGAAAACCCTTCCTTTGTATGTCCTACCTCATAAGCTGCGTCTACACAAGCCACCTACTTCGAAGTAGCCGTGCCAACTTCGAAATAGTGCCCGCCGCGTCTACACGTGCCGAGCGCTATTTCGAAGTTGAAATCAACGTAAAGGCGGCGAGACGTCGAAGTCGCTATCCCCATCAGGAGATGGGAATAGCGCCCTACTTCAACATCGAACGTCAAAGTAGGGCATGTGTAGACGATCCGCATCCCGCAACATCGAAATAGCGTGGTCCGCCATGGCGGTCATCAGCTGAGGGGTTGAGAGATGCCCTCTCCAGCCCCTGCGGGGCTCTATGGTCACCATGCGCAGCAGCCCTTAGCCCAGGGCTTCTGGCTGCTGCTGCTGCAGCTGGGGATCCATGCTGCATGCACAGGGTCTGCAACCAGTTGTCGGCTGTGTGGCTCTTGTGCTGTTTAGTGCAAGTGTGTCTGGGAGGGGCCCTTTAAGGGAGCAGCGTGCTCTTGCCTGGGAAGTGCTAGTCCGCCCTGTGACCCTGTCTGCAGCTGTTCCTGGCACCCTTATTTTGATGTGGGCTGCTTTGGCATGTAGACGCTCCCCTGCAGCGCCTACTTCGATGTAGTGCTGCCCAACGTCAACGTTGAACGTCGATGGCACCAGCCCTGGAGGATGTGTAGACGCTATTCATTGAAATAGCTTATTTCGATTCTGCTACATCGAAATAAGCTATTTTGATGTAGCATTCCTGTGTGGACGTAGCTATAAAGAGCTAAGGTTATATTATAATAATCAATGCAAAACAGTTGTGCAGCATTCCAAATCTGCCTTTGTAATGCAGTCTCAAAATCATCAGCACAGAACTGGAGATTTTGAACCAAATAAGCTACAAGTACAATTCCTAAAGTCAACAGACTTTAACTGATGTCCTAAGAGAAAAATCTGACTATATTTATTCTGGTATTCCTAGTTTTGGCATGGATAATGCAGTTTGGCACTAGAATTTGGCATCATGGAAGAAGATAGATGCACACAATTACTCCAAGAGCAAATAAAAATATTTAAGATGGTTCTCCATTGCCTTGTTAGTTATGTACAAAAGGCAAAACTAAATATGGTTTCTCTTACAATAAAGGAAAGACCAAACTGCTAATTTTCCTCCTAACATCTGTTACAGAAACCTTTAATCTTTTCTATTGTTATTTTGGCCTATGACATGCTACTTTCTCCAACTATAATGAGTTTAGAGGGTTTTTAAGGCATCTGTCAAATCTTCAATAACTGAATTGCTCACTTAACAAATGTGGTCTGTTTTCATTTGAAAAAGTCATCCAAAATTAAATCTCTTTTAGTCTTCTAGTGATGCCGAGTCCCTGAAGCATGTATTTGTGTTTTCTGTATTGATTAAAGTACATCTTTGGGTCTCATTTGGTTAGAACATCTTACGAACAGGCTATTAACTTGCCAAAACTCTGCTTTGTGAGATATGTAACCTATTGTAGAAATACCAATACTGGTTTCTAGTCAGGTACTGTATCCCTCTTCAGAATTTTCACTACCATTGTTGTTCAGCTATTTCATGGCTGGAATACAGTTTACACAGAGGATAATTTTTCTCTTACAAAGTCAAAAGATTACAAAGATTTAAGGCTGTAGAAGTAAGAAGAAGTAGCTGGCCTAATCCAATTTTTCATGGTTCATGAAAAAATTCCAAATAAACTTAAAACAGATCAGGTCCATATTAATAGGCAACTTTTTTGGATAATATAAAGGCCAACCCACATACAGCTACTGAATCCTAACAAAGTTAAGTTGTTTTGATCACACTTGGTTTAACTCAGTTATTTTAGTTTATTTTATTTTACAAGATATATCTGTGCCCTCATCATACTCTAAATTAATTATTTAAAATCTCTTACAAACAGTCCTTTTTTAAACAAGGTTTTGTAATAGCTTGTGTGATGCAGGCAGTCAACATAAATCATTAAGCAGTTATTGTCCAGTTTGGTAATTTGCTTATAACACCTCCTGAGTCTTAAGCCTTGTGCTAAGAATTTACAAAAGCTGGATTTAGCACAAACATTGCATTGAAAAACCTGAGGCAAAATGGCATTTAATAAGTTTTCCAGACATATGTTCTCACAAAGGGCTTGGATTTTCCAGTTTATATTCTGAAGTACGGTTTACATGGTCATACTGCTCTGGGCCCGGCACATTTATGCAACAGCACCTGCAATCTTTAGAAAGCTCGAGGATGTCATAAACCGAAGTATGTACAATAGACTTGTGACAGAGGGCTCCACTCACTCCTTGTTTGGTGCTTCCTCGTGGTCATGCTTGGAATTAGCTCTCAAGATTGACACCTCTTCCAGTGGTCACATTCCTTCATGCCTTCTCTCGGACTGTGTCTGCTCTACAAGATAAATATGAATTTCAAGGCTTTAGCTTGATATTAAAATGTGACTGTCTTCACAAGTAATACTGTTAACTCGATTTATTGAGTCATAAAGCCAGTCAATATTACAGGACCAGTATAGTGTCTATTTTGAATTTAAAATCTCAAATCAAGGCTGGTGTGGAAGCACCATGTACTTCATTTGAATCTGTTAGCCTCCAGAAGTGTCCTGTACGTATCCCAACAAGCTATGTGGTTCCCCTCCAAGTATGGCCGCTTCATTTGTTCATGGCTGCCAGGTGTGCAGGAAGAAGGTCAAAGTAAGCCCACAAAGTTTGGATTGAATTTGAATTTGAATTAAAATTTGAATGGAAATTTAGCAGCCAAGCCCTGCAAATAAAAAGGGCATTCATTATGAAAAAATCCCTTTGCCCATTGCATCATACCACATCGGTAGCTATTGCACTGCATTGGTAGCAATTATCGGTAATCCTGTACTGCAATCATGAGTATTCAGGGTAGTGATCTGACTAGAACTTCTGAGGCTTCCAAGAGAGCCCCAGCTTGGACCCACCAGGATATTTTGGATCTCATTGCCATTTGGGGAGATTTTGTGTGGCCAAGAGAAAAGTGTCCATGTCTGATCAGATGGCGCACAAGATGGCTGCCTGAGGTTACTCCCAGGACTCTGTACAGTGCCAGGTGAAAGTTAAAGAACTCTGTCAGGCCTATCAAAAAGTCTGGGGAGCCAAACAGTGGTCAAGGTCAGCTCCACGGGTCTGCAGCTATTATCAACAGCTCTACATGCTTATATGGAGCGACCCCCAACTCGGAGCCCAGACTGAATTGTGACACTTGTGGAGGCCCTGGTAAGAATTTTGGTGTGAGCTTAGAGGAGCAGGGTGGCCTGGAGGAAGAGGGCAATGGAGAGGAGGAAGGAAGCAATGAGCAGGGGACAGAGGAAGTTGTTCCAGACAGCCTGGAGTTCTTCACCATCGACCTGGAACCAGTCCTCTCCACAGTGGGCCCCTCCGTGCTGGAACCCTCCACAGCAGTCCTCTCTAAGCTAGTCACCACCATGCTGGTCCCCAAGCCCTCTGGAGCAAGTGGTTTGGGTGAGTATTCTGCATGCTAGAAGCGGGTTGGGGTTAAATATAAGTATGGGGTTTGGCATAGGTACAGGTTTGCTAGCTGTGCTTCTGTGCCCCTCAGAACAGCGTGTTAATATTTTTTGGGATTAAGCACTTCTTCTTTCGGGAGTTCTCCTCAAAGACCTCATCTAGGCACTCTTGTATTTTTTTCCCACGATATTCTTGGGCAGGTCTGATTTCTTGAGGCTTCCACGGTAGCACACCTTGCCCTGCCAGGCAACCAGATAGTGATCCGGTGTCATGGTACCACACAGTATTTCAGCAAATTTTCCATGCTTTTGGTCACACAGCAGGAGTAGCCTTTCTCCATATCTGTTCATTTTAGGAGGGTGATGTCTTCTTTGACAACCGGAGGAAGCATGGGAATTCACATCTACTTATTTATTTTTAAACATGCTTCCTGACCCTTTACATTGGCCTGCAGCAGCTGACGGGTGCTCCGTTCTCCACACCACAACACAGTTTGCAGGCTCTGGGGGTGTTCCCCTTGTATGTCCCTTTCCAACCAGCATTTCTTTTCATATTTCATTACCCACCCCCACCTCCCCCACCATGCCACACTGCTTCTGGGCTCTGCTGGGTGTTTCCCCTCCCAATCGCTTTTCCCCCAGCATTTCTTTTGATTTTCCAGGACTCCCTGGCACCACATGGCTGCCAGGCTCTGCTGGGCATTTCCCCTCCCATGTCCCTTATCAAGGGACCATTTGTTTTCACTTCTCAGGAATCCCCCTGTGCCATGCGGGGCATTCCTCTGCTATGCTTTCCCCCTCCCACGTCCCTTTATATCCAGCCTTTCTTGGGATTTTTTTCTTTACATTATTTTTACTGTGAATTGAAGCCCTACATGCAGCCATTCATTTTTCACTGCCACCTGGCAGCTGCCCCTGCTTTGCAGACCTTCCCATGCACACCAAAAGAGGACAATTGCTTATAACTTACCATTTCCACAAAGCAATGTGCTGGATAAGTGATGGCAAGTGAGGTATTGTGAAATGCACGCTTACTGTCCCATTCTTAATAACGCATGTGTCCTTCAAACGTATACTTTCACTGATGGAACACAGAAAGACTTCAAAGCGCATTATGTGAATTGTATCTTAATGCTGACCTTCATTTTCCAGATCCGGTGCCCAATGTTGCAGAGAAAACCAGGAGACTCAGGAAATGGAAACAAGATCTGATCCTGCAGCACATGCAAAACACTCAGGCAGAGCAGAAGAACTTGAAAAAGGACACTGCTCAGTGGCATCACAGTACAGTTGAGTGGCATCAGAGAAGTAAACTTTAACGACAGAATGCTTGACCTGCAGCAGCAGCAATTGTCAAAGGTGAATGAGGCTGTGGCAAAGCACACTGAGGTAGCGGCAAAGCAGACTGAGGTCATGGCAAAGCTCGTAATAGCTGTTTCTCAGCAGACAGAGATCCTGCGCTCCTTGCTTCAGCTTCAGAGGGACTCCCAACCCAGCAGGGCATCAGCTGATACCTGCTGGCCAGAGTCCCCTGAGGACAGGTCGCCCACCCTCTGTCATTGGGGTCCTTGCATACGGGGACAGAGGGCAAGGCTACCCTGCCACTCCAGCCCAAAGGCCACTGCAAAAGGCTATTCCAAGCACCCTCAAGAACACCTCTTTTCCGAGTCACTTAAACCTCTTCCACACCCAAAATAAAAGAATTTCTTTGAGCTCAGTGTGATTTCTTGTTCTGCAAGAGTGTGTGTTGGGAACTCAAATCAAAATGGGTGGGGGAGGGGAGAGAGAGGGGAAGTGCCACTGAAGGCATAGCTGGGCAGCGAAATTCCCTTGTCTGAAGCAGATGTGTGGCTGAGGGAACTGGGAGGGGGTGACACTGTGAGAGTGAGTGCTGCTGAAGGCACAGCTGCCCAGTGAAACTCCCTTGTTCACAGCAGACGCATGGCTGAGGGAACCGGGCAGGTTGGAGGGCAGTGCTGAAGGCACAGCACATTCTATTTACTGCAACTTAAACCCCTCCCACCAAAAACAGCATTCATTCATTCATTATGGCCTGGTTGATTTATTGACATTATGGCAGCAACATTGTGTGCATTACAGATCAGTCATAAAGCTGTTTTTTAAAGTGCCCCTTATTGCTATAGGCTGAGCATGACTACTGGTGGATGGCAGTGTAGATGGCTATGAGTAAGCCCGGCCTATTGCCTCCGCTTCAGAATTCCAGATAGATGGGAAAGTCTCCAGCCTTGGGTACCTTATGTTGTGCAAAATAGCTCACACTGTAATAACGGTGGGGACGTTAGCTTCAGAATCATCCAACCAGGTCAATAGACATGTGAACCTCACTTTCAAACATCCAAAGGCACATTCCACGATCATTCTGCACCTGCTCAGTCTGTGATTAAAGTTTCCCTTTCTGGGGTCCAGGGCTGCTGCGTAGGGTTTCATCAGGCAGGGAAGCAGAGTGTAGGCAGGGTTCCCCAATACAACAGTGGGCATCTCCATGTCACCAAGCTTGATTTTCCAATCAGGGGAAAAAGTCCCATCCAGGAGCTTTTGGTAATCACAAATTTTGGAATATGTGCATGTCGTGAACCCTCCCTGATCAGCCATCATTGACATTAGCAAAATGACCTTTATGATCTACCAACCCCTGCATGACCACGGAGAAGTACCCCTTTTGATCAATATACTCCAATGCCAGGTAGGCTGGGGCCATGATGGGGATATGCATGCCATCTATTGCCCCACCACAGTTAGGAAAGCCCTGGGCAGCAAAGCCATCGACTATGGCCTGTACATCTCCCAGGGTCACAGTCTTCCTGAGGAGATGCTGACAGATTGCATGGGCCACCTCCATCACCACGGACCCCGCTGTAGGTCTGCCTACCCCAAACTGATTTGCCACTGACCGGTAACTGTTGGGGGTTGCAAACTTCCACAATACAATTTCCACTCACTTCTGTATGGTTAAAGCCTGCCTCATTTTGGTGTTGCTGTGCTTCAGGGTGGGCGCTAGTGCATCACAAAGTTCTATAAAGGTGGACTTTGCACATGCTAAATTTCTGCACCCACTATTGGTTGTTCCAGGACTACAAAACGATGTGATCCCATCAGTGTGTGCTGGTCTCTCGAGTCCAAAATTACCACTCCACTGTCAGCAATGCAGTGATGGCAGCCACAAGGTCCGAGTTCTTGGACCACAGTTGGCACAATTGCTTTTCCAAACCAACATCATCAGCAGCAGCAGCACGAGTAGGATAGCAAAGCATCATTGAACTATGGAACTGAAGGGCAAATTGCATGACAGATGCTGTGGTTGCTGAAGTGATCTGTGTTATGAGTTGGAGCGTTCGTGGATCCATGCTTGCGCTGGAATGCTGCAGCAGGAAATAGTGTGATCTTCATTTGTTTTCCACTTGGTTAGTGATGCAGTGAATTCTGGGATAGTGCTTGATATTCTGGGATTCCAACGTGAAACACCCACAAGCAATCAGGGCTAAGAAACTGTGGGACAGGCACCCACGGTGCACTGCTCACGCTGTCAAACTTGTATGGGGTAATGGGGATGCAGAGATTTGACACAGAGAAAAGGTGGGTCAAATTTCAAGAAGCTTTGTGGACACTTTATTTGAATTCATAGTACTGAGATTAAGTATTCAGATTTATTATATATTGATTTTACCTCATAATGTAGACGCAGTCTCACTCTCGGGGCTGTGGTTCCTCCCTCATTTGAGAAACTGAAGCACCTTCCCTTTGACTCAGTTGGCCTCACAATTGCTTAGGTCTCCCAGTTGGATTATGGGCCTCCAGCAGCAGATGGACCAGACAACATCTTTTAATATCCCCTTTCTTCTCCGAACTATCACTGGTGTAGTACTTTATTTGCAAATGTGCAAGCACTGGATCTAAAATAAATTTTGTAGTTCTAATGATGTGGGAAAGGAGTCCATGTTTCCTCTATGAATTGCCCTGGTTTCTGAAAATGGGCTTTTTTTACAAGGTGGCTCTATCAAATCTGAAGGGCTTTGGGGGATTCTGGGGCAGTACTAACCCACAGCAAATAGCTAGGGACTAGAAACTAGATTTCTGGCCTAGATACCTTATCTGGCTGGTTTAGGGCTCAGGGCATTTTGTCCACAAAGCACCTGCTCATGTAGTTGGCTTATTCTCTCTATTGGACATACCCAGAGGATGAATTGAGACCAACTGATGGAGAGGCACATTGGTAGCATACAGATTTGCTTATATGTGGAAGTTAAACAATTGTGACACATGATTTCCACAGACATCGGAACACTGGTAAAGAGGAGAGGTGACCCTACCATTGGAAAGCCTGCCTTGTGTCTCAGTACATGCTTAGGGGATGCTAGGCATATGTTATACCATCTTAGCTCTAACCCATCACTAGTCAGTGCTAAGGACTGTGAACAAAATTCTGTAGTTTGGGTGCGAAAAGTTTGGCAGGTGGGGTGTGAAAAAATTGCCAAGTTGTGTGAAAGTTAAACAGCTTGCCATACATTGTAACTATGAACCATCAAGCCTACACATGATTACTTTTGTTACCTTGGGCTTTTTCTTCCACTGGTTTACCCATTTTTAGGGTAAATTTTTCCACCTTTTTCAATTAAAGCTTCCTCATAGACCCTCCTGGCTATCTTCCCAGTCATCTTAGCGTTACTCATCACATCAAATCTAGCTGTTTCCTGGTCTCTGTATGCTGAATGAGAAGCTTCTGTGCTATAGTCCCTACCCACAGTCACAAATTTTTAGGCTATATTTTGTGCCAATTCCTCCAGATTACATCTCCAAAATGTTGTAGGCTGCATGCTACTACCCCACGGCCAGAACAGACTTGGCCTATATGACTTGGCCTATGGACATTACAGTGAGTATATAATTTCTTATACTCCTATTAATACTATCGTGGAGGGAAGTAGTTGATATTCAAAGAGCAATCCAAGAGGATGAGCTTTACTTCTGGTTAATATAAAATGTGAAATACAGTTAATATTCCTGAACAATTACACTGTTTTACTATCTACCAAAAGATGCACATGGTTTCATGGCAGTATCATTGGAAGCAATCAAAAGGTGATCACATAATTTAGTTAAAATAGAACATAATGCCAAGTTATTTGTAAAATGTTCTCATTGCCCATAAATGCATGTCTGTGCTGCAAGGAAAAACCCACAGTGCTGAGCTTCAGACTCTGGGTCAATGATCTTGGCCTGTGAGGCTAAAAATAGCAGTGTAGACACTTGTGCTCAGCCTGGAGCATGGTAATGGTCTCAGAAACTAGACTCCCACCTGAATATCTAAAGTGCTGGATTTAGGGGTGCAACCTCAGTCAATAGACCTGGGCTCTGAAACTTGTGCTGCAGGTTTTCCTTTGTAACATGGACATATCTAAAGTAAACCAAAATGTGTTTCTAAATTATCTTGCTGTTTTCACAGACATGTATATTTTCATGGACTTTTTCAGTCACTTATTAATGCTTGTTATAGCTGGGAGGCCAGCAAAAAAGCCAGTAATAATATATTAAGTCAATTATCCCATTTCTATGACTGAAAACCTGTTAGCCAAAGAACCAATAAATGCAAGGGATACATATTAATTAGTCTTAGAGCTTCAGTTCTGGGACTGATATTTCTTTGTTGCCCTCCAGGATACCAACAAGACGGATATAGAGATAAATTTAAATCCCAGACGCTTTCAAGGCCCAACGTTTCTCCTCTTAAACAGAAGTAGTAATGAAGTGATATCCCACCTACTAGCACATTTTCTCCAGAGCTGGCCTTTCACCCTGACATGTCAGTGGAATTGTGATGTAAGTGATAGCGTTTGATCATCAACCTGAAAAAAGCATGACAGTTTTCAAGAACTGGTACAGAGGGTTACTTGGCAGGAGGTAACAGTAACGTGAAAGGAGTGTATTTTTCACATTGATATTCAAAACAGGTATTTGGTCAACTTTTGCAGGACCAACCACTGTATATCATGGCTATGAATTTGACGCCTAAGCTCCAATCTATTTTCAGTGAGGGTCCCTTATATAGGTGGATTGTTATGACTCTTATGCCCAAGCATATTCTTGTTGCAGGCGCTGAACAGCTTGTACCATTGAACACTAACCTGTTGTATTTTTCACAGCAGTGGAGGAAGTACCTGCACAAACCCTAGGTTTAACAAGATACATCAAACCACATTTGATACAGTATATTGTTGGGGAGACTCTCCAGCAATGCCGCAAACCTGACACCTCCCCCAGCTGGTAAAAGGGCGTAATAGAGCGCCCCCCCCCACCTTTTAGGTCCCAGGACCCGGCTCCATGGCCTATGTCGGGGTGTGCCTCCAGGTGATATGGACCTACGCTAGCTCCCCCCGAGGCAGACTAGAGCTAGGGAGAACAATGAGGCAGACAACAGAGTGGCGTGAAACACAAACAATCAATTTATTAATACTCAGGGAAGGAATGGGGATAGTACTGCAAATTATTATTCTAGCAACTATACCCACTTACTTGTATTGAGGGAAGGAAATTCATATTAACGCTACGGAATGACGTGGGCTCAGGTAAGTAAGGTACGAAGGGAAGTTTGAAGGAAATATAATAAATGTATACGTGTATATTGAGTTAATAGGAGGGAGAGGGCACTACTCCTCTTGCCCTATTGGGATCGGGTCGCTACTCCAATCCAAATGTCTATTATGACAGGCTGATAGAGGATACACCTCTTCATCAGACCTAGTAAGAAAATAAGAAAAAGGGAGGCCACGCCTTCACCTTTGGTATATGTTTCTCTGATAAGTTGCTAACACTTCTCCTCTAAGTATTGATCTCTACAAATTATTAACTATAATTAATTACTAAAATAATTCAACAAGCTTATCTTACCTATTACTAACAATGCTAGCAATTCAACTAATTAAGTAACATTAAGAAACACTATCTATAAATACAAATCAATTATAACAATAACAGGGTCAAATTATAATGGTAAATAATCTTATTAAATGTCTTTTTAGATCAGGGTCCGGCCAGACGCCTGCAAGGCCTGGCCCTGGGTCGGGCCCCGGGGTACTGCCCCTACCCTGCCAGGCAGGGACACAGCAAGGAGATCAGCCCTGCTCCCCCACTGGGGGTCCCTTAGCCACTGACTGGAGTGGCAATGCTGTGTCTGTGGCTCTACGCAAGGCGTAGGCCTGCTGGTGAGAATACTTGTCTTAATCGGTATGTCACGTTCTGTATTGAGCTGTGAGCAGGTGCCGCCGAACTGGTGGCAGGCCCTGGGTTTCACTGAGCCAGCCACTCAGTACCTGCACAAGTGCAGGCCAGTTTGACAGCTGGTAGCTTCCCCACAGGGACACTGCTTGCTGCCGGTGCCACTGCTGCCGCGGGAGCACAGGTGATGGGAAATCTTGCACTTCAAGGAAAGCAGACTGGTGTCTTGAGTCTTCTCTCTTCGCCTCTTTCAGGCTAGCATAGGGAATGGCGGACGTTCCGTGGAACCACGCCTTCCCATCCAGGGCCACAGAATGGGCTGCGTGCCCTGCTTTTATAGAATGTCCTCATAAATATGTATGAGATTATTAGCATGCAGGTGAAGTTCTCAACTAGGTCCTGTTCCTGGTGGAAGATTCTGGAAACCTTCCAGGCTCACGCAATCAGAGTGTTGTATGCAAATCTAGACACCTCTCCTCATGATTATGGATGAGCTCGTGGAACCATTTCAAATTGCTGGGGGAGCTACTGGTCAAAAAATGACCGTTGGAATGCTGCTAACTGGCAATCTGTGACAATTTGAAGCTTCATGTGTCTGAGGGAATTTTTCTCTCACAGCCCATTCCCACCAAAACCATGCTGTCCCTGACTCACGGAAGCGATAATGTCTGTACTGATGTTTTACACATGACATATATATTTATATCCTATTTCTATTCTATGTTAATGTCTATAAACTATGGCACTAATTCTATTTGGTTTGCTAACAGGAAAAAGCCCATTGAACTAGCAGAAGGAACTTCTTATACTTAATCATAGTTCTGTTTTTACTGTGCTAATTTCTATTTGTTTCCCTGAGTCCTCTATATAAAAATCCTGCTATTTGCTCATTTTTTAGCCTTATAGAATATGACCTGCTCCACATTATCCTAAGATTCTATTTTGAATGTTTTAATTAAATTAATAGGTTCTTTTCTGTGAAATTACAGCAATATGTCTTGATAATATTGTGATAATGTATGTTTATTTAGTGACCAGAAGAGAGGGATATTAATAATTACAGATGTGCCTGTTTATTACTGGAAAAAGAAATAATTTTTTTGTTTATTAAGGTTCAAGATATTTCTCTTATGGCTGGCGCTAGCTACAGGCTTCATGAACCAGTGGGAAAAAATGTCTGAGTTTTCAAGCACTCAGAAACAGCTGTAGGCCTGATAAGAAAATATTATTATTAGAAGGGTTTGGGAAGCATTTTGTAAACATCAAGACTATTCCATCGTAAGCAACAATGTTATAAGATTTGATATCAGAATTAAGACATCTCACATCACAGATAACTTCAAAGGCACAGCACCTATTGTAATGCTAACCAGAAACCCATCAGATGCAAAGCTGACATTTATGTATGCTATAAAGAAATCAGCAGAGGAACACATAGAGTGACAGACAACTTTTATGACAATCATTGCAATCCAATACTGTGTTTCTTGCTCAGAATCTATTAAATGTGGACCACGTATTTTACATAGAAAAAGATTAGAAATCGAAGTTGTACCAAAAATTTAACACTCTTCCACAAAGCTAATATGTTGCTTACTTGATTTCTTAATGGACCAGCACTGATTCCAAAAACATTTGGTTACCAAATTTCTGTTTACTTAGGATATGTTCCATTCTTTTAGTCTCATTATCTTGATCATTAAATGAGTCATGTTTAGGACCAAGGATGTACTGCCAAAACTGCAACATGAGGACTCCTTTAAAGGTGGAACATTATCAGCAGCTTATGCCCACATTAGTTCTTGAGATGAGCTGGTCTCTCCTGAGTACTGGGAGTGTCATAAAGGAGTATAAGGTGTTGATAAAGGTCTAGATGCCTTAGGACTTAATGCAAAGACTGACTCCCCATGTAATCCTGCCACAGTTATGATGAGGGGGTGATTCCTGCATTGCATTTTCATTATGTGGAACTGGATGGAGCTGCTGAAGGGCTGCTTGCATAAGGTAAATGAGTTTTTAGAGATGTCCCTGACAGCAGAATGAAGACAAGGGGCATGCACAGATGTAACTGAGGGCAAACATATAATGCAAGATGTAAAGGACCTAACTTGATTATTAGAGTCCAGCATGAATCTGTGGGTCTGACAGCTAGAAAAAGCACCTTCTTACTTATACTTAAAGCAAATTTTATATAACTATAAATGAGACAGTGATTATGGAACCCCATGTTTTGCAAAGTCATTTTTCAGAATAGAACTGTACTTTTAAAATCAGATTAATAGTGAATGACAACATAATTGTGATTTTTTTTTCCTTGGGAGCTCAAGCTAAATGAAATGGAGAAAAATAACAGAATCCTCCTATATAGTCATGGGGTCTAGTGAGGAGCTAGTTAATGTGTGTGAAGATGAAAAGCAGTGGAAACACTGTGCGTCTGCTGCACAGATAGACAAACAGATAATATGTGCAATGTCACAGAGCAGAATAATAGAAGTAACTTTTTACTGCCTCTCTGCAAGGCATTGGGCAGGGCATATAAGCAGGTTAGTCACTGAGGCAGTGAGTCTGTGCTCAGAATGAAGCCATGGTACTAATAATGGATGTGGAAACCAAAATGATGGTCGCCTTGCCATACAACAGCAGGCCAGATACCAGTACATTCTGAGTAGAGCTGATCAAATATCAGAATGTTTGTCCTGCAGAAAATCCTGACATTTCAGCATTTTCTTATACCTAGTTTTAGGGCAAAATTCTTCATGAAGCAGAGAGTTCTGATTATGTTCAGTTCAGAAATTTTTAATATTGGGCCAATTTGACTCTAAGTGACATTTATCCGAGTAGCCAAAGTAACTCATGGAAGCTGTAGTTGAGATTTCCTAATGTTCCCATTCTCCTCATTGATTGGACTCCCTGGCTGGACTACATCTCTCTTGGTGACCATGCACTGCAGCCATGGGACTTCCATGATGCACTTTGGTGGCTCAACCAGAGGCTGAGACTAGGCTACATTGTGGGAGATGAACTCCAATCTGATAGCCCATACTATAGGAGAGAATGGAATATGAGGCACTACAAGAAAAAATTAGACATCAAGAAATATCCAACTAACCCAGTCTTATCTTAAAGCCTAGATCCTGGAATCCTGTGATACGGTGAGAATCACAATTTTTACTTCTTAAAAATATATTTCCATCTCTCTAGATTCCAGATAAAAGATAGAAAAATTGGGCTGAGTTCATATTAAGGGGCCCAAAACCATTATGCAAACAAATAGACCACTTACTTTCTGACTTTTAAATTATGGGTTTTTTGTTGCCAGATTCATAATTTTGAAACATCTGAAGATGAATATAGTGTTTTACCCAAAATAAAATATTTTAACAGGCCAGGATGGTTTAATTTGGAGCCACCCAAAACAAGGTATTTTATTTAGATTTTTCCTATGGAAAAAAAATTGATTTCATGGTACCCACATTTCCAGAAATAGTTCAAAGCAAAATTCCTAACAAATCTGAGTTCTGAACAGACATGGAGGATGCTTCTTTCCAGCCCTCACACCGAGTTCTGTTCTGTAATACCATGTAAACTCAGCCTTTTTATTCTAGCTGTGCATACTTTATCAGGATCGGGCTTTATAGCAATACACAGAACCAGAAATTTCTCAGATTAAAGATGTACAACATGAACATCATGATGGAAAGTTGCTGTAGAATTTATTAGGCCTTACTCCACTCTGTTCTTCAAAATTACTTTCCCCATGTTCACAACATGACACAGCTTTGTCTCTCTTCTTGTTGGCAAAAAGGATGCTTTTCATTTACGGTAAAGGGAACTTCTATTTTTTCATATTGTAAAGTTGTCAGTGTAAGGAAACAGGGGAAACTAACACACATGACTCTTTGGCAGCTGTTTCCAGAGCTGCCTTTTTGAGTTATCCCTTGTTCCAATAGGTGTAATTTTGCTATCATATGATGGGTAATGAATGAAAATTGTTTCAGATTCAGTATACCTTATTTGTAGATGCAGCTGATAAAATCTGTTTTATAATGATAAATAAATGGATGCCAAAACCTTCCAACATACTGTGAAACTTAATGGTTTGTTAAAAAAAAGGTGCCTTGGGGGCTGAAACTTAATCATATGCTAAAGAAGGCACCTTGGGGGCTGAAAGATAAACAAGGATAGAAAAATAGACAGCCATAACTTTTACACAGATGTGATCTCATCCAGAGAATACTGTGATTGTCATTTTATTATAGAATCAATAATAGGGGGGCATATAGATATAATTAAAATGGAGACGAATATTGTTTCCAAACACATTTCACATACCTAAATATTTTAAATCTCTACTGAATTTTGAAATGAAATGAAATGGCAAGTAAAGTGTGTTCCTATATATACACTTTAAAGGTGAAAGGAAACTTTCATCCTGACTTTGCTACTGACTGGCTGCGAGAGATAGGGCAGGTCACCTAAGCACTCTGTGCCTCTGTCTCTTCATTTGAAAAAAGAAGATATTTAAGCAGCTGAACCTTTGTAAAGCGCTTTAATGATGGGGGAGTGGAAATTGGCTCCTGGGTGCACCAATCAAAGGATTCACAAGCTGCCTTTCCCTCATTCTGCAGCCACAACTGACAAAAATTTTCATAGAGCTGAGAAACTTATGATTGAATTTCTGTGAACCAAATATATTTAGACTCAGTTTTTCTACTTGTTCCTAAAATATTTGCTCAGATGAATGCTGTATCTTTATTACGGGACAGCGGTATCTGTTCTGTAACCTAACTTAAATTAACCTAACTTCTCCTTGAAGCTGGATTTTCAAACCTCTAACCTTAATGTTCCAGTAAAAGAAATTGATCTTGAAATTTCTCATGCTTTGTTTTATGACAGCATATAACTTCAGAAGTTCAGTGAAAATCAGAGAAGGACCTATAAAGTGAGGGAGTTTTGAAAATGTACATGAAGCTCACTTTTGACATTTTAACCTTTTATGGCCCTGGATATTGTCACGTCTTCATCTAGATACTCAAAATTTGGTTTGTCATTGTTGGCCTGGCTGAAATGTGCCTCTTAGTTCTTTGGGAAAGGGAACTTACAGAGAAGCATTGCAAGAATAAAACTTTGTCTGGCTACACCATATGAGGACAGGAGACACCTGATGTGGATTTTAATCAGGCTTAGCTTTATTATATAGATGTCTGAGACCACCTGATAGAAAAAGTGTACAGTGCGGGCAAATCCCTGTTTATTCGAATCTTTACCTGAGACTTCTACCAGTCTCCCTTAATTTACATCCTGTTATCCACAGCCAACCCATGGTTTGAACCTTACGATCTATCTCACGCACAGGAGGGTTAAGGTGAGCTATGAGAATTGGGTAGGGGTTGGGGGAGGTTGGCTCACTGTAATACCAGTCAAAGGATATCCAACCCCACTTCCTTGTTCTGTTCCTTTATCCAGAACCTCCTTTTAAGTCCTTTACCAGTCCTTTTAGCTGGTCACTGGATGTCTTCCCTATGGAATAGCTGCTTTGTACATGCGCCACAAAGAGGTGCCAGCAATTTGCTTGGCTGGTCCGCCCCCCTCCAACAACCCAGGTGGTTCCTAGACATCTCCCAACAGCCACTTGCATAATAGCCCTAATAGGTGATGCTTCCTTTCTCTGGAAAGGACACATTTCCCCTTGCAAGATCATCAAGCAGCACCAGCAGCTAGGTTGTCCTCATCCAGCTGCTTCAACAACTGTCTTTCATGGTGGGCAGTGTACACAACTAGCACTCTGGATCCTTGAATTAAAAGAACTCATTAATAAAAGGAAAATTCTTGAGTGCCTGGAGCCTAGACTCTCCAGGCCACCAACTATAATATATTGTATTACAAGGTTCCATAGAGCCAGAAGCAGCTCTGTCAGTTCCATTGCTAGTGCCTGGTACAAGCTCACAAAATCTGCACAGCTGGAAATGAGACAAGGCTTCTGCTATGCCATTAGACAACATGTGCTTGGAAGGGAAATAAATGTTGAGGGTTGAACATTGTAGAACAAATGCACAAACTTCATAGCTCTGTATGATTTGGAAGATTAGTGATTGATAATCTGTACCACTGCCGTGTCATCTCATGAGAAGCACAACCCTTTTATTAACCAGCTCTTGGCCCCAAGTAAACAACTAACATTGGGGAAAAAAATCCCAAGAAAGTCATGGCTCACACAACCCCGCTTTGGGTCCAGATGGCAGGCTATTTCTGGACAGATCGCTTGCCTTGATAAAACACCTCCAAACTTGTACCCGTGTAGAATCTACAAGATTTTTTTAAATCCCCTGTAATAGACATTCCTCCACCCAAAATGATTCCCTATTAAGGTGATTCATAAAACATTCGCACAACTTCAAATCTTACTTCATCTCTCTAGTGACTTGTAGTGTGGCTAGTAGAGTGGCTCCTCTAGCAGTCTGTTGCTGTTGCTATCTAGTCACAAAATGCCTACCCTGGAGCAACAACCCTGCAGGCAAAATTTTGGTGTCCCAGCAGAGACTGCAGGTCTCACAGATGAGCTTTTTGCTCCTACTGCTCCCCCTGAGCAAACCCAAAAGCACCCGAAGCTTATCCTGAGAGATCCCCAATATACCCTCCCTGGTGTCTAGCCCAGTCCCTGAGTAGGTCAATGTACTAGAAGGGGCCTCTCTTTTTTCTTCTGCGAGGGGCACCTCCAACTCTGTAACCAAGACTTGAAATGTGTCCAATAGGTGAACATGCTCATCTGACCCAGCTCATCCAGTAAACAAAACATTCATCCACATAATGCACTACTGCACATAGTCCCACTGCCTACGTCATTGCTCAGTGCACCATTGTGTTATTTTTTTCAAATGCTGAACAGAGTACCAAATAGCACATGGGCATAATCTTCTCTCTCTCTCTCAATATATGTAAACTGAATTTTGCCTCCATTTCTTTCCAAAATAGATTTTTGTCCTGACCTCATGTCTGGCTAAGTAGAGATGTTCATGGGTAGATTTTCTAGATCTTCAAATGCTCCTAGATCTTCAGATACATTGCAAAGCCCATGAGAAAGTATAGAAACTTCTTCAGCCCTCAGCATAATTTACTCATGTTTTTAACGCAGTCTTTATTTTGTTTCCTGAGAAAAATGCTTTTTCATGGCCAATGTCAAACTTCTCTAAGTAATGTGCCTGCATATCACCATATTTTTGTATTTCATTCTACCTCCCGACCAAAGGGATTTTAATAAGTTTCACAGATGTAGATGAACTTTTCATATTTTAAAAAAACACTATGGCTATGTCTACGCTAGCCCCAAACTTCGAAATGGCCATGCAAATAGCCATTTTGAAGTTTACTAATGAAGCGCTGAAATACATATTCAGCGCCTCATTAGCATGCGGGCAGCTGCGGCACTTCAAAATTGACACGGCTCACCGCCGCACGGCTTGTTCAGACAGGGCTCCTTTTCGAAAGGACCCCGGCTACTTCGAAGTCCCCTTATTCCCATCTGCATGGCCATTTCGAAGATTGGGGCTAGTGTAGACATGGCCCATATGTTTTGACGTTCATCTATATAATGTTAACATCCTATGCTAATGTCACCCTTAAACACTTTCTAATTGTGTTTATTACTAAGGAACATTATGACTACTGTATTTACTGTATCAAGTACTAGAAATACTGCAGTAACATTATTAATTGCAAGGACAATACTGTGAAATTTTTAAGGGTACTAACTGTACTTCTGCATGTAAGTTTTCATTCACTCCTAAGTGTCTCAGTCAGTGCGCACATTTAATGCCATGAATATTTCATAGAGTGAATAGTACACACAAATTCATCCTAACTATATATTTAAATTGTTTATGATTCAGATCATTATACTCTAATTAGCAAAGCTTCTAATTGTAAATAGTTAATAATGTGACCATAGCTTTTCAGGTGAACTCCATTATTATAAGGTTTGTTTGTTTACATTCGCTTTGATTTATCATCCAGGATAATTTGACATCTTTTGTACACTTGTTAATTCAAAAACAGCTTGGAAAAATTCTCATAGTTTTAACGACCGCTGACAATGTGATTCTCAATTAATTTTTAAGAGAACAGTTTCTAACAGTACTTTCGCACAAAGTGTTACAGAAATAAAAACAACATTGGAGAAAGAATTGAATTCAATATATTTTCCTTCTCAGCGATTCAGTGTTAATTTACTATGACAGATAAAAACCCTTGTAAAGCAGGTTTGTTGCTAGTGAAGCAAAACAGACCTTTTCATTTAACTCAGGTGTCAAACAATGCTCAAGAACAATTTCCCATCAAGCCTATTTCCATTTTCAACACAAAGACTATTAGGATGAACAAAAATATGGAGGCAATTGTGCACCTACATTTATGCATACAGTAATTTCAGCTGGATGTTTAGTTCACAGGTCACTATATTATGAGACCTCTGGCAAGCGATTTAGAATGCCTCAGGAACAAGAATACCAACCTTAAGACATGAAAGCTCATCACTGAATAAATCATTTTTTTAGTCTTCAGAGTGCTACATTTCTGCTGTTTTGTTTTGTTGGAGTACAGACTTACACGGCTACCTCTCTGTTACTAACATCAAGACAAATGGTCAAGGAGCAGGGCAAACAACTCAAACTGGGGTGTATATCCCATAACTATATTTTACCAACTGAGTAACAAAATGTATACTCCCCAGGTATTCCAATAGTTGTATAACAGGGTCACAGACAGTTCCCTTAGATACTTTATCTAACGTGCCACCTAAGCAAGCTGCACTATATGATCACTTCTCACTTACACCATGGATCACAAAATATTCAGGTGGCTTCAAGTCAATTTGTACCTAGTGTCACACCAGTAAGACTTATTTACAGGTTAAAGCAAGCAAACCAGCGTTAGTACAGAAATAAGTTCAGAGGTGGGCTTATCTATCAATTCAAAGTGGCTAACTAACCCCATACCAAGCAGCACGGGGATCTCTCTAATTCTGTTTAGGAATCATTGTCCCTCAGAATCCAGACAGCATGACAGAGATTCAGTCTCCCCTTGCCAGAGATTTGGAACTCTCCCAGTCCACAGGCCAAAACTGATGGGATAATTTCTTGTTTAGGAATGTGATCAATATGTTGTAGTTCTTTGATGCTACAACAACTCATTTGCCTTCCATGGATCATACTGGTACGCATGGCAAGCATTTTACCTGAATCAATGCTTCCTTTCTTGTTTGATATGTTCTACAATTACAGAGATATACAATGCAAATCTCACTGTAACTTTATATCACAGGCAACAGAGGCTGTAAATGAGCGTAGTACATGCAGCATTCTCCAAGTATCTTATAAAGTCTAAACAATAAACACATTCTCAGCAACTTAACATCTCAATCTATTTCAATGCTACTCACCCACAAGATGTCCTCCTCATGGTAAGTACGGTAAAAATGTGTCTTCCAAGAGTGTGACTTTCGACAAATTCTCACAACTTTTGTACAAAACTGTAGGGCTACAGCTACACTACGGAGATCTTTCGAAAGAAGCTCTTCCAGAAGATCTCTTTCTAAAAAACTTCTTTCAGAAGAGTGCATCTACACAAAAAAAAAAAAAAAAGTGGATCAAAAGAGTGATCTGCTCTTTTGAAAGAGAGTATCCACACAGCCCCCACTCTTTTGAAACAATGGGCCAGGGATCAAAAATAAAAAAAGTCAAATGATGTGAGGATTGCTTTTTCGAAAGAAGGGCCCTGAGAAGCATCCACACACATTTTCTTTTGAAAGAAGCTTTCAAAAGAAGACAATCTTCCTGAAACAGGAGGGGAAGAGCACTTTCAAAAGGAGTGCTGCATTCTTTCGATTTACTTTCGAATGAACACTTTTTGTGTGTACATGCTCTGTGGGATCTTTTGAAAAAATCTTTCCAAAGAACTTGCTAGTGTAGACACAACCTAGGCTAAACACTTTTTTCTGGAATAGCTTGTTTTGAAGTAACGCTGCTACACAGAAAAATGCATTTCAAAATAATATTTAGCTATTTCAAAATGCAGCATCTAAACACATGCAGCCTATTTTGAAATAGAGCTATGGGGTGCACTGTGGCTTATTTTGGAAGAGTCTCTATTCCCTGTCTTAACCTATGGTCTGAAGAAGTGGGTCTCTCCCACGAAAGCTCACCTAATAAACTATTTTGCTAGTCTTTAAAGTGCTACTTGACTCCTTTTTGTTTTGATAGTGTATAGACTAGCACGGCTTCCTCTCCATTACTATTTCAAAATAGGCTCTATTCTTCACAGAATGACGTCTACCAATTTTGAAATAAGACAACCACTATTCTGAAAATATATCAAAAGAGTAGTTTCATTGTACAGATGCTAGGATAGTAATTTTGAAATAACAGCAGTAATTTTGAAATAACTTAGCTGGCATTTGTTGTAAAATTATAGGACTACACAGCAATATTGGATTCTTCTTTGCCCATACCAATTCAAAATCCATCATGCTAATACGTGGTTTTTAATCAGGTATCTGTTTCTCTGGGGGTATGGTCTATTTTGATGCAAAATTCAAACATCAAAGTTCACTCATCTGAGCAGCCAGTTGTCTGACATCAGCTGTTGTGAAAAGATCCCAGATAATGATTGCTGGGAGCTCCTGATTCTCAGTCTACCATCCAAACTGTGCAAATTCATCCTGGATGATTGTGATAAATTCTGAGTGTACATCTGCGTAACAATACACATCTGTCCACATCACGTTCACCTTGACAGTCAATGGTGTTAACTAAAAAGTCCTACTGGAGCCAAATGACTTCTAAATTTTCTTACTCAGGCAAAGGAGACCAAAAATGTTGCTGGTGCATTGTGAACCTTCATCATGAAATCTGGTTAAAACAAAAATCTATAATTTGGTCAACCACCAGAAAAAAACAATTTTAAAGTTTTACACAGTGTTATTAAGAATGTGTTAGTTTATATTGCTTAGCAGTTCTCTTAGAATCTTACATTGCTTGTGAAATGTATTTTTGTTATTTGCTGACAGTCTATCATACGGTAAGGGAAAAAAAACCCAGTGCTATGTTAGCCCTTGATATCCAACAGCTCAGGTATGGTTATAGCTTTTAAACACACTCTTTAGATACAATGCTAAACCGTACCAGGAAGATTCCTCATTAATTTTTTTCAACTTAAATGAAAACCCAGAAAAACAAAGTTAACAGCCGTCAATACAACTTTTCTGTCAGAAATAATGGATGTTTTACAGTGACTGAAAATTGACATTTTAATGCATTGCTGATGTGTAAAAGAAAAGGAATCCATAACTAAGGACTACTGGAGTCCATTAACAAATTTCACACCAGCAAAAGTCAACCAAGTGTAACTGACAACAAAAGAAAGTATTTAGCTAATCTCAGCAAGTAAGCAAAACCTCCCAAAGGGAAAGCAAAAATGATAGAGAGTAATATATGACAAAATGAATACCTTAGAATTGAGATTAATGAAATAAGAAACACTTCTGCCACAAATCACATTAAGAAGTCATCAAAGCAGACTGTAACCTATATTCACTCATAGCCTTCATTAGCATAATGTGGTAGAGATGATCAATCCAGTTGACAACTGCTTATTACAGCCAGCTTGGAACACAACATATTTTTCCTTTTTTAACTAGCTTGTACCAAATAACAAACATTAGGCTGTAAACACACATAGGGACAGGATCAGGCATTGCCAGCAAACACTATAGCTCTACTTTTTATTCCTTTATTAAAATACAGACAACTATTTAACTCACTCAATAACGGAGGCCAAAATCCTGCGATGTGGCAGTCCAGCAAAATGCTGAGTCTCTCTCACTCCTAATGATATGAGGGGGCATGACACAACTCAGGACTGGGCCCACTTGAGAAATTGGAAGTCTAGGGATCATAGCCTCCAACCCCACACAAAATCATCCAATGGGCTACTTTGAAACCAGTAACTCTGAGCTTCAGTTTTGAAATACATGAATGAACAACTAAGATAACCAGATATGTTAACATGTATTCACCAAGAGCAAGTCCTGCCTGACCAATCTGAATAGCTTCTACGATGAGGTAACAGGCTCTGTGGACAAGGGGAAGTCATTGGATGTGACATACCTTGATTTCATCAAAGCTTTTGATGCAGTCTCCCACAATGTTCTTGCCCATAAGTTAAGGAAGTATGGATTGGATCTATGGACTATAAGATGGATAGAAAGCTGGCTTGACAGTTGGGCCCAACGGATGGCGGTTGGTTTCAAGTGGAGTGCCACAAGGCTCGGTTCTGGGGCTGATGTTGTTCAACATCTTTATTAATGACCTGGATGAGGGACTGGATTGCACCCTCAGCAAGTCTGTGGATGACACTAAGCTAGGGGGAGAGGTAGATATGTTGGAAGGTAGAGATAGGATCCAGAGTGACCTCGATAAATTGGAGGATTGGGCCAGAAGAAACAGTTCAACAAGGAGAAGTGTAGAGTCCTGCATTTGGGATGGAAGAATCCCAAGCATTGTTATATTCTGGGGACCGACTGGCTAAGCATCAGTACAGCGGAAAGCGACCTAAAGGTTATGGTGGATGAAAGGCTGGATATGAGTAACCAGTGTGCCCTTGTAACCAAGAAGGCCAAACAGTGTATTAGGGTGCATTAGGAGGAGCATTTTGAGCAGGTCTAGAGAAGTGGTTGTTCCCCTCTACTCGGCACTGGTGAAGCCACATCTGGAATACTGTGTCCGGTTTTGGGTCCCCCAGTATAAGAAGGATATGCATGTGCTGGAGCAGGTTCAGTAGAGGGCAATGAAAATGATTAAGGGGCTGGAGCACATGACCTATGAGGAGAGGCTGAGGGATGTGGGCTTATTTAGTTTGATGAAGAGAAGACTGAGGAGTGATTTAATAGCAGCTTTCAACTTACTGAAGGGGAGCTCTAAAGAGGATGGTGAAAAACTGGTCTCAGGGTGTCAGATAGCAGAACAAGGAGCAATGGACTGAAGTTACAGAAGGAGAGGAGTAGGTTGGATATTAGGAAAAACTACTTCACCAGGAGGTGAAGCACTGGAATGCGTTGCCTGGAGAGGTGGTGGATTCTCCATCCCTAGAGGTTTTTAAGTCCCAGGTTGACAAGGTCCGAGTAGGATGACTTAGTTGGGGTTGATCCTGCTTGAAGCAGGGGACTGGACTACATGACCTCCTAAGGTCCCTTCCAGCCCTATAATTCTATGGAACCCTGGTTCTGAGAGCGCTTTTCTTACACATCTACCTGTGCACCACTGACATTCTAGACTTAAAGCTGTCTGGGGCAATGCTGAATTACCATGTGACATACATGATTTTGTGCAGAAGAAGAAAGAATGACTTATTTTCACTTGTGATCTTAGTCTGACTCTCAAGCAAGGCCTCAGTGAGTTGGAAGAATGATCAGTTAAGTAATTTTTCTTTCAGCTCCTCAGTTTTGCTACCGATGCACACTTTGAAACAGACATGCTCCAGATACTCACTAACTACAATATATTAGCACACAGTCTGCAGCCTTCGGATTTCATCTAAGACAGACAAATAGGAGAAAAAAACATTTCACAGTATTATTGTATGTGAAAGTGTTTTAAGCAAAAATGTGCCATTTGTTATTTTACTATTCCAGAAATTTATGTATTTATGTATTTATTTTATTTATGTTTTATTTTATTATTTTATTTATTTATTATGTATTTATTTTATATTTTCTGTTCACAAAAATATTCTTCATACTTTCTGTGCAGTTTGTGAAACACCCTTTAAAACTAATAGTGGCTAGGACAAAAAAAATAAATTAAATTAAATTTGCTTCATCTAACATCATTTTGTCAAATGAACTTTCTTTTATGTAAGGTCAAAATTCATTTCAGACTGTATCCTTTAGCAAAAATGGAATGATTAGTTAGATGACTAACAGCAGAGCCAGAGCGTCATTAAAACAGAAAGTAAAAACTACTACCTCTGAGGAAAGTACAGCTTAATTACACGTTCTGTTACAGTGTACTCCTTTCATTTTTAAATTCTGTAAGACTGCCTTGTTATAGTTTTAAGTAAATTAGAAAAAATATCTTGCATTGTCTTTATAAACCCCTTGCATTGATAAAACCCAGTTAAGCTCATGGAACTCATTACATTAAATGAGGATTTTTACAATCTGTTGTGTGGTCAGACAGACATCAGAACATTCTACAAATGCTATAAAGTATATCTGAGTACTATAAAATATGGCTGAGTCCTACCATTTAACCAAACCGTATTACTGTGGAAACCACAAATGCTCACAAGGTAGGTTTTATCCGTATTTTAGAAACAGCAATCATTTCAGTAATTCTGAAAGTACAATGCTTTTACATTTTATACTTGAAGAAACAACTGTCACTCTTAAGATCATACTACACTGCTTTTGTAGGTTTATCAGGAATAAGTTACATATTTCATATACTAATGTGAATTACATAAGAAAAGAGTTTTACGGGCAATTCATGGGGCTCTTTTTGCTTAGTTGAGATGTTTAATGATTAGTGTTTTGGAAATTAACCTCATCTTGACATGAAGATGCACTCTATTTAGGATGACATTAGAACGGCTCACACTAATATGTTTCCAGGATTTATATTGCTCCTGTGGTCATTTCTTTTCCCATTAATATTTTGTGCATCTGATTGAGGAATGCATTACTTAAAGTATTCAAAACAAGTAATGTCCATGACACGCTACGTGCTCCTACGTTGGGATATGTAATGTAAATTTTCTGCCAGAAATATACTTACTTTATGCTTTCAAAACAAAAAGCAGTCAAGCAGCACTTTAAAGACTTGTAAAATAATTTATTAGGTGAGCTTTCGTGGGACAGACCCACGTCTTCAGACCATAGCCAGACCAGAACAGACTCAATAGTCTATTCTGGTATGGCTATGGTCTGAAGACGTGGGTCTGTCCCACGAAAGCTCACCTAATAAATTATTTTGCAAGTCTTTAAAGTGCTGCTTGACTGCTTTTTGTTTGGATAGTATATAGACTAGCATGGCTCCCTCTCTGCTACTACTTTATGCTTATACGACTATCTTCCAAGAAGCAAGAGGGAGAAAAAAACTGTTACACAAACCTACAATTTACAGGATGAAGCTTACTCACTGTCTGTAGTCAGGTAACTTCCAAAGCTGATGGCAAAAGCCAAGGGAGGAGAAGTAGGGTGGAGATCAGGAGGAGACTAAGACAGCTGAAGAGCTGATAAATGATTTTCACTTGTCATGCATCTGTTCTGGTTGATATCCTCTTCCATTACACTGTGGTAACAAACAGCAGGGAGAGAAGGAAGGATGACTTGATGCTGAAGGTTGAAGGTGTATTTTTTAAAGGCAGTCTCATTCAAAGCAAACATAGCCCGGTTTTAGTGGAACACAGTTGCATGACAGAATGACCACATAACAGCTTTGCTGCCTTTAGCTACAGAAAACTCCGCCTTTCTAATAGAATGTGTGTCAATTCTCCCGAGCAGTGCTTTGCCCATCTTTGAGAAGGCTTGCTGGATAAGAGTCACAAAACTTATGACTGCAACTATATCAGCAAGTTCTTTTTCTTACACACACACACACACACACACACACACACACACACACACACACACACACTCTTCGTTTTTTCTGAAAGAACCCCTGGAGTGTCTAAACACCAAATGCACTCTTTTGTTCTGATATCAAAAGAATGCAGCGCTTTTTCTGGTGGCCCTCTGGCCCTCTTCCTATCCCAGATGAGGAAAAGCACCTTTTTTACGAAACATTCATTTGGAAACAAAACATGTGCAGATGTCCTGGGGGCCGTTTTTTCAAAGGAGCAGTCCTCATGGAGCTGGATTTTTCTATCCTGGCCTATTCTTTTGAAAGAGTGGGGGCTGTGCTGACGCTCTATATTGAAAGAGCAGATCAATTTTTTGATCCGCCTTTTTGTGTGCGGACGCAATCTTTCAAAAGAAGTTTTTTCAGAAGATTTCTTCTGGAAGAACTTCTTTCAAAGCATCACTGTAGTGTAGTGTAGACACAGACAATGTGAAAGTATGGCAGATGGCAGATAACCGTAGTCTTAGATTCAGCAAGAGGCAAACGAGGAATGCTGAAATTGATTTTGGTTCTAAGTACTGTTTAAATACCCAGGGATCAAAACTTTTATTCCTCAAGACAACTGGAAGTTATAACAAGGGCAAGCAAAGATAAAATATTGCAGATCAAATACAGGAGACCAGAAAGATTACAAACAGTAGGCAGAAAATGGAAAATGAAGATAATGAGAGGAATAGAAAGCTCCCATGTCATCATTCCTCCAGGCTGAAGTCCTGATCACTAAAAATATAACCTAGACAGTCAGTTGTTTAAAGAAATGGAGCTTAAAGGCTCCCATAACTGTGCAGGAAGTAAATCTAACGTAGGCCAAATTTTGGATGAGTATATGCAAAAATATGTAACAAAAGAAAAATATAAGGCTTAGTTTAATGGTCCCCACTTTCAAACCTTTATTAAAATGAGTACTTGGGCAAAACCAACTTTATATAAGAAGAAGAAATGCAAACTAATAATTCCAGAAGGTACCCTGGTGAAAGCCTAACAAAGAAACCCCAGATTTAATAGATAAAGTGTCAAGTGAGAGCTTCAGCTGCTTTACTCCACCTGTAGAATATAGTTTGACTCTCGGTATTAATTGGCAGCAGGTTGGTGCAGGATCAGGGGAATATTTCACAGAGCTCCAAAAACAAAATATGAAACTCTGCAACTCGCAAATATTACTCTGGGGAGAGAGAGAAATTAAAATGATGAGCGATGAGAATGGGGCCAAGGGCAAGGCGATTCTAGAAATTCAGACTGGATCACCAAATGCACACGCAACCTGAACTTCAATTTTGAGTTTGAGTATTCAATTGCACATTAACATTTTCTTGATTTTTTTATAGAATGCATAATCAATATTTAAGCATGTTTGCATACCTGCAAAGGTTGATTATGATAATCATTAACTGGGAAAAGATTTTGATTAACCGATGTTTAACTAAAAACTATTCAAATTGTCTTCTAACTGTAAAATTAATTTTGTTGGAACTGTCACTTACTGTTTTGTATAGCTTGAATGGCATTTAACAAAGTCCTGTATTAAACCATACTTCGCTGTGCTATCACTTACAAAAATCATCTTTCCAGAACAGAAAATTAGATACAATTAATATTATGTGACAAAACTTGAAGTGTGGTACATTTATTTTATTACTTGGAGTGTAACAGCTTGCTAAATTCCAAGTATTGTATACTAATTCATATAATTTTCTTATAGTCATAGGACCATTACCTATCTATATTTTCTGTGACTATTATTCTACTTAATAATTCAAACAGTCAGACTGTGCTTGATAACTGATCTGTTTAATAAAGCAGGCAACAATTAAGTCTGTGATCTCACACAAAGAATCAAGTAGGCAGACACCCCTGCACACATTTCCCATGTGCAGCCCGATTAAAATCAGTGTTCCCACCATTGGTTGGTTCTCATGGCAGCATCAGAGCCAAACCCCGCCCCCCATATTTAATTATGAATCATTAGTATTGGCAATATTATTATGCAAAGCTGTTGCTGTACTGTGTCTTGTTCAGTTCTGGTGAGGTTATTCTTCCAGATCTCTTTCAAGTCAATTGCTCTATTGTGTGATAATGCCATGATTCTCCATGCCACTTAAACTCACACTTCTGGGGTTCATTTTCTTTTGACTTTACCTCTCTCATCTACACTTTTGACAAATGCTACTGCTGTATGTCCAAGATCTGTTTCTTCCTGCCTATTTTCAGTACTAAAACCACCCATGCTTTGGTTTCCTGACAGTATCTAACGTGAAGGAAAATAAAAATGGGACCAAGACTTCCTTGCATCTATTATTTAACATTGATAACTTGCTAACAAACTTATTTTCTTATGGTCATACTAGGTGATGCATGCTCATGAGTTCATGGGAATTTTCAATTTAGGAAGCTTAACTTGAGGATATTCTAGGTTGCGTGTAAGTGGAAAAAAATCACAAATCTTTACTGGCATTTTTATAACAAAACTATATTAAAGTCTTATCGGGGGTATTCGTGTTTAATTTCCTGACTTTATTGGATATCGAAGACTCCATTTGCTGTCTTGCAAAGGAATATAGAAGGTAAAAATTTTAAATGACTTTTCTTTAGAGTTGACTGTATCTCGGGGATCTTTTCTTCCCCACTAGTATTAAAGATGTGATATTTCTTTGTTTCTCCCACCTAAAATAAATTTGTGCCACATTGTTTTTATTCCTGCTCAGGAAGTACAGAAGCAATTAGTGCCTTATCTGCATTAGGAATTCCATCCAGTGCATGTAAACAAATGGGAGTATGGATAATATATACAGAGGTAGTGTGTACCAGTGGATTCGGTGCTAGATTGGGACTTAAAACACCTGGGTTTTACTCCCATATCTTTCACTAACCTACTGTGTCCTTGACCAAGGCACATCCCTTCTCTGTGTCTCTCTGTTCTCCTGCCCTTTGACTTGTCTATTTAAGGTATAGGCTGTGCAGGTAGGGACTCTCTCTCCTAAGGTGTTGGAATACTGCCCAGCTCCACTGAGTAGTAGAGGTATTGATCTTACTTGGATCTTCTAGTCCTCTAGGTTCTACTATATTAATAAAATTGATCTGAAGAAGTGGGTCTGTTCCACAAAAGCTCATCACTTAAAAATTATTTTGTTAGTCTTTCCGTGACTGCTTTTTTGTATTAATAATACACGTGAAAGGTGTAAGCTAGTCTATGTGTTTGTAGAGGTCTGACTGTTTAATTTTTCTCCAGAGCAGAATGAAAACTAGTTGTCTCTTCTTATTTACCTATTTCAGGAATTAATTGGCTGGTTGCACTGAGACTATGTCTCACTTAAACTTGGGGAATAGTAACAAAGAGGAAGCCGTACTAGTCTATACACTATCAAAACAAAAAGTAGTCAAGTAGCCCTTTAAAGACTAGGAAAATGCCCTAATAAACCATTTTGCTAGTCTTTAAAGTGCTACTTGACTGCTTTTTGTTTTAAACTTGGGGGTTGGGGAGACTGGTATCTGCCAAAGAAAGGAGAAAGCCTTAGTTCAAATTTTACTTCCTTTTTTCCAGTTCTTGTTGGTAAAGACTGATATTTGATAGGGGAAAGAGCATTGCAATTGCTCCCTTGTGCCAGCTTGATTTAGAGAGAGAGTAAGAGAGAAAGAAACTGAATGTAACATCTATTTCCTAGAAATTGGAAGTTATTAGACCCCAGCTAGGCCAGCTGTGGCTAATTTACAGGCCCACATGATAGTGGTCACATAGTCTGTGGTCTCAAGAACTGAAGTCATGGGATTAAATGCTTTGTTTGCATGAGCAGGTGCAACTCCATCAACTTCAACCAAGTTTTGCTTGCTGGCTTCATTGGCAACTTTGTCTCTAAAAGCCTCAGTGCTGTTTGAGTGTGGGGGAAATAGATGATATGTTTAATTGATATTTAAGAAGTTGATAACTTGTTTATGCTTTTTACCTCCACTTGTCTTGAATTGTCATTTCTCAAGCATACAACAGTTGGTTCAGTGACATATTGTAAACAACAGATTTTCTAGCATCTTCATTTATAATAATAATAAAAATAGGCTAAACCTCTCATTCAATTGCAATTTATTTTTATGTGAAATTTAACTTAATGCAGAGCTTTAATGCCAACCTACACTGGTGCTTTTGCAAAAGCAAATATAACATGTTGTCTATATCACGTTTATTTCCATGTTTGCAAGCCATGTTTGTACAAACTTTACCCACAGTTCTATGAATGCCTTCATGCTTGCTTTGGATACAATTTATCTGATTGAATTCCTTCTGTTCCCCATGTTCAGTGCTGCCCATGAGTTCTGGTGAAACCTCATCAGCAATCCCCTCCCTTCATTAGGACTTGCTTGGACTTAATGTATAACATATTTTAACGCTATGAAACTTTTATTTCCTTGTAACTCTGGTAATTTTTTAGCTTGTAAGAGGCTTTCAATCTGAGTGACAAGTTATGTTATTCTCTGACCCTTAGTAAGAAAGCTTTAGTTCTAGGGCTGGAAAGTGTGACATTTTATCCTTTTGTTGCATAAATTCTATTGATAAACTGATAAAGGCAATGCATGTGGTCTGGCCAAATCAAATTAGTATACCCATAACAACATTAAGTACTAGAGCGGAAGGTATTGTTCTGGTTTATAACCATTAAATGAAAGTGGTGATTTACTTGCTGCTCAAATATATATTGCTGGGAATCAAAAAAGTAAGTCTTTAAATGATATTAATATTATTCTGATCCTTTTGGAAACTTGCTTGCATAACATATTCCAGCAAACTATACCACAATAAAGCAGTACAGAGTAATAATGGGCCAATAGTATGCTAATTTATGGATACGTCTCTGACACATACATGCTTCAGATTTGATAAGTCTGTAAGTAATATATTCAGACATTTTTAGGTAGAGATTTTGAAGAAATATATATTAGAAAATTATCCCTTTTATACTTTCAGCTTGAGCAGGAAGGTGATGTGATAAGATTGGATAAATGAGAAAGGCAGAGAGGCATTAAGGCAGGTCAGTATGTATATTAAGAAAAGTCTTGTTATGATTCAATTCACCCTTTTCAAATTAAGTTCTAATACTGTTTTTCTGAAGACACAATATTAGCATTGCATATTTGGTCCCCCATCATGACGACTGTATGCCTGCCTCAAAGAAAGTTAGATATGTAAAGATCCTTTATAAGGGAAACACTCAAGTGACTTCAAATGTAGTAGTTTGACCACTTCTATTTAGTAGCCTTTTATTCTGCTTCTGCAACAAAAAGCAGCCCTGGGGCACCTTAGAGACTAACAAATTTGTTAGGTTTATGCAGTTTTGTGTGCAAAACCCACATCCTCAGGTGGAAAAAAAATGGAATGGAAAAACAGAATCCGGGGTTTATATACCAGGGATGGAGAGGGGGAAGGGAAGTGGGGGAAATGCATTACTTATCACTAACAGAATCAGTTGATGAAGCAAAGTAAGTAGGGTGTGTTCAATTCCTGCAAATATCAAAGATGGAGAAATTGCCTTTATCATGCATAAGAGAGTTAACATTTCTGTGCAGGCCAAGGCTAAACATGTCAATTTGGTAAATTAATTTAAATTTAAATGTCTCCCTCTGTAATCCTATGGCAAAATTCTTTTATAGAATTCGAAAACGCAGATGAGGTGCAGATTTGCATGTCTGGCACATGGTTTGCATATTCTTATTTCGAAACAGCTTCTTTCCAAAAAAGAAAACCAGTGTAGAGACTGCTCTTTTGAAAGTAAACCCCATCTTTGAAAGAATTCTTCTTCCCTTTTTTTATGGAAAAGGGAAATCTGCACCTCATTTGCATTTTTGATTTCCCACATTTGCATACCTCTTTTGAAAGAGGAATGCAAGTGTAGACACATCCTTTGTGCGTGTATAGTAAAGATAATAAGTCCTGATTGTGGTTTTGTTTATAAGTTTTGTATGCTTCTGTTCCAACCTGTCAGCTACCCTTCATGATTATCAGGAAGGTACAGTTGAATGCTGAGAAGTGAATCCTCTGAACCCTCTATACACTGTACATGTAGGATTGCTCCAATAAATTCAGTTTAGAAGGGGTTATTAATAAAGTCTGTGAAGGACAACTGCTGCTGTTGTACAAAATATACCTCTAATCCATAATACAGGGGCTTATTCTGATTATGAAGAACTGTAGTTTTGACTAGACAAAAAATATCTGGGGGTCTTCTATGTTGCTGAAGTTTCAGAGATGACAGAAATTGACTTCGCTTTGCTCAGCCAACCTGGCCTGGAGAAGAGCAAAACCAATGTGAAAAATCATAAAAAAGCCCCATAGCAAGGAGCTGCTGAGTGCTCGGCCTCAGACTGAAAGTGGACGAGGGTTTGCGCTGAGTTGCAGCAGCTCCTTTTTATCAGTTGCTACAGAATTTAAGCTTTATTTGTAAGTTTTTAGCCCTCATTACTGCAATTTAAGTTTTTTCATTTCTTAGTGGGCTCTGATCTAGACTACTGACCTATATCAGTATGAACACATGGCTCAGGGGTATGAAAAATCTATGTCAGTGGAAGAGTTTCTTCTGACATAGCCATCACGTCTTTGGGAGGTGGACTAACTACATCACCAGAAGAGCTTGCTGTCATCAGTGTGAAGTGTCTTCATTGAAGCTCTACAGAAGCACAGTGCAGCCGTAGAATTATAAGCGTAGACCTCCTTGAGTCACAAGAGAGAGGTCTGATACAATATCTTTGAGAGAGGTGAGCAGGATAGTAATGAAGACTAATTTTAGCTTAAATCTTAACACAGTAAACTACCTCAATGCTGCCCATTTTATCAGGAACATCCAAATCTTGCTTGTGAGTGTAGGTAGAACAAGAGTATAATTCAATCACTTTTCTTCTCTGAACACTGACAGCCCTACAACCCATGCTTCCCCATATGGGGGCAGGGCTTTATCTAAAGGGAAGGATAAGTGACCACCATATGTCACTCCCCTGCCCAATGACACCTCTCCCACTGCCCTGCATTCAGGCCAGGGTTGCCAGGCTCTCCCAGCCCCATGTCACCTGAGAAGAAGGGTTACTTGATAATGAATATAAATTACTATGCGATTATTGTTCCATGTTTGATTAAAACTGCAATTATTTGTGATTATTTTTAAAAAGCTAGTTAATTTGTATGGTGTTAATCTCTTGAGTTAACTGTGATTAATTTACTGACAAAGCAATATTAGGGAGTCATACGAGGTTAGCTAAAGAAATGAAGGCAGTAAGTCCAGAGCTGATTTTAAAATTATTAATTTTTGATATGAAATAAACTTTATGGCTAAATATTTCATTGTAATAACAAGCAAGCAGTATCATTAAACCTTCACAGACAAATTTTGTAAGGATATATTTCTGTGTAAAATACAGGGAGTCAAATGAATCAAAATAATTATTGGTCTATGGCTGGCAGCCATCATAGCCATATTTATTATAATTGTGTTCAGTCTATAAAACTCCTCCAGAGGGATAACAAGAACTATGTATGGAATTCATACACATGCTATATTGAGAAATTGCTTTCTTGGTAACCAGATTACTAGAGATCCAGAAAGTACAGTGATTCTCAGTAAAACATTATATTATTTGTATCTCAGATTTCAGTGCCTGACAGTCCAAACAGCTTCAATGACTCCACTTTACCCATATACAAAAATAGTTTGTTAATTTCAGCCTCATAAAAGTCACAATTTTGCAGGGTTATCTGATATGAAATGAAAAAAAAACAGCTACAAGAAGCAGCAGAGAAATAGGACTCAAGCTGAGTTCACAGCTAAGGTTCCCAAGGGCAACAGATAAATTGATAACGAGGGGCCAGTGTTGCTAAGGAGCAAAAGAATTAGATGCTCTGGGTGACCTCAATAAAGCATGTTAATTAAAATCCACATTTGAACAGCATCATTAGTTTGCAGCTGACAAAAACAGATTGAAGTGATTTCAATAGATTATATTTTTTCATGATGGAGAGCAATTTAGAAGCCACTAACCTCTCAATCACTTCAGGCAGAAATTGTGTTTCTGATTTTCTTCTCAGCTGTTGCATGTAAATCAGGACTAACAACACAGTAACTTTTTAAAACCAGATGTTAGCAAATCATGTTAATGTTTTCTCTATAAAATCTCAAAAAAACCAAGCCTTCTTTTTCATCCCAACAGTTCAAATTCTGACCTGTCTTGGTTATGTAACACATTGTCTACTGCAATGTTTTCCTGTCTCTGGTTTCTAGTCGCAAGCTGTCTATTCATAGAGGAATAGAGAAAATCATCCTCCTCCCCTAGTTCTCAGATTAAGTCATTCCTCTCTTCCACTGAATACATTAACTTCTTTTTACATTATGCTGAACTCAGATGAGTGTTTATTCTTTGAACAAATTGCTCTTCCCCCTTGAATCGCTACCTTACTTTTCATTACTTCTCGTCTTGTCCCTTTTACACAACCAAAGTGTCTCATTCCATTTTTGTCTTCATGCTAACTCTTCCATGTAACTTCTGTTACTCTTCCCGACACAGAACACACTTTCTTTCTTCAAATCTGTCCTAAAAACTAAATTCTTCCAAAGAGCTTCCCCCACATTAATAAGGGTCTGTCTACTTTAACAAATTACAGGACTGAAATATTCTCTCTTGGTGATGTGAAAAATCATCCCCCCACCCCCTAGGCACAACAAGTCCAAGAGCAGTAACTTGTCATTGTAGACAGGCTCCTAGCACTGGGAGCAATGGAGGCTGCTTTCCTAAACTGCTGGGAAGAGTTCTGGGAGCCTGTCTACACTGGCAAGTTACTACACAGGCGCCACGACCATGCTGTCATGCTAAACCACTGCCATACGCTGCCAGTGTGACCCTTCACTATAGCGGCAGGTCCATGCCATGACACATAGTTCCTCTACCCCGCACCCCAGGACTCGCTATGCCCACCCCACCCCAATGCAAATACACAGTGCCCTGAACATCAGCACCTGCTAAACCCCACCACAGTTGCCCTGTACACCACACAGAGTCCCCATCACACAGCACCAAATCGTGCATGTATCTCCACCATCTCCACTGCCCAGTACTCCAAAATACACAAACCTTATCCATTACCCAGCACTTCTCACCCCTTCATCCTGACTTCCTCCCTGCCAAACCATTCCCCAAGCTCTGCTTCCAGACCCTGCTAAGGCAGCCTAGAGCAAGGGTCCCCCATTTCAGCATGGTGCTAGCCACAGGACAGCAGAAGCTCTGGCTAGCCACCACTGTACTTAATAAAGACATTGTCACAGCTTCATAGATTCATAGTTCAGAAGGGACCATTATGATGTTCTAGTCTGACCTGCTGTATAACACAGACCATAAAATTTCCCTGAAATAAATTCTAGAGCACATATTTTGGGAAAAAAACATCCCATCTTGATTTTAAAATGTTTAGAGATGGAGAACCCACCCCAACCCTTGGTAAATTATTCTAATGGTTAATTACCACTATTATACCCTTATTTCCACTGTGGAGTTTTCTAGCTACACTCATGCCATATACCTTTCAAAAGCATCTCCTGTTTTTCATTATTACTATTATTATTATTATTATTATTATTATTTATTACCTCATAAACCTCCCTGATCTTACACTTGCCTCAATACCTCTCTATAGCTTCATACTATTCGTCTACCCATTTTGTTTTCCCATTCTGGCTGATTTTCTTACCTTGTAGCATTTCATTCTGTATTGTTGTTCTGTTCTCTCAGAAACATCCTCTCTCATCTTCAGTGGACCAACTTCAGCATCTCAAGCGTAACCCACATCTTATTGATCTTCTCTTCTTCCAGAACTATCTGCTCAGCTGCCTCTTCTCTCGCCATGGCTATCCCTTCATTTCTGTTATCTAGGTCTTTCTCTGTGCCCAAATTCTTGATCTTCTCTTCCATTGCTGCTCTATACGCATTCCCTGTTTCTTCCTTGCCTAGCCTCACCAAGTCTCGTCATTTCTTGAAATGTCTCTTATACTTTCTCGCAGTGCTTTTTTCTAGAAAAAATGGTGGTGGAACTCAAGATCCAAGCCACCCCCCCCCGGGCGAGGCCCAAACAACCTCCTGGTGTGAGACCCAAGCAGACCCCTGCCAGTGGCTTAACCACTTTATCCCATGTGGGGCCCAAGCTGGTCCTTCCTCCCATGCAGGGATTGAACTGGCCCACCCCCTCATGCAGGGCATGAGCCAGTACCCAGCCTGGAAGCGCCCAATTCAACTCATGAGGTGTCCAAGATGCCCTCTGCAGCCATAAGCCAACACATCCATCCCCATCCCCAGGCTTAACTCCCCGCCCAAACTCAGGATCACTTACCTTTCTTCCACACACAGCTGCAATGGCTCCCTCTGGCTCCCCCACATACAGTGCATCAGAGGCAGCTCCCAGTGCCCTGCTGTGCTGATAATAGGATTCATTTTAATTGGTTTAAACAAATTTAGTGGAGTCTTCTTTCAGCCAGCAGGATCCTGGGAGCTGGAAGACAGCCTCATCAGCAGGAGCCACAAATGGCTCTTTAAAGAGCCACATGCAGGTCGGAGCTGCTCAGCCGCTTGTTAAAAATGGCAGCTCCAGGGAAAAAGGTGCTGGAATGCCGTTCCATGGCTTTCTGGCAGAAAAAGAAAAGCCCTGTTTTTTCTTGAGTTTCATCTTGATGTTCACAGGCACTAGACTGTGGTCCAAGTCTCTATCTGCTCCTTGGAAAGTTTGATGCTGCTGTACTTATGTTGCCCATCTTTTCCTTATCAAAATCATATCTATCATGCTCTTGTACTTCCTGTCATTCAATTGCCATGTCAACTTCCTACAGTCCTTTTGTTGGAATCCTGTACTACAGATCTCTAGCGTGTGCTCCATAGCAAACTCTAGTAGTTTCTCACCTTGTTGATTTCCTTCTCCATAGCCAAACCTTCCCATGACTCTCTCCCAACCTTCATTATCTGTTCCAACATTCACATTCCAATTTCTATCAATGATCAACATATCTCTCTTCAGAATCTCCTGTAGTGTGTTTGTCAAGCTTTTATAAAATAGCTCAATGTCTTCCTCTGTAGTACCCAACAAGGATACATACACCTGAATGACAGCAATGTTAAATGGTTTTGCTTCGAATCTCACTACCGTCATTCTCATACTCATCAGTCTGTATCCTAACAATGCTCCTCTAGCTCTTTTCTAAGAAGGAATCTGACTCCTGCTCATGCTTTGGTACGGTCCCTGACTAAATGATTTTGCAACCACACATCTCTCCCGATGGCATCCAATGCATCTCAGCCAGTCCCAGTACATCACATTAGTATCATATCAGACAGCATGGAAAGAGGGGAAGGCGTCTAAGGAATAGACAAGATCTGTGCTAGTGACAATACACAAGAAAGGAAGCACGTTGGAGGGCAAGATCTACAGAACGATTGCCCTAACAAGTCAACTAGATGCTGATGATGACACTGACAGAGACACTGAGATCACAGATAGAAGAACATCTAGCAGATGACCAAGCAGGATTTGGAAAGTATCATATAGAGATATTGGCACTAAGATTGATAGCAGAGAAAGCTCAATGAAAGAACAAGAACACCTACAGTTCTTGTGTATGGATACAGTTGTTGAAGGATATCATCAACAATGCGGAGGCAGCAGTGAGAACATGGGAAGAGTTTGGAAGCTGGTTTAGAATGAGTAGAGGTATGAGACAAGGAGATCTGATATTGCTAAGTATCTTCTTCACTCACCTACAGAGAGCGATGAAAAAGATAAAGGAAGAGGTAGAAGGGATATCAATGTATGGGATGAGAATTAACAACTTGAGGTTTGCAGATGGTATAGTTATTATAGAGAAAGATAAAGAGAAACTAGCGAGAATGGTGCAGATGGTACATGAGGAAGGGAAGTGGTACAGATTGATTATGAACATTGAGGAAACAAAGACAATGGTATTTGAAGATAAGGAAAGAGGAAGGAAGATCAGTGGAGACAGGATCAAACTAGAGAATGTAGAGAAGTTCACATATTTGAGGAGCAACATGATGTTTGATCTAGATTGTAAGATGGAAATAGAGACTAGAATAGTGAAAGCAAGAGTGAGTTTGAAGGCCATGGATAAGATCTGGAAAAGAGAAGTGATTAGTTTAGGAACGAAGATGAAAATTTTGAAAATGTGTGTATTCAGCAGCATGTTGTACATATGGGAAACATGGGTGATAATGAAAGATCCAAAAAGAAGGACATTTGCATTCAAGAGAAGTTATTACAGAATGATTCTGAGAGTGGGATGTATGCAGAAGGTCACCAATGAGGAATTATATAGGAAGATACAAATAAAAGAGAACCTACTGCATAAGATTATACAATGGAAGCTACAGCTATTCTGGCATATCTGCAGAATAAACAATGAGTGAAAAGTCAAGACCCACATATTCATTATAATGGATGTCTCATATAGGAGAGGCAGATCCCACAGAGAATGGTTAGATGACATCATAAATTGGTGTGGAGCTAGTCTACAGAAACCAAACCACTTCTCACTGGCCAGGGAAACGTGGAAGGAAATAGTGAGGGAGGCATCAGACACCAATGGTTGCTGAGCCCATGGTTGTTTTTGAGGCTGATAGTGATGATGAATAAAACATTGTAGGAGTTCAGAGAGTTCCTTCCATCTCTAAATCAGTGGTCTGAATCCAGCAAATGAATCTGAGGAATGTTCAGAGGCCTATATAACATGAACTGATGTTCTCAGATTTTTTTGACAACACTGGAAAAAAAAGAGTCCAGGGCAAATTAATTGGTTAAGCTCCAGATAATGTGCTCAGCTATACACAAAAAGCAGACAGTACCTGCCTCAGATATCTCACCAAGATCTAAATAAGTCTTCTATCAATGTCTATTGACTGCACCTTTCACTATGGTATCTGTCAGTCTCATCAGAAAGAACAAGTATTGAAAGGGCATAGAGACTGAGGTAATCTCTGACCGTGCCTGACCAGACTTGTTACACAGTAGTGGGGCAATTTAGGGAAAGCTGGGATTATTGTTGTCAGTGGTATGCGCATAAAGAGAAATAAACATTTTACAGTGTTACCAAATCTTGTAATCTTCACATGTGATAATTTCACTCTAGAACTGAAAGAAAAAATGGTAAAGCTACCATAGTTTAAATACAAACAAACAAGCAAAAAAATAAAACAAAAAAACCCCAGTGAATAAGTGTTTTTTCTTTTTCTTTTTTTTAAGGCTCTGTATATCTAAATCTGTTAAGATTAGTTTATAATACAGAATGCCCCTGTTCTATGAAGTCACTTTTCTGGCACATACTGACACCGTCGGAAAGTTCAGCTTTGTATTATTCTAGTGCTAAGAAAATACACAGCACTTTCCAAAGATGAAAAGCTTTGCTGCCACTAAATAAATAACTCTGTCCATCACAGCTATCTTGCCTTAATCTGATGAAATTCTGCTCTGAAAGGATTGAAAGACTTCTAATATCCTATTTAAAAAATAACCCCTCAGATTTTTATAATTTAAACTGACTGGGAAAAAAATCTGTAAGGTAACTCTTAATGAAACCTGAAGAACTATATTTCATTTGGCTGACTAGGTTTATAGAGTCTGTAGACTTTGAAGGCAAATGCCCAGACCACCACCTAAATTTAGGCCTGATCTATACTATGGGGTAGGTTCTATGTTAGCCACATTGCACAGACTTTATAAGCAAGCAGTTCATACCACCAGCCCTCTTAAACTGATTTGAAAGGCTTTTAAACTCAATTTTTGTATTTCTACTAAACAACAATAGGAAGAGAAATGCTAAATTTGACCTTTCAAGGTTGATTCAGGGTCAGTACAGAAGCAACACTATTAAGGTCCATGTTATTGGACTCTGGGAGGAGTCCCACAGTGCCCTGATGTGACTGCTCTGGCCAGCACTTTCAGCCCCACTGCTCTGCCAGGTACACAGGAAAAGCCCCAGGAAAGTTAGAATTTCACTTCCTTTCTGCCCAGCATGGTAAGCAGAGCCGCCAGCATACCTGACCAGCACACCTCTTCGTAAATATCCAGGGTCCCATATGAGCTCCAGCAGGGAGTTTTCCAGAGATCCTAGATCTGATCGCAGTGTGGGGAGAGGAAGCAGTTCAGGCAGAACTCAGAAACAGCCACAGAAATGCTGCTATTTATGCAAAAATCACACAGGGCATGTTGGAAAAGGTGTACAGCAGGGAAACTGTTCAGTGCTGTGTGAAAATAAAGGAAATGAGGCAAGTGTACCAGAAGACAAAGGTGGCAAATGGTTGCGCAGCCTCAGAGCCTCAAACATGTCACTTTTCCAAGCAGCTGCATGGCGGTCTAAGGGGGGGACCAAACCACTGTCTCAAAGTTGTCCATGGATATCTCCCAGCTGAAGATGAAGATGATATTGTATTAGATGAGGAAGAGGAAGAAGTGGAAAATGCTCAGCAAGCAAGCATAGGAGCTTATCTCACCACCAGCCAGGACCTTTTCATAACCTTGGTGCCAATCCCCTCCCAGGATATATTTCTTCTTGATCTTGAGGGCACTTTTGGGGAATTCACATTTGTAATCATGCTACAGTAGGTAAAGTCAATTGTTCTAAGTATATTTGATGGGACCTGATGGGTAAATTGGAGGGCACTCTGCCTACATAGTGGGTACTCCATGTCTGGAGATGGACCACGAAACCTCCCTTCACATCTCCATGAAGTCTTTGGAGAGGTACTTTTTATCTTTCTCATGAGGTTACTTCTGGGGAGGCCTGCCTTATTCTGACTGTCACAGTAGGATACTGTGCCATGCCATGGCAGCAGTAATTAATCTGGTGTCATCTCAGCACAAACCATAGCAGCATACAGCCCAGGTTTCTGGTCACATTTAGTTAGCATCTGCTCCCTATCATGCTCTCTGAATTGTAAAAGATGGATATCATACATGGCAACCTGGATGAAACAGGAAAGCTGGTGACGTGGATCACAGTAGTTCCCACTGTAGCTTTACACACTCCAAACCGATTCCTCACTGAATGTCAGCAGCCCGGTGTTGCAAGCATCCACAGGGCTATTTCCGCTATCTTCTCAGCTGTCAGAGCAGGTCTCATTCTAGGGTTGCTGTGTTTTAGGGTGGGGGCCAATGTTCCATGGAAGCGGCCTTATGCATATGACAGTTGAGAAGATAGCGGAAATAGTCCCGAGGACTCTTGCAACACCAGGCTGCTGACACTCAGTGAGGAATCGGTCACCATCCCATACCTGCGTCACTGTGCAGTTCCACCAGTCTGTATTTGTCTCACAAGACCAGAATCGGCATTCCACTGCATCAACAGGATCTGCTACGGCCAGCATATGCCAGCTGAACTGTTCAATGGGCTCCTGCATGACGGTGTTCACCATCACCCCACCTTTTACCTTGCTCCAATGGCTCCTGGCTTTCCTCTGCAGAGATGTCACGCGGTGTTCACGATGTTTGCCACAGAAGTTCACAGCTGAGCAGGGTCTGTGCTTGCTGTGGTCCGGCATCCGCTCAGATAACCGGGGGAAAAAGCACACCAAAAGCTTGTGTGTCATTGCGTTCAGGCATGGGGGGAGGGTGGAAATGAGTGGATGGGAGGCTCACAATCTCTACTAAGAAAAACCTGCCCTGATGTTTTGGTTCCACTAGGCACTGGGCACGTAACCTAGGATGTCAAGGGGCAGCAGGAACTGTGGGAGGGCTACCAGTAGTACATCACTCAATGTTGCCTTTGTAATTTCAGGAGCTATAAGGTCAAAGTTACTAAATTTTACCTATTTTTCTAGTACAGACATATCCTTTCTGTGCTACATATTTGAAGGCTAGGTTAGTCAGATGATTACGAACACAAATGAAAAATTCAACCAGCTCTGCAAGCAGGATTTGAAGAGCTGGTCAGGAGTGGAGAATGTCACTCCTTATTTTCATTCCATCTTCCCTCACCCTTCTGACCCAGCCTTCTCAGAGAGTGAGATATCACCAACAAATCACAGCTTTGCACATCTCTTCTAAAGGTCAGGCAGCAGAAATGGACTGCCTCATTTGAGAAAACTGGTGAAGAGGCACTGAGGAAATTTGAGCCATAATTAGGATGAGGAGTCCTCCCAATGTTTTCTATCTCACATACGTACTTGGCCTTCCTTAGGAAAGTTTGGGATGCCTCCCTATTTTTAGTGCATGTATCATCTGAGGTGAAGAAGTGCTATTTTCCCACATTTTTAACAAATGGGGAAATGAGGCAAAGCGAGGGTATGGGACTTACCCAATGAAGTCCATGGTGAAGCAAGACTTGACCCCAAGACTTCCAAGTGCTTAATTAGTGCTCTAAGCAGTAGACCCATCCTACTGCTCAAAACAGTGTCACTATTATTGCTGTGAGGGGTATTCTCTCTGGTTACTCATCCTTCTCATTCCCTTCTGTCCCCACCATACTATGTGGGCTGATGGGGAAGGTAAGGGAAGTAATTTTAGCCAGATGGTGATGGAGTGTGCTCCATCTTCTATCCCTGGCTGAATTCCACATTGGTTCTGTCAGCTAGTTTTGGGCTGAAAGACTCCTCTGATAGTCTTTCCTGCCTCACTACAGACATCTAATGGTCACAGTTTTAATGAACAAAATCCCTCCTTTTTGAGGGATGACAGTAGGACATAAGCATGGACTCCGATTTCCACTACCAAGTGGCCTTGGGACAGACCATCAGAAAGCAGACACACTGCAGCTAATGAGACCAGAAGCAACCACAAGCAGGACCCTCAGAACATTCCAGGCAGAACTTGACTTTTTGTTGTCTTGATAAGCTGTTTGTTCCAAATCTCTCACCTGTCAGTCTCTTCACCTCAGCCTTCTGCCCCTTCAAGCCTTCCCATTTCCCATCTGTTCCCTTTTTCCATTGAGCTGATGACTTAAGCAACCAGCCCCTCTGCCCAATTTGGAATTTAAGTGGTTGCTGGTGTCTCTTTGTTCGCTTCTTGTGCATTCTACTGCTTCCTTCACCCTGTGTTTGCGTTATTTGCTGAACAAGATTAACTCATAGGTTATGTCTACACTGCACAATATGCCCGGGTCTATGGGACCCAGGCTTGTGGCTTCAGTCTTTCCTTGCCTGTGCTGGAACATACACACTGCAACGTAAATCAATTTACAGTTGCTGTATCCAGCTCTCACTGTCATTCTCATGCAGCCATATTGGATGACACAGACCTCATGACTTGGGCCAGTGGCTCAACCTGTGCCCATGATGATAAAGGTAGGGCTTGGACCAGATGCCCACAGGAACTCAGGCTATAAGACAGCCCTCTAGCAGGACCCTAGGATCGCACAGAACAAGTGCTGTGGGCTGGCTTGCTGACCTGCCCCAGACAGATTTGTATGTGGACAGAAGTGAAGCTTGGGCAGAAACCTGAGTCAGAGCCCAAGCTTAGGCCAGGTATACACTAGATATTAAAGTCCATTGTAGATATGCAATTCTAGCTAAGGTAATTGCGTAGCTAGAATCCACTTATCTACAATCAACTTACTTAGCCATTTTTCCTTGTGCCTCATGATATTGAGAAATATCGGGGTTGACTGTCAACCTCAATAGTTCGATTTTGTACATCCCTACTAGGCACATGAAATTGAACCTCAGAATATTGACCCTGACCAATTCAATCTTCTCTGTAGTGAAGACATATCCATAGTGTGTAGTGCAGACATACCCAATGTTTCCTTGTACAGACCGGTCAATCATTATCCATCTTTTGCTTTATACTTACATTATATGTTATTTGGGGAAGGGATATGCCTTTTCTTCCCTGTTTGTACAGCACAATGTGATCACAGTCCAGGACTGCTGTGATCCCAGTCCAGGTGCTACTGTAACAAAAATCAAGCATCTCTATCAGCACAGTGCTCTGATAACGTCATGCAGCATCTACTGACTGAGAAGGAGGAGTTACATATATTGAATAAATACTGGTTTTTTTTCAAGTACCTTTAGGAGATTTCAAATCCAAGGACATACTCTTCGTGACTTTGCTTTACTTATGAAACATTAAATTATCACGCTCAAAGGTGGTTCACCTTCTGGTTACTTATGGGGTACAGTATCAACTACATTGGAGCAAATGGAAAGATCAGCATTTATTTTACCAAGTACAATAATATTTGCTTACCATGTAGGAACAGAAAAGCATTACCTCGTGCTGCAGTATGCTATTTATTGAAATCAGATGCTTCATAAATTGCCTGACATATTTCTTGCTCTATTTACAGATTTAAAAGAATCAGCACAAAGTAATTTTCAGTGATTTGTTTTTTTTCCTCTAGCAGGCAAGGAGGAACTGTCTCCTGCAGAATTGGACAATATTTTAAAGCAATATGTAAACAGATGCTTACAATAAATACTTCTATAATAAGTGCTTCTCTTTTAATTTGTTACAGCAAGTTTTATCTTAAAAAAAAAAACTTACAGCCATGAACACATTTTATTCCTCTATTGATATTACCATTGAGCATTTATGTAGGATTGATAACTCCTGCATTTCTTATGCAGTCATTATGGCTGTTCCATTTACTTTGTTCTTTTGGATCTACAACCACCAATATATGTCATGGGGGGTGGGCAGATTGCCTTAGACACTCTCCCACCCATTTGAGAGGGCTACAAGTTCAAATAGTGTTGTGAATTGGTGTGGAGAGTTGCCGCAACAGTCACTGAAATGTGGCCTGGTGGTCCCCCATGACAACAGAGTGATGTCTGAGCCAAACCTTGTTAGTGCCGTGGTAGGTCATAATGCCTGGGGGAGGAAGGCAGAATTAGCACCACAGGTCAAGAGCTGAAAAACCAGTGCGGAGCAACTGTAGCATGGCCTCACTCTTCCTATCATGGCATCCCCTCACTGTCAATATTTTGGATGGGGTGTCAGGTGCTCAGTTTCAGATTTTGTCTTCGGCTCTCAATCTTCTGTGCAGTCCCAATACCTTTGACAATATTAGCACTGTGGAAGAGAGAAACAATTGAAATAAATAGTAAGTAAAATCCCAGCACGCAAAATGTTTAAAAAGTTGCGGATATTTACACCTCTCTTTCTCCCAGAATGACACTGAACCTCTGTCGCTGTCTCACAAAATTGAACAGTCTCTCAAATGATCTAACACCCGCTGACTGCTTCGCAACTTTCTCCATATGTCATGGGCTCTTGAGAGTGAACATCATTGCTGTGCACTTCTAAACCCAGGATGCCCCAGAAACTGACAGAGAGAATCCTGCTCCAAAGAGACAGCCGGGTAGGCTGTGTAAAAACCAACAGTAAATTTAGTGGCTTCATTTACAACAAAATGCAGGTTCACTGGACGACCTTGTTTTCCCACTCAAGAAGAAATCAAAGCCAAATAAGTAAAGAAACTCTTGTGAAACAGAGAAGCTTTGTTTTATAGCCAAAATACTTTGTTCTTCTCAGCACAGTCTTTTCTTTATAAAATAGCCACTCCATTAAGAAACTACATAAAGTTATAATACACAATATTTAATTTTAAACTGTTTCTGTGTCTCTTTTCTCAGTTTCTACTGTTGGTGTGAGAGCCTTTTCCTTGCAAATTCTGTCACCCAGAACAGCCTTCTTCCATCTCCTTTCCTGCAGAGAGATCTTTTGAAATATATTCTTGAAGCATATATTTATTATCTCTTCTCGTGTTATTGGTCTCAGAATTCCATGCATTAATTTATCCACCAGACAGGGTCTTTAAAGTAATGTAATTTATGCTATAGCATGTCTTATTTCATGAGACCCAATGCTAGTCTAAGGTTTGCATGAAAGTTATAAAATTAAAACTGAACAGTACAATTTCTAGGCACAAAGTGTTGCTATAACAGGTACAATCAGCAACCTCCATATGCATTTCTTTACCTTTCTGCAGTCTATCATCTGAAACTGAACCACTGCCACCCTAACCAAAATATTGACAGTGGGGGGATCCCAGGATAGGGAGAGGAAGCCCATGCTACAGTTGCTCTGTAATGGTTTTTCGTCTCTTGACCTGTGGTGCTCGTCCTGCCTTCCTCCTTCAGGCATTGTGTCTCTAAAGTCTGTTTGTAGACTATGACAAGCTTTCCTATTTATTTTTCAGGATGAAAGTTTGCTGTTTGCCATTTTTTCTGTATAGTTTCTATGCTGCTCTTATAACTCCTGCAGAATTTTAGAGCTCTTATCCAGCTTTCATATTTGTATTCCTTTTAAAACTGATACCTTGAACTATCGAGAATTAGCTGTCTTTTGAGAACTGGTGAGCTCCCACAGGACCATTCCTTGAAGAGTAGAAAGCTAAGCTCAAAGGTGACCTTTAGGCCTCTTCTTCATTTTGCCGCTTGTTAGCAGATTGTACATACAGTTTGATGCCAAACAGAAGGCTTTGCTGCAGATCTATTTTGTGGTTTTCCCCCTGTGTGCTCTTATTTCTTTGCTGAAAAAGAAGAAAGATGGTCTATTCTGACAGTATACATAATATAAAAAGATTGTTTGGATTTTCTGAATATAAATTGTATGTATTACAGAAATACTTGAAGGAGTGAGATCTATAAACTGTGAGAGACAGCATTTAAATTAGTATTATTTTATTGTTGCCTTTTGATTATATTAACTTTCTCCTATTAATTGTTATTTATTTGATACATTCATTGTTAGAGACAAAAATGGTATGTTCAGTCTGGCTCAGATGGATAACAAGTATGCAGCTGAAAATAAGATGAAGCTTTGCCTTTGAAATGAGGGAGAGTTGCAAATGTGTTGTATTTATTCCCTTGTAGCACACTATGTAATGCTGACAGACCTGGGTTGCCAGCCCCAGGGATAGAACCTGTAAGCATAGGGTCTAAAGCCCTGCATTCTACCCCATAAGCTGAAGGCCAGCTGCTGTTCATCTGAAGCTGTAGTGTAGAGACTTTACTCGCCCCAGATGAGGTCTCAGTGTCTCTGGGTACTACACATAGATTTGTAATATTTTCCCTACCTTAATTTTAAAGTTAAAGAGAACCAGCCGCTAATTAGGCCTAGCTCATGGGATGTGCCAGTGTCACAGAGTAACTAGCTCCTGTAGGAGGGGAGCTGGGTCCAGTTTACCTGTGACAGTTTACTAGCTGCCTAAATGAATTTATGGGAAGGCACCTGGGCCTTATCAAGAGGGAAACGTGAAGAGGAAGGACGGCTGGAAGAGGTGGAGGACTTTCTGACTGAAAATAAAGTTGCTCTGGAAACTGAAGATGAGTCTAGTAGAGATGAAAAATAGATACAAGTAGGGGAAAAGAGCAGAAGCAGAACCAGCTGCTGCTATCAGCAAAAATGTAGAAAGCTAAGGAAGGAAATAACCCAAAGTGTTATAATTGTAAGATGCCTAGCCGAAGAAATATGATTAGGTGACCTTAGCCATGTGATAACAGCTGACTGGATTTAAAAAAAAAAACATAGGAGATAAAGTAAAAGCAGGAAGCTGTGAGTTAAGGATTTTTTTTTTTTTTAGTTGACTGGGAAATCAAAGAGCAAGCTGATAAACTGTTATCAACTAAGATGCTACAGGAAGTTAGAATAAATTGCCAGTCACGAAATGTTTGACTGATGTGAAGGGGATAATAGATGGGTTGCCATGTGAACTGACCAAAGCATGAGCAAGTAAGTCATCAACAGCAGTGGTGATTACATTCATGGGAGAGACTCTACCTGCGGAAGTAACACCAGGGTTTCAGATAGTTAGATTTAAATCACATAATCCCCTTCCCCTAAAAGTGTCGATCGCCGTGAAGAGGGAACAAAGATGCAGTAAATGTGAGGAAGAGCATTTCTAGGAAAATTACATAACAGGAGAAAGAGATCAAATGTAGTAAAATATCACCACGGTGGAGGTCACTATTCCCTTTGAGAACCAGACAGCAGCCTTCCTAGCGGCCTGGGAGAAACAGATTGAGATGTACACCCCACTGGCTTACACTCTACAATCTCAGGGCTATATTGTTGAGCTCTACACGCTGCTGGTGGGGCCCCTGGGAGCTTGGGACTCGCACAATGAGGCGGTGCAGGAGGCCTGAGGCATTGGACACCTTTTTGCCCACCTCGTGTGTTGGCTCATGGTGTCCAGTGCCATCAGGTGGTCCCAGGACATTTACACAGAACACATCACAGGCCACCACTGGTACCAGGAGAAGTAACTGACCTGCTTCCTTGACAACACATGCTACAGTCCAACCCACAGACATTTCCCCTTCACAGTCATGGACTGCAACCTTCAACTAAGAGAGGACTGAGTGGTCTGCCCACCAAAGACAGGCACACCCAGACTCTCTAACTCTACACCCCACAAGCTGTCTCCCCCCACAGGTGCTGGACTGTGAGGAACTCTGGATGATGACTGGACTTTGACAAGGGACATGGTCAGGGATCGCTCCTGGGGTGCACACTGATGGACTATAGACTCTGCCTCTAATCAACTTTGCCTGGTCACCCACCAAGAATGGACTCAGCAGGGACCACATCATTCTTTCTCTCTTCCCCTCCACCCACCCTGATTCCTTCCACAGGCATCGAAGCAGAAGACCAGCAGGACAGTCACTGACTGTGACTGTGACCACAGAGGTTGCCCACTGAGAAGGGACTCAGCTGGAGCCACATCTTTCTTTTTCAACCCCCTTTCCTCACTCTGCTTCCTTCCACAGGTGCCAGACTAGAAGACCAGTGAGACAGCAACTGACTGTGACCATGGGTAGAGATAGACAATTGCTGAGGAGCACGGTCAGGGATTGCTCTGAGTGCTTTCCCTGATGGACTATTAGACTCTGCTTTTATGAAACTTTTACTTGGATTGCCACTGATGAGGGACACAGCTAGGGCCTCAACCACTTTCCCCCCGAGGCCTTGCTTCCCTCTCAGGTGACAAAGGAGACCATTGCCAGAACTTCAACAGACTACAGCCAGACAGAAGATTGTGAGATGACCGACGAGGGACATGACTGAGGACAACAAGGAACTGATTAGAATCAGACTGAGAGATCAAACACCCACCATGGGACATGACTGGAAATGACGAAGGACTGTGTCAGAGAAAGCATTGGCTTCCATAACTGATGCACTGAGATAAACTGGACTGAGTTGATTCATAAGAACGGCCATACTGGGTCAGACCAAAGGTCCATCCAGTCCAGTATCCTTTCTGCTGACAGTGGCCAGTGCCAGGTGCCCCAGAGGATGTGAACCGAAGACAATGATCAAGCAATTTGTCTCCTGCCATCTGTCTCCAGCCTTTGACTAAAGGCTAGGGGCACCATACTTTACCCTTGGCTAATAGCCATTTATGGACCTAACCTCCAAAAATTTATCAAGCTCTTTTTTAAACTCTGTTAGAGTGCTGGCCTTCACAGCCTCCTCCAGCAAGGAGTTCCACAGGTTGACTGTGCACTGTGTGAAGAAAAATTTTCTTTTATTAGTTTTGAACCTAATACCCATTAATTTCATTTGGCGTCCTCTAGTTCTTATATTATGGGAACAAGTAAATTACTTTTCAATATTCACTTTCTCCACACCATTCATGATTTTATATACCTCTACCATATCGCCCCTCAATCTCCTCTTTTCTAGACTGAAATGTCCCAGTCTCTCTAGCCTCTCCTTATATGGGACCCTTTCCAAACCCTTAATCATTTTAGCTGCACTTTTCTGAACTTTTTCTAATGCCAGTATATCTTTTTTGAGGTGAGAAGACCACATCTGCATGCAGTACTCAAGATGTGGGCGTACCATAGTTTTATATAGGGGAAGTATGGTATTCTTCATCTTATTCTCTATCTCTTTTTTAATAATTCCTAACATCCTATTTGCTTTACTTCCTTTTTTCTTTTTTTTTTTTTTTTTGAAATCTTAAGACTTATCCCCAAGAGGGGCAAATTCCTGCAGTTAAGATATTTACTTATATTGACAGACTAAGAAACTACTATGTGGATATTTGTCCAGGTGCTACTTATTGGCTTAAATGTAATCTCACCACACATATCCGGGGCAAGGTGGGTTACAATGTATAATTGTTAACCAAGTTCAGTGCCTGTTAGTGCTGTAACACACCTCTGCAGCGCAGATGACTTATGTGTTTTATTTCTTGCCCTATGTAATTTGTCTCTTCATTTGTTGAAAATATTCACTCAATAAGTCTCCTTAAACTTATGCTCCAAAATATCTGTTAGTCTACAAGGTACCACGGGACTTCTCTTTGTTTTAGCCTGGCATATAGAGGGTATATTACAGCAAGAAAAGCTGAAGAGATACAAAAGACAAATTGTTGAGAACATATCTCATGGAGGATCTTTAAGGAGACTCTTAAAGGGGAAGTAAGCTAATTGATATTTTATTTTTAATTTTGAAAAATACATGTATGAAAATAATACACCGTTTTTAAATTATGGTTCCCCAAAGAGATTTAATGCAACAGATGGTAGTTTTTCCTGCTTAGAACTGGGAAATGTGGCTATTGCAAGGAGTTGCAAATAGGAAATAGATAAGGACAAGAGAACGGGAAATGATTATTTCCCTACAACAATTACTATTCAAGTGCAAAGTAAGATTGAAGGCAATAGAAAATTAACACCTGAAATTTTAAGAAAGACAACTGAGAGCTAATTACAAGTAACTATACTGAATTTTTGCATAATCATTATGTGAGTGACAACAGAAAATTTCCATGATAATGTAATAAAAGAATGAAGAGTAGCAACTACTCTAGCCATATCTAAGATATTAAAGTATCTCAAAATGAAACCTCACTTCCAGGGTGGAATGAGGAGTGCAAAATGCAGTTACAGAAAGGAACAAAGACTACAAAAAGTTAAAAATGTAATGAACAGCTATAATGAAATACAAAGGTGATAAGGCAGTAGCAAAAAGAATTATTCCCCTCCCCTCTAAAACCAAAGGAGTAGTTGGAGATAAGTACAGATAAAGAAAGACTCCAAGACATGAGAAACACACAGACAAATGAGGAGAATGGATGGAAATCAAGATGACAGTAGTCACAACCCAGGTCTTATAAGGACTGATAACAGTTAGAAATTCATATAATGAGAACTATTTTTGCTGGAGCTTTTCAAGAGGTAAAGTAATGATAAAAATGAAGTTTTCCATGAGATTAAAAGACTATTCATTGAAGACAGCTACAATCTCTCATGTTATTGAGGCAGACATGAAGATATTACACTGAACAATTTTGTTTGTGGAAAGTTGAGAAAGCTATTGATATCAGCAAGAATATACACCCAAGTAAAGATAAGACATGTAAATGTGTTTAAATAGCAATTTGAAACCAGTTGGAGAGTTCTTTTGGAATTAACATTATATGATAGTGATAAGGTGGAAGCAGGAAGTAGTAACAGCAATACAAAAACCCAGGCGAAATATCCCCAAAGTGGATGCCTATGTATAAATTGCCTTTAAAGAGTAAACTCTTTGATATCTATCTGGCATTCTATCATCTAGAATTCTAAAATAACTGGCATTTTAAACATAAGTATATTTTAGTTATGTTTTCCATAAGTATGTATAGTGAAAGTACGTACAAATAAATACAGCATAAGTTTACCATGTACAATACTACTGTTGTTGGTAAATAAAGTACTCTGCATGCATTTTTGTTTGTTTCTTAATATTTAATCTTGTTTTGTTTTAGTGTTATGCATTGCTAGGTATACCTCTCTATTATCCACAATATTTGAATATCCACTGGGGCTGCTGGATATGAAAGAGTTTACTGTATCCTGTCTGGGTAAATTTATGGAACAAATTGTGAATGACATATTGTTTGCCTTTTTTGGAGAACAATGGCCTTATAGACAAGGTACTAAATGATTTTAGGAGAGGAAGATTTATCATTGATTACACTGTTAAATTAGAAAACAAAAAAGCACAAAGGCTTTGTGAGAGCTGAGAGTCTTGATATTGAAAAAGTGCATGACATGTTTTTGAAGACAGAGTCATTGCACAATGAAGATACCCTAGGGATAAGGAAAATGTGAGTGGAGTTGAGAATTTTTGAATAAAAGGAGCTGGCAGGTCAGAGTTGGGAAAGTTATTTTGGAAATATACATGTAGTATTAACTTCTCTGAGGTGTACCCTTTTTTTTCAGACCAATCTTATTTACTATTATGATAAGTAATCTCCCAGGTAATTTAGAAGTAAATATGTGCTGGGCTAGGTGTCATTCTATTAGCAGATGATTGTGCTCTGTGGGGTAGGAGCAAGAAGGTTGAGGTACCAGAGAGGAAAATCAAAGCGTTACTTGCAAGAGACCTCTGACTGAGGAAATGCTGGGGCTTCAATTTTCCCATTGCCAAAATCAAAGGACGCATCTTTTTCAAAAAGGAACATTACAAAGAAGTGTAAACTGTATCTGGGTATAGAACAAATAGATATATAGTTAAAATGTTTGAATTCTTAGAAATAATATTTGATACCAAATTTCTCTGGAAACAGCATATAAATTATGTTCAATATAAATGTACAAGAAATATTAGCCCACTTAAAAGTCTGGCTCATACTAATTTCACGTGGGTGGGAAGAGGGAGGGAAGACAAAAAAACACAGTGCTGTCCAAAGTCTTATAAGGCCAGTTATCAACTATGGCTGCCACGCTCTTGGGTCAGCATCAAAATCAGAACATAACTGATATTTAATACAAGTTCACACACTGGCTAGGTCTACGCTAGAGAGTTTTGTAGACAAAACAGGTTTTGTAGACAAAACTTGCACAGCATCTACACACAAAATGTGTTTTGTCAACAGAACTCAACAATAAATAGCTGTGTAGCCGCTCCAGGGTGTCCTTTTGTTGACAGAGTGGGCCAAAAGATCGATCTGCTTTTATGTGCAGAGGCGATCTGCCGACAGAAGTTTGTTGGAACATCTCTTCTGACAGCAACTTGTGTAGACAGATGCTTCTAGTGTAGACATAGCCACTATGAATTGCATGTGGGGAACTTATTATAATACATATATTTTCCCTACAGCAGTGCTAGTTAAACTACTGGACCTAACTTTCCAGGTGAAAGTCAATGGAAATTGCAATGATCAAAGTATGACATGAATACATCATTAGGATTGTTAGGAATCTGGTAGGTGAACAGTAGCACACATTAGAACTACACATGCCATGTGAGTTGAAGAATGGATGCAGAAGATGAAAGTTAAGGAAAAAACTCAATGAAGCTAAAACTTTTAGTTATGGAGAGTAAATCACATGTCGGAATGTGGGTTTAAATTTATTTCATAAACTAAAGGGTAAAGTGAAGTAGGCAGTGCTTTTTTTTTTCTAGAAAAATGGGTGGCAGAACTCAAGCCCCAACCTGCGGCACCTGCCCCAAAGCCCAACCCCCCAGTCCCCCCCATAAGGGCCCAAACTGCACCCCAAGAGGGCCAAACTGCTCCCCAGTGGCTTAACCAGACCCCCTGCGCAGCCCGAGTTCCCCCTTTGTGGGTTCTGAGTTGCCCCTGGCAGCTTACACTGCCCTTGGTGGGGCCCAAGCTGCCGCCCCAAGCTGTGCCCAGGCCACTCCCCCCCATGCGGGGCCCAATCTGGCACTCGGTGGTGCGTGAGCCACTCCCCACAGCCCAAAACTGCCACCCCCCCATCCCCAGGCTTACCACCCCACCCTTGAGCCCAGGAGCACTTACCTTCCTTCCCTGCCCAGCTGTGGCAGCTCCCTCTGGCTCCCCCAAGTGCAGCATGGCAGGGGTGGCTTCCAGCACCATGCCATGCTGATAAAAGGACTCAATTTAACTGATTTGTTTAAACTAATTGAGTCCTCTTTCAGCCAGCAGGGCTCTGGGAGCCGGAAGGGAACCTCAACAGCAGCAGCAGCAGCTGCAAATGGATCTTTGAAGAGCCACATGCAGTTTGGAGCTGCTGATCTGCCTTTTTAAAATGATGGCACCATGAGAAAATGTGCTGGAATGCCATTCCCTGGCATTGCAGCAGAAAAAAAGCCCTGGAAGTAGATATTATAAATGAAAGAAACAAATGAAATGTGCCATTATATAGACAAAAAGTGGAATTAGTTTTATCAAGTATACACACATGGATGCAAAAAAAAGAAAGCCTGAGAAAAGAAAAGAGAAAAAAATTAGGAAAAAGTGTGCTTCATCTTCTAATGAAATCTGTGTACACAGCTGTTTTGGGTTTCAAAATCAGCTGCTCCAGAATAGAGATCCTGCAACACTATGCAAATGAGATGCAAAATATTTAAATCTGTGTCTCATTTGCATTTTGGATCTGATGCATTTGCATGACCTTCCAAAAAGGGGGCAGGGCAGTGTAGCCACAACCTATATTTCAAAATATCTAAGTGCTATTTCAAAATTTATTTTTGTGTGTAGCAGCATTATTCTGAAATCAGCTATCTTAGAATAACTATTCTGGAATAGCAACGAAGGGTCCTGTGGCACCTCCTGTGGCACCTGGAATAGTTTATTTCAGAATAAGACTGCTGTGTAGACATATCCTCATGTACTACAGACAGGTATACATGTCACATTTGCTTGGATATCAGCATAACAGGGAATAAAGGTGGACAGAACATCTAAATCACTGTAAGAAATGCAAGAACAGACCAACAGGAATTCAAAAGCCTATAATTAAGCAAATAACAAAAAAGTAATTGGATTAATGAAAAAAGAGGAAGCAGCTATTTTAAATTCTGCCCTCAAGCTAAGGAAAACAACATACTTCAGGCCAATTAAGTGATTTTTTGGGGGATACTAACCAAACACTGTGTCTTAAACAAAGCAGACACAAATGATGGACCTTATGCACCAGTCAGACGGAAGAAACAACTGATCATCTTGGGTATGTAAGGGTTTGGTAAAGCAAGAAAAAGCTTTCTGAGGAATTAAAACATCTTAAGGTAACAAAATTACGCTATGTATTTAGTAAAACATTGGGAAAATAGGGTATTAAAAATGTGATGTTAGGCTATCTGAAAGATAAGGTGCAAAATAACAAAATATAAACGGATAATATTGTGGAAGTGTGGTTGGTGACAGTTTTAGACTATCAATCTAGGGCACTTCACCATTAAAAAAAGGGGGAGGCGGAAGCTGGGAAGATGCATGCAGGTGAGTTTCAAGCTTCAGTGCTTCCATCTGTCAGCTGAGGAAGATATAGAGAGATGGATGCCTGAGTGGCTGGGAGACAGAGACAGAGATAGAACTGGAGCAGAAGATGGGTTCAACCGACCAGGGCTGAGGAGGACAGAATTTGTACCCAGAGCACTGTTTTTCCATTGAATCAGTTCATCATTATAAACTAGGGCATTACTGGTAGAGAAAAGCTCATATAGAATTTCTCACAAGTCCGAAAAGGAAAACCTTTATTAGCCACGTTTTGCCAGAAGATGACACTCCAGGGCAGATGTACACTTTTACACTCACGCAGTCCCAATAGAACTGGCCCAGCTTTTTCCTGTCGGGGACTGTTATAATCTTTGGATGATATGGTGAGATTTGTTCAAGAGTCGCAAGGTCTAAAATCCTTCAGCCATAATCTTGAACTCTCCAATGCTCCTTTCTGCTATTCAAGCTTTTCGAGTGACAGAAGTGGAATGCGAGTGTTTTATCCAAAGTTTCCCCTCCTGATTTCAACTTTTTGGCACATGTCTTTGTATTGCCTAGGACAGAACTTGGCCCCACAAGGCTAGGTCTTTTACAGTATTGATATCTTGTTACTTCTGCTCCCGGAGTCAAAATGAAGCATGAATTGGAAGACATGAAAATAAAGGGAAAAATACTGATTTTTTTTTCCACCTTTAGCAGAGTGCTTCGAATTGGGCCCTGACAAATGTGCAGTGATTCAGGCTGGTTCTTATTTTATTCAGACCTGTTCATTTTCACAGTGACACATCTTTTGTTCAATCATCCATACATGCAAGGTCAACCGTTAGAATTATTTTAAACAATCTCCATGGATTTGAAAGGTGTATACAAGTCACAGCAATAACTAGTTGCTTTACATCATTGCAGTAGTCTTTTTTCCCTCAAGTCCAACATCCTTCTTCGCCTGTCAGTTTTTATAATGCCCTGAAAAGCATTTGTTCATAATTGTAATTCAATAAAAAGTGACTGTCAGCCATGTTTCAGGTAGAAGGCTGATATTTATGATTTTCCATGAAAACAGTGACATTAGAAAGGGTTCAGAAAAGACCTGCTAAAATGATTCAAGGCCTAGAAAATCTGGCTGCCAGAGAGGCTTAAGAAGCTCATTCTATTTCATTTATCAAAGACAAGGTTAAGAAGTGACTTTTCATATGGTCTATAAATTACCTCACACAGAGAAAAAAAAAAGATACTACAGAGCTCTCTAACACTGAGAAATACATAACAAGATTCAATGTCTGGAAGCTGAAGCTAGGTAAATGTAAATTGACAATAAAGTGTACTTTTCTAAATAGTGAGCCAATTAACCATTTGGAAAACTTAAAAATGGATTTGGTGGATTTTTTCATCACTTGACCATTTTAAATAAGGACTTCATGTCTTTCTGAAAGACGTCCTCTAGTTCAGCCAGAGGTTATAGCCCACGTCAAGCAGGAAATCAGATTACTGATGATAATGGTTCCTTAAATCCTATTCAGTAGTTTTGCTTGGTTTCAACATGAAAATGGGCAAAACTCACCTATCTGGCTAAATTTTACATTAAATATGTTCAAAAGCAGGATTATGGCGCGTGAGCCCAAACAGATTAGATGGGAAGAAAAGATTTGTATTTAGTCACCTGTAAGCCATTTCTGTAGAGCTGAAAAGCAAGCATTTCTACTGTCCCTTCTCCCTTGTCTTGTCAGTGAGGCTCCCTTATTCAATAGCACAAGTGTCAGAGCAGAATGATCACGGGCCTTCCCTGTCCTATTAAGGTGCAGCATCAACAATATCCAATGAAGTTTCAAGTGAGTGTTTTAGTCCCTGATAAATGTGGTCAATGTGATTTTTTTAGCCCCTGACACAAATGTTTCAAGTTATAAAATATTTAAGTACCTTATAAGGCATTAAAATTGAAATTGAATGTAGTGCAAGGATTAGCGCTATGGCCTAACCCACTATATGCGCTATCAATAGAAACCTTCCAAGTCTAGACTCTTATATCAGGCTAAAGCTATAAGAGGATGAGTATTTGTAAATGTATCCATGGAAAATACCGATTTTGGGCAGAGATTTAAATACCAAGAAACTTCAGCTGAAAACTAGGGGTTGGGGGGCAACCCAAACTGTTTGAAAATGCTGCTGTATTGCCTCCACATTTTTCATTGGAATACCTCAGGCCCCTGTTCTCTGATGCCTGGCTCCCTCATTGTACTACGTCTCTTCTTATTCTTCCTGGGCCTTCCTTTTCAGCATGTGACATTACATCCTGGGAGACTGTGAGCATTGTGCATTCAGGAAGATCTAGTTCAGCTGGTGTGGCTGGCCCACAGCAGAGAATGAGGATCTGAGGCATCTGAAATATAACTCATGAGGCACAATGGTGTCATATCCAACTTGAAATATATCAGTTTTCAGGCAGTTGTTTTAATTGAAAATCATTTTTCCAGAGACAGTGGGCAATTGATATGACAAATGATGAGTCAACCCACCAATATCCTATCAAAGTTTAGACGGAAAATTTTCCATCAGTCCTATAGAAAAAATATTATAAAACCCAATGGATAGAATTCAAAATGCGGTATGAAAATAATGCATTTGTCATTGAAAGTCCGTTGCTTCAGGATGGGACGGATATGTATTAAGAGTATCCATCCATGTCACAGAGCACAAGAACCAGGGAAATGTGATCTCATTCTTGCATATTCTATTCCCTGAGGTGACCTCTAAACTCCATTAACAAAACCACAAATGTAGCAACTGGATAATATGTGTCATAATCTCTCTTCTTCTGTAAACTGCATACCAGAATGTGTGTTCTCACAATGTGTAGCTTAATCCCATCTTCTAGCCCTGGGCTCTGTTTAGGTGGGGAGGTAGAGGTAGCCTCTGCACCGGTTTGCAGGCAGGCATACTAATGAGCTAATACACAGTCTCTTGATGATTGAGGTGCTCCACACTCCTTACACTTAAAAAGATTTTTTTTAAAAAAGCATGTGAGAATTGTTGACAGACTAGTCTTAGATTGCTGGCTTCTGGGTGAAGGGTCTGTTATTACAATGTTCTCATCAGGCCTGCCAACAGGGAGAGGAAAAGGGGACTGTTGCCTAGGAGTCTGGACTTTCTAGGGGCCCTGGAACTCTGGCTGCCACTGCTACTTTGGCAGGGGCGATGGCTGGAGCTCTGAGCTCCTTTGATGTGCCAGTAGTGCTGTTCTGCTGCTCCCTGCAGCTGTGGGGAACCCAGCACCATTCTCCCAGCGGTGCTGAGGCCAACTGCCCTTTGCCCTCCTCCATCTATTCTACACCCCCATCCCCTTCTGGGGGTGCAGAGTTGGGCCCCCTTCAAGTTTGCCCTGGGGTCCACCTTTGGCCTTAGCCTATTGTGAGCTATGGCAAAATGGATAATGATATATCATCATTCACACATACAGATTGATGGCCATCACTAACTCTGAAAGAGTGTAGGAATCCCTCTTACTCATCTGCCGAACTAGTCAGAGAGAAAGAGAGCGAAAGACAGAAAGAAATCTAGGACAAATACAAACAGTTCACTCAGAGAGCTGTTTGGGAATTTTTTTGGAAACTTTTATTCATCAAAAAAATACCCATTTGTCAAAACAAATGCAAAAATCTTATGGGAATTATTGACTGAGTTTTAGAAAACTATTAAATTCTCAAGCTATTACATTAAGACATTTTTTAAAAATGAAACTTATTGTGGCATTCAAAATGACTTTTTACTTTGGAACATAAGCTAATATGTTAATTTGTAAGTTTAACTCAAATGTCAACCATTTCTAGCTTATGTTTTATTAAATGCACGACAAGACCAGAACTTAGAAATGATCAAAAGAATAGTTTGATACAAACTACTTTGCAATTTCACCTTTTCCCATGATGTGGAAGAGGTTCCTTTGCCTCCCCTGACATCTTGAAAATGCCCGCAGGAGAGGAAAACTAGGAATCCATACATGGATGCACTCAACAGCCTGCAATCATTCACCAGCACTTAGCTCTGCATAGATCAACTAGCTGAACACTTTACCAAAGAGCTCCAATAAGACACCTTAGTTTTTGATACTGGCTAGCTGTATACCTATTACCAGCTGATTTCCCCTTGACTGCCAAACTTCTTTCACATACATTATACCACAGGTTCATTTGTAAGACTGAACTACTTTTCTGGTAACCTTTTCCACAAGACAGGCTTTCTAAGTAAGAATAGGCTTCATAAGCATCAAACAAAAATCTTGCAATATCTATTTGCTACATTTAGGCCATTATATTTGAAGAGGACAAATAGACCCTTAATGAACAAATAACAGCCATTGTATAAATGTGTGCCAAATAAGTCATGTTAATGTGAATGTTCAAGAGAAGTTTACGAAAGAGAGGGACTTGAGTCAAAATTCATACCACTGTCAAATTGGGAGAGCTATATGTAATGAGACTCAAGTAAGGACAAAAATGCAACCTGGTGGAATGGAGGGCAGAAAGGACAAAGGCTACATTCTAAACAAAAGGTTTTCTGTGCTTTAAGGCAGAGCAGCCAAAGGCTTTCAATTGTAGTTAAATCTGTAGGCTCGTACTACCCAGAAAGCTAATGAAAAATGGCTGCTGTCATGACTTGCAGAGTGAGAAAATGGTACAAAACAAATCTTTAATTCTAAAGTCATCCCAGAATATACAAAATCAGCGTCCAAATCCATCTGAAACTGTTGGGGAGTGTCAAATAATGTGTATATCTGCAATAAGAATTAACTGAAAAACCATATTTCTGGAACACAAAAAATGACCAAGGTGAAGTCAAGGACAGCATTCTCAGGGAAATCTGAGTCGCTCTTGAATGAGAAAATGCATTTGCATGCCCCGGGGAAATGGGATGATTAGTTGTGTATACACAAAGATGGTAAAATATTTGAAAGGAATGGGTTGTGTTATAGTATATGCACAACATAAAAGAAATGTTCACAATGAACTGGGATTAATGTACAAGGCAGACTTTTTGAAAATTCACACCCTCACTCCAGAAATGCTAGCTACAAGGTTTGTCAAATAAGGAATTAGATGCAGTAAATCATCTTGTGATAGGTTTTCTCCCCACTATGCTAGTTGCATGGTGGCAGATATGAAGGGATCATATAAGGCAGAAGAATTTTATAAGTTTCTATCTACAGGTAGCCCTAGGAGAAACAGACACACTTCTGCAGAACAGTTTTGCTTCCATTAAAGACTGTTAGATTTAAAGACACATGATCCTGCCACATTCATTCACTCTACCCACACTGACTCTTCTCTAGTATCAGACTGAGGGGCTAGAGAGAGAGCCTAGAGAGAGGATAAGAGGATAGAAAGCACAATGTGGTTTTACAGATTGGACCACAATAGTCTGGACTTCCTTGTAACATCATCTATGGTTTGGCATCCCCAGGCTGGAGCAGTCGTGGGGCAAAGCTGGATGACCCATGCTCAGCCACTTCCCCTGTCCTCCCAGAGCTTCCAGAATGCTGCAAATAGCTTATTTGTAGCACTCAGGGAGGGACAGGGTGGAGCAGAGATGAGGAGGCACATGAGGGGCAAGTAGTGCAGCCCAGAAGCTGCAGGGCTCAGTATGCTCCCAGTCCCCTGCCCCAGGACTCCACCACCACCCTGCCTCTCTTCACAAGGGCCCCTGCCAATGCCCTTTTGGTCAATACCAGCCCCTTATATGCTGCCAGAGTGGAGCCCTGCAGCTGGCAGCAACAGACCTCCCTTGGTCTGAAAAATGGACAGACCGCTGACCTCCCATGGTCTGGAAAATTCCCTGGTTTGGATCTAGTCAATTCCCAAGGGTGGTGGGCCAGGGAGTTACAGCCCATAGCCAACCTCAGTGAAGGCTGATACTTTTGTCACAAAGACTTTGGTTTAATTACTATTGTCTTTCAGTGCAACAATTTTGATCTTGTGAATTTGTATACAACTGCTGCTGCACAGTATAAATTAAAACAGAAATAACGTTGCTGTTGGCTGTTGAGAAAATGTATTATGAGAAGCAGACAATCTGATGTAGCTGAGCTTCTATTTACTCTCTCTAAAACAAAAGCTAGAGAGAGAAAGAGAACAAGAGCGCTAAGTTTTCAATGGAATGACATGATTATCGTCTTCTGAATTTTTAAACTCTTAACAAAAAGTGCCACATTAGTCAGTTTCCTGTCATAAAGCATCCATCCAAATGAAATCTTCTGCATTAAATTATCATTAAGGCATATTTGCTAGAAGCTTGATGGAGGAAATTAATCCTTTGAGTTTATCAACTCTGTTTCTATTGGGGGGGAAAGAAAGCCTCAGTAGGTGTTTTGGCTGCCATGCAGGAAAAAGGATTAAGGTTATGGTACTAGAAAGCTGTGCTTGAGGACCTAGTATCTTGAGTCATAATATTATGTCGGAATCTTTTTCTTTAAAGTGGATGCTAGACGTTTGTAGCCTTCATGGTTGTAAAGAGTAGCTTTAAAACATGACCTGAATGTAACTGATACAGCAATGCTTGACTGCCTCTGCAGACAGCCTGGCCAATAATTTCGAGATGTGTAAACTGCACTATCATTCTCTATGGGGTTTTAATTCCATGCCATGAATGGTGGGAGGAGGAGGAGTGCAGTGGGACCAGCCCACACATTCTGCTGGGGAAGTTATGGAAGGTCCCTGCTGCCACTGAATGGAGCAGGATTTCTTTACCACTTCTGAACGAGGATCGGGGGCTTTGTGCTGTTCTCCCTGCTTCTTTGGGGTGGTGGTGGGGGGCGGGAAGAGGAGAATGGAACTCACAGCTTGTGACACTCTAAATGGAATTCTGGGCAACAGAGAAGGGTGAGGGAGGGTAACTTGCGAAACGCCAAGAGCCTTAGATTGTCTTAATCTATCCTACATGTAAGCATGTGCGCACACAGAGAATATGGGAAGGCTAGAGGTCTGTTGGATATTCACTTTGAAAGAGATATATGCATAGAATTCCTAACATAATATATATTGTGGAAACATTAAATACTAACTGGAACAGCCTTTGGTGAATAAATCATATCTTACATAGAGCAAACATGCCTATTGGAAAGGAGAATTGGCAGTAGAAATTTTGATATTGGTTAGTAGTATTGCCTCTGCTTTAATAACATGCATTTTTGCTAGAAATGATATTAGTGTTCATATTATGTAATATTTATTTGGAGTTACAGCTTACTAAAGTTTCTCCTATAGTTTATACCTTCTACATGCTAAAGATTTTTAAAAGAATCTGTAGAAGTAATGCTACATGCTCAGTACTTGGGGGTGTGGGGAGCAGCTTCTGCCACCTTTACTTGTACTGAGCAGAAGATTGCTTTGGTAGCAGTCCCACTGAAATCAGTAGATTGATTCACGGAACAAATTCACACCCATACAAATAACAGTAGAAGTATCATCTGTCTTCACAGCATTAAATATTTCTGCACCCAGCATTTTTGATGCCCCAGCATACAGCTAAACTCTTCTCCATTCCACATGTATGACTTTTTGAGTGAGGAAAAGTTTTGACAGATTCAGTTTACAAGTTCTTGCTATGAATATTAGCTCTTCAGATTCTTCAACCAACAGCTGTTGTTTGTCAGCCACCATTGGTTAAACAGTGCTAAATATATGTATATGGCACATACTATCTGTTAGAGAAAGCCATCCTGTAATTAGGTCGACCATGTGATGTCTTTTTTTCATCCCTAGTCTCATTCATTGCTATTGTACAGCTCGTTTTTAAATTAACTTGCCTCATTCATACGACAGTGACAAAAGCAACAAAGTGTTTCTTGGGGAAAATATCATTGCCCAGCCCTGACGGGGCCCCTGCACCCACCAAGCTTTCCATCCTTCCACCCTTGTGGTAGACCAGGCCTTTCCTTGCCCATGGCCCCATCTCCAGGTTGCTTGCTCCCCATCCCCATTGTATATAGTTCCCCCCCTTTCACCCCTGTAGATAGGCCCCTTTTAGAACCACCAGACACCCAGTTACTGTTAAGTGACTTTTATTGACATGTTGGTTTGTGTTCAGTTAGTTGTATTCATAACTGGGACTAAAGAGTATTTTTTGTGCACTCCAGTGTCCCCTGTGCTTTTGGGGCCAGTGGTGTGGATTGGGTGTGGACTGGAGGGTGCCTGGGGGAGGGTCAGCTCAAAGGCCTCCCGGAGGGCCTCCAAAGACCCTAGCCCCATCCTGATGTACCTGGCGGCATGGGGCCGCTGTTGGTTGCTCATAGCCAGCTCCACCATCTGCAGCCCACCCCTGCTGTCGATGATGTAGTGCAGAGCACAACAGGCCTTGACCACCCCTGGGACACTGGGGATGCTGATATCCAGGCATGCATGCAAACAACAAAAGCGTCCCTTTAGGCGCCTGGAAGCCCGCTCCATGGTACTGCAGGTGTGGTGGAGGTGCTGTTTAAAAGCATCTTGGTGTGAGGTGGTGTGTCCTGTGTAGAGGAGCATCAGCCACAGCTGCAAGGTATATGTGCCATTGGACACTGTGCAGGGTGGTATTGTGATGGCCCCCATGGGGAGCTCCCGGCCAGGGATGTAGGTGCCCTCCTCCATCCAGCACCCCAGCCAAGAGTTCTGGAATACTCAGGCATCATGGGTTTGTCTGGGCCAGCCCCCCCACACATTGGTGAAGCGACCCTTAGCATCCACAAGGGTCTGCAGCACCACTAAGAGGTACCTCTTGCAGTTTACATATCACCCTGCACTGTGGTCCGGGTCACAGATCACCATATGGGTTTCACTGAGGGTGCCAAAGAAGTTGGGGAACCCGATGGCTGCAAATCCTGCCCTGGCAGTGTCAAGATCCCCAACCCAGACGGCCCTCCGCAGATGAGGCGGTTGATCACCTGAACCACCTGTGTGAGGGAGGGTATGGAAAACTGGGCCTGCATGGTGAGATGCCTGGTGGCCCTCCATGCCCCAAGCCCCTCCTCCCTCCCTGACTTACCTCCAGGAGTATGCTCCTGACAGTGGCCTTTCCCACCTTGAATTGGCATCCAACGGAACAGTGGCTGTCTGGGGTGGCCAGCTTTCACAATGTGATCCCCACCCTTTTCCTGAGTGGGAGTGTGGGCCGCATGCAGGTGTCCTCATGCTGTAGGGTAGGTGTGAGCCAGTTTGTAGTGCCATGAATGTCTGCTGCAACATTCTAAAGTTCTGGAGCCACCTTTCATCATCCCACTGGCCCGTCACTAGGCTCTGCTGTTGGGGTACCTCCACAGGCACCCAATGGGATGGGGAACAGGGCACTGTAAGTTCCCTGTAGCAAGGGCCTGAAGAACCCCAGTGGAAGGGGTCATGGACTGCAGAGCTTCCACCAGGACCAGGATGACCATGGTCAGCTGAGCCCTGGGGTTGGGAGAGGCATCACCCTCGAGCAGCTGCTGGGGCTCCATGTGATGCAGCTTTTGCTCTGAGCACAGTGTCTGCAATGCTGTCTGCAGCTCAGCAGCGCTTTGCGTGTGCAGGGTGGGTGTGTTTGGGAGGCGCCCTTTAAGGAGGTGTCCGGCTGAGAGTCCCAGAAGGGCTTGTCTTCCATGTGACATTGTGTGCAGCATTCCCTGGCTTGTTCTCTTGAAAGGGCATGCCTTACTGTGTGTATGCAACCTTTTGAAACGCTGGTAACCTCTTTTGAAAGAAAGGATCAGTCTTCCAATCTGCTTTGTTTGTGTAGATGTGTTCTTTCAAAATCCCTTCTTTCGATGCCAATTTTCAAAATTCAGGTTCTCAAATTTTTGTGTAGTGTAGACAGCCTGGGTGAATGGAGTCATGTCCTTGACTGTCTTGGCCAATAGCCATTGATGGACCTATCCTCCATGGCTATGTCTACAATACAGAGATTTTTCAAAAGAAGTTCTTCCAGAAGATCTTTTATGAAATAACTTATTTTGAAAGAGAGCATCCACACAGCTCCCCTTCTTTTGAAAGAACATGCCAGGGACAGAAAAATCAGGCCCCATGAGGACCACTCTTTTGAAAAAAAGGGCCTGAGGAGCTGCTAAACACTTTTTCTTTTGAAAGCAGCTTTCAAAAGGGGGCACTTTTCCTGAAACAGGAAAGAAAGAGTGACTTTGAAAGGAGCACCACATTCTTTTGATTTACTTTCGGAAGAACACTATTTGTTTGTAGATGCTCTGTGGAGTCTTTCAAATGAGACCCCTTCTTTTGAAAAATCTTTCAAAAGAACTTTCTAGTGTAGATGTAGCCTATATGCATATGTATTTCTTTTCTGAACCCAATTATACTTTGGCCTTCACAAGAGCCCTTGGTTCCATAAGATGACTAGGTTCTGCAAGTGGAATTACTTCCTTCTTTTTTTTAAACTTGCTACCTATTATTTAATTGGGAAACCCCAATTCTTGTGTAAAGTGAAGGGATAAACGCACTTCCTTATTCACTTCCTCTATGTCATTTTTGATTATATAGACCTCTATCCTATCATCTTTGGTTGTTGGTTGTCTCTTTTCTAAGCAAAACAGTCCCGTCTTTTTTATCTCTCCTCTTATGCAAATTGTTCTCCTTAATCATTGTTGTTTTCTCTCTCTGTATTTTTTTCAATTCTAAATATATACACAGTTTGTAGATGGGGCAAGCAGAACTGCACAGAGCAATCAAGTGACGGCATACAATGGATTAATGTAGTAACATTATGATATTTTCTGATTATCTATTCCCTTCCTAATGATTCCTAACATTATTAGATTTTTTGACTGTTGGGGCACATTGAGCAGATGTTTTCAGAGAACTATCTGTGATGACTCCATGATCCCTTTCCTGAGTGATAGCAGTGAAGCAGAACCCATCACTGTACATATAATTGGAATTATTTTTTCCAGTCTTCTTTACTTTGAATGTATCTCCACTGAATTTCAACTGCCATTATGCCACCAAATCACTCAATTTTATGAAATCCCTTTGTAAATCTTCAGATTTGGACTTAATCTACATTTTGGTGGCAATTTTTCTCAATTGCCAAAGGCAGCTCGAGCATGATACTGAAATGCCAGCTGTGAGGCAGCCTGCTATTCCAGGTGTTCCTTGGCCCTCTGTTCCCCTTGGCCTTTCAGACGTGTTTTGCACACGTGGATTCAGATGTCCATGCAAATTGTACAGTTATCCATTCCATGCACTCAGATTTATTGCATGTGTCATCATCCAGCTGCTCCCTGATTTGTCCGAAAGCTACACACACTGCAGAGCACAGTAACATGGTGGGGAGTTAGGCCATGGTGCAAAGGCAGAAGCTGTCAATGGAGCCTGTTTCTGTTAGCCATTAGTTCAGGTAATCACTCAAATAGCTACTTCCCCTGCTCTGTCTTCCTACCTACATGTGCAGCCATGGTCCCTGAATCTATCTACCACTTTCCCCTTTAACGGTGCAGACCCTGTCTTCCTTCCCACCCTGTCTTCATCCCTACTGATTTGAAACTCAATCTGCTAAACGGCTTTATCTCCCATCAGCTCATCTTGGATCTCTTTCCTCCTGGTAGGCTGGTCTGGGCCCCTTCGTTCCTAGTGCTGTGTGTTTGCCTGGTGGGGATAAATTCCATTTTCCACCCTATGAAATTACTTGCTTTAATGCAAAGGTGAAAATATTTTATTCTGTTCTACTGACACAAAAATTACCTTCTGCTTCAGAGTGGCACTGGAAACCAGCAGACATACACTCAAAAATTCAGTTGAAATTATTTTCATATCCCCTTTAGTTTTTCTTGGTGGAACTGAAGATGGGGCACTTATTTAGAGTTTAATTACTAGAATTTTCAATTCTGTCAGGCAGGGCAAGCTCTGGAGAACAATGATATTCTGGAGGTTCCCTGTTGGAAACTTAAACTTCTCTTCCACGCCAGCAGGGAACAGTCACCTATGCAGACAAAGGACATGTTTAGACATCTAGTGACTAATCACATCTCAGACTGGAGGGGGCTTGCAAATTACCATAGAAACCCTAATTATGATACCTTGCCCTGGAACCTAAAGCCTGTCAAGTGCTCCTACTTCACAAGCAGTTTCCTTTTGTTACCAGTGAGCATAGGGTGAAAATTCATATATCAGACAGCTAGTGATTTAACTTGGAGTTGCAATATGGCCTCCTTAGGCTGCCATCCTCCTCTGCAGTTTCGACTCATATTTAGGTGAGCTAGGGACTCAAAAAGCCAGGTTTTGGGGCACACAGTTCACTGTGTGTTGGGTACTGTTTGATAAGTGTGGGTATGAACAATTTATAAGATGTAATATGTTACCTCAGAGGGTTACATGAGGCTGTTAATTATGGAGCCCCAATCCACAATTTTAGCTGATTTGAAATCAGTGAGTAACGAGTAATAACATAACCTCTTGTTTAACCTTCTTCCTCATTTTGAGGTGTTCATTTTAATCCCACATGGCATTAGGTGGATGGAGCATCACTACAGCAATGGACTGAGTTCTGTCCTCACTGGAAGCACACCGAATCCCAACTTACTTTAACAGCTTAAATCCCTCCCATCGTTATGTTAATGAAAACAAACATGGCAGTAGGATGTTACCAGCATTTGTTCTGATGCAGATTCTGCAGCAGGCTGCACTTCAAGCTCACCCCCAAACAGCTCCTTTGAGTATGGGCACTCGAGATGCTGTAGATACATCAGTGACGCAGCCTCATCAGTGATCAGCTTCACTCCAGAGTCACTTCTTGCCCTCCATCCAGCAAATGTGTCTCTTCTACCTGTGCCCTGCCATCCCTCAGCAAATTATTATGCCCCTCATGGATTCTGTGCTCTCTGCAGTTCCAATTACCATGAAATTTCTCATAAAAAGGTTGGAAGATGGGGTGTTTCCAGACAAGCCATTAGTATCCTTGACTCTCCAGACTATTTAGAATAGACATTTTGTCTTTACATTTAATATCATGATAACGTAAAACAAAATGCTTGAAAGTTAGGCATCTTTTTAGCGAAATGAGGTTCCCTTCAACTTCTCAGACTCAAATATAATATACAATACAATTTTAAATAAAAAGATAGATTTTTCGTTGGAGATAGTGCAAGATACTATTTAAAGGGTAGGACAATAATCTTCTAACAGGTTTTTACCATAAAGGATATTGAAAAATACACATTAATGCTGCTAAAATACTGTTATAAAGAAAGACATCACGTCTTACATCTAGCAGTAAACTCTTGACACAATGGACTGTCAAGAGTTTTTCAAAATAATAATCTAGGTTGTCAATTAAACAAGATAACTTTATAAAATCCCACCACTATAACCCAAATAAAATAAAATCTAAATCAGAAAATAATCAATTTGAATTCTGTGCAAAATGTGATCAATACCCATCCCTTTATTTTCACGATTTTTTTCACTAATTTTTTAAAATGAATCATCCCCATGGTGCAGTCTGTGAAGCCTTAACAGTTTTGCTTGAAGACAAAAGAGATTGTCCCCAGTGGTCTGGTTATAAACCAACATCACTTATTATCGTGGTCTTTATGATCTTTGCTACATGCCTGAAGTCTGTAATACAGAATGCTGTCACAAAGATCATGGGCAATTCTTAAGGAAAAGACATGGCTCAAGCATTGCCTGGAAACTTTACAACATACAATGTCATGGTGAAGACCCAAGATATCCCTGCAGCTTTTGCTTCCCTTGACACAGCATATAATTTTGACAAAGTGAAACAGAAATGTCTTTTCATCAAAATCAAATAGTTTGACATAGTTTACAGATCTTGTCTAATTAATCTACACTAAGCAGCTAGAATATGCAGTAGAAGAATTATTTCTCAGTTTCATCTAGGTAGCCATATTCCTCAAGGAGGGATACCTTCTTACCTTCCTTTGGCTATAATTCTTCAAGAGTAGATATAAAAAATACCTGTCCATTAAAATTAGTGTCAATCACTATCTTAGGGTTTTATACTCACATCCATTGTAATAATACTGTCCTACAGTTGCCAGAAGGCTGGTAGCTTTCCACACATAAGCTGTGTCTACACGTGCACGCTACTTCGAAGTAGCGGCACTAACTTCGAAATAGCGCCCGTCGTGGCTACACGTGTCGGGCGCTATTTCGAAGTTAACTTCGACGTTAGGCAGTGAGACGTCGAAGTCGCTAACCTCATGAGGGGATTGGAATAGCGCCCTACTTCGACGTTCAACGTTGAAGTACGGACCGTGTAGACGATCCGCGTCCCGCAACGTCGAAATTGCCGGGTCCTCCATGGCGGCCATCAGCTGGGGGGTTGAGAGATGCTCTCTCTCCAGCCCCTGCGGGGCTCTATGGTCACCGTGGGCAGCAGCCCTTAGCCCAGGGCTTCTGGCTGCTGCTGCGGCAGCTGGGGATCCATGCTGCAGGCACAGGGTCTGCAACCAGTTGTCGGCTCTGTGTATCTTGTGTTGTTTAGTGCAAGTGTGTCTGGGAGGGGCCCTTTAAGGGAGCGGCTTGCTGTTGAGTCCGCCCTGTGACCCTGTCTGCAGCTGTGCCTGGCACCCTTATTTCAATGTGTGCTACTTTGGCGTGTAGACGTTCCCTCGCAGCGCCTATTTCGATGTGGTGCTGCGCAACGTCGAAGTTGAATATCGACGTTGCCAGCCCTGGAGGACGTGTAGACGTTATTCATCGAAATAGCCTATTTCGATGTTGGCTTCACGTGTAGACGTAGCCATAGTCAACAACAAAAGAATAGTTCCAAGAAGAGGATCATGCATGCAGATGACCTAGAGATTTTGTATGTTGAATCTTCTGACCCAAGTTTGTTCATATGCATAGACACTTTTAAAAGCAAACTTGAGTACAAGATATTTTTTCTTCAGATAAGCAGCTCTTCTTATGGCAAGACCAAATTCATAAATGAAAGGCTTATTGACAATCTCAAACTGAATGCAAGGCCATTTGGCAAAAATTCTGTTGCTTTAAGGAAAACATTAAATATAGTGCCATGTACTTGAACTGATTCCTTTTTTAGTGTCTGTGTACCTGTTTTCATACTCCGATGACCATTGTTATTCCTCACCAGTTAAATAACTTCACACTGATCTTCTTGCTTTGTGTGCACAAATAGGGGCTTGGTAATAAAAATAAGTAATGCACATGACGGAAGCCCTTAATATTTGCCCAGTCAATCTTACAGCTGAATCAAAACATTGCCATTGAAAAAGGGTTCAGTTTGTGCGTGAAAGAACTTGATCAGCCAAAGTGATAATTGTCTTTCAGAAGCCTGTTATGTGTGAGAAATAGTCATGTCAAGACTTTGATGAGCTTTCTGATGACAATTTGAAACCTATGACAATCTGACCTAATCTGTTTCTTTTTGTTATGGGCAACAAATAAACTAGCTCCCTTTCGCTCCATATAATACTTTCTGTATAAGAAGTAGGGTAGAAATGATGATGTTCTTGTCCCATTCATCTCCTTTGTCAGGAGAGCCTAGAGGATCACAAACTTCAATCTCAATTCCTCTACATCATTTCTTCATCCTGCCATCTATGTGGCTGACAGTTTAGTATACCATATATAAACGGATTTATGCAGGGGTGCTGTAGGTGGAAGACATGGATCGGCCAATATCCTTGGCCTTTAAAGGGTTGCATGGGGTGTACGGGGAGGGGTAATACGTCTGTTGGAGGGACTTGGTGTACCCCTTCGGGGGGTATTCTGTCCACTTTGGTCCCCACCTGTCACTCAGCTCTCACTTGTGGTTCCAAGTAGCTGCAGCATGCACAGGGGCCACACCCCGGGCAATGGCTTCAATAGGCCGGCCAAACCAGGTGAGCGTAACCGATGGGGCTCAAACCTTCGGTGAATTTTTGGTGAATTTAGGGATGTGCCTACCCAGCATGCGAAGTCAGTTCCGGCAGACTGGGCGGAAGAGATCATTTAGATCCAACGGCCAAGAAGGCGGTTCTGCAACGCTTTGTGGAAAGTGAAGGGCTTGACAAGGCACAAAAGACGTCAAGACCCATCCACTGCAACCAAAGAAGTTACCAGTTGTGATGATTCTACGTACCACTGGTGCCTGGCTTCCAAGGTTGAGAGAGTGGGATTGCTCCCGTGCAATGGCTCTACCACTTAAAAAGCTTTTACGCACAGAGCCTGTAATTAATTAATTAATTATTTGTCACCATCGGATCGATGGACTACCATTAAAGGGCTGCAAATGAAGAGCGGGCTGGTGTCCAGCACACCCTGCAGACTGGGAAGGGCTAACTCGGGAAGCAAATAAAACACCCAGGGCAGGGAGACCGCAAGGAGAAAAGCTCACCTGATGAACTGAGAAGACAACACTAGATAAGGAAGTCACAGAAGCTGGAGGCAGCAGAGGGTCATCTGTTCTTCAAAGAAAGAAAGAAACAAACAAAAGCTATAAAAATTATTTCTCTGGTAGAACATTTTGTTGACATATTGTTCCATTGATATCAGAGTTACTATTCCTAAATAACCTGGTATTGGTGTGATTGTAAAACACAGCATGTGTTCCCCAGCACCCACATTCCAGCTCTCGCCTCATTTACCTTGCTGCTTTGACTCACAGACAGTTTGAATGGTCAAAGCAGAGCTACACTTTTTTCAGGGGAGACTATCACTGCTGAAAATTCAACTGTTTCTAGGGCTAAACAGATGTGTAACTTGAGAACTACCTACTGTTTTCACTGTTTTTATGATGCACTGTGTGTTGTAAATAGAAAAGAAAACAACGAAAAAATACTTTGACAGTTGTAAAGTACTGTGTTATCAAAGCTGGGCCCTCTGAGGACTATTGAAAGCTGATTTTCATTCTGCTTTATAGATCATAGAGCTGTTTATCATTAGTGGTTACTGTAGCAGGAAAAATACCTTGTTTAAGTATTCTGTTCCACACTGGCAGATCTCAGAATCTGATTTATTTAAATATTGCACACAGACACATCACCTCAACATTTAGTAACCACTAAACTCAGACTCAAAAAGAAGGCAAGGGCAAAACTGCCAAAAACTAAAATGGCCATGGTAAAGGCGACATTCTTCTCATCTACACAAGGCAGATCTCAACCCCAATCTTCTTACTCTGTGTATAGACAGACCTGCTGTTATTATTGAGAGGTATAATATAGAAACCATGTCCTAATTATTTTGCCCTTCAGTGGTATATGTTCGGGCTTTAAAATCCTTTCTGGTATTTTACCTTCTGAGAAAAGCTTTCTTGCAGACTGCGAACTCTTATCTTCCTGCTGGACCGTGGGATGTTGCCAGACCAGAGTGTCTTGGACCAGAGAGGTTCTCCCTATAGGTCTGTTCCACCCATAGTTGCCTCCAGGAAGATTTTATTCAAGTCCTGGCATACGTAGTTAAATAGAATCTTAATTATTCTCTGTGTTCAGTCCAGGCTCTATATTGATAGTTTTATATCTGCAGTCTATTTTAATGAGGAATTCCACCATTCACTTGCTAATTAAAAATAATTCATACTTTCAAAGAGTAGCTACAAGCTTGAAGTTTTTATTAATTTTTAAATAAAGTCAAGACGACTTGAAAATACAAAATTGGAAATGTATAATGCCTCTCATTCCTGAGAATCCCAAAGCATTTCTGCATGTGTTGGAAACCATTCCAAGGGATTGAAACAAATGCTACACAGAATGCTATGACAGGAGGTAAAGAATGCTACATCCAAGAAGGAATACAAGGATATTGAAAGGAATGTGTAAGGAAGAGTGAACTATAAAGCATATGAGAAGGCAGATGAAAATCTTACAATGCTACCAGAATCAGAATCTCTCTTTGATATTGGTTAGCTTAAAAAAAACTGTGTACCAAGATTACTTGGATATAAACTGGACAAAACATGGGATTCTTTGCCCACCTTAATGTTGCTTCCAGTCTCATATTATCAAAACGGAACTTCTGAAGGCTATTAAATATTTAGGCTTATTAATAGCAGTTTAGAAAACATGCACAGGGATACAGGAGGCCCCACTGTAATATTAGATATTCATTATGCATAAAGATGCCTGGTTTATTCATCGGAGTTGCCATTAATTGTGTGTCAGATGAGGAATTACATAGTACTTTATGGGAGCAGGGATTTATGCACATAAAACTCAGGAAATTCATATGATAATTGTCTTCTCTTGGAAGCCTCCTTACAGCTACTGCTTTTTCTTTCATCAGGAACTGCTTGGGAACTCCCATAGTATCTCCTTTCCCCCCAGGATTCCCAAGACCTTCAGGGTCATTGTGTCATAGTAGAGAAATACATGAGAAGTTGGGGAACTAATGTTTTTTGTTTCCTGGCTGGGCACTTGCCTACTTGTTGGGAAAGACATGGTCCCTTACAGTACTGTCACCCATGTTTAGAGATGGCAGTAGCCAGGTCTGCTGATGAGGAGGCAAAAAGGGCAATTGCCCATAGGCCCAGTGATTCAAAGGGGGCTGGAGCTCTCCATCACCATTGTGTCAGAGCTGCAGGCCATTTAAATTGTGTCTGAAGTGCTGCACTGTGGTTTACACAAAAGCAGCCACTGAGAGATCACGAAGGACTCTGCAGTATTGAAATCAGTCACTGCACTGGGTTTAAGATAGACCCCCATATTGACCTTTAGGGCGCACAGCACAGCAAATGCCTTTTCAGATAAGTTTTGGTTGGAACAAGGGCTGCAAGTGGTGCTCTGAAATCTGATCTTGTGGCTGGGGTATATTTAGTATTCTCCACCTGGCTGGAGGATCTGGGTTTACTTTTCTTATGCTGCTACAACCTCATTTGCAATGAATGGTTGTAAAGGTGCATGGAGTCTTCAGTGATAGATTGTGCTATTTGGGAGCAGCCCAGAGTAAGGAGAGATGTAGAATGGTTGCCAGATCTCCTCTGCAAACAATGACAGATGGAACTCAAGTTTACTGTAGCTTTAGCTCTAGAGGCCATGTGAGCATGCAGAAACAGAAAGGTGCAGTCTGGTCTCACATAAATGAATGAAAGGAAAGAGAGTCAGCTGAGCATCGGGTCAGGAAGAGAACCAGGACAAAATATCTTGCAAGTTCCATTATTTCCAGAGAGAAAAAAAATGAGAGAAACCGTTGATTGCATCTTTCCCAAGACAATGAATATTTTCATTTTTTAAAACACCCCCTATCATTACTGTCATTATTATGTTTACACTTGTGTCTATATTCTATGTTGTGTTGGCAACAGGGACTGCAAGAAATGGCAAGAACATCTAACCTTTGCTATACTCTGAGCCTTTGAACTAAGAAATCCTACACTGTTTACTGGGGTTAAAATATATAATACAGAAACAGCAAAGATTTAAGGATCCTATAAATAAGGATGGAAAGTGTCAGATAATAAAAAATAGCTTTGTCATTCAATTTAATTTACAAAATAGCTCTGTCATTCAATTTAATTTTCTCTGTGCTGAACACAGGCTGAAAACTTGAGAGGTAGGTGTGAAAAAGAGAACAGGGAAAAGAGAAGAAATACATGTAATTCTTTGCCTTTCTCACCATATCTCCTTCTTCTGAAGTTTTCATTGGCTTTCACTTTTTTGCATCAAAATTGAGCTTCATGGCCTCATACTGAAGGCACTGAATAGCATTGCTCCTGCCTACAGCTCTTCTCTCATCTTCTACACTAAATGCTGCCCTCCCCAAGTTTCTATCTGTTGCCCAAGGCTCCTTAATGTGTGCTATGCTTCCCCACTCACTTCCTTCAAAACCTTTGGAATCCCAGAACCTTTATGAAGTAGACCATCTGTAAAAACCACAAACTCCCTGCTTTGTTGTATTATATCCACTCATAACTTTATTCTGTAACTTCTATTTCACCTGAGACACTTACTCGTAGTGTAATGTGGCTTTAATACAGCAAATACACTAATAAAATCATGCATCGGGGTTAGTGCCACGGACCTCAAGCACAACTTAGCTCTAAGGAAGTAAGCCTGATGAAGATAAACACAAATCATGTGAATATTTCCTCAGGAGAAGAGCCAAATTTTTACTTAACCCAATTCTGTTTTTAGGAAATGACCACACTGTTATTTCTCATTACATAGAAATGGAAAATAACTCATAGTAGTAGGGGAAAAATAATGCCGACTACTAGGAAGAATTTTCGTAAGGAAATGTTTCTCCTGCAAATAAATTGATGTGTGTTCCAGTTTCCTGTAATAAAATAAGCATAGGAAAACATGGTATGGATTAAGATTTCAGACATTTGTTTATGTAGCTGCACACACATCACAGCTGCTGTGTGGTTATTCAATTAGGAGCTCTATTTTGAAATTTGGGACAACACTTCTGAAAACTATGGGACCCACTGTGCTCTGTTACCTCTGTGTGGCTCTACATTTTAGCTATGTCTACAGTAGAGAGTTTTGTTGACAAAACCCATGGAACAGCCACATTCCCGAGGAGTTGTATTGATAGTAAATCAACAGAATGTGGCACTTTTGCCAACAGCATTCTGTTGCTCCCCCTAAGACAGAAGTCCTCTCTTGAGAGAGATCTGTCATCAGAAAGCCGGTCTGAACATTCTGGGGGGGCCTTCTGTCAACAGACAGGGCTTCCAGCACAACAGGCAGCCCTGTGGGCTGTGCTTGCAGTTGGCTGTTTTGTTGACATAGTGGCCAAGCGCTGGCTGTGCTCTGTAGCCAGAGAGGATTGCTCTTTCCATCCACTTTGCAGTCTGGCTGCAATCTGTCAACAGAAATTTTGTCAGATGATTATCGTCCAACAGTAGCTTCTGTCAACAGACCACTGTAGTGCAGACATAGCCTTCCTCACTACACTTTTAATGTTGGAGTTTGCTAAGTTTCTTCCTATCTGTGCAACCTTCCTTAGGGGAAACTAGGCCAGGGATGCATGTTCCATACATTTTTCAGAGATGGCTGTCAATGGAGCAACATTTTAAAACCATATTAATGAAACCTTTTTTTTTAAAAAAAAAAGAAAGGTAGTCTTGGATTGATGATTACATTTTGAGATGATGTGCTGTAAAATATTTCAGCTAAATATATAAATCTAGAGGAATGAGGGAGTTATGGCCTTCTTATCAAATATCCTTCTAAAGATCTTAATATACGCCTTTTCTTCTCATGACAGATAATCTGTAGTCAATTACATTTTTTATATCACCATAAATTTATAAAGGTAGATCTTTTTTTTCCATATCAATTTTTCAGTTATCTCACTTGATTTCTTTCATTACTCATTTTTGCAGGCAATATAACTGAGTGACAATGTCATTTTGCAGATATATTTATGCTTTCAACAGTATTCAAGAGGTCAGAGGTACTAGTGAGGCTGTTAATTTGGATTATTATACAGTTTGATCCTATGGAAGTCAGTAGCATGCTTCATCCACTGGGACAAATTATGCGGTTCTGGTTTCCTATTATTAATAAAATCTGGTTACTGTTGTAATCCTTACAGATGTTTACCAATTTAGTTTGCTGGAAAAGAGAAGAGTTAACTATGGATTGAACATGTTTAATTACTTTTTCTGTCTCTTGACATAACTGATTCTTCATCAAAGGAAATTAGCTGTAATGCTTTTCAAAAGCCTAAGTTGCAGGTTCCCCATATAACAAGAATAAGTATTCTGAATTATGCAGAAATGTCTAATGGAGTCTGTAGTAAAAAAAATACAATGATCTTTTTTTGAAAGAGCATATGCGTGTTTTTTAGACATGTTGTAGTGTTTCAGTTTTTAGTTGTAGTTTTTAGTCTGCTGTATGGATCTCATACAAACGAGACACTCATATTCCGTTCCCTTTCCCCCCGCCCCCAATTATGGGACATACCAGTTTCAACGAACATAAATCATCATCCTATTGAATCCATTGTGCTGCTGAAGTTAGCAACAGAGGTAGACACAAAGAAACAAAGTTTTAGGTGCAATTTAAAGAGCATTAGCCTGAGCCAAAGTCATTAGGTATCTTGTTCAGGCTGAGGAACCAAATCCATGAAAATAGCATAATCATTGAAGATTTGTTATCAAGAAGCAATCAGGAAAGGAAGAAGAAATACTGAATATGTTTATCTGAATCCTTCCTCCCTTCATGATAGGCAGAAAATTAATTTCTGCTGCTAAAGTGAAGCAACTCCAATGGGACAATGAAATCTGGACAACCAACACTGAATACTAAAATGCAGAATCCATTAAAAGCAAAACATTGCAGTGAGGGGGCAGAACAGCTCTTTATACACTTAAAATCTTTGCACATGGCCAGTTCATTGAGTCAAATTCACTCATTTTAACTGCACGGAATGAAAGAATTATTTCAGGGATTGATTTGACCCATTGATTTCCATTAGCTTTGTAGAAGAAATAGGTCCTCCTACATGTAAGCCATTGCATGACAAAATGTGGAGTAATACATACCCTGAGTCTATAAATCAAATCAGAAAATTATTTTTCTTTCTTTTGATGGACTGGACTAGGATGTTCATTCACATCTTCATTTGTTCTCCAACTAAATTCAACAATATAAACCATTTACATTGCATCAGTGCTGACCAGACAGAAAGGAAGATGTGCTGAGCTTTACAGAGGAGAAGAAGGGAGAACAGATAATTAGCACCCAAAACTGTTGTAATGTAGCTTTTAGTCTGCAAATTTAGAAGCACATAATGATGCCTTTATTAGCATTTATGGAGAAGAGCTGACAAACAGAATTTTCATACTGTGGGTAACTCTGATATACTGAATTTTATTTTTACCACATTTATGGACAAAAAAATCAAAATTCCAATCAATTAAAGATTTTGATATACTTGAAAAATATTGATTTAGAAATATCAAAACATTCAATCTGGAGTCACGTTACTGTTAAAGTCTGCATTTACCTGGGAAAACATGGTGCCTTGTGGGAGCTGTAGTTCCTAGTTCCTTATATCCCTATCTTCTGCTGTGGGCCCTCTGTCGATCCAAGGACCCAGGTCAGCAGCCCATGGGACTGAACCTGAAACCTAAGGGGCTAAAGCCATATGCCTCTACTGCATGAGCTAAAACCCAACATGTTCTTAGCTAAGGTTATAGAGCAGACTTCACTTTCCCTTGCTGCTTTGTGGTCTAGCCTTGTGCTAATCTGTTACAGTGCATCATGGAACTCTCATGAGGAATGCTGACAGCTCAAAAGGATGTAGAAATTAATGCTGACATGAAAGTGTTGAGTCTCTCACACTGAATATTAGCTTATTTCATAAGTAATTCAATTAGTTTAATGAGGGCTACTTCTTGTATAGGTAGTATTCACACCGCATAATGGAATCAAAATCTGCCCCTGCAGCTCTCCAAGGTCAGGAAGTAAAACATAAGCATTTGATGATAATGTTGAGTTGGCCACCCACAACATATATTGGGATCCCATGTTGTTGCTGTTTTTTTAATGTGTGTACTGTTGTGAATATTTGTTGTTAAATGCTCAGTATAAATATGTACCAAGTAAATATTATTGCTAAGCACAGAAAAAGTGGACACTGCAAATGTGGCTGTCTCTCTTGATGATGTGATAATACAGAAAGATAGACACAGGAGCTAATCAGAGAGAGAACAAAAAATCTCAAAACAATTTTTATGCTAGACCAACACATTGAGAGGCAACTTGATTATGGCACAATTGTTTGCTATTCAACTGTCTGAATACTTCTGAAAAAAGATGGCTTTGCATATGATGAAAGAATGATACTTAAATGGATATTCTATTATACAAAGGCCAAAGAAAGAGATATGATGAAATAAGTTGAACAGATACATGCACATATACCCACAAACCTTTGCACAACATTGCAGACTGTTGAATCAGAGAGCGGTGCATTTTGTGGACAGCTAAAGCCCCTTTGCTGACCTAGAGGCTAACTCATGTCAGTGTAATGACACTGACCTCATGAAGTTACCTGAGGAATTACCTTACATGGAGATCACACAGGTTTCTTCTTTCAGAGACAGAGTTAAAAATAGATTCCTAAGGCTGATTAGAGACATAAACCACTCAGAAAGTCAAGGTCAGAAAAGTTTACGGTGAGTATATGCTCTTCATTGATTCAATATAAAATGTCATGTCATGGAGAATAATAAATTAAATAAATCAATGAAGTAGCAATTTCAACCATTTGGTAAGAACCGAAACATACCAAACACTGCTCATACAAATAACCAGCCATCAAAGGAACTACTCTCACAGCCAAGATGAGCAGTGTGGGTGGGCTGAACAGAAAGGTATCAACAGGATATTCTTTAAAATAGAGCATTTTTTTCTAAGAACATAAAACCTCTTCAAGTGGAATATCCTGCAATGATGTTTCTGTTATTGGTTCCAGCTAGATGTAAATGATTTTTTATGTAATGTATGGAATTTACAGCACTGTGCTATTCTTTTTTACACCTCCATTTTTGAAACAATCTACTTTTAGATAAGTGCTTTTTATAGTTTTACAGTTATTGGGTAGCAAAATACCAGCAGATTTGCCAGCTTTTTCCTGTTTGACTTTGTGGGAGGGGAGGTTAGTGATAAGAGAGAGATTCTGGAAATAGAGGGAATAAAGAATTTCCATCTGAGATACAGCTTCTGAGCTGGGCTTTCATGTGTAACCTATAATACCAAGAAGCAATATCATACCATTTTAAGATCACTGAAAATTGTTGATGATCGGCTCTCAATTTGGGCTTCAGAAGACAATTTTCCTCAGCATGCACACACTCAGTAACTGTGTGAACAATTGTAGTCGGTGCTTTGATAAGCTTTCAGGATAGTATTTACATTGAGCTTTTCACCACAGCATCTGAGCACCTACAGTTTTCTTTGGGAAGCCAAGCAGAGAGCTTATGCAATACTCAAACCATTGTGAAAAATAAAAAGGAAAACATATCACTGCTGCAGTCCAAATCAAAGTAAGAGCTAAATCAGGAGCTGCATACACTGGTCACTGCTAAGCTTTGCCTTTAGTGTAACTTCATATCAATTCGCTCTTGAAATAAATAGCTTAATTATAAAGGGGGAAATCTGCAGTCCTTACACAAAACTGTCAGTGACATCAGTAGGAGTTTTGCCTGCATAAGGAGGAAAAGGGAAACAGAATTTAGCCTTAAGAAACGATAGGATCCCCTTAATTGCTACTTACATATTGTGTTGCAAATTGCATCTTTCTTTGATATTAGGAAAAACTATTTCACCAGCAGAGTGGTAAAGTGCTGGAACGCATTACTGAGATAGGTGGTAGAATCTCCATCCCTAGAGGTTTTTAAGTCCCAGCTTGACACAGTCATGGCTGGGATGATATAGATGGGGGTTGATCCTGCTTTAAGCAGGGGGCTGGACTGGATGACCTCCTGAGGTCCCTTCCAGCCCTAGAATTCTATGATTCACTGAACTAGTTTCTTGTGGTTTGTGGGAGAGAACTGAGGGAGAGCAGAAATTCCTAAATGGACAACAGCTCGAGTTTTCACACACAAATGGACAGAAAACCAGAATCTGATGAATTAGGCTTTATGCACAAAAGCTCATTACCTAATATATATAAAATTGCTAGTCTTTACAGTGCTACAGGACTGCTTTTTTTTTTTTTGTGAACCTCGAGACAGTCTTTTTAAAATGTGAAGAACCAGGGAAGGCCAAAAAAGTTGCATGTTAACTCTTAATCCAGAGAATGCATGGAGACAATCCTATGGTGGTAGGGAAATGGATTGATTGAATGATCTAGGAATTCATGAATATTTGCTCATGTTTCAATTCATTATCTTTATCAGTGCTCACATACCTTGGTTTCACTCAGTGGAACATGACATTCATTACTTAGTTGGCTGATTTCTTGGGTACTAACAAACTTTCACCAGTGGCCTAGCTGAAACACCTCAAACTAGGATTGCCTGAAATGTCTTACCTTGCAAACTCAGCCTGCTTCTGCTTCTGCAAAACACAGTAATGCGTCATTTCCCTCCATTCTGTTATGAACAAATAAAACAAGAAGAAGAAAGAATAAGGTCCTGCAGGCACCTTCACCACTGGGTCAGCAAGAAAAGTCAACAACATGAGTTTTTGTTACAGTAAAGCACAAATTGTTTTTTTCCCTTGAAGCTACTGAGAACAGATAAACGTACAAAGTTGATGGAACTTCAGACTGTGGTTATTGTTGCTACTGAAGACAAATTATTCTTTAACAACAGTTAAGGCCCCCCCCCAATAACATGAGTTCATTGTACGATACATTAAATTTCATATTCAGTACATAGTTCCTAACGATAGATAATTCATGGCCAATCTTTATTTATTTGGTTTTTCAACTGCTTCTTACTTGGCCACCTAACGCTAACTTTTTTGTCTTTTGTTTTAGCGTACAGGCTCCATTAATGCTAAGGTAGTGGGGCTGACAGCCACTGCTGGGCCACAGCAAGGAGGGAAGGGGGCCTGGCTCCTTGCCCGCAAAAGGGATGGAGCCAGGGGCAGAAGGGGCAGAGCTTAGGGCAGATGTTCCTGGGTCATCCCCCCAGTCCCTTAGAGCCACACACGGGGTGCGCCAGAGTGTGGCCACGGTGTTTCCAAGAGGCCTGGGGTCTGGCTAAGGCTGCTGCTATTTGGCAGCAGTGCCAGATGGAGCTCAAGGCTCCTTTGAAATGTGGAGCCAGGGTCAGCTCTCCCTTTTGCCCTCCGCACCCCCACCCCATCTGTGGGGCTCTTATCAGAACTCCACTTTGTCCTACTTACAGTACAAATACATACAGAGGCACTTCCTGACACAAATATACTGCCAATTTTGGGCAGACATTTAGCATCACGGACCGCAAAAGTATAGATAGAAAACCAAAACATTCAAAATAAAACATTATTTAGCCACACTCGACTGAGGTTCTCTCTTTCTCAATCCAAGTATAATTCCACTGAATTCATTGATTGCACAGGGAATAAAGCAGAACAGGTTGACACTCTGTGCATACTTCATGAGGCTATATCAAATTAAAATTATCTGAAGCCAGCTATGGTGCCTTAATAAGAAGAGGCTTTGTTATTTCCCAGTTGCTCACATTTTTGATCTTTAGTTTTCTCTCATCTGAGTCTCATCTCCCTGCCAGCTCTTATCCTCCTAGTTCCCTGATGTGGCTCTGTCTTTCTTCTGTAGCTCTTTCCTCTGAAAACTGAGGCTCTGCAAATTATGTGATTCAGAGAGCCCTGTTTTTCTGAAGATGCTTTTATTTATCGAATTCTCTCTCCGCTGTGAAAGGTATCTTTTTGGTGTGGGTTTCTTAGATCCTAAATGTTTTTGGCAGTCAGACTGCATTGCCCGTGTATTTAGATCACCTTAGGATCGTGATGGGTAACCTGTGGCCCATAGGCCTTCTATGTGTAGCCCACATACCTCTTCGGTCCCCTCCCCCTCCATGCCTCTCAAGCACTGGGGCACCCGCACTTAAATACCCGCTTATCTTCCCACAGCACTTCTGGAACACCGTGAATTAGCAGATTCGCATGCTGCTCCTGCTCTTCCCCTTCTTTGCCAGAGCTTGAACACCACAAATCAGCTGGTTTGCAAGAATCAAGCTGTGGGACAGAGGGGAAGGAGCAGGGGCTGGGTATGAATCAGGGGATTCACGGTACTCTGGCCGTGGAATAGGGAGAGGAGCAGGAACAGGGTGTACTTGAGGGAGGAGGCAGGGAAGAGGCCTGATGGAGGTTGAGGATGAGATGGAATTGGGGGTAAAGTGGGTCCTGGAGCAGAGGAGAGGGTTGAGCAGCCCCTGCCAAAATGAGAAGTGATGCACATTTAAAACAAAGACAGGTGATAGGTGCACAACAATTCCACATGACACTATGCAGGCCATGTGCTCCCTTTGCTTCTTTATGTAACTTTTGCTGGCAACTTAATTTGCCCCTAATAATAGGTCGCTTTGTGTTGAAAAGGCATGATTAGAAAAAGGAGAATCAATAGCAATGTATTTAATCCTCTTCTTGGGGTTATGGTTAGTGCATGTGCCTGATTTCAATCTTGAGGCCCACTTGGTAGTCTTAGTTGCCCATCCCTGCATGAGGATCACAATCTGAGCCAGAATAAATGTATTGTTCGTATTTCTTATTAAGTGCAGAATTTAATTTCAGTGATATATGCACTGAAGGAGACAAGCCACAATTTCTTCTGAGCTGCAGTGTACTCCTAAAATACAACATATATTTGAGTAAAAAACTTGGCAGATTGCACCCATGTCTAGGAAACGCCATTACTGCTGCATGTACTCAGGCATGTGAGCAAGGCTCAGACCAACTCTAAATGCAACCAACGGAGGACTGAGCTTTCATTTACAGGACACTTGGGCTGTGGCCACACTTGGCCAAAATTTCAAAATGGCCATGCTCATGGCCAAATTGAAGAATACTAATGACACGCTGAAATGAATAGTAAGCATCTCATTAGTATTTCGCTTGTGCGCGGCTTGGCTACATGAAGGTCCTTTTTGAAAGGACCCCACAGATTTTGAAATAGGACAGGCATAAGGAGATTTTGAAATCTGTGGGGTCCTTTGAAAAGGAGCCCAATGCAGCCAAGCTACACGCGAGCGAAATGCAACATTTTCGAAGTAAGAGGCCAGGAAACTACGTGGACGGGGTCACGTGCCTAACAAGCCCTTCCAGGCTTGCAGCCAGCCCTCCCAGCACCCTCCACATGCTCAGAGCTGCCAGGCTGCACACAGCAGGGTGACTGCATGCTAAGGAGCAGACAAGGACAACATGCCCGGCTAGCGCCTGACACAGGAGAATTGCCTCATTGCTGAGGCCAGCCTGCTGGGCATGCTGCTTGCTGCCATGTTTCAGCAGCATGCCAGGGTTGTGGTCACATGGGCTCTCTCCTGCAGGCCCTGGGCTGTGCCCTGCTGGCTCGCCAGTGGCCCCCTGTGATCTGGTACTGATGGGCTTTCCCCACCGGCACAGAAAGGTGGGACTGGGATGATGAGCAGTGGCAAAGAAACTTCCAAATGACCAGGAGGACATTTGTGGAGCCCTGCCACTGGCTCGCCCTATCCTCAGCACCACAACACATGAATGGGGCCTGCACTCCCTCTGCTGCACTTCTGGCTCATGTGGCCCTATATGGGATGCACCACCCCAGCCCAAGACATTTTCAACATCCACCTCAACCATGCCAGGGGCACCATCAAGTGGACATTTGGGAGGTTGAAGGGGAGGTTTTGCTGCCTCCTCACAAGGCTGGACGTCAACTTCCCAAACTTGTCCATGGTGGTTGCCTCCTGCTGTGTTCTCCACAATATTGTGGAGAGTAGATGGGAGCCCTTCATGTAGGGTTGGGCTGCAAACCCAGGGGTGGGTATGAGCAGCTGCCTGATCCCCAGTGCTGGCAGGCCTGAAGGGATAGGGTAAAGGTCTGGAAGGCCTTTGTCTAGGGCCCACACTGACCCTCCCAGCCACTCTCCACACCATATGCCCCCTGCTCCCCTCTCCCTCCCCCATCACATACAGTCCTTCCTGCTCTCCCCTGTCACCATGCACTAAGGACTCAGGGTTAGGGCTCAAATATAAACTTTTCCTGTGGTTCAGGGGAATAACCATGTTTTGCCACAAACAGCAAAACAATGATCCAATCTATTTACATGGGGGGGAAAACTATGTCTGGAAGGGCTATGGGGGCCAGGTTGGGGGGACCAAACTTGGAGGTGGGGGCCAGGGTGGGGTAAGGCTCTCTCACCCACTGGCATGGGGGGGCCAGGAGCCACAGGTGCCTCTACTGCCCCAGGTCCAGGGTCCCCTGTGGGGCTGGGACCATGGGGAGGTAGGGGTGGTGTGGGGCTGCTGTGGGCTTGGCTTCCCCAGGGTGAGTGGTGGGGGGTGCTGGGGCCATGGCTGGTATGCCTGCCCTGACCCAGAGCCAATGCCCAAGTTCCATGCAGGTGGCCGAGGACAGGTCTGCTGGACAATGCACAGATGGGGTCGGGGGAGGGCTGGCAAAGAAGCAGGAGGTTGGACGAGGTGGGTGGCCACAGCCTGGGGGAGGGTTTCCAGGCTGCCAGCCACCTGTACCCGGACCAGCCTGGGGGAGGGTTTCATCGCCAGCCAGTCCCAGAACACAGCAGTCATCTCCTGCATAACTGCCCAGTTGGTGGCCACCTCCTCATCCCTCCATTGCCGCTGTCATGTATGCCAGCCCTGGCCATGCAGGGAAACGAGTTGGGGTAAAGGGGGTGGACTACTGGCCCTCCGCAGCTGCAGGCTGGTCAGATGCAAGGCTAGAGTGGCTCGGAGATGGTGGACCTCTGGAGCTTTTTTGTTGACAGAATCTGTCAACAGCAGCGTTATGTCTAATGACTGAGAGGCAGAACACTGCCAGCAAAAGTGCTGAGGTTTGTCGACAAACTGTAGACAAAAATACATTTTGTGTGCAGCAGTTCCACCAGTTTTGTTAACAAAAATAGTCATTACCAGTAATTTAGATAATGGCATACATATTTTAGTCAAATCATCTAGTGAAGAATACTAGTAAAAATATTTGCAATAAAACTTCACTGGCGAGAACAGTTAAAAACAACAATATTCATTCTGTGACTAACGTTGTCACAAATTATAAGGAATTTCCCCAGAATCTTAAGCACTTCTCCCAGTTTCTTAAAAAAAATGGGGTGCTTCAGAAACCGGAAGCAAGAGTCTCGACATTCTTAAAAATATTTACAAAACGCTTTGCAAGCTTAGACAGTTGCATAAAATGCCCTTGACAGGCATAACAGAGAAAGGCTGGTCTCGTGGCTAAGGCACTACATTAGGCAATCTAAGTTCAAGTCCCAGCTTGCTCATACACTTCCTGTATAAATGTGAGCAACTCACTCAGGCATTGATTATACTAGTGTTTATAAGCATCCCTATGAAGAAGTGATTTTAAACAACAGCTGAAGTCCTATTGAAGTTAATCACAGAAAATTAAGGTGTCTAAATGCTGGCTGTTTATATTCATGGTCGTATTTTTAACAATATTTGCATTTTAGTTATTAGAGCTGAAATAAATCTGGACCTTAAATCTATAGGACAGAAGCATAAGTTTAAAGATAAGCACACACTTAAGGGCTTTGCAGAGTTTGGCCTCAGTTCCACATTTAGAAGCACAACAGATCTATAACCTCATTTAGTGTTAATGGCAACTTCCAAATAGGGAGACTATGTGAAAGTAAATAATTTTATCACTTTATTTCATTGCTGTGGAGTGATGTGGGTAATTCACAGCTCCCTCTAAATTACAGAGCTCACTCAACAAAAGGAGAACATTGAACTCAGAAATGAATGCTAGGTTGGTGGCAAAACAACAATTTAAGAGGATAGTTCTTCACAGACAGTGTTAATTGCATGATATATTATTCCACGTTGGAGGGACGTAAATTCTAGCTGGCTTTAGTGCAGGGGTGGTCAATACATTTTTGATGGGGCACCTCTCCAAGGCTTTGGACAGTGGTCAAGGGCTGCACTTTTTTTTTTTTTTTATGGACAAGGGGCAGAGTCTGGGCTGGAAGGCAGGGGCAGAAGGGAGCTTGGTATAGGGGACTGAAGTGCAGCAGAAGGTGAGGGATCTGGGAGAGATTTTGTGTAAAGGACAGGGTTTTGACTTTGAACAGGTATTGGGCTGCAGGGTTCGTGGGCACGGACAGCTGGATGAAGGAGAGGATTCTAGCCTGAAGAAGGGATGTATGAGAGGGTGTAGGGTCTTAGAGGGAGTTGTGACCTAGGGTTGAGGAGGAGGAGCAAGCAGAGGCTTTGTGTGGTGGCCTGGGGAAGCAGCTGAGGTGCAGCATCCAGGAGAGGATTCTTTTCTGGAGGAGAGAAATCAGAGCAAGTGCAGGGGCTGGGAGTGAGTGGTGGAACAGGAGAGGTGGAGTGCCAGAGATCAGTAAGTGCCTCCCAGCCAGAGCCTAAGCAGCTGCCAGCCAGCAGCACTCTCAGGAAGGCTTCCAGGCTTTCTCGCAGTCCTAGCCCACTCCCTGCAGCACCGAGAGCCACACGAAATCTGTCCTGTTCCTGCCTTCAGCAAAATCTCTCACCTTCTATTGACCGGAAGCTGGCCAATGATAGCTGTGAGTTTTGCTGAGGGTGGGAGCAGCACAGTAAGCCCCGCTTCCCATTTTCAGTGGAGAGAGCCACAAGGAGCTAGCTAAAAAGGCCTGGTGGCCGCTGGGCCGTATCTTACCTACCCCTGCTCTAGTGTTTTGCACGCTAATTGGTCCATTCAGAACCTGTAGATATGCACTTGAGGGTTTTATTACCTTTTCATTTATCTACCACATTTCTAATGTGCTGGTCAATGTGGTTTCTATCTGCTATCTACAACATTAGAGTAATCTTTCTCATTTCCTGCCCAGATAACTTGCTATAGGTTCTACAGTTCCTTTGAGGTATCAGGGAAGCTGTGTCCCCGAATGCCTGCTGTCATAGCTCATTGGGAAGGACAAGGCATGGAGTTTGTTTGTTGACAGTGAACAATAGAGAATGGCGATAGAGCTGAGAAAAATTCAGAGAAAACATTACTGGAAGGAATTAATCTAGCCATCCCACCCATTCATTACCTGGTGCAAAGACATTTTGATTTCAACGGACTATTCACAGAACCCAACAGGGCTCCAGAGTAAAACTTCCTGGTTTGTCACCAGCCCACCTGATTTGTTACTGGCAAGCCTAGATTTCCAGGTCTGGGGTTCATCAACAACTAAGATTCCCATGGCATCAAGCCTCTGCAGCTCCTTTGACAGTCCAACATGAGAATAGCCCCACAGCCAAAATCCTGTTCTATTTCAGAGAATTTCAAAATGATAGAGTTTCACCAAAAATCAGAATGTAACCAGAATTTGAAAAAAACTAAATGAATTACCTGTTGCTGCACAGCTCTGTGTGGCAGAATGGACATCTGAGGTGTAGCCTTGTGTGGTGGGGACAGGCATGCGTGAGCATGTGTGGCAACAGCCCCAACGTCATCAATATGGCACATAGAATCATAGAATACTAGGACTGGAAGGGACCTCAAGAGGCCACCAAGTCCAGCCCCCTGCCCTAATGGCAGGACCAAGTACTGTCTAAACCATCCCTGATAGACATCTATCTAACCTGTTCTTAAATATCTCCAGAGATGGAGATTCCACAACCTCCCTTGGCAATTTATTCCACTGTTTGACCACTCTGACAGTTAAGAACTTTTTCCTAATGTCCAACCTAAACCTCCCTTGCTGCAGTTTATGTCCATTGCCTCTTGTTCTATCCTCAGAAGCCAAAAAGAACAAGTTTTCTCCCTCCTCCTTATGACACCCTTTTAGATACCTGAAAACCCTATCATGTCGCCCACCCAATCTTCTCTTTTCCAAACTAAATAAGCCCAATTCTGTCAACCTTTCTTCATAGGTCACATTCTCTAGACCTTTAATCATTCTTGTCACTCTTTTCTGGACCCTCTCTAACTTCTCCACATCTTTCTTGAACTGCGGTGCCCGGAACTGGACACAATACTCCAGCTGAGGCCTAACCAGCGCAGAGTCAATCGGAAGAATGACTTCTAGTATCTTGTTCACAACACACGTTAATGCATCCCAGAATCATGTTTGGTTGTTGTTTTTTTTTTTGCAACAGCATCACACTGTTGACTCATATTTAGCTCAGGGTCCACTAATTCAGGGTTAGCAGGTGGACTAGAAGAACTCAGGCCCACTCTACTGTACTGAACTCTCACCCAGGGCCCATCCAAACCACAGCCTTCATAAATGGCCTAGGGTCTGGAACTCTTACAAATCCTCCCTGGATCATTTCCATTCATTGTTTTGGTCTCTCAATTTCCCCTGGGGTCTTTCTTGGTTCGTGTCCAGAGTCCCTTCTATTGGTGGCCGTGAGTCATGATTCTCAGTGCCTGTGGTCAAAGGATTTCCAGGGGCTTAGCTGAGAGATCTGATCCTGGTTGCTCAGCTTCCTGAAGCTTCTCTGCAGGAGAGTGCTGCACACAACCATTCTGCCTCAGTCAGCTCAGGCTGAACTGCTTCCATTTGAGTCATTTCTGCAGTGGAAGTGTCCCCAACAGAGACAAGAAGGTATGGCCTCCTGTGCCAGGAGCAGCTTAATTCCTGCTTCCCCAGTGTGGGGCTGATATAACCCATTACACACTGTCATGCAATATTTTCCACCTGATGGCCTGGTAAATACCTTAGTAACTGCTCATGTACTTTCCATCTGAGTATAGCCAGAAGAGGGAGAATGACTAGATAAAACTAAGAGTCACCTACTGCTTACATGGGTTCCATTTAAAATGAAATAACATCTGACATTTTGTTGCTTACATAAAGGCCACAAAATGTTGACACAGAATATTCAGTAGTTGTCCTATGTCTCCATTAACATTTTTCTCCCTCACATTTAATCTTATACCTAAACCCAAACACTGAAGACATTAAAAGAGTAGTTATGTGCCCAGATGGAGGAAGAAGCTTAAAGGGGAGCCAGAAAACTCAGCTGAGGGAAGCTGACCAATGCTACCACAGAAACCTCTGCTGGGATGAAGGGACTACCAGCTTAGCCTAGCCATGCAGGAATGTTCATTAAAGCTTTTTCCCCCTTTGCTGTCTTAGGTTGGGCACTGAGTCTGAAGAAGCGGCCAGATGGTAGAAAGTGAAACAGGGAGGCAGCCTTTGAGGCACATCCTGGTCCCTGACATTGTGCGACTGTCACAGGGCATGTAGCAGAGACCAGCGGCATGGGAAGGTGTAAGCTCCCTCACCAAACACCCATATAGAGACATTAATCTCATAAGTGAAGATAAGATGCTGAAAGTCTTATGGTGAAAAACAAACCCCCTACAGGCTGTTGGAGATAGATTAAAGGTCATTCTACACTCAGATAATTTCTGTGGAGCAATAACAATTAGACAAGTTGAGAGTCCTTTGTTTGCATCTGTAAACAGCTTTTAAGTATCTCCATATGTATTTACAGTACATGTTCATCTATCTGCCAATGTAAATTACATTGAGAATACTAAATTTATACAGGACAGGAGATGATACATTAATAACATATACAGTGCCTCTTTTTTCAAATATAATAAATGTTATCCTTGCTATCTACTTAACATTTAAATGGTTTAATAATTACACTCTTTCTCTCATGAGTCATCATGCATGCAGGTGGCTTGCTTAGCCTTTTTAACTATATTACTACTAGAATTATAGAAAGCAAAATATGCAAAATCACCCTTTAATATTTTTGCTGTCAGGCAAAAAAATCTTTTTTTTTTCTTGGAACAATTTTGTTAGGACTGCAATAAGCGAAATACAGTTTTACTTGTAAAAAGCCATGTTTTGTCATCTGAACTGTAAAGCTTTCCTCTCCCTGGAAACAGGGTTGAAGATTAAAACTGAGATGTAATTTTCAGCATCACTTGGTCTGGAATTGAATGTTGTTTATATGGGAAGTACAAAAACAAGAAGCCTACATCTAATGAGCTGCCTTAGCAAAAGTTTTCATATTTACAGAAGTTAACATTAAATTAGAGTTGGTTATACCTCCATTATTATGCTCAAGGAAAATCCCAGAACTTTCCTGGAGACTGCAGCTATGTCTCAGGCTAAATGTCCAGACAACTTTAACTCACCAGTTTCTTTTCCATAGAATGATGTGAAAATTTTCTGGCACTGAGCTAATTGCCTGGGAATCCTGGAAACCAGGCAGCTTAGGGACCCAAGCAGCTAAGGCACTGATCACTTGGTTAGCAGTCAGAGCTGTTCAGCCTGCAGGAAAGCCAATAAAGCTGTGGAGCCAAATTGCCCATCCACCAAATAGACACACAGTACTAGGAGTTGGACAGCTTTGGAAGGAGCACAATCACCAGCAATACAGCCTAATGTTTAGGCAGGGCTCCTTCCTTCCGAAAGCACAGTCCCTTAGTAACTCTATAGTACTCCAGTACTCCCCCGCCCCCACTTTAACCCAGTCATGGTCTTTTCCAATAGATCCTTCACTTAAGTGAAGGCTCACTGTGTGGTAATGCCTTTAGCATTCTGAGTCTGAATGTGGGTGGCTGGACTGAATCTCTTCCCACACAGTACTGGCCACAATGGTATTTTCAGCATGCTAACATGAGCCCTGCCTAGTGCAAGTCTGTCTACCCACGCTGGAAGGATCATTCCCAGTTGCAGTGACACACAAGCTCGTCACTGAGGAGGTGGCTTACATTTGCCAGCAGAGTTGAGGGTTTTGTTTCCAAGAATCAAAACTGACCACAGAGCCTATGCAATGGCTGTAGAATACAAGTTTTGCTGGGAAAGCTATCTAATATAGAACAGGCCTCAGCCAGAGGCAAAACTGGGGACAAAGGCCTACAACAACTGCCAAGGGAGAAAAGCCCAGCTAAAACATCTGTAAGCATTGCATAGCCAGGAGCTTAAGTCATATGGAATAATTTGACTTTACGCCTGGGTCTACACAGCACAGCTTTCCCAGCAGGTCCATACTAATGAGCAGCCTCGAAATTGCAAATGACTGCTCATTAGCATAGCCACGTGAGAGCTCGGTCCCAGCAGAGGAGGGTGCCAGCAGTAGAGAGCCCATGTGGATGTGCCCCTGCTGGCAAAAGGCCTTTCTGTCACCAGACCCTTATGCTTGAAAAAATTTCAGGCATAAGGGTCTGGTGACCGAGGTGCTTTTTGCCAGCAGGGACACATCCACATGGCCTCTTTACTACCGGCACCCCCCTCTGCCAAGACTGAACAGGCTTTGAGACTTGGCCTACGTCTACACTAGACTTTGTAGCAGCATGGCTTTAAGGCTATAGTTGTGCCACTGTGAGCTCTCCCATGTAGCTGCCCTATGCCGACAGGAGAGAACTCTCCTGCCATCATAACTTAACCACCCCCAGTGAGCGGCAGTAGCCATGTTAGCAGAAGAGCATCTTCCAGTGATATGGTGCTTTTGTTCACACTGGCATTTTTCAGAGAAATTTATATTGGGCAAGGATATATTTTTCCACGCCCCGCGAATGACAAAAAATTACCAGTATAAGTGCTAGTGTAGACATTCTTTCGGAGTATTTCCACATGCAGGAACAAAGGATATAGCATACTGGCTTGTTTTTATTTCAGAAAAGAACTACTAAAATGATCTAACTAAATGTTCTGAATTCATTGGTAGAAGCAGGTCTCAACACACATTTTCACCTTTTGATCACTCATTACTTGTCCAAAACTCTGTCTCTCAGCTCTTTTATTTTATTTGCTCTTTAGCTTCATGCAAGTTTGTTCAATGTTTTCACTTTTGACTGCTTACAAGACACAGAAATTCTCCAGCTTTGTTGACACTTGTTAAGCAGTGCTATCAATCACTTTATCCAACAGCCTATTCTCTCCAGTTGTGGTAACACGGTGCCAGCTGAACATGAGGCAATAGAGTTTGATGATTTCATTCTTATTGCCCCACTTCACTGACCAAAAGGAATGTCCCAATAAATTCTTCCAATAATTTTCAGGTGACATCTTGCTGTTTACTCTTCTCCATGATAGGAGAGATTGACAGTTTAACTAAATAAAATATCCAGAAATCCAAGGCTTATCTGCTGCCATCAAAAGCCCCTCATTTCCTCTCTCAGTTTGGCCTTACAGCTTAGAGTTTCTGACCAACTAAAAAACAGTCATGTAAGCCAGTAATCTCATATAACCCAGAGAGTTTATTTGAACAGCACCAGAGGTGGGCATAGGGCTTTCCAGAGAAATAAAGAGATGTCCTCAAAAACATACTCTCAAAAGTGCACATTACACAGAACAAATGTTAAACAACATGGGGGGATCAGACGCATGGGGTGGAAGACTAAAAGAAGGAAGGGTTTCCTATGACTGATTGTGGGGCTTCTCCTGTTAGGTAGGTCTCGATGACCTGCCTCTTTCAGTGAGCCATTGAGGTGAATGCTCAGGACTCTGAGCATTGTGATGGTGTATGCACTTTCCTGAGGCAAATGACACAGATCTGAAGCCACTGTGTATTACTTTATCACTCCTGTATGCAGCGAGGAGTGGGGCCAGGCTCCACACCCCAAAAGGAGCAGGGCGAAGAGCAGAAGGGGCAGGAGTGAGGGCGATCAACCCTTAGCATCACTCAAAGCACGGCAGTGCCCCCCCCCAACTTCCTCAGAGCCATGAGGAGCCGTGCTGCCATGGCATTGCACAGGGGCCTGAAGCTCCAGCCCCTGCCTGCCAAAGCAGCAGTGGCGGCAGCTGGAGCTCTGGGCCCCTTTGAAACACCAGGCACCTGTGCAGCTGCCTTCTTTGCACCCCTGCCCTGCCAGCAGGCCTGCCTGTATGTTGGCCTTGTATTTGGGAAGTTTACTGTTTGACTATATTAGGTTAACTCAACAGAGGACTGAGTAGGAAAACAGGAAGGAAAGAAAAGAAGGGCACCATTTAAGCCGCCCTCTGCAGAGTTGCTAAGAGATAATGCCAGGACCCTTGTTTCTGATTACTGTCTCAGTCTTCTGATAAGCCTACCATAGGGTCAAGGGCCAGGAGCACAGAAACACAATAAAATTATAGCAGGGTTTAAAAAAACAAAAACCTTTTCTCAAGAAGTGATAGCTTGGAGGATTCAGACTGAGACACAAGCCCTCATTGAGGAATCTGGAGACACTAAACCAGTGTAAATGACAGTCAATGGGTGATGGGGCTATCGGAAAAAACACAGACTTTTAATTGGATTAAAACCCCCTCTTCTTTAAAAATTTTGCTCCTACTACAAAATGAACAATACTTTCTGGTTAGGAAAGCTGTCAGATCATGGGGCACCACTGGTTATAGACTCTCAAAGGGAAGGGCTGCAGGTGTCAGAACTTATTGGGACCTGGTGGGTGAGCACAGGATCACCTGGTACTATAGCCTTAGGCTTGGTCTGGGCAAGATAGGATTGCATATTTCTACCACAGGAGAGGCAAAGGTATAGAGCCTGAAACCTGAGGTGTTGCAACAAGGAATATCAGAAAATGGATAAATGTTTTTGAACCCAAGAGCTCCAAGTGCGGTAGTCATGGTGACTGAAGAAAACTTCATAAAGGTAGGGAAACTTAACTTAGACAATAGAAAACCCTACATGAAAACATTGAGATAAAGGGCAGTCAAAAACAAGTCCGCAGGTGCAGTTGTGCACAGGAGTACAAATATCTAGTCCACAGCAAACTGTTCTCTATTTTCTGCCATGGAAAAGGAGGGGTAAGATGACAAAGGTCTCTTGTAAACATTAATACCATCTTTGGCATCAAGAGGGGGTGCTTATAGAACTCCAGCAGAAACAGGTTCTAGAAGGCTTTGGAAAGTCTGATGTTAAAGCATCATTCACATGAATAGCATGTACGGAAGCTCTTTTAAGAGAAATGAGAAAAGCACTGCTTTTCCTGTACTTTTTTGGTTAGTGCCATTATTAGCCCTCCTGCCATTACTATGTTAAAATTGGGATGAGCGGAACTAGGATGCTCAATGAAAGATTTGAGATTTACAGAGAGTTTTAAAGGAGAAAGAGATATTCAGGGTATCCCAGGAGTAAGAGTGAGGGAAGGTAATGATAAGAAGTTGATCATAGCCATACCTGCATAGGGATGTGTGTGTAGGCAAATATAACTACTGACTCAGGTGATCTTGGTTTCCATCTCTTGAGATGTGCTCACTTACTACAATAATGGACACCTATATAATTAAAATACAGTAGGATAAAATACAGTTTCCAACATACAGTAATATACATGGCATGAGAAAGATGTAGCGTCATCTGCTGGAGTGCTGAAACCAGGGGAGCAACAAGGTGATGTAATAGGTGCAGGGCATAGGGTGAAAGCTACAGATTTGGGACATTAAAGTGCGTGTATGGTGAGCTTTGCCAGAAAAAAAGCTGTGGGTGTGGATGATGTGAAATTGGAAGGGAACTACAACCAGAGTCGTGGAATAAAAGATGGAGATAAATCAATCAATCAAAGTGGCGGGTGAAGATAATTCTGGGAAAGCTGCACTGTAGAGAGATGCAAGGTCACTGTGAAAAATCACAAAGACCAATGAGGAGTGACAAAGAGGAGAGTGAAAGGAAAGAGTTAAGGGTGCTCACGAGAGGGAAAAGTTTTATTTTCATGCTGTTGAGTTACCGGGTGGACACCCCAGGAGAAGTGGCAGGAAGATGGTCAAACTTACCAGTCCAACCATAAAGGGAAAGTTCAGAAGTGAGATGGGGAGTTAGGTATTGGTTAATGCAGGGTCTAATTGAATCTGCAAGAGCAGACTGCGGACAAAGAGAAGCATAGGAAATTAATTTGGAAGACATATATTCCATAAAAATAAAGGTTGCTTTGGTAAGAATTCAGTTGAGAAATAACAGAATTACATTTACATGAACAGCATTAATTCTTCACCTTTGAGCAGATGCATTTTGACACAGACCTGGACTCTCATTTAAACAAGGCATTTTATACCACATTGACAATCAAAAAAGCAGCCATAAGCTAGTGCCTGCACTCTTTAGCTTGATGTTCAATTACTTTGCTCAGATAGAGATTATACAATTCCATATTGTAGTATCTGAGCAAAGTAATTGAACAGTTAAAGACCATACTATATTGTATAATATTATTTTGTATTTTATTGCTCATTTACTTTTCTCAGATACTACAATAAACTAATATTTCTTCCTGTAGGGCCTTGCATACAAGGCTTATAGTACTGTGCAACACTCTGCCTAAGCCAGAGAAAAGCTTTGAAAAAACACTGCTCTATTCCCCATTGTACTATTACCTCATGTTTCCCTTACAGGTCAGTCTCGGTTTCAGATGGCATAGGGACTGCATGGGCTGTATTGAAGGATGAACTCTATCAGCTGTCTTCATTCCTGAAGTATTCCTGACTTACAGTGGTAGTAAAGAGTGTTGCTTCCAGGAGCGTTGCTTTGTCTATTTTACTTCCTGACTATTTCCAAGATGGTGCTTTGGGGCAATTGCTCTTTATCTTCGAGGGTCCTCTTATGTATGCTTTCGCACGGTTTCATCTTTGTGTCCCCCTGCCCCCCCCGTAGCACTAGTAGTAGTGTTGTCAGGGTTTGGTTTGTGACCAGAGACTTTTGAGCTTCAAAGGATTAGCCCTGGTAATGTCTCAATGGAACGAGTAAGACAATAATCAAATGATGCACTTCATTTATCAAGTCAGGGATATACAAAAACTGCTTCAGAATCTGATTGGCTATTCAGGATAATACAGAGAGCTTACGGTACACAAGGAGGAAAGCATCACCTGTGTAGTAGTAGTTATTTACCCTTTCTGTTGTGTCTATGTGATGCTCCTTTGTTGTGAAAGTATCAGCCAGAATTTCTCCAGGAAGAAACAATTAATGGAAATGGGAATTACAGTTATGTCAGGAATCAGCCTCTCTTTAGTAACTCACTGAAGTGACAACCAGTTTGTCTGATGTATCTTGAATTCCCATGAAAGCTAAGAATGTAAAGTTGCAGCCAGTTCTGTTAGCAACTGATAAAACTTTCTTTAATTAATTGTCCTTTGTTTCTTTCCTTTCATCTTATCTCTTATTAGTTTGTTGAATCTCTTTACTTTGCATGCTTATCATAGTTAGATCAAAATCTAAGAAAAGCAAGCCAATTGAGTTAATAAATGCAGTCCTAAATAAAGAACCTGCTGACAGCTAAGGTATCTTATTTTCAGGATACAAAAGGTGGAGTGGGATTACTTCAGATAAAAATTACACTGACAAGAACAAGCAACTTACATTTTTATTATATGGCATCATTTCTCTCACAAACTAAATCAATCTACACATTTTATACATATATCAGGCACCTGCGTGGAGTTAATATACGTGTGTTGGAAGGCAATTCACATCAGAAACTGCTGAGCCATATGGTAAATGAATTTATCATGGCCGCTTTCTCACCATCCATTGTTTCATCTCTCTCTGGACTTATTTTAATATTCCATACCACTGTAATAGCTTTTAACAATCAAAATAGATCTTTAAAAAATTCAACCTTTCCTAAGAAATTTTCCTTCATATTACTCTATATCACAAATGAGAAACTTCTTTCTTAAAATTTATTGCCACCTGAGCCCCAGGATAGAAAGGTTTCAGGTGTGCAGAAATAACATTAATTCTCCACCCAAACATGTCATGACAATATCAAATCCAATAACCCAAGACCTCTGTGGACCTACAAACTGGAAATTACTAGTGGGACATGGGATTTTCCACTTACTTTATGGGATCCACATCACTTGTTTTTAGCCCTGGAAGGTCTTGAGAAAACAGATTATGAAATCATGATGATTTTAGCTAAAGAAAACTATTTTAGGGCTTTTTAAGAGGTTTTTCAGAAGTCTCACCAAGCTCTGTAGGGTTGAAATCATGAGGTCTGATTCTGCAAACATGGACATCAGTGTGAGGATTTTCTGTTCCCTTCAACCAATGCAGGACTGGAACCCATCTTTCCAGACTGGGGGATTACAAAAAAAAGGAGGTCCAATAATTTTTTTTTAAACTCTTCCTATATCTTAGCAGCATATGTAGACTACATCTACATCTACATATAGCTACATCTACACGTGCACGCTACTTTGAAGTAGGGGCGCTTACTTTGAAATAGCGCCCATCACGGCTACACATGTTGGGCGCTATTTTGATGTTAACATCAACGTTAGGCGGCGAGACGTCGAAGTCGCTAACCCCATGAGGGGATGGGAATAGCGCCCTACTTCGAAGTTGAACGTTGAAGTAGGGCACGTGTAGACGATCTGCATCCCGCAACATCGAAATAGCGGGGTCCGCCATGGTGGCCATCAGCTGAGGGGTTGAGAGACGCTCTCTCTCCAGCCCCTGCCGGGCTCTATGGTCACCGTGTGCAGCAGCCCTTAGCCCAGGGCTTCTGGCTGCTGCTGTGGCAGCTGGGGATCCATGCTGCATGCACAGGGTCTGCAACCAGTTGTCGGCTCTGTGGATCTTGTGTTGTTTAGTGCAACTGTGTCTGGGAGGGGCCCTTTAAGGGAGCAGCTTGCTGTTGAGTCTGCCCTGTGACCCTGTCTGCAGCTGTTCCTGGCACCCTTATTTCGATGTGTGCTACTTTGGCGTGTAGACGTTCCCTCGCAGTGCCTATTTTGATGTGGTGCTGCGCAACATCACTGTTGAACGTCGACATTGCCAGCCCTGCAGGACATGTAGATGTTATTCATCGAAATAGGCTACTTCGAAGTAGGCTTCACGTGTAGATGTAGCTATAGTGACTCAAAGTTCCCATCACGATTTAAACCACGTGTTAATGTGCTGAATTTGAATATAAAAGCCAGGTCGGCTGCTTCCCTCTCCAGAACGGTGCGATAATTCTACTGGACAGACTTCTAACTCCCTTAGACAAAGGGTCAATGGGCACAAAACAGACATCAAAACACTCCAGATCCACAAACCAGTTAGTCAACATTTTAATGGAATGGGGCATTCTGTCAATGACCTAAAGGTATGTGTGCTACTGAAGAAGAATTATCGCACCATTCTGGAAAGGGAAGCAGCCGAGCTGGCTTTTATATTCAAATTTGGCACATTAACACATGGTTTAAATCATGATGGGAACTTTCTGAGTCACTATAGGGGCTCGTCTGCATACTTGGCTCAGTCTATTTCTTGACCTTTCCCCCAACCCCTCCACTCTCTGATTTGCTCACCTTGATTATCTTTTTCTGATTTGTCCTCCTTGCTTACTGTTTTTGGTTCTCTGTGCCTGAGTCTGTTCTGGTCTGGCCATGGTCTGAAGAAGTGGGTCTGTCCCATGCAAGGTCACCTAATAAACTATTTTGCTCATCTTTAAAGTGCTACTTGACTGCTTTTTGTTTTGATAAAAACATGATACCACACCATCATCTAATCCATGTACACGCACCGTCTTGAAGTTTACCCTGTACCTGTCCTACAGAGGACTTGAATACCTTGAAACACAAATTGTTTGTTTTGAATGCTCAGGCCAAGAGACAAGACACAATGAGACCACCACTTTAAGCTAACAGATGTGGGAACTAAGTTACTAATTAGCAATATGCAGGTCATGATTTGTAGTTCTCTGCACTTGATTCCACCTCACTGAGATCTCACAGGCCATCCCTTGCAGGAGGGTTGGAAGTTTGGGGGAAAATGAGTTCTCTTCTCTGCACCAACATTAGGCGTGCTGTCCCAATTTTCCAGATTATATATGGGATACCATCTCCTAAATTAGGGTGACCAGATGTCCTCATTTTATAGGAACTGTCCTGAGGTTTGTGGTTTGTCTTATATAGTCATCTCTTGTCCTCTTCCTCTGTCCCAGTTTCTCACACTTGCTGTCTGATATTGAGTTCCTGGTATAAGGGTAATGTCTGAACCAGATAAAAGGAAGAACATCCAGGAATAATTTACTGTAAACTAACTAATAAGGGACAAAATAATTTAGGAGTGTAGAGATATGGTAAAGAGGAAGCCGAACCATTAACCGTTTGTGGACTATGCATGCTGCACAGTCCTGCAAAATAACCAAACCAATCCAAAAATTGGTGATGCAAAGTAGAGTTAAATCAATTAAATGTGTAATGTACATAAAGGGAGAAGGCTTCTTTTTAACTTTGGAGCTCTGATGGACCCTGCATCCGTGCATTTAAGTTTATCAAGTCAGTATTGCACAGCTGTATGCTACAGAAAGGATACCTGTCTGGAATCTGATTTCTTGGGAAGCTGAGTGGAAAGAGATCTCTGAGGCAAGTCCAATATTAAAGGAGTCATGACTTGACCCATAGGCTCCTTTTGTGTTGTATTGTTTTACCTTTGTGGGCAAATGGTCTCTTGAACATTAATAACCCAGAAGTGTAGTCTAGCAATTGGTTATCCATATTAATTAACAAATTGATGAGAAAACGAGGACCCATTAGTCTAGCATTAGCCAAACTAATTTGGCACAGGTATGCTGCAACCTGGCCATTTGGATTATATCGGCCGCGTCTACACGTGCACGCTACTTTGAAGTAGCGGTGCCAACTTCGAAATAGCACCCGTCATGGCTACACGTGTTGGGCGCTATTTCAAAGTTGAAATCAACGTTAGGCGGCGAGAAGTCGAAGTCGCTAACCCCATGAGGGGATGGGAATAGCGCCCTACTTCGAAGTTGAACGTCGAAGTAGGGCACGTGTAGATGATCCGCGTCCCGCAACATCGAAATAGCGGGGTCCGCCATGGCAGCCATCAGCTGAGGGGTTGAGAGACGCTCTCTTTCCAGCCCCTGCCGGGCTCTATGGTCACCGTGTGCAGCAGCCCTTAGCCCAGGGCTTCTGGCTGCTGCTGTGGCAGCTGGGGATCCATGCTGCATGCACAGGGTCTGCAACCAGTTGTCGGCTCTGTGGATCTTGTGTTGTTTAGTGCAACTGTGTCTGGGAGGGGCCCTTTAAGGGAGCGGCTTGCTGTTGAGTCTGCCCTGTGACCCTGTCTGCAGCTGTTCCTGGCACCCTTATTTCGATGTGTGCTACTTTGGCGTGTAGACGTTCCCTCGCAGCACCTATTTCAATGTGGTGCTGCCCAACGTTGAAGTTGAACGTCGACGTTGCCAGCCCTGAAGGACGTGTAGACGTTATTCATCGAAATAGACTATTTCAATGTCGCTACATCGAAATAAGCTATTTCGATGTACCGTGCATGTGTAGACATAGCCATCATGACCCCTAAGGAACCTATTCCTGCCTGGATATAGCATTGCAAAGGCATTTGCTTCTCGCATATCCTCTGGTGGTAACTTCCTTGGCCAGAATGATGAGTCATAGCTGGTATTTTCTCCAGACTGTTGTGCTTGGTCTTCCATGGCTTTGCTTCTGGTCAAGTAACACAACACTTAAATGCCGTTCTGGGGTTCAGCTGTAAACAAAAAAAGTTCCTTTACTGATCCTGGTCTTCCACCTAAGCCTCCAGTCTCATAGACATAGATTCTTTCCACTTTAGGGCCCCATCAAGGGAGTCAACCTTACTCCCACAGCTTTATTTCCTGGCCACAGCTAGTCCTAAATTAGTAGGCTTTGTTCTAGACCCTTATAGCAGGACCTCTCTTGAGGTTCCTCCTTTTCGCACAGTTAGACTCAAATTTTCTTCCACCTCAGATGAACTTAAGAACTCAACACTGCTATTAAATTTCGTAAATGCATAATCAGAGCCCTGGGGTTGTTTCATTTTTAGATGTTTACAGCCAGAAATTTTAATGATGAAAATGAGGTTACAGGTAACCCGTTTTATGGATCTATGTTAACTGATGTCATCTGAGACTTCATTTGTGCTGAAGACATTAATTAAAATTGGTTGAATGATTTCTTCATTTTTCCCTCCTAATGCTCACATTTCTTTCTGCATCCTACACCTGGGTCTTTGGAGATCAAGACTAGGCCATTTTTTCTGGATAGGCTTTTCTTTTACTCTTACTTCCATTACGCTACCTGTTCAAGATTTAGTTCTTTTTAAACTACTGATAGGAGCATTCAAATGTCTGCGAGGTTGTGTATAGACACTATGATGAACATTTATAGTGTGAGGTCTCCTGAGCCTCTTTGTTGCATTGTTTGTTTTATCTACTTTTGATTGTTGAAATTATGACTTTAGATGTAACTTCAAGTGGCTGTTAGTGCTAATTCTAAAGCAGTTTGAGGTCATCTTCACCTCTGGTATGACTTTCCGAAATGTATTTTAAAAATAAGGATGAATTGTAGTGAGTTGGGTCAAACTGACTGAATAATTACCCACAGACTCTCAGGAAAAAAATAACAACTCTGTATTTTATCCCACATACTTCAGGTCTGTCCTTGAAAGAAGATTTGTTCTTACATATTTGTCAATTCTCACTTCCCTATTTTTCAAAAATAACTCAAAGCCAACCACATGGCATATAAACACCCACTAAGTAGAAACCCCATAACTCATACAGCTTCTTACAGAGGAGGAACTCTTGGTGGATATAATTCGCATAGGAGAACCACTCACGATGCCAGGATGTGTCACAGCCAAAGTAGTGATAGGAAGACAATTGAGGTAGTGTACTGAAATGTAGGTAACACAAACTATTATTTAACAAAACTTTGGAGAAAATTCCTATGGGAGTAAAGAGGGACTAGAGCTGCAAACCTCAGTTTTGCTCTGAATCCAGGTGCAATTTCTTAAAGATCATCTACACAGTAGGCTTATTTGTCAGTTTTGGCTTGGTGTTTTTTGGGCCTCTAAGCACAGATGGATGTGGTACAAAAATAGATAAAAGAGAAGGAAGAAAGTTGTTTGATTTCTCTTCAAAATAAAGACTATAAGTCGTAGAATGGATTTGTTACAAAACCAATAACTAGCTGGCAAGACAACCAGTTAAAACCTACCTGTGCAAAATACCATCTCCTATGGGTGCAACTGCTATGGGCAGATGGAGTGCTCATAAATGCATATAACATTTGCCCTCTGTCTCTTCATACGGTTGCAAAGTGCTATTGGATAGAGAATGGAAGGTAAAAGGAGGACAAAAGTGGATAAAAATGGCATGAAAAGAAGAAAAGAAGAGATGATGGAAGTTAGCAAGATAACAAAGACATCCTTTCTTCAGGCTATACAGATTTACTGAACTGCTTCCCTCCCAGCCAAAAGCAGATTTCAGCCTGTCAGAAATACCATCTGCTAATTTAAATTTAACATGAACTCTTGAGCTTTCCTTCATAAATCATCACAAGTCTCCTATTCTCTGTCTTTCTGACGGTACCACCATTCTTCGTGTCTGCAAGGAAAAGACTGTCTCTACCATTTTTTGTACAACACCAGCTACTACACTGAATCCTAATCAAGGTCTCTGCCTGTTACTCTGATGCAAGTATAAACTAAATGATGTAAAATAATAAATTTGTTATTTCCTTATATACATGATAGCCATAAACCAATCTTAAGGTTATTAATTGGAATTCAGGCCAGTACTGTAGGTTTCATGAGGTCAGTAGGAGTTACCAGCTCCTGAAAAATCTTGCAGAAGTAATCTCATTTTTTTTTAAAGAAAAGTGCAGTACTCATGACTGAACAAGGAAGGTGTTGTCTAGACCATGATTCTGCAAAGAGCTTTGAGCAAATGTTGGCGCACTCCCATGTAGAACTCCTTTTCAGATTCAGGACTGTAAAGCAGGTGAGGTGAGGTACATGGAGTGACAATACAAGATGCCCCACAACCACCTCCCAGTTTCAGCCCTGTCCTGAAAGGAGCCATTATAAAGATTAGAAGGGACTTCATTCTCTTTGGCAAGATTGTCTGCTGAGATTACCAATAAAAATACCAGTTTCTATCCACTTTGGGAAGATTCATGAAAGAACTTGATGCTACAGTAAGCACCTAAGTCCATAATCAAGTTCCATGGAGATGAACAAACCTTTCAGCTGCCTCCAAATGCCATAGGTGCCTAAACTCACTCAGCAGCTACTTTCTGGGGGACAAGTTCCCTAGAAACTGATGTTTCTGCTTTTGAGTCCATGTACAGTAATCCATCGATGCACAAAGTAGGGTGTCTGCTACCTTGGTGGGGGCATGACATTTTGTAAGGTGGGGGGCAGAGCATGATCAGCCTCCCTTGCTCCATGTGGCCTCTGCTGCCTCCTCCAGCTACCATGGTCTGCAACCTTGCTGAGGGAGTGCAGTGTGTCACTTCTGGGACCATTTGTTGGGGACAGGTTGGGGGCCCCTGCTAATTGCAGCAATGCAAAAAGTTTGCTCACCTCTGCTGGTGCTCCATGCTGGGCATACAGAAGCCTCAGCCCCAGAGCAATGCAGTTAGGTGAAATATAGACATTCCTCCCCAAACTTGTCCACGGGGCCAATCCAATACTCAAGTTCTGTGCTCACCTACCACGTAAGGTAGTATAGTCTACACAAAATGGAAGGGGCAGGGGAAGAGGAAGACCTCCTCTTGAAAGTTTTATCCTGGTGGTGAGAGTCCTTACCTAGTGTCAGGGAGGTTGCTGGGTTCATTTCCTCCTCCACCTGAAGGAGGAGAAGGGATATGAACAGGGATCTACCACATTTCATGTAATTGTTCCAACTGCTTATTTAAGATTATTCAGGTATTAGGCATCTTCAGTCTCTCCTGTAGAAACTTCATTTTATGAGCAGCCAAGATGCCAGCCTGAGGCTTTGTGAATCCAAGTTATTTTCTAGGTGCCCAAAAGCTAGGAGTGGTGATTCTTCACCACTCCCATGTCTTTTTGATGCTAGCCATTGATAATTTTTCTGACATGATGCCAATGGTGCATAAAGGCCAACTATTCATGTTGGAAAGACTACTAACTAGCCAGCTTTAGGAACGGTCTTGGCTCATAGCTATTTCTCTTGCCATGTATGACAGACTTCCTAAGTGTTTCAGGAGTCAGCGAACAATACAAAAATATCTAATAACGATTGTGCTATGACAAACAGTACCACTTACATTCAGCTGCACCAGAAAGCCAATCGCCTCATTGAAGATTATCATTAGTCAGATGATACCTCAGCTAAAATTACATTTGTTGTGTTCTGAACTTCAGATATTAGATGTATATGTACTCTTTCGATAAGTCACATCAGACGAGCATTGTATTAGCTGACATCTTTCTATCTGCACATCCTACATTTCCTTCTCAATATCTACACTTGATGATTATTGAAAATCTACATAGAAGCATTCCTAAATAAACCGTATAACACAATGAGGAAGCTGATATTACACTATGTTCTTTTTTTTTTTATTTATTGTAATACAGGCTCACATTCACAGGAAGGTGAGGTAAGTTCAGTTACAGCCTGTCCTTAGTTAACAATATACCAGGTTTAGTTCCTTTTAACAGAACAATGCGATCTAATATTTTGTAAAAATTCTTAATCTTGGTAGGAATTTATCATTTATTTGAAGGAAGATATTTTTCAAAGGTATTGTAGGATCCCAAATTAAAAGGGTCTCTCTTAAGTAGCCCAAGAGTGAAGACCAGGGAGTCACAAATTGTTTTTCTATAGGCTTTGCCTCTATAGTAAAGACAAAATTGGGCCATTACTATTGTTTATAATAGTATGTTGACAAGGAAAAGGCTAAAAATCAGACTTCAGGGACAGAAGAATCAGTAATGAAAGAAAAAATAGGATACATCCATCATAAACGTTGGTCTTTTTACGAAACTGAAACAAATTTTTTTTTTGCTTATTATTAGCTTTTTAATAGACTTAATCTAAGTGGATTCAGCAAATTGTTGATAAACTTATCTGGATTTGGTGCAAATGCTATTTCATGTTCCATTAAGATTTCTGCTATTGACACATGCCCTATTTCTTGGGTGGTTGGCAGGTCTTTGTAACAGCAGGCAGGCATGCACATGGGCATAGCTACCCCTACCCTTAGAGCTAGGATTGTGGGGCCCAGCTACCTTGAGCTAGCACACTAAAAACAGTAGTATTGCTACAGTTGCATGGGCAGCAGCAAGCGGCGGCATGAGCACTTATCCTGAATGGCTGCACACATGTAGGGTTTGTGCTCAGAGCAGCTAGTCTGCGCTGCCATTCACCACTGCTTATACTATTTGACTAAAGCTCTGTTTTTCATCACACCAGCTTGACAAGAGGTGGCATAAGGTCTACTGAAGCTGAGAATCGTAACACACACAGCCTGCTCCAAGTGTAGGCATAGTCCAAGAGAAACTGGCTCCAGCACACACAGGCTACATCTACGCTACAAGATAAATTCAAATGTATCAAGTGACTGACTATCTTCACTGTAAATACCATAGCTCAATTTAGGGAACACTAATATCGATATCATAATATCGTCAGAACTGGTTGGGTGTAGCATCAAGTTTGAACATAGCAGTTCAAATGAAAGCTAGCGTGGAAGTGCCATGTCTTTGAATCAAATTCATTAGCCTCCAGAGGCTGACGGGTGTTGCTGCACATGGCTCCCAGCTCCCTGTCACTCACTGCAGCAGGGCAACTGACCAGCACAGCAGGCCTGGTCAGTTTCCTGGCTCCCGCAAGTGGCAGGGAGCTGGGAAACTCATGGCGCTGCTGCATCGGGCTCCCAGCTCCCTGCCACTCTCAGGAGCCGTGAAACTGACCGGTGTAGCACCTGGGCCCCTGCTGCACCTGGTTCCCAGCTTCCACAAGCCAGGTGCAGCAGTGCTGGTCAATTTCCTGGCTCCACCAAGCTGCAGGGACCCACGAACCAGGCAGCAGAGTTAGCCCTGCTAGTGAGGGGGGTGCAGCCCAGCCCAGAGGGAGGGTGCAGAATGCAGGGCTGAGGGAACTGTGAGATAGGTTCCCACAATGCATTACTGCAACCATCGATGTTTGGCCACTCTAGTGTGGACTTTGTGGGAAGTGAGGATATTCAAAATTGAATTTATAAAACCCAGAATTATTAAATCAAATTTAATAAATGCAAATGTATCTGGTCGTGTAGGGTTAGCCACAGAGCAAAAGACAAGCATAGCCTGCATAGGCATCATGTGAGCCCCAGAGAAACTTAGAGATTAAGTGTCTGGGTCTGTTACTGGATGAAGAAGCTTTTGGGCATGAAGCAAAAAAAGACCCTCTCTCTTGCTGTTTGGTTCCAGTTGTTTTTACGAAAAATAGGCCTATGCAAATTCTTAGTAAACAAACAAGCTTACATCAAGGAAATACCTAAAATCAGTTTCTGCTCCCAACTGGAGCAACCTGCAACAGCACATATTTGACTAACCATTTTGGATGAATGTAAGAACAGTTTAAAAAAAAAAAAAAAAAAAAGATCTTGCCCCAGAGCAATGGTGGTCAACCTGCAGCCTATCAGGGTCCTATGCATGGGCTGTGAGACATTTTACTTACCATTGCCCACACAGAGGTTTGCCATATTCCACTGGTTTCCATGGGTTTTTTCCCCTACTGGTATTACTAAAGTAATGCGCATGTAAAGCAATGGCACATGAAGTGCTAATTGAACCCAGTGCTGACTGTGAGAGCTGTGCGTGCCTGCTGCATAGAGTCAAAACACTGCTACAGTTCGATCCAAAGTTGTCTTGATTGCAACAATCACATAGCCCATTGATATGAAGTCAGGGTACTCAGACAGTCTGTTCAGCTTAGTTTGCCCTTTGCTGCCCTAGAGCAAGCCATGATTATGCAAAAAGTTACTAATTCCATTCAGATTAAGTTTTTCATTTAGTTTAGTGAAAGTGAAAAGTCTTCAGCTTGTTTTTTCTACACTTTAGAATCCAAACTGAAAAATAAGTTTTTTGTGTTTTGTTTTTAAACTCCTTGGACAGCTACCAGATCAATAGCAGTGGAAACATGAAATTCTGTTCTTAAAGATTTTGGGGAAAATGTTACATTAATATTTTAGTTTAAAAATCAAATGATAGTGCTTATATCAGAAGCCTCTTTAAAAAGTACTTAGGGGTCGTCCTCCAGTGCAGATTGACTCTTGTGTGAGATCCACTTGGGCCTTTAACATGGTGCCTTGGACTTTACTGAAGACCAATACAGTGGAGTGAGTTTCATAGTATAGTCAGTACTGATCAGTGACCTGATCCTGAACATACTTAGGACTCATCACTTAAAATGCTGACATGACCTATGCTGATGGAAGCGGTTCTCCCATCAGATCAGGTATCCCGTTTCCCAAGAGGTATTAACTATATTGACAGAAGAATTCTTCCATCAACCTACTGCTGTCTACGTGGGAACTTAGATGAGTTTTTCCCAGCCTTGAGTGACATCGGTGTGCTGATCTAATTTTCTAGAGTAGACCAGACCTTACGTACTTGTTTAACTTTATGCCTTTATGAGCACAGACTGGATGCTCAGAACCTAATCATGTAAACCAAAGGTGTGGGTAACTTTACTAATGCATAACAAGAAGTCCTGCAGCACCTTATAGACTAACATTTTGGAGCATAACATAAGATATTTTGTTATGCTCCAATTATTTTAGTCAATAAGGTGTCACAGGACTTCTTGTTGTTCTCGAAGATACAGACTAACACAGTTACGTCTCTGCTACTTGTCACCATACAAGGCACTGCATTTATCCACGTTGAGTGGAAATCCATCAACCTCATGAAAAAACTTGCACAGATACAGACAGACATCACCTTCCTCTCCAAATGCAAACAGAAGGACATCATACCAAAAGGACTGCAGGTGAAAAACCCACTGAAATCAACATACTACACAGATTATAGTGAGAGATTGTGCCACACACACACTCTAAGAAACTGAGGAACCACCCAATCAACATCACGTACAGAGAACAGGAAAACAACAGAAAAGAGCTTTTATGCTCCAAAATACCTGTTTGTCTATAAGGTGCCACAGGACTTCTTGTTGTTCTCAAAGATACAGACTAACACGGCTACCTCTCTGACACTTTACTAATGCATGTAATTGAATTGATTTTAGGGGTATAATTTGAGGAAAAAGCAGGGTGGGCAAAGTTGCACCAGTATATGAACCATTATATCATAGCCTGGAAAGCTGGAAGAAATGGGGAGGGAGTAAAGGGATAATACATCAATACTTAGAAAAGGTCGTGATAAGCAAGGCTGTAGACATGTGTGTGTAAAATGCCTCCACATCTCCCATAGCAAATGAAATTACTCATATGACTAAAATTATGCATACTCAACAGGAACGGGAACATGGAATGTATTTAGCCAGGGTGTATGTGAGGTGCTTGAGCAAACAATACCTTAACGAGCACACATTACCCACAATAATGAATAGCAACACCGATTCCTCCAGACTCATCACACCTTTGGAGGTGTTGGGTATTTACCTCTAGGTGGCACTGTGCCCTTTGACAGATTTCCACTAAGCTTGTCTAGAAGTATAACAAGTTGTGGCCATCTGTGCATTAATGTGTTTGCTACAATTCAGTGTGCACGTTTAATTGTGAGCATTGGCAGCAATCCAAATTTTGGTTTTGCTCTTATTCTGATGGATCATTGGCTCTGTTTTAATCAATGTCTGTCTGTTTTTAATATTTAGTGAGAATTGATTTGTTTTTTTAAATCGGTGTATAAACTTGTGTGGCTGCAGGGGTGGGGCACAGACTACTAAAGACACAAAGGAAGTGGGAACAATCAAACACATTAAAACTTACTGTGATTACATTGTCTTCTATAAATCTTAGTGTATCTGTCTTAAAAATCTTAATTACAAGCAACATTGCTACCCTACTGTAACAAAACAATGACAGATAACATTTAAAAACAGTAAGAAAACAATAGCTAGAGACAGAATTAGCAGAGAGTCCGGGTTATGTTAAACCATAATAATAAGGATTCAATAAAGCAGAAATGGCTGTTTGCAAAAGCGCATTCACATGATTAATGTTCTAATATTGTAATGCATAATCACCAGCTTGAAATCATCAGAGACAACTGAAAAGATCCCACAGTTCATCTTTCAGTATTTCTGGGTCCTCCAGGAAAATAAACCCTGTTGAGTTATTGATCTGGTCAGCTTAATTATAAAATTGTATTTGATCAACATATAGGTAAAATGCAACTATTCACACTGACTTTAGGCCATCTCACAAACAACTACACGGATCAGCTAGAAGCTGTCAGGAAATACAAACAAAAAAATGGAATGTGCCAAAGTGATAATGGGTGTAAACCATGTTAAATACACCTCTGTATTTTATTAAAAACTTTATTTTGCACTTCAGAGTTATACAAAAGTTGAGATTCAAAGTTACATCATTCATAGAATTATAAATATTATAGATTGGTGGGGGGGAAACAGTGTGGCATATCTTCCACGGATCCCACTGTTACATTCTTGTTCCCACACTATGGTTATGAACAGCTATGGCACTTGATACTGACCATTCATGAGTACCAGGGTATCCCACAGATAACTAATGACATTTTCAGAATGTTAAAAATCATGACATCCTAAGATTCTAGTGTTTAGAAATGGAATCAAAGTGCACTGGGCCAAGTAATGACACATTTATCCATGCCGGAGGGATAAGTGCTGGAGTATCAGTGTGGTAGATTGAGTTAAACCTTGTTGTTATAGGTTAACTGTAGCCTCTCACTCAAGAAGAGTGTTTGAAAACTGACTGAAATTGTAACTGTCTGTGAATGAACCCAAGACAAAACTGAATGCAAGGAACTTGAGCAGCCTGGGCCAACGGATTCATTGGGTGTTGTTTTACCAGAGAGGCAGGGTGGGTGCGTATATATCTGAGCACCAGAAAGCTGCAGATTAAGGGCAGGCCTCCATTAGAAGCTCTACATCTGCACAGCTGCATTGATGCTGTTGCAAGGCTGTAGAGCCGGGTGAAGGTGCCCTGTTCAAATGGGAGCGTGCTCGCCCACTGACATAGTCCAATGTGGGCAGTGCTTAGGTTGCACTAACTTGTTTTTGCTCAGAGGAGTGTCTTTTTCACACCTCTGAGCAAAGTAATTTAGATCGATTCAAGCGGTAACGTAGGCCTTCCTATAGAGAGAGAGAGAGAGAGAGCGCACGCCTAGACAAGCATGGCAGGGAATGCTATACATAAAGAACCACTTTCCTCTTTATTTCCCCTTTGTTGAATGAAACAGGACTTTGTATGTTATATGTAAATAAAGATGATCATATCAAAATAAGTATCTGAGTATCTTCACTGCTTCCTCCTAACTTGAATGTCATAAGTCAAACTCAGTTTTCAAGAAACTGGGAGTTTAATCCACCTGTGATTAGTTAATGGGACAACCCACAGTAACAAATTGGTTTAAGTGTCTCAACAAATGCTTCATTGTAGTTACCTTCTTTCTCCTCTGAGATAGCTGCAGCAAAGGCCAGCTCCATGACTGGAATTTCTGCGTTAAACCACACATCAACATTTCGTGTTAATTCTAACAGTAATGAACACAGACAGCAAAGTTGTCAAGAGTATATGGCACTAAAACATGATAAAATGCAGTAACCACAATGCCTTTATTATATTCCCAGTGGATCTCCAATAAGAGGTTGTATAAAAATGGAACATGACAGTTTTTCCTTTCACAAATATTGCAGTGTTTGCAGTTTTCTGGGATAATTCATCACTTCTAACATGTTACCATTTTCCCCTATTGCAGAATTAGCTTAATATTAGTCAATAGATATGAGGAGTTTAATTGTGCTTTATTCTCACTGTAGATACTATTATTTTGAATTACAAAATGCAAAGCACATTTTTTTAAACCAAATACCATTCTTAACCACACCTAAATAGCAACATTACAGGTTACCGTAGTATCTTTGATTATTTTAGCAAAGGAAAATATAGTTAAAAGCAATACTTAGTTAAGTGTGTAAAAATGCACAACTCATCTCTAAGATGAATGTCAGGCAGAGTTTATTTGATGTGAGTGTGGGAAAAAAAATTTTCCCTTGAAACAACATATTATATCCCACTTTACAGATCAAACTTTGAACAATTTAATATCCTTTTACAGGAGATGACTAGTGAACTACCTTCTGGTGCAAAGAGAAGGCTAAACAAACAGTGAGCTATACTATATCTTCTGCCATATGATAAAATCCACTCTATATATGAGTGATCATAATTTCAAGCATAGAACAAAGCCTCACGCCAAAGTGGGACAGTATTTACAACAGCTGCTTTTAGCAGGTCAGCTTAATATCTCTGGGGAGAAATCTCTTTCTGCTTCGGAAGAATTTCTCTTGTGAGGAAAATGTGCTTATCTATGTCACTTCCAGTGATAATAAATTGTGTGTTGGAATGATCTGCTTATTAGGGAATGGGACACGTTAGAGTCAAGTGGAAGTCAGACCCTCAGAGACTTCATTTAGTGCTTCTTCCCTGACTAACCTAGAATATTTTCCAGGGGCTTTCATTAACACCTTTTTCAGAGAAAACTTAGCTTCAAAATTGAGATCCTTTATCTGAATAAAACACCACACCTATGTAAAATTATAAACTTATTCTTGCAAACCTTGACTATTTTGAGAATTGAAAATATTCTCAGGTTTGGCAATTAGATATTTTCCTATAGTCTGGGTTAGTAAACCAAACAGCAACCACAACCTAACTGCCTCTTTAAGAATGATCATTTCTTTATATTGAATTGGCCAAACTTACGAGTTTGCTTACTTGTGTATTTGGATTTGAGATATAGAGGCAAAGGAATATAAGCCAAGTCACTGAGGGAAAAATCCCATTAAATTTTTCCAGAACAACAGGTGGAGAAAACAAAAGTGAATATGTCTGTTATCCCTCCTTCCTAAATGGATGAATTCTGAGGCTAGGATCCTGAAGACCTTTTTTGAGAGGAGGAAGCAACACTGATGAGGGATAGATATGGGAAACACGCATTATAAGCACCAGCTTTCCTCTTCAGAGAATCTGTAGAATTTCTGGGGGGGAGGGGCGGAAATGAAAGCAGAATTCTTTTGGAAGGAGCAGAAACATGCCAGTGCAGAAGTAGAAGTAGTAGCAGCATGAATTAAATTAGAATCATTTGGCCAGGAACTATGAGATGGTCTTTGACTTGTGGTTATGACATGAGGAACGATTTCCACGCAGCTGTTCTAATGCACTTTCAAGCTTCTATGAAAGCGTCACGAAAAAAAAAAATCTTTGGGATGCAACGTGTTCTAACTTTGGCTGGTCTTTCCAATCAGGAAATATATTTTCTTAGCAATGAAGAATAAAACTAACTTGTCTGTGGGAGGCTGCATATTGTATTACTGTTGCGTAAATTTCAGAGTGTGGATATTCACAACAGATGATTCAGCTACTGCAGGAGATGGGAGGCAGATGTCTGCAAAGAGCAATAAATGGTAAGAAATCTGTAGGATTTCTCTGAGGTGCAGAAACAGAATATCTTCTGAAGAGTTAGCCACTATGGTCCCCAGAGCATACCTGATATATACAATGGGGGGTTCATACCACTGAACTATTTGTCTCATTGCCAAATGTCAGTATTACAGCTTCCTGTTTTCACAAGGCCAAGCCATTGTTGAATGGTATTTTATCTGGAAATCCTTTTCTGCGGCACTGGAAATGTAAATTATGCCTGCTTTTATGCTTTCAAAAAATTATTATGACAAGTGTAAGGAAAATTCCATTCTCCAATTCAATTCTTTTCTGATCCTGGGATAATAAGTAGGGAAATGATACAATTCCAGATCTTGCTAAAATTTCCAAAACAGTTTCAAAATTGCTTTTTTTTTTTTTTTAATCTCCCCCCACCAGCTGTCATGGAACAGCTGATAATATAGAGGGGCCCTCTTCACTAGTTCCATCTTTTGTGCATTGAAACTAATTTAAGTTGTACTAGCATGTACAGGTAGGGTGCTCACTGCCTGAGATGGTGCAGTAGTATCACCCACAGTGATGGACACAGTGGTAGACACTTCCAGTACAAGACCATCCAGGAAAGCAAACTGGGAAGAGGCAGATACACTATGAAATCAAGCTGCTATTGACTACCACATGCTAACAAAAGTCTATTTCCTTGTTGCTGAACAAGTTTCAAGTATACTGATTACGTTAATATCTGTGTATATGTCACTATCTGGCCAATAGCTGTGAATTCAATTTGTTAAGTGAGGGAATTGACATTTACAAATGTAGCTAACCAAGTAGACTGAAATGCTCATATGTGGCCGGTGATTTCATTGACGTAGAATGATTTCTAACCATATGTGCGCCAATGCAAGAGAACCCAAATAATAACTAAAAAAATGTCTCCTTTGGCACTTTTTTATTTTATACAGGCAGTGTGAAGAGAAATCAAAAAGCTATAAAAAGTAGCAACGCTACATACACAGTGGAGATATTCAAAGGATAAACTGATAGGTTACATCTACACACAAGGCTTTTGTCAGCAAAATGGGCTTTTGTCGGGAAAACCATGGAGCGTCTACATGCAAAATGTGCTTCGTTGACAGTTGTTGCCAAAAGCTGGCACATCTATCAACAGGTATAATACCTCTCAACAGAGTAGACCCTTTTGTCGACAGACAGGGCTTTCGATTCACCAGGAAGCGGTGTTTGCAGAGGTTCTAGTCAGCTGTTCTGTCGAGAGAGGGCCGGGTAGTCTGGCTGCTGTCAACAGAGCCCATCTGCCTTTTGATCTCCTGTTACGTGTAGATGCAATCTGTCAACAGAAGTATTGCTGGGAAATCCCTTCCAACAGTTACTTCTGTTGACAGAGGCTTCTCGCATAGATGTAGCCCTAATGTATGGATATACCCAAAGAATAACACTGGTATGATATGAAAACATACAACAAAAAAAGTATTTCACCTCCAGAAAGGGTGAAAAACTCTTCTCTTTCGTCTAGAAGATACTTCAAAATTTCTAAACGATAATAGGCAACTCAAGACCACATTTACAATACGGTGTATTTTCTCATAATGATTTAAAATAACCTATCACCGGAGTGGTTAAAAAATTTGAGGTTGCACACCATGATTTATAAAGTTTTTTTTATTGACATTTATTTAAAAATTGATATAACATAGCTTGCCATACTTCACAACATGGTAATACATGTATATACTTTTTCCAGTGATTCTAGTAATAAACAACTTTTCTAAAAGGGAATAATACATTATTTAGAAATTTTTGTATTGGAATGTCAAGACATAGGTATCAATAGTCTAAATAAAGTGATGCTTAATAGACAGACTATACAGTGTGAAATTCAAATAAAAGGTTGCTACATTTCCTATAACTCAATAGGATTATTACCTAAATCAACTGAAATCATACCTGCAAAATGAGAGACAACATAAATGTATTTTTCCCTTTCAGTTATCAGCAACATATGGCCATTAATAAAGTTTTGTGGTTTATATATATAATTGAAATGTCCTAAAAACTATATATAATGTACTACAGATAAACAAAAATATAAAACCAATCAAGGTAAATCCATGCAAGATTTTGGAAACTGGAGGTAAATAATCAAATCAAGACATACTGTAGAGAGACTCCAGTAAATTGGTTACTCATATGGTGCTTTGCTCATGAAAAATATACTAACATGCACCAACAAAACAAACAGGTTTATATTCACTGTTCTTTAGAAAGAACTGCACAGTGTCCTTGACTTCCCCAAAGGAAAATGTAGGTACAAATGGTACACATTAATTTTGGCATGACTGCTGTAAATCTAATGTGCAGATTTGCCTAGAGAACTTTTCTTGATGTGGCTGTATTAATCCTAAAGGATTTGTGCAAATGAATTATATAGACTGTTTACTGTATGTGATCTAAAGCACAATGATAGACGTAGTCTGTTCCTTCACACAAGAAACTGTTGAAATGGAGATGATAGCAGGGGGAGTAACTCTCTTTAATCTCCCGTGGATTTCGGGATCTGAAAAAGTGGGTCTTACTCATGAAAGCTCATTACCTAATAAATAATTGTGTTAGTTTTTAAGGTGCTAGAACACTGCTTCTTTTTTATGGATTTTTAAGATCTTGAAATGAAATGTATTTCATGGAAAGATATTGCTTTCAAACTTTCACTGTTATCATATGTTGTAGATATAAGAATGTTGCTAGTATTTGTTAAACTAATGCTTTTGCAACCAGTTTTCCATTTTCATTTTTATATGAAACTTTTCTTCTATAAAATTTTCTAGGTGCTGTGAAGGTGATCACAAGAACTCAAAGTTCTACTTCCAGAAACTGATTTTTTTTTAAACAAATGTTATTCCTAATGGAGAGAATACAAGAAATACAATAGATAGGTACTGTTTCCTTTGTTAAAATAAACCTATGAGTTTTAATCTTAATCATACACTGACATACTGGACATCTCTCTATTTCCCAAATGGGTCTCTGACTCTTTTTCATTTAATTAGTGTAATAGGTCTGAGCTTGTATCACTAGGGTTCCTGAAACCCGGCTGGATGTTCTTTGGCTCTGAGTGCATACAAATAACTGTTGCTCTTACTCCCGAGCTGCTCCTTTTCTCTTGCTGCTACTATCAGACAGAAAAATTCTGAAGTCACCAGGAGAGGCTTGACACTGAGAACACTAAAATAATCTGCAAAATAACCTATATCCTCCATTCGCTATCAGTAATACATACTGTATCTAACCCCACAGGAGACTGGCAAATCAACAGCTTCCTGAAAGTTCGTCTCTTCTTTCAGTGTTTTAAAACACATCTGGTAAGGCAAACAAATGTAAAAAGGAAATTTACTACCCTCATTTTTTCTAAATGGCAACTCCTCCTCATCTGGCCCTACCTTTTTTTTTCTAGGCTCTTCCCCTCTTGCACTGCCTTATTCTCTGGCCTACTTTCCCTTCTTTTTAATTCATACATCTTTTGCACTTGTGTTTCAAACTAGGTCTCCCTTGTAACTGCACCTCCCACAGCAGAACCCAGAAGAGGATGAAGGATATACCTCCCGTCTGGGAGAGAGAAAACCAGCAGAGCTAGTCAGGCCAGAAGTTTGTGAAACTGAGATAGGGAAAGCAGCACAACTGGTAAAACCAGAAGACACGGTGGAAGTCTATGTGGAATCCAGAGACATTAGACCTTTCCACATATAAGACAATTCCTCCTTCACAAGCCAACTGGCTCCATATGGTGCTGTATTACTAGTAGCCCTGGTCCTGAGGCCTGCATATCAAGCTATCCCTCCGCCTCCTTACCAGAGTGTTACTAGCACACATCACTTCCCCTGAGACAAATATCACTGGTCATATCTACTAGGCTTCGCCCTCTCCTGGAATGTCATGCTAGATTCAGAGAAAGGTTCCTCCTGTGTCTGGTGACATGGTAGATCATGCCATGAAAGCCCAGCCACATTCCTGATTGTGGGATGCTCATTTTATTGCCTTGCATGCCAGGTAGGAAGAAGGAGCCCATATGGCTGACATCAGGCAACTGAGCCCCCTTAGAACTGACTGTAGACTTCAGACAGATCAAACCAGTAGTTTCCACAAGCACATTTTTCAGGGTAGAGGAGGAATACTCAAGCCATAACCCAAATTCAGTTTTTTTAACAATGGGCCCACAATAACCAGACAAGAAAATGAAGTGGATGTAATTTGAACTGCAGTGCCAACAGATGTACGCTATTTCTGTTGATGGTCTCACGGTGTGAGTGATCCTAAATTCGTCTGCTAGTGCTCCATTCTGACACATCAGGGAACATGGCACAACCAGACTAATGTGTGCTAATGAACTGGGACCCAAGTTTCACAAGCTGTTAGAATTAGAGGAATTCAGAGGGGAACTATACTAATTGTAATTATATATGTTAGAAACAGCACATTAAATAGGGTAATTTGATTAAATTTATATTGCAAAAACATTCAGTAAAGGTTGAGTCTGATCCACAGGGCTTGCGATGTCAATAGAAAAAATTCTTGTTTTCATCAGGCTTTGGTTTGTGCCTTTAATCTTCTGAGCCTATTTTACTTCTATTTGTCACATGCATGCACACATACATAGTTCAAGCTCACCCTCATTATTTGAGAATAGGCATTTATTTCTAGGATCCTGTTTTCTTTCCCTTCTGATCAGTCCTCTAAGCTCTTTCCTCTGAGTTAAGCATTGCCCTATGGGGCGACAATGATTTCATTCATTCATTCATTATTTTGTTCATGAATGAAATGAGCAAGTTTTTAGCGACATTACTAATGTGCACATGTGGGACAGATGTTTTCAATTTACTGCCTGAGAATAATTACTGCCGCCCAAAAAGTTAAATAAAATTATCAGAATCTGCTCCTGTTCTTTCAATATACAGGCTCTGAGTTATTTCTAGACAAGCAGGCATACCTTCAGTGACAGTGTGATGGCCAGGTGTTGGCTAAATGGGAGCAAGTATTTTGGTGGGCACAGCAGCTGGTAGAATCTTGAATAATTGGACAAGAAGACTGATATGAGAAATGAGAATGCTTTGCACCACAGAAATATTTTAGTTGCTGTTATTCAGTTCTGTAAGCAGTATTATTTAAATTTTGGTGTGTAATACTAAAGTTATTAGTACACGGTAGATGCATAAACTTACTATACTAGTAACTTCTAATTTCTATTTCTATGCAATGCATATATATACTGTTAACATAGAAAATGTTATGGATTTCTTTGATACTTTTTGTAGATTTCGTTTGTGGTTTTTAAGGAGAAAACATTATGGGAAACTGGATAATCACATAACTCTCCCTATAATAGAACTAACTGGGACTCTTTCCTGTGTTTTTATTCTCCTGAGCATATAGCAGTCATTTTTACTGATCCAACAGTTATCTTGTTGGACAAAATAAAGTTTCTGACCTTGCAATCCTCACTGAAGTGCACCTCCAACTAACTCACATATGACCCGAAAATGTGTGATGAAATCTTGCAAATAAGTGCACCTGTTCCCACATGTGGAAGGCAGGAGGAGGATTTGCCTTCTAGTGAATTTCAACAGTACTTAGGGTGAGAATATCAAAGATAGTAGGAAAAGTGCACACATCAGAAAGCACAAACTTTAAAAGCGTTCACTGGGTCAGACTCCCTGGCATGGAGAAATAGGCTAGGTGAAAAATATGCTGTCCCTCCTCTCAACCCTGTCCTAAGCATGTTGGGGGGGGGAGGGCTCACCTGGTGAGGTAATGGTACTTGGGTTATCTCTGTCAGCTGAAATGGCTGCTCAGGTCCTGTGCCAATTGTAACTTGGCCAGAGCAAAGGCCCACTGTTGTTTCTTTTTCTCCGAAAACAGCCTCTAATGCTTATTTACATGGGTGGTGGGCAATAGGGGCAAGGGCCTTCCTAAAAAAACTGGGGTGCCCCTGCCCACCACACTTCAGCCAGCTGGAAAGACTGGGCTCCAGCTGCAGTGTGGTTGCCCTGGCAGCCAGCTGGGAAGGCACGGGCTGCAGTTAAGCTGCCCTAGACAGGCCAGTGCAACTGTTCCCAGAGCTGTTCTCAGGGCCAGAATCAGGACTGGACAGCTGTCTAGCCACTGTGGCTGGGACCGGGGTCAGAGCCACAGATGATCCTGGGACTGGGGCTGGAGCCTGGTGCTGCATGACTGACTGGCAGCTCCTGAGGCTGGAGCCAGGGCTGCCCAGCTGTTTGGCTACTGCTCGTGGCAGTAGGGCCTCAACTGCCAAGCTGCTCCCAGGCCTGTGGCTGTGGGGAAGGAGCAGGGAAGAAGCTTGGGCAGCCTGGTGCTGGGGGATGGAGGGATGCAATAGGCCTGATCTACACTAGGGAACAATGTCAATTCCAAATATGCAATTCTAGCTACACTATTAGCATAGCTCGAGTCGACATATCAGGATCGACTTTGTTCCCTGGCATAGATCGGGCTCTTCAGGCTGGAGCTGACATCTCTAACTTCATGCAATAGCCTGGAGTACCAGGGTTGACGTCCGAGCCCGAAGAGATCAATTTTGCCACATATTCACAGATACGGCAAAGTCAAACTCTGGAGGATCAATTATGGTGTGTTGAATATGTGGTAAGTAGAGATATACCTTGATAGTCTTGCAGTGGGGACAGCAGCACCAGCCTAATAGCCACAGACAGGGACAGGGCTCTGATGGGCTGGAAGGGTTGTGGCTGGGGCCTCTCTCTCCAAGCCTGGCCTTCACCAGGCCATGCTGCTTTACCTCTTTTCTGAGGTAAGAGTTAGATGATCAGAGAAGCTCCTAAAGCTTGGTTGTTTCTCAGTCTTATTGGTCCAGAAATGGTTTCTGTCTCGTTTATTTATTTGTAGTAAATCTGATGCTTCCCGACATGGTCTGGCCAGATACACAGTAGATGATTTCTTCAGGGTATTCCAGCACTCTCTCATCCAGTCCTGGCTCGATTTAAAAAAATGCAAAATCATGTGATTTGAGTTTGACTCAAGGCCCAAGAAAAGTTTCAGGTGAGTTCTTGTTTTAGAGAAAACTGTCTATATTTATCAGTTCCATTTTCATGTGATCCGTGTATATTCTCTCCAAATTATAAGAGTAAATAAAATTATACTTACTTATAGAGGCTCAGTGGGATGGGAATGAATAACTGAAACCTGAATAGAATGGATTGGAATATTTTTGTTTTATTAAATATTGCAATTTCCTTAAAATTTTGAATTAGTAAACATGGGCTTGATTCACACTTACATTATGGCCACTTTACACCACCCTGTCAGTTTAAATTAAAAATGGAGTACTACCTAGCTAATACTTTCAAGAGTTCATAATTTTTTCTTGTTCTACTTTGGGGAAAGTCAATCTCAAAAATTTTTGTGAACTGAAAAGCCAAAGTATTGTTAACATTTTGCTTTGATCATTTGGAAATATTTCATTTAAATATCAACCTGTTTTTATTTTTCAACTTTTTTCAATGAATTTAAATTTTGAAACAAAGTAAAACTGGGAAAACTGATCGTTTTTGTTTCAAAAGTGTTGGAAATAAACATCTTATATACTTTTTTTTTTCCAATAATATTTTAGTTGAGAAATTTGTTGACACTAACCTGTTTTCACCAACAGTATTGCTTTCACTACCACAGGACTTCTTAAGCCTACCAACATTTCTCTAAAATTCCCAATCAGCTCTAGAGTTAAGAGGTGTCAAAATATGTACAAAAGTAATTCATGTTCCTTTTCTTCAGAGGAGTGGTATAAAGTGGCCTTAGTATAAATTAGAACCATATCCTTAGTTTTATCCAAGCTGAGCATGGAAATAAAATCCATGCATTTTGCAGGTTACAAAGTCCACTCACTTAGCAGTCAATCTAAATATGTTTCCGTTTTTTTTTAATGGAAAACCATTTCGAGCCATTTCTGTTTTGTATGTAGTTGAGAAAATTAGATTCAACCAAGAAAAACATTACAAAATTGAAAATTTAGAAAAAATGAACATGTAATGGCCAAAAAGAAGTTATCTTTAAACATAACTTACTCAGAAAAATCACACATTTCTCATCAGTAGTAACATTTCTATTCTTCCCTTGACATTCAAGCATTCTGAACTAGTTTGGTTCATTGTTTTCCTATTTCGCCTATCGCATTAAAAGTGGTTATACAATAGCACCAGATGAAAATACTAAAACCAAATACAAAGTAGTACAGTACAGATTGTAAATTTTAGGCGTTGATTACGTGCTGCAGAAGTTTCACCTTTTCAACAAAAGTAATTTCCAACTTCCAAAACCTTGCGGTTATTTCACTTAAAAAAATCTGGAATATAACATACACTGCTTTTGAATAAATATGTTATCTACAATTTATAAGATAAACAATCCATTTAAATAGAAAAAGGCTTGTTTTACATAAAGCAAGAGTACAAAAGCACAGCTTTTGTAATTTTGGTAATATTGCAATTTTATAAACATTTTGCATAGTATGTGTAAGAAAATATTTCCATCTTTTTATATATATCTATACACACAAGAAAAGCATCAACATGATAGTTACAAAACCAAACAAAAATGGTTAGCAGACCTTTCTTGAAATATGGATTTAAACTATATGACACCCAAACTCTTCTCTTTTGCATGATAGTGGATCAGCTGATCACTCCGATATTCTGTTTGGCTTTTATTTTAACATGTAAGCAATGATTTAGAAACCCTAATAAAAGAATCACAGGTTATTACATCTGAATATTGTTAACATCCATCATTAACTTTGTTCAGTCCCTCTGGTTATTTCATCAATCCATACTAAATAGCCCTGTGTTTCTAAATTAGTCTAAACCGAATTTTGTTATCCACTGAGCAAGCAAAACAATATAAATTATAGATTCAGTTGAAGCAAATAACTTTTTGGAACATCTTGGAATACACATTTTTTTCTTTTTCTCGTGATCTCAAGTAGTGAAAGACCCTGTTATGTCTGAAGAACAATGTAATTGGACAACACTGACACACTATCCTCTCTGGGGAAAAATAACCCACAGCTCAAAACGCTACACAGAGCAAAAACACATTACCATTTCATGTTGTAATTACAACTTCTCTCTTCCTTCAATAGAATTAGTGGAAGCAGCTGTGTCATACTACAAGCTATAACAGAAGTGTCGGTCTTTGGTCTTTAACATTTAACCAATGAATGAGTTGCAATGCAAAACCACACAGGTTACAGCTCTCAAAGAGGTCACTCAGTGTTGTTATTTTGTAAATAAGAGACAGTATCCTTTCCTATTATAACAGGAACATTTTTACAACTATTATACTATCATATATATTAATACATGTAGCTGACCAGGTCTTTTTTATATTTCATTGTTGTTGTGTGAGCAATTCTGAGGTGGTCAGTCAACTACAAACCACATCAGTAATGCCCAATCTGACAAGGATAATAAAAGGAGGCATTATGTGATACAGGTATTCATATATTATAAATCACCACAGAAGATGTGTTTTAGACCCAGCTATTATAAATAGAAATATTTTCCTAATTGGTTGTTTGCTAATTTAAAAGAAAAAAGATCTAAAAATGCTTTCAGGACTCTCAATTCTTCCATACAGCTGCAACAATGTAATGACCAGAATACTGGGAAGCTGTTGCCTTAGCCATACCACAATGGTGCATATATTTTCTCAAGAGGGGGTATCAGAAATTCAGCCAGTTAAACAAAGGGTTGCAGCTGCTTTATCATGAACAGAATTGTAGATATTATAAGTGGCCATAAATGCATTTAAGAAACCAAAGAGACTGAGCAAGACAGCACAGTGGCAGGCTGCAAGGTAGCAGGTGGCAAGGAGAGTTATATAAAACAATCTTCCGTGTTGCACATGTGGACTCCTTAGCTGACACCTCAGCTTCATAAAATGGATAGTAGAAATATTGTGGTATCACTGACGGTTTCTGTGTGGTTGGCTTGTTTACAGCATCCACTTGCCCTCCATAAAAACTGATATTTTGCCAGGATGTGCAAAACTTTGCATTTTTTTAGCACTATCACCAGTGGAACTGGGAAATATGGAGAAACGTTCATTAAAGCAGTTTAGGAACTGGTAACATATACTTTGTTTCAGAATTCTTTCCTATTTGCCCTTCAGAAATATACATAGGTGGTAAGGTTTTCAGTACTGCCTATTTCAAGCACTCAAAGTTCATCCATCAGGTATAAGAAAGCATGATAAAATAATTTGCCCTAAATCATTATTTTTCTTTTGATTTTTTTTTTAATATTGGGTTACATTTTTAAGTTTTTCACTGTAATCTTGAGAGCTAGAAACTTATTTTCTTAACAAAATGAAAGCAGAGGTTCTTACGAGCTCACTTGTTTTCAGGAGCTTAACTTGAAACATTCAGTTATACAAGACTCACATTAACATTTGTAAAAATTGACAACATGGTTTTCATACAGATGCTAATGGTAAATGCACAGTCTTGTAGCCTAAATTAATCCCATAACATAATTAAATTTGCTTTCGGAGTGTAATGAATTTCAGTTCACAAAGAAGTAGTAGTAGTTTATACAAGTTAGGTCACCCAGCCAGGGAACCAGAGCTCAGCTGTGTGATTCAGGGGATAAGTTGTACAGCTAGAATATCATGAATGGAGAATATTCCAGGGAATACTCATAGCAAACTATTGCAAGCCATTCCTACAAGCTGATAGTTGTTTGTACTAACACTCCTCAATGCACTCTGAACAGCAAACAAAGATTCAGTCTGTTCACATACATTTTGAGAATAGCACAAGGGGTTAAATTCATCATGCCAATGTTTTTCTGCAATGTTTTGCACATCTTTTAAATTACTAGCATATGCATGCGGTCAAAGGTGACAGAATGTATGAGCTCATACACACAAACTCATTCAGTGGTATCCTCCTCTCCGTTTGTCCTGATGAGGTCTACACATACATTCTGTTACCTATGTGCAAAATAAAGGAGAGCTCTTTCCTCAGAAGGTCAAAGGTACTCTGATAATGCTGCTGCTTTATGTCCTCTATGGCAGAGAATGAGCTTGCTAGCAAAAGGAAAACAAATGACTGATAACAGAAGTTTATTTTAAAATCTCAAAGTAAATACTGTAAATAGTTAACTGTTGAACAAATCTGCACAAAGGAGATAGAGAATTCAAAATTCTTATTTGACCAAGTAGTAGTGGAGAGAATGATTCCTCCTTTCGGGTGTAGTACTAGTTCTTCCTTTCAGATGACATTCACCCCTACACAAAAGACTAGAACCTGGCCAAGTACCTGTGAAGCAGTGTAGAGGCCTTATGCTGGTTTTCTGCATAAGGGTGAATGTCACCTGTTGTGAATAAAATGAACCCTATTAGATGACACTAAAATATAAAATTAATTACATTATGACGGATGCCAAGTTTCAATTTTTATTTTTATCCCCCTCCCCCAGTACTGCAAGAGATGCAGCAAGGACTGTCACTCTCGTGTGGGTCTTCATAGTCACAATAGATGCTGTAAATGAAGTCCTCAATTGAAACTTTAAAGGGCGCGATCCATAGTCTATGCAGACTGAAGGATGCCTACTACTACTACTACTACTACCCCCAGTACTACTTTCCTTATATTCAAGATAAGCTTTGGAAGCTCATCATTGCACTGGTGTTTGGCACAGCTAAAAGTGTGTGGGATAACTCAAAAGATAATATTTAAAAGCACACTTACCTTATTGTTACAGAGTCATCTTCCCACAATAGGAAACATTTTTATCTGTTTTACCTTCCTGGGTTCTGCAAGTTTCAAGATACTCTTGTTAAGCAGCAGTGTGACATATTTATCAACAACATACCACAGTGTCTTTTGTAGGAGCTCAACTACTAAAAAACAAACAGGCAATGGAAAATGGAAGAGAACTAAGTTCCCATGTCAAGCTACTCAAAGAGAGTTACAACTGAGAACTGAGTGGAAGTATGATAGCATTACCTGAGCACAGACCTGGTGTAGTCAACCTAATAACGTACCTGTTAATATTCTCTGTTGTTTCCTATTTTCTCATGGATTCTTAATGCTAATATTGTGGGGGGGCCCTTAATAACAGACCATCGAAGAAAAGGGGTAATAATTCTGAGGCTGCCACTCCAGTTGGGTAATGAATTGTTTCTTGGTTTTATGCATTACATTAGCATGTATGTATTTCGTTGGTATTATGTTCAAATGGCAGTGGACAGACAGAGCTATAAAATAGACAAGATGTACCTTTGAAGATTGTCTCTAGGTATTCTGAAAATTACCTATCTGATCAGTCATTTTCACATAACCAACATTTCCCTCTTTATCCTGTGCTTCTTTTGCAGAACTGTATGTTTTACTTAAAGCAATCACTTTCTGTGCAATGACCTACTAATTACTGTGTAAGGCTATTTATATCTGACAAACAAGAGCCAATGTCCTTTGAACTCTGTAAATTTAATATTGCTGAGTGCTTCCAAAATTTACCTAATATACAAAACCTAGACTGTAGACAAAGAATAACAACACATTTGTTTTAAAGAAACAAAACTCAGGGAGGGATTCTGTCTCTCTTTTTTGTTAAAAACCATGTACTGTATTTTAATTGTTTAGTAAAGCAAGCATCACACAATGCTTCAAAATTTTAAAATTCAGGGATAAAAGTGTACATTCAAAAAGATGAATGGAAAATTGTGCTTTCAGACAGGAAAGTTAATTATCACACAGGGTAACCTATTCATCTCATGATTAGATTCTGGGCAAATTTGTATAGTACTGTATTTATGTAAGCAGTTCATATCCACGTCCTGCATAAAACTAAAACTATGTGCTTCACTTCATGTAGCAAAGGCACCTGTGTTATTCTCCCTTTTGGACAACAGATGATATTATGATCCAGGTTTCCTGATGAAGATTACATTTATTTTTGAATATCTCACTCCCATCTCTACGTTGATTGGTAACACGAGCCGCGAGAGAAGGCAGCGTTGTATTCCTGCTTACACTGGAAGAAGTTGCTCTGCAGGCCATTTGAAGCTTCAAACTTGTCACAAGGGAAACCAAGCAGAACTGTGAAGCAGAGGGATAGTAACAAAAGGCTATTCTGGTGTGAGGAGAAACTGGAGTCATTTCAGCTCCACAAACAGATGTTGCTACTGGATTGACAAGTAGAGCCTGCTCCTGCCGGGGAAAGGTACAGTTTACCACTGGGACAAACACAGAGCTCATAGATAGTCTGTCGAGGAGTTGAGGAACTAGACGGGGAAGATGAAAAGGAACCCATTGGTAGATTTCCCAGTCGGATTATATCTGCGTTTAAAAATATCTATGAGGGGGAAAAAAGAAACAACTGAATGTAATTTCCTTTTCCATACTTTATATAAAATATTTTAAACTTTATTGTAATGTGAACTTGAGAGACTAATATCTTAACATCATAAAATTCTACTGATATTGCTCTCATGTGATTTTGAACACACATTAGGGCACATAATTTTATGTAAATATCTCTTAATTCTACGTGCTACATATTTATTCAACCATAAGCATGTACCCAGACAACATTCCAAGAATATTTCCCAAACAGGTTAATTTTTGTCTTTTATCTTTTATGGTGGAAATTCATTCATTCCATGCAGTAGCATCTCCCTGCCTTAAACAATGTTTATTTTAACAAGTATGAAGTGATATGAAAGGTCATTCTCCCATGTATTATTTTAAGTAGCAGACTATTTGTGGTGAAATATGCTTTACTCCATAGTCTTGACAGTAGTTATATATACATAACAGTTAAAGAATGTGTTCACATACACTAGATAACATGCTTATTGAACATCAAATTAGATGAAAAAGGGTTGTCTTTTTTTTTTTTTTTTTTGAGTACACTCAAATCATAATTAGTTGGTTTTTGAACATTGTATCTGAGTCAGAAATGTCTTTTTTAATTTCTTCCATCGCTAAATGTTCTGAAACTGGCTGGTTTGGAAAGGATAATGTGACCATGAATTTGTGTATAAATAATTTTATAACATTTAGAAAGTACTTCAGCCATCTGCCAAATTGCTTAGGTTGCTGAATAAATAAGTACAATATAATGAATCTTCATCAAAACAGATGAATAATAAAACAAAAAGGGAAGTCCTTCAGAAGGACAGACTGATAGAGGGAAATAAGCCTTTGAAAAAACATGAACTTTGAAAGGTTTGGGATATTTTTAATTAAAGAGGAATGAACCAAGGGAGATAGTGTGGCGCTCTTCCCTCCAATGAGGTAACACAAGATCAGCCACTGCCCTACGTGCCTCACTGGAAACTCAAAATGGTAAAAGGTGCTTCTGTGCATTTACAAGCCCTGGAACTAGCACTATGAAATTCATGAGATGGTGGAGATCCTGAAATACTGCACAGTGCTTTGACATTTTCTCTACCACATTATGGGCAGCAAATATATAGAATGTATAACTGCATGGCACATGCACCTCTGCTCAGGTCAGCAGGCAAACTTTTCTATATTGAACCCCAACTTCAAATGGTAGAGAAGCAATGGGAAAACACTGTCATGCCTCAACAGGAAATGGATAAGGATGGGAAGGCTGATCAGAGGGAAGACAGAGAGGAAATATACAGAAGTATCTTATTAGTATCTTCTCAGTGAGGAAACTACAAACAATCTCTGTGAAGGTCTCAGAGGAAGAATGGACCAGAGATCTGTATGGGGCATATCACAATCCTCAAGACAATTGTGCCAACAAAGAGATGGCCAACTGTCCAAGGAAGACAGATTACTCTTGTTGGAGATTGCACTCTAAGAAAAAGGACAGTTTCACAGGTCATCTCACAAATATTAAATGACAGCAGGGAACTCGAAAGGTGTTGAAGAAGAAAAAAGTCCAATTGATTTCCTTGGTGATCCTTCCTCTCCCATGACTGAAGGAAGACAGAAAGCATGAGAATCTGGAAGTGAAGCATTGGCAAATTAGGTGTCATAAGGTGAAATATTTTGGTTTTGTGGAATACTGATTCATTTTCTCTGGGAAGAGAGGCCTTTATAATTAGGAAGGCCTCCAGGTCAGCAGAAGTATAACCAATCTCATCGGGGTACATGGCTGTTAAACTAATAACAAAAAAGGAGGGTGTAAAGAGGAAATGTAGAAATAAACATTGATTTAGCAAATAAAAACAAAACAAAACAAAACAAAGCAAAAAAAAAACCTAAGATGCTTACAAACAAATTAATCCAAGCATCAAAAGACGTGAAAAGAAGTTATTTAATTGTTTGTACAGTAGTTTTAGGAGCCTGAGTTATAAAGAAGAAGAGTTGGAATTGCTCATTCATGGGCATAAATTTTACCTATTTGATATTACTGAACCCCATTGGGAAGATCATCATGACTGGACTGCTACAGTAAATGGTCAGAACTTGTTTAAGCAAAAAAGCCTAAATCAAGAGGCCAAAAGGGAGGAGGAGTGGCCCTCTATGTAAGAAATGGAACCATGTGTTTCTAAGTAACTGACAACTCAAGAAGCAAATTATCTTGAATGCTCATGGATCCATGTTCCAACAGATAAAGCACAGCATGAAACTCTACTTGGTACCTTCTGCAGATCACCATATCACACTAGGAATAATTAGGACCAGTTTGTTAAGTACCTATCTGTGAAATGTGGTGAGAAACACTGCATCATCGGCAAGAGATTTCAAGCTGAATATCATAGGCTGGAGGGTAAATGCTTTCAGTAGTACAAAATCCTTGGAATTTCTAAAAACTCTAGATTACATTTTCCTAATTCAAAAATGTTGCATCCCACATAGGAGAATTCTATATTAGACTTCATCCAGCCGGATAAAGTATAATAGATCACAGAATTAAAAACTCAGTCCAAGTGATCACAACTTGATTATTGTGTTTACACATAAATATAAAGGCCAGGTACATCAAACATACACTATTAAAAGAGTTAGTTATAAAAAGCTGGAAAAATTATGCAACAAAAATGGAATGAGAACTGGGAACTGTTGACAGACATATTGCTAGAGTGGTAGAATGCCACAATTTAAATAGGAGGCTACACTTGTTATGAAAAGAAAAGAAAAGAAAAACTAAAAACAACAATCTGGCTTGGAAGGGATATACAAGCAATTATAAATAAGGTCATAGAAAAGAATATAAAGTAGTAGCCAAGAACTGCAGGATCTGAACAAGAAAATTAAAAGGATAAAAAGAGAAAGCTATGACCAGCAAAGTTAAAGTCAATCAGGAGGAGAGCTTTTTTAAAGTCTATTAGGAACAAAAATGAATCTCAACAGTTATATTATTTCATTACTGCATGGAAATGGTAGAAATGTCAACAAAAATGCAAAAAAGACATTCAGTACATATTTCTCTTGTCTGAGAATAAATAAAATGATATATAGCATGATCATTAAATACTTTCCAATGCAACTCCAAAATTCAGAAAAAATCCAGTAACTGAGCTAGTAAAATCAGATTTTTTGAAAATCAACAGCTGTGGGCAACTGACATCTAAGGGTTTTTAAAGAGCTGGCTGAGGAGGACTCTTTGCTGGTAATGGCAATTTTCAGTAAGTCTTGGAACACTGGGGAAGCTCCAGAGGAATGGAAAAAAGCTCATGGTGGGCCAATATTTAGAAAGCATTTACAGGATGACATGGATTGTTATAGGGTTGTCAGAACGACTTCACTCCCAGGCAAAATAATAAAATGCCTGACAATGGACTTCGTTAATAAAGAATTAAAGGAGAGTAGTATACTTAATGCTAATCAAGAGGGGGCTGTAGAAAATAGATTTTACAAAACTAACTTGCTTTCCTTTTTGGATGAGATTACAAGTTTTGCTGATCAACATAACACTTCATGCAATATATTTAGTCTTCTGTACAATGTTTGACTTGTTACCACAAAATACCTTGATTTAAAAACCTACTAAACCAATATAAAAATCAACAAAGTGAACATTAAATGGCTTACGAGCTGGCTAATGGGTCTCAGCATTGAGTGGGTGTGTTTCTAATGGGGCCTCACAAGGACTGACTTTTAGCTCTCCACTATTTCACATTTTTATCAATGATGTGGGAAAAATATAAAACCGTTATATTTTGCAGCGTATATATTGGTTTCTCCCTGAGAACAGAGAGCGTGGTGATAGGGAGAAGGATGGCAGAGTTGGAAGGCTGCACTGTTGGTAGAAGGACAAGATCAACAGGTTCAGGAACAACAGTCTGGGGTAGAATAAGAGTCCCATATGCGGCAGACCATTGTGAGAAATTTTAACTACTGTGGTTAATCTGGGGACACTCTGGATCATTCTTCACGACTTTCAACTATTAACCCAGCTCCACTCAATGGTTGGGGATAATTGCAAGAAAGACTGTGGGGAGTTCCTATGTGGCCCCAAATAGGGGGAACAGACAATGTACTATGGAGTCATTTGTGGTCACAAGTGGGTGGCCAGTAAATGGCAACCACTGTATAAGAGGTGATATTGCCTCCGTATTTGGCATTGGTGAGACTGCCTCAGAAATCTTGTGTTCAGTTCAGCTGTCCATAATTCAACAAGCACTTTGATTAAATTGAAATGTTTAGAAAAGAGATGTAAAATCATTACAGGAAAACTATTTATTACATTTAGCAAAGCAATGGTTAAGGCTGACAATTATAGTTTAACATACCTACAGTACACAGTTATTCCTCCTAATAAGATAAACTAAACCAAAATCCAATTACTGAAGTTAAAGCTAGACAATTTTCAGACTAGAAATTAAGGTAAAAAGTTTAACTCTGAATCACTCCTGGAGTGACTTCATCAGATTGTCATACGTTCTCTATCGCTGGAAATTTTAAAATCAAGATTTTTCTTCCTCAAAAGATACACTCTAATTCAGAGACAAATTAATTTAGGGAAGTTCAATAGGTTTAAAATCTAGATTTCAGATCTATAATGGTTTTTATATCAGTGTGGCTACAGTTGTGCAGAATTTAATATGGATGTGTTGTACTGCTGTATATGAGAACTTCACTAGAGTTTCTCTGGAGTGAATCAGTAGAGAATCTGCTGTAATTTTTTCTCTAGTCGTCTGAAGATTTGGACTGTTGCTTCACTTTAATTTCTGCTTCAAGTTTCACATTACGATGCTGTGAAAACTGGATTTTGATTTTACTGCAATATAAAATTCAGCATTCTTGTTTTGTGCATGTGGTTAATTATGCCGAGACCCGCATTCAGCCTTGCAACATGACATCTCACAAATGGAGTGGTAACAGAAAAAAATGGCACAATGTTATTATTTGACAAGACAACCGTGTGACATAGTGATCTTCGGAACAGGTAACACAAAGCAAAATGATCCTTTTGAAAAAAAGACCCAAAATTCAAGGGGAATCCATAACTTCTAGTCATGAGAAATATTTAAAGTATCTAGAGGTACTAGAAGGGATGTGTTCACAAAATTAGGTTGGGCTTATAGGATTTGGGCAACAAGATTATGATATTCTTTGATTTTATTTAATGTTCAATAGCAATACCATGAAAAAGTGAACTTTGACATTAGCTTTGGATGTTAATTAAACGGTTTCCTTTTAAAAATTCGGTACTGCAAGCTTTCTGTTATAGCCATTCACAAGTCATATCTAGGCCAGAACCAGGCATTGCATGACATTCACAAAGAAAGGACAATTTCCACTAGTAGAATACAAGATATTTGATTAGACAGAAAAAATAGGAAAAGCTATTATATTAAACCAAACAATTGTAACAGACTAAATAAAAAAAACAGAACAAAGAGTTTTCAGAATTGTTCTGAGCAAAAGTTCCCTGCCCTTTAATAAACTCTGACTTGTTAAAGCACTGAATGCGTGTTCTCATATCTGTTCAGAGAAACTACGCTGTCAGCTGTAGTCTGTTCAGTGACAACAGTTAAATTTTATTTATCCTAGAGTTTTGGAAACATCTGTTGTGTGTTTGGTGTAGGCAGGGGAGATGAAACAGATTAGCTGTTAGACATAATAGTGAAATCTAAAGTGGAAACTTCCATTTGTTCTAAGGATGTGACTTGGTGGTAAAGAAAAAATGCTTCTATTATTAAAATATTTACCTAGCACACTTTGGACCTGACCAGCTGAGGATGAGAATTTGCTGAGAGGTCAATATTTCCTAGCAGCATTACAAACACTTCCACTGCATACTGGGCTCTCGCAGTACATTTAGAAGTAAATACAGCTAAATAACAGCACAGAACACCGAGTGTCAGGACTGTAAACAAACTTTATGGCACCTTGGAAAACTTAGCCACACCCATGATAAGTGGACATCTGGTTAACTAAAATTATGCTAGATTACAGATGTTGCCAGACAGAGTACCAGACTAGTGAGGTTAACCGGTATAAATAAATAAAGCAAGTTTAGAGCCCAAACAGCAGCCTTTTTAAAGTCTGTTTTCATGCAGCCGTTCTTTTTAAATAACTTTGTCACTTTTAGTTTTAGTCATTTCCTTCAACACTCATTCACTGAATTCAGTCTCCAACTGATAAAACTGGACATTATGAGAAGGAAGGAAGGAAAAAAAAATCTTTCAAGCCTTCATGAGGTAAAAATCAAAACACTTTAATTTTCCTTTGTGATTTTCTGTGTTTTGAAACCTTTGCACATACGAATATAATTCAGAGTTAATATATTAAGATTATTTCATCCTGCCCTTATGTGGGGGTAATGATCCAAGTTACATTTCAGATTGGTTTGCCCAAGTGGTTCTGATCTCAGAGATTTAGACTGATTTGTATCATTTTTCTGTCAAGCAAATATGGAAAAACTGTTTAATAACAGCAGCAGTCATTTTCTTGGCATCCAAATTTTCAACTGTTTATTGCTATGTATGACTTTCAGTCTTAAAATAGATGCACAAGTCTAGACCCCTATGTCTATTCAGTAATAGCCTGAAAGGCATGAGACTCTGTGTCAACATATCAATGCACATTAGGGCATCTGTTTGCAGAAGCAGAATGAGCATGAGGTAATGAATGGCTTTTTGAGGATGCATAAAAAAAGCTGGTGATGGAGCCAAGTGTAGTAACATGTTGGTTAAATTTGTAAAATACTTTGAAGAAAAAACACTACATACAAGTTAGATGTTGTCATGCCCTGTATTTTGGTGTCAGACTTTTTTTTGTTATTCTCCTGTTATTAATATCTACCAAGAAGGTGAGAATTCATGGCTCTTCTAATGTCAAAGCAGCTACTTATGGGAGTTATTCAGAAATATTTAAAAATTCTTCATTCATGAAATAATTTATTTTGTAAAGTTAAATCATCCTAAACAGAGATACTGTCTGAGACGCTGCAATATAAAAGATGAAACAAAATATTCATAGTTACTTGTTCCCATTTTTAATGAATTCAGGCAAGATCTCATTTAAGTTTGTTTTCTGTGAACTTTTGAGAGACATTTACAAAGCACAGATATTTGTGGACGACCAATTGTCAGAGCACAGGCTCAAGTCTTCACAGAAATTGAATTATAATGTGTTTGCCCTGAACATATTAGCATGTGCTTCCAATGAGGCACAGCTACAATACCATATGACTTGACTACCCAACTTCATATAAGAAACACTTAAATTTTGACTATGCTTGTTCAGTGCAAGGAATAATATATTATCACATAAATGAAAAAAAAAATCATTAATTCAAGAAAATTGTGCCCAACTTGCGAAAGAGGCCATGTGTATACAATAAATTATCCAATTAGAAGTATTTAACGATCTCTATTAATGAGAAATATGGATGGCTTCACCCTTTATTAGTTGAAATAAAATCCACAGGCTCCTACACACTAGTAAAACTAGATGCATGTCCAAAGCTGGCTTTATATGACAATTGCATTGGATAAAAATTGTGAAATTTTATTTGAAAATATCTTTGACTAACATAGCTATGGATGGCTGTTTCCCTGACACATCAGTTAAATCTTTGCATTAGAAATATTTTAAGTCTTACCAAAAAAGTCCTCAGATTAAGCCTGGTAGTATAGTAAGCACAGAACTGAGAATTAGGAATGCCCAGTTTCAACAGTGTTTCTTCTGATTTACAGCAGGAATTTAGGTAATTAACCACATGGATAGGCCAGTTTCCTTCTCCTCAATAGTGTTTACTACTAGAGCTTGACAGAAAATGTTTTTCCATATACAGCAAGAATTTCCAAGGTTTTTGAAAAAAAGAAAAATAAAACCTTCCTCTCCTGAAAGTAAAAAAGTTCAAGAATTTTCATGAGCTGATAATTGAAAAAAGAAATCAAATTGGATCGGTCCATTTTCTTTGATAAATTTAAAGCATTTTGTAATTATGTTGATTTTTTAATTTTTTTTTAAATATACATTAACTTAATATTTAAGGTTGGGTCTACACATGCCCTTTCCTTTCAAAAGGGGCATGTTAATGAGCAGATTCAAAAGATGCTTATGAGGCACTGCAATGAATATGTAGCTCAGCATTAGCATAATGGCAGCTGCAGCTATTCGAAAGTGCGGCTTTTCAAATCGCGCACCACCCGTGGAGATGGGACCTTTGAAAGGACCCCCCCAGTTTTCAAAAGTCCTTCTTCCTAGCTGGTGATCGGAAGAAGGGCTTTCAAAAACTGGGGCGGGGGACATTTCAGAAAGTCCCATTTCCATGGGCAGCACGCGATTCGAAAAGCCGCACTTTTGAATCACCGCAGCCGCCATTCTGCTAATGAGGCACTGCATATTCATTGCAGCACCTCATTAGCATCTTTTGAACCCACTCTTTAACATGCCCCTTTCGAAAGGAAGGGGCACATGTAGACACAGGGTATGTGAAAAGGTGTTCTGAAGAAAAAAATCAGAACTTTTTACTTTGAAAATGTCAAAATAGGAGATTTTGATGAATTTGAAATTTTGTTTTGCTGTGGTTTCAACAACTTGGCATTTTTGATGAAAAAAGTGTTTCATTGCCAAGTTCTTTTCCAGCTCATCTAATTACATTTCTGCCTCACAGTGGTGAGGAACAATTAGTTAAAGTTTACAAAGAGCTCTGAAGATGAAAACCAGGATACAATTGTTAATTATATTTCAGGGTAATGGGATAGATTTGCTGTCTACTGCTTGCTTATCCCCCCAGTTCTGTTTATCACTAAGTGTTAATTAATTCATCTCAGGTATTATTCCATCCGTGAAATTATACTTGCCTTCAAACATCCCTTCCTACTCAGAGTATACTGGAGCCAAGCAGAGAAAAGTAACTGTATTTCAAGGAGTTAGAAATTTCAAAGTTGTGTTTGTTCTAATGCATACCAAAAATCCGTAAAATTCCAAAATTTTTATACAAAAGAAAATGGTGCCCTAGCTCTGGGGTATAATGGCAGTGGGGCTGTTGACTCTGAAAGCAATAGGGTTTCTCTTCTTCAAGCCAACGTCTATCACGTAGTCTATCTCCAGGAAGGTAACTCGAAGTTCTGTATGCTGAGATGTCAATAGGTCAGGTGGTTGATACTTCTTTCCAAACCTATGGAGGTATGTAAATACTCAGTTGACCTGCAGCTGAATTCTGATCTCAGGCTGCTTCTACACTGAGATAAAACTGATTTTTATTAAAACTGACTTCTTAACACGGGGTTTTATCCATTCAATTTTGAGCATCTTTACCTTCCCACATGTTCCCCACAAAATCAACTTACTGCTGCCACATTCAAGTAGTTTAAATTGAACTTAAAGCGAGTACTGCAGCAGTGTATTGTGGGAACATATACCACATTGCCTCTGAATCCCATCCCTCTCCCTTTCAGGCTTCAGAGACCAATCTCCAACTCAAGGTGGGATGTCTATTTGCTCTTGTTAGTTCACTAGCACATGCACTGTTAACACCACTCTATTGATCTGGGTGGCAAGACTTGCTCCCAGCAGCTGTGCAGCCATAACCAGAGTCTCCTTTTTTTTTTTTTATTATACTTAGCATTTGTTAGCCAATTTGATACTACTAAAGTACAGACCCTGTTGCATGGGAGCAGTCTGGGTAATTATGTAGCAACTGAAACAGAATTAGACCTCACAAGAGCTAAGCCAATCGTATTTTGGATTGCCACATTGCCACCATCAAATAAACCTTCTCTTACTGTTATATGTTGGTGTATTTCAGGCCCATCTTAAACTTTTATGTATTTGCAGGAATACCTAAACCTAGTGGCTACAGGATGCAAATAGCATTATGCAAAAATGCTGTGAACATCTTTGGACTTTTCTACTGCATTTGTATGTGGATATACTAGTAGTCAACTAGCAGCCAGGGCTGTGCATTTGTAATGATGGAATGTTTTTTTCCTCTTCTGTGAGCTGATAGGATTTTTTAATGCCCAGAGTGTCTGTTTCCATTTTATGTGTAAATGATTGCTGCCTTAAACCATTGGCTATGGTTTATTTATGGAGTAATGCATAGTTCACAATTAAATGCCAAGCTGTAATTGAATCAAAGGATTCTGCTGATGCTTTGAATCACAAGGGTGCAGCTTAAGTGCTTCATAAAGGGCAGCAGAACCTGAGACTAAATTACAGCCTTCAGTATTCAGTCTGGGGTCATGCATTATTATTTATAATACGGATAAAAGGATTATTATAATACTGAAGTAAATAAAAAGAAAAATGCATCAAACAGCAGAAGCCAGAATGCTTGCAAAGACTTTCAGTTTATGCTGTGGGAGGCTAAGGATTATAGTGTACAAGAAATGGAACTGAAGGAAAAGTATTTGGTAAACACAGTTATATTCTTCCCCCTGAAATAATTTAAAGTTCTTCTTAAGTATATCTTTCAAAGCTTAATCCATAAAGTTCTACTAATATGGTTATAACAAATTTATTCCAAATGCTTTACAATTCTTTCCTTGCAATATTGTCTACAGAAAGAAAAGACAAATTCAATATATATATCTCAAGTTAATTACGGAATAAGTAAAAATCTCCAAATATTACAAAATTGTATTTGGCTAGGCAGTATAAGGAAAAAAAACATTTTTTTTCGAACACAAAACCTCTAGTCTCAAGGAGTTGCAAAATGTGCACAAAGACAGGTTGACCATTATTACAGAAGGAAAAAAAATTACTGTTTCCCCTTAAAAGCTATGTCTAGATTACAGTCAGTTGTCGACAGAAGTTTTTGTTTGAAGATATCTTCCAACAAAACTTCTGTAGACAGATCAAGGTCAAATTGCCAAGCAGATAACAAGAGCAATCCGTTCTGTCTGCACAGAGCAGCTAGACTGCCTGGCCACTCTCTTGACAAAAGGGTCAACTGGAAGCACAGCAGACAGGGCTGCCTGGTGGCCCAGAAGCCCTGTATGTCAATAGAGGACCCCCCCAGAATGTCCACAATGGCTTTCTGTCGATTGAGATGTTATGCCAATAACCTGTCAGCTTTATGTTGAGGTAATTTATTAACATTTTAAACAGAGACTTGTGTTAGGAGTAAAATATCTGCAATCCTTATCAGAGAATGGTGCCTTCTTCTATCATCTGAATAGTTCTGTCATTCTTGCTACAAAACCGTGACATTAAGAGGCAGTAAAGTTTGAACATTTAAGTGAATCTGAATTTTTGATAAAGAATCTAATCAATTTAACTTTCCTTGGATGCTTATCACTGAAGTATCTATTGTTGAGTACCATTTTCAAAAACAAACCAAACCAAAACATTATCTGGAGAAGAAAGAACAAACCTACAGAAAAATGATCAGGAAGGCAATGGCAGTCAGGATACACGACAAAATCCCGAACCAAATCAGGGGGAAGAGGTTAGCTTCACAAGTGTTGGGTCACAATTGTTGTTATCCCAGCTGCCAGCTTCCAACTTGCCCTGGGCATGCTCAACTTTTGTTCTGCTTCAGACCTGGTCCTTACTTCTTGCTTTCCTCCCATTCCCCATCCCTGTCCCACTCCTACTCATCTCACCTAAGGGCTTAATTTTGGTCTAAAACAACTGTCCTCCCTGTGTCCTTTGAGGTTCATCATATTGGCTCCTTTTCTTTACTTGAGATTTTCTGAGGGTTGCACTAGTATGACAATAACTTCTTAAGGGATTGTAAAAAGTAATGGGTTTTGAAGAAAAATTGAAAGAGGAAATACTACGGTGATCAACATAATAGTGAAGAATCTAAGCTTAATGCCAGGAAGATGATCACTGTGCTTTAAGAATGCAGCATGAAAATAAAGATCTCTTGGAATTTTTCATAAAAGTAGAGCTCTGACCCAGAACCTTTGGCCCGAACATCCCTGTATGTATCGTAATACAATACGCTGTGCAATGTGCATCACCACCGAAGCAGGCATATTGCAAGACTGTTACGTGCTTGTGAAGCCTGTGGGATTCTTTGGGGAAGATGTTATATATAAACATAAGGAGACAGATTTTCCAAAGAGAACAGTTCCCTGGTAGACACCTAAATGATGTAGCCAGATTTTCAAAAGTGCTTGTATCCCAGCAATTCCTGTCAGGAACAATTTGAAAATCTAGACACTTTACTGAATTGCTAGTTGGAAACTGAGCTCTCTAGTTGTTATTGCCCAAGATTTCTGGTTATTTAATTTTTAGTAAAAAGATGAAAAAAATCCTTCCCATTCCAGTAATGTCCCAGGCACCACTATCACACAGTAAATGAGTTGCAACAAAATCACGGATCTGATTCTCATTTTGGTCATATTTTATATCAAAAATATAAGTACAGGTATAAATGACCACACAAATGGTCAGTCTTGCCCTCAAGTCTGTTCTTATTGAACCAATATATAAAGTATCACATAGATAAGATAGAGTGGTACATCACTGAAACGGTGCTTTCAATTTCTTAGACAGTAACAATTTAAGAAGACAGTGGTTAAAATAAGTTGGGGAAGATTAGACTACAAACACACGTCTTTCTTTCTCAGGCCTTGTCAAGACATCATTCCAAATTTAAGGTTCATTGGTTGGGTGCAAGTTTAACGTTCTCTGTGAACAGTCACATAAAGTATTGTGTAGATACTCAAATTCCTAGCTGTGAAGGACATGATAAGCAAATGCATGCCTCTGTACTAAGACTCTGGTGATGGCTTTGGGTAAATTCTATGTTAAGCAGCGTTCCATGTCGCACTATTTCTAGGGCAAACACTGAAATTTGTATTTGGTTAATGTTCTTTTCCCTGGGAGAAACTGTGTGAATAAAATTTAACCATGCAATTTTTTCAAGCAAGCAAATAAAGGATAAAGCATGAGTTAGGCTGAAGTAAATAAACTTAAATTCAGATGGATACAAAACATTTCTTACATTATTCACCTGATTCTTACATACAACAACACTTAAATGGTTTCCTGATATTATTTTTTTTTTTTTGCTGGACAGAGCAACATACTATTTTACTGAAGACAGAGCTTACCTCCCCTTCTGTGGACTGCAAGTGCAGTTCTTTTCTACAGGTTGCCTTTAAGTCTCCTGCAGCTGCACTAACTTGTACTCCTCTGGGAGCTTCCATTATCAAAGATCTAGTTGGAGACTCAAGTCTGAAAAATAAAAGTATCTGTTAATTATAACAGTCCTCAGCAAACAAGCTAGCAAACAAAACAAACCCTTCTCATTCCAGTAATCTTTCATCAATGTGTCAGTGAAAAGCCACTGTCAAAGAAAATAACAAATAGGTCTGCTGAACTGGTCATTGGTCGAATTGCTGAATGAGTCGTTCTTTTATTCTTCTTTGTGACTTTGATCCAAGAAAGCACCAAGCATGCACTTAAGCCCATCATAGTCCAATAAAGCTTAACTTGAGTCACATGCACAGACCTAATTTTAGTCACTTGCTTGCTGTACTGCTTAGGGGTGCTTTCTGGAACTGAGACCCAATTCACTTGATAGGTGAAGAGACACTGAATTATTGTTATTGCAGATATGCTCCCTTCTACTATGATTGTATCCTGAAAAGCAGTGTCTAACTTGTGTATGCAATACCAGATGTACATTTAAACAAAATCGAAACTTAAATGTTTCCTTTGAATTTAAAAACAAACAAGCAAAAAACAAAACAAAATTTCTTTCACAATATATAAACAATGCTTATTAACTGCACTGGCTTTACTCATGTGCTTGGGGATTAGGAGGCTACCGTGGAATGAGAGATTCATTAGGCCCTCAGTCTGTATGACTTCACCTTCCACATATATTTTGCCTTCTGCAAACTACTCACTGACCTCTCGAAAACCTACAATAGCTGCTGAATTCTCTGTGTCACTTCATGCAATTACTATGTTTCTTTTTTTGTCAGTCCACTAATTTCCCCTTTTCCATCTCTTCGTCCTCCCACAATCTGTCCTTGAGATCCTGAACCATTCAAAGCCAAAGACTGAGCTCTCTTAATTGTAGCCGTTCAGAGTACTCTAAATGTCTCTGCTGAGTGAATGAGTTGTAGTGGTGAGGCTATGTGGCGATGGTGCTCACGTGCATGGTATAATAGGACTGAAGGTCTAATACAGGGTTTCCTAAACTTTATATAGTTGGGACCAAGATTTTTCAGTACTTTTTTTGTGGCCCCAAAATATAAATGCATATAGAAAAATGAAAAATAAATAAATTTTCACTGTTTATTATTTAGTCACAATAGTAATAATAATAATAATAATAATAATAATAATAATATAAATCTTGATATAAAATACTTAAGTGCCTAACTTATTACCTTAATTATGTGGGAGAATATGAAATGTACCAAATTAATAGGATTGTGCACGATAATTTGTATATTTTTTAAGGACTGGTATTTTTTCCCCCAAGGACTGCTACCGGCTATGGACCACACTTTGGGAAATGCTGGTCTAATGAATAGGGCACTGCACTCGGACTCCAGAGATGTGGATTCACTTCTTCAGCTGCTCTTATTGTATGTTGTGGTTTTAAATGAGCAATCTTGGAGACATCACAATCTCCCCAGTATCAGTTCATCATCTCTGCAGAGAGGATAGTACTGCCTAATCTCACAGGGGTGTTGGGAAGCAGAAATCCATTAATAATCATAAGGTGCTCAGATACTAACACAAATGAGAGCCAGATTAGCACTTAGATAGCTGTGAGAAAAGTGGCTGAAGTGTCCCTCCCCACCCCCGCACTGCATTTTCTATCTATCAGTTTGGCCTCTCAGTAGTAGGTTGTAATCACCTAGAAGTATAACAAAGTGCACTTATAAGGAGAAGGAAAAAAAGGAATAGTTTGGTATAAAGGATTTGCCAGCTAAAGTTAACTGAAATTAGCTAGTAAGTAGCATAGACAATTGGATTTAGTTTAGGTGTATTGTAATGTTTTATTTACATATATTTTAGCAGGAGTTGCAGGCAGGAGATACCAGATGCAGATTACCTTCCTGAAACCAAAAATACCATATTACTTTACATCAGGGATAATGGAGATAAGGTATGAGCTAAATGTCATGAAGATAGCATCTATAAAATATTTCTGACTGCTGGGTGTCACTGGCACTCAATGGGAATAAATCTAAAAGCAATTACTTGGAAGTATAAAATATGACTTAAATACACATTCAGATCTGAAATAATCAAGTACTATGCATTTTAGATCCTTGTGTTTAAAGACAAATGCAAAATATGAACAAGTATCTTCTGTTCAAGAGCACAAGAGAGCACTTTTTTGAAGATACATGCAACATTCTTTGGGCTGAATTATTTTGTTTCAAGAAAAATGGATCAGTAGTTGGTCCTGATTATTAATTATGTTTATCAGTAACAAAGGAACAAAGAATAGGAAATGGAAATAGAAGGGGAAAACCCTCTGGAGGAAGGAGGAAAAACTTACAGCATCAATTGTTAAAAATGGCAGTTAATGGGGATCACTATGAAAAATGCACTCACTTAAAAGACCATATCTGAAGTTTGAAAAACATGGCAGATCCATTTATTCATCATTTTGGATGATGATATTATTATTATTACTTCTGTTATTATTATTAGCACGCATAAAGGGAACTGGAAAGTGTGTAATTTTTTATTCTATAATGGATTCTCTATTTTTTGTTTGTTTAAGTAGGTAGGTTTTAGTAAAAGATTTTGTGGATATTTACAACTTTGCATAATACAGATATATATTATATTCTCATACAAAAAACAAATCTTTACTATATGTTGCAGAATATAGATATGCCTTATGCAGTTATATGAAAAAAACAGAAACCTCTAATACCCTTATATATTTATCATTTTCAATCTTACCTTTCTTGTAAATCAAGAACAGAGAACTATATATACAATCTATATTTGTCACCATCATAATCATTTTATTCTACGGCTTTGACATGTATCTTTTTGAGCAACAGTTTGCATTCTCCTGCAGTAACTAGAAGCCAATGTAAACTGTTTTCATAGGAAATTTAGCCCACAGTTTAGCACTCTGATCCACAAATCGCACACATTTTCTTTGGTGCAAATATGATTTCAAGATTGAGGCAACAGACTGTTTTATGGTCAGTCAGATGCCAACATAAGATTATGACATATCAAATTGGCATTGAAGAAATAGACATATTACCCATCTGGATATTTAATCAATTGTATAAGATGGGATTTTGAAAAAAATGCTCAAACTGTCAGCATAATTCAATTTTATACTATTTATTACACTACTCAGTATACGTCAATGTATTTAATGTTACTTTGAACTTAACTCATAGGAGATATAGAGAATATAAAAAATATCTTTTTCATCTGTTAGTCAGGAAAATTAAATTGCCCTCTGTCATATGTATTTAATGGAATAGATGACATTAACAATTCCACATTACTTCTGGCTTCAGAAAAATCTAAACTACTATTGATTTTGCCTGGATATTTTCTAGTAGCAGGTATAGTGTTGCATACACTGATCTGTGGTGGGTAATCTTTCACAGCACTGTGATCTTTTCTATAGGGTCACTAACAATTATCTGCAGTAAACGTGCCATGATGCTGCTTACAATTGCTATTGCAATTTCAACATGATTAATCAATTTTCCACTAGTTTTATGAAACTGGCAAGTGACTGTCGATTGCATGAATCAAAATGATCTGAACAATGAATTCCTGAAGAAGCTATTAATATTTTATTTCTGTGCACAGTTGCAAGATACTCAAGCATTTCCAGAAAATAAAAATTTAAGCACTTAACTGAGATTATTAATTTCATCAATATGCTATATAAACAAATTACAGGGATGATGGCACTGCAGCTTTTAAAGGCCAGCTACTAATACAAATGGTGTTTCCTATCTTCTTACAGATACCTCACTATTTTTTTAATTCTTTCAATTATCATATATCCAGAGAGATTTGTACGAGCTGTGTAACCTGAAACTATCAAGTACAAAAATAAAAGCCTACGTGTTCAGAGAGATTTTTCTCGGTACGTGTTGCCAGGGGATAGTCAGAATCTTGATGTAGAATAACACTTATTTGTCTCAGTCCTATTTTCTAAAAGCTTTGATCTTTGCCATAAACCTATTGAAACATTCCACATTACCATATTTATGTCTCTAAAAAATGCATAATTTCAATGGCAACAAAGGTCTCTTCTGAATATTGTAGCAAGAATCTGCTTTTCCGTCAAATTTACTAATGGCCTATCAGACTGGCGTTTACTTCTGTGAGTAATTCCTAGCCATATGATACCATTTTTCACTTCCCAATATAACAAGCAAATATGACACAGAAGAAAACTTTATATTAGCTCTCAATGTAGAAGGAAAGAGAAGTATGCTTTTAAAACAAGCATGTTTAAAACTTTAATTAATCTATTTCAGACAGAGCATTCTTTGTGATTTCCAGAAAGGAACCTACAGCTTGGCCTTTGAAGAACTGATTTTTTTCTCTCACCTGTATATGTCTATTAATATTCAAGTATTCAGTTACAATGATAATGCAGAACCACTATACTGAAGTAATGGAGTGTGTAATAGAATTAGTGCTCAACGTTTAGTCCAATAAGTTAATTTTTGGATTAATAAAAGCTTTAGTAACTATAAAGTTGACAATAACTTGCCCAACAGCCAGTGATATTGGTTAGATATGAAGGTGGACATAGCAGCAAATGGTACTGTGCCTGCTTTATTGTCCTGATACTGAGTCACAAAGGGATCATCTTTATTTAAATGGATCATCTTTATTGATGATATCAATATTTTGGTTCCAAGGTCAAATGACATATGACTCTAATTGAAATGACACATGGACCTTAACTTTATGATATCCCATTGTACTGGATCTGAGAAGACTGGTTGATGGACCCCTTGTTAGTGAGCTGAATAAGCTGGACACTTCATGTTGTGCAACCAGCAGATTGATATCAGTCTTACATTTACTTTGAGGGACACTCAAGCACTAATGCAAACAGGAGCACAAATATATATTAAAATATATTAAATATATATTAATCAACTTTGGGAAGCAGAGTTGTTGACTCTGCTAAACTGCTGGCTCACCCTAGAACTTACATTCATGGATAACTCATTCATTGGCGTTATTATTCTATTAAGGTAATCTATTGCTATAAGTACTTTGGTTGTGGAAATCTGGGACCTCAGGAATTCAAAGAGTGATTTTTATTTTACAGGTCATTGATAACACATTTAAATAAAGATGATCCCTTTGTGACTCAGTATCAGGACAATAAAGCAGGCACACTACCATTTGCTGCCATATCCACCTTCATATCTAACCAATATCACTGGCTGTTGGGCAAGTTATTGTCAACTTTATAGTTACTAAAGCTTTTATTAATCCAAAAATTAACTTATTGGACTAAAAGTTGAGCACTAATTCTATTACACACTCCATTACTTCAGTATAGTGGGTCTGCATTGTCATTGGAACTGAATACTTGAATATTAATAGATACATACAGGTGAGAGAAAAAAATCAGTTCTTCAAAGGCCAAGCTGTAGGTTCCCTTTTGGAAATCACAAAGAATGTTATAGGAAGGAGAGAAAGAGATAAAATGGAATAGAAAAGGCACTGAAATGGTCATAAGGTTTAGTTATTATAAGTAATAGAGTTACTGAGGAGGCAATAAGGAAGTCTGGAGAAGTGTTGGTGAGGACAACAGCATTGAATAGATGCCAACCATAAAATTTAAAGCAGCTTCAGGAAAGGCCAGGAAGTTTAAAGAAGATTAAAGACATCCAGTGTGTGATTCTGTAGATTACAGAGTGAACAAGGGCATCCCCAAGATGTCTAAGGATTTATCCAAATACAAGAAAACAACCCCAAAGAGAAAGGAATAACGACAAACCAAACCAAACCATGGAACACTGGAGGAGCATGGAAACAACGAAGAGAATTAAGTGAATGTTGGTCATGTTAAAGGGTTCAGCTAAGCGCCAATGTTAATAGAGTAGATGACACAGATAACGGTATGGAATCTAAATTCACAAAGAACCTTATTTGTGCTGGGTTGTCTTAGACAGATTGAACCTTTTCTAGTCCAGGACCTTCTGCACCTGACTAGTGCCAAATGAAAGAATTTGCTAGACCATGGAAGGTCAATATTGTCTAGCACATTACCAACACCTCCACTGCTTACTGGGCATTTAGAAGACATTTAGGGATAAATCACAGCTAAATAAGAGCACGGAACACTGGGAGCCAGGAGAAAGGTTCGCAAAGGTACAAGCCCTAGCATCACATCCCTTTCACCAGGCAGCAAGTACAGCAGAGCTCACACTCCCACCCCTTGATATGGCAAATAACAGACTTGCTTGGGATTGTTGTGGGCATTGTGGTAGTTTTTCCTTTTTCAAGGGGCTAGGAAGGAATTAGCCCTCACCCACACATTGGGCAAGGTGGAATGTGGTTTCTGTTAGCTTTACCAGCTGTAGATGTTAGGCAGGACTTCTTATGGTGAGAGGAAGGGGGATAAGGCTGTATGTTACACCTTATTTTGTTAAGAGTGAGGCACAAGTCCAGTACATAGGGAAGGCATCTAGGGACCAGAAAAATGGCCTGCTATAGGACTTATAAAGGAGGTGCCAGTTAACGGAAAGGAAAGGAGCAGAGGGAGAGTGTCACCTCCCTTGCTTATTGTAACCCTCCTAGGATCCCAGCCATTGTCTTGCTGGGGGTCTTGAATGGAAAATGAAGGGAGATAGATAGAAGCTCTGGGTTATTTGAAGGAGTATGGAGTTGACTGCACTATCCACTTGTATTTCCTGGGTAGCTCTAGACATCTAATTAAATCCATATCAGTTGCCCGCTGTTCTTCTTTTGGTATAGCTGGACAAGGCTTTGTTTGGATTGGAGCCAAAGTGCTCACTATCTTGCACAGTTCAGCTTTGAGAAACAGCAGCAATGGGAGTGGCTGCTCAAGTCTCAAGCCTCCTAGTCAGGCTAGTGAGGAGACTCATGAAGTGAAGTGAACTTAAAAAGAGGGTGCGGTTTCAATTGGCTCCACTAACAGGTTTACTGAACTGTCACTGAGTGCATTCAGAAGGGATTTCTTCTACAGCTTAGAACATTCGTATTTAGGTGAGGACTAGGTCTATACTGCATTTCATGCTTTAGCTGTTTCTGTTAAAGGCCAGTGTTCTTTTTTACCATGTGATGATGCGCATATTTTTCATATTTCAATAATTTAGCACCAAAGAAAGGATTTGAGCCACAGTTTTCAAAGAAAAGTCACCTCAGAGCTTAGACTAAGAGGTCCTAAATACAAGAGATGAGTGTTTTTGAAAAACGCAAGCAAGTAAAAACACAGGCATACACTGGAAGCTCTTTGCCAGTCTTTAACATGTGACTGTCATAGTAAACAGGGAAAATGGAAAATATAGGGGATTTGGTTATGGTGTGCACAAACATACACCCTGTCAGTAGAAAGAAAATGAACTTATTTTCACCAATTAGGGATAAGACTACAAAAATGGGTTTGTATTAACACAAGAAAATATTCACTTGATTACTGAATTTCTGAAGGTGAGATCAACTTGAGAATGAAACCAACTCATGAAAAATAAAGAGAGAAAATGATAACGACACTAAAATCCTTTTGACAATGGCTCAAGTGACTGGCATGATAGTCATTAAAGTCCTATGAAAATAATTTTAAAAAGCTGGGGCTTGGACTGTCTCAGGCTGTAGCATTTGCTCCCTCATGTTGAAGATTGCTATAGTAGCTTTTCAGGGATAAAGTACATGAACAGAAGATAGCTTGCCGAACAGAAGATAGCTTCTCAGCCTAGCTTCTCCCATCATTTCAGTGACAAAGTCTTGTGTGATGCCTTCTCTGGCCTCAAGCTTTTACAGAAAAGATACACAGTTATGTTAGCATGTGAACTACTGCCTTGTGTCAGAAAAAGGGTCCTGAAGAATGTCATGTGGTTGTAGATTTCCGGAAAACAAAACTATTCTGTAGGATTTGTATATCTTCTCTACTGATCTGAGTGAAAATGAGATCTTACAAGCTTTATCTGTTTCTTGCTGCTTGATCAATTTCCATCTCATTATGCCCAGCACTAGCTTTCAGGATTAGCTAATAGTCAATGGTATACTAGCTTTGACAAAGAAGGGAAAAAAAAAGCTATTAAACTTGATCTTCTAATTCTCCCCAGAGGTAGGAAACAACAACAAAGCAATTTACCCCCTTATTAAGAAGATGATTCAGGGCGTAGCTATCAGCATATAACCACTGGCTGCCTGTTTTGTGCATACATATTACCCATTAGTGCACTATATTTTAATGTGTTAGCATTAAAACCAATATTTTGGGCTATAATCTTGGCTGTTTAGTTCTCTTCATATCATTCTTGTGAGAAAAGGTATCAACGGAAATCTGGAGATTTAATTATTAAAGTGTAATTCATTTGACTCATTGGAAAGCATGATTCTTTTACTCTGCATGTTTCAGATAATGAAAGTCAGATTCAATTATATTTTGGGCAATGGACTTGATCTAAAGGGGTTTCTCAACTTTTACAAAGGATAGTAGGGGGAAAAAAAAAGATTCTACTAGCAAAAGCCAGCTTATATTTGGGTGGGTGGGGGGAAGTAAGGAAAAAACTAACACACAAGGGGGGGGCAAATATACAACTGATTTAAAGCTGCATTTTATATAATTTTTAAACACACCATTTTAGTAACAAATATTAGAGAAAGGCCAAAGTCTGGACACTCTATATGCTCGGTGGGTGACAGCATTAAGAGCATGAATCAAACTCCAGATTTGAATTCCACAACTAGTCATTCGGTATACTATGAGTGGAGCTCAAATTTGGAAAAACCCTTCATGGAAGTCAAAATTTGGGATCTCTTCCAATTTTGTAGTTCATTCTCATCTCTATTTTATTTTCTAGTTTCAAGTGTGGTTTCTGTTGAAGATCCAAGGTAATTATTTAATAAATTGCCCAGCATCTGCTGTGCTAAACTAAAATATATCATCAGATATCAGATAATGCTAATGTCAGAGGTTTATAAGTTGATTTTTTGATGAATTCAGACATTTCAAACGCAATAAAACAAACTAATGAAGACATAACAGTGAACATTCAGGGGTAACTAACTGAGCATAATACATACCTAATAAAAGAAGAATAATGTAATCAAACTTAATGCTATTGGTCTTAAATGGTAAGTCTGAAGTAGGAGTTATTTCAGTTTCAGAAACGTCTTAGCTGATGATGATGACCAGTGCTGAATCATCCTTCATTGAGTTGCTTCTAAATCAATCTGATGTTAGAAGCGGGTACGGCTAGCTGAAGAATGTTGGGCTAATTCTTATTAATTGCAGCACATGTGATAACAAATGACTTGCCGGACTGGTTGGTTTGGCAGATATTGAGTTAGACAGAGAAGCACAGAGAAGAGAAATGCCAAAGAAGAACTATGGTTGGTAGTAGACTGCAATCTAGATGTCAATTTGCAGTGGGTCGTGGTAAATAAAAGAAAATGCAATTTTGACACAAAGAGGCATCAAGGAGATTATAGCTCGACTCAGATAAACTCTTAAAATCACATCCAGAATACTGCATGCTGTCAACGTCTGTCTGCTTTTATCCTTTGTATTATTTAGTGTGGATAAAGTTCACTTGTCCCCTCACATGAGACTGCTGCTGCTGGTTGTTCATTTTTGAAACAACTTGGGGTTTCTCTTCAGTCTCTGCTCCCCCCCCACTGTTAATAATCCAGTCACCTAGCTAGTGTTGACAACTACTATTTAACAGACAACAGCCTTTGGCAGAAAGGAAGGAGTGGAAAAAGAGTAGTGCACCTTCTGGAGTCCCCCCACCCTTTCCAAATCCTTATATTAATTTTAAACTGTTCTGTTTAAGTTCTCTGTTTTGGTCAGACCCTTCCATTCTCTGACAGAGAAAAAAAACCCTATCAAGTCCTGAATCCTGCAAGATGTGTGCCTGTGTGGAGCCTCGCTAAATTTGATGTTAGTTTGATGGCTCTTCAAAATGCAGACAGGCAACTTCATCTAATCGTCTTCTGGATGCCAGAAGAGAGCTAGAATCTGTAAATGCTGCTGGGCAGGATGACAAGCAGGTGTTATAATGCATGGAAACCATGGAAGAACCAATGGAAACTTTGATATAGTACAGCCAGGAAAGATCTTAGCCTGTAGTATGACTGATAGTTTCACATTTAAATTTCACCTCTCCTCCTTTCAGGGTAAATTTTTAATACCTATCAGTGAATCATACCTAGACCTTATGGAAAAGTTTCCATTGGTAAGTCACTCCAAATTTTATTTTTTTCTTAGACTATATCTACACTAGCCCCCGCCGTTTGAAAGGGGGATGCTAATGAGACATTTGGCAGATGCTAATGAGGTGCTGCCTTGAATATGCAGTGCCCCATTAGGATAATGGTGGCTGCGGCGATTTGAAAGTGCCTGTGTAGACAGGGGCTTTTCAAAAGGACCCCCCGGTCTTCGAAAGCCCCTTCTTCCTAAAACCAAATAGGAATAAAGGGCTTTTGAAGACTGGGGGGTCCTTTCAAAAGGCCCCCCATCTACACGGGTGGCATGCAATTAGAAAGCGACACTTTTGAATTGCCGCAGCTGCCATTATGCTAATGAGGCACTGCATATTCATATTCAAAAGATGGGGGCTAGTGTAGTCATAGCCATGGTCTCACAGACTCTTTAGTACTTAAGCACACACATGCACACAACCATCTCAGGATGATAGTGGGTACATTTTAGCAGTAGACTGGCTTCCTTAAGGATGAATTCTTAAAGAAAGCAAAAAAATAATAATAAAAAAATCCTTAACTTATCCATAGAAGTACTGTTTGAAGAACAAACCTGAGTCTACTTACTTTCTGTTGATATTTTGGCTTGTACCTCCTACAATGGCTCAAAAACAAACAACTGGGCTGCATGCTGCTTGACAGCTCTGTATTAAATGGACTTTAAAAAAAGGCATTTCTAAAAAAGGCTGTTCCAAAATGTACAGTGTGTATAGGAAAACTAAACTCAATTATTTAGGTTAGCTTGGCAACAGAAAAGGTTACATTGTCAAAACTAAAGACATGTGGATATTATTTGACACAAGATATTTTTTCTGTCCATCTGTGATATCGTCTGCATCTGATGAAGCAGGTCTTTGTCCACGAAAGCTTATGCTCCAAAATATCTGTTAGTCTATAAGGTGCCACAAGACTTCTTATTGTTCTCGAAGCTACAGACTAACACGACTACCTCTCTGATACGCGTCCATTGTAGAGGAAGTCTGTGACTGTCTTAGCTATACCAGAAACAGTCCAATAGAACATATATAATCAAACAGCCTAAAGAAAAATTCAATCCAAGATTTCTTAGTTGATGTTGGGAAACAATTTTTAAACAACTCTTAACAGACACCTACTTGAGGTCTTGGGAAGGTTCTGCTCTGATATGGGGTGTCTCCACAGAGTGCCCAAATACTGCCCCTTCTGTTCCTAAAATAAATACATAAAATACAGTACAATTATACTGGAAAACAAAACCGCATTCAAATGTTTAACCATTTTTGACATTCTAGGACAAAATATTTGGTTGATTCATTTGTTTATGCTTCTGCAGCTTGTTATCATCAATAAGCTTTCTTTTGATTCAACGTGTATTTTTCATATTAATGAAAACATTGTCAAAATCTGGATTCTGAATACTAAAAGCTGCAGTCATCCACCTATCCATAGCAGATCTTCAACACAAATTACGGCAATATGAACTTTTTAACACTTGTATTACCATCAGCATGCCCATTACAGCACTTTTGAAGAAATCATGCTAACGTTTTTGAAAAGATAAAGAATGCAAGTTTCAACAGAAAAAATCTGTGGTCAAACTTTCAGACAAGTCCGGTAACGTTGTGTGCCTTAGATTTTATGTGCACAGCTTTAGATATCTTTTACTGGTTCTTCAAAGGTTTTGAAGATTCACAGTAACCTTATTCTTCTGAAAATACCAACTATTTTGAATCTCTTTGCCCTTTTCACATCTTACGTTGCCTTGCAGGAGACATTGGCTAACTAATTTACTGATGACACCATTTCTGAAATGGTCATTAATTCTGAAAGCCTTATTTTGAGTACCCAACAAGAAACATTCTGATAGTGTTGATGAACACACAAAAACTGACACATACAGAATAAGTGAATGTTTCAAAAGACTGAATTTATAAGCATGTGTATCTTCAGATGTTTATACAAAGCTTAATGAATGACACTTTTCCCATTTTCAGTCAAAATGAAATTAGGAAAATTTGGGTTTTGACTACATTAATTTTTCACAGAAGTCCTAGGGAAAAATGACTTTTCATTGAAAATCTGAGAAAATTTTTTTTTTTTCTTTTTGAACCAAAAGCTGAACATTTGTGACAGCAGAGCTCTCCCTCCCCATTTTTCAAATTTTTAAACTAACAAGTATGGAGACTCGTAGGTTCCCAGATAGATTAATCTTTCCTGAACTTGATCTATTGTCATCTTCTGTTGATCTAGACTGTGGATGTGAACCCTGCCCGGGTATCCTGAGCCACAGAGTGGGTTATGATTTGGAGTGCTCTTTTTCAGCAAAATCAGTGGTAAAAGATGGATATTATTGGCTCTTGCTGCAAAATAAGAATAGGCCTACAAGACACTAGGTTGGCTGGTCCTTGTGCACATGCTCAGGTCTGACTGCAAGATGCGGGACTAGGAAGGAATTTTCTCCCAGGTTAAACGGGCAGTCACTGCCAAGATCATATGGATATCTGTCATTTCATCATTTCTCTGCCAATGCAGAAGCCTCTAGCACTGGTGAGCCTCAACACTTCCTAATCTGTGACTGTGGCACATCACAGTCTAGTTTCCTGTGGGTCTCATTTCTGTCGTCAGGTTTAGAGTATGGTTACAGTGTTGGTGACCCATGATATGCAGGAAATCAGATTAGATGGTCCCTTCCAGCCTTAAACTCTGTTACTCTAGGTGTATAATGAGTCTCTCCAACTAAGAAGTGAACAAGAGCGCGAGAACAGGCAGACTGACCAGCTATCTCTAGAAAAGAGCTTGCTGTTGAAAGCAAGATATGGTGGTTGCTGATGCTGGATTGGCCTTGAAGCAAGAATTTAAAATCATCTACAAAGATTATATGCTAACCCAAAAAGTTCACTTTGATATTTGACAAATGTTCAGTGAAATTCTTATTTTATCCAACTGGTTTGCCCATCTCAGATAATTAACAAATTAAAGACAAAAAATTTCAAATTTTTTTGCACTTTAAACCTTTTTTTAAAAACACGCTGAAGAAATTTGACGAGATGTAATAAACATCTCACCAAAAAACAAAACAAAAAAAGGCTTTCTGCAAATTGAGATGTCTCACCTGCCATCCATCTCCAGCTTCTGACAAACAGAGACTAGGGACAACATTCCTTACCCATCCTGGCTAATACCCATTAATGGACCTAACCTCCATGAATTTATCTAGGTTTTTAAAAAGAGCTATTATAGTCTTAGCTTTCACAGCCTCCTCTGACAAGGATTTGCAGAGGTTGACTGTGTGTTGTGTGAAGAACTTCCTTTTATTTGTTTTAAACCAGCTGCCCATTAATTTCATTTGGTGTTCTCTAGTTCTGATATTATAGGAACAAGTAAATAATTTTTCCTAGTTCACTTTCTCCACACCACTCACAATTTTATATACCTCTATCATATCCCCCCTTAGTCTTCTCTTTCCTAAGCTGAAAAGTCCTAGTGTCTTTAACCTCTCTTCATATGGGACCCATTCCAAACCCCTAATCATTTTAGTTGCTCTTTTCTGAACCTTTTCTAATGCCAATATATCTTTTTTGTGATGAAGAGACCACATCCATTTGCAGTATTCAAGATGTGGACATACCATGGTTTTATACAAGGGCAATAAGATATTCTCTGTTTTATTCTCTACCCCTTTTAAAAAGATTCCTAACATCCTAGGAAGGCTAAGAGGACAGACAATTCCAGAAACTGACTCAGACCAAATTCCCATAAAACCAAGCCACATGGATAGAACACACAGCAGATATTTATATGACCAATATTACATATTTTAGTAGATAGTAACATCAAAATCCACCTGGCTAATTACTGAGAAGATTAGGCCTCTGTAGGCTAGACTGATACCTGTTTTCATTTATTGCCTTTGTCCTAGGACCATGTTTTATTTTTATTATCCCTTCTCTCCACAAATTTTCTCATTTTTACCTAATCAACAGCCAAGTACATATAAGCTCTTCCTCCCTACTATTTAAGATAGAATAATTAGCTCTATGTAATAAAAACAGATTCAATGCCATGTCATAAAAAGGTCCTTACTAGACCACTGACAATAAAAAGGAAAATAACAATGAAATTAATATTGACTCTCTCTATAGTACTATATTACTAGATATAGAGTTGGAGAATGTGCAGAATCCTAATACTTGATCATTATATCTTCTATGACTAAATACTGTATTTTAAATTGCTTTGATAATTATTTGAGCATTACTCTTGTATAAACATCTTTTTACAAATCTTATTAAATAATGGCTGAGACACAAACAAAACAGTTCCATCCATCTATATTTAACAATATTCTAAATACTTTGCTGAACTAAATGATAGGATTTAGAAAAAAGCTATAGCCAGCAGATTAAAGAGCAAAGACAAGAGAAATGTAAATTAATTAATTTTAATACCTTGCAATAATAGAGGGAAAATGTGCTCAATTTGAGACTGCAGTATAAACTGAAGGATGTTTATTTCCTTAGCTAAAAATGATGGAAATTATTCTTCTAAAGGCTACTTGCATTGGAGTTTTTCTGAAATGAATGATGGTACTATGTGGTTAACAGTGCGAGGACTTCAGGAGGTTCTACAGGGGCTGTCAGAGCAGCAGGCATTGATACCAAGCCAGCTTTAATCTAACTAGTTTGTGTACTGATAGCAAAGCCACAGCAGCACAGACTTCAGCATGGATTAAAACTCTAAGCTTTCATCTCCAGAGATGTAAATGCTGCAAATCCCTATTTAGGTCACAGCAAAAACCAGTGTGGTGGATTCATTTGAGCTGCTATTTTTGAATGTTACAAAAACCAGTTTATGGGACAGTCGCACTGAAACCACCAAAGCCAGCTGACTACTACTGAGCTCTGCTGAAGAGAGGAAGAAATCTTCCTCCAACACCAGAGGACATGAACAAAGCTCTGCTATGGAACGTACCCCACTCCGTGGTTCGGAGTAACCTTTATAAGCCTAGTACTACCAGCACACAGGGATGAGGGGAAGAGGGGAGTTTGGGTGGCAAATTAGGTCTGAGGAGCAGGGTCTGGGACAGAGTTTTGGTGCAGGCTCTGTGTTGGAGCAGAGGATTGGGATGCAGGAGGCGGTGCACTCTGTAGTCCCTGGGAGGGAGTTTGGGTGTGGGAGGGCTTTGGGGTTCAGGCTCTAGGACAGAGTTTGTGCACTAGGTTCAGGCTCTATATCTATATAGGCCAAGACTATATCAAGGTTCAAAAAAAGAGCTAAATAAATTCTCGGAGAATAGGTCCATCAATGGCTATCAACCAGCATGGGCAAGGAGGGTGTCCCTAGCCTCTGTCTGTCAGAAACTGGAAATGCATGAGAAGGGACAGGTCTCTTGCTGACTAACTGTTATGTTCATTACCTGTGGGGCACCTGGCATTGTCCACTATAATAAGGCAGAATAATGTTCTAGGTGGCCCTTTGTTCTGACTTAGTGTGGCTGTTCTTATGATCCTATGAATTTTTGCAGTGTTGTATTCCTTGCCACACAGACGGTGCTTCTGGCATGTCTCCAGCTCTTTTCCCCTTCCTGGCTAGCAAAGCAGCACAAACTTCATATCTGCAGCTGTGAAGGTGGGAGCAAGACATGAACTCATTAGAAATTTGGGCAAAATTTAGAATAACCACCAGTCTCTACCTATGAGACACCCAAGATCGTAGTAGCAGAGGTGGTGGGAAGTCAAGACTGAGGTGCTTAAGGGAAGCTTGAACACCCTCTCTCTGTAACAGGGGCCATACTCTACTCACATTTTGTATAAATAATAATTCTGTGCAAACAATGAGTACAGAATATGGGCCATAACTGGCTCAATGGCAACATGAATCATTTTTCATTTTCAGAAGGAAAGAATACATTCATGAACTGGGAGAAGTTTTCTTATCAGACATAGTTGATAAAAGGCAAGCCCTTTACATAAGCAGGGAGAATTACCATGAAGACCACTAAACCAAACATTTTAAATTTTAGCACTAGGGACTAAGTAGAATCCTTAAAGACACAATAAATGTTCAAAGACACATACATTTTCCTTTACCTTCTAGAACATAAAAGCTAATTCTTTCTCTCTCTCTTTCTCTCAAAAAATTAAAGGATAACTAGTTTTGTAATAAGTTCTTCATCCCCAGGAAGGTGTCAGTCTGCTCACCAGGGAAATACAAGCACATATTCCTTACACTTGAATGGAGGATAAGCATCCACATATTTTTAGAAAAAGATCAGTCCCTCTACTGATGTACCTCCTGTGATAAAACACCAAGGTTCAGAAAAATTCAAGGAACTAGCCGAACAACCTACCAGTAACATTAAAAAAGGAGAGAGACTATGGAATGTATTCTATAAAGCTAACATATTTTAGATATCTCTTCTCAGCCATGTGTATTTAGAACACTGCTATTAGTAGTACCGGAACTATAAATATAAACCCCCTCCCCACCAAGTTCACTGATGGGAGATTAGACTCCTATCTCCGGCCTTTACTGTAAAATGAGATGTGTGGTTTCTATGGATATTACATGCTTTATCTTAAAACATATCGAAGATAAAAGTGTGATTAGTTTTCTGAAAATTATTTTGGATAAATAGGAAGAACATATCCTTTATTTATTATACTCTGAACATGAAGATTTGTCCTCAAGAATAAACCAAAGGACATCTTAATGCTACTTGTTTTACTCAGTGGTAAAATGTGTCTTCTTTTAAAAGATTGCGAAAGGTTGAAGAATTGACAATACGAATGAGTGACAGTTTAAAAACGCTATGACGGTTTACATGTCACACAGAGAAAAGTCCTTCTTCAGGTAAGGGAGGTCTTGTTAAATTTCGTAAAGTTAATTCAAAATAAAGAGTCTCCCTGTCTTTGATTGAAACTTGATAGGACTGGTTCTCTCTGGAAAGAGATGTAAGTCTAATGAAATTTCAAACAAGTGTACAATTTCACTTTCCTAGACGTATAAAATTGTAACCAAGATTTACATTGAAAATGAAAATCTTGGCAGAGGCTAATCCATATTAAAAACAGAGGTTAATCAATTTTAGCACTTTCAAGCACATTGCAAAATGAAGTAGCTAGAGAAGTGAATTCAATGGCACATAACAGAATAGACAACTATGAAAAGTGAACCCTCCAGAGGAAATAAAATCGAGACAGCAATGAGTAAGATACAAAGGAGGTAAAACCAAAATCAGAAGTTAAATTACTTTTAACTGCAGCTCTGGAAGAGAACGAATGAAGAACACAACCAACTTCCTTTAGAAAAAAGCCCGCCTGCCTCACAACACTAATGGACAACAGGCAAAATCTACACAGAAGTACTGAATGACATTAAAGCAACATAAAACAGAATAGATATACACAAAAAATCCCCAGTATACTTCAGCTACATCTGCACTAGAGAGTTTTGTTGATAAAACTGGGATTTTGTTAACAGAACTCATGGAGCATGCACACTACAAATGCGTTCTGTTGACAGTAACTCTCCCCCCGCAAGGCAGAACGCTTCTGTTGACAGATTCTGCGGACAGAAAATAAGTGTGGACAGTCAGGGGGGAAGGGCTTTAGTCAATTTAACAGTCCTCCATGGCGCTGACCAGCTGGCCTTAGGAGATGCCCTGTCCCCTGCAATCACAGCTCTCAGCTCTCTGACTCCAGCTGTTCTTAAAGGTGCAGGGAGTCTGGGAAACCCTGTTTCAGGAAACTGAGAGCATGCAAACAGCAGACCTACAAACTGCTCACTGCAATGCCCTCACAGCCACGACCTACACCTGCTAGCACAGTGATGGCTGCAACCCAGACACCCTGCGGCCGGCCCCCCAAGGCCCTCCAGTGAGCCACAGGAGGGTTCACAGGAGACCACCCAGGGCATCATCGACTGAGGTCGAACTAAAGGACCCCCTTAGCCTCTAGGCCAAGGAGAAGATCTCTCTGGACTCTGCCACCAAGAGGAGAAACTCCCTGGCATGCGCTCAGGTGGCCTCTGCCCTTGCTGACCAGGGCCACACCATCCAGATGATGGAGCAAATCCAGGCAAAGGTGAAGGAGCCCTGGCAGTTGTACACTGGGTCCCAGGACACAGGCTGGAGGTCAGGGGCAGGATCGCTCACCTGCCACTACTTTGACAAGCTGCACCTGGGGGGTGAGGATGGTTCCCCCACTACTGCAGCTGTGGACAAAGATGAGGACTGCCCCCCCCCCCGCCCGCCCACCTGCACACTGGCACTGGAGCCCAGGGAGAAGCAGCCCAGGACCCTGCCAGAGCCAGAGCCAGAGCCAGAGCCAGAGCCAGAGCCAGAGCCAGAGCCAGAGCCAGAGGCCAACTCAATCAAGGGCACATCGGTGATCACCCTGGACTCCATCCCCTGCAGGCAGGACACATCCAGGGCATCCCAGGAGCTCCTCAAGGGACCCTGTGGTAAGTATTTCAGACATCATACACCCTAGGACATGGAGCAGGCAGGTGCAGAGGGGGCGTGAGGCAAGGCTAACCAGGCTGGCTTGGACAGGGCCTCACATTGTGCTCCCAGCAGGTACAACCATGTGCAAGGCAGCATGGTCCACGCAGACCCAGCAGGCAGCCCAGGGCACGTGTGCCAGCACACTGCCAGCCCCACAGGAGGCCGCATGAGCTTCAGGGACCTGGGGGGAGGGCCTGCCTACCACCACCACAGCAGGAAGTGGGCCAGTCATATGGGCAGCAGCCTGACCCCAGACACTCCACTGAGCACAGTGGCTCCTGGCTCACCAGAATACCTGTAGGTACCAGCCAGCAACTGCCCTCAAGACAGTGCTGCCAGGCACATGCATGTGGGGGAAGCACTCGGGTGGGCAGGGCTTTTCCCAGCCCACCTGCCACCCATGTGGGGAAATTTCCATGGCCTGACACCCCACCTTGAGTAATAGCCCATTGAGCAGGGGTCCGGGGGCAGTGCTCAGCTAGTCTCCAAGACAGCACGGGGTCCCTGAGCAGCAGGGCCCACCATGCGGGGCACACATGCCTGAGCTCCTGGGACATCCCTGGCCCTGGCCCAGGGGTGGTGGCTGCTGCTCAAGGTGAGTGGGGAGAAGGGCCTTAGGGGCAGTGTTGTGGGAATGACTCACTAACTCTTCTCCTCTTCCTTACAGCTGCAATATCCAAGGGCCAGGCCAGCCCCACCACTCCACCAGGACCAGCCAGCCCTATCGTGGGACTGGAGCTGGGCAGCCCAGAAGCATCAACCGAGAGAGTTGCCAACACCAGCCTGACGAGAGCACCCTGTGGACCTACACAGATGCCCTCAGGAGGCAGACTGACCTCATGGAGCAGCGGCTGGAGTGGAGGGCACGAGAATGAAAATGGTGGACATGGGCCTGGGACGAACTTATGGCCCAATTTGCTGCTGTCACCACCATCTGACAGCCCAGCACCTGTGACTGCTGCTCCCATTTACCTCACTGGCCCTGCTCCCTCTGCTGCTCTTGCCCTCTCTGTCCCTGTGCCCCCAACCCTGCTTCCTTGCGCCACAACATGCTGAAGCTCCTGCAGTGGGCAATGATCATGCCCACCATCCTTGCTCACCAGACCCACCGAGTCTGACCACACCACAGCCCCGCTACTTCTGTACCTCCCCATGTTCCCGGACCCAACTCAGCCCTGACAGTGATCCTGTACTCATGGCAGGAAGGGGTCCTTTGGCCAACACCAGTTGGGGTCTTTCTCCCCCACAGGGTCCCAGTCCCTATCTTCTTAGTCTGAGGACACCCCCACCCCAAGCCCCATCCAGTGTATATATTTACCTGTATTTGCACAGTGTATTTTATTAGGTTTATTTTGCATGTTTTTCTATTTTAAAGTAAAGAAGTTGTTTGTCCACCCCCCACTTGTCCCTCTGTACTGGAGAGGATCAAGAAGGGGTGAGTGGCTGAAAGGAAGGTTGTGGTTGGAACCAGGTGGGATTGTGGGCTTATGGGTTCTCTGCTGGGGTTGACCTGGAGAGGGTCACTGGCGGGCTGTGGGAGAAGCTGTCCTGTAGGGCCTTCTGGATCTGCAGCCCACCCTGATGGGCCTGGTGGACCAGAGCAACACTTCTCTGTTTGTAGCCATGGCTGGGATCCATCCCCCACCTGAGAAAGAAAGCCTTCCCTGTCACCTCCACAAGGTTGTGGAGGGCATAGCACATGGCCACTACTTGGAGGACATTGTGTTTCCCCATATCCAGCAGGATCAGGAGGCACCTAAAGCATTCCTTGAGGTGGCCGGCTTGGTTCTGTGCCTGGTTTAGGTGGCCATTACACAGATCCTGGGCTGGGTCCAGGTGTCCGGTGTATGGCATCATAAGCCAGGGCATAAAGGGGTAGATGGCATCTCCCACTATGCACAATGGCACATCCACGTCCCCATCTGCCAACTCCTGGTGGGGAACGTGGATGCCTATGTCTATCCCCCGTGCATGCCAGAGTTATGGAACTCCCCTGTGTCAGGAGTCTGGCCCAACCATCAAACATATTGTGACAAAGTCCCTTGTCAGCCCCTGTGGGTGCCTGCGCTTCCTAGCAGTTTTCTTAGTTGTGCCTCAGAGACTCTTGGAGACCCCTTATGTGCCCAGCCTTTCCAGAGGCAGGAGTCTCCACTTAGCGAGCCATACTCATCATAGGCAAGTCCCAACTGGGGAGGACACAGCCAGTCCCCTTGCAGGCCCGCACTTGTTCCAATGTAGTAACCCCCTGGGGAAGGATGGGAGGAGTTTAGACCCGCCCTCTACCTGGACTCCGGCCCAGGGTCCCTACGAGGTCAAGAGGCTGCTGGCAGGGCTTTCACCCCTGCCCCAATATAGCAACCTCTCCCTGGGCCACTTCACCCACTGCTTCCCTGTGGTACCTTCCTGCTTTGGCTCTGGCTCTTCAGTGCACCTTCCAAAACCTTCCCCCCCACAACCAGCTAGGGGGAACCTTTTATAAGGAGTGCAGGGCCTCCACTGACCTATGACTGCTGATTAGACTCAGCTGTAGCTAATGGTTAATGAGGCCCCCAGCTGTTTGCCTTAATTGGGAAACAGGAAAGCATTCTCCCAGCAGCCAGTATACCTGCCTTCTTGTCAGATACTATAGCCCCCAGGCAGCAGTCTGCCACAATATATATCCAGAAATCATCCCTGATGGTCAGCTAGGGCCTTCAGTACAACACTTACTGATTTGCAGGTTTTGGAGAATGATGAGTTTTAATACAGTAAGTCGCCAACTTACACGGGTCCGAGTTACATGGATCTGTAGATGCACAGTTATATGACTACAATCCTTAGTTCAACTACCTCTCAATAGCATGTAACTTATCAACATGCTCAATTGTTAGTTCAGCTGCAGCTCAATAGATGGAGTTACCAGTACATTGATGCACAGCTGACAGTATCGCTTTCACCATTTTGATTTGTTATTCCATGAGTGCAAGTTGCATCTCATTACAATACCACTCCTCAAACAAACTATAAAGCCTCATCATGTCTGCGAAATGTAAGAGTGGGGAAAATGTTCAGAGTTTTAGTAAGAGGCACATTACAATGATGGAAACTAAAGTAGAAATTGTTAAGCAATATGAAAAAGGTGAAAAGTGTGTAGACATTGCATGTGCTTATGAAATGAACAAGTCAACAATTAGAACAGTTATAAGCAATAAAGATTGAATTATGCAGCATGTAAAAAGTTCTGTGTCAATGCAGTCCACAATTATTTCCAAGAAAGGGGCATGTTAATAGAAGACATGAAAAAATTATTGAGTGTTTGGACTGAAGACCAACATCCACAAGGAATTCCAATAAGCCTTTTGCTCATGCAAGAGAAAGCCTTGAGCCTTTTTAAAAACCTAAAAGATAAAGATGGTGAGAGTGTTGATGGTGCTACATTCCATGCAAGTCACAGATAGTGACAGAGAGATAGTAGTGTTAGTCTGTATTCTATCAAAACAAAAAAGCAGACGTAGCACATTAAAGGCTAACAAAAAATTCAATTTTTTTAGCCTTTAAAGTGCTGCATGTCTGCCTTTCTGTTTTGATAAAGTCACAGATGTTTTAATAGGTTTAAGGCTCATGCTAAGCTGCAGAACATCAGTGACTGGTGAGGATGCCAGTGCAGACACAGTGGCAGCCACAGAGTTCCCTAAGGCTTTGGCAGAAACCATTGAAAATGAGGATTACCTACCACAACAGGTTGTTAATGTCTATGAAACTGGATTATACTGGAAAAAATGCCAGACCATTCTTACATAGCCACAGAAGAAAAGACTATGCCAGGATTCAAGGTGTCAAAGAACAGGCTGACACTCCTAATTGGTGGAAATGCTGCTGGGGACTGCAAAATAAACCCCCTGCCAGTTTACCTTATTAAAAACCCTAGGGCCCTCAAAAACATCGCAAAGGCTTCGTTGCCTGTTGTATGGAAATCCAATCCAAAAGCATGGGTAATTCAAATAATTTTCCAAGACTGTATTTTCCACCATTTTGTGCACGGGATTGAAAAATATATCAAGGAAAATAACCTACTATTTAAGATCATGCTGTTGGTTGACAATGCCCCAGGTCACCCAGCAACTCTGTGCAACTATCATGAAATCATCAAGGTGATGTACTTGCATCCAACAACAACTTCTCTCATACAACCTATGGATCAAGGCATCATACAGACTTTTAAAAATATTACCTGTGAAGAACATTCAGACAGGCAGTGAAAGCTACTGAAGGGGAGAATGGAGTACCATTGAGACAGTTCTGGAAAGAATATGGTATTCATGAAGTTGTTAAGAACATTGATGATACCTGGTGTGAAATTACATCTAACATGAATGCTGTTTGGAAAAAGCTCACCCCCAGTCTGTTCAGGACTTCAGGGGATTTGAAGAGCAAGATGTAGTTAACAACCGTGTAGAAATGGACAGAAAATTAGAATTAAATCTTGAGGAAAATGCTTTCAATGAATTGTTAAAATGTCATGCAAAGGAACTGAGCAACAAAGACTTAGTGGAGCTCAAAGACCCCAGGAAGGAAGATGAAGTTTCAAAGGAAGAACAGGAGGCTGAGCCACACTGAAGAGTTGTGACTAAGCAGATGGCAGAATGCTTTGATATGATCGAAAAAGGACAGGCTGGCTTAGAGGCTCAGGACCCAAACACCAAAGCGTTCATGAAGGTGTCTAGAGTAGAGCATGCTGCTATTGCAGGCTACAAAGTGATTTATGATGAAAAGAAAAAAGCTACAGTACAAACATCACTGGACAAGTACATGCACTTAAAGAAAACAGACAGAAAAGATCCAATGCCATCAACATCTGCAGAATCTGTCACAAATTATTGAATAGTAAATGTTAGTTTTCTTAACATTATGTTTTTATATATGCACAGCACTGAATAAATTTTCATTTTCTTAACATCTGGTTTTTATAAATCCTACTTTTTTTAGCTTTAACTGGTCTATTGAAACAAATGTATATGCCAGAAATATATCATATTTAAGCAGTGTTAGACTTACACAGTTTTCAACTTACATGGTGACCTTTGGAATGAATTAACAGTGTAAGTTGGGGACTTACAGAACGTACAAAGTGGATGTTTGGTAGTGGATGATGTTATCGCATTCCTGTGCTCTCAGATATGTTGTTAGTTGGTTCAAACATAACCAACAAACTATGGCTTGTTGGCAGTTCTCAGAAGAAGTTTGGTGGCATTCACTACCTTACTAATAAGCTAGCAATTAAAGGGCCAGATGCTGCACCACTGATCTCACTGTGCATTTTGAGGAAGATCCAGATTATGATACAGTGGAATAAACTGCAGCATTAAATGCATGAGCCACAGAAAGAAGATCTGGAAGAAAGTTATTGATAAAAGACTATAAAGAAAAGGAAAGACTGGTGATAGCCCATTTGGATTTGTGCCAGGCAAGTTATCAGTGCATGCTATCCCTGCATTAAGCTTGTTGTGGAAAAATATAGCAAAAAAAGGAAAACCCTGTACAACTTGTACAGCTCTACAAATGTCAACAAGATTGAATGCTGGATCCAACAGTTTTTACAGGATATATTTGCCTAATGAAATTAAATTTCACCATTTAATGCAAATAAAATTGTGATGATTCCTCAGAGTCTTGGTCAGTAGACAGTGTTATCTAAACTGGCTAAATTTAAATGACCAGATTTTAAGTCTTGCGGGTACATGGCCCTGATGCAGCCAACTTCATTAGGGGCTTTCATTATGCCTGGGCTGATTTATATGGGATTTTCTCCTATTAATGAAAAACCAAAAGCCATTAAGTCTACACCTTTATTATGAGGCAGGGCCAAGTAAATCTGGACCATCACTGACAGGTATTTGTCCAACCTTTTCTTAAATCTCAAATGATGTGGTTTTCATGCCTCTCTCTAAGAGTTTAACAATCCCAGAATTTAACAATCGTTATCATTACAAAGATTCTTCCGAACCTCTAACTAAACCTCCCTTGCTGCAGATTAAGCCCTGTACCTCTCCTGTGGACTAGAACAACCCCCTAGCCTGTAATTTCCAGTTTTATAGTTGTGCATTTGAGTTTTCCTTCTTAAGATTGACACTTTGCATGTTATTGATTTTACACCAATTTTGTAATTTTGCTCATCCATTTTGAATTCTAACCTTGGTCTCTAGAGTGCTCATACTCTCTCCCAGCTTGGGGTCATCTCCAAATCATATAAGCATCCTCACCACTCCATTATACATACTTATGTAATAAAGACCCTCTCCCTCTTCTTACTGACTTTCATGCCCCCTACTAAGTGTAACTCGTTTTGTCCCTGTCATTTTTGCTATTTTTGTACTCCTTAGCAACATTTATCCATGTGTCCATTTCTTTTGGGATTCCTTTTTTGATTTTCTAGTTATTTAAAAAAAAGCTAGCGATGGACCCATATTAGCTCCTGACTATTCTTCCTGTATTTCTTTTTATACCGAAATAATTTGCAGTTGTGCCTTTAATATTATTTCCTTGAGAAACTGTCAGCTCCTCTGGGCATCTTTATCCCTTAGATTTCATAATCACTGATTTATATTGCTTTCATTTTCAGACTTGCAGACTCTTTTTCCCCATTGATCATAATCAAGTCCAACATGGGAAGAAATTTGAAGTGTTAGGTGACCCAAAGCTCTCTCCATAGCTGACGTACTGAAGAAGAACCCCACAAAATGGCAATCAGAAACTTGAGGGAAAGAAGGCTGCTTTCTAAAGAGGTATGAGCAATGCCTTTTTTGTCAAAAAAGGAGCTAGTACTCAAGTTGGCTCCCTGACCTGCACCCCAGCCAAGCCCATTGGTGAGGCTGTTGAGATGCCGGTACTCAGTACTGGCACGTTCCAGCACAAAAAAAGCACTGGGTATGAGGAACTCACATTTGACCGGAGGCAGAACTTCATTTTCAACAACTAAGAAACCTATGCCTTACACATTACTCAGGTCCCCCCCTCTGTTAATATTGCACAAGTGGTATTAGAGTAAAGTCTACATTTTATGACACCCAGCTTGGGGTGGATGGCAGTCATAGCAAAGATGGTACTAAGACATAGACTGGGAAACTAGGAAGGATGGATATTTAAGACTATTATATAGTTCTGATACTGTGCAGAAAATGTTTCTGGTTCTACAGTTTCCAGCTGTCTCACCTTTTGAAAAGGTCATATTGGGAGATAGGTATCCCTGTAACCAAGATGTACTCTATCTGGTCTGCTGCAGAGAGTCCTAGAAAAGAACATGGCCAGATTTTTTTTTTATATTAAAGAAGCACCTAAGATTATTCTCCAAAATCCACATAGTGGGGTTCTAAATAAATGGCTTGACTTTCAACAATGCTGGACATGCAGCAAGCAATCAGGAGACTGGTAAGTGCTGAGCCCTTTGGAAAAATCAGCCCATGGGTTTAGGTGTCTACACAGAAACTCAGAAACCTATCTTTAGGCACACAGATTTCAGTTGTCTTTCAAATTAGACGAGGTACCATTTGTTTTATGGCTGATTAATACTGTGTAAATAACAAATTTGTGTTATGTGCTCCTTATATGTTTTGCATTAAGAGGCTGGGCATTAAGAGGCTGAATATGCTAGGCTGGTTGAATCCTGAAGTCAGAAGAAATATTCATTAGACAAGATTACATGTGAGTAGGCAATTACTCATCTTTATGTTTAACAGTTCCGAGTAGGTGGGAAATACTCAATCTGAGATGAAGTTTTAATAATTGTTTTAAGAGTCCCAAGTGAAAACTTAGAGTTGGTATTTATCTCTAAGGACATGTCATTTTCAGTTCTCTGACAATAAGTTATACTGATGCAATTATGCACAATTTTCATTCCAGTTGTCCAGAGACTTGAACTACATATTCAATTGAGTTTGAATGTTTGATTTTTTCATAGTTATGATCACATGAATATTTATATCTGCCTTCTTTTTTCAGTTTCAGCTAATCTAAAATAATAATGCATGTCAGTCTTTTATGGTGGCCTATTTAAATAGTACAAATAGGTAGAGTCCATCACACACAACAGATGATGTCTTGTTTGCAATGCTATTTATCTACATTCTCATACTGAGCAAATCACCATCTTATCTGCAAGGTAAAAACAAACCTCTTTCCTCTCCATTCTTCCCTCCAGAGGGGAAAGTTATGTTCACTTGCAGCTGTGAAATGGTTTGATTTTTGTCTGTCTATAGAAAGGATGTGTCGCTTTATGGGAAAGGAAGGCCAAATAAATTATTTGGAAGGGAATGTGGTAAGGTTTGTGGTCATTTGCAGGTTGTGCCGAGTGAATTCCACAACCTTGGCGTTGACGTGGAGGAAACCCTGCTACCCTAACATGAGTTTGAGGTTTAAAAATTAGGTAGATCCAATGTTCTTGAAAGTCAATGCTCTAATTCATGGGAGGTAGTGGTCCTGGAGACTGTGGTAATATATAAGAGAAAGTCTAAAATGGTTGTGAATTACTGTAAGACACCTGTGACAGGCATACCATACACGAGCACTGTGATCTTGGGAAACTTTGTGAGGAGACCTGCTGCTAATTCATTCAGCTTCAATTTCAGTACTTGGACAGGTGATATTTTCAAGGCCAAATTACAGTGTAATAATCCACCTGGAAGGCATAAGAAAGGTACATCTGTCATAAACCTGGTTGGCATTAGTAAGAGAGGGTACAGACCCTCAGCCAGTCAGTTGCGAGAAGTGTTGCTGTTTTTTTTAATTGCTTGGCCTCCTTTTTTGCATGAGTTTGAAAGCTGAGACCATTGCTTTTTCAGAGGTACACTTGGCTGATCTCACTGCATGGTGGGAGGCTAGGATCGTTAGTACACAACCTGCAGGGTCATCCAGCCAGGTCTTTGCAATTCAGGCTGAATGTGGAGTTTCGTGGACAATGAGATAATGACTGGCATGCTGCTTCTTGGCTGCATGTGTAGCTCTGGTTGACAGCTGTTCAAACACTTGGACTACTTTTTATCTGTCTTTTTCTCATGGTAGATGATATTTGTGTGGTGCTGCATTGGACTTCTTGGGCATGCAGCTTTCTCCTCAGCCTTGCAGACATTAAGGTTGCATGAATCACAATAGGTCTCATGTCAAAGGCAGAACCTTCTCCCTGCCAAAAGTTAAGAATAATATTCTGGTAATGACAAATGTGGATTCTGCACAAACAGATGAGGAGATGATCAGGGTCCTGATCCTAACAGTTAAGCAATGAAAGATGTATAGGTTAATAGGTTAAAAGATGTATAGGTTAATAACCTCTGTAAGGTTAATATGCATCTGTTAATGACTTAAAAACCATAGAAACCACTGCCAGGATCAGCGTGGAATACGTATTTCTACTTTCAAAATGCTATTAGAACATAAGAACAGCCATACTGGGTCATAAAAAAGTCCATCTACCCATTATCCTGTCTTCTGACAGGGGCCAATGACAGATGCCCCAGAGGAATTGAACAGAAGTGATCTTCATCATGTCATGCATTTCCAGTCTCTAACAGAGGCCAGGGACACCATTCCTAATCCACCCTGGCTAATAGCCATGGATGGAAGTAACCACCATGAATTTATCCAGTTCTTTTTTTGAACCCTATTAAAGTCCTGGTCTTCACAACATCCTCTGGCAAGCAGTTCCATGGGCCTACTATGTGCTGTGCGGAGAAAAAACTTCCTTTTGTTAGTTTTAAACCTGCTACCCATTAATTTCATTTAGCAACCCCTAGTTTTTATGTTATGGGAACAAGTAAATAACTTTTTCTTCCTCACTTTTTCCACATCTGTCATGTATTTATAGACCTCTCTCATATCTCATATTAGTCTCCTGTTTTCTAAGCCTTTTTAATCTTTCTTCATATGGACCTGATTCCAAACCCCTAATCATTTTGTTGCCCTTTCCTGAACTTTTTCCAATGCCAATATAACATTTTTTTGAGATGAGGCAACCACATATGTATGCGGTATTGAAGAGGTGGATGTACCATGAATTTCTATACAGGCAATAAGATATTCTCTATCCCCTTTTTAATGATTCCTTAATTCTTGAAGCTTTGGCAAAAGTCAAATTTAGATCTTGCAATTTAGACGTTAACCCCCTAAACAGCAAATCTGGGATGATGAGATCCAACCCTGAAAGTTTTGATCAAGACAATCTCTGTTCATCACCACTAATTCTAAAGTGAGCCTCATGGTAAAGAGCGACTTTGAAGGACATGCAGAAAAAAACGCCTCTGAAGTTTTGATGAATACTTGGCAAAGGAATCTGTTGTGAAAGAACAGCAGATGGGGTGAAAGCGATTTTAAATTCTTTCCAATAGAGGGGCCCAGCTCTGGCCCCCAGAAGGGGTGGGACCTTGAGGAAGAGGGGCAGGGTTAGGGAACAGCCTCTTCCAGCCAGGCCCTCGGTGCTGCATTGCATATGCCACTCTAGAGTCTGGCACCAGTTTAAAAGACCTGGGGCTCTGGTTGCTGCCACAGTAGCGGTGATAGGGCACTTTTAAACTGGCGTGACCTGAGGCAGCTACCCCTTTCTCCCTTCCCTTTACGTCAGCAGCTCTTCCCACTACACACTCATTGATGTCCCTACTGGTAGGATCTAGCTGTGTTTTAACATTGCTGATCTCCCCACTCCCCCAACATTGGTGGGCCGGAGGTGGGAGAGTGGGGTGTAGCACAAAGGACACAACCTCAGCTGCATTCAGGCCAGTACCAGTTGCCGCTTTTCACCAGTGCACCATACCAGACCAATTTCACTTCTAATGGCAGGGTACTTCTGTTCCCTAATTAGTAGTTATTAAAAATTATCTGTAAAACCTATATACTGTAATCTTCTGGATTACTTACTAGTGTGAAAGAGTAGTACTTGGGTTTCTACCTCAGCAAGATGGGGCAATATGACCACCGATGATCTAGAAATGCCTTTACTAGAGCCGCCATATCAAACACTCAAGTCTGATATTTCATCAATACAGGGTGGTAATACACCTATAAATTCTGAAATGACAGTTGCATAAAAACAGAGTATTATGTACATTTTTTCCCCAAAAATATCACTCCACAATGCTTTCAACTATCTTGGAGTGTAAGAAGAAATAATAATGAAAAAAATGAGAAAATTCCTTACATTTCCTTTCCAACAAAATTAAGATGCATGGCTGCTACTTGCTTCGCTGCCTAAATATTAGCAACTTAGTTTACTGAAAATCAGAGATGTTCTGCAAAAATGTGGAATAAATAAAAGCTATAATATCTGTTCATGAGAAGATTGTAAAGAAGTTTCTATTTTGATACAATGTGATCCTCTGTAATCCATAACTCTCTCATCCAGCAACATCCCTAATTCTTATTTTAGTTAGCCAACCACTTATCAGCTATGTCTACACTTAGGAAAAACATCAAAACGGCCATGCTACTGGCCAAAATGAAGAATACTAATGAGGTGTTGACATGAATATTCAGTGTCTCATTAGCATGCTGCTGGCCACTAATAGCTGATAGAAATAAGGGGATTTCGATGTTTGCAGAGTCCTTCAAAACGGACCCCCACGTAGATGAGCTGTGCATGAGCAAAATGTGGCACTTTTGAAGTGCTGAGGCTGGCAGCATGCTAATGAGGAGCTGAATATTCATTTCAGTGCCCCCTTAGTATTCACCAATTTGGCTATTCGCATGGCCATTTCCAAGTTTTTCCTAAGCACAGACATGGCCATCATGGGTGTGGCCAACTTTCCTGCAGTCCCGTAAAGTTTGATTACAGCCACCAGTCCTGGTTCTCAGGGTTTTGTGCAGTTATTTAGCTATAATTTACCCCTAAACATCTTCTAAGAGCCCAGTAGGCAGTGGACATTTTCATCGTGTGCTAGACAATATTTACCTTCTGTAATCTGGCAAATTTTCTTGTTTGGCACCAGTCAAGTCCTGAGGGTGCTGGACAAGAGAGGCTCAACCTGTATTACCATTAATTAAGGTGGCCATCCATCCTGTATTAGGTGGGACAGTCCCATACGTGGGATGCCACAAAGGTGTCCCTACTTATTTTTTAAAAGGGACGAATTTTCCCATTTTTGGCCCCCCCCCACCCCTGACCTTTTCAATCAGCAGCTGCAGAGGATTGGCCCAGGAGTGTCCAAAGTTCATAAGTAATCTAGAGAACAATAAGATGTCTTGTGGCACCTTGTAGACTAACAGATATTTTGGAGCATAAGCTTTTATGATGCATCTGATGAAGCGGGTCTTTGCCCACAAAAGCTTGTGCTCCAAAATATCTGTTAGTCTACAAGGTGCCACAACACCTCTTGTTGTTCTTGAAGCTACAGACTAACACAGCTAGCTCTCTGATCAATAATCTAGGACAGTCTACTCCTTAAGATATTTGAAGCTGATTGTTTTCTCTCAAAGGCAGTTTAAGTTCTCCTGGCACAATTCTGCATTTAATGGTGCTTCAAATAACCGAAATGGATTCACAGCCTGGCCAGGGATTCAGACAGACCTGCTAAGGAACAGCCCTATATCAAGAATCAACCTTGCCACCACTCCTGCTGCCAGCACAGCTAGAGCTAAGATAAACATTGGTTGGTTATTGTAGATTCTGCTGCTCAGTAGGGTAAATGTCTTAAGTTCCCAAGCCTCATTTTCAAAATTAAGAAGGGCCAGGAGACTGAAAGGTCTATAAGGTCTCCAATTTCCACGATTTTCACTGGGTGTGGAGCACCTAAAACACAGGAGTTATACATCTAATACTTTGGAAGAACTTGGCCTTCATTAATTTTGAAAAGGGGACTTAAGCCCTTTGGAAAATGTGACCTAGTGAAGTGACTAGGTCACAGGACTTTTGGCTTCTGCTCTTGGCTAAGCAACATTTAATCAAAAATGTGGTTCCATTAAATCAAGATCTTTACCCCTGCCACCAAATGGCCACGTGAATTCAATTTTCCAAGCAAAATGACGTCACCTGAGTAGCTTGCCACTGAATCACCATTGTTAACCTGTCATGGTTTTCTTTACTGTTCAAATGGTATTTCCCTTTACTCTTTGGATGTGGAAAAAATTTGGTTTAGCCATTTCACTTGGGCGAGTTTTAGAGTTTTTTTCCCACCTACTTCTTTCCTCCTTTTCCAATGGAAGCGAGGAGGGAAGTTAGAGAGGGGACAAGGAACACTTCTTCACCCTTTTTCACTTTTCTAGAAAGAAAAACTCTCATCCAGTGCAAGAATGGAAAGGACTCCTGTGTTCAACCCATCTGGACAGGCCAGAGGCCCATCCCCAGACAATTCCTTGCTAGCCAATGAGAGTAACTTTCTCTCCTTTTTTAACTTCTCCCAACTTTCCTTAGTGGCAATAAGAGGGAAGGGCATATCATCTTCAAAGCCCCAAACCCAAATGGAAATGGACATTTCTGATTTCCCCAAACAAAATATTTTAAAGCCAAAATAAACCCAAGGATTTGTCTCTTTATATCAAACAGCCTGGCTGTTCGACGGGAAGCTGCGTTTTTTCAGTGGGAAAATCTTGCAGTGGGATTTTTTTGCAGGGTCTCACTTGGCTTCACCACTGGCCTCTTGGATAACTTTGGACACTAGAACATCAGAGATATATCTGTACCTTTCAGGTTCTGTGCCTAGGTAACGCCTAGGACAATGGGAGCCTGATCTTAGTTGGCACTACCTGTAGCCAGACAGAATCCCCCTGCTCTACTCCATCTTGCCTGCACCTCTTCTGTGCCTCAGAGCACACAGCACAAAGAAACAGCAGAGTCTTGGAATGTTTTGAGAGCACAGATGCGCTAATCTCAAACACTGTCCGGTGCCTCACAAACACAGATGTGCTATATCAGCATGACCTGGGACTGAAGAATACAGATAAGAGGGCTAACGGTCTAGCCAACAGCCTCGGGGCTTCAAGCTGCCCTTGGCCGGTATTGATAATTGAGCCACCCACACTTTTGTCCCAGGAAGAGGAATTTTACTGCCTGTGTGAAAGTTTGCCCCGTTTCTATAAATTTAGTTATCTCTGTCCTTACAAGTGCAACTGCCTTGTAAGCGCTGGCATCACAAAGATGAGCCAGCACAATTGGTACCTTGAGATAAGGAAGAACCTATGCGCCCCAAGGGGTATAAAGAGGGGCCCGGCAGCCTACTCTAACTGAGCTCCAAATTTCCTATGCCTGCCGGTCAGGTAAGGTTATTGCCTCCCGGGGACCCGAGCACCCCTTTTCTCGTATCTGTTCTTCCCAAGGGATTCAGTGAACGACGTTGGCTACGCCGGAGTCGAAGGACGCAGGGGTGAGAATTATACCTGCAATGGTTTTTTTTGTGCACATTTAATAGTAAGAGCTCTTTAGTCTGAGGCATCTGGTCCTCAAATGGGTAACTTTCTCTAATTGACATGTCATTTGTATCATCCTACTGTAGTAGCTAAGCAAATAGAGCAATAACAGTGTAACCATTAAGATTTTATCTAACTTTTTCTGCAACTGTAACCATTAAGACTTTATATAATTCTGTAACCATTAAGATTTTCATTTCTGCTTTGTAATAAATAGTAACCAAGTTTAAGCTTCAGCCTGACTCCCTTTAGTTGCTGTAACTCGGCCAAACACAAAGAACCTTAGCCAGTTTGGCTATAGTCAGCCTGGTCAGTGGTAAGGTGCAGTAAAAGCTGGGCGCTGAGTCATGCTACCCCCATGGAGCAGACTCTTGGGGCATCAGTCAGCCTCCCTGGCTGCCCACTGCAAAGGGACAGTCTGTCCTAGCAGTTAAAGACTCGGGTGAATCTCAGGGGCATCTGTCAGCCATCCTGGCTGCCCGCTGCGAAGGGATGGGCCGTCCTAGCAGCTAAAGACTCGGATGTAAAATAGGCTCACAGACTACTCATTACGTGGCCATCTGATGACACGACCATAATACAGCCCATTCTTCTCCTCTGCAGGACTGGGCCAGCTGCAGAGTCCCTGCTATTCCCTGGGGCACCACGGCAGAAATGAGACTGCTGGTTCCCTGGGCTCCCAGGTAGGACCGGCATCTGCCACCTCCTTCTCAGCTCCCCAGGGCTTAGTGGAGGCGGGAGGAGCTGCCCCTCCCTCCTATATCCCCCCATATCTCCCTGTCCCATATTTGGGATAGGCAGATATGATCGGCCTACCATGAAGGTTATGGAATATTACCTACTCTGCCTTTATAGTCATGCTCTTCATAAATTATCTGTCCTTGTTTGCTGGAACTAAATTATGCAGCTGAATACAGCACATTCAAACTTGTCATTATTACAATGCAAAAGGGAAAATGACTTATTTAGACATGTCTTAAGCATAATTTAAAATGGAAATGCTGCAGCTGTGAGGGAAACAGTAAAATGTAGAACAGTAATTTTTTCACTTAAAATATTCCCAACTCCCATCCAGCTTAACTCTGAAACAAGCTTTTTAATTTAGCAACAAAGTGGAAGCAGGTGTATTTTAAAGCAGCTAACGTCAGTGACTGGAAACAAGAAATGGCCATGTCAGCCAGAATGTCAGGAGGCGCTTGTGTGTGACTTTTATTCATCGTAGGAAGGTGATCATGTTTACAGCCATAAAGGAATAGCTTCTGCAGCGTATTGCATTATGCCATGACAATAATTTTAAAGAACTTGCTTACCAAATGATTTTCAAATGTTACAAGAACTATTTTGTGAAGAAAAAGAATCACTGACCACTTTTTTTCCTTTTCTGTATTTTAAAATGGTGTCAATTTCTGGTTTGATATTCTTATAGCACACAAGATTCTAACTCCAAGAAGATTGTTGCAAAAAGTTTAAAAGATTATTCAGCATATATCAATCCCTGGAGGAGATATTCTGAAAGCATCCAATAATGCGCCGTCATATTGGATGGTTCCTTCTCATGTCTTTGTGGAATGACTGGATCATCTTGAGTGACCGTGGAGGACAGCCTATCTTGTGGAGCAGTTTGAACAGACCATCCCTGCTGACCAAGTCGAAGGCCTTGGTCAGGTCGATGAAGGCTATGTAGAGTGGCTTTCTCTGCTCCCTGCACTTCTCCTGCAGCTGCCTTAGAGAGAAGACCATGTCAACGGTAGACCTCTCTGAGCAGAATCCGCTCTGTGATTCGGGGTACACCCTCTCAGCAATCTTCTGGAGTCTGCCAAGGATGACGCGAGCGAACCGTTTACCAGTGACGTTTAGGAGGGAGATTCCATGGTAGTTGTTGCAGTCGCTTCTGTCTCCTTTGTTCTTATACAACGTTACAATGTTAGCATCACGCATATCCTGTGGAACCTCACCCTCCTTCCAGCACAGGCACCGTAGCTCATGTAGGGGTTCCAGGAGTGTGTCTGCGGCACACCTGATTACCTCTGGTGGTATACCGTCCTGGCCAGGGGCCTTTCCTGCTGCAATGCTGTCGATGGCTCTCTTCAGTTCATCCACAGTCGGTTCCTGCTGGATCAGTTCTCCAAAGCATGCAAGGACTTTGGGCTTACCATCAGCCTAAAGAAGACAAACGTACTTGGTCAGGATGTTGCTGAATCCCCATCAATCAGCATTGACAGCTATATGTTAGAGGTCATCCACGAGTTCGTTTACCTAGGGTCCACCATCACTGACACCCTGTCGTTGGACACTGAGCTAAATAGGAGGATCGGAAAAGTGGCCACAACTCTGTCCAGACTCAGCAAGAGAGTGTGGAATAACAACAAGCTGTACACTTACACCAAAACGCAAGTCTACAGAGCCTGCATCCTCTGCACCCTCCTTTATGGCAGCGAGACTTGGATCCTGTATGCCCGCCAGGAAAAGAGGTTGAACGTCTTCCACTTGCGCTGCCTCAGGCGCATCCTTGGAATATCATGGAAGGACAGAGTGACCAACACCGCTGTCCTCGAGCAAGCTGGAATCCCAACCAGGCACACCCTCCTCAGGCAGCGTCGGCTCCGCTGGCTTGGCCATGTCCATAGGGTGAATGATGGAAGGATTCCAAAAGACATCCTGTATGGTGAGCTAGCCTCTGGCAAAAGACCTCCCAGACGCCCCCAGTTGTGCTACAAAGATGTCTGCAAGAGAGACCTCGGAGAGGTAGACATCAAGCTGGACAGCTGGGAAGAACTAGCAGATGACCACAGCAGATGGAGGCAGGGGTTACACAAGGGCCTTCAGAAGGGCGAGATGAGGATCAGACAGTTAGCAGAGGAGAAGCGAGAGCACAGAAAGCACACTAAGGACTTGCCAGACACCCACCACATCTGCAAGAGATGCAGCCAGGACTGTCACTCTCATGTGGGTCTTCATAGTCACAGTAGATGCTGTAAATGAAGTCCTAAATTGAAACTCTGAAGGGCGTGATCCATAGTCTACGTAGACTGAAGGATGCCTACAAGGAGGAGATATTGTTAGACCTGTTGCTGGCAAGTCTTTGAAGACCAAATATTATGCAAATATTCAAAAATGGGACTAATCTTTCTCTATGTATTTTAGAAATGTGCATCTGTTTGTCTGACCATGCATCCATGAGTCTGTTTGGTCAAGAATTCCTCCTAAATGGTAAGAGCTAGGACCACCAAATTCAGTATGCAGCTTCCTCTTATCATAACTTAAAGCAAGGTCATGGCTTTGGTTGTTCCAGGATAAAGGGACACGCATGGAATGTGATTGTTTCAAATAAAAAAAAGGGGAGGGAGGGATGTGAGATCAGGAACAGTTACACTTAACCATGACCATGGGGGTGGGGGAGAGGGAAGCAAGCACAGTGGATAGTTAAATGCCTGAATAACAATAGGGTGGCAGCAAGAACCCCATGATCTATCACCAGCCAGCAGTATGGCTCCCCATCCCAACCTGCCCCAGGGAGCAACTGCTGGTTACTTTATGATCTCACTGCTCTGGGCTAGCCACAGGGAGAGCCAGTGAGTAGCCTGCATGGCCCTTCAGAACATCAGCTAGAACATTCCCATGCTATTAACAGCTGCAGCATGGTGCAAGGTAAGCCCAGATCCTAGATGATCCAGAGTTTTCTAGAATATCATAAATGCCATGGAATGCAACTGGGAATTAGAGAGCTGCCCAGTGCAGACACGGTCCTGTGTGTACTTACTAATCACTGTTTTATCTTTTTCAGTAGGATTTTTTCCTCCATTTGTCTCCTCATTAACAATAGTTCCAAATTCCCAGATCAAAGTTTAAAAAAAAAAAACCAAAACCTTTTGAATTAATGTTAGTTTTGCTGTCATGAGAAACCTGCCATAGTTAATCTAGTCCCACTACGTCTATATTTTCAGAAAGACAAATTGCTCTGTTTGCTTTCGTCTCAAATTTAAGTCAAGCCAGGGCAGAAATGATAGTGAGTGAACAAAAACTGTGTCAACCAAGGAAGCTGAATGCAGTCCTAAGAAATTAAACATGAAACACGTTGCACAGTATGATTTTGCTGTTGGGGTTTCTCCATCCCATGCAGTGAGAAAAGATACCTGAATGAGAATTACAACAAGAAGTCATGGGGCACCTTATAGACTAACAGATATTTTGGAGCATAAGCTTTTGTGGTCAAAGACCCGCTTCATCAGATGCATGAGTTTGGGGGGGGTGGCTTCAAAGTGGGTCTTTGCCCACGAAAGCTCATGCTCCAAAATACCTGTTAGTCTATAAGGTGCCACAGGACTTCTTTTTGTTCTCGAAGCTACAGACTAACACGGCTACCTCTCTGATACTTGAAAGAGAAATAGATAAATATAACACCCCCCTTGTCCCCTCCCCTCCGTCTCCTCCCTGTGTTACTTGGGAGCAGGCAACACTCAGCTATGGGCCTGGGTGCCTGATGGTTTTAATATTAAAGGAGATCCCGAGTGTCTAAGTAACGATGCACTACAGTTGGGAGTCCCCTTTTGACCCCTTTGCTGAAGTCCATTATTTCTAAAGGTACATAAAATGTCAGTGCCTCCTAATGGTGTACCTTGGGAATGTCCAGGAATACTTATTCCAGTAATAATCTGGGTTTAATTCCAAAACAGCAATTATAAATAATATACATCTAATGGATCAAATTGGAATTAACATACACGTTTTCATAATAATTTAAGGAAAGAGGATTACAGACTAAACTTGAATACAATCAAACAACACAATACACAGAAATAAATGCAACTAAGTGGCATGTGCACTGTCATCAGTTATCTCACCCCAGTGTGTACACTCCTCAGGTACCAGGGCTGCAGATACATGCTTGCCTTGGCACACCTGCACGTCTGCAGCAGGACTGGAGACAGGTTGTGTATGTTGATCCAGTCAAGACAACAAGCTGAATTGTCCTTCTAACACTGGAGCTGGTCCCAGCAGCACTTTCACAGCCACAGATAATTACAACTACCTCTTGGCAGGGTTTTTCAGCCAGGCCTCTGAAGCAGGCCCTAGCTTCTCAAAATATGGAGACCACCATCTTTTCCCTCTGCCTGGCAGAAAAGCAAGTTTCCTCCTTTTTTACCCAAGGCATGATGGGATTTGTCAGGTATAGCGCTAGACTGCAGAACAAAGGATCCTCCCAGTAAAAGTCAGAGGCTCCCACAGCCAGACGAGGGACTACATAAACAAAGCTGCCCACCATTTTCGTAAAGTGACTGAGATAAAATATTGGATATAATGTAGCCAGTTGATTTTATATGAAAATAGTTTTAAAAGATGTTTCCCCTTGACCTTTAATGAGTTACAACAGTGACACTGATAAAATTCTTTCAAATGTAAGTACAAACCCCATTTCCTCATGATGAGCAATAAAAGAAAGGAAAACCATTTGTTGAGGGTTTTGTATCCTGTCACCCTGGGATTCACATGGTTAATCTTGGCCTGCTCTAGTATGTCTTGGACCATTGTGTCCACATATAGGATAAGTCTCAAGCTGCTGGATCTACTGTTTTAACATCTATGAAAAGTTTGCCTCATGAGAAAGTAGATTGTGTGTGTGGTTAAAAGGAGGTACAATGTTATTTTCCATTTAACAGTTCTACTGCTAGTTACAGCTTAGAATGATGTACTCTGTCTTCCTGTCACTCTGCCACACTTCTAACATAATTATTGCTGTGCAATGATAATAGCTTGGAGGAAGGCTTTCCATTCGAGACCAGTGGTAGTTATGCACATGACTAAAGACAACAGAATGATGGAATTCAGACTCAACTTGAAGATCTGAAGGGAGATTTTTGCCTTTTGATTTGTATTCCCCAGTGCCTCTTATGTACAATGACTGCAAACTGCTTCCCAAACTGATTAACAAACAACAATATGTAACGACTTTAACCATATCCAGTGGTGCAAGTGGGCTGGGCCTGTATTACATACCAGCAAGTTATTTTTAGCTTGTACAGTGTACCAGAAAGCCTCCCAGCTGGCCAGCCGCAGCCCCTTCCCTGGCTGCCATATTCCCTGTGTACATGGCTGAGGGCTGGGAGTGCTGTAGCATCCCCAGGAGTTGCTCATGTTCTGCTGCTCTCTCTGCTGCCCCTCCCAGTGGGGAAAGACGCAGACGCCCAGCCCTGTACATAGGCACAGTAGCTCTGGGGGACAGAGCTGGGACTTATGCTCCTTTCTCTGCTGGAAGGGGCAGCAGGGAAAAAGCAGAATTGCCAACACCTCCTCCAGCTGCCATATTGCCCCCAGTGGTCCCCCCCACAGAGAAGAGGGAAGGGGAAAATGTGGGGATCGCAGGTTATGGCAGGGTGAGGCTAAGGCACAAAATGAGCTCAAACTAGCTACAAGCATAAAGGGAAACAAGAAAGCTTTTTACAAATACATTGGTAACAAGAGGAAGACTAAGGAGAGGGTAGGGCCATTGGTCAGTGAGAAGGGAGGAACAGTAACAGGGAATTTGGAAATGGCAGAGATGTTTCATGATTTCTTTGTTTCGGTCTTCACTGAGAAATCTGAAGGAATGCTTGACATAGAGAATGCTAGTGAAAAAGGGGTAGGTTTACAAGTTGAAATAGGAAAAGAACAAATTAAAATTTACTTAGAGAAATCAGATGTCTGCAAATCACCAGGGCCTGATGAAATGCATCCTAGAATCCTCAAGGAGCTGATAGAAGAGGTATCTGAGCCTTTAGCAATCATTTTTGGTAAATCGTGGGAGACAGGAGAGACTCCAGAAGACTGGAAAAGGGCAAATATAGTACCCATTTATAAAAAGGGGAACAAGAATAACCCGGGAAACTACAGGCCAGTCAGCTTAACTTCTGTGCCAGGAAAGATAATGGAGCAGGTCATTAAAGAAATCATCTGCAAGCATTTGGAAGGTGGTAAGGTGATAGGGAACAACCATCATGGTTTTGTTAAAAACAGATCATGTCAAACCAATCTGATAGCTTTCTTTGATAGAATAACGAGCCTTGTGGATAAGGGAGAAGCAGTGGATGTGGTATACCTAGACTTCAGTAAAGCATTTGACACGGTCTCACATAATGTACTTATAAATAAACTACGCAAATACAACTTAGATTGGGCTACTATAAGGTGGGTGAACAACTGGCTGGATAACCGTACCCAGAGAGTAGTTATTAATGGTTTTCAATCCTGCTGGAAAAGTATAACTAGTGGGGTTCCGCAGGGGTCCGTTTTAGGACCAGTTCGGTTCAATATCTTCATTAACGATTTAGATATTGACATAGAAAGTACACTTGAAGTTTTCAGATGATACCAAGCTGGGAGGGGTTGCAACTTCTTTGGAGGATAGGGTCATAATTCAAAAGGATCTGGATAAACTGGAGAAATGGGCTGAGGTAAACAGGATGAGGTTTAATAAGGACAAATGCAAAGTGCTCCACTTAGGAAGGAACAATCAGCGTCACACATACAGAATGGGAAAGGACTGCCTAGGAATGAGTACAGCAGAAAGGGATCTAGGGGTTATAGTGGGCCACAAGCTAAGTATGAGTCAACAGTGTGATGCTGTTGCGAAAAAGGCAAACATGATCCTAGGATGCATTCACAGGTGTGTTGTGAACAAGACACGAGAAGTCATTCTCCCACTCTACTCTGCGCTGGTTAGGCCTCAGCTGGAGTATTGTGTCCAGTTCTGGGCACCGCAGTTCAGGAAGGATGTGGAGAAATTGGAGAGGGTCCAGAGGAGACCAACGAGAATGATCAAAGGTCTAGAGAACATGACCTATGAAAAAAGGCTGAAAGAATTGGGCTTGTTTAGTTTGGAAAAGAGAAGATTGAGGCAGGACATGATGGCAGTTTTCAGGTATCTAAAAGGGTGTCATAAGGCAGACGGAAGGAACTTGTTCTTTGCTTCTGAGGAGAGAACAAGAGGCAATGGACTGAAATTGCAGCAGGGGAGGTTCAGGTTGGACATTAGGAAAAAGTTCCTAACTGTCAGGGTGATCAAACACTGGAACAAATTGCCAAGGGAGGTGGTAGAATCTCCATCACTGGAGATATTTAAGAAGAGGTTAGATAGATGGCTTTCAGGGATGGTCTAGAAAGTGCTTGGTCCTGCCATGAGGGCAGGGGGCTGGACTCGATAGCCTCTCGAGGTCCCTTCAAGTCCTATTCTTCTATGATTCTTCTATGATTCTATGCGAGGGCGGGGGTCAGGTAGGGAGTCCCACTTACTGGTGTGCCCTCTCCCTCCCACATCAGTAAGATTTTTTTTGTTACATGTACCACCTGTCACACCTTAGGCTCCTTCACTTCTAGACACTCGGTATAATGTACATTCCACAACATTCAGCTTTTCTGGGCTGGCAGTAGATGACAGAACGTGGAGACAAGCCGATCTCCCCCCATTTTCCCACTCATACTACTGCACACCTCAATTCGTCATTTTCACTTAATCAGAGATCTACTCAGAAAATGTACACAAAAATAACTATCTTCCAACAACACTGGTGCAGCACAGGAAAAAGGGCAACTGTCAATCTGAGCCACCTGTGAATGTGAGAAATATCACTTTTCATTCTTCATTTACCAGAACAAGGCAGTAACTGCCTCATGCTATCCAGGAACAATCCTTGGTTTTCAATTATTTGAACTATAGATGCTTCAGCATGCCCAGCTGTAATCAGGAATAAGTCCATTCCCCTGGGTATACTCTTCGACCCACAACCATTATTGAGCACTCTGGCTGCAATCCTACAACGCATTTCAGCAAGTGTTTTGACTTCAGTGGAACTACTTGCGTGCTTAAAACAAATCAGGGCCAGAATGCTCAGCAACTTGGAGGACCAAACCCAAATAGTAAAGGTTCTGGTTGGAAAACCTGAATATACGCAAATGAACAATCAGATGAAACGGAGCCTCGCGGATAGAGGATTTAATTGCAAATATGATGTGCCACCAACAACTGTTTCTGAGAAACAGAGACGTGAACCATATCATACAGTTCTGTTAAATCAGCCCACAGGCTGAACTTTCATGAACTTTAATACAACAATCAATTTACTGTATTCATTTAAGTTCAAGCCCCAACTGAAGTTAATGGAAAAACTCCTAATGTCTTCAATGGCGTAGGATGAGATATCCAGAAAATAAGGTTGGTAAGTATTGAAATATATTTGTTTTGAGTTAGCTTTCACCCAAATTTCCAGAGAATGACTTTAGTGGCAGCAATGTTTTCTACGGTAAGGTTTTTTAAAGCACATATGGCAAAATGGGGTTTTTGCACTGAAAACCTGATTTCAAGGATTAGAATTGTTCATTTATGAAACAAAAACACGTGTGGTTTATGTCAAACTAGCTGGTACTTCAAACACTAATAAGGCAAAGTATTCACGATCAGGGCACATACTATTAATTATTCACTGACACTATGTTGTAAAAAATTTAAAAAAACAAATAAAAGAAAAAAGGTTTTTTTTCCCATGGATGTTTCAGAAACTGAAATAAACAAAAACTCCTTAGAGTGCCTGGTTAAAAAAATAAAAAGTTTTACTGACATTATGGATCTGTCTGAATGATAGTTTTCATAAATTTACAGATTTTATGGCCAGAAGGTGTGACTAGATCAGATGGACTGCATTTATCCCTCCAAGTGAGGCCAGTTAATTGCATTTGTCTAAAATGCATCTTCCAGAGAGGAATCCAAGCCTTGATCCATCAGACACTTATAACTGAACACCTCTTAGTTCCAGTGGTTAAGCACCTTCCACTACCATGAATGCGGGCTTAGCTTCTAATTTGAATTTGACTTGAAATTCCAGATATTATTTCTTGTGTTTCCTTTTTCTCTCTAGATTGACAATCCCATAGTGCTTATTTTCGGCAATCATCAAGTCACCTTTTTCATAAATTTATTAGTAAGAACTATTTTTGTCTCTCCCTGTGACATGCCCTGAGACATTCTTTCCAACCTTCAAGTTATTTTTGTGGCTCTTTTCCGCACCCTCTCATTTTACAGCAACAGTCCTCCACCTGACCCAGGCCTCTGGCACACCCCTTATACAAAGTTGTGCATCTATCCTGGTGCTCAGAAGGAGACCCCGGGGAGATTAGCTTGCATCTGTAGTGCCTTCATGGGGAGGTGGGGAATCCTTCTCCAGGGAAGATCTGTGTTTTAGGGCTCCTTTATACTGTTCTCATCTTTTTATACAGCATACGGGAACTGGAGCAGGATGGAGGCTTTTACCCACCAATCTAAAGATCCAAGTGTTCTGAGCATTAATGGACTTCATCAAGCCTTGGATTAGGCTGTAATATATTTTACTATTTAAAGTACATGAATGATAATATAGAAGACTTTGTATAAGTTCTCTTTGTAAAATAACATTTTCCAAAACCCTTATATGGCTTGGGAGCCCTACTCGGATTTGTAAAGTGTCATATCAAACAACCACATGACCCTAAAGCTCCTAAGCCTCTGAGGCACAGCTGAAAATGTTACTATCTTTTCAGACACACTTAATATTTGTTTGCCAAGGCCTTTTACGTGGCATCATTATAAATTGGTTCTTTCTTTAGACTGAGTCATACATTTTAATGCTTCGTAGATAAATAAGTCTCTGCAACAGCTTCAGTATTCTGAAATATTGGATTAAAATCATCTATTTTTATAACCTGTGTCTGAGTCAGCCTCACTCGCGGGGTCCCTTGTTCTGCTCTCCATTCTGCTAGATAGTGAGTAGCTTGGACCCCGCATGTCCTAAGTGCAGCTTAGTTTACCGTTATGCCCCTTGGCTGACGGGGGCCTTGACAAGGTCCTCTTGGTTGGCTGGGTGAGGAAGTCCAAACCCTCCCTGTGGGAACTGTACATCTCCCCCTGCAGTCTCTGGCATTCTGCTAACTCCCTCCTCTGTTCTTACCTCACTCCAACTTCCTCTTCTTCTCTCCTCCCCATCTCCCAGCAGGAGAGGCCTTTTAACCAGTCCTATGTCAGCCTCAAGTGAGCTCAGCTGGCCCTAATTGAGTTATAGCAGCTCCACTTCTGCTGCTTCCCCAGGTCAGCTTGCACCTTGCTGCCCCGAAGTAACCCTCTGTTCACTAGCCAGGTGTTGTCTCTCTTGCCTTCTCTTCTAGCCCTCTGGCCTGACCCTGTCGTGAACCCTACAGTAACACCAGAATTGACATTGCATGTATGTATCAGATACTTTCACGTGTATTGATGATCCAAGATGTGCAGTCCTGGCTTTTTTTTTTTAAGTTGTAAGCTTCAGTGCAGTGCTTATGCTCAGATGTCACTCGTATATGATATCACCCTGCTACCAGCAATCCTGTGACCCCCTCAGTCATTCCTTACCCAGGACTTGATGGGAACAAAGATTTCTAGAGCTTCCAAAAGGCAATGCCTATTGATCCTTTGACACCGAGAGTAAAGGTCACTCACCCACTCCCTTATACGTGTTTTGCATATCACATTTTTAAAATATAATCTTTCAAATGCAGGAAGGCCTGATACAATAATGTTCTCTCTTTGTGTACTGGCTGTGGGATGCTGCTATTTCTGCATTTGACCTTTACTTTTTAGATCACTAAGACAGTTTGTTCATACACACCGTCAGTTTGACTCTGGGGAAAAATGGGTAAAAGGTTCTTGAGATGTGGGATAAAGAGCTGCAAATCAGTCACGAAGGGCCAAAGAGCTAGAAGGTATAAGAGACACTCTCATAGAAAGTCCACACTGGGGAGTAAGGTGGGTAGTTGTGCAGGGAAGGCTCCACTCTGGGAGCTACTACCTTGCCCCCGCAAACACACGTGTATCGAAGGATGGTGGGAGGGGGATGTGATGAACTAAGACTTTGGCCAATATAGCTGTTCCAGCATCGCCTGCAGATGCACAGTGCACCGTGTTTAGGTATAACACTGAATATGCCTTCCCTAAGAACCAGAAGGAAAAACTGAGAGGCAGATATTTTCAGGATTTGTGACAAGGACACAGGTATGCTCTAAACAGAGAGAGTAAATAATTTAGTTCAAAACCATCAAGAAGCCCTGTGGCACCTTATAAACTAATTGACATTTTGGAGCATCAGCTTTCGTGGGCAAAGACCCACTTTGTCAGATGCACCTTACAAAGTGGGTCTTTGCCCATGAAAGCTTATGCTTCAAAATATCAGTTAGTCTATAAGGTGCCACAGGGCTATTTGTTGGTTTTGAAGATATAGACTAACACAGCTACCTCTCTGATAATTTAAAGTTGTGTAAACTATGTGTTACCCAAATATAGATATTTCTCATCTTGTGTTTGTTTTTTTTCCCCCTACTGATGAATGACTGCTCTGAAATCATTTGATGATTTGATGATGCATATTACTTAATGCCACCTGGTGCAAAACTTTGAGTCTTGAATTTGCCAAGGAGCTCAATGGAGTTGGCTGTCCAAATGCCATTGAAAATTTGTAGGTATTAGGCATCCAATTCCATTTAGTCTCCTCTAAAAGTTACCACTATGCTAGAACCCTAACTAGGAGCAATCTAAAGGTACTCAGGACACTAAACAGTTGTATGCCACACGCAAAGAATGGGGAGAGACTGAGCTACTACCAACATGAGTCGTTTGCAAATGGCATGGAATTTATTAAATGAGATATGCCCAGATGATGGACAGAAGCATGTAGACATTCATCCACGTGTGAGTGCAATACCCACACATTTTTTTGTTATTTCTGCTGTGCTGAGATCCTTATTTGTACTGAGCATTGTGGTATGTCTAGTTGTTTGTACAGATTGCACAAAAGGAGACAAAGTTCAAACTTTGGGAATGTCTAAGATGAGCTGATTAAGTACAGCTGCATATGAAGGAAGGAAGAATGCTAGTACAGTGCATTGGCTAAATGACTTTCATAGAATCATAGAATAGTAGGACTGGAAGGGACCTTGAGAGGCCATCGAGTCCAGCCCCCTGCCCGCACGGCAGGACCAAGCACTTTCTAGACCATCCCTGAAAGCCATCTATCCAACCTTTTCTTAAATATCTCCAGTGAAGGAGATTCTACCACCTCCCTTGGCAATTTGTTCCAGTGTTTGATCACCCTGACAGTTAGGAACTTTTTCCTAATGTCCAACCTGAACCTTCCCTGCTGCAATTTCAGTCCATTGCCTCTTGTTCTATCCTTAGAGGCAAGGAAGAACGAGTTCCCTCCCTCTGCCTTATGACACCCTTTTAGATACCTGAAAACTGCTATCATGTCCCCCCCTCAATCTTCTCTTTTCCAAACTAAACAAGCCCAATTCTTTCAGCCTTTCTTCATAGGTCATGTTCTCTAGACCTTTGATCATTCTTGTTGCTCTCCTCTGGACCCTCTCCAATTTCTCCACATCCTTCCTGACTTTCATAGTTCAATTGCATAAATCCCGTGAAGATATTCTGAAATGGTTTTACTTTAAGAATTAGCTGGTTTTTTTTAAACAGCCTCGACAAACTCCTCTTCGGGATGAGCTACAAAATAGTTAATTCAGCTTCAAGCGTGCAGAACTGGATTGGATTACCTCACAAAGTCCCTTCTAGTTCTATGATCCTATAATATGCTAATTCCAAGTTCTCTATTCAGGTCATAACACATAATGTGGACAAAGTTACACTCTGTTTATCTCCTTTACTCATCCTGAAATTCTCCCATTCAAGAGTATCTTTGGCTTTAATTGTAACAAAATCTTGCTATTTCCTGTCACAAATCCAGGGGCGACTCAGTGTTCCTTTGGTTTCTGAATAGACTGATGACACAATGCATTTCTAAAAGCTCCAAATAGCACAAAACATTTTAAGCACATGGTGATATTTACAGAAACTAGAATTAGCTTTCCAACAGCTACGATGCAAGAAATACAACACAGAATATAATACCAAAAATAAAATAAAATAAATCAATGGAACCAAAAATATATGAGGGGGGGAACAATTGTTTAACTGGTCAAGAACGAGAGATAAGTATTCTATAAGGGAAGAAGAGTGATTTTGTTCAGGCTTCTGAGAGCTATAGAAAGTAGTACACTGTTCTCCCCTATAAGATCGAAGTTTTTCTTCCTTTTTTTTAAAAAAAAAATACAAAAAAAAAAAAAACCACCCTTACCTGAACAAGTTTGTTACTAGAAGTAAAATGCTAACTTATTGTTCATCTTCTAAGGGTCCTTTTTCTTCCAATACATATGCTCACAACAGTACTCAAAAGCCAAAAGCTGGGATGAAATAACAATCCACTGTCTCACATTTATCTCCTACAATACGTGCATCTCAGTGCTCAGTTGTTCACTTGACAAAGAACTTGGGCTTACTGTCATGTTATCTGCTCTTCAATCACAATTCTTATTTGCCAACTTACCGGCTGGTGTTCTAACCATTCCCACAGGTACATTAAGTGAAATATTTTAGAGCCTGTATATTTCTTGTCCCGTTTTGTCTGCATAATTAAGTGCCTCTGCAGCCCAGCCCTTCTATCACATTTCTCAAGGGAAAACAGACTTCAAACAATATGTGTTACAATTTTTGTCCTCCTCCGCACCCCCTGCAGAATTTTGGGAAGCATATGTTGAATCTAGAATTTTGCCAATCTACAGATCTTCTTGTAATTTGATCCTCCTTTGGGTGGAAAAAAAGCATTCATTTCCTTTTCCCTTTTAATTCAAAGCTCATTTTTGACACATTTCCATCTGGAATTGATGTGCACTAATGCTCGTTTCCAACTGTCATTGTTTCTCTGTGTACCTGCACAATCATATGTACTGAGGACCCAGTGAAGCTGTACATCATTTAAATTTTAAACTTTTAATGCAAATGTAAGGATTGTGTATGTTGGATGTGTTTTAATAGTCAAATGGATGACTCATTATGCCCATGTATTGGTGTGTTGAGTTTACTGCTGTCAAACAGTAACCCGTAAACCCATCACTATCCTCTACCCAAAGAAAAATTTAAATTTATAATCCAGGCAGAAAGCTACAGGACATATTTTTTGTGGCCAATTTTATATTCTTCTGCAGTGGCTTCCATTGGGTGTAAATATTCTTTGCTCACAGGAGTCAGATGCCAATCAGGTTTGAGATGCATTGCACTGAAGAAATTACTTGAATTAGCAATTTCTTTTAGAGTTTTACCTGCATGCTGCTGCTTTCTGTTTCAATCTACGACAATGAAGCCGCTGATGTGGCAAAACCAACATCTCCATCACTGTATATGTTGGTTTCAAATTTTGATGCTGATGGACTCATCTGTCATCCTAGCAGGAATACTTTGTGGTCACATTATTTAATTATTGTGTTCACAAAGCCTGTTTTACATACATCAAAATCTTACTTTGCTGGCTATTTACTTTTTTCTACTTTTTAAATGCAAACATACGCGCATAAATCTTACAAGTGACATTTCTTGGGTTTTATCTTGAGAGTCTAAGTTAAAATATGAAAAAACTACAATAACTAAAACCATGTTTGCATCTGCAAAATAATAAGTGCAGACATTAGAGAACCAAAAATCAAAACCCTAGTAGATAGGATGCAGTCACGGTTATGTCGTTGCAGATATACCAGTCATGTAGTTTTAGAACTTCAGTGCAGTTGCTGAGCTATTGTGTGTTTGCATGCCACTTAGCAGCTGGAGTTGGTGGTGCATGGGATCTGCCTGTACATGCCATGTTCCTCACTGATGGTGGTAGAGGCGGCATTTTCAACTGTGTCGGCAATGGTGCCAGCTCACATGTTGGTGGGCGGTGCTGTGGAGAGGACTTTGCATTTTGGCTTTGAGTCAGCATCTTTGGAGTCAGCAATTGTTCAAGGTGTGGTGGTACAGGACATGCATAAGGCCTCAGAATTACTGAGGCTTGAGGAACTCAGGGCCAGGGTCAGCAATCTCACCAGGGAAGTGATGCTTATTTGAGATTCCTGGATAGGAGGAAGTGAGGCTCACTTTTTGGAATTATTCAAAGCTTGAGTCTTGTCCTTATTGTTTTGTGAGACCCTGTAGAAAGTTTTTTTGGAAGGCTGTAGAGATTTCTCTAGAAGACATCTTCAGCTAGAGTTCTCTATCCCATTTTGTCCTGACTTTAACTTTGTTCCACTGCAAGCATTTCAGGGACATATGGGCCATGTCTACACGTGCCGGCTACTTCGAAGTAGCGGCACCAACTTCGAAATAGCGCCCGTCACGGTTACACATGTTGGGCGCTCTTTTGAAGTTGACTTCGACATTAGGCGGCGAGACGTCGAAGTTGCTAACCCCATGAGGGGATGGGAATAGCGCCCTACTTCGACATTCAACGTCTAAGTAGGGAACATGTAGTCGTTGCGCGTCCCGCAACATCGAAATAGCAGGGTCCGCCATGGCGGCCATCAGCTGAGGGGTTGAGAGACGCTCTTTCCAGCCCCTGAGCTTGATGGTCACTGCGTGTAGTGGCCCCTTAAAGGTCCCCACCCCCTGACTTCCTGTGCAGGAAGCTGAGAGCGCGTGAAGGCGGCAGCACAGCCACGAGGCCGGCCTGCACACTCCTTCGCACCCACATCCCCTCACCCGCCGCGATGGCCGCCCCCAGCCCCCCAAGCGCCCCCAGGGGACCCCCCCAAAGGGAGCCAGGGCTCCCAGCCCAGTAGCCAGGTGGGGAAGCAGCAGCGGAGCAGCTGGAGTGAGGAGGAGGTGCTCCAGGTAATGGGGAGCAAGAGGCGGAACGGGGATGCATTTGCTCAGCTGGCCGAGGGCCTGGCTGCCCAGGGTCACGCTGCCCGCACTCCAGATCGTGTCCAGAGTAAAGTGAAGGAGCTGTGGCAGGGTTACGCCCAGGCCCAGGATGTGGCTGGCCGATCTGGGGCCGGCCCCGTCACTTGCCCCTTTTACAGGGAGCTCAGGGACATCCTGGGCCCCCGGCACACCTCCTCCCCTCTGGCCACTCCTGATACCTCAGCCAACGAGTCCCAGCAGGCCCCGGAGTCGGAGTCCAGCCCGGAGGTAAGCCCAGGAGCCCACCCCCGGGGCACCGGAGGTAGACAGGGCCTCCAGATCGTCCTGCCATCCAGGAGCTCCAGCCGGGCGTCCGCCCACCGGGTGTCCCCCGACCGTGGGAGCAGACCATCAGGTATGTACCCACCGCCTGGTGCGCACCCCCGGGGTTGAGGGACGGGGACAAAAGACATGACCAGGGCCCTCCACATGCCCAGATGACCATGGCCCCAAGGACAGCAGTGGCATGTCCCTCACAGGAGTGCATCAGCCCCTGCCCCCCAGCACGACAGTGCCATGCCCCATCCCTGGGGATGGGGGGAGTGGAACCTAGGCTCCTCCGGGGGGAGGGGGTGGGACACCCATCAGCAGCAGCAGCAGCAGCACCATGTCCCGGGGACAGGGATGAGGAACCAGCAGCAGAGGGGTGGGGGGACAAGGGCCACAGCTCGGGGCCTGCACTAACGGCTGTCTCCCCTCTTCTTCCCCCCCGTCTTCTGCAGCTGCACCATCGGAAGGACCGGAGAGCACCAGTGAGGTGTCAGTGGTGCCGGAGAGCCCACCGGGGCCATCACTCCAGGCCAGCCCCTCGGCGGAGCACCGACCAGCCTCACGGCGGGGACGACGGCGGAGCCAGCCGCCCTCCTGGACGGCGACGGACCCCCAGCTGCTGGCCATCCATCGTCAGCAGCTGGAGGTCGCAGAGCAGCAGCTTTGGGTGGACAAGCAGCGCCTCCTGCTGCAGGAGTGGGCGCTGGCCTGGCGCCAGGAGGCATGGGGGGCCTTCATGTGAACGTTCGAGCGCATAGCTGACTACCTGGCCCCCCATGCCAAGCCGGGCGCCGCTCTGCCCGCCCTGCCTGCTCCACCCGCCGTTGCACTGCCACCCGCCACCGAGGGCCCTTCCGCCGAGGGGGACCTGTGGCCAGCTGACACCCGCCGGCCGTATCTCCCGGTCCGCCCGGCCCCCAGCCAGCCCCGGCGAGGGCTGAGGCTGAGGGGCAGGTCGCGGCCTCCCACCCCCAGCGCTGGACATTAGGGGGTGTGGGGCCCAGGACATGGCCCCCCCCTCCCCTTTGTATATATTCCCCTCAGTTGTATGTTTGTGTTTGTAAATAGTTTCTATTAGACCCCTGTTGTTATATTTTGTTGTTATGGATGCTGATACCTGCCCCCCCCATGTACATAGTTCTCCTCTTCCTTGTCTTCCCCTTTTTTTCTTTCATCTTATTGGAGTTGTAATATATATAATATTTATCCAGCCTGTACATAGTAGTTAGTTAAGAGATTAATAATAAGGAGAGTTCTCTACAGAGATTTGGTTTCACAAACAAATGTCTGGTTTTATTTCTTTTCAAGAAAGGTGTGGGGGGTGCTCTTGGGTGCTCTGTGGTGTGGGCGTAGGGGCAGGGAGTGTTGTGGAGGATGGGGGGGGCAGTGGGGGGCCTGCCAGCGTTCACCCCACAGCCTCATCAAAATGGGCCCGCAGGGCCTCCCGGACCCGGGTCCCTTCGGGGTCCACCTGGCGACTGGGGGCAGCGGGTGGCTGCACATCGGCCCTGCCGGCCTTCACAGCCCAGCCCTGAAAGAAGGCCTCCCCCTTGCTCTCCACCAGGTTGTGCAGGGCGCTGCACATGCCCACAACCTGGGGGATGTTGGTGAGGCCCGCATCCAGGCGGGTGAGGAGACACCTCCAGTGCCCTTTGAGGCACCCAAATATGCGCTCCACCACCTGGCGTGCGTGGTTCAGGCACAGGTTGAAGCGCTCCTGGCTGGCTGACAGGTGGCCCGTGTAAGGGTGCATGAGCCAGGGCCGGAGGGGGTATGCCGCATCTGCAATGACGCAGAGGGGCATGGTGGTGTCCCCCACAGGGATCTCCCGCTGGGGGATGTAGGTCCCCATCTCCAGCCGGCGGCACAGGCCTGAGTTCTGGAATACCCGGGCGTCATGGGTGCTGCCAGGCCAGCCCACATAAATGTCCAGGAAATGGCCCCGGCTGTCCACCAAGGCCTGGAGGACCACAGAATGGTAGCCCTTCCGGTTTAAGTAGCGTCCTCCACTGTGCTCTGGGGTGCGGATGGGGATGTGGGTCCCATCCAGAGCCCTGAAGCAACTGGGGAAGCCCAGGGTGGCAAAGCCTGCGATGGCGGCACGCGGGTCCCGAAGCCTCACGAGCCTGTGGAGGAGCAGGGCTTTGATGGCGCAGACAACCTGCAGGGGAAGCACATGGGACAGCACCAATGAGGGGTGTGCAGGGTGTGTGTGGCCCTCCCCTGCCAGGGCCCCCCTCCTCTCCTCTCCCCTCCCCTCCCCTGCCAGGGCTGCCTCCCCCTCCCCCTATGGGTCCTCTCACCTCTATGAGGACAGCCCCGACGGTGGCCTTGCCGATGCCAAACTGCTGGCCCATGGATCAGTAGCTGTCTGGAGTTGCCAGCTTCCAGACAGCGATGCCGACCCATTTCTCCACAGTGAGGGCACGCCGCATGAAGCTGTCCTGGTGCCTCAGTGTGGGGGTGAGCCACTGGCATAGCTCCAGAAATGTCTGCTGGCTCATGAGAAAGTTCTGGAGCCAGTGGTCGTCATCCCACTCTCCGAGCACCAGCCGCTCCCACCAGTCAGTGCTGGTGGGGTAACTCCACAGCCGCCGGCGTATGAGGTGGGGCGGGGGGGGGGGCGAGGTGCTGCAGGGTTGGGGATTGCGTCCTCCTCCCCTGCGGGCAGCTCCTCCTCTGTGGCAATGAGGTGCTCAGCTGCCTCCTGCATGGCATTGAGCAGGGCGAGCACTGCTCCTACAGGGGCAGCTGTGTGGACCTCTGGCTGCTGCTGCTGGGGGTCCATGACTGCGTCGCTTGAGGTGTGCGTGCCTGTGGCTCTGCAGACCGCATGCTGTGCAGGCTGAGTGTGTCTGGGAGGGGCCCTTTAAGGGAGCAGCTAGCTGTTGCCCCGGAAGCGCTAGTCCGCCCTGTGACCCTGTCTGCAGCTGTTCCTGGCACCCTTATTTCGATGTGTGCTACTTTGGCATGTAGACGTTCCCTCGCAGCACCTATTTTGATGTGGTGCTGCCCAACGTTGACGTTGAATGTCGACATTGCCAGCCCTGGAGGACGTGTAGACGTTATTCATCGAAATAGGCTATTTCGATGTCGCTACATCGAAATAAGCTATTTTGATGTAGCATGCACGTGTAGACGTAGCCATGGGCTCCCCTTAACACTGGACTCGTAAGTAATGTCTGTCAGAGACTGGCATGGACTCCAGGTAGGAGTTGCATTTTTTTGAAGCTGGGAGAGCATCGAACAGTGTCCATTGTTGGGACTAAGTACTATTCTAAGGGGTTTGAAAAGGTTAGAAGGAGTATCTGTATTTATAGATAGATATTGTGGGGTTAGGGGCAAAAGTAAGGAGAGCAATTACTTTATTCTCTCTCTTTATTCTAGGGAGGAGAAGACAGCACTGTCTATAGTCTGTGTCTGCTGTTAAGGCTGGTAGAAAAGGAATGGACTATGTGGATGCCAACAGCACCACAAAATGGTTATTGTGCACACACGATACAGCCAAGCACTGCAACCAAAGATCTCTGATTGTTGGTGTGAGGACACATGGACACCTAAAGTGGAACATCCACAGGCACAGCACTTTTGGCCTTCACAAAGTCTCCTGGCAATGAGTTCCACAGGTTAACTATGCATTGTGTGAAGAACTGCTTCTTTTTGTTTGCTTTCAAATGGCTGATTGTTAATTTTGTCAAGGGGCACCTGGTTCTTGTGACATTTGAAAGAGTAAATAACACTTTTCTATCCACTTTTCCCACAACATTCATCATAATTTTACACACCTCTGTCATATAAGGGGGCTTAGTCATTTTTTAATCTTCCCTTGTATGGAGGCTGCTCCATACCTCTAATTCTTTTCTCTGTATTTTTCAAAATTTTAATGTATATATGTAGGGTGGCCAGAACCACACACCATACTGAATATTAATGCGGTTTCCACTTAAGCTAGCAGGAATAGATATGGTTGCTGAATATATCGCTTAACACAGACTGAATGCTCAATGTCTGTTTTGCCAGAAGGTGTTGACAAAGATGTTGTGTGTTGGCTTAAAATAGGATTCAAAGTGCATTACTAATGACAACATATGGTGCTGGGACGCATTATGTGGCTTGATGGCATAAAATAGCATTTACCACAATACTTTGCTACAGCTCACAGTAGTTCGGTATTATTGTAAACATTTTGGAAAAAGTAATATAAAGTGCTTGTGTTATCTATTAAATATGATTTTTTTTCATTTCTCCTATTATTCCAATGACTCTGAAAATAGAATTCTGAAGTTTTTATTTTATTACTCAGCCCCAGTTCCATTTTGGGATGTAGGGATATACTCTGGCCTGTAGCATATATCATTCAAATCCATACATCCTCACTGCTCGTATCCTCACCTAACCCATATTTTATGGGCAAGTCATTTTGACTTTTCTTCATTACTTTGAATGTGTTTCCATACATAAATTAATCACAACCAGTGCTTTTTTTCTGCTGGTACTTGCTGGTGCTGAGTATCGGCACCTCAGCAGCCCCAGTCGCAGGATTGGCTGAGGGAGGAGAGGTGGGGGAGCCGGCTGAGTGCTGGATCCTCTTTTTTTTTTCTTTAAACAAAAAGCCACTGATCACAACTAAATATTGAGTAACAAGCAGAAGTAATGAAGTTCTTCTATGATTTTTGCCTTCCCCTTTGTGAGCAGAATATTTTGAAAACAAAGGCAGGCCTCATCTGCAAACTTGAAATCTAGGTTTCCAGACAATAAGAAGCTGAGGGTGTCTGGATACAGAGTTTTGGTTCAGCCAGCCAGTTGACAGTTAGTTGTCTACTGCAAAATCTAGATCCCTATCCAAGTCCAGGTTTGAAAACTCCCAAGTGTATTAGACTAGATGGTTCCTTGGTTCGGACCCATCTCATAAAACTAAACAGGCTCAATTATCTATCATGTCCTAAACTTCAAAATGGACCATTTTGACTTCCAAATACAAGGCCACCAACATAAAATGTAGGCTTCTGGGCCCTGACACGCCCTCCCCGCACCATATTTGTTTGACCAGGGAATCTATCCCGAGATCTCACTTTTTATACTAGGCCTCTATGGGGTAGGCATCAACTCCAAAGAGCAAATGAGATTTCCAAAGCCACATATGACCAATGCATGCACATTTTGTGTGACCACTTTACAGGGGTGTAATACAAAATAAATATATGCAAGTCCAGATATATGCTCACATACAAACATTTGACATCACAAGACAGGTGCACAGATTATTAATTCTCTTGTCTAGAATTTCAAATGTGACACTTTTGCTATTACTAGGATAATATTTGCTAACCTCTCAGTACTTTTACTACCATAGAAGCAGGAGCTTTGGGAGACATCCTGAAGGGCAAAATCATTCTGACAGGTTTAAACAGTGAGCCAGATTTTTGGTCTATGGAAGCCTCTTCAGGAGGGTTGTCTCTATCTCAAGTAATGAAACACTGAACTAAACAGAAACCCAAGTGTGGATATAGAAATGTTCAAGTCAAAACTGAACTTTACGGGACCACCAAAAAAACACACCTACGACCTAGTGCAGTGGTGGGCAACCTGCAGCTTGTTAGGATAATCCTGCTAGCAGGCCAGCCACAGCTCCAAGTGACTGTGGTTTGCCACAGACAAAAGGAACTGCAGGCAGCAGCGCACCACAGGGACATGCTGGCCACTGTTTTCCACAGCTCCCATTGGACAGGAATGTCAAACTGCAACCTTTGGGAGCTGTTGGAGGCCATGCCTGTAGACAGTCAATGCCAGCAAAATGTCGTGTAACAGGCCAACAGATTACCCTCATGGGCTATGTGCAGCCCAGAGGCTTCTCATCATGGATGTAGTGACTGTACACACTGGTTGTGATTAACTTCAGCTTTTCATCATCTTTCAGGGACACTGTGGGGTGGCGGGGGGGGTAGGAGGAGAGAAAACTTTTTTTTTTCAAGTCAATTCTTTTTTTTTCATTCATTAACATCAAGATTTGAGGGATTTCTCCTCAAATATTCCTCACGTGTTTACTTGCAAATTGATAAACAAGTCATACTTTAGCCTAAATGGTGGAAGTATCCCAAAATTACCCATTAAAATTAAAATGTTCGGGCAACTAACTTCTGGTAACAAACACACACTCAGTCTACGGTACAGACTGCAAGAGGACTTATGTAAAATGCATGGGAATACATATTAACTAGATCATTGTGACATTCAAATTAGCATAATTATAAAAGAATGAAATAAAATTATGCATTTATGGTGGTAGAAAATAAAGGATTTTTGAAAAATCCATTAAGAATTTGCATGGGACAGCTCCTCTGCTCAGATCCTTCTCATTTGTTCCACTCATGACAGAGAGAAAGGAGCCAGAGACCAGATAAACAGAGAACGGGTTAACAGAGATGTCTCCCTACAGACATTTCTGGCAAATATAGGTGATTTATGCCCTGAGTTTGCTATCCCCACCCCATCAGGTGAGGCATGACTTGACAGAGCTTGCTTCCCTATATCTATGCTCCACTGGCATAAGGACAGTTAGGCTACATCTACATGACAGTCTAAACTTGAAATAAGCTATTTTGGCATGTTGCGTTGTCTAAATGGCAGTATCCCAAATAGCTCCCACTGTGTAGACAGAGCCTTAGGGATCCTATATTAGTGGTGCATATTAAAGGCATGCTCTAACAGGGTTTATGGGTTGGTCCCAAGAGTCAGGAACTTGGAACCAGTTATCTAATGCCTTGTGTCCTGAGATGAGCTCAGGCACAAGAGGTGTCAAGCCATGTGCACCCATGTAACTAAAAAGACTCAGAATACTGATAGTCCCTGACTTACGAGTGGGTTATGTTCTGAACATCTGGTGATAACTTGGTCATAAGCCAGAAATACCATTATACAGGAAGCTATCAACTGCCTACTACCAGTAATGTTTATAATATTAATTCACGAACACTCCAAACGTAACAAAGCACCTACAGAACAACAACACGCCAAGAACGACACTGTTTGCCCCCTTCGTATTGCCTCACTATCGCTATTTTCTGTTCTAAATCAATAGCTTTTCCTTTCTTTTCACACCACCCTTACCACTAGCTCTTTTCCTGTTACTTGCCATGATGGTCACAAGCAAACACAAAACAATACTATCAGGGCAAAATGCATGAGGGGATGAAACAAACACACTGCCCAAGAGCAGACACGCAAACATAATGTGCTACTGAGAACCAAAACAAAGCAAAAGTGGGAGGGGTGGCAACATGCTGGCTGCCACCATGACTGAGCTGTAGTTCGTATACTATGCTGCCTGTGCTGTTAAAAACACTAAATGTACATGGTTCTCAACTCAAAAATATTATACAGTACAGTAATGGGGGTGAGTGGGAGGTTGGTCGTAAGTACGAATGGTCATAAGGCAATGTGTTCATAAGCCTGGGACTGCCTGCAGTGCACACACAAAAAGAGTGCAGTGTAACATAAGCATCCACAAGTTGGGAAACACTAAAAACTGTGGACATTATCATTCTGTTAAGATTTTTTCCCCCACTGATGTCAGGGTTACAGAGACAACTTTACCCCCTCTTTTATGTCTTTGAATACTTCCCCCCACCTCAGGTGTTAGGCCACATGCACTTACCCTTCTAGGGGTGGAATTTTGCAATTCTCCCTCTTGCAGCCCAGGATCATGGCACAATGCTACATCTATGCCAACTCTTTATTACCTTGCAGAGCTGACTGATACTCTGGATGGGAGTTTGTGAGCTTTCTCCACCTTCTGAAATAAAAAAAAAGTTGCTTCCAATGCATGCCAAGAACATGTTGGGTTATGTGTGCCCTGCTGTGTTATCTTCCCAACAGCTGTCTGGGTAGAGGGAAAGGGAAAGCAACCAAAGAATATACTAAGGACTCAGGCTTAGATGTAAATACATTTTCCATAATTCATAACAAGAGAAACATCTATGAGTTTCTTGTTAAGATGATGAAAAGTGTGTGTAATTCTCAGAAAGAATGAGACACTCAGTAATAAGAACCCACCTTTCTTAAGTGTATACATAACCTTTGAAACTAAATTCCTTCATCTACATCTACATGCACCATTTCACTGGACATGTGAAGCCAAAATATTGTAATTTTGTCAAAAGGTCTCCCTTTTTACTAGGTTACCTCATACCATGTAGTACTAGGATCGGGTGGGCAATAAGCTGCCCACAGGCTGGATGTGATTCTCCAGAATTTATTTACCTGAGCATCCTCACTGCTCCCACTGACCAAGATTCATAATTCCCAGCCAATAGGAACTGCAGGAAGTGGTGACCTGGCTCACGCTGCTTCCTACAGTTCTCATTAGCCAGGGACAGTAAACTGTGGCCACCGGGACTTGCAAGTGCCCATACCTGCAGATGCTCAGGTAAATAACATAACTGGTAGCCCACAGTGAACTCTGGCACACTGCATCTACCCTACAGGCTACCTACTGCTCACCTTTGCTCAAGGAAAAAAAAGTTTACCGCTTTGTTTTAGGCTGCTTACACACTAAATAAATATAACTCAAGTAACAGATCTTTAATTATTTGCCAACTTTCAGGCCAAATATTGTTTTAAATTTGGATAAAACTATATCAACACAATGGCTTCATTGAGAAAGTGGCAAAGTCCTGTACACTAACATCTTGGAGATAAATATGGAAAACTTACTGTGCTTGCTAAAAGAAAGTGAAAGATACCCAGTTAAGTATGAGTCAACATACTTTACATTTGTTCACAGGTCTATCAAATGTCATGCATCTATCATTATGCGTATGCATTCCCAATGTTTGTTATATTTTCCTGCATAACTAATTACATAATGAATAATAAACATCCCATTTATTAAATAATTAACAACAACAAAGTGGAAAAAAAAAGTACCTTTTTAATTTGGACTAGGCTATAGAGAAGATGGAAGATAGGGAAAAGGGCCCACACAATTATAGAAAACTCATTGAGGGCAAGAACCTGGGCTTATAAGGCATGTAACAGTGATACAAAAGGATTTTAAGCAACTCAATTTTGTTTCCAAGCACAGCACTGAAAAACAGTATCACCATTCTCTGAAAAGAGAAAAACTGAAATGAAATTTAACTGGTAGGGAATGGTAAAATGTAACATTAAAATTCATAAGTAAACATAAGGGTCTGTTAAAGAAATAAGATAATTGTTTATGGTTTATAAGTTTAGTAATTTTAATATGCACATTTTTGGCATATGGTCAATGACAGTGACTTGGCAGTTAAAATGCTGGTAGGGCTGGTGTGGGCTGAGATCAGGTACAGATCACTCCAAAACTGCAGGAAGAGGTGAGTCAGGAATGCTCATTCTATTCTTTGTTCTTAAGATCACTCTTGCACCTTTGCTTCCTGACTAGCCTCATTAAAATAATGTTATTGGCACCAGAATTTAGGTGTCTAAAGTGCAAAGAAGATGAAACTCTGGCTCAAATCTAGAACCGTTTTCTATATAAATTCTTGTTTCTTCTTTTGGGACAATTCTTCAATCTGCTTAGAACAAAAATATTTTGTATATTGGAATTTTAAAATATAAAATTACCTGCTCTAAATGGGTTACACAAAAATCCCTGACTTCCAAACTGCTAGATCTCTGAAAAGAAAATGGAGCATGTGCTTTGCTGCAGCCAAACAGCAAAGCTCTAACAAGTCAGATAATTTCATTACTGCCTGTAGACCAAAACAGACACTATTAAACCAAGCTCTCCGTGAACAGCAGGAAAAGAATAGTTTGTACCAACTGTATGAGCCTACATGCAGCCTCATGTATATTACAAACGTTTTGAGAAAAGATGGTAAAATCCCCAGTTTAAGAAAAAATATAAATTTTTCTTCATATCACAGTTCTGACCAATGATTGTGTACTACTTTACATGTTTTCAGAAAAACCTGATGGGTCTCTGTGGCTTGTATCAGTCAATTTATATTATACTATATGACAAGATATGGCTGATGAAAGCTGGCAAGATGTCACAGTGCCAAACCTCAGATAGAAACTGGATAAAATGTATTTTTCTCAACCCAACACATTTATAGTCACAGTACCTTGGGGCAACACATTAAACTCTTTCATACCCAACAGCTCCAGGACTGGGAGGTTCCTGTGTATTCAAATATTCTGGATAATAGAGAGGTATACCTCGCAATGCATAACACTAAAGAAAACTGAGATTAGACATTAAAAAAACAAGCAAAAATATATGCAGAGTACTTTATTTACCAAAGGTAGTATTGTACACTGTAAATTTACACTGTATCTGCTGTATTTATTTGTATTTACTTTCACTGTGCTGTACTTATGGAAAACGTAAGTAAAATTTACTTATGGTTAAAAATGTCAGTTATTTGAGAGTTCTGGACTATAGAATGCTGGATATGAAAGAGTTTACTGTATGTAGGGAAGAGGAGGAGGAGAAAGCAGGAATTTGAAAAGCAGAAGCAAACAAATAGCGAAAAGAAAAATATTTCTGGATGAAAAATCTGAAGTCTTCAGGTTACAGTAATTCAGGACTGATATTACAGTGGCAACCAGATTGGCATTCAGGTCTTCCTTCCGAAATCACTACTTTATGAATGAACACACTACAACTTTTGTCAAGATTCTCCTGAGAACTACATCCTTAATGAGTTACACAAAGTCAAGGAATCAAACACTGTTTCTTCTTCTTCTTTTGGATACTCAGGAAACATCAGTGTAATGTGGTTTACAGTGCAACCTAGCGTAAGACATTATAACATATATCTGTCTTTAGAGATCTGGGCCACATAACTTACGGGGAGAGGCTGAGGGATCTCAGTTTATTTAATCTGCAGAGAAGATTGACCAGAGATTTGATAGTAGCCTTGAACTACCAGGTGGGGAATCCAAAAGAGGATCGAGTTAGGCTGTTCTCAGTGGTGGGAAACAACAGAACAAGGAGTAATGGTCTCAAGTTCCAGTAGAAGAGATGTAGATTGGATATTAGGAAAAAAAAGACTATTTCATTAGGTAGTTTGCTAGGCACTGGAATGGACTGAATAGGCAAGTACTGGAATTTCCTTCCTTTTAAGGCTACGCTTGACAAAGTCCCGACTGGAATGATTTACTTGGGATTCATCCTGCTTTGATCAGTATGTTGGACTAGCTGGTTTCCTGAGATGTCATCCAGCTATAATCTTCTATGATCTGGAAATACTAAGCATTAGCTAGCAGCTACAAGGTTTATGGCATTTTTATTTATCTATCTAGAATACAGGGAGCTTTATTTTGTGCAGGAAAAGTGTGGCAGTAGCCCACAGGTGAAACCAGATATTAAGAAAATGATTTAGCACACTTACTTCCAGGACTAGTAAAACATGGAGGCTGAAGCTGTATTTTTGTTTCCAGATAGAATTATGGTTATGGATTTTCCCATTAAGGAGCTTCATAGCTAACCTTGAAATTTTATAAATATTTTTCTAAAAGGTAAACATAGGAGTTTCAGTTACTTTACCACTAAAAATAATGGAGTCAACATAGCCAGTGATACTTGACCTTACTGAGAACCCCACTAAGCAATGAAAATAATTCATATCAACATTGCACAGGTGCCAAAGTCTAATTTAAAAAACAATCTTTATGATACAGTGTTTGCTGATACAATTTATAGAACTATTTCTCTCACATTCCACCGTTTTCTGTTTGTCTTCAAATTGTATTAGTTCTTTTCTGATATATCACTCAAAAGGAAGAAGAAGGCTGTGCAGTTATTGAAAGCATTTCTTGTGATAAACTTGAAATGTCACATCTTCCTTTTTATTGTAAATTACAGAACATCAGCAAGATGGAGCTTACTTCTGAGAATTGACTGTAATGGACAAATAAAATGTATAAACCTACATCCAAGGTTCTTTTATGTGTTCTCAGACTGACTCAAACCACTTCACATAAACTATGTGTGGAGATGCTTTAGTGGATCTGTAATTAGGGATAGGTTACGGTTTATTTTTCCAATGAAGGACTGAGTAAATCCCTTCATTAAAAAGTACAATTTACAGAAATGAGTATTTTAGCAAAAACAGTCTTTATTTTCTAGGTCTTTAGGTCCTTCTTTTCAGAGTTTCAAAATATTTAAAATCCCTCCTTTTGAATTGTTTTTTTTTTACAGAAACTTACCATCTTTGTGGGGGCCCCTAAAATATAATAATCTTAAAGTCACATCAGAATTTCACATGGGACTTCACATTATGAAAAGCCCAGCATTTTCTTTATTGCATAATAAATCACTCAGATTGCGGTTTTGTAAGCCATAACTTGCATTTTACTACAGTAGATGACAACACATGAAAACTGTGGAAGACTGCCAGCCTTTCCAGCCCTGGTACTTCAGTCACTAGGCTCTCACTTGGGAGTAGGGAGATACTGGTTTAAATCCCTGGGTTTCGCACATTTCAGGTGAATGCTCTAATGCAGTGTTTCTCAATCTTTATTAAAAAAATTTCCTTTTTCCAAAAAGAAAAAAAATGTAAGTACTTCCAGAACATGCAACTTTTTTTTCTGCTATTGCAACACATTTGTTTAAACAACTTAAATGTAACTGGTTGGTTGGACAAAGTTACCTATAGGCAATAAACTTGCCATCTTACTTTTGACTGTGCAAAAAGGTAAATAAAATATTAAACGTAAGTCAATTTTTTATTCATACATATGTATATATTTTATGAAAACACCAATGAACAGTGATCAATGAAATTAAAAGAAAAATTGTAATTAATTTAGTGCAAAATTTGAGCTTGTTTGGATTAAATCAAATGTTCAAACCCAGGTTTCAAACTATGAAGACCACAGTTAAATCAGTGTTTCTGATATGTTTTCCTGTGTATTGCCTTCTTCCAAATCAGCAGTTTTATTCTTTGTTTTCACAAGGAACTGGTCTATTTCAAACCCTTTGGCTACATCTACACTAGGGGAAAACTTCAAAATGGCCATACTAATGGCCAAATCGGAGAATACTAATGAGGCACTGAAATGAATATTCAGTGTCTCATTAGCATGCTGCCAGCCACAGCATTTCAAAAGTGCCACATTCAAAAGTGCTTGTGCAAACATCAAAATCCCATTATTCCTATCAGCTGGCAGCATGCTAATAAGCTGAATGTTCATTTCAGCACCTCCTTAGTATTTTCTGATTTGGCCATTAGTACAGCCATTTTGACTTTTTTCCCCAGTGTAGTGTAAATGTAGCTTTTCAATTGTAAATACGACTACTAAACTAAAATTGTACAAATAGCAGTTTTATCACTTACTTCAGACAATAACCATAATGTTCCAGTGCCAGGCACCACCAGCTCCCCACTTTAATCCAATCTCCCTCCTTTCCTCTAGAGCCAGGCAGACCCAGACCTTCCCACCCCCGACTTTAACCCAATCTCCCCTCCACGAGAGCCAGCCCCCTCGCCCTGCAATATAATCAAATGCCAGCAACTCACTAGAGCTACTGCCATGCACTTTCCCCTCCAATCACTAGGGAGGGATGCATGCACAGAGCAGTGCATGGCACTTTCATGGCTCTGAGCATTTTATTCTCAAACAGTCGCATACAGCTCCAGTGAACGTACCCTCTCGGCCTTCTCTTGTGTATCCCTAATGGGGCACGTACCACATGTTGAACACCACTGCTCTAATGTACTACTAAGTTTGGCACCTCATCTACAGACATTGTGACTTTATTTCTTTTTTACCTTCACATACACTTGAAAAAATTAGACTTGCTTTTTGCTTAATATTTTTTATGGATACATGGTTTTCCAGGAATTACAGGGAAGCATAGTTATTGGCCTGATTTTCCCTGATGGCCCTGTTTAAGTCAATGAAAGCTGTTGAGACTCAGACACCTGAAAATTTAGCCACATAAACTGAAGTTATATAATACAGTGATTTTCAAAGTCCTTAAAAAGGCATATCACGTCTACAGCATACAATTAGTTTCCCTAATTGTAACAACCCTAGCACTTCTATGTCCTTTGCACACTTTAATAACTGCTTTGAAACTTCATGCCAATTGTTTAAGAATGAATGTCTGAATATTTAACTGTAAGAGACAGGGAGCCATGCTAGTCTATATACTATCGAAACAAAAAGTAGTCAAGTAGCACTTTAAAGACGAGCAAAATAATTTATTAGGTGAGCTTTTGTGAGACAGACTCACTTCTTCAGACCATAGCCAGACCAGAACAGACTCAATATTCATAATCAATTCTGTTGTTCAAGGCAACTTTTCTGAGGCTTAAAAAAAAGCTTGGTTGGGTTGCTTTTTTCCTCCATGGACTGTATTTTGGAATTCACAGTCTGGACTGCAAGTGGGCATAGTAGAATAAAGTAAGAAAACAATTTTGCTATACTTAGCCTGACTGTTAAGAAGCAGTTTCTAAATATCTCACTCAAAGCCTATTTTGGAAGGGATTTACAGCTTAATTTTTACAGACAAAAGTGATTCAGAAAGCTCCACTTAAATATAGGCTCAAAATAAAACCACCACTCTTGAACTTTAGAGAAGTGGGATCGGAAACTGAACTTTGTAATTCAAGCTTCTCTTAAATGTGAGCTGACCTGGTAGTCTTGAGTCCCAACACACATGAATTGTGGGGAAGTTCAGATTTGCAGTTTATTCTGGATTGGAGCTTTATGATTTAGAACCAGCTCTAGCTCAGATAAGGCTTTTTAAGCCTCGAAGGCTTAGATGCTTATCTACACTAAAGCTAGTTTATCTGAGCCATTTATGGCTCATGCCACACTACAATCAAGTATATAACAATACACTGCTGCACCTTCTAGATACTGATTTTCAGGAAATTCATGGATATACCTTAGTGGTAATTTGTTTTGCACTGATAGTACACAAGTATTACAGACTTGCCATACACTGGTGTAATTTGCCTCCTCTGGGAGAATTCATTCTAAGTCTACTACACACCACCTAGACTGTCCCTCACAGGAATTTGTCTATGCTGCTGTAAAAATCTCCGGGGATGGAGATTTCACAACCCTCTGCAAGCAATTTATTCCCGTGCTTAACCACCTTAACAGGTAGGAATTTTTTCCTGATATCCAACCTAAACTTCCCTTTCTTCAGTTTAAGCCCTTTTAGTCTTATCATCTGAGGTTTAGGAGAATAATTTTCTCCCTCCTCCTTCTAACCTTTTAGGTGGTTGAACGCTATTATGTCCTCTCTTTGTCTTCTCTTTTTCAGACTTAAAAAAACCCAACTAACCAACCAAACTAACAAAAACCACCACAACCACCAACAAAACCAACAGTTCTTTCAATCTTCCCTCATATGTCATGTTTTCCAGACTTATAAGCACTTTTTGTTGCCCTTCTTTGGATTTTTCCCATTTGTCCACATCTTTCCTGAAATCTGGCATCCAGAACTGCAATACTAAAGCTGAGGCCTAATAAAAATGGGTTAGAGAAGAATTACTTCTTGTGTTTTGCTTTCAGTAGTCCTGATCATACATCCTAGAATGATTTTTCTCGCAACACTGTTACCCCATTTTCACTGAAATTCATCATATTAGTTGTCCAATCACCACTGGTCCTTAGCACTTCTGCCATTTCCACATTTCTCGCATTCATTGAATAATGGGCCTACCCTGTCCTGGTCTTCCACTAGCTTTTAATATATTTATATATTTTCTTATTACCCTTTACTTCGCAAGTTAGTTTGATCTCGTTTTGTACCTTGGCACCTCTAATTTTGCCCCTATATTTTTATTTCTTTATAATCATCATTTGTAATTTGACCTAGTTTTCACGTTGTGTAGGACATTTTTTTTTCTAATTTTTAGATCATTCTAGTGCTCCCGATTAAGCCAGAGCAGTCTTTAGTCATACTTCCTACCTTTACTGTGCAGTGGAATAGTTTGTTTCTGTGCCCTTAATAATGTTCCTTTGACAAACTGAAATTGTCTTTAATTGTTATTCTTCTTAGCATTACGTCATTATACATAACACCTAATTGCAGCTCTTACACAATTAGGAGGGGGCATTATCTAAGCAAAACCTTTCAAAATGGCTTTACATCAATGTTTTATTAACGATGGCATATAAAATAGTCCCATTTAGAAATATACTTGTATAGTTTGTGGTGTACACTCCATTCTAAATTCAAGTCTGATCACAAAGAAAGTCATTCTGAACCTTGGAAAATGTCTTTCATACATGATGTTATGCAGTACCCGTTGGTTGCTCATCCCAGATTATTCTGGGCAGCTCAAGCACTGACTGCAAATGCTAAGAATCTTCCCCTATTCAGTCATTCATTACACAAGTTTGATGGACTTAAGTTCATTAAGGAAAATTAACACCAGGGTTAGTAAAAATACAAACAAATATTGTTTAGAGACCTGATTGTTCCTCTACCTGTTACTTTGAGTCTGTCAGCTCCAATGACGATCTCATCTTCATCTGCAGAAAACAACACCTTTTCACCTTCACTTGCTCTCACTTCAAATCTCTTACACTGGGCCTCCACAGCATCAGCTCCTGCAGTTGAGAAATATGATATTTAACTTAAAAAAATTGATATTCAAAGATAAATAATCCAGACTTCACTCTGAAACCCAGAAGCATATCCAGAACTTCAAGTTTTGAACAATATTCAGTTTCAATATTTTCATCAGTTGTGCAGGTAGTACAATGTGTGATATAAAGTTTCATGATTTTCCCAGTATTGTTCTATTAGGATAGGATTTTAAAATAATAAAAAGTAAATTTATATTATTTGAGATTAGTGCAAAGAGAAGCCAGAATTAAGAATTAACACAATTTCTGAGACCTTGAAATGTAAATTCAGAGAGGTTTCTTGATTTTATTCAGTATAACTTTCAGTTTTGTGCCAGCAGGAACAAAAAGATGAGCACTGAGGTTCTCTGTCAACACAAAGAGGCAAACAAATTCACTGTTTGAGAACGGTTCTTTTTCCTAGATTTATTTTCTGGCCCTGTCACATACTTTCATAATCAGATACCTTAAAAAAAGCAAACAGACGCCCCGTTTCACCTCATCAATTGTTTCTCTTTTGACATCATGGAAGGAAACTCCTAACTATCTTGAGGTACCTAATGCCTTACCGTTAACACACAGAGAGTAAACAAGCAGTCCTGGAACACTTCAAAGACTAGCAATATAATGTATTAGGTGATGCACTTTCCTGGAACAGACCCACTTCTTCAGATCTGGAAAATCCTTAAGAGAATGTAGTGGGTAGAGTGTGGCAAACAGATTTTAGACAAAAAGCAGTTTTCAGTGCCTTATCTACTATAGGTAGAATGCAATCCCTTTTTTTCCCCTCATACTTTACTATATATTTCCATTATTTAAAAAGTAATAGGCTGTCTTATTTCACCATCACTTGCAACGAAACAGAGCTTAAATTTTCAAAGTGAAGGTGATAAATGACAAAAAATGCTCCACTGACCAGTTGTGAGAAATCCTTCAGCCTCCTTGCGCAATGCCATTTCTATTACATTGCTAGGTTCTCTCATTGATCCCCACAAATTTAGTTACTTTTCTAAATTTACATTCCCAATTCATGCTTAGATTACACCCTTGGGATACATGAGCAAGAGATTATGAGGGTGGTATTCTCAACTCCACCCTGCAGTTGTCATCTGAGTTCACCTACCAGCCTCTAGCTCTGTTGAAACTAGCAGACAGTGTACAGTACATCCTGCTTACACAATGCTTCAGTCATCAGTTCAACATATAAATGGCCATTTTCAAAAACCGGAATCCAATCACAGATATAAAAGCTCTAACAGCCCATTTTGAATTAGAATTTTCTGATGAGGTCTTTAATATTCAGGGCCAAATGCCAGCCCCCCAAAAAAGATTAAGCCAATAGAGTGAAATTATATTTATAGTATATAGAAGCTAGAATTCTATTTAGAATATCAATAAAGATGGTTCTTAGCAATATAGGTTCATCTCTCTTCCTTTGAGATGACTGCTATATTTAGCTTATTGAAGTGTCTCTTGTGCAGAATGTATTAGAATCCACCAGCATGTAATGTGTTTGCTTTATTTTCAATTGTTTAAATCTGACCATGAGATTTTTCCTACTTTTTTTTTTTTTTTTTATTTACTCTGGGTAGTGAAAGAAAAAAAAATTAACAATTTTATGAAGTACTTCTTATAATCACAGGAAAATGACCAGACCTTAGGTGTTTCTCAGAACCACTATCTCCCATTAGCAGAGGCTTAATGCTGCAAAAGGTAGAGGACTTGCAGAGAAGCAGTCACTCCCAGTGGCCTGACAAACATATGCTAATCACAGAAACTATGAAGCTCTAAATAACTGAACCAGCTGGTACGTAATCCCTAATCACTGTAAAATCAAAATGACTGGATTCACAGAGCTCTAAAGTGGCTTTATTTATTTATTTTTACTGCATTGAGGGTCCCCTATGTATGCATATGAACGTGGTCACTTACTTCTCATGCAGCACCTGACCTGTGAGGTGCACATGCCCTTCAAACCCTTTTTAAGGGCCTAATGCAACATAGCACTGAGGTTCCTTCACTTGCGTTCTTAAAGCAGGGTGTGTGGTAAAAATGGTTAAATGGCCTGCTATTACACACTTATTTCTGAAGTCTTCACAGGACAAATCACTAGCACCTGTACATCATGTCTCCTTTGTTAAGATTAGTTAGTTGGACCACTACACCTTTCTCCCATAGTCTTCTACAATTTTGAGAGTAGCCAGACTACTTCTCTACCTTCATGGTTAGGGGGACAGCAAAAAAGGTCTGTTTACTCATCTTAACTTAGTTTATGCCTAAAATCCCCAAGATTCCTCTACACTAAATGCCATTCTGCCTGCTAGTCTGAGATAGTCCCTATGGCAGGAGAGAGGATAAAATTGATTCTGCAAGGTGGTCACACTGTGCGCACTCTGAGATTATGAATTTACTGAATAAGTACCATATAAAATCAGGTTATAAGCAACTATCAATATCCTTATCTATTATCAGTCTTTCAGCTTTGCTTGCATTAGAAAAATCTGAATGGGATACCAAAAATTAGACATAATTAGGAATTAAATTCATTATGAGTAAAAGAGAAAATTTAAACTATGGTAAGTGAAGTAAATATACAAGAAGGAAGAAAGAATTTGAGATGCAAATACTACAAAAACTAAGCAAAAAACCCCATAAGTATATCAGAAGCAGGAAACCAGACAGTCAATTGGGACACTGCCTGACTGATGTGCTGCAGAAGCACTCAAAGACGAGGACATTTCAGAAACTAAATGAATTCTTGGCATCAGTTTTCACTGGAAAGTGCATGGGGGAGATACTGGCATCAGAACTATTCTTCTTACATAACAAACTTTAGGAACTCTCTCAGACTGAATGGTTGTCACTAGAGATTTTAAAAGAAATCAATACATTAAACAGTAATAAGTCGTCAGGAGCAGATGGCATTCACTCAGGAGTTCTGAAGGTAGTCACATATGAAATTGCACAACTACTATCATTTAAATCAGTCTGTTTACCAGATAACTGAAAGGTAGCTAACATAACCTAATTTTTTTTTAAAAAATAAGTCTCCAAAGGTGATTTGAGTAATTACAGTCCAGTAAACATATCTTCTGTACTAGGCAACTTGGTTGAAACAATACAAAATAGAATTACAAGACACACAGATATGTTGAGGAAGAGTTAACACAGACTTTGTAATGGGAAGTCATGCCCCACCAATCTATTAGAATTCTTTGATTGTGGACAAGGGAGATCTAGCAAATACAGTAGATTTGGACTTTCAGAAAGTCTTTGACAAGATTCCTCACTTGAGACCCTTAAGCAAAGGGATCAGTCCTGAGATAAAAAGGAAGTTCCTTTCACAAACCAGTAAGTGGTTAAAAAATTGGAAACATTTCAAATACTTATTTTTCACAAGCGGAGGTAGAGAGAGTGTGAAACAGGGGAGTCCCCAAAATATCTGCACTGGGACCTGAGCTGCCCAACATATTGAAAAATGATCTAAGAAGGGGGTGAACAATCATGTGACAAAATTTGCAGAAAATACTAAATTATTCTAGGTATTTACATCCAAATCAAACTGTGATAAGTTGCAAAGTGATATCACTAAACTGGTGTCTAGGCAAAAAATAATACATGAAATACAATGTTGATAAGTTCAAAGTAATGCACCTTAGAAAAGAAATCCCAACTACACATTAAAATTGTTGGGGTCCAAATTAACTGTATCAGATAAAAAAAGATCTTGGAGTAACTGTGTGTAGGTCCATGAAAACATCTGTTCAACTTGCAGAAATTCATTAACAAAGGCTAACAGAATGTTTGGAACCATTAAGAAAGGGATAGATAATGAGAAAGAAAATATTACAATGCCAATATATATGCCTGTGATACACCCACACTTTAAATACCGTCTTCAGTTCTGGTTGCCTCATCTGAAAAAGAGACCTAGTAACATTGCAAAAGACACAGAGAAGTGCAACAAAACTGATCAGTGGCATGGAACAGCTCCCACGGGAGGAAAGATTAAAGTCTGGAACTGTTAAACCTCCAAGCATTGGCTTAATGGAATATGACAGAAGTCTGTAAAATTATGATGAATCGTATGGAGAAAATGAATGAAATGTTATTTATTCCCTCATATAACAGGAAACAGAGGTCACCAGGTGAAATTAGTAGGTGTCAAGTTTAAAATAAATATAACAAAGTACTTGTTCATTCAACAGCAGAAGTTGAGAAGGCCAAAAACATAACTGGACCTAAAAATAAATTAAGCAGGTTCATAGGCAACAGGTCCATCAAAGGGTATTAATAATCTTATGCTCTGTCTCTCTCGAAACCTCCAACTTTCAGAACCTGGAACTGGTTTATGGAGAGTGGATCATGCGGTATTGCCCTGTTCTGTTTATCCTCTCAAGCATCTTCTCACCAGTCACTATCACAAGACAGGGTGGTCTATGGTCTCCCCTAGGATAGCCATTCTTATGTACTTAAGTGTAGGCATAGATCTTTACTCACATTAGATACATTTCCAAGTAAACATGACAAGAAACCATACATAATGGTATATAAACTTTGCATTTAATACAATGGACCCAAAAGACACTTAAACTTAATTCAAAAAGTTCTCCCAAGGACATGCAGGAAACTGCCACATCTATAACAAGTTAGACCCTAAATTTACTTTCCTGGGCCTCACACAGGCACTGGACAGCAAAAGGGATGGGCTCAGTATTGAACTACTGCCAGGTTTGGAAAAGGGAGATAATGGTTTTTGTAAAAATTATAGAGGAAACTTAGAGAGCGAGGTGTCTATTGTAAGTAATAGGCCAGCTTTTAAGGATTCTTATGTAAAACTTGACATGTGCTATGAATAATACAGTTTTCCATACAGCATGCTTAACAAGCCAACCATCAATAGTGGAAATGATTGTTATGACAGAACATTTGTGAGATATTTTAAACAATTGACATTTGTTTCTGTTTAGTTTCACAGTATATCAAAATTCTCCTAGAAATTGGTTACTCCAACAACGTCATTACAAGGAGGAATTTCATTTTTTTCTACAATAAAATAAAAGTGCTTCAAGTGGAACTACACTTTGAAATACAATGGCACCTCAAAAAGTCTTGTGGCACCTTATAGACGAACAGGTATTTTGGAACATAAGCTTTCGTGGGCAAAGACCCTCATCATCAGATGCACGAGTGGGGGGGGGGGTTTCAGAGGCATATTTAAATATTTATTTTACTTTTAGATAGGTGAAACGTAAAAAAACAGTCCAGTGTTTCTGTTCTCCTAGAATGTATGAGTTTGTCAGCAACTTACGTTCTCAAAACCATTTTTCTAACTGGTTGAGCAATAGAAATGGTCTTAATGTCTCCAGATAATCCCCAAAATGACTGGATTATACTACTGTTTCAGCAAAAATAACTGAGGACTGCTCATTGAAGTGCCATTATCAGAGAGGTAGCCGTGCTAGTCTGTAGCTTTGAGAACAACAAAAAGTCTTGTGGTGCCTTGTAGACAAACAGGTATTTTGGAGCATAAGCTTTCGTGGGCAAAGACCCGCGTCATCAGATGCACGAGTGGGGGGGGTGGTTTCAGAGGCATATTTAAATATTTAAATTTTTAAATGGTCTTTGCCCACGAAAGCTTATGCTCCAAAATACCTGTTTGTCTATAAGGCGCCACAAGACTTTTTGTTGTTCTCAAAGCTACAGACTAGCACGGCTACCTCTCTGATAATGGCACTTCAATGAGCAGTCCTCAGTTATTTTTGCTGAAACAGTAGTATAATCCAGTCATTTTGGGGATTATCTGGAGACATTAAGACCATTTCTGTTGCTCAACCAGTTAGAAAAATGGTTTTGAGAACTTAAGTTGCTGACAAACTCATACATTCTAGGAGAACAAACACTGGACTGTTTTTTTTACGTTTCACCTATCTAAAAGTAAAATAAGTATATATAGTTACATGTGTCATTAATTTGGCTTATATCCTTTCAGTTACAATGCACACAGGCTAAAATTACATTTGCAAGTTTTGCCAACAAAACCCCATTTTTGTTAACAAGAATGGTGGAATATCCACACACAAAATACATTTTGTTGACAGTTTTTTGACAAAACCCAGCACTTTCGCCAGCAGTGTTCTTCCTCTAAGCCATGAGGCACAATGTTGCTATGGTCAAAAAAAAAAAAAGCTGTCTGGATGCTCTTGAGTGTGTGTGTGTGGGGGCGGGGCGGAGAGGGTGCCGGGGGACAGCTTTCCCTCGACAGACAAGGTATCCAGAACAATGAGCAACCCCATCTGCCGTGCTTCTGGGTGCCTGTTTTGTCAAGAAATCAGATGGGCAGTCCAGTTGGTCTGTTGACAGTGCAAAGTGCTCTTCCAATTGGCTTTTGGGGATGGCCACACTCTGTCAACAGAAGTTTTATTGGGAACACTCTTCCAAAAGTGTCTTCCATCAACAGAGAGCTGTAGTGTAACAGTAGCCACAGTCATGTCTCGCAAGCAGTCAGAAGACGCATGATTTGTGAACCAGTGACAGTTTGTTAAAACAACAAGAAGCAGCAAAGCATGACAGAACTGTCCCTCAAGACTTCACATATAAGCAATACAAGTCTGTGAAGCTCTTAGATCAAACTTGTATTCACACCCTCCCATATACTCATCTCATATGGATACAGAATATCCTACGTCTATAAACTCCAGTTTGTGGAAACATGTCAGCCCGTCTCCTAAATTTCACTGCACTGAGAACATCATTCCTGGGAGTTCCTCCAATTACAAAACCATCTGAGAAAATCTTCAGATCTGTTGAGCACATAGATGCATACTACTGGGGCAGTCTATTTCCCATTTATCTCACCAACCGGAGTGGTCAAAATCTTATGGTTTCAGTATGCTCCGGATTTGGGACTAAGAACCCAGAGAAGTTTAAGTGCTATTTCAATTTATAAACTACTGATTCATTTGAAGCAGAGTTTACATTTTGAAACCTCAAATATTATTTCTGTATTATTCTTAAGTACTTTATACTGCCTGGGGAATGTAGCTGTGATTTCCAAATATATTAAGGGTGAATGCTTTTCTCTAAATTTGTTTTGAATCATAGTATTTCCAGAAAATGTGACAGAATGGATGTTAGCCCTGTTTACATTGCAGAGCATGTCACAATAAAGTAATACGCTCTACTGTTTTTTGAAGATTATTAAGCTTTATATTGAGGCAAATTTCAAGTACAATAATATAGGAAGATTTGTCTGCCTCTAAGTTGAATATTTCATACATAAATAGATCAAAATATATTCATGTATTAAAACAACAGACTGAACGGTTCACAGGAAGCCACCCTTACTTACAAGCAGAATGACAGATTCTCAAATTGACTATTCTTAAGCTATTGATCGATACAATGTAATGCACCTTGGAAAACACAATTCCAAATATACATAGAAAGTTATGGGTTATAAAATGAGCAGTTACCATTGAAGAAAGAAATTGTGGCACCTCAGTGAATTACTCTCCAAAACATCCACTCACTGCATGCGTCAGTTTAAAAACAAACAGAAAATTGGGAATCACTGAGCAAGGGATAGCTGATATGCCTGAAGATAGGCCTATTGTCACAATATAAATCCATTTTACATCTACATATGAATACTGTGTGCAGATATGGTTGCCCCACCTCAAATATATATGGCTGTGTCTACAGTAGCATTCCTCTTTTGAAAGAGACATGCTAAAGAGGGAAACTGAAAATGCAAATGAGGCATAGATTTACATATTTGGCACCTCATTTCCCTATTCTTTTCAAAGAGGTTTTTTCGAAAGACAAAAAGCAGTGTAGACGTGGCTATTTTGAAAGTAAACCCCATCTTCAAAAGAACCCTTCTTCCTTAAAAAAAAAAAAAATAGGTAGAAGGGTTCTTTTGAACATTACTTCCAAAACAGCCATGTCTACACTGCTTTTCTTCTTTCCAAAGAAGCTCTTTTCAAAGAATATGCAAATGAGGTACCAGATATGTAAATCTGCATCTCTCTTGCATTTTTGGTTTTGCCTCATTTGCATGCTTCTTTCGAAAGAGGAATGCTAGCATAGACGTACCCAATATGAATCAAAAAAGGTTCACAAAAAAAACAACAAAATTATTTGAAGGTATTCAGAGCCATCTGTATAAGGCAAGACTAATAAGACTGGCTGCTGTTGGGAGATGGAATACTAAGGTAGGGTAGGGTCACAATGCACCTGCAAATACCTAGTAGATTCTCTTGGTGAGTGGAAAGCCTTTGTATTGATGCCATAAGCAAGACCTTTGGCTTTGTTCTGCTCTAGAGAAACGTCAGTGGAAGGTTATATTTTGGGGGCAGATGGTATGGCTAGTGCAGCATCAACTCCAACATGGATAGCTTATAAAAAACCTAACCACAGTGCTTGGAAGCAGCTTGAAATAGCATCAGTGGTTGGGAAGGCACTGAGAATAAAGTCATCATAACTAGCCTCCTGTTGCCTGTTCTTCTATTCTTGGCCTGACCCTTATATTGAGCAGACCTCTGGCACAGGAGGGAACTGAATTCGCTGTTGCCATTCAAAGTATTACTAATGTCTAGTCCTTTCATTACACTTTTCACTAGAGTGTCTCAAAGCACTTAATAAAGGTCAGTGTCAGTATCATTATCTTCATTTTGAAGATGAGGAAACTGAGGCACAGAGTGGTGAAGTGACTTACCTAAGTTCACCCAGCAGGCAAGTGACAGAGCTAGGAATAGAACCTTTGACTCCTGAATCCCGAGCTAGTACTCTTTACAGTTGGCGACACTGCAACCAAACATACTGTGCAAAATTCTGAAGTGTACCTTTCTTACTTAAGCAGTTCCTTAAGGCAGTTGTCACTGATTTTGCATCCATTTTAACATTACTTATGAATGTGTCTTTTTAACTTCTGCTTACTGCACATTATGCGCATGAGCAAACTTAGCATTGCAACAATGGAATTGTGTATTTGCGCAAACACTGAGATATGTTACAGTACAAAATATAAAAATCCTATGAATTTTAGCTTGGTTGGAATTGTTCACATTTGAGTAGAATGAAAAGTGGATCTGAATTATGGTATTAGTTTATAGATGGTTACAGCTTTTTAAGTTAAATAGTAAGCTCTTTAGGGTAGGGACTGGCACTAGATCATGTGTTTATAGCATAATGAGAGCCTGGGGTTATTTGCAAAGCATACAAATAGAGTACAACTGCATAGTCTGTTTTCTAAAATAAGATGGAATTTTACAAAATTTTCATTAGTTATTCGAGAAACAAATAAGCATTATTTGAAATGATGGCACACCATATTAAGTGTTCATCCTTCACTTGTCCCTAAGATTTAGGCATCAGAAAAAAGTAATTTTAAACTCAGAATGGTACATGCTCCTACAACTCATATGTACGCTTTCAAATAAACAAAAATGCTTTTGAGGAAATTATGCATGTTATGCAGTGATCAGTGAAGAGTATACTTCCCCTCTCTAGGCAATCCACAGAGGACATGGACCTATTCTAGCTCTCAGTTACAAAACTTAAACATGGAGACATACAACAGGCTTTTGTGACTATGCATATGCACCATGACCAGGGACAACAGGTATAAAAGGCAAGGAGAGGCAATAACTTCCCTTCATCTTACTGCCCATCCTCTCCTCTCTTGTTATCTCTAATTTGACCAGAAGGCTCCTCCAGCAGGCTGTTGCAGACTGGAAAGAGTCTGGAAGAGTATCAATTAACTTAAAAATATTAGCATAACATTGAACCTGTGAAAGAGCCATTAATTGGTAATGAAGCCATTTAACAGGCATGTGCTTGTGACTTTACTGACAAAACCCTGATTAATGACCCTGAGTTTACTGACAAAACCTGTTCTGCAGAACTATGTCAACAAGACATTAGTTTAAAATTTGCTTTAAATATTGCATCAGTTTGTTGCTGAACTTTACAAAATCACACCTCTAAGAATTCCTCATGTAGAACAGTAACACAGAGATAGCCGTGCTAGTCTATATACTATCAAAACAAAAAAGCAGTCCAGTAGCACTTTAAAGACTAACAAAATAATTTACTACTTGGTAAGCTTTTGTGGGATAGACCCACTTCTTCAGACTTGTGCCAACTGATTATTCAACTTGAACCTTAAATGCTTGGATCTTCAGATACGTTATTTTTAAAATAATTTCTTCAAAATCATGCTTATCTAAAATACACAATTTTAATTACTGTGACATAAAAACTTGCTACCAAAAGTCTTCCTGTCCTTTCAGACCTTTCCAACTCTTTTCCCCCCTTCACTCATTTAAAGAGAGTCCTTAAAGGTGGATTTTCTACATATAGGTCACGACTAGATTTGTTAAGGGTGGCCAGCTGGGCAGGTCCCAGCTATATGTGGCTTCTAAAGGAGCCATTTGCAGTTTCCTAATGCTGCCGCCTCCCACAGTTATCACTAGAGATGGCACCCTTATGCCTACGTGCTCAAAGCTTAACACTTGATTAAATTGGGTTTGACGACTGCTACCTGTTGGGAACAGGAGGGTTGGGGGAGCCACCCAGCCTTGCAGCCCCAGTGAAGAGGCTGTGGGAGCAGGTGGATGGACTGTCTAAGCCTGGGGCCCTTTAGGACTGCGAAGGGGCAGTCTAAGCCTGGGGGTGGTTTGGGGCTTTTGAGGGGACCTAAGCCTGGGGGTCGCTTGGGGCAGTGGTGATGGCTTGGGGCTATTTTGTGTTCAGCCCCTGGAACATTTAAAAAATTGCCATGTGGCTCCCAGTGAAAAAAAGTTGGATACCCCGCCTTACAGGTTACAAAGACTACTTCCGTGTCTTTGATATTCGCAGTGATCCCAAGCAAGCCACTTAATCTCTGGCAGTAATTTCTGCCTCCCCACCCCCGCTCTCCTTTCTCTCTTCCCCTTTTTTGCCCCCATTCTCTTCTATGTAGCTGATTTCTCAGTTGCCATTTTTTTTTTGTTTGCGACTCCCCTCCAGTCTCAGAGTGTGGGGTTTAAGCTGAGGGCAGGAGGGAGCGGTTTGAGGATAAGTCTTTCCCACCACAACTCACATCAAGTATAGTAATAAACAGTTATTTTATTAATCTATTTCCCCTTTTTATGGAATAACTATTAATATATAAATGTGAGGGGGGCTTAATTTTACATTCTTGTCTGAGGCACAAAATTACCTAGTTATGGCACTGCTCCCTCCCCACTCTGTTTTGAATTGCCTTGGGTCACCAAGTCTTCCTGAATTGTCAGAATGGGTCCCCAACTGGAAAAGGTTGGGAACCACTGCCTTAAAGGGACAACATTATTTTTCTTGCAGGTGGCTATTTGACTATTTGATGAGGAGGTTTTAAGAGATCCTCTACCAAAATCAGTAACTTTCTAAGATGTAAAATCCTTTGTTATGCCTAAAATAATTGAAAACATTCTAACAAACAAATGACAAAATTTCATAAACATGTCCGTTATGAAGATCACACAAAATAAATTTGTTTTCTTTGTCTAAAAGCAATGAACTTTGTTATGAATACACTAAAACACTCAATGATTAATTTAAAATTGTGCCATTGTTTCAGGGTGTTACATAAGTAGTAACCTGGAATGATTGCTTTATGAAGGCTTCAGAATACATTTAAAATATAAAATCATCTTAGAAATACTGATGAAGAAAATGAAGAAACAGAAAAGGGATGCATCATGTACTTAATAATTATTGTCGTATTCAGCAGAACAGCTGACTTGCCCTTCTTAGAGACATAATTGAGATACACGTCTCCTAGAACTGGAAGGGACATCAGGAGGTCATCTAAGTTACGTCTACACGTGAAGCCTACATCGAAGTAGCTTATTTCGATGTAGCAACATCGAAATAGGCTATTTCGATGAATAACATCTACACGTCCTCCAGGGCTGGCAACGTCGACGTTCAACATCGACGTTGCGCAGCACCACATCGAAATAGGCGCTGCAAGGGAACGTCTACACGCCAAAGTAGCACACATCGAAATAAGGGTGCCAGGCACAGCTGCAGACAGGGTCACAGGGCAGACTCAACAGCAAGCTGCTCCCTTAAAGGGCCCCTCCCAGACACAGTTGCACTAAACAACACAAGATCCACAGAGCCGACAACTGGTTGCAGACCCTGTGCATGCAGCATGGATCCCCAGCTGCAGCAGCAGCAGCCAGAAGCCCTGGGCTAAGGGCTGCTGCACACGGTGACCATAGAGCCCCGCAGGGGCTGGAGAGAGAGCGTCTCTCAACCCCTCAGCTGATGGCCACTACGGGGGACCCCGCTATTTCGATGTTGCAGGACGTGGATCGTCTACACGTGCCCTACTTCGACATTCAACTTCGAAGTAGGGCGCTATTCCCATCCCCTCATGGAGTTAGCGGCTTCGACGTCTCGCTGCCTAACGTTGATGTTAACATCGAAATAGCGCCCAACACGTGTAGCCGTGACGGGCGCTATTTCGAAGTTAGTGCCGCTACTTCGAAGTAGCGTGCATGTGTAGACACGGCTCTAGTCCAGTCCACTGCCTTCTTGGCAGGGCCAAGCACCATCCCTGACATCTATTTGCCCCAATCCCTAAATGACAACCCTGGGTTTAGCACACCAGTGCTCAAACCACTGAGCTATACTTCTGCAGAGATTTTACAAATACATTGTTAAACTTCAGGGTACAAGAAAAAAACTTGCGACTGAGTTTTTAGTCCCAAAATTAGCGCTTTTAATTAGGTACCTTCTGCCTGTCCAGTCTTCACCATCTGCCATACAGTGGGAAACATGCTCCCTCTTTTAAGAAAGAAATGATAGAAAAGTTTTTCCTCAAACGTGATTTGCTAATTCCTGAGTTCAGAATTTGGTTGGTAAGGGTGAGCATAGAGTGGGAGAGAAGAGGGAGACAGTGGGGAGGTGTCGGGGCCAGGACACAGTGGGGGGCATGACCTGCCTCAGAGAAGGGATGGAGTATGGGTGAACTCACAGGCTGTGGAACTTGTCTCCCCAAGCAGCATCTTCCCACTGCCCATGATCAGGATGCACTGAGTCATGTGTCAGAATGATGGTCACTTTTGAGCATCTATTTGATAGTTTTCATTCTCTGCGTTTTTCAGCTTTCCACACAAAAGACATCATAATGGGAATAATATTTTCCATGTGTATAAAACTCAGGTCTACACAAGAGAAGTGCTATGTGTTAAGTATTTTTATTATGTGTACCAGAACAACCAACCAGAAAAAACCCCAAACTCTGCATTCTCCCGGTTTTACATTTAAGTCAGAATCTCCACTTTGTGTGGTTTCCTTTTGTATTCAGTATTGTAATGGTCTATTATTCACACAGCACAAAAATGTGCATGGACCTTTAAAGATATGCCCCTCTCCAAGGAACTTATGCACGGAATTGTGCTGTGAGTCTTGGCAATAAAAACACTCCCACTGCTATCAGCAACTATAAAAGAACTACAAAGCTGCGTAGGAGAATAAAGCTAACACTTCTACTCCTGCATCTTCTGCTGAGCTTCCAGGCTCCCACAGTACATTTTTAATCTGTTATCGAAGCACCAGTGCATGAATTGAAACTGAGGTGCCTGAAAAGCATCAATACTAAAGACTAAGTGTGCTCATTGCAATAGCTCCCTTAAATTACAGCGCACCCATTCTGTAACCAATTCACAGAAGCCATTGTTTTACCTTTTCTGCTGGGTTCCTTTAATGACTCATTTTGATGGAACTCCATAGCAAGTAACCCATCATCATCAGTCAGAGAAAGCCATGCGTTATATTCATAAAGAGCAACGGAAATCTCTTCCAATCCATCAGAAAGGCTCAGAGTTCAAAGTGAATTACTGAGAACTCACGAGCTCCACGTATGCAAAATGTAATGAAATTGACACTTAATTTACAGTGTTTTGTTTCAATAAATACAGGCTGCTTAAATATTTATTAACTACAGGGTATGTCTTGATAATAAAGATTTGAAAATGTGCAGATGCTTTTTAGACTAAGAGGATGAAAGAGATAAGGCATTTTTAATGAAGAATCAACTCCTGATATGATTTAAACTCTTTTTTTAAAATTGCAGATAAAGTGTGTGCTAAGCTAGAGAAGTTTTATTGAATACTTGCAGGAACTTCAGGTATTATATTATTTTAGCCACCAGAGGGCTCCCATATTTTTCATTGAATGTAAAGGTAGTAAAGAAAATTAAGAATTCCAAATTCCATACTTCATACATTCAATTTAAAATAATTGTGTGTTCTCTGATTCATATCAAGATGCCCATACAGTCAGATTAAAAAGAAAATAAATGTTCTGAGTGCTATGTCTTTTTATGTATAAATTAAAGATGATTAACACTTTTTCCCCTATATTTTACGCATAAAGTGGGCCATTGAAAGGTTCTCTTAAAGTTTGTGTTACATTTAAGTGACTAGGTCTGTCAGATTATTGTTAAAAGCACATAACAGGACTTAACTTTTGAATCTCTTATTGTTAATGCACTCAAAATCTTTTCCCCCTCAAATGTAATCCTGTATGGATAACTCTAGAAGCACACTATTTTCTACTTTATCTTTGAATCAGTACAGGTTTGTTAGTCTCAAATGCATATATCCAATTGCACTTAAGGTTGAAGGTTCAAGTGCAGAGTTATGGAGGAACACAAAAGCAAGTCTCAGGTACAATAGCTTGTACCAGACGCATATCAGAACTATTCATCCTAAAGACAATTATCAGGGATCCACAGTCAGTAGGTGCAGCATAGCATGGAAGTATGGAGAACAAATATTTGCAGAATTCCCTTTCCTTTCTATATACGGCTTCTATTCAACATTCTTTCCTCCATCTTTTGGTGGAGTTGAAACTCCAGAATAGGTTCAATAAGGGGCTCGAGGGTTGACAAGAAGTGGGTGGGGAGCTGGATCTCAAATTTTTACAATGGAGGAGGAGGAGGAGGAGTGAAAATCATCGCAAAAGGAGAGCTAATATGTATATAGTTTCCCATCATATGATTCTCTTATTGACAACTAATTTTCACTAAATAATAGAGTGTAGCTATGTCATTTTACATAGACTGTATCTACACTGAGCTGTTCTTGCTTGATGCAAATGAGGGCCATTGAAAATGAAAACAGCTGCTCATTTGCATATTCATGTAAGAGGCTGATGCCTGCAGAAAATAAGCTGCGTAAACATGGTTTTGCCTGCAAAACCCCCCTTTGTTGGCAGGTCCCTATCCTTCATTTTTTTTCCCAGAAATAACGGGCTACCATGGAAGGGAGATTGTGCTGGCAGAACCCCATCTACACTGCTTGTTTTCTGCCGGCAGCAGCCTCTGCCGGCCGGGAAATCTCATGTGAATATAGAAATGTGTGACCTTTTTCATTTTCAAGAGTCCTCCTTTGCATCGTGCTGCTGGCAGCATGGCTCACTGTAGATGCAGGCATAGTGATTAATCATTCAAATGTTATACAGTCATTGTTTTAATGTTACAGATAATCATCATATTGTGGTAACAACATTTTTCCCATTACTCTAGCATATTTGTAGGATATTAAAAAGAAGCACTAAAGTCAGACGTTATTAAATTAGCAGGTCCTGATAACTTACATCCAAAAGTTTTGAAAGATCTGGCTGGAGAGTTCACTGGATTGTTAATACCAGTTTTCAGTAAGTCTTGAAGCACCAAGGAAGTCCCAAAGATTTGAAAGAAAGCTAATGTCATGCCAGTTTATAAAAGAGCAATAGGACAACCGGGGTTGCAGGGAGGGGTTAATCATAGGCTTTTCAGTCTGTTACTGATCCTAACGCAAGATAACTTTGGCTCAAGGAAAGAGCATCGACATAAGATACTTAGATTTCTGTATGGAATTTGACTTGGTACCAAAACACAACATTTTGATTAAAAACAGAATATAAAATTATCCAGCACACATTAAAAGCTAATAGATCTAACCAATAGATCTAAAAATGTAATTGTAAACATGGAACGGGTGTGTTTTCGGTAGCTCCCACAAGGATCAGTTCTTGGCCCTGTGCTATTAAACTTTTTATTAGTGTCCTGGAACAAAAAAATAAAAAGTGAAAAAGTTTGCAGATGACAAAATAAAATCATGAATAGGAGTATAGCGGTTGTACCTCTATGTTTGATTCTTGTGTGACTATTGCTGGTACACAGTGTCCAGTTTTGGTGCCCATAATTCAAAGGCAAATTAGAGATGGTTCAGTGGAGAGAAACAAGAATGATTAAAGGGTTAGAAACCATACTTTACAGTAGTAGACTCAAATTGCTCAATCTATTTTGCTTAATAAGGTTAAAATGCGACTTTATGATAGTACATAAGTAGCTACACAAGGAGCAAATATTGAATAATGGTCTCCTCAATCTAGGAGAGAAAGGCATAACATGATCCAATGGGGCTCTAAATTGAAGCTAGATAAATATGGTGTAAATTTTTGGCAGTGAGACTAATTAACCTTTAAACTTGAAACAGTTTACCATGCGGTGAATGGTGAATGCGGTGAATTCTGCATCATTGACTTTGAGGAAGTTCTATGGCCTGGGTTATACAGGAGGCTAGATTAAATGATCACAGTGCTCCCTTATGACCTTGGAATCTGTGAATCTAAAAGATATCTATCAGGAAAAATATGAAATGGACTTGGCTGATGTAAATAGCAATGAGGTAGAGAGCTTTCCTCTCCATATCATGGATCTGTGGATTTTTGGTGGCCTGTGTGAAATGAGTTTAATGATCACATTAAACATAACTATATCTGGCCTCCGTAGAGGTTTGGGGGAACCAATGGCAAAAGGCGTAGGTGCAGAAGGATTTATATCCAGTTGTGCGCAGATTTCTTCTGCACAGACACAGAAGAAAACAGCTGAAATGGTGCCTTCTGAGGACTCTACCCTGTTGCACAAGGTGTGCATGGGGCATATTGGAGACCTCTAAATATTCCAGGAAGCACTATGGGTCTGAGGTGGTCTGGGAGTTGGCCCTAACTTTGACAGGACCTCATGGCCATCTAAGTTGCATTGCGGGCATCTTCAGCCTCCAGAATAGCCAAAGGACAGCAGGACAAAAAAGTGGCTTAAATGAACCCTCGCTACTTACCTCTCCCAGGCTGAGTTCTCATCCCTCATCTTACAGATGGAGATGGAAACTAAACAATAGAATCATTTTAGCTGAAAGGGACATCTAGGCTGTGTCTACATGGGCACGAATGTTCGAAATAGACATATTTCAAAGATTACTAAGGAGGCGCTGAATTGAATATTCAGAGCCTCATTAGCATTAGGACGCTTCCAGCCGCAGCGCTTCGAAAGTACCGCTTTTCGAAAGTGCGCAGCTTGGCGCGGCTACACCTGCACCTTTCATCTCCTTATCCCAATCACTGGTTCTATCATTGAGCCAATGTTATCTTGCCTTAGGATCAATAACAGACTGAAAAGCCTATGATTAACCCTTCCCTGCACCCCCCGTTGTCCCATTGCTCTTTTTATAAACTGGCATGACATTAGCTTTCTTCCAGAATTTAGGGACTTCCTTGGTGCTTCAAGACTGGCCCTATCACTGATCGAGATCCTTGGATTTCAAAAGGTGTGGGGTCCTTTCGAAAAGGACTCCTGTGTAGCTGCACCGAGCTTCACGCTTTCGAAAGCGCCACTTTTGAAGCGGCGTGGCCAGAAGTGTCCTAATGTTAATGAGGTGTTGAATATTCAATTCAGCGCCTCCTTAGTAATCTTCAAATGGCTATTTCGAAGATTTGTGCCCATGTAGACACAGCCCTAGTGTTTTAATAGTTCATACCTAGTGAAGCTTTATTTCATTGTGTGTCTCTGCTTTTTGCTAAAAACTTCTTTCATATTATACTAAATAATGTTATCAAATCACATGTAATACTTGAGTGATCAAGTTTAGACCCCAAATTTTTTCTATTTCTGTCTTCATAAAATCCCTTACCCATACACATACTTAATTAGAACACGTGGAGATATGTGAAATCAGAGCCCTCAGGAGAATTCTGGCTGATGAGGGCAGAATTTCCTCCTGAGCAATTGCTGAAAGCACACACACACACACACACACACAGACACACACACACACACACAAAGAGGTCTGCCACCCTTGCAATGGGCACAATGTGTGCTCCACTCAGAGCACAGCCTGCTCTACTGGTGCATGTTGGAGGTGTGAATTGGACAATCCTAAACAGGTAAGAATATGCTTGCAAGAGCATAACCATAACCATGCATGTTACGCAAGGTGCAAGATTCTGTGCTACACCTCTGTGGAGCAAAGCACAGAGTGGAAGGAACTCAAACTGGCTTCAAGCAACCTTTGTGCACTCTCTATTGTGTTCTGCTCTGAAAGCAGCAGCGACCCTGAGGAGCTGTTTAAGATACAACACATTGAAAGGCTGTCCTAGGTGGCAGCAGTACTGCCTGGGATCTCCCCAGCACTGCGTGACCAATCAAGCTCCCTACACACTCCTTATATCAGGGCTTGCAAGTGGTTCCACAGAGTAAGTTGCAGGCAGTTTTCCTCAGCTCCTATGCAGAATTCTCTCTTGACATCTCTCCCAGAGAATCTAAACCATGGGTGCTTAGTGAAGCTGCTGCTTGAGACAAGCTTCACAGGCTCTGGCCCCGCCCATACACCATTTTTGCTCCTCCCAGGCACCTCCTCCACTCCCATCACTCCCTCTTCCCTTCCCTCCCTGTCCCTGCTCACCCCTTTCAGCCAAATCCTTGAATTCAAATGTAGCAAATTACTTCTACAATTTCTTTCTAAAAAAATGAATCATGTTTGCCACTAGCACGGAATAATAAACATCAGTCACAAGCTTTTTATATACCCTGATTTTTGTCAGAAATGTATTTGGAAAAATGTAGTACGGGGAAGTCAGATGTCCTTCTGAATACATTAAATATTATGGAATACATGATGCAGTTTTTCTCTGTTTTATGTTTTAACTCAGTTTTTCTAAGCTGATTTTATATTTTAAATATACTCTGAAGCCTTCATAAAGTAATCATTCCAGTTTACTATCTACTTAACTCATTTAAGACATTATTTTAAATTAATAATTCAGAGTAGTTTAGTGTATTTATAACATTTGTTGCTTTTAGACAAAGAAAACAACTTATTGTGTGTCATCTCCATAACAATAGACATATTTATGAAATTTCACTAGAAATTTGAAAATAGATTTCCAAAGATTTTAGGCATAACAAAGAATTTTATCTCGAACTAAAGCACTGCCGCTTTTGGTGGAACTTCTATCAAAACTAGTTCATCAAAAGGTTAGAAGTAAAGAAAGGGAAATTATGTGTTCAGCTATCTGGAAGAAAAGACGTTTTCCCTTTTTAGCACTCTCTAATGGGGAAATGAATGGACAAATTACATCAGGGATGGACAAAAAGGACAGGAAGACTTTGAAAGTAAATTTTTTACTATAGTAATTACAATTAAAATATGTATCCCCAAAAGGGTTGTCTTTTGGGACATTTATTTAAAAAAAATGTGTCTGAAGATCCAAGCATTTGAGGCTAAAGCTGAATTTTTAGGTTGTGCATCTAAAAAAATTATACAAGAATTTTTAGAGATGTGAAATCTTCAGCAACAAACTAATAAAATATTCAAAGCAACTTGCAAACTAATGCTGTATAAACATATAACGGAGGTACACAATTGTTTTGTCAGTGAATTCAGGGGTGGGTAACCTTTTTCAGATAAGGGCGACTGAACCAAAGAAAAATTACTTGGGGGACACACAAAACAACCACCGTTATCGTCATCCTTTGCTGATGTGGACTCCAAACAGGAAAGAAGAAAAGGGCGGGGGGGACCCAGGTTCAGAGCTTCCTAACAGACCAAAATAACTCTTTTGAGGGCCAGGGATTATTAGATTTTATGAGGCCCACTAAACTCTGGGGTGGGGGCAAGGAGGAGGAATACAGCTTGTGGGAATAGGCTTCCAGGAAGCTGGATGGGGATAGGGAGTGAGGGATCTGGGAAGGAGTTAGGGTGCAGGATCAGGAGGAGAATGGTTGTGTGGGGTTTGAGCGGGTGGTAGACTACAGAATTGGGCTGGGGCTGGGATATGTGGGCAGCAGGGAGGATGCAGGAGCAGGATGAGGTGAGGGTCTAGACAGGAGAGGGACACAAGAGTATGACCAGGTGAGAATCTGTGAAGGAGTGGAGCACAGGAATGGGGGAGAGGTGCAAGAGCAGGAAAGGGCAAGGGTCTCGGTGCGTGAGGGATACATGAGTTTGTTGGTGGCGTAGGGCTCAGGATCTGGGTGGGAGGTTGGGTGCAGAAGTCGGCTTTGGGTGGGTGTGCAGAGTCTGATTGGGATGGAGGGTGCAGGCAGTGGCTAGGGATAGGGGTTTATCTGTCACATGTACCCTGATGCTCCCAGGGACTGCCCCTCAACTGCACCCATAGGTCATGATTCCCAGTGTTCTCCATGTAAACTCATTTTCTTTGTCTGTCTCTGTGAAGTAGTAGAGCTACACTTACGGTGCTTTGCTTCTTATGTACTTAACAAAACTTATTATTTTTTTTCCTTTCAAGGTTATCATCACACGTGCCTTGAACAACATTTGGAGTAACAGTCACATAACAGAATTTAGAATTACATAAACATATTTTACAACTTAGCAAATGCACTGTGAAATAGATAGCTGCATTATGACCAAATCCCTCAGAAAACATGTCAACAGATTAGGAAAATTTTGCAACACCCTACCCCACGACCCAATAGTATTAAAATCAGTTGAGCGCCATCAGAGTTACTAATATTAAGCATTCTAGCAGACAGATAGCTAGTTCCATTATTTTACCTCCCTTTAAAATAATCATGTCCAGAAAAATCATTGCAAATATTTATTTTCTCTGAAGCCAGATAAATTCCACTAGGGACTAGCTATATTGGGAAAGATAAAATAAATAAGCTGCTATCTGATGCTGGCATTTCAAGGTATACGCTGATCATACTGGCTCTCAGAAATGTCTGTGGACACAGAGCTTAAACAAATGAAGGTAGTTTGTGGTACACCTGCACTAGGGCTTTCAACATTACTAAAACGTGTTAAATTCAATAGATTTAGCAATGGGGAGAAATGTACCAAAGTGTATTTATTTTAATTCTATTGCCAGTTGTTAGAGCCAAAAGCAGCATCAGAGGCACTGGAAATATTTTCAGACTCAGGGGCCATGTCCACATGGGGTGGTGGGGGTGTCTGTTATAGGTGAGCTGTGCTTTATAATCCAGGACCATGTCTATTACAGTAGGGCTGCTTATAATCCAGAGATCTGTTGGCTGTGGGTCAGGACTAAGACCTGTCGAGAAGAAGGAAGCATGTTAAAAGCAGACACCAGCTGTCAGTCAAGGGAAAGAGTTATGAGTACCTACTTGATGCAGGGGCTAGGGAAAGAAAAAAACGGCTTACTGTTGGGAGGGAGCACAGTGACATGTTGAGTGTGTTTGCCTTGGATTCAGGGTGTTAGGACTGCCAGCAAGAGAAATTCCCTGTTGGAAAGAAAATGGGAATTGCACCCAGAGGGGTGTTATCTTAAAGAGCCCAAAAGAGACCTGGAAGGAAATAGATAAATGTAGAAATCACTCCTGGGAATAGTGAAATAGCAGGGTGCTCCCACCTCCACAGTCATTTTATTAGTAGGGCCTTGGGATTGCAGCCCATGGAATATGCTTCCCTGCATTTCAGCTGTCTCTCCTTCAGGGGCTGAGCCAGTGTTCTTGAGGCAATGTTGACAACGAGTAACATAAGCTTCTGCAAGAAGGAGAGAAGACTGATACCTCAAGAGAGGCTTTTGGCCCCGTGGTAAAGAAATGACTCCTGCACTGAGGGGCAAAGGAGTATGGAACTTTTTAGCCATGAAGAGGCCAAGACACTTTTCAGTTTGGGAAAGGCCTAGACCACCTGATGAAGGTGTACAGTACAGAATGCGGAAGGACAAAGATGTGTTGAACTTTGTTTACTGTTCACTTTACTAGCCTGGAGAAGCCTATTTTAGCTTTCTTCAGAGGGTGGAGAAGAAAAAAAGGACACCCCTTTTCTGTGCTAGAAGCAGAGTTTGGAAAAGTACCCCAAGAGTTAAGTAAAACTGCAGCTGCTTTCACTTCTGAGTAAAATCTAGATGTGATGTTGGTATGCGTGCATGTGCGTATATTTTATCTCAAGTAGTTTTCCAGAGGGACACCAGTAACTTGTGTTTAAGTACATTACCCTCAAAGCTGCTGCAATTTTACTCAAGCAACTTTTGGGCAACTTTTCCCAACTCTGACTAGAAGGCTAGACACAAAAAAAGCAGTTACGTCACTCAGCCCTATAAACAACAGCCCGAAGAATCTGACAGGCGAAGAAGTGTCAGAAAAATCTCTCTTCCTTTCCAGAAGCAAGAGTGGTGAGAAGCCTCGTACATATAAGGCATCTAATAATCAGAGGCCTTAAAAACAGGGTGCGACGGTACTTTCCTGGAAATTCAGCTGCTGAAGGTGGCACTGAAGTAGGCAATTCAACAAGATGTTTTTCTGCACCTCCCTTGGATGGACCCTATCCTCATTTTTCACATCTTCTGATCAGTAAAGGGCTACTCTCCCTTTAAGATCATGTGAGGGTCATCTCATTGCAGGTGTCTGATATAATCAAAACTAGACCTTGATTATGAGAAAAGTGGCTCTAGGGAATAGTTGTGTCCAGGAAGGAAAAGGTGAAGGGAATAAGCAGGCTAGTGCTTCTTTAAGGGCTAAGGATCAGGACCTTTGTTAAGTGGCAGTTAAAATCTCCTACCCAGCACAGACTCATGTGTCAAGTAATTAGACCCATCTTGGACAGCTTGAGTGAATTGGCACAGATGATTCAAGGGGGAGGTTCCCCTTTCAGTCAGGAAGTTTGCTGCAGGGGGAAGAACTGAGCCAGGACACAGTTCCAAGAGTAAGGATCAGGGACTTCCGTATGGGAACACATAGGCCCCAAGAAGCTGCGCTATGACAGTCTGCAACTAAAAGGGAGCTCAGACATCAGAATAGATTAGATTAGATTCCAGATGAGGAGGAATATTATTTTACAGATTCTTGGAACATGTGAATTATTCTGGGGACTCAGAGTAAGTACTGTGTTGGGACTGGCTTGCAAGGTGGGAGAGGAATCCAACACATGTAACAAATAATCTGGTGAAACCTCCACAAATGAAAGCTCATGACATTTCCCACCTCCTTTTTAGGAATAGTCTGTTTACTGGACAATAATACCTTTAACTTAAGCTGGGGAGTGGGGAAGCCTCTGATTTAGTCATATTGTGCTATTTGACGTTAAGATGTGTCTCCATTTAGATGCAGGGATTTGCTCCAATTACTTCTGAAGGCTACTGAGTGGTTCTTGACCTGAGCAATTCAGATCTGAGAGATCAAATGACAATTGTTTCAATGAGTCTTAGTTATTCCATGTGATTATTTAATTGCACGGTTATGGAATATTCTTATTCAGAGAAATAGAAGAATGGTACTAGAATATTTTAAATAATCAGCTCCAGTAAAAGCTTTATTAAATGGCACCCCCAGAGAATCAGGGATGCCAGATAATAAAATGTGCCAGTTGGCAGAGCTGGGGCCAGCAACCAGCTCTGCTCTTCTCCTCACGCCACCCGTGGCTGGGCAGTGGGACACTGGTCCCACGGCAGCCAGCACCAGCCGGGACACTGGTCCCATGGCAGCCGGTGGCCACAGCAGCACATGCCAGTTGGCTAAATGTACCAGTTATCCAAATGCTGGATAAACAGGCTTTTATTGTATATGACCGATTCAATGCTATCAGTTCCCCTCAATGTATTGTATTTATTATCAATACAAATAACAAATTAAATAGAAATATATCTTAAATGCTTCCTTATTACAGAATTTAAAATTATGCATTAAAAATATCTCGAGGTTAAACCACCATGTCAGAACTTTTGATTTACCTTACAGAATGAGAAATCTTGGTATAAATCTCACTGAAAAAAGTCCATACTATTTTGCATGGCAGCAGAGCAACAAATTAATTAACTTGATTAACCAGCACACTAAAAATAACTATTTTTTATTTGTGGGCATTCATTGGTATTGATATTACAATGAGAAATGTGTATGGCTACAAGATCACACTGAAATCAGCTGAGTTTGATTTCACACTACTTTTGAATACTGTGCTGAAGCAAAGTGAACTTTGATTTATGATATTCTTTTAAAAATAGGAAGGAAACAAACACGATAGTAGAGTATTCTATTATCTAATTTGCTAACAATGTGCATCAGACTAAAGGTATTTGAGAGCAACCAAGCTTATGTTAGCCAAAAGAGAAAGAGAGAGAGAGAGAGAGAGAGAGAGAGAGAGAGAGAGAGAGAGAGTGTGTGTGTGTGTGTGTGTGTGTGTGTGTGTATATATATATATATGGCCCCTTTTGCCTCGAGAGTTGGTGGTTAGTAGCAGCAGTGAGGATCTATGGGCAGATCTTTCCTGGCACTGACAGAAAAGTGATGCTCTATAGCTGCTGCTCAAGTTGCCCTTCTTTGGGATCTTGATGAGGTAGCCTTCCTTCCAGTCAGCTGGCATATCCTCTTCACAGATCTTCTCAAAACAGGGTAAACTGTATCTCTACTGAGGTACTGATGCCCACATCAATCTTCAGGAATAAATGCAGGGACCAAAACAACCTGACTTTCAGCTTCAAAGAAGAGACAAGACTACCTACCAAGCAAGTGAAAAAGATGCTTCAGAATCTCATCTGCCAGAAGGAATCAATAGCTACGTCTACACATGAATGCTACATCGAAATAGATTATTTCGATGTAGCGACATCAAAATAAGCTATTTCGATGAATAGTGTCTACACGTCCTCCAGGGCTGGTGCCGTCAACATTCAACGTCGACGTTGGGCAGCACCACATCGAAGTAGGCGCTGCAGGGGAGCGTCTACACGCCAAAGTGGCCCACATCGAAATAAGGGTGCCAGGAACAGCTGCAGACAGGGTCACAGGGCGGACTAGCACTTCTGGGGCAACAGCTAGCTGCTCCCTTAAAGGGCCCCTCCCAGACACACACAGCCTGCACAGCACACGGTCTGCAGAGCCATAGGCATGCACACCTCGGCGAAGCAGTATGGACCCCCAGCAGCAGCAGCAGCCAGAGGTCCTCACAGCTGCCCCTGCACGAGCAGTGCTTGCCCTGCCCAATGCCATGCAGGAGGCAGCTGATCACCTTTTAGTCACAGAAGAGGAGCTGCCCGCAGGGGAGGAGGGAGCAGCCCCAGACCCTGCTGTCCTCTGCCCCACCCCCGCCGCACACACCACCGGCTGTGGAGCTACCCCACGAGCACTGACTGGTGGGAGCGGCTGGTGCTCGGCAATTGGGACGATGACCGCTGGCTCCAGAACTTTCGCATGAGCCGGCAGACATTTCTGGAGCTCTGCCAGTGGCTCACCCCCGCACTGAGGCACCAGGACACCGCCATACGGCCTGCCCTCAGCGTCAAGAAATGGGTTGGCATCCCTGTCTGGAAGCTGGAGACTCCAGACAGCTACTGATCCGTGGGCCAGCAGTTTGGCGTGGGCAAGGCCACCGTCGGGGCTGTCCTCGTGGAGGTAAGAGGACCCACGGGGAGGGGGAGAGCAGCCCTGGGGGGGGGAGGGCCAGACACACCCTGCACACCCCTCACTGGTGCTCTCCCATGTCCTTCCCCTGCAGGTCGTCCGCGCCATCAACGCCCTGCTCCTCCACAGGTTCATGCAGCTTGGGGACCCGGATGCCGCCATCACAGGGTTTGCCAGCCTGGGCTTCCCAAATTGCTTCGGGGCTCTGGATGGGACCCATATCCCCATCCGAGCTCCAGAGCACAGCCGAGGACGCTTCCTGAACAGGAAGGGCTATCATTCGGTGGTCCTCCAGGCCTTGGTGAACAGCTGGGGCCGCTTCCTGGACATTTATGTTGGCTGGCCTGGCACCACCCACGACGCCTGGGTGTTCAGGAATTAGGGCCTGTACCGCTGGCTGGAGGCGGGGACCTACATCCCCCAGCAGGAGATCCCTGTGGGGGACACCACCATGCCCCTCTGCATCATCGCAGACGTGGCATACCCCCTCCAGCCCTGGCTCATGCACACTTACACGGGCCATCTGTTAGCCAGCCAGAAGCGCTTCAACACGTGCCTGAACCATGAGCGCCAGGTGATTGAGCACACTTTTGGCAGCCTCAAAGGGCGCTGGAGGTGTCTCCTCACCTGCCTGGATGCAGGCCCCACCAACATCTCCCAGATTGTGGGCGTGTGCAGCGCACTCTACAACCTGGTCGAGAGCAAGGGGGAGACATTCTTTCAGGGCTGGGCTGTGGAGGCTAGCAGGGCTGACGTGCAGCCACCCGCTCCCCCCAGTCGGCAGGTGGACCCCGAGGGGATCTGGAGCCGGGAGGCCCTGCGGGCCCATTTTGACCAGGCCGCGGGGTGAACACTGGCAGACCCCCCACCCTCCACAACACTCCCTGCCCCCACACCCACACCCCCCCCACTTTGCTTGCAAATAAAAATAGACCTGTTGTTTTTGAAACCACAAAACAGTGAATTCTCTTATTAATACAATATATATATAAAATAAAACAGTGGAACAAAAGGGGGGGAACTATTTTCATGGGGGGGCAGGTATCACAAAAGAACAGGGGTCTAACACAAACTATATACAAATATAATGGGGATATGTACAAAGGGGGAGGGGGGCATGTCCTGGGCCCCGCACCCCCTACTGTCCAGTGCCTGGGGTTGGCGGGCGCGACCCTCGCCTCAGCCTCAGCCCTGGCCGAGGCTGGCTGGGGGCCAGGCCAACCGGCAGATACGGCCGGTGGGTGTCAGCAGGCCCCAGGTCCCCCTTGGCGGAAGGCCCCGGGGTGGCAGACGGTGGTGGGACGGCGGTCGGAGCAGCGGGCAGGGCAGCGTGGCATGGAGAACCAGGTAGTCCGCTATGTGCTCAAAAGTGCGCATAAAGGTCCCCTATGCCTCCTGGTGCCAGGCCAGTGCCCGCTCCTGAAATTGCAGCTGCCACTCGTCCACCTGCAGGCGCCCCTCCAACACCTCCCGCTGACACCGGAGGGTTGCGAGCAGCTGGGGGTCCATTGCCGTCCTCTGGTGGTGCTGGGTCTGCTGTCAACCCCACCCTGGGGCTGGTTGGTGCTCCGCCGAGGGGTTGGCCTGCAGCAATGGCCCAGGTGGGCTTTCCAGGACCACTGACACCTCGCTGGTGCTCTCCGGGCCTTCTGATGGTGCAGCTGCAGAACACAGGGGTGAAAAGAAGAGTGGACACAGCCGTTAGTGTGGCCCCCAAGCTAGGGCCCTTGTCCCCCCACCCCTCTGCTGCTGGTTCCCCATCCCCGTCCCCGGGAGATGCTGCTGATGATGATGGGTGTCCTCCCGCCCCGGGGGACCCTAGGTTCCACTCCCCCCATCCCCAGGGATGGGACATGGCACTGTCCTGCTGGGGGGGTAGGGGCTGATGTACTCTTCTGAGGGACATTCCACTGCTGTCCTTGGGGCCATGGTCATCTGGGCATGTGGAGGGCCCTGGTCATGTCTCTTGTCCCTGCCCCTCAACCCCGGGGGTGTGCACCGGGGGGGTACATACCTGATGGCCCGCTCCCACGGTCGGGGAACAACCTCTGGGCGGACGCCCTGCTGGAGCTCCAGGACGGCAGGATTATTTGGAGCCCCCCATTGCTGGAGGAGGATTCCCCCTCCTTTTCCTCTGGCATCCCAGGGGTGGACTCCGCCTCTGGGGCCTGCTGGGGCTCGCCTCCGGGGTGGACTCCGCCTCTGGGGCCTGCTGGGGCTCACCTCCAGGGTGGAATCCGCCTCTGGGGCGGACTCCGCCTCTGGGGCCTGCTGGGGCTCGTCGGCTGAGGTGTCAAGAGTGGCCAGTGGGGAGGAGGTGTACCAGGGGCCCAGGATTTCCCTGAGCTCCCTGTAAAAGGGGCAAGTGGCGGGGGTGGCCCCACATCAGCTGGCCGCATCCCGGGCCCGGGCGTAACCCTGCCACAGCTCCTTAACAGTAGTCCTGATGTGGTCAGGAGTGTGGTCATGGTGACCCCGGGTGGCCAGGCCCTCGGCCAGCTGAGCAATCACATCCGCTTTCCGCCTCTTGCTCCCCATTACCTGGAGCACCTCCTCCTCGTTCCAGAGCCCCAATAGGTCCCGGATCTCGGCCTCTGTCCAGGAGGGGCCCCGCTGCCTCTTCCCGGGCTGGCTGCCAGGCTGGGAGCCCTGGCTCCCCTTGGGGGGATGCCTTGGGGGCGCTTGGGGGGCTGGCAGGCGGCCATTGCAGCAGGGGGGTGTCTTGGGGCTGCAGGTAGGCATGCAGGCTAGCCACGTGTTACTGCTGCTGCCTGCACGCATTCTCAGCTTCCTGCACAGGAAGGCGGGGGTGGGAAGCTTTAAGGGGCCGCTGCACGCAGCGACCATGGAGCTCAGGGGCTGGAGAAAGCGTCTCTCAACCCCTCAGCTGATGGCTGCCATGGCGGACCCCGCTATTTTGATGTTGTGGGACGCGGATCGGCTACACGTGCCCTGCTTCGACGTTCAACGTCAAAGTAGGGTGCTATTCCCATCCCCTGATGGGGATAGCGACTTTGAAATCTTGCTGACTTACGTCTATGTCAACTTCAAAATAGCGCTCGCCACGTACAGACGTGGCAGGCGGTATTTCGAAGTTGGCGCGGCTATTTTGAAGTAGCCGGCATGTGTAGACGTGACTAATAAGTGTTTGACTATGTCCAATATATTTCCCTTAGAGTTAAATGGAAATTTTATTTATTAGTAATTTTAATCATACATCTTTGTTATCAACTCCTGAATGTTAACTATCCTGTAGTACATACACACACCAGTCAACACAGCGATGGGAGTACTGTCAGAAATATGGTTATCTGCAGGGATATCAAAATGAATTCTTTATCATGCAACCTGACCGAAATCACTTCTATTTTATGCATAAAAATAAAGGTAGTTCTCTTGGATATGTCAGAAAAATCTCAGAGCAAAGTTAGCCATGGCTGTATCACAAGTAGTCAGAGTTACACTTCTGTCCTTAGAAACCTTATGTGAAAGTTAATACACTTCCAGAACTGGCCAATTGTTTCTTGCCTAAATGGTCTTCCAAATGGCTAACTCTAAGCTCATTGCTTATATCCCACATCTTTATACAACTGAGCTTTTTTGGTAAATTAGCTGCCTTGTTACATGCTAAATGTTTCAGCACATTTGAATTTAAGAGACTTAGTTTCTTCAATTTAAAATGAAAACCAGATGTTATTCTATGAAACAAGTTTTGAAATCACTGTCTTAAATACTAATGAGACTTTATTAAAGGAAATCTTCTCCCAAAATAATTGTTTTCATTTTTAATTAGAGGAAGCAAAAATTGAACACAATATTTAATGGTTGTAGAATTTTAAAAAGGCCCTTTGCAGAGCAAGCAAAATTTCATGAATATAACATGATTTTAGTATCTAATTTGTTTATTCAATAAAGAAGCTGAAGTACAGAACAGTACTGGTCCAAATTTTATGATAAAATTGTGTTTTGACTAAAATGAAAATTTACATGGAATGTGTCAGCTTTTATGGCATTTTCATACATATTTTACATAAATAAAGGAATTGAAAAGAACTTTTAAAGAGCCAGGTCCACAAACTGGAAAGATAAAAATAATGAGCAGGTAGAGCAAAAGGAGATCTCTAACGGACATGCAGCACAGTAATGTCCTTCAGTGGAATCCAGCCACAGGGGTTGAGGGCTTCTGAAGGAAAGGACTGGGATATCAGGAACATGGAAGAGTTAGGGGACCATTCTGACAGCTTAACAAAAACAAACTGGTGGAAATCATGAAGTTAAATCTCTGTGGAGAAGGCAAGCCCAATGAGCAGCCTCATCTGGTAAATTCCAGTCTGCCAGCCCCCCGCACCACAGCTGTCTTTTTAGCACCCCTTTCACGTAATGGCTGGGGACAGCCCATGACAAAGAACATTGGAGTGCAGGTGGGAAAACAAATGTTACTGGACAGCTGGGCAGCAATAACTATGAAAGGGCATTTGTAAGAAGTGAGGATTCATTGTATTACCAGAGTAACTCACACCATGTATATTAGGGAAAAAAAAACTGTAATAAAACTAGGGAAAGAAGAGCATGTCAACCAATGAAGTGAAAGCACAGAAAACCAAGGGATGGTTCAGTGCCAAAGGAGACCTGACCAAGCATCAAATGGATATCTATAGTCATGATCCAGGATTAGGCTTCCTTCCTTTCACTCTTTCTGAATGGTAGAGTAGTATGTTCTGTGAGAGATATTGGATTGACTTACCCAGATATGTTTAGTAGACCTGAGAAGTAAAGAGTTGGGTTCAAAGAAGAGATGTCAAAACTCATGAAAGTGAAGAACAAAATATTGTTTCTTCTCTTTTTTCCCTTTATTACAGATTAGCAATGGTGAAGTGATGAATGTTTATAACGTGTCCCCTGATGTGAAGAGTGTGTAAAACTTGGTGTCGAGTTTTAGAAACATTACAACTGATGATTTGCTGGTCCCAAGGCTACCTAAGATGTACAAAAGACACCAATTGCACAGTAAGAACAGAGAAGAAAATTACTTATAAATACCCCATCTGAAAGTAAAATCACACTACCTTTCCAGGACACTTGTCTTGTTTAAATGTGGCCGTAGTACAGATGACAATTGAAGAACTACCTGGGTTGTGTTTGGGGAGTATCTGTGGGCCAAAATGCCAACTGGGGATGGAGTTGTATGGTTTGGAAGTTCATGGGTCTACAATACATTCCAAGAAAGTGGTGGCATATAAACAAACTAGGACTTTTAAGACAGGATATGGAACGTTGTGGAAATCTGGGGGTTTTCTAAGGCAAAACATTTTCACTTTAGATGGCCCAGATGATGGGCTTTAATTTAAGCAATTCTGATGGCAAATAATATGGAACACTGTCCCCACCCCACCATCCCAATCCCAAATATATGCCTCCAACACAGAATCTTTTAATATGATGCCCTTTAGAAACCGTATCATAAGTGATTCTGCAGCAACTATACTGGGTGGCATGGGAGGGAACGCCCCCACCCCGCCGCCCCCACCCCTTCAGAATTCTAGAAACATTGAGAACTAAACCTTAAAATTAACTCCATAAATAAATTTGGTCAAGCCACTGGAAGCAGCACTTTAACCTTGCAGCAGGAGGCCTGGAATATAATCAACATGTGCTCCAGTGCACAAACTTTGCACTGTATTAATATATTTGTAAAAATTTCAATTAAATGCATAGTAATGTTTCTCAGGCAATTGAGTGCAATATACATGGTACCAAATTTATTGTGCATCTAATATGGGGAATACAAGAAATAAAGAAAGAAGAATGATTACATGGGTTAAATTTACCTCAGCCATCTTAATAGAAAAGGGAATTAACAACACGGGGTGCGGGGGGTGGGGCAGAGGGGATTGCAATTTGCAAGGCTAGTAAGACCTGGACCTTGGGCAGCATCTGAAATTAATAATTTGACAGTGCCAATTAGGATCACTATTCCTAACTTGAAAGGGAATTTGGTATAATGGAGTGTTATGCGTATATGAGAGAATAGCATCTATAAAGAACATTGCTTCCATGTGAAGACAGCAAAACAAGGAAGAGATGAGATCAATACTGCCAGCTTTAAAAAGAAAAAGAAAAAGCACAGTTTGACATGAATGAACCTGACCACAAGTAAGGGATGTTGAGTCCTGACTAGTCATTAAAGAGTGTGTGAAGGAAGCAGTACAGATCATATTGGCAATATGTGCTCTGGGATACCACAAGTTTTGGTGGGGACAACACCAATCTAAGGGAAACTGAATGGATTTTGTGGAAAGCTCATCCCTCTGGTCCCAGTATGAGTCAATGTCCTTTGACCAAATGTATAGATTAAGGAGAATGTAACACAAAGCTGTGTGTACACTAGCCAAAAACTTCAAAATGGCCATGCAAATGGCCATTTTGAAGTTTACTAATGAAGCGCTGAAATACATATTCAGGGCTTCATTAGCATGCAGGCGGCCGCGGCGCTTCGAAATTGATGCGGCTCACCGCCACGGGGCTTGTCCAGACGGGACTCCTTTTCGAAAGGACCCCTCCTACTTCGAAGTCCCCTTATTCCCATCTGCTCATAGTTAATTCCCATCTGCTCATAGGAATAAGGGGACTTCAAAGTAGGAGGGGTCCTTTCGAAAAGGAGTCCCATCTGGACAAGCCCCGTGGCGGCGAGCCACATCAATTTCGAAGCGCCGCGGCCGCCCGCATGCTAATGAAGCGCTGAATATGTATTTCAGCGCTTCATTAGTAAACTTCAAAATGGCCATTTGCATGGCCATTTCGAAGTTTTTGGCTAGTGTAGACATAGCCAAAGTGTGATAGATGATACCCAATGTAAGTCACTGCTAACCAATCTCTTTCCAACCATAGCTCCTTTGTCCATGGACGCTGCTGATGTGGCACAAAGACAAAGAATAGTTGCGTTTCATTGCCCAACATCTGAAGATTGCAGACAATATTGTACAGGCACTGAAAAAAATCCTAGTGGGTTCCACCAGATACACACCCAGTTCATAATCTGTACCAAATTTTAATTGTGTTTCAAATGTTTACAATGCCTATGGTCTTGGGATTCTTCCACATGAAAGATAACACACCTAATCACTAAACCATTGGCTACGACTGTATTAGTCTGTTTTTTAATTCTAACTTCCATCCTGGACTGGAGAAAATTTCCTGACAAATGTTTTATTGAAACAGATAACATTTCTGCAGAAAGTTTTTATTTTAGGCAAACAGCAGATTCCAACAAAAATTCCCAACCTCTAGTAAAAGGTTCCATAAAGCCATAAATACAACATTCTGAGTAGTTTAAGATGACTCAGTACTTTGTGTTATTTCTTCTTGAATTTGTAAACAATATGACAATATTCCTTTGGACATATCCTCTTCCTGTAGAATATAAAGTATGTTGATTCTCCAGGTTGAATACATCTTAGGTTTCATAAAATGAGATACAGTTCTTTATTAAAAAGATTTTTAATATCCTTTTCCCCAGGCAACATAAGATTTTTTTATCCACAAGTTTTATTCTATACACAAGATGACAGAAATATTTTATGATAACACTGATGACAAACCCTTGACAGACACATTACTTTCCTGAAAAACTTTTTATTTTATTGTACCATCCTGTACTGGAGAACAATCTGATCAAACTGTAAATAATACTAAAGTTCTATAGCAATTAACAGTAAGTTGTAGGAGACTGTTTTCTCTTTCCCTCCTCATAGCAAAATTTAGCAGACAAGATCAAGGGCTTTTCAAGTTAACATCATCAAAAAAGTCGCAACTTTTGTTAAACACATCCTAGCGTAAGGCTCTTCAAAATTGCATCTAAATGGTAACACATTTTATACACACAACACACATACAGTTTAGTTCTTCTGGAAAACCAATACCCTTTTGGTTTCCTATCCAGTATCCCTTTACTTTTCTCTACAATACTCTCTATCTTGGGCATTTAATTATTTTAAAGGGTACCTCGGTATTGACCTTTTCCATCCATACACTCATGAATGCCAACAATGCCTTCAGTCCTGTGCTAACCACTAAAATATACAGCCTTATTAGAAATCAATACATACTTCTATTTAAAATAAAATGGACTTATAATAGGAAATATTACACTTAATAAAAGCAGGATAAAGAAAAAGGAAACCAAGAGAAAAATATACCACAGGGAAGTTTGTAACATTAGATCATTCTGAATTTTAATTTCATTTGGAATGATCATTGCTTATATTTTATAGTTCAGTTATAAAATAAACATACATCATGAGTATTTTCATTAATGACTGGGAATATGTTCTATATTACAGCACAATTACGTACTGACAACAAACACAGAAAACATTTAGCCCTCTAGGAAAGAATATCAACTTGGTTTACACTGATTTCATTCTGTTACTCAGATTCTGCAATCCATTTTGTTCACCACCAAACTCAGGATCAGAGCTAGGGAACCTTGTTCATGCTGATTGAACATATGGAAGTCTTTCCATTAGAAAACTGATAATTACTCTCAAGAAAAATATTGGAAGCAATAAGAAAAAATTCATTTTTTGCAGACCTGTCAGGTGAAATATTTGGGTTTTGTGACAAAAGAAGAAAAAATGGGAAAAAATAAAATATTTCAGTTAATGAAAAAGCCATTTCCTCTTTTTAAAAACTAGTTCTACTTCCCATTGACATCAATGAGTTGATTCAAGCCTGATGTACTATTTTTAGTATGATTATCAGAGCTTTTGCAAGGGAAAAATATACAGCCATTTACTAATATTTTCTTGTATATCACTGAATAAAAATACTATTTTAAGAGCAAAATAATACATAAAATCTTAGTGAAGAACACTCACCTACAGTTAGTTGTCCCGTTAACTGTCCCATGTGATTTCTTGCATTCACAGTTACATTTCTGTCAGACTGCAAGACCAGTGGGCTGTCCTGGGAAACACACACAGGACATGAAAATGAGAGGGAAAAAAAAGATACAAAGGTGAAATTCAGTTAGAACTGTGGGAAAAAAACAAACAAAAAAAAAACCCAACCCATATTATAGCCTTGCCTAAGCATTATATTCTTATTTTACACAAAAAAACATACACAATATCTAGGATAAGCCTAGCTAAGAGACCACCTCTCCCTGTGAAGCCCTATTACAGTTGCAATCAGTTGAGGCATTTATGCTAAATCCATTCATGCTATAATAGACTTGATACAATAGAGATTTGCTCCATAAAGTCTCGCGGCTTTGAGAATGCTCTCAGTCAACCCTCGGTACAACAGAACCTAATTTGCCAATTCCAGGGCCAAAGCTCAGTCTATTTGTCTCATCCAGCTTCTGAGGATGGATTGAGGTATGCATTGAGGTACATGGTTGTTATAGCATTTGATTATTAGCAGCTGCTTTGGCACGAAGAGTGAGCTGACTGCATATTTAATTTGTGAATTTAAATAACTGGAAAGTCACAGGGAGCTTGATTATGGAGTGTTTTGTTATTCCAATTAAAAAGAAAATAAACTAAACAAAAAACTGCCAATGCTCACTCTTTTCTAGCAAGAGGAATCATCTCTGTCCAACTAAGTTCTCCTCTTTGTTGGCAAAATAGGGAAATGACAAAAAGCTAGACTTCATCTACTTGAATGATGAATTTGAGCTGCACTTCGATCTTGCATACTTCATCATCCTTTTCCTGTGGTACACGGCTTTCCTTTATAATAAAAAGCTCTTCTGAATGGGATTGTCAGTGATTGTACGTAGGAATCTCTAAAATTATTTTGTGTTAGTTTCTAAGACAGTAAATGTGTTTTGTCTTTCACTGGACCCTACAACAATCTCATGTAATTCCCTGCCAAAGAGCATGCTTGGTTTGTCTATTTTTTTTCCAGGTACAGAGCAGTAACTGTCTGAGACACTATGTTGAGAGCAACCATTTGAGCTCAGAATATGTTCATATCAAGGGATGCACTGGAAAAAAAAAGCAGCTGCTATAGATATTTCTCCCAGCCCTGATTTAATTGTCATGTCCCTTATGGACTTTTAAAGATCATTAGCACAAGCAGCTGCCTTTCTGGCAAGATGGTCATAATATACAATTGAAGCTTCAAAATGTACCTTTAAATAGCCCTTTACCCTGTGCTATTTTGTCAGTTTTTTCAAAAGAGATCCTTCTCACTCAAAATACCCATTTCCTAAACAACAGAGGCTATTACATTATCTCCTTTGCCTACTGCATGAAATCTTCAGATTCAGCAGTTAAATTACACTGAGTGGCTATTTCCATGGTCTTTGCATTCTTATCCACGAGGATTTCCTTTTCTTTACTCACAGGAAAATAACTAACTTGATTATCACATGCTTTCTACTCCTCAAGGTTATTGAGCTAATGCTCTGATTGTAAATTAAAACCTAGGGTAGCACCTCTCACCCAGAGTTTCATAAATAGGAAGGTGGCATAAGACTGTGCTCAGCTTCTATCTCCTCCCTTACATCTCTGACGTCAACTCCAAGAACCTGTCTTCCCGCATACATGGCACAGGGGAAGAGAAGGATTTAAATCTGTGTTATTAATTCATGCATGTCTTCTATATACACGATTTTTTCCTACCTATTGGCTCCAAAGCCAGACACTCAAAGCAATCAGAGTCTACAACAGTGACCAAATCAGAACCATGTGTTGTCTGATAAAGGGTTCAAAGTACTGAAATTACTCTGGTGTAAAACAGTTGTGAGATGAGAAACAATGCTAAGAAAAAAATTAACCTTGGTCTTCTTCACAGTAATGTGGAACATCGCCACCTTCCTAGGCCACTATGCCTGTCTTTCTTTTCTTGTGGTATCTTAATTCAGAAAGTAATAGATCTGAATCTCAGGGGTAAAAGTAACTTAAATTTCCTACATGTACTGTTGGATTGCTCCTGAGAGGGTTCAATATGACAGTAGCTGTAAAAAAAATTAAGTGAGGGGTAGAGTAAAGGGGCCTCAGGGCAGGCGGGTGGAAGGATGTAGAGGGTGCAGAAGTTAGAGTTGTGAGTGTAAGTAGGGACTCAGGAGAGACGGTTGGGATGTGCAGGGTACAGAAATCAGGGTTGGGCGTGTGAGGAGGGGGTCTTACACAATCCAATACAGCTGTCCGACCTTACTACCTCTCCTAATAGGTGGAAAAAAATAGCCACTCTTCATGATGGGGTAGAGGGTAGGGGCTCTTACCGAATCTTCCTGAGGTACAAAGCATTCCGGAGATACCTCAAGATATTCACAATGCTCCAATGTAGACCAATCATTACTACCACAATCTGGTTCCTAGTGTTTATATATCATATATATACAAAAAAAGTGAATGAACTAGATGGTCAGCATGTTTTTAATGCCCTGAATATCTCATATTGGAGAAAGAACTGTTTGATCAACAGTCCAAACCCTTTTCACTTTCATTTTGGATCACAAAAAGACATTTTTTTCTCTTCTCTCCAGAGCTGAATTCTAATTGTTTGTATTTTTTACTAATTAAATGTAGTGGTCACCATTGCAAACAATGCTTGCTCTGAGATTACCTGAACTTATTTATTTATTTAAAATATTTTCACCCTGTCTATGTATTTCAAATATTCAAGCAGTTTAATTTTTCAAAAACAATATAAACATATATAAAAAGATTTAAAAACACCAAACTCCAAAAAGGACATAAAACCTACCAAAACATCTTAAAAGAAGGATCACACACACAAACTCAAACACCAATGAAAGCCTGAGTAAAAAGGGTAGCTTTAATCTGGTGCCATTTAATGGTGGAGCCATGCGAATATCCTGGGGAAGAGAATTCAACAGCCTGGGAGCTCTGTGTTGATAATCAATCTTATCTCCCTAAGTCGGGGAACAGTAAGAAGAGTCTTCCCAGTTGATCTCAATCCCCTGGTAGGTTCATACAGGAAAAGATGGTACTTTAAATACCGTGGACCCATTTAAGGTTTTATAAGTCACAACTAATACCTTAAATTGTGCCAAGAAACATACTGGAAGCCAGTGCAGCTGCCAGATCACTGACATTATATGCTCTGCATAATCAGTGTTAGTTAAAACTCAGGCAGCCACATTCTGGTCCAGTTGAATTTTCTGAAGACTCCTTAAAGGCACTCCCATATACAGTGCATTCCAATAATCTCGTCGAGATGGGACAAGAGCCTGGATCACTGTGGCCAAGTCATGATTGCTCAGGAAGCATTGCAGCTGGAGGATCAGATGAAGCTACCCAAAAACACTCCTAGCCACCAAAGAAATTTGTTTTTCAAATGTTAAAAAGGGGTCCAAGTGGACTCCAAGGTGCAGACCTGTTCTCTCAGAGGAACAATAACCCCATCTAAACCAGGTACAATGCCACATTCCTGAACACATGCTCTCCCGGCCCACATAACCTCAGTCTTATCTGGATTCAACTTCAGCCTACTAGTTTTCATCCAGTCCATCCCCACCTCCAGACACAGGTTTAGATCAGTTACCACCATACCAGATTCTGATGTCAAAAGGGAAATAGATGTGGGTGTCATCTGCATATTGGTGGCACAGTCCACCAAAACTCCTTATGAATTCTCCCAGCAGCTTCATGTAGATGTTAAACAGCATAGGGAACTATATGGAATCTTGCAGGATCCCATAGCACAGCCCCCTAGTTCCACCTTCTGAAAATATCCTCACACATAAAAGTGGAAAGACTGAAAAACAGGGCCTCTGATACCAAAAGCCCCCAGCATTTCCAGATGGATACTCCAATGGTATCAAAAAGCTGATGAGAAGTCCAAGAGAATTCCCAGGGACACACTCACTCTGTCTACTTCCTGGCAAAGGTCATCCACCAGAGAGACCAAGGCAGGTTCAGTTCCAAAGCCCAGCTTAAACCAGACTGAAATGGATCTAAATAGTCTGTTTCTTCCAGGAATGCCTGAAGATGCAATGCCACAGCTCACTCAAGCATCTTGCCCAAAAATGAAATATTAGCAACTGGAACGATAGTTATTCAAGTCATGTGGGTCCAGAGAAGGCTTTTCAAGTAGTGGTTTTATCACTGTGTCTTTCAAGGCAGCTGGAACTATACCAGATCTAAAAGAAGCATTAATAAGCCTCTGCACTCACCCAGTTAGATTTAATAAGCCAAAAAGGGCAGGGGTCAAGCAAGCATATGATTGGATGCACTATTCCAACCACCTTGCCCACATCCTCAATCTGCAGTAACTGAAACTGTTCCAAAGAAGAATGACTGAATGGTGCACTCAGCTTGTGAACCATTTGCAGGGGGAATTTTCTCAGACAGTAAAAGCCAGGGAAAACCCATTAAAAGGAAAAAATCAAATATTTTACCTGAGGAATTTATTCGTATTGACTTTCTGATTGCGTAGCGAAGCTTGCGAAAAGCCAATACAATCAAAAGACATTTGACCCCTCTATGCGCTCCAAATGTCTTTTTTAAAAATATGAACACTGGGTTTCATAGAATGAGATTATGTAGGTTTTTATTTCCTGTGGTAATGATTTCAGGATCCAAATGCCAAATACTTAAAAGCCCTCTGTGTAAAGAAAAAAACCACTGAATCTTTGTAGTGAAAAAACAAAAGAGATGCCTAAAGTGAAATTTTGACCCCACTAAAAACTCTCAAAAACAGAGTCTACATCATTACGTAAGAATATTTGGATTTCTCTCTCTACTACTACAAAAAAGTTTGGCAAGAAATTTGGTAAATGGATATGGAGGCCATACCAGAGGGTAGATTGCAACATGACAGGAATGCCCCTTTCCCCTGTATTTATTTTTGCATAAAAGCCCTTAGCCATAGTGACAAAGAAAAATATCAAAGATATTTCAGGGAGAAATGAGGAGGATTTTAAGCTGAAACATGCTCGCAATGTAACTATTAGGAGCTGGAAAATACAATACATGAAATTTTGGATCTTGTTGATTTTGGTGTACTCCGTGTCAGCCAAAAGAGATGCAATCAGGCTGTTACCTGGATTAATTTTGCAAATGGAATATACCTATACAGGAGAGAGGTACATCTATTTAGGTATAGTTGGCACTAACTTAAAGGACCTCATTAAATTTGAGCCTCAGTTATAAATACAATATCAGAACATTGGGGGAAATTACAATTCCTTTATCTTTCCCTGTATGACAAGATGAACCTAATAAAAAATAATGTTCCTCCGTGAGTATTTTGTAATCTTTTCTGGCTGGAGGTCCTGCGTGTCACCTGCATCTTACTAAAACAATGGCAGGAATTTTATGCTACGAAACCTAAACAACATTAAATAAAATGCAAAATTTAAGTCGATAGAACAGTATTTTCTGGAATCCCTTAATTTTAAACAAAATTGGCCGTGGCCACACTTGGCCAAAACTTTGAAATGGTGGAGGGGAATAAGGGGATTTCAGAATGTGCAGGGTCATTTCAAAAAGGACCCCCGTGTAGCCACACACGTTTGAAAGTGGTGCTTTTGAAACACCGGGGCCAGTAGCCTCCTAATGCTAATGAGGCACTGAATATTCATTTCAGTTAGTAATCTTCTAATGAGTAATCTTCAGTTAGTAATTCAATTCATGAGTAATTTTTAAAAGGGACATTTGTATGGCCATTTCAAAGTTTTGGCCAACTGTGGCCACAGCCAGTTCTATAGCTCCAGTTACACGGCAGAGCAATGAAGCCACCTTTTCATGCTCAAGGTTATAATCAGCACTCAATACCATACCTCAAGAAAAGCCTGTTCTAAACTTGGCTCTCTGACTCTCTCTGAGTCATCTCTGTGCAAAATGTTTGACCAGCTCTGACATAAATGAGTCAAACGATTTATGAGATACAGCTGAAAAATTATTGAATAATGGACAGCAAATACTTTGAACACTTTTTGAAGAACCATGTGCCAATATTACGTCCTAAAAACAGAATTCATTAGAGAGATTTTAGCACTAATTTAGCCAAACTAATTCAAATTTTTCATTCAACATTAATTTTTGGGTGAATTTTGCACAGTAAGAGTCTAAGAGCTGCCATACCCTGTCAAGAAAATTCATTTTTAAATAAGTTTGAGACAAAAATGCAAGAACATGATTATGTTGTTGAAATTATCATCTTCAAATCTTCCCCCCAAAATTAGGCTTTTCCACACAAAAGGGGAAACAAACTATAAAAAATAATTCTACAAAATTGCCATTGTAAGCCAGTCAATCATCAAAAATAAAACAAGAACAAAATATACCCTAACAACTAATCATTTCCAGAGAGTGTCACTTTAATTTTGTCATTCAGGGCAGCATAATTCTCCTTCAAGTCTTTCTTAGACAGGTTGATTCAATTTGTACAGGGATTTTGTTGCTGGGTTAAAGTTTAGCACAAAATCCTCCAAAGGACCATCAGCAAGTCCTGGAAAGCACAAGATATGGTCATATTAACTTACCAGAGAATGCAGAGCTCTATTTTTCTTCTATTTTGTGTCAGTGTTGATTCCAGTGTAGGTGTACTTTTGTCTGTATTATCTACTTTTTGCCTTCAGTATAATTTGTTTCCCAAATTTTCTTTAATCTACTCAGACCAGGTGGCAAATTGCTGGCATATTTGCCACATGGACATTCTACCTCCCTCTTCTCGTATTCTGTTTTGTTTTTTAAATACCTTCATGTTCTGAAAAGAATTGGACAGATTTTGTATTTTGACCCATTTTAGAATGAAAAATAATTCACTCATTTGTATTTGCTTCGAATGTTGATAAATATCCATGCTCTCTGTAAATTTGGTAAAGTGACAGGTATGGGATTGATGATAACACACACACATCTTCCATCTGGCTTTATTTTCACCGACAGTCTCACACGTATACTTATCCTGCTTTATTAACAAACACATCAGTGTATTGGATTTACTTAATATATGAAGTATTTTATTTACTTAAGTGTTCTAAACTTTGAGTGACAATTGGCAAAAATCAAATAGCTTTTATAAAATGGAGAAAAATGTTAAAAAAAAAGAAATGGAACAAAAAGAATGGATACAGAAGCACAGGAAGGAATTTTGCCCTTTCAACACTCCCTCCATTGTAAACACCCACAGCAGCCATACTTGAAACAGCCTTTGCCTCAATTATTCCCAAACATTTGGGATAATGTACCAAGAGTCTGATCTAGGACCAAACTCCAACGTATTTTAGCAGACTTTAGATTGGGTCCTTAATACTGCAGAGACTAATTCCTTCAAGAATTTCTGTGAAGTTCATGAGAGGTGCAAGGCTTTTAACAGTCACTATCGTGTGTGTGGGTGGGTGGGTGGAGCGGGAATGTGCATGTATACAGAAAAAATGTGTTTTAGCCTGAGTTCACTTAGAACAGGTTGAATTCCTTATTACTAAGGCAAAGATTTCCTTTATAGACAAATTTTCCCCTCTCACAATAATAAATACATTGAGAATAATATACTCCCTGTAAAATGAATACAAATGTCACCTACAGATTATCTCAAGTCTTTAAAGGAACCAACTAGATTAAAGGAATTTCCAGGGACTTATTGAGGCCTGAAAACAGCAGACTTAGAAGTCTTAGCACTACAGGGTGATTAAAAGACTTTGCCTCAACAGAATCTTACTGAAGTCAGTGAATATTTAAAATTTATGAATGAATTAGTAGCTGAAAGAAACCAAGAAATCCAGAAACATAGCTTTGAAGAAACTTTGGTGCCTTATTTTCTTTATACTTCAAACACACAAATTAAAACAAATCAGAGGCTATCACAAACGTGGAGACCCTAACCTGAAATAACTTGTCATAAAACTGTGAAGGCAGAGGGCAGTTTTTGCACAAGCTGAGGATTTGCTCCTGAGTACAGAAAATTTTTCCCCAAATAGTTAAAGGGTGACAGAGTTGTAAGCCACTGAAATAAGGTGGTTATCATTTGGTATACGATGCTAACATTAACTACAGATGTTTGCTTTGCTTATAATAAACATATTAACAAAATTAACATAGTTAGAGCATCAGAATTGTGTCTCTGATGCCAAATAAAACCAATTGAGATTTCCTGCTGACTCAGGCTTCCTTTACCAAAATTGCAGCTCATCGTATGAGAACATCGTATGATCATCCCCAGGTGTACAAACCTCTGTAGATGCTGTAAATGAAGTCCTCAATTGAAACTATAATGGGCGCGATCCATAATCTATGCAGACCGAAGGATGCCTACTACTACTACCACCTACTACACATGACTTTAATAAATGCTTTACTAAAATTTAGATATACATGTAGATCTTGTCTCTTATCAACAAGGCTTGTTATCCAACCAAAGAAAGCTGTTAGGTTAGTTTAACTTGATTTGCTCTTGACAAAGCCATTGCGAGAGTTATCACCTTATTAACTTCTAGATCAGCGTTTCCAAAACTAATTTGGCCACAGAACACTTTTGGGCTTGGAATATATTGACAGAACACATACTGCTGGTCAGGGAATGGGGGAGAGATTCATACTGAAAAAATGCCATGCTCAAAGCTTGATTTAGAAGAGCTAGTTTTTTAAAAACCTTATTTTACAAAGAACAAAAAAACCCCAGTAAGAGAAAAATCATCTGAATGAACAACTTATGTCCTTCTGATAGGAGGATAGTTAGTAACCTTATAATTAAGTATAAAAATTAAAAATTATGTACAAACCCAGAACAAAACAACAATATAACAGCCAAAAGAAGGATGGTTAGTGTCTTTGTTCAAAAATAGAAATGACAATATTGTTTAAAAAAGGACTGCCCTTCCTTAAAGCTTAAAAATATTTTTATGAAAAAGAAACAAAACAGAGTATGGAGAATATTTTTAAATTTTGTGTCTTCAGAAATTTGATATTTTTACAGAAAACTATTGGAAAATAAAAATAAGTAACATTCAACAAGTTTTTTAATGGGAAGATTGGTTTTGCATCTGTTTCATCATGAGTCAGATAACTATCCCAGTATAACGTGTTATGAGTATTAATATACCTACTACCTAAATGCCATTTAAACACCTTCCTATTTTTGATACACACAATTTCTTATTTAACATTTCAGAAGGAAAAATATCACTAGCACTGATTTTTTTTTTTCAAGAAATACCTATTCACATTGTGCACAACAGCAGCATTCCATGGAACACTATTTGGGAAATGCTGTTCTCGATGTTTGCATATTGATTACTTAATAATTTGCTCTATTGTTTTTCCTGGTTCAGAAGTTAGGCTGACTGGTTTATGGTTTCCTGGGTTGTCCTTATTTCCCCTTATATAGACGGGCACTATATTTGCCCTTTTCTATTCTTCTGGAATCTCTCCTGTTTTCCATTACTTTTCAAATATAATAGCTAGCAGCTCATATCTCCCCAGTCAGCTCCTTGAGTATCCTAGGATATACTTCATCAGGCCTTGGTATCTTGAAAACATCTAACTTACCTAAGTCATTTTTAACTAATTCTTTTCCTATTTTGCCTTCTGAACCATCCTCATTTTCACCAAGTTAGCTCTCTAATCATCACCAACCTTCTCACAGAAAACTGAATCAAAGAAGTCATTAGCACCTCTGCCATTCCCATATTTTGTTATTGTTTCCCACCCCCCTTCATTCAGTATTGGGCCAACCCTGTCCTTGATCTTCCTTTTTTTTTTGCCCTAACATTTTGCAGAATGTTTTCTAGCTAACCTTTATGCCTCTAGCTAGAATTTGAGCTCATCTTGTGCTTTGGGCTTTCTACTTTTGCCTGATTTCAGGTTACAACTTCATACATGCAAAAGGCAGTTCTAACCACTAGGATCTGCATCATACTGCATCGGGGTGGCTTTTAAGGGCCCCAGTTGTAAGTAATCACTACCTATCAATTCACTGACTTTCATGGGTGTTAAGGACACTACCTTGCTAATCCATGTTACAGGATTTGGCCTTTTGTGAGAGAAAGAGTTGGTTTACAATCACTTGCTCAAGGATCTTTTTTTCCTTCTTCTATTTTTCTTCCGTTTTCTCACTTGCCTTCTCTGAACCAAAGTGCTCAGGGTTCTCCTTCAGTTTTCTTCCAGTACAGAAAATTTCATTTCCCGTAAAGATGCGAAGAAGGGCCAAACCAACTGCTCTTTTCTTAGTTATCCCTTTCGCTAATTGTTGTTATGGTGTGTTCTTATCATACATTACAATTATTGTGAGTGTCTCAAGCTCCAGTTTACAGAATATACTCTCTCTCCTCTCCCTACTACTCCTTGTCCCATCTGTTGTGAAAGTTCTCTCTCTTATTTCTATTTCCCCTCCCTTCACCCATATGTCACTGGTTGCTTGGGAGGAAGCTTGGGATCTTCAGTCTACTTATCAGGAATCCTTTCATGTGTCAGAGTACTACACTGTCTTGTGAGAAACTCCAACCAAAGCCATGGACTCCTGAAAACATGCATGCTGGACCCTGGAGAGCAATATGTGGTAATAAAGCAAAATGATAATCACTGCTATTAGCTCTAGACAAAAATATCCTCCTTGTTTTACTTTCTAGTGTAATGTCCATGAAATTTGTATTATATCAGCAGAAATGTGTGCATATGGAAGCTTGATATAAGAATAGTAGCCTAACCAAATAGCAAAAAGGTCTGAAATTCTGGAATTGATTCAAACATCAAACAAAACATCCACTTGATTTCAAATTTAAACAACCCTGTCTGGAAATGACAAAGCTGACATGAGCTTTCAGAGAAAGCTTCTGAACTACCTTCAATTCACTCCTTCTCTATGATGTGTAACAAATAAAATCTTGAACTATTAAGCCGACCAGCACCTCTACCCCACCCCCAAAATCAAATAATTACAAGATCTTCAACACAAATGTGAAGCATGTGCTCTTGTATGGATGCAAGACCTGGTGTACTAAAAAGACCTGAAATCACAGACTACAGACCTTCATAAACAGATGCCTTAGATACATCCTTTACATCAAATGGCATGACTTGGTCACAAATAAGGAGCTTTGAAACAGTATAGGATAAGATCCACTTGATGTCCAAATCAAAAGAATAAAGTGGGGGTGGCTAGGCCACCCTGTCAGAAAACCATCATCCAGCATAGTCTGTCAAGCTCTCAAATGGAACTCACAAGGAAAACGCATAAGAGGAAGACTTCAGACAATGGGGAGAAGATCTACTGAGACTGAAGGACAACAACTGGGATACTCCTGGGATCAACTAGAAGTTTTTTCCTGAAACAGAGGGAAGTGGAGGAGACTTGTAGATGACCTATGCTCTACCCAGAGTACAAGGGTTTAAGTCAAGTAAGTCATAAGGCCATTACTCTAAAAGGGATGTTCAGACCAGGATCACTGCACCATGGTCTCTTTCTGAACATCCATTCATTGTATGATTTCATCTTCGGTGTGGTCAACATGTCAGAAGATATTAATCAAAGTTGTAATGGAAAAGTCCAGAAATCAGAGAATTTTTTGTTTGATCGTTTTTTCAATTTCTATGCTTGTGTGTTAGAAAGAGAGACTTAGTTTTAATGTACAGGCAGGCAGCATTGAGAATGTGTTTCTGGTTATATTTTTAATTGAGAAATAGAATGCTTGGCATACGCCAGTAAATAAATCCTGTCAGAGGGTGAAGCGATTTCAAGCAAATTTACAATGATTTACACAAATACACTTGAATAAGTATATGCTCAATGGAGGAGCAGGGTAGTTGTCCACTGTTTATTACAATTTTATACTCAGATGAAAAAAAAGCTCATCAAAACTTTAATGTTCAAAATGTCAGTGGACAGAGCACTGGTGGATAAACAGGAGAGAGAAATCCTGAATAGCCAGGGAAATTGGATAAGCAAATGGTGGCAGAATTTGGTTTCAGATTATTTTTCACATTTTCCTCTTGCCTAGATTTCATCTTTTTAATTTCTTTATCCCATATAGTTGGCATCTATATTAAATTCACACCTCTACCGAGCAAACTAATGCAGTTGGTCAGAAAATATAAAACCATGCTTATGAATAATTCTGCAGTTTTGAAAACTTGTCATTTTGAACCAGGATGAAAAGTTAAATATGCAAACAAACATTCTCTCAGGATAGTTTTCCCATAAAACTTGTGTTGTGACAGAACTGAAAAGGAATTCTTCAGCTCTCTGGTTGCCTTCTTGGAATGCTCTTGTCAATAGCACTCTCTCCTACAGCTACCCAGACATAAAATGAAACTGATGAGAGCCCTCCAGTATGCTTCCTGAGAGGCAGACAGCCACAGCCTTTCCAGCCCTGGAGCTGTGGGTGTGTTGAGTTAGTGAGCCAGGGAGAGACAGTGCTAGGGCCATCAATGTTGCCAGGTTTCCAGACAGGCCTCTAGGGGGCCATCATTTTTGCCCATTTATTTTTCCTGATGCAGAAATAACTTTGCAGCAAAATTGTATTTTTCTATGTGAAAACATCTTTTTTTTTTTAAAAAAAGGGTTATTTTCCATTAGAAAATTTCTGACCAGGTCAAACACCTAACAATGATGGTAATAAAAGCAGATGAGCAAACTTTTTATTTTAATTTATGAATGTTTATCTGAGAACAAAACTGCCAAATTTAGTTATAATCTGTCTTTTCCATAATTTGGCTAAACTCTGCTAACCTTGTTTTTATTCATCTATCACCTCCATATTATCACCTGCCATGGAGGGTATTTGCCTTCAGATTGCTAATTTGGGCTGCGCCTCAATAGTCACCTGTTTTCTTCTAGGAAGGCAGAAAGTTAGGATGTCAAATCTGGTATACTTTACCATTTTATGATGTTATGGTTGGCTGGGAGACAAGACCCCATCTTGTGAGGTTCAGACTTGGCAATGGTGAGTCCTGATCTACAGTTTTAACGTCTACACTATATGAAACAGGACTGAAACCATCTTTCTTACACTTGAACTGGTGCAGAAAATAGCAGCTGACATATTCAACAGAGTGCACCAGTCCAGCGCCTGCCTCTCTTTGATGACCCAAGTTCAAAATTTCAGTCTGGCCAATCCTAGAAATGGATTTGAAAATTCAGAGTGTCATAAAGAAATTGATGGAGTGAATTACACATGGGTGTCATCTAGTTCAGCATGATATAGTGTAACCAGTACCAGATGCTTCAGAGGTGCAAATTCTGTCCACAGATTATTGGGTAGTATGCACACATGGAAATCTTCTTGAAAGCTCCAGTCATGACCAGTTTATTGCATAGACTCTAATAATATGTAGTAGATTCAACTCCTGGAGTCACATAGTTACATTAGAAGGCCAATTTTTTATTTTTAATCCTAATGTTTCAGCCAAATTGATTGTGCAGAAGGGCTTATAAATAATAACTAACGAGAACTTGTGCACCATCTTTCTGAGGCTGCAGAAATCCTGATATAGTAGTTCCTAACGATGCAATAAATTCCCAGCATATGCACAGGTGATTAACTTGAAGTTCCACTGCTCTGTGGTACGTCAGAGCACCACTCCAACAGAGGACTATCAACATCAGCAGAGGGCAGTGTATTTGTTTCATCAATGACACAGCCATACACGACATAATGGTGGAAGTACACAAAGCAACCAGCTGCTACCGGTCTACAGATACGTTAGGGAAATCCCAGCTGTTCTCGGGGCATGCTGTTTTCTTGCCAGTCTGGAGGAGAAGTCCCCTTCAACCAAGTGTGTAAGCCCTGGTGTAGATATTTACAGCCCCTGATTTCCTGAATCTAATCATTCCCCCAGATATAAGACACTTGTGTATGCCTCATATCTTCATTGACTTGAGGGGATTACTTCCCTCTGCATGACCATAACTTGCCACAACAGCAATGTTCCCCTGGAATAATGGAAATGACAACCTTAAGAATGAGGTCAGCCTACTCAGGGCACAGAGATGAACTCTGTCAGCAACTGGCTTGTGTCTGTGGAAACCAACTCCAAAAGGAAATTAAAATCATCGTAAAAAACCAAAAATATTGCACAACCCCAGTCTTCAACCAAATCACCCCAAACCACATTTTTTAAAGCTTACAGAAAGAAAGAATGAACAGTCAATATGGAAACCATATCTATACATTTCCTAAATTTTAATGAGCTGAGATACCCTGGCATGGGATGCCCTAAAATAGCCAGGACAAACAGCCCTCCTGTTTTTATTTCTCTATAAGACTTACAGTCTGATAGGAGTCTCAACTGTTCTATGGACTTGGAAAATCTTATACCAATATATATGTTGGAAAAAAACAATAATTTTAAGTTCCGTGCAGCGCAGAGAGAGATGTGACTACCAAATTGTATGATGAAGAAATAGGACGAAGAGATTGTCTTTTAGTAATAAGGAGTTTTATCTTCATGGACTCTGAACTTAACCTAATACTAAACAAAGCTAAAACCCACAAAATCTTATATAATTGAAGTAACTATTAAAATGATCATTTACTCAAATTCAAGATTGTTGTATCCAATTTTTGTAAGCTAGTCATAACTATTCCTTTCTGCAATGCTGAGGCTTCCTGATAACTCTTTTTGGGTTTTGGATCACAAGCCATTAACAATTAGTTATTGTTACATCTCAACTATTTTGATCTCTTAGCAATGTTTTCTGTGATGCAGATTCCACCTAATGTTCCTGTGTTAAATAAGAACTTTACGCAACTCCAATCAACTCTGAACAGCACAACTGAAATGAAAAAAAGCTTTTGTCATATTATTGTTCTGCCCTCTACATCCACTCATTTGCTCTTTTTATCTAATTCTTGCATGTTTCCATGAACCCCAATTGTAATCTGAGGTAGGGACTACATATAGAACCTGGAGCAATGGGGGAAGGGACAGACAAAGGAGGCAGTAGCCTTGGGGCCTGGCATTCCAAAGGAGCCCAGTGCTCTGGCTGCTGCGGCTGCTACTTCAGCAGAGGCCGCAACTGGAGCTCCAGGCTCTCTTCAAGTGCTGGAGCAGCACTGCTCCCCGGCTCTGCACGGCTGTGATTGGGGGGTGAGGGGCTGGCATAGCACCACCACCTGGGCAGTGCTAAGGTCTGGCAGGCCTAAGGCTTGTCCCTTCCACAGCTTGAAGCTGGAACCTCCCCCCACCCACATTGCCCTGTGGCCTGCAGTTTCAGGTACTTTAATGAGGCCGTAGTTACTATAATTACATAAAAAACAAATCATCATAATTTGAAAGCTAAATTTGTAAATCATTTGCTATCTCAAAATGTATGTCTTGATCACAACAGCAAAGGCTCTAAGAATCTTGCATTTGTCCTCACCAAATGACAGCGAGCTGTACTCTTGACCTTCAAGAACATGGATTCATCTCTGTAAATATCCTTTCATGAAAGTAAAATCAGTATGTATCTCTTGCCGCCCTATTTGTTTTGTCGGACTGGAAGCATCAACCTGAACATTTTAATATATTAATGTAATGTAGGAGGGGAAAAAGGACACCCAAAATTGTCAGAATGAAATCCCCTCCACACATCAGACTGTCACGCACAGTTCTGGCAAAATAACAATCATAAGTGAGTTTGAAAAGAATGCACTCATGCACTGCTGCCACACATTCTTTAACCTTGTAAAATCTTTACTAAGCAGCTTAGTCATCACTAAGACACAAACTTGGCTGGTACCTGAGCTCAAAATTTGTTAAATGGCCTTCCTTCAAAATTTGTCATCTGTGAAAAGGAGCTACTCAGTACCACCTTTGCTCTAAGGCATGCCTGGTTCAATACATTTTTTAATGGAAAGGCAGTTTGCAATGAGACTTGCCAGTCACAGATAAAGAAGTCACAAGCTTTATTCAGAAGGTCAAAATAAAGGATCTTAGATTCTTCAGGAACGATCATCATTTGGGGGAGAAGACAAGGCACATCATTTGAAGAGGGAATAGTGTTTTTCCATGACTATGGCATTGGCCTCTAGTTTTTAGCTGCAGACAATTGCAAACTTTGAATTCTGTAACCCTTTTCCAAATGAAACTTTTCTTCTACCATCTATGGCTAATTGATTAATTGTGCTTTGGTAACTGTCTAATTTGGTGCACAACATTTTAGGAGTGCATGGTTACAGATATTCGAAGAAAGTCTCTCACTTTCACCCTAGTCTACATCTACACTTGGAGCTAAGGATATGGTTCCAGATTAAGATATGGTTCTGATTTAAGGTATGCAGTAGCTCTCATTAAGACGACATGATAAAAATAAAACTAGCTGGGCTAGCTCAGGCAGTATATCAGTCTGGGCAGCCCATCCTCAATACAAATCCATGTGAGTATGTACTCAGAATGGCTAGTCCATTCTGCAATTCATGTGCCTGCAGATGCAGCCTTAGTGACTTCAACTTATATAGCCCTGTGGCTAATAGCTTTCTATTGTTTGTTTTCAGAGTAAATGAACTTAGGAGATCGCTAATAGAAGTTTATTCCTGATCAATAGAACACACAAGTTTTTCAAATATGTCTAGAATTAGAGTTCTAAGAATTCAAATTGTTGTATTTGTTTGTGGTACAAGATTATAGTGTAACACAGGAACTCAAAAGTAAAAAAAAGATGCATGCATTTTCTTATGAAGCTTTATAGGACTAAACTTTCAAAGGGATCTCATTCTGGCCTGCACTATTATTCCCTTTGTGTGTTTTTAAATATTAGACAAATAATTTTCATGTGCATATGTTGTTTGTGCATTAAAACCTAAATTTTTGGTCTGCATTGGAAAATTTTCCTTATAAGGCTTGCATCTGATTTGTCACTGGCTTTGGTATGGTAACTTTTTGGAGGTTTTCTTTATTATTCCTTGTAAAGTTCTTAGCATCTGGTCATGATCCAATGAGAGGAAAGGTGATCAAACATCTTCCTTTCTGAACAAGATAGTAGTTGGCATTCTCAACTGCTGTATTTAAGCTATAACTTAATTAATAATCTGATTAAAATGTTTCTCATGGTGCTGAAATTTAAATTCCTGCTCTTAAATTCACATATACTGTTGGTCATATTAAAAATGGAGCAAATTTACTACCTGTTTTTAACTTACAAATCAATATTAAAAATACCATTTCATATTCTGACCACTAGCTTCCATGTAAAGCAAAATAAAAAAAATGGCTGAACATATAATGTACAAGTTTGCCACATAAAAAGTCCTCAGTGAAGACTAGAACCTTTGGTTTTGAACATTAAGAAGTTATAAGCATCTGAAAATGCCCTTTGTTGTAGTTGTGTACCAAGAATCTCTTGATGCCAATTGACAGAGGACATAAGTACACAGGGGTTTAGGGATCCCTTGTGTTCGCCAAAGAGGGCCATGTAAGTTCTTTACTGAAAGCCCAGCTCAAATTATCATCATCACTATGCGATAAATGTAAGGAATATGTGAGGAATTATTTTTATATGCTAAAAATTATGTTCTTTAGGGCAAATAGTTAAATGCAGGTCACTCAAAGGCAGTGACTCAGACAGACAGACTCCTCCAGACAAGTGGCAAGAGATGTTTAACTCCCTGCTGGACCACTGAGTAGTGCTCACATAAATACCACCCTATACTGAAAACCCACAGACCTCTATGCTTACCTATATGGCTACAGCTTTCATCCAGGGCACACTACACAATCCATTGTATACAGCCAGACACTTAGGTACAACTTCATTATCTCCAATCCTTTGGACATAGACAAACATCTACAAGACCTTTACCAAGTTTCGCTGAAATTACAATACCCACCTAAGGAAGTGAAGAAGCAGATGGACAGAGCCAGATGTGTACCCAGAAGCCACCTGCTACAAGACAGGTCTCACAAGGAAAACAAGAGAACACCACTGGCCATGACATACAGCCCCCAGCTAAAGCCTCTACAGTGTATCATCAGTGACCTGCAACCCATCCTGGACAGCAATCCTTCACTCTCTCAGACCTTGGAAGGTAGGCCTGTCTTTGCCTACAGACAGCCTGCCAACCTTAAACAAATTCTCATCAGCAACTATAGACCACAACACAATAACTCTAAACCTGGAACCAATCCCTGTAACAAACCTTGCTGCCAACTCTGCTCACACATCCACATCAGTGGTATCATCACAAGACCCAACTTCAACCATCATCAGGGGCTCTTTCACCTGCACATCTACCAATATAGCATATGCCATCATGTGCCAGCAATACTCCATTGCAACTTACATTGGCCAAACTGGACAGTCTCTATGTAAAAGAATAAATGGACATCAGGAATGGTAACACAAAAAAACCTGTAGGAGAACACTTCCATCTCCCTGGACACTCTAACAGATTTGAAAGTAGCAGCCCAACAACAAAAAAATTTCAAAAATAAAATTGAAAGAGAAATTTCTGAGCTGCAATTCATTTGCAAGTTTGACTCCATCAACCAAGGATTGAACAGAGACTGGGAGTGGTTGGCCCATTACAAAAAGCAGTTTCTCTACTGACAATGGGCCACATCCCGCTTGACTGTACTGGCTTGTTTTCTCCTCTCTTGATGGTCACTATTCCATGCTAACTGCCCATAATGAGACAGTTCCACCCTGACTGAATAGACCTTGCCAGCTCTAGCCCTCCCCTTTACTGGGACCCCCTCCTACTACAACCTGGAACCAATCCTGCAAAAAACCTCTCTGCCAACTCTGCTCACATATCCACACCAGTGGTATCATCACAGGACCTAACTTTAACCATACCATCAGGGGCTCTTTCACCTGCACATCTACTAATATAGCATATGCCATCATGTGCCAGCAATGCCCCATTACAATTCACATTGGCCAAACTGGACAGTCTCTATGTAAAAATCCTCCTCTGGAACCTTTCCCCCAATCCCCCACTCATATATCTGATGAAGCAGGTCTTTGCCCACATAAGCTTATGCTCCAAAATATCTGTTAGTCTATAAGGTGCCACAGGACTTCTTGTTGTTTTTGAAGATACAGACTAAAATGGCTACCTCTCCGACACTCAGTAGTGTGTATCTCACAACATAGGTCTACTAGCATACTGAATCAAATGCTAACCAAGAGCTTGTGGAGACTTCACAAGGAAATTAACAAGAAGTAAACACCAGAGGAATGGGAAGTGGTCCTGTAACCCAGTTATGGTAAACAATATTACAGGATATATGTATGATATAGAGGTGACTGCAACACTTAATGTTGTAGGCCTCAGGCTTACAAAATATTTAGCTTAGCTAAACAAGAGCTTGCAACTAACGTTAAGCAATCATGGTACCTTAACTGATATTTGCTCCAAGGTGGAAAAGTCATGGAGAATAGATGTTTTAACTGTTGATATTTAGTATGTGTGCACTTCAGTGAACTGGTTAAAACTAGTTAGACTATTTGGTGGATTTCTGCACACATTAGATATTAGCAAAGTGCAAACCACAAGTTATTGTGAATGTATGATGTCAGTGTTAATAAATGTACAGGGACCTAATCATCTACCAATGAAAAATGTGGCACATGCAAGTAGTGGGGTGCGGCAATTCAAATATGAAAAGGGGTTGACACCAGCGGGCAACAGTTTAACACATAAGAGCTGTATTTTTGCCTGCATGCCTTGGGAACTAGTAGGAATACACCCATTTGTGGGGATTCTGAATGTAAATGACAAATGTTGCGGTGTTCCCCAGATGCAGATGTGATTGAGACCAGTCTTACAGCTAAACGCTTTGCACAAATGCTCCACCTGTTGTTATATTTCAGTGTCCATGGTATTGTTCATCAACTGCTTTGTGGTTTTGTTAATAAGGGGACCCGTGATAAAGTGCAATTGTTTTTTGTGTGTTCCTCTGGTCTCATTCTAATAACTTTAGTGGCAATCTTCCTATTGCAGTAGTTATTTAGAAGATCAAACATATATTGACCACTGCAGCTTAAGAAATTTAATCTATTTGTGTAGGTTGGGTCCATCCATGGCTATCAGTTAAGATGGCCAGGGATACCACCCAATGCTGTGAGTGTCCTTAAAGCTTCTGTCAGAAGCTGTGGCTGGATGGCAGGGGCTACATCATCTGATCATTACTCTGTTCTGTTCATTCCCACTGAAACATACAGCAGCAACCAGTGCCAGAATGCAAGAAACTGGACTAGATGAAATTTTGGTCTGACATACAATGGCTGTTCATATTTTTTTTTAATCAATACACTGATTTAGGTTACCACACTCATCTATGAGATGGGAGACTCAGGTTTGAGTCTATAGTCCAAATCCTACAGAGCAGGACTAGAATATGGGCCTCTGATGCTATGCATACATGGTAAGTGCTATTTCAGGATAAAAAAGGTCTCCCAAATTAACTGCCTGCATCCATGCAATGCACCTGTTGTCTCAAAACAGTTTTCGAGATAACGGGCATACTATTTCGGCATCCCTGTACACCTCATCTTATGCCTCAAAACAGTTATTTTGATGTGTGGTACCATTTAGACAGAGCCACAAGCAATTTGCTTAGTACAAATTTTCAATTATTTCAAGATTAGGGTGCTGTCTAGACATAGCCTGATATAGCAGGTGAGAGCCCCAGACGCAGGGCTATTGGCTATTCCTGGGTGGGTGTCTCCCCTATCCTGGACCTGACAGACTTGTATAGATGAACCAGTAATGTACAAATTAAAAAAATAAACATTTTCTTCAAACAATTACTGACCAGATTTAGTGACTAATCCTTTTCTGACCACCCAGACACATAATGCAGATCTTAACCGATTACTCTTTATAAGCAAAGTGCAAAATCTTACTTACAAAACATTTACAGAAGACAATATCAGAGTTAAAACAGGGAAAACGTTAATGAGTATTTTTTGAGAGAATGTCTACAATGTCTAGAATTTTCTGATGCCTTCCTCAAGTGGCCTTGTGGATACTCTCACACACACACACACACTTTCACTGCCACGTACTAAAAATAGACACAGTGAAAAAGGCTGAGACATCACCCTGGTAAAAAAAATGGACACAATTAGAGAAAGAACACTTAAAAGGGTAAGGCATTTACAAAATATTAAACAATTCTTTTCCCTGAACCATAAATGGTTACACTGAATCAAGTTAGGTAACAAACAGAAGGTGAACATCATTTTACTGTTTAGGATTCATTCAAGACCTTTAGGGGATAAAACCTCTCCTGGCTAAGATCTCTGTAGTTGAAATGGAGAAAGTAATGCTACATTAGGGCTGAGTCTACACTACAAAAATAACTTCGAAGTTGCTTACTTTAAAGTACAACTTTGAAGCTGAATGTCTACACACCCCCTACTTGGAAGTTAAACTTTGAAGTTGGGCACTGCTCTGTTCTCAGAAATGGAGCAAGGACCTCCAAGTTGTGCTCCCTACTTCAAAGTAAGGGAATAAGTGTGTAGACTTTCCTCACAGATTACTGCTTTTTTCAGGTAACATCGACTCTACATTTTTCCACTAGTGAAGCCACATGGATGAGGAGTAAGAAGAGATGTAATTCTTCTTTACAAGAAGAAGTCTATAGTGTAGTCATCTACACTGGGAAAAATTGTACCTTTACATGTATAGCCTATGTCATCTGTAGGGAGTTGTTTTACTACAGCTGTTGAAAGTTTTCAACTTGTCTGATAAAGATAGGTCCAGACTGGAACACTGCACCATTGTGGTATACCAATAGTCCTATATTTGTATGGTACTGCTAGTTTGGAGCTTCTCTCACTGAACATTATAGTCTGACCCCTGAGCAAAGGGTGTACAGCGCAGTGCATGAAGTTTCACTCAAATTTACCTTTGCTTCATTGGGGACTACTTAGTGACCCTATGTGTCACAGGGTTTTAAACCGTTTGAAGGATTTAAAGCTACATCACATGCTTTATAAATTTAAAATACTTAAAGAACTAAAATCACTCCAAGGAGCACTTTCTGCCTCAGACAGTAATGTATGACATTCATCTTAGTCAGTGGGAATCCTATGTGGATTTCTGTGCTTTTCATTCCTAAAATAAGATTGTGCTCAAATTCCTTCCCTAATAAGCACATTTTTGTTTTTGCTACAGGGAATTATGTAAATGGTTAGCACCCCGAGTATGAGATATTCTAGTTTATTGCATAGCAAAGCCATTTGAACTCAAGTTTTGTCACTGATTCTCCTAGGAGCTGACTGTTTTTTCTGAAAGGAAAAAAAAGTCCTGTTAAATATTTTATGTGACATTTCCAAAGTCTATTTGTTGGGCAGTTGCTCAATTTTTTTAAACTTTTGAGGAGAATCCTAACCAAGTGGCATAAATATTAAATCTGAGTTTTCCATTTCCTCCTCCTCACTCCCCATGCATTTGCAGCAGTATTGTACTCAATAAAATGGCAGCTATCTGGAAATTACCTATTTTTGTCAGGATAATGGGAGAAGTGAAGAAAATAAACAATTCACACTTCTCGCTAGAAATCCTAAATTCTTCTGTTTTTTTTGTTTTGTTTTGTTTTTAAAAGGCACTTTTTTCCAAGAACATCGATGTTTAGGTCCAGTTGTTTCTTCCTGTGTTTCAACAGTTATGAATTAGATCCCACTAACATAAAAGTCTTCCCTTGTGTGCCTCATTACAAATTTAATTGTTCACTTTATTGTCTGTTCTTTAAAACTGTTAAAGATAGCTTACTGTGCACTGTTTAGACAGAGTCTACTGTCTTTTACACAAGTGCACATTTCAGTGAATGGTGCAGTGATAATCATGGATACTTTGTAAACTGGCATGCAAAGTTTGGGATCTGTGAATGAAAGAAGTTAATACGCAACGTTTTAATTAATGCTAAAACCTTAATTATGAGTTTGGCCTCAAAATTATTCTGATTGCAGATGTTGAAAGGTCATAAGAATGTGGGCAACAAAAAAGCTCCACAGTACATTGTGATAAAGTCCTGATGTTATCAAAGAACGCAAGTAATACCTGCAAGATCTTGTCTTTATTAGGGGCACGTCTACACTTAAAACCACTGTCGCATTTTAATGAAAATGCTTTAGATCAAAGGGAGAGAGTATTCCCATTCAGCATAGTTAATCTACCTTAGAGGCTATAACTATGTCAGCGGGGAAAAGCTCTTTTGCTGACACAGCACTGTCTACATTAGTGCTTAGGATGGTATAACTACATCACAGACAGCAACGCCAAGAGCGTTACGCAGATGGAGCACACGGGGAAAAGTCAGCAGGTGCTCAGCATCCACCAGTAGAAAAGCTCTGCCCACAATCTCCCTACCCCAGAGCATCCTGTCCACCAGCAGCCCTGCTGATCTACACTTCCTTCTCCCTCCAAGTGCCTTCTGTCCCACATATCAGCTGTTATGTGGCCCTCCGAGGCTCTGAAGGGGAGCAGGGGAGTGAGGATGCAGCATGCTTAGGAGTGGGTGCAGGAAGAGGTGGAGTGAGAATTTGGGGAAAGGGGTGAAGTGAGGAGCAGCACCCCTACCTAGAGCAAAAGTGAGTGGCTGTGCTCGGGATGTAAATTATTCACACCCACGAGTGATGTACTTATAGTAAATTCAGGGGCACAGACCAGCGCTAAGGAAGTTGAAGGTAATAGGATTTTTAATAATTAATTGAAGTGACACAATGCTCACCAGTCACTGCAGGCAGGAACATGTCACAATTATTAAAAATATGGATTAAATTCCATTGCATTTCTTAGAGAAAATGACCTTTAGCTGCTTTGAAATACTTGCTACTTCTACAATGGTTGAAGAATAGTCCACACTCCACCAACACGTTTTATGAAATGAGCACCAACATTTCTTTTCAATGGCACTTTCCTAAAATTGTTCCTCTCTTGCATGCTACGATTTCTTTCCATCAGCTCTTTAGATTTCTTCAAATATATACTCCCTGAAGGTTAGAAGAAGAATTTTAGTTTGGAATAATTCTAACCTAAATCTGTCAATGGCCTTCAAGTTTTAGTAGGTTACTATGACAAATTTGCTCTAGGTTTTATTAAATACTAAGACGCAATCAAGATGATGTACAAAAGACAAAGGCAAAAACCTAATAATATTTCTCTTCCTTGCAAATCATATTGGAATGAATTATGAAACTGAAATCCTAAGAGCATTTGTCTGAAGTCATATTGAGGGAGATGTTGAACAAAACCAAAACTTCAACCCAGACCTTCAAAAACCTGTTATTTCAGCTGTGAATACCCATCAAATGGACATCAACTGCATTTTCAACTTAATACTGCAATATAGGGATTTGGAGGGAACATCAAAATCATGTTTATTTAGTTCATAAAATTAGTAATCCACAGTCCAAGTCTCTAAGCACAAACATCTACAGTTCAAAATCAAAGTTCAAATATTCAAAATTAGTCTGAAGTTTTGATCTGTAGTTCTGTTCCCATCGCTGATAGCTGGCACAAAACTGCAAGCAGAAAATTAGAAGGCAAGTTGAGGCCTTTGAAAATTTAGCCCATAATTAAAAATCAAACAAACAATCTTTCTACATACTGCTAATTAGTGTTTGCCAAAACAGACAGACAATTTCCAATAATCACAAGAAGGATAAAATTACAGAACCGCATCCCAAAGCACTTATCTAACCAGCTCTTTTCACGTGAGAAGCTCTCGGCCTATGTACCATTAGGTAAGGACCTGCGTAAACAGAATTACGAAATGTAGGTTCTGGCAGATTAACATAGAAACTAAATTCCAGAGTTAAGGATCCTCCTTCCATAGAAAATACTTTCCCCCTACCCACTGCATCAGGGCCTACTAACTTTTCTATTGCTGCCCAAAGTAAAGATTTAATTTAGGAGGATTTGGACTCAGGTTTCTATAGGGGATGAGGATCGATAACTAACATTCATCTACCATCTTTAACAGTTCAGCTTAATAAAATGGGTATTTTACTTTAAGGCTGTATTTGTAAAAGAAGTGCACAAAATGCATCTCAATCAAGAATTGACTAGAAAAACATGATATATGCCATGTTGTCCTTTTAGGGTTGAAACAGCTATTTTCCATTGTATTGTCTCACTTTTTATTTTACCTAATACTTTGTATAAAATGTCTACAGGTACTGCTTTATGGATGAACACATTGAATTCATTCATTCCACTTTATTATGGGTGATTCATGATATTGCAAGGCTGCTCCAAAGCTATAATTCAGTAGGAATAAACACATTACAGGCATTGTAAAATGAGAAGGGGCACAAGGTTTATATCATCTAGAGTTAAAATAGCCAGGTTATTGCCATAGGGTTCCAGCACTTTCCTACTGACCCTGCAATTAAAATCCATTTACAGGGCAATAGGAATTTTTTAGTACCAGGAAAACCTCAATCCTCATGAAATCTCATATCAAGTGCATTTAAATGCATCTCCAGTTTGACCTTCATTAAAAATGTAATGGGCAATTACACTGTGGTATGAGGCCCAGTACCTTTTGTTTGCTTATGAACACTAATCAAGCCAGTAACAGACTACCATTTCCTCCAGTCTGTTTTGCTTTCTATGGTAGTGTTTGTTGGCAGGCCCTCCAGTGGGGGATGGGGACAAAAGCTGCCTCTGGGCCTGGCACTTCAAATGGGCCCATAGCTCTAGCAGCCGCTGTGACTGGAGGTCCAGTCCCCTTTGAAGCGCAGTGGCAGCAAAATGGGGGCAGAGCCAGTGTCGAGGGCTGAATGAACATAGCAGGGAGAGGTGTGGTCCACAAAAAAGCAGATGAAACTTTGGTTCTCAGAACCTGGAGGCAGTGAGAGTAAGTTAGGCCTGTAAGTCTTGTGGGAAAAATTATACTTTACATGAAACAATATGAAACAGGCCTTTTGTTGTTTCAATTCTATTGACTTGTGTGTTACTATGGATAAAGAGTATTTTGAAAAAGCTGTTCTGAGCCACTCTATCCTTTTGGGCAGAGGTCCCAAAAGAATCGATGCAAGGGATCAGACAGTCTGGCTTGCTGAGCAATCAATTTTGGTACAAAGAGATGCTGTAGCTTGGACACCTAAGCCTAAAAGTGAAGTGAAATATGGGATTCAACCCTGAAAGAAGTGAAGGTCCAGGAACCGTCGGTTGAAAGGACACCTAAGAGACAGACAGGTTAAAGGCACAGTTAACCAAATTTTATAAAATGATCTCAGATATGATGGCAATTAGGGACACATTCATATCTTAGAGATACAAATGATCAGTTCAATTGTAAGTAGGCAGCTGTGGTACATACTTTGCCAATTGTGGCATTTTTTAAAATACATTTTAAATGATAAAGATGCAGACACAAATTTCAATTAAGTGATCTTTCCCTTTATTTTTAATCTATTTTCTGTTTAGTGTTTAAGCTCCTTCTGCAGTGCTAATCCTTGCATAAATATTCTAAAGTTATAAAAATTCATTTCCTCTTAGATGAGGTGAGATGACATGAATCATGGTACATACCTATGTCCCTGAGCTGCCTTTGCTCCAACTGTCCTATAAGCCTATTTGCACATAGTTTTCAAAAGGTCAAGACAAGAGTGGCTGGCATGCTGACAATTCATATTTAGTCTAATTGCTATAATCTAGTAGAAAATTACCTTGGCAAATAAATCACTTCCAAGCGTTCTTTCATAATGCAATGCGAGCCATTATCACAAGGCCAGCTGTCAGCTTTTTTTTTTTTAATTTTCATTTGAAGGCAGAAAAGTTTAAATCTATGAAACACAAACATTCTCTAATATCTGAGCCATCAAGAAAATTTAAACTAGCTATTCATTTCTTGTCCAAAAGTTTACTTTTCATTAAAAAAGCATGAAAGAATGTCTATTAAATCAATTTTGATCATTCCTATATTTATTTTAGCTGTCATGTGTCTTGTTTCATTATTCAGTTGGTATAACCAAACAACATAGGATATTAAATATATATAATTTTCCTCATTTGTAATGCATGAGACTGTGTACATTCTTGCCTAGCACTAATACACTAGAATTAGTACACTGTACTCACATTCGTATAATAGTATTGAGAATCTGATTACAGAGCAAAAGTAATGGAATTAGTGTTTTATGTGTAGGCATCGAGGTCCATGCTTTGTTTTATGGCGTCATGAACTGAGACACTTCTGAAATACCATCATACAATATGTGTTAGACATCAACCTCAGTTATGGAACCCAGGTGTAAAGTAATTGTTTTGATTTTTTTAAGCTCCTGATTTCTTATATTATACATTATATTGGTTATATTGGAGACAGGCCAAGCATTTGGGATTTAAAGAACCAATATACGTGTGTGTGTGTGTGTGTGTGTGTGTGTGTGTGCGCATATATATATACACACACACACGCACACACTGGTTCTTTAAATCCCAAATGCTTGGGCTGTCTCCAATATAACCGTGGAGCCACTGCCAAAATTCAGGGCAAGAGCAGATGTACCCCTTTCCCTCCTGCACCCATTTTGGCTCCTAGCTCTTCATCAATCACTTCTCTTGGTTAGAGGACTGACTCTCTCTCTTCCCCTTCCTGACCCATTTTTTCCCCCAAGACTGTATAGTTCACCACATACCTTATATTTCCAGCAAGCCATATTGCTTCAACATGCCAGCAGCATCTGTAATACTTTCTCACCAAAGCTATACCCATTGTGGATTGCTAGTAGTCACAAGTTACCACACAGCTTTTTATAAGTAAGCACATCTATTCTAAAGGTAAAAGCATTAGAGCAAAAACATTAAAATCAGAACTTCCACCTATGTACATAAATTTAACAAATTTTCCCTTCCAACTCAAGCAGGGAATCTGGTAGAAGTCAGCTCTTTCAAAGCCTATAAAGGAATTTTTTCCCCGTTGTTACAATTTGATAACACCCTTAGCTCAGGATCAGAACAGCCATGACTACTTTAGTCTTCCTTTATACAATTTGGGACTTTCTTTGATGCTGAGAAAAGGTAATCACTAGAGAGCTGTCGTCTCCTCAAGGCATAGCCTTAAAAAGCTGGGATTTTTGCCTAACCAGAGAGCAGAGATTTGGCTTCACCTTCTTTAGGATTCCTCCAACAAATATCACTTGATATTGATTTTAGAGTATTCCCAGATCCCTCTTCCCAGCTAGAATTCCAAAGTCTTCCAAAGGTTAAAGACACTCTTCATCTGCATCCAGCTCAGCGTTTATAACCTATTCTTCCAGATTCAGATGTCGCTGAAGTAATCTGTCTATAAGACTTTACTGGTGGCTTATTGTCCTTGGTTCTTCAAAAAGCCTACAGCTGAGAACTTGACATAAATGGCAGTGGCAGACTGAGGATAACCCCAAGACATCAAAGCTGTAAAGAGGGTATCACAAATTTTCTACTGGCCGCTGCTTCTTCCATTCTGGATGCAATTCGTATCGTTGAGAAGGAGGTCTGAAGTCCTGCATTTCTTGGGCCTGACATCTGAGGAAATACTTCTCCCTATCTACCACTGCAGCAATTGAAGTCATTTCAGATATTCACAGCAAAAATCCCATAGGTTTACACATCTGTAGCTCAAGCTTTATCCCTGGAGTGAAACAGTTTTTACCACTGGTCTGACAAAGTCAGAGTCCACTGATATTTAGGACACAATGTACGTCTCATCTCTGTTCTCAAACATTTGCTTGAAGAATGGAAGGGTTATATGTCTGTTTTCATAAACTTTATGATAGACCACCTAGCCTGATCATTAGCTTGACAAAGGCCAGAGAACATCAAGTGAAGAATTTCTACATCTTCTGTAACTTTCAGGGGTGCCTACTCTCTTCTTTCTTGGAAAAGAGGCAATGATTATGGTTTTGTTAAAGTTTGATGTGTTCCCCATGACAGGGTACTCCCCTGCTTTGGGTAGTTCTGGGGATTAGCTTGTCCTAGCATGGCACCCCTTAAAGCAGATGCACAGCCTGCTAACCCACTCACCCACACCACCACTTGCTACTCTCCTGTTTGCATAATTCTAGTGCAGCTACTTTGTGATCAATCCTCTGGCAGCTTACCCCAAGGCTTTGCCTTCTGGGGATTGGGAGATACTTTCCAAGTCACTCCAAATTATCAGTATTCAAACAGTGCTCATTCCTGCGACCCTAACACGTCACTCCCGCCACAACTCATGAAATCTGTTAATTTGGCAGCACCACTTGGCAGTGGTTGTTAGGGGAGCTCAGGCCTACCTTCTACTGTGAATTTCAGTCCAGGGCCCTTTCCCAAGCAGCGAAGATCTGCATCTTCCCAAACCTTCTGATCTTACTTCTCAACTATTTCCTACCTTGCTTCCACTTTCATAATCTGTCCCCTCTCTCCAGGGCCCAGGACATCTTAGGGATTCCTATCCATCCTTTTCTCTTACCTACTTCACACAAAGCATTTACCATTCTCAGCTGTTCAGCTAATCTCTAGCCTTTATTCACTGTCCTGATGACCTTTGCAATGAATGCATCTCAGCAAGCATTTTATTCATGGTGAGACAGGTGGCAGCTGTTCATATATACAAAAGAAATTCCAGCTGAGGCTAGAAGATTCCCTTCGCAGAAACAGTTCTAATTATACAAACACTTCCCCACAGGTGGGTGACACCCTGGCAGTCATCTCCCTGATCACAAGCAAATCAGGCACAAGCCTCCCCAGGCATATTGCTTTCACTTTGATGCAGAAACAGTCCACCTATGTTCTGCTTTTGTCCCTGAACAAGTGAATGGTATGGGCTGAAGTCCTACAACAGGGAAATGGGCAAAGTAGCACTGCCATGGACTCTTAAGCAGAAGATTTACAAATACGTCTCTCCAAAAGTTTTGATAGCCTCTCTGCAGGATTCCAGTCAGATCACTGTGAGCTTCAGCATGCTGCTCAGCCGCATGAATTAGCTACACAGGGATACATGCAACTTACAGAAACATAGCCAGACTCCCACTTTTCCATGCCCTCAGCCTTGCATTCCACAAAGCCACAGCCACTTGCGCTGTGCCTCATCCCCTGCTTCTTGGTCTCTGAAAGGTGGTTCCTCAGATTGGCAATATCTATTAGTAGTAGAGAACAGAAACATACGGTGACCTTGGGAGTAGGCCCTGTCTATTTCAACCTCTTCTTCTGCAATTTCATTCTCTGGGTTAGGGTCAGGGCTCTTGGCCGTAGAAGTGGGGTCACTGCCAAGGATAGAGTCCAGTTCCTTACAGAAATAGCATGTCTCTGGTGAAGCACCAGAGTGTTGGTTTGCTTCACAAGAATTATGGTAGCCTTGCCTGAGTTCTTAAACTTCCTTTAGCACTGCCATGTGTCTCACTCGGAACTCTTTTCACACAAGGATCAAGAAACATTCCTGTACCCGTCCCAGTTCCTAGGGATCAAGCACAGATGGGACTGAACAGACTCCTCTCCCCATACATTCATCAGATCCAACAGTTCTGTGCCAGTCCAAGCAGTGAAGCATTTGGTGTGATGGCAAAGCATTGGCACCTGGTAAGTTTCCATAAAACCACTGCATGCTGAGCCAGCATGTGGGAGAGGACATGGGGTTCAGTGCCCAGGCACCATGAAATGAGATTCAAATTTCATGGGACTTGCAAGGGGTCAGGGTAAGTAGCTGGTCACATGGATGCAGGGCAACAGAGTTCAAATTGCTGGCCAGAGAGACTGCTTGGGAACTGGAGGCCAGAATCAGTGATCAAGTACCTTGAATAGTCACAGACCGATAGCCGAGTTAGTCTAACTGCACAAAACAAAAAAGCAGTCATATAGAACTTTAAAAAGACTACCAAAATAATTTATTAGTTGATCAACTTTTGTGGGACAGACCCACTTCTTCAGATCTGGACATTCTGAAGAAAGTACACTGGCATGATGAAAATACAACAGATAGAAAAAATGAAATGAAAACTGACAAATCAGCTACTTATGACTAGTGCGGGGCGAAGATTGTGGAAGAAAATTACTTACTGCAAGTGTTTATTAAGTTATTTGCCTGAGATCACTATGAATCTCAAAGCTGGGGAAGCTGTCTTTGTAACATGTAAAGTAATTGCTATCTCTATTAAGAGCAAGCTGCAAAGAATTGAATTTGAGAATAAACTCCAGTTCAGTTGTCTCCCTTTGTAATCTGGTGTTACAGACTCTGTTTTAGGATGCAGATTTTTAGGTCTTTAATACTATGGCCAGCTCAAATGAAATACTCGCTGACAGGTTCATGTATAGTCAGTTTCCTGCTGTCTGATTTGTGTCCATTCATTGTTTTGGTGAAGTGATTGTCCATACTGTCCAATATACATAGCTGAGGGGCATCGCTGGTGCATGATGGCATATATAACATTAGTGGAGGTACAGGAATATGAGCCCCAGATCTTGTAACTGATGTGGTTAAGTCCAGTGATGGTGCCCCTAAAATTAATATGTGGACAGAGTTGGCAATGGGGTTTGTTACAGGGAAGAATTCCAGGATTAGTATTTCTGCGGTATGGCATGTGGTTGCTAGTGAGAATTTTCCTGAGGTTAGGTCATTGTCTGTAGGACAGCACAGGCCTCAGAGTGTATCACTATGTTTCAGTATAGGTTGTAGGTGGTTGATAATGCACTGGAGGAGTTTGAGCTGGGGGCTATAGGTGATGCCAAGTCATGAAGTGTTATTGAACTTATTCAGCCTATCTAAAAGTAGCTGGTTTCTGGGTATTGGCCTAGCCCTACCAATCTTTTTTCTTTTTTAATTTTATTTTCTTTAACTTCTCCTAGTAAGTAATTATGTTTTAGGAATGCCTGCTGGAGATCTTGAAGTTTTTGGTCTCTGTTCGTAGGATTGAAGCAGATGCCTTTGTATCTAAGGGCTGGGCTACAAATAACGGCTTGTGTTCTGGATGGAAGCTGGAGACATGTAGGTAAGTGTAGCGGTCCGTGGGTTTCCGGTAGAGCAGTATTGATCCGGCCGTTGGTGATTTGTACTGTGGTGTCCAGGAAATGGATTTCTTGTGTGGAATGGTCAAGGCTGAGACTGATGGTGGGGTGCAGGTTGTTAAAATCTCTGTGGAATTCTTCCAGAGTCTCTTTACCATGGGTCCAAATAATAAAGATATCATTGATGTAACATAAGTAAAGGAGAGGTAAAAGGGGACAAGAGCTGAGGAAATGGTGTTGAAAGTCATCCATAAAAACATTAGCATACTGTGAAGACATGCAGGTGCCCATAGCAGTGCCGCTGACCTGGAGCTATAAAGTATCAGAGAGATGGCTGTGTTAGTCTGTATCTTCAAAAACAACAAGAAGTGGGTCTTTGCCCACGAAAGTTATGCTCCAAAATATCTGTTAGTCTATAAGGTGTCACAAAACTTCTTGTTGGTTTTGGATGTATAAAGATTCCCTAAATCAGAAATAGTTGTGGGTGAAAATAAAGTTTATAGTTCTACCACCAGAGGTGTCCATGGTGCATGTTTATTGAAGTTTTTGCCATTAAAAATGTCCAGTTGTTGTGACAAACGTCATATTGTAGTGTGCATGATTATTCATTTTTGTTGACCAAATGAACTTTCCCTCTATAAAATGTGCCAGGGTAAAGAAGCCCCAGAAGAAGTACTTCTTAAATGCCTATAAACAAAATCAGGGTCACAAGGGAGAAGAGAGGAATTCAGTGTTACTGTAGACATAGCAGTAGCAACTGCAAACACATTCACAACTTAAATTGACTGATCCATTTCTTTAACATTTATAGCTTTGTACAAAGAGAAATCACTCCAGAGAGGAGACCCAAATTGTCAAGTTTCACCATTGAGCAAACTGAAGCAGAAAATAAGTTTACTGTAAAATGGAAATGCTGTCTGACCCTTAATTTAAAAGATCTCACGCATGTTAAATATATCACTTGCGCATCCATAAATTATGCACTAAGGTTCACAGATAATTTTATAATATAATATATGCTGCTTTTCTTCTTTGCAAACTGTATAAACCAGTAATACTGTTCCAGTGCTGGCAACAAGAAAGGTACCATAATTCCACTTGGCTGATACTAAGTGATAAATAATACCCTTTAGGCCTTGTCTACACTGAAGGCATTTAAGGTGCAAGCACCAATGAAAAGCAGGTTCCATCTACACTGAAGTGCATAGCTATGTGTGGCTGTGAAAGGCTCTGGCAATGGGGAGGCAGTCAGAAAATGCTATGGTAGCAGGAAGCAGTCACCATAGGTTTCTCTTTCAAAGGCACTGTACAACCAGGGGAGAGCGTCTGTCTCTCTTTTTATATATACCCTCTGTTGGAAGCCTGTTCCATAGTTTAATTATCCTTATAGTTAGAAAAATCTTTCCAGTATCCAACCTGAATCTCCCATGTTACAAATTAAGCCTACTATTTCTTGTGCTATTTTAATGGACATCTAGAACAATAGATCACTGTCCTCTAAACACCACCCCTTGATATATTGGAAGACCATTGTAAGCTTTTCCCTTCAGGCTTCTCTTGAAACTTAAAAAAAAATTTTTTTTGTAAACTTTCCTCATTATGTGTTTGTCTTATCATTTTTGTTGTTTTTTTCTTCTAAAGTCTTTCCGGTTTGTCCACATCATTCCCAAAACATGTAACCAAGGAAATAATACTTCAGGATACTTCAGGTCATGCATCATCCCACTGCCAAGCAGAGCTAGACAATTAATTACAATCTTTCATACAACACTCCTGTTAATATACCGCAGACGGATATTAGCCTTTTTAACAATTGAATACTATTGTTGATTTATGCTCAGTCCAATATAACCCCAGATGCTTCTCAGCAGTACGTAGCTTAGACAGGTATCCCTCCTTTTGTAACTGTGCATTTCATTTTTCCTACCCAAGAGAAGAACTTTGTGCTTGTCTTTATCGGATTTCATCTTGTTGGTTTCAGACCAATTAACTAAATTTCTAAGTCACTTTGAATTCTAATCCTGTTTTTTTAAGTACTTGCAAACCTGCCCCACAAGCTTAGTATAATCGGTGGTTGCAGGGGTTAAACTAGTGAATGCAAAGCAGATGAGACTTGTTTTATGGCTTGATCCTACCAAATGCTGAGCAACTTCCACTGCCATCAAAGCTGGGATGTGAACAGTTACAAAGAAAGAATAATACAGCTTTGTGACAAGAGCCAAGACACCTCTGGTGCATCTCTGTATGGCGCATCCCTCCTCAGGGCAATTTAAGGGCCCACTTTTCAGCAGAGGACTCCAATTTTCAGGTCCATTTAAAAACGGACACCTTAAAACCCACACAATTCCATTCACAGAAGGCCAAATACCTAAAGTTGACTCTAGGTTCCTTTGAAAATAAGGATGTCAGCAATAACCATTGAACCGATGATCCCTGTGGCTGTGAGTTAGAGAGTTTGGGCTCATTACAGCTCATGAAGAGTGCCACAAACTCTTCCCAAATCCAAGTCCTGCTTTATCCTCTGAACATTAATAAAATTGTATTTCTGATATACATATGGTTAGCATACAACTGCATCTGTAAAATCTGATTTTGGAGGAGAAAAAGCTACCAAATATGCAAAGAAGTAGGCCCAAAAGCCCCAGAAATCTAAAACATAGTTCTCAAAATATTCAGACAAGTGGGCTGCTTCATTTTTACACCACCAACAACACCTACCTTTGTTTTCCTTCAAAATGTATTATTAATACTACCCAACAGGCAATTGAACTCATTATCTCTCCTGCAACAATGAAAATGTGGAATACAAACTGTACAGAGTGTCGTTGCATGTTGCAATCCCTCAGTAGCCTGGAGCTGAAGCAGCATTGACAAAATTAGTTTTCTTTGTTAAATCAGGCCAAAAAAAGCTGGATCTTCTTGGGGAGTAACAGCATGAACTTTCAGGAAGGTAAACTCAGAAAACTACTTCCTCCAGGCTGTCACCATGAGTTTGTAAATTGGCACTGATGCAGAAACCCCCTGATTAAGTGCTTATGCCAAAAGTATTCAATAATCTCCTTGTAACAGGTCCACAGATACTATGGCATCAGTATAGGATATAGAGAAATTGCAGGTCTCTTCTTTTTCCCCATGTATTATTAATCAAATAAGTGTCCATGAAATGGGGCATGTAGAATTAATGTCCTGGCTCTTGGAGCAAAACTACATAACTCATTGCAGCTGTTCAAGATGAATGAATAAAAAAGGTAGCAGCAGGGGAAAAACAAAGAGGGGCATTAGCATATGGATCTGAACTCGGAGGACTTTGTTGTGCAGGATTATTTAGTCAAACAAGAGACACAGCATTAGCAATTGTATTTTGCCTTACTTTGTAGCTAAGCTCCTAACAGAGCTGGAGCAAATGGGGGGGAAGCAAAAGGGATTCCAAGCCAACTTTCCAAGCCGGTTTTCAATGTTCCACATTCTGGGGTTTGCCAAACTCACTTCCTACAAAGTCAGATAAGCACAAAATCTTTTCATGGGAAAACCTGAGCTGCCCATTTTGAGGTTACGGTGTGTTGTGTCAGTGATAAAAAGGGTCCTTCCAGTACCAAGGCTCAATGCATCTCAACTCTGACCTGGAAGGGGAGAGTGTAGTTATGCTACCTATTCAGTCTGTGTCTTCACTGTTGAATTCCAGCTGTGACAACTGAAATACAGGTTTTATGACCAAAATGTTGTGATCTGGACAAATGTCCAGTAAAAGCTGCTGTAAGTCCAATAACTTCCTTCACAGTAACCACTAAATAGCTCTAAAAAGAAACACTGTCTGATTTCTGACTCAGATTGAGGCTAGCATGACAAAAGAGAATGGGGACAGGGTGACTGAAGAGAGGGAAGACCAAAAGGATGGATATGAAGAAAAGCATTAAGAAAAGACAAATATTCTTCCCTGGTTATGAAGAATAAAACTATCCAAATGATTAGTGTCATGGATTTTTTTTTTTAAAAAAGAATCCAAAAAAGCAAGCTTCTCAAAAGAAGTTGCAACCCTAATTTGTTTTGGTATCTCCAACACTAAAGGAACAAAGAGAAGGCATATTTCAATGCTCTGCAGGATTATAACCGACATGGTGCACTTAAATATTTTCTGTTGTACAGAATCAATGGATATTTCCCTGGGTTTCTGAGAACTGTGGACATAGTGAGGTTTAGTTGACTATTTTTTAAAATGTGCATCTGAAGAGCTCTACTGTGCAATGCTTTTAATCTACTTTCAAGCACATTCAACCAAAAAATTAAAATAAAACAAAACAAAACACCCCAAAGGCTACCACAAATATAAAAAAAATGGAGAAGGAAAGGTAAAAATAAGAAAAGAAAGGGGAAGATGTGATGGAACTATGTGAAGTAAAGCAGATTGCTTTTTAGGAAATAGTAGTAGTAGGCATCCTTCAGTCTGCATAGACTATGGATTGCGCCCTTTATAGTTTCAATTGAGGACTTCATTTACAGCGTCTACTGTGACTATGAAGACCCACACGAGAGTGACAGTCCTTGCTGCATGTCTTGCAGATGGGGTGGGTGTCTGGCAAGTCCTTAGTGTGCTTTCTGTGCGTTCGCTTCTCCTCTGCTAGCTGTCTGATCCTCATCTTGCCCTTCTGAAGGCCCTTGTGTAACCCCTGCCTCCATCTAAGTTGCTTAAGATTACAGGAAGAGTAAAGCGGGAACATTCTGGAAAAAAAAATCTAAAATATTCTTACACGATTTCCTCTTTGATAGACCAATTCCAGCTTCTGAGGCAGCCAGTTTAAAGGCTCTATTTAAAGTTGGCAATAAATGCATACCGGTATGTCAGGACAGAATTTAGCTTTCAGACTGGGACTTAGTACGCAAGGGGCCGGGTGATGGCAGTGAGGAGACTGGAATTGAAGCCATGCACAGGAGAATTGGACTGACAACGAAAAAGCACAGGCAGGAGGAAGTACAAGAAGTGTGACTTGCACAAGAAGTGTGTAGTACAGTTCCTCTGAGTGCTGAGCTTCCCAGACAGATCAAGCATACTGATGTGAAGCTCTTTGCATTATGTACAGCCAAGTGGAGCCAGACAGAGTAAAGCAGATCTCTTGTAACTCCTTGGGCACTTACTGGTCACAAAACATCACGACACCGGGTGTAAAAAGGAATTAGGTGGAAGAATGGAGCACTTAAAAATCATACCAGAACTGAAATTCTCTGGAAATGTGGACCATAATTGCTGAAGGTGCTGCTCAGAAGCAGACCCTGCAGAAAGTCATTAAGGTATTAACCAGGACAGCATAGTCCCAGCTCAACTTACCATTTTAAGGGGGAGCTCTCAGTACTTGATCGGATTTTACTTAAAGGCAAGAGACTGCTGAATCCTTAAGCGTTACAGTCAAATGGTGTGTGCTAATTACAAAATCACAGGGCTGGAAGGGACCTCAGGAGGTCATCTAGTCCAGACCCCTGCTTCAAGCCGAATCAACCCCTACTAAGTCATCCCAGCCAGGACCTTGTCCAGCTGGGACTTAAAAACCTCAAAGGATGGAGAATCCACCACCTCTCTAGGAAACGCATTCCAATGCTTCACCACCTGCCTGGTGAAGTAGTTTTTCCTAATATCTAACCAACACCTTTCCCTCTTCAACTTCTGACCATCACTCCTTGTTCTGCCATCTGACACCACTGAGAACAGTTTCTCACCCTCCTTTTTAGAGCTCCCCTTCAGGAAGTTGAAGTCTGCTAGTAAATCACCCCTAAGTCTTCTCTTCTGTAAACTAAACAAGCCCCAATCCCTCAGCCTATCCTCATAGGTCTTGTGCTCCAGATCCTTAATCATTTTTGTTGCCCTTTGCTGAACCTGCTCCAGCAAATCCACATCCTTTTTATACCAGGGGGCCCAAAACTGGACACAATATTCAAGATGTGGCCTCACCAGTGCCAAATAAAGGAGGAATAACTACTTCTCTAGATCTGCTCGAAATGCTCCTCCTAATGCACCCCAGTATGCCATTAGCTTTCTTGGCTACAAGGGCACACTGTTTACTCATATCCAGCCTTTCATCCACCATAACCCCTAGGTCCCTTTCCATCGTACTGCTGATGAGCCAGTCGGTCTCCAGCCTGTAACAATGTTTGCGATTCTTCCGCCCCAGGTGCAGGACTCTACACTTCTCCTTATCGAACTGCATCAGATTTCTTTTGGCCCAGTCCTCCAATTTATCCAGGTCCCTCTGGATTCTCTCTACACCCTCCAACATATCTACCTCTCCCCCTAGTTTTGTGCCTTGCTGAGGGTGCAACCCAGTCCCTCATCCAAGTAATTAATAAAGATGTTGAATAACACCGGCCCCAGAACCAAGCCTTGCGGCACTCCACTTGAAACAGACCGCCAATCCAGATATTGAGCCATTGACTGCTACCCGTTGGGCCCGACCATCAAGCCAGCTGTCTATCCATCTTATAGTCCAAGGATCCAATCCATATTTCCTTAACTTATGGACAAGAATGTTGTGGGAGACAGTATCAAAAGCCTTGAAGTCAAGATATCTCACATCCACTGACTTCCCCATGTCCACAGAGCTTGTTACCTCATCATAGAAGCTAATCAGATTGGTCAGGCAATTAGAATATTGGTCAGGGAATTAGAATATGTGAAGGTCATTTAGGGTCTGAAAAAAATCTAACAAGTATTTTATATGGACATCGTGTGATCAACATCCTCAAGGAAACTCTTAAGGCTTGTCATATTTTCCAGCAATCCTGACCAACTCAAGATAAAGAAACAATGTTGGTTGCACAGAAAAATTGTGCCTCCTCCCCACACCCAAACAAAGCAAGTATACATTTGATCATATTCGGTGGGAAAATACATACTTGTCCTATATTATTCTTAAGTTCCCAGAGATAGTCTCATGAGATCCTTCAGCTAAACGGGTCATTGTACATGTTAAATCTATTTTTGTTAGACACATTTCAGACATAGTAATGTGTGACTTTGGGGCACAATTTAATGGGAATAAATTTAACATGTTCGCAGTGAAGTGCAAGCTTAGACATGAAACCACTAGCCCCCATTATTCCCAGTCCAACGGGATGACAGAAAACATTGTCGAAAGAATCATCTGGAAAAAGAATGCAGAGGAAGATTCTGATCCCTACTTAGTACGTTAAGTTGCAACACCACACTGAGTTTTACCAGCTGATATTTTGGTAAATAGGAAACTGAAAACAAGCATTACTCTGTCATGGTAAACTCTGCTGAGGAACTCTAATAGTAGTCCTGGTGGCTTGTTATCCCCAGACAGGCATGCACTACAAAGGAAGGTGGCACTTTCCCCAAATCCTAGAAGAGAGAAGGGGCAATGAATCGGCTGCTCTTACCAAGAGGATCTCAAATCACAACAGCAGTAGCAGGTTCAGACAATGAAGCCCCAGGACAGGACGCAATTAAAGTCAGTGGACATGTGAGTGTACCTCAGCTTCCCACCAGTAAAATGAGGTTAACGGTTCCACATATCACTTCAAATACACTACTGAATGTGTATAAAGCACTCAGATATAGTAGTGATGAGGTCCAAAGGAAACCTCAAGAAGAAATTAATAATTCTGCGTTCAGATCAAAGTTTGAACAATGTGCAGGAAGTAGTTCATGCAGCCACACATTGAAGAAAAAGGAGGAAAAAATATTGCACAGATGATCATTACTTGAGTGCCGTTCTTCCTGTGAATCGAATAAAGTGCATGTGTGGGGATCCTGTGGAAAAATAGTATGTGATCACACAATTAAGCATCGGAGGGGTAGCCGTGTTAGTCTGGATCTGTAACAGCAACAAGGACCCTTCGTTGCTTTTAAAATTAAACATGTATCATGAGAATATAAGATCATGCATATTGGACCAGAATAAAGGTCCCTCTAGCCCCATGTCCAGTCTTTGAACAGTGGCCTTTGCCATGTGCATCAGAGGGAATAAAAAGAACAGATCAGATAATCACCAAATGATCCACCTTGCCACCCATTTCATAATGCATACTTAAAAAATGGCCAAATTAAATGAGCATGGGCACTCAATTCTGGCAATTCCTAACTTCCAGGTGCATTGCTCAGCACTCTCAGAACTCATATTTGTCTTTTTTTTTTTGAACACACACACACACACACACACACACACACACACACACACACACACTTTCCAAAGCAATAAAGTAATATGTCACTTGTTTGTGAAAACTTTGGGGAGATTTTTAAATATGCCTATGGGGTTTAGGAGCACATGGTTTTCTGTGTTTCCCATGCTCCTAAATTCCATGGGCTGTGTCTACACGATGAGAACATTGAATTCATTAATATCAATTTTGTAACTCTGGAATTCATAAATTCAATTTTGACTATCCTCACCTCCCCACATGCTCCTCACAGAGTCAACTTATTGCTGCCACACTCAATTGGCAAACATTGACTAGTGCAGTAGTGCATTGTGGGAACCTATGCCACAGTTCCTTCACCTCTGTTGCATTCTGGGTATGCACATTGGTCTTTGACATTATCTTTCCACATTACATTTTCCTCATTCCCCTACCACGTTAAGCAAACTTCCCCATCGGAAGGAAGGAAAAGTAAGGCACGTACAGAAATTTCTTTCATCTGTAACTGAATTATCAAGGATTTCATAAAAGTTAGCAAGTGTGTGTCTTTTCAACTTGCCATCCATTTACTGTCCTCCTTCCTGTGATTTCATCAATCCCTGGAAACAACACAAGGACTCTGAAAAGTTTGAAAGAGTTTCTGAGGCAAGGGTGTTTGGCTTTCCAGCACACCATTCAGCTTTTAGGCACAGTCTGTGTTCTCAACTGGCCATCCACTGACTGTACCCCTTCCCATGATTGCAGCCAATCACTGAAAAATCACACAGGGACAGACTGTATTCTCAACTGTCCCTGAGTGAAGGGGTGCAAAGTAGAATTTAGAGGATAGAACAGTATAGGAAAATATGATTTTTGTCTTTCCTCTTCACTACACAGACATTGCCAACATGGGGGATGGCAGTGAAATCTCATACACTGAACAAGATAGATAGGAAATCTTAGCAAAAAAGGTTTTATGGCAGAAACATAAAAGCTTTTGATATTAAAGATTTCCCCTTGAGAGCAGCAAGCCCCATGGGTCCATTGCTAGGGGTATGGGGGCCAGTTGAAGTAGTCTCCCCAAATATCTAAGGTGCTAGGGAATACTTCCTCCCGGTGACAGCAAGCCCCCGAGTCTCTTAGCCACCAGAAAAGACTTTCCCCTGACACCTGCACGTCCCTGAAAATCTTCCCCATCTTTGGAACCCTAACTGCATGCAAACCAGGACATGGTGCTGCCTGGCAGCATGGTCAGCACTGAACAGCAGGCATGTCCTTTTATTGGGTCGGGGGCTACCCACGTGATGTGGCTGAGCATGGGACAGACCCTGACTGTGTGGCAGTTGTGGGGGAGTGAGAGAGGTGCACAAATGTAAACCTCTGAGAAGAAGAGCCTTGGCCTCTTATGAAGCATGACCCCACAAGAGCCTTGCTGCCATGTGGCGCAGTGGAGCAGCAGCTGGCAGCAGGCAGCGCAGAAAAAAATTCCAAGGCTAGAGACAGAACCACGAGCTCCATGCCGGAGCTATTTTTAATGAATAGATGCTCTCACAGTGCTAACAGCAAAGACAGACATTTGTTCAGCTGTCAAATAAACATGAGCCCACAGACACAGGCTTCCTGGTCCTAATTTGAAATTCACAGTCTTTCTGTTACCTAATTCCGGTGCACCTGGAGAGCAGCAGTCAGAGCAGAGCACTGAGTAGCATGGTGGGTTACATATGGGACACCTCTGGAGACTAATACGTTTGATTTGGGCCTTGCACTCTGGCTTTTCATCACACTTTTGAATTGGAGCTTGGTGCTATATCCAGCAGGTACTGACGATATTGTAATATCGCTATTAGTGCTCCCTAAACTGGGCTAATGGTTTTTACGGTGAAGACAGTCATGTGGTAATACCAAGCTAACTGCCTTAAATTCAAATTTATCTCATAGTGTAGACACAGCCATAGATGCTTTAGAAATTAAACCTCTCAGCCAATCATGCTTTGAACCCCTAAAAAGTTGGTAGCATGTATACTAAAAAAAGCCCTACATATATTTGCCATAAGTACAAGATCCTGATATATTGCAGCAATTTTATTTTCATGGGTGCTTGTCCTCACTTCTGTTTCCCCTCTCTTTGCCCCTCACCCTCCCCAAGTTCTGCCAATTCTAGTTCCATTCATTCCTAGCACTGCAAGGAGGTTTGCTATTCTGGCTCCTTTTTATAATAGAGCATTCCAGCTAAAGGTGCTGTGTTCTTTGTATCATGTCCGAAATCTTTGTCTACTCAGAGACATTTTAGTGCTAAAGATGGTAACCTGTTGGTTACCTATAAGTTAAAATCAGTTTAAAATTCTTCAGCTTAACTCCTTTGCATCCTAAGAAATATGTCTATGCTCTCTGCAGACACTGACCATCAGTGTGCTACAAACCACAGGATTGACTTCAGACTGTTTCCTGAGATAATGAGAGGCAACATAATCCTGGGGCATGAATACTCCATTTTGTAGCTTCTGCTACATTAACTGGTAGTTAGGGTTGCAGAACTCATTTGGCCACTTCCCCTTCTCCTTTGTGAAGCCAGAAAACTATGTGAATGTCAAAATGGTATGGATCCCTACCATTCCATCCATAAAAATACACCTTTTGGACTGTATTAATTCTCTCTCTCTCAAAAGAAGTAAAATTCTAAGGTCTAAAGGAGCAAAATTAGTAGCAAAAATAGACCCAGAAACAGCTTCTATTGAAGTCAATGAGAGTTTTGATGTGAATGTAGGTCCAGAGCTATAATGTATGCCACTGGTAGTCCACTGTTCGTGATAATACTGTCGAAGTTCTCATCTACAGCTATGACTCTGGGTATGCAGATGATCTTGCCCATGAAATCCGAGCACCAAACTTCCATGACATTGTTGAAATGTTAACTGAGGACCTCTGAATTATGGAGGTTTAAACTAAATGCTAAAAAATAAAACACATTTCACCTGGATAATAGGAGTGCCAAAAACACACTGAAAGTAGCTTTCTGTTGTAAAAATGTGACAACTGTGCTACAACATGTCCTGAAGTGAAACTTGATTACACTACCTCCTTCACAGTCACCTTGAGAAGGCGGCTGCAAAGATAAGGATGAGAGCCAACATAATACGGAAACTATCAGTTACAACCAGGGGTGCATCGTACTCAGTGTGGCAAACATGTGCCACCATCCTTGTATATTCAGTAGCTGAATACTGTACACCAAGATGGAGAAATGAAGCCATGCATGACCTATTGATATCTAACTGAATACAGGGATGAGGTGTATTGACTCTAACTTCATAGCTGTCTGTTCAGTCTACCATTGCTTCCCCATTGATATGATAAATTATTGCAACACTCCATGAAGTTTAACAAATACATGAAAACAACCCCCCCACCCCACCCCACCACCACAGTGTTATAAACCCTTCAGGTCTTTTGCTGAGTATTCATTTAACTAGGTTGTGAGCAGAATGAGGTTTGGAAGTAGATTGTACTAAACAAAAACGCTTAAAGCAACCACTTCGAGCTGAATTCCATGTAGAAGGTTCCTGGGTTGGTCATCTTGGTCAACTCTGAAGTGAATTTGAACTAACCAGGGTAAATGTAAACATTTAATGCACAGGTGGAAAAATCAAGGTCTCCCTGTTGTGCAATTCATATGATCATTGAATAGACCTTTAAATATATCACCACCTACTGCCCAAATTTATAAATATGAAGGGAACATTACAGAAATAAAATTCTGTTATCCTTGATTTAGCTATTTGGCTCAATCAACTTCAGGTGAAATTTTAGTAGTTGCTCTATACCAGCCAAATGAAAAAAGTAGTAGTTCTGACAGTCAAACAAAGTTTGTGGCAGAAACAAAACTAGAAGTCTTATCTTCTGAGGCTTATTCCTGTGCCTCCACCACAAACTCACATTTGTTCTTGTATCTACTGAATCAGCCAAAACACATGAAACCTCACAAGAATAGGTACTCTTGAAAAACTTCAGATGCTTTTGTCTTCTGATTGGGAAATAGTGAAGGAGACCTACATTTCTTGATATATTTTGGTGGTTCTGGCCCAGGTCAGAATCAGGAAATGACCAAAATAAAAATATATTGATAAAATACCTTGCCTAAGGCTTTTCATAACTCCCACAGTTTGGGTTCACTTCTATTCATGGACACAGGCTCGGGTCAGTTTTTTATTTTATTTAAACTAGTACATCTAATCCTGAATCACATACTCAAGGCAACAGCAGCAGTGTGTGTATAACTAGTGAACTACTGTAAAATCTTAACTTGACAGTATCTTGTGGAGATCTTCAGATGCTCCACCAGGCCTGGGCAGCAAAGAACTATTATGCAGCTCATAAAGTCTATGCTTAGTCTCATTGTGGCTTCTAGAGAGGTGACTGGAAAACTCCCAATGACCGCTGGAAGCAAAACCAGGATCTATGTATTTACGAGAAGTACAATCAAGCAGGTATGTAGCACTGATTGCTAATGACATCACTATTGTCTGTAATCTTGTTCCTTTCTATGGCTTTTAGGCTGAGGCTGTGTCTACAGATGCCACCTCCCATTGGAGATGGTATGGTAATGAGGCAATTCAAAGCAGGCTAATGAGGCACTAACATGCATATTCAGTGCCTCATTAACATAATGGCAGCTGCTCAAAATTCGAAGGGCAAACTTTGAATTGCTGATTGACAGTGTAGCTGGGGACAGCCTTTAAATAAGCACCCCACGTCAATGTTCTTACTCCAATCTAGTTTTGTGGGAGTAAGGGAATGTCGAAGTGGGGGGGCACTTATTTCGAAGTTGCCCCCATCTACACTGTCAATTGGCATTTCAAAGTCTGCACTTCGAAATTTGTGTGGCCGCCACTATGCTAATGAGGCACTGAATACGCACATTAGCACCTCGTTAGCCTGCTTTGAATTGCCTTATTACCATGCCACCTCCAAATGGAGGTGGCATGTGTAGAAGCAGTCTGACGCACCACTTCAGCTTCACACTGGTGTAAATGAATTGAAGTCAATGGAACAACACTGGTGAGAAACGCAGAGTGACTCAATCATCACTCAGGCTTTTTGCTGAATTTCTCCCCTGCATCTTTTTTCTTCAACCATGTCTTGCTACGTATAACCGATGGGGAAAATAACTGCAGACCTTGTATAAAAGCAGAAAAATCACATAAAAACAAAATGGTAAAAATCCATGCAAATAAGTTTTACTGAATAGAAGTATGATACGTACATAGTTAAAACAATGTAGCTGAAAAAAAAATCTGGTAATTCCTGTGAGAGGATCACTCAATCAAGTGGTTCCCATCATATGCTGGGGAAAGAGAAAGTCCCATGGCAATCATGGATGCCAATTTTTCAGAGTGGCATTGAAATTAAATGTTAAACACATTTATAGGAATTTCAGATGCCTATAAATATAAAACGGTATCTAAAACAAACCCTCATTTGTCCCTAGTGTAAGAAATCCTGCAAGTCACTAGCTACTGATAATTATAATAATATACATGGGCTGTTTTGCTTCACTTGCACCTGCATCAGCAGGGATACTGTGGCATCAGTGGCTCAGTTTCATTGTAACATAAGAATAGCATTGAACCTATTTCATCCAGCGTAAAGGCTGTCAGAAATGCCTCTGACATTTCACCATGCCATTGGCATGAGTGGTATTGCATCGTGCCTTCTTCCATTGTGGGCAAAAATGTTAAGATCTAATTTTCTTGATCTTATCCTCTCCTATTGGCTGCACAACTTCAGCCACGTTTTTTAATGCAAATGACTAAACATAATTCATTCTGTAACTGGATTTCATTACATTTTTAAAGAAAAGAGTAAAATTATTCCAGTACTTGAAAAAACCTCACTAGTGGAGAGCTTCATCAACTGCATTTCAGGAGGTCTCTAATTACTTCTGCCCAAATCTCCATATTTAACTCATTTTACCATAACTCCCTGGTTCCAGAGTCATGCTTCAGGAATGATATGGAAAGCACGTAATAAAATGCATGCATAATAAAAAGCATATAAAAACACTTAAGATGTCTAAAGTGAGCCTGGAAGGATTAGATTTTTTTAATCTGTAAATGTCAGTAAATATTGTCGTGTATAAACCATCTACACAGGCATTATCATCCCCATGAGTCAGAGACAGCATGATTTTGGTGGGAAGAGTCTCTGGGCAAATATTAATTACACCTTAGACACAACAATGACAAACAAATATTGCCATTAATAATAATCTAAATTTACTAACAGGAAAAGAAAGAAACTTGCTTGTTGAGACCTTCTTAAAGTTTGATTTAAAGGATATTGTCTTTGTATATCTAACACCTGATAGGACAATTTGTGTGTTAATGGTGATCATTTATATTTGTGCATTTCAATGTCTGCTGCCACCAAACAAAAATCTAACCCTTCAAATTGCCTGGTACTCCATAAATTTCCATCTAATAAAATAAATCTATAAAAATAATCCCCCGCAACTCTGTGCAACTGTGAAAATTTAACTCTGTAAATAAAAATGAGCTTAAAAAACATTGATTTTCAGATGCTTAGGGAATTCACAATTCCATCTCCAGCTGAAGTCAATGATAGCTGGGTGTACATAACACTTCTGAACTTCAGGATCTCAAAACATGCCCACTCAGCAGATTGCCTCTCTCTGGTTTTGCCTCGTTGCCAATGGTACGATCAGCGGAAGCAGCAAAACTGGAGCTCCTTCATTTACCCAAAAAGCTGTTCACTGCTTCCTGTAAGGTGAAAAGCATCTGCAGTGAAGTTCATGTTGCTTGAGGGTATGTGGCATTTCTCAGGAGGCACTTGGCACCGTTCATAATTGGACCATCCAGACATAGTCCAATGCCAAGTTTGCAACAGACGAGTACAGTATAGTGAAGGATGCTATAAGGAACAAGAGGCTTATGAAAAAAGTTGGAGTAGTAATGTTTTAATGCACATTTTTGAGCTGTATAAGAAACAGCAGGATACGTGTATTCGAGACAACTTAAAAAGAACAACAGTTTGATCTAAACTGGAATGAAGCATTTAAGTGTGACAGGCTGTGAGGAATCTTCTGATTTTCTTTACATTTCATGTCTGCTTGCTTTCATCTACATTATCACTATGGTTAGCAATGCTGCTCCAGCGGTGTCTCAAAAGAAAGACAATTGCTGCCAACAATCTAGCACAATAGTTTGCTTTTCTTCCTCAGTCGTCGTCATTAGCATCATCATTAGCAGCTCCATATTTGTCATGGGACTGTTTCACTAGTAGTCTCATTAACAGCAGTTCTCAGTACAAAAATAGCGCTGAGCTTTACTTGAGATGGCTTTAGATGGGCAAACGGTGTGACTTCTCATGAGCAATTAATCACATCCCAGTTACAAAATACATAGAGTTATATAAGACAAACATGAGCTAAAATGATGCTTTATAAATCTGATCCTCTAGACTGGCTCCTTGAAGCAAATAACTAAGTGCTGAGAATTTGTTGATGGCTTCAGTGCCAGTCTTGTACTTGCTTCTGCATCAGAAATCTTGTTCCATATGATATACTTATGAAACCCATTGGCATATTGCCTGCTGTGCCTCACAAGCTTTTAAAGTATCTCTCCTGAAAACATCCCCATTTTACAGACAAGGAACTGAAGTAGAGGGCAAGAGACCAAAGTTACTCTTGAAGGTCGTGGTGGACCAGAAAATTGAATCCAGGTCTCCTGAATCTTACATGCCAATCACAGCACAAACATGAAGGGCAGGCTGCTTCTGGAAGACATCTTTTTAATTCACGCATGATTCATTTTGATATCAGCCCAGTAATGAAAGGAAGCATGGTCAGCTACTGTGTCCGGTCTGTGTAAACACACAGCCTCAAATTACAGGGTGTCAGTTTGAGATTTTGAGGCTTTGACCATTAAAAGGGCAGAACAAAGGTAGGTTTTCACAATTCTAAGTGTAATGAAAATACTGTGCAATGTTTATCTCTATCTCATCTAATAGTTTTAATTACTTTTATAACATTTTTAATATATACTATCCATAGTGTGAAAGGAGAAAATTGCATTCAGGAGTGGTATTTGATTTAAAGCTATTCTAAGACCAGGAAAAGCTGTTTCTAGGAAAGATTTTTAACTCCCACCCCCATGTGTGTTTGAATCAGGATCTTGGGAGGTTTTCTTTCTAATGCAATTGCCATTGTCATTAATGTATTTACAACCCCAACAATAGATTACTCCAATGAGCATTTCAGAGGAATACGACTAAAATCAACCTGGTAACTAAAGCTGGTGTAGCATATAGGTGTTGACAACACCGGCACCTCACAATTTCTGAGAGGGTTCTGGTGGTAGAATGTTCTTCCAAAGGGGCCTTTCCCCTTTAGTCTATGCACAGTCCTGGGGGAAGTGGGATTGCAAGATCAGATATACATATCCATGAACACACTGTTTAAATTAGTGCACTAAAAATATTTGTGTGGTTGTGGTGGTATGGGGAACAGGTAAGGGTTGGCTGCCTGAGTACCATCCTCTCCATGCCCTTAGGTACATACTCAGGGGAGTAGCCCACACCATTGCCCAGGCCACAGGGATATTTTCAGTATCCTAGTTTTTAGCAGAGCTATCATGAATATGTCTGCTAAAGCTGGGGACTCTCACCTCCTAGCTGCTGTGTTGACGTACCATGAAATGTACTTCCTCACCTTGGTCTAAAATGATGACTCAGTCGACCAACTGATTGCTATGCCTGAGACTGAAGGACCACAATAAAACCTACTGTTTTTGAGAATGTGGCAGAGAGAGATTCTGCTGGGTATCATCTTATTTGTTCTGAATTTGGATATAAAAGTTTAGCAGCTGGCTCAAAGTATTATTTTATGTGACCATATTTTAATATTTAGTATTACCTAGAGCCAAAACAGACAGCTATTGTGTATGCTATAAGCTGAAAGAAAAGCAAACAAATAAAATATAAAATTTACTATGATACTCGCAATACATTTTTTGACTTTTGGTTAAAATTTGCTAACCTGAGCACATTAAAACAGAGGAATATGCTCGGTACATATGGGTGGTCATATCCACTGCTTTTAAATGAGCAGTACAATGAATACTTTACAAATGATCAAATTACAAAATCACAGAGAAGTTGGCTGTGCTGAGGTCAGAGCATGAAGAGGAGCAGAAAGATTATCTTGAGTGTATTCTGAAAATTAAAAATTTTCCAAACACATTTTGAACCTGAGACATTCCTTCAAGAATGATCTCTAAAGTAAATTTGAAAGGGTCTATTTTAATACACACTAGAGAGCCTGAGGCCCAAAAAGAGTTCAGTGAAGGGGGGTGGGGTGTGAACGGGAGAAGGGTTGAAATCTACAACATTCCTTCAGCAAGGCAAAGCAAAAAACTGCAAGAGAATGGCATCCCTGTGGAAATATACAAAGAACTGTGCCCTTATGGATAGCTATGCATTCAGATTCTCTTCCTCTTAAAGATTACATTTAAATAGATGACTATCTGCACAGAGAAATGTTAAGTGATTCCAAATAATAAATACCGCAAGGATCAGCAACCCCCAGCACGGCGCCATGAGTGGCACAAGAGCTGATTTTCATCAGCTTTCGAGGTGGGAGCTCAGCTCCATCCCACCTCCCCTACGCAGACAGGAACTTGTTCAAAGCCGTGCTGCCTGTGCAGGTGCAATATTCTGGAATTGGTAGCCCTCAACGGCTGTAGCTACTGTGCTCCTCCCTTTTGGAAGGGGCATGCAAATGAGGCTGATCAGAAATGCGAATGTGGTGCAGATTTAAAATCTCACCGCTCATTTGCATAATTGCATGGGATCTCGATTCCAGAAGTGCTGATTTTAAAAGTTAAGAAACCTATATATATGGGGTTCATTTGGAAGCAAACCCTGATTTCAAAAGGCCCTTATTCCTGAAAAAAAAATTTGGAAGAAGGGTGCTTTCAAAAGCAGGGTTTCCTTTCAAATGAACCCTGTCTACTTGGATTTTTTGGCTTTCAAAATCAGTTCCTGTGGAATGGAGATCCCACACAAGCATGCAAATGGGGCAGGAGATATTTAAATCTGCACCTCATCTGCATTTGATAGGTGACATTTGCATGCCCCTTCCGAAAGGGAGGGTCAGTGTAGCCACAGACAAGGTAAGAAGAAAAATTACTATTTCAAAATAGGCGCTTTTGAGACATGGAATATTGCTATTTCAAAATAAGCTCCAATGGTACCATTCTGAAGTAGCATTAGGGACCTGGAAATGCTGTATCAAAATCGCTGGTTGTGTTATTTTGAACACATCAGAGAGTAAATAGACTACACCTGTAATTAGTTACACTAGAAATGTGTTAATGTATGGAATAGGTGAACAACGAAAAAAGATACAAAGGGTGATGGAGGAAATATTAAAGAAAATGAAAATTGGTATGGAACTTACGGTCTTTGAGGGCAAAAAAAGTAGAAAAAATAGAAAAAGTGATCTCAAAGATGGAAGGACGCAATATAATACATAAAAACAGAGGCTCTAATAAGCACATACTGGACAGGAAGAAATTAGTTGTTCAGAGAAGTGCTTGATGACACCCTAGTCAGACAGTCACAAGAGATATTTGCTCACATAGGGCTAAGTTTTATCATTACGCAAGGCCCCGTATTGGGTGGGAAGAACTGAACTGTTCCAAAGACAAGATAAGTTGGGTGAAGAATTTTTTTTTTTTTTAGTTGGAACTGTTATCAAGAAACATATTTTTGAGACACACAGAGCTCTCTTCAGGAGCTACCCAGCTACAGATATATTGCCTGCACTGCAGGAGAATACTTGAGTATGACATCAGCCTTTCAAGCATTTCTGCTTGCTGCTGGAATCCAGGAGCGCAGACAAACAACAAGCAGAAACTCAGACATAAAAAAGGGTCAGTCCAAGAGAGTAAGATACAGAAAGATTTGTATTTTACCTAAACTAGTTCATCAGTGCCTAGAAGAAGATAAGATTTAAGGAAATATGAAATGCAAAAAGGTTGTATTGAGACTTGGGTTGAACAGTCACATTTTTGTTTTTCAGTCCCAAACATACTTTTAAGTTCTGCCTGATTGTAACAGGGCCAGACTCACTACCTTGGTGCCTCCTGCTGGTCAGTCTGAGAATTAGCTCTGTCAGCAGGATGCCCTCGCCTACCTGGTGTGGCATCTGTTGTTGCTCCCTGACCTCTTCACTCTCTGGTCATTGGACCCACATTGCTCCCCAGGTTGTGGTGTCATTTTCAGGACACTCTCCTCCAGCAGTGCCCATTACAGTCTCTCTTCCCCTTAACAGCAGTCCTGCCTCCATACACCCCTCCCTGTGGCTTATTGCACAGTCTCAGCCTAGGCCCTCGCTTCAGGGGTAAGCCATATGTCCAGTCCTCAGTATGGCTAGATGCAGCACAAGGGGGAAGGGGAAGGACTCAGGCCTGCCCGCTACTCTGATCCTGGCCCAAGGGCTCTCTGGAGGCAGCTTTGTCCTGCCCTCCTCCTTGCTCCCTTAACTGACTCTCACTATTTTGGCTACGCCCTGGACCCCTTCTGGCCCTTTTATTAAGATCATCAGTCTGGTAGATGTAAGGCTGGACCCACTCTCCTGCTCCTCTGAGCCATCCCAGCACTGCTCACTTGCTGGGACATGGTCCTGCACCTTCTCCAGCTAGGGCTCAACCAACTCTACTCTTCTGAGCAGCTTCTCATATATAGGACTCCTCCAGCAAACTGCCCTCTGATTGGCTCTTCTAGGAGCAATTTTCTGATTACGTTGGGTGCTGTGCAGGCTCCCGCCAACCTGCATTAACGCTTTCTTTGCAGAAGTGGGGCCTTCAGCCCTCACACAGATATTTCTTTAAGCAGATTTTAATAGTCTGGCAGCGTAACTTTTCATATGTATTAATAATGATTTACATAAAAGAACGGGAAAATATGGAAAAAATATCAGATATCAAAAGTGAAGTTACAGTGTCAGACAGAACTTGGACTGACAAAGTATATCTCAGCATTCTCTACTAATTTCTCTAATGGACAAAGAACTAGAGTTTTGCAAATAAGGAAGTCTGCCTTTTTTACAAACTAAAAGCTCAAAATAGAATGAATTAATTTAAGCTCTGTCTCAGTTAATATTTTATAAACCTCTTTTCCTTTTTTAAGATGAATTTATAAATTTGCTCTTTGAAATTATGGAGTGTTGTTTTAATTCCAATCAAAGGTTTTGTGGCGTGTATAATATGACTCAGATTTCCCTCTTTACCATTGCCTTTGAGATAACTAATTCTGAAGAGTAGAAAAAGCAACATTTTCATTATTTTCTTTAGTTTTATATTTTATCCTTATCTTTCATTTTCATCTTTCAAATTTGTGTTCTCACATTTGCCTAACTGTGAAGAGTGGAACTGAAGAACCAGAGTTTCTTCTAATTATGAATCAATTTGTATATCTACATTTGTAGATATAGAATGTTAAGTATGTTCTCTGTTAGAGAAGTGCAATCTCTGAATATCAATTGCCCTAATTGACATGCACTTGTTAGTTCCACAGTTTTGGGGTAAGTTTCTTTCTCTAGCAGAAACTCAATCTTCTGGACTTAAAGGAAAACAATTAAAATGTTCTCCCTAGGCTACTGAATTCTCTGAAGTCCAGTAAGTACTTTTGAAAAAGCAAATTATTTTTAATGTGTTAATAAATAGTGATTTATAATTTTAACAGAGGATTCTCCCAAAAAAATCCCAGTGAGATCAACAGATCCAATGTATGGAGGGTGCAAAACAGTAAAGAGTCCTTTTCTTTTTCTATCACAAAAAGAAAAAATATATATAAATCGTGTTTCAGTTCTGTGTTGTGTTTCAAGTACTCACCTGGAAAATGACACAAATGAACCTCTCCTGCCCAGCAACATCAATGGTCTGGCAGGACCATAGATGTTGCTGTACCGGAGAACCTCAGCAGTTGGGAGTCTGGCAATTCAGGGAGCTGGCAGCAAGGGCCAAGAGCACAGCAGGGGCTAGGGGGCTGGCAACTCAGGTCAGGGCCGGCACCACAGTTGGATCCTGGTTGGGGCCAGGAGGCTGATGCCTGAGACCTAGAGCAAAGTTGGGACTAGCACCTATGGGTGAGAGTGTGGATGGGTCTAGTGACATGGGAAGCAGTGCAATCAGAGCCAGAGGCTGGGTCCAGGAGCACAATTGGGGCTGGTGGCACGACCAGTGCTGGGGCCTACAGCACAGCCTGGGGAGCAACCAAGATGGGACCCCAGATGCCTACAGGCTGCTCCTCCCCATACCCCCAAAGAATGCCTAGAGATCACCACTGACATCCGCTGGTCTGAAACTCCCTCCTTCAAGACCAGTCAGGTGCCAAGCGAGCCACGCAGGGAAGGTCAAAACTGTATCACCTATTCTTTGTCGAATATTTAAAGTGTTTAATTTTCTTCTTATGTGATCTTTTATACTATGAATGCATAGTTTAAAAACCTAAATGAATTTTCAAGAGAAGTGTACATGCGTGTGATCTAAAGTTTTAAGAAGCTTCATTTGTCGCATCAACCCAAGGAAACAGGAACATGAAGCTTGATTCTTCACTTCATATAATCATAGAACAGTAGAACTGGAAGGGACCATGAGAGCTCATAGAATCCTGTCCACTGCCCTCATGGCAGGACCAGACCATTCATGATAGATGTCTATCTAACTTGCTTTTAAATATCTCCAGTGATGGAGATTCCACAACCTCCCTAGGCAATTTATTCCCATGTTTAACCACGAGGACAGTTAGGAAGTTATGCCAAACGCCCAATCTAAACCTCCCTTGCTGCAGTTTAAGCCCATTTCTCCTTGTCCTATTCTCAGAGGCCAAGGAAATTTTTTTTCTCCCTTCTCCTTGTAACCCACTCTTAGGTATTTGAAAACCGCCATCATGTTCCCCGTCTTCTCTTTTCTAAACTAAATAAGCCCAGTTCTTTCAATCTTCCCTCAATTTATGTTGTCTAGACCTTTAATCACTCTTGTTGCTCTTCTCTGGACCTTCTCCAATTTCTCCACATCTTTCTTGAAATGTGGTGCCTAGAACTGGACACGATATTCCAATTGAGGCATAATCAGTATTAAGTAGAGCAGAAGAATGACTTCTCATGCCTTGCTCTTAACACTTCTGTTAATGCATCACAGAGCCATGTTTCCTTTTTTTTGTAACAGCATCACACTGTTAACCCATATTTAGTCTGTGGTCCACTATGCCACCTAAATCCATTTCTGCAGTACTCCTTTCTAAACAGTTGCTTCCCGTTCTGTATGTATGCAGCCAATGGATCCTTCCTAAGTGGCTCACTTTGCATTTGTCCTCATTGAATTTCACCCTGTTTACCTCAGACCTTTTCTCCAGGTTGCCCAGATCATTTTGAATTCTGAAACTATCCTCCAGAGCAGTTGCAACCCCTTCCAGCTTCATATCATCTACAAATGTAAAAACCATACTCTCTATGCCAATGTCTAAATCATTGTTGAAGATATTGAATAGAACCGGTCCTAAAACAGACCCTGGCAGAATCCCACTTGTTGTGCCCTTCCAGCATGACTGCAAACCATTAATAACTACTCTCTGAGAATGGTTATCCAGCCAGTTGTGCACTCATCTTATAGTAGCCCCATCTAAGATAGATAGTTAAGAAGATCATGCAAGATCATATCAAATACCTTATTAAAGCCTAGGTATACCACATCCACCACTTCTCCCTTTTCCACAAGACTTGTTATCGTGTCAAACAAAGCTATCAGATTGCTCTGGCATGTTAGCTATCACCTTATTTTCTTCCAGATGTTTGCAGATGAGTTCCTTAATTACTTGCTCCATTATCTTTCCTGGCACAGAAGTTACACTGACTGATCTGTAGCTTCCTGGGCTGTTCTTTTTTCCCTTTTTATAGATGGGCACTATATTTCCAGTCTTCTGGAATCTCTCCCATATTCCAGGAGTTTTCAAATATTGTAAGCTAAAAAGTTCCCGATACCCCTTCAATCAGTTCCATGAGTATTGAAGGATGCATTTCTTCAGGCCCTGGTGACATTTAATTTTTCTAAATAATTCTGACTTGTTATTTTTTTATTATCATCTTCAAAACCTACCTCCTTTCCACTAGCATTCACTGTGTTAGTCATTTCTGCATCAGACTCTTTGGTGAAGACCGAAACAAAAATAAGTCATTAAGCAACTTTGCCATTTCCAAGTTTCCTGATACTGTTTTTCCTTCCTAACTGAGCAGTGGGCCTACACTGTCCATGGTCTCTCTTTTGCTTCTAATATATTTATAGAATGCCTTCTTATTATTCTTTATGTCTCTATCTAGTTTTAACTCATTTTGTGTCTGTGCGTTTCTAATCTTGCCCCTGCATACACCTATTGTTTGCTTATATTCGTCTTTGGTAATATCTCCCGATTTCCACTGTTTATATAACTTTCTCTTTTTTTTTATTTTGAGATCGTGCAAGATCTCCTGGCTAAGCCAAAGTGGTTTTGTTTTTTTGTTTGTTTTTTTTAAACCATACATTTTACCTTCCCTATGCAGCAGTATAGCTTGCTTTTGAGCCCTTAATAACGTGTCTTTGAAAAACTGTCAACTCACCTCAGCTGTTTTTCCTCTTAGTCTTATTTCCCATGGGACCTTACCTACCAGCTCTCTCCATTTACTGAAAGCTGCCTTCCTGAAATCCATTGTCTTTATTTTGCTGTTCTGCCTTTCACCATTTCTCAGAATCATGAACTCTATGATTTCATGGTCACTTCCTCCCGAGCAGCCTTCCACTTTCAAATTCTCAACCAGCTCCTCCCTATTAGTTAAAATGAAATCTAGAACTGCTTCCCCCCAGTAGCTTTTTCCACCTTCTGAAATAAAAAAAAATCATCAATACGATACTTTTATCCAAGTATTTTCTGGATAGTCTGTGCCTTACTGTGTTAGCTTCCCAACATGCGTCTGGACAGTTGAAGTCTCCCATCACTGCCAGATCCATATACAGGTTCTATACCAGCCTAATTCTATAAACTTTGGCAGAATTGTATGGACATAAAGCTAGCATGACAGAATGAAGAAATATATTCATTAACTGTTTATATTTTTAAAGTTCAAATAAATATCTTTTTATGCTGAACAAACACCATATAGACAGAAGTTGAAACTATTTGTGTTCAGTTTCTGTCTATGGCTTTATTTTCTTCTGTCCCATGAATCAACTAATTATAATCAAAGTGTTTTATTGACACCCCCACTCAAACCTACTTTACCTTTGCACTTATGAAAAGTGCTACATAAAAGTTAGGGTTTTATTACTTATTGAAGGAGCTACATAGTGAGTTATGTGGATAGGAAGCACCAAAAGCTATTAACCAACTTTTAGCCAACAATTCAAACAACCAAATTTGCTACAGCCCCTGCTACAATGATACTTAATACTGCATGGAAAATTATGCAAATAGATTGTATCAAGGTTTCTCCCATATGAGGCAAATGAAGGATCTAGATTTACCAAACAAGAGAGTTGTAAACTAAAACACTGGTACCACTGAAGACGGCTTACTATAGGGCACAAATGGAGTTTTCAGGCCAATGGCTGAACCAAAGAATAGTACTACATACACTAACACTAATGTTTTTATGAAATGTGGACAAAAGTCCAGTACTGAGGCAAGTACATGGTGGCAAAGAGGCCTTCCATTCACCTGCACTCTCAGAGGAGAAGCAATAATTAGAAGCTACTAACAAAATTCGTACTTTCTGAGCCTGGGCAATAAAAGCTAGTCTTGAAACAAGTAAGTGGTAACTTACCAGACTGATATTTTCAGCTATGATAACTGGAAATTCATTTTAATCATTTTTGATCTGAAGATTTCATTTAATACAAGCTGCCCTCAGAAAAGTCATCATCCCCTCCTTCCCCAAGAAGCTTCATACTTAAATTAAAAAGTAGTACAACTCTGCATGAGCTATAGGAAGGACCAAGGTGGATGAAAAGATCATTACTGAGCTGATAAATTGTGCTATTGAACCAGCACTTTCCCTTTATAGATCCAGGACTATTCAAAAATCAAGACTGCAGTACAGCTAAAGAGGTTACTGCCACTTCATCATTTACACCTGAATACTTTCCCTTTCTACCCTACCACCCACATCTAGATTCTCAGAAATCATCCCCATTCCAAGGCCAACTATTTAGGCTAGCTACAAGAGGATGGATTTAAATGACTGATTATTAGTCAGAGGCACTGTAATCATCTAGAAGTAGACACCTGAGTTGTAATAGTTCAGAATTTTCAGTCTCAAAGTTAGACAGCTGCTTGTATCAACAGTAAAATCAGTAAAAATATAAAAGGAGTGCCAGACTGATTTAAAACAAAAATGTGTCCAAAATATAGTTTTACAGCCATGATGATGCAAAACAGGTTTCAGTGATAACACACCAAGGACACCATCATGAATCTTAGGTGACATTGGAGAATGCAAAACAGGTGAATTCTGGAACAGCAGTCTGTCAGGGAAAAACAATAGTGACTGGTCCCTTGGCAAAGCTTGTGGTTATGACGACAACATGTTCTGTTCACAGATATACACTGATGCCAGACTTCCAGTACTTTGGGACTCCATCATTTTAAAAGCAGCTGTGAAACAGGGAATTCTTTATTCTACGATGATGACTTTATTCTCACGAATAGGTAAATAATTGTAAAGGCAAGTCAGGGGATTAGATTTCAGCATTAGGGACTGGGGACCACTTTAGATTTGATCACACCACACTAGAAGGTACAATTTAGTCATAGAAACAGATAGCACTTTTTGTCCAAAAAAAAGAGGAGCAGGTGCTCAGCCAGCCCCTGCTTCCCTACCCTTCCCCCAGCTAACCCTGTGTCTGGGACTACCAAGGTGTGGGACTGAGTACTGGCAAATACCAGCACAAAAAAAGCACTGGAAATAGATATTGTACATTACACTGAAAACCATGAGTGGCTTCTGCATTTCTTTGTGCTTCTGAAGACAGCATAGCTTAGACCCTGTCTGCTCCCCTTTCGGCAGTTCTCCAGCATACAGAAATCCTCATTGCCTGTAGATCTCAAATAGCTGTAACACACCAGATTCCTAGATCCCCTCAGCACAAATGGCATGTCTGGGGTGGAAAGAAAACAGCAGAGAATCTGGCCTGGCACGTATACACGAGAAGAAAGCCCACTACATAGAAAGATAAGTCTTGCAGAACATTTGCGCAAATTATACACATCTTCCAGGCAGGTATGGTACAACTGGTAATAACAATCATCATTCTAATATTACAGTACAAGAAGTTTTTGGTAACTCAGTCTGAAAACAAATCAATATTTTTTCAGTTCTAGTTTGGTTTTAATAAATACTTTTTATCCCCTCCGGGCAATAAATCTTCCTGGGGCAATCAATTTCAGCAACCATGCTACTGTAATATAAGCACAAAAACAATGTAAATCAAATACCATCAAAAAGATAAGTAATGATTAAGAAGCCAAACAGCCTCATAACATCTAGGAGCAATAAATGAATCATGTATTTCTTGGATTTACTGAAGCAACGTGACTGGTATGCACTCTTTTGATGTGTTTAGCTCTCAGTCACAGTCATCGAAAGTCTCTCACTTCTTTTACAAATGGTAATATTGTTAGAGTCTGTGAAGCCAGTTAAGCAATTGAATCGAACAAAAAAATAGAAGGGTACTTTTGGAAGGGGGGCTTCCTTTCGACGTAATCCTGTCCACATGGCTGTTTTGGCTTTTGAAAACGGCACTCCCAGAACCCTGTGCAAATGAGTCACTGACTACACAAATCAATGCCTCATTTGCATTTGATTGTCTGAGTTTGCATGCCCCTTTGAAAGGGAGGAGCAGTGTAGATGCGGCCTCTGTGGTGTTGCGTTAATAGAAATGTTCACTGGTTTTAGAAAAAGGAAACACTAATTTATTTTTCATGATGTTCATAAGATCTGTAATAATATTTCACAAACACACTTATCTTAAATATGTTTCCAAAGATTTTAGGTATTAAAGAATTTTATATTTTAGTAACTTACTGATTGGGGGCAGGGCAGGGCAGCGTTCTCAAAACTGGTTCGTCAACTAGTCAGGAGTATAAGGGAAACTCATTAATCCAGATATCTCCCTTTAAGAGCTTTCTCCAAAAAGGGTGCAGTGGACATACACAGAGAGCAGGAACAGACAGAAAGGACAGGATGAATTTCAAATCAAGTTTTTGTACTATAGTAATTAAAATTAAAATGTGGGGGGATGGTTAGATAAGTGTTGTCTTTTGAAAAATTTTTTAAAAACCTGTCTGAAGATCCACTCATTTAAGACTCAAACTGAATACTCAGCTATGCACTGATTTTTTAAAGATGCGATTTTTATAATCTTTAGCCACAAACTAATGAAATATTTTAAAAAGTTAACTAAGGTCCTGTAGCCATAGTCATGCACAACTGTTTTATCAGTGAATTCAGGGCTGACACATGCCTGTTAAATGTTTTCATTACCACTTAATGGCTCTTTCACGAGTTCACTTTTACGTTAATAGATCTGGCAAGCTGGAAGGCTTTTCACTTTTAAGTTAAGTTAACAGATCCACTTCTGGACAAGAGCTGCCAATCTGCAAATGGCAACTGCCTTTAGTGGGAGCCTTCAGGAGTGGTCAGAAGATGGATAAGAAGAGGGGAGAGGCTAAGCATTAAGATCCAGGAAGGCATTGCCTCCCCTTGCCATTTATACCCACGGTTTCTGATCTAGCTTTCCAAAGACTTAATCTTATCTTCTTATCCCCTCTTTTAAGCTCAACATAAGAGGATGATACAAATTGGGTGGGTGGAAGAAGTAGCCTATTGCATGCTAGCCTCTGCTAACTCAGCCTCACATGTGAGCTACCGAGTTTCTTCCACATTTCATGCAGGAACAGAAGGCTCAAGTGAAAATATTGTGTGGAACATCTAAGTTAGTTCAGCTCTGCTATGAGCCTGCATTTGCATCAAAAACATTTCCCCAAACTCCTCTAAAAGCATACTAGGTGTTTAAAAATGAAAACAATATAGATTGAGCCTAATGAGGTGTTCAGCTGTGAGTGCAAAATGCATTAATTTAGTAACACGGTGGCTATATATTCCATTTTATCATGTTTCTTGATTTTGTGCCTTTCTAATAACTTTTCATGGTGGTATAGGATGTTTTCTAAAGAATGCTCCAAGAGAATACACCGCATTTGGGAACACAGGGAGGTCTTCTCACATTATTAGCTGAACAGAAAAGACAGCATATGAAATAATGGACTCTCTCTCTCCCCAAGACAAGCAGGGAGACTGCATTACAGGAGTGCAAATTTGGGCTTCAGGCAACATCAGATGGGTACATAGTGAATAGTTACTCAAGATGAAGGAATCTGGAAGGGTTTTCTATCACACTTGCAGTATATTCAAAACTAGTAAAACTCTACACTGACAGCTTCAGCAAACTGATATTTAAATTGAGGAAACGAAGCATTGTCTCAAATTAGTTAACTGCACCAAGTTCTTTGCATTTCAACGGCTGAACTGTGCAATGATATGAATGCAAATGATGAGAACAGAAAACCATTTAACAGCAAGAAAATCATTTAAAACCAGCTTAAGGAACTGGTCACACTGCGTGCTCTGCTATACGCTTCTCCCTAGGCAAACTTGTTTTTGCCATAGCTGGTCCCAGATGCCAAAAATCACCAGAATAGCTAGGTTATTCCCTTTTCCAAAGGGCCAGTCACTTACTCCTGGTCAATAGAAATTTAGATATCAGGCCAAAGATCACAATTGTAGCCAACCCTATAATAAATTAGCTAAAAATGTATTAACTAAGAAAAAGACAGTTAGTTACAAGATTAAATCAGGTAAACATACACACAAAGTTAGGCTTAGGTCCTAAAAGGTGGTACAAGCTTCTATAATAACCCAACTGTATGTGTCTTTTAGGGCTAAAATAGTCCTAGATCTGGAGATCGTTTGATTAGTAATTTTTGCCTCTTATTGTCCAAGTAACAAAGATCAAATTTCTTTCTCTCGAGACCTTTTATTTACCTTCCCCCTGAGATGAAGCTGATGGGATAGGTGCATATGCACATATCAGGGAACAATTAAAGTATTTTTCCTTAATGTTTCTCAAAGACCCATTTGGGTTCAGTGGACCTTCTTGATAAGTGTGACTAACACCTTCTGCAGGAAGCCAGCAGCCAACTTTAGTTAGTGCTTCCTTCCTGTTTGGAGGATTACAAACTGACAGATATTTACAATGCAGACAATTGATGTATAACCTTATAGTATGAGGTACAGATGTTAAAACTGTGATTAACGGATGCAGCACCCTACACCCATGTCATAAAATCTGAACACTATTCTTCCTGAAGTACACCATGTAAGCCACAAGCCACTGGGTCATCAAGATATGGAGTAGGCCAGTTTTTGCTAACATTTTTTTGATAAGACAGTACATCACATCTTCAGCATGTGAAATGAAAACTCTGAAACGTTCACAGGAAAGCTATCAATTTCTGGTGTCAGACTGTGTGAATCCTTGATTTCCTCTGAAGTGTCAAGCCTCTCATTCTAGTTTCATAATGAATGGATTGCTTCTATCCAGGCTTATTATCTTGCCATACTTTGGAATTTTGATATAATGCTAATGATATTTCAAAACTACCCAGGGACTGGAATAAAAGTAAAAAAGGATATAGCGTCTTGGAACAATTCCAATCTGTAGAACATATTGGGGAACAACTACTACAGCAACTGCTCCAACAAAATTCAGTTAATGTGCAGCTAATATGGGATAAGAGGTGGGTACTGATTTACTTCTGAACTGGATTATCACCTTTGTGCGCTTCAGCCTTGTTAGCTACATTGTCATAGCTTTGTCCTGCATCTCCCACAATCAGCTTTTGATATGGTCTCCCACGGAATTCTTCCAAGCAATTTAAAAAGTATGGCCTGGATGAATCTAAGGTAGATAGAAAGCTGGTTAGATAATCAGGCTCAATGCCATCAAGTTGGCAGCTGGTACTGGAGTACCCCAAAGGTTGGTCCTGCGGGCCGGTTTTATTCAACATCTTCACTGATGTTCTGTATGATGAGAGGGATTATACCCTCAGTAAATTCATGGATTACATTAATTTGGGGGGAGAAATAGATATGCTGAAGGATAGGAATAGGGCCCAGGGGGAATCTAGACAATTTGGGGGATTGTGCTGAAAGAAATCTGATGAGATTCAACAAGGACAAGTGCTCTGTTGTCCCCTTAGGATGGAAGAATCCCATGCACAGCTACAGTCTAGGGACTGATTGGTTAGGCAGCAGTTGTCCAGAAAAGGAGTTGGGAATTACAGTAGATGAAAACCTGGATATGAGTCAGTATGCCTTTGTTGCCAATAAGGCTAAGAGCATACGAGGTTGTATTAATAGTAGCATTTCCAGCAGATTGAGGGATGTGATTATCCCCTTTTATTTGGCACTGCTGAAGCCAGGTTTAGAATATTGCTTCCAGTTTTTGGGCCTTCTGCTACAGAAAGGATGTGGAAAAATTGGAGAGAGTCCAGCAGAGGGCAACAAAAAATTGATTAGGTGACTAGTCTTGACTTACAAAGAGAGGCTGAGGGAAATGGATTTATTTAGCCTTCAGAACAGAAGAATCATAGGGGATTTCACAGCAGCCTTCAAATTCCTGAAGTGGGGTTTCAAAGAGGATGGAGCCAAGCTATTTTCAACTGTGGCAGATGATACAATAAGCAGCAATGGTTTAAAATCTGCAGTGCGGGAGACTTAAGTTGGATATTAGAAAAAACCTATTTCACTAGGGCTGCGTTTACACTACCACAAATCTTCAAAATGGCCATTTCAAAGATTACTAATGAGGCACAAATGCACATTCTGCATATCATTAGCATGCTGCTGGCTACAGCTCTTTGAAATTGCTGCATTTCGCTGCCGCATGGCTCATCCAGACGGAGGCCATTTTCAAAAGGGCCCCCACCAACTTGTAAATCCCCTTATTCCTATCTGCTTATAGGAATAAGGGGATTTCGAAGTTCCCGGGGTCCTTTTGAAAAGGAACCCTGTCTGGATGAGCCAAGAAGCAGCGAAACGTGGCAATTTCAAAGAGCCACGGCCAGCAGCATGCTAATGAGGCACTGAATATGGATTTCAGTGCCTCATTACTAATCTTCGAAATGGCCATGCAAATGGCCATTTTGAAGATTTGTGCTAGTGTAGACATAGCCTAGGAGGGAGGTGAAGCACTAGAATAGGTTGCCTAAACTGGCAGTGGACTCTTCATCCTTAGGCCACGCTTGACAAAGCCCTAGTTAAAAATTTTTTAGTAGGGTTGGTTCTGGTTTGAGCAGAGAGTTAGACTAGATGATACCCTAATGTCTCTTCCAAACCTAAGCTATTCTGGTTCTATAATTGTAATGCTTAAATATATGTTCAAAAGACTGAGCATTAGAACACTGTTGCCCTTACTGGAATGAGGTTTTGTCAGATTCCATAGGAATCTGCACTGGAACCTTTATTTTATTCCTTCATCCCCTTTAAGTTCCTATTTTCAGCTTTATGGTTAAGCTTTCTTAGTGTGCTGTATTTTACTTATTTTTGTTAAACTGCTTGTATTCGAATGAATAACATCCACACCTGAAGTAAAAAAAAAAAAACCCCCCACAAATGGCTAGGAACTTTAATATTAAACAGTTACAGCAGAAGCCCAGTGATTGAACTTAGTGACATTATAAATAAAAAGAGCTTTTGTATATCCTTGTGGCTGTTTGCATCACTGACTTAGTAGTCATTTTAGGCTTCAGAGTGACATATGGAAGCATAATCATGGAACCTTGTTATATAGATACTTCTGAATTAAATAAATTACAAAATAGAGCTGTGAATTTGGAATTTGTACAAAAACCAAGTACATCCGCTGCAATGGGTTTTGGTCAGAGTAATTATTAACAGAAATCTTTCCATCACTAGAAGCCCCCTCACTTTTGTCAAACTCAATTTTGCCTTAGATAAAGAGAAATAGTGAACCACTGCTTTACAGTGTCCCCCAGAGGCCTCCTTATTACCTCCCCAGTGACTATGTCCTCTGCGCAGATAAAACACATCTGTTGTGCAAAATTATCTTTTGACCTATCAAATGATTCAGCTCGAGTGCTAACATCAACCAGCCACATTTCACTCTAACTTCTTTTAATGGGAAATTTGCAAATGGAATAAAATATATTTGTGTATCAGACCTTTCATGAATTCCATTTTCAGTATTATGGAAAACATCAGCAACAAAAAGCCCCCACACTCCTCATATTCAGTTACATCTTTTACTCTCTATTGTAGAATGCATATATTCATAATATTTTACCATGCGTTTATACTATCTCCAGGAAGAACTCATTCTCCAGCTTTATCATCCTTCTGTTTCAATGTTTTATATTCCTAATAGAATAAGAGATAATATGCACACCATTTTTTTCAAGCTAACTATTACACTTATGGATTAAATCACAAGGAAAATTTAAGTAAAATGATAATTTCTGCCTACAGAATTCCAGGCATGTAATTTCAAAGTGAAAATACTATTATTTTGAAAAGTATTTTCTTTGTTAGCATGTGCAAAGCATATTTTACGCATATATCTATAGTGCAAGTGACAGTTCCCCTGTGGGACCTAGCATATGTATGCCACTCATCTGGTTACATTTGTGGTGTGACTCAGCATTTAAGACAGTATTCTTTTCAAATTGTGCTACCTGAATTTGATACAATTCGTTTAAAGGAGCTGAATATTACTGAATCTGGAAATTACTGGAGAAGATTTTTTTTCTCTCATTTAAACAGGAAGCTAATCAAGAGGAAGTACAGAAAAACTGGCAATAACAAATTTTGCACTACCTCAGTCTCATTTAATTTAATTTTCAAATATCAGAAACAATTAGCAATAATCGGACACATTAAGAAATTCAAATTTGGGATCATTTTCAACACTCTTTTGTGTACCTTAATACAAAAAAAGACAGTCTTGTGAAGAACATAAGGAAGTTACTACTTTAGAATGGGTGCATCTATACCAGGAACTAACTTTAAAGTAGCCAGTAGAGAGTCTACGCACATTTTCCCTGATTTCAAAGTTAACTTTGACGTAGGGAGCCCAACTTCGATGTCCTTACTCCATTCCTGGGAATGGAGTAGATCCCTACTTTCAAGTTTAACTTCGAAGTAGGGTGGGTGTAGACACTGAATTTCGAAGTCTGTTACTTCAAAGTTGTACTTTGACATAAGCAACTTCGAAGTTATTCTTGTAGTGTAGACACAGGAAATGTGTGTTTATATTTCTCATTTTATTAATTTACTAAGGTTCCCACAACTGTGATGTGCTTTATTCTGTAAACACACGCTTGTTGTTAAAAAAAAAAAAAACTACGCATACCAGAAAAAAAAATGAATATGAGACTCACATGTTAACCATCCTAATGTAAATAAGACTGTTTCTCTAGCCCACTCAGTGCCAACAGTCCAAAATAGGTTTAATAGCCAACAGGTTTAAATGGTGTTATCCTCTCTTCCTGCCCTCAATAAATACACCCTAATGTATTGCTTCCAAATGGTAGTAGTTTCTGTATCTTTGACCATACAATGAAGTATGCTGGTTCTGAATATGACATAAATACTCCTCTCAGCAGTAGCAGAACCTGGGAAAAAAAGCCACCATGAATTTCCAACTTTAGAATAGCTCCAGAAGAATCCTCTACCCTTCCCATCCATATATGTACATCCCATGATGGTTTGCACATCCTTAGGACTGTGATCAGTCTCCATTATGTATCAGTGCTAAGGAGTGTTAAGTCTTGGTACAGAAAATAGGCTCTGTGATGGAATGAGTTCCCCAAACCCAGGCCAAGCAGTGACGGTAGAACCTCCTCCCCTTTACTTTTATTTTACAAATACTTCATCCCAGGCCTACGTTTCTCCAGCCAATATATATTTTGCCTTTCTCTCATCCCACTAGTACACTGGTAGTCTTGTTTGTGCTCCAGTGTTCCATACAACTTAAGCAAATGCTTAATTTTGCTCATGTGCATAACAGTATTGGCCCCACTGAAATTAATGGTAGAATGCAGATTTATTTCATTGTGGCCATGACATCTCTCCCTGATTTAATTTGGGCAATTTAACATATGCCATACAGGGTCAGATCTATGGTTCATCCAGCTCTTTATCCTGTCTTCTGACTATTGTTAGTGCTAGATGTTTCAGATAAAATGAATAGAACTGGGTCTTAGGTAGTGATCTGGACCCTTCTGTCCAGGCCCAGCTTCTGCTAGCCAGAGATTTATGGATATCCAGAACAAGAGATTATGTCCCTGACTCTCTTGTCTAATAGCATCTGATGGGCCTATTCCCCATGAACTTATTTACATGTGTTTTGGGCTGTTACATTTTGGTCTTACCAGAGTCCCCTGGCAACAAGTTGCACGCTATGAGCACTTGTCATATAGAGAAGTACTTCCCTATGTCTCTCTTAAACCTACCCATTACTAATTTAATTGAATTCTTCATATAATTCTTCAGTTATATGAAGGAGTAAATATCACTTCCTTATTCATGTTCTCTATAGGAAAAAAAAATAGGATGAACATTCCCAGTCCTTTTCACCACAATTCCTTGGAAGCTGTTCCATATCCTTAATACATTTTATTCTTCTTTGCTGCACGTTTCCCAATTCTACTTGTGTGAGCAAAGTCACACCTCCTGAAATGCTTTGCAGAAACAAGGTCTTTGAGTAAATACAATAATATAATTCTTATGAATCTTACACACCGCAATCGGGATGGACAGAATCACAAACATTACCTGGGGGAAGGAAGTGCTTTGGCATACATAATCTGGCATTCTGTGACCTCTGGAGAGGAGCTGTTTCTCCTCAGTGTAGTTACGATTGTGCAATCTGGAGAATGCAAAAGTCTTCAAGAGCACTATATTTGGGAAGTTTTTACTGGCGGGGTTGGGACATGAATACTTTTAGGAATATGTAAGTTATCTTTTAGCTTTATTTGAAAATGTTCATTAAGCAATCTGGAGCTTTTAAGACAAATCTTGTATTTCCTAAATTAGGCCTTGGAGTTACATGAAGCATTTCCTTTGCTACTTACAGAAATAATGAAAAAGCTAATGGTAATTTAGTGTATCAGATTGGGTTACAAAGATGCACACAAACTTTTAGAACAAAAATTGAGACTTTGTGCCTTTCTGTAAAATGAAACTTTGGAAAAAAATTATCTGAGGGCACAGAGATGCAGATATTATCATGTATTAGATGGCAGAAAGTGACCTTAAAGAGACTATACTTGGTAGAGATGTCTAATAAAATATATAGAAGTAATTTATATAAGCTTAATTTTGGTTGCATCATGATTCATATCAGAGCTATGATATTTGAATTTCTAAATATACTCAGCTAACCCAATTACTGAAGGCTTGTTTATAGATGTTACATTAATTATCTTTTTCTATTTTTAGCAAAACTTTCATAAGGAATTTTTTTTCAAAAGGCAAGTCTTAAGGGAACAAACCGATTGTGAATAGAAAAGTCAAAGATAATTATCTAATAAAGTGATAAAACACAATGACTATTTTGACGTACACAGATTGATAAAGTGTTACATGATATTTTAGTTGGAAAGAAAACATAACATCATTCTTTAAATCTTCATCAGTTTTTTTTTTTTTATTTTGTTATACAGATCAAGGAGACAGAGCGGTTGACCATCTATTCTTCAAAAAGCAAGTGTTGTCCAAAGCTGGCTGCATTTGTGTGTTCCCAATGTGTGCTGCTTCAGCTACAGGCAGGATTTAATTAACCCAGTAACCTCAGACCCATTCAGTAGCAAATGCAGTTATTGGGTTTACTGTCAACAAAGCACAGCCCTTGCTCCCTGGATCAATGGTTACAGATACGCTAGCACATATAAATCCATGAGAATGGACAGAACTCCGTGAATGATGGATTCCATTCCTTCCTTGGCTGGCCAAAGAGACTCCCTCTGAGATCCCTTTCTATACCCCGACACAAACAACTTCTGTATTGCACCTCTGATTAGTTACCAGTAGTAGTAGTAGGCATCCTTCAGTCTACGTAGACTATGGATCATGCTGTTAAGCGGTGCCCAGGCTCATGCCTGGAGAGGTACTCCAGCAATTATTTGGAACCCTGGGCTGCCCAGATGCCAGTGTTCCCCTCTCGGCTTCACTGATATATTCCAAAGGAGAGGATAACCTCTACATCTGGTACCAGCTCAGCTGCAGGAGTTGCCGGGTCAATGCCAGAAGTTGGCACAGAACCGCCTTAGGACTCCCCTCCGGATTTTCTGTCAGGATTTACTCCCTTAGCCTTGCTCCTTCCCAGGATAACCCACAAGACATTAGTTACCACCACTTTAGTTTACACATTAAACCAAACAAAACATCTCTATCCATCATATGGACTTTCTAATCTTAACTTTTTTTCAGACTGGGGGGTTGGGAGGGGTATGTCAGTCTGTCCTATCATCTTCAGAGTGTGTGTTTGTACCGCACGTGGTATGGGGTGTTCTGGTACCACTGTTCTAGAATATGCTTGCATGAGTGCCTTACACTTCTTAAGAATGTCTCTGTTCTTGCACTGCTAGCCCTGTTTCCAGTTCTGTGGGCTTGCATACATGAAGGCAAAGTTGGACTTCTGCTCACAGCCTGACTTTTGCTAAGTTTGTTTTATATTACCAGGGCCGCACTACTACTCGAGTTCAGGCCACAAACCTCATAACAAATTCCTGTAATACCAGGCATCATTTCTCAGGCTCTCTCTACTACATTAAGATTATAATCAGGAAGGAAAAATATCAAGGTACCCCTTATAAATTTAAATTGTAAGCTTATTGTAACCCTGTAGAGCTCTCACGATACATTTTCTCACACATGATTGTTTCCACTACCCATTGAGGTGAAAGGTTTTACTGAGGAAGATTTACTAGCATAAAGATGTTTTTAATAGCATTTCATTCCTGACAAAATTTGCACTCTGCATATAAAAATTCTTTGTACTTCATTGACTAAAGTACATTTTAACATTACTTTGTGATCATAGTTTAGCATTTGGATACCAGTGAGATTTAATAGAATTCAAGCAGTGAAAGGGTTTTTTTTTTTTTAAATATATCTAGAAGAGCTACAACCCAGCATGAATCAGTTGAAATGAACTACATTGAACTTTTGAATATATAGTATCTTGATTTAACTATTTTTCCTATAATGGCCTGCTATTAAGTGATAAAACAATTACATTTTTAGCAATTTTACAAATGGGTTGCTTTGAAAAATCTCCATCCTAATGTACATTATCCAGCTTTCATGCAATTCCCTGTACATAATAAAAAATTAATACTAGCTGATGCTGGAAGGTACTCAGGTTGAGCTACTTGAGTAGATATAAAACTGTTCATTCTTGTCATTGCATTTTGCAGAACTTGTATTGTTGGGTGCACAGCCAATTAGAAAAATCCCATTTTCCATTCACAATGCTGAGCTCCCTCTGCTGAAGATTAATGCACATATTTTGTTTTCTCACAGATGAGGGATGATGGCACTTTGAGTCATAGCACAGGAATACAAAATTTCAGATACAAGTGAATGTCCACTTGTTAGACAGAATCTCATCTTTTGACACTTATAAGACCTTCAGTTCTCTACAGTGCTTTCTCTGAGGTATCTTCAAAGCAAGCCGCCTCTGAATGCCAGTTTGGAGGACACAGAAACCTTCATCTACATTTTTCAGTCTGAAAAAATTAATCTGAATTATCTATAAAGAAACCCAAAAGATGGCAAGCTCCTACCTTTCGGGAATGTATTTCTTTCACATATAATGGAAGCAGAAACTCAGATATGCCTTCAAGTCGAATTCCTTTTTTGGTGACTCTCAGATTCCCCATTCCATCCTACAAACAATAACATATATATTTGACTTTTGGAGTAACTACCGTGCAGAAATAAAAAGCATTCAGCACAAAGTTTAGAAGCTACTGAAAGCTAAGAATGAAGGTGGAAGGGTGTGAAGAGTGAATATACAAGCTGCATAAGAGAGCAAAATTTTCATGAATATGTGAATAACTACAATTCATTCCACTTTTCAAAACTGCAAAAACATTTTACATATTAAGAAATAGTCATCCAGTAGGTTCACTAATGTGAAGATAAACATTACTTTCACACTCACTAGTCAGAGTCTGCAGTGAGCAGGAAGAAGAAGGTTCTTTTAAAAGTCTCCTAGAAATTCCAGACACACAGCAATTTTGAGTAAAAAACAAAGATGGTTAGGAAGAGGATCTATATTTAACATTCTCTGAATATTAGAAGAGGCAATATACACCTGTGCTGAGGGCAAACCTTGTTCTCTCCTTTGTGATCCTGTAGTAGAACTAATGCTACTCCACCGTAAAAATCTAGGTCAGGATTTGGGGAGCCCAAGCAAGGGATTATCCCCGCATGCTACCACTCACTGGAAAACTGAGGACAGCTTCACCAGACCTAATTTTATTATTTTCACCTCCATTCAGAAGAAGTGGATTTTACTCAGGAAAGCTCATTTTGTTAGACTTTAACGTGTTACATTTCTGCTGCTTTGTTTTGTTCTAATACATTTGTTAGTGTGTAAGGTGCTACAGTACTTACTTGTGAAGCCACAGACTAACATGGCTACCCCTCTGAAACTATCGATAAGGATGCATTATCCATGTCCAACCAGCATGTCCTCACTGAGGGCACAAGAAGCAGGGAGGCTTCTCAAGACCCAGAGAATGGAGAAGCAGCAATGGAGCACCACTGGGACAGTACAGTAGCAGCATGCACCAAAACATAGCTCAGCAAGTGGGATTATGGAATATTAACTGGCCTAAACGTTGCACTAGCAAGTTCTGGACGTGTTTTATTTCCTTTTATACTCTGTTGCTGTTTCAATAGCATTTTTTTTATGATGACACAATGGAAAGAGCCTGTTCCTGATAACTTATGGCAAAGTTTCCAGTGGTTTCACTGGGAATAGAATTGGTCGGAAATTAATAGTCTCTCAAGTGGAGAATGGAAGCATCAAAAGATGGTTGCTGAATCCGTGCACTCTACATGCTCATCATCAGGCTTTCAAGCACACAGTCTGAAATATATATATATACACAAGGTCCACGGGGATAAAATAAAACAATACTGTTATAAATGTCAATATGTAATATAGCCCAGATCCTTTGTACACTTCTGAGAACCTATTAGGAAGCAAAAAGAATACATATGGCTCCAACATCCCAAGCTGCTGGTGACATTACACAGCAAGAAAAGTGCCTCAGGTTTGGCACCCAGCCATCCACCATGTGGAAATACTAGCAGGCTGTCCAAGGTGGGCCAGAGAATGGATTTCCTGACTGTTGGGACATAACCAATAGGACCACACACATTAGCAACCAAAGAGGCTGAAGTCCCATGTGCAGAAGATGGGAGTGCAACCACCACTTCCCATATACCAGAAAGCAGTGACTGCAGGAATGCTACACAGAAGCTTCTGCCCCTGTTTTACTTGAACATGAACCCTTAGTTTGCATTCAAACTGGCCACAGGCTATGAACCAGTACATTTAGTTTGAATATGGTATACTAAATAATATAAATATACTGTGTTACAGACATATTCATTCCAGAATTCAGAGAGTCTGGCTGCCAGCAGCATGGTGCAAATGGATGCTCATTTGCATGATTTCTTTTTTTTAAAGGGATAAGGGGCTGGCGACAGAGAAGGATTTTGCCAGTGGAACCACATTGACAGTGCTTGCTTTCTGCTGTGAATATGCAATGAGCAGGCATTTGCAATTTCTTGAACCCTCATTTGCACCATGCTGCCAGCAGCCGGACTCTGAATTCTGTATATGTCTATGAATATGCAGCCAAGGTGGAGGAGGTAAAAATCTTCTACAGGACAATTGTCATGATACAGTTGTAAAAATATTGTAAATGTCAGTAACCTTTGTTCTGAGCCATTGGAAGTTGGTCAACACAGTTTATCCCTCTCTCCAACGTGGTTGAGGTAGACATTCAGCAGTGGATTTAATGTCCATTTGAGCATCATCATCACAGAATCACAGAAGCACCAGTAAGGAATTTTGGCACCAATACTGAGCAGCATGATAGCCACTAAATGGTAGCCCAATGCAGCCCTAACACTGAAGAATGTGGGAGATCATCTTATTTCTGTAGGATTACAGTGCATGTGTCACCGTTTGACAATTGTGTGGTGCACCGGTTTTATGGAACTTTCAAGGCTAATTCCAGCTGGGGGGTCCACCCATACACAGATATCGGATGATGACCAATTAAATTAATGATGCTCAAAAGGACGTTAAATCCATTGCTGAATGTCTACCTCGACCACCTTGGAGAGAGGGATAAACTGTATTGACCAACTTCCAATGGCTCAGAACAAACGTACTGTGAAATGGATAATGAATTCAGGGAACAAAAAGACTGACAGGGTCAGACAGAGGTGAAGAGCTGCAGAAGTGAAGTCTATCTCACTTGGTTCCAATATGACGATTGTGCATGCAGCTGGGGCTAGTGTTACCCTTAGAAGTGCAAACGACTGCAACATCTGGAAAGATCCTGGGCCCATAAAACTGCACAGCTGGCAGGGTGCACTGAACATTCTTATAAAATTTCCCATAGTAACTACACTACTTTTTAAAAAAGTAAATAAATAAATAAAAACAAAGGATAATCCCAGGAAAACTTGTCCAAGTGGCAACCTCACCTGAGACAAGAGGTAGAGCTACCTAAATTTGAAATGAAAGACCGGGATTTGGATAAAATAGTACATGCTATAGTTTTGTTGTTGTGTAATTCTCTCTCTCTGCTCTATTACTCTGGATTAAAAATAATACTTTGCTTAGAGCAAGCTGTTCTCAAACACTGCATTTCACACTGTTCACTGGTCCAAAAGGAAGTCTATAGCAGGGGGCAAAATGCAGATCAATCTGCTTAAGAGTCACTGCTAGGGAACAGGGGTTCTGTAATCAGGTCATTCAGTCTAACAGCAGAATGAACTGCAGCACTGATTCTGCCTTGAGGAAGGTTTAAGCCTATCACTTGGACAGGGTGCTCTCAGCTAGAGGGTAGGGTTAAAGTTACAGTTTACCTTCCAATATGACCGCATCATAAAGCAGCTCCAGCCCTTCCTTACGCCTGATGTACAATCCATATCTCAGACAACCCTGAAACCTGCTTTTCCAAAACTACCTATTGACCAATTCAGGCTGTTCACAATCCCTGGTGCAAGATCAAGTGGCACTCAGGGGGCTTTAAATTATCCTGAAGGATACGCATTGTGCAGGAACAGGGGAGTGCAAAGGTGACAAAGACCCTGAATCGCCACCTGCTTTCGGACCTGAGCTGTGTGACCCTCAACTGCAGCTACAGCTGCAGACTTTTGGGGCATTTGAATTTTCCAGAAACAAACATTTGTTTTAATTATTGTTTTGATAGGCAAAAAGGAAATAAATCCAACAGAAATTAGTCCAACATGCATGCAGAAAAAGGGTCCACAAAGATGTGAAAAAATGGGATTCAGTATAGAATAAGTAAAGGAAACTAAAGAAAAGGGATACCTGAAATTTACTCGAGTCTGTATACGAGGGCCAAAAATTACTTTTAAGGTGTTCCTCTTCTCTCCTTGTACAAATAATTGATGTAAATTATTTGAAACTTTACAGGCTATCATTCAACAATTAGTCTATAATTTTAGCTGTTCATATGATTCAATGTTGGCCTTATATAACACATCATATTATGTAGTAAACACGAGCTTTACGAAGTACGTAATCAGAGACAGTACTGCTAGTGCATTTCTTGATTGAATCTCAAGGTTCATAATGTTAGTGCAGCTATGTAATACTACTTTATCCAAGTATTATTCCATAATAATAATACTATATCAAAGTATTATTCCAAATATAACCCTCTATCGTTTGCTACTTTGCGCATATCCATAGATAAACTTTAGCATCGCTATAAAGCATGCGTTACCTTCTTGAAACCTCCAGATGCCTTGTCTGGAGTCTAAAGTATGTGATGAATCATTTTAAATTGTATTGAAAGTGATTCCTATTTTCTTGCTGAGCTGGGGTACTTGATGCATTCAACTCTATTACTTGTTGACATTTAAGGCCTTTCTCTACCTTATTTTTAAATTCACTAATTGTGCTGTTAAAAAGATCTGCTGCAAGATTCTGTAATTAAATATTTTCCCTTTGTGCTAAAGGAAAGGAAAGGAAACGCCCGAACATAAAAGAGGAAGAATGTGCACAACTGCTAGATCTGGGTTTTGGAAACCAAGATCAGGAAAGATAAAAATATAGGCCTCATATTCCTGTGAGTAACACAGACTTGGGATTACTCCAGTTAGACTGTTTTCTCTCACGTGTACAATTTATCTGGAATAGCTGCTAAATTTCAACCATATTCATTCTCTCACACAAGTGAGGGATAACCACATTTTTTCCCCTCAAACTACTCATAAGCAGTGAAAAGTATGTGCAGTCAGAAGCCTCTCTGCTGCACTTGGCAGAACCAGAGGGAGAAAGAAAGCAGATGCAGGGCCAGCAAGGGTGTTAGGGACTACCAGGGCTACTGGAAGCCTGACAAAGCCAGTGAGCACCATAGTACTAGGAGAAATCAAGAGCAGACCCTGGTATGAGCATGTAAATGTTTGTTTGCAGAAAAGGCTGATGATTTGAGGTTAAGTGGGGAAAGACTCTTGACCTCCGGCAGTCACCCTCTGCCTCCTCTCCACACTACTGCCTAGTTACATGTTCTGGTGTCCGGGAGCAGCAACTGCAGGAAAACCTTCCCAGTCCCTACTGGACAAACAAGAATCCAGATGGTCTACAGAAATATTTGAGGGATGGGACAAATGCATGAGTACTATGTCTAATACATGCATTGGCCCAGCACAGAGAAAGGAGGAGGATAGTATTACTGTAACGTTGCATTTTAAGTACTTGAAAATTTCTCAGGCAATATCTGTGGGGGAAACAGGAAATGGAAATATTTATTACTGCCTGATTTTATCAGTGATAACTTTGGTCTGGGATTAGAGACCTGTCTACTGCAGAGCACATGAAGAGAACTTACTTCAGACAGTCCTGTTTCAAGTGAACTCTTGGGTTATTCTGTTCCCGTTCATGCCTTATTGTATGTTATTTATTTATCAAATCTTAAAATTCAAAAACAATTTCAATGCCAGATGGTAGCCAGGGGCGAAAGACCCCAATAAAAAGGGATAAGGGAGTATAAAATAAGTATTTCCCCTTCTCACTTGAAATTTTTTGAAATATATTTTTGACAAATATTTATTAAGAGCAGATGGTGTGATTTCAAATTACTGCTTCAGTTTTGGAAGTCAATATGAGAGCTACTGATTATGATAAAGTATTATGATTTCCATAAATCAGAGAAAGTAACAGCGTGAGCTGATCAGAAAATTGTTGATTTCAAGTGGATTACTGCTTCTAGCAGTCGGGATTTGCATAATCAGCACCCTTGTTTGTAGGTTTGAGACTTTTAATTTTAAAATAAAATCCATATAAAATAAAATGATCAGCTTAATCTTTTGTTTGTTTTTGTTTGCCCCCCACCCCACCGGAGGCAGTTTGTATCAGGAGCTGAGACTGGGGGCAATCTTTTGGTGTTGAGTTATCTACTTCTATTGGCTGTCTCAATCCTGGTAAACTGCAGTAGCAACTGGATTCTCTGGTGAGATTACCAACCTGACCCTGTGTGCTACTGCCCTCTTATTCTGTATGACATCGTTAAGAAAACAGATGCACCTAGTCTCAGACTGAAATATGTGGTGAGAGCAGTACCAGGAAGAGAAAAAGGAAGCTTTTTGGGTCCCAATACTTCTGAAGGAGTGAGAGTGTGAAGGGGTGGGGGGCTGGGGACAAGGACAGAGTGGCAGCTAATATGACATACCCGCGCTAATGACGACATTTCGTGGAAGTTGAAGAGAAAAGATTAGGACTCAGCTAATTTACACTGCTGTTTCTCACAAACAAGATAAAGGAGCATGGATTAGAACACTTCACATTGGAGAGCAGAATGGGCATGAAGCCAACCCTGAGTAAGACTCAATGGAGATGAAAGGGTGCGAGTCACTGGCAAAAACGCAGCCCATTTGGGATGAGAGGTCAAGTAGCCAGTGGAAAAGAATCTGGTGGCTCAATGTTCATAAGAAATGTGTGTTCATGAGAGAGAGAAAGAAGAATACCATTGCCCTGTATTAGATACAGTCAGAGCAGCACTGATGTAATTTGCTGGGTGCTGCTATGAGCCGAAGTAAATACTTCTTGAGATGAAGTGCTAAGGATCTGTGCTTTTCAAGATCTACCACTTGGTCTCAGGGAAGTTTCATATAGCCATATGTATATTATTTATTGTAATCAAAGTCATAGATGGTTAGTTGGTACTATCTAGCAAAATTATTCACTATATGAAAAGTGACAGGAGTCAGTCTGAAAAATGCAAATCAATAATTTTCAGTGACCACTAGAATAAATCTCCTTCCTGAATTTACGAGGCACTAAAACACATTACGCAACTAGTCAATCAATAAGATGTACAGTCTGTTGTATTACTGTTTATACAGGACTGTTCTTGAGATTTTATTATTTACATTGGTCAGAGTAATCATATGAAGACTTTCATTAACCCAATTGGTTATCATAATATCAAGCTAGTATTTTTACACAAACTGGCTTAAAAAAAAACAAACACCATCCACCTGAGGGGTAGAAAGTAAGTTGTTCGATTACAAATTTGGACATTCAGAGTTGGCTGTAGAGGAATATTTAACTTTCAAATTGAGCTTTGTGTAGATTAAACTGTGAAGCTGACAAGGATTACAGGTGTTTGACACTGGATTTTGAAATACAGCCAAGGCTACATTCATACACAAGCAGCTTGGCCATTAGTCCAAGTAAGTCTTAATGCCATACAAGGGAAAGGAGGAATACAACTCATTTCTAAGGACATAATTTTCTAGTACCAGTCTTCTGAATTTTAGGTTAAGTGCTATTTCTATCTACTCCACCCCAAAGAGGAAAATATATTACACCAAGATCTGATTTAAAGTCCAAAAAATAGAAGTCAGACTGGCTGATTTGTATTCTGTGGTAACCCTGCATTCATGTTCTCCAGTACCACTACATGGGTTTTAATCAGACAATGTAGCCACACAGTGGTATGAGTGGAACAAATCAGCATATTCGGCAGTCATAGAAATTAATTACCCATTTATCTTGCCCAGCAGAATTACTGTACTCATTTACACTTTTGTTTCCTGCATTGGGAGTATGACACTTCAGTCCCATCAGCTTTTGCTTTGTGGGACAGTTAAGTTCATTACAACAAATAGAGTCAAAGGAGAGGTAAAGTAATCTCTTTTACTAGACTTTCCTCAGCTTGTCTGTTGGTGAAAGAGACAAGACTTTGAGATACATGGGCACTTTTTCAGTCTTGATTACCTTTCCCAGCTCTAAAGAAGAGCTCTGCGTAGCCTGAAATCACATCTCTTTCACTGTTAGAAACTGGTCCAACAGCAAAATTTACTTCACTCACTTTGTCTCATATTCCACAATTGGTACGACAGCACAGCATACAAAATATAGGATAATCTTACAAATTATTATAGTTTTCCCCTTCTGTCTGTATCATCTAAAAATGCATTAGAAGCCCTTTTTTTCCCCACTGTTAACCTCAGCTCCTTTTTACATGGCAGCACCCAGTCCTTAAACTAGAACTTTTTTTTTCCTTACTAACACCACTGTCAGTAATATTATCACTTTGTTGCCTTAGTGATTTTTCTACAGTACATCTCAGATCTCCACCGGAAATTCAAAAAAGCAAGAATATTAAACCTCAGAAATAGGGAAACACATCATTTATTATACATTGCCACTGAGATTATCTTGCAATAATTTTGCTGCATTGGAATGACTTTGTCAAGGTGAATAAAGTCCTGAATTGCAATTTTATTGGAAGTTGTTGGGAAGGAAAGGAAGTCTAATTTAATGGAGCCTATAAAATGGGATTGAGATACTTTAAATAGAGCTTTTTTTTCCCCCATCTATTATGACAAATGTTTCTGCTCTCGAAAATGGAAGAAAGTGAACAATCAATTCATGGACTCAATCAAGCTTTTAATACCAACATTCAGGAATTCTTAAAGTCTACGGCTGCAAGTAAGTGGACACAGCTATATTCTTAAAGGAGCTGTTATGTGGAATACATATTTATATGACTGAAGAGCTAAAATGAATCTTGGAGACTTAAAAAGAAACGAGAAAGTCTTACTAATGGCCAAAAATGGTTTAATTTTTTGGCAGTATTGGAAATTCCTTCCAGCAACAAAAACTTTTGTAATTCCTAGATAACATTCTTTGCTTTTGATAGATAAACCATTTTGCACACACCATTACACAAAGCAAGCAATGTAAGCAAGCTTTGGCTCATGCTTTGTAAGGCACAAGATTGTTTTAAATGCTTTGCTAAATATAAGGAGGTTTAAGCACTGATAATGGAATTAAAATGAGACAGTAAAATAGACCAGTCTGCCTTAATTGTTCATGTATTGTACTTTACATGAAATGCATGGAAAATGGTTTTAAAAACATTAAGGAATTGACCAGTAAACTTAACATGGATTCTGTCTAGATATAAACTAAACAGAAGGACAGAACAAACAGTAACAATACAGATACACCAGTCATTTGGTTCCTTTTAACAGACTAAAATAATTGGTCCAACATTTGTCTGGCATGGAAAAAATTAGACCACCACACCTCATTTTTATACAATGTTTTTAATGTTCATCCTACAAAATGAAATACATTCATAAGTTCTGTAGTGCATTTTGCATTAGTGAAGGAGAACCATGAATTGCAAGGATTTAGAGCTCCTATCTGTCAGTTTCCTCTTGGGGGTAATATTTGTTAATTAAATGGAAACCTCACATGGAGGACATGAACCTCCGAATGCACAGAACCCAGCTACAACCCCAAGACGGGAGAGTGCCACCCCGGAATGCCTTGGACCCCGCTAAAGCCTCCTGGAGAGAAGTGGCTAGCAGAGACAACAAGACCAGGACAAGGGTTAAGTTGAAACAAAGTAACTAATGATTTTATTTGGTTAGCACAAATTAGATTTAAAGTTATCAACACTAAATGGTTATCTATAAACTTACAAGAAACATTGTTTCCTTTGGTGTTCCTTGACAGATGATTTACGATTTTATTTTACCAGAAGGCAAAAAGGTAGATTAGGAGAATAAATATAGGTAAGTCTACTTAGGAATGGGGTTTTTAAATCCCTGTTGTTCCCTTTTTAAAGGGAGGGGTGAGGTCGCTAGTCTCACCCCTTACCAGGGGCAGGGTGCTGGCCTGCCCCAAAGAGGTTAGGGCCTAGGAGCTGGTCAGGGCTGTTCCTGTCTTTGGGAGGCCCCCCGCTACTCCCAACAGGCCTAACTGAGAACACACCTGGGAGGCAATTTGCTCTTCCTCAGGTTTCTTTAAGGGGAACAACAATGGGAGGCAGAGAGGCTTTGCCTACACCTGCAATATATATATATATTTATTTATAGAGAGAGGGAGTAGGTAAAAGGGAAACGGAGGTCAAGCCTTCACCTTATTCTTGAACAACAATTACAATGACTAAGAGTCTAATAAATACTAACAATACTAGTTATTGAATAAATATACTTAATAAATATTAACAAAATTATTGATTAAATGTGCTCTCAAATATCTAAAGTAAAATCCCAGCCTGGGCTTTCAGGCCCAGCCTCAGGGGTCAGGCCCCCAGGTACTGCCCCTCCCCGGTCCGGGAGGGTACACAGCAGGGGAGCTACCCCTGCTCCCTCACTGAGGGTCCCGGTGTCCCAAGCCGGTTAACAGAAAATGTATATGAGCACCACGTAAAAACGCGGGCTGGTGGATAGAATTACACGTCCAGTCTGGTGAGTTAGTCTGTTCAGTGGATAGGTCTTGTCCGGTAATAGGTCTTGTCTGGTCAAGATGGTGGCCTCAGGGTTAGGCGACCGGGTGCTCAGTACCCGCCTCACAGTGGGCCAGTTCGTCACCTGGTCACTGTCCTGCTGAGACCGCTTGCTGCTCCCTCGACGCGCTGTGGTGACAAAAAGATTGGGAGCGTTGGTGCCGCAGTGAACTGGCGGCGCTTTAGTGATTTAACTCAGTGATTTTCAAGCTCAAGTGATTCGTGATTCAGCTCTTCGCTCCTGGGAGCTAGCCTGAGGGCTGGTGGACGCCGCACGAAGCAGCCAAACACCTCCCTGCACTGGGTCACAGAACTTTGTCTGTCCCCCAACGGCTGCAAACTGGCCGGAGACTTGCTTTTACCCAGGACCCTCATGAATTATCTACATAGTCATGATTCCATTATCATATTTTTACAGTTTTCAAATCAGGTCCTCTTGGGCTTGGAAGGTTCTGGAAACCCAGACCCTCGCCCAGTCAGAGGCCTGCATTCAAATTGATGATCATTAATATTCATGAGTTCAGGTTGCCAGGGGAGCTAACTGACAAAAAATGACCTTTAGGTGACTGTTAGGTAATGCTGCTAAATGACAGCCTATGAGACTTTTGAATTTCATGTGTCTGCACTGATTTTACACAGCCAAAGGCATGTTTTCCCTGGCCCACGGGGACGATTATGTCCTTAGGTGTTAAAAAATTCTGACACTATCATGCATTAATAGTTCGGTAGTTGCTTTCCAAGTGCATAATAAGACCTAAAAGAACTTGCAATCTAAGAAAAGTAGTAATAACATAAAAATATATGGAATAAGTGCAAAATACAGGTTGGACCTCTGTAATCCAGAGCTCTCCTGTTCAGCAAGTTAGCCAATTTATCACTTATCATGGGTTTGGCCAAGTTTCCTGTGGTCCCATAAAGCCATCAGTCCTAGCTCTCAGTGTTCTGTTATTTAGCTGTTATTTACCCCTAAATGTATTCTAAGAGCCCAGTAAGCACTGGAAGTGTCAGTAGTGCGCTAGACAATATTGACATTCCATGGTCGGGCAAACTCTCTCATCCAGCACCAGTCAGGTCCCAAGAGTGCTGGATGAAAGAGGTCCAACCTAACCAGAGGTCTTCCATTTAACAAGGTATTTGTCAACAACTTATTATAGATATTTTGACAAAAGCAGATATTCAGAAAGAATTCTAAGGTAAAGATAGTGATCTTACGAACAACCTCTGAGGGGGCTTTGTGTGAAATAGGAGATGTTGAAAGAATCCTAAATATTAAATTAGAAAAAAAAGGAGGGTGTCTAAGTTAGGTCTAGAATGTCGGTAAACATATTGAGACACACAAGCACATAAACAGGGAGAGTTAGCACTGAAAGTTTTACTGATGGCAGGAGTAGCAACTTTCGATTTGATAGGGTGGTAAGAGACAAGATTGAAATTAAGGTTGATGTAAATGATATCACAGCAGCTGCACTGCCTGTTTTCCGTCAAGGGGTCAGAATCAGAGTAGACTGCATTAATAAAGACGTCAAAAGGGGCACTTGGAGGAAGCGTTTTGTACGGTGGTCAGAAAGAAAAAGTTTGGATTTTAGAAAAGTTACAAAGGAAAAAAGTGGCACCATTTGGGGATAACATGGACATGCAATGGCAGGAAGAAAGGGTCATCACCTACAGAACCTGCATTAGTGGGAGGAATGGTGATGCTGTCATCAGCAACAACCAATGGAGAGAGCAGAGATGGTTTGAAAGAGAAAAAATAGTGGTGATTACCGCTGGCTTTGAGTTTAAGATGAGTGAAAAACAGCCAAGGGGCGGACATAAGTTGAAATACAGTGCTGGGTTGGAGGGGGAAAAATTGGAGTGGAAAGTTAGATTTGGAATCACAAACTGCAAACAGTTCTTGTAGACATGTAGTTATGAATGAGAATTAGATCATCCATAAGAAAAGAGACTAAAGTTGGGGCTGTCTAAGAGGTCTCCTTTTGTAAGTATTTTCCATGTTAGAGTGAATAGCTTACTGCTTACACACATTACATCCTGAATACTGAAAACCCAGCAATTATGCAGTATAAATTGCTAACAGGAAATATTTATACAAGGCAGAGTTTGCATGTTCCCAAAGAATATATGCCTTATTCTGTTACCTTGAGATCCTTATATTGTATGTATGGACACAAAAAACAAAAATTTCCTGTGGAAAAGAAACAACTTCTCATAAAAACCACTAAATTAAAAACCCAATTTCAATCAAGAAGCGTCCATTGCAATGTTATAATTCCTTAATATAAATATTATTTTTACATCCCCTAAAAGTAAGGCATGAACATCACAAGAGTGAAAGACACTCACTTGTCAAAATAATTACATTTATTTTATTGAGAAGGCAAGGACTGAAGAGGCATGGAGATGGCTGCCCCACAACTAAGGGAAGGAGGGATACTCTGGGTTTTCCAGAGAAGTATGGCTGTGCTTCATGGATGGGAGTGAGAAGGGGTGAAGCAAGTCAAAGGCTGCTTCTACACTAACTCTCCCATTGGAGGTGGCATTGTAATGAAGCAATTTGAAGCAGGCTAATGAGGAGCTAGCATGCATATTCAGCACCTCATTAGCATAATGGCAGCCACATGAATTTCTAAGTGCAGACTTCAAATTGCAGATTGACAGTGTAGATGGGGCAGCTTTGAAAAAAAGCACCCCACTTCGACATTCCCTTAGTCCCAAAGTAGTAGATCGGAGTAAGTGGGCACTTATTTCAAAGCTGCCCCTATCTTCAATGTTAATTTGCAATTTGAATTCTGCACTTTGAAATCTGCACAGCTGCCATTATGCTAATGAGGTGCTGAATATGCACGTTAGTGCCTCATTAACCTTCTTCAAATTGCCTCATTACAATGTCACCTCCCTCGGGAAAGTGAGAGTGCAGAAGCAGCCAAAGATTGCTGCAAAGACTGGATGGTGGGCAGTTTTGCAGCACTGACTACCCTCCTCAAGGAGCTTGAGGTCTGAAAAGTATAAAGGTATGAGCCCTGGATGAAGGAAGCCTCTTCGTCCATGCAACAAACAAAGGCTGAACAGAGACTGAACTCCCGAACTGTAATCTTTCTTGAGCACCGCAACTGTCACTTTCAAATGAAAATATATATCAATTACATGAACATAGAAGACCAAATCACACAGAGCCAAATTTAGCTACACTTACTTACGCTGGGGGTGGGGGGGTAGTAAGTCACTGGTTTTCTTTATACTACTCTATACACTGGTATAGTTTGGCAATATCAAGCCTGCAGGGATTTCAAAAATGTAGAAAAGAACAGATGTGCTCAAAAAAAAAAAAAAAGGCAGTTTAGTTGATTAGGTGCATTGAATGATAAAACATTTCAAATTTCTAAATAATGTTAAGTTCTGTGGCACCTTATAGACAAACAGATTTATTGGAGCATAAGCTTTCATGGGCAAAGACCTGCTTCATCAGATGCACGTAGAAAAAATTCCAGAGGCAATTATAAATATGAAAGACACATGAAAAGAAGGAAGTACCAATCAAGAGGAGGGCCAGAGTTAACAAGGTCAATTCGGTCAGAGAGGATGTGGCCAACTTCCAGCAGCTGATGTGGAGGTATGAACAAGAGAGGAGAAACTGCTTGTGTTGCTGGCCAGACACTCCCAGTCTCTGTTCAATCCTAAATAGATGGTGTCAAATTTGCAAATGAATTCTGGCTCCGCAGTCTCTCTTTGACGTCTGTTTTGAAGTTTTTTGTTGCAGGATGATTACCTTTAAATCTGCTAGTGAGCATCCAGGGAGATTTAAGTGTTCTCCTACAGGTTTTTGTATGTTACCATTCCTGATATCTCACTTGTGTCTGTTTATTCTTCTACGTACAGACTGTCCAGTTTGGTAGAGGGGCATTGCTGGCACATGATGGCATATACTACATTAGTAGGTGTGCAAGTGAATGAGTGCCTGATGGTGTGGTTAATGTGGTTAGGTCCTCTGATGGTGTCACTGGTGTAGATATGTGGGCAGAGTTAGCACTGAGGTTTGTTAGAGGGATTGCTTCCTGAGTTAGAGCTACTGCAGCATGGTGTATCTTTGCTCGTGAGAATTTGCTTCAGGTTTGTGGATGTCTGTAGGCAAGGACTGGCCTGCCTGCCAACATCTGTGTGAGTGAAGGATCATTGTCCAGGGTGGGCTGTATATGACCGATTATGTGTTGGAGAGGTTTTAGCGGGGGGCTGTAGGTGATGGCCAGAAGTGTTCTGTTACTTTCCTTTTTTTGGGCCTGTCCTGTAGCAGGCAGCTTCTGGGTATGCATCTGTTACTGCAACAAACCTCAACAAAGTGCAACAAACCAGCAACCTCATCACACGACCTAACCACATCAGCTACATCATCAGAAGTGGCCTACATCCTCCCTAATTGTATCTGCTCTGTTAATGCTGGCCTTCCTCTTCCTTCATACTCCCTTCTTTTCCTGTCCCAGTATATTTATACCTACCTCTGGAATTCCACTCCAGGCATCTGACAAAGTGGGTCTTTGCCCACAGAAGCTTTTGCTCTAATAAACCTGTTACTCTGTGAAGTACCACAGGACTTGTTGTTTTTGTGGATACAGACAACATGGTTACTCCTCTGGTCTCAATCAAATTGGCATTTTAATATACTTAGATGGCTGTCTGAATAATTTACGTTGGTTATAGTGGAATATTAGGAATTAATTACTTTAGTTATTCATTTTGTTTACCATGTGGGATTTAAAATTATTTTAAAGATAAAGCTTCAACATTTTGTTACTATGCTTGTCTTGAAATGTACTGCTTTCTGCTGGAACATATTGAATGCTCTTTGCCAAGGAAACATCTTATCTACTACTGAATAAAGTTTTTTTTTTTTTTTTTAAATTAAGAGAAGGAAACTTTGTCCCCAGTTCAGGAAGGTGCTCGAATACATGCCTGACTAAGTATATGAATAATTCCATTGAAGCCAGTACATGCATATGTGCTTAATTACATTCCTGACTCAAAGCCATGAAGAACTGCAGTGAGAAAATCGTCAGAGAAAAAAAATCTGATGTAGCTTAAAACCACATGCCAAATGATCTTAAAGTAACACCTTCAAGTAACAAAGAGGTAGCCTTGTTAGTCTGTCATTTTCAAGTAATGTAATGAGTTGAAGGCTGATACCACGACCAGGGTTTATACCCTGGGATGATACTGCAGGCCAATATAGTTAAGTTCAAGTTGTGTCTGCTGCAGGAGCTGCTATGTAAAATGAGTGTTAGTCGCAATTAAAAAGTCAAAATTTAACAATACTTATTGTGCAACCCTAACTGAAATACCAGAGTGATTTGTTTTTCCATAAAGAAATGCTACGTGGTCTATTAACATTTTAAAGATATTGCTATAGTTATCCTATAGCCTTCCATAGTTTATGTAAATGTCCCTGGGTGCTTATTGTGTATGTATAATGGTATTATGTATTCAACTACAGTGACCAATCTCTTGGTTATGAATGAAGTCTTATTCAAAATTCTACAAGACGCCTATCAGTGTATAGCAGATCTTATTTTCTACAAGTTTATATTTGTTTTGATACAATTGTTAATTTTTCTGTCCCCCTCCCTGTCTTGCTGCCATATGAATACAAACAAAATGGGTAAGTTTGACTGTTGTGTACATTGCAGTGCCAGATTTCTAATTAATGGTTCTCTATGTTCCTTATTTCCAAATGTTTTTAAATGAATAGAAGGAAATTCACCCAAATAAAGAGGGTTCATTCCAGTCCCTCTTCTACGTTAATCATAATTTTTAAATTAGGATTGGATTTTTTCCTCCTGAAATACATGCAGAATGCAAACAAATTATTTCAAGGAAGTCTAAGACCTATTTTATTCAGGAGACCAGACTAGATCAGAGAGATCCTTTCTGATCTTGAAAAGAAGGGAACTTGGCTAATTAAGTTATTCCATGGGGTTACACAGAAGTTAGCAGCCAATGGGTTGGCCACAAAGAAAATACTCCACAAGGTCACTGTGCAATAAAGAGGACTCCATGTAGATTCCAAATGTGCATGCATGGAGAAGTGTCACTGGATCCAAGCTCACATGGACCCACTGGCCAAAACAACCATGTATCTTGTATGAAGATAACTGCCTATCTTCTCACAAACTGTAGAGAGGTCCACTGACAGGGCAAGGGATGGAGGAAGAAAGGGCGGTTGTAGAGGAAGAGAAGAGGCCCAGCACTGTAGACTGGGCCATGCCAAGGGCCTAGTGCCCTAGGCCACTCCCCTTCTGCCTTTGGCCCAACCCCTTCTGGTGACACAGAGCTTGCCCTGGGGCCTGCAATGACTGCTGGCCCCACTGGGTATCAACGAATTCTGGCTCAGCTCACCACTGAAGATCGCTCTCAAATATTTTATGGGAAGTTTCTGAAGATAGTTTCAAGAAATTAGTACAGTTTAATGGTACAATTAAAATAATCTAACCAAAGAGGAAAATGAGTATGTTCCATTAAATCTTCACCATTACTGGGGACAGCTGAATACAACGTATTTCAAGTTAACAATGCTTTCCTTCTACTACTTAGCTCTGCCTCATCTTATACACAGAGTATTTCATTAGGTTACTATAAAAATAAATTTAGCAAAGAGTAAAAGGGGTGAGAGGAGACAGTTTCATGAGCAGAACCACATTTATACAGCCCTTTTTGTGCCAGCAGCAGTGTCTGCCAGTGAGTGAACTTGCGAATGAGTGGTCATTTGCATCTTTGAGACTGCCCATTTGCACACTGCTTCAGGCAGTTTCAGTCAGTGTAACCATAGCCCTTGTGAAAAGCATAGTACCAAGATCAACCTTAACAGCCCTCAAAGTTAGTGGAGCAGGCTTGGTGGTGTGGACTCATTCTTAAGAAAAATCGACCTACTGTGGCAAAGTTTGACCTAAAATCTTAGTGTAGACAGTAATTTTTTAAAATAAAACTTTATTAAAAAAATCAAAGTCTGATATTTCCCTAAATGACTTTTCTCCAGTCTTAAAATGATAATGTGGGCAATGAATCAAGATTTTTACAGGCTACATAGACAAGTTCTACAGAATCATTTTCCATCCCTTTTCCTTTGCTGCAATAAGCACTGACTTTACCCTGACTGCCCTTGAATACAAATATATCATTATATTTATTTATGATGTCAGCTTCAACGTTTATTGCACATTTTATTGATAAGCAAAATGTACGTATACATTGTTGGTTTATACACACAGATGTTTTGCTATTATTGTGTCATGAAGATGATACAATTTATGTCTTTCTACCAGCAGCAAAACAGTGGCAAAAATTTATTGGACTGAAAGAGTTCAAACTTTCTATTCCTAGCTTTAATGACTCAAATATAATCCATTTTGTTGCTATAAACTTAAATTATAGAGTACTTTGAACGATCTTCATTTACTGCTGTAGTATACAGAGCAAAGAGCATGGAGGACATCTGTGTAAGAACGTAAAGCTGGATTAATAATGAGGAATTCTGTGGCACATTAAAGGCTAAGATTTATTTGGGTAGAAGGCTTTCTGGGTGAAAATCATTTTGCCAGATGCATGAGACAAAGTGGTTTTTACCCACAAAAGCTTATGCCCAAATAAATCACTTAGGCTATGTCTACACTAACCCCAATCTTCAAAATGGCCATGCAAATGGCCAGTTTGAAGATCACTAATGAGGTGCTGAAATGCATATTCAGCACTCCATTAGCATGCTGGCGGCTCTTCAAAATTGCCGCTTTTCACTCCCGTGCAGCTCGTCCAGATGGGGCTGCTTTTCGAAAGGATCCCACCAACTTCAAAATCCCTTTATTCCTATCAGCAGATAGGAATTAGGGGATTTCAAAATTGGCAGGGTCCTTTTGAAAACAACCCCCTTCTGGACAAGCTGCACAAGAGCAAAAAGCAGCATTTTCGAAGAGCCGCGGCCACTGGCATGCTAATGAGGTGCTGAATATGCATTCCAGCACCTCATTTGTAATCTTGAAAATGGCCATTTCCATGGCCATTTCGAAGATATGGGCTAGTGTCGACATGGCCTTCGTCTTTAAGGTGTCACAGGACTGTGTGGATTTTTTTGCTGACCAACTGATATGGCTACACCCTGAGACTCACCTGAATTACGTATATTAGAATATCCCATATTTGTAGGCTCAGGCTGCTTCTACACTTCTATCATGAGGCGGCAATTGGAAGTTGGCTAACGAGGTGCTAACATGCATATTGAGCACCTTATTAGCATAATGGCAACCATGTGAATTTCAAACTAGACTTTGAATTGCAGCTTGACAGTGAAGATGGAGGCAGCTTCAAAATATGTGCCTCATTTTGACATTTCCTTACTCCCACAAAACTAGATCAGAGAAAGGGAATGTCAAAGTGGGGTGCTTATTTTGAAGCTGCCCCCATCTATCCCCTTGAACTTCACACAACTACCATTATGCTAATGCAACGCTAATATGCACATCAGCACCTCATTAGCCTGCTTTGAACTGCCTCATTACCATGCCACCTCCCTGGAGGTGGCATGTGTAAAAGCAGCCTCAGTCTGAGTCATTCATTTACCTAAACCCTTTGCACACATACCCAGAAGATCAAGTGAGTGAGCTAAATACAGATGGGGAAATATAAAGGAAAAAAGAGAAGAACAGAAGGGCACATGGAACAAGAGGGTAAGAATGGGATAGAGTAGATAATGACAGAGTGAGAAAGTGGACTGGGCAGATGGTTGGAGAAAAAAATTCCAAAGGTATAATTTTGAAAATAAGCATCTGAACTGCATCAAAGTATCTTCTTCATATGCCAGACAGCAGCAGAGAATGGGGAGAGGAGCTAGGGATTGAGAGCCAGAATAGAGAAAAGCAAAGATGGAGAGGACAACAGAGCAGATCCATGAGTGAATGTGGCACTCCAAAACACACCCTCTTAAAGGGGGAAGTGGAGCCCTTCTTTCTAGGGAAAACTGCCATTTGTTTTAGCTAGCTAGGCTACCAAACTGCAAATACCATCAACAACCCAAAAGTAGTAAGACAAACATTAGTGACCTAACTCCATAGTGAAAGGAGAGCTAATCATGCCAGAGAAGCAGCAGCATTCCTTAGTGTCTAATCGCTTCCTTAGGTGGTATCCCTAGAACTGGGTGCAATATTCAGGCATCCCCCAAGATGATTCTTCTGGATCCAAGCTTTAGTGTAGGCTAATTTTGATAGCGAAAAAAGCAAGCAGTGAGGGAACCAAGCTTACCAAGCCTTCCTGAACAAGTCAGTACTTTTTCTCATAATGAGAAAAAGGACGATGGCATGAACAGAATACATAAAGACAGACTACCCAGGAGGAACAGATTAGAACAAAAACAGAAGATAAGTAATTGAGGGAAAGAAAAGAAAAGATGCAGGGAGGAGGTCTTTTTGAGGGGAGGGAAGAGCAAATGTTGCTGAGGTGACAAATACTGGACACAAAATACTGCAAAGGTTGAAACTAGGAGAAGGTGGTAAAGGGAACTCAGGTAAATATGATTCTCTCACCTTCAGATCTCTTTCCCCACTTCCCAGAATCTGTCTTGTTTTATATGTGGAAGACAGAGTGATAGGGAAGGAGAAGATCCTCAGGTTGCTTATGTAATGAAACTGAGGTGGGATATACCAATTTCTTCCACACGCTCCTCTGACAAAAGTTTCCTGAATCCCCTTCCCTGAATGAAGGGTGCAGAGAATTTCAGGGTGGTAAAAAAAATTCTTTAAAAAAAATGATAGTCCACCTTTACCTGCAACATGGATGCTAGTTAATTTCTGAATTCCAGTCTAAAATGCCTGCTTTCGTTAATATTTTTGGGTCTTAGTTTTATCTTGAAAAAACAAATATTTTCCAAGTTATGCATATTGCATAGAAAGAAGAGATTCTTAACAGCTAGTAATTTCTCTGTGTGTATTAAATACTTATGAATTATCTTTTGCATGTATAAGGACTGTGAGATTGTCACCAAATTTTTCATCACTATGTACATTCCACATTACAAACATCTGGCTGGGTACTCTTCGTGATTACATAAAAGATGCTCTGTTGACAACAGCTGTTGCTACAGTATACCGATAGTCATCCATTACTTTGAAATATAGGCATTGGCAAGCCAATTGGATCTTAGGTGGGTTTTTAATTTTACTCTGGGAACAAAGGGTTAGTAATCAGTAAATTCTAAAAGTTGACGAGACTAACATGCAAGTTAGAAGGGAGAGAAGAGAAAGGTGCTCCAAAGCTAACCCATTTTGTTTTTAAGGAAAAAAAAAAACACAAAATATTCTCCAAACGCCTGTTATAAATAGGGACCTGAGCCCAATCCCTTTCAAGTCAAAGGGAGGCCTCCCATCGCACAATGAAAAAGGACTTAGGAAGCCGTTATACATCCTGTCAAATATATTTTGGCTCCAGTGGAAAGCAAAAGCATAAAAGTTCCAGCTATGTTATCAGGCACTTTACTGGGCAGATATTCACGATAATTACTTGTAACGTGTATACCACCATAGGAACAAATTGCAGTGTTGATTCCACAGGATTTCAAATGCAGTTAAAGTCTCACTACAGATGCTTTCTTTCTTTCCAGTGATAAAGTGAAGTGCATTTAGCTATAAGCCAGGATTTAAGCGAAATATTCTAGCTAGACAGTAAAACTGAACATTAGTTGAGGGCAGAGAGGGGAGAAAACCATCAAGACTCTGTAAGCCACCTGGAACCAACCATCCTCCTGTTCTAACTGTATATCTTGGTACTGATGGTTGTAAAACAAAGTACATAATTGCCAAACACAGCTGCTTCACAACAGATCAATGAATGATACACAAGAGGTAGAGAATGAAATGTATGGGTGACAGAGAAGATCAGAAAGAGGGGAAAACAGTATTCTTGGTCAAGACGTATCTAGACTCCCCAAACCATTGCTGTGACCACTGTCATCACAGAACATTTAAATCAGTAACTTTTCACCTGTCCTATGCTGTTTTTTATATGTTTGTCATTTGAATGGTTACAATCACGATTATTGTGATATTATCTTAAAAGAGCACAAAGGTTGCCAGAAGCTAACTGCATATTTAATTACTTTATCATTCCATTCGAAGATAAATTGAAAAGTGTATATTAAATACAAATGCTTATACAAAACACTTAAAGGTCCTCTAGTCTTCGCTTTGAAAAAGGGCCTGAAAATTACATGCAGAGAAAATATCCAACAATAAATGAAATTCCATGTAAACTAGAACCTGTGTTTGTAATAAAAATGTTAACAGTCCATCTTTCCAGAGATCCTAAACTATATCACAAAGCAGAGAGAAAATAAAGCTATTAGTTTCTGAACTTATGGAAGATAACAGAGCTCTAAAGAGGCAGGCTGCCATTAAATGCCAGTGTGACACCCAGATAAGGTAAGTAAAACTTGTGTTGTTTTGCTAAAGCCTTTTGTAATACCTCCCAGCAAAACACCAAGGAGAAGCCTATAGAACTACACTACAACATCATAGCACATTTGGTGATGTGTTATGCCAGTGGGAGAGCACTTTCCAGCTGGCTTAATTATTTCAGCTCACTGAGACGTGCAGGCTTTGTTGACAAACATGTCTCTCCTGCTGACATAGTCTTGGTATGGATACTGCAAAACTTACATTTCTCCGAGGTGGGGAATTTCACTTCTCTGAGCAATGTAAGTTATATCAACTTACGCTGTAGTGTGGACCCGCCCTGAGATGTAAAATAGGTCATCAACTCCCTAGTATTGAAAACTTGCTTTTTTTTTTTTTGTTAAAAAAACACCAACGTCATACATTTCAATAGGTACTGTTTTAGGATAGTAGAAAGGTTACAGATGATCCACCTATACATAGCAAAAAAATTTCATAATTCTAGCTCTTTGAAGAATGATGCCTGGCTGCTTCAAGGTTCCTTTCTTGATTTAAGTGCAGTATAGAGAATATTAGATTGTTGTTTATTATCCAGGTTATTATAGTGTTGTATTCTGTTCATGGAGGGACCTAGGGGAAGTAGATCGGCAGATGTCATCAATATGCCAATGTCACACAGCTCTTATCCAGAAGAAACAGGTTCTCAGCTTTCTTAATATGCAAAATTCAGTTTACCTGTCTTATGCTCTGTCTTTGTAAACCATGCATGACACTATTTGGCCAGGTAAACAACCAAACACACTCACTCTCTCTCTCTCCTCTCAGCAGAGGGATTTTCCCATGCTTTATTACTACTGTGTACAACCAAGAGGGTCTAATTGGACCAGGTACTGCTTTGCAAGTCTAGATACAGCTTGACCAAGAATGATACTTCACCTTGTTTTAGATCTTCTCTCAGGTCATCCATATCTTTCAGTTCTACAACATGGCCATGTTTCTGGAGTTCACGGTACCCATGCTAGTGAAGACGCACATCAGTTCTCATTTAAAAGTACATTTTACTTTCATTTAGATGAAGGATGAGGTGGAGCTGGAAAGTGGTGCTATAAGCCTGTAGGTCAAATGAACCAATGGTAACCAAACTGCAAATATTTTTGCACAGTCCCAGAAATGCCACATAACTACAACTACAGGTTTTTTTGTTTGTTTGATTTTTGTTTTTTGTTTTTTTTCAATTTCAGCTGATTTCCACACCCTTAAGCTGATGAGTGTTGTTGAACGTTATAGAACAGCAATGTATGAAAACATTTCTTGTTGATTTTTCAAAGGACTTTTATAAGAAATGAGGAAACTGTTTAGCACGTGGCAAACATCAACCTTTCTCAATCTAGAAAAAATGAAATGTTTTTGTGTCATTATTGTTCAAGTCCCTCACAAATGATAATAGTTTTGTATACTTTCAATGGAAATTTGCTGATCGGATTAGTGTCTCACTGAAGATTATGCATCAGCAGAAGGAGTTTGAGGTTTGATCTAACTACAGGCGAAATTCAGATGCAAAGCTTCTCCATTTGCATGCTTTTGTACATACAATGCAGCATCTACTTTGCCTTATAGGTTTTAATTTGTAATTGCCCCTGCATGCAGTAGTATTCCATGCATAATTACAGAATTCATCACTTTAATTCAGGGACACGTAAGCACAGGTCCATATTTGTGCTAGAAATGGCCATATATAGCTTCCAAGTTTTCATTAAATAAAAATGGCCATTTGATATTAACAACAATTTTGTACAAAATAAAGTGGCAATGGTGGTGACATTGCTAAATAGAGAAGTTATGTATATGAAAACATGGAAGATAAAAGGCCCTCTAAAAACACACTTTGAAAAATGATATTGGACAAGAAAAATCAAAAGAACACAGTTCTCTAACACTGGCAGATGCCAGGAGAAATTAACTGTATAGCTGGCTTCTGGATGAATTTTTTTAATGAAGGTGATATGCCACCAATACTTTATGAGAGGGGTTGCTTTCGAAAATATGCACAAGTGAGGTCAATTTGGCAAATGTTAGTTTTATTGAGCCCAGGAAAGAAAACCAGACAGTCTGATCTCACAGCATCATGTTCTCCTGCTTTTATAAAAACTTAAAGGCTACGTCTATGCTGCAGTCTGCTTTTGGAAGTTGAATACAAATCTGAGAGATCAGAGATACAGATGAGACATGGATGTGTGTCTCACACCTCATTTGCACATTCCTGTGCAATCTCACTTCTGGAAGAGCCTTTTCTGGAAGCAAAAATAATGCGTCAATAGGGTTCCTTCGAAAACAAGCCCAGTTTTTGAAGGAACCCTTCTTCCAGAAACAAAAAGCAGCAGCTGGATTGTAGGATTGAACAGAAGTCAGCTCTCTTCAGACAGATCCTCACAAGATGTTCAAGTGAAAAATATAAAACCTATAAGAGAAAGCTGAAGATTATCACCACCACACAAGTTCTATTCAGTGTAGAAGAAGGGGACAAGAAGGATGTTCCATCTATTACTGAACATTTCATAAACAATGTGACAAACCCATTTAAATCCTGAATCATATTCCAAAGAGTTTATCAAAATTTCTAGCGGACAGTACACAGCATGAGATGTACACTGTCCTCTGCTGAAAACGGCAAATTTTGATTCACAGTCCATTCTGATGGTACTTGTAGCTTCTTTTAGCCACTCAAAGAATCAGGCGTAGATATGACAACAATACGTCTGTGAAAATCACAGGAAGATAGCATTGGACTGGAGCTAAGTGTCAATGCAAAAAGCCTGAGAGTAGAGAAAATAAGATTTTAAATTACATGTGAGATGAATGCATGCAGACCAGGGAGACAAACTGTGGATCATGACCACAGAGTGGGTCATGACACCATTTATTGGGTCACCCAGGCTGGCTTAGACTTGCTGAGGCCCAGGCCAACCCCCAACCTTGAGCCTCATTGCCAGGGACCAAAGTCAAAAGCCCTGGGCAGAGGGGCTTAGACTATGGGGCTCCTGGCTGGGACTCAACACTTGGCATTTTTTGCTCCCTCTGTCCAAGCTGGGGTGGAGGAACTTGGGCTTTTGTTCCACCTCCCTGCTGCCCACATAGGATGGTATGATCAGGTGGTTCAGTATCATGTAATCATTTTTCACGTCAAAAGCAGGTCATGGTACAATGAAATGCTGGTGTAGACAGCTGGCATTAAGCTGACCAAATTGCAGTTGTCTGCAACTTTCCTACTTGTTACTTCCAGATGCCCTGGGCTGTGATACAATTGCTGATCATGTAAGAGTTTAACTAGAGAAGAAAGTAGCTGCCTGTTTATATAGTAATACTTCTTACAGTGAGCACACCACAAGGGCGTTTCATAAACCACACCAGCTTCCAAATAGTTTCTGGGGACAATTAAAGCCATTAGTTTCAACATAAAAACCTTTTCATGGTTTGATCCTCCATGAACAAAACATGACCTCGTTCTGTTATCAGACAACTGATTTTTGTTGGGTTTTTTTGTTTGTTTATTTTTTGTTTGAGGCTGGTGGCAGATGAGGGAAAACACTGAATTATGATGAACATTGCAGAGCCTCTCCATTTATCCAGACTTTTACGGCAACTAGTTTTTTTTTTTTTTTTTTGAGCAAGTTTGGGAATTATCTGATTTATAGAAGTCTGGATAAATAAACTACACATCGCCACACAAAACAAATACAACAAAAAATGCAATTTAAAATCAAGCACATTTTGAACCAAATACTTTTTGGTATCTTGAAAAAGGCAACATTATCCCCCCAAAGCTGAACACGAGCGTATTGAAATATCCATTCAAATCCTATCTGATGCTGCTTTATGGACCACTTTGTATTTCCACAAGCTGTCCACCCAAACCCTGTCTTCTACAACATCTTCTACCCTGAACTGCTGCTGCTGAAGATGATTTTTCTAGTCTATGACTGTGCTTCATTACTATTTCTTTGAATCTGCAGAATTTTATAATCTCAGCAAATGTGATGCTTGGATATATGCATTTCTAAATTTTGTAATTATACGTGCTAAAAAACAAATCATATATAATTAAGTTAAATACAGGATTTTTTATAACAGTCTGCATTTTGCCAGAACTTTTGTTGAATTCCAGATCTGTTTGAGTACATCCTCTTAGGAAAAAACAACTTAAGCAAAGCCCTGTAGAGTACAAATCTGGCTGCTGGTACTCTAGCAGCACGTACACTCTAAAAATTAAAGTGTCTGTTGATGTGGAAAAGCATGTCAGATGGGAAAGACATACTGGGATGATAAAAGTGTATTAAGATCATGTCACAGACAGACATATGGCAGCTGGTAACCAACAACCAGAATTTCTATACAGAGAAGGGAAAGAAGCACTAAAGGTTTAAAGAAAAACCCTCTATCTAGTATATATTCATTTGTAAGTGCTTGTACTTCAATTAACTGTTTACATCTGCAAATTACTGTAGCAGAAGAGAAAATGCTGCAACCAAAAGTTTAAGTACGTTTCACATTATAAAACTTATTTGCTGTCTTAACTGTTGCTGGTTTCTCTCCCTTTAATAGGCATATGGACACAATTGATGTATGTATAAGAATCAAAATTATTCATCTTGATTTTTTTAATCACCAGGTTACTTTTATTTAAGCAAACAGAAAATGGCAGAAAGGCATCAACTCATAATATCAAGATATGGAAACTCTACCTTTACTCTTGGCATTTGGTTCTCATTGTTAATCATCCACACTGTTTAAAAACTGACTTCTTTGAATCTGTCTGCTTTCAGTCACTGGTTCTTAAGCTTTTTCCCCCCATCAAAGAGATCTTTAGTACCTGGTATTCCACTCTTCCCCAGCAAGGTATTTATAGAATATAATTATGTAATCTTAGTTTTTGATAGCCTAAACATGTTGCACTCTACATATCTCACACAGACATTTTCTCCAGCCCTCAAATCATTTTTATGGCACTTCTCTTCACCCTTTCCAGTTTTTCAACAATTCTGTTGTGAAGGTGGGCAGTACAACTATTTCTGTATTTATCCCACTGACAATTGCTTACAGGCTACTCCAAAATGCTACAAGGAAAGTTTCATTCCAAATGAATTTGCAAGATCACCACCACAACATTAATAGCATTGAAGAGCTATTTGGAAAGACATCAAATATCTGTTAAGTCAGTTGTAAAAAAAAGTGAGAAGAAAATCTTAGATCAAACATCCTGAGCAACTTATTTCCTACTTTCTTTCAGAGTAGAAATATTATCATCAACACCTGGATTCAAGATATAGGAAATAAAGAATTACTTGAAAATTGGAAATAAAGTTATAGTTTTAGTTGAAGCTGATTGTTAATTTCTCCAGACTTGCATCTCTCTGTAATTAGGATGCCATAGTCCTCCTATACTCACTAGGGAGATCGCAAAAGTTGCCTACATGAAAGAAGTCTCTAAAACTGCGTCCACACTATGAGCTAAAATTAGCTTTATTAAAATCAGTGTTTAACTCTGGGGTTTATGAATTCAAATTTGAGCTTCCTGACCTCCTCACAGGCTCCCCACAAATTCAACTTATTGCTGCCACACATAAGTTGTCAAACGTCTACTGCTGCAGCAGTGTATTGTGGGACACTATCCCACAGTTCTCTGAGCCCTATAGCATTCTGGGTATTTTCACTGATGAAGAATGGGAAAAATGCCTCACACATGTATGTGGGGATCTGGCATCTTCCTACATTTAATTACCCTCATTCCTCTGCTATGTTAAGCAAACATCCCTTTTTCCAGGTGGAATCTGACTTGTAAAAGTGATTTGCTTTTTATAAGCGTGGGGAGGGGAGAGGAGGAATAGTAAAGTGGTAGAGCATTTACCTGCTGAACTCAGGGCTGTGAGTTTAATCCCTGATGGGGCCATTTAGGGATATGGGGCAAACAGATTTAAACAAAAATCTGTCCAGGATGGCGATAGGTCCTTCCGAGAGTGCAGGGGGCTGGACTCACTAGCCAAAGCATTAAGAAAGCAGATAGGAAGAGTTAGGGGAAAAAAAAAGAATTTCAAGCTTCCCAGTCAACAGGTTTTCCAAAGGGAATGCAAAAGCATTTGAGAACATGCAGAAGTGGAGGGTCTGAAGACAGAAATTCATGTGACTATACTTCAGCTTTGCAATCTGCCCTGAATAGGAGGCAACTCATACCTTTTCTGCTCTATGAGCAACCTGGAGAACGAACTGTGATTTAGGACAGATCTAAACAACAGCGGTAAGATTAAAGCTTGGATCTGGATTCAGACCTCCTGGCAAAGAAGATTCTCAGAACAAGATTTTTCTCTCAAAGCCAGGCACTTTAGCAACAGTTTTTTGTTCCTTTGACAGAGTATTGTCAATGTCATCTTCCCACTACAGATTAGTGACCTGGAATGGATTAACACAACTCTGAAAAGAAATTGTGTCACTGAAGGCCTGAGCCAAAGTCCATTGAAATCAGTGGGATTCTTTTCATTGACTTCAATGACCTTTGGATCAAACCCATACTGAGGTATTGCTCTGTCACATTTATTTCTTGATGTTCCATAGTCTAGAAATGTTTGTCTAAGTACACACGGGCATTACACTGAATGTCTGCCCTCTCAACTTTCAATGGCACTCCCTGGGCCCACCATGGTGACTGCAGGTAACGAGGAATCCAGGTTCGATTCCAGAGACAGAGAGAGAGATCTGGCTACCACATCCAAGGAAGGCGGCAGGCGCACAAATTACCCATTCCTGACCTAGGGAGGTAGTGCTGAAAAGTAACAAGACAGGACTCTTTCAAGGCCCTGTCATTGGAACGAGTACACTTTAATTCCTTTAAACAAGGATCCATTGGAGGGCAAGTTGGTGCCAGTAACTGTGGTAAGTCCAGCTCCAATAGCATATATTAAAGTTGCTGCAATTAAAAAGCTCAGTTGGATCTTGGGACCAAGCTGGTGGTCCTCCACAAGTCGAGCTACCACCTATCCCAGCCCCTGCCTCTCGGCACTCTCTTGGTGCCCTTAAGCATTTACTTTGTAAAAAGCAGGCCTTGTGCCAGAATACTCTGGCTAGAAATAATGGAATAGAACTCTGGTTCTATTTTGTTGGGTTTTGGATTGGGGTCCTGATTCAGAGGAATATCCAGGGGCATTCGTATTGTGCAGCTACAGGTGAAATCCTTTGACCTGCCCATAGTTGCCAGCCCCTGACATCTTAGCCATTGGGGGAGAATATACCTGGACGGCTGCAAGGCCCCTGAATCTCTTATCCACTGAAGAAGAGCTCTCTCTGGCTGGCTGCAAGGCTCCCAAGTAGCTGCCAGCCCTCGAATATCTTAGCCACTGATGGAGACTTCCCCTGGGTGGCTCCAGGACCCTCACCATGCACAAGATGCCTTGCAGTATCAAGCCACATGATGGAGCTGGGCGTAGGAAAGTTTCAGACTGAATGGTGCCTCTAGGGAGGGAAGGGAAAGGATGCAAGGGGGCAGAACAAAACGTAAATGGATGAAAGGAAGTTTCTTAGCCTCTCATATGAGCACAACCCCCACCCACTGCCTAGCTGCCACGTGGTGCAGGGGCTGACGCCAGGTGGTGCACGAAAAAAAAAAAGACAGCTAGTAGAAGTAGACAGAACCATGGACCCCACAGCTGCACTAATAGCAAAGAAGGAAAGAAGTTTTTCAGTGTCTCATACAAGCATGACCCTACAGCCACAGGTGTATAGGTGCTGAACTGAAATGGTCTTCCTATTGCCTAATTCCTGTGCACCTGAGAGCAATGGAGATGGAAAAGGCCAGAGTGGAGAACAGTGGGCATTGTGGAGCATACATGGGATGTGTCTGGAGACTAATCAATTCCATTTAAAGACATAGCGCTTACACACAAGCCTTCATTCAGAATGTTACATTGAACCTGAATGCTACACCTGTCAGGTTCTTATTATATTATGACATTGATACTACATTGATTTTAGTGCTCCATAAATTGAGCTAATGGTATTTACAGTGAAGACAGGCACTTGGTACATGTGTGCTAAGTGCCTTAAATTTGATTGTATCTCATAGTGTAGACTCAGCCCAAGGGGTAGCCATGTTAGTCTGTAGTTTCACAATAAACAAGCGGCCATAAGGTGCTACGACTGCTTGTTCTTTGTACATGCATGAAGGAAATTTATGGTAACAAATCTAAACAAAAAACCACACACCTGTCTGAGTTAGAACTCAGATACCTGCTTTCCACATTATCCGTACACCAAAGGTGAGTTTTTTACTTAAAAATCATAGTATAGCTTCTCCATTATGCAATTACAATTCTTTAAAAACTACAGTAACTTAGCTGTTTAAAAACTTCAAAATTTTTCAGTTGCTATATGGGCTAAAATAGACAAATGTTTAACAGGCATTTGAGATCAATAATCTACAGTAATTTATTTTAAATGTTGTTATGCATTTTTTAAGAATGTTGACTCTCTTTTAAGGAAAATAGTTTACTCTTCTTGGAAGCCAAAGCATGAGGTTTAAATTATTCATTGTTTTTATATGAAAAAGCTTTATGTCTTGCTGCATCTTTGGAAGACAATTGTTTGAGGCTTACAGAAAAATGTACATCATTTTACTTGTGTAAAATGTTCATTAAAATTAAAGTGATTCACAAAAAAATGAGTAAGATTTTTTTTAAAAAATACAAATCATGTGGATTCATGTGTTAGACCAACAGAATTGGAGCAATTGTACTTCAAAATACAACACCATGTAAAATCATTTTTATACACTAAAGCAAAACTTGTGAAATTTTTTTGGGGGGTTGTGGGGCTTTGCTTTGAGTTTGTAAACATTACAGCAGAGTTAAATCCTTTCAATATATATCAGAAATAAGAACTGATACAAATGACGGAAAACCTACTCTATAGATTATTAATACATACAGTAAAAGCTTTATCATTTGGCTCTCATTCACCCCAAAATCTCAATTAAGTGACATTTCTGACATCTTCCAATACAAAATCTACACTCTGTTAACTGGGATTAGGACACTGAGTACTTCACACATTGTGCATCCTACTTTTATTCAAAAGAGGCTGAAGATGAGCAACCAAGCTGATATCAGGAATTTAAACTTCCAAATTATGTCATAAGCTTGTTACAGATTCAGCCCAATCTCCTGAACCATCTAAATTTATAATTAATGTTGATGATAACCCTGAGGGCTTGTCCACACAGAGTTCAATGCTTCAGGGATCAAACTCCCAGGGGTTGATCTAGTGGGTCTAGTAGGGATGCACTAAATTGACTGCTTGTCACTTTCCCATTGACCTCAATGATCACAAGGAGTAATGAGCCTATGAACATCTGTTGTTGGGATGCCATAGAAATTCGACACAAGGCATGTCAACTCCAGCTATTCTATTCACATAGGGAGAAAGTCAGCTTAAGAGAAGTAACTCCAGCTAAGTACAGACCTGCCCAGAGGCATTTCAAGATCCTAAAGTGTCTTCCGAATCATTAAAACTCATTCATTATAATTTAAGGGGTAAGTGTATTTTTAGTGATCTGGGTATATGCCATGCAATGCCCATAGTGATAGGCAGTGTCACAAGATAACCTACCATAGAGAAAAGTTTACCTCCATACACCTAAGTGCTTCAAGAAACCAATCATTCTACTGTGCAGAGCAATGTGCACTATTTTATACTTTATTCATTTTATTATATTCTAAGCCTTTGAAATTGTTATTCCATTGGCAAAATCTCTCTCAATTAACCAGACTATTCAATTAACTAGCACCCCCCACAACTTGCTGAACAACAGCTTTTAATGTATTTTGATAAAAATTCCTTAGGGCTAACAATGTTCTTTGTTATATTTTTACATAGTGTCTAACACATTTGGGACCTCACCCCATACTCTGAGATGCACACAAAAGAGACTGCTCTTATAAGATCAATGAAGTTTACCTTCCCCAAAAGAAACATTCTTCAGTAAACCTCTTATAAAAGAATGTAAATAAAGAAAATGTATTTTTACAGTTTAAAAGAAGTACTTGTCAATAATATAGGGTTAAAGACCCCAACCAATAAAAATAGTCTGAACATCAGATATGTCTCCTTCTGCACAACTTATATAGACAGCTAAAAGATCCGACTTAAAAATGTTGAGTTTTTGCAGTAACCTTCCCCCCCCACCCCCCCGCTTTTTTTTAAAAAAAAGATCCTACTCTTGTGTATAAAAAACACACACACAAACAAGATCGGAGGAAACTGACTGACAAGATAGAAGATAAACTGCGTGACTGACAATGTACCAAGTACTTCCAAATACACAAATATAAATCTGAAAATAGAAAAAAAAATCTCTACTCTCTAAATTACAGTCATCTAATGTGCTCTTTGTAACAATAGCCATTTATATATACCAGACAGAAGGAAATTGATGGAGTCACTAACTTGTATTTTAGCAAAGAAAAATAGATCTTCTCTTTCAAGTGTATGAAACAGACAAACAGGAGAAAACCCATTTAAATGGAAATTTCTGTAGGGCCTATAGAATCACTTTTACCTTACTCCAGGGCTTTCTTATGCCTGCATTCTGCCTTAGCATCCCATCTGGGCTCCCATATTAATCTAGAGCCTAAGCTCATGGCAAGCTAGTATGACTGCCCACTTTTCCAAACTTTAGAACTGGCATCCCCTTTTTCTTAGTGAGGTGGAGGTGATATTTCTTTTAAACTTCTCTTTAGCATTGGTAGCAGCTTTGCTGACTTTTTAGATCCTATCCTGATTTCCTTTCCAAAAGCATCCATCAATATTTACACTCAACAGTGACACTTCCCTGTTCTGTTTTGATTTGACCCTATCCAAGGGAAAAAGAGAAGCTGTGACATTTAACCTCTGCTTTTTGCTGAACTCAAACTCATATACCAATTCAGCCTCCTCATGGAGCCTAAGAAGGATGCCAAACTCTATCATCATTAACTACTTGGGATTAAATTTTCCATTTTATCTTTATTGAAAATAGTTTTTAGTCCAAATTTCCAAATCAGCACTACATTTGGTCAGAAACCCTTTGAATTTATGAAAAATAGTTCTTTTGAAACAGCCATTACTTTTTCATAATAAAACTAAAATATGAAAATACTCATGTGCTCTAGTTTAACTGTAAATGCCTATGCTGTTCTCCATAAATAAATGAAAAATGTATTTGTATGAAGGATTTTTTTAATTGACAATGGCTAATTTCTTGTCTCGCTCTAATGAGCTTCTTTTCTCGTATTGTCATTAGCATGTATCTTGTCCATTCCTTAAGGTGCCTTCCCTTCTTTCCACGCTATATTCCAGTGTGGCGGCTGCTGTGAGAACATGAGAAGAGTTGGGAAGTTGGTTTAGAATGAGCAGAGGTATGAGACAAGGAGATCTGATGTTGCCAAGTATCTTCATCATGCACCTAGAGAGGGCAATGGACAAAATCAAGGAAGAGGTAGAAGGGATATTGATGTATGGGAGGAGAAATAACAACCTGAAGCTCATGGATGATATAGTTATCAAGGAAGATGAAGAGAAGCTAGCAAGAACGGTACAGATGCTAAACGAGGAAGGGAAGCGGTATGGATTGATTATGAATATCAGTAAAACAAAAAAACATGGGATTTGAAGATAAGGAAATAGGAAGGGGGATCAGTGTAGATGGGATCAAACTAGAAAACAGAAGTTCACGTATCTGGGAGATATGGTCTAGACTGTAAGAAGGAAATAGCAACTAGAATAGTGAAAGCAAGAGCAAGTTTGAAGGCAATGGATAAGATCTGGAAAAGCAAAGCAATTAGTTTCAGAACAAAGCTGAGCATCTTGAAAACATGTATTCAGCAGCGTGTTGTAAGGATGTGAGACATGGATGATAGTGAAAGATTTGAAGAGAAAGATATTGGCATTCAAGAGGAGTTGTTATAGAAAGATCCTGAGAATAGGATGGATGCAGAAGGTCACCAATGAGGAATTATGTAGGAAGATACAGCCAAAAGAGAACCTGCTGCAGAAGGTTATGCAATGGAAGTTTAAAGCTATTCGGGCATATCAGTAGAAGGAACAATGAATGAAAATTCAAGACCTTGGTATTCAGAATAATGGACAGTTTGAACAAGAGAGGCCGACCTCACAATCATGATATTGTAGATTTGTACAGAGCTAATCTACAGAAACTAAGCCACTCCATGCTGGACAGGGAAAGATGGAAGGAAACAGTGAGGGAGGCATTGGACACAAATGGGTGCTGAGTTACCAAATTTCTTACTTCATACACACCCATGAATCCAGAAAAATGGGTACAAATGAAAGGAGTATTCAGTATAATTAGAATCATAGAATACTAGGACTGGAAAGGACCTTGAGAGGTAATCAAGTCCAGCCCCCTGCCCTCATGGCAGGACCAAGTACTGTTTAGACCATCCCTGACAGACATTTATCTAACCTGTTCTTAAACATCTCCAGAGATGGAGATTCCACAACCTCCCTAGGCAATTTATTCCAGTGTTTGACCACCCTGACAGTTAGGAACTTTTTCCTAATGTCCAACCTAAACCTCCCTTGCTGCAGTTTAAGATCACTGCTTCTTTTTCCATCCTCAGAGGCCAAGAAGAACAAGTTTTCTCCCTCCTCCTCCTGACACCCTTTTAGATACCTGAAAATCGTTATCATGCCCCCTGTCAATCTTTTTTCCAAAATAAACAAACCCAATTCTTTCAGCCTTTCTTCAGAGGTCATGTTCTCTAGACCTTTGATCATCTCGTTGCTCTTTTCTGGACCCTCTCCAATTTCTCCACATTTTTTGAAATGCGGTGCCCAGAACTAGACATAATACTGCAAATGATAATTTTTAGTTGAATGATAATTTCTATTTTGCTTACATTTTCAGGGACCTTTTGGTCAGCCTTGTGTTTAAAACATGGATGATGTTTAAAGGTACAGCTTTCTTAAAGAAAACAACACATTTTGTTAGCATCTGTACCACAGACACCAAAAAATCCTTTCAGGACCAAAGTGACAAGGCAGCGAAATTCATGGTGTAGAACATAGGAATGACATAATTTTAATTAAAAATGGCTCGGTGTTGTAAACTGTTTGACATTTTATACCTTGATGGATATGGCCTGCATAAATGAAGTCAGCCCAGCTGGCGCAACAGGTCAGGTGTCAGATTAAAGTTTAAACTAATTTAGAAAATGTATCTCAGTTTAAATAATCAGGTGCATAATAATCAGGTGAATAATTATAGTCTACCCAGGAAGATGTGTATTAAACTTAACAGTGTTAATAGCCCTTATCTAGAAATATATTTTAAAACCACGTTTATATTTACACACATGCACACTTACACTTAAGCAAGAATATATTAAGAATCACACTATTAATCTATTATGTTTACTTCCCTAAACATATTTAAGATAGGTATAGGAAATAAAATAGATTCTGGATACGCCAATCTGGCAATCAGAGTTCCATAGCTGGAGCCAATCTACATAAAATGGATTTTTGCCATGATGTACTGTGGGAATTCATCAGAGAAACTCTCCCATCAACTTCCCTTAATCCCTGTGACTGCTAGGAATACCAATGTCCATAGCAGCATCATGAGAGTTAAATGTAGTACGTCCACACTAGGTGCACCAAATCAAACCCCAGAAGATTGATTGCCAGCATGTCGATATTTCCGTAAATGTTGGTGTAACCTTAGTCCCTAAATATAGAAATGGGTATATTCTTTGTCTTATTTTCTATCCTTTTTTTTAAATAATTCCTAACATCCTATTTGCTTTCTTGACTGCCGCTGCACACTGTGTGGATGTTTTCAGAGAACTATCCATGATAGCCCCAAGATCTCTTTCCTGATCAGTCGTAGCTAAATTAGTCCCCATCATGTTGTATGTATACTTGGGGTTATTTTTTTCCAATGTGCATTACTTTTCACTTATCCACATTAAATTTCATTTGCCCAATCACTCACTCAGTCTGGTGAGATACTTTTGAAGTTCTTCACAGCCGGCTTTCGCCTGGACTATTTTGAACAGGTTAGTATCATCCGCTAACTTTACCACCTCACTACTTACCCCTTTCTGTAGATCATTTATCTATAAGTTGAATAGGATTGGTCCTAGGACTGACTCTTGGGAAACACCACTCACCCTTCTCCAGTCAGGAAATTTACCATTTATTCCTACCCTTTGTTTCTTGTCTTTTAACCAGTTCTCAAACCACAAAAGGATGTTCCCTCATCCCATTTTTATTCTAGGGGGGAAAAAAAAGCACAGTGTAAAATACATTTCATATGCACTCCAAAATAAGGCAGTATAAAATGAATCCAGACAACTCTCAAAATCTATGCAATCTTGTAATGTGAGCCTTGGGCTGCGTATGTGTTTCACTTGGGGATGAGGGTGAGATTCAAGTGTCACAGTGAAATTCTATAAACATGTCTGCATTTATGACTAGTTAGTGACACCAACTGGAGTCATATACTACCACGTCAATGAGGTCTGATTTCAGAAATTCCTATTTTGCTGGAGGCAGAAATAGGGTAGATCAAGGCGGTAAATTTTAGGAAGATGAGGAAAAGCTAGCAAAAATGGTACAGGTGCTGAACAAGGACTGATTATGAATATTGATAAAAGCAAAACAATGGTATTTGGAGAGCAGGAAAGAGGAAGGAAGATCAGTGTACATGGGATGGAACTCAAGGATGTAGAGAAGTTTACATAGCTGAGGAGCAACGAGAATAGCAAAAGAAAAGATCAAGTTTGAAGGAGATGGATAAGACCTGAACAAGCAAAGCAATTAGCTTAGAAATGAAGCTGAGTGTCTTGAAAATGTGTGTAGTCACAGCATGTTTAACGGATGTGAGACATGGGTGATAAAAAATTTGAAGAATATTGGCAAATCAAGAGGAGTTGTTATAGAAAGATCCTGAGAATAGGTGGATGCAGGTGGTCACCAATGAGTAATTAGATAGGAAGTTACAGCTGAAAGAGAACCTACTGCAGATGATTATATAATGGAAGCTACAGCTATTCAGGCATATTTTCAGAATGAATGATGGCCAAAACTCAAGACCCTGGTATTCTGCATAATGGATGGGTGGAATAGGAGACACAAACCCCCAGAGAATGGGTAGGTGATATACTAGATTGGCTTAGTTTCTATAGTCTAGCTCTGCACCACTCCACACTGGACAGGTAAAGATGGAAGGAAATAGTGACAGATGCATCAGACACTAATGGGCACTGAGCCCATGGTGGTGGTTGTTGACAATGAAGGCAGGAAAAAAAAAATCAAGAAACATGCTGGCTACATAGACATTGTGCTTCATTGTGCAATTATTTACATCTACGCAATGTGTATGTGAAACACTGATTTTTGATCCAACAGCATTTCATAAACACTTTATGCTGATTCTTACATTTCTATTCAAGAAACCACAGCTTCTCCACTAGATCCTTATCTATTGTATCTTATTCGGGCCACCACTTTTTTACAGTACTTTTCCTTATTCACATGTGACCACTAAGGCTACTGGTGTCACTTAAATTACTGAAACACACCCAGCAAGGAAACACTACTCTGTCCCTCACATTTTAGGATAATTCCATCACCACCCAGGCTAACTAAGTGAATGGCTGAGATCAACACATGGATGAAGAACAGCTGGTTGTTATCATACCCTAGCAAGAGAAGATTTATGCCATGAACCAGATGGAGATTTTTGTAATGGTTATAGGTATGCTGCATGCTCTTTCAGCTGAAAAACTACCTACAAATAGTCAAGTCAGACCCTGGTTTCAGGGTCTTCTATGAGAATTGTTCTTTTTGCCCTGTCTGGCCACAAGACTCCATTACAGTTCAATGACCTAACATTAATTAATGTTACCTCTGGAATGGCTTAAAAATTCAACGTGAGCAATCTACAGATAAGAAAGGGTGCAACAGTGCTCCATCTCAGCAAACTAAACGACCAAAAGCACTTTCCAGTGGCTCCTAAACTAGACAAACTCAAACAGGAAATATGAACACTTTAAAGGAGCAGGGTAATTAGCAGTTGCAGTAACTCAACAACAAAGTGGAGGATTCTCCATCACTTGAAGTTTTTAAATCAAGATTTCCTCCTTGCCTTCCCACACACATACTGTGCTATAACGCAACCAGGAGTTATGGAAATAATTACTGGGTGAAATTCCATGACCAAGAGTCAGAGTAAGGGAAAACTTGATTCAGAGAGTAGTTGAGAAGTGTATAGTGTGCACAGTTAATAGCAAGGATCAGAATCTGAGTCAGGATTCAGAGTTTAAGTATGAAAACAAAATCCAAATCAAAGCCCAGTTTGATAGTTGACAAAGGGTTCATAAGGAATTATGTTCATGGCAGTTAGAGAATACATACCGTGGCCTAGACACATCCTGGAACCCTCAACAGGTTTATAGGCTGTGGGGCAAATCAGGATTCATAGACATTACCTGTAAGTACCATTGAGGCAGGACTTCCCATGATCCTTGACTACAAAGGGTCATGGGTAAGGGAGTGCAAATTGATTATAGATCTTGTTGGATGGCAGCATGGAGCTGCATACTCTGTGGCAGGTCTTCTGGCTTGGTTTCTTGACTCAAGACTAATGCCTGGGCTTTCCATATTGGAGGTCTGAATTCTGTTCCCAGCTGCACCAGAAGCAAACTTGTGCAGCCACTCACTTACCTTGTAATCTGAAGGGAGAAAGTGTCTAATACCTCTGCTTTCTTAGGCTGTATATTATGCAAGAGGTTGGACCTGATGATCATAATAAACCTTAATAGCTATGTGAACATTTTATTTGTCTTTATTCTCTACACTGGTTCCAAGAGTACACTATGTCAAGTTATACATCTCTGTCCTTATTTTTAAGACGCTTTACAGCTTTGGACCAAAATAGCTAAAATCTCATGCTCTGTGATCATGGCTGTTATTATCAAAATGTACTGCAATGAAATGGTTGAGCCCATGTGTAAAGCTCATTTGTGAAGGAAGACAGTTTTCTGAGCACCTTGTCTAAAAATGCAAAATTTACTCCTGTAGAAGTAGCTGAAGCCTTTTCCAACAAAATATAGCACACCATAAAAACAAACAAAACGCCAACATCGGAGGGGTAGCCGTGTTAGTCTGGATCTGTGACAGCAACAAAGGGTCCTGTGGCACCTTATAGACTAACAGAAAAGTTTTGAGCATGAGCTTTCGTGAGCACAGACTCACTTCATCAGAAAACGCCAACAGTTTTCCACTGGAAGGAGTGCAAAGAAATAAAAGAAATATTGCTAGTTACATTACAAGACATTTAGGACATTGATAGACTGAACGTGACACCCCAAATAAATTAGAATATAACAGAACCACCTTTCCATACATGGTTTCATGATGTTTGTCAAGGAGTACAACAGTTAATCAGGAAAACTTTTTATCATTTGATATACAGGTGCTTAACAGCATATTGTACTGTGTACTGTTCTTTGAATGCCAGTGTCCAAAGCAGGCAGATAGAGATACAGATATCTATATCTGGATGAGATATAGGTACAGAGATATCAGATATAGATATACACCTAAAATATATTGAAGGCAGAGCTTAGCTTGTGACAATCACCAAAACAATGTTACCATCTATAAGCAACCTACGATCACAGCTAAATTGATCTAGTTAAGCACATCATTCTCCAGACTGAACACCAGAAAGCCCATGACACACATCTAAGCAGCCGTTAAGTTAGCATCCTAGTCTCTTCAAGAGGACTTAAGGAAGACTTTTTTTGCTTGTTGTTTAAATGACAATGTATCATATATAGGTAGTGATGAAATCATTGGGGGGAGGAAAAACCCTCTGCTATTTTATATACAAAGAGATTGAATATAGATGTATTAAAATAGAATGAAGATGAAAATAGTTTCAAATACATAATAATGAAAAACTATTAAGGAGCTACACATCTCGTACTAAAGATCAGTATTGCAGATGTGTAGAAAATTGCAGTGTTTTATAATTATGTAACTATAGTGTCACGATACCAATGCAGATTTAATGTTCAGAAGCAAAATTTAACTGCAGCCTTTTTGAAATTTTGAAAGCTTTATCAATCTGTTCTCTCAGCACAATTTTGAAAGGAATATTACTAAAAATATTGTCTACACATGTCTTCTTCTGGACAATTCTTCTGGAAGAAGGTCCTCTTCCTGATTCTGAAGTGGAGTATAGAATCTGGAAGAGGGGGCACCTTCCGGAAGAAATCCAAAAGTGTTTCTTGCATGTGTAGATGCTCCTCAGATCTTCCAAAAGGTGGCACCGTTATTCCAGAAGATCTTGCCTGTGTGGAAACAGCCTATGAGGCTAGCTCCCATTTCCCATCATTGTATCTCGTCATACCTTTGTTGCCAACGGACTTCTGATCTGGTCTTCTATGACTGAATTTCTGTTTCCTATGTAGATACTTACAGACTGTAATAAATTCAAAGGCATTTCTGCCTATAGCTACTCTTTAAGGAATTTGGTTTAGTCCCTGCACCAAGTGCTGCACACAGAATCACAGCAGAATCACCCATGGGAAAAAATATTAGCATATATTTAGCATGCAGTGGTAGTGCACCTTCCCACCACCCTCAAGTGCTCCTGTCTGCAAGTAATCGCTGGTGATCAACTTTACCCTCTTGCTCCGAGCGCCTCCCACCTGCTGCAATCAGCTGTTTTGCAACATGCAGGAGGCTTTGAGGGTGGGAAGGCAAGACATGGGCAGAACTGGTCGTGTGGGGCCTGAAGCTGGATACTGAAATCAGTTGGAGCATGGGGCCATCAAGGAGTGGAGCCCAATGCAACCATTTTGCTTGCCTTGCATTAAGGCCAGGCATGAAATTGGGGATGTGGCCCACTTGGAGAAGAGGACAGAAAGAAGTAGCAAAGAGGTGGTTTGGGAGCAGGGACTTTGGGCAAGGTGGAGATGGGGCTCGGAGCAGGAGTTTGAGCACATCCTGCACCTAGAGGAAACTAATGTCTTTGGTGGCTGTTCAGTCCATGGTGGGTAAAAACCATGATTGTGAACTATCTAAGAGAAGAAAGCTCTGCCCTTGTATTTCTTTTGCCTATGGTCATTTCCATGAGGGCACATGCTGACCCTAAACAGAAACAAAATTTCTCACTTTGTGCAAAGCAGCTATTTTAAGACCTTAATGCTATATGTTGTTTTTGCCTTGTTTCTGTTTTGTAGTAAACAGACAGCACTTTACTATCCGTATCACTTCACTACTAGCTCTGGCTGTAGCTATAGCTCCATTAGTGTTGTCATAAGAAAGGAGAAGTTTTGCAATTAAAACCATTGCAACATTTTCCCAAAGTTCTGTCCATTATAACATATAGCGAAACATCAAATAATATATTTTGCATCTGGAAAGCAATACTTTTAAGTTCCATTTGAAGTAGCTGCCTAAACCTTGGAGCACATGGTCACAAATGCCTGAAGTTAATTTCTAACATTTCCTATTTAATGTTTAAAAGAAGCATAAATGTTTAATAAAATGCAAAAGCAAGAAAGTCAGGAGGAAAAAAATCTGTATTTCTACAACACACTGTACCCCATGTGAGTATGAGTTTATTATGTATGATTTTATATATAAATCACACCTCCTCCTGCCAGTCAAGAAAGTCAGATTGTGTGTAATTTAAAAATGTATTTCACCCACAATATTGAAGGATGTTATTTCAAACACAGCCCTATCCAGATTGCTCCATAGTCCAGGCACTAACATGCTTATAACATGAAAATATTTTTCCCAATAATCTTTCCTGGGGCATCCTTAGCATTAACTGGGAAACTTATTTACAAGTAGAGATTTTGTCTATACAAATAGAGTCAATGCAGAGATCAAGAACTCTGCATGCATGTTTGCATCTCTGCAGGGGCACCAATTACCTTTGTCACTTTGCACTACAGAGCTTTGCAGTTTTCAATCATAATCAGCTCCCTAGGTCTTCATACATTCATGTATCCTGTGAAGTGTTTCAGTTCCTCAAGCCCTGAGATCACCTTTGCTTCCTCCACCTACAAGAGCTCAGAATTTCTGCTTTTCCTGTGTTTTTTCCATTATTTGTGCTGCTAAGTTCACTGATGACAGGGGAGTAAAGGGGGCAGCTGGCCTGGGCCTTTGTCTCTTGCTGCAGAGAAAGACAAAAAATTCCCATGGTCTCTGCCAAACTGACCCAAGGGAAATTTCCTCCCCATTACTGTTATGACAATCAGAGCTGAGCAATTCAAAAAGTCTCACCAGGCATATACCTCAGAAGAAACTCTATAGTAACTCAGCACTCTTCCAATGTAGTGCCTCATCTCCAGCCATTCACTTTTTTTTTCGTACTGGAAATTGTTGATGGGTTATATGCCAAACGTTATACTTTTCCATTTTAAATGGTCATTGATATCAAAGTATAATTTGAAACCTGTGTTAAGGAGAACGAAGACAGATTTGAATGCACTTTGCAACCTAAAATTACATTGTTTTCATTGAGAATGATATTTATAATTAGCAAAACGCTTCAAGGTAATCAGTTTTTTTCTTCCTGAGTTCATATGGGAATGCTTCAGAAAATGTTAAAAAAATAATTTCAACCCTTGTTTTTTTCAAAAGTTGATTTAATAAAATCATATAACAAAAAACATTTTAAAACTAAGGGGACTGTGGTATCTAGTAACACTGAAAGACAGACATTGGGAGCCCATTATTGTATATGTCACACAGGATAGGCAATGCCCAGGCAATGCAAAAATATAATTCACTTCCACCCCAGTTTACAACACTAACTTGGAAGACATGTAAAAGATTCATTTGAAAAACATCTCCAAAGGCTAGAACAGATTAATATTTCATGTGCAATTTAATTCAGATTTAAAAATGAGCAAAATGAAAGTTTTTTATTCTTTCATACCAGCACAAAAGATAGCATGCATCACTATTAATATTATAAGGGCCCCAAAGCCAAATTAATACCATTAACCCTCAGGATTCAGAGACTTTTAATAGCTTGCTTTCCCTCATGGTAAACCTGCTGGTAAATAAGATTTTCTTTTGCTGAAAGACTCTGAAAGGACTCTGAAAATTGCATAGCTGTTGCACAGCTGAATTTTGCAATAGCATTTCAACACTGAATCTAAAGAGAATATTTTCAAGGGTGTACTGAGTATTCATAAATGAGCAACAACTGTAGAGGAAATAAAGGTGTAAGGGCTTGAATCTGATCAAATTTGCCCTGGTTTTACAACACTGACTTCAAGAGAGCTAATCACCATTTCAAGTGTGATTAAAGTAAAAGAATTATATTTGCACAAATATACGAACACATGCTTTAAAATATTATTAACTTTTATAAAGTGACTTTGGACACGTTTAGACTTGGAAAAAGTTCTAATTTAGCTTTCTGGGCTCAGAAAAAAAATTATGTATCATTTAATCTATTTGAAATTGGATTCAACTTGTGAGTGTGTGCATGCACAGCAGGGTATGGGGGGTCTTGTGCCAGAAGAAGGTTTGCACAACAACTTGAATTGAATAAGCTATTCTGAATAGTCATTCTATTAAAATCATATTTCAAGACCAGACAAATTGAATTAGGTTCTTATTAGTTTTCTCTGTGATGCAGTCTGTATCTGAGTCACATTTAAGTTGCTCAGGAAACCTGCAAAATATACTTCTAGTATTTTTCTCCCCCGTACACAAGGATTGGAACTTTTTTCCTTTCTCTACAAAGCAGCATGAGTAGTCTGGGCCTAAATGGTTTGACCTAGAACACAGAATACCTATGGCAGCGTCAGGAATAAACCTGAGATCTCCTACCAACCAGTCCTGTTTTCACCATGCATCTCGTGTCAATCTAAAATTGCAGATATAAATCACTGAAGAGCAAATTTAACCTTATAACTAAAAGAAATATATTGATATGACTATTCAGCTTGCAACAAAGTTGTTGAAATGAAAGATATTAACATATTAATAAACTTTGGCAAAAAAGTTTACTCCCAGGCACAACTGGGAATGGCTGTTATTATATGACGATGAGACAATACCTACTGTAGATGGTGTTGTTTGAGTATTCTAATGAAACAGATTTCAGTGAGTGTATTAATAGAACTCTGAATGAAATGCTGAATACAGAATGTATTTCTTTCATTTTTGAAGAACAATTAAGCCTCTGTTAAACACTGGATAATCTGGAACACACAATGGGTACTGTAATTGGGAGAAATACAATTACACTAAAATCCTTTCAGTGCTAAATTTTGCTCCCAATTACACTAGAGGATATTACACATGCGATGCTACAAAGATGTTTGATTAGAAGTCAGATGATGGTGACCTAGCATTTCAGCAACAAAATCCGAGACACGTTATAAACATGAAAGTCAAGAACAAAAAGCAACTTTTAAAGAAAGTTATGCATAATGCAACGAGATGAAAAAAAATGACTCACCTTGTGCATTAGCTGATGTTCTTTGAGATTGTGACTGTGGAAGTGCTCTAATGGTGGTGATGATGCATCCCAGCATCACTGATCAAAGATCTTTTGTAATAGTGCCTTGCGGTGATATGCGTGAATAGTTGTGCACACCAAAAACTATCAACACAGTGAGATAACATGTCCTGATTCCCCCCGAACCTTCTTTGCTGTGGAGCACTCTGAATTTAATTCCAAAGTACAAGGGAGGAGTGAGAGTAGTGGAGCACACAGGGAAACACATCTAAAAGAAAGAGTATCCTTTACTACACAAGGTGAGCAACCTCTTCTCAGTGTGTTGTCGCCCCTGTGGGTAAATGTAAAGCTTCCCTCTCTGTGCTTCAGCTCCTCCTAGTTTTACAGGGCCTAGAGTTTGAGCAGCTGTATAGTTGTAATTGAGGCCTCTGGTATTGCTAATACTGCTTTCTTTTGGAAAGGAGAGTACATATTCCAAGTGCACACAGAAAGGCCCTGGGATCTTTCATTGTACGAAGGATTTCATCAGTTTTAGCAGAGAAGCTTTTCTTTATCAAAAGGGTAAATCACCCACCTAGACATGCAGCTTCTTAGGGATGCCCAGTGAAGAAAGCCACAAGGCCCCACACCACCACCACAGTGGCTGTGGTGTAGGCCACTATATGAGGCATATCTAGAGATGCTTGTAGTCATGTATTGGACAACAGTTGTCCCTCTAAATGACAGATTTGAAGTTTGCTTGGGTGGCCTCAGGAATGCGAGGGATAAATTTAATTAGTTTGTTATATTGATTAAAGTCATATCTAGAAAGAAGAGGCATGTAACTGGTTATTTTAAATTACAAAATGGATTATGTGTAAACCTTGCAACCTAGGAGTTTGAGACACGTGAGGTATTTTTCCTGTGGTGTGGACTGGTATTGGGGCTTATTTTGTATTGTGGGTTTTGTGCTTCAAGCATGTAATGAGTTAGGCAGTAGCTGAAAGAATAAAAGCCCTGCCTTAGTCTGGGACATTTAAGGTCCAGTCTCTTACAGGTTGGTGGGGTGGACGTTGTGTCTGACATATAGTTTTGCTTACAGGGAGTGCCATTTTTGATGTCACTGAAAGCTGGAAGATCATCAGATGTTTGTGTTGGTCTTGCACTTCCTCTACAAGAACTTTTTAGCTGATTGCCACCCTTTTAAATAGCTTCTGAAATTGCCTGCCATCATTGATGGTGGGGGTGGCATGACTCATCTGGAGATGAAGAGGAGTTATGTTCTGACAACTCTGCCTAAGGCGCAGTTTTCACTTCTACATCCTCCTGTAGTTCCTCTGGCTCTTTAGCTGTGGAAAGGATTTGGGGATCCCAGTGGAGAGCAAATCTGTGCTCTGGGTGGCAAGGAGATGAGGGACCTATGAGGCTTTATTGGCTATCCACATGTCCCCAGATGGCTGCTGCATAGGGTATGGAATGTGAAGTCCCATCCATAGGGAGCAAATCATGGGAAATGGGGTTGGTCCTTGTGAGCCACCACCCAGTACATTTGTTTTTGTGATAATGGAGAACAGCAGTGTTCCCTGTAAGCTGTGTGCTTCCATAGCTGCTCAGAAGAAATTCCAATGCCACCCAGCCTTTTAGCAAAGTACCCAAAGCCAGGTTTTGTGTTTCTCTTGGTGGCGCACATTCACAAATGTTTGGTGCACATAAAAACATTATTCCATACTTGGATGGAAAAGATTAGAGGGAACACTGGAGGAGGGTCAAACAATAAAAGACTGCATCATCTTGATTGTCATAATCACTGTGCATGAACATTGACTGTTGCATAGGAGGAGTTGGATGAATTAAAAATGGAACCGTCATTACCAAAAAGAGGTGACCTCAGCACCAGGGCAATATGGATGTCTGTGTGTCAGAAAGTTCAAGTGTGGTGAGCATTGTGGCACTGAGGAATTGTGGTTAGATGCCACTGCCTTAGGGCTCTTGTATTTATCCCTGACAAATGTTGTATTGAGTCCTTGCAGAAGCTGCATTTTTAAATCTAGTAGACCCTGAAACCTTAAGAACTTACCTGGTGAAGGAGGTATAAGAATATTTATGGGCGGGTTCACTCCTGAGGGAGTAGGAAGTTAGAGAACTGGGAATAAATTAAAAAATGCAACTATAATACAGGCAGGGTGAATAATTCAGATGTTATCTAAATTTAACTTTTCTTACAGTAATTGAAGAGATTCATCACTGCTCCCAAGTTGTGCCTTCAGCAGAAGACAATTGAGAAGGGATTGATGAGGGATTGGGACATGTGTGCTCCAAGCAGACTCCAACAATGCCACGAAACAGTAACATGTTCATTCCAATGGAGCATTGCTATTAAAGATCTCCAATTAACTATGCCAGCATGCAGAGTCACTGGAGCGGAGCTCCCCCATGGGAAAATCTGTAGAATGAATACAGTACTAGATAGGACCCTCGAAGCTGCCTTCCAACATTTGCCGTCATAAGCTGGTTGTCTTAAATCAATATATTCAATTGTAACTAGTCATCTCTAGTTTTGTCTAAACTAAACTTCTGCCAAAGTAACCTGATGGTAACATGCTATTTCAATAAAGAAACCAAAAGAAGTGGTGGACATAAATATCACTTGAGAAACAAGTGAAGGATATGATAGCCTTCTTATTTGTGAGCTGAAGATAGGAAAAAAAATACAAATTGTGAGATCAAAACACTGGCACTTCTTTCTCCTGAAAGTTGGAAATATTTTTCCCAAGGTCAGCAAATCAAAACACTAATCCTTCATCATTTTTAAAATACTATGTCAGAAAACAAGGTCCAAGTGGTATACGTGGCAATACAAAAGAAATAATTTCTGCTAGGAATGCAAACAAACCCCAGAGATTAACAAACCTAGAAAGTTTTCCTATTTCCAACTGGAGCAAAGGGACTTGTAAAGTGTACAAGGCATGACCTAGCACAGCACCACAAATAACCAAGTTTCACTAACAGTGAAGTCAGTTTTTCTTAAGATGAAAATATTGATGAGTGACTGTCTCAGGTGGATAACGCATGATCCTATGAGGCTGACTGAGGGAATTTTCCTCTGAGGGCTGTCACTGACTGTGATCCATTTTAGGCATTAATCTTAAGTCAGTCAAGGAAAAACAAAAAGCCCTCAGCCACATTTATGCTTGCTTAGTTTCCAGAGCCAATTTTTCAGTCTCTTGAATTAAGGGGCCACTTGTTTTTAAGCTAAAAACAAAAAAATATGCTCAATATATTCCCTAGAACTGATATCACCAGTAACACTAATGAAACCTTATTTAGAATAGCTCACTTAAACCTGGAGTATTGGTCAGTTACACTGGAAAAACTAAGAACTTGCTTATCAAGACTTGGATTCTTGAAAGGCTGCAAAAATGCAAAATTTAATCTCACTGGTCGTATCCCAGAGACAATTATTCTTAATTGGTTTAGTCTGGTTTAAGGATTCTGAAAACAAAGACAAACAAAAGAGATTTAAAAAAAAAAAAACTTCATTTTTCTTTAAGCCTGAAAAAGATGCAGATTTGTATCTTCCAAATTCCAATGCAAACTTCAAATTAGTGCTATATGACCTGAGGCCCTCATCCTGCCTTGTGATCTGCCTGGGTTCAGCAACCTGCCTCTTTGAATCATAATCCTGGATCAGGGCCCAAGACAGTTTACAGCAAGAGAAATACTTTGTCCCAGTCCATCTGATTTCCAGAGGCAAGCAAATACTTCAAGGTTATGCCACAATATTCCTTCATTATTTTAAACAAGCACATTTACCCAGTATTGCTTGTGTACTTAAGGAAGAGCTCAGGGCCCACAGCAGGGAGTGGCGAGTAGAAGAGTTAGAACAGGACATTGGGTGGTTAGGACGACTCAGGGCAGGGGATTGGGGTGCAGGAGCCACATGAAGGAAGTCCCAATGCCATGCAAGGTGTCAGGGGGAGGAAAGCCCAGTCCCCTGGCAGAAGCAGCATGCAGGGTGTAGGGGAACACTTGGACACCAGAAGCGGGGTGGGGACTATCAGTTGAATAGGGTCCCACAATTGGTAAGGATGGCCCTGCACTGTAGGACACGAAGGCCAGCCATCCCCAGTACCAGCATGGGAACTTTACCCATAGATGGTGGCTAGCAACATTCAGTGCCCCTTCCCCCTGTGGTCTGTCTGTATTATAGCTGCACCTCCTAGCAGCCCTCTCCTTTTCCATGTTTCAGGAAAAAACATTCCAGGCACACATCCCATTGTTCTGGAACAACTAGACCCTGACCTTGCTCTAAGTGAGGATAAAAGGAATCAGTATACCAAAGTTGGCAGTTGTAGCTCTTACTATTTAGGAGGAGTTCTTGAACAAACGGACTTACAGATGGTTGTCATACAGCCTGATGCACAAACTGTCACATATATAGTAGATAAATATAATAGCCTTTGTACCCTCAGTGTGTTCTTTCAGTGATTAAAACAGAAAGACAACTAACTCTTATGAAGAAGTTCTATAGAATTTAATTCAGATGCAACACTGACTCCAGAAATTTATTAGGATTCTACGTAATTTAGTAGAGTTCCATTCTTTCTATATTTTATTAAACTACTCTGTAGAGGTGTAATGGAGAATCATATAAACGTTAGCTTTTTAAATTAAATTCTACAAGACAGGAATTCTTCAAATCTTGTACATGTTGACCCTCTCTCATCTGGCACCCTCAGGATCTTACTAGTGCCAGTCAAGAGAATTTGCCAAACCACAGGACGTCACTGTTGTCTAGCACATTACCAATACTTCCACAGCATACTGGGGTCTTAGCTCTAATTTATCCCTAAATGTCTTCTAAATGTCAGCAATGAGTGTCAGGACTGGTAGCTGAAAACAAACTTTATGGGACTGCAGGAAACTTGGTCATATGCAGGAGAAGTGGACATCCAGCTAACTAAAATCACACTGGATGATGGATGTTGTTGGATGACAGTGTGCCAGACTAGAGAGTTTCAAAATGTAGCATGGACCACATAAAATGCAGATGTTCTTGAGGAGAATCTCATTGCCCATTTGCATTTCCATGAGTCACCTCCATTTCTACTTCTGAGTCCATGACATGCTTGTGCTAACTGCAGCAACTATCAACATAGGTGTTAACAATGTACTATGTGACATAGGTATCCAACTGAATTAACAGGTCAAATTTCAAATAAAGATTTTCAGTGAACAGCTCATGAAATATCCACAGATCAATATTATCTTTAGAAATTATTTCTAGTTGTTCACATAGGAATCGTGCTCGTTCATGTGATCATCCATAGCTAGAAAAAGAAACCAAAGACCACATTAGCCAGCAATTTTGACCTGTTTTCCATATGCCAATATTCAGGCAGAGGAAGAATATAGAAGGGTTTTCAGCATAAACACTAGGTCTTTCTTATGCTAATATCCTGAATATTTCAAACATCAATTTTGGGCTCAATCACAGGTGATACAAAATTAAACTGGTTGGTACAGCTAGAAAAAGTATCCTCTGCCTGACTTACTAGTGTATTTAGGCCATTTTGGTAGAAGAACGCCCCTCTAAACTCAGCTTGTTCAGTTTTTGTGTCTTAAAATAAGAAATATTGGTGTGGCAATGGTGTTAATGAAATGCATGTTGTGAGACTTGCATGACTGCAGCTACAGCTGGCCAGAATGTTTTTGGTGAAATGAAATTTAGCACAATATATTGTTTCATTAAAGAATGAAAGTTTTGCAGAGATTTATCAATTTATGCAACAAACTCTCACTGGGAAGCCCAGAGATGCGTTTACAAAAAGTTGTGACTTGGACATTTCTTCAGGGGGGAGTGCAATGTGAGAGTGGGATTTGGGAGATGTACCCTGGAGGCAAGCACACTGCTGCATGCAGCAGGTCACTAGGAATGCTCTTCACTTTGTTTCATTAAAGTTTTATTCCCAGGGCTGTAGATTTGTTATTTAAATGAACCATAAAATCCTTTCAGGAAGTTAGAGGTATTGGTCCGTAATGAGATGGAAAAGTAGAATTTTCATTAATAATGCAGACAAGACTGAAACAATCAATAAATGTCTATTCTGTATTTGGAAAAAGCAAGATGATGTATTCATATCTACGATGATGAGTCCAACAGTAACTCAGAATGACGTTTAAACCATAGCTACCATGGTCACCATGTTACATCAACAGGCACAGCTGATCTGGAAGGTTATTGAAAGTGTCACTTGAGCTGCCCATTAACACTGATTTTTACTAAGTCTTGAAACAATGCAGCAGTTCAGGAATATTTTAAGAAAGCTAAAGACACATGGAACAACAAGAATAGCTATCAGCCTGTAAACCTGACATTCATCCTGGACAGAATAATTGACTGATTGATACAGGATACAGCTAAACAAACTAATACAATTAATGCCAACCAACATGGGTTTAAGGAAAATAGATCCTGCAAGACTTGTGAGATAAGTTATATTGATACAGGTAATAGTGTTCATGTAATAGATTTCTGTGAAGCATTTAACCTGGTGCTGCATACCGTTTTCATCAAGAAAACGGAATGACTCAAAATCAACATGGTACATTGCGATGGGATGCCCAACCCACATAAGGCTGGAAATAGTTATTCCTAGGCTATTACCAACCTATTCTCCTCTTGCCATGAGAATGAATGCAGCCTGTTTCTCAGTCTCTCTATAGCTCAATTGTAGGTTGTTCTAGATAGGAGGCAAAAATGATAATTAACTGATACCACTGATGCAATAATCTTTATTGTTTACAGAGACATTGCCCAGAACACAGGAGAAACCAAACAGGAGACCATGTCCTTGCTAACATCAAATTCTTTTTCAACTCATTCTCCTCTCCCCACAAAAGAAAATGAAAAAGAAAGAAAAAGTTCATGTTGTCTGTTTCTTCCCCTCTCCCCAGCTATTATTTGCAGCGGTGTCTTACTTTCTGTTCTTTCTGTGCAGTGAAGATTGTGAAAAACCCATGCCCTATGCCAGCCTAATCCTGAAGGTAGACAGAAATAGGCCAGTGAAAGAAGTCTCTCAAACTAGCTACTTCCTTTTTTTTGTACCATGTTATTAGGTTACAATATGAACATACAGATCTTTGTTTCAATCATGGTAACACATCTGTAACAATTCCTGTAAAACCATGCCAAGTGAGGTGGCACTGTAAAGCTTATGCTTTGCTGGTTAAGGTTATACTCTTCGCATGCGTGTATCATTTTTGTATTTAAAATTATGAATATTAGCTAAGTAATTGTATTTCAAATATTAGCTCCTGAAACAACAAAAAACTAGCCAGCATGTCTTTGAAATCTTACTCATATTGATTGGCCCATCAAGAAGCGCTTGACAACGGGTTTTGAGAGGTGCCAAGCCACATCGGATAAGCTTTTGTGTGAACTTTCAGACCATTATGGGAGCAATGGCATCCCCTGTAAATAATTGAGTCGTGCATAGACAAGTGGCATGCCCTTGTGACCAACTCCATCTTGTAGCTGTACTTTTCACATAGGAAATGGAGTTCCACCACATGGCAAAGCATATAAAGGGCCCTGGAAATCCCTCTGGCTGCATCTACACTATGAGATAAATTCGAATTTAAGGCAGTTAGCTCAATATTACCATGTGACTCTCTTCACTGCAAATACCATTAGCTTGATTTAGGGAGCACTATCACAGTCCCCCTCTTTAAACCTTCCTTTGGAAACCTCCCCACTCATGCATCTGATGAAGTGGGTCTTTACCCACAAATGCTTACACTCCAAAATATCTGTTAGTGTATAAGGCACCGCAGCACTTGTTGCTGTTCTCAAAGATATAGAATAACTCAGCTACCTCTTGGATACAATACTGGAGTTACCTTATGGGTATGGTGTCAAGCTCGAATTTAGAAATTTGATTAAAGGCCAGTGTGGAAGTGCACACATGTTACAATAGAATTTAATGGCCTCCAGAAGAGTCCCGTATGGAACCCACAGGACCCCTTCACTTCTCCAGTCTGGCTGCTACTCTCCAGATAATTAGGTAACAGGAAGACCATGAATTTCAAAGCAGGAGCAGCAAGTCTGTGGCTGTGGGCTCATGTTTGCGTAAGAGCCTGAGAAGTATCTTTCCTTCTCTGCTACTAATGCTTTGAGTGCATCTACCCATTACAAATAGCACCTGCAGGGAGTTCATGGTTCTCTCTCTCTACACTTACTTTTTTCTGCACTGCCTGGCACCAGCCACTGCCCCATCACACCACATGGCCACAAGACTATTGTGGGGCTCACGTTTGCATGAGATACTAACAAACTTCTTCTCAGTGGTTTACACTTGTGCACAAAATCCCCTTTCCCTCCCCCACAGGTGCCACACAGTCTGGATCTTTCCTGCACTCAGCCACATCACTTGGGTAGCTGAAGGTGCCTGGCCTTCAGAGCTGACCATGCTGCCAGGTAGCACCTTGTATAGACTGTGTGCATTTTGAGTTCCAAGGCAGGAAAGATATTTAGGGGCTTGCAGCCATGAAGGGGGAAGTCTCCCTGGTGGCTAAGATACTTGGGGGCTTGCTGCCCCCCGGGGGGTCTCCCTCAGCAGCTAAGATGCTTGGGGAGGACCACCTCAACTGGCCCCCAACTCAACCCCCCATGCCCATAGCGTGGGACCACTAGCGCTGCAGCCACCGAGGTGAAGTCTCCACTGGCGGATAACATAGTTGGGGGGGGTGGACTTTCAGCTGCTTCAACATTCCAAGCAGCTTTGCAGCTGCAGACCACAGCATCCCCCCACCACATAGACCCCCCCAAAAATAATGTTTTCAGGAGCTTGTTGTCCATTGAAGACACCTGATGGTTTTATATTTATGTTATAAAATCTCTTTTGCTAACATCTCCTATCTGTCTTCATGCTTTGATCCCTTCAGAAATATGGGAGACGGGGTGGGGAGCTAGATAAGATTCCTATTTGTGTTATAAGTTCAGTGTATGACATGGCACTGCCATCATCCTTGTTGGCAATAACTGTGTACTGAAGGGGAGAATCAATAATTCTTTTCCTACACCTCTTCTATCCTTTTTTGTCTCTCCCAAAAAATAAAGTATGGGCCCCTCTATTATTTTAAGGGATCACATGCAGCGATGGGAGGAATTTCACTCAGTGCCTGGCCAGTTGAGAACCCAGTCATTGCAGAGAAGACTTGTAGTGCAGCGGAAAGCCAAAGACTCTCCCCTCAGCGACTATCTTCTCTTTTTTTATGCTGTTCGGGGTCCCTCTATTATTTTTGGTAAAGTCAGGAATCTTTTTTCCTAGACTTTTCTATTCTACTTCTTCTAACTTTGAGACTACAGTTAGGGTCCCTGTATTATTTTCAGGGATCAGATTCTATCAGAGAGTTCAGCTAAAGAAGAAAAACATTTCTTTATACATTTTTGCCATCTGTGCGGAAGCCCTACTTCTCCTTCCTTTCAAGGGGAAAAAATGGACATTTGACTAGCATGGGAGGGGAATGAGAAAAATGCAATATGGGAAGACGACGTCAAAAGATCAGAGAGCATACCCAGAATGCTACGGGGATAAGTCAACTGTGAGATAGGTTCCCACAATGCACTACTGCAAGAGTCAATATTTGCCAATTTGAGTGTAGGAGCAATGAATTGACTTTGAGGAGCATGTGAGAGGTGTGGATGGTCAAATTCAAACTTACAAATTCCAGAAATATAATATCAATATTAACAAATTCTAATTTATCTTGTAGTGTAGATGCAGCCTCTGTTTGGTTTTCAGCTATGTTTCTTACCTCTGGAAGATTTTTACTATGAACAGAAGCTCTGAACTAAGGACTGAACAACCTCTCTCATGCAGATATACTCCAGAGACATGACTTCAGTCAGAATTTTATTCTATCTTTGCTATGAGTCTGCACCAAGAATGCTGAAATTATAGATTCTAAAGCCTGAGCAGCAGTGTGTTTTTGGGACAAGATTCTAAGTTTAAAACTTACCTGGGAATGTGTCTGGTCCTTTGGGGAATCAGAAGAAACTTTTATTTGATTACATGGAGTTTTCTTAATTTGTGATCTGTGCAGGAGCGGTACTAGTGGTGACACAAGAGAGTTGATGTGTCTGAAGGAATTGCTTGTATGACTTCTTGCCAGCATGGGCAATAGGAGTGTTCTTTGTAAGTAGCCCTGTCTTTAAACAAGTTACCTTAAATTGATATGGTCAGTTGTGTTCCCTAGAGCCCTCACATTATATGTTGACAAAAAACCACCCTCACAGCAGCAAGGGTAGGGTCTTTGCTGAATCACTGCAGCACCACACCTAACAAACTCACTCACCTAATAAACTATTTTGCTAGTCTTTAAAGTGCTACTTGACTGCTTTTTGTTTTACTATGTTCTGTACATCTAAGAATTTTAAACAGATGAACTAAATTTGTGTGTTTATTCCATCATGACCCAAAAGTTAAGTTAAAAAAAGGCTTAAGTAACAGTAGGAAAAAAAAAAGCAATATGATCATGATTCTTAGGATAATCCAGTCATTTTCTTAGAAAAACAAAGGTCTGAGACTTTGTCTGAAACTAGTCTTACAGATAATTGAATGATTGAACTTTGAGTATTTTTGCCAAAATTCCCCCACCCCCGTGAAAAAGAGGGCAACAGGTGAATGCAAATGAATGACCTTGGCTGACAAAATTTGTACATGCACATTTTAAATGAAGTACAGGTATGTGTTGAAATCACAAGAAGCTACTGCTACTTAGTGTAGAGAGTATGGCCATCAAAATGTGAGGCAGAGAAAGGAAAGTGAATTTCACATACAGCCATTACCTAAGTTCTTGTCTAACTGAAAAGTCAGCTGATCCATTTTGCCTAACCCTTGAAATTCTACTGATAAAGCCTATTTAAGTGGCTAAAATATAGAAGACAGAGCATTTTTGCAAATATACTAAGAAGAAATGTTGATATTTTTCAAGTCAGAAGAGCTGCAATTCACTTCAATTGTATGCTATGGTAAAGAAGAAACAAAAGTTGAAAATGGAGATTAGTTTTGTTTTTGGTAAAGTGTCTTTTCTGAAATTTACAATGCAGTGTAAAGTCTAAAAACTGTGTTCTTGAGGTAGAGATAGAAATATAGTAGTCTATACTTGGTTTTCCTTTCTCAATATTTAATTTAACTGTTAACTTTCCTTTTTTATGACTTTTTGTCTAATGTTTGGTGACTGATGCATTGTATGGTACCTACAATAATGGTATGTCACAACATTTATACTAATGATGATCAGTAAATGAATGGAAGTTGATTAATTCTTATCAAATCAAGTCTTAAACACCAACACAAGAACATTTGCTTTCTCTAATGCAAATACACCATCCGACTGAGAACTGCCTTCAGCTTTTTGTGGGTAATGAAAGCATGCATGATATTTGGGATACAGCATAAGCCTTTGTGAGCTGACTGGCTTAAAGTAGGAAATGCTGTAAAGTGGTTGTGAAGTTACAAGCTGTGAGAACAGCAGGACTGACAGCCACCATGGGCTATGGCTCCATGCCTCGGAGGGGGCAGGCTCAATGGCAGAATGGGCGGGAGCCTAGGGCAGTCAGCAGCACTGGGCTCCCCAGAGCTCCATGGAGCAGAACAGCAGTGATGGCAGCTGGAGCTCCAGGCCCCTCTGAAACCCTGGGCCCCAAGGCAACTGCTCCCATTGCCACCCTGTCCCCATTTGTGGGATTGTGTGAGAAATACATGCCATTGCACCACACAACAGAGTGCATTCTCGCAATATGATACCAGGAGTGACTCCTTTTTAACACTTAAAAATCCAAGAGAAAATGTGAGTGTTTTAGGACACTATTGAAATTCATGGCATACTCCCACAGTTGTCCTTTTTCAGTGGCTGTATCTACACATGCCCCATGAAGAGGAAGGGGCATGGTAATGAGCAGCCCACAAGAGGCTAATGAGGTGCAGATGTAAATTTCCCATGCCTCAGTAACATATGGGCCATATGAAAATTTTGAGGAAGATGGAGCTTCTGGAAGGAAAGTCTCCTTCCAGGGGATCCCCGCGAGCCACACACCTACATGGCTATTTTGGAGTCTGGAAGAGCTTCTTCCAGACTCCAAGTCATGTGGCCATATGCTAATGAAGCATGGGGGAAATTTACATCTGTGCCTCATCAGCATCTTGTGGGCTGTTCATTACCATGTCCCTTCCGGAGGAAGGGGTATGTGTAGAAACAGCCAATATATCTACCTTAGGTAGGGCCTCTACTGGCTCAGAGGTAGGGTTGCCAACTTCCTCACCTCACCCTTGCCCATCCTCCCTTGAGGCCCTGCCCGCCCCACTCACTCTGTTACTCTCTTTCCCCCCATTCATTTCCATTCAGAAGGGAATGGAAATGAAGGGGGGATTTTGATATTTGCAGGATTCTTTTCGAAAGAAACTTCCCCTGTGTAAATGAGCTAGGCAAAAGTGAAACCCGGCACTTCCGAAGAGCTGTGGCCAGCGGCATGCTAATGAGGCACTGAATATTCATTTCAGTGCCTCATTAGTATTCTCTCATTTGGTCATGAGCATGGCAATTTCGAAGTTTTGCCTGAGTGTACATGTAGCCAAGGTGACTACCAAATGAAAGAGGTTCTGAGCTATTTTTGGTATCAGTGTGTCACTATGATCAGGGCAGTCATGCCCTCCCTCCTGTTTTCTGATTAGTTCAGGTAAAACAGTATGTTCTTAAGGTTTGGGTCTCGGGGTTCTATTTCCATTTCTGCCTCGGATGAACTGTGTTAAACTTGGAAGGTGCTGGGGGGATGGGGAGATGTCTCACTTCATCTCTTTGAACCTTGGCTCCCCATCTAAACTACAACAGGGATCATCCGCTTTTCTCCCATCACTCATCTCTTTTATTCTGTCTTTTGTATAATACCTAGTAAAATGGAATAGAGGTTTGGGTTGGGACTTCTACACACTTAATGCAGATTATAATTCACTAATGAATACTCAAGACCTGTTTTCCTATTATAAATTCTATTCTGGCATACATATTTAACGATGCAACCATCCCAGTATTTCACTCCGTTGGGAGGGAGGGTGAAAAAGGGTACCACCTTTGCACTGTTTAGACCATTTTGTATTATTCCCCCTTTCAATATCTCTTCTGTGGTCACAAACGCTGTCTGTTCAAAATGACCACCACCTACAGTAACCCGCATACTCAGAAATGCAGCCATGGTATTTCATGACACTACTGGGGTTTGTCCTTTGCAGTCTCTATCCTCACTGATATTCCTCGTGAAGATAGAGGCCTATTTAAAAATAAATTTTAAAAATAAAGTGGGACAGTCATGCAGTCAAACTAGCACTTCCACAGGGAACTATGGAAAGTTAGCCAATTATCTGAAGGTCTTGAAACATTATAGTGGGAAAAGACAACTTGTTTGTGTTTTCTTTTTCCACAGTTTCTGTGAGTATTGTCAATATTACATATGCAAACTGTGCATTATTTCATCTTGCTTTGAATAAATGCTGAGAATACCACATTGATAGCTGGGAAAGCATGCTATCAATTATGTGTGGCAGGAAGCCATTAATATAAAAGTGGGTCATTTAATGAACTGTCTTAAATAATGCTGCTTCTGCCTCAAAGAAAATAAAGCAGCTACCTCATATGTCTCTACATAGTTAATGATTTAAGTTAGCAGGATTTATAAAATGCTATTTCCAGGAACATATTTACTTTTAAAAAAGTATATTTATACTCTGGTTTCAAAAGTCTACAAAACATTTAATGTTATTTCAGGATCAATTTATACAAGCCCTCTATATTAATTTGCAATAATTCTAATAATCTAATGGTTTGCCTAAGACTTATGATACAATCTAGTGGGAAAATGAAAGTCTTTTTTGCACCGTGCTGACTCAAGGGATATTTGAGTCAGTGTAATACACAGAATGAGAGCCTCAGATAATATGACTTCACAGTAAAATTAAAGAACTATTTTCCATCTTCTTTTAGGATGCACAAATACAATGAACTTTCAATAGTCAAACTGTTGGTTTAGAGCAAAACCATGTGCCATATTTATTATTTGAACTGATTTATGATTTGTCAGACAGCCATTGTCAGACAGGATTCACAAGCAGATCACATTTAAATCACATTTAAAAGTGAGGAATTTTTAGCTGATAAATGAAGTAGTAAAAGTTGCAATAGGTTCAAAAACGTGATGCATAATGAGGTTGCGTTTGGATTTCCACTGCAGCTAATTATAAAGTAGCACTCCAGGGACACACAAACAAGTCAGCTACTTCTACATAACCACCATGGAAGTATAGGGATGATTACTTCATAATTCAAAGATTTAGGAAGTCAAGCCTACAATTCAGCAGCTCAGATACTGTCACAATGAGTGCCCGTGACACCACCACAATTAAAGAGGCGGTAGCAGTTGTCTGATATTGCTGAAGGAGGACAGCTCAGCTTCACAGCAGTGGGAGGGCAGAAATGAGGTCAGAGACTTCTACGAAGAGGCACAGTGTGGTCTTTACAGCTCCAACTCAACCATGAGGGATGTGAGGTCCAAAAGGCACAAAGGTACAAGCCCTGGGCAGGAGAAACCTCTTTGTTTCATACACAAGCAACGTTTGGTTTTACTGAAGCCCAAGTTAAGATCCAGAACCTGTTCTTTATGGAAGAAAATACAGACAGAATACCGCAGAACATACAGGCAAAACCCCACCAAATTTTCCTTCCCATTAGTCCCCTACAAGGTTTTTCACAAGGTGAGAGTAACCATATCCTGTGTTAGCCTAATCGGTTAGAGTAAACACTGGAATGGTTTTAAATGGCATTGGTCTAGAGCAAGTGTCCCACATTTCAAACAGTATATTGCCATAAAAGTATATTTCATATTTTGCACTTTTGCTTCACTCTTTAAAATGCTGTGAAGAGACTAGAAAGAGCAGTGAGTAAACAACCTGTGACTGAAAAGAGAATGCCTTCCAAAAGGAGCCATCCCCATAGGCAGTTTAATAGCCATGACCATTTCAAATAGAAAAATGAGCACAGAGGGCTGAGTCGAGATCAATGAGAATGTCAGCACAGATCCAGATGCTGCTGCTACTGCAAAATAAGGCAGATTTCTGAGCTCACCATCTGGAGCCTATTGCTGCCAAACACATCTTGTCAGTGGCCACTGATATTGGCTGTAATGCTGGGGCATATTAACTAGAATGCAAAGGACTGCACAACAGTCACTTTTCTTGTACCAGCAGGGAAGGCTAACTCAAATTAATCACATGTACCATTTTCATCCGGACTAGCGTCGTCAGTCAGAAAACAGCTTTCCAAGTGCAAATGCACAAACCTCAATGTTTGGAATAAACTTCTCCAAAACACAGTAACTTTCAGATGAATTACTGAATAGGGTTACAGTGCCTAGCTGCTGGGGTTCCTCGTTATGCTATCACGATATTTTTGGCATTCAAGTCACACATCAGATGCTGGTGTCTTACGACGGAAAGGCTGCCCTAAAGGGAAGAAAATAGGTAAACTAGAGCACTTGCAATATCTTCTGACTTCCTGGTGCTGTTAGCAGCTTTCATTGCAAAGAGCACAAAAATTAATGTAGAAGTTGTGGTCCGTCACCAAAAGGCACCAAAGTGCAATACTTCCATGTAATAGGCTACTCTGTTGAAATATTGGTTAGTATGGAGTTCTAGGTTCAGGCAGCTTATTAGTATTTATCTTGGCTTTTCAAATGTTCGCAGTCATATGTACACGCCATTGTTGCCAACAAAGAGAGTAATAGTAAAGTGTTCAGTGAACTCAAAAAGCATTCAGAGAAGGTTTCTATTGTCTACACATGATCAACAGCCTTCTATTTTATTCTAATTGGAACCTCAAGATACACATCACTGGCTTATTGCAGCGTTTTTAGAGGGAAATACAGGGAAGCATGATCACTCACATGCCTTCATCCTACTTTCTTATTAAGGACATATCAGAGTTTTTCATTTTATTCCCCTTTAGTATCACATTGGCATCAGGTAAGAGCAAACAGAAAATGCTGCAGTCATGAACATTCACAAGCCTGCTGTGTGATTATTCACTGGGACACAATGTGGAAAAGAGCCTGCTGCTAACTCCTTGAACAATTACCTCCATAGTACAAGGTACTTGGTGAAGAGTGCTTTTCTACAGCATAAAGCATTACTTTTGCAAACAGTAAATTATGGATACTATTATGGCTTTGCCACAAGCTTCCCATAAGGGGCAGTATGTTGCTGCACAGCCCCAAAGAAAGCCAGACACTGGATTTTGACAGTCACACTGTTATCTGGTTTCTGTACATGGCTCTGTGTGCACCAGCTCAGCTGCACTATGTTGCACATGAGGTAGGTTGGAGCTCCCTCAACTCCTCACTCTCATCTGCCCACATGAATGGGAGGAGAAGTAGCAAACCTGCAGAGTGTTCCATCAACCCTATCTCACTAACTACTCGCAGAGGGATAGAAGGGGATTCACAGCTGAGCTCTGTTCAAATCAGAGGCCTTCAAACACTACGGCTTTCTGAGGTACCTAAAGTTCACTAGAACTATTGTCTTATCTCTAACAAAGAATATTTTCAAATATATATATGACTAACTCAGTTGAAAAACAAAGCAAGTAGTCATGGAGCACTTTAAAGATGAACAATTTTATTTATTAGGTAATGAGCTTTCATAGGAAAGACCCACTTCAGATTCTGGAGAATGGTTTGTCCTTAAGGCACTACAGGACTCCTCACTTGAAAAGATTCCTCCCCCCCCACACACACACACCTTTTTTGTAGTGGATTTGGGTGAACTCAATGTGTTAAAAATATATAAATAATTCTGTAATATCAATTAAATATAATGAGATAAAGAGCAAAGAATACTAAATATACTGCAATAACAAAGAAAGCTTTATTTGGCATTAGAGCAGTAGAATTCAATAGGAATGGGTGCTTCTCCCACCAAGTGGTGGGACACATGTGCGGAGCAGGCACATGGCAGTCCCAGAGTGCAGATCTCAGGAGGAATCACATGTAAAGGCTCCAAGATCCTTATGCAGCTGGAGAGCCATGCATTAGCCATCTCATATTTGCCACAATACCATGTCCTATTTTCCACATGTGGTGAGTGGCAGACATATTGGACACCCATGTATTAGAGCGTATTAATATTCAGGATTTTTCAAATAGCTTTCACTGTAGCTTCAAATTATCTCCCCAGTTATCTCACTGGTTTCATTTTTTTTGTGATGACTTGTCCAAGTTCACAGCTGTGCTCTAGTCTCATATTTGATCTCTGGAAATGAAAATGTGATACTGGGACTATCTACCAAATATAAGTTCTGATATATCATATTTTCAAGGAACTATTAGAGTCATCTTTTGTAAACAGAAATGATCAGGAATTTTGACCTTTTTTTTTAAATGACAATTTGTTGAAATGCAACCTTTGATCCTGGATGTACCACTTTTGATCAAACTTGTGCCATGAAATGTTTCAAGTTCAAAGTGGAACTTCTAGTTAAAATGAGAGCATACTGTCTACCCCCACAACTGAAACTGCACCATAGTATTATGGTCAGGGCATATATATACCTGGGATATATAGAAGATACAGAGTCAAGACCCTAACCTGAATCAGGTTGAGAAAATGGATCTCTACCTACTGCCTGTACAAATTTAAACAATTGAAAATTACCATTCTTGTTATCATATCATCATATCATTGTTTCTGAATGTATTGATAAGCTGGGCAGAATCTACCTTCTTTCATGTAACCAAAAATAGCTGGAATTCAAACACAGAAATTACAGATCTTCAATGAGTGGGCCTGCTCTAAGTATAGAAACAATTCAGCTCTATTCAAGAGCTTTCTTGTATTAATCTATTCAGTTTCTTAATATCAGTGGACCTGTAGGTTCTAGACTTGGAGTTATGTGGTAAACATCACAATGCTCAGTATAGTGATATCTGTCTTGAGGTTATTTTTTCCTTGAATGGTTTATATGAACATACGCAATAGTCACCTTCACAAAGGATTTCAAATTTTCCCATCAATCGAAATTGAAGAATGGTTCCTAAAGCAGCTTCCAATACTCTTACATTAAAGACATTCTTGTGACCATGGGCTGAGGTCTGAGAACCACCTCAGACTCAGATCAAGCACTTTTGAAATGCAGTGAATGTTTTTCATAGCCTTATCAATAATCTTGATACTTCAGGTACATAAAAATTCTAATAAGAAAAATCAACTGGTAACCTACAACATATTGCACCTGAGCACAGCCTAAAAGAGACAGGTCATTCTATAGCTTGTTACATCAGTGAATTAGTTTGCTACAAGATCTTCTCAGCACCAAACCTTAAAATGTGATGAATATTTTCTGAAGTCTGATCCACAAAAGCATTTAAAAGAAACCACATTTGAAAAAAAGTGTCCTAAGTCATATAACATTGATTTCAAAATAGCTTAATGCTCTCATTACCTGCTGCTGTCACATCACAAATGCAAACCTCTACAGACTAACCTGCACAGTTGGAATATGGGTCTTTAACTCAGTTCTAATATGCTTATGATTGGCATGTCATGCTATCAACTGAAAGCTCATCAAACTACGTGATCTCGTTAAGCTGTGTGAGCAAGGACAGATGCTTAATTTTCTCTCATATATACACATATATATATATATATATATATATATACATACACACACATATATATATATATACATACACACACATATACACACACACACACACACACACAAATCAACTTCATTCTCGAAGAGAAGTCCCCACACACCATTGTACAAATGGTACTAAGCTAAAACCCCAGCAGCTATTCCCTTATTTTCAAGGCCCTTTAAAATATTTTTCTTGTTTTCATCTATAGAAATTATATAAAATATATCCAAAGAGACATAAAAGACACTAATAATGATACTTCATGAAGTGATTGTCTTGGTTAATACTACAGAACTCATCACAGCTCAGTTGTACATTCTAAAACGGGGAAATTGTTTTTTTAACAATAAGATGTATAAGTCTGTCGTCAACCAGCATGACAAAGCAGGTGTGAAAATCACAGTAAAGTGTAATCAAACTTTTGCCAGGAAAAAACACACACACAAAGGATCTATATCACCAGCAGTGCGATTATGAGGGGAAGACCAAGTCTAAAATGACCTGAAAGCCTCATTTAGAAAATGAGGGTGTTTGGGTCAAGTCATTTGAAAGAGAACAGTGAATTACCCTACAGGAACTGTAGTTCCATGAGATATTGTAGTCAGTGTCCATTTTATCACAGATGAGCACGCACCACAAATATGTGATCTGAGTCTTTTCAATAACAGTGTCAAGTGGGGCTGTGTATGCATCATGAGCTCTTTGCATTACTATGTGAGGTCAAAAAAGGCAGAGCCAGTAGATGATGTTACCTGACAATTTGAAGCCCCTGTTGCTAAAGGCTTAACGCAGGGATGATAATTAAATTTTGAGACCCTCACTGACTGTACCATCACAAAGAACCAGTTACTGTTACAGAAATAACTTCTTCTTTCTCCACACATCAGTATGGATTCCATTATAGGTGAGTGGCAGGCATTATCCTACATTGGGAAAGAGAAGATTGATCTGCATTTTTTAAATTATGATTAAAGCACTGGTCTCACAAACTTGGCATGTGAGCTAATTGCTAAGATCATAATGGCTGACAAAGGTCATTGGGTTATTCCATATTCCTGCTTCAAGATGTCAAATACCCACATATTTGTGAAGCAATGTAGATGCAGCTGTCTGCGCCATGGGAAAGTGAAGTTTTTAGTCATCTGACAGATGGAAAGAAATATATCACATGATCCAGTTCAGATCTCTCTTCATTTTTAGGAGGAAGATGTTGAGATCCCATGTGGCAATCAGAGCTGTAGACAAATATTGCACAAGCCTTTTGGAAGAACTTTAATACCACTGGACTTGAGAAGACCTGGCATGACTAAACCCGAGAGTGACAGTGATATTGCTCCAATGTGGATCTTGAGGGAGCAGAATGCTAGGTCAACTTGTTTCAAGTGAAGCACGTAGTCAAGCCATCATGACTCCATTCTGAGAGGTTTTTAAGGCCCACATCGACAAAGCCCTGGCTTTGTCATGATTTAGTTAGGTATGGTCCTGCTTTGAGCAGGGGGTTGGATTTGATGATCTCCAGAGGGGTCTTCCAATTCCAATAGTCTATGACTCCAGCAATGGGTTCAGTTTGGGAATTCAAAGCTTGTTGCAAGATCAGGGGGTCCTGGAAAGCTGATTTTAGGAATTGCAGCTTCAAGCAAAGCAATTGAGTTTCTCAAAGGTGTCGCTGAATGATCTTTCTCTATGTTTTTGAAGTTAAACAGCTCAGGAATACACACAAATAATGAATCCGTTTATTTTAGAACTAGGAGGAGTAGAGGAAGCAATGAGCCCACACACATGCAATGCAGGCAAACACCTGGGGGTGGGGAACAAACAAAAACCAAAACTTTACAAGTTTTTAAAAATTACTGAGTGAGGCTCCCACAACAGGTATGATGTCAGGATGGGGGAGACATGCGAGAGCTAGTGGGCACTCATGCAAGGGGAAGGGGAGTGCTGACAGCCTCCACAGATCAGTGTGCAAGGTGTGGAGCACAGCTCTGTGCCCTCCCCAGAGGGGTGGGGCTACATCAACCCTCAGTGCTGCTTGGATCATATCACCCCTCCACCCTTACAGCTGCACACAATATGCAGAGCAGTGCTCCTGTAACAATATAAAGAGCTTAGGGCTCTGGCCACCTCCGCTGTGCAGTAGCAGGTGTGGCAACTGGAAGCCCCAGTCCCCACTGAATTTCTGGGCTCTGTGGCAACTGTCTCCTTTGCCCTCTCTCCTCCTCTGCCCTTTGGTTCACCCGTCCTCATGTTTCAGGGGGTAAGCCAGCTTCTAACCTTAAGAGTTAGAAGGAAGCTTGTCTTTCTCCACATCTGCCTGCTCTTTTTTTGACTTACATTTTCCTCTGAAGCACCTGGCCCAGGCTTCTTATGTTGCTGACAAGACAAATTACTGATCTGACCCAGAATGGTCTCTTCATGTTCCTATGAGCCTGAATGGATTGCACCTAGTCATTAACAGGTATAGCTTTACATATTAATTAAATAAATGTCCTTCCATAAATCTACACTTTGCAATTCTGCCACAATGCAAATTTTATAAGAGAACGAATGTCTGAACTTCTGGCTCTTTTCCCCCCTTTCTTTATGGTTTCCTAGGTTATACGCATTTTCTTAGTGTATAATTTAAATGTGTTCTTCCTGAACTGGAAACTCTTATAATGAATTATTCCCACCACATTGCTTCTTACAAAGCTTGACCTGGAACTTATTTGTTAAATTTAAATGTTTATAAACGCTGATTAGGCCCCTTCTAAATAACTTCATTTGCAGACTCAATTCACCATCTTTGCTATATAAAACAATCCTAATCCCCAAATAAACCTTGCTGTCTTTCTCTGTGAATCAGCTAGTGTTTGAACATTGTGTTTAAACTTGGAGCCCAGAATTGGTGCTACAGGACTGGGGCTGTATGCTGTCATTCTGAAATTTATACTGAATTTTTTCTGTTGAGTAGGACATCAGTATGCTTGTCAAATTTCCTACTTTGCTCACAATGCAGTAAAGTAGGAACACTGTCATCTGTAATCTTGGCATCTGGAAAACAGCATTATGGACCCTCATGGAGCACCTAAAAAGCATCTGTCAACTTTTGCCAATGTTTAACTAATATAGCCTCCTCCCTCAGAAATCAACAACTAGATATCATCCTTCACTCTAATTGTCCCAGTACACTTTGCCCAAATAGATACCATTAAATCCTTGCCAAGATCAAATAGAGGCTGTTATGTGCAAACTGTAGCCTGTGAGCCTCACGCGGCTTATTGGTGCGTGTAACATGTCCAGAGACGCCCAGCCCCTTGGCCTAGGGCGGGCGGCAGCAAAACGGGGGTTAGAGCACCAGCCCGTACTCAGTTCGGGTGGTCAGCGGCTCACCGCTACAACCCCATACAGGCCCCAGCCCTCAACGTAGGGCGGGGCCGCAGTTCACCAGAGTTGTATAGTTCTGGGCCCAGCCTTCAGTCCAGGGCAGGGCAGCAGTTCACAGGTAATAGTACAGTTCTAGGCCCGGCCCTCAGTCCAGGGCAGGGCAGCAACCCAAGGGTTTAAGTGCAGGCCCAGCCCTCAGTTTGGGGCGGGGCAGCAACCCAAGGGTTTAAATGCAAAGGCCCAGCCCTCAGTTTGGGGCGGGGCAGCAACCCAAGGGTTTAAGTGCAGAGGCCCAGCACAGGCTGGCACGGTCAAGGAGGGGGGTAGGGGGTCACAGGCCCTCCCACTCCACTGAGACCCAGCCCGGGGCCCTGGGGGTTGCTCACACCCAACCCCGGCAGTGGGGATCCAGACCACAACACACTGCCATTGGTTCGTGAGCGTCGTTCCCCGGGCCACTTCTTACCTCACCCTCTGCTGGCGGAAGGTCCCAGTCCATCTGGTCAAGGGGTCTCCCTAGGTCGCTCTCCTCCAGGTCATCCACCTTCGGGGGCTCTGGCCAGTCGTCCATAACAATGTCATTAGGGTAGTCGGGCGGCAGTAATACAGGAGACCCGAGGCGATCCTGGGTCTGAGTGCTGTAAGGATCCGCCGGGACGCTGGGGCAGCCCGCTTCTGGGGCCCCTTCCAAGGCGGGGGGTCTCCGCCGGCGTGAAGGTCCTGGTAGGTCTGGGAAGTCCGGGTAGTCCCCTTGGGGCATATGGACCCGGGATTGCTTGGAGCCTCTGGGGGCTTGCTTCTCCGGCCTGGCTGGGCGGCAGCAGGCCCTCTCCCTTTGGTGCCGCGGAGCTCGTGCAGGCACGTCCTCCCTGCCCGGAGGCCCAGGCCCGAATGGGTCCTGAGTCCCGCCTTTGGCTCTTCTAGCCCTTGGCCCCGCCCTCTGAGGAGCGGGCCTCTGGTCTCCTGGCTCCGGCCCCGCCCACCAGGGCCTCTGCATAGTCTCCCCTGCCTCCGGGTCTGCAGGAGGCCATACTGACTCACTACAGTGCTCTTGTGCAGACACAATACATTTTGTTTACCTTTGCCCATGCAAAGGGGTCCCAGACTTTGCTCATTTCTATCCATGCAGGTTTTTTCCCTTCCCTATGAGTATTACTAAAATGACATGCATATAAAACCAAGGCATATGAAGTAACGTGCATGTTGATTGCACACAACATTGACTGAGAACTGAGTGCTCCCTCTGCATCTGATCAAAGCACTACAACTGTTCAGTTGGTATACCCTGCAAATTCTAAATATACAAGTGAAGTTAGTAAAAGTACCCCATCCTGGGAGACCATCTGGCTTACAAAAATCTTGCATCCCACTGAGATTAAGGAAGCTACTCATGTTGTGTAGTAATCACTAGATTACATTGTCCATTGGGGTGTATGGGGAGGGTAGCACCTTTGGTGTAGGGACTTATTGTGTCTCTTTGGGGGCAGTTTCTCTCACCTGTGTCTCCAAGAAGCTGTAGCATGCAACAGCCACACCCTGATAAACTGCTTCAACAGGCAGGCTACACCAAGTGAGGGTAGCCGGCAGGTCTGAAACCTTCGGTGAGATAGGGAATTGCCTATCCCAGCATGCAAAGTCAGCCTCAGTGGACTAGGTGGATGAGATCAACAATATCCAACGACCAAGAAGGTGGTTCCGCAATGCTCTGTGGAAAGCAAAAGGGCATGACAAGACAGTATGGCCATCCACTGCAGCCTAGTAAGTGCCAGCCGTGACGACTTTCGTACCAATGGAACCAGGCTTCTGAGGTCGAGAGAGTGGAACTGCCCCTGTGCAACAGCTTTTCCACTTTAAACATTCTCCCGCACATTTTCTTTGCACAGTCTCATCACTTCTGTCTACCTCAAAGTCCTACGGCGATGGTGGAGGGACAAAGCGACAGGTGGAGATGACCACTGGGAGTGTTAGTACCGAACCTGCACGTAGGTGGCTCATAGACTTTGGTCGCTCAACTCTGACCCCGGGACAACAGAGATGTTCAGCAGCATCCTAGGTGACTAAGCAGTTCTTTTTAGGAACAGCACTGCTCACCCTCAAAATGAGGGAGGGCAGTACAAAAGGTATCCCAAAAATTGCTTGTCCCAACCAAAATGGTCATCATGCCACAGCTGGCGGTTTTACCCTTTCAATGGTTGAAAAACAATGAAAATAAATATATTTGCAGCATGGAATGTTCACATCCTCTTGGACAGGGAGAATGCTATGAGGCCTGAGAGAAGAACAGCCCTCATAGCAAGAGAGCTGGCATGTTATAAGATTGACATAGCCACCCTGAGTGAGACCAGACTGACAGAGAAAGGGTCCATCTGTGAACCAAAAGGAGGTTACACCTTCTTCTGGAAAAGCAGACCAGAAAATGAAGACAGAATCCATGGAGTGTGACTTGCCATCAAGATATCACTTCTGCACCAGCTTCTTGACCTACCAACTTGCATCAGTGAGCATCTGATCAAGCTCCGCTTCCCCTTCAACACCTCTCGTCATGTTAAAGTCATCCGCACTTTTAACCCCACGCTAACTAGCAGTTATGAAAAGAAGAAAGTTTCTATGAGGGCCTTGACCATCTTGTGAAAGCAACCCCTCCTAGTGACAAGCTTCTCCCATTTGGTGACTTGAACGCCCGGGTTGGCAAGGACTGTAGGACCTGGAAAGGGGCGCTGGGGCATCAGAGTGTTGGTAACGTGAATGCCAATGGCCACCTTCTGCTGAGCTTGTAGGCAGAAAACAACCTGACAATTACCAACACTCTCTTCAGGCAAGCTGATAAATACAAGACCACATGGATGCACCCGAGATCAAAACAGTGGCACCTGATTGACTATGTCATGAGTCACAGGCAGGACATTTGAGATGTAAAGATCACCAGGGCCATGCGGGGAGCTGAGTGCTGGACTGATCATAGATTCGCCAGATCAGTCCTCCTGCTGCACATCACACCACTGTACCGTAAGAAGCTCAAGGTTGTCAGACCCTCCTTCAATATCAGGAAGCTGCAACATACTGGTCATCGTGAGAAATTCACAGCCTGCCTTGATGAAGTGTTGACATCCCATGGGCCTCTGACTGGAGACCCAACACAGAAGAGGGACCAGTTCAAAACCCTAGTGATGAAGTCAGCCAAGTCAACTCTAGCACCAAAAAAGAGCTCACCAAGACTGGTTTCATGAAAATGACGAAGCCATCATGAAGATCTTTAGAGGAAAAACAGAATGCATTTCTGCTATGGCAAAAGAATCAGTCCTCAATCTCCAAATGTGATCATTTCAAACATCTTCAGAGCCAGGCGCAAACAGTACTTTGCAAAATGCAAGATGAGTGGGGGGAGAGTAAAGCTGATTAAGTCCAATACTAAGCTGACAGCAAGAACTCCAAGATGTTCTCCAGCGCTATCAAAGATATATATGGACCTTCAAAGGCAAGTACTACTCCTCTCCTGTCTAGAGATGGCATGACCCTGCTGCGGGAGAAACAGCATCATCAATAGGTGGAGAGTGCACTTCAGCAACCTTCTCAACAGACTCTCCATTGTCAACCCTGTGGCCCTAGACCAGATCCCTCAAACCCACAATAGACACAGTCTTGACCTGCCTTCTACAGTGGATGAGGTCAAAAAGGCAATTGGCCAGACCAGCTCTAGCAAAGCCCCTGGGATGGACGGTGTCCCTGCTGAAATTTTCAAAGCAGCAGGACCAGCATCACTTGAAGCCTTTCACAAGATCTTGATCAGCATCTGGGAAGAAGACGACAACATGCCCGAAGACTAAGGATGCCACAATCATCTCGCTCTTCAAGAACAAGGGCAACAAAGCCAACTGTGGAAATTACTGGGGCATCTCCCTTCTCTGTACTGCTGGGAAGATCTTGGCTCGAGCCATCCTCAACCATCTGATCACCAGCATCTCAGAAGAAAACCTACCAGAGGCACAGTGTGGTTTTCGCCCAGGCTGCAACACCATTGACATGACCTTTGCTGTTCGTCAGGTCCAGGAAAAGCACATAGAGCAGAGCTTGGATCTGCACACTGTCTTTATAGACCTGACCAAGGCACTTGACACTGTCAGAGAAGCCCTGTGGATTATTCTGGCAAAACTTGGCTGCCCGGGAAGATTCAATAACCTCATACGCCTGCTCCACGATGACATGACTGTCTTTGTTCTTTCAATTGGTGAGTCCTCAGATCCATTTGAGATATCCAATGGTGCGACGCAAAGGTGTGTGCTGGCCCCAGTGTTGTTCAACCTCTTTTTCACGTGCCTCCTAAGCCACGCAGTTAGGGTCCTGGACCATGGAGTCTACATCAAATACAAACTTGATGGGTCACTTTTTGACCTTCATCGTTTGAATGCTAAAACAAAGACTCTTTGAGAGGCTCATCCTTGAAGCCCTTTTTGCTGATGGCTGTGCACTTATGGCACACAATCTCATCTCCAGCTCATTGTCGACAAGTTTGCAGATGCCACTTGCCTCTTCGGTTTGACCATCAGCCTAGGAAAGACCGAGGTACTGTTTCAACCTGCTCCAGGATCTGCTGCTCTACCCGCTTCAGGTACAGGAACAGAGTTAAAAACAGTAGAGGATTTCAAGTACCTTGGCAGTGTGATAGCCAATGATGGCTCCCTTGGCAAAGAAATCAATGCCAGAATCTGCCAGGCCAGCCAGGCACTAGGACATCTGAGATCACGAGTGTTGAATCAGCACAATATCTGACAGTCCACTAAACTGAAATTGTACAAGGCTGTAGTCCTGACCTGTCTCCTGTATGGCTGGGAAACCTGGACCTTGTGCGGAAAACATATCAAACTGCTGGAGCGCTTCCACACCTGTAGCCTGAGGTCAATACTGCACATTCGATGGCAGTACAGAATTACGAACCTGGACGTACTGGACAGAGCAGGAACCACAAGCATCGAAGCCATGATTCTGAAAGCCCAGCTTTGCTGGACAGGGCACATCATACAAATGGAGGAGTCGAGAATCCTAAGGAACTCTCCTATGGTGAACTCTCCCAGGGCAAAAGGAATCAAGGTAGGCCTCGCAAGAGATATAAAGACTGCTTGAAGGCCAACATTGCTCATGCTGGTTTAAAACCAGATCAGCTAGAGCAGCATGCAAAAGACCGAACAGGCTGGTGTGCTCTCGTATGACACACACACGACAACTTTGAAGAGCTGCAATGTGTACACTTCATTGATGCTCATGACAGGAAGCAAGCAACGACAGCAGCCGCACCAAAAGAGCCAGGACATTTCCCTTGCCTCCACCGTGATCGCCCATACTGTTCAAAGCTTGGGCTCTCAGCCACATGCGAGTCCCCAACTGATGAGCCTGTGCAAGCTCAAGACGTCATCTTCAGACACGACAGACTACCTACTACATTGTCCATTGCTGAAATAGATGAAGATAGAAATTAAGAATTTCTGAGAAGGATGAAGAGATTGTTTTGGAGAGGCTGAAAAAGCGAGGAGATACATTTGAAGCCTGTCCTAAATGATAGGAGTAGCAGAAGAGAAGACTTTTTTAAAAAACAAAAGAGATGGTAAGATTATAGGTACATCTACATTGCATGTACATACAGGTTTGTAAATTACATACATTGCATGATTCCCTATCATAGGTATAAATTGTGGTGAAAAGCATATACCTTAGATAGCTCTCTGATTGCTCAAATAGCGCAATCCTGTATAATATAGTAATAGCCTAGAATGTTTGCTGAAACTAGGTTAAAATTCCGCACTGAATAGAGTGGCCATGTAAAAAAGTTAGATCCCCACGACCTTACATTTGTTCCAGCTTTTCTTCTTCTGCTACATAGAACACTAAAATGGAAATATCTTATGAGATTCTAAATACTGAATCCTCAGAGACTCATTTCATGAACACACAGGATTCCTAAGTAGATGTATAAAACAATAAAATACTGTGTATGACAAAATGGATTGTTTCTCTAGAATATTTAGTCTTAACTATATAATATTCAGATCAGATTTTATACACGGGCACTTCCCCTGCAGCAGGACACCATTAAATGAATTGGAAATGCCTGAAACAATTTGGGGCTCAATAATGCAAGGTTTGAGTATTCTGGCCTTACTTCAGCAGAGCATTTCAATACATACTTCAGACTTACCTGAACTGGGGCCTTCAAGATTTTTCTCTACCACAATATTTCTTTACCTTCCTATATTATACTCTCCCAAATGTCAGAGGGCAGAGTAATTTGTACTTTACCTCAGGATCAAGGCTTCAGTCAAACCGCTCTAGCCATTGTTCAGCAACACCTATTGAATAAAGGCTGAAATTTAAGCATATGAGTATTAGCAATAAAGAATTTCTCTTCAGAGATAGATATGCTTAAGCACTTGGGTAAAAAGATAGAAAAATGTTCTGGTGGTACAAATCTTTAAGGACTCTGATCAGGAGAAGTGTGTGCTTAAATTCAAATGACATCTAATGAGAAAATAATCTCTTCTTCATGATGCAGAATGGGAAGACTTTGGAAATCTTAAAATTCCACAGGATGGGGAAAAATGTTTCTCATTCATTTCTAATTGCATTACCTCGGTAAACAGTCAGACTACATACCCTCAGTACCAAGAGCTGTTAAGAATTACAACAACAACATATTAACACCTGTTTTTAAATTATTAAAAAAAGAATAATAAGAATAGATCTGCCCTAATATGTTTTATGACTTCTTTACATTGTTACACATTATGTTTTAAGAATTAACATGGTGGATGCAAATATGTAGGGTTTTTTTTTTTAAATACACATTTGGCTTGAATTTTAAGCAAGTTAACAAAGCATTAACTAAGCTGTTTGAACTTAAATTGAGCCCTAGTCAAATTATTTGAAGACAAAAAGGTAAAAAAATCCAAGGAAGCTGCCAAATTTCTATCAGACTCTCACACCTTCTGTTTTATTATCCAGCAAACTCACTCAGTCACAGTAATATAAATAAATATGTTTAGCTCAGTTATAAATTAATATGTAGCTATTTAAGCTAATGGAATTTAAATGTGAAATGCTAACAGTGCACTATTAAATAACAGATAATGCCATTTCATGTCTACTTAATATATTTAATTACAGTAGAATTCTTTTGAATACACTTGTAGCATATAAATAACTATGAAGTTAATTTAGTTTGACAAGTATTCATCACAAACATATGATGAATTCATAAGAAAGTGGTTTAGCCACATAAAATCCCTACTAGCTAGAATATCCTTCTCTCAGTGTAGTCGAGTTTGAAGAAATACCCCCATTAATAAAGAATATAATAATTAACTGAGATCAGTGCTGACCCTTGTGTGAAATCACTACAAGTGAAGAACGTGTTAGTGTGTGTATATGATAATTGCTTTTATTATTTTCAGTGATTTTTAAGATATGCACAATGACTGTAGAGGATTGGGGAATAAAGATAAAGCAAAAAAGATTCTCATATAAAAACTGCAATAGAATGATCCTAAGCTGCTGATTAAATGTAAAAACTTGTTAATTTTAAAAAGTGAACTTCATAGGGAAAATGAACTGAGTTGTGCACAACTTTCTTTGTGGAATGACTTCACTGACACCAAGCTGTAGCAAGCATTCTGCTCAGTAATAATTTTTCACCTATTTCTTGGCTCACCAAAAATATTCTAGAATTTGAAGTCATACAATGAGGGAGTCTGATTATAAGCCATGCAATGCAAGTGTCTACTGTATTATCATCTGTATCCTTTGAAGTATTAAATGCACGAAGTCCATTCATAAAGCCAGGTATTTTAGAATATAGCTTAGAGTATGAACTTTTCACAACTTGACCATCCTTGAGTGTTTGGAAAGTATACTCGGCTCTGTAAGAAGTGGATGGTTTTGGAAATACCATGAGTATTTCATATAATAAAAAGTATGTTCAAAAAGATAGATTAAATTACATGCTGAGTGCTTCCCCCAATGCCTGATGAGAACATTGATTAGAGCAGCATTCAGCACTAATATCTGGGATAAACTCATTTCCAATTTCCTTCTCCAGTTAACTTTTTCATGGTCTTGCAATTTCTGACCACAAGCAGTAAGAAATGGTAAAATACTCCAGATGCTGTCATTGCACTTTTTTACTGCATCATTTCCAAGAAAATATAGCTCTTTCATATAAGCATGCAACGAACGAAAGAAACACCTATTCATCTGGGAGAAAAAAAAAGCCATCATTTAATTTACTCAATCATTGTAATTGGTCGGGCTATGAACAATCCTTGTGAAGGCTTTTATGCCCGTCTCCCAAGACAACCTATTTCAACTTGTGCAACATTCTTTATTTCCAGGTAACAGCAAACAGACATGTCTCTTTGTTGCAACTGTCTGGAAGTGAGGTCAGATAAACACTTTAGTGTCCCTTACCCATGATACAGCAAGCTATGTGGATTTCAGTACTCTGTACATTCAGTTATGTGAGCAGAGGTCTTAAATACAAATTAGATGTTGTATGTATCACCTAGCAATCCTGTAAGTATTTTATAAAAATAGGATGAAAACATGTGGCAAGTTTTCTACACGATGCTGCGACTGAAAGGCCTGAAGGCATTGTGGGTTAAGTGTTCTGCCAACTCAACTAAAGTGCTCAAAAAGTGGGAGGGGTATTATTTCATTAATAACCAGATAACTGAGAAAATAAGATTGCAATATTTAACAATGCAAATGTTAACATACTTTTAGCCAACTGTAAGCAGTTATGAACCTTTATCCCCTACTCTTGTACATATAACTGCACCACCTATGTTTGGTCCATACTGCCTCAACTCCCAGATTCATTTGCATAAGAGTTGATAAATATGAACAGATACAGAATGGCAGTCATCTATGAACCCATACTCTAGCTATACATTTACCTTTAATTACCTCAGATTTTAAACTGACGTGGATCACTGAAAAAGGGGAAAATGGACTTCTTACTGAAGTAGCTTGTCAGAATTTTTATACATTCTGTATTAAGGATACCTATTAAAAGTGAGAAACAGTAGAGTGACAAATCAGATTTCTAAAGTTTTCAGACAGGCTTTACACTATCTCAATCAATATGAAAAAGTGCAGGGAGTCATCAGTACATGTAGTCCCCTAAGGCCAATTAATTTCAATTAATAAGATTGCAAATTTCTCAGTAAATAATATCTTATACTTGAATTTCAAAGACCCAACTTACGAAATATATAAATAATCAGACACTTCATTAATTTTAGTGTAGAACATGTTGCTGAGAGATTGAGGATTTCTATTTGTTCAATTAATTAAAATAAAAAACTGCTAGAATACAAGCTGAAATGTTAGCTTGTACAGAGTGATCCTGGAGTCAGCCAGGATTTGTTCAGTTCAGACAAAGGCTAATGTTATACAATTACAGTTCTGAATATTTCATTTGATCTGTAGTGACCTCCTTGTAGAGTGACTACTCTCAGCTGGGTGATACAGCAAATGATTGGCCGCATTCAGTGTTTGTATGATGGCAAAATTTGTTCCATTAGGTTCATACATTCCAGATCAAACCTTTGTTCTACTTATTTGTATTCTCTAATGTTAACACAAGAGCTTTTTATTCATCCTCAAAGCTGAACCTGGTATGGTTTGCTGTGAGACATTTAAACTGCTTTGTCTGTGTGTTCTAGGTAATAATTACTTAGATTTAACCCTTGTCTAGACCGGGATTTCAGCCATTATTCTTGCTGCACTGTTACAGCTCCTTAGTTTAGGCACAACAAACTAATGCCCCATGACTGGAGAAGTCAAATCCAGTGAACGTGACTCCAATGTAAATTGAGTCTACAGTAGGGAACTGCATTAATGCAGCTAAATCAGTGACTGAAAGCTCAGTGTAGAAAAGATGTTAGTTTCTGCTAGTGGCCAGATGGTTCAGCGTGAAGAACCTTTTATAAGTAGTAACATTTTCAGACTGCCAGTCAAAGAGAAGTGTAGTGTAACTGTTACACAAAAATCTAGAAGGAATTTGGACATTTGAGTTCTCAACTGAGCTACTGACTTACCTAAGATTATTAGAATTATAATTATTTTATTTATGTAAATCATCTAATGTTTATGCTTCTTTTGACCACCCATCAGATTAATGCTTACCTGCAAGAGCCCTCTAGCAATTATGATTTTTCTGCGTGATTATTGCTTCCAACCTTTTTTCCACCTCTCCTCCCTCATAATGCAGCTGCAGCACCCACCCTGCCTGTTCTATAGCCTTCTGTTGTCTTTCCTCTCCTCTTCCTCCCCTTCGCCAACTCCTTCCTATGAACTTATTCTTTTCACCTTCCATGCTCAGACCATTCCTCCATCTACCTATAGAAGTATCAAGATGTAACAAAATTAAAACAATAAGTTGAGACCATTCATAATTTCTCTGAAAACTGCTACAAATAGCTATGTCATGTACTGCATCCCTGTCAATCACTATTCACAATCACCTCTCTCATCTGTAATTTTTTCCAAGCCAGTGACTATGTTTATTACCTGTTTATACAGCCCTGACTTGGAGGATTCTATGATGGTATGTCTTTAATAGTAGTAACTAGGAGTTAGGGCCCTGCAGGGCAATTATGAACAGAGGGTATGATCAAGACTCTAGGAGGCAGAGTCTAACCACAATGGCACCTCAGGTTTGACCAAATCTTTGCATCTTGTCTTGGCTGTAAGTGTGACCTTCTCTGGCCTCTCTTTTGCTCATGCCTAACTGTTATTTTCTTCTCTTTAATTTTAATCTTAATCTTAGCCTCTCTTTTCTCTCTAGGGCTTTTAGACCAATACTTATTATTCTCCCCTTTGATCGTTTTGTTTTTGATGAATTGTATTTAGCCCATTGGGCTTGGTATGAGGAGAGTTGTGAACCACCCCTGTAAAATACACAGTCTCCAGGAAGTACTGGGTTATAGCTTCTACTTTAGAGACTAACAAATTCATTAAGTCATGAGCCCTTGTGGGTAAAATACCACACACAACACATGAAACAGATTAGTTCCTCAAATAAGTTAACACCAGCCTTGTTAAGTAAGTTGACAAACAACTTGGCTGTGTCTACACTAGGGGAAAACTTTGAAATGGCCATACTAATGGCCAGATCGGAGAATACTAATGACATAGAGGAATAAGGGGATTTCAGCATTTGCAAGGTCCTTTCAAAAAGGACCCCCATGCAGATGAGCCATGCATGTGTGAAACACTGCACTTGCAAAGTGCCATGCCCAGCAGCATGCTAATGAAGCGCTGAATATTGATTTCAGCTCCTCATTAGTATTTTCCAATTTGGCCATTAACACAGCCATTTTGAAGTTTTCCCCTAGTCTAGACGTAGCCCTTAACCCTGAACTATTGGATTCAGTCTCACAATAGAGCAGAAGGTTTCCTCACAGAAAAAAAATGCAACAAAGCAAACATTCTTATACATATATAAAAAAAAGTTTGCTTTGTTGCATCTTATATATAAATAAAAAACACAGTAGTCCTCGAGGACATAGGGCATTACAGTTCAGTGTCACCTTTCCCGAAGCAATGCGTAAGTACAAGGGAAGATCAAGTTCTCAGACACAAAGTGTAAAAGAGGTGGTACTGGAAAGGTTTTTGCCTGAGGTACTATAGAGGCAATAACATCTGTGTCTTCACATTTCATGCTCTACAATGAACCATCTGTTTCTAAACTTTAGTGGCAACGGACTATTCAGCTTGTCTTTGATAATATCACTAGGCAAAATGCACAAAACCATAACCATTTCAGTTTGAGGCTATAGCAATGACAAGACTGCAGCCCTCTAGAAGCACAGGCAGGATCAATCTAGAGCATTGACACCCCAAACCCACCTCCTCTGGTTCACTCACCAATCCTTATTCTAAAGTGTTCGGGTGTACAAGACAGTAAATCAGAGGCATCTTTACTGGAACAGTAAAACTTTGATATATTTTTGCGTTCTATTAAAGTACACTACTAAGCAGAAGCCTGATAATCTGACCTTGTGTTGTGCTTGAAAGCCTGTCAATAGGGATAACATGAGCCTGAGTCATTTCACCTACTCTGTTAAATACTGAGCAAGTGATTGTCTCTTTCTTCCTTTTGGAAATCGAAGCTATTAATACCTGAATAACTTCTTGAGCAAAAATGTTTGGATTTTTTTCAGCCAGGTATACCCAAGTCAAAATGCTGTCAATTAAAAGATTAAGAAATTTTAATACTAAGTTTTAAAAAATAAATTACCATAAAATTTTATTTGTTCTTAGTATTAACAAGTTTCACTTGTAAAACAAGAAGGGACCATAATAATACATTACATTGATGTTCTACATAACACAGGACATAAAATTTCATCCTGTAATACCTGCAGGTTGCACAATGCTTTATGAGAGACTGATTTGTGTCATAAATACACCTATTGAAAAATGTACTTATTTGGGGCATGGCTTGGATGGTGTGCAATAAATGAGACTGAGGTCACACTTTGAATTACGAGGCCAAAGTTAAACAGCTGCCTCTTTCACTGAGTTCCATCCTGTGTACTGAGCAAAGTAGGGTGTGATAATGGAAATAAAGTCTGTATCATAATGCATATACACAAGAGAGTCAGTCTAGGGTTACACAGGGTGGTGAATTCTGGTATTCCTAACTGCTAAGCAATTGAATTTTCAAATTTAAAAAACTCTCTGAAAATAGGTAGAATTTTGGAATATGTAGGAAGAGACACCCTGAGTATGTGATACCTGCATGCACGCTTATGTAATTACAATATCCTCAAGGTTTAACTAATACCTGAATGTAGAGTTAACACCCATTTTGGGACATTATTCTAGATAATGGCTAAATTACAGACTTTCAGCACAGCACGTAATTAGGACTATGTACAAGCACACTGACTGAGAATGTCAGGAAGCATTCTCTTTGACTAAGGAAGAGTATTTTAGAACATCTTTTGTGCAGATGCTTCAGGCAGCTTTTGCACAAGTCCACACCTTTTCCCCATCACTACCTACCTCCCGGGAAGGCATTGTATTCCACGGCGGGGGCAGGTGGCTCCTTGCCCCGAAGGGGTGGGGCAAAGTGCAGTCAGCCCTCAGCGCTGCCCATACTGCAGACTCAGTCCCTCATCCCTCACGATAGCCACAGTCAGCCAGAGCAGCATTGCCCCAGTGTTTTTAAGGAGCTTGGAGCTCAGGTCCTGAGGGCAACTGCTCCCTTTGACCCACCCTCCACTCCCACTGGTGGCCCCGCCTCTTTGGCTCCCATTCGTTGGAAATGGGGAGCCATGGCCAATGAGAGCAGAGGAGACAGGGCTAGCAGAGAGGGGAAGTATGCAGAACTATGCACGTAATGACCCCTCATCCCCACGGGACACAGACCTGTGTGTACCTGATGGGGTGGGTGATAGAAGTAACCCAATGAAGCCAAGTGGTGGTGAGGTACATCATAAGCTTGAACCCAATTCAGTGTGTTGTGGGTGGATCGTTGCTGATCAAGCTATGGTCTGCGCTGCCATTGATAGAGCCCTCAGTTGGGAAATGGTGGAGTTGGGTAGTGACAGTACTCCGCCACTGTAGGCCAAGAGGCCTGTGTGCTATGCAGTACAACCCCTTATCTGACCCCCATAGACTGCCTATGATGCTTATCTGTTTCTTGAGAGTCCATCTGGGACTGGAGCTACACCCCAGCTTGATTGCCTTGCTTAGGAGTCAGGAAGCCTAACTGTTACTGCTCTACCTGACTGGAAGGCCAGAGCAATGATTCACTGCCCCGCCCAGTTTGGGACCAGGGAGACTGTATGTTTTTGTTCTGCCTGACTCAAAGGCCAAGCCCTGAGTACTGATTGCTCTGCTCAGTCAGGAAAACCCTTACACCTACATAGGCTAATTCCCTTACTAGTCAAGGCTCCAGAAAGCTGTGGCCTCCTCTGATGCAGATGCCAAGGGACAGCCCTGTAAGACTACAATGTTAAATTTAAAGAGTGGTCCTGCGTGTAAAAAGGCTGGAGACCCCTGATTTAGTACAACTATGGTTTTTTAAAATACCAACTTGCAACTGCCCTTAAAAAAGTAGTCCTTCAAACACCCACTACAATTTCACTCAAACATCAGTATACACCACTTTATTTTTGCATTTTCAGATCACTTTGTCTTTTACTTCCCCTCTCCACTGCAGAACAAGGTTTTAATCTCAATATGTCACAGTGAAATACAGTTACCTTTGAAAAGGTCAGGTTGGGTTTGTAATAAAAGCCATTCAGTGCAACTCATTACCAAAACCTACGAGTGCTCTTCCTTTTCAGACGTGGTGAGGATCTGAATTCTGCCTGCAATGTATGTTCTATTCATGTACCTTTTTAAAGCTTACCTTGTATAAAAATAGCTCAATCAGTTATATACGTTCACTGCTATGGAAACAGACAAGGACACTATAAACAGCAAAGTAACCCACGAAAGCAGTATTCCACTTATATATTTGAAATGTGCTTATCGCTTCCTTCAGTCTGGTTGGGCAAAGTCTAATACCCATTCTGCTCATGTACCTTAGCTATGAAATATAGCTTGACAAGTTGTGGCATGTTCTGCTTCAGAGCAGCACACTGGAACCACTCATTCACCACTGTCACAATTATGGTATGTCTTAGACAAAATACGTCTCACGAGGTATAATTTGAAGGCTTGATCTGGGAAGCACAAATAACCTTTTGAATTGTATTATCCATCAGATGAGGTGTTACAAACTTTTGCTTTCTGGATGTTACTGAACCACATTGAAAGTTTGGGAAGACCCAAACCCGTGTTTCAGGTGCATCAATGGAAAGCTAGATGCAGACTTCCTTCAAGTGTAACCCACACCCCTACTGGGTGAGGTTCACTGTCCCATGTACTGGCACCTAGACCACTTACAAAGAATGAGTCTCATAGCTGAGAGCCAGCTGGCTATTAGCTCAAGCAATGGAGACCTCTCTGTTGTAAGCTGATGAGTGCAAAAGCATTCATGTAATTCAGTTGTGTGTGTTCTGCCTGTTGATATCTGTGTAAGTGCAGTACACAGAGACTTTACAGCCTGTCACAACACCACAGTGTGAGAGGGAGCCCTGGCTGGTAAACAGGAGGGCTCATTTGTACCCCAGATCAAACATGCCCTGGGGGGAACACAGCACCCAAGTCACAGAGCTTATTGATTGTAAGCTGTTTGCTTCATTCTGAGCAAAAGAGCAATACAGATAGATGGATTGCTAATAGGACTTATCTATTAGAAAGTGCAACAACACTGGCCCATGCCTGGTAAAATGTATGATAGCAATACTAATAAAAAACCTGAAATACTCTACAATAATATTGTCTAAGTGATACGAGGAAGAACTGAGCAGGGACTCATCTGCCTAGGACAGGATGCACCAATCCCATACTGGAATGGAGAGAATTAATCCCACTTTTTGGGCTGAGAAGGCCATGCCTCAAGGGTGTGCTCGGCATGCTCCACACGGGGACCAAATATAAAAGGTAGTAACCCAGCTCAGTCAGGGCAGACAGCCTGAGAGGAAGGAGCTGTGGTGGAAGCTCTCACTAAAGAACTTCTGATACTTTGGCTAGGGAGCCCTGCCTGCTCAAGGAGCCCAGAGCCATGGGAGACTGAGAGGGTCTGCTTTATGGAGGAGCCCAGTGACTCCAATAACCTATGGACAGAAGCCCCAAGACACAGGATAGGAAGTGATCCATAGAAGATGAGGGTGGTACCTCTCATCCAACTGACTAAGCATGTTGCAGTCAGATTCTTCACTGATGGGTCACCCCTCCACCAGACAACAGATATTAGTGGCCACTGCCCTACTGGATGATGGTTATGTAGCCTCTTAACCTTCCTGTTACCCCTATCCCAGACAGTGGCTGAAATGCTGATCTTTCTAAAGTGTTCTGACATCTATGGATGAGAAAAGGTACATTAGAGTACTCTCATCCCTTGCTATTCAAGCACAATTGGTTCACAACTTTCTGCTTGTAGGCAGAAACTCGTAAGAGGGACACTACATTCCTATTAAATTACATGTCAAAGTCTCTGATTAGTTCCTAGGGCTCCTAACTCAGGGAAGGAGTGGCAGCAGGTGATGCTGCTTTTGAAAGGTGAGTGAACCTTGGGTTGGGGAGGGTTAAAGGCTGGGGTTAGTTTGGGGCTGTGAGTGGGAGCGAGGGTCAAAATCTAGTGGTGGGGAGTTCAGGCTGCTGCAGTTTAGGGCCAGTGGGGTGGGGGGCAATGTCAGGCTGCAGGCTGGTAAGGGGGTCTGGCTGCCACAGTTTGGGGCCACAGGGGTTACAGGCAGTGGGGGGCCATCTGGTCGTGGGGAGTACAGGTGGCAGGGGGATCTGGCCACAGAGTCGCAGGGGGTAGAGGCAGCAGGGTGGGGTCTGGCCGCAGGGGGTACAGGTGAAAGCAGAGTCTGGCTGCAGGGCCCACAGGGGTGCCAGGCTGCAGGTCTGCTGGGGGTGGGGGTCAGGCTGGGGGGCTGCAAGGGGTACAGGCAGTGGGGGGTGTCAGGCTGCGGGCACTAGTAAGGGGGTCAGGCTGCCATGGTTTAGGGCTGCGGAGATGGGGGGTGGTCTGGCCATGGGGCTGGTTGCCACAGGTTGGGGCTGTGGGCATTACAGGCAGCAGGGAGGAGGAGGTCTGGCCACGAGGGTTACAGGTGACAGCAGGGTCTGGTCGCAGGAGCGTCGGGCTGCAGGGGGTCAGGCTGCAGGGCAGAGTTCAGGCTGTGGGACTGGTAAGGGGGTTTGGCTGCTGCAGTTTAGGGCTGCAGGGGGTGGGGCTGGCAGGGGCATCAGGCTGCTGTGGTTTGGGGCTAGGAGGCTGGTGGGGGGTGTCAGACTAGGTAGGCTGGAGCCACGGGGAGGGAGGTAAAGCTCGTATTGGGGGGAAGTTCACTCAGAATGAACTAAGGTAGGTAAATGCATCCCTCGTTTCAGCGAGTACTCAAAATACTCATTTAATGAGGGGTGAGTGTACTAGTTATAAAAGCGGGAAAACATCAATTTTTGGTCAAATATTGCTTTCAATAAAGAAAATCTGGTATTTTGTAGATCAGTCCTTCTTCAGCACTTCAATCAAAATATAATAGTGAGTTTTTCTTGATAAGATCTTTGCCTGCTCAAGAATAACAACTTCAAATGTTTTGGCAGCTCCCCCAATTGAGCCCAGTTTCTTTTTGTAGCCAGACAGACAAAGTCTCCCCCTTACAAGCCAGCTTGCTGCCCCACCCCCCGAGATGCCTCACAAGCACACAGGGCATGGAACAGCTGCTGACAGCACAGTCTTTGTCTCCCACAAAGGCCCAGCTGTGCTAGCTCATTGTGACCCTGAGAAACAGAAAGTACAGATAAAAGGCTAACAGGCCAACTGTCAATAAGGGGGCCTCAGGAAATTACCCCAGCTGGCATTGATGGATTTGGCGCACCCACACAGCCATCCCAGAAGAGAAATCTCCGCCCTTGTAAAAGAATGTCCTGTACTCCCAAATTGCTTATCTCCTGTCTTACAAGTGCAAATTAAGTAAGAATTGTGACGCCAGCTTTTACAAGGACAAAAGACAGACCAGTACGATCTGGCACCACTGATAAGAAAGAGAATATGTGACCCAAGGGGTATAAAGATGGGCCCAGCAGCACTCTGACTCTGAGTGCATTTCCACCAACTACCTGCTGGTCGGGTCAGGTGATTGCCTCCCGAGGTCCACAACTGGGGACACCCAACCTCGTATTCGTCTTTCTGCGGAACTGAGTGACCGATCCTGCTTGGCTACGCTGGTATCGAGAGACGCAAGGAGGGTAAGATATACCCATATTAAGGAGGGTAAGATGTACCCATATTAAGGTCTCCTTTTGGTGTACACAGATAAAGAATTAGAGCTCTGTAACTAGATGTTGTTGTATTAAGATGATATTGTGTTAGATGGTAACAAATATCTTTGTATTGGATTGTAACGTAACCTGTTAACACCTGTACTCTGCTAGCATATAAGAAGTAGACAATAGCCTTTTGTAACCGCACGCTTATAACTGTAGCTTAAATAAACTTGTAACTAGTTAAGATCTGAGCCTGACTACTGTTACTCTTTGTCACTACCACACAGCCGGCACACTAAAAAGAACTTTAACCATTTGGTTACCATAGCCTGGCCATAGCTGAGAGTGCTAGGAGCTCCCTGATCTAGTAGTAAACTGGGGTGTTTAGGACCCAGGGGCAGCAGTCAGCCTGGCCCGGGCTGCCCGCTACATGGAGCTCTGCGCTCTAGCAGTTAAAGACTTGGATGGTAACAAGGGTACAGTTGGTACCCCACTGCACATTACCCGGCCACCAGCTAACACTTTTCTAATTCACAAATTCAAGGACAAAGCAGTTTAGGTTTAAGTGTGTCATATTGCGCTCCAGTGCACGGATGGCAGAGCAGACAGCCTCAAGGAAAAACTGGGAGACCTACTTATGGAGGACTGGCACACAATTCATCCACAGTTCAGACTACATGCAAATCTGCTGCATGGCTTAAGATAAATCTGTTGGGTATGAGATGGTTAGGAAGTCTCTCTCCCCCTTACTGCTCCTCACCCAATCTTGAAAGGTGGAACTGTAATAGCATTCTTCCATAATTGTGAATGCTGTACATCTCAGATGCTTTTAAGGAGACATTACAAGGTGCACAGATTAGAATACTAATACAATTCTGTTGGCAATTCTCAGTGTTGTATACAAGCTGCTTTAAGATCAAACACATATGTATATTATTTGTACATGTATGTGTTAAACACTAAGTTTCTAATTAAAATGACCATTAATTTTGGTAATATCGCAATGATTTAAAATTAATTTGGTCCATATAACGCCAATAAATATGCTGTCATCTTAACACCTAATAGCAAATCCATTTACAAAGAACTCCTCGTGACTGCCTTCACCATACAAAGTTCACCCTGAAGTAGGATGATTACCCGCTGAGAAAAGAGTAAGCTGAAAATACATTTTCACATCAATACAAATTTTTTGAACACTTTGGGATTGTTCTAGTAATATGGTGTGTCTGGTTTCTTTAAAACAGGAGGAAATATTTTCTAATTAGTTGAATAGTTCCCCTAACTGAATAGCTTAGATATTGTCCTAGTTGTCTTGGGTCTCAAGATATCTGGGAGACAATGTGTGACTCTAAAATAATCCAGAGTAAAGCTTGTGAAGCATGGAAACAAAATGCCTAAAGTGAAAGTAATTTCTCACTGAAAGACCTTAAGAATATACACCTACACTTGCTCAATATCCTGGTTGTTTGAGAACATCCAGGGTTGTATTTCAAAGATAAAACTTCAAAGGAAGAATCAGATACCTTGGCCACACTCCCCGTCTTAATAGCTGAAAATTAACAAATAAGAAAAGTTTATGCATTTTTACTATCATTTGTCATTTATTTTCACCTGTTTATCTCAGGATAGAGTCACATACTCTGTTCTGACCATCTTTTTATATTCTAAGTGTAATCTACTAAACTTACAAAAATGTTGTTTTCACATTTTTGTTAGAAAGGTTTGCAATCCCTGTTCTACAGCATTTTCCTTCCCCATTACCTGATAAATGGAAACTGCCAGAAATCACTAGTAGGCAAGACTTAAAGACTTGCTGGGTCACTGGGGATAAGTGTCCAAAAAGTTGAGATTCTCATCTGAAGCTCAACTGACCTTTTCAGCACCTTTGGTCTGGAAATCCCTGAAGAACAGACCTTTGTGTGAGATTATCAGTACCTCCTTGCTTTTAACTGGGTCAAAAATACAGTAAGAATAACCTCCATCATTAGATTATTATTTCTGATGAAAACCAAAGCATGTTGAGTTTTTCAAGTGAAAAATAAATACAGTAAACAAGCTCAATGGAATGGATTCAGATTTCATTGGAGTTCAAGTGCTTAATTAACCCAAAATTCTGATTACCAACACCAGATTTTTTTTTTATTTTTGTAAACTCCTGTAATAACCAGGCATCTTGAGGAGACAATTACTGCAGTATATTTATTAAAAGCCCTTTATGACTTAATTGATAGCTTTTTTGTTTGTGGGTATTTAAGACTAAAGCAGTATGCTGTTTTAATATGCGACTGTACCATTTACTTAACGTGAGCTCTTTGTACTCTGAATACAAGCGGCAGTAATTTTATGGTGTGCACCTACCTATATGGACCACTCACCTAGAATCTTAGGATACATTATTAGTTCTTAGGATTTATTGAAGCTCTAATGGAACTCCTGCACAATGTTGTTCATTGTAACAACAGTTACTACACCGTTTGTTCTCTCTCAGAATTCATTGAAGGAAACACCATTCCTTAACTGCTGTTAGGAGCCATGATCCACTCAAATGTGCTCTCCAAGCCCTGCAATTAAAACATTAGACTGATGGGCTTCCACAAGACATCCATTTGTAATCTAAAATGTTGCACCAGGTTAGCAGATAGAAAAGTAGTATAAAATGACTGCTTCAGATTCTTGCTTCCACATGTAACCTACCCCTTCACTTTGAATTCACACGAAAAAGACTCATCGATACAAATAAAAAAAACATCAAGAAAATACATAGCAACAAATTACTGACACGTATTCAATTAGAGAAAGTTCTCTCTTAAGAGGCATTAATGTTTTTGTTCTTTTTATACTGCTTCCATTCCCAACCCCCAAGAGGTAAAAAAATAAGTACTGTTTCCCCTTGCCTCCCTTCAAAAAGCTCCACTAACATTTCTAAGCCAATTATGATATTAAATAAAATGTTAGTTTTATTTGCCTTCTGTTTTCAGTGTGCACTTGATTCATATTTCAAACCTTCCTCTGCAACTACAAAGATCAGAACTTTTTATTTTAAAATGAAACCATATTATGATGCAAGAGCTTAATTCCAGCAGCTGAAAAGGAAAACACTGAAAGTTGCAGGACTCACAATTTAAAAAAAAAGCACAGACACAAGCAATAGTATTCTGCATTTATATGTCACAGGTTGGACCTTCTTGGTCTGGCACCCTCAAGCTCTTATCGGTCGCAAACGAAGGAATTTGCCGGATCAGAGGAATACCCCTCATGCTGTTCCTTCAGCATGCTGCCCTGCCCAGTCCAGCCTGGATGGCTCCCCACGTCCAGCCAGCTGGGAGTCTGCCCTGGCAGAATTTGCAGGACACCCACTGCTGATAACCAGTCCTGGTAGGCCTCCCCCATCACTGGCCCTCAGACAACTGGACTCCTGGCCCAGGAAGATTGATGATCCTGTTGGACCACAGATGTTGCCAAACAAGAGTTCCAACTATCTACCAATTATTACACTTATTCATCATATTTATAAATTATTTATATAATTATTTATATAATAAATATATTTATATAATTATTATTTAAAGTTCTATTAGGCTGTAAAACACAATGTATATTGCTGCTTGTGGATATATGATACAGACTCCTATATGTAGGATTCCTGTTGCTGTACATTTCATTGCCAGTAAAATAAACCCATAAGTGGGAGCTGTGAACAAGCTTAATGTTTTAGTCAGAGCAACAGTATTTCAATTTTATGCCACTTTATCCTAAAAGCTTCATCAGGACTTCCAAGGTTCAGCTGTCATGGAACTGAACTAATCTGATTCAAAAACCAACCAGCCTCCTGTACATGAAGTTTAATCTCACTTGTTTAGCAGCTCTAACCCTCTGACACTTAACATCTACAGTATATCCTTCCACACGTTCAACTTCCTGAAACAAGATTTAGTTAACATAGCCAGAGATCACCATATCACCACACACAGAAATGGACTTTTAAAGCAGATTTTGAAGCACAATTTGAACTCGATCAATCTAAACATTCTTGCTTATGTTTGAGTAATATTGCTCCAATGTCCCAGTGTTCTACTTCCTGGTGATTACAACAGATGTATGGTCTTGTTATTACCAGGGGCCATTTTGTCATTGAAAGTAATTAACTTCTGAATATAGGTGATTATTTCCCTTTGACTGTACTTCTGTTAGAATCAGTAATGAACAAAACATCAGTAGAGGGTTGAAAATGTCTGTGTGGGAGTTGAATGCTAGTATGATCACATATTGTTGTCGATTAAGTATCATTGGAGAGTTTGAGCCCTTTCCTGCTGCTAAGGTGCCACGAAACTATTTTTATTTAAATGTGGTAGTTAAGTGCTACTCCCTGGAGAAGGTGGCCCTTAGAGGTCAGCAATTCATTCATTTCATATTTGCTATATTAATAAGATTCCCAAAACATGCACAGAGGCTTTTGATCTGAATCCTCTTAGTTGCACTGGGTACAAAGAATGAATCCCACTGAAGTCAGAGTTACACTGGTTCAAAGGCCTAGATGAAACAACTTACTCCCTGCTTCAGTCCTCACTGAAAAATTAAAGTCGCTACTGGAAAATTAGAAGTATTTTAAGTTTAAGCAAAATGAAAATATTGTCCAGTTTGACTTTATAGAATAAAGATACTAATCCACATGCACTGGAATTTATAATCTGATGAATTTTAATTAATGTTCATATAAAATTTATGAATGCTTGGCAGATTTAATCAAGACATTTCATGAACAGTTCGGAGTTCAATGCATATGGAGAACAACAAAATTTTTTGTCAAGGGCCCATAAATTACAGAAGTATTGAAAAAAATGTCCCTAATGTATAAAACTAACAGTTTTATTTATAGTAAAAATAAAAGTTCTTGTAAATTGTTATTTAAAACCTCACAAGCATATTCAATCTACCATTCTAACAGTAAACATTTCCAGATGTGGATTTCATGTGTTTCCAGATACTATTTTCCTTTAATGGTATTTTGAACATTCTTTTTTAAACCAGTCTATTTCTAAAACATCACCCATCACCTATAGTTTTCAGGTGGAAAGAACATAGGATTCATAAAAGCAGCGCTATTCTTTTGAGCATCACCTCCTGGAGTTTGAGAGCTATTCTGAGTACGTACAGGTTGCAGACAGATTTCCTTACATTTTCTGTACGTGAATAATTAGAGTTTGGTATAAATTTTACACAGAACTAAATCATATCCTTTCCTAGATAAGCGGTGACTTGTACCATAAAATATAGCAATTTGTTCCCATTCTCCTGTTTTAAACATTAGCTAAATTGCCCATGCCAGGTATGAAGTGGGGGTAAAGGAAGGTGACAACCACCGCAAGGAAGAACGAATAATCTTCAGATATGGAGCATGTATTCATCAGCTGCGTGACATTACATTTTCCAATGAGTTGTTGCTCAGGCACAGCAGATGACACTAATTGAAAATGTTTTTCACCCATGTAGGCTGTCAAGTTTTTTTTGCTGGGTTTTAAATGCACAACTTTCAATGAATCACACCAGGTGCCACTTGAGAGATGGATTATTGGACATCCAGAGTGTGAAGGAGAAGTTAGAGACAATGTTACTGCAAAGACATATCTTCTTTTGGCTGCAATATTGTCAAGCCAGCTGTAGAGATCTGCCAAAGTAGACACAACATTGATTGCCTCTGAGGCACCGATTATTTTCCTGCATTTTGCATCACTTTTTATGATTTAATTTGTGATTAGTGTTTCAATAGTAGAGAATTGCAACAGAATTTATAACCTGCAAAATGGAGACCACAGAACTACTGAAAACCAGCAAATATACAGCTATAGCAAAATATTCAGAGTCTAAACTTATAGTTTTTGCTCAGGCTTGAAGGAAGCAAGACTATTAGAATATTGAGGTGAGTAAAAGGATTTGGTCTGTAAGTAAAGTCCTCTCCTATTCTGCTCCCAACCTCCACTCAAAGACAAGAATCATAAAATCTGGAGTTAGAAGAGAAGAGACCTCAAGAGGCCATCTAGTCCAACTCATTGCTTAAAGCAAGAACAATGCCAAAGCTTCCCAGCCAGGCATTTGTAAAGCTGGGCCCTAAAAATCCCAAAGGAAGGAGATTCCACTTCGTCCCTACATAATCCATCCCAGTGCCTCACTACTCTCCTGGTGAAATAGTAGTTTTCCTAATATCCAATTGAAACCATCCCAACTGCAACTTGAGCCTATTGCTTCTTGTTCTGTCATCTGCCACCACTGATAATAGCCCACTTCAGAAAGTCTAAGTCTGCTATCAAATATCACCACACACTACTCTTCTGGAGATTAAATAAACCCTGTTCCCTCAATCTCTCCTCATAAGGCAGGCACTCCAGCTCCCTAATCATTTTCATTGAGCTCTGTTGGATTCTCTCCAATTTGTCCACATCCTTTCTTTAATGGGGGACCTAAAATGAACAATACTCCAGATGTGGCCTAGCAGCACCACATCAATTGAAATAACCACTTCCTTTGAGCTAGTGGCAATGCTCCCACTCATGCAGCCCAATATGTGCTTAACCTTCCTGGCAAAAAGGGCACACTGACTCATATTCAGTGTCTTCTCCATTGTAGTCTCCAGGATACTAGTAACAGGACAGAGCTACAATTTCACATAATCTGAAAGAGAGCATCTATTCACTAATATCTTTCATGAAGTAAATACTAGAGAAAATTCCAGAAGGAAGCACCCTCTTGAAATCAGTACAAGGTTTGTCAAAGCTTCAGAAACCAAGTTCCACAAATATACCTGAAGCCAACATTGCAATGTTGAGACAAAAATCTTAACACTTATTATGTATAAAGAATCCAATAATTTATTATGAGAGAGAGCAGTACAAAGTATATATATGTGGTGAGATATCTTGCTGGTGTGTCACAATGCAATATGGCAACTGGGAATCTAATACAAATAACCTTAATTCATGCTACCAACTTTTGTTTTTGTTAGACCCAGATTAAATTCCTGTCTGGACACCATAATCAATGCCTAGTAAACTCATTGCTGAGATGAACTCTCCAATGCCAGCTCCTGATTTCACCCTTCTCTGACAACACCCACACCAACTCAAACTTGCATACACAAAAATCTGTTCCTGCTATCTTCCTACAAAATAGACTCCTTTCCCACTCCTCCTTTGCACTCACTATAGCAGTGGCGTCCAAAAGAAATTTAACAATTGCCATAACCCCGCTACCAAGCCAGGAGCTGCCATCCCGAGCCAGGGACTCCCTCCCCTTCAGCCAGACACCCTACCCCCTCCCTCCTGTGCAAACTGCCAGTGCGACTCCACATGAGCCACCCAGCCCCAAGAGCTCCAAGTTGCCTTGGCCTGAGATACTCCAGCCGCCACACTTCACAATAGATTTAGTTTATAATTATATGGTAAAATGAGACAGTAAGCAATTTTTTTTTCCAGTAATAGTGTTTTGTAAACAAAAACAACTAGAAGGCCTGTGGCACCTTATAGACTAACATATTTTGGAGCATAAGCTTTCATGGGCGAAGACCCCCTTCGTCAGTAGTTAAACAAGTAGCTTAAGCATGGTGAAACTTGAGGTACGCAATATAGAATAGATTCCTGAAAGTGGTGCAGTAGTCTTGAAAGGCTGAAGCAGTGGCTTTCATTGTAACAAATTTTGCCGGTGCAAGGGACAAAACTGACCTTCACAAAACATTTATGCAGCTGTAGAAGAGTTCTGTGAAGCGTAGAAGCTTGTCTTTCATCAACAGAAGTTGGTCTACTAAGGCAGAGGTGCACAACCTGGGGGGCATACCCCCAAGTGGGGGGCTGTGTAATTTCAAAGGGGAGTGCAGCACAGTCACGTCCCCCCAACAGGGGCCCTCTGCTGCCTCCTTGTAGCCTCCGTACACAGCAGTTCTGTATTCATGTGGTGTTTTGCCTGCTCTGTCTCCCTGCACCCTGCATTCTCTGCAGTTGCCAGAGGGCTGGCATCATTTCTGAACCCTCCCCCACCCACAGAGAGCCTCTTCTGCCTCCCCAGCTCTCCTAACCTGCACTGCCAGCCTTCCAGCCCCCTAGGGGTCCACTGTCCGCTGGGAGTGCCAAAATATCCCAGCCACATTCTCAGCATCTCCCAGCAGGAGGAAGCTGGGATTCACATTTGGCAGAGGCATCTGAGATGGGGTAAGTATCTACTGGGACAACCCCTTGTTTCAGCTTCCTGGAGGGTCGCTAAGCTTTTTTATTTTATATTATTTTATTTTTATTTTTTTTTGGTAAGGGCAGTTATGTTGATCTTTTGTATAACTTTAAAGGACTTGCCAGAGCTACTTGGGACTGCTTGAGAATTTGTTGGATGGTTCCTTTAAGCATGAATTTTCTGTTTTAAGCGTTGCCTGGGGAAGGTGGTAGGGCAGGTTCTTCAAAAAGCAGCTTCTATTCTCAGCAAACCACTCAGCTCCCAAAGACAGTAAAACTCCAGTCTTGTCATTTAGGTTTCTTTATTTTTCAACTCAAAGATTAACAAATTGATTTATTAGGTAACGAGGCTCCATGAGCCTCCTCCATCCTCCGCACCCTTTCATGTGGCTACCATTGCTAAGGGAGCATGGCACCTTACTTCCATGTTGGGGGTCCCTGGCTAATTGCAAGAACAAAAAAAACTGGGGCTGCTGGAAAAAGTCTCCTCACCTCTGCATTAAGAGATTCAACTTAACCCTCACTGTGTCTTCTGGCATGAAGGAAACAGATCAGCCAGATCAGGTTCTTAATCTGTGTTGGGTAATTTTCAGGCTGTTAATTTCGTGAACATTGACAATTTTGATGCAACTGAGAAGAAAGGAGTTACCCATCTAAAACACAATTCCTGTACATTCAGATAAATAGCTAAGTACGTGAGAATTTCACAAGTACTTGAATATTGTTCTTATTTTCATTTTAATGGGTCCTAGGTCATTAACAGAATTGTCTTGTAAAATTTAGTGATAATGAATCCTGAGTGAAAAAGTATTAGAAATATTTTACACAGTTACTAAGCTGCAATGATTAGTGTATTAAATTTTCTTTCTAGTTTCACTGCTTTGGAAAAATCTTTCATTTGACCAAAAAAAAAAAAAAAAAAAGCACCTTGCTAAATTGGAAATATCCTTTTACATATGAACTTGAGAATTTACATATGCTATTTCAAATCAGAAAGTGATATAAACCATTGTTAAGTCTCTGATCCAAGTTGTTACTACTTAGAAAGTTACCATTTTATGGCTTTATATGCCCTTATACAACAAGGGATTTTGCTGGTGGTACAGTCTGGTAGCTCGGGTATTTTTCAGACAGGTTATGAACCTTATAGGCTTGGTTTTAAAAGGTATTACCTGTAAGTTTTGCTAATTATTATGTGAAGCTGTGTTCACTAAGAAATAGGACTTGGATCAGTTATGTCATACACAGTGTACGCCTTTAAGAAGATTCACAAGGGCTTTAGATCAGATGGGCCTACAAGAGAAACATAAGATGAAACCGTAGATGGTACAGACATGGAAAATTAAAGGATATGGAAGAGGAATAAGTAAAAGACAAAAAGGATAGCAATGAGGCATGGATACCCATAACACATGGGACAGAGAGATATTAATAAGAGCAAAAGGGAGGTTAGAAGTTCAACTATAAGTCACGAGACAAATGATGAAAAGGAATGGCATGAAAGAAAGAGGCAGCAACAATCTCGACTGGTTACTCCACAGACAGGAATTCCAACAACTTACCCGGCTCAATAGTCAAAAGGAAACAACATGCAGCCTGATGTGCATCAGCATAAAAGTAGTATAATGATAAGGATGTCCAAGAACAACTGAAATCCCAATGACTGTCACTGTGGGAATACACAGCACTACTGATGGAGAATTAATTGGGTCAGGAAGCGCTTTACGAACCCTTTAAGAAGGGCAAATTTTTTTCTCAGAGTATCTTCTGGTACACAAGCACACAAGGAAGAAGACATACCAGTTAAACACAGATTCCTCTGTTACATTTATAGGTCTGCGCTATCTAATCAGATGAAACACTATCATATCTTGGAATGAATCACCCATTTAAAATGCAGCTTTAGACTTTGTTAACTTTATGGCTGTCTCAATCAGAGGTACATTGGGTTCTTCTGTGATTCGAGTCACAACAGCCTATATCATGTTATGGCCAAGAGTCAGAAGTTCTGTTAAGTATGTCTGCGTATACTCAAAATGTAGTGAAAATAATGCACCTCTACTCCACGGTTGATGGAAAAGCTTTTATTTCTCAAGTAAAATGCAAGAAATTACTTTTAGCCAGAGGAAATTTTTCCCCCATCATTTTTATGCAAACAAAAATGTGTGTATATTTAGCACAGACACCTACATGTGGTTAACTGTCCCATGTAGTGATGCCTAGACCACTTCACAGAGAAAGAATAAGCCTGAGCTGAGAGTTAGATAGCCTTTAGTTCAAGCTGTAGAGGCACCTGCATACTCAGCTCCAGAGGTTTCAGGTTTGAGTCTACCTGTGGGCAGTTACACATTTACATGGGTTCTCTCTTTCACACATTCAACACATCTCAACCTTTTGTCTAAAGAAAGGGGTACAGCAGGTCCAAGGTAAGATATTCAAAGGAGAAAAATAAAGCGTTTGTTTCTCCTACCAACTCTCCTACATCGTCTGTAAACTTCTGCAATGGATTTTTTCAAACATGGGGCTCTAGCAACTGTTTTGTTTTAGATTTCCACACTATAGAACATCTAAATATTTAGGACATGATCCTGTTAGTAGTGTCCCAATCCTCCAATACTCCTAAACGTGAAGTTATTAGTCAGTGGGACTCAGAAGGGCTTTACAGAATTCTCAGCATCCTGTATATTTGAATATTGTATTGTATACTTTTATTTAAAGTATGCATATTACTTACTTTTATGGTTATTGTAGTTTAGGACACTATTCACACTTATTTTTTTTTTTGACAAAGTTGAATTCCGAAGCCTTATGCGAGAAAAAGAACACTTTTTCTGCCTTTCTTGTGGCAGATTTTAGACTTTTAGTAGTATCAACATGGTAACAACTCGATACTTAAAATACATGATCTTTTAAAAGTTCAACCATTTGTACCATCTTGGACAGAGTAACAAGAGCCTAAATCTTCTATAAAAACAATTTAAACTATTATTTACCTAACAACTGTATGAAAACACTTGAGGATTTTAATAAACCTGTTGGTAGTTATTCAGGAGTGTCTAATCTGAAAGAATAATTTTCTTGATTAAAATTTTGAGTAATTCCTCAGTAGGTCAGCAGGCACAAAATGTTAGTCATTACTATGAAATCTATTAGCACAACTTAAAAGGAACTCTGTGTACCACCCTATCATGCACCTAATTATTTAGGCATCTGTAATCTCATCACAGCTTGTTCTTAAACAGATTGCATTTATACTGCCTATCTTAAGAAAAAGAAATTAAGAGAAGGAATCTACAGAATTTCTCACAAGTCACAAGTTATTATATGAATTTGCTGAACTCATTACAGTCTGTAGGTGGAGCAGAAGCTCTCATGTATCTTGGCAATCTCATCTAAAGCAAAGAAAACATTCAGTTTTCTATAATTTGATTTCATTGTGCAGAAGGATGATTCCTCTCTCAAGCAGTTATTATGGTGCGTAGCTTTAGATAACACAATGATAAAATGCCACAGCTCTCTTTATACTATAGTATTTGGTATTCCTATCACTGATGTAGAATTATGGCAACTATTTTTGCTAAGACATACAGACTGAGTTCTTGGAGAAAAATAGAAGGGAGAGGATTGAACCATGAAGAGTCAGTCGATCACAGAGGAAAAACAGACAAATGCAAAGAATTTCTAGTGGGAGGAGTGGACATATGTCTCTTGCAAACTTTTTCTGACCTCTCTTCTGGAAGATCCAGTCACATTCAACTTCGACCACCAGAATTTCTTGCCTCTTAAGTTTCTGTGTAATACTAGGTTTTCCTACAATAAAATATTGAAGATTATGTTAGCACACTACTCTGTTGAGCAATCTTATTTTGGACACCAAAATCACCATAACAAGACTGCATGTTAATGAAGTAGACTGACTGAAGAAATAGTGTCATAATGTGCACATCCAATGGCCACTCAAACATCATGATAGAATTTGAGGTACACAAGCCTGTGAATAATTGCATTCAAACACTAAATACATAGGGTAATTTTTTTTTTTTTTTTTTTTTTTTTTTTATAAATGCTTGTTTTGATCCAATTCTATAAAAATCTGTACTATTTTTGTAATCTATAGTTACTGAATCTTGGACCTAGTAATGAGATAGGTAACCATCCATCAGTCAATCAGATTCCTTTGGGCCTTCAAGGCTCTCTATGCAAAACTGAAGCAAAGATTGGGACCCTGTTGCGACTTCATTCCTAGACAGACATACTAAGGGCACTGCTTCATTCTTCCCCACCCAACATCCTCTCACCCCTTGCTTGCAGCCCAACCAGCTTTCTTTCTGTGCTGCTATAAGTTGACAGACTGCAGCTGACCTCTGGAAGTCCATAGGAAACATTCCCCTGGAAGTCCGTTGAAAACATTCCTCTTTACTTCAATGGGCTACAGATAACAGTAAGGAGGATTTTACACTGTTTCAATGAGCGTTAAGCAATTTATCTTTATTTGCACTGTTTTGGTTTATGGAAGATCATACTACACTGAGCAGCTGCTCTCAGACGCCTTCCCCTCTCCGGCACCCCCAGACGTCTTGTACATTCTCCATTTCTGCAGAGAATTTCTGCTGCAGGCTTGGAAGCAACACCACAAGGGAGACCCAATATTTCATCATTGCTCTCCTTCCATTGTGTATAGTCTTGCACACATTTCATGAATTTGAACTGATTAGTTTTTAAACAGAGTACTATAAATATAAATGGTGCTTTAAAAAGAAAGAATTTATAAACCTGACAGCCCCAACCCTGCTACCTGTGAGCAGTTCTATTAAACATCAGTGAAGAGAAGTACGGGCTTCAGTATGGGCTGTTTGCCTACACCAAAATTTGTGCTGCCATGTCTTTGGTGCTCTTATCACTCATGCTAGCAACATTAAATCTAGCATGGGTATAGTTACCTGTGCTATAATTACATACTGGATTGCAATGTAGATGTACCCCAAAATGCAGCCACTTTGCTGTGCTTTGCAACATACTACCCCTGTGTAGCAGCCTTAAAAACATGACCCACACTATTCTAAGGTGCATTTGACACCTCTCATGCTGATAGAGGCATAGTAGGATTTTCAGAAGTGCCTATTTACTTAACTCCAATTGGGAGTTAGATATGGTGGTGCTTTTGAAAAAAATCTCATTAGGCATCCATATCTAATATGGAAATGAAATGAGGTGCGTAAATATTTTTTTAAAATGTGGCCCTAAGTAACAAAGCTGTTTTAGAGAAAACTCAAGCATAAATAAGATTTCCTGATTTGTAATTCACCCAGAACAGAGGTTATCAGGTCCATTCCCATGAAGTGCCTTAAGATCTTTAATTGCCACAGGAAATCAGGATTTCTGCTTTCACCCGAATACCTCTAGAAGCATACGACACTGAGCCAAAAGGAAAGAGTTACATAGACTGAATAATCGTTACTAGCTATTCTCATTTTCTTCTAGTGGCTTTCACTAACTTAAATTAGTTTGTGAAATTAAACAAGATCACAATTTAGGGTAGTATAACGTTAAGCAATTAATACACTACTTTGAGGACACAACACATAGGAAAATACATTAGCTCAACTCGTAAACATCAATAAAGAATGAACCGCGGGGGAAGGTAGTTGCATTAACCTGACCTGGACAAAATCAGAGAGAGGATAAAGCCTGTTCTATGTGATCATTATGACAGAAAGGTTACATGACTTATTGATTACAGAACAGTAATGACGCAAGAAACTGAGGTTTGAGTCTCAGCTCTGAGAAAGACTAAGGAATATTGACTTTCCCAAGAATAGTTTCCTCACCTATTAAAATAGGCAGAAGCTTTTTTTTTTTTTTCCTTAAAAAAATGTCTGGATGCTTACAAGTACAAAAGCAGTATTATTAATATAGTTTATTGGCCAAACCAAGTATCTAGTACATCTTTAGAAATATTTATTGCCTCTATTGAACTGCTAGCATTCTAGTGGGACATTAGCACTTAAAGCACTCATGTTTAAATTGCACTTTTGTACAAGCAAAATGAGTAAATAAGAGGTATGCTTTTTCAACTTTTAAATATTGAATAATACATGTGTTCTCAATATTTAGTCCAAAATAGGATTTTTGATAAGTATATCCTGTAAACAACAGCAAAGTACTGAGTGTTGTAGCAATTCTTCCACATTGCAAACACTTCAGACAGAAGATTGAATTTGGGTACCTGTTTTTGTGATCTGAGGTTAAAGACTCCTTACTGGAGCCACAGAAATACTGTTCAATAGATAACATCTCACTTTTTCAGATAGGAAAACAAGAACAAAATCAAAGAAATAATAGTTTCTAAAAAGCACAAACTATAGAGTTATTAGAGCTGAAAGAGCTAATAGGAATTTAACATGCAGTTTCAATAAAAATCTGTAGATTCAAAACTATCCCTAGTTCATTCTGGAAGATACATTAATAATGTTGAACAGTTTTATAATTTCATTTCAAATACAAAACTTTGTTGACCCGCTTTTCAAAAATCCACTTTGCCACACTCTCCCACAAAGTTCATCTTCTTAACAGTAGCTACAAGTTTCTGCTTACATTAAAAAAAAAACTTTTAATTTTATTTTGTTGCACAGAATAAGACTTATGTGGAGTCTCAGGAAAATGGAAGTGAGGAAAATGAATGAGCCAAGTGACTTTTTCTTATTTCTAAAATTTTTTTAAACCTCTTTTCTCTGAATTCATTCTCCCACAGATTATTTCTTCATTCAAATTTTAGGGTATTAAATTTGCATGTGAGCTTTTTACCATTCACTATATGCTACGATGAATAAAAGCTTTAATGAATGTTTGTAAATGCAAATACTTCTGCTTAATTAAAAATGTGTGCCTTCAGATAAATTCTCTTTCCAAAAAAAAAAAAAAAAAAAAAAAAAGCTAACCTGTAGAACTCTCATCCGAATACCTCGCTGACACATAGGCCGTGTCTACACTTGGTCAAAATTTTGAAAGGGCCGTGCTAATGACCAAATTGGATAATACTAATGAGGTGCTAAAATGAATGTTCAGTGCCTCATTAGCATGCTGCCAGCTGTGACACTTCAAAAGTGCTGCATTTTGACTGAGCACGCCTTGTCTACCCAGGGTCCTTTTCGAATGGCCCTTGCAAACGTCAAAATACCCTTATTCCTATAAGCTGAATTTTGACATTTGCAGGGTCCTTTCGAAAAGAGTCCCATGTAGACAAGCCACGTGCAATCAAAACGCGGCATTTTTGAAGCGCCGTGGCCGGCAGCATGGTAACGAGATGCTGAATAGTCATTTCAACTTCTCATTAGTATTCTCCAATTTGGCCATTGGCATGGCCCGTTCAAAATTTTGGCCAAGTGTAGACACAGCCTATACTGTAACTAAACCAAACACAAGTAAGTTAAATAATTCAGAAGCAACATCATGGAAGTCAGTGTTAGTTTAAAACTGCCATATAATCAGATTAAAAATTAGATTTCTAAATTTTGTAGTTAGACAGTGATTCAGTATCTGATCCAATGTTCACTGAAGTGCATGGAAAGACTGAGGATGTGCACACACTGCAATTAAAAACCCACAGCTGGGTCATGCTAGCTGTCTTGGGCCTGCAGTCATGGACTAAGGAGATTTTTAATTGCAGTGTAGGTGTTCAGGCACAGCCTGGAGCTGGGGCTTTCGGACACTGTAAGGTGGAAGGGTGCCAAAGTTCAGGCTGCAGCTTCAGCCCAAATACCTACACTGCAGTTACGTAAACCCCATGTGCAGGCCCACTCACAGAGAAGAGGGGCCAAAGGGACCAATTTCAAAAGGGCCTGGAATTCCAGGGCAAGCCACTCTGCTGGGGACTCAGAGAGAATGAGGAGGCTGGGCAGGGGGGAAGTAGAACTGACTGCCCCAGACCTGCCCCTTCTGTGGAGGAGAGCCAGGTCCCCTCTCCCACCTTGATCCTGGGTCCACACCACCTGCTGGCATCACTGCCACTGTCCCATATACTGAATCAATTGGTGCTTGCCAAGTACAGGTCTTGCAGTTCGCACAGACCCTCAGGCTCTAGTTCGGAGTCTACTAGAGACCATCTTGGGTAAGTCACGTGAAGTTGGAAACAGAGTCAAAGCCTGTTGATAAAGAACCATTTCTTTTGATCACAAATCCAGGCATACTCCATCGCCCTGGGGGAATGCTACGATTGTTGCTTAGCAACCCTCCTACACTGAAGGCAGCTAGAGCCTGAACATCAGTCCAGGTTGGCAATGTCTAGATAATTCAACAGCTCCACTGTCTGATCTTGAGACAGCAGGTGTGGGCCAACCGTGGGTGTCCAATTGTACTGTAGGCATACCTGTAAAGTCAGCATCAGGGGGTGCAAATAAAACTAGTGGCAAGTTAAGAGATAAAAGAGGTAGAATAGCATGATAGTTGCAGGTGGAGTGGAAAGGAGAAATACTTTAAGAAGGCATAGGAATTTGCTTTTGATCTGTTTCCCAAACCTTGCTCTTTGCCTTCCTCTGGGATTTTTCCCAGGGTAAATTTAGCTTCCCCATTTTGGCATTTCAGTGAAGCATCTAAAACTCAGCTTGTTCTGTCTTTTTTTCCCCCTTTCTCCCTCATGCTTTATGTTTCATCAGTAAGGGAAAACCTGAGCCTCATAAAAAAAAGCTTCAAGATTGCATGTAGCATGAGCCCTTGTAAACCATTACCACTTCAGTAAAGTTAATTACAATCAAGTGAAAAGGCTTTTAAAAATCAAGTACAATAAAAATAAGTCACAGCAGGCTTGCATGGCAGGATGTAGAAGGAGCACAAACATAGGGAAGTTTCATGAAAACTATAGAAGGGAACAATGATTTTAGCTGATCTATGGCCCAAAACTTGCCCCATATTGCTGCATATGAGAAAGGAAGGGCAAAACATTTCTTTTCCCCATGAAAGCTCAGACAAATAGTTATTAACACTTTAGAGTACAGCTCTGTGACCTCTACATGTCATGTGACAAAGTCAGCCCTATTCCTGGGCCGACTCATGTTGGGTTCCAGCCCAGGGACCCTGTGCAGCTGCCAATGTGAGGAGTGGATTCCCTTATCATAGAAGCTCTCCGCCCTGGGCCACTTCCCCAGACAATTCCCCCTGGTACCTTCTCCAGACCGTAGCAGTCGCACGTCCCCACTCTTGATCTGTAGAAACTCCCACTCTCCCTGTGTGATCTCTAGCATTCCTGCTGCTCTCCTCTGCTCCTCTCAAACCTGTTCTCTCACTACTCCCATCTGCATGTGTCTCTCTGCTCACCTCTCACACACACTCCCCCACTGTGAAGGGTTCTCTCTTATTAGTCCAGTCACTGGGGCTAGCTGGCCTTAATTAGGCTGAGCCATCTCCCACCCAGCTACCTGCGATTGCCCTACAGGCCCTTCTGCTTGCTTGAGCTTCCTCTGAGGTGCCTTCCACCCTGGCCCTGCCACAGTGGAGATACTGTGGATTTCACTCTCTTACCTGGGGTAGCCGCTTCCTGAAAAGTTTAAAAAGATCTTAAAGCACTCTAGAAAACCCATGGATTCATTATATGAGGGAGGAATGGATTTCACCCTACGAAATTAAGTCAACTGTCACATAAATATTGAAACTATTTGTTAAACCAGAAGTTGGAACTTCTTGTGTCTTTGAAACATGATTTTTGTCACATACCATTAGATAAAACTAAGTTACATAATATTTACTTATCTGCTAGACTGCTCAGTAAAATAATTAGGAATTACTGTCTCAGGAAAGTTTAATCTGTCACCAACTCAGCCTATAATTTTTATATCTCAACAGTCATTGAAATGACATTATTATTTTCAATTATTTTATCATACAAGCACCAAACCAATACATGTACAACATGTCAGAATGTCCAAAGAATATACTTATCATACTAGTTTTAACTCCTATTCAATTCTTATTTTTCAATTTATACAGAATGTCTATCCATAGTTCACTTTCAAAGCAGATAGGGAAAATTCTTTTAAATGCACAAATGAAGTAAGTGCAATCAACATGTATTTTTTTTTCATTTCTAACTGTTACATCTTTATCAACTGTGCCTAGCACTTTACAGCTACTGTCTACTTTAAGTTCTTAAGTAATGCTGCATAGACTTTTGCAGCAATTTAGTTTCACACGAAAATAAAGTACATCTTAAATCACATTGAATTATTAGATGGACCTAACTGAATACACTGGTATGCATTCCACCCTTGAAAACCTGCACCCAACTCCTATGACGCCTAAATTACATGGCTTTGTATAGATGGCTGATATTTTAATTGGAGGGTATAAATGGATCATAGCTTATTTCCACCAAAAGATCCTTAACTTGGATCATTAACAGAAGAGTGAGAGTATAGTCTGAAGGAATGAACAGCCCAAGGATACCTCACAACCACAGAATGGAAAACTACCTTGACCCCCAGTGCATTCAAACTTTCTCAACGTTGAGACTAAACTCAGTTAGTTCTGAACACATGTTCAGTGAGGACTTCCTCAGCTGCATACTGTTCATGCTTAGCTCACAGTCCTGCAACAAACTTCCTCCAGGGATGCCAGTATAGATATTGCCCTAACCTATCCAGAATTTAATAATAATCATGCTCGCACCCAAAAGGCACCAGTCATAATAGGGATCTCATTGTACTAGGCACCTTACAAAAGCCCAGAATTTCTGGTTCAACAAGCTCAGTGTGAAGAACACAATGAAACGAGGAAGGTGTAAAAAACCATGGAGAAGGAAAATGTAATGCAAGGATGACTGTCAGGAACACGAAACAGTCTATATTGGCCAAGTATACAGTTTGGAACCTACATTTATTTTCAATATTCCACAAATTAAGAGATGTTAATCACTAGCAGGCCATTCACTTAGCCCTTAAGTTTTAATTTCATGGTAGAACACCCTCTTGATATTGCCCTTATGGAAAATCTTAAGAAACAAGCGTTTCTTGGGTGATTGTACGAGGAACTGCAATTTGCCGATTCATTGAGATGACTGTGGCAGGTCTGGAATTAAATGCGTATGACTGAAGTGGTAACTTAAATAAAGAGTGGGTTCACATTGCTGGCCATAGGGTATTCTGCCTTGACCACAGTACAAAAAACAAGAAACTATGAAGTAAGAGCATAACATGGGTGCTAAGATAAAATAAAGACATCATATAGACACAGATGAGTAAATACATGCACGTATGAAAATGCGATGACTGAAATGATCCTGATTAAATCACAGCCTATTCAGGTACATACTAGCAAGGAGACAGTGTAATGTTAAGGTATATGAGTAGAAGGCTATGGTACTGCAATTCTCCATTTTGCTTCAGTTCGCTAACTTTAAAATAGAAGTGGTAATACTTGTAACCTTATCACTTGTCTTGGGCCCTGTCTCTTCCTGCATATACGTGTACCATCTAGCAGAGGGGGTCCAAACCTATTTTGTAATGATGGTGAAGGTAGGAGGGCTGTCATACAATCAACAGCCATAGTAATAGACAGGAATTACCTGTTTACATGTCTAACATCTTTCAGAATATAAGTATACACATACAAGTGTGCATCACCTCTAATTCTCTAACATCCATTTGCATTGCAAAGTTCTAGCATCCCTAACATGAAATAGCCTTAGTGCAATTTACGTATTCCACTCACATCTCTCTAAAGCAGTGTTGTAGCACTTTAAAGGCTAACAAAATGATTTATTAGGAGAAGAGCTTTCCTGGGACAGACCCACTTCTTCAGATTAGAATTTTCAGGTCTGAAGAAGTGGGTCTGTCCCATGAAAGCTCATCATCTAATAAATCACTGTTAGTCTTTAAAGGGCTACAAGACTGCTTCTTTGTTTTGTGTAGATACAGACTAAAATGGCTACCTCTCTGCAACTCACTCTCTCTCTAATGGTTGACTTTGGGACAATCAGCCTGCAAGCTGCTTAACCCCTTTGTTTCTGCCTATGCATCATATTAGCCCTTCTTTTCTCTGAGACAGTTTTAAAAACCTGAACTCTAGAGGCTCTAAAGTCAGCAGCAAGTACAAAGCCCTCAACTTCACTTGAATATCATTTCTGTAATCCAAGTCATGTTTGAATGCTCAATATAACAATGCTGTTACACCTTGCACATAAAGTACACACTACCTCCATGGTAACATTTAGTGGGCAAAAGACAATATTCAAAAGATTTCTGTGGAGACCTATGTAGGAAGTTGCCCAGACCTGTACATGGAGGAAATAATTCTTTCCCATCCCTCAGAGGTAATCGACTTACTTTTGAAAGCACAACGCCAGATTACTTTTATTTTAATATGACTAGCCACAAAGGGGGTCACAGCAGCCAGGAAATTAGCTACCTTGGGAGGGGCAGAGGAAATCAGACAGCACATCATGCAGTTTTCTACAGCAGTGAGTTTTACTTGCTAACTCGTGGCTGCATAAAACAGTCTCTCTTTTTTGGGTATTTCAGATTGATTGCATTTTAATTACATAAGGGGATCCTTGTTAAGAAAAGCAAAGTACGCAGCTTAAACAACCAAGGCTCTTAACATTTTTGTTTACAGAATGAATAGCCCTACTTTGTGCCATCTCTTACCATAGAGAATGTGTGTGTGACTGGAGACACTTTTAAAGTCCTTCTGTTATTCATCTTTGTTACAGCTTCCTTAAGGTGAATTGAATGACATCGGATACAGTTTCTCTCTTTTTTTTTTTTTTTTTTTTTTAAAAAACACACTTTTTCAACAATTCATAATGCACCAAAGCAGCATATTTTATTGAACTGTGGGCTGCACATGAAAGAAATTTACCAAGCTGTCCATAATGAATCCATATAAACACAAGAAGGGTCATATTTTGGCAGATCAAAAGTCCATCCAGCCCACCTTCCTGTCCTCTAACCACAGCCAATGCCAGGTTTCCCAAACAGAGAGCAAAAGAACAGGCAATCAAGGATTCATCTCCCATTCCCAGTTTCTGGGAAAGAGAGGGTAGGGACACCATCCCTGCCCATTCTGGCTAATGACCATTAATAGACTTATCTTGCATTATTTTATCAAATTCTTTTTTGAACCTTGTTATAATCTTGGCCTTCACAACATCCTCTGTCAATGAATTCTACAGCGTGATTGTGTCTTGTATGAAGAAATACTTCCTTCAGTTTGTTTTAAGCTGGATACCTACCCATTTCATTTGCGGACCCCAAGTTCTTGTGTTATAAGAAGGAGTAAACTGTGTAATTGTCTGGCAGCACGTTAAAAATGCAGAGTCGAAGTGTGAAATGTAACAGGAAAGATGTGTAATATGGAGAATGTATCTAAGAAAGCAGGACAATTATGCAAATATCAAAATCTACAGAGCACACTTGAAATAAGTCCTTTTACAAGTGGTCACACTGACATGCTGAAAGGCCAGGCAGCCACAAGGGAGACACCCTTGCATACTTTGCTTTAGTACATCCAAATCAAGCCATCAGCCTACACTGGCACTGTTCTTGATGACTGAAATTTCACTAATCTTCTGACCTCATCAAGAATGCTAGAGGCTAGCATGCATGAGCAGCATGGAATCAAATATGCCATATTGTTCAGCATCTGTTCTTAACTCTGCATGAAATTTTCCCTGCAAAGAACACAGATTCAATCTCTTCACTGATCTGTCAGTAAGATGCATTTGTCTTGCCCTACCATAGTTGCCTACAGTTATCCTCCTAGCACTTAGATTTTGCTTACTTGGTAGATACTGTATTGAATGAATCAGACTAATATACAGAATACTTTTATAAAACTATTTGTTGTGTATTTCAGCACACAGGCCTTTTCTTACAGCATATAGTTTCAAGAGTCAGCCATTTTCTCCCTCTCAGTTCTGTTGTTACAGGCCTCAGTGACCTCAGCTGAAAGAAGTTCTTATTTAAGACACCTCTTTAACCTATTTGAGACAGTAATTTTCACTGTTTCAATTATAAAGACAAAAGACAGTGTTATTGAAAGTAATAAATACTTGTACAATTATTTTTGCCCGCAGAATTGGTGTTTATTGTGTGTAGTCACCATATGAAAGATCATAATGGTTTCAGGACATTCATTTCTCAATGGACATAACATTTATAGGCATTCATTAATTGGCAGAGTAATAAAAGAACAGCTAATGACTTCTAGATAGTCAAGGTATGCATAGCAAATTAAAATATTTCAATATTTTGTTAAACGTTTAAATTATAAAATCTGATGCAAGATACCCCGTCATGTCTTTCCAATAATGTACATGAAGGGTAAAGCATCATTACCAGCTCCAAAGGCTCAAATTATGAGCGCACACAAAATATGCTATTGATATTTTTAAACATTTTTTAACCTGCTATTCACCAAAAAAACTTTTTATACATGACAATAAAAGACCTAAAACCAGCTCAAGTAAGCAGCTCCTGCAGAGATACTGGAACTGGAGTTATAAAATTATTTCCAGTGAAGTACAATCATATCATAAAGGTGTAACATCCAACATTTTCAGTAACAGAAACTGAACTTTTGTAATGGCCCATCCTATGAATGCTTCAGTCAGGCTACTTGTGTGCGTATAATCACTCACAGGCTTCCATGATTACAGGCTAAACCCCAAATTAAGACAGATTAAATACAACTGGGGCTCTTGACATCTCTTGAATTCCTTGTTTTCCACTCTTCTTCAAAAGCCCCATTTCTATTACTCATCCTCCTTGTTGGCTTTCCTCCTATACTTTCAGCTTCCTCCTTTCCTTTCCAAAAATCATAGAGAAGAATTAGAACTGAGCAAAGGGTCCAGAAGGCAGGTACTCCTCCCTGTAGCCAGACAAAGGTCTCCCTCTTACAAGCCAGTTTGCTGCCCCCCACCTCCAAGGCGCCTCACAAGCACACAGGGCACGGAACAGCTGCTGACAGTACAGTCTGTCTCCCACAAAGGCCCAGATGTGCTAGCTCACAGTGACCCTGAGAAACAGAAAGTACAGATAAAAGGCTAACAGGTCAACTGTCACTAAGGGGGCCTCAGGAAATAACCCTAGCTGGCATTGATGGATTTGATGCACCCACACAGTCATCCCAGAAGAGGAATCTCTACCCTTGTAAAAGAATGTCCTGTACTCCCAAAATTGCTTATCTCCTGTCTTACAAGTGCAAATTAAGTAAGAATTGTCCTTGTAAACACTGGTGTCACAAGACAGACCAGTACGATCTGGCACCATAGGTAAGAAAGAGGATACGTGCTCCAAGGGGTATAAAGATGGGCTCAGCAGCACTCTGACTCTGAGTGCATCTTCACCAACTACCTGCTGGTCAGGTCAGGTGATTGCCTCCCCAGGTCTGCAACTGGGGACGCCCAACCTTGTATTCGTCTTTCTGCGGAATTGAGTGACCGATCCTGGCTTGGCTACGCTGGTATCGAGAGATGCAAGGAGGGTAAGATATACCCATATTAAGGTCTCCTTTTGGGTGCGCACAGTTAAAGAATTAGAGCTCTATAGATAGATGGTGTTGCATTAAGACGTCGTGGTATTGAATTGTAATGTAACTTGTTAACACCTGTACCCTGCTAGCATATAAGAAGTAGACAATAGCCTTTTGTAACCACACACTTATAACTGTAGCTTAATAAACTTGTAACTAGTTAAGATCTAAGCCTGACTGCTGTTGCTCTCTGTCACTGCAACACAGCCAGCACAATAAAAGAACTTTAACCATTTGGTTACCACAGCCTGGCCATAGGTGAGAGCGCTAAGAGCCTAGCATAGAGTCATGACGCCTCCACGGGGCAGACTCCTGGGGCGCCCGTCAACCAACCCTGGTTGCCCGCTGTGATGGGACAGTGCGTCCTAGCAGTTAAAGTCTTGGGTGTGGAAAGGCTCTTAGTGCTACCATTGGGGCACCCGTCAACCAATCTTGGTTGCCCACTGCGACGGAGCTCCCTGCTGTAGCAGTAAAAGACTCAGGTGTTTAGGACCCTGGGGCATCCGTCAGTCTGGCCCAGACTGCCCGCTGCGAAGGAGCCCTGCGCTCTAGCAGTTAAAGATTTGGATGCTAACAAGGTCATAGTTGGTACCTCACCACACATTACCCAGCCACCGGCTAACACTCCCGCACCCCCCAATTAAAGATATATCCCACTCAACTACCTATTTAGAATTAAGCCCTGATGTACAAAAATTAGCAGGCATTTTTAAAAGAATCAGCTTATAGCACCAGAATGAATGTATAAAATATAAATACAGCTCTCTTTTTGCTGCACCACCCAATTATGCTGCAAAACCCAATTATGACCGGTGACACTTTCCACTATGCAATTAAAATGGTTCTGCATTTATAGTTTGGGTATTTTATTTTTGTTGGGTGATGCTGTAACTATAAAAAGATTCAATACAGCTAACCCTCAAGTACCTGTTTCAGACCGAGCAACCCCGTTTGATTTTAAAATCCAAATTACACCAATTTACACTGAACAAGCATAATTAACCTTTGCCTCCATCTCACTCCCAAGTGAACATTTTCCGATTGAACTTTTTTAAAAAAATTTGTACCAGGACAATGGCCAGAAAACCAGGAGAGTTATTAAAAAAAAGTAATTACACACATTTTTAAAAGCACTCTTTGACTATATTATGTAGACATTTCCAGTGATTTTTTTTTTCTTCCTCCATTAATCAGAGTTCTACTTCTGAGTTGTCATGCAACAATAGAGAGCTGAAGTGGAAGTGAGCTGTCAGGTTACCTTATCCATTTCCCCAGAAGACTAAAATCCTAGAACATTCTAGTTAGCTATGATCTTCTATAAAGCTCATTATTCCAAGGTTTAGGCACCTCACTTTACATCAGGGGATTCATCCTCAACACCACTATGAAGTAGTGTAGCACTAGCATCTGCAGACAGCCAAATGAGAGACAGGTTAAACAGGAGTTCTGTGATAGTGCTGGAAATTAGTACTGGTTGGGATTTTTTGAGAAAACACTTTATTAGATGTAGGGACTTGAACTGGAGTTAATCACATCGCATGTGTGCGTTTTAATCGTCATGGTACACCATCTATCTTTCCTTGAACCAATGGATATTTATACAGAACAGAACAGCTCCAACAGGAGAGGCAGACACCCACCCCAAAACAACAAATAGCCTGGGGCTTAAGGCTGTGAAAAATGTGTTCAGGCCCCTTCTCTAAATGCAGTAAGTAGAGTTCTGTGCAGATACAATATGGATATCACAGAAATCTGAATTTGCTGATCTCTAGGAGATACTGCAGACAAAGGGAGAGGAGAATGGCACCGCTGCACCCAGGAGTCAGAGCCCCATGCCAGCAGCTCCTCCTGGCTATGAAGCTCTACCATTTCCCAGTCCTGGTCCCAGCAGCATCTCCTGTCAGGGGTTGTACATACCCAGTGCCAGCCGGGAGGGGGCCTTTACAGCCACACAACTGATGGATGCTGCTGGCTCCAGGGAGGAGTGGCACCACACTCATCTCCTGGCTGTAGAGCCCTGCGTATCAGTTGATACCAGTTTCCACCTGTGGGTGTCCAAGGCTGTTGGCAGAATGAACCCAAAGTCTCTTGGCAAGATATAGGGATTCCTCCTTGTACAAATCTATGAGTTTTGCAGAATCATGCTGTAATCACTTTGTAATAACTACAGTGGCAGGATGTGTGTGTGTAAAAATGAATGCATATGCTTTTTACTTTGTATTCTCAATAAACAATGTGTATTGCCTTTTCCCCTAAAAATATCCCATGTCCTTATTAGCATAACATGTGTATTGGCGATACTGATAATTTTTCTGGTTATAGGAATCTTATTTTATAAACTCATGTGAGCTTAATTTGACGTCTTATTAATGATCAGTATGAAACCTATTATTTACACCATCAAATGAAAGTATTCACTGCTACATCTACTTGAATCTTTGCTAAACCAAGACACACTTATTTATATACCTACTCTTGAAACACGTATGTGCCAAACTTTACATATGAATTGGCATGCATAGGACCAGTCCTACTGTTCTGTCATCTATGTAAATTCATGTACAATACTCAGCACTGTAATATTTTAGCAAATTCTGGTAGTGCATTAGGCAATATTAAGCAGATTAGCATCTGTCACACTTTGTAGGATGGGGCCATAGATCTTAATAGCTTTACATCAGTTAATTCTATCAGACAGCTCATGATCAAGTTTATTTATTTATTTTCTTTGAACTATCTTCAATTTGTCTACATCTTTCCAGTATCTAGGGTCTGGATCTGAACACAATATTCAAGGAATTTTGGGAGGAAGAAGATTGCTTTTGAAATTGGGGTTTCCTTTCAAGGGAACCAAGGCTACATGGCTGTTCACTTTTTGAAAGCAGGATCTGGAGTATGCTAATGAGGTGCAAGATATTTAAATCCACACCTCGTTAGCATTTTTGGATGTCTGCATTTATATGCCCCTTCCAAAAGGGAGAAGCCGTGAAGCTACAGCCTATGTAGAATAAGGTTTACAAGTTTCAAAATAAGTTAACCACAATTTCAAAATTATTTTGAGTTGAGTTGTGTAGATGCTAGGATAGTTATTTCAAAATAACTTTGCTGTGTAGCCCTAACCTTCCATGTTAAAGACAATATAAATTAGGACTTCAAGATTTTGGGCAATGTATACTCCCCTCCCCCGAATCTTGGATCCAAAGAAATTATAGATAAATCTTGAACATCGTGGGAAGTGTCTACCTGTTTCTTTGTTAGGAGGAAGGGAGGAGTTGGTAGCCAATATTTTGGATTTAGGAAGAATTTAACTAACATACTTAGCTGTCACTTCATTTTGTCAAAGTAATTTGTATCCTTTCTTTAGTTAGCAATGTATCCTCCATTGCATTTCTTCACCCATCCACTCGTTATAATTAATACATTATCCTAGCTCCCAAAAATATGGAGGAAATGTATATTGGTCGCCTCCTGCCAATGAGGTGTAATGAATGTCTCCTATGTTCAGGATTTTTACTTATTTTAACAGAGGTTTTCTTAATTAAAACGAGTGCCTGCAAACAATACTAAATATTAGATATTTAAGTCTTTTTTCAATGTAATAAAGTTCAAAGTAGAAATAACCATTTGATTGCAATGTTCCAGATTCATAACTTTTTCTTTTGAATGAAGCAGGCCTCATGAAAACCTTCAGACTGTTAGCTGATATAAATGGATGTTTAAATCATTCCAGTATGAAACGATTTTATCCTTTTCACAGATTTATTTCCTGAAGTCAAAAAAGGATATGATACAACCCCATTGTTCAATTCTTAGCTTCTGAATAGCTTCTGTGCTTAAAATCTGTATTCTAGTACCAGAATGCTGAAAATACTGGATGATTTAAACCCCATGGGCTTGATTCTCTCTCATCCTGATATAAATTAGGGGGAGTTAGAGATCTGAGATCAGAATCAGGCTCTTGTACATAAAAATGCCATACCCAGATAGCAAGTTTTGTTGCTCCACTGAGCAATACATCCTCATCCTCAGTTTATAGTCTTGTTTTTTCACCCTCAAATAGCACACAAAATTGTCTCTAGCTCTATTATATGAGCACTTAATGTTTGTGAAGTACTGTGCATATTCAGAGCACAGTACAGATATTAGTTAATTCATAATCACCTAACTCCACTGAGTTATGTAGGGGAATATCTGCAGCCCCATTTTACAGATTGAGAAACAAAGGTATACTGACCCTTGCCATTGTGACATGCCTGGTCCATATAGTTTGGATTACAACCCACCAGTAAATTTTTCTCTTCTCTTATGTACCAAACATCGTATGCTACATTATTATGCTACTCCAGAATACAGTACTTCCTGCAAAAGGCAACGTCTGTAAGGTTAGAGAAAACACATTTTTAGGGTTTAAGTTCATACTCTCATCTCTCTCAGTATCCCAAGGGCACCGATGGCTCCTGCACTTGGAACAATTTGATATCTCCTGACAGAATGCTAGTTTACTGCAAATCATTTTGACTTTTTTTGGTAAATATTCACTCATGAGTCTAATGGGTAACAGCTGTGTGTCAGAACATTTGGAAAAATAGACAGATCATCAAAAAAATCAATTTAAGTAATTCCCTGAAATATTAAATCCCTTTTACTTGCAATACATTGCAATTTATAATTCTGTACCAAGAACTTTTAAGTTTTCTGGATAGTTTTAGAAAATGAAATTACATAAGCTCTATACAGGCTCCTATCTAAAGCAGTGTTCATAGTAATAATGATCCAAAACTAACAAAATACAGAAAGAATTACCAAACTGGCAAGACATTTAGATATCACGCTATTTACGAAGTACTTCAAACCTTGGAAATCTGTCTTACAATCAGTATATTTTCAGGATGTTTACTAGGCTTAAGAAAATCATTTGTTAACTAGATCACTGTTTACACAGAGCACTTCATCCCAGTACCTCTTCTTTGGCCACAGATTAAATTCTCCAGCAACAGTACCTCCACAACATATATTCACTATCAGTTGCTTCTTTTCATCTGCTTCTGTCATAGTTCTGTCACAGTTCAACTCTGTCTATATTTGCCTTTCTGATCCAGAACTACTGCCCGTTCCTGGCCTTCTGGCTGCTCAGCTGTTGTCGGCCCTAGGTAGGAGCACGTATTTGTATCTGCACTGACTGGGGTACATTCAGACTAGGCAGCTCCCAGCTTACACTGTAAATTACCCAGCAATGTCAAACTGCCTAAAGAGGCCTGCTTTCTCCCCAAAGACTACGTCTACACTAGAGCATAAAGGGGCCGCTGGGCAACGCAGACTATGCCTGCAGACAGTGGCCAGCCCTGTCTTGTATGGGGTTTCAGTGCTGGAGGGGGCTTTTCCCCTGCACAGGGCTTAGCAGGAAAGCCTGAGGAAAGTGGTGTATTCCCACCCAGTCTCAGCTGACTCTTCCTCCCTTTTATGGATCCATATATACCCCTTCTGATTGTTAGCTGTCCTGCACAGGGTGAAGGCATCTTCCCTGCACAGGATTTATCAGGAGAGGCCAAGAAACACATGTAATGTGTTCTGTGAGCACCCACCTGACTGAACCATTTCAACAGATTCTTCAACTTGCTTTCTCTGCTTCACATTTTATGGGGCTGCCTTCTGCCCACGACAAAGCCGCCATGTGGCAGTTACATTCCTAAGCGGACACTGTTGGGACTGTGCTTCCTTATCGTCTTTTTCGAAAGAATAGTGACTTTAAAAAATAACCTTGTTACCAAATGTGTTCTGAGAGCACCCAGATGACTGAACCATTTCAACAGGTTGCTCAGCTTGTTTTCTGCACTTCACGTTTGTATGGAGCAGCCACATGGCTGGTGGGTGACCTCTGTTCCCCCACCAAATGCTTAGCCCCTCCCCACCACACGGTGGCTGGGCTGTGGGGAGCATGCATGCAGACAGCGACATGTCCTGCCCTGCACTGGGTGAAGGCTTCTTCCCTGCTCAGAATTTAGTGAGAGAGGCCAAGAAACTTCTTTTCTGCACTTCACATTTGTGGGGGGCAGTCCCTCTGTCCCCACTAGGCACCATGCAGCTGGCTGGCTAGCTAGCTCCTGCCCCAACATACCACATGGCTAGTTCCCACCCTACCACACCACATGGCAGCTGTGACATGTGGACCATACTTCCAGACAGCAACATGCCCTAGCCTGCATGGGGTGAAGGCTTCTTCCCTGCAAGAAACTTGCTTTTTTCTGCTTCACATTTTCAGGGACTCATCTTAAAAACTTCAACCTCTTGAATTTACAATGGCCAGCCTTTATGGGGCTGCCCCCCACAAGGCACCATGTATCTGGGTGTTGGCCCCCTGCCACAGAAATTTTAGGGGACTGGCCCTCCCAAGGCTCCAGTACTCTCCCTTCCCAAAGCATGTGGCTCAGTGAAAGATTTACTATGATTGAATGGAGCTTGTCAGCTCTCTTTACTAGAGCAGGCAAGGGAATCCCTTCTTTCTTTCCTCAGCTTTTCTATCTTCTAATGCTCCCTGAACTTTTCCTTCTCTTCTTGAGCCACTATTGATTCTGACAGAATCCTTCCAGCAGCCACTAAATACCAATGCCCTCTGAAATTCTTTCCTTCCTTAATATTTAGTCTGGGGGATTCATGAGGAGACTGGAGCTAATACTTCTAATGGTCTTCTTGCCTCAAGTTGTAGACGTCAATACAATGGACTCCCTAGAGTATTCTTCACATCTAATGTGAGAATGACTCAGATTTTAGTGTGTGTGTGTGTCTCTCTCTCCCCCTCCCTCTCCCCGCCACAACCTCTACTCTGCTTCAAATCTGGCTCCTTCAGCCAGATACACTGCCACTACCATATCACTTTGGCATTTTACCTTCTTTCCTTAAGAATAATATAAAGTCTTTCCCTAGTCCCCAGGGATCCTGTCTGTGGGCAGGTATGGACACAGCTTCCAGTTTATAAAATCCAGTGTAACAAGTTGACTAATAAATTCTACTTTTTTCATAGTGTACAGTAGCAAAAGATGGTAAGCAATGTAATTGCCATTGTTAAATTATGACACAGCTCTCTCTGTGGCAAGAATATTGATTCTTATGGCATGACAGACAAAACAGGAAAAAATTAAACAAAAACATTCTTACAAGAGATCTCCCCCAAATCCAACAGTAGCTCTGGCTGATGAACAGTCCTTCAAACTCACGCTAGGTTTGTTTTCTGTGGGCTCACGCTCACAACAGCTCTTAAGCTCAGAACAAGCACAAAGGCTGAGCAAAGTCCTTCCAAACCTTTCCAGGAAGGATTAGGCCCCCATTAGACGGCCCTATATCCTTATCATCGTTGGCTATTTATTCAAAAAACATTTGTGTGTTGGACTCTGGAATATCCAGTTTAAATCAGTAAATGCTAGCTGCTGGAGGTAGTGGAGGTTCTCTGGAGGTGAATTAATTTGCTTAAACAACCTTTTTGAAATATATATGCATTACTGGTTCTCAAGTGTATAGAAAGCATTCCTTTAATACAATGGACTCAAAAGATATTAAACTTAATTCAATTAGGTTTAACTTAACCAATATTTGTTTGTTATACTGCAGGAAATTGCCATTCCTGACACAGCTTCTGTTACAAGGAATTGTTTCTAGTTTTCAAATGATGCCAAATTTCATTAATATTTTACTCTTCTTGAATTTGAATACTGCACTTTCCAAGTCAAAATTTAACCATGTTTCAATCCTGTGATGTCATACATCTTCACTGGACAGACAGAAAAACATGACAAAAGCAGACAGTATTAAAAATGGAGCCATTTTAAAAAAAGTCATAAAAGTCCAAGGCTGGGTCTACATGTGCCCCTTCCTTTTGAAAGGGGCATATTAATGAGCAGGTTCGAAAGATGCTAATGAGGCACTGCAATGAATATGCAGCACCTCATTAGCATAATGGCAACCACATGATTCAAAAGTGCAGCTTTTCGAACCGCGTGCCACCAGTGGAGATGGGACCTTTCGAAAGGAACCCCCCCTCATTTTTGAAAGCCCTTCTTCCTATCTGTGATCAGAAGAAGGGCTTTCGAAAATGGCAGGGGGGGTGTCCTTTCGGAAGGTCCCATCTCCACTGGCGGCGCACGGTTCAAAAAGCCACACTTTCGAATTGCCGTGGCTGCTATTATGCTAATGAGGTGCTGCATATTCATTGCAGCACCTCATTAGCATCTTTCAAACCTGCTCATTAACATATCCCTTTCAAAAAGAAGGGGCACATGTAGACCCAGCCAAAATGTATTTAAGAGAAACATGCTGGTATTTAATGAGAGTTAACAACATTGCAGGAATATTAAAACTCTTTCCTCTCTCTGAAACTGGTTTTGATAGTGCCTAAGGACCTCACATTTTATATTAGCTTTCAAAGATCATGACATTTTTAAAGTTTTTCCATTTTAAATCAGAGCAAAATTAAAATCAAACATTTCTTAAACTAACAAACCAAGAAAAAAAATGTTTAAAACTTTGTTTTCATAATTTTGATTTTGCCTTTTAAACTTTTTTTTATAAAGAACCTTTAAGAAAACTAAGTTAAATTACAGAAAGAAGATGATTCATACAATGTTTTTCTTCAAATTTTGACAAGATGTTGCGAGAAAAAAGACTTTTAAAGTCGTAAAAACACTGAAGTCAGAAAGTAAATCAGAACCAGCCCATTCCTGTGAACAGTTTGGGTTATGACAAATGGGCATTTTCAGGAAAAAGCACAATTGTCAGAGTTCCTTACCAGCTTTAGATAGCATATGGAGATATGCCCCAGCAAAGGACAAGGAAAGCATTATAATCCACAGAGTACATGGAAATAATAGATAACCATTTACACAGGCAACCTGTGTTGGCCAACCTCTGCATGCTGTTACATGGAGATGGAAATAGAATGAGGACTCATTCCTCCTCTGCCTAATCTTTATCCATTTATGCAGAGGAAAGGGTAGCATTTGTTCTCCACACATGGGCTACATCTACACTAGCCCCAAACTTCAAAATGGCCACGCAAATGGCCATTTCGAAGTTTACTAATGAAGCGCTGAAATGCATATTCAGCGCTTCATTAGCATGCGGGCAGCCGCAGCACTTCAAAATTGATGCGCCTCGCCCCGACAGGGCTCCTCTTCGAAAGGACCCCACCTACTTTGAAGTCCCTTTATTCCCATCAGCTCATGGGAACAAGGGGACTTCGAAGGAGGCAGGGTCCTTTCGAAAAGAAGCCCCGTCGGGACGAGCTGCGCAGCGGCGAGGCGCGTCCATTTCGAAGTGCTGCGGCAGCCCGCATGTTAATGCAGCGCTGAATATGCATTTCAGCGCTTCATTAGTAAACTTCAAAATGGCCATTTGCGTGGCCATTTTGAAGTTTGGGGCTAGTGTAGACACGGCCATAAAGAACAGCAATACATGGAAGGAGGGTTGGCTTTAGCATTCTGCTCTAATTGAGTGGGTAGAAAGCAGAGGTGTGATTTACAATGAGCAAAGCGAGGCTGAGTGATATGGTATGTCTATGGAAGTGTGAGGTTTCACTCTTCTGAACAAGCTTCGGTCTTGGAGATACGTTACCTGGGGAAACTACATCATGCTCAAGAGGACAGCATGATGGTGAATTGGTCTACTTGCTTTTCAGAGCATAAAGAGCTACACTACAAAGTCAATTCTTTTGAAACACCCAATATTAAGGGCTTCCCATGCTATCATTTCATGGAATTCCAGAGACCTAATCTAACAAACATATTAAAAATCAGTCAGTTTTGACCCAAAACCTTATTTATTGATACAAAATTTACTTAACTTTAATATTGTTTTACTTAATGACATCCTATCCCTTCTGACACTAAAACAGGTTTGAGAGCTTGCTTTTTCACTTAGGACCTAGTTGAGCAAGCACGCACCTACGTTCAAACATTAAGTACTCCTGTTGAAGCCAACCTGTTGGTTATCAGTAAGCAAGTCTCCAACAAAGTTGTTTACTGATACCTTTAACCCTTTGTGAAGAAAGTTAAAATTTTATTTAGAGATCAGCTAACAAGCTGAGAAATCAGACCTGAAACCTTCACTTAACACCTCAAGTGAACCTAAACCAAATCCCTGAAGTTCAAAATACTTGAGATCAGACAGGTTGGCTTGTTTTTGAGCTAAGTTGTCACTGAAATTCCATTTCCTTTCTGACCTGGGCCCAACTGGTGTTGAATATCTTGAGAAAACACCATTACTGCAGCATCTCTGAAAGCCGATACAGAAAACAGGCAATATCTCCCTTCATAATCCTTCTCACTAAAAATATTGCAGACTCCTGAGTTTCAGTCAGTTTACATAAAATTTGACTAGAAACTGGAAATTCCAAACCAGACCCACGTACTGCTTTATATTATCCATCACCGATTTTACTCACAATTCCTTTAAAGAACAGTGAGGTACAAGGAATAAGTGTAACTAATGATTTTTTTTTGTTGGGGGGCAAGGGGAGGGCAGAAGGAGATAAGGAAAAGAGAAGCCAGTACTCAGCCAACTCCTTGACCCTCCCTCCCAGCCAATCGCAGGGCTACGGCTGCCGAGATGCCAGTACTCAGTATTGACATGTACTGGCACAAAAAAATGGAGAAAAAAAAAACAACACACACACACACACACACACACACACAAAGTGTAACCACAGGACTTTAAAGATCTGCAAAAAATGTAGATATTGCCAGTAATCTGACAGATCATATATACCTTTTACCTCAGTTTGAGTTTGAACAACTCCCTTGCTTCACTTGAAAAAAATCTTTCCATTGATCTTGTAAGTTTGACATAACTGAATATATCTCAAGTCATAATACTCTAACTGTACCACCTCCAACTTGAGAAATGCTAGGTCTACACTACTGTAACAAGCTACCTAGAGACAAAAGCTGATGGATCATCCAGAGCCAAACTCACTAGGTGCTTTTCAGCATAGATATTTTATGTAAAAATCATATATTAAAACAAAACTAGAGAAATTTAAGTTGAAAATTATATAACACAAAATTAAATTTTAAAACCCCAACTAATAAAATGTATAGCAAACAGGTACACCTATAACATAGTAGTTTTCACATCATCAGTATTTAGTCCATCAATTTTAATATTTAGAATCTCAGCATTAATTTTCCCCTTTTCTCAATTAGAAACACAATCAAGTGTCCTTATATAGTTATTTTTCAGCAGAGCACACTAGATGTTGATAAATAATCCATTTTATAATAGTTATCAGGTTATCAAGAGAGTCTTAGAAGTTTGTCTGTTACTAATTAAATGCACTGCATGCCATGGCAGTTAATATATGAGATGATCTTTTCATTTCTGTTAATGAAATGCTGTACAATGTATGCTTATTATCAAACTGAAATATTACTCAAACATTCAATTTCAAATAAGTAGGGCATAATACTGTGAAATATTTATGTGCCCTGATTACTCAACTTGAGTTGAAAAAATTCCAATGTGAGTGTATACTAATAGTTGGTGAGACTATACCTTTTATTAATCTAAATGTGCCATAATTCATACAGCTTTTCACTTTAGGAATTGAGGAAGTGTGTTAAACATTCTTTAAACAGCTTTTACAGTCATTAAAAAATCTCATTACTTGTTTCCCTGTATAGTTGCTTTACATAAGTGATTCAATTCTAATCTGAACCTTAGGGCATCTGAAGTCATTTTTTTTGTTCATACACACCATGAATCAGAAAGCCATAAATATTTCCCTTTAGAAATGGGTTTCAGTCTTTTTTTTCCCTTCTAATAAAAACCTTCATCTGTTACTCAGTTTTATTTTCTTGAAAGAAAATGGTTTATTAAACCTGAGTGAACTGGAGATTATAGCTTTATTAAATCTTACAAGAGAAGTACAATAGTCTTTTGACATTTAGTTCATAACTCAGGTAACCATTTCATTACAGGATATTTATTTTTCCACTGAGCCTACTACAAAATAAACTGCATGCTTGCAGTAAAACACAAGGGCAGGGGGTTGGGGAGAGTGTGCCCAGATCACGTAAAGAGACATGTACAAGAATTGCCTCCCACAACATGGTGGGTAAAAGGTATAACCTTCAGACCTAAAAGGATTCTCCCTTTGACCATAAAGGCAGTCCGGTTGCACTTTAAAGACTAACAAAATAATTTATTGGGTGGTGAGCTTTCGTGGGACAGACCCACTTCTTCAGATCATAGCCGTACAAGAACAGACTCAATATTTAAGGCACAGAGAACCAAAAATTTTTATCAAGGTTGACAAATTGCCCACCTTGATTACAATCTTTCTGATTTGTCAACCTTAATAACAATATTTGGTTCTCTGTGCCTTAAATATTGAGTCTGTTCTGGTATGGCTATGGTCTGAAGAAGTGGGTCTATCCAACAAAAGCTCACCACCTAATACATTATTTTGTTAGTCTTTAAACTGCTACTGGATTGCCTTTTTGTTTTGATAGATTATAGACTAAACAAGGCGCTCTCTCTCTCTGTTACTGTCCTTCAAATCCTAGTCAGAGTTCACCATGGAGCTATCACCCAAATGCAACAAAGAAATCAAGGGTTTCTCAATTGGTGTGTTGTCCCCATAATCTTAAGAGATTAGATTTTGGGGGCAGGGAGGGGAGGACTGCCACAGCCTCAGGAAAAAAAAACGCAGCCTGAAGTTATGTAGCCTTTTTTGTGCTCCTTTGAGGCTGGGCTTTGGGGGGAGCTACATATGGATCAGCCATCCTTCTGCTCCCTCTGCAGAGAGGCCTCTCTGAGGGTCAGATGAAGAAGTAGAAGACAGTGATAACCCAGCCTCTTACTGTATGTGCAGGGGTTCCCTATATCCAAAAATCCTTTCTATTCATTTTAGGATGTCCCACCCACACACTCATTTTGGGTTCCTTTCTGAGTAGATGGGAAAAAGAGGTAGTAACACCATCTTATCTTCTATAAATTGTATCAAGAATCTCTACTGTAAAATTCAAGTGTGGCTTTTTTTCCCCCCTCCCAACATTTTACAATAAAAAACCAGCAATATGTATATTTGGCATTTTTTTTGCTGACCTCTCCCACTCTGATCAATCATCTGGACCTAATTACCTGTTATTAAAAATATAAACATGCAGGAGGTAGCCAAATAGACTTCAAAGTGATAAGGACCACAGTCATCCTTGTGGGGGAAAAATATATATAAACCATTACCATAGCTACATATAAAAATCCCATATTGGACTGGCAGTAAGACCATCTATAAACACAGGGACTAAAGTAGAAAACAGCCAAATGGAATGGAAGTTACAGGTTATTAGTTCTTGTTACCAAAATGATCTCAAGTATGTGATTGTCTTACCCATTGTGGAGAGGAAATAGCATTTTAGCTGACAGGATTTTTCTGCCTTTTGAAAGTGATCATGGAAATATGGTTGTTAATTTTACATTCACTTTTAGCTTAAACAGTTCTACTCACACCTTTCATTTAATGAACTCAAAACATTTCATGCTACTATGAATATTTTTAAAAATTATTTTGGAACAAGTATTTTAATTTTTTGGACATGAAACAAAAGCTACAAGCTGGAAAACTAAAACCAATCCATCAATTTCCAAACCCAGTTACTAAATAATAGCACTATACTTATTACTTCCTCAAACCATTTATAAAACCCTAAAGGAAGGCAATGAAAGGTGAAGGACATCAAAAATTTGAACTGCCCACCTATAAAACCATAGCATTTTTAATCAAGCATCAGGAAATACGTACCACAGCACAGCCATCCTAACTCTGCCTCCAATTACTGTTTTAATACTATATAAATGCAGTACAAACCACACAGAGATAGACACATAAATCAGCCTCAAAAGGCAAACCCTTACACAGGCATAGTTTCCTATATAAATTATGCTATGTTTTCTTTTTAACAATAATTACTTATAAGTATTATAAATGTTTCCCTTTAATATAATTGTTCTAGATATCCAAATATACTTTGCCTAATTTATTGCCTATTGATAAAAAACATGAATATTAGTATCCTCACTTAAAATGTAAAGTTAAATTACATTGAAGGCAAAACTGTATCTTGGCTGGACTGCCCATGCAGAAGCATGCAATAAGGCCTTCCTGCTCTGGACATCTATGTGGACCACACAGACCTTGAGCATGGGCATAGAAGCACAAGCTGGGACTATTTATCAGCTGTACTTGCGGGCCCTCAAAGCCGATAAGGGGGAAATGAGCAAAACACTAGCAATATTCAAGCCTACAGAGCCAGACCATCATCAGCAGTGCAAGTCAGCTGCACATTATTATCCCTTCAAAACACGATGATAGCAGGAAAGCAAATGTAATTTTCAAAGCCATAGCTCTTTTCCCTCAGATGCTGTTGAAATGGTGCACCAATGACTCCTCTATCATTGACTGTGTCCTTCTGGATCATAGTAAGGGACAACATGTCACCAGCTAAGCCATGCTCTTTGGGGATGTCTACACAGCCTCAGAAGACGACTCCGAGCGCAGGTGAACTGAGCTTAGCAGGGCTCATGCAAGTATTCTAAAAACAGCTGTGTAGATGGTCTTTGAAGTTGAAGCTCAGACTCCAAAGAGTAGGGAGAGATGAGGACTTCAGAGCCCAAGCTCCAGTCCAAGAACACAGCTTCAAAGCTCTGCCTAAACAATTGTTTTTAAGAGTGCTACTGCAAGCCCCACCATCCCAGATCTGTGGCCCAAGCTATGGGTCTTGTCGTCACTGGCTGCATTTACATACACCAAGAAATCAAACTCAAAATAAAACTACTGGGGGAAATCCAGTGATGAAAATTATTATACAAGAGCCAGGGATGATTGGTGTGACTAATAGGGGAAAAAAGAATTGGTCAAACATAAAGCTGTCTGGCAATACAATTTCTCTTTGGATTTGACTAAAAACAGGTACTGCGTGAACAGTTTGTTACATTTAAGTGGCTGACTTTTGCAAATATACATTGAGTACAGCATCTGTTTCTATAATGAAGTTTTTTTTATTTCTGGAATACATATTGGAACAATATTAAAAGCGTTGCAACAACTTATGTACTTGCACTGGAGAAAAGGAGGAATAATTTAAAGAGAATTCTGTGACAAAACTAATTACATTAATATGAATGTCACAAAGACTCCTAGGTGCAAAACTAAAATAATTCACGATGTTTAATTGTAGGGCAAAGAAAAAATTACACTATTAAGCTCGAGAGAGAATGCACACTTTGGTGTTCTATTAGCATGAAGGACCCTGAGGTCATAGAACCATCCTGGAACGCATTGTCAGCCACAATGCATCAATTAAACTCATTTTGTTCTTTCTTCCCTTCACAAGTGACTATGGAAGATGAATGACAGTAGATATTTTCAAGAAGAGATGTCCAACTTTACAATCTGAGGTTTTTGATTTGTGTAATCTTGGCTTGTGCTCTCTGATGCTTCAGCAATTTCTGTGTTGTTTCAGGAAGTGTCATTTTCTGGTTTCATTGGTTCACTTTATTGTTGCTAGGTGTCTAACATATAACCTCCAGGCATCCATAGAAAATGCCATTAAATGCTAGATGCATGGGATAAAATGTAGATTGTCAGATGATTCAGGAAGTCCGCAGGAACATTCCCTTCGTATGTTATGAAGCAATTTTATTGCCATTTTAATCCTATTTAAAATGCTTAGTGATTTCATCACACTCAGGGTTAGCTGAACACAGCTCGGTGATGGACATTCACCAGAAGAAAAAGGCAGTGTCTTCCCCCTCCTCACCAATTCACTCTGTTTAACTTGTGGGTGAGTACTCTGAGGAAGAACCTGCAATGGGAGGAAAAAGCACCTTGTCACCAACAGCACAATTAGCGCTCTCACTCTGTAAACTCTGATTCTTGGCTAATGAGGCATACTCCTCCTGGAGACTTCAGTCCCTGTCATAACTTGCTAGGAATACAGCTTTCATGTCCCTGCCAAAGACACAGGCAGGGGAAATCATGCCAAGTGAGAGAGATCTGTTGGTGGAGTCACTCAGGAAGCAGGGAAGAAAAAGGATCATCCGCATAGCATCCACAATCAAGAGAACTTTGTTAGAATGCATATGGAAACATCTAAGATGGAAGACACTGGTTAATCACAAATGACTACAACAGAACCAGAGGAGGAAGGGGACTGGCTACTAGCCAATTTAGATCAGTCAGATACCCCATCCATTCAAGTCAAAAACTAGTATGCAGAATTGGAATTAGGAGGAGCAGATCCCCATGACTGAGGAGAAAAAAACTTGCTCCAAGGCTAAGATCCTTACAGACAATGAGCCCACAAACATGAGGTACACCATGATAATGATTGAAGATTCCCTGCTGATGGGGTGCATCAGCCCCCATATGCTTGAGAAGGTCCCAAGGAGGTATGCTCCCCAACAGGGTGTAAGAGACAAAGGTATAAGCAGTTTGACCTATCAGTCACAGTGGTCAGAGCTGGTCTGTAGGCATAGTAGTCACTAGGCAAGAGATGGAGGAATTGCAAAAGCCAAGATCAGGGTTTGCTCAGAGTTTGGAGACCACAATTAATACAAGGCTGGAATCCAGTGACAACAGTCAGAGTTGGGCTGAATCAAGTGCTAGAGATGGCAGGCAATGACAGGCCAGAATCCATAGGCAGGAATGAAGGTGAGAACCAGGGTCAGGCTAGAGAATGGAGGTCATAAAAGCCTCATGTTGCAAGCAGGCCAAAGTCCACATGGCCTTTGAATAGGACTGTTAGATTACCAGCTGTACCAGGCTCTGCGCACCCAGGTTTTGGTCCTTGGGTCCTTGCAGTGGAGCCCATTTCTGAGATATTATGGAAATGCAGCTGAGGGTCATCTCTACACCAAGATGCTCAGCCACACAGGCACTAATGGTCTAGTAACTAGAGTCATCTCCCAACTTTGAACATGAGCCAACAGAAACTACTGGTTTGGTTGCCTGCACCCTGGAAATTGCAGGTGAACCAACTCTCTAGACATATGTTGGAAAAATAATATGGCAAAACACACAATGGTCTAATAAGTCCTTGAAAGAAATTTAGACACCATGTTTGCACAAAAATGGCACATGCACCCTATTCCACAGTATTTGGCACTTCGGCCCTGCTCTTAGGGACTATTTTGAATGGGGGCATTCCTGTGCCCATAGGAAATATTTGCAAAAAGATTTGGGTCTTCATGCAAACAATCTTTTGGAGAAACAGTCCTTAAATAGCACAGGTGCATAGAGATGTGTGTACTCACATGCAAGAACACACATGCTTTCTTAGTCCTTGCAAATAAGCTATTCAATTATCCAGCTATATTAATAATGTTTTAGGAAACACATCAAATTTATTCCATGGACTTCTAATCACACTCAAGATGTATTCTCAGATGTTTGCTAAATTATTCACCAAGTTTTCCAGATACTTCAGCTTTGCAGTACAAAGCAAAAAGAGGAAACATTACCTTCTTAGATGCTCATGATCATGGTTACCACTGAAATGAAACAGCTACACCTATATTTCTAAAGGTTGACTAAAGCTAGAAAAAGACCATGCATTTTGGTTTTAGATGCATGTCACCTGTCATGACCAAACAGTAACTTATAAAATTATTTTAAATATGGAAATAAGATCAGAATAATGGTTAAACAAACACTGGAATTTTTCAATGCGTTTTCCATAAAGTTTTCTGTCTTTTCCAATGTCTCAGTTAAATAGATGCATAATATATCTCCATATGAGAGTAGGTTACATAGAGCTTGATATTGCTTGCTGATTATGCTACAGGAAAACATTTAGAAAAAAACATTCCATACAATATTTAAAGCTAAGTATGGTAACTATCTTTTGCAGTGTTTTCCAAACTATTACATATAGATTATTTATAGTAATTTCCAAAAGCAAGCCCAAAGACTTCATATCTACCCAGACCATCAAAGAAGTCTTAGAAACCCAATTAAAAAATAAATATATGATGTGGATTATGCATGAAAATATTCAAAGATGCAATTATTCATTTAGTTTCTATGTTATGAGAATTAATAGAAATCTAGCTCTGTGTGTTAAGGATGTTAAAGTTATCTGTCCTGACACGCTGATTTTTTCTCCCCCATTAGGAAATAGTTTTCTCAACAGAAATATTTCAGCAAAACAAATATCTAGGACATTTATAAAGACACCAGACTTAAATTCAGTTGCAAAAAAAAAAAAATAATCATCATTTTCATGAGTTGTAGAATAGAACACAAAAATCATCTGCGTTCTTCTTTCACCCTTGCATCACCTAGTATCTGGGCACTAATACTGCTGGTAGATTGATATAGATATTAGTCATTTCACTCCTGCTGCAATTACACTACAGTGCACTGTCAGAGTTTTCCCAACAAAATTTCTGTTGACAGAATGAGACCACACACAGAAGCCAAATCAGGAGAGCTCTCTTCTCTTTTGACAGAGCAGCCAGACTACCTGGCTGCTATCTCGACGAAACAGGCATCCAGAAACAGAAGACAGGGCTGCCCATCATTATGGATGCCCTGTCTGTCAAGAGAAGGACCTCAGAGTGGCTACGCAGCTTTTTTCCTGAAGCATTATGCTTCAAAGCTTTGACCAGACTGGTAGTGACCCCCCTTCATGTTTCCAGCTGATTCCTATGCCGGGCAAAGTTTAGTGCAGTCTAACTTGAACAGTGACAAAGCACAGGGTACAATGAATTCCTGCCATGAAGCAATACAGCTTCTATTTACAACACATCCTTGCTTGAAGTGGTTTTACTATGAAGTACTCTATATAAATTGGATTTAAAGTTCAGTCACATCAACAAGTGAAGGGAGAAGAGAGAGCAAGATGAAGGGACAACATTCTTCCCCTAGTTGGAAACTGACCGAACAAATCCAGAAACAAGCAAGCAAGCAAGCAGTTTCACTGATCTGCCACAGCTATCACTAGGGTTTGCAATCAAGGCAAGGTTAATGAAAAGGGATTGGGAAATACAAATGGAAGCTTGCAATTGTTGAGTTCAGTGTAGCAAAGTTCCTGGTTTTGACCCTTCCTATTAACAAGTGTTGGAAACTTGCATAAGGCTGACTGCTTTGGCACAGTGTGTGAGAGTCTGCTTACCTCCATCTTAGATACAAATAGGGCCACAGTACTAGAAATGAAACAAATAAAAAGGTGAAAGATATCATCTTCCTGGAATCAATACTGTGATTTCTCAGAAACATCTCATAGAAGGCAGGCACATAAGTTTTAAGTGTTTGACATTCTACCTCGCTCTTCCAAATTGTTTTCTTGAATCCAAACATTCACTGATGTCAAGAGCTCAAGCTTCATAGATGTGTATAAGGAGCCACTTACTTTCTAAGGAGAGAGCATTTATTGGCATGTGAATGAGCTACGAAATTTATGCTTTTTTGAGGAGATAAAGGTACACCAAAAGCCCAGTTATCCAGCACACTGCAAGGCTGGCTGGCTATCCAAGACCAGCTGCCGTGGGGCTGGCGGACTGCCTGGGGCCAGCTAACCCAGGCAGGGTGCAGAGCAGGACTGGCAGCAGACTCTAGCTCAAATAACTGGCACATTATTTTTTTACTTCATTTTATAAGCTTGTATTGCATATTCCTTCATGAAATACAGTCAATAATAAACAAGCACTTATTTCATTAGGGACAGCTTTTGTGTGCCAACCATCTGTATGATTTTTGAATACTGGTCTGCACATCCCCAGTAACATTGGAAATTCTGAATGATTTGGGCTATGTAGGTGACGCTGAACATGTACATATTGGAGACCACCTTTTTTAATGAGATATTGCCAATATTCTTAAAACTGATCATGTTCCTTTTTAGGATGATTTAGAAATGACTTGAGTTAATCAAGACAGGCTATCAGAACAGCAGGACTGATCAGACAGATTACTGGATCCCACACAAACAGATCTGGGTGATAAAAACCAATTACATCTGACAGCATCAATGTGCCTTCTAATACTGTGGCAAACATGGATCAAAACAAGATACCATTACATATTTTTGCAAGAAAATTAATTTATGCACTGGTAATTTAGAGGTGATCCATTCATTTTACTGGTATCAGATGAAACATTTTGTTCAGTTCTTTAATCAAAAGTTGAAGTCTTTTACTTTGAAGAAATGAGGCATTTTCCAAACGCTGAACAGCAACACTCAGCATGAAATGTAGATCCAGGTCCAGACAATGAGAAACAGAAAAAACATTTCCCAACCTCTCATTCTGTTATTAACTACTAGAAATGTCCATCAGGATGCATTCAAGATGACGGACCATTTTACTGATCATTACACAACAGAGGAATATAGCTTGTGCACCAAAGAGCTTACAATCTAAATTTACACAAGTAGAATATTTTTGCCTGTTTCAAGTATGTGTTCCTCAGTAGTAATGTCACAAGCGGAGGATTGCAACATTTTTAGCATGTGTAGCCACTTGATTGGGATTATATTGCAAGCCTTTAACTTGTTGCTAAATTGAACAAACCTACCAGAATCATAAAAAGAACATGGAGTAATGAAAAGGTTTTTTGTTTTTGTTTTTTTTTTTCCCTCCAAACAGTTCTCTGCACTTTCTGTCATGAACACCACTACAATCACAACTAATAATAAAGTCTTTATGTTCCTTTGAGATGGAAACAATCTCAGAGAAATCTTGTTCTTGTTGGATTTCCTGTATAATTTTGTAGAATAATTACTGTGGTGGATTCTTGACACAGGCATCTAAGTTCTAGGTATCTATCTAAACCAAATCTTTTGATTTTCTCCCAGCACTAGGGTTGCAGGTCAAATATTATCTTGGACTGCTCCTTAAAGCAGCAGAACCAATATATGCTGAGTATTGGTTCCCTTTTACCTCACATGAAAAGTAGTGTTTCATACAGAATACTTGTGAAGTATTCCCTGTACCTCATGAAGAGTGCAGAAACTGATCTTTGAACTGCAAAAGAGTGAATCCAATGAGCCCACTTTGTCTCCAGATGGCATTTAGTTTAAGACAATATGGTACTTTTGTTGAATAGCACATATTTAGACACCATAAAGCTAATAGCTCTCACCTTACACTCCAAACAATTGTTGATTGCCATAAATGATGGCAAGAGTGAGACCACATCCTCTACTACTGCAGTATTATCTTTGACAAATAAACATCCATAGATGTGCTGAAGTTTAGGTCTAGGATGTTAATGCAAGCACCTAAGTGGACGATTTAGGAATACTGTTATTGCAAAAGTTAAGTGTGTTTGTATTATTATGCATGCTGCCCATTTAAATCCAAGCCTACTTGGCACGTATATCCAAGCATCTGGTAAACTGGCATCATGCTTACAAATAGATGGACACAAGACTCAGGAGCCAACAACCCATGTAAGTTCTATTGTGAATATAAAGCAAAGAATCCCAGCCCGGGGGGTGGGGGGGAAAGAAGTGAAACAGCTGTTTATCCTCATATTATGCTTGGAGCTAGGTTTATGTTTAATTAAAAATAACTTTCATTGTCCCATAATATTATACTTGGTCTGTCTCTTATGCAATTGCTGAACAGGCATGCTTAGGTATTTTTAATGAAGTCTGCTTCAGTGTGTTTTGGAATATTTTGGTGGCGACTGAATGTGTATGTCCCTGTTTTCACACCCTACACAATACTGTGATAATATTTGCAGAAATATGGTTTGCAAGATCTATGAAAGCAAACATGCTGGTTATTAATTGTAAAATGCTTATTTTATATTATACATGGTGTTATTAATTTCTTGTGTATGATGTTACAAGAATGTTTAAGACCACACAGACCACAGTAAAGGTGGTAAACAGGTCTGTTTTAGACAAAGGAATATGGGTTTACCTCAATTTACATAGTAGTAATAAAGAAAACCATCAAGGTAATCTGACAAGGATTATCCTGATCTGAACTTGAGACAATGAAAATGCGTGACAGACTGGCGCTAGTTATGACATTCATGAGACAAATAGAGTTGAAATCACATTTCTGCTCGATTCTGAGCAGGGATTTTAAACATGGTCTACCCATCCTCCTCCCCCTAACCTACATAGATGGGATCTGTATTTTCTGTAAATCAGCTACATTACATTGCATCTGATGAAGTTGATCTTTGGCCTCAGTCTATAAGATGCCACAGTACTTGATTGTTTTTGGGGATACAGACTAACACAGCTACCCCTCTGATACTCATTAACATTTCTGACACTTCCCCACTCACTAAGGACTACATGAAGTACAAATTGTACTAAAACACAGCTGCTCTAAGGTTTTGAAGGTCATAATTTAAAGATGCTACACAATGACCAACATGGCATCATGGAGTGATGGGTGATCTCAATACTAAAATTAAAATGGGAAAGCTAAATTTAACTGTTATGAGACCTCTGCCATCAATACATGAAAATTTAACATTAGGTTAAGGTTTTTTACCATTACCAAAACTTAATACATTAGGTACTACACAATTCAAATCAGGACATATTTAAAGGATGGTTAACTAGTTAATTTTTTAATATTATATCATAGTGGTACATAATATTCTCAACTGCTTTGAATCCTTTAGTTATATAGGAAGTATCCTTTACTTTCTTTGGTTAACTTATCTCCAGCTTTGTCTCCTTATCTTTGAGGCTTTCTTAAAAATCTCTCTCCTCTTTAATAGAATCCTAGGGCTGGAGGGGACCTCAGGAGGTGATCTAGTCTAGCCCCCTGCCTAAAGCAGAATCCACCCCAACTAAATAATCCCTGCCGAGACTATGTCAAGCCAGGACTTAAAAACCTCTAGGGATGGAGATTCCACCACCTCTCTCAGTAACGCATTCCAGTGCTTCACCACGCTCCTGGTGAAATAGTTTGTCCCCAAATATCCAACCTACACCTCTCCCTCTGGAACTTCAGAGCATTGCTCCTTGTTCTGTCACCACTGAGAACCGTCTCTTTCCTTCCTCCTTAGAGCTCCCTTTCAGGAAGTTAAAGGCTGCTATCAAAACCTTTTGTTTCCTTACAGGTTGTTCCTTTCTTATAAGGTCTAAGCATCAACTTAGTGGGTCTGCTACCATCCTAGACAACACAAGGAAGTGACGTTGGGACCTCTGGAGGTAAAAGCACCAGCTCTCTCAGCATTGGCTGAGAAGCCACGATGTTCCAACAGAGAACTGTAATAAGTTTGCATGGTCTGTGGATTACACTCTCTCTCTCTCTCTCTCTCTCTCACACACACACACACACACACTACTTTGAAAAATTCAAACTGGTTTAACTACACAGAAACGGGATTCCAATTTTTACAAACCACACTTTTGACAGTATGTGAATTAGTGTATATATTGTACCTAAACACCACCAGCATACATGTTCACTGAGTTATGCATTTCAGTTTTGAATTCAATTCTTCAGTTTTCATTGCTGTCAATAGACATCTTTAAGTCCTTAGATTTTCTGTCCTTAAGCTTAAATCAATATGAATAAACCATATCCCCTTCTTTCTTTAACATCATAGCTACTTCTACTATACACATTGAAGTCTAGCCAACCTGAATTTTATCACTACCACATTTCCTAAAAACCTTGAAATTCATCCAACAAATTGTTTTATTTTCTGCTGATGCACAGGCATATTTTCCATCAGAATTAGCAAAAATTACATGCATATGCTATCTTGGTCATTTTGAATATATTAATAAGAAAATGAAGTCAAAGCAGTCAGACTGCTAATATGCTAAATTGTTTAAACAAACAAGACTGGCACTAATAGCATTTAGTTGAAAAACCCAGTCTTGCTTTGCTCATGGAATGCTCTTGAAAAGAACAAATTTTTTCCTCAGATTTCCAAATTAGAATTTTCTCAGATTTTGGAAAGGATTTTCTGTCACCATCTTCAGGTTTTATGCAAAACAATGTCCTGTGTAAGTGTGGGTATAAGTATGGAAATTTCAGCCAGATCCTACATTGACAGAAACCCATTTCCTGTCAAACTCACACATGAGCCAGTTATATAAAAAGATTTTGCATGTTTCTTAAATGATGAATCAATCACTGAATTTGAAAAACTACACTGCTGAAAATATTTGCAAGCCATAAAAAATACAATTTTAAGTGGGAACATTCATTCAGCATGCTAATCAGATGATATCTCATATATTGACACAAATCTTTGGCATTAGAAATTAATCAGTACCAAAATAGTATATATTTCACCAAATAAAGCTATTGCACATTGTGTCATGTGAAGAATAAAGGGTAATAATCCCGTGTCAACAATGATGTACTACATACAAAGAATGATAAGAATGATATATTAGTGGAAAGACCATAAAATAACATGAACCTTCCATTCTTGCTTGGTACGGAATCTTTTGATCAGAGTCAACAGCCAGTTTGTTTAAAATAAGAAATGTTAACTGATACAAGTTTGAATTTATGGGATAGCAAATGTAATAGTGAAAGTGAAGTATAATGGTGGTAGCTCGGCAATGTTCCCTGCATAAATTGCACATTGTTTTGTCCTTTCAAATGTCATGGGGAGGTGACTTTTTTCCCCCCTTATGCTGTTAACAGTTGCTTACTTGAATACAAGAATAAGGACTGGTGAAAATATAATTTTTTTACTCTTAACAAGAGGATTAAATATTACTCATACAAGTCAACTGAATACATTATAATATCATTTCTAATATTTCACGAATGTTAACAATCCACATTAAGTGATTTATGAACTGCAATATCCAGCATAGTCAAATACTGCAATGAAAGTGTATCACACTTCAAATGTTATCTTAGTTAAATCATTAAGTTGCCATTCATTTAATTCTATCAGCCACATGCATACTACTAAAACTACTAAACCAAAGGCTTCTATCTGTTGAGTAGTAAGCAGAAGCAGTGAATCAGATTTGTATTGTACCACTAAATGTGAAATTTGACTCCATATTCCATTAAAAGTTATTAGCTTTGGTAATAAAGCTTCTAGGATATTTTATTTCTAAAGAGTGAAGCTGTAGGCAGGCTACATTAAACAAGCAGAACTTTAGTAAAGCCTATGGACTTCTCTCTCCAAATGGCTGAGTTATGCTTAGATTCCCTATTTTTTTTTCAGGGGCACTTCAGTTCTGCTGATGGGGGCTCATCTTCCCTGTTCTACAAACATTTAAATATAAACATCAGAAACATGTAATTGACACTCAGGCCCCAGCTCCTGTCTCCTCTGCCAGAGATTAGCATTCAGCTAAGCTGAAATACCTTCTTTAATTCAGACTCACATGGTTGAGAGGTCTTTCAGATAGTTTGGTCTCGATGAAGGACAGAGGTCCTGGAGCCAGGTCTTCCTGTGAGGATCTAGCCATTAGAGAGAAACCAGAAGGAGTGGGCTTGTGAGTTATGAATAGAGTTTGTCTCCAGGGCTAGTAAGTTCTTTGCTAATCTGCCACACTTTATCACCTGCTTTCACTGATTGCTGGCCATTTCCTCTTGCTGAATTCCCCTCCTTCTGGACACAGCTGCCTTCCCCACATTATCACCACATTTTGCCCACCAATCTGTCTTTCTGCTGGTGGTTATCACATGACCAGTAGATGTGTCCCACCCTGCCATGAGGTGCAAAGCTGTGCAATTAATCTTGGCCAGTACATATACTTTCAAGCCTGCCTAAGACAGCTATCAATTTCAAGGTAGGAAGCATGTATTTTTGAATGACGAGTTGGAGAATAAGGTGGAGAAAACAGCTCTCTGTCCTCAAAATTTCATTCTACTCTACAAACTCAATTCTTAATTTGAAACTATGGTTTTTCTCCTGCTTGGCTTTTGTCTTCTGGCCTCCCTGCTCATTTCACTTGTGACTGCTTGCAGTTGGGCTCTCCCATAACCTCTGATTTCCATCAGTTTCAGTGCCAAAAATCAGGGGATAGTGCAGTATCTTCATGGATTTGTATCCTGACCCCCTTCTCCCTGCTATTGGGCTTATGTGCTGATCACATCTGCTCTCTCCCTAGTAGTGATGGAGATACATCAACATATGATGCAAATTTCTCCAAAGCTGTAGCCAGAAGATCTTTTCCCTATTTTGTTTGTTCTCTGAAAGAGATCTGCTGGCATAACTGACTGACTGCTTCTGGCAATGACCTACACAATCTTTTCTTGGATGCATTACACTGTATTCTCCTGGCTTGTAGTACTTTAGGACAGGGCATCCATTATCATTTGTTCCAGTTTATCAAATGCTTGTTGTCAGGGATCTGCCTAGTGCCTCTCAATGGTGGAGGATGAGGGGACAGTTGCCCCACAACTCACCCTTTCAAAGGGGCCCAGAGCTCCAGCTAGTGCTGCTGCTTTCAGCCAGAGCTCTAGGCCCCTATGAATTGCTGCAGCACTGTGCCAGTGCTTCTCCAGCTGCACAAAGCTTTAAGAAGTTGGGAGGGTGACACAGTACATCACTGAGAACTGACTGCACTTGGCCCCACCTCATCTGCTCTTGTCTTTCCCTTGCAGGACATGGAGCTGGACCACCGTCCCCACCCACCTTGCCCCAGGGCCCACAGCAGCAACTGGTGCCTCTGTCTCTCAACATCTTGCCTTGTGAGCTGTCCCAGACTTGTACAAGAGCTGACTTGAGGGTTCCCTTTTTGCAACCAAGTGTGGCCAGAAAAATCTATCATTCCTATAAAGCAATATACCCCTTTAGTGGTTCTGGATTAAATTTTTATATGGAGCAAACACAGACATTGCACCAAACCTTAAATCCCATATAACAGGGAAACCAATACGAGCCAGGCAATGTCACAGCACACCCGGAAGCCTTAATTCCAGCAACTATTTACTCCTTTCACATTCACTAGAGCTGTTATGTCTGATTGCCTTCATTTTGATAGGATAGTCTCTGATCCTCTGATGTGAACAGATGTTCAACGTATGTCACCTCATGCAGTTTGAATTACATTTATCTGCAGTCAGATTTATGTTCATGTCCCTGCACTGCTGCAAAAAAAGAGGATAGGGTCACAATTGTTTCCACCCAGCTATGTGGGTGGAAGCCTTCTAGGGATTTCATTTTTACTTCTTCAAGACTTCCACCACATGCCCAACATCTAAGCATCTGTCTAACGTCAAACTGCCTTCTCAGAACCCGTGTTCCCAGAGCTGATGAACCGAAGAACGACAGACTATCCTCTCAAGACTCCAACATTGCATGCAGTTTGTTAGGAAGTAACATGGGCTCTAGCCTCTAGCTCTTGGGTGAAAAGAAGGTGACTGCTCCTCAGTTTTGTCCTGCTTTGGGGAGCAATAGGTTCTGGGGCTCCTAGGATTGCTGGGAGGCTTGAGGCATTGTGAAAAACAGTGAGAAGTCCTGTGGCACCTTATAGACCAACACTTTATTGTAGCATAAGCTGTCATGGGCAAAGACCCACTTCATCACATGCGTGTTGCGGCATTGTGAGGCCTCACAGCTGTGCAGCTCTCTTCCTTCTTCCCCAGTAAGGTAAACTAAGAGTTTTAATGTCCTGCTGTAGCTATCCCCTTGCATAACCAGGTCTGAATACAGCTTGAATGCCTCCTTCCATTGGGTCCATCACTAGCCCCACCCAAGTTGGGTCTGCAAAATCCAGACTCAGTTACATGGCTCATTCCATCTGTTGCTGTACTTTAAAGAACTCCAAATCAGCTGCCACCACCAGATTACATCTGTAAACAATGAAACCGAAGCAGGCAAAATTCAACAAACAAAGCTTTATAAACCCTATAGACTGTGTGTCCATGCATCTGAGTGGCTTCCAAGCTAATATCCCACTTTCATTGGTCACTTGGCATTCCAACAATACCATTTCCTCCAGGGCACATGCCCCTCTGACTCTAATTCTCACTGATCATTTTAGAGAGTAGGCCTACAAAGCATACTTTGATATTACATTTTTGTACTGTGGCAGAGTCAGTCTCATTCCTGGGCCCCAGGTCCTCTGTTTAGTCTGCTGGCCTTGTTACGCTTGCTGGGGCATGGGGCAGTCTGGGGGGGAACCCGGTCTGCACCCACTCATTTTGGGTTCTGGTCCAGGGACCCTGGATGGTCGCTACCAGTGAGGGCTGACTCCCTTTGCCCTCACAGCTCCTCTCCCTGGGCCACTTCCCCCAGATGTTTCCCCCGATACCTCCTTCCTCTAGTGGTAGCTGTGGCAGCAAGTCCCCTCCTTGGTTTGGATACTCCGGCTGATCAGTTCCTCAAAGTCTCTGGTGGAGCTCCAGGCCCCCCTGGATTGCTGAGGCCCCTCTCCTCTTTTGTGGTCTCTGGTGTTCCTCTAAATCTCCTTACTTCTCCTCGCTCGCCTTCCAAACTCTCCTTAACCACCCTCTCCTTGCCCTGCATGGAGAAGGGCTTATAAAGTTACCCCGAGTAGTATCAGCGGGCCGTAATTGATTTAAGGAAGCCTACTCCTCAACTGTGCCCACTTTGATTGTCAGCTCTGTCTCCACTCTGTTTTTACTCCTGCTTCCCCTCTCCTGGCCCCTCCCTGCCACTTACAGCTGTAATCAAGGTATTTTAGTTTTCCAGTGTTCAAAATGCTCAGTTACAGCTCTGTGATAGACTGTAGTCCTGAGAGCCAAGTGAATGCCTCTGTTACTATTCAACATGCAAGCTACAAAGGTGGTTGTTTCAAATATTTCACCATTATGGCTCTTTCTGCTCTGGCATGGGACAATTTACCAAGCCACACATATCATATACAGGTATTCTCATGCATTTTAGATGCACCTTTATAACTGATTAACATCTCTTTCGGCTGTATTTTAACATCCCCTGAATTTGGCTTATAGTGCTCTGTCTACTGCACATAAAGCCTCATCTGAACAAAAACACTGCATCATCTCAGGTAAAGTCCATCAAACACTTAATATTTTATATTCATACCTATATAAATTCAGACTTCATAGATTTACAGAAACAAGGAAGTCACTGTGTCTTTCTGTATGAGTTATTTTGTGTCTGATCCTTTAATATACAGCCACCCCTTGACATATTTACATTGATAACAAAGAATTAGCTGTCAAATTATACCATTTTCCAGATTAATATGGTGTAAACTGACAAGTGAATGTTCCTAATTTCCAGAACCAATGAACAAACCAATAATTACAGCCTTCATTTTAATTAAGCAAAAAAAACCACTTTAATGTGTCAGGAAGAGTTTAGTAGAATGTCTTATTAGACAAATGTGTTCAGTGGAAAAAAAAGGACAAGCTAGTCACATGAAGAGCAAGAGATGTAAAAATCATGGTGGTACTTACCACTGTGAAATTCATAACCTTCAAAATCCATATTGTCATTGCTAAGTTAACAATCATGGTAACCAATAGCAGAAGGACAAAGAAGTACAAGCACCTCTTTCGCCATCCATATATTCCCACAGGATAAAGCTGTGGATTTTCAATCCTTGGCAGGCTGTTCTGCTGCGTGGCCAGGATATACTGTTCTCGTGTCATCTATGGGGGAAAACCAAAATAAATGTAAGAAGATGAGAAGTTGGCATTTGATAAAATGGAGTCTGAAGATTATCTGAATAGATTTCCAAAGTCATCAAATTACAGCCACTGAAATGTGCTAAAGAAAAAAAATTGCACTTAGACAAATTCAACCATACTAATTTGTTTGTGCTAAGGTTTTAGTATACATGTTGTGGTTTTAAGATATTTGTTGCTCCATTCTATAAAGATCCTTTTTAAATTATCATTATAGATTAATAAAGGAACACATGTTCATGATTATAACTAAGTCAGCCTATAAATTTTAGCAGTATAGAGAAAATACGGGACACTAGGAGGAAAAAAGAAAAGAAAATACACTACACGTCCTTGCCTCAAATACAGTTTTAGTGGCTTCTGTATAGGTGGATGCGTTACACAAAGTTATTTTGAAAGTTAAGTCATTCATCTCTAATATAAAAGGGAGAAAGCATTATACTTTAGCTAAGAAGAAAAACTTACAAGTGAAATACTCTTTCTATTTTATCATGTATGCAGATGATTAAGTAAGCCATCTCCTTAAGTATGACAAAATATGTTGTAGAAAGACATAGAAAATGTACACTTTAAAAATATTAACAATACCAAGCGAATGACTCAGTAATTGCCAAAGTTTGCCTGGCAAACTCGGGTAAGGGTTACTTGAATGCTAATATGATCACCCTTCCATCAATCAGTGCATAGGATGGACAGTGCACGGTGGAGGAGGCAGCTTTTTGTTGTTGTTTTGAATCCTTACTGCTTCCTAAAACACTTGTCATATTTATTGACATTCATTCTACATCCTCCACACTGGGCTCTGTCATGCTTCTTGCTACCTAGATGTAAATTTGGTTTAATTGCATAGATCTCCAGCACCCCTATAATATAACGTGTAATAAATTCACCTCCATCAGAGGTGGTAGCTATGTTAATGGGAGGAGCCCTCCCATTGACAAAATGCCATCTATACTGGGAACTTGGTCTGCAGACAATCAGTGACTTACAGAATACCAGACCTGGAAGGCACCTTGGAGAGGTTATCAAAGCCTGTCCCCTCCACTCAGGGCAGGAACAAGCACCATCTAGACAATCCCTGTCAGACATTTCTTTAACTTGTTCTTAAAAATCTCTGATGATGGTGATTCTGCAAGCTCCCTAGGCAATTTATTCCTGTGCTTAACCATCCTGACAGGAAGTTTTTTCTAATGTCCAACCTAAACCTCCCTTAGCAGAAAATATAAGCCCATTGCTTCTTGTCCTATAATCAGAGGTTAGGGAGGATAATTTTTCTTCCTTATCCTTGTATTATCCTTTTGCAAGACAACTTGCAAAACACAAAGAAATAGCCAAATAGCAAAAATGAAAGAAAATTGCTGAAGTAAATTTAGAAAATCAAAGCAATTTATTCTAAATACCAGAAGTATAGACATTAGTGTAGTACATGCATGTGCCCAGACAGTCTTTGTTTACTGCCCAAATGGTATATGTTTAGACCAATCAAAAATAGGGGCTAAAATGGTTCTAACAGAACATTTCTGGGATTTCTTGTACTCAGTCTGCTACTTTAGCTAGGTCAGGGTTTGGCAACCTGTGGCTCCAGAGCCACATGTGGCTCCAAGCACTGCTGCCACTGACTCCTCTTGTGGCTCCTGAGGCTGCCACCACTTAATCAAAAAAACCTAAATTCAGTGGCCTGCCATTAAATAAACTGAATTTAGTTTAAGCAGTGGCAGTCTCTGGAGCCACTGAGCAGCCAGCTGCAGCAGGGAGCACCAGAACAGAAAGCCATCAGGGCAGGGAGCCACCCCATGTGGCAGAAGTTTAAGCCAGCAGGAGAGCTGGTGGGAAGGGTGGTCAAGCCTGTTCCTGCCAGAGATGTGTCGCCATTCTCAGAAGGAGGCGGCAATGGCAGTAATGCGGACCAGAGTGGGGAGGTGGCAGTGGCCACGAAGGAGCTGCTCATGCCAAGGTGAGTTAATCCTGGGGGATGGGGAGGCAGGTTGGGGCTGAGAGGGGTTAAGCCTGGGGATGAGGGGTAAAGTGTGGGGGTAAGAGGAATGGATTTTGGGGCTGAGGCAGATAAAACCTGGAGATGGTGGTAACAACTTTCTAACTGGTACAAATGACTGTGTACATGCTATTCTTCCAAACAGGGGTTACAAAAAGTATGGTTTGATGTTATTTATTAAGGACTCTCTCATTCACAGGGATTGCAGCTCAAAGTATTGATTTTGGACAGTAAACCCTCAATTTGACAGCCTCGATATAATGGACTTCAGGAACAATGGATGCTGTCTGCCAGCCCCCTTCCTCCAGAAGATAAATGCTGGAGACTCACAGTCACCACTGGGGCTGGAGGTACCACCACAGCAGCTGGGGCAACCTGGGGCGCAGGAACTCTCCTCCCCAGCCCTGTGTGAATGGAGCATGTCAGCACCTGGCCACTGCTGTATGTAATGGTGCTGAGCAGCAGCCATGGTGTCGGAGGCTGCTGCCCACCATCAGGCTGGGGGTTGCCATACTTTACCTTCATGCAGGCAGCTTGGAACTGTAGCACTGAGAATTGCAGGAGGTGGAAAGTACCAAGCCAGCATTCAGCCCCTCTCCTGGTAATTGGAAGACGGAGATGGAGGTGTGAGGGGAAGAATGGGGCAGGGTGTGGGAAGGAAAGGGTGGAGCAGAGGACAGGAGCGATGGTCTGGGAAGGTCAGTGTATCAGCATACAGCATAACCATTCAGAGATAATGGAGTTTTGGCATTAACAGACACCCCTTTCCCCCATTAGTCCACTAAATTGAGGGTTTACTGTAACAAACTGAAAAAAAAATGGCTCCTCTCACTATTCTGGTTGCAGACCCCGAGCTAGGTGAATTAGCTGTATTTGCACTTTCCCTTTTATATAGTCAGAGGGGCTGACCACTCAGACTGGCAATCAAAATGACAGACCTACTTTGATAGGGCAGGTTTTACTAGTCGATAGTTTTTTGCTGTTAATAGTGAGGAATCGTGGGGGTTAAGGAAGATATAACTTCTGTGTGAACATCTCTGACAGGTCATTGATTTGTAATAGATCCTTGTCACCTAGGACATACATGGGATCTAAAGACTATGATTTCTGGTAGCCTGGGGATCATCCATTTTGATTTGGTCATGTTATTAAGGTTTAAATCATGGCCTTTGCACCTGATCACCAAGCTTTGAAATGAAAAATAAGGTTTTTCACTATCTCTCGCAATATTTTGTTGACAGGGCACAGAAGGCTTAACTTGTCTTTTGCCTTGATTCAAGTGGTAATCCTATTTCCCATTGTAAGTCTAGGAAACAGGTATTCAACCCCCTTCTCATTTCCCTCCCCTTTTTATAACGCTTCCCTTCCTGGTCACTATTGTCTATTGTCACTATTCTGTGGTAACATTGAATGTAAGATGACAAAATTTCCCTCTGATGTTATTCATATATATTCCAAACCCCACCATTCTGCCCTGGTAAAAGTCAGGTCAGTCCTGAACAAAGGAGGAAATATGTGCTTGCCTTAACTAGCATTTAAGCAGTAAACAGGGTCATCAAGAAATCTGGAGGGAAAAAGGAAATTCAACAGGTGAAAACAACATTAGGGAAGATCCTGCTACATAGATTCCTTTGGTCAGTTCTACAGAACAAACTTGCAGGGGTAAAAAACAGTTAGTTGGAAGTTTGACACGCACCCCCCACCCTGCACCCCCTTCCCAAACAATGCATTTGGATAAGCAGCTAAACCAATGGATACTTATCCAATCCATCAGTTCTTATGTGAAGAATTAAGTGTGGGATTATAATCAAATTCTTCCTACAGCACCGTGAAAGGCAGAGACCCTCCTGATGACTTAAAATTTGATTCTCGTTATGAACATGTTGTGAAGAAGTTTAGTCAGTGACATCTTTCCTCTGCCTCCTGTTCATTTATAATTACTGCACGTTCTTCATTTCCAAATCACTTTTAAACATATCACAGTAGTGAACATTAAAAAGCGTATACACTGCTGTATTGAATCAGTAAGTCAAAAATATTCATGTTATAAAGTCATCTGAAAAAACAAATTCCCACATTCCAGGAGAATTGACAGGACACATGTCTAGCTTTGTTTTGTTTTTGAAGAGCAAGGAGGGTTTCCCTTTGCCCCTTGGTCTCAATTACACAATTGCTTCCTGTAGTCACATTGCACCAAAAATTCTCAGAGCTGAGAGAAGTGTGTTAAAAACAGGCAAGCTCAGAGCCCTCAAACATATTCTTCTTTATGACCAGGTAGAATGACATGATACACTACAGCTGTGGCTGCCCTCACTTTTTGCCAATACAGAAAGTGAGGGAGGTAGCTGTGTTTTTTCCCCTTTTTCATAGGGGATTAATTAACCCTGTTCTTTTCCGCTGCTGAATTCCTGTGGATTTCTCCAGTCAAATCACACAATTCCTGACAAGCTCTTGGTGTTCTGGAATTATGATCACCTTATTCTTCACACTCTACCTTGTGGCATACAACTATATATAGCCACAGTACAACTATGTTAAAAGACTGTTCAAGTTGTAAAGTCAAGCACACATAAATTAGGCCATCTTGGAACTAAGGTTGCCTATGTAGATTGAACCTCTCTAGTCTGGCACCCTTTGGACCCAACTGGTGCCGAACGAGAGAATTTGCGGAACCCTGGTATGTCGATATCGTCAAGCATATTACCAATACTTCCCCTGCTTACTGGGCTCTTCGAAGACAGTTAGGGGTAAATTTCAGCTTAACAGCAGCACAGAACACAGAGCCAGGACTGGTGGCTGTAAACAAACTTTACAAGACCCCAGGAAACTTAGCCAAATGACCACTTATCATGGGTGAAGCCATCTGAAATCATGTCAAAATTACAGATGTTGCCTTGCGCATATCCTTTGACACAAGAATATCTTCCAACCATAGACACAAAAGTCCTGTCTGAACACCCATTTTCACACTGAGGGCATTGTTATCTCCAGAAAGTAAAAAAGAAATTGTTTCTTAATTATTGAATCAAAGATAACTGAGCAGACTTGTAATTCTTATTTCACTCCATACACTTTTTTAAACACTGCTCTGATACTTTAAAGGGGCATTCTCCCCCACACACACCTTTTTCCCCTTGTCCTTTTTTTTCCAGAAAGGGAAGCCACAACCTATGGGATAGCAATACAAAGTAACAAGTTTTGAATGCGATATCTTGTGATGCACAGATAAGAAAAAAAATCTGTTTGGACTGAAGATTCTGTAGCTGGCAGTGAAGCTCACATGATAAGAGATGGTGGGAGGGGTGAGGAGGCATCACCACAGAGTGCCCATTTAGAAAACATATAACCCTTCATGGATAAATTTTAGCAGCTCAGATGCTGAATTCTGCTTCATCCTCCACTTAAGGCTGATGATAATTACTGCTGGGACAGAGATTGTCTCTGATACTCTGGTTGTTCGCTCCACTTTGTAGCTCTAAGTGCAGGCAGCTGGGAACGAGCAGTAGAGAAAGAGGGATGGGGGAAAGGAAACAGAGAAGGACACAGACTCTTCCAAAAAGAATATTCATGCAACCTAAATGAAGATGCACTGAACAGCAAATCAACAGTCTATGAATTCTACTTTTGGCTTTAAAGCTAACTACTCTATTCTCTTCCCACTCAATTAACAACCAAGGCCTCCAATTCCTACTTTAGGGGATAAAAATCATCACTTAATTTACAGATAAAATTAAGTCCCTAGGAGCAAAAGGGAACAGAGTTCAGCTTTGTGTTGAAACCATAACTGTTTCAGGGCTTTTAGGTTTTAGGTACAGTAACCTAATTTTTTGATCATCAGGTATTTAAACCATAACTTTAAGATTTTCTGACATGTCAACCTACCTTTCTCTTTTTTATAAAAATATAGCATTTTTGTTTAATGTGTTTCTGTTTAAGCTTTAATTCAGTTTTAAGGGGCATTTTACAGAGAGTGAACTTTTAGTGACAAGAACTAAGCACAGATGTATCCTTGACATAGGTGGAAAAATATACTTATTCACAGGGGAAGAATTTATTGACTTGATTTTATGCCAACTCAGTATTTTATTTTCAATTTTGTGTCTCATGGAGCATGTGAAATATTAACATGTATTATAGAATTCAATTGCAATACATTTAAATGTCTAACAAACAGTCCTGCCACACCTTAAAGACTAACAAATTTATTTAGTATGTAACAATTTTTTGTAGGTAGGACCCACATCTTCAGATTTGCAGATTATTTAATCAGTCTTCCAAAAATCACTAGCTTTATTTTTATCTTTTCAGGTCTCTTGCAAGGCCATCATATATATGTTCAAAGCAAATGTAGTTGTAAAAATGTTTACTTCAGTCAAAGTATCTTTTAAAATTCAATAAGTAAAAATCCATTTTCACACCAATGTTTTGCTACATTCACAAGCTGTGAGAATTCAGAACCTAAATCTACCAGATTACGTAAGTACGCAGCATTCTCCAACTGAAGTAATAAAATCAATATGCAAAACCTGAGTATGAGTTTTATTCCCTGTATTAGCATTTTATTACAACAGCATACACTGTTTACAGATCTTGAATATTTAAGAATTAATCTCAATAATTTAAGTAATCTTGATCTAAAGAGTGAAAGAAAAATAAAAGCATATGTGAAATATTGCAGTAATCAGACCAAACAATGATTTCGGCTGGCAAGGAACCACCAAACAATCAGATGACCTTAATGGAACAGATGTGTGTGGCATTTTCTGCCAGGACAGACAATGACCCAAGGAGAGAAAATATAGCTACTAAGATAAAAATGCCCACATGGGCATTTACAGTGAAAGAGAAAAGCAAAAAACAATCTGCTCTTAACCAGCCATGGCAGCTCAGCAGAACTCTTTCAGGACATTAGACAGGTAATTTACTAGAGCCGGCTGGCTTTCCTTGCTCACCCCAAAAGTAACTTGTTCTCTAGCCATGCAGTCCAGACCATGGGCACTTTTTTTGTGCGTGCATAACATGCTGGCAATTCACTGACTTTTTTCCCCCCTCCAAAGTTTGGACATGTGACATTAAACTTACAGTTGAAATATTACTTTAGGTTTTCTTTAGTCATTTGCTGGCAATCTACTTTGTGCAGTGTAATGTGTGGAACAATAAGTTCTTTATGCTGCAGACGTGAAAGCATAAAATATACTTACTCCAAACACTGAAATCATTATACCTTGGATAAGATCAAAAATGAAAAACTTGGAGGTGATATAAAGAGACTGAGTAATGGTGTACTCAGTAGCTAGTCTTGTTCTTATTCTTTTGTGAAAGGCTTTACATGTAAAATAAATTCACTTCCTCAAAGATTTTAAACAAACAGCTAGGCACAAAAATCTTGCTGTCAGTTCCAAGATGTGCAATGCACACTAACTTATGTTCTCTTTGCAATCCAAGGACTTAGGATAGAATGATAGAATCAGCAGCACTAGATGGGGAGGGTAGTGAAAGCTACTTTCCTAGACAATTAAACACTAAAAGGGAAAAGAGCTTCCTTTGGCATAATCAAAGACAGAACCTCAAATTGTACAGTAAATATCAAGATTAACTAGATCCAAGCCCAAGGGAATTTGTATTGACATTCTGTTGGTAAAAATAAAGAGTATTAGCTCTTATATGTCCTATTCTTATTAAAAGGTACATTACATATAAAGTATGCTACTGATACAGAAAAAAAACAGTAATTGTATGTGCAGTAGGTTAATGGCCTGATGTTACAATTCCTTAATATAGGGCATAGAACTTAACACTGTCTGTTGTCAGTCCCATTGCAGGTTATTTAAAAATGCTCATTTTTAAAATCAAAATTATTTTCTCATTGGCATGGCTTACTTTTTCATTGTACTCAGTATGGGGAGGAAATTGGACTTTACTCTAACTTCAAGTATAGCAATTTTCTGACCAATTTCATTCTCTTCCTCCTGTTCACCGTCGTAACGCTTTCATACCATCAACTGAACCAAAAGAGCTAATAACTGTCTAAGATGACAGACCTGACCCCCCCACTACATAGTACTAACAGACAGGCTAAGACCCAGTGATGTTTTCTCAGGCTGTGGTAGAAGTGACCCCTCTCTCTATGCAAACCTGTGACAACATATCTGATAGGATAGCCTCCATGCCACTTGTCTCTCTACAACAAGTGTATGTGGTGTGAGGAAGTCTGGTGCATTTAACGTCTCTTTCCCAAATCCTCGCTCTGCAATGGAACAGAAACCGCTCTTCTACATAAGTTCCACAAATCCTGCTCCACACACTGTTGTAGGACCCTGTAAATTCTGCTACACAACAGTTCTACATGGCTGCTGAAGACTTCCTTCTTGTGTCCGTTTCCAGGCCTTCTCCCTCCCAACCTCAGCAAAAATACTACCACTGCTACATAATGCGTCAGGGACTACTGGGAAGTTGAAATGGACTCTAGCCATGTACTTCACGATTTGCAAGCACAGCAGCATTAGCAGTAACTTGGAGAAATCTTCTGACTAGTTACCTCCTAAACAATGAGTCAAAGTTTGGATCCCCTATGAATAATGAAGTCCTGTATCTTCTATCTAATCCCTCAGAGCAATTTCGTTACTAAGGACCATGGCATCTTTTCTAGTCCAACTCCAGGGAGCCAGGTTTGTTAGAGGGGACCTGTATGAGGTTTGAAGAGGAGGAATCTCTCAGGCTGCAGTAGCCTTTCCCCCACACTCCAAGTATGCCAATGTGGCAAACACCAAATAAAGGCGGGTAGCAGACTCCTGCCTGGACTGGCCCATACTCTGCTGGACAGAAAAACTCCACGAAAGCCTCTCTTCTGAGAGTGGGTGAATGGAATCACTGATCTCCAACACTATGTATATGGTGCTTCTAGCTATCTGAGGATCCAACAGGAAATATGGAGACCATTCTCCTGACATTTTCCAACAGGAGGAAGGCGCATGTATGCTTTACAGTTATTTTTTTCTTAGATATCAACCTCATAGCAGTCCAATTCTGTTATTCACACCAATAAGCATGTGAATTTCTTATTAATATTGTTGAGTTATCCAGGCACAAACATTCCCTCCGTTCCCTAATACTAGGGTGTCTAAGTGATATTTTAGAAAACCTAACATCTCAAGCATGTTTAAATACATGAGAATCATGTATGTTTGTGAAAAGTCAGGAAACAAATCAAAATAAATACAGAAATCCTGAATTTTTCGGAGTGTATGGCTTTTTCTTTTCATAATTTAAAGGAAAAAATGACATTCACGCAGGCTGCATCTACACTAGCAAGCTCTTTCATACAAGTTTTCAAAAGAAGGGGATTAAAGCACAAGACCTATGAGGATAGGCTGAGGGATTTGGGCTTGTTTTGTTTACAGAAGACAAGACTTAGAGGTGATTTAATAGCAGCCTTCAACTTCCTGAAGGGGAGCTCTAAAAAGGAGGGTGAGAAACGGTTCTCAGTGGTGTCAGATGGCAGAATAAGGAGTAATGATCAGAAGTTGAAGAGGGAAAGGTGTAGGTTAGATATTAAGAAAAACTACTTCACCAGGCGGGTGGTGAAACATTGGAATGCGTTGCCTAGAGAGGTGGCAGATTCTCCATCCCTTGAGGTTTTTAAGTCCCGACTGGACAAGGTCCTGGCTGGGATGACTTAGTGGGGGTTGATCCTGCTTGAAGCAGGGGACTGGACTAGATGACCTCCTGAGGTCCCTTCCAGCCCTGTGATTCTGTGAAAGAAGGGGGCTCTTTCAAAAGATCCCACAGCACGTCGACACACAAAAAGCTTTTTCGAAAGTAAATAAAGACTGTAGCCCTTCTTTCGAAATCATTCTTGCACTCCCTTTTCAGGAAGGATGCCTTCTTTTCAAAGCTTCTTTTGAAAGAAAACATGTGTAGACGCTCCACAAGGCTCTTCTTGTGAAAGAGCAATCCTCATGGCACCTGAGTTTTAGATCCCTGGCCTGTTCTTTCAAAGGAGTGGGGGCTATGTGGATGCTGTCTTTCAAAAGAGCGAATCACTCTTTTGATCGACTTTTTTGTGTCTGGACACACTCTTTCAAAAGGAGTTTGTTTGGAAGAGATTTTCAGGAGGTGCTTCTTTCAAAAGACCTCTGTAGCATAGACATAGCCTCAGTGTGTAAGTGTCCTCTGTTGAATCCTTCTCAAAATTTCTCCTTTGCCACTATGCTTTACCATACACAGATTGCAGTGCATTAACCATTGCCTTTCCTCTTAACTAAGACTGTCATATTGTGTCCTGTTATCCTCCCCAGCTATATGCATCCATCTAATGTCTCCTCTTTTATACTCAAGCTGTAAGAACTTTAGGGATGGAGCAATCATTTTATTGTGTCTTTGAGCATTTAGCATAATTGAAAAGCTGTCCATGATTACATCTCCAAGGTGCTATGGCATACAAATAAACATCATCAGAAGAGGTCTTCTAACTTCTCTGGTTTGAACCATCCAACAGCTAGTTGTAGTGAAATCCCTATTTTAAAGGGAGGGAATATATATCCAACCAGTCAATTATTTCAGACCTATTGCATTTTAATTGTACTGCAACTGTAACTAGTAGGCATAAAGGCATTTTCAAAATTGACTCATATCATAAAGACTATTGAAAAAAAAAAAAAATGAAACACCACAGTACTACTGAAGTATCAGAGGGGTAGCCGTGTTAGTCTGGATCTGTAGAGCAACGAAGGGTCCTGTGGCACCTTATAGACTAACAGAAAACTTTAGGGCATGAGCTTTTGTGAGTTAACTCACTTCTTCAGATGCTGGTCCTGGAAATCTGAAAGGCCAGGTATAAATAGGCCAGAGCAAGGCTGGGGATAATGAGGTTAGCTCAGGCAGGCAGGCTGAGTTGTATTGTCATCAGTAGATCTGGAGGTGTGAACTCCAAGAGAGGGGAAGCTGCTTTTGTATTTAGCCAGCCATTCACAGTCTTTGTTTAATCCTGAGCTGAGGGTATTGAATTTGCAGATGAATTATAGCTCAGCAATTTCTGTTTGGAGTCTGTTCTTGAAATTTCTTTGCTGCAGGATAGCTACTTTTAAATCTGCTACTGTGTGTCCTGGGAGATTGAAGTGCTCTCCTATGGGTTTTTGTATATTGCCATTTCTGATGTCTGATTTGTGTGTATTTATTCTTTTACGTAGGGACTGTCCAGTTTGTCCAATGTATATGGCAGAGGGGCATTGCTGGCACACGATGGCATAAATTACATTGGTAGATGTGCAGCTGAATGAGCCCACGATGGTGTGGCTGATCCGGTTAGGTCCTGTAATGATGTTGCTGGTGTGTATATGTGGGCAGAGCTGGCAACGAGGTTTGTTGCATGGATGGGTCCCTGAGATAGAGTGACTGTGGTGCGGTGTATAGTTGCTTGTTAGGATTTGTTTTAGGTTGGCAGGTTGTCTGTGAGCAATGATAGGTCTGCCTCCCAAGGCCTGTGAAAGTGTGGGATCATTGTCCAGGATGGGTTGTAGATCCCTGATGATGCGCTGTAGAGGTTTTAGCTGAGGACTGTAGGTGATGGCTAGTGGTGTTCTGTTGGTTTCTCTCTTGGGCTTGTCCTGTAGTAGGAGGCTTCGTGGCACACGTCTGGCTCTGTTGATTTGTTTTCTCACTTCCTCAGGTACCCACCCATTGCAGTCTCAGGAATGCTTGGTGCAGATCCTGTAGGTGTTTGTCTCTGTCGGAGGGGTTGGAACAAATGCGGTTATATCTAAGTGCTTGGCTGTAAACGATGGATCATGTGGTGTGTCTAGGATGGAAGCTACTAGTGAAGTCACTGACACTAACTGGGATAAATTTCATGAAAACTATGTATGTAATCTAACATGGTTCTTTCATAGAAGAACTATTCCCTTTGTTTTGGGTCCACAGATAACTTGTCATTCACTTTATTGAGTTTTGTTTGGAATTTAGACTTGTTTCCTTGAAGTGCTGGCTTGAGCGCTTTTCACCTTCAAATTCTAGCTTTTAGCTTGACCTCCAGATTTACTGACTCCTTAAAGCAGCGTTCTGCCCAAGAGCTTCAGTTAGGGGACCAGATGAATAATGAAACCATTATTTGTTTTTGTTTTAACCTCCCAGGAGACCTTCTGAGCAAATAGAAAAGGATGCACTATAATTTCTCTCTCTCACCATGACTTTTCTATTTAGCAAAAACACTGGCCCAGAGAGTCAGGGACCTAGAGGAATTCTCAATCTTTCAATGTAATTTTTCAGTTTAAAGCAGTTCTCAGGCTTTTGTCAAACAAAATATTAACTGATTTTAACAATTTTCCCTCTGATGATCTGTCCAAAACATTACCATGTATCAGATAAACATGTACGTATATTGGCTGCGTTCTGAGCTCTCTTCTTTTTTCTCATCTGGACAGAATATAAAACAAATGTTACTAATACATTCTATATGATATGCTTTTGTGCCATTTTTCCTCTTTAAAATAAAAAAAATAAAATGAGGGGCTTGGTGAATCGGTGCTCATGGATATTTTTAGCTTGTTTGCACTCCTTAGCAGTGGGTCAAGAGCCAAATGTCAGTGCAATGCTCCTTACGTATCAGCTGCAGGAGCCTATGGAACCCAGCCAAGGGGCTGGGGAATAGCTCTTTCATGGCCAAGATTCAACTTGATAACATCTATAAAGTTTTCTACCGTTTTCTTGCTCCAGATGGTGGGGGAGGTTGGAGGGAGATTTTATTATGTAACTTAAACTTTAAGAAGCCTCCATATCTGAGGACAAATACAGTGTGAGTTCCAACTGATGCCTTAATCAAAACCTAAAATCTTTCCCAGCTCAGCCCCAATATGGTTACTTCTTGCCAAAAAAAGTCTGGATCATAGTCTCCTCTACCTGCAGAAGTGGAGGGACCTTTTAAGAAAAAAGAGCCTTGAATTGCCCTTCTCACTTGAGTTGAAAAAGCAGGACCCATGCCCTAGAGTCGTGGAATACCCCAAATGCCTTCTTTAAAAATCACAAGAGATGTAAGTATGTAAAGAATCCAAGAATAAGCACAAGATCCCAAATAAACACAGTATTACTAAGATGAGTGGAAAATTTACATGTTTGGAAGATTAATAATTGAAATGTATCTGACTCCTCCTCAGCCACAGAAAAATACTTCTGACATCAGTGTCAACTAGGCTTAAGTCAATATGTCTCTTGTGATAGTGCAATTTTCTTGGCTTTATGTTGTCAATTAGAATTCCACTTTCTTGCTAAGTCGATACAATTAGATTACTACAGAGACTTCATTACAGACACAGGCAGGACAGCAGACGAGGTATACAATTTTCACCCTGTGTTGCCAGCACTGCTTAATAGTTATTGGAACAACTGTCTATAAAAAGAGGACAATAATGCTTCTACCTTAAATATTGTTTTCCAATAAAAGTTAGTACATTGAAAGGAAAGAGAACAGATAGGAAAAACGGACATAAGGCTGATGTTGCTTGTTATTAGCATTATCAGTTAGCGACAACATTTACTGCCATTCTGTAATTAACAATTACAATGTCTGTGATAGTCACATTTATGGCATGTTCAAGGAACTGAATAATAATCTATGATAAGCACAAGTTCATGTATCTTTGAAAAATCATGGAAGTCAGCAGAGATTCCATAAGACTGGAAAAAAGAAACAGTGTCCATCTATAAAAAGGGAAAAAAGACTCAGGAAACTACAGATGTACAGCTTAATGTCTGTGCTAGGAAAATTAATGTCATGTCAAACCAATCTGATAGCTTTCTTTGATAGGCTACAAAGCCTTGTGGATAAGGGGAAAGTGGTAGACATGGTTTACATAGACTTTAATAAAGCAGTTGATATGGGTTGCATGATCATCTTATAAATAAATTAGGAAAATGCCACCTAGAGGGGGTTACTATGAAATGGGTGCATAACCAGCTGGATAACCATTCTCAGACAGTGGTTATTAATGATTCCCAGTCATGCTAGAAGGACATAAAAAGTGAGGTTCTGCAAAGGTCATGTTTGTGACTGGCTCCGTTCTATATCTATCAATTATTTACACCAGGGGTCAGCAACCCCTGGCATGTCTGTCAAGTGTGGCACATGAACTGGTTTTCATGGCATGTCAGGTAGGACCTCAGCCCCGCCCACCTCACCATATGCAGTTGGGAGGTTGCTCAAAGCCATGCCTCCTGTGGATTGACAAAGACCAGCTAATGCTGCCAACCACCACCTCAATGGTAAAGCTCTTCATCTTTATTCCTTTATTAATGAAGCTGTCATAAGTACAACTAGTAGTCACTTTGAAAAGTATCACCAGAACTCAATGTACATAGCAGTCAAAAGGTCAAACTTTGGCACTTCAAAATTTGAGGCAATTTAGATAAGGTATAGAGAGTACATTTAAAAAATTTATGGATGATACTAAGCTGGGAGGAATTGCATGTGCTATGGGGGATAGGGTCATCATGCGAAAGGATCTGGACAAACTGCAGAAATGGTCTCAGGTAAATAGCAAGGAATTCCAAAAAGAGAATTGAAAAGTACTCCACTTAAGAAGGAACAATCATTTTCAGGTATACAAAATGGGAGGCTACGGTCTAAGACAACGAACTGCAGTAAGGGATCTAGAGGTCATTGTGACCACAAGCTACGTATGATAGTGTGACACTGTCACAAAAAAAAAAGCAAACAAACATTCTTGGGATGCATTACTAGGAGTCCTGTGAGCAAGACATGCTGAACTGATTAGGCATCAATATTGTGTCCAGTTCCAGGTACCAAATTCCAAGAAAAATGTGGAGAAATTGCAGAAAGTCTAGAGAAGTGCCAGAAAAGAATACAGAACCTCGGAAAGCCAGTTCTACCACAGTTAGTACACTGCTTCAGTTTCTACCACCTGCACCTGTAACCAGACAGGCAACTTAACCATGGATGCCTCTACTGAAACCTGGAGACTATGGCTCACATTTCCTATTTATCAAAATCCAGGCTGAGTGGGCCATCCAATCTGAAATGGGCCTGCTGGTGGAATCTGTCAGGAAGCAGGTGCGAGAGCTGCAGAAGGAAGTGGCTTGGGTGAGGAGCACCTGAGCCCACAAGAAATTCCTGGAGAGTATCCATGCAGAGACATCTAAGGCTGTGAAATTTATCAGCTACAGAGGACTGCTGGCACACCACTGGTGGAGGAATAGATGGCTCTGTCGCAGGATGGGCACTGGCAGCTGATTAATTCTCACAACAGAGAGTGCACCAACCCTCCCACCATAGTTCTGGAAAAGCATTATGCTGCTCTGGATACCAGAGCTGAGGAATCATCTCCTAAAGAGAAGCCCTGCTTCCTCATGGCTGGGAGGTCTGCAGCCACCACTATGAGGAAGCAACATAAGTTAGTGGTGGTTGGAGACTCTTTTCTGAGGACAAACACATGATGATCTGAGAGGTATGTTGCAAGCCACAAGGCTATATCAGAAACATTATGGAGGGGTTGTTGAGGATCATCTGTCCGTCTGACGACTACCCCATACTACTCATCCATGTAGGCACAAATGATACCATAAAGGTGTAATCCTGAGTAGATCAAGAGTAACTACAGGGCTCTAAGTGTATGGGTGAGGGAGTCTGGCATGCAGGTGGTATTCTCTTCAGTCTTTCTGCTCGGAGGTAGGGGCCCAGGCAGAAACAGATGCATTCTGGAGGTGAAGGGCTGGCTGTGGAGATGGTGTCACCAGGATGGCTTTGCTTTTTTGACTGCGAGGTGCTGTTTCAGGAAGTATTGCTAAGCAGATATGGGATTCACCTATCTAGGAAGGGTAAAGGAGTATTTGGATACAGACTGTCTAATGTAGTGAGGGCTTTAAACTAGATTCAATGGGGCAGGTGACCAAAGCCCACTGATAAGTGAAAACCATGGAGAGCTAGGAAATAGGTCAAAAATTGGGGAGAGCATGGGCTATAATAGCAGAGGCAAAGGAGGGACAAGGCAGAACCAGAGGTTAAAATTCAAATCAGTATCTAAGTGGTCTGCATATAAATGCGAGAAGTATGGAGAATAAGTAGGAAGAACTTGAAAAGCTAGTAAATACAAGTATGACAATTTATATCACAAAGACTTGGTGGTATCATAAACATGAATGGAATATTGGTATGGAAGGGTATAGTTTGGTGAGGAAGGATAGGCAGGGTAAGAAGGAGGTCATGTTGCCTTCTATATTAAGATGTGTATACTTGGACTGAGGTTAAGATGGACATACAAGACAGACCTGATGAGAGTCTATGGGTTAGGTTAAAAGGGGTAAAGAGCAGGGATGATATCATGGTAGTGGTCTACTCCTAACCAGGAAGAAGTGGTGGATGAGGCTTGAAAAAACACATCCAAAGCACAGAACTTGGTGGTGATGGGGAACTTCAACTATCAGGACATCTCTTGGGAAAAGAGCACAACAGGGCACACATTATCTAACAAGTTTGTGGAATGCATTGGAGATTTTTTTTTATTTCAGACGATGGAGAATCGTGTTGTGGAGGAAGGTATTCTAGATCTGATTTCAACAGAGAAGGAGGAACTGGTTGAGAATTTGAAACTGGCAGACGGCTTAGGTGAAAGTGGCTATGAAATGATAGAATTCATGATTTTAAGAGTGACAGAAAGCAGAACACCACAAGACAGACATTGGACTTCAGGAAGGCAGTAAACTCAGAGCAAGACTCCTCGGAAACCATGACTTTAAGGAAAAACGGTTGAAGACGCTTGGCAATTTTTCAAAGTGACATTACTAAGGGTGCAAGAGCAAACTATTCCTCTGCCTGGGAAAGATAGAAAATATGGGAAGAAACCAGGTTGGTTTAAACCAAGAGATCTTGAATGACCTAAAAATCAAAAAGGAATTGTATAAAAAGTGGAAACTAGGTCAAAGTACAAAGGATGAATATGAACGAACAACATAGGAAGGTAGGGGAAAAATTAAAAAGGCAAAAGTACAAAATGAGCTCAACCTAGCTAGGGACAAAAGGAAACAAGGAAACATTCTACAAGTATATTATAAGCAAGAGAATAATTGTGTTTATTCCTATGCAAAACACTGAACACAAAGGCTGTCATCTCTTTTTAAACTGTCTGTCTCAATACATTAACATCTTAAAGTTTTAAGACCAAAAATATCCAGTGCATTTCAGTTTGATTCTAGTTTTCTCAAGTCTTAGTAGAAGCAGTCAGAAATTCAAGAAATGGAAGCAAATCAATGCCTTTCAGTTAGATGATGTGATTTACTGCTTGCCAGAATTGCCCCTTAAAAAGTAACTGTCAAACATGGGTTGTGCCTTATCAGTGTCTCCAGGCACAATGCATTTTTTTAAATGGTGTAGTATATGTAGAGGGTTGGGTAATCATGCTTCTCAGGATCCAGAACCAAAAGAAGAATCTTCCAGAGGCAGAAATGTGTAGTAGTATCTTTTCTTTTGGTGAAAGTGGCAGCCAGGGAAATCCACGGCATCATGCTTAAGAGAGAAGTGTTGCCAGGAGACTAGTACTAGAATAGGATTCAAGAGGGAAAGCAGCGTTAACCATGGCAGATTCCTTCGGGGGAATAACAGAGAAAACTCAGTTTAGAATTAGGCGTAGACGAGATTCAGATGACCTGGAAAAGAAACAAAATGGGAAAGCCCAGGAGGGCTGTAGGAAGAAGCAGGAGAGAAATGAGAACTAATCTGTACAGGACAGAGAAAAAGGAAGAATACTATTCTGACACCTTCCTTCCCCCACTTTTTTTTTTTTTTTTTTTTTTTTTAAACAGACATTAATGTCTAAGTTAAAGTTTGTAACCTCAGAGCACAGTAAGACTGTGAAGTCATGCCCTGCACAGGTAAAGGAGAGAAGGGAGCCCTAAGATCGCATTCCTCCAATCAACAGTACCAAAATGGGCACTGGTACATGAGCTAAGTGGACTTACACATCGGTTTTCCCCTGAGCTTTTGCATCTTTAGGACTGCCCAGCCAAACCCTACCTTGCTGGTCAAAAGTCTGAAACGTAGCATCCTGGGGTCCCAACCCTGGAGACTGACACCATTAACCTACTTATAATACATTTCTACAGGTTGTCTCAGCTTTCTGACCTTAGAGCAGATGACTACAAGCCTAAAACATGGTACTAAAAGAGAAGACAAAGCAGGAATTTTGTAATATACATCGTAAGAACACAAGAATGGCCATACTGGGTCAGATCAAAGGTCCACCTAGACCAGTATCCTGTTTTCAGACAGAAGCCAATGCCTGATGCCCCAGAGGGAGTGAACAGACCACATAATCATGAAAGAGATCTCTCTCCTCTCATCTATTTCCAACTTCTGACAAACAGAGGCTAGGGACACCATTCTTACCTATCCTGGCTAATACTCATTGATAGACCTAACCTCCATGAATTTATCGAATTCTTTTTTGAAACCTGTTAAAATCTTGGTCTTCACAACCTCCTCTGGCAAGGAGTTCCACAGGCCTACTATGTGCTGTGTGAAGAAAAACTTCCTTTTGTTAGTTTTTAACCTACCACCCATTAATTTAATTTGGTGACCCCTAGTTATTTTGTTATAGAAACAAGTAAATAACTTTTCCTTATTCACTTTTTCCACACCAGTCATGATTTTGTATACCTCTAACATACTCCTTAGTCTCCTTTTTCTATGATGAGACATCCCAGTCTTTTTTTTAACAACTTTCTTCATATGGCATCTGTTCCAAACCCTAATAATTTTTGTTGCCCTTTTTTGAACCTTTTCCAATGCCAATATATATTTTTGAGATGAGAAAACCACTTCTGCATGCAATATTCAAGATGTGGTCACACCATGGATTTATATAGAAGGGAATAAGATATTCTGTCTTACTCTCTATCCCTTTCTACTGATTCCTAACATTGTTTATTTTTTGACTGCTGCAGCACAGTGTGAGGATGTTTTCAGAGAACTACCCACAATCACTCCAAGATCTCTCTTGAGATCTCGTTCTCTTGCTTGCTTTCTCTCATTCTGCTTATGTAAATACTAGCACTGGTTGAGTAAATCAGTAGTTCACAGGTAAGGATGAAATTTAGCCCTGGTATAAGCTAGGAGTGACATCAGGACAGAATTTGGCCCATAGTGATTAAAGGTGGTAGTGTGAGTATAAAGATCACTGTTCCTAGCTGCTTTAACTTTTTCTAGTGAGGGCAGTGTAACTAAATCGGTTTAACACCCATACTAAGAATGGGGTCTAGTGAGGATATTACTTCAACACATATGCTACATAATCAAGTGACCCAAAATTGCTGCTTTCATGAGTAACATATGCACTTCTCAGCTAAATTACCAGTGCCATCAGGTTTCTAAATGAATATCTGCATTGACAATCTGTCAGAAACATCTCCAATTGGTGTAAAGTGGCAAGGCTCCATCAGATTCAGGGGGGTGGGAAAGGGATTTTACACCAGCTAACAACCGGGTCTTTATTTTTTGAACAGAACACTTTTTCTTACAGTCTATTTTAAGACAGAAAATCGGTCTGAAATACTACCTGCAAACAGCTGCTTGTCTGACATAGAAGGAAGATTGAGCCTCTCCATTCACTACAAAGTCAAGGTATGCCACATACTGTTCTGAAATACTACACAGTTTAACCCATGCCTGCAGTGCAAAGTAAGAATGGTCCCTCACATACCACAGTATGGTAACTTGAAAAAATACTGCGATTTTTAAAGGAATCACTATATCATATTTCATGAGAGAGAGAAATAGCTTCTAGATAAAGTGATTCCCTCCCTCTAAACACACACACTATTTAGTTATTTGTCTAATGTTATTCAGAGAAACTCAGATGCAGTAAGATTAAAAGACATAGCACATTATAACCTCAGTGTCAGTCACCAATGTCATAGTCCCAATGTTTATAGCACATCACACAAGACAGACCTGAAATGATTTCAGAACTACATGAAATAAACTACCCAGTAATGAAGTATTCATTGCAGCAACAAAAATAGTAACAGTCTAGTTTGCACTACTGTAGTTGTACTATAATTTTAAGTATGTATAGCACATTAAGAGTATCCTGAAAACAATAGTTTTCCATGCAGGCTATTGTTAGATAAACAACTATAAACATTAAATAAATACAGAATGCGCAATTGTGAATTATGAGGCTATAAATCTGTTGAGTGGATTCAGGTGAAGTCAAACTCAGAGAATAATCTGAGTGGTCTGTGCACCCACTGGGAATCCACAGTAGAATTATAGCTCCAGCATTCACAATGAGCATTTTTATATGACACATGAATATGATGCTATGATCTGTTCTTTTCCTCCCCAGCATGAAGTTTCTTCATTTCCCCTTGCTGTTGATAGATGCAATTCTTTTGTTATTTGTAGATTTTCTGAATTCACAGATTTCAAATTAATGAAATATGTACTTTTGTAGATAAACCATAGAATTTAACACTGTAATCAATGCCTCCTTGTGCATTTCATGCTTGCTTTTGTAGTAGTCATCAAAAGGTTCAAAAATCTCTTACAAACTGACCTTAACATGGTGATGAACATGAACTGATAGTTTTTAAAAAAAGTTTGAGTCCTGACATTTGGACAGATTTTTTACTGTGCTCCTGTGTTAGAGTTTCCAGAAGAATGTGGAATGGCAACATCTTGTTTGTATTATGTAAATGTCATTATAGAAATAGTCTGACCATTGCAGCCTATACACAATGATTCTTGAGTGCTTCTGTGTGTCTATTTCTTTAAAGTTCTCATCCTTTAAATCTTTTCTTCATGTTCATTCCAGAATGAATACAGAGAAAATCTTCAAAATCAACTAAAGTGATTAAGAGTCTAAAATTATTCCTTAACTATCCTAAATATCAAAGTGATGTAGGTGCATAGGTTCTAGAACTAGGGTTACTGGGTGGTGCTGTCTCATCCACTAGCTAAAAACAGCTGGCTTCAAGCACGTTTTATGTTTAGCTCAATGGCTCTCAGCAACTCCACCATACAGATGGGCCTATGCAAGGGTGCTGGACCTATTAAAACTTTCACTCATCTCTTCATTTAACCATATTACATTTTATTGTTTTCCCCCATGCATTGACGGTTCCCCTTTGTTTCCCTGCTTTCATTTTCTCTCATCTTTTGCCAATATCTTTTATTTGTACCCAAATGCCATTCACTCTCCTCCAGAAACACTCTTCCATTTCCTCCAGTCAACCTTCTAAGGTTCCTCTGCATGCATAACAACAATGCTTTGCTTTTTTGTTCACCCTCCCTCAGAACTGGAGAAGTAGGCAAGATAATGATCATACCTCATGGGATTTTTGGATCAAAAAGTTCACAGAATAGCATCTTTGTCTTGACTATTTGGGACAAATGTGTCTTTGCAAACATTACGATGTTGTGAAGCGTGAAAGGAAATGACCACCAACAATCCTTGATAACAAAAAAGGAGAATCCAACATTTCTTAGAGAAAATTTGTCCAGTCAGTATAGCAGTACTAGACAATAAGCAGCTTGTAGGCCAGATGAGGTTCACCAGGGTTAGCCCCTGGCAGGCCACCAGATGATTTATTTATGCGTGCCCAGTCCCCTCTCTTATGTCACCTTAACCCTCTTGGAAGAGTGATGGATGGTATAAAATCCCAGCAGTGGGTTGGCTGTGGGACCTAGAGACCCCTCCACTACCAAACAAAAAGAAAATTGGGAAGAAGGTGGCAGAAGACCCCAAGAACTTTTTCAAACACAAGGTTACCTGTATTGCGCAACTTTGTGAGATAGTGCCAGACATCTAATAAGAAACATGTGGCCTGATTAAAAGATCGATAATGATTCCTGTTCTTTTTTTTTTTTTTGGTGTACCTGGACAAACAGGATGTGTAGAAGGCCAAGCTACAGGCATGGACATCTCAGTGAATTCCCTAACAGTTCAACACAGATGCAGGTTCTACCTTATCCATTTTTCAGCTAAATCAGAAGCTTAAAAGGAGCCTCAGTTTATGTATATTGTGCTCTCTATACTTTGGAAGAAAGTAGAAGCAGGCGGAACAGTTTACTGAGGAGAGGTTCATTCCACGCAGTCTGAGTAGTGGAAGGAAGTCTTTTATACCCAGAAGCTACTGAGAGAGAGAGGGCATCCCTTTCTGTGCTTCACAAACAACTGTTGTGTTGGGAGAAAAGAGCCTTCTTTTTGTCTCAAGCCTGAACCTGCAGCTGTACAGTTTAGATGTGGCCCCTAGCTAAATGAACTTCAGAACAGGAAGTAACTCCTTGCTTCATAGCTTAGGGAGTTCACAGAACTGCTTTGTCCCACCAGAGGTATGTTTACCCAGAGATTTCCCTTCCTGCCCCCAAAATAAATAAGGGCTGAAGGCTTGGAGCTATTCAAGTCAATGGCAGAAATCCCAATAACCTCAGTAGGGCCAAGATTTCACCCAAAGGAGTTAGTTAACCAATTCCATCCATTTTGCATCAATATCCTTTGAAACTGACCCGTTTCTTTTTATGAGCTGTTGCTGTGCTAAGAGGACACCAACTTTGTATTCAATTTTGATAAATATCTGAAATTCAGTAGATTGAACTGAGCATGTCCGATAGGTGTTCAGTGTTCAAGATAGATGAAAACGTCTGTTAGCTGGATTTCGCTGGACGTTGACTCTTTAAATCATAAAAATTTTAGATGACAATGAAAGTATTAACACTCTATAGGCAAACTACATCCTGCAGTACTGAAAACTTGTTAGTCTAACCTCCACTATTACTTGGCCTGATATATGACAGTTTTACAAAAAATAATGGCCCTGAATTATATACAAATTACCTTCTGGGAAAAATAATTTAATATGGAATAATCAATCTTTCATTATATAATTTATTAGAATCTGGCATTTTATCTAAGCTGATAAACTGATATAAATTTCTGCACATTTACTTACTACAGTTTATGACTTTTGCTCAATTTTGATTAAATAAATCTAATACGGTAAACCAAAGCTTCTAATTTTCAATCTTCAGAAGTATCTTTTTCTTTTTCTTACAGTAAGCGTGTACGAAGTTACCTTACAATAAGCAAGTTTCCAAATATACAAAACATACCTCCCGCTCTTACGTTTATAAGCCCTGTGGATTTTCTAATCAATTTTCTGAACAATTAAATTCTAAACGGTTTCTTTTAAAAATCAAGGAGAAAAAGCATCACCGCTTGGCTGGCCTGCAACAGGGCACTATACCTGAACATGAACACTTTAGCACTTAGGAGTACTCCTGTCAGTACTGAATGCTGGAGCATCTCTCCTCAACAATAGTAACCACTGTGAAATCATGAAACCCACTCTGTTCATTACACTAGCTGCCCTAGCTGCCCATCAAATACTGAAACAAATACAACCTCTGAGTCCTCATCTACAAAATGCTCCGTGGCCTGGGCTCAGGATTTCCAAAAAATCAGCTAAAATACATAGATGAAGCCGCATGTGGGTGATAACTATGCTCATCTGCCATAATGGAATATTTACAATACAGGTAAAACTCATCTGTGCAGGCACCAGAGCTTTCTCATGCCCTGGCCCAAGATTGTGAAATAACTCCCTCAGTAACTAAGGACCACCACAAGTCTTCCCACTTTCTGCTTTAAGTTCATGGTGTACGTCTTTGATCTTACCTTCTCAAACATCATTAATGTATGGTTCTCTGGATACATGCACACTCCTGTGCTCGTATAATTAGATATACATACATTTTTTAAAAAAAAAATCTTGAACAGTACTGCACGTTTCATTCCATGAGGAGAGGATGAAAGCAAACATGTTACAGATGTTACTCACATTGTTTAATACTATAGCGATATATGCTATGCTTTTGCCCGCTTAAGACAAAGGGTCTTTGAAAACCAGGACATCTCTTCCAAGACAAAGCTCCTTGTATAACATGCAGTGATTTTTCCAGTCCTACTGTATGCATGTGAAACCTGGACAACATACATGCATTATCATCATCAGATGCTGCCTCAGGAGAATCCTAAATATCTGCGTGGAGGATAGGCAGACGAATAACATACTGGAAAAGTCAAAACATGACCAGCATCGAAGCCATTATCATTCATCAACAACTTCAATGGACTGGTCACATGGTTTGGATGTCTGGTCAGCACCTCCCCAAACAGATTCAGTTTTCTGAGTTGAAGGAAGGACAGAGGAGCATTGAGGGCCAGAGGAAGCAATATAAGGACGTGCTGAAGGCACACATGAAAACTGCTACCAACAGCTGTTCCTCCTGTGATAACACCTGCAGTTCCATCAATGGACTCATAAATAGGAGGGTGATGTGAAGACACCCTACTCATTATTGAGTGAACACCAAGATAAGAGAGACAAGAGCTAAGAATTAATTAGAAAAAATCCAAGTTATTCACAACAGTGAAAGGTCATTTTCTATTTAACCTGCATTTCTTTTCTAACCTTGGTAGAAGAGTTTCTGGAATGTGTTGAATTATCTATTAGATTGTGCAACATAATCATTCTGCTACTAGAGCTTTTAGCTTGATTAAAAAACAGCCTCAGTCAAAAAGACATATGTACACAAGATATGAATGCAGGAAAAAAGTAATAGAAAGCAATAAATAAAATGTCAATGAGCAGTAAAATAGGCTCGACATGGATTTTCCATCTATATATACTGTGACCCATTTATAGCTTTATATACCTACTGCACACATATTATATGATTATATAAATTCATTGGACAAGGTACTCAGACATGGTATCTTTCCCACTACCAGTTGTCTGTAAATTATTACATCATTTAACAGCTAATGCATAGACTGTTAAGAGAATGCTTAAAAAAATGAACAAATACAAATCTAGTTTGGATAATATGCATCCTAGGGAGTTAAATGAATTAAATACAAATTTACTGAACCACTGATTAAGAAATGGGAAGTATAACTAGGTAAACAATCAAGTAATTCCTTAATCTTTTTTTTTTTTTGAGAGTTGTCTGCCAACAAAATCAAGATGTGTTCACAGACAATTTATCACCACCATGAGAGAGAAGATTAAAAGAATTCAATATAAATCATTCCCCCAGCTCTACGTCTAAGTATAATTTCAATCCCTAGTAAGATAACAGAACAAATATGAAGTGAGCAAATGAAAAAAAAAATGAGCCATAAGTAGCACAGCCAGAAGCAGGTCATATTATGCCTCAACTGTATTGCAAAACTGATTCACGTTAGATTAGCCATGAACACTGTCACATGGATGTAAAACTGACTGACGGATAACAATAAGCAAAATTGTATTGAGTTAGTTAAAGATGGCTCTGATGGGATGCTGAGGTGCTGGGTATGGTGCTATTTCAGTTTTTCATTAAAGATCTGAGAGAAGAGATACAATGCATATTAACAGATTCCACAAATACAAGTGAGAAAAAAAAATACATGGGGACCTTACTGCTACAAATACACAAATTAAACACGAACAAACAAGAACTACTTTACTTTGTAAAATACCAGCAAATCCACCTGCAAGAAAAGGGGAAAAAAGCCACCTACCAACCAGATATTCAATGGGAGGAAAACCCTCATCAAGATTAACAGTGAAAAGGAGTAACACTGAAAGGGAGGTAAGAGTTAGTGATCAGCAAACGAGGCAGGAGGGTGCAAGGGATGGAACATTAGAAAAACAGTACAGTGAAAGGTGTTACTTCACTGAGAGGAAAAACAGAACACCGTTTCTATACAGTTCAGGGGAAACAGCCCCTACATTACTTCAGATCTGGCTCCTCATTACTAAAATGATACAGCAGAGCTGGATGGAGTAGGGGAACTAAAAAAAAAAAAAAAAGAACACAAACAGTCTGGAAGGACTGATCTATGAAGACACTTAATAGCCTAGTACTCTATACGAATAGACACACGAGTTCAACATGTAGCCTTCCCTGTCTCCACACATGGGTCCCTGCTTCATGGGCACAGAATACTGATCCCCCCTGCCTTTTTTTTTTTTTTTTTTTTTTTTAAAACCTGGGAAGGTGATCATCCCTCCAAACGAGAGAAGGTGGGGTGGGGAGGAAGGACAGAAGTCCATGATCTCACTCTTTAGATTGGTTAGTGGGGATGTCTGGAGATGTAGGATGGCACTGTTTGCATACTTTCTGCGTGCACCAAAAAACAATCCTTCTCCCAGCATTTTTGGGATGGTATGGCAATGCTACCATCTCCGTCCTGCCAATCCCACACCACACAACCTGCACACTCAGCAACATGTCATCCCAGAGCCACTGCATAAAAATCTCCACCACAGAAACCATCTCCAGAGCACTGGCTTCAGCACAAAAAATTGTTCTAGCAAAACGCATTTAAGTGTTGGCGTATCTAGGCTAGATCATAGATTCATAGAGTCCTCAGGCTGGAAGAGCCCTCAGGAGGTCATTGAATCCAGCACCCTGCCCAAAGCAGGATCAACCCCAACTACATCATCACAGCCAGGACCTTGTTAAGCTGGGACTTAAGACTCTAGGAATGGAGATTCTGCCATCTTTCTCGGTAATACTTTCCAGGGCTTCTCCACCCTCTTAGCAAAACAGACAATTGCAACAGGTAAAATATTATACCTCTACAAATTTGTGTTTGGAAATGCATTATTGTCTTAAAGCAAAATTACTGAATGTTGACATTGTACTGATGATTTTTAGACCTAGAAAACCAAATGTGGTGCATAAACTGCAGTTGAAATATCTTCAGTATTTTGTGATTGGATAGGATTTTATTTCCTTTCAGTTTAGCTTCATGGTAAAGCCTGAAACAGAGTGTTATCAATCCTTTTGGAATTATGAATCTTAAAACACAGCAGGGGAAATTTAAAGGATCTAAGGAAAGTAAAATGAAAGTTATTATCTTAGCACCAGGTTTATTGCTATTGTTCTAAAATAATACTCCTGACATTTATGATTATAAATAGTTGTCAGCAGTTTGTGACATTCTGACTGCTACAGTAATTAATAATGTAATTATGCAGTAAATATGTTATCACAGCATTTTGAAGATTTAAATATACATAAGTCAAGAGAGACTGACTTTGTACTTAATATTAGCAACTCATTACTAGAAAAATATACCAACACTGGAGTTAAAATAATTGAATCTGCTAGTTTTATGCTGGTGTAAATCAACTAAGGTAGGCAGTTACATGAACATGAAATTGTTTTAAGAATTTGTCCTCACCCACAACTATTTCAGATGTGAGGACAAATTATACCTTCAAATCAGTGGCATTGCTATGAGCACCCACATGGCCCCACAGTATGCCAACATTTTTATGGCTGACCTGGAACAACGCTTCTCAGTTCTCATCCCCTAGCGCCCCCTCCTCAACCTGTGCTACGTTGATGGCATCTTCATCATCTGGACCCATGGGAAGGAGGCTCTTGAAGAGTTCCACCGTGATTTCAACAGTTTTCACCACACCATCAACCTTAGCCTGGACCAGTCCACACAAGACGTTCACCTCCTGGACACTTCTGCACACACAAGTGACAGTCACATAAATATCACCTTATTCTGAAACCCACGGACTGCTATTTATGCGCCTCCAGCTTCCATCTAGGGCACACTACACGATCCATTGTTTACAGCCAGGCACTAAGGCACAACCTTATTTGCTCCAATCCATCAGACAGAGACAAACATCTACAAGACCTTTACCAATCTTTCCTCAAACTACAATACCCACCTAAGGAAGTGAGGAAACATTGACAGAGCCAGACGGGTACCCAGAAGCCATCTGCTGCAAGACAGGCCTCACAAGGAAAACAACAGAACACCACTGACCATCATACGCAGCCCCCACTTAAGGCCTCTCCAACACATCATCAGTGATCTGCAACCCATCCTCAACAATGATCTTTCACTCTCACAGACCTTGGGAGGCAGGCCTGTCCACACCTACAGACAGCCTGCCAACCCTTAAACAAATCCTCACCAGCCACTACAAATCACAAACCAGTGGCTCTAGGCCTGGAACCAGCCCCTGCAATTGTCTTCGCTGCCAACTCTGCTCACATATCTACACCAGTGACATCATCACAGGACCGAACATCAACCATACCATCAGGGGCTCCTTTACCTGCACATCTACTAATATAATATATGCCATCGTGTGCCAGCAATGCCCCACCGCAATTTACATTGGTCAGACTGGACAGTCTCTATGTAAAAGAATAAATGGACATAACTCAGATATCAGGAATGGTAATGTACAGAAACCTGTGGAGGAACATTTCAATCTCCCTGGACACTCAGTTGGCCATGTCTATACTAGCCCCAAACTTCGAAATGGCCACGCAAATGGCCATTTCAAAGTTTACTAATGAAGCGCTGAAATGCATATTCAGCGCCTCATTAGCATGCGGGCGGTCACAGCACTTCAAAATTGACGCGGCTCACCCCAACGGGGCTCCTTTTCTAAAGGACCCCGCCTACTTTGAAGTCCCCTTATTCCCATCTGCTCATAGCCGTACATGGCCATTTCGAAGTTTGAGGCTAGTGTAGACATGGCCAGTGGCAGATTTAAGGGTGGCAGTCCTGAAACAAAAATTTCAAAAATCAAATGGAGAAAAAAAATCTCTGAGCTGCAATTTATTTATAAATTTGACTCCATTGACCCAGGATGAAACAGACTGGGAGTGGCTCTCAGCTTACAAAGGCAGCTTCTCTGTCCTGGGTGTAAAGATCTCTCCATTAGACTCTGACAATGGCTCATATCTCTGTCTGATCTGACTTGTTTGTTTCCTCTTTTGATACCTACTATTGATAATGCACCATTTCCACCTTGCTGAATAGACCTTGTCAGCTCTGGCCCCCCATTCTTCTGGGACCCCGCTCTTTAAATACCACTCTGAAACCACCATCCGCCCCCCACTCATGCATCTGATGAAGTGGGTCTTTGCCCACAAAAGCTTATGCTCCAAAATATCTGTTAGTCTATAAAGGTGCCACAAGACTTCTTGTTGTTCTCAAAGCTACAGACTAACATGGCTACCTCTCTGGTGCTTGATAGGAATATCACAATCATTCCCAAATCCCACAATTCTATAATGAGAATTTTTTTCTATGCCAGACATTAAATTCAGAACTACCTTAGGCTACCCAGAACATGGGACTGCCAAAAATTTGGACCCTTTCCTCTCACATTAGTCCAGGAGCCTTTTGCAAGCCTTCTTCACTATGATGAATTTCACCCAGCAAAAGTCTTGTTCACCTTCTTCAGGCTACTTCCACATCTACTATATTCTCTCTTAGCACTTGTCCAAACAAATACTTAGGTCACAACAAGCTGGAGTGAAACTAGACCTTGCACTATTGTGCTACACATTTAAGACCTATGCAATCCCTGCTATTAGGAATTTTGGTGTACAACCCCACTTTAATCTGCTATTTCAAAGTGTTCTACACAAATTTTAGCACACAGCAGGGTTCACATGGAAACTAAGCTCACAACAGGCTACTGAAAGGTAGATTTGCGTCCTTGTTTGTGGCAAAATAAGTGATTATTTGCACAAGCCTTTAGTCCCTCTTACACTCAGTCTCCCTTAGCCTCCTGTCCACTCAGTGATGTGCAAATTATCTACCATTTTAGAGGATGCTAAGCTGTAACAAGAAATGCAACATGATATTAAAAAAAATGTATAAAACTGATAGACTGGGTGGGTGAGAAGATTTTTTTTGTAGCAACCTGTTATCCTTCCACAGAGCTCTCCTCCACATCTCATGAAACCAGCTGTTGACTATTTTAGCATTTTTTAGATTTGTTCTGGATGTGAATCCAAAGGATCAAAATCAATGGAAAGCCAAGGCTGAAGGAATTGGATATATTTGGTAGGGAGAAGAGCAAATTCAGAGGGACACGATAGCTCTCTTGACGTACTTGAAAGGCTGCCATAAAGAAAAAAATCTTGTCAGCCAGGACAGGACAAGAGAGTGGATTCAAACAACAGCATACCAGATTTAGATTAAATTGTACAAAAAACTTCCTTCCTGTAAGAAGAGTAGGACAATGGAAGGAACTGCCTACAAAAACTATGGAAGAGTCTTCCTTCGAGGTCTTCATAAAGAGGCTGGATAGCCATCCATCTTGGATGGTTTAGACAACAGATCCTCCGTTTCAGCAGGAGGCTACATTAGGTGACCTGTGCAGTCACTTCTAACCCTATGCATCTATGATTATTTAGTTGTATCTTTTGTCAAAATAGCATGAATTTGAAATCAAAGTCTAGAGCTGCTGTGACAGAAAATACAGCTCTTTGATGGAGAGGCAAAATGTATGTTGGCATATAAAGGTTATGCTCTAACCTATCCTAATGTTTTGAGTTTGGAAGGAAGAGGTAATTCCTGCTACAGTAACCAAGGTGCAGTGGATATACTCAGATTATTTGGAGTTATAAATGGCTTGAAGAGAAGCTGGGTGTGTACGGGCAGAAGATAAAATTTACTGTCAGAGGAAATGAATTGCCAAATTACTTATATTTCTAAAGGGGCAGTTTACATCTTTAGATCACCAATTATCTAATATTTTTGTGGTGACTTTCGAGATGAGGACTAGGTCTGTGCTAAGATGATATTTTCTCATGTAGGAATTGTGTTGTCTCAGAACATCTGAGTAAGTTTCAGTGTCTAAATTTCTGCTTGAGCCCAGACTGTAGACAAAGCTTGTTATTCAAGTTTTCACATTCGGGCTTTGTTCATAAAATGGTGAAGACTATAAAAATCTAGACAAACATTCTATACTTTCATTCTAAATGATGACTGCTAATAATGCTCTTGGTAACAGAGGCTTCCTTCCTACTGATAAGTGAAAATATTGTCAAGACACTAAACATAACTGTGCTGTCAAAACTATCTGGATTTGCAATAAGATGATGCCAGTTTTCTGTCTCAGGAAACAGAATATCTTAACAAAACAGCAAATAAAGTCCACCTCCCGATCCAAAATAATCCTTTTCCCAATAGCCATTATGTCAAAACCAATGCAACATGAAGAAATTATACATTTTATATGCACGCAGATTCAGCTGAAGCTGTATGCAGTACACCACTCAAGTGCTACACACATTGACAGTCAATTTCAATTAGCTATTCAAGCTATGAGTTCCAGTCAGATACACTGAGTAATGTAATAAAGTGATTGATCAAATGGTCAGACAACACTATTGATCTCAAATCTGTAGAATCCTCACCAATGAAGAAAGGGGTTGGGAAAGCATACAAATATAAAACTCAAAAACATACACATCTGCATAGTTCTATCAATAGCACCACACCCCTCGCCTCCTACCATATATTTTTCTCCAGTAAAAAAAAGCACAACATTTACATTTCTAATATTGTACTATGAGCAAGGTCACATATGACTAAAAAAATTCCAATAATGATATTGGAAAGAAACAAAGGTTATTTATTTCCGGGGGGTGGGGGGAAGGAGGGGAATCCATTCTGGCTGCAAACAAAAGAAAAGCTGTTTGTGTAACAAAAGAAAAAGACAGGTGAAGCATGCCTTCAGACTGACAGGCTGACGAAGGTTTTATGAACCTAAAGGAAGTAACCAAGTACTGTGCCAATGCCTTTGCTTACAGTCTGTGAAAATGGTCCAGATATCTAAGCTGCCCTCAAATTTGCTGTCGGAGCACTACATTTTGGAAATTATTAAAAGTATATTTTGGAAATAGTCTGGATCCCAGGTTAGACTGCACACAACAAAAAACAAAAAAAACTCACAAAATAAAAACCAGCTCTGTGATATCAATCGAAACACCACAGTATGAGAAAATAGTTGCCAAGGACATTCAAATCTGCTCTCTGCTGCAATTGTTCGTTTCACAATATTAGTCAAATCTCAGCAGCTTTTAAAGTCAAGGTTTAAGTTTTATGTAGAAATATATCCAACAGGAAAGTTTCCAAAGCAGAACAGTTTGTTATTTGGGGTCCACGAAATCCTCACCATGTTTCCAACAGGCTCTCCCAACAGAATAATTATACAAATAATATTAATCTTAGCTGTCTGCATTTGTTTGTCAGCCTAGATATTTATTCAGTGTTTGTAGCCAATAGGGCGGTGCTGATCTCAAATCCTGAAGTATGAACAGTAACAGCCTGTTTGTTGAATTACTATAGCTGCATATAAGTTCCATAGCCAGTTTTATGCAACATAGTTTTGTCACTCTCGAATACTCACATTTTGCACAAAATTGTTCAGAAAATAAAAACTACTAATATCTTGTAAAAACAAAACTCATGCAACTGCTGAAGCAGGTCTTTGCCCACGAAAGGTTACGTTCTAATAAATCTGTTTGTCTACAAGGCACCACAGGACTTCTTGTTTTTGCCAGTCCAAACTAAACACAGCTACCCCTCTGATACAATATCTTGTAGTTACTACAGGACTGTCTCAGTGAAGTTCCCCAAACACTTCTTAAGCTATTGATAGAAGATGCTCTCGGACACTCTTGCAGCAATATCTGTATTCCCAGGAATGCCCTCACTCTGTGCACCTCACTTTCTGGGTGCCAATAAACCTATTTTTGTCATAATGAAATATCTCTTGTGTTCGTCTGAGTTATGTTAGCCTTCAATGAGAACATAAAGGGTAGTGAATAAAAATGTTCCTGAACTAAATTGAATTCAGGATTTTTTTAAATAAAGCTGCATAATTAATTAAATGTTAGATGCTCTAAGGCATAAAATAAAATAGGTTCCATTATTCTCTGACTCTTTCTAATGTGTGTTGTAAGTGAACATTACCAAGACGACGAGGTTATGTGGGGGAAAAAAAAACCAACAGCACTGCGCTGAGCTTAAAAGTGTCGGTGCATAAAGTTTAAAAGTTACTCTGCATTAAGGAATGCAATATTATGAAGTACTAGATATATATTTCAACATATTTCTTTAAAAAGACATTAACATGATCTCTGTTCCTATACCATCTTTTTTACACTGGTTCCCGTGCTGCCCAGTGTCCAGGTTCTTCATATAATCTGCAGCACTCTAAAGAAATGGAAGAATACTATCAACTCTGCAAACGTCTGTGCTCCCGAGCATCCCCACTGGAATCAGCCCAGCTCTCTCCACAAAAGTGAGGCTCGCAGAATGGAATCACACATTTCAAAGCATTTTTCCGTCTGCTATGCATGGGCATTTTACTTCTTGCATGATCTCAAAGTAAAAAAGGAATCGTACAAAAAATGGAAATTAGAACAAGTTACTAAAGATGAATATAGGCAAACAACACAAGCATGCAGGAGCAAGATTAGAAGGGCTAAGGCACAAAATGAGCTCAAACTAGCTACAGACATAAAGGGAAAAAAGGAGGCTTTTTATAAATGTATTAGAAACAAGAGGAAGACCAGGGACAGGGTAGGGCAAGTGACAGAGATGCTGAATGACTCCTGTGCTTCGGTCTTCACTGAGAAGTCTGATGAAGGAATGCCCAACATAGTGAATGCTAGTGGGAAAGGGGTAGGGTTAGAAGTTGAAATAAAAAAATAAGTTAAAAATCACTTAGGAAAATGAGATGTCTGCAAGTCACCGGGGGCTGATGAAATCCATCCTGGAATACTCAAGTAGCCGATAGATAAAGGCTCAGATACCTCCTCTATCATCTTTGAAAAATCATGGGAGACAGGAGAGATTCCCAAAGACTGGAAAAGGACAAATACAGTACCCATCTATAGAAAGGGGAATAAGAATAACCCATTAAACTACAGGCCAGTCAGCTTAACTTCAGTGCCAGGAAAGATAATGGAGCAGACAATTAAAGAAATCATCTGCAAACACTTGGAAGGTGGTAAGGTGATAGGGAACAGCCAGCATGCGTTTGTAAAGAACAAATCACATCAAACTAATCTGATAGCTTTCTTTGATAGGATAACAAGCCTTGTGGGTAGGGGAGAAGCGGTAGATGTGGTACACCTAGACTTTAGTAAAGCATTTGATACGGTCTCGCATGATATTCTTATAAAAAAACTAGGCAAATACAATTTAGATGAGGCCACTATAAGGTGGGTGCATAACCGGCTGGATAACGGTACCCAGAGAGTAGTTCTTAATGGTTCTCAATCCTGCTGGAAAAGTATAACAAGTGGGGTTCCGCAGGGGTCTGTGTTAGGACACGTTCTGTTCAATGTCTTCATCAATGATTTAGATATTGGCATAGAAAGTACGCTTAGTAAATTTGCAGATGATACCAAGCTGGGAGGGGTTGCTACCGCTTTGGAGGACAGGGTCATAATTCAAGATGATCTGGATAAATTGGAGAAATGGTCTGAGGTAAACAGGATGAAGTTTAAGAAGGACAAATGCAAAGTGCTCCACTTGGGAAGGAACAATCAGTTCCACACATACAGAATGGGGAGAGACTGTCTAGGAATGACTACAGCAGAAAGGGATCTAGGGGTTACAGTGGACCACAAGCTAAATGTGTCGACAGTGTGATGCTGTTGCAAAAAAGCAAACATGATTCCGGGATGCATTAACAGGTGTGTTGTGAACAAGACACGAGAAGTCATTCTCCCGCTCTACTCTGCGCTGGTTAGGCCTCAGCTGCAGTATTGTGTCCCGTTCTGGGCACTGCAGTTCAAAAAAGATGTAGAGAAATTAGAGAGGGTCCAGAAAAGAGCAACAAGAATGATTAAAGGTCTAGAGAATGTGACCTATGCAGAAAGAATTGGGCTTGTTCAATGTGGAAAACAGAAGATTGAGGGGGGCCATGATAGCGGTTTTCAGGTATCTAAAAGGGTGTCATAAGGAGGAGGGAGAAAAACTTGTTCTTCTTTGCCTCTGAGGATAGAGCAAGAGGCAATGGGCTTAAACTGCAGCAAGGGAGGATGAGATTGGACATTTGGAAAAAGTTCCTAACTGTCAGGGTGGTCAAACAGTGGAATAAATTGCCAAGGGAGATTGTGGAATCTCCATCGCTGGAGATATTTAAGAACAGGTTAGATAGATGTCTATCAGGGATGGTTTAGATAGTACTTGGTCCTGCCATTGGGGCAGGGGGCTGGATTTGATGGCCTCTCGAGGTCCCTTCCAGTCCTAGTATTCTATGATTCTCACATCAGAGATACTTTATGTAATAAATTAGGGGTGCAACCTTATTCAATTTGTCTGGAAATAGAGTGAGACTAGCTCTTAATCAGTTGGTATGGCCCCCCCATGGGGCTGCCTGCTTCCTCCAAGATGTTGGTGGTATGAGCTGCCATGTACGTGGAAGCAAGTGATGATCCCTCATGGCGAGTGCCCTCCTGAGCCATCCAGGTGGGTCCCATGGCTCACCCTGCCTGTCCCCACCTCAAACCCAGAGTTGTGCAACTGGTGAGGTACTCATCAGATGGTCCTGTGAGAAGGTACCAGGATGTCTGCGCCAAGGTGGTGGCACTGGGTGGGGTGCTGAGTCCAGGGCTATGATGAGCATCCCCTGGTTAAACTTGGGTCAGACTGGAGCTTGTGGGCTCATTCTGGTGGAGTTTCAGGCCCTGGGGAGGTGGGAGCGGACCATCTCCAGAGAAGGGGCCTCCTACCCACTGTTGACAGTGCCATTGTCCCAAGCGAGGTGGCCCAGCTCCTTGAAGTGGGGGCAGGTGGCTGTCTCTGTCCCCTAGCTCTGCCACACATCCCAAGCCTGTACATAGCCCAGGCAGAGATCTTTCACCTTCACCCACAGCTGCTCAAGGGTGTGAGCAGGGTGGCTGTGCTTCACCAGCAATCCGAGCATTGCTGTTGGGTCCAGGACCACCTCTCCATTGGCCCAGAGGGCCAGCAGGTCCCAGATCTCATGTCCAGACCAGGATAGGGCACTTTTCCTGCCACACCATGCAGATCCCGGGGAACCCTCTCCTGAGGGGCCAGAATGATCTTCAGGGGTTTGTGACATTTTAGGAGGCTGCTGGGAGTGGCTGTCAGATGTGTCCGTGGCCACACGTTCCCAACTTCCTGACCGAGGCTTCCAGGGCCATCAGCACAAGCTGTGCACAAGCCATAGAGCTGCACCTGTGGTGGAAAGAGTGCCTCCCAGTGCCGGTTGGCCGATGCCACGGAAGAGCGCTCTGTCGACAGAAAGGGCACCTTGTGTCTACACAACACTTTTGTTGACAGAATACCATCAGAGGCATTATGCCTCTACAGGGACGGGTATAATACTGCCAGTGGATGTGCCAGGTTTTGTCGACAAACTCTCCGCAGAGCACTCTAAGCATGTGGACATTCAGCAACTTTTGCCTAGAAAAGCCCAGTTTTGTTGACACAGGCTTCTTGTGTAGACGTAGCCTTTATGTTTGAAAGGGACAGTTACAGAACTGAACAAACGGTTAAGTGAACAGAACATATACACAATAAATTACATAAACAGAAGAAACCACAAGGAACTAAGCAATTATTCATTTTACTAGTGAAAGTCAATAAATCAGAAAGCAAAGTGGGCCAACAAGATAGTCTATTTTTAGAAAGCGATATTACACCCTTATAACTAAGCAGTTATTTAAAATAGGGCTTAAGAGTTAATTTTCCTGAAAAGTTAGAATCACTGAACGCTGTTCTAGTTTAGGTGTGAGGTGCTGTGTGTGTTCATTGTTGTTCTTCTGTATTTTGAAAGTAGTAGATCTGCTAGCGTCTATTTTTAAAACATGCCTGAGTTTGTAGAACAAATGCTGTAATGTATTCCATAGCTCAATAATTTCGTGGGATTCGCTTTGGAGAGTCATAAGATGGCTGTATGCTTCCTAAAAATTTACCTTTAAATCTGAGTGTTCTGTGTTGTTTAGAAAGGGAAAATAGTAACATTGCATGTTCCTCTTCCCCTTTATATTACAAGTGTTTTTGAAAGTAATTGTACCTTTCTGTAAGACACTTGGCATGTGAGAGCAATCTGAAAGGGTGTGTGGATAACCACACTAAAAAAAGATGGGGGATATCTGGATTTGTTTAAGTGACAGCCAATATGCAGGAGAATGCGGGTCACTATTTTCCACAGGAATTGTCCCCAGAAGGGTGTCATATGGAGAGGTCAGCCCCTGACTTCTTTTTGAAGAGATTTTAGAGAACTCCAGTATCTATTTCTATTTTAATTGTATAACCTAATATGTTTTTATGTCTTTGGGACTGTGTACGTTCTGGACGTTAGTTCTTGTTGTTTACATTAGTCTTTTGAACATGGATCATTGTACATTTCCCTAACTAGATCACACATGAGTATTTGCCTGCCTGAATTATGCTACATTGTACTTGACAACTAAATCACCTGTTGTCATCAGTTATGACAAATTGTTTTAACTTATGAAACACTTTCATGCTGCTAGTATTTCAGACAAATGTAACATTGTATTCAGTTAGCTACTCCCAGGTGTGCTTGAAAGGCAAAAAAAAACAGTTAAATTTTCTCACTACTGGCCAACACCAAAACTTGCTCAACTGTCCATTTTGGCCAAAATTCACTCTGCCACATTTCAGTTCATCACTGGAGATCTATCTGTCTAAGACCATATTTGAGAACCTAACTTGTGCTTTCCCTCTAAATGATAAATTTTGCCCTACACGAATTACCAGTAAAAGAGAGGTGTCACAATAGTCCAGACACCTTAAATTCGTATTCAGACAACTGATAGGATAAAAATCCAAGTATGAGGAGGTGTACAAAAGTTCAGAATGGACATACATTGATTTTGTCCTCCTAATCAATACTATTTACTGGAGAACAGATAAAAAGAAGTAATAAACTGTCAGGCTAGGTATTTGCAATGCATTCATCTGAGTACTACTGTGGTAAAACTGTGGCTTATGAAGAGCCAGCTATACAGATCAAATATGAATTAGTACTCACTGTCCATTGGACTTAAACTTGTCTATCAGTAGCAGACTGGGGAGATAGTGGTGAACCATGGTCTTGTTCAAAGCTAGGAAGACTTGGACATTGGATATTAAACTATCATTGAGAAGATTAAACTGCTTTCTGTGGAAGTGAAAAGGAACATCTGTACACAAATTAACAACTGAAGTTTTAGATCTCAACATGATTATATTATGTTTTCCCCAAGTATTTAGAGATTAAGGTTGCGATAAAAGGGAAAAAAACAAACAAACAACTTCCTGGGATATTTTAGCCACAACAAGTGTGGGTTCTCCCAGCAAAATTGGGCTTTTCTTGGTAAAACCCACAGGACGTCGACATGCAAAACACACTTTGTCGACATAACCCAGCACATCTGCCGGCAGTGTCATACCTCTCCCTGTTCACGTATAATGCCTCTCGACAGCGTTCTGTTGATGAAACAGCCACGCGGATGCTTTGGGGCTCTTTTGCCAGAGAGGGCTTCTGGTTCACTGGGCAGCCCCATTTGGAGAGCTTCCAGTCAGTTGTTCTGCTGAGAGAGGGCTGGGCACTCTGGCTGCTATCTGTCAACAGAGCAGATTGGTCTTTCCATCTGCTTTTGTGCCTAGACTTGATCTGTTGACAGAGGTCCTGCCAGGAAAATCTGTCAACAGAGGCTTCCTGTGTACATGTGGCCTTTATAATCCATCTTTGGAAGGTACACTGTTACAAAAAGGTGATGTAGTGTAGAAGGCTTCAGTGGATTCAGTTTTCCTTTGGACTATGTGAGCATGGCCTAGGTACCTTTAGTTCATGTTAGCAGAGTCTACCAGGGCAGGAATAGTCCTATACATTATCAAATACTGCTGTATACACCCCTGTAGTCAAGACAGTAAGACCATGTAGGCAAGCCCTTGGTCTTCTGTAAGACATTTGACTGACTTCATTTTGATTGAGAAACTAGAATGATACAAAAGGCAGCACAGGTAAAATAGATTAAGTATTTGCTGACAGATCTCAAAATGCAATTTTAAATGGATAATCAGTGTCATACAGCTGTGTTTCTGTTGGGTCCTAGCCTCCCTACGCTACTTAATTTTTTTTAAAATCAATGACCTGGAAAAACTAATAGTTATTACCAATGAAGTCTGCAGATGACAAATAAGGTGATAACTAGTGAAAAGGACTACTCACTAACGGAGATATCTGGCTAGCATAGCAATTCATATTCAAGCCAACAATACAAACTTTAATGTAGCCAAATATAAAAGTCTATATCTAATAACAAAACCTGAAGGCCCTATTTTTGCAAGATAGGGGACTATCTCGGGAAGCAGGGAGTCTGAACAAGACTCGAAGATCACTGTGGATAATGAGATGAACCTAACTCCCTATGCGTGTCTGTGGCCAGAATGACCAATGCTATTCCTGAATATAAAAATGTGTAAATAGCAAGCAAAAACAGAGCAGTTTTCTGTATTCAGTATTGGTGTGAAAGATCATTTTTGTTTTCTGTGTTCAATATTGGTGTGAATGAACATTTTTGTTGGATGTTGACAATTGCAGAGGATTCAAGAGAAAGGCTGTGAGAATGGTTAAAGAATTATAAAATATGCCTCATGCCAGATTCTGAAAGAAGTCAGACTATAAAAGAGAAGATTAAAGGGTGACATGATTTGACCTAAACCAGAGCTCAACATTATCTTTCCTGGACCAGGAACAATGCAAGAGGGGATGTTCCACATTTGGGGGAAAACAAGTATATTTTATATTTAATGGTAACTCTTTGAAAGCTTTTCATATTATACCTGCAAAGAGCCAACTTAAAGCAAGGTAGGATAAGCAGTTCCTCCCTGCCTTAGGAAGCAACCTGATTTTTTTTTCCTCCCTCTGTCTCTCTATTGTTTTTATAACTTTAAATATCTTAAATAACTTACATTTCAGAAAAAATGTTACATTGCAACCTTCTGGCAAGAGAAACACACATTTTTAGCTAGCTTCCCTGTGTGCATGTTACAAACAAGGAGTTTCAAGTCACCCTCACCAATTTTACAGGGTTTTTCCTTTATTAAGACATTAACACAAATGAACCCAATCGAAATCCAGCACTCACATTCTCCCTATTTTGGCTGTTCTATTCATTTAACTGCTCAGTCCAGACCCTTGCTTCTTCTGAAGAAATGCCACTTCATTATTTCCAGGGCATGTTTTACGAGCTGTACCTGCCACAGTGAGTCACACCTAATATTCTGTAGACATCTGACTGCAAGCAGTCTAACCTTTGTCATAGAAGTAGATCCCTTGATAAATATTCACAATAACACACGTTAACACACATACCCACAAGAGGGAGGGGGCCCCCTACACATCCAGGAAGAGTGGGCCAAGAGTAGAGCGGGTGGGGCAGTCAGCCCCTCTCAACAGCCACTGCAGTATTTCAAAGGGGCACAGAACTCTGGCTACCATTGCTGCAAAAGTGCCAGGACAAGGGGCAACTATCACACCTGCTCCTGTTGGCAGTTCGGTATACAGATGTGCTGGTAATATGAATTAGAAAACCATATAATAAACTGCATTTATTCTTTTGACCACCTCACCTATACCAATTATTTCACCTCCACCAGTATTTAGCCTACCAGTCAACATACTTGAGCGCTTAGAAATTATCAGCATTTTTCATAACGGGTGCACCTACACTAGCCGACAACTTCCAAGTAGCTGGCACAATGTTGAAATAGTATGTGTCATGTCTACACTTGCTGTGTGCTACTTCGATGTTGAAATTGACGTTAGGTGGCGAGACGTCAAAATCGCTATTCATATCTGAAGATGGGAATAGTGCCCTACTTTCATGTTGCCCTACTTTGACGTTCATGTGTAGACTACCTGCGTCCCTCTACATCCAAATAGTGGGGTCCTCCATGGCAGCCATCAGCTGAGGGGGTTCAGAGATGCTCTGTCCAGCCCCTGCAGGGCTCTATGGTTGCTGTGTGTAGCAGCTCTTAGCCCAGGGCTTCTGGCTGCTGCTGCAGCTGGGGGTCCATGCTGCATGCACGGGGTCTGCAACCAGTTGTCAGCTCTGTGGCTCTCGTGCTGTGCAGGTGGAGTGTGTCTGCGAGGGGCCCTTTAAGGGAGAGGCTTGGGGCTTCACTGGCCCCTTATTTCGACGAGGAGCACTTGTGTGTGTGCACGCCCAAGTTCCGTATTTCCTTCCTGGGTGGCTCCTTTCGATATTCTCCGTCGCTACTTCGACATTAATGTCGATGGCACCAGCCCTGGAGGACATGTAGATGATACGCATTGAAGTAGCCTATTTCGATGTTCTTACGTTGCAATACGCTACTTTGACGTAGTGTGCTAGTGTAGACATAGCCAACATGACAAAAATATTTCCTTCATCCTCCCCCCAAAATGTTGCATCTTCCTTTGTTTTAAATTGAGTAAAAGCCTACGATCTTGCCTAACCTTAGGGCAATTACTGTGTACATAAGCAAACCTAGCTAAAGAACTTTATTAGTATGAGATGGAAACACTATAGCAATATTTATACTCTTTTTAAAGCAGGTATGTATTTCTGTTTGAATAGCATTAGCATGATTTATGACGACTTAACATTTTGCATTTCCAGATACGTACAAATGCAAGGGTTAGCTACCATTTTTAAACTGTTTTAGTGTGGAAGAGAGAACAATTGAATTTCTACTATTGGAGAAAATATCCATAGCTTCATTAGTTGCTATACACAGGTTGACTGTCTAGTCTAGTCTGGTACCCTCAGACCTGACCAGTGCCAGATGAATTTGCCAAATCACAGGAGCTCTGTATTGTCTAGAAGCATAATCACAAACGTCAACTACCTACTGGGACTCTGAGAAGACTTTAGGGGTAAATTAGAGCTAAATAACAGCACAGAACACAGAGCCATGACTGGTGGTTGTAAACAAAGTTGATGGAATAACAAGACACGAAGCCACGCCTATGATGTACTAATCAATATCCACTGTATCTGACAACTAACTGTCATGTGTAAGTCATCTGTACAGGCATTATTGCGCCCGTGAGTCAGGGACACCATGATTTTGGCAGGAAGGGGCTGTGCAGGAAAAATGCCCTCAGACACATGAAGCTTTAAACTGTCATTGCTTGCCCGTTGGCAGCACTCTAACGGTTCTTTTTGACCAGTAGCTCCCCCGGGAATTTGAATTGTTCTACGTGCTCATCCATATTCATGAATCAAGGGTGTCCATATTTGCATAGGGACAATCTGATTGCGTGAGCCTCGATGGTTCCCAGAACTTTCCACCAGAGGGTGGACCTAGTTGAGGACTTCACCTGTATGGTAATGGACTCATGAATAATTCATGAGAACCGTCTATATAAGCAGGGCTCGCAGCCCATTCTCCTCAGCCCTGGATGGGAAGGTGTGCCTGAAAGAGCGTTCACCAAGTCCCTAGGCCAGCCCTTTGGGCGAAGATTGAAGACTGAGGTGCAAGACTGCCACCTCCCAGCGTCCCTGAGGCAGCGTCTTCAGCGGCAAGGCAGTGTCTCTGTGGGGGAGCTCGCCAGGGGTCGAACTGGCCTGCGTTCGCGCAGGTACTGCATCCCTGGCATAGTGAACCCCAGGGCCTACCAAGAGCAGCCTAATACCAGACCTGACACACTTTCCAGACAAGTATCCTAACTCACCGGCAGGCCTGCGCTTTGCGCAGGGCCTACAGACAAAGCATCACCACTTCAGCCAGTAGCTAAGGGACCCCTAGTGGGGGAGCAGGGCTGATCCCTCTGCTGTGTGCCTGCCTGGCAGGGCAGGTGCAGTACCCCAAGAACCGACCTTAGGCTGGGCCTTGCTGGCCCCTGGCTGAGCTCTAATCCAAAAAGATATTCACTAAGATTATTTATAATTATAATCTGAAACTGTTATAACTTTAATTGATCTGTTTTTATAGATAGTGTCTTTTAATGTTAGTTAATTAGTTGAATTGTTAGTAATAAGTAGGATTGTTAGTAATAGATAAGATTGTTAGATTATTTAGTAGTTAATTATAGATAACTTAATTATTAATACTTACTTAGAGGGGAATTGTTAGTAACTTGTTAGCCCCTTATTGGAGAAATACATACCAAGGTGAAGGCATGGCCTCCCTTTTTCCTCATTTTCCTACTAGGCTTGACAGAGGGGTAAATCCTCCATTAGCCTTTTATATAATTATTATTTGGATCGGAGTAGCGACCCGATCCCAGCAAGGGTAAGAGGAGTAGCGCCCTCTCCCTCCTGTTAATTCAATATACATTACACACACACACACACACACACACACACTTACTTATTACTTTCCTTTAAACTGACCTCTGCACCTAACTTACCCGAGACCACATCACACCCTAGGGTTAACATGATCATCCTTCTCATAATTCAAGTAAGCGTGTGTTATTAGAACAAGAAGTTGCAATAATATCCCTGTTCCTTCCCTGAGTATTAATAAATTGTTTGTGCTTTATAAAATTCTGTTGCCTGTCTCATTGTTCTCCTGAGCCATAGACTTCCCAGAGGGGTGCCAGTGTGGGTCCATATCTCCTAGATGCACACCCCAACAAAGTCCACAGGGGCGGGTTCCGGGACCTAACAGGTGGTGAGGGGTTGCTCTTTAGTGTCTTCCCACCTGTTGGAGGCCCAGCATTGCTGTCAATTTCTCAGCATTGCTGGAGAGTCCCTGGGCACTAACTACAGTTCAAAGTCAAGAAAGCATCCCTCTTCAGAGCAGTAGTTATACACATATTGAACTTTAAGAGCTATTGGCATTAAGGATGTTCATTATCTGGACTGATGTGTCCTCCTGAATCAGGTACTACACTACACTTCCATAATACACAAAGAATTCAAGTACTTACCTTTCATAATACTTGGAAAAATACAAAATAGGTGTAGGATGGAATTTGAGGCAGATTATAGTATTCTTCTGAAGACTCCCTATTCGAATCCTGAAGTCTGGAGTAGGCCTATAATCCTCAGTTAGCATGAGTGGGAGGTTATCTCCACTTACCCCCTTCCCCTGCATTCCACTCAAAACCCCAGAAAGCATGTTCCAACTCAGACAGGGCCTTGGAGTTTGGAGGGAGTGATAGTTGCCTCAGCAGCCACATTCCAAGAAAAGGCCATCCAAGTGAGAACCAAGATATAGCACCATCCCATTTGCTATGCTAGGCTGGTACTCAAAACAAATGTGTTATTGCTCTATGCTGTTACTTTCTCTTTAATCTTCTAGATAAGATATGCCCATGTGATGTGCCCATGTGAAGGTGCCATCATTACTCTAGTAGACATATCATGCATCCAATTAGACAGAGGTCACTAAATGTCTGCTTTGTTAAGTAACTTGTAAGGAAATCCACTTTTACTAGAAATAAAATATTCTATAAGCAATGGGCAGGGGATACCATGTAATCTTTTAGATTGTCATATTGTGCTAATTTAGTCTTGCTGCTAGGACCTATCCAGGCTTGGGCAACACCCATGCCGTACTTTCCCTCTGCTCATCAATCATCTATGTATTCAATTGTAACATTGTCTGGCGGTGCTCCACTGAGTCCTGATGGGCGAAGTGACACTCCCCCAGTGCTGTGTGTAATAAACCCTCCTGTTTGCTTCATACAAGGTGTCCAGACTTTGTTCCAACAATAGGCTACTATAGGAACATTTAAGTACAGATGACAGAAAGAAGCTTTTAAAAAGCTAGATTATGATTATTAACTATGAGGATGTGGAGAGTTTTAGAAGTATCCTTTAATTTCAAATGAGGGCTATTTATCCCAACATGTGGGGGGACATGGGATTCAAAGGCACAACTTGCAAAAAAAAAAGCAGTCAATCAGCAGCAATATTTTCAGTAAAATGAAAATGATCATACCACCAATACTAGGCAATGCAAAAAAACCGGACTACTTGCTAAAGCCTGAAAGTAATGGTAATATTTTTAAGCAGTGTTACTCAGTTCTCCCTACCTGAAAATGATTGCAAACTACTCAATAACTTAGTGGATAATTTGTCTATACTTCTCTTTTTCTCTTTTGAAGACATCTGACACTGGAATTATGGCAATTATATAAATAAATGATGTGACAACATTCCCAATGAAACCATTTATTTTAGTAAGCAGATGAGGTAGAGCATCACAACTAGTTTCCAGAAAACTTACATATCAGTTTAAGGAAACAATCATAATCAGCTAGGTAAACAAAAATTACTACTATTGTAATAGCTGACGCTCAGATGCAAGCCAACTCTTTTCACTATAAAAGCACCCAGACTGTAAGTACCCTAATAATAAAGAAAGAAAAGACAATGCCCGCGGAAAAAGTGACTCAGTGTAACAGTAAGAAAACCTGTCAATTATTGTTCAAAGAGCTGTCTTGCATACATGACCAGATAAGTGAGCCTGTTAACACATTCTAGAATAAAAAAATTAAAAAAGTACAAAAATAAAAGTTGAGGAAGAACCCGAACATTTTGTTCCAAAAGGGGAAGTCATAAATTGACATGCATACCTGGAGTATTCCACCTCTCAAACTCCGAAACAATTCCTCCCAAAACACAATCTCTCCATCCCACTATCCCTGCAGGATAATCTCAATTTGATGTAGTCCTACAATAAATAATGATCAATGATCATTACAGTAAAGAAGTTAAGACAAATAGCTTCTAACCACATGTAATTTATACTATAGTTAAGGTCCTGCCCTGTTTAGAGATAACTATACCCATAAGCCACGTCTATACAAGAAGCCTCTGTCAACACAAGTCACTGTCGGATAGGATTTCCCAGCAAAACTCATCGACAGATTGCGTCCACACATAAAAAGCAGATATAAAACAGCAGTCTGCTCTGTTACAGAGGGCAGCCAGACTCAACAGAATGGCTGACTGGAAGCTCTGCAAACAGGGCTGCCCAATGAACTGGAAGCCTTGTGTATCCACATGGCCGTGTTATTGACAGGACGCTTGAGAGGTGTTATACCTTAATGGGGAGAGGTATAACGCTGCTGGCGGATGTGCCAGGTTTTGTTGTCAAACTGTCAAAGCACATTTTGCACGTAAACATTCTATGGTTTTTCCTGACAAAAGCCCAGTTTTGCTGGGAAAAGCCTCTTGCGTAGGTATACAGGACAAGATAAAAAACTCAGTCTCTGATCGCAAATATTTATAAACTAATTGAGCTTTTTGTATAGCTAGTAGCTACATGGACCTCACAAACTTGTACACTTAATTTTACACACACAAATCTTGGAAAAAACTGGGCCAAGATGACATAGTTTAATATATTTCCTTTCCTTGTTTGAACTATTTTTAAGATATTTTTCAACAATTAGTTTTGGGAAAAGATTTTCCAAGGCCAAGACAACCACTAGAGGCTCAACTCCAATTGAAAATCAATGGGAGTTGGATGTAATTTGTGCCTTTGAATAGTAAAAGGGCAAAACAGTGTCATTACATTAAGTCAGAAAACAAAGGAGTCTGTAAGGAAGCAAAACAATCTGAAAAAGTCATTTGAGCAACTGATTAGAGCCAAATTAGAAGAGTCTGATCATGACATTGTAAGCAGTTGTAAATCCCTGGTTTAAAACCAGCCAAGGCCCCTGAAAAGTCCCAAAGGAGGTAATTTGCCAGACCAGCGGAAGTCAGGATACTCCTGGCAGCCCCACTTCAGTCAGCTCTGCCCTCATAGGGGCTCCCAGCCACTGGCAACCTCTATGGCTAGGGCTTTCTGGCCTTGCAACATTCATAGTCCTGCGGGACCATGGCTGCTTCTGGACCAGAAAGCCCTAAACCAGAGAAGTTCAATCTGTACTATCACTTCCAACACCACATTAATTGGAAGTTTATTGCTTAACCTCTGTGTGACTATGAATGTTTTGTTCGAATGTTATCTAGAAAGATGTTTGCTGTGTTAGTCTTCTAGCTGCAAGCTGTTTGGAAAAGCGTGTGGCAAAATAACCTAATTAAAATGCTCTCAGAGCTGCAGATAATATAAATGGGTTACCCGCGGATTCATTTGCAAATCCCAGATAAGAGTCAGAGAAAAAGAGTTTTGACCCTACACTAGTTCTCTGTTATGAAATCCTAACTTTTTAATGGACAGACTTTCACAACATACCAGCTGTTCTTTTGAAAAAGGACAGATGTTGCTGTGTTTTCAGTTATGCATCACAGATCATGAAACACTGTCACCTGAAAAAGAAGTATGGTCAGTGTGCAGTATGCATGCTGCAGCATATTCTAGAACGGGGGTCCTCTCCTCCCCACAGTTTATATTTTCATAGAAACCATGTTAGTCACTGTTTAGCAATTCAGTTTGTTCTGCAAAGTCATGTCAAAATGCCTATCACTCCTATTCTGGGAGAGCACAAGGACTAGAGAGAACAGAGAGCAGCGTCGAAATAAAATAGAGCTAGGGTTTTTGTATGGTAAAACACCTATTTAAAAAACAGGACATGGAGTTGCTAATGAATAAAGAATCCAATACTGCACTGTTAATTTCCACTGCAGAGATGGATGTTGGTACACTTTTTCTACTTCAAGAACTAACATCAGAAAACAGAACATGTGGATTCGACATCCCCATTACTCTATGAACTATATGTACTTAAAAAAACCCAACACACTCTACAATGCCAATATTTAAGCTTTTTTTATTTCTTCGCACTTCAAGCATCTGGACATATCAATGATGTATCGTTTCATGTTTGATGAATCCATTTAATTTTGGTGCAAACTTTTGATGATGCAACACACTTATAAGCATTTGCTAAACAGTTCATGCTTAAAGCCAACAATGATTAATTCACACTGGTATATGTAACATCAAGAATCAGATACGCATTATTAAAGACTGGTTCTGGGTACAACAATTTTAGAAGTATTTCAATATCTGCTTTAGAAACTTATCTATAAGCAATGTATACGGTGATCTCACAAAATGACAAAACCAGACTCCTGTCCATCTTTTATATGTCGGTTGATGCATGGTAATTCCTGGTAGCTCTGCAAGTCATTTGCCATTTTGAAGTGTTCAGTGATGCAGTGGACATAGATACAGCTCACAAACAGAGTTCACTGTGAAGAATTTAAAATAATTCATAGCCTAGATACAAATGTATTACCACTCTATCTTTAATATTGGCTAGATAGTCAGCACATGAGCACACAGCATTTCAGCAGATTACTAATTCATGGAAAAAATACAAACTAATGTACAGATTTAAACTCACTAGTCTGGCATATTTTGAGTAAAATGAATGACCTCTTACCATTGGTGTATCCAAGTTTCCCAGGAACAAAGTTTGTTTATAGCTACCAGTCCTGGCTTAAAGTGTTCTGTGCTGTTACTTAGCTGTAATTTACCCCTCAATATTTTCTAAGAGCCTCGTAAGTTATGAAAGCATTGGTAATGCTGCTAGATAATATTGACCTCCCATGGTCTGGCAAATTCTCTAGTTCAGCACCTGTCAAGTCCAGAGGGTGCTGGAACTAGAAAAGTTTTACTTGTATTTCAAATAGCAAAAAGGAACATTGACTGATGTACTGGTACGTAATAGTGACTGCATATTCGTAACTAAGAAATTGTTAGAAACGATATTGCAAATCAGCATTACTTACACTTTCAAGGATTGCTAAAATAAACACTTTCAACTTAACTATCTTATTTATTCCTAGGTATGTGTTGTTCTAAGAATATCAGAAATTGCATTAGAGTGTCAGGTAAATGCTCAAAATACCATTAGTCCTTCTAGAATTATCCAGTAACTTAGCATTCAGTAGTTACTAAAGACAAAACTAAAAAAATCTAAATCACATATGTACTTCCATATCAATGAGTTCTTACAAGAAGCCCATATAGCTAATAACTGGTGGTTCTTATTAGAATTGTCCCAGTTGTCAGCAGAACTCTTGAACAAGTCAAACCTCAAGTGACTGATAGTATTCCATGAATATTTGTAACAGCTCCCAACTGGGAGAAATGAACCTAGTGAAAGGTTTAATTATCAACATTAAAATTTGGCTGGGGTCACAGGAACAACTGCAAACTCCTACCCATTAAATCCCATGACCTTTAAAGGTCTCTTTTAGGAAGTCTAGTGACCTGTATCTTTCTCTCTTTTGCCATATTTTCAGGAGGAAGAATTAACTATTTAATATTTATAGATTGGTAGGAAGCCATTGGAGTCACTCTGGCTCTGTTCCAAAGAGAAACATAGTTTGGGTTGTTCAGTCCAAATTCTCAGCAAGGTTTATCAAAATCCTGTGGTGCATAAAAGGATCTTTTTTTTCCAAAAGCATCTTTAAAAATGATTTAGCAAAGAGCCACACTTATGTAAAGAAAATATTTCCTGTTTCCAAGTCCCACTCCACAGCATATTCATGGATACAGTTCTTAAACCAGCTGAACATAGTTGAAAAAAGTAATTTGTTGAACTTTCTGTTCATGAAACTCTTATTAGTTAAGGAGCTCCTGACCAGCTAACCAGTGACAACTCTTGGATGTTCAACAAAGCAATCTTTATAATGACACAATATAATTATTTAATAAAGTACAGGCATGACTAGAGTGTCCTGGTAATTTTAAATCTTGTTCTCTGTAGAAGGACTGCAAGATCATTAAGATCAGTTACGTAAAACATGTGTTTCCTGTTTGTTTTGCTATTTAATGAAATCAATACAAAATTCTGGCAAGACTACCACTACTATGTACCTTTTTTAAATTTTCCATATCTGTTTTAATGTCAACTGGACATGGGAAAAATCATACCTATGTGTAAGCTTTTTTAGTGGGCTAATATTTGATCAGAGTTTGAAAGAGTAATAAAATAATTTATAGAAACTTGTTAAAATTCAAGCTTTACTCTAAATTTTCAACGGTTTGACTAAACACACTATTTTCCATACAAAAGTAAGAAGTTTAAACTGCAATTTTAAGGGTCAAACAGAATTTAACCTTAAACATTGTATCAGCTCCACTCTAACTTAGAGTTACCAGTGAATACCTGGTGCCTCAATACCCCCCCAATGTTTGATGCTGTGAAGCAGAAGAGAGTATTTTTCTCGGACAACAACCCTCCACAGAAGAACTGAAATGCCTAAAGTGTCTCAATGTCAAATATCAGAGCTCTGATATTAAAAGGCTCCTGTGTCTTGTACCTTACCTGATGCTGAAGGAGGCTGTTACTACTACTCAAAGAACCATCCTGAAATGAGATTCTTGGATTGTATTGCCAATGTTTTGAATGTCTTGGATTGTATTGTCAATGCTCTTTCATTTGTAAATGAAAGCTACTGCCCACAAAGATCCCAAGGAAGGGTGGCAGAAGTAACATATGCTATTTACTTTAATGAAACTGTTGACTATGGAAGGAGTCAGGCCCTGAACAGATTCAAACTGATTTGAGACATGAAACATTTGATGAAGGCAGCCTTTAGTAACAGAAGGGTGGTAAATGCAGTTAAATGAAAAAGTAAATACTGCAGAATAAATAGTGTAGCAATTACAGGGGAAACACTCTATAAAGATAAATTATATGTATAGAACAGATGGGGAAAGAAACAACATGGAAACAGATGCAAACATTATTCTAAAGTATAAAAGATTTATCAAGACAGCAAAGACTGTGCAGAGCAGTTTAACTTTGTCCACTGCAATGAATTTTGGCCTGCAGTTCCTATGAGGCATAGAAGCAAATGCTTTTATATATGTGTACACACACACACATGCATGGGCAGGAATATGTTTTGGTGGCAGTGCATCTTACCGAGTCTTCACTCATGAAAGAAGAGATATTTATAAACAAAAATTAAGACTATACTATATTGTAATGAATGAACCTTTAAACATGCATATTCACAGTGGCTGGGTCCACACGTGCCCCTTCCTTTCAAAAGGGGCATGTTAATGAGTGGGTTTGAAATATGGTAATGAGGCGCTGCAATGAATATGCAGTGCCTCATTAGCATAATGGCAGCTGCGGCGATTTGAAAGTGCAGCTTTTCTAATCACGCGCCACCCATGGTGACGGGACCTTCTGAAGGGACCCCCCCCAGTTTTCAAAAGCCCTTCTTCCAATCACAGATAGCACATGAATACCACTTAAGGATTTTATTTTACATTGGGCACACACCATCTTTTGTCATTTTATTTATTTAAATAAACAAACAAAATGGTGAAGTTAGTCAAATTAGACTAAAACAGACTAACATTTAGACAGAAATTAGCGTTTTATGTATTTATTTATTTTGAAAATTTGGTATAAAAAGTAAGAGTCACACATGACAACTCAATACTACAACCTATTCTCCCTGTGATGAGTTACACATATAGCTTGCATTAAGCTTACCTCAAATTTTCACACATGCAAGCATCGCGACATTTAACAAAGTAGATTTTTTGCCTAAGTACTTATCCATTACTGGCTTGTTTTTAAACCTTACTATAAAAACTGGTCAACAACCTTCTTCACTACTTAGTAAAAATATATGTAATATTATACAAATGTACAAAAGATTAAAGACAGACTAGTAAAAATACTGAAATGTGAATGTTTGACCCTATTTTCACTCCTCGAGACTTCTGTTACACTTGTTCAAAATATGAACCATGCCCAAAGTCCTCTGAAATCAATGGGAATCTTTCAATGTATTTGTATGGGGTTAAATCGGTCCCTACATAATAAAACAATGCATGTTTTCAGTCTCCAGCCATTAATAAAGTAGCTTTCTTTTTGTGTTTATTACTACTGTTAAATCTCTCTCATCCTGCACCAACAGGATCTGACCAGTGGCGGATGGAAGAATTTGCTGGACAATGGGAGGTCAATATTTTCTAGCACATAACAAACAATTCCACTGTTTACTGGGATCTTAGAGACATTTAGGAGTAAGTTAGAGCTAAATGCAAGCACAGAACACAGAGCCAGGACTGGTGCCTGTAAACAAACTTTATGAGACCACCAGAAATTTGGCCATACCCATGATAAGTGGTTGTGTGACTCAAATCATACCAGAATATGGAGTGTGCTGGATTAGAGAATTCCAGAGTAGAGAGGTTCAACCTGTATTGAGACACTGATGCCTGGATGAGTCTATTAAGAACGGATACACTTTTATGGCACCAAAGGCCTGTTGCGGCCACAGTGGTGAAGAAATTAAACTACATTAAAACAGTAAAATATTAAAAATATTTAATATTTATTAAAATAAACCTGTAAGTTAGGGTGCAAAGAGAGAAAGAAGGAAGGATCTTGCCACAACTCATGAACTCCTCATGCACCTCAGGTCAGTTACATATTACCTGTGTGATTGAACAGGTCAAAACTTTCTCTTGGCTGAAAGGGAGCAGAATTTCACCCTCTGATATCTCAATTTCCAAAGGTAAAGGAGAACCCACTCCGGGTTCTGAAGAGAATACATCAGTAGGAGGTGCTCACATGTGTCTATGATGGGAGACATACAAAATACCTAAAAAAGATGGGATTTCAGGTAAATAACTACTGTACATCAACACACTACTTGGGTGGTCTATTCACTGACATATGCACATGGCTGTACGTTTATAAAGATTGTGTATCTGACACCAATTATTTTTTCATACCCTCATAGTGTCTGGAATCACTATGAATGACTGACTGTGGACAATTGCAGATGAACATTGGTTTTTAATAGGCCCCTATCCTCCTGAGTATCTTAATGTGAAGAGATTAATGTACCCTGTGTTAAGGGAGCTATAACTATATAGTACAACAAGGAACTGACTGTTTGTGAAACTTGAAGCCAAGAAGATAATCAGTTGTGCCTGGAACTTTAAATCCAAGCTATATTTGGGAAGAACTCTGAAAGCAGAGTGTCTTGTGATTAAACAGCAGTGCTACTTTTGTTCTTTAGTCCATTGTTATTCAAAACCAAAGAGAACTACGGAGGTATATGGCCAAATTGTCTTGTATCTTGCAAATCCTCTACACCTATAGAAACCCAATGTACATTATCATTCTCATCTAGTAGCAGTTTGCACCCATTTTGTGCAACAAGGTGCAAAGGCAGTGGAGACACGGATCTATACCAAATTGAGACAGAATGGCAAAAAGCATTCTGGGAAAGAATTTTGACTCATTTCTATTCCAAAAAGGAATTAAGTCTCTTCGACCACTCAGAAGTCAGGAGAAATCTAATGTGAAACCTAACTGAAATTAAAATGTCAGAAGGGAGAAAGTTACCTTTCCAATCACATACAGTGCCACTTTTTTCTTCCTATGAGGTTCAGTAAATTTATTCTTATTCATTTGCAAGATAATTGAGTAAAAGGGGTTGAATCTTCAAATTTCCACTTAAAGATCATGTTAGTTTTTCTGACTAAAAATAAAATGATTTAAGAAAATTTGAAAAGTACAAATACTATACTAATGTAAGTTGTAGCATTTGAAATATTTTCAATGCTTTGCCTCTGAAACCACAGAATGAGAGTCATGCATTAGGTTATAGTAGTTTAAATATAAAACAGGATTTTATAAAAGCACTTTTTTGAATCCTCACTGCCCTCCCCCCACCCCAAAATAAGAAAAAAAAAGCCTTAGACTTCTACTTCCACATTTTTAAATGTGTTCTCTCTTTATAGGATGAATTTATATTAGTATCATTTCTTGTTAATTTTAGAGACTACTCTTTTATTAACATTTCACACTTCTCTTAAATTACATGTTCTCCTGCTAGCCATTGAAACTTGATTAAAACAAATTATCACTGCATTAATTATGAACTAAGGGCAGGAAAATCAGTTTACATAAATTAAGCATCAACCTGAACTTTAAATGAGCCACAATACCACCTATCTTAAAAGGCTGAAAGAGATTGATAAACTTTCCTTTCTTATTTTCATGCAACTGTTTCTAGGCAAAAACAAGAGGAAAATATAATTGAAAAATCTTTGAGGTTAAATGGCTATTAGCTGTATTCTGTCACTACCCAAGAAGTAGAATGTCTGCAAATGACATAGCAAAAAAATCCTAATGATTCATTGAGGTTTTGATAAGGTGTTTGTGAGCATTGTCTGCCAGGAATAGTATCTCCAAGTTCTGGCAGAACTAGCCCCACCACAGGACCCGTGGGAAGATGAGGTATGTCTTATATGAGTTATTTCATTCATTTCTACAGATATTAGCATTAGCTTGTCCCCCAATGATGTACAGAAAACATGCACCACTATGATACCTTCCTAATCATTAAAAATAAATATCTACTGGAGAACATTGTGCCCTCAGTGATTCGTATAGAGGACCCTAACTGGAGCAAAACAAATAAGGTTCCATAGTAGGAATAGAACACTAAATTTTGGACCTTAAGAAAATTGGATCTGTAACCTGGTGCAGACTCTACAGGAGGACACTGCTGCCCAAGGTGAAAGGTGGGGGGCTAAGGGGTGGGGCAGGAGAGTTAGCAGTAGGAAGCATTCACGATAGCATAGTTCCACTGGCTGTTTTCCCACCACCACACACAAAGACATAGGTAACGTGGCGTCAGAAAGGCCACTGTAGCCCATCAAAGGCTATGGACATAGCGAGAGAGAGAGAGAAAGAGAGAGAGATTTCCTTCTTGTCCCTAGCATCTAGAAAACTCCCCAGAGCACAATCCAGTTGGTTGTTTGGATTGTGCACTCCAGTTAACATCTTTCTCTCTGCTTATCAGTCCCATAAGTCTCTACTATAAAGTCCCATAAACTGCATTCAGCTCATTCCCTATCTGGTTCCATTGCAAGCATACTGGTATTCAATGCCTTATAGGTATTTTCAAAATGCACTTCCTCTGGCTAGAGGCATAACAGCCATGCTGGCTCTGACTAATTGTCTAGCAAGCCCAGTATTCTGTCTTCCAACAATTCCAGGTTCTTTAGAGGCAATGAAAAGAACAGGTATTTATCAAATGATCCATCATTCCCTGTTGCTCACTCAAAGTTTCTAGCAGACAGAGACTAGGGACTCCCAGAGTGCTGAGTTGAAACCCTGACCCTCTTGCCCAATAGTTTTAGATGCACCACTCCTCCTTGTACTTACCTAATCCTTTTTTGAACCCCTTTACAGTTTTGACCTTCACAACTGTAGGGTGCGAGAAGACATTGTAACGGTCGAGAGTGCAGTCCAACCCCTCTGTGAAGCCTCAGGAGAATCTAAACAGACCAGTCTGTGCAAGGTGAAAAGCTGCAAAATAACTGCCATAGGAACTACTGCAGAACAAGGCGTGCTTGCCAAGAATTCAAGGCTATGCTGGCAGTAGGCCACAAGAGATAGTGATAAGAAATGCATAGGCAATTTTAGGCAATCTTATGTTAATGAGTTCAGCTTTATCAACTAGTGTTAGGAGGCCTGTTACAGAGCCTCTCCCCAAGCGAAGCTCCGACGCATCGGGTTTTCCCCCACTGGTGACTGCGGCGTCTCCAGGGCTCCCGTTGTGGGTGTCACGTGCTTTCAATAAACCAAATATAGCACTCGCCTTCTGGGTGCAACCTCGTTTCTGGGGAACCTGCGCCTGGTTGGTTACAACAACATTCCCAAACAATAATTCCACAGATTGAATGTACATTAAGTAGTACTTTTTTCCCTTTTACACCCACTGCCTGTTAATTTTGTTGAGTAAATCATAATTCTTGCATTACATAAAAGAATAAACAACACTTCCTGTAGCCAGACAAAGTCTCCCCACCACAGACCAGCTTTTGCCTCCCCTCTAAGGTGCCTCAGAGCACACAGGGCACTGAACAGCTGTTCAACAGCACAGTCTTTGATGCCTGCCTAAAGGGGCCCACATGTGCTGGCTCATCGTGACCCTGAGAAACAGAACACACATATAGAGGGCTAGCAGGCTAACCATTAATGAAGGGCCTCAGAGAGCTGCCCTTGGCTGGCATTAATGGAGTGATGCATCCACACAGTTATCCCAGAAAAGAAATTTCCACCCTTGTAAAAGAATGTCCCGTACTCCCAAATTCTTTATCTCCTGTCTTACAAGTGCAAATTAAGTAAGAATTGCCCTTGTAAAAACTGGCGTCACAAAAGACAGACCAGTACCATCTGGCACCACTGATAAGAAAGAGGATGCATGACCCAAGGGGTATAAAGATGGGCCCAGCAGCACTCTGACTGTGAGTGCATCTTCTTCACCAACTACCTGCTGGTCAGGTCAGGTCATTGCCTCCCGAGGTCCGCAACTGGGGACACCCAGCCTCGTATTCGTCTTTCCGCGGAATTGAGTGACCGATCCTGGCTTGGCTATGCTGGTATCGAGAGACGCAAGGAAGGTAAGATGTACCCACATTAAGGTCTCCTTTTGGTGTACACAGTTAAAGAATTAGAGCTCTATAGATAGATGTCGTTGTATTAAGATGTCGTTGTATTGGATTGCAACGTAACCTGTTAACACCTGTACTCTGCTTGCATATAAGAAGTAGGCAATAGCCTTTTGTAACCGCACGCTAACTGTAGCTTAATAAACTTGTAACTAGTTAAGATCTAAGCCTGACTGCTGTTACTCTTTGTCACTGTAACACAGCCAGCACAAATCAAAAAAAACTTTAACCGTTTGGTTACCACAGCCTGGCCATAGGTGAGAGTGCTAGGAGCCCAGCGCTCTAGCAGTTAAAGACTCGAATGGTAACAAGGGCATAGTTGGTACCTCACCGCACATTACCCGGCCACCAGCTAACATACTCATTAACTTTCACCACATTCATGAGCTTATAGACCTCCATCATATCTTCCTTAGTCTTTTTCCAAGCTGAGAAGCCCCAATTGTTCAAGTCTCTCTTTATATGTAAGTTGTTTCAGACCCTTAATTTGTTGCCATTTTCTACACCTTTCTAAGATATCATTTTTAAGATGGATCAACTGGAACTGCATTCAGTATTCATGATACAAGTGGACCATGGAGGTGCATAATCACTCAAGCCAAGACACATTTTAAAAGTGACATGGGGACAGAACTCAGCTTGCTCTTTTAGAGTTCCATGTTCATTGATCTATGGATGGAATAACATTGCTGATCATGCCCAACTGCCAGGCACCTTGCCAACACAGAGGTACCAACCGGTGATCATACTTGAGGGTGGAAAAGGGAAACAAAATGGTGATTTCAGATAAGAGGATATTGGATGACCCACAAGATGAAGAAAAGATCCCCTGTGAAATCCATTTCAGAATCATTAACAAGAGTACTGAAAATGAAAGTAGTTAATAAACTATCTAGTAATAAAAGTCATGAAATAGAAAAAATTTTGAGCAAGGCAACATAACGTGAATTAATGGGGAAAATGTCCCTAAGAAAAGGGCTGCCTCTACACTAGCAAGTTCTTTTGAAAGATATTTCAAAAGGTGGCTCTTTCAAAAGATCCAGCGGAGTGTCTACACACAAAAAGCATTCTTTTGAAAGTAAATCAAAAGAATTCATTGCTCCTTTTGAAATCTCTCTTCCTTTCCTGTTCCAGGAAGAATGCCCCCTTTTGAAAGCTTCTTTCGAAAGAAAATGTGTGCAGATGCTCCACAGGCCCTTTTTTTTCCCCTCCCAAGTGCAGTTCTCATATGGTCTGACTTTTCGATCCCTGGCCCATTCTTTCAAAAGAGTGGGGGCTGTGTGGATGTTCTCTCTCAAAAGAGCAGATCCCTCTTTTGATCAGCTTTTTTGTGTGTGGACGCACTCTTTCAAAAGAAGTTCTTGTGGAAGAGATCTTCCAGAAGGGCTTCTTTAGAAAGATCTCTGTAATGTAGACATAGCCAAGGAGTTGGGAAAAAATGTGAAAGTTGCTAAACCTCCATTGCATATAGAGCCAGGGAGCTGTAGTAACATAAAACATGATCCCTTTTCAGGAGGCATATTGGCAGTAATATTTCAGCTCCTATTATTTGGCCCAAGTGCACACTATATATAAAGCTCAGAAATTCACATTACTGGCATTTCTGATCCATTAGGTTCACTCACTACAAGCACCTAAACAAAAGTTTACATAAAATCCTAGGTGTTTGTTCTCAACACAAGCAGAGACAAATATTGCAATTCAAAGCACAAGACGACTACTACATTGTTCTTCCACTTTACTCCTCATTTGCATAATTAAAAGCTCTCAGCTCTTCATTCACTCTTCATTTCCTTTGCCTACTTGCAATATTTTGATCTGCTTTTTTCCATGTACCTAATTAAAAAGTAAATTTACAGCCTATAAATTAATAATACTAATTGCCAACCACCTAGTTTAGGAGATAAAGCAGTTGCAGATGAGTTTCCCATAACTCTTTAGTGCATAATGCTTCCCCACCCACCCTATGCCAAGACTGAGCTGCCAGGTGTCGCGCAGGGTAGAATTCATGAAGGTTGGAGTGTGGAGATAGGATACATTCCTCTCACTTCCAGGATGCAAGGTGGTACTAAAGCTCGTACCTCTTCTGTTCAGCATTCCTGTTCCATAGGTGCTATTACAACATCCCTGTTCCAATAGAGCTTCATAATTTGTGTGCTGTCACCAATTTGCCTATCAACTTCTGCTCTGCACCACACAAGAATGGAAGGCACATATGCTGGCTCCCTATACATGGCCATACCCTTACTCATGCAAACTGTGGTGCCTGGAGCCTTCTGAAAACAGCAGAAGAGGATACAGGATTTGCCTTTCCATGCACAGAACTCATACCTTGTTTAGTAAATAAGACAACTCAAGATAGCAAAGCCAGATTAGGTTTTAACTTACTAAAAATCACATTCATCAAGACTCCTACTTCTCTATTTTTGAGAACTTCAAACTTTCAAGGTGTCATGGCCTTTGTACGGAATGACAAAGGGATTCATGGCTAGGCAGGAAAAAAAAGATTGACACTATTGCTTCTCACCTTTCAAATTCCTTTCCAGCCATCGCAAAGGAAGCTTGGTGACTGAACTAAAGAGTAAAGCAGTGATTTTTAAGAAATTCACATTTCAATAATTTTCAGATTCACAGACTTATCCAATCCATTTGGACTGGACATCAACAGCCTCGCTTACAAAACCCCCCAAAAGTTCATCAACTGGTTGAAACTAGCAGCCTTTGCCAGAACTTTGCCAGCAGTGCCTTGTCTTTGCTAGAATGTCCTCTCCTTTCTTTCTTTCAGTTACTTAACTCTAGCTGTCTGTTGCTTCCTTCATTTCTGCTCCCATTTCATCCAGATGTCCTCTCCTTTCTGGAGTTCCGCGGTATCCAGTTTTTGATCAGAACACTCAGTTAAAAACGGACCCAGGTGACTCTAGTCAACAGCAAGACCAGTCTGTTAAAAATGTCTGACCTGCAATGGATGGTACATAGAGCTTCCTGGATGCACCTCCATTTAGGAGGCGGAAGGGAGACATGCCGATACTTCCAGGAACTGCCTGAGGTAAGCAGTGCCTGGAGTGATCACCCAGAGTCTCCCCACAGTGCAATCTTCTGCCCAGCCCTGGTCCCTCTCCCACCTTACAAACCCTTCAATCCCAGCATGAACACCCAACCACTCAGCCTCAGCCTGCACTCCCAACCTTGTACCCTAAATTTCTGCTGTAGCCTTCATCCCCCTCCCACTTCTGAACCTCTCAGTCCCAGCCCAGAGAACCCTCCCCCAACCCAAACCCCTCATCAGAGCATCCCAGAGCCTGCACTCCCAGATGGAGCCCTCACTTACCTGCACAGCATTTCCTGCCCAAACTCTAATCCCCTTCAATCCCATCTTGGAATACCCTCCAACAGCCCAACCCTCCCCCCCCCATCAGAAGGATATATGCTGATTATTTAGTACATTATGGGGGCAAATTACATCTGCTGACTCCTACTCAGACACACTTTATACCACTAGAGCCACATTGCGCCAATGAACATTATCTGAGGTGCCTGGTAAGAGGAACTTCTTGTCCAACTCAGTCTGGTAGCAGGCAAAGGCAGTGCAGGGAAACAAGGGGGACCAGTGGAGTCACTGGCTAGTACTGCACTGCTGAGCAGGAACACAAGAACATTGGTACTCAAACCTGGAATAGCCCATGCAAAGTAATTCTATTGCTGCTGGTCCACCAAGCTGCAGACAGCGTATAGACTGAGGGGAGAGGGTAGCACGGGGGGAATGTGGCAATGTAAGTCTATAATGTGCGTCTTAGAATGTGAGCTTCCTTCCTTTTACTGAACCATGCAGCAGTGAGCGCATAGTTTATAGTACAGAAATAAACATTAACTGCCAGTGTAAATCAACTTCATAGTAAGTTAGGTAACCCATTCTATTTCAAGGCTATAATTAATTCAGTTTAGTACCAGCACATTTTCTTAATGGGGTATATGACAATTGAAAACTTTTAATTTAGCGGTTTATTATATTTTTGGGTGCAGCAATAACACTCTGTTTCCTATAGTAGTCTCTTAATTCTGATTATGCCTTTAATTAAGCAAAACAATTTTGTACCCTCAGCTGCTGTCATTTTAAACTGAAAAAAATAAAGGCATTGGTTAATAAATTAAAAAAATATGATGAATAACCAAGAAAGTATTGCACATACTGAATATTTTATTTTATGGCCAACAGAATTATTTACAAGAGGTAATTATATTAAGTGTTTAATGGACTGATAATAGCACATGGTGCCTTTTGTGTATTTGGATTGAATGTCATCTAGTTCCTAGTACACTTCTAATGGTCAATATTCCTCCCAAGAATAAAAATAAAATCACTTTTCTATTGGGCATTTCAGCAGAGAAGCTCAGAATTCAGATGCATTGGCTGAACTTTTCTGCAAAGGGCTTACCCAGGCTATTATACGTTACTTGTATTTTGATAATTTCAATATATAAGATGGTGAAGTACTTACATCAAAGAACGCACAACTTGATTTGAATCAAGACCACAGTAAGGAGATAGCAACAGACAATATAAAGGAAAGGGACAGGAAAGAAAGGGATAAGAATACAGGCTTACATAGCTAATGTGCAGAGACAGCTTAAAGCTGGTGACTGAGGTATATTAATTAGCATGATCATTAGCAAAGGTTGCATTTTTTTTTTTAATAGACCTGTTCTTTGTACAAAAAATAGTTGCTAGTGTTCAGAACTAAGAAATGAACAAAAACCTTTGAGGAGCATCATTTTCTTTCTAAAAAAATGCATAAGAGCCATCATCCCAATATAGCTCCCATGTCTCGACTGGATAAGTCCATAGCAATGTAGCCTTCTACCTCTTTTCAGCTGGAGCCTTCTGCAGTAGGGCTCTCTACCAGCTAATTTTTGTTTCCCTTCAGATATGTTCATTTGATTAGCTCAACCTCTTTCCCTAATGCAGAGTTTTTCTACTGAGTGGCCGAGAGTCTGATCTGTACATTTGGATGTGTCACCTTGCAATGTTATGCACGCTATTTAAAAAAATAATCTGTTATTGGCACCTTTTGTCACAAACTCCTCAGGTCAGCTTTCACCTTGTGCACCAGATAGAGCAGGCCATGACTCTGAAGGGCACCATCATCAGCAACCGCTTATCCTAGGTACTTCTTTCACTTTAATAGCGGAGCTTGAGTTATTCCTTATTACAGATCTTCCTCCCTGTGATCATAGCCTTGGTCTTACAACTTTCACTCAAATTCCAACTTACTCAAAACTTTGTTACGCTGTTCAAAATTGGTTTGTAGGGTGTCCATATCTTCCACACATCACTAAAATTATAAGAACAGCATATTCCATGATAAATGCAAAATGGAGCTCTTAGTCCAGTTTGTTAGCCTGGGATAGAATTTTGGGATGGACTTTTGAATATTCATGTCTTCTAAGAATGTGATTGAAGAGACAAAGACACTGTGCATATTGCTTCTGTCTGGCCAGATGGGCATGTTAGTATAATGAGAACAGATAAGACATGTTCGTGTTACAGTGTATTGCTGGAATGTAATATACGAGCACATACTGGGAGGCCGTCTGGTTCCAATCTCAAGCCAAGGGCAGCAACCAGTTAGGAGGGACAGAGGTGGGTGGGCGGGCAGGAGAGAGGCACAAGACACACTAAAAGAAAAAGAAAAACCTGGGCTTGGCCAAACCACACTCTCTCTCCTTACCCTTCCGATGGGATACAAACAAGGTGGGATGAAAGTCCCAGACTCATGACTCTCCACTACAGGAATGGGAGTAAGTGTGCATTGCAGGTATGTTTGGACCTGCTCTGGGAGGAGATGGTTAAATGGAACAGACATGAAGGCAATGTTCTTGTGGCATCAGAGTTAGGAACAGAACACTGGGGAAACAGACTTAGCTAGCATGTAGAGCAGTGGATAGGTTTGCCTAGATTTAACCCCAAAGATCTCATTGCCTGAACTTTGGGCTCTGATCTTTTGCTTTTCTACCCTTTAGCATCACAATTTCTGGGAATTTCTCCAGTGTAGCTTCATTTAGTCTGGGCTCAAGTGTCAATGAATGAAGATGTCGTCTTGCACACCTCTCCATCACATACTCCAAACTATTTCTGTTGACATGCCTTCTCCAAGTCCACATAAACGTTGCCCATATCAGTGGTGTTCATACCTGGCATTAAATAATATGGACTCCTCCAAATTTTAACTATTCTAAGCTGAAGTTTTTCAATAATTGTCTCCCACACATTCATAGACTAGAATGTCAGCTTAACTGGCCTACAAAAAACTCAGTAGAATATTAATTTATGTTTAAACATAGGCACCAAAAAGCCATGGGATAGGATGAGACTATAATCTTCAGTCAGGTCAGTATGTGAGATTCTGGTTTACACAGCAGCAAATAAACTAGTGAATAGGGATGACTGCAAAACATGCCAAGGGCAGTAACTAATGTTATGAGAGATGCTTGCAACTTCCCTTATACTAAGGGCATTGTGGGTCACCATCATACTACAAAGCTGATGCTCCTTCCCCAGTTCCCCATTGGCTGCTGACCATTCCAAAGCTAACATGATACAGAAGCAAATCTTTAGACAAAAAAGTAAAAACTATAGAAAATGCCTCTGAAAACTGGAGGAGCGAGTGATAAGTGAGCTTCCTGAAAGGGACTTCATACCACAGTGCCAAAACACTAGAGGTTAAAGTCTTGACCCCACTATCGTAAGTTGCAAAAGTCCCTTGAACTTCAATAGGATTAGCATTTCATCCTAAATTTATAACTTCAATATTAAAATGAATGCGATTGTATGGGTCTTTAAAACTGTGGGTACTGTCCAGGCCTCCTGACAGGGGTGAAGAGGGACTAGGAAGAGAGCAATTGCCCTGGGCCCCAGCAATTCAAAGAGGCCCAGAGCTCCTGGCCACTGTTACTGCAGCAGAGGCAGTGGCTGGAGGCATAGACCTTTTAAATCTTCCCTAGAGCACCATGCTGCATACTATGTATGACTCTGAAGCCAAAGAGGGGCCAGCACCATGCTCCCAGCATCATGGAAGACTGGATGCCCAGCCACACCCCTTCAGGGGCACATATCCAGACTCCCTCCACATCTTGGCTGGGATCCCACAGAAGCTGTCAGCTCCCTGCTATTTTCTGTGTTGACAGCACCTTTAAAATGTGGCTAGGGTGGATTGGGCATGCTGGTTACAAGGACTTCAGTTGAAGTCGTTTGGCAATGCAAGAGGTGGTTCTAGATTGTGAACAGATCCATTCTTTGCACTAATTTGAATCATTTTTGTGATTACAAATTGCACCTCTTAAAACAGGTACTGTCGGATCTAGCAACACTCATTGTCTAGTTGGACGAGGGATGCTATTGGACCAGAAAGCCAGAAGTCACATGGGGTTGGCCAGTGTCCCCTGGGGGGTTAGAGCAGATCCAGGACCAGAATCCAGCTGACTCTGTAGCAGCTAGATGAGCAGTCTGGGCAGTAGGGGGAAGGGGTGGAGAAGCTGTAAGGCAGGAAGTCTGCTGTAGGCACATACCCTGGTGAATTCTGTTGTTTGGGACCAGTCAGGTCCTGACCATGCTCGACCAGGGAGGTAAAACTTGTATTTAACTTTCTCATTATTCACTTCCAATTAAAAAGTCACTGTAGTAAAGTAAAAAGGTGAATTTGGCTTACTAGATTGCAGACAAGAGAACATTTTTCAAGGGATATTTCATGGGTGGGGCTGGCTGGAGATGATCATTAGACTACCCTGGGGGTGGGAGGGAGTGGGGGCATGGCATGTCCCGATTCATCATTTCCACGAAGTGTCTTCTATGAGCAGGGTTACAACATACTCTCAGCATCAAGCTAAAGCTCGTCCTTCCCAATGGAATACAAGGTAGGTGTGTAGGGATAGAAACAGACCCTTCCCTCTCCCTGGAGTGCAATGGGTCTACTGGGGAAACCTATTCTGTATCCACATTTTGCAACTTCATTAAGAACACAGCCTTGCCAGGGCAGCTACACTCTTCCTCTGAATTCCCACCTCATTTTATTCAAGAGGATGAAGGGTGTGCTGAAGTGACCAGACAGAGTCTGTATGTACATTTTAATTTGTGTATCTCCTGCTGACATTTTCCAACTTCTATTTCTATCTCTAGCAGGTAGGAATTTTACGTCCAGCTTTTTAAATGTACAATAGATGGTCTAAACATACTTGAGCTCTTGCTGTCCTAAAAGTATTTTCAAAATGACACTTTTCTGTACAGTAGGAGGGAATTTAATAGCAAGGAACAGCTTGAATGGAGGGTTTTAAAATTTCTACATTTAACTTCTGCTGTTGTGTTAACTTTTTCCATATGATATTTTTATAGAGAGAGCGGAATGTGCTTCTCTTGGCTGCTCGTTTTCCACCTTTTTCTTCAAGTTTCATTACACGAAGGAGATAGTGATTATTTTGCTCTCCCCATTATTTCAGCTTAAAAAGTATTACCGATCATACGTTTATTGTCCCCAATGCCAGATGCTAAATTGCTGTTAAAAAAATCCTAAAGAAATAAAATAGTAACAGGTATCACTTAAAAAAAACCCCACTGATTCTTTTTTTTTCTTTTACTGAACTTCCACAAAATTTTGATTAGACAGTCATGACTAAAAGTTTGTTCTCCTGTCCTCTTGAAATACTGGCTGTAAACTTGCTCCTACAATTTCAGGGCAGAATCATGAAGCTACTCAATTTTCATGGAGTATCATGGGCAAAACTAAAATACCTTTTGTCTAAGACTCCTTTGGATGAGGTAGAAATCAGCATCCCACTGTTATGGATCAACCCTAGCTCATCTAGCTAGAATGGGAGAAAAACGAAATGAAAAGAAATAGGAGAAAAATAAGAAAGGGAAGAAAATTGAAGCGTCTCTCTCTCACACACACATGCACATGCTACTAGGAACTTCAGTTGTACATGGGAAGGAAGAAAGTTAAAATAATGATAATCAGGTTCCAATCATTTAAGAGTTTAATACTTACTTTTTCTTTTTCAAAAAACCAAAACAAACACCTTTTGTTCTGCTCTGAAGCAAAATTATTTTGTAAGTTGAAACCAACTGCACATAATTCTATACTAGACAACTATCGCATCTGACAAAAATGAGTAGATCATGGAACTAAAAATTGATGTCTACCTCAATATAAGCAACAATTATCTAACTTCATTTGCTAGGTGCTGTCCAATAATCCACATATATTTTGTTCTTTTAAAAGGCCCCTTTCCCAATGCTGACACAAATAAAACTCAATGTGAGGATATATTTTAAAATACGCATAATAAAATAATGAGAAGGATTTATGAATGTTTTTGAAAGCCACAATTCTACACTCAGATTAAAAACAGCAATTACATAAAATACATGAAAATACGGAGATGCTCACAGCTATGATTACAAGACAGCAGATGGTACAGGCTATAAGGGGGACTAAAAGTACCAGTAGTAGAAAAAAAAAAAAAAAGTCTAACCATTAATTTTACAAAATTAAAAATTTAAATATATCAAACAAACGGTAAAAGTGCTACAGATCTGATACTTAAAGAGAGTAGAATTATCAATCACAATGCAGAAGTATTCACATTTTTGTTCTGTATTTATTAAGAATCAGAATGATGTATTTATATTTCATAGTGATGATCAAATATCCTTTCCAAAAATGGCTAAGAAGGATTCTTAGTTGTTAGGTGGACATATGTTAATACTTTGCCTAAGCCAAAAAAGTGTTGGGAAATTATACTTGACCCATAATGTTATGCACTCATGCTAAGCACCCATAACACCCTGCATTAACTGAAGTAAGCTTTGGTTTCAGACAGGAAAACTGTTCAGGATAAATGCATACAAGAACTGTGCCATGGTAACAAGTAGCGAGTTAATCTCACAAGCTGATGATGGAACATTCCAAAGGAAAAATGACCAGATAGATAATTTTCTGCTCTAGTACATACCAGTGAAGTGCTTTGTCACCTAAAATGTGTATGATCTGCACCTAAAATACAGATGTTCACCAGAACAAAGAGATATGTACATGTCGTCACCAGAAAACAGCAATGCAGGAAGCGGTCTAGTTAAAACCTGGTTTCAGATGACATACAGGAGTACCTTCGGTTTATAGAAAATCTTGTAATTATGAAATTAGGAATGTAGTAGTAATGTTGAGGAGCACATCACCTGTGTAAAGGCAATATTCCAATGTCTGAGATGGCTTCCCAGGATTGGTCATCTATTAACCCTTATGTTAGATGCACTGCTTTAAGCCCGCAATGACTGACAATAGTTATGTGGCCTCAAATGTCTTTCATAAGCTGAAGTGTGGTGAAACAACTGGGTGTACCATTTGTCAACAGTTATAATAGTTCCACAGAACAATTTTAATTCAGCAGGAAAAGGTTATTTGCAACCAAGAACTCATTGCAGAGCTCCGAGCCATTAGTAGTGACTTTAAACAACCTCAGAACACTGAAGAAGTTGTAGCTGACTGGCTTGGGGATGGAAACTGGTTTTGTGCCTATGTATGTACAAAATGATAAATGAGATAGTGTAGGAAACTATAAACAGTCTGGTTAGATATTGATGCCAGGAAAATTTGTGGAAAGACTGAAATATAGGCTGTAATTGGTACAAAAAAATAATAATAATTAAAGGACAGTAGCCCAACCTAACACGGAGGGGTTCTCATGCTTGAGCTCTGACCCATCTATTCTTTCATTCATTGTTCATGGCAAAAAGACAGATTGAGGTAGCCCTCATGTATTAATATATCCCACAGCATATGGCTAGGGCACACTTATGAGCAGTAGCTGGGGGAACAAGGGATTTTCTCACATTGCAGCTGACCACCCCAGCCACTGGCCTAAATTCCAGGGGAGCTCTTCCTCATTCTTCCCTAGTTTCTTGTTAAAATAGTATAGGAGGGGGTATGCATCTGAAAATCTCAAGCCAATAGAGGCACCTATTTCAGGCCTAGGTTTAGACCCCCAACTCTGAGAAGAGCATGGCTTAGCCTGCACTCTAAAGCTTAGCATAACCCTTTGGCTAGTTTAAGTGACCCCCATTCTGAGGCACCTGTCCCCACTACCTTACATTATCTGGGGAGCACAAGTGCTGACCTCAAGCTTTGAAAAGCCTATTCTAGGCACCTAGAAATTGGACATGGTGCTGCTAAGCCTCCCAATTCCTAAATAAAGCTCAGGGTGTTATGCAAATACAGAAGCGAGCACATGTCACACTTTACAAAGCAGCAACTTCAGAACTGTATTCCTGCCATACAAATTGAAAAAATAACTAACTGTCGTCGTCTTAAAAAATAGAGGTGTTTAGAATAAAATAAGTCTTCTACAATAGGCAAGGAAATCTGTTCTGATGGAAGCAGCAGACTGTTTTGGACCAGACAGAGCATTCAGGTATCAAGAGCTATTTTAAGTGTTATCATAAAAATATACTTCAGTGTTAAGAAAACAAACATGTCAACATATAAAAGAGTGGCAGGTAATCTGTGGTCTGCCAGCTGCATGTGGTCCACCAGGTTTCTATTTATGGACTGTGCAATCTCACTCTGCTTTTCCCTGCTCCCCCATGCCTCATGCACTGGGAACCTTTCCCTTACCCTTCCCTCCTCGAACTTCCAGAGCACTGTGAATCGTCTGAGTTGTGCCCAATCCCCACACTTCTCACTCCCTCCGAGAGCACAAATGCAACATCTGAGATACAGCGTAAGGAGCTGCAGTGAGGTCTGAGTCAGCTGATTCACAGCATTCTGGAAATGCTAGAAGGAAGGGAGGGAAGGGATGGGGTAAGCTTGGGGAAGGCGACAGGGCCTGGCTGGGGTTTGCAAAAACAGGTGTAGTGAAGTTGGGGCCTGCAGCATAAGGGAAAGTTGATCAGTCCCAGGCAAAATGAGAAGAAGTGACACACACTTCAAGTAAGGTCATGCCTGAGGTGCACACTGATTGCACACAACATTGAGAAAGCCATGTGCTCTCCCTGCTTCTTTGTGTTACTTTTGCTGTCAATTTAATTTGCCCCTCATAATGGATCCTTTTGGGTAGAAAAATCTCCTTTTATCGTACATTAAGTACAATCTTCTTGGGGTGCCCTAACTGTGACCTGTCTGATTTCAATCTTGCAACTCACTGAGATGAAGGAGGGTCACTCGCATGTCCCACTTGCTATCTTAGTTTGAGCATCACTGGCATAGACAGTGGTTACTTTTTAATAGCATCAGCAAACAGGAGAACAGAGTTTAATAAGTTACTTTACTTTTTATCTTTACCTGTATAAAGATACCATCTTCCATAATTATTAACCAGTAGTGAAAGTAAAATCACAATCTTACTGGCAAGGAGGAGACAACTCAGGGGTGCAAGTGACCTTCCAACATAACTCCAGCTCACCATCAGCCCAGGGCTTCCAGGTCTCTCTCCTCCTGATCCCATGTTACCTGGGGAGGGACTGGGGCAGTGTAACAGCTGGAGGAGCTTCTGGCAGTTCTGCTATTTCCTCTGCTCTTCCCCTTCCAGTGGGAAAGAAGCACAAGCCCCAGCCCCACCCATTGCCCTACCATGGAGCTGACTCTGTACAGCAGCAGCCCTGCTGGAGGACAAGTCAGTGGGAGGGCAGGGCTGAAAGTTCTGCACCTTTCCTCATTGCCCATCCAAGGGTGAAGAGGAGCAGAACGCCAGCAGCTCCTCTGCCCAGTCGCTCTGCCCCCCCGCCCCCAGTCCTTCAGCCCTCTGTACAGACAAAGCTGGAAGAGAGACAGGTCTTTAGAGGAGCTTGAGACTGTGCAGTGTCATTCCAGTGCACTGTACCAGCTAGAGGGGTACTGCTCCTTTGGTGTACTGCATCCAGCTGCTGTTTACTAAAAAGAAGAATGCAAAAGTTGAGACATGCATCTGCTTCACTCAAGGTATTAAACCTCAGTAGGTAAGTTTTAGTCATCAGCTGTTGGGTATGACAGAATGATCCCTGGTGTTCATCCCTTGCACTATATTATAATTTTGTACTAATTACCAGATCATCTCTCAAAGCACAACTTGATTAGATGGTCATTATTATCTGGTAAAAGATGTGTGCGAACACTTTGTGAAGTTACAACAACAACTAGAAGTCCTGTGGCACCTTATATGGCAACGGAAGGGGTTTTTTTTGAAGCATAAGCCTCTGTACATGGTCTTTACCCATGGAAGCTTATGCTCCAAAAAATCTGTTAGTCCGTAAAGTGCCACAGGACTTCATTATGTTCCACAGCTACAGACTGACCTGGCTACCCTTCTGATACTATGAAGTTGTAAGATTACTAGTATGGTGTTACTACATGCTCCCAACTGAGGTTGGCAAATAGTTCTGTCTCAAAACAGAATGTTGTCTGTGTCAAAGGAAGCTCAACCACCTGAGGACAGGCAGCAGGGACCATGTTCTCCTAGTCTTCTGGTCTCCTGGTACCCAGTTGGAAATGGCTTTCAAGAAGGGAACTATACAAAAGGAAGGACTAACACCCAGAGGCACCCCTCTATTTCCCTCCCAACCCTTCACATTCATGGCATCTGAAGGACAAATGAAGCAGGATGAGAGGAAGAGAACAAAAATCAAATGTGACAAATGTTAACCTTGTTGCATATTCAGCCAAAGAAAGGCCTTCAGATATTATAACAATGATTGCAATATTAGAACCTATACAGCACTGCCAGCATGTGTCAAGCTTTTAACCCCTTCAAAGCAGAGATGTAATTTCTGAGACAAAAATATACCCTCTCACTTTGGTTTTTCGTAACAGATTTGCCTTCCAATGGTGGACAATATTAACAGCCTATATAATGGGAGCTTGGAAGATCACTTACTCAAATCAATATTTATTCTATTCCCTATTGAAATATTAATCCGATACGGAATGCATTGTGTTGATAACCACAACTGTGGTATGCAGCCAAGTCTTGCTTTTAAAGACACTTCCAAGGCAGCAACTTTTATCCCTGCATCTCTGCCTTCCCACTGAAGGGTAACAGAAGTCTTTTGTCTTTGAACTTCAGTCAATGCCATTTGTACAGGTTGAACCTCTCTAATCCAGCACCCTTCAGACCTGACTGGTGCTGAACAAGAGAATTTGCCAGATCAGGGGAGGTCAATATTGTCTGGCAGCAACACCATCACTTACACTGCTTCCTGGGCTCTTAGACATTGAGGGGTAAATTACAGCTAAATAACAGCACAGAGCCAGGACTGGTGGCTGGAAATAAACTTTATGGGCCCACGGGAAACTTGGCCACAGTCATAAGTAGTCATCTGGGTAACTAAAATCATGCCAGATTATGGATATTGCTAGATGAGTGTGCCCAATTAGAGAGAAGTTCAACCTGCACTATCAATACTGGAGCAAATAGTTGTTAAACTGAGCTAATGTCTGTGAAAGTGGCCTCAAAGGGTCAGTGTAAAAAGAACCAGAATAGCAATATCGTTTATCTTGGCAGGATCATGCATCCTTGTCTCTAAAATTCCTTGTAGCAGTGGAGAAAGTCAGGACCTTAGCCTGGCTGCACAAAGAACATTTGCATCCCCCAATGATCTTTCACGTTTTCTCTGTTCGAGTGGATGTAGCCATCATCCTGTAGGGCCATATGTTACACTTCATATCTGAAGTGGCATGGGAGGAAACCAGCCACCACCTGAGATCCATCTGCTGCATCTTTCTCTCTGACAGACCAATATCTGTGCAGAGCAGGAAAGGGTCAGCATAGTAATGATTGATGCAACATACAACACAACCCCATGATCTGTTAGAATACCATGGGCAAAATCCATTTAAGTGAAATCTGTCCATATGCACATCTGCCCTACTCCTGGCAATGGTGGGGTAGTAGTGCTTGTATAAATGCTACCACTAAGTGCAACTATGAGCCCAACTCCCACCATCTGTTAAAACAGAAAGGCATTAATGAATTATAGTGCTTTGTACTTAAGTTGCACACTGAGTGTCTCACACAAAACTCTGTTCCCACACAGACCTGACCGATGCATGCTTTATAGATCCTGTGAAGTGATTACAGAGTGGAAACAATTTCATACTTGGGCATTATTTCAGTCTTTGCCTTCTTTTTGCTCAGTGTGAAGAAAGAGGTACATAGCCTTCTCTCTGCTTCCCTAGTCTTTATTTTGGAAGAATTCAAGAGTTCACAACATTTCATCACTTGACGATATCCCAGTAAATAAGAATTTGGTCTTTAACATATGTAGGTAAAAATAAAATTTTGGAGGTAACCAACATACCTGATGGCTTTTGGTTGTAATAATTCTAAACCAGCATACAATTTGATTGAGTCAGGCCTTTAATGTGAGCCCTTTGCTGTGATATAATTTTGCAGCACCATTTTTTGGGAATGATGGATCTAGTATGTGGTAGATACCCATTGCAAATGCCTCAAGTTTCTATTTTCCCCCCATGAAAACCACCATAACTGCACAAAACCAAGTTTGTTTGCAAGAACTGGGCAGCCAGATCAACTCAGTGTAGTCTAGAAGCTTTGGTAGTTCATGAAGAAAAATGGCTTTAGCAACATCGTGCCGAACCAGCTGCAAACGGCTTGGCTGAATAACTGGTACCAACTTTTCATCATGCCCTGTACTATATGACTGACAAGAAAGGATCATTCCAGCAGTAGATCGTATACTTTGTTATCACATAGCAGTACAGGAAAGTCTCATCGATTGGCAGATTTGCGGTTCTACTTACTTGCGATTGGCTGCTCCCTGCTGTGCTGCACCGAGCCACACCACACTCTCCAGAGCACGATTCAGCGTGCTCAAGCTTTGAGAGCTCTCTTGCAACCACATTAAGGACACTAAAGCAACACCCCAGCCTTAATTATGGCACCAAAAAGCAAAGCTAAGAAGTGGGGCGGGCGGGCGGGCAAACTGATGACATTATACCAGAAAGTCCAATTACTGGATAAACTGGCAAGTGGTCACAACGTGGCCTCAGTGGCTAGACTGTATGGTATTAAGTCTAAATAGGATATAGACCAGCACAGCTTTCTCTCTGTTACTAAGTCTAAAGTGTGTTTCATATAAAAAGGAGCAAAACATAAGGGACTGTGTTCTTGTAAAGCTGCCATATAGGAAACTTTAAAAGTACTTAAAGTGCAAGTTCCTTTGCAAACCCACCCCGGTTAATCCTCTTATCCCAGAGGAACAATAAATTCCCAGGCAGCGAGTTCAAAAGAATGGTTTTGGATGATTAAGGTTGAAGTTGATTGCATTATCTTTGTGTTTCAGTTTGGCTGTTAACTTGCTTGTTCATTGTTAAAATAGCAAAACAAAACAGCAGAAGTGCAGCACTTCTTTGTTAGTCTTTAGACTAACAAAATAAGTGCTGCATTTCTGCTGTTTTGTTAAAATACAGACTAACAGGTTTACCTCTCTGCTACTGTTAAAATAGCAGGCAGTGAAACAGTCTGCAGACAAAAAGCAGTCAAGTAGCACTTTAAAGACTAGCAAAATAGTTTATTAGGTGAGCTTTTGTGGGACAGACCCACTTCTTCAGACCATAGCCAGACCAGAACAGACTCAATATTTAAGGCACAAAGAACCAAAAACAGTAATCAAGGAGGACAAATCAGAGAGTGGAGGGGTGTGTGGGGGTGTCAAGAATTAGATTAAGCCAAGCATGCAGACGAGCCCCTACAGTGACTCAAAGTTCCCATCCTGGTTTAAACCATGTGTTAATGTTCTGAATTTGAATATAAGCGCCAGCTCGGCTGTTTCTCTTTGAAGAGCGATGCAAAAGTTCTCTCTTCAAGTAACACACACACCTTTAGGTCATTAATAGAATGCCCCATTCCATTAAAATGTTGATGAACTGGTTTGTGGATCTGGAGTGTTTTGGTGTCTGTTCTCTGCCCATTAACCCTTTGTCTAAGGGAGTTAGAAGTCTGTCCAATATACAAAGCATCTGGGCATTGTTGGCACATGATGGCGTATATGATGTTAGTAGAGGTGCATGAGAAAGTGCCTGTGATTCTGTGAGTAACCTGGTTGGGTCCAGTGATGGTATTTCCAGAGAAGATATGTAGACAAAGCTGGCAGCGGGCTTTGTTGCAAGGAAAGGTTCCAGGACTGGTATTCCTGGGGTATAGACTGTGGCTGTTTGTGAGGATCCCCATAAGGTTGTCTATAGGAGACAACAGGCATGTCACCCAGGGCCTTCTGGAGTGTGGCATCCTGATTAAAGATAGGTTGTAGGTCTTCAACAATTCGTTGCAGTGGTCTGAGTTGGGGGCTGTAGGTGATGACCAGTGGTGTTCTGTTCTTGGCTTTTTTGGGCCGATCTTGGAGTAGCTGGTTTCTGGGTATTCGTCTGGCCCTGTCAATTTGTTTTTTTTACTTCTCCTGGTGGGTAATTCAGGTTTATGAATATTTGGTAAAGTTCTTTTAGTTTTTGGTCTCTGTCAGTTGGATCAGAGCAAATGCGATTGTACCTAAGAGCTTGACTGTAAACAATGGATCTAGTCACGTGTGCAGGATGGAAACTAGAAGGGTGTAGATAAGTATAGCGATCAGTAGGTTTTCGGTACAGTGTGGTACTGATCAGGCCATCCTTGATTAGTACCGTAGTGTCCAGGAAATGTCTCTCTTGCATGTTGTAATCGAGGCATAAGATGATGGTGGGGTGTCGATTGTTGAAGTCTCTGTGGAATTCTTCTAGAGTCTCTATACCATGGGTCCAAATCATAAAGATGTCATCAATGTATCTTAAGTAGAGGAGAGGTAATAGGGGACGAGAGCTGAGTAATCATTGTTCCAGGTGAGCCACAGTCACACTGCAGACAAAGTGTTGTTTGTGTATCACAAACACCTCCCCTTCTCTGTCTCCCAGCATTTCTGGTTTTCAGCATTCACTGTTTTCTCTGTAATCTAACACCCGTTAATGGCCAGGCCTTCACGAACATCTCACGATGAGCCAAACATCTGCAATAATATTTGCTGCGTGAAATCTCATATTATGCTTAGACTTAAAAAGACATCTCAGGTCCACAATAACAGTCATCTAATAGAGACACGCAATCATGAGAGAGACCAGTAAAAACCTCATTAGCTACATGGATCAAACAATACTGGCATGGTGATAACTGGAGATGCAGTTCCTGGCTTCTGGCAATTGTTAATATGCACACAGGTCCCTTGTACAATACAGTATGAATGGCAACCAATGTGTTTTGGCCACATTAAGAGATTCCAGGTCTCTCTGTGACTGACAAAAGTATTAAATTTTTCCAGCTGCCAGTTGTTCTGATATCAGTGTCCCAGCTTGAAGCAACAATTAGTAATGTGGATTGGAAAGCAAATGTGCTAAACAACCTCCATCACCTAAGTCAGACTTTACAGCAAAAGCCCAACTTGAAGGTAAGCATTCACAATGCTGGTGGACACTATTCAAAAAAGAAAACACATCCCACCTGAAAGATTTGGTCTGTATGAAGGAATAACCCGAGGCTCAGTTACAACAACTTCTGGGTGTTTGCTAATTTTATTTAATTTTTTGGGGGGTGGGAGAGAGACAGGGGTGAGGAGGAGAATATGTTCAGCTGTATTAAGCAGAGCAGTGAATGCTCCTGTGAACTTGCACATATTGTTTTATAAGCAGTTGATTGCGTTCAATCTGTCATGTACAGTGGTTACTCTTCTCTCTCCTGCAATGCAACAGTAAGCCACGCTGGTTCCAACCATTTGCATCTGTTTCTAATCAGGGATTTACACTCCATCCAGCAGACCCAACAATTACTATTCAAACGATAATCTAACTATGCAGGCTGTTCAAACAGAAGACATCAGGTCCTACTGAATGATAATATTCCAGTCAAGGGATTATTCTCAGCATAAAGAAATGCATTTCTACAAGTCTTATGCTTGGTATCCTATTTACTCTGTGGCATACCCGACATAAAAACTGCATCATAGCCAGTAGCTCTTTATAGTAGCCTTACAGAAAATCTGCAGAAAAATAGAGAACGAGGCATTTTCACGCTTAATTCACTAAATGATCAAAACACTTGTTTTTGTAACTGTGATACAGTAACAAAATGGATTTTTATGCTGCCCCATGCTGCCTGTATGCTGAAGAAAAGGAAGAAGTTGTTCTGGCCAAGTATAGCTAGTCTGTATTACATAATACAGTTGGAGGTCTTGAGAGTAGTGGTGCTTTTGGCTCTTCTGATGGTGAAAGGGCAACCCAGGATCTAGGCACAGAGAAGTCTGTTAAGGTTTTAGCCACTGGGAGAATACTCAACCTTCTCCCCATTGTGGGCAGAAAAGAAGGCCACAGTTTGAGTAGAGTGGATGTTTGCTTTCCAGTTGCCCCACTCAGCAACTAAGTGCCAACTGCATCTATGCAACTGTTTAGCACAAAGCATTTCAAAACTAGAAGATTTACCTGGTGGCTTGGGTCCTTGTGGAGGCTCAAGGGAAGGGAGCGGGGCATGCAGGATACAATGCAGGGGGCTGCAAAGGTGTGGATGGGTCAGGGCTGGTCCTGGTGGCGAGTGCAGTGCTGCTCCAGCAACAGCTCCCCGGGATAACAGGGCTAGCACAAGGCACCCAGTAGCATCTCCCCAGAGCTGGCCTAGAGGAGCATGGCCATATGGGCTACCTGGAGGCTGCTTCTTGGGATGGGGCCAGGGCAGGAGATGCCACTCTGGGCAAACAATGGCTGCTCTCTGGCAGGCTGGGTGGTGGGGACTGCAATACCAGCCAGTGGCTGCTACCCAGGGATGAGACACTTGCTGCCTCGCAGTTATTCTGTGGTCTGTCTCCCAATCTTTCGGAGCGTAACTGTCCTTGCTCTCACACCTCTCCTTTTTGACATGAAAAGGAACAGACAGACAATCTCACTGCATACACATCCCATTGTCCTGGCACAACCAAACACTGACTTTACAGTAAATTATTTTAAGTGGACGATGCATACCAAATTTGGTGGTCCTAGCTCTTACCGTTTAAGAGTTCTTGAACAAATGGATTCACAGACGGTACACAAAACTTGAAACAATAAAGATTTTATATCAACCCTTCACAGATTAATAGGGCAGTTATACTATCCCAAGCTATTGTTTCATGCAGACACCACCACTTTGGTTGTAACTGACTCATGTTTGGAAAGTTCTCTTAAAATCTTAGTCCTTATGATTTTGAAGTCAGAGTTTAGACTCTGTATTATAGTTCTATGGCAAGAGAACTCCTGCAGTAAATCCCATGTTAGAGAATGTATGTCAGGACTTGTATGGTTATTTTGAGATTCAAAACAATGTAAAAGCCGTTAATCAAATCCTACAAGCTGTTCAGCAATGTGAGGCTCCATTTTCTTAAAATTTGCAATTGTTGCCTAATGAACTACAGTAACAAACTTCCTTTTCCTGCCATTATTTTATAAAATAGGGATAGACTAAGTTATTCTAATGTACATTATCATCAAAACTACAACTATGACGAACCTGATCCTAATAGGAATTAGATTTGCATTTTTAGTGCACATATAAATTCTAAGGCGCCAATTAAGACAAGCAACAATATGCAGAGACATTTGGAATTATGCAAAAGCAAAACCCATAAATCAATCAGGACTGAATTATGGTATAAAATATTAGATCCTTAAATTTAAAAAAAAAAAAAAAAAAAAAAAAAAAAAAAAAAAAAAATCACACTTCATTGCTGAGTTGCTGTTGCTAAATGCTAAGATGTATCACTCTGAATGAGCCATTTCAAATGCAGACAAACATTATAACACAAGGCTTTAGAAAGTAAAATGTATTGCTTTCGTGTGTATTCGGTGAGCTGCTAGTTGGAAAAAACAGTTCATTGGTCAGTAAATTTTAATTAGTACATCTTTATAAAAATAAAAGGGGTTGAAGATAGTAACAATTTGAAGCAAATGGAGATGGACAGTTACTGATAACACTATTAATTACACTTTTGTGCATGTGCACATACATTGCCTGGCATTTAGCATCTCCTGAGCTCTTATTAGAGGCATATTTCTCTTGAAGAAGCTGTAGTCTTTACCAGTTATTCATTTCACTAAGTCCAAATGTTCCTTATGCTGCAGCTGGGTAAATTATGACCATGGATTTCTATTCATCCAAGGCACAAGAGAGTTTAAAAAAATATTCTTTTACTAGCTCCCTTAAGTCATAACAATCTGTTGCTCTTTCCATGATTGTTTTCACGTAGCATATTTTGTACCCCGAGGTCTCCTCCCTTCCCATTTTCCTCGGTCATTGGTTAGTCTTTTCTTCCTCCATCCTTTGTTTGCAGTAGATGGTCCTATAAGCATCAATGATTCATACAAACTAAAGACCGAATTGAAAATAAAGCCTATGGTTCCCATGCCATACAGTCTTCATAAGCCAGAACACCATCTTTAAAACTATAATCTGCAATACAGGGTCTGTGAATCCAGGAGGCCCTGAAATTGTGAAAGTGGGACAGCTATTCCTAATTTTTCCTCTCTTCCTGAAGCATGAACCTGCCACATATGAGTAGTGTTTTGAGAACACAGTAACCATTGTTGTAATCATTTAAAAACATTCCACTGTTTTCATTCTTAGCTATAATTTTTCTGCTAAATTCCACAAAACACTTAACATGCAAACACACACAAACTATAGCTATATACAAACAATGGATGGGTTATAAACAATTTCCTGCTTCCTGTTTTGTTTTAAGAAGAATTTTGTGGGGAGGGAGGGGACAGAAGAGAAATAATGCCTGACTGGATTCAGGCTCTTTTCTTTCTTTTTGTCTCTGCATATACTCTTGCTTCTGTAGTTTCCCTTTGACCTTTAATGCTACCACTGCTGAAAACCTCTCTGGGATCTTTCCTTTGAGGGAAAAAACCCATCTTTTTCCAAAACCAGAAAAACATTCACAGGTCCTTGTTTTGTTCCTTATCAAAATTAACCAATTCTGAAGTTTCACATTTCAGAATTTTGGTATTTCATTTTCTTCCTGTCAAAAAATATCCCTTAAATGAATAAATGTCCAAATCCAAACTGCCTTTTTCTCTCTATTTTTCCTTTTATTTTTTTTCCTCCAAAGTTAGAAAATTTGTGAAAAAGTTGCAGCATAGCAGGAGAAAAGCTGGAAATTTCTACCCCATAATTCATTTTACTGAAGAAAAAAAGCGGAGGAGAGCAGACACAGGTGACAACTAGAATTTCATTTTCAATCACAAAAACAAGTCATAAAAATTTGTTCTGTTTTTCATACAGAGAAAAATACTTCAATGGAAAAAAATCTTGATATTTTTCTGACCAACTCAAGTGTCCCCCAAGATCAAAACAGCAACACTGTTTCATTTATATCAAATGGTACATGTACTTGTACACTAAACAAAACATTTCAAACAGATATGATATTCAAATTGATTGGGACCCTTAAAGAATTCTCTCTTATAAAGAAGAAGTTACTCCCAAACTTTGACAAAGTTTTAGTTGTGTGTGGCGTAGAAAATCTGACATAACTCCATTGAGATTTGAGTTTTGAAAACCTCTTCATTTATCAGAGAAAAAAGAACTTCGGTCCACTATTATATTTCACATTCCCTTTGTCTCTTCCTTAATGTTTTTTTACATAATCCTAGGATAAATGACCTGCCGAAGTGGGTGATGGCAGACTTCACATGCCTCTTTCGTTAAGTGAGAATTCACAATGCTATCAGGCAACTGAATATCACTCAGTGATCTCCTGGTCACCAGAGCAGCAACTCAATAAATCCTCAAGTGCTTTCTCAGGGACATACATGTTAAATAGGCCCTGGAGCAAAAATCCTGAAAATTAATGTTGAAGGACTCTTACATAAAACAAGAATACCTTGGAAATTTGCTGAAGACCTACATCACCATCAATATCCCCAAGTTGCACTGACAATGATGAACAGACTACCATGCCTATGGATACTACCTCATGATTAGCCGTTATCATCCTAAATATGGCTTGGCAATATACATCAAGGACACCATCAACTGAAGATGAGACCACATTTACTACAACTATCAGAGTAGGGAAGTGCCACACTACCAGCCTCTGTACAGCCCCAGGCAAAAGATGGCCAAATGGCAGTACCCAGCACTCCTTTTCCATGCATCTATACCGGTGATTTGACCAGGACCTCACACTATGTGGAGCTATAAAAAAAAATTACACTGATGGCAAAGATCCCATGTACTGGATATCTGTCACAGGACTTACAACTAATCTATGAACTATAACAATGACCAACATTCCATTTGAGCTGCTGGGAACAGGGTTACAATACAGAACTAAGAAGGTAACACTCAGCATAAAATGCGAAATGCTAATGACAAAGCTTACCGATAATCTACATGGGCATCAGAATTCCTGAGTTCTTTCTGAACCAGATAGCATGATGGAATTTTGGTAATGCTAAGTGGGATGCTACAGATTGTTAACGAAATTGTTGCATGGATTCCACTGAGTATGGATGTTAGACCATTCACACAGTGTCTGAAACTAGGAGGAAAACCATTCCCTGAGGCGTCTAGAGAAAATACACAACCTGGTGATAAGATGCAGGAGTTGCTCTGTTGCTCTGACAGGAGCTCTCACACTGCAAAAACCTTGCTACCTTCCCTTGCCACAGCAAGGCACCAGTGCCAGTTTCACCCCATGCAAACCCCTGAGTTTACACATCCAATACGTGCACAGTCAAGTAATTGAGCCTGGATGTTACTGCTAATCCCAGACTACTGGCCCAAAACACGAACAAGAGGAAGGCCAGAGTTAACGAGGTCAGTTGAGTCAGGAAACATCTCTTTGGCATTCATACCTCCAGCTTCTGGTAGTGGGCCACATCCTCCCCGAATGAATTGGCCTCATTAATTCTGGCCTTGCTCTTTCTTGGTACTCCCTTCTTTTCAAATGCCTGTATATTTATACCTGCCTCTGGAATTTTCACTTCAATGCCTCTGAGGAAGTGGGTCTTTGCCCACAAAAACTTAAGCTCTAATATATCTGTTGATATAAGATGCCACAGGACTTATTGTTTTTGCAGCTGCACACTAACATAGCTACTCCTGTGATGCTGATCTTTCTAGTCACCAAGGGCTTGACATGGACATGTCCTTTTCCCCTCCTGCAGTCTTTACTTCAGCAAGTCTTTCTGGGAACATTCATTTAGCTTCAGACAGTCAGGCTATGATCGGAAAGAGATCTGAAGTCAGATTGGGCAAAAGCAGTCTTAAAAATAAATGCCTTCCTCTGTTTAAACTTCCATGGTCAGCTTGGTCAACTCTGAACTGAATGTGAACCAGTCATCGCTCTCTAATGCGCTAATGGAAAGAAGAAGGCAAAAAAAATCAAGTACTCCCTGGCATGCGCATTTGGTTCCCCATGATTGAACAAGTATACCACTACCTACTGTCCAATATATAAAAAGAGATGGAGGTACCACTGCTACAAGTTTTGCTACTTCTTCTACAGCCATTTGGATCAATCAACTTCCATTGAAATTATAGTTGCTGATCTATGCCAGCCATACAGGAGAATGACCACCTGCTAAATCAAAGTTCATTGTTTTATTTCAGCAAATGTCTCTTCTATAAAAGATCATGTCTTTCTCCCTCTCTCTAGCTTTAAAAGAAAAATAAAGCCCCTGAATCAAAAATGGTTGTTGTACCTCCTAAAAGTGATTGTTTATGCTACATGGCCTATGGATTAATAATTCAGACATTTCTAAATTGTGTCTGCTTCAATCATTACAACATAAAAATCTCACAAGTTTAAAAGAAAGATTGTTCACTTGCACTTCACCTGCAGGAGAGACTTAGAGCATAATCCAATTCATTCCAGAGCTCTCCCCATCTGTAGACAAAGAGTAGGTTTTTTTAAATACGCTACCGGCTTTCCAGAATACCTTTCCCCGGTCTAGGACAAGTACTAGGTCTGCCTGCCAGACTACATTTCCTAACTTGCATTGCTTTCCTGAGAAAGAGAGAGGAGGCATTCTATCCTCCCTCAGCTCATACGAAGAGTTGCAGCACACTCTGCTTATGGGAACTGGACTCAGACTCAAAGCGAGGATCAGCAGAAGTGTGGACTTCTTGGATAATTTCCAACTTCACCCCCAAAATAACCTTTCTTGACTCACGTATATTTTAGAGGAAGATTTGGCACTTCAGGAAGGTTCCTCAAGTTTTAGGGGGTCAATAACATACTGAAAATATGTAAATTATGTTCTAATTCTACTGGGGTGTGAGTTGAGGTTTGGGGAGATAAACAGTCTGCATCTACACAAGCAAGTTCCTTCAAAAAGAGTTTTTGAAAGAAGCAGGCTCTTTTGAAAGATCTCATGGAGCGTCTATACACAAAAAGCATTCTTTCGGAAGTAAATCAAAAGAACACGGCACTCCTTTCAAAATTGCTCTTTTCCTGTTTCAAGACGACTTCCCCCTTTCAAAAGCTTCTTTTGAAAGAGAACGTGTGTAGATTGCTCCAAAGGGTCTTTTTTCTGGAAAGAGCAGCCCTCATAGGGCCTGATTTTTCAATCTCTGGCCCATTCTTTTGAAAGAGCTGGGGGCTGTGTGAATGCTCTCTTTCGAAAATCAATCTTTTGATCCACTTTTTTGTACGTGGACACACTCTTTAGAAAGAACTTCTTGCAAAAGAAATACTCCAGAAGGGCTTCTTTCAAAAGATCTCCATAGTGTAGACACAGCCACATAGTTTAACTATTGTGTTGGGGAGCATAGAATTCTTCCTCTAAGTGTAACATAAAGTAAGTACTATAAAATAATGGAGTTCAGAATTAAATATTAATATTTGAGTTTAAACATTCTACCAAAAACACTTCAATGAGAAGTGACTTCCATCACATTTAAGTCTCAGACAGGATCCTGAGATTGACAGCACTTAAAATAAACTGACATACACAATTGTTAAATTCTTAAAGAATAAAATATGAAAAACAGAACAGTAATAGATTACTAAAATAAATAATGCACTGCATCTTGTATTACTAAAGAGAACCTAAACTGAGAGAAAAAAAGTTAGCCATACATTTATGGCGACTGTATTTCCCTGTCTCAAACATGGGACAAGAAGATATGGGTGGAGGGATGGCTCTTCCCAGCTCCCACAAGCCCAGAGGAGCCAGAAAGGAGGCAGCAGCTGCCCACCCTCCCCGAGCCCAGGGCCACAGCAACCCCAAGAAAGCAGCACGGATGGAACAGCTGCGGCACATCCCCCTAGCTTTGTCGATAGGGACAGGGCAACAGTGGCACTTCCCTTCTGCTTCTCCGAGCCTTGCCGGCAGGGACAGGGCAGCCACAGCTGCTGGTGGAAAATATGGGACAATTAGTCCCTTTCCAGCATCCCAAATACAGGACTGTCCTGGATGGTCACCCTACATAAATTGCCAAATGCAAAAGCTAAGAAAAGTTGATACCCTCTGAAAATTGTGCTCCCTTGCTGCAAGTCTAACAGACCAGCATAAATGTAATAGCTGACCTATCTCAGCTTCAGCTCTCAAACCCTGCAAGTCAAGATTCAGTGTCATTCCCTGAGTTATGAATCCCTTCAATCAGACCTAACATTAGGCAGCTCATCACTATTCCACTAGCTATATGGGGACTTGCATTTTACCCTCAAAATGGTTTATATTTTTTTAAAACCTACAAATAGCATTTTCTCTACTCGTAAATGCATTGACACTAAAACCAATGAAATACAAGTATTTGTACTCCAGTTAGTAGTTAGAACCTCCAGTTGGGGATCAGGGCCCCAATAACCTATGCCCACCAGTCTGCTAATGGGGAGGGGACATACAAGGGGGAACTGAATAGGGGTCCAATTTTTCTAAGAGGCCTAGAGTTCCCTGTTGCCACTGTAGCAGCAGCCACAAGCTCCAGGCCCTTTTGAAACACTACAGGGACATTACTCCACTGCTTCATGAAGCTTCTGAGGGCTGGGTTTGGGGGTCCAGTGCTGTACTGCAGGTGGCACTGAGGACTGACCTTGGATCCAACCTCTCTGCCCTTGGCCTGGCCCCTTTTGGGTGCATGGAGCTAGGGCCTGCCACACCAAGCACCTTGTCCCACATTAGCTGTCCATCTCATTGTATGCATTGAAATGCATAATGGAAAGACTGTCTCCGACCCAGAGTTTAAAGTCTAAGTATTGACTGCACACATGGTTTACCAACTTTGATGAGAAAGCAAAGCAAGTCTGTTGTTGAGGCAGTCTGCCTTTTGAGGGATTCGCAGCATGGAAGGAGAGAACAATGGAAGAGCTTAATGCCTAAGACTGAGGGCCTTTGCTAGATCACAAAGGATGAAATTATGCATTTGTAATGAACCATATAATAAGCCATACATTGTATGTTATTTTTCAGAGAAAAGACATCAAGTTTTAAGATCTCTGATCAGAACATCTTACTAACAGTGACTTTTATCTGTTTTTCACTCATCAGCTGATTTATTCCCTCCTATCTGTTTTATGTAGGATCACTCCAGCATCGTGGCAGAGGCTGTTGAAATCTTTGGTGCTTGCACCAAGCATTTGTGGCCAGAACTGGCAGGTCTTTGAGATTTAAAAAAAACACAAACAGCCTTGGCTACCCACCCCACCGCCCGCTTTAAAAAAAAAAGTTTTTCCTTTTAAAAGACAGATTTGCAAATATAAAGCCAATGAACTGATTGCTCAGACTTGTATGAAAATTCAGCTGGGCTCCATTTCTGCAGCAGGCAGGCAGAGGCCTAGAGAAATTCCCAAATTTACTATGGGACAGAGAATCAGTTAAAATTGAAGATTACTCCCCCCCGCAAGCACTCCCCACTCCATAAATTCACTCCTTAATCCCCCGCCCCTCAAAATCCTTATGCCTGAAGTTTTGAGTGCAGCAGAACCTTATATTTTCCCCAGATTTTCAGAGACAGTAGACACATTCATATATCAGAGCCTATGTAGTGTAAGTGCCAGTGGTCAAGTCTGTCCATCTAAACAGCACCATGGACAGCCCCACTTGGAGCACTCTCCAGCAGCAGACTGATAGAATAGATGTGTCAGCCTCAGTTTTGTCCAGTTTCTCCTTGAAAGCTTTGTCTCCTCAAGGCCAGTGTATTACTTAATCTACAATAAGAGTCCTAAGCACAGCCCTCTTTCAATAGCCCAATGCATATAGACATTAAATTTCCAAGACTTCTGGTCCTTCCATGTCACACTCCCACATCTTTACCACACCTGGGCTCTGCAGTCCACTCTAGTCCTTTTATAAGGACAGATACCTCAGCTCCACCAGAGGGAGTACAATCCCACTCAGCCCAGTGGGACTCTCAAGCCCTCGCCTCTCTCTCTCCGTGGGAGCTCATGCCCATGCAAGAGCTATCCACAACCACCCTGTTCCATTCACCCCTCAATCTCACACAATTCCCACTGTTTCCTTAGCCCCAGTTCTTCTCCATGGAGACCCCGTATGTAAGCCCCTCCACCACACTTCCACCCCTCAAGCATCATCAAGCTACTCCCTCTTTGGCTCTCCCACCTTTAGCCTCCTGCTACCTACTACTTTCTTCAGGGACCACTTCTAGTCTCTGGCCATCCTAAACTGCTTGTCTCTCATTCCCAGGCAGCCACTTCCTCTCCCTGACTCATTCCTTAACCATTTCACCTGTCTAGTACCCAAGTACCCTCTTGGACCAGCTAAGCAGATGAAGAGCCAGCATCAGGATCTAGTCAAAAGTATTTAAATCCCTGTATCCCAAGCTTAGGTGTCTAAGTCTGGGGTGTGGGCACTTAATTACCAATTTTAAAATCACTACCCAAGTGCTCTGACAGGATCTGAGCACTGCGCAAATCAGAGTATCCTATGGCTCAGTGGTTAGACTGCTTTCCTGAGAGACAGGAGACCCAGCTCCTACCCTTTCTCACCCTTAAGCACAAGGTAGCATTGTCTCAAATCCTTGCAGACTGTTCTAAAAGCTGCGAAATGGGCACCTTCTCCTCCCTCCCTTTCATATGAAATTGGGTACCTGCCTATGTCATTCTCACAAGACACCTTTGACTCCTGGAGATGGGTTCCCAGGTGTGGCTCACTAGCAGTAACACTCATCTATCACAGAGAAGGGCAAGGCTTAGTGTACACCCCTCTTATTGTCATCTCCCACTACCTATTGTAGAGAGCTCTCCCCCAAACACACAAGCTGTTTTGGCTTCCATTCTGAGATACCTATGTCTTCTCTTTCATTGTACTGGGAACCTAGGCATCAAACTTAGGCTTTGTGAATGGCAGCGTTATTCCTCTGCTTTTCTATGCACTTAACAGATAAGCACTGTGACACTTAACATCTCAATGCCTAGGTCAGTTTGTAAACCTAGCCTCCAACTCTGATCTGCCAACCACTTCATAACCAGATGCCACAGAACAGGGGCAATGGTGTCTAACCTAAAAGAGAAACCCATGACATCCTTTGGCCACCACAGGTGCTGCTTGAAAAAGCTGCCAGATAAGGGAACTAACAGGAACCTCCAAGAAGTATGTGGGAAAAGAGGTCATGGAGAGTTGACTGGGAGACAGAAGGATTGATTAATTGTAGATTGGGTTGAAAGTACAGATAAAAAGATGTGGAGCAATGTAACACTACGTGTTTCAATCAGTTGGTGTGGAACGTTTTGGAAGAAGCCCATCAGTACAATTTTTGCAGTGAAAGGTATTTTGTAAATATCGGATCTTGTAGGAGAGTTGTGTGTTTTCAAGGACCATTGGACAAGTGTTAGGATTAAATTTTTCAGAAGATGCAGCAGGTTTTTTTTTTTTTTTTAAGAGAAAGGTGCATATAAAGAGGTTTATAACTGAGAATGTGCTAACACCTGGGTGGCAGGCCTGTTAGAGTCATCTATGTAAGTGTAGAATGGCAGAGACAACATAATTAACCATCTAATTGCACATCCAAATTTAATCAGAGAATTGGCATGTGTAATTAATTATGATGTGTAACAGATACTGCTTTAATATCATAACCTCCATTTTAAGCAATACCTGTGGGGAGTGATGTGATTTTGAAATCATTTTGAAAACAAAAATTCTCATATGAAATAAACATCTCTTTACCCTTTATTAAGGGATAAGAAAGAGTCCATTTCCCTCCCCACCCCCAGTCACTCAGAAGAAAAAAAAAATTCAGAGATCTGTGACTGACAAGCAATAGAAGCCAAGTATCTAAAAATAACTGAAGTTGAACATAATTAACATTAACAGAGAGGTGCCATGTTAGTCTGTACTCCAACAAAACAAAGCAGCAGAAACACAGCACGTTAAAGAGTAACAAAATGATTTATTTGGTAATGAGCTTTCATGGGACAGGCCCACTTCATCAGATCCTCCTTCCTGTATAGGATACTGATCAAGTGGTTCCTCAGTTTTAGAATGCATGTGGCATAGCTTCTCACTATCATCAGTGTAGTACATTGATTGTAATGGGGTTTTCCCACTGTCAATCCCTGTAATCGAACAATGAATATGAAGCTAATAGGAAACATTTATGTTAACAAATCAGAGGATTCAACCCTTTCCCTTGCATTTCTGAAAAATCTAATATTTTGCGTATGATATTGAGCCAGCAGTCATGAAGCCTGCATCCTAGAAAGCCTTATACATATCTTTAACTTTTCCCTCGGAAGAAACGGGACTTCATTTTACAAAAACAAATTCAGAAGAATAATTGTGTTTGTGCACAAAATCATGCTTCCCTAACTACTTGTTAATTAGCACTTGGAATCACCTGTACAATTTCACCGTCTTCTGAAGGTAGGATAGTGTATAATATATTTGTCCTGCCTCTTCATGAGTGGGAGATTTAAAAGGAAGCATAGTTAGGCTAATAATGAACACTTTCAAAAATTATAAAAACTACAGCACTAAGTACATCCTATATTATTTTATATATGAGCTTTCCCATAGTGTCAAACACTATTACACTGGGCAGACATGAATTTATAAAGTTTACAGTACCCAGAAAATACACATTTGATTTTGTAATATCATGCTTGTTGGCAACAAAGCCATGACTAAAATTTCTTGAAAAATACAAGAAAATATATTGCATAATGATGTAAGCCATGAGGAATCTGAGCATCCAAACGGTTATCAGGAAAAGGAAAAAAAACAGGACAAAGGAAACATGGTGAAACTTTCAAATAGATAACATATATTACGGTATCACCATGGGAACGCTTTCCATCGTCAGATGAGGTTAGCCAAGAGTGCCAATACCCAATATCTGTTACTGGAAGACATGGAATCTCAAGACCATAAAATTAAGCCAGGGAAAATGGCAAGGAATTAAACTATAGTTAGGCTGTGTCTACACTATAAAAGTCAAATTTATCAAAACCAACTTTGTATCATTGGGTTTATTAAAGTTGATTTTCCACTCATCCCCACAAACTTGCCTTAGTGCATCCTCACTAAGTCTCCAAGGTTCAACTGTGCAGCAGTGCATTCTGGGTTGTTTTTCTAGTGTTATGAGAAAAAAAAAATGACCTGCAAGTGGTTGTGGGTGTGTGATGTCATTCTCACACACTGCATTCCCCTCATTCCCCCCTTGTTGAAAATGACCATTTTTCAGAAACCTGTTTGTCTGGTGAGAAAAATTGTTTGAATCATCTACATTATGGACCTTTTAACTAAACGTGTCCTGAGAGCACCTATTGTCATCTTCTCACGCTGCATTTCCCTTATTCCGTTCCTATTGAAAGCAGACAGCTACTTTACAGAAGGCAAGAAGGAAAACCAGGGAATCCCAGGTGAAAGAAAACCAAAACAGGTGGGCTTCAGAAAGTGAAGCACAGAGAACAGGAAATCCCACAAGATATGCAAGTCTTGTGTTCCATGCAACCTTTGTGTACCCAGAAATTTGCATAAGTCAGGGGCTTATGGCAGTGGATTGGGGTGTGGGAGGGGATGGGAGGGGGTTAAGCCTGTGGTGGATTAGAGCTGCAGGAGGGGCTTGGGGTAGAGTTGATCTGGGTTCCCAGGGGTTGGAGACAGGTCTGCAGAGGCTGGAGCCCCCTGCTCCCCCCCAGCAGCACTTGGGGAACAGCTGGCTGTTGTCAACTCTGTTTCCCTTCGACAGGGGGATCACCTCACCACCCTGCACCTGGGCATATCTGGAGGTTTTACTGTATAAAATATAAATCGGGGATCGAACGCATAAGAGCAGGGTTGCGTACTCCGAGACCTTACCATACTACAATGTACGTGCTCTGGGAGCACCCAGATGACTGTGCCATGTCAACAGATCACCCAACTAGTTTCCCTCAGTGAAAAGGGCACCAAAACAGGGGAACAATCTGGATCCATGTTAATAGAGAAAGATGCAATACTATTCACAAAGGAGGAACGTAGGGAATCCCAGGGGAAAGAAAGCCAAACAGGCTCAGATCATTCACGTCCAAGTCAGGAATTGATAAACAGTGACGAACTGTGCAGCAGAAAAATACTTTACACTGCTATCCACTACCCGACTACAGAGATAGTAAGTAGCACTGGCAAGATTGCTGGGCCCATCTCTACCTATCTCCACAATTGTAGAAGTCATTTCAGTGGAATATATGGGAGTGTGACAGATTGATGGGACAAGGCTAAGTGTTGGGAAATGGAGGGGTCTCCAAAGAACAACTCACCAAAACATTAATTTTTTCCATTCTTTTATCCATTTCCATAAACATGCCCCATCCGGCTTGCTTTTTTACTGTCCACTGCAACAGTCATGCTTCCTGAGCACATTGTTCCTTATTTTCCTTTCTCCATATACATTTGGAAAGTCTACAATAAGAGTCGTTTCCTGGCTCATGACCACCTTGCATTTCCACCTTATTTCTCTCATTCTTGACCGACTCCTCCAGGTCCCTCTCTAATGCAAGCTGTGTCCTTGAAACAGTGATGGATAAAGCAACTGGCCTTTGCAGCTATGTTTGAAATACATTACTCATCCATTTGAGCTCACTGAGAAGTCCCACCTTTCCCAACAATAAATGCAGTGTTAGACAAGCTATTACAATTTACTCCAGGAGGGGAACGTTGCAAGAGTAGTTCCCAGAGATATTCAAAATTTCATCCCACTTTATCTAAAGAAACATAAATCATGCCCATTGCTGCCCAGGGACTCTCCAGCAATGCCGTGGTGTCTGCAGCAATGCTGGGCCCCCGACAGGTGGTGAGAATACGCCACAAACCCTCACCACCTTTTAGGTCCTGGAACCCGCCCCCGTGGCCTTTGTCAGGGTGCGCCCACGCTGGTACCCCCTGGGAAGACTGAGGTCGAGGAGAGCAATGAGGCAGGCAACAGAGATATGCGAAACAAGTGGTTTATTAATACGCTAGGAAGGAACGGGAAGTATTACTGCCAGTCCTATTCTAATATCAGTGTACACTTACTTGGATCAACAGGAAAATGACCATTTTTAATACCAGACTGTGATGTGGTCTCAGGTAAATTCGGTCCAGGGCCAGTTCAAAGGAAAGTAACATGTATGTGTGTATGTATATATTTTGAAATAAAAGGAGGGAGAGGGCGCTACTCCTCTTTACCCTTACTGGGAACTGGGTCGCTACTCTGATCCCAATAGTAACAGTGATTTTTTTAAAAGGCCGATGGAGGTTGTCACCTCTCTATCAAGCCAAATAGAAAAGACAAGGAGAGGGGAGGCCGTGCCTTCACCCTGGTAAGTGTTCTTTGTTGGTACCAATATTTTAAACAAGCTAATAACATTTTTCCCCCTAACTAGGTTATTAATAGATGAACAATTATTACCTATAATATACTACTAAAATGGTTTAACAATCCTATCACTAAGGTTCCTATTAATAGAACTTATTAAAACTAACATTTAAAAGATCTACCTATGATAAACAGATTAATTGAAGCGGTAACAGTTCCAAAACTACAAGAAGTCTTAGTAAGTGTCTCTTGCACTGGAAGTCAGCCAGTGGCCAGCAAGACCCACCCTAAGGTCAGTCCTCGGGATGCTGTGCCTGCCTTGCCTGACAGGCACACAGCAGGGGGATTGGCCCTGCTCCCCTACTAGGGGTCCCTTAAGCTACTGGCAGGAAAGGTATCACCTTGTCTGCAGGCCCTGTGCAAAGCACAAGCCTGCCAGTAGGTTAGGATACTTGCCTGGTAGAGATGTGGTACGTTCGGCAGTAGGCTGCTGCTGGTTGAGCAGATGATGGAGGGCGCTGCTGGACTCATGGCAGGCCCCGGGGTTCACAACACCAGAGACGCAGTACCTGCGCGGACGCAGGTCAGTTTGACCTCTGGCAAGCTTGCTGTCAGGGATGCCGCGTTGCTGCCAAAGCTGCCGCCACAGGAACGCAGGCTGGTGACAGTCTTGTGCCTCTCTTGGGTCTTCTGCTTCAGTCTTTGCCCTGAAGGGCTGGCCTAGGGACTTGGCAGATGCTCTTGCAAGTCACGCCTTCCTGTCCAGGGCTGCCCAGGATGGCCTGCGTGCCCTGCTTATATAGAGGTCCCTCATAAATATTCATAAGGTAATCTGCATAAGTCATCTGCATTTAGAATTCCAAGGGGGATCAAAAAGTGACCAATCACAACACTTGATTCTGGGTAGCTGTGACATCACTGCAAGTCCTTATGAATTATTCATGAGCAGATTCAAATTCCCAGGGGAGCTACTAGTCAAAAAGAGCCATTACAGTGCTGCCAATGGGCAAGCAATGACCATTTAAAGCTTCATGTGTCTGTGGGGATTTTTATCACACATCCCCTTCCCACCAAAATCATGCTGTCCCTGACTCACGGGGGCAACAGTGTCTGTGTAGATGGTTTATATGCGACAATTTTGAGCGTTTCTTCCCTCAGAAATCTAATCTAGGTATCTCCAGTCTTTCCTCTATACTACCACCCATAGGGTGAAATCTCATGATTACTACAAATTCTGCCCTTTGGCCTCCCAAACACATTTGCTCCCTGCACCCTTACAAAGTCTGCAGCACATTTGTTTCTTCACCTCAGACTTTCCCCACCATACACTTTAAACAGATTAGCCAAAAGGAGGACAAAAAAAAGTCATTCTTACAGCATTTTTGCCATCAATCCACCTCATCAACAAGATACCCTATTCTGCTTCTCCTAATGACATTTTTTGTACTTCTTTTATGCTTCCCTGTGTATTTGAATAGCATTCCAGTTTTCTAAGGCACTACATTCCAGAGCATGAAGCTGCATTTGCATAACTTGTAAAGCTTATTTCTTCCATGAGTCTTGAAAATGAAATGACATAATAAATCATCCAAGTTATTCAATTCTTTGTGCTTCCCCAAGTGCCCTGTCTCTTGTGTCTTTCTTTGATATTAAATTTTTCCAGTTCGAGTCCTCCTTCAGATCTTGGTTTGCGCTACAGCAAACAAAGTCAGCACCTAGCACACGCAACACTAAAACCCACAATTCTATGCCATTAATTCATTTTGGTTCATGGAGCACCTTTATGAATGCTAGCTGCTGACACCTAGAGATTGTGCTCCTCAAAACTCTCAGCCTATTATAAACGTCAGCTGACATTTCCACAAGTATTTAAGAGATAAGATTGGTTTCATTCATAATTTGTGACTAAGCAGTGGAGATGAATGCTGTCCGTTCCTGATGCAATTTCATCATTGCTTTACCCGTAAACTTCTTTTAACCAAGTGCTTTAATGTCAGCATTCATCTGCAGATGAGGAAAGAAATTCCCATCTTCAATGCTGCATGCATTCTGTCTCTTTGATCCACTCTCAAGCCTCTTCGTCTCCTCTCATGCCATTAACAAATCTCTCCTCTATAAAACTTAGTCCTGGGGAGAATTCCACAATTGTTGCATTTCAAGCCATAGTAAAGATTCCCATATGACGACTTCATAAGGTCTCTTTCAACTTCAGTTGTGCCTCTTGACTCCTTGCGCTTACCTCTCATATCAATGCAGCCATCAATACTTCTACAACTTCCCTGCATTTTTCTCCTCTCACTTACACCTGTTCTACCCTTGGAGCCTTCTTGAACTATTTCAGTTCTTGTATCAGAATTCCTCCAGCTTTTTCTTGTTTCAGTAAGATTCTGCAACCTAATCTTCCCTGATTTCCAGAGCCTGATCCAGATTAGCTTCCAGTAACAGCAGTAATATTAAACCCTGAAACAACGCTAACACCGAATGCTTCGATTTACCTTTCCATATAATAAATCACATTTCTTAATTTGGAAAAAAGTTTCATTGCATACAATCCAAACAACTGAAACTTTGTCCTTTAAGTGGTCTTCCACAGGAGAAGAGTAAGGTTTAGAATTTCCATATAATAGGGAGCAAGCAATGACGTTGCATGTTTTAAAGGTAATCTAAGCACAGTATTGTGTTTACTTTCAAACACTTGGATTTCTCTCAGTACCAAACTCCCTCTTCTGATACCATACATGACAAGCACAGCATGGAAAAGCTATAATTAACATTTGTGCTCCAGAAGGTAGCTTTTCAATAGCAATTCGTTTTACCGCAGTTATTTTGATAGTAAAGACCAATACATGTTGAGGTTTTTGGCACAGAAAGAGTCTTTGTTATGGCTGGCACAATTAAATACTAGGTTTAGTGACTTCGTTACCAGTGGGAGAAATTTGCTTACAAAAATCTTTTATAACATTTAAAATCAAATTGTCTACCTGGGACTTTTTGCAGTTGCACCTGCTCTTAGATGTAAGCGTTAAACTGCAATTACTCAATTCTTCCAGATCCACACAGCCAATGAGTATTAATACAAACAGAAGAATAATTAAGAAGAATCCCAACCTGCTATGTTACACCTTTTTTTTTTTTTTTTTTTTTTTTGGGAGACTGAGGAACACAGCTACAGAGAGCATCGAGCTAAAGCGGAGGACATGGCCATTTTTTGTTTTGTTTAAATGATATATTTTGCACTACAGCAAGCATATTTTTGGCACTTAATACATGTAACACTACAACCCACCTTGATTAAGGGCATCTGCATGAATATGGATCCTCCCAAAGAAACTTTACTGCTTCAGATAAATTTCTGTGATTAATGAGGTGTACATCAAGCTGAAACAACATGGTCAACCATTCGGGAGTTTACTGGGTGCATTTGAGAGAAAGAAGCCAGGAGAGTAAGAGTGACTCAGCTGAAGGTAATAATCATGGAAGTCTACAGAACTAAGGTAGTTTTAGAAGCTCAGAGAGCTTAAAAAGGTAGGTGTCTCAGCTAGATCTCAAAACATGACATAAGGAGTACAATTTGTTATGAATTCCTACCAAGTGTATGTCCTTTATCAACATTTGGAAAAAAGCATCATATAATCAAATGTATTTTTCTATAATTTATCTATACAGGTTTGGGTTGAGATGATGATGGCTGTTTTGACAAGGTTGCAGTGACACTTCTGCTTCTAAGATGACAGTGACCCTAGCTTACAATTTGCTGGTCACAAAATAACCAAAATGCCAAAGATACAAACCAAATCAGCCATAATGTAAAGGTTTACATTAATATGGATTAATTGTGTCATTTTCTGACTAATCCCAGGGTGCCCCTGTCCCTACTATGGCCCTGCTCCTCACGTGGAAGGGGAGGAGAAGCTGGAAGCACCTTCCACCCCCATGCCATGGTGCGGGGAGAATGTGTCTCTTAGATCCAACCTCTGGCTGCCACTACAGAAACCCTTTGCCTTGACCAAGAAGCAGGGCACAGATCTCAGCAGCAGCAGCAGCTGGAGCTTGGCTCTGAGCAGCAGCTCCCCTCCCAACTATGGCTTGTGGTGGCAGCTGCTCCCAGCTCCTCCCCTCACCCACATCCAGAGGTAGCCCAGGTCTGCCCTGCCTCCCTCCTGCCACACTGGAACCTTCCACAACAGCTGCCTCCCCTCCCCCAAGCCTTCTGGGACGGGCAGCAGACCAGGGCAGGGACAGAGGCTGTGAGGGGACCCTGGAGAAAGCCTGGGCTAGCCACATGGTTCCCTGACTCCACGAGGAAGGCTGAAGTTGGCAGCATGGCTTCCTTACCCCCCCGGAAGGGGGTTGGCAAGTGAAGCGAGAAGGGGGCACAGCCCCCTAGTGTTAATTTAAAAATGATAATGTTGCTTTAGAATTTTGAAAGGAGTCATTGTCTGTCCACTTTGTTTGTGCATATCTTTTTTTTTAAAAAAAAAAAAAACAAAACACAATACACAGCACATTTTACCCCAAAGTGTGACCTTTAGATTTTAAATTATTTCAGGTTTTCATTAGTGAGGCTTTGGATTCACTCCCACATGAGTCTCAAACAAACTAGGCAAATGTGGTCCGGATTAAATTACTCTAAGGTGAGTGTGCAACTATTTGAAACAAAATACTTTTGAGTAGCTGTCAATTGTTCACCATCAAACTGGGAGGTTCTGGTTAGTAAGATATGTGGGGATCAGTTGTGGGTGAAGTACAAAACAGTATTTTCATTAGTATAAACTCAATCATTTACTTTGTTCCTGAAACATTCTTATTTGGTTAGAGGAACAAGGGGATTTTGAAATGTGCAAGGTCTTTTCAAAATGGACCCCCTGTAGACGAGCCACCCTCGATCGAAAGCAGAACTTTTGAAGTGCCTTGGCTGCCATTATGCTAATGAGGTGCTCCATATTTATTGCAGTGCCTCATTAGCACCCCACTTTCAAAAGGCGGGCGCTAATGTAGACACAGCCATATAGTATGAATAGTAGGTAAGTGTAGATAAGCTCTTGGCTGGGCTGATGGTAGGCAATGGAGGACAAAGGGACAACTGTCCTGTGGCGGAGAAATTCAAAAGCACCTGGGACTCCCGGCCACTGCTGTCACTACAGCAGCAGCAATGGTGGCTGCAACCCCAATGCAAAATTAAGTCACTGCTGGAGCCCCATGCATAGTGCTCTGGGTAGCAGCAAAAACTGGCTGAGGAGGAGGAGGACATAGTGCAGTCCACGCAGCATTGAACAGGGCAACTGACAGCCACGCTGGGCCCCTGGGCAAGGTATGGGTGTGTATGTGACTCCATCCTTTCAGAAGTAGGACAGATGAGAATAAGTACATAGTGTAATGACTAAGGGCACTTACCAGGGAGGGAGCAGACCCAGGGTCCAGTCCCTGGGCACTAATGACTATTTAAGTATTTATACAAAGTGCAACAACTTCAACATGAGATTGAGACATAAAGTTATGGAACTTAAGGCACATTCCTTTTGTTGGCATCTCCTATTGTCTACCATAGGTGTTCAGCCACCTAGATTGATGTTTTGTGGATCACTTTCATTGGGTAGGAACCTTAAGCACTTCATGCAACCTTTGTGGGTTCCAGCAATTTTCCATGTTCCTGAGACTATGGAAAGAACCCCGCCACAAAACTAAGGACCACCAAAGTTCACCACTTTCTGTTACAAGTGCAAGGCACATTTCTTTGACCTTGCCTCTTGTAACTCATAGCAAAGAGGATATGTCTGAAACCTTAGGTATGCACTTTCATGGCTAACCTATCCCACTGCTTGTGCCACCCTGCTACACTTCTGTTTCTAGTGCACGTTTATATAAGCTGCATATTATCCTTAGATAGGAGTCGTCTTTGGCAAAAAAAGAAGTTTGCTAAATTACTAGCCACAGAAACTTAATGGAAAACCTTACTGTACACAAACTTCTAACACCACGAACAAGGAAACTTGAAAAAAAACAAGAAACCTTATCTAATTGCTTTTAGGCACAATCATGCTGTGTATCACTTATAGTGGAAACAATAGTTTCAGGCCTAACTGGACTTCCACGTATGATCAATACATTTAATTCAAATTTAAATTTTTGTAAAGATGCCATACAGGAATAGTAAAATGTTCATCTGTTAGACAAGGAATCATCTCTTAAGTAACTTGGAAAAAAATCTTAATAATGGCAAATGCATGATTAGATCTAGTTTGGTGCACTTCCTTGAGATTGTTACCCTAATTCAAAGTCCACTGACATCTGAAGTTAATGTGAGCCTTTCCATTGGTTTCTGTTAAGTTACATTCATGCCCTGTACTCCTATACAGGGGAGTTCTGAATTTGCCAGAGACTAAGAAATATTTAGGAATGGTTACATTTGATTGTTATGTAACTTACAAACCTTTCATTTACAAAAACATGCTGCTAAACCTCTTGGTGAATGTTACATAATATTCTCTCCAACTTTGCTGTTCTTGCTAATATTGTTCTTGCTAAAATTTGTTTGTGAAAATATTCACAAAACTAACATAACTCCATTTATTTAATTCATAACTTTGATGCTCAGTTCTAGTTCATGCCATCCACAATAAGGTTAAACACATGGTCTTTCACATGTTTAATTTCCTTTTGAAATGAAATTGTCCTTAAAAAAAAATAAAGACTGCAAGGAAATATTAGCTTTTAATTTTTCTCTACTGAATGCAGTAGTTTTTTGTCAAAATATTAAACAGCATGTTGTTTGTGAATGGCCAAGAACCACTCAGGACCTCATGATTACATTCAGATATACCTTAATCCTAAAATACCTTATTCTGAACAAACGGGATACGGTGATTACATTTTAGAGAAATAGAAATTTATGTAATCTTGAAGGTTACATTCAAGCCTTTTGATGGGTACCAAAAGGGGTGATAATGAAATGAGTACAAAGGCAGGTATGCTTATGAGGTCGACATTAAAAAAATATGCATTTATTTGGCCTATCTATAGTTTTGGTTTCTTTGCAGTAATTGGAACGCAAAGGCATTTCTCTACTGAATCTCAATATTGAAATTGTGTACATTTGTTTAACTAAAAATATCTGCATGGTTCCTATAAAAAAGGGTAAAACACCTCATCCGTTTTTCCAGTGGAGGATGGTGACATCTGAAAACATCAGATAAACCTGACACAAAAAGACACACTAAGAGTGAGCTTAAAACTGGGGATAAAAGAGGATACATTTCAAAAATGGTTAAACAGAAAGTTGGCTAGATTCACACCGTTTAACTTAGCGAAATTAAACCCTTTCTACCATTGGACACTGGTTCTGGAACAGTACTGGATAGCCTGCATTTGTCTCTTGAAAAAAATCTCTTATTCCAAGACGACCCAACTGTCATCTTAACACACAGTGAGACATGAATCCCTACTGGACTGAACAAGAGTGCTTGTAAAATAAAGTGAGGTCAACATGACATAAGGTGAAAGGTCCAGAATATGATTTGCAGCTAAGGGGCACTCAAACAGCACTTTCTACCTCATCAGACCAGAAATTAACTGGGATGAATAAAATGGTGAGAAAAGCTCCCTAGTCAAAGAAAAAAAATCTGAAATAAGACTTTGAGAAATAAGACACGCTTGTAGAAGGGGAAAGCATGGAGAAACAGGAGACAAACTGCCAGCAGGCATACTTCCCCCCCAAAAAAAGACATCATTAAGGGCAAAAAAAGCACACTATCCTATTCCATACGTTAAGAACTATTTGCATAAGCCCCACTATGCCTTAACGAAGCAATCTTCATTCATCTGACACTCAATAAGGAGTCTTACAAAAAGGGAAACTGTTTACTTAGAATGGATTAACATAAAAATCAGAGCAGTATGATGTGGGGATAAAATTGGGGGGCCACAGAACTCCACAAGCTCAAAATAGCTGAAGACAAAGGCAAGCAAACAACATTCTAAAAACACAGAAGCAAGACAACAAAAGTAGGCCCTTTCCTCCAGCTGGGAAGAAAAACAGACAGACAAGGTGGAAATGGCAAAAAAGTGATCAGACTTTCATTTTTCATCAAAAAGTTAGTCGGGATTGGACATTTAAAATAGCAAATGCCAGTGAAAATGAAGGATCAGAAGGTGGAACACATTACAAATTAGACAAGTTAGAGGTCTTCAAGTCACCAGGGGCTGATGAAATGCATCCTAGAGTACCAAGCAAGATGACGGAAGAGATCCGAGACTATCATCTTTGAGAAGTTATGGAAGATGGGAAAAATATTCAGAGGACTATAAATATACAAATGTAGTGCCCATCTAAAAAAAAACGGTAATAAGGACAACTCAGTGAATTACAGACCAGTCAACTTACCTTCAGTAACTATATAGTGGAGTAAATAATTAAGCTATCAATCAATCTACAAACACTTAGAAAATACAAATTGCATCAAATCAATCTAACAGTCATCTGCACAAAAGTAACAAACCTTGTGGGTTGAGTGGGCAGGAAGTGGTAGATGTGGTACTCATCTTGGTAGGCTTCTGACACAGTCCTTTACAACCTTCTTGTAAAGGAACTAGGGAAATGCAACCAAATTGGAACTACAGTAAGGTGGGAGCGCAACTGGGTGGAAAACTATTCCCAGAGAGTAGTTATCAGTGTTTTATTTGAATAAAAACAAAAAAAAGTTTCCTTTTAGCAGCTGTGGTAGAAAAAGTTAATTAATGTAATCAATATTATTGCAGGAAGTGCAATTCCTGTAAAACAGGAATATCATCTGCAACAATAAAATTTGGGAAGAGTTAAATGAATACCAAACCTCACTAACATTTATACCTCATCTTTCCAGATATGGCTCCTTCCTATCACCACAAATGCAGATTCATTCAACTTTGTCTGCTGCTGCCAAAGAGGGCCATCATATTTTAACATGTATGCACAATTCTACACACAACTTGTGTCCAAATTAATGCTTTGCTTATCTCTTGCCACTCATCCTGCAGTTGACTGTCATATCTACATTTAGACTATTGTAAAAGTCAGAAGCTATTCATGAATGACATTATATGCAGATGACCTATTTTCTACTCATTACATAATACTTTATTTTGGTGTCCATAAACTTGACCAACTGGGAATTTTATTTGCATTAGACATCTTTGGTCTCCCCTCTTCCTCCTCCTCTTTTTTTGGTTCATTACGATCTTCAGATGACAAACACATCTGGAAAAAGTTACAGACCTTCAGCTCTGTTACGTCTGTTCCTTTACTATATTGGGTAGTTGAGACTATCAATCTAGATATATATTAAGGGACCATATTACCAAAAATATTTATAGCTGGAAATACACAGTATTGTAGAATATTGGTTTGCTATGCCAGACACACACTTCAATGGACCTAGCTCCTTGTCTTATCAGAAAAAAGCTTCATGGTATTGGTTAGGTAGTTACAGCATTGTCTGGGCAAGGGTCTAACATATTACTGACATCTGTGGTATTACCATTTAATGGGTCAGTAACAGAACAATTGAATGGGACTTGCTTTGCAGGAAAATGCCACTAAGTTTTGATCTACATAAGGGTAGAAAGTTGATTTCCAATACACAATCCTAGCCACACCATTACTATAGCTAGAAGCAATATATCAGAATAAACTCTTTTATGAAGTATAGACTGGGGCTCTTCAGGCTTATGCCAATGTCCTTTACTCCATGTAATAGCTTGGAGTACCAAGAGAGAACAATTTTTTCGCATCTTAATATGCGCAGCCAAAAGAGAAAAAACAAACTCCAGAAGATAGACCTTGGTGCAGTTGATCATCAGGTAAGCGTAGATTCACCGTAAGTAGCCAGGACTTAACAGAATTTGGTACTGCTGTATTAGGAGAAAATTGCCAATGCATTTAAATGTTAATTTTGGTGAAAAAGTACATCTACCGCCTATGGAAACATTCCATCAACAGAATTCTGTAGGATGCTGGTCTTTTAATTTGTTTCTCGTAGGGTTTTGAGGTTCTCAAAGAGTGGTATCTCAGGAATACCAGTTTTGTTGCAGGCATAAAGCAAGTTATCAGTGATTGTTATCATGGTTATGCCACACTCTACCACACTTTCATAGGCATACTTAATGACTTCCAGTTCTATGTTAGCCCTTGTTTAACACTGCATCTCATCTGACCTAATCTTTTTCTTTTTAAATTACAGCATACCTTTTTAGGAATACAGCTGTCTGTTTAATCTAACAAACCCCTAAAGTGTGTGATTTAATTAACAGATAATTAAATATCAGAGATGGTGTCTTTAGGGAGTAACATTATTGAAGCAGAAGAATAAGAGGTACTTACATTAAAAAAAAATTCTCAGCTGACTCAGTGAGGCTAGGAATTGAAAGCTAAGGCAGAACAACTGCCAGTTGATAACGAGCTGTTCATTATTGTGTTGGAGTCCTCACTTTGAAAAATGCCAAAGCTGCTTTCTCACATTATTTCTATGTGTATAGATTAGAATGAAAATAAAATACCACTTTGCATTTGTGTGGCAGAGTGCCTTTGAATAATGCACAATGTACCTGCTTGGAAAATCCTACTACCCACATATGCTCTCTCCCCAAAGCATTGTGATCGTGTTTTTCCAATATTTTCATCCATTTCTATCCAATAAGATATGCACATAGCTATGTTTGTTTGAAAGGGACAATAAGAAGGCAATTTCCTGCAATGGCATCTATTTTCTAATGAATTCAATGTTAATATGCTGAGGACCAGAGCCAGAATCTCTCAAATAAACCAGACAGTACATTTAAGATGACAAATGGCACATGGTACACAGAGAATCCACCAGCTTTCACAACCTATGAGGAAAGCACAGAAAACTCAAGGATGCATAAGGTTCACTACCTACGTTCATCCTCTCCCCCCATTTAAGCAACAGAAGAATCACTCTAGCCTCCTCTCATAAAGCACAATATGTATTTCCTCAGTTATCTTGTACTGAGAAGAAATGCCTGTGAGCAGCTACGCTGTCAACACAAATATTTAAAACAGGCATCACAAAGCAATGAATACGTGACATCATGCCAAGGGCATACTAAAACGTGCATTTAAAATGCAGGCATGTGGGTGCACAAAGTAATACATCAAATTTAAATTTTGTTTTTAAGTATTGTCTGCGGCAATAAGGAGGCAGCCTCTTTTCTCTGTAGGATATTGGGCACTGGATAAATCTGGAAAATATACAACAAGTTATCCAACAGCATCAACAAAAGGGAAAATGGTTCAAGGCAGAAATGGGTAGCAGCATTAGTGATTCTGAGTAGTTTTGTATTGGCTTCATTCACTAGCTAGGTGTGCTCAGGTCTCAAATTTAGTATCTCGGTCACTGACAGCCAGGGTCAAATTTAGGGAGAGGCAACAGACTGGTGCACAGGACCTGACGAGCACTGAGCTAAGGGTGCTGCGTTTGTGGTTAGTGACAAAAGGGTAAAACAGAATGCTTGCAGTAGCATGTTTTAGGTATTTCCATCTGCTATAAATACAGATTTACAAATCTAGCAGTCAAATGTATCTTATATGATATGGATAAAATACGTAGGCAAATCACGCAGCCAAGTTGTGGATTGGGCTATACATGTAATTAAAAATAAGCTATTTCAAAAAGTGTAACAGATGGAAGGATGGAGTACTAAAGATGCTCCTCACCTGGGGCACCATTTGGTCTAGGGCCGGCCCTGGTGACAGCTGCTGTAGCATGTGTTCTCCAGTCAGCTTTTGTTTTTCGGGTCATTTTCCCATTAGTAAATATGTCAGTTTTATCCAGCTGTGCCCATCCATATGCTGCCTGGCCAATTCTTCTTTGGGCTTTTTTAAAGGTAACTTTATTTTTAGATTTATGTTCTGATTTATAAAGTATGTCCTGATCTTAGGTTAAGAGCAGTGGCCTCAGTAGTGGTGGGCCATGAGACTTTTTCCACATAGGCCATGCCTACACTAGCAAGTTTTTTTTGAATACTTTTCTAAAGGGGGGGGGAAATCTTTCGAAATATCCAGCTGAGAGTTTAACATGCAAAAAGCATTCTTTTGAAATTAAATCGAAAGACCACAGCACTCCTTTTGGATGCTCTCTTCCATTCCCCTTTCAGGAAGGGCACCTTTTTTCAAAAGCTTCTTTCAAAGGAAAACGTGCAAATGCTCCAGCAGGCCCTTCCCCGCCCCACCCCCATCCCAAAAGAGCAGTCCGCAGAGCCTGACTTTTTAACCATTGGCCTGTTCTTTTGAAAGAGCAGGGGCTGTGTGGACATTCTTGAAAGAGCAGAACACTCTTTTGATCTGCTGTTGTGTGCGTGGACACACTTTCAAAGAGAAGTTCTTTAAGAGGAGATTTTCCAGAAGGACTTTTCAAAAGATTGCTGTAGTGTAGACATAGCTAATATTTATTATTGACTCAGATAAAGACAGAAGCTTCACAGCTGTCATAACACATCTTAACACAACACATTCTTTCTTAGCACAGAATAAAGTCAGATGTGGTGATAAAACTAGCTTCTCCATTTTTTTTTTTAAAAGGCAAGTACTATTATACTGCTATGGCCTTCTATCATGTAAATTTGAATTAAAGTGCCATCTTTTGATCCTACAAGATTCCTGCATTCTCTCAAAGAGGTTGACATTCGATAATGATTAAACACTGATACCCTGCCTACCCCTCAATAAAAACCTACAGCTTGCCAGCTGATATGGCCTTAGGAAGCTTAGGTACAGCAGCTGTCTAATCATGGTGCAGACCTTCAGGTTCAGTCTGGGGCCTAGGCTGCAGGGTGGGTCCCAGAGTTCAGGCTGCACTCTGAGCACAAAAGTCTGCTCTGCAGCTAAACAGCCTGAGCCCTGAAGTCCAAGTCACATCCCTTGAGTCAGCCACGACACCATGCAGTGCAGACAGATCCTGAAGCGGGATGTGAGAGTTGTTGAAAACAGATAGTGCTTCCACTCTACCGGCCCAAAAATTACTTTCTCTCCCACTAATCCCTTTCAGTGTATACACCGTATCGCTCACACACACACAGCTCTGTTCCCAGGACTTGAGGCTATATGCGTGAAAGGACTGTTCACAATACATTGTATCTCGCACCACTCTTTCCAAGAGCTAGAGAACAACAAATCAACGTCCCTGCTACTGGCGACTTTGCATAGCTTTCCTAAGACTGATGATCTTTCCAAATGAGCCCCCAAACCCAGACCAAACCAATTTTAGCTACTAGATAACCAAAAAACAAGGTCTAGGACAAGGAGAGGCCACATCTACCCCTTTCTTTTTATAAACCTGCCTGCATCACTGAGGGACAGAAACCTCTAACAGGTTGAGCTCAGTCTTTTGGATCTATATACCAGGTCATTAATGACCATGTCCATTTCTCCTGACAGAGTGCGGATATGTTTTTAAACATTTTAAATTATAAAAAATACAATCATTACAAACTTTAAGGAGTTGTCTGCACAGAGATATTTTAGTGAACAAGCAGAAATGATTTGGAATGCTTAGCAGTATTTCAAAAGGCAAAAGAAAGACTACAGAGGGGAGAGAGAGAAGACCACCCAAAGCAAGCTTCAAGGTAAACAATATAGTTGAAGGGAGTTTTACAGAGACCAGGAGCCTATCAAGATTTCCATGAACAAAACAAGAAGAAAATAGTGTGGTACCATTAAACCCTTGCACAGGTTGAACCTCTGTAGTCTGGCACTCTCTCATCCACAACATTCATGGTCAGGCATGGTTTTAGTTTGCTGGATGGCCATGTATCATGGACAGGGCCAAGTTTCCCATGGCCCCATCAAGCTCATCAGCCATTGGTTCTGGCCTTATATTACGTGCTTTTATTTAGCTCTAATTTACCCCTAAATGTCTTTTAAGAGTTCAGTATTCAGTGAAGGTGTTGGTAATGCTGCTAGACAATATTGACTTCTCATGATTCAGCAAGTTCTTTTGTTCTCAAGTCCCCAGGCTGTTGGGCTAGAGATGTTCAACCTGTACATTGCCTGACTCCATCCTTCCCATGCAGTTGCTATTGATGAACTGTTAAGAAGCTCAGGAGAATGGTAGATAGTGAAAAAGGCTAGATTAAAAGATCTAAAGCAGAGCTGCTTTGAAAAGGAGATCCCCCTCTGTTCTGTACATACCACTCAGCAAAGGAAGACTCGTTTCATCAAAATCCCCATCCATAATTATGTGAAAATCTTTACAATGGAGGATTTAAAAAATAAGTTTCAGGAAGCTAGTGTGCCAAGTTATTTTGGTTGTAATTAGCCATTGAAGAATGCATTTCCCCACCAAGGTATACAGACTCAAATACAAATTAAAAGAGGCATTCCTATATAAACAGAAGTATTCTGAACTCTTCAGCATAGAGATTTTAATAAACCAATGGAAACTCATGGTCTTGGTAACATAATATTTGCAGGAGGTATGGTATATTTATATTTTAATTGTACTGAAAATGCCAACACAGTCTCACCAGATTCTCCTGCAAAGCCATTGATTTTAATACCAGACCCTTGGTTCAAAAACAAGCAAACAAACAATCTGTGAAAGCACAACATTCTCCATTAAGTCAATGAATTCCACAAGTGAGTGGCAGGGAGGATTGGCCTTAAGTTATTACACTCAATATGATCACACATGCCAACCTGCCATTACATCACAAGACTTAGTGATAGATTTTGCTGTTATGCCACAAAATTCATGTTTCAAGTCGTACAATGACTGCATTGTGCAATTTCAAGTAGAAAGTAACACAGCAAATCACAGCATATGCTCTTCCTTCACCACATTTGTATTAAAAGTATATATTTTCTTCTAAAATTTAAAATTAATTGCCCCATGTAGTTCTTGTGGCTTCTGACTTCAAGGATTACTATGTTCAGTCAACAAATTCATCAGCCAAGGATTAAACAGAGCCTGGGAGTGGGCTCGCCCCTTACAAGAGCAGCTTCTGTGCCCTGGGTGTTAATATCTCCCCATGAGACTAACAATGGTCCCACATCACCATCTAATCCGACTTGGTTTTTCCCTTTTTTGATACATATGACTGATAATGGACCATTTCCACCTTGCTCAATAGACCTTGTCAGCTCTGGCCCTCCCTTTTACTGGGACTCCATTCTTTAAATACCCCTCTGGAACCTCCCCCCCCACAACATACTCATGCATCTGATGAAGCGGGTCTTTGCCTATGAAAGCTTATGCTCCAAACTATCTGTTAGTCTATAAGGTTCCACTGGACCTCTTGTTGTTCTCAAAGATACAGAACACGCCGCCTATCTCTGATATAATTATTGTGCCTCTAGCACCTCTTTGTTTACTTGCAAATGATTTTGGCAAAACCTTGCTCTACAGTATTAAAATAGAGTATTTTCCAGCACTTGGAAAACATAAATCATAATAGAAGTGCCAGCTACAAACGTTCCTTTAAAATAAAGAAGTTCTCTTAGTGAGGAAGAAAAAATGGCGAACAACTTTTCCAAGGGAAAACAAAACAGGATATTGCAAGTGTTTCTCCATTGTAAAATGTCTTACCCATCAAACTAGGAAATGGATGATTGAAACTAAAATAAATAAGGATCAAGTGACAACTAGAAGTTGTAATGTTTTGCAGGATGTTTCAATAGCCCAAGCATTCGGCAGATCCCAGGAGAGAAGTTAGATGCAAATCACTAAAAAGGTTTAACCCATACAATAGGTTTGAATTTTGCTTGCTTTGATGTTAGAAAAGAAACGCAGTCAACTCTTTGCTATCTGGCAGCCCCGGCAAGGGGATATTCAAATATTCAGATTAATGCAGATCTGCGGGTGGGGGTTGGGGGAGGGCACAGGCAGTGGCCAGTGGATGCCTCATTAGACAATTTATCTCCCTCTCAACAGCTTCCTCATTTACCTTTTGGTGGGGACAGCGAGAGCTGCTTGCAGGATGGCGGGCACAGCCATGCCCACGAGGAGCCCCATAAACAGCCATAGTGGGCAGCAAACCCAGCCAAACCCCCTGAGGAGCTGCTTGCGGAGGGACATCACTGCACGGATACATGTCACAAGGAGTCTGGGGGACTCCCGCTCAGCCAGTGCAGGGACTTGCACAGCACCCTGAGATTCGGGGGAGGTGGGGAAGCAAACCGTTTGCCACAATTATGTCGGTTATCTGAGAGTTCTGGTTGATCAAATAGATATTTACTGTAAGATGGAACTGTGGTTAGAGCACCAGGGTCTACAAAGTATGGGATTCTCTCTCTTGCCATATCAGACCTGTTTAATACTGGGTAAGGCCTTTAACAATTTAATCTTAAACGGCTAGTATCTATCGATTTATGACTAAAACAAGGTAATACAGATGTGTTAGACTTAATTCAAGAATTTCTAAAGCCATTTGATATCCTCAGGTGAAAGATGAAATAGAAATGCGAAGATTTAGATTCATTAACACTAGGTGAAACTGCCATCAAAAAGCACACTGAGTCACCATCTTCTTCCTAATACCAGGAGATAGGAGTACCAACACTGCAGACGGTCTCATGTACGTAGCTAGCACTCAGGTATAAGGAGATATTTTCTGCCTCTTTAATTCCCTGTCTGGGACCATTATTAGGCACGCAAATTGGCCAATCATTTATGCTATGTCATTGTTTTAAACAACCCAAATATATTAAGCAGGCTTTTCATTCTGCTTTTTATGTGATTATTAAGGTATTTTGAAGTGACGTAGACATACAACTGTACATATAGCACATTTATAAGTTCAAAACAATTCTAATAATATTTTATAATTGTTTGTCCAACTACTCAGGATTAATAAAAATCCACTATAAATTATTTATCTACAGTCTGGTGTCTGAATAGTTTTTTGTGACTCATTATTTCATTGCTCTTTATAATTGAGAACGTATTTTATACTCCCACATTTACCTCACAGACTAATCCATTTCATTTGTGCATACATAGGATAAGTATTTAAACAAGCAAGCACAGAAACCCATCTTCTCTCAGCATAACAATGAAATTCGGGCTACATCAAATATTTTTGTGCTTTGCTTGATCTGTAGAGCTTTTCAAGTTTAGAGATTTGTTTCTTTAGCAATAATAATGGGAATACCACACCTAAAGAAGAAGAAATGTGGCTGTTATGATGCATGACACTGCAGTGTTGCTAAAAGGAAAAAAAAAGAGCAAATACTTTTTAAGCTCATTTCAACACTGCAGACAAAACCTCTAAACCAGGGCAAAGGAAGTGATAAATCACTTCTCAGCAAACAGCAACAAACTTCTTATTCTTGGACTTGAAATACTAGAATTTGCTACAAACACAAAATCCATCTCATTTCTGAAATGTTCTGAAAAACAATTCTTAAATCCAAAAAAAAGAGAGAGTCAAGCATAATTGAGATAGATGATTTTGAACATGGGCCTCACCACCAGGAAGAAACAGCCAGTCACTGAGACAAATGAGAATCTTGGATAATGAGGAAGACCTATGCATCAGACAGTGAGGCTAACACACTGCGGGAAGTGGGAGGAGATTGTAATTATTTGCTAGTAGCGGCAAGCAGCAAAGTGCATCCCTGCTTCCTTACCAGACAAAAGGGGAACAGGAAGTACTTGCTCCAAAAACTGATGTGAGGCAATAACTTATAAATATAACTAACTTTCAGGGCTATTCCTGGAGGAGATAGTTATAGTTTACATTATACCCAGTGCTAAAGCTGTCTATGCTACCTCAAGCCCATTTATGAGAAACAGTAGGTGTTTCACCATAGGCCACCAATATGCAGAACTAAAGGGTTTTTTTAAGTAAAATTATAAGTATAACATCAGATGTCCCTGTATGGCTGTCTTATGTGAATGGTTATTGATTTTCTTTGTCTAAACAACTCTGTGCTGCTTCTCTCTTTCCTCTCACAGCATCTACTACACTGAATGGGATATGTACAGAGCTCCTATGTGGTTGCTTCTCCTCCTGGCACTTGCAGTTAACAAGGAATCGTTATGTACGCACCCTGAGACCAGGGGAGTTACCCTATCTGGGAAGGTCAGACAGTAACCTGCTAGGAAAGAAGGCACCTGGAATTCAAAGACTGCACGTAATTTAAAGCTGGAGGGGAAATCATTATGTCCATCAGGGCCATCCTTACCCATATTCACAATATGTAGCTGCCTAGGGTACCCATTGGTCTGAATGTTCAGGGACCTGTTTTCCTGCCTCCCCCCTCCCCCGCCCATCATGTTTTGTGACTCTGCTTCCTCTAGAGAGGTTCTAGTTAAAAAGTGAATGAAACAGCCTGCCAGACTTTCTGAACCTGATAAAGAGCCACACAAGTGGCCATGAAACAATTTATCATCATCATCATGTTCTTAGACTTCCTGTCATTTGATTGCCACGTCTACTTCCTACAGTCCTTTTGTTGGCATCTCATATTGCAGATGACCATCCCATGCTGTGCAGCAACCTCTAGTTGTTCACCTCATTCATTTTTCTCCATGCCCAAATTTTCCCATGATATCTCTGCCAGCCTTTGCATTCCAATCTTCTCTAATGATCAACATCTTTCATTGATATCTCCTCCACAGTCTTCGTCAAGTATTTCTAGAATATCCAATCTCTTCCTCCATACTGTCCAACATGGGGACATACCCCTGAATGACAGATGTTGAATAGTTTTGCTTCAAATCTCGCTACCACCATTCTTGCACTCACTGGTTTGTATCCTAATAATGCTCCTCTAGCTGTTTTGCTAAGAAGGAATCCAACTCCTGATTCATGCTTCCTTTCGTTTCCTGAGAAAATGACTTGGCAACTGCACATCTCTCCCAACGCCATCCAATTAATCTCTGCCAGTCTAAGTATATCACATTGGTATCTCTCCATGTCCTTCCAAAGCAGATCTAATTTTCCAGTTGCCCACGGTGTCTGGACGTTCCATGTTCCAAATGATAGCATATGTGTTAGTTGTCATTATCTTTCAGTAGCCAACTTATCGGCTCAACCCCAATTGCTTGATTGGCATCATGGACCTTGTTTATCCAGGCAACATCCGAGCTGGCATCTTTTACCATTTAGTTGTACTGGCATCAGATTACGTTTGTACTGTTCCACTGTGAGCACATTGACATTCATCTGACCAACACTCCTCCTTCATCCAGGCTTGGGACTGGCATGGAGCTCATATAGGCTTCATGGCAGAGTGGCACCTCAACACCTTGAGCTATAGGCCAGCTAACTCTCAGCCTAGGTTGTAGAAGACATATTCTTTTTCTGTGAAGTGGTCTAGGTTCCACTACATGGGACACTAAATCACACGTGTGTGGGTTACACAGGTGTATGCTGTCTGTTTCTGACTGTACCTTGTTAGTCCACAGGACCTTCATTTAAAATTTACTTTAAAATATTCCAATAGCTCATTATTTATGTTTATAAAATCATCTCTGAAAAAATGATCCAACATCCCTCCCTGGGGCTGCCATCTGGTAGAGGGGCACCAGTTTAATAGCACTGGGAAGGGCCCCATAAATCCTAAGGATAGCCCTGATGTTTACTTTTGAATTTCAAATTAAGAAGCAAGAGCCCAATGAGGGCTCCTCTTAGAGGACTGGTACACCACAGTTTCCTGAGGAACCAAGGGCGCAAACTGAATTAAGAGACCGCAGCTCAGTTGGGATGGTCTAGAGGTAGCTGTCCAACACTACCAAAAAGGGGCGGGGGAAGAGATTCCTGCTTTTGAGTCTCACTTCACACTCACTGAGTTAAAGGCAAAAAGGTGACACAACGAAGCTATCAATTTACATAAGCTCTTCCCTTGTATGAGCACCATCAACTGTTCATTTTTCTCCGAGTGATGGAGGAGATAGCAACTCATGGGCTGGTCTACATTTGATGGGCTTTTAGAACCCACCTTTTTCAGCATTTCTGATCCTTTTCATCTTTTTATCCACATAACTACTGGGGCTGCTCAAATGCTTCTCCTAAAATTCAGTTTGGCTTATGGTGCAGTTAGTGGAACTTGATGGGGACTACTTGTTACAACTTCGAAAGAGAATTACACCCTCCCCATGTCTGCACAGGATGAAGACTTGAGTGCACCAATACTCTTCTCTTCTAATTATCTGCATTTAGTTAAAAACAGATGTTTATTTTGATAAAAGCATCATTTAGTGCACATGCTACATATCAATTTTTTAAATTTAGAAAAATCAATTTAACTTGAAAAGCTATAATCTGAGTGTAAAAAATATTTACTTGTTAAAAACCCATCCCTGCTTTCCCACATTGAGATTGTTAAATTTACATATGGGCATTGCTGAACAAAAGCCTCAATCTAGCAGCTCACCTATTATGTAAGACACATAGAATGAAAAATATATTTAAAACACAAATGCTAAAAGCAACTTTGTAGGACAGAAATCAACTCTTCTGCTAGACTTTTTGTAATTCACCAAGATGACTGCTAATGCCTTTAGTTTGGTTTATACTCCCCAACATAGATGTCCGGAAGAAAAAAATTAAAATGCTCAGATATTGCTAAGTTACAGAACACTGTGCAAGATGCTTCCGTGTCATCATAACTGATGGCAGGGGCAGCAGAAAATTTAAAATAAAATAGTCCCAGATGTTCAATTCCAGCCCTCAATCCAATTACTGTGTGGAAGTCAATTAGCACACAGGCCAAAGAGCAGCTTAATTTTCTGCTGTGAAAGACTGTAAAGGCGATAACTCACTATTAACTTCCCTCTTCTTGATTGCAGTTAGGTTACAAGGGCGAAAAAAATCTCTGCTTCTTACTGTACAATTTTACTTGTACAATATTTTAGGCACTTTTCCAGTATTTTGCCATAGGTACAGAATATATTTACCACAAGGATAAGACCAATTTTGCCTAAGCCCTGGTGAAAGACAGCCTCTGTCTTTGTTTATATATAGTTGGGTGGAGAGGTTTAAACTAAAACTAACTCTTTCCTACAGTACAGAATCATGTATTCCTGATTATTTAGGGGGTTAGCACTTACAAGGCAATAGGAATCCTCTAGAATATTGCCCAATTCACTGAGACTGGGCACCTGACTTCAATTTTCCTTGAACAGCTACTTATTAGAAGGCTGTAACAGGGTAGAATCAGGACCCTCAATTATATCCTCTTTGCCCTAAACCAGTTAAATCTTAAGAACATAATCAGGTAGATAGCACAGAAATGTTCTTGATATTTAAATAGCTTCAATTCTCACTCAGAAAGGGACTTTATTTCCCCAACATAATCATTTCCGTCAAAATCAAAAGGTATTATGAATGTAATGCATTCCCCCACTCCAGCCCACTGCCCCCTCTTCCCCAAAAACCACACACCTTGGAGAAAGTAGCAGTGCTGTATTAACTTTGATCCTAACAGTTAGAGCATTCGTTGGATATGGGTTGCCCAGTTTCATTTCCTCCTCTGACTGAAGTGAAAAATGGATTTATGAAATTGTGTCTGTCATATTTCAGGAGCGTTCCATAGTCACAGCATTCGGACATTCTCCAAGGCTGTATCTACACTTCCCCTCCTCTTTCCAAAGACGCATGCAAATGAGGGAAATCAAAATGTAAATGAGGTGCATATTTACATATCTGGCACCTCACTTGCCTATTATTCTTTTGAAAGAACTCTTTCAACAGAAAAGCAGCAGAGACAACTCTTCTGAAAGTAAAACCCCATCTTTGAAAGAACATTTCTTCCCATAAAAAAGGGGATGGGTTCTTTCAGAGATGGGGTTTACTTTCAAAAGCTGCATCTACACTGCTTTTGTTTCAAAAGAAGCTCTTTCAAAAGGAATATGCAAATGAGGTTCCAGATAGGTAAATCTGCACCCTCATTTGCATGCCTCTTTCGAAGGATGAATGCAAGTGTAGATGCAGCCCAACAGATCATCTCCACAGTCTCCTCTTCAAGTAATTTGAAGTGTCTCAAATTGATAGGCAAGTGCCCTAACCACCAAACTGAGAACCCATTATTGCTCTCCCTCCATGGCCCAATGACTATTGTCAAAGTAAATAAATCATATATTTATAATTGCAATGAATAGTCCCTGCATTCCAGATTCTTTGCTGAAATTAGGCACAGCAGGGAATTGAACTTCTATCATGTCCCAGATGAGTTCTCTAGCCACTGGACTAAAAGGGCAATAAACAAACATTCTGAATGAGAAGTGAGAAAAATATCCAGTGAATTCATGCCAAGCTCACAAGTCGCTGTTCTGACTTGGAAGGTGTTTTTAATTTGAAAAAGCTAAAGGGATGTGAAGAGATCTGTAGTTGGGGCTTTTACTTTTCATTCTAGGAAATCTTCTAGGTTGTTTTTACTTATTAGCAGGCCTAAGACTACTTATGTGAGAAAAGTTTCTAAAATCTGGCCCTTAGCTCCCAGACCCCTTCATACAGTAAGAAACAATATCAACTTTAACTGCACTGAGAATTCAATCCATTGTTTCCCCACACACTTCCCTCTGTTAATCAAGTGAGCTGAACATTAATGAGCTCCCTGTATCCTGTTTCAGGATAACATCTATTGAGGAAGGCAGAGGTCATCTACTACTGACTTCCCTGTTGCCATTCTGCTCACCCAAGGGATTACTTTGGTATCACCTAAGATGTTACTCAAGTCCCCAAAACAGTAAGTCTCAGTGGCCTCATTGACTCACAGTCAAGCTGTAGGAGCTAAACCCCTTTTGCTAGTATATCCAAACCCGCTTTCGCTCTTCTAAATGGAGGCACCCTTGATCGAGCTTTATAATCTTCCATTCCAGAGAGGAAATGTCAGCATTAAGATTCCAAAATGTGATTCATTTCCTTAGCTGCAAGAACTAAATTAGTCACTAGACCAGCATTGCTGAGACTCGAACCATTTTTTTCCAGATATAGCAAACCTAAGTGACTAACGTACCAGTTGGCTGCACTATTACACTGGCCCCCGGTTGCTCATTTTTACTACAAAGTAATTAACTAAGCACAATATAATAGTTTACAGGCTATGAAGTTATTTTCATGGGAATTTGAATAAATTGGCTACAGTTAGAACTAATGAAATCTTGAACGCTGGGTTCAACTGCAAAAATTCTTCTGCTGCCTTATGCTGCCCCTTCGTTGATGAAGTAGCAAAATACATAACCATATACTGTCAGTCATTAAAATCTAAAAGAAATCCAAGCTTTTTGACTTCAGTTACTTCATACTGTTTGAACTGAAAATCTAAACAACCAAAAGATTGTATACCAAGGATTGCAGCATTAATCATTGCACAGAAAGGAGAGGTAAAAATGGTGTCAGCAGAAATTGCAGTTACATAATTGAGATCAAATCAATAAAGGATCCTTTTTATTTATGGTTATTTTTCTAAGGGGTTCAGAATGAAATGATTCTGACCACATATAAGACAGATAGGAATGAATGGGAAAGTTTACTAGCTGATTAAAGGGTATTGCATGGAGGACTTAGTTCCCTAAAAACATTGTTCCCGTACTCCTGAAGAGAGGAAAAAAAGTCAACAGCAACAAAACAAATTGCCATTGCTACTACTTGAGGAGCCCATTGCTACTTACTTGAGGATCATAACTATGATGTTTAAATTTTGAGCTCTTGGGGACGCTGTGCGTCTACAGAGCACATACTAAAACAAGGCCAGATTATAAAACTTTCCTCCCCCTCCACATCACTGAACATAATTTCTGATGTTCTTAAAACTTCTTCCTTTGTTCATTCCCATTGTGAAGAACGGCTCAGATTTGGGAATCTCACTCATGTCCTCCACAAAGAAAACAAAACGCGAAGAATTATTTAGCGTATTCACAATGGCCTAATCATTCTGGAGTGCTCCTTTAGCATCTCAATTGTCCAGTGGCCCCACTGATTGTTTAATCAAGCTTCATGCTTCTCACGTACTTATAAAATAAAGGCTTGATTATCCAGTATCCCCGGGGAACAGGGATAATCACATTTTCTGATATATTGAGTGGGGTCAGTGGGAGACTGGCCCCACCCCAAGAGCTGGAGGGCATGGGGAGCACTCCACTACCACCAGCAGAGCTGGCCCCATCGCAGTCAGCCCCCAAAGTAAGATGGCTCTGAATGCTGGTTAATAGAATGTGCCAGTTACCCAAATGCCAAACAACACGGATTTTACTGTACAGCACTGAGGTTTTTGGCTAGCTGTTCTTCACATTACTTTCTGGCTTTCCTAACTGCACTTTTTTTACATTTCAATTGCCAGAGTTTATGCTCCTTTCTATTATTTTCCATCATTAGGATTTAACTTGCACTTATTAAATGATGTCTTCTTGTCTCACTGCTTCTTTTACTTTGTTGTTTAGCCACAATGGCCCTTTCTGGTTCTCTCACTAACCTTTCACTCCTTAAGCCTGTCTATACTGTGAAGTTAATCTGGATTAAGGTTGTGTGTAAGTTTTAATCATAGCTGCTCCTGATTATTTTCCTTTGTGGACACCCTTATTCCAGAATAGAATAGCCACGCACATGAGAAATCAAAATTAGATATTCCAAAGTAAGTTCTCCTGCAGATAGACCCAAAAAAATTGTGCACAAATGAATCTGTCATGAATGTTCATCTTTACGTATCGTCTTTAACAGTCTATTCTTATATGCTGAAAAGCAAAGCATTTACGTGTTTGTGGGGCGGGGGGAGAGGGATTATTTGGAAACAACCAATCATGGAGCAGACTCACCAGAGCACTTGTGGGATTCAATATGCTAATGGATTGATTGTTACCGATATGAAACCCAAAAAAGACACCTTTTAGAAGAATATATGCTCTTGGGGGGGGGGGAGGAATCTTTCAACGATCACTGCTTCCCAAGAAGCAAAATAAAGCTGAAGAAGAAATTCAGTTGCCACTTTAAGATGACATCGCCCTCATGTATCATTTAATTTTGGAATTAAAATCAGGTATGATCTACAAACAAAAATACCCCAGTCTGACAGTTAATACCCACAGTTGTAATCAAAGCTAGGTAACAGGAGATTTTTACAAGAAAAAAAAAAAACCTTTGTAGAAAGATTGCAGGAAGGTTCACAAACACAAATAGAAGAAGTTGTGCGTCTGAGACTTGAACAATCGTACAGATTACCAGAGTGCAGCATGAAGTATAGATTTAAGCCAAGAGAGTTCAAAATGCTGTAAGGTACTTTCAGAAGCTTCTAGTGCCTCCAATGTTCAGCCTCCGCTGATCAGGAAAATTGCGCAATCCTTGTTTGGAATCCAGTATAATCCTACTCATGAGGAAAGAGGAATCCAGAAGCCTGTAGATTATACTGAATTAATCTGGGCAATAAAATACTTGCCAATATTAGAAGACTTATTATACCTAGCACAGAAACTAATTCACACTAACCAATTTGGCTTTAATTGAGGGAGAACCACAAGTAATATTTAACAAAAAAGAAATCATTATCATGATCAACTATTGAATGAAACCATTAGAGGCACAAAGGTGGGGTTGATAATATTCCTTGGGACAGTCTTTTTGTAGTACTGAAGAAATTCAGTTTTGAACATCAGTTTGTAACAAAAACCCTTTACACCCAGTTTTAGTTCGGTATGGGTCTTGGTCAGAGCCTTTTCCTTAAAATGCCACCCAAGGCAAGTGCATATTTTGTCACTTTTCTTCCTTTTCCTCTATCATTGAATTGCTTGCAATAGCTCTCTGATTCTGCTCTTTCCTCGACAAGGTGACTTTTTTCTCCAGCTAACAATTACTTTTTTTCCCAGGGAAACATAAGCCCCAATTCAAACACAAACCTTGGAGGCTCATACATTGGTGGGTGTAAATATAACCAAGCCAGAAGATAGGATGTCCTTTGGCACCCATTCAATGAGATGATATAGTTACTTTTCCATACTGAGGGCGTCTTAGAGGAATTCACATATCTGGGAATACAAAAATCAGCTCAAGTCTACCACTAGAGGTCAGTCTGCAGCTCCTTTTTATTTTTTTGTTTGTTGTTTTTAAAAAATGATCATTTCAAATGATGGTGCAACTGACCATTATGTTTGCTGACAACCGGATAGGCATTGCTCCCTCTCCTTCACTACAGGTCTTATTGGTGTTTCTATACACTTGGTATAAAGAAAAAACTATATAAAATATTCTGCAATTTCACATGGCATGGGGGAAAGAAAAAAAAAAAGCTTTTATTCTGTCCAATGCGACTGACGTCAAAGAAACTTTTCTCCCTCAGGAAAGTAAGAAACAAAAAGACACACACTCAGTGATCACTCTATCCGTTTAAAAAAAAGAAAATACAGACTACACTTTAGCACAGCGGCAAAACAAGCACTGAATTTCCAAATGTGCAGCTACCAGGTTTTCCATTAGGACAGGAAAATACTAAAAGACAGGCTGCTGAAGGACTCCTAATATTTGGAGACATTTTCTAGATAAACTGCTGAATTCTGAACTTCTTCGAACTAAAATGGTTATTGTCTCAGGATTCCTCTATGCATCTAAATATATCCACTGTACATGCCACAAGTGAGGAAGATCCAGTTAGGGAATAACACTCAAAAGCTGTGTCTACAATTGCCCCCAACCTCAAAAGGGGCATGGTTATCAGGGCCATGGGAGATGACTAATGAAGTGCTACGGTGAGTACGCAGCACTTCATTAGGCTAATTTTCCCCCACAGTGACCTCAAAAGCATAAAACTTTGAAGTGCGGGTCTGTGCGTAGTTGGTCTTTACTCCTCAAAAGTCCCTTTACTCTTCAAAATTCCAAGTGCCCCCAGCTACACGCGTGCTGGCACTTCCAAGTTTGAAGCTTCAAGGTTGCTGCAGGGGAAAATTAGCCTAATGAAGTGCTGTGTATTCACGACAGCACTTGATTAGTAATCCCCGGTAGCCTTGATTACCATGCCCCCTTCAAAGTTGGGGGCAAGTGTAGACAAGCCCAAATAGTGCAGCATAATCAAAACGTGCTCCAATTTTCTAAATAGAGAAATACTTGCAAGTGAATGCCACAAGTTTCACAGGTGGTACTCAAGGTCTTAAATTCCTCTTGATCAGGCAGGTTCATTTTCTGGTTAAGGCACAGAAAGCCAGGCTTTCAATTTTTAACTCTCATTGGAATTCCAATGTGACTACGGGGAAGTCACTTAGCTTATTTGTGTTTCAGTCCCCATTTTTGAAATAGGAATAATACTTACTTCATTGGGCATAGGCACTATAAATATTAGGGTGATTGGACCATGCAAACATTAATAGAGAATATGCATAAAACAGCACACTGGATCAATACCGCCAAAGTGAGAATGTGTGATTTCCCTGCACAAGACCTAGATGAGTGGAAATGACTGACTAAGTGGGCCAATTAAGTGCCCAGGCTGCACCTGGAGAAAGACAGGAAGCAGGGATTGAAGCTGGCAACAGATGGCCACAAACAGCTGAGACTATATATAGACAAGCAAGATATCAACAGAAGGGGTAGGAAGAAACAAATCTTTAATCGCCATGGGAGAAGAGAAACAGAGGTAGCCGTGTTAGTAGACTAGAGGCAAGTAGCCTACAGTCACTCGCTAGGTGGCAGGAATATGGCTTGACAAGCTAGAGAAGTTGACATGGCTCAGGAGAAAAAAGCGAGGTATGGGTAGATCAAACCACGGCTGGTGATGAGAAGGCCGCTGAGCTGGGACCCAGAGTGCAGGACTCAGGTCCTGCTACTTGCTGTTGATAAAGGACCCTGGCAGAGCAATGAGTAACAAATCTTCCTTAGCCCAAGTGTCCTCTAGAGTGACTGATACCTTGGAAGGACAGAACTCAGCAAGAGGGTTGGTTCACAAAAGGCTGTGGTTCCCAGAGAAGAGCAGTCTGCAGAGTCAGTAGATTAATCAGAAGAGACACTGCCAGGAGAGGGCTCAGCAGCAGGATGGAGACGGTAGGATGTGGTATCACCAACAGTGAGTAGACCCTGTGACACATGCATATAAGAAAATATGCAAAGCCTTTAATTGACAAATCAACTGACAAATCACCACTTTAGGTGCAATTTTCTATAGATGTTTTGACTTCTCTGCTTCCCTTAAGATCCGTGGTAAAATTTTCCACCGACTTCTGTGGAAGCAGAATTAGGCCCTTTTTTGTGTGACATGGGTGGGAAATTGCATATTTAACTCTGGAGATAGTGTTGTATTCACGAGTCACTCAAAATGCCTTTAGTTATGTGACTACAGGCAGGATATGTTTTGATTCTTTTATTACCTAATATAGCTTACTTTGTTAATAATTAACTTGCAAAAATGGTTCATGACTAGGAGCATTTTAATGAAGGATTTGCTTTTACTTGGAATATTAGGTAGCATTCTTTACTTGTAATATACAGCTGAGAAGCCAGTGGGCAGCCCTCCATTGTGCTATGCTTGGTAGAAACCTAGAACAAAGATTTTCAAAATTTAAGTTGAAGAAGAAAAGGAAACAAAGACAAAATTAGTCAGCATGACAGGTGGTGATACTCTGATTCTCAGGTAATTGTTCCTCACTTGGTTCCTCCTGAATGCAAGAAAAATAAATTTAGAGAAAAGCTTCCACTAATTTTGGTATTTCACACAGATTCTTAATGTATGTTTGGAACAGATTATCTATGGCATTATGACAAATTAAAAACCACCACTTGAAGCTAGTTAATGCTATAAAAACACACCTCTAAGTATTTTAACAACTGTCGTTTAAATTCAGTGAGATATTTCATTTTGTTTTGGTATATCAGTTCATCTCAATTAAGACTGCACCTGCACTTGGGAGTGGGAGAAGCCTGAATGTTCGTTTATTTTCACTGAAGGCATGTAATCTCCCTCAGGGGGGGTTCTCAGTGGGTTTTTTTATTTATTTTTTCTTTCTGACCCCCTGCCGCAACATTATAAAAACTCCACAGCCCACCTGTGCCACAATAATTGTGTTTGCACTCATAAAATCCTGGAAGAGCATTGGGAGGTTGCAAACAGCATAATTGCCTGGGGCTCCATGCCACAGGAGCCCCCTGTGGAGCTACATGCTTAAGGATTCAGTTTCAGCCACAGGTGGTTGCACTCGGGGGTCGGGGGGGGGGGGGGATAGGCTTCAGCTCCTTTCCATGGGGCTTCAGCTTCATCTCTCTACCCTGGTCCCCAACAAGCACAATGCAGGCCAAATACTCAGTAGCCTCTGGAAACCTTTTCCTGGCCCCCTGGACCTGTGGTTGAGAAACACTGATCTAGCTGGCATGTGCTTCATACTTAGCCAAGAGGGAGGGAAATCTATTTTCTAAAATAACCATGAATTGCTTTTGCTTACAAAGCTGCACACTTACAGTTCGCTATTTCCTTGTGCAATTAAATAGCAGTTTGCTCAATAACATTTCAAAAGTCCATTTACAGCCCATTGTGTGACACTAACTGGTAATGATTCTCCAAAACCTAGGGACTTCGCAAAACTAGAGATATTTAATGCACCATAATTATAGGAGCTGTTAATATATCCAGTTCCTGAATAGTTTTATTCTTCTCTTAAATCGTATTTTCTGCAGTTTACTAAGAGAAGCTACACAGCATTCCCCCTACCCAAGAAACTGTGTAATTCCATATCTTCCAGTTAATACACCAGTGGAACAAACTCACAAAAGTTTTGAGATTTTCTTTTCACTTTACTCTGCGTAGAAAGGATCAGTTTCTGTAAACAGCTAAAAATCTGGGAGTAGGTTCACTGAATTCAAAGGAGTTATGGTCTGATCCAGTGGCCTTTGGAAGTTGCTCACTGACTTCAACAGGCTGTGGTTCATACTCACATACAAGACTTACCCAGATAGAGATTCTCTTCACATTTACAGCTGACTGCACCTCAGCTGGGTGTGTGCTTCTGAGCATGTGTATAGCTATGTGTCCATGCTCATGTGTAAAACAGAGCAGTACAGCTGGGATAGACTGGGTAGCAGTGAGGGCCATCTGAATGCAAGTCTACTCAGATCTCGTGGGTTCATGCTCAGTCTGCTGGGGTGTGCTTTCACCCATGGTGCTCTAGCCACACTGCTAGGTGCTGTAGATAAAATATGGATATGAATCTCCTCTCCTATCTGCAGTATAGGTTTCAATTCTCAGAAGAGGCAAGAAAACCTAATTATTGGATCAGATAGCACTTCAGAATAAGGCCTCCTTAAACTGTAGTCATTCTACTGAGAAAACAGAGGAGCTAATTATGTGTTTACATAACACAGGACCTCTTCATGGGCACCCAACGCTCATTAATAGCACCACCAGAGTGCAGAGGGTGAACAACAGAGCTATGTCACCATATAACAAGTTCCTAGGGCTAGAACAGCAACTAAAGCAGGGGGAGCTGACGTGGAGGGGTGGGAAGGAAACCAGGGCACCATGTGATATGGTCACTGACTCAAGCCTGGGCTCTGCACTGTGGCTAGCACAACACAGTTAAGAAAATTCTTAACTCATGTAGATGCCTAGTCTGAAGTCCCCTAACATAGATCAGCTAACTTCCATGGCTGTGTAGTTTATAGCCATTGTTTACAGCCCCACCTAGCATGCTCTTATGCTCTCTCATTGCATTGTAAGATCTTCAGGACAGGAACTGACTTATTCTGTATTTGTACTGTGCCTAGCACAGCAGACTCATAACCCATGCTTAAGGTTTCTGTGTGCTCCAGTACTAACAGTGAACTTATTACTCTAAAACATAAAAAGTCACCTAGACAGAGAAATGGACAAGATCAAGGAAGAGGTAAGAAGGGATATTGGTACATGGGTTGATAATTACCTTGAAATTCTTGGATGATATAATTATCGGAGGAAAACAAAGAAAAGCTAGCAAGAATGGTGCAGGTGCTAAACGGGGAAGGGAAGAAGTATGGACTGATTATGAAAGTTGATAAAACAAACAATGGTATTGGAGATAAGGAAATAGGAGGGAAGACCAGTGTAGAGGATCGAACTAGAGAATATAGTGAAATTGATTTATCTGGGGAGCAACATGACGTATGATCTAAGCTGTGAAAAAGAATAGTGACTAGAATAGCAAGAGCAAGTTTGAAGGCAATGGATAAGATCTGGAAAAGCAAAGCTATTAGCTTAGAAATGAAGCTGAGCATCTTGAAAACGTGTATTCAGCAGTATGTTGTACAGGCATGAGAGGGGGTCATAACAAAAGAGTCTGAGAATACGATGGATGCAGGAATGAGCAATTATATAAGAAGATACAGTCAAAAGAGGACCTGCTGCAGAAGGTTAAACAACAGACATTACAGCTATTTATTTGGGCACATCTGCAGAAAGAATGATAAAACAGAAAGGACACTGGTATTCAGCATAATGGACAGTTAGAATAGGAGAGGCAAAACCCACAGAAAAATGCACAGATGATATAGGTGTGGAGCTAGTCTACAGAAACTAAGCCACTCCACACTGGACAGGGAAAGATGGAAGGAAAGAGTGAGAAATACATCAGATACCAATGGGCACTGAGCCCATGGTTGTTGACTACAACGAGGGAGTTTCATTCACTGAGCTACATCAGTAATGGAAGTTATTTGCTGTTTCAGTGTTGTCACTAAAATGTTATTAAATTAGATGTATGAGAATACACTAAATCATGACAAATGTTTTTACGTGGTAATAGCACAGTTCCATTTACTACCCACAAGCACTGCAGCACACTATAGCAATTGCTATTAACTACAGCTAAGTAGCTAACATTACCACCATCAGTTCTTGGAGGTCCCAAAGAGCGTAACAACTCCTATCTTGTCTCCCCTCAGCCCTTGTATTTGCACATCTGGATTCCTTCCAAATACAGTGAGAAAGGATGTCCGTACTGTATTGTCACAGATAATGGAAATGGAAGAGTCTGGTACACTCTAGGAAATGATTTACTCATGACATTTCTAGACCCCCTTTTGCTGCCTAAGGTTCAGTTGCTTGAACAGAAAATATGCTTGTAGTGTTCTTGAGGCTGAAAATAGCACTAGAATGACCATTCAGCAGGTCTGTCCCATGAAAGTTCATCACCTAACAAATTGTTTTAGTCTTTACAGTGCTATATGACTGCTTTCTTGTTTTGTGAAGATACAAACTAACATGCTACCTCTGACTATCCAGGCTGACTCAACCAACCACGCAAGATGTATTGTTCACAGCTTTTGCAAAAGCTTTTCACACTTCCTAATGACTATGCATGGCTGTTGCTTAGACCTAATCTTGCCCATTCTTTAAGAGATCATTTCTTGACTAGTTTTGCTGGTCACATTTTTGATTTCTGATCGGTCAGTACATTAGAGATTATGAAGAAGTTCTGATAAAGTTTAAGTAACCTTTGTAAAGGCAATATAACTATGCACAAAATAAGTTCCGTCATCTTCACAGATGAGAGCTGCATATTGGGTCATGGGATATTTAATTTAAATCTGACTAAGAAAAGTACAAGAGTGTTATTTATGCAGAATGTTGAGAGTGACGTGTACGTACATAAGAGTGCCGTTAAGTACATGCTTCTAGAAATGAGGGGGCGGGGGGAGAATTGGAATAATGCCAGAATTTAATCAACAATAAGTCCCGTGACACCTTACAGACTAAGGTCTCCACTCTTTAAATACTCCTCTGACCCTCCCCCCCCCCGGCACCACATGCATCAGATGAAGCAGGTCTTTGCCCACAAAAGCTAATACTCCAAAATAGCTGTTCATCTCTAAGGTGCCACAGGACTTCTTGTTGTTCTCAAAAGATACAGACTAACACGGCTACCTCTGTGAGAATTTGATTAAGTGTTTTTATTTACACCCGTACAGTAAATTTCAATCAAAATTTTCAAGACTCCATAAAGGTTTTTGTATTAATACAGCTAGTAATCTTGGAACCCTAATTATATTTTTCAGCTGATCCTTATAATGGTAATGCAAAAAGCAAACTGATACAAAAATATGATTGACTGAAATCATAAATGTGTTTTCAGCTGTCTATTTGTAATTCAGAATGAAAGGTTTTAATATATTAAATATGTAAGCATCTGTAAAGTGAGTCTAATATGCCTCTGTTTCTGTGCCTTTTCAAAGCTCCCTCTATCTTTGATTGACAAAAATTCCATTCACATGTTAATGTAGCACATCTTAGTTGATAGCACAGGCACAGGAGAGAAAGATAAATAATGCGTCTTAGTACCTTTTCCTCTGAAATAACATTAGTCTTCTGGGATACGAGATAGGATGAAGCTGCAGATTCTAAGATCATTATGCTGCTTATTACCCTCTGTATTTATCTTCAATGCTTTATAGAAAATCTAATTTCTACAAGGGTGCATGAGCAGCCAAACTACCAATTTGTGTAGACCAGGCAACAGTCCAACTTCCAGGGAGATTCAGAAAAGCTAAAAGGTTAGGTATATTTGGCACAGAATTCAACCAAAAGCTATACATCTGGATTGTTTTGGGACTCCTACTCTTAAATTTAGTTAATGTTTTATTTCACAGAGATGAAGATGAACTGCTGGGCAATAGAGTAAAGGTTGTGCTAATACTCAATGTCATTCTATCAGCACTCAGGAGATATTTTATAGCTCAACTATGCAAGTGTAATTATTTCATTTCAGTAATGCTTTCATTAGAAATATGTTGCTGGACATATTTGAAGGGGGCAAAAATCAGCTTTCATTTTTGCCCAATCTGTTTCAACTTAAACAGAAACACCAACCAAAACTGAGCTCAGAAAATTGACATGCAGGTGCGTTCAAATTAACCATCAACTCAAACTTAAAAATCTACATATTTGTTTTTTGTTCCGCCTATACAAGTGATATTCTACAAACACATCAGTTAAAGAATTGTAACTGTCTCCCTGTTGTGAAAGGATTAACATGATGCATACCAATACGTGGCCAGCATTTCAATAGAAACATACTTGCAGTAAATTTCATACACAAGCACAAAAATTCCAAATTTGAACCATATACCATGACAACGTCTGTCCTTGTACAAAGTGTTTTGCATCTGATACTTAGTCCTATAGCAACCAGAAATACCTCAATTCTGCTTTTCTCAAGAGTGCCTCCATAGTCTGCTTTTGCTGTTGACACACTGACAAACACCGGCCTTGAGATTTTCTGTCGCTAATGCTCAAGCAACAAATTCAAATCTCTTGTGCCAGAAAGAAGGATTCTCAGTTTGAATCCCAAACAAGTGGTATTAAGTACTATTAAACTGGCATGGGAGCCTTTGAAGGAGAGCCCGCCAAAATACAGATACTTTGTAATGTTTTGCATATAGTGTACAAGACAAGACATCTGTTGAAGGCAAACCAGGGTGTAGAAGACATGGCTGAATGGTATTCAAAAAAGATTTGACTGAGATTTGCTCATGAGGAGCTTTATTACATAGTTTTACATATACACATCCAAATATTTAAGTATTCCTCCAGCCTCTCTACTGCTGCCGTAGTCACAAAATTCTTGTACATTAGAGGTGTTGTTTTCTTTTAGAAGAGCCATGTCAGCTTGTCTCATATCACATGTTCACCACTTTTAATACTGTTCCAAACCATTTTTCTAATACCAAGGGAAGGCTCAGTAGCCTGCAATTCTAAGGATTGTTGCTAATGCTTTCTGGCTACACTGAAAAAATCAAGGTGCAATTATAGTACAGTTAGGCATGCCTGTGATAGTTTTAATCTAGCAAAACACAAGTAACAGTAGTAGTAAAAGATATAGCAGTACCTTCTTCAGTGTGGGTTAGCCACCTGAGTATGTTCCCAGTCTCCCAAATCAGCTAGTACTGAGGTAGCTAGCCTGTGCTGATAACAATAGTAGTGAAGCTGGGGTGGCACAGTTAACTGTAGATTAAAAGTTAGCATCGATATATCTACAATTACATTTTCATTACACCAGGACATCAGGTAAAAAAAAATGGATGAAGCCAGGAAAGCTTAAACACAGCCTGAAAATCACCAACACACCACCACCAAATTCAAGAGTGGTCAGAGATGAAGACTTATCATTACTTTACAGCACAGAATGCTTAGGAATGAGCAAGAGGTGTCAATTATTTTCATTCCATAAAACTTGCCTTAGAAAAATTCTCAATATCTTTTGGCCCAGAACAATTTCAAGCCAAGATCTACTGACACTGCAGATAAGACGATATGAGCACCATCGTTGCCAGGTAGCACTGGTGATAGATTGACCATGTGCCATCACCAGAACAAACAATTAGACTGACAACTGAAGGCAAGTGAAAGCGACGCTGCCTGGAAGTAAGGTGAAAAGACATGAAGAGAGCTGAAAAACCTGGGGCACAGCTGGAAAGCCATTGACAGACTTGCCAGAAAGACAGGAATGGAGGGGCATCATTGCTGACAGTAGGCGGAATGGGAACTTGATGATGACGACAACACCTTCACTTATGATGTGGATATTCCCCTACACGCTTGGAAACATGTGCAACTCTCTGGCAGTTAATTTTAACGAGACTACATACCATTGTTCGCTGCTCAACCACTTCAGACCTAAGTTCTTCATAAGTGACACTGACTGTCTAGTTGTTGCTACCTGATGATCTTTAATCATCTTGTTCTGCCTCAGCTTTTAACAAGTCATTTCTATTGCCTGACAAGAGTGAAGTCAAAAGACATCTCCAACATTCCCCATGGAAAGAAAGATGAAAAACAGTGATTTAGCACGTTTGCAAGTTTTTATCCTCCACAACTTGCTGCCTTTATTCTGTGGTGGGCCATGGGATGAATAGACTCATCTTCTAGATGTCTCTCTGCTTCAGAAACATTTAAAACATTAGGGCTGTGTCTACACTAGAGTTTTGTCAACAGAAGGTGCCTTCTGTCAACACAACACAGGGAGCATGTACACACACAGAAAGCATTCTGGTCAGAGTCTAGACAGAACTCTGCATTTGCCTCAACACTGTTATCCCTCAAAAATTTGAGGCATAACACTGTCAGAGGGTCTGTTGAGATTTCTCCACTGACAGTAACTTCTGTTGACACATGCTTCTGTTAGACGGAGCCTAGATTTCTTTGGCCACTCCCTTTCAAAATATCCTCACTTTTTGTTTTCCACCTTAATTTTTTGCTTGCCAAAGTTTACACTCTTTTGCTATTGAGGCCAATATGGCTGCATTTCCAAGTTATAAAGTTTAGTGTGGTAGACCTTCCTGGAATATTTTAGCAACAGTATAACATTACTCAACCACCTATCCTCGCACATACAGTGTAAGGTTATAGAGAAGCAATACATCATTCAAAATTGTCATTCCATCATTTTTCAGTAATGACTTATGTCAAGGTACTCTTTCATTGCCAAGCTTTCTTCTTTTAAAGATTTTGTGGTTAGACACCTTCAGTTTTTCATCTTTGCCCAGGAACATAGAATTATTTCAAACAAACACTTGATTCAGACCTTTTATTTTCAATCAATCAATTAACCCTTTGATCTCAACCTTCAGTTATGCTGTAGTCTGTTCTGTTCTTTACTAGGCACAAAGATGCTTCTGTATTATTCTTTTCCAAACCAAAAGCTCCTTAACATCTGTCTTTTTTCCAGCTCCCAGTTTCAGTAGCTCTCCCAAGTGGCAAAAAACTTCGCTAGACTACCTAAAACAGTAAACTGAAGAGAGTTCACAAGTAATATTAACACTGATACTATATGCAGAAATCAGCTGAATACCCATGTGTCTGATTCTGATACATATCCTGCCATAAAACAGAAATAATTTGTCAATGGACTGGAATTGGTATAGACTAGCTGACAGACTCAGATCCCAAATGTTAGCTCTTCAAGGTCAAAAGTTATTGTATATAAAGGAAAATGTAATTATGGACTCTGAATCCTCAAAGGATTATGTAAATAAAATAACTCATTGGAAGAGGTGAAGAAATTAAGGACTCAAGATTAAAAAAAAAAAAAACCATGATAGAAGGAAAGAAAAGAAAAGCAACTCAGAGAAAAATCGGCAAAGATGTGGAGTGAAAGATTTCACTCCAGCTGGTTAGTCAAATGATAGAATTACAGAAGTGGATGGGATCTCAAAAGGTCATTTAGTCCAAAATCTCTACGCACACAGAATGACTGACTAAGTGTTATGTAGAACATTGCTGACATGAGATATCAGTGCTCTAAATCCCACTGGTTATTTGCTACTAGTACGCCAAAATGTAGCAATGAAAACTTAGTGATATCAGTAAACAGACTTATTAGAAGAACAATCTAATGTACCCAAGATATCTTAAGTGGGGAGGGGGAGGGAAATCAATATTTGAGCTGTAACTCTGTACAAAGGAAAGACATTTCTTTACAACAAAGAATGTAGTGGTTCAAATGTACACTTTTCACCAGTGCTGAAATACAATTAATATCAGCTGCTGTAGTGAAAAAAAATCATAGGAGATTGAAAAAGGTGATTTTACTGGAAATCTGTATCTCAGTGGATGTAATAAACATCCACTGGACACACCGGTATTTGGATATCATCAGGTGAAAGTGACTATGAAACACACTACAGCTATAAAAATCACCACCTGAAACTGCAAGTTCTCCTGTGTTGTTAGGGGCTGAAATCTTTCAAATTCTTGAGACTGTAGATATTATCAACTTGTTACTTTGTAAGAGAAAGCACATCACAGAAGGATAACGCAAAATATGAAAATTAAAATACTAATGGTCCAGCAATAATTTAGCAAGATGAGAAAGGAGGGGGGGGAAGCTTACTGACTTCAAAACCCCATTTTGTTCATTTCAACGGCAATGTTGCCTAATTAGGGAAAGCAGGATCAAGCCCTGAATATATTTCATTGTAATTAGCAAGGAAAATACCCAAACGATATTTAATGTCTTTCTAGACACACCAAATTCATTTGTTTAAATGTCAAGAAATTCCTATTGCATTTGGAAAACGTCTGTCCAAACAAAAACAAAAAACCAACCCCCACCCCACACACACACACACACACACACAAGTGCCTCTTTAGATAACACACACAGAAATAGAATAGAAGAGGGGGAGTGGTGAGATAAGTACCGTTATACAATAAAGAAAAAAAAATAAAGCAAAATGTAACAAGGGCTCAATTCAGCTGAAAAAAATCGGCAGTCATGTGCATGTGTAAAATATACACTTGTACAACAAAAAGGAGATCAAGGAAAATAAGGTGCATGTGACACAGTACCATAGGAGGCTTTTTTAAAAAGGTATCCAAACAATCTGAGCCCATGTGAACCAAAGAATACACAGTGGCGAACAACAAGGTTTCACCCTTCAGGGCTCTGATCCGAAACTAAGGTCACCCGTTTTTTTAGATGCAGCCTTGGCTGTCCCAACACATCAACTCATCCCATTACAAGGCAATTCACAAGCTTGGGTGGACCAGCTTGCAGTGGTTGATGACTTGCTCCCTGAATAGATATATGTCCTGACTGATTGGCTGTTGACCATATCTTAAATTTCTGACTCCTTTTCTTGGTTCCTCTGAACAACAAGCAATTGATGGCCAGGTGCGTTTGGACCCTGCCTTCCTTGGCCCCCATTCATAGGCATATTTTCCAGGGAAGTTGGATGTTCTGGTTATTTGGCCTATTGTGTGAACTTAGACCACTTATCTGGATTGCCCTTTGACTGGTCTTGTCTAGTCAGCAGCAGCAGAACAGTAGTTCTCAGGACTTGTATCTGACAACACATCAGAGGTAACAAGTTGCAGTGTAAATCCACCCCACACTAGCTTCCTACGCATTAAGTGAATTGTAATGCAGTGCACTAGGAAGTTCCCTAATGTGCTCTAAGCCAGAAGAGTGCAAACTGGGGTGGGGCAGGAATTTAAAAAGGGGGACACAGCACAATCATCTCACCCCCATAGCTTCTGTGCACATCTGTGCTGTGCTAGCATGCTGCACTGCCTGCCTCCTTGCCCCTGCAAGTCTCTGCTATTGCCAGAGGGCCAACATCATTTCCCTTCCCTCCCCTGGCTCACTTGACCTGCTCCTCCAGCCCTCCTGCCCACTAAGTGTCCACCATCCCCTGAGAGTGCTGGAAGATGCCAGCATCTCCCACTAGCAGCAAGCTGAGACTTGCATTTCAAGGCAACTCAGTGGGGTTAAGCATTTATTGGGACAACCCCTTGTTTCGGCTTCCCAGAGAGAGTTTAACTTTTGTAAGTGCAATTTTGTTGATCTTTTGTTCAACTTTTAAGGGCTGTCTGGACATTTTTCACAATGATGAAAGACATATAATGGGCTCCCACAAGAACCTGAATGGGGACCCATACTGTTCAAGAAATTCATAAATGATCTAGAAAATGGGAACACAGCGAGGCAGTCAAAGTGAGTAGATAATACAATATTCCTCAAGATAGTCAAGTCTCAAGCAGATGGTGAAGGGATCACGAGAGTAAGAAGAAAACAACTGGAGAGTTAAGCAATTGTTCAAGCTGACATTATCAAGGGTCCAAAAGCAAGTTATTCTGCGATGTGGGAAAGAAAAGTATGGCAAAAGACCACCATGGATTAACCAGGAAATCTTCCATGATCTCAAAAACAAAAGAGGAGTCCTATAAAAACTGAAGACTAGGATAAATTGTAAAGGATGAATAAGAAAAACTATATAGGTATGCAGGGCAAGATTAGAAAGGCAAAGGCACACAATTAATTGAAAGTAGCTAGACACAAATGTTAAGATGATATTCTATAAATACATTAGGAGCAAGAGGGAGACAAATAACAGTCTAGGCCCACTGCTCAGTGAAGAGGGAGAAACAATATCAGAAAGCTTGGAAATGGCAGAGATGCTTCATGACTCCTTTAGTTTAGTCTTCACGACGACAACTGATAGAGTGCGCTTAACACTGCGGCCGTGTCTACATGTGCCCCAAACTTCGAAATGGCCACGCAAATGGCCATTTTGAAGTTTACTAATGAAGCACTGAAATGCATATTCAGTGCTTCATTAGCATGTGGGCGGCTGCGGCACTTCGAAATTGACGCGCCTCGCCGCTGCGCGTCTCATCCAGATGGGGCTCCTTTTCAAAAGCACGCCGCCTACTTCTAAGTCCCCTTATTCCCACGAGCTCATGGGAATAAGGGGACTTCAAAATTGACGCGCCTCACCGCCGCGCATCTCGTCCAGACGGGGCTCCTTTTCGAAAGCACGCCGCCTACTTCGAAGTCCCCTTATTCCCATGAGCTGATGGGAATAAGGGGACTTCGAAGTAGGCGGGGTCCTTTCGAAAAGGAGCCCCGTCTGGACGCGACGTGCGGCGGTGAGGCGCGTCAATTTCGAAGTGCCGCGGCCGCCCGCATGCTAATGAAGCACTGAATATGCATTTCAGCGCTTCATTAGTAAACTTTGAAATGGCCATTTCAAAGTTTGGGGCACATGTAGATGTAGCCAGTGAATGCTAGTGGGAAGGGGGTAAGTTTAAACATGATGTTAAAAAGAACAAAGTTAAAAATTACTTAGAAAAGTTAGATGCCTGCAAGTCACCAGAGACTTATGAAATGCATCCTAGAATACTCAAAGAGCTCAGAGAAGGTCTCTGAGCCTTTAGCAGTCATCTTTAAAAAGTCATGGAAGTCGGGAGAGATTGCAGAATGCTGGAAAAGAGCAAATATAGTGCCCATCTATAAAATGGGGAAGAGCAACACAGGAATTACAGACCATTCAGTTTAACTTCTGTTCCAGCAAAGATAATGGAACAAATAATTAAGGAATTCTGCAAACATCTGGAAGATAATAAGGTGATAGGTAACAGCCAGCATAGAATTGTATGGAACAATTCATGCCAATCCAATCTGATAGCTTTCTTTTGTAGCATAACAAGTCTTGTAGATAAGGGAGAGACAGTGGACATGGTAGACTTTAGTAAGGCATTTGATACAGTCTTGTACTGAGCCAGTTTCTTGATTAGATCATACATCTTTGATGGAGCTACTATAAGGTGTGTGCATAACTGGCTGGCTAACCAGAGTAGTTATTAACAGTTCACAATCATGCTGAAAGGGCATAACAAGTAGGGTTCCACAGTGGTCTGTTTTGGGACCACTTCTATTCAATAATCTTCAACAAACCATTTGAATAATGGCATAAAAGTACGCGTCTCAGATTTGCAGATGATACCGAGCTAGGAGGGATTGTAACTGCTTTGGAGGATAGAGTCATAATTCAAAATGATCTGGACAAACTGGAGAAGTGGTCCGAGGTAAACAGGATGAAGTTTAATAAGGACAAATGCAAAGTACTCCACTTCGGAAGGAAAAATCAGGTTCACACATACAGAATGGAAAGCGGCTGTCTAAGCAAGGAATACTGTGGGAAGAAAACTAGGCATCTTAGCTTGTGGTCCACTATATGTGAGTCAGAAGTGTGACACTATTGAAAAATGAAAGCAAACATGATTCTGGGATGCAATGACACCTTATTCTGCACTGATTAAGTCTCAGTTGAAGTATTGTGTCCAGTTCTGGACACCACATTTCAAGATAGATATGGAGAAATTGGAAAGGTCCAGAAAAGGACAACAAGAATGATTAAAGGTCTTGAGATCCTGAGCTATGAGGGAAGACAAAGAATTGGGCTTGTTTACTTCAGGAGAGAGAAGACAGAGGCGACATGATAGTTTGCAAGTACAAGAGTAAGCGTGTTACAAGGGGCAAGCGGGGGGGGGGGGGGGGGGGGAGAAAACTTTCTTGGCCCCTGAAGACCAGATAAGCAGCAGTGAGATGGAACTACAGCAAGGGAGGTTTAGGTTGAACATTAGGAAAAAAAAAAATCATGTCAGGGTGGTTAAACAGTGAAATAAATTGCCTAGGGAGGACGTGGAATCTCCATCACTGGAGATATTAAAGAGCAGGTTATACAGACATCTATCAGGGATGGTCCTGCTGTGAGGGCAGAGGACTGGACTTGATGACCTCTTGAGGTCCCTTCCAGTTCTAGTATTCTATGAAAATGGGTGACTGAACAACAAAACGAATTTCATCGGTCAGTGTTAATAAATGCTTAGTAATGTACAATGGAAAAAACAGTCCCAATTATACAAAATTATACATACAAAATGATAGCCTCTAAATTAGCTCTTACCTCTCAAGAATGTCATTGTGGAGTATCTGTAGTTCTCTGAAAACATCCGCTCAATATGCATTGACAGACAATAAAAGCTAACAATGTTAGGAACCATCAGGAAGAGGATAGATAATGAGACAAAATGTCACTCTGTAAATTCCCGGTATGACAAACTCAGAATGTTCTGCTCAGTTCTGGCTGCCCCAAAACAAAAAAGGCATTAGAAAAAGGAAAAATTACAGGCAAGAGCAACAACAATGAACAGAGGTATGGAATAGTTTCCATATGGGGGAGAGAAACAAAGACTTGGAAAGGAGATGACCCAGGGGAGACATGAAAGCAGTCTATAAAGTCATTAATTGCATTCAAAAAGTGAATAAAAATGTGATACACCCATCACATCCCACAAGAACCAGAGGTTACTAAATGAAATTAATAGGCAACAGAGTCAAAACTAACACAGGAAAGTACTTATTCACACAATGCACCATGAACTGGTGGGACTCATTGCCAGAAAACATTGTAAAAGCCTAACACTATAATTGGGTTTAAGTGGGTCCCTTATTGAAATAGTGATTTTTCCTTGCCCTGGGCTGAGGATAAGTATCAGGTGCCAAAGAGCCATCCTCTGTGTAAGCTCAGTGCAGTAGCCAAGATCCAGAGCAGAGACCATCCAGGCTTCTGGGAAGCCAGAACTCAGTGGAGACACCTGAGACTAGAATCTGTAGCTGAGCTGAGCTAGCAGCTAGGCAGACTGAGGGGTGGATCCTGGACACAGAGGGCCCAGCAGACAGAGATATTGCCAAACAACAGAGCCAGGAAGGCTGAGGCGCACGTGAACCCAATGGGAAGGCTGATATTGAGAATAAGAGGACCATCACCTAGAGACTGAGCAAATGTAGCCATCACTGAAAGATGCATTTTATCCATCCAGGTCCTGGAAAGGAGGTTTAGGATGTGTAAGGAATAGATTGTACATAATAGTCTGAAGAAAATTCAGTATTCCCTGTACCTATAATGATCCATTAAGCTTTTCAGGCTCTGGTTGCCCATTGTTTATGGAATGTTATGTGGCATTAACTCAATATCAGTGATCTCTGAGCTAGGGAAATGGTCACAGAAGAGTACCATGAAGTAGAGATAGCGTAGGTGCTGTCCTGCGAGACCAATGAGAGACTTGCGGAGTAAGCCACCGAGAAGTTCTAGGCCCAGCCTTATTAACATAACAAGCACAGGAGAGAAGGAAGAGTGCTTGAGATCACCCAGAGGCCAGGTCTCAAATTCTTTTGTCCCCAGGTTTCACTGGGGTAGTTTAGGAGCCTAGACAATTCTTTATGGGAGCAGGACCATCCTCTAGCATATACAGAGATGCTGTGGGCAATGTGGATGCTGAATATTAGCATACACTTCTCAAAAAGGGCTATGCAGGCTTATTTTGCTTCAGAGCAGTGACAACGTAAATATTTGTAAAGCTGCAAGGTTTAAATTATGAAACCACTGATATAGCAAATATTTATAAATTACTAGAATGACTTCTATTCACCTGTATTTCCTTGTCTTTCTATCTCATGGTGTATATACAACCCATTTTATAAGACAGCAAAGCGTACCCTGGAGCAATGCTAAAAATGGTTCCCTGCCAAGCCCCACCAGCACATTGTCCTAATTTCTCCTGGGCATAACAGAAAATGTACTTCTTGTACTCATGAGCTTTCCCAATTGGCCAACAATTCTCTATTTTCATGCAAAAACACTTTTCATGGGAAATCCAGGCACACACTGGGAGTCTTACTTTCAGAAAGCCTGGATTCCACCTATAGGCATGTGCTCAAAAGCCTCTTGTTCTATCCAAATCACTAAGACTGGTGTTTTCTTAGTCGTCAGCACTCCTGATTTATGAGATAGGCAAAAATACAGTACTATTCGAAAAGTCAACTGAGGTGGCATTTCCAGCACAGCTCTGTTCTGCAACACCTGAATCATCTGTCTTGCTAGCTAGCTATTTATACCACACTGTCAGTCATCACTTTGTCAAGTAGGCTAGTTTATGAATGTAAAAATTGGAAGTAGTGACATTAATATATAAAAACAAAGTAAATGCAGTAGATGCTTCCTATTGACTGCAAAAGCCTAGCCCTTCTAGCTTACCAGTGTTATTTTCAATGCCATTACTAGTCAGCTGATTTGGAGATCTATACTGAGAATGTCTCTACAGACAGATTGTTTCTGGAAATGAGCTACATGACCAGCATCTTTTTATGTGTTTCACTTATTTCACTGGAAAGGATTGTTGCAAAGAACTATTTTCCTCTTATGATATATAATACTTTATACTCACACTGCACCTTGTCTGATTATGGAAAATATTTGCATGCCATATTGAAGCCGTCAACTAACAGTATAAGCCAAAGGCTGTGAAGCAAAGTAGGCCTTGTCAGAAAAGTAACATATGTTATCAGCTAAACTAGTACAGGTTGCACCTTTCTAGTCCAGTGCCCTCAGGACCTGACTGGTGCTGAATGACAGAAGCTGCCTAACCACTAAAGGTCAACATCATGTAGCAGTATTACCAACACTTCCACTGCTTACTGGGCTCTTAGAAGACAAGCAGGGGTAAATTAGAGCTAAATAACAGCACAGAACACTGAGAGCTGGGATTCCTCGCTGTAAACAAACTTGGGAAACTTGGCCGCACCCATGATAAATGGTTGTCTGGCTAACTTAAATCACACCAGATAATGGATGTCACCCAATGAGAACATGCCAGACTAGAGAGTTTTGACCTGCAATCACATTCCTAATAGAAAAGATGGCACGAGAATTATTCGGACCTCAAGTTACTATGTGAACAGTACAAAACATGGTACAGGAAAACACCAACAGATCATTGAAGAGCATGGCTTTGTTTGGAAAAAGCAGGTACAGGGGTAGTAAGTGACATCTGCAGTGTAATACATAAAATTTGATTGGTCTAAAGGACAGCATTTAGTTATATTGATTAAGTTATGTTGTGGGTGCCCAGGTGTGAGTAACTGTTGCGATAGTATACTAAGACTGTGCTTTGATGATCAATCTGGCTGAGTGCCTTCATGAAACTGAGCCTATGGTCTTTTTCCATGGATGACATTGAGATCTACTTAATTGGCAAGTTACCTTGTTTGCTGGTGCAACTAATATCTGAGTGCCATGAACCACATAGGAGGAAAACACACTCAGCATTATCCTTACTTAACATGTGAAGAAACTAAGGTAGACACCTTTAGTCAAGATCACACAGTATGAGGCACAAGGTGGTCTCTTCATCTTCAGCTCTTTATATAAATAGCCTGATTTAAGACATTGGTTTTCTTTGTCTGTCCATAAAGCGTTAGTTACTCATGAATCAGCCAGAAATAATTCCATAAACATTAATATATGGTTCCATGGATTTATTCTCATCCCTGCTGTGTTCAAGTTTGACTTTGTTTTGGTTGGACAGGTTCTGTGCCTAACTGCAAAAATGGTTTCCCCCACCCCCCAATTATCAAGCCCAAAATGGAGCATAAATTCAACTGTCTGAACAAAAGAAGAGATCCCAGCAGATTATTATATAACTGCAAAAGAACTGGAAGAGAAACAGAAAAACTTGGTAACAAACATAACTTTTCAACCTTTGCCTGAGGGAAGCACAGCATCCCAAGGATGAAACTACCGCCACAAAATTACACATACCAAAAGAATAAAGCAACTTTAAAAACTACAGGGACAGCAGACCTATCATCTAGCCATGTTTCTTATATATTTCTCTCTCTCTTCTGGGGCTGACTTGTAGTTTCAAACACAGACAAGCAAGATTTTGAAAAGTTTCTGTACTGTATCCTCTTTAATCTCTGAAGCAGAATATACAAAGGCAAACAAGTTCTGGTTTAATATTTGTGTATTATTGAAAGATGTTTTGACACAGTGACAGAATTAACAATCACAAGAGCAGAAGCAGATCAAAAGGTCAGAGAAAGTAAACAGAGAAATGTACAGTACCTAAATGCATTGCGACATTGATAGCCAGTCACAAAGGAGCTTGACAAGGTTATTTTGTCAAGACTGACTTCTACTAAAGGATAATTTAGGAGATACAACATTAATGGCAAATGAGGAGATGCCCCTCTAGGGTAGTTTATTTTAATAAGATGAGTGATATGCCACTTTCACCAAGAACTATCATATCAACAAGCAAAGGTGACACGAGATTTGAATAAAATAGTGTAGAATTTTAAACAAAAATTTTGTCTTTACTTTGGAGATCAAACCAGGTCTAAGATATAAACTCATTACCATTTGTTTGAATTTCACACAAACCTACAACCAAAACAAATCTCAATCATGAACCTCTCAGGTTTTTTTTGTGTAAGATATGTGAATTTGATCTGACTCATTCCCTCCACCCTATTTGTTATACAACTCCTGACAAAGCCTAGTAGGAAAAAAGAGTCAGTTATTTATTGTGTCACACTGGTGTTTGAGCACCACATTCTCCAGAGTAGCACAACAAAATTTTATACAACTAGAAGAAATTTAGAAATATTTCTATCACTTTGTACCTTATAAAGAGGCCTCTGCAGTCTGTTTGGATTGTAGATTCTTCCTGGAGCACACATCCGTTCTGGTGCAATAAGTTGAAAATTCCCAAAGAAAAAGCTGTATTTAGATGGAGCAAATCTTGACAGGTTTTGTTTGTAATTCAGTTAAAACAAACCTAATGTTATCTGGATGTTGTGATTCTCCTCACAGAACACATTACAAACCCAGGAAAGTCAAAACTAGAGTAAATTTAAAAAGATATCCAACAGTGTTAAACTATGGAAAATTAAACCTAAAAGTGCCCCAAAAACGTACTAGCCATGCTGTAATAGAGCTTTCAGACTCTTACCTGTGCTCTAAGCAGCAAACAGCTTATAGACTCAGGCTACTCCAACCACCTTGCACCATTAATTTACAATGAGAGCTCCCAACACCTCCATACTGCTCACACACAGCTCTGTTCCAACAATTCTAGGACACTCCCCCTGCAACATGCAAAGCAGAGAAAAATGACATCCTCCCCCAAGGAAAGGGATATGTAGGACTTTTTGTGGCTGTTTGTAACCTCTGCATAATGGGTTAATTAGCCTTCCAGCACACAAATTAGGCACAGCTCTGTTTAATCAGTTCCAGTCTAAATTGATTAGAGCAACTGTGTGGAGAGGTCTGGCTCAGGTTTTCTTACCTAACACTCAGTCACAGATACCAAGAAGTAACCATGCAACTGTGAATAAAGTAACACAGTGTTTGTAGCCTCAGATCAAATAAAGTGATCTTTAAGTATGCATTACATTTATTCCTGTTCCCCCTTTCCAGTTTCCTTCCAATCTCATGTGTCATTTTTTATATTTTAAATAAAATATAGATTGAGTACCACTCAGGAAATATCACACTGTCTACACTTTGCAGGCAAGAGGAATGCACTTACCTATACAGCTTGCACCCCAATCTGCCTTTTTACCCCACACCATGTCAGTTCAAATAGCCTCATCAGTATGCACACTCCAACGTGCAGCTAACATTAAAGCTGCATGGGCTGTTTAAGAGCACTGTGGTCATTGACATTCACACTGTCTCAAAAATTTAGCTTTCTAGATTAATATAATCTCTGTTTTTGGCAAGAAAGACTTATAACTAAACTTAACTTATAACTCCTTCGCTTCACATATGCTATGAACATCGTTATGTGCTCTACTACTTTCACTTTTCTAATAATCATTTCTTCTCCTGAATATGACCTTATTCCTTTCTCAATACATGCTACTTTCCCTCCGTAAGAGAAAAGAAGGGTCAGCCAATAACAAAGATTATAAAGGCCATAAAAATTCTGCATTATGTTGATGTGCAGTAAGACATAGAAATATTGGAGTACTTGAGCACTGGAGGTGGGTTGCACATGGAAATAGGAGAGCAGACATAATGGATTATGATCTTTCAAATGATAAATTTGACTGATTTACATGGCAGTATATTGCAGCTGGTTTCTCTCCCTTCACCCCAAACATTTCAGAGCTCTTTGCAGTCACTTTTCTCAGTAGAGAAGGGATAGAGAGGAAGACCTGACAGAGTAACAAAGGGAGGCAATGATGGGTTTATAAGTGCTGGAAGTGTTGACAGGATGTCAGTGAGAGAATTAGTCAAGTGGTTTGTGGCCTGTGTGATACTAGAATGTAAAAGAATGGGGGGGCGGGGAAGAGGGAGACAAAGAAATATCAGAGAGGTCTGGAGAAGAATCAAGGAAGTCTTGGAAAATATCTGGATGATCAGGACAGTCATTGGACAATGAAAATATTTCAGCTGATAGCACATAATTAGAGCTGGATAAAAGCACATAATGTTACAAATATGTGGATGACATTAAGATAGTAAAAAGCACCTGAGCAATACATAGCAGCACTAAGGGTAAGTGGACTGAGGAATGAGAGTTTGGTGAAAATTAAAAAGGATGAGAAACTGTGGACACATTTACAGAAGGCTGAAGTGGATGTCAAAGGAGTTCAAGGAGCATCTGGGATAACTGATGTCCATCCCTCAAATACAAAATATTTCAGACATTCTATTACCATCAAGCACCAAAGTATCTAAGCACTGAATACAATTTGGTATTGACTATATGGGAACTTGTGAACTTACTCTAAATTACCCATAAATAAACTTGGTTAAAATAAGATCATAAACTTTGGGAAGACAAGTGCTCGAAAGTCAGGAAATATCAGCTTTAAGATTAACCTTAGAACCTTAATTTAACTTCCAGGTGCATATCTATCATAATGCTTTCCATATGATTACATGCTACTTTTCCACAGCACTACTACTTCATTCATTCAAAAAAGTTCTAATCCACACAACTGGAAATTCTTTAGGGCTTTTGCTAGAAAGAAGTTCATCAGCATTTCTAGCTTATCTTATTAAATGTCATGGTGATTACCGAAAAACTGTGTTTTATATGTAGAAGCATTTTTAAATTAATACTATTCTCTATTTAGCTGTGTATAAATGTGCTCGTTACAATTTGAAGCTGCTGATATCTTCCTCTTGCACAATGTCACTGAGGGTTTGTTTACACTGCAAACCAAGGGCTTGTAGACTCTGGTGTTTCTAAGTCTGTGTCTGAGCACCCTCACTGCGTTTTGTACCCAGGTTTGTGTTTGCTTGACTCTGGGCTTGTCTATGCTACCTCCCTACCTTGAAGGGAGGATAAGTATGGTGTTGGGAGTTTATTAATGAACTGCGGTGCATATGCAGCACTTCATTAAGCAAATTCCCCCCTGCGGAAACTCCAAAGTGTTAAAGTTCGAAGTGCCGGCTGGCGTCTAGCTGCAGCTAACCCACAGGTAGTTTGAAGTGCCTGAAGTCCCTTTATTCCATGACAGCTAGACACAAGCTGGCACTTCAAAGTTTAACACTTTGAAGTTGCTGTGGGGGGCGGGGGGATTGCTTAATGAAGTGCTACATATGCACCGCAGCACTTCATTAATAAACTCCCAACACTTTACTACCATGCTCCCTTCGAAGTTGGGAGCTAGTGTAGACAAGCCCTAAAAGCCCTCAAACTTTTGAGGAGTAAAGGGACTTCAAAGTACCCCAGGCACTTCGAAGTACCAGCAGGTTAGCCGCAACTACACGAGCCAGCACCAAAGTTTAACACTTTGGAGTTGCTGCCAGGGGAATTTGCTTAATGAAGTGCTGCATATGCACCGCAGCACTTCATTAATAAACTCCCAACACTCTACTTACCAGGCTCCCTTCGAAGTAGGGCAGTAGTGTAGACAAGCCCCGTGGGTCTCATAGCCATGCTTAAATATCCATACCACACCATGCAGATATTCTGACTTGGATCTGTGCCTTGAACTACCTCTGTACTGAAAAATGACAGGGCTTGGCTCTGAGTCACAGACAGACTCAGGCTCTAACCCCTCTAAAGCAGGGTTGTGAGACCTGGGTCCTGAGTGTTGGCACACCTGACACAGTCTGATTTCTGGTGGATGAAAGGGGGATGTGGGTTCAAACTTGAGCCAGAGCCAAGTCTTAGCATACAGTGCAGGCATGCCTTTAGGGGCCTTACATTTTTGACATCAATTAGACCATCCCTAATGTATGCTGAGGTTAGGCTGTTACAGATTGGGTGTTGCAACAGGCTCCCGGATTGTCTTTACTCTGTTTGGAGATTTCAGCCCTCCTCACACACATTTACCCTAACAAATGCATCATGGAAAAGGTTTAGGTGGCTTAAATTCACATACCATAAATGTAGCTATAAGAACAGTGAAGAATTACCTAGTTTAGCCCTCACATCCTGCAACAATGATTCTTCTTTCTCTGGACTATCCCACACAACAAAGCATCAACCCCAGACACCTCCTGCCTACATTTCCTCACAAAATATACAACCTTTGGTTCCAAGTAAGTGGAATGGTCAGAAAAAGATAACTTCACAGATCACAAGTCTGATTCATATGAAATGTTACCAAGGAAATAACAACACATGGGCTACAGAGCAGGTGGGAGTGATTTAGCTCTTTATATTTCTGTTCATAAAAATAAAAGATATAAAACTTACATGCATGCGCGCACACACACACACACACACACAGAGAAATCAGATGTTTTCTGTAAGTTCAGGATGCTCAATTGGTACTGAAGTAGATATTAGTGTACAGGGAAGGACCGAAGAGGAGCACTAATAAGTTTTAAGAAATCAGTCACCTGCTGGAGAGGACCTATAAGAATAAAGCAAATCTTCACTTAATTTTTTTTTCTAGACATCTACTTTTCCCTCATGCTTCCTCCCCACATCCTCATTCATCCCTCACAAGCTTTCTCCCATGGCGAGAAAGAGGTTTCCAAAGTCAGGACTTCCCCTTTAAAACCTGTGGCTTTTATGTTCCCGGGGATGAGAAATTGCTACAAAGCTGACCTCCCCTCACCTTTTTTGCACAACTTTTAGCAGGCCTGGACAATGCCCCCGTTCTGGTGCAGGACAGTCAATGTTTTTAAATCTTCCTTACATGTGAAGCAACCCTGATTGACACCTGGCGTATGCATTGTCTGATAGATGTACACATTGCTGGAGGTCACTTATAAAGAAATAACTTTGGTAATACAATAAATTGTTTAACCTTTGCACACCATATTAATTTATTTTTCTCAAAAGCATTCAATTATATTTGTTGGAAAGGATGTCAGCTCCTTTCTTATATATTTCATGATGTTACAAAATAAAACAGTGTCAATGTCCTTTTTAGTATTTGCACAAACACTAAATAATAATGATAAAAATGTTGCACTTGAGAGAATTCCTGGAAAAGATGCCATTAAATATATACATACAAAAATTTGTTGAGTGGCTTTGAGAAGATAATAAATTATGGACACGACAACGTGTAAACAAGATACAGACGGTATCTGCTGCTCAGGGATGTTGGTTTTAGTAGTTGATCAAACACTTTTTTTTCAGAATAGCAGTTATTTGAATGCAAATAAGGGTTGAGCATACTCCTCCACATCCTATTTAATAAAGGAAAGAAAAAATATTGAATTTTCCATCCACTGATGCATAAACAACATTTCTTGAAGTAATTCACAGCCTTGTGTCAAGCAATGTTTTTACAAGTCACTTTGTGAAGGATCAGTGTTACCGGTGTGACAAACATTAAATATTTAGCATACATTCAACTGATGTAAATGGAAAAAAAAACCCGACAACTGCAGCAACCTTTTAAGGGAAATTTTTAATTGTTAAGTGATTGTGATATGAAAAATATTTGCCAAATATTTTAAATTCAATTAAAAATAAGTTAAAATGAGCAATTTTTTGTAAAGCTACTTTATAAATCCTTTTCCAGTTCACAACTCTGCTTCTTTCATTGTGTTTGAAAATTTAAATTCCCACCCAGGCACTAGAGCTGAGGTGTGAATAAGATTAATATATATCTCTTATCATTCCCCAAAAGGCCAACATCTTCAATTTCTGTGATTATACATGTGGCTATTATGAGAACACTGAAATAAATAAGACACATCTCATTTTTGTTGAGTATTAGTCATGAATTTAAAGATGACTAGGACAGGCAGAGAATGGAGATGAGTTTGCTGAGGCTGCTATGATATAGGTCGCCAACTGTGAAAAGAAAATTGTACTTCTTAATAACTCTTACTCACACTAGAAAGAGATGTAAATCAGGTGAAATACAGGCTAAAAGTGAAAGCCATTTTAAGAGAAAAGATTCAAATAGCATTTGGTCTGAAATGGGGCTGAATCCATTTGGAACCATTCTGACACTTCTCGTAGCAGCAACAAATCAGCATTTTATCCCCTAGGTGTCAAAAATCAGTGCCAAAGCCTTAAATGCTGGCACTAAACTTAACAGAAGTAATTTTTTTTCTCACTTCAGACAACCACCCTGTCTGCAACAATCTTTCTGAGATTTGCCACCATTGTATGTTGTCTTCTGTTGTGCGGTCATGACTGCTTAAAAATGGGTTGGAGGCTAGAGTTATTTTTGATTCTGAAAATAGTGTAAAGCGCTTTGCATTTAGGGTACATAGACAAGTGGCTGCGAAGAAGGCCGTGTTGCACAGAAGCATCCTATTCCAAAGGACCTAGGTAATTAATGGAAATTAGCAGGTGCAACACAGAAAGAGTAAACAGACTAAAACAATGAAGTATTCTAGTCTTTAAAAACTTGCAAGCCTTTGAGAGAGTGCGCCTCACATACCATGCTGAGCCTCAAGGGAGCTCACCCCAGACTGTTGAGACAAAGGCTCAGGCTCTGTTTGCCAGACTGCAACAGTTCCAAACTAGAAACAGAACGGGCTAGCGACAGCCAGTCATATGTCAAAATTCCAAGACAAAGGATTTGGTTTTGGCTGTATTTGTAGTGTAGAAGAGAGAGAAGCATCACAGCCAGTGAGGACCCTTTTACCCTCTATTTCCTGGTCTAAGGGAAGATTTTGAGCCTCTGGGGATTTCAGGGGCATTGAAGAGCATCATCTCAGCAGAGACCAGAAATTCAGGAAGTTGAAGAGAAAGTCATGATCAGCCCAAGTTCTGGGAATTGTAATAGCTATTCTGTATTTTGTGGGTCCTGATGGACACTCCTCTGGCCCTTTGGGCTCTCTGTAATTGAAGGTACCCTTATAGGTAAACCCAGGATCTGTAACCTTAGGAGAAAAAGGGGAAAAGGATCAACCACACTTCAGAGCTGGGTCCCAATTCCTTATCTATTTATTTTTGGCTACTAACTGTCTATCCAGTAGAGATTTCTGCTTCCATCTCCCATTCCCAATGTATTTCTAGAGTTACAGTAAGTTTACTCCTCAATGAGAACCCAAGGGCATCAGTGAACAGTCCAAAAGTCTACTCTGGCACATTAATGTTAAATCAACTCTTCTTAACTGCCATGTAAGGGTTTTGAAAAAAATCCCCCTAAGATAGCACAAAGTGTGAGAGAGGGTAGAAGAGATTGTTACAGGTGAGAATTGAAGGCCACTGGAGAATCACTGAGCAGAAGAAATGGAGAATGACTATTTCAGTTCATCCCAAGAGTTTGAGGAAAAGCCTCAGACTGACAATGAAGAGGTTATGGGGATGGAGACTGGGAACAATGAGGAGAGTGGAAAGCAGCAAGAGATTTGAGAGAAATCAGTGCTAATTATTTAAAAACAAGGACAAATTTCAACTGAAATTAGAAGTGGATGGAGAGCAAACACAGGTGTTTGCAAAGATTCAACAACTTAGAAGCAACAAAACAAACGTAAAGTGGTTAAGTGTTGTACCTTGTCCAAGATGACAGAGAATGTTCTTTGTTCCTGCATCTGTGTTGAGAATTCAGTGCTGATGCGGGATGGGGAAATGTAACAATTTGTAAAAATGGTTCATCTGGTCACTGAGGGGCATTTGTCTTACCAAAATAGTCAATCACACGTCATGATAACTGCCCCTCATACCTTTTCAGAACTCTTTAACAATTGGGTCATAGAGCTTTCTCTTTTACCATGGTATTAAACATATTGAGAACACTGTACCTGTTGCAAGTGCCTCTCAGGTACTAAACTTCTGACCTGACTATTTGATAGTTTAAACTTGTAGAGGCCTTGCCCTGTTCCAGAAACATACTACAAATCAAATGATGTGCATTTTTAGACCCACTACTTTTGACGGGGGGGGGTGAAGAATTTTATGGCGTACTTTCACACAGTTACTGGAAGGGGAGCTAATGGTGGTGGTGTTACTGCTGCCATGCTTGTAGTTCAGTGATCAGGGGCCTCAGGATGTGGCAGAGCCAAGTTCAAGTTGCCTTTTCTCTGATGTAAGCAAAGCATCTGAAGCTGGGTCTCCAGAATTGCAGGAGACCCAAGTCAGCTGTGAGATGTTCTAAGTCTGCCCTGCTGCAGCTCTTCCACTTTGTGTAAATAACCACAGGTTGAACCTTTCTAGTCCAGCACTTTCTTTTCCAGCAACAACCGTAATCTGTCATGATTTTAGTCATCCAGAGAGCCACTTATCCTGGGTATGGTCAACTTTCCTGTGATCCCAGAAAGCTTGTTTACAGCCACCAGCTCAGCTCTCAGTGTTCTGTGCTGTTATTTAGCTGTAATTTACCCTTAAATGTCTTCTAAGAGTCCAGTAAGCAATGGAAGTGTTGGTAATGTGTTAGACAACATTGACTTCCTATGGTTTGGCAAATTCTGTCATCTGGTACCAGCCAGGGCCTGAGGGTGCTGGACTACAGAGGTTCAGCCTATCCTACAGAAGGGATTTGAACATGCAGATCTCATCTCCAGACTACAGACTTATGCTCCCATATACACTCTGGCGCACTGACTGTTCACACTGGCAATGCTCAGTCATCCAGCCATGATCTTTACACAGACCAGGTGCTCTCTGGAAAAGTACAATGATAGCACAAGGCAGCCAGCAGGAAAACACAATGTCACATTAACAAACATGTACACCAAGAAGTGAGACCAGCTCAGTGTGTATGGTAATGCATGCAAACGACCAGCAACCCATTTGAAGAATACAGCTATAGGTCCGATTAATGTATAGCACCAGAACTTCATACATACAGCAAATGAAGGCAGAGAATTAGTCTCATGAAAAATGGAAACAATCTTAAAAATAATGAGAATGTTTTCAAGAGCGCCAGCTGTCTGGAAGGAGAGCTCAATGAGAAACGGAACAATGCACGTTTAGCAAAAAGCCATTGGCTCTGGGAAAATGCCTGTACTGATGGCTACCCTTCAGTGGTATTGCTGAGATCATAAACCAAAGAGAGAATTTAAGTCTAGCCTTGTCCTGAGTGTCCCCAAACAGTTTCAGTACAAACTGGTGCACCACTCAGAACATTTTATAACGATCTTTTCCCTACAGCAGTGTGCCTGCAGTGGCATTTATTATTAATGAAACACAGCTTTTGATTAATAAGGGTCCATCTACACAAGGATGAAAAGCCTGTGTCAAATCATCATCAGCTGACTGAGTCTTGCTGGGCTCGGGCACCTTGGCTGAAAAATTTCTCTACAGGCATTCAGACCTGGGCCTGAGCGTGAGCTCCATATCCCTACAAGTATGTGTGGCTCCAGAGCTTGTGCTCCAGCCTCAGACAGAATGTCTTCACAGTGATTGTCCTTCATCCAGCAGCCCAAGTCAGCTCACACAGGCCAGCCGAAGGCCATTTGTCCCTATATAGACAGTCCCTAAATCTCAAGTTCGTAACTAAGTGTGTTAAGGGCTTGTAGGATCTGAGCATAACTTCCTATTTTAAAGAAAACACTCAAGGGATAGAGTTAAGGGTGCTCAAGAGCTTAATTTCTTCCATTTCATTCAGCATGTCTCAACTAAACTTTGTACAAAGTCAGTATTTGTAGTGAGCTTGCATTTAGGAATGCCACGCATGGGTCAACACCTAGCATTTGGTTTTAAATTACTAATTTACTTTATCAGACTTGGAGACTGATTTTGCTCCTGTAAGGTGACCATATGTCCCTTTTTGGCTAGGACAGCCCTGTTTTAAGTCCAGTCATGGCTGCCCTGTCCTGGCAAAAGTAGGCATTTGTCCCATTTGCTCTTGTCAGCTGATCAGTTGGAAAGAGCAGATGGGGAACATGGGAGGTTTGTCTATGTGGAGTGCAGAGGAGGGCAAGCGGAGATGCCAGCACCAGGCAGGGGAGAGGCAGGGCTCAGATGAGAGGCAGACAGGACTTCGATAAGCACTAATGCCAGCTCCAGCCTCACTGCGGAGAGGGACAGGTTAAGGCATGGCTCTGGTCAGCAGCTCAGACCAGGCCCAGACAGGAAATACGGGCAGGATTGAGCAAGTGGCTTGGACCAGCTCTGTCCACATGGTAGCCCTACACGGTGTCCCATTTTCCCTTTAAGAATATGAGTCACCCTACTTTGAAGTACAGAGTGACATAACTTAAAATGTGTGGTAATGCCCCTCTTCCTATGTGGCACCGGAAAACCAAGTGCCAGCACAGGCCAAGGCTGCAGATATTAGTTATGAATTGGCAGACTCATTGCTGGAAACCAAACCAGCTTATCTGTATCTCAATTTTCTTCAAAACATATATGAGTCTTATAAGAATGCATTTAGTGTTTAGAAATGTACGTAACTGGTAGTGGGCATTAATTTCACTTGAAACACTAACATTCCATGGTATAAAATAATGTCAGCTTTGCTCTATCCCTTTGAAAATGTGGGCTTTGCACTCATGAACCCAGGCACAGGAGTTGTCCATCCCAGGTGGACTATCAAAAATTAAGTGAGCCAGTGAGCTTTGTTAATTGTCTCTTCCACCCTTTGGTTTGAATGTTGGAAGAGGGAAATAAAAATACCGACATGAAGATTTTTCATCTCTTTGCTGTTTGAACTCCCCTGAGGCCAGAGACTCTAAACTGAAGTGAGACATCAGGTTAGTATGTTGGTTTGTTCCTAAAAGATTGTGAAGTGATAGCTCACTAGTTATGTTTCTTAGGATTAGATTGCAGTTCAGTTGTGTGTATATATATATGATTGCTTTATCCTGTGAATAACTCTTTTTCCTTTTTCTTAGTTAAAACATTTTAGTTAGTTCATTACAGGATTGGCTAAGGGTGTTGGCTTTGGTATAAGAGGGAGGGTACCAGTTGCTCTGGGGTCAGTGATTGATCTCCTGGGACTGGAAGAAATCTCAATATTTTGTGATTTTTCATGCAAGTGATCACTCATCACTGAGCTCTGCTTACCTGCGTAGCAAGATGGACTGAAAACTTTAAGGGGACTATCTGTGACTCCATAATAAAACTGTTGTAGGGATCCAGGAGCACACATTTGCTACAGGTATCATAAGATGTATTTATAGAACATACACTCAGTTTAGGGCATCGGTCCTGTTTTGAAAGTCTAGCTGGAGAAAGGCACCCCTTGGCATGAGCCATTCCAGAGAGCACGTGTGTCTCTCTTTTCCTATGGTCTTCTTTCTATTCTATCTCAGTTCTTCATCTTGTGGTGAGGTCAAAAAAGATTATAGAGCTTCTGTTCTATCCTATGCACTTTACAACAGGCTCCTACAAGTTATATTTCATTCTCTACCAAGACAGGGCAAATCAGTGCTGAAAGGTCACTCATATCCCCTTTCACTAGCAAAAGAGAAGAAGCTCTTTGCTGTACAAGGATATATGGGGGAAAAAAAGGGTTGCCACTTGTGCCACTGTGATTCCTAGTTGTACAGGAAGCCTAAAGGATGGAATTGTATTCTCAAGTGCAAGAGACTGTAACAATCTATGAAGAGACAGTACGATGAGTTGTAGTGGCATGCCCCCCTACAGTTTCTTTGTATCCCTATTTCTTCCAGCAGTTGACACCAAATGAAATTAATGGCTAACAGGTTTTAAACTAATAAAAGAAAGTTCTTCTTCACTCAGCACATAGTTAACTGTGGAACTCCTTGCCAGAGGAGACTGTGAAGGCTAGGACTGTAACAGAATTTAAGAAAGAGCTAGATAAATTCATGGAGTTAGGTCCAGGAAAACCTATTAGCCAAAGGCACGAATGGTGTCCCTGGCAGACTGTCAGAGGCTGGAAATGGATAGCAGGAGACAAATCGCTTGATCATTGTCTTCAATCCACACCGCCCCCACCCCGGGGCCTTTGGTCTGACCCAGTATGGCTATTCTTGTGTTCTTAGTTATCAGCAGTGGAGCAGAGCAATGAATTACAGTGACATGAGGTGGAGGTCCTCGCTGTTCTTGGATACCAGAAGCGGGGGGGCCAAGTGGATTTAGTAGCCTGAAAAAGAAGATTAGTAGTGTGCACCCAGACTGGGCTTATTGCTATTACATTAATTTTTAATTTGAATTTTAAATCCATTAGTTTTGAATTTTAAATATTTTATAAGTTTAAAAAAATTATGAGAAGTATGCAATGTATCAACATGCTGTGAAAACTACTTTGTGAAATGATAAGAACACACTATGGTAAGGGTCCCCAATGCATTTTCCCTGCTAATTTGATGAAAGGTGCTAATATGTTTTCAAAGACTTTCTTCCTTTTAAAACAACATAGAATGGTGGGGGGCGGGTTTCAGTTAGAACACATGGCACTTTGGAGTGAGGGTAAAAATCATACCTCTCCAGTGTTTCTGATCACCAAGTTACTGCGTATGTGTGTGTGTGTGTGTGTGTGGTGGGGGTGGAGAAAGGGGTTGATATACCTAAGAAGTCATTTCAAGGATGCTACAAGGAATAGCACCAATTTCAAAATGGCTATTTCCAAATAGGCGTTGTTAAGACAGGGAATAATGCCTATTGGGTGCATCTACACTTGCATTCATCTTTTGAAAGAGGTATGCAAATGAGGGAAATCACAAATGCAAATGAGGGTCATATTTGCATATTTGGTATCTCATTTGCATATTCTTACTTCAAAAGAGCTTCTTTCAAAAGAAGAAAACCAATGTAGATGCTGCTCTTTCAAATGTAAGCCCCATGTTCGAAAGATCCTTATTCCCTTTGTTTAATGGGAAGAAGGATTCTTCCGAAGATGGGGTTTTCTTTCGAAAGAGCAGCGTCTACTCTGGCTTTCTTCTTTCGAAAGAAGCTCTTTCAAATAAGAATATGCAGATGAGGTGCCAAATATACAAATATACACTTCATTTGCATTCTCAATTACCCTCATTTGCATACCTCTTTCAAAAGGGGAATGCAAGTGTAGACGCACCCATCGGCTGTGTCTACACTACAAAAATAACTTCAATGTTGCTTCAAGCAATGTTGCTTGAAACAATGTAAGCAACTTCAACACAGAGCGTCCACACACACCCTACTTCGAAGTTAAACTTCAAAGTAGGGCATTACTCCATTCCCAGGAAAGGAGTAAGGACTTTGAAGTTGGGCTCTCTACTGTGAAGTTAACTTGGAAGTAAGGGAAAATGTGTGTAGACTCTTTGCTGGCTACTTCAATGTAGTGCCTAACTTCGAAGTTAACTGTGAAGTTAGTACGTAGTGTAGACGCACCCATTATGAAACAGGTGCTATTTCAAAATAGCCACTGCATGTGCAGACAATGCATTTTTGGCTACGTCTACACTAGCAGAATGGCAGCCATGGCAATTTGAAAGTGACGCTTTCAAATCGCATGCCGTCCATGTACACAGGGGCCTTTCAAAAGGACCCCCAGTCTTTGAAAGCCCCTTATTCCTAAAAGCAAATAGGAATAAAGGGTTTTCAAAGACTGGGGGGGTCCTTTCAGCAGGACCCTGTCTACACAGGTGGCCCTGTCTACACTTTTGAATTGCCGTGGCCAGCATTATGCTAACGAGGCTCTGCATATTCATGGCAGCACCTCATTAACATCTTCTGAACTCACCCATTACCATGCCCCTTTCGAAAAGAAAGGGCTAGTGTAGGCGTAGCCTTTGTGTGGAGCAGCTTAATTTTAAAATAGCTATTCCAGAATAGTTTCCTTACATAGAATATGGTCTCTCCCATATTTCCAATGAGTGTCCTAATTTCTCTCACCACAAATTGCATTCTGGACCTCCTGAGAAACATTTTAGTCCAAACAAATAAGTTTCAGTGAAATATTCTGGTTTTCACAAAACAGATTTTTCAACGGTAAAAGTTTTATCTAAGGCCGTTTCTACACAGGCCACTTCGTGGCATGCTAATACAGGGAGAGAAATATGCTAATGAGGTGTGGATGCAAATTCTCCACGCCTCCTTAGCATAACATCATGGGATTTGGAGTCCGGAAGACTGTTCTTCCCGACTCCAAAACGCCATGTAGAAGCATGGCTGCTGGGGGCGGGCTTCCAGAAGGAAGTCCTTTTTCTGGAGGCCCCTTCCTCCTGAAAATTTTTGGGAAGAAGGGGCCTCCAGAAGGAGGACTTCCTTCCGGAAGCCTCCCCTCCCCCCACCCCCCGCAGGGGCCGCGCTTCTACATGGTGTTTTGGAGTCCGGAAGAACGGTCTTCCGGACTCCAAATCACGTGACATTATGCTAATGAGGCACAGGGAATTTGCATCTGCAGCTCATTAGCATATTTCACTCCCTGTATTAGCATTCCACTTCCAAAAGAAGTGGCCTGTGTAGAAATGGCCTAAGTGTTTCAACAAGCACTGCTTTTGGACTGTAAACTCACCCAGTGTCGGGGCAGGTCTGCATTTTTATTTCTGTATACAGGAAAGAAGCAAGTGTTTTAGACTTAAGCTGCCTTACTGAAAGTTACCAGAATGGAATACGGGGATATAGGGCATCCAAAACTACAAATGGGCAGATCTTTTGATTCCTGATCAGGCAAAACTTATTAAAGTGAACAGGAATTGTGCTTGAGTAAGGACAGCAGATGTAGGTCTAAAAAGCATTTAGGCTATATCCCAAAGTAAAAATAAAATCTTTCTGACATAGTGCAACTTTCCTATCAAGGTGATTATGCAAATTAACAGAATGATTAATGTCACAGTTTAGACTTGATTGCTATTGCATAATTACCATGAAAAATTTATAATCAAAACCTTCACATGACCACATAAAGCAGCATCACATTTTTCTCCACACTTCTGCATGTCTGATTTTGTCTACAAATATTTATTTTTGAACGAGAACAAATCTACCGACATTCAGAAAATGCAAGAAAATGCCAATGAATCTCACAGCTTAAATACAAGATTAAAATATCACACTGATGGTACAGAATACATGTTCATGTCTTGCACTGGGCACTACTGATCAAGAGTTCTGGGTTCTTCTGCCAGAAACTTAGTATCAGACCTTATGCACTGATGTACCAATTTATAACATGGAATAATACATTGCTTGCCTAATAGATCTGATTTGCCACTGCCTTGCACCTTACCTACACAAAGAAATGCAAAACCACCATCAACCTGAACTCCAGGGAGAGACTATCTAGGAACTACAGCAGAAAGGGGTCTAGGGGTTACAGTGGACCACAAGCTAAATATGAGTCAACAGTGTGATGCTGTTGCAAAGAAAGCAAACATGATTCTGGGATGCATTAACAGGTGTATTGTGAACAAGACACGAGAAGTCATTCTTCCACTCTACTCTACGCTGGTTAGGCCTCAGCTGGAGTATTGTGTCCAGTTCTGTGCACCGCATTTCAAAAATGATGTGGAGAAACTGAAGAGGGTCCAGAAAAGAGCGACAAGAATGATTAAAAGTCTAGAGAATGTGACCTATGAAAAAAGGTTGAAAGAATTGGGCTTGTTTAGTTTGGAAAAGAGAAGATTGAGGGGAGACATGATAGCGGTTTTCAGGTATCTAAAAGGGAGTCATAAGGAGGAAGGAGAGAACTTGTTCTTCTTGGCCTCTGACGATAGAACAAGAGGCAATGGGCTTAAACTGCCACAAGGGAGGTTTACGTTGGACATTAGGAGAAAGTTCCTAACTGTCAGGGCGGTCAAACAGTGGAATAAATTGCCAAGGGAGGTTGTGGAATCTCCATCGCTGGAGATATTTAAGAACAGGTTAGATAGATGTCTATCAGGGATGGTTTAGATAGTACTTGGTCCTGCCATTGGGGCAGGGGGCTGGACTCGATGGCCTCTCAAGGTCCCTTCCAGTCCTAGTGTTCTATGATTCTATGATTCTATGTGCAATACTGCCCTGAGTTCCCTGTTATTTAAGAAAAAAAAGAAAAGATTTTTTCTGTTTTACTATATTGGTTTCGTGAATGGCCCACAAAGGGTGCGTCTACATGAGGAACTAACTCTAAATTTAACTTCAAAGTTAGGCACTACATCAAAGTAGCCAGCAGATAGTCTACACACATTTTCCCTTACTTCGAAGTTTACCCATCTTCAAAGTCCTTATTCCATTCAAGCTATGTCTACAGTAGCCCCAAACTTCAAAATGGCCATGTAAATGGCCATTTCGAAGTTTACTAATGAAGCTCTGAAATACATATTCAGTGCCTCATTAGCATGTGGGCGGCCGCGGCACTTCAAAATTGACGCGGCTTGCTGCCGCGCGGCTCATCCCAATGGGGCTCCTTTTTGAAAGTACCCCGCCTACTTCGAAGTCCCCTTATTCCCATCTGCTCACAGGAATAAGGGGACTTTGAAGTAGGTGGGGTACTTTCGAAAAGGAGCCCCGTCGGGACGAGCCGCACAGTGGCGAGCCGTGTCAATTTTGAAGTGCTGCGGCCGCCCACATGCTAATGAGGCGCTGAATATGTATTTCAGCACTTCATTAGTAAACTTCGAAATGGTCATTTACATGGCCATTTCGAAGTTTGGGGTTAGTGTAGACATGGCCTCCCAGGGATGGAGTCATACCCTACTTTGAAGTTTAACGTTGAAGTAGGGTGTTTGTAGATCCTCTACTTCGAAGTTGCTTACTTCTAAGTTATTTTTGTAGTGTAGACCCAGCCGAAGATACTTAAAAATAACTGACTGATCATTCAGACAGGCGTTAAGAGCTGTCTTTTCACAAAGCTGTACTAAATACATCAAGAAATCAAACGAATAAATGTTTATTCAATCTTTTAAGTATACAAAACCTACATGTTAATTGTTAAACTACAATAAAAAGAAAAGTTTGTTCTGGTTTTAGAGTATAACCAGCTGTAGTAATATACCCTGTATTTTAAATAAGGAATATCAGTCAAACAAGTAAGTAATACATCTTACATGGGAATTAACTTTGTAAGTGCATCCTCAGTAGTACGTTAAGAATGCATAAAAAAGTATGATTTTTTAATGTAATCATATTACTTTTCCCTAACATCTTCCTAGTTTTTCCTCTTATAAATAATTATTCAAACTCTACTTTACTGAAGTCTAACTATCCAATGTCCTTAAGTAATCAGCCAATTGTCCCACACATTGTCATTGCAAGTTACTACTCATTTTATTGTATAAATCTGCGTCTGAGCGTGCACAAAACATCGAAATATCCACCCCTTTTTCAAAAGAGTGGGAGGAGCGTCTACACGTGCAACACATTCTTTCAAAAGAAAATCAAAGGCATGCAGCACAGACATTGAAATCCAAACCCTGATCCCGTATCAGGAGGAGCGTCAAAAACAGTTGGAAAAAACTGTTCTGAAAGGGTGCACACATAGGTGCTCCACTGCCCGCTTTTTCAGAAGAGGAGTCCACCATGGTGCCTGTCAGCTGGAGTGTGGGGCTTCTCCAGCCTGCAGCAGAGAGGCTCTATGATCCCTGCATCTGGCCACCTTTAGAGCAACACACAGAGAGGAACCCTGTGTCAGGAAGCTGAGAATGTGCTAGGAGCAGCCCCGGCACAAGCTCAAACAGCAGACCCTCAGCACAGTCCCAGAGCAGCAGCGGCGAGCCATGGCAAGCAGCCAGCCCCCGCAGGAGCCCCGGGGCCCCCACTCTGAACCCTTGCAGCGCTCCTTGGGTCCCCAGGGCAAGAAGGCAAAAAAAGCTCTACCCGGATGGAGTGGGAGCTGAGGGACCTCCTTGGCTTATGGAGGTGAAGCAGCAAAATATTGCCACATTCACCTCCCTGGCCCAGGGCCCCCTCCTGATGGGCCACCTGAAACGTACTGCTGAACGAGTAGGCAGTAAAGTCAAAGAACTGTGGCAGGGCTATGCCTGGGTCCAGGATCAAGCCAGCTGTTCTGGGGCAGACCCAGCCACCTGCCCCTATTTCCAAGAGCTATGGGGCATCCTGGGTTCCCAGGACAGTTCTACAATCCAACGGTCCTCAACACCTCAGTGAACGAGCCGCAGACAGAGATGGAGGAGCAGCCTGGACTGGGGACCCAGAAGGCCTACATAACTACTGAGAGATTGAGTGAGCAGGGGGACCTCACCATCTACATCCCCTCCCACTCATCCACCGGGCAACTGGGAGCCGGGTGACTGAGAGCCAAGCATCCCTGGATGTCACCAAGGTACCCTCATGTACGTACTGATCCATGGGGGCGATGAACCAGCCAGCCAGCCGCGCACAAGAACAGAGGTCTTGAGCCACATACTTCCTGGACTGGCATGGTACACAGCACCCTGTGAGGGCCCGCCAGTGATGGCCAGCACCCACGCCCAGTGGATAGTGCCACAAGCTGTCCACAGGGCAGTGGGTGGTCAGGGCTGGACAACACCCAGGGACTACTCCACACAGGCCAGGAACCCCCACCTGCCTGAGATGCCTCCTGGCCACCATGTCCCGTTGGAGAAGGATGCCAGCCCTGGGAGGGGCAGGGGTGCCGCAAGGGAGATGGATGCCTGCCCTGGCAGGGGAGTGGATGCACCAAGGGGGAGGGATGCCACCCCATGGTCACACCCCCTGGGCCATAATATGGTACCAACACTCTGTCCTCCTGTCCATACAGCTGCACCATTCGGGGGCTGGGAGAGCCCCATGCTGTCCATCATTCCGGAGAGCTTCTGGTGGATGCTGAAGGCACCTACACCCCACCCTGTGCAGGGCACTGTTGGGGCTGCAGCCAGAGGGCCCCTCAGCTCATGGAGGAGGACCCGGTCAGCCGCCGCCAAGCTTAGGTGGCCAGGCAGTACCTTTTGCTTACTGAGGCCAAGCTGGAGTGGTGGAGGGTAGTATGGGATAGGCTACTGAGCACCCTGGAGGGCATAGGCAGCACCCTCAGGGATCATGCAGCCAATGTGGCCTGCTTCCTCGCCCCTCCTGCCAGCTGCCCCACCAAGCCTGCAACTGCCCTCACACCAACCACATTCATACCCCCACCCACCCAGCCCCTTCCAAGACCTTACCTTCTGGTGTTCTCCACCCCCCTTCCACCACACTGAGGACCCCACACTTGGGGGCAGGGCAGGGGATCCTGGGGCCGGCAGGGCTCACAGCCTACCACCCCAGCCCTTGACTGAGCCCTCTCGTCCCGCCTCCAGGTTATGAGCCCTCCCGGCCCCACAGTACGCTGTTGTTCCTACCCTGTCCCCCTACACAGTTAGATGTTCAGCATTTCAGCAGTGTTGATAAATGGTTTATTTTGCTTATATCCCCATGTGCCATGCTCTTTGGGAAGGGATGGTGGGTGGTAGATGAGCGGATAAGGTGCTGGTGGTGGTGGCAGGGATGGTGAGGGATGGATGTACGTGGGGGAAAGGTGTGGGTGGGGGTCACAAGAGTTTGGCTGCAAAGTCCTGCATGAGGGCCTCCCTAATTTGCAGACCATTCTGGTGGGCCTGGCAGATGGGGGTGGCAACCAGTTGCTTGTAACCGACGCCAGCCCCACTGCTGACTCCAGACATAAGCGTCCCCCTTACCCTTCACAATGTTGTGGAGGGGGCAGCAGGTGCCCACTACCTGGGGTATGTTCGCAACCCCAACCTCCAACCTCATGTGGAGGCATCTCTACAGCCCCTTAAGGCACCCAAAGGCCCACTCCACAACATTCTGGGTGTGGTTGAGGTGGAGGTTGAATGCCTCCCAGGCAGGGTCGAGGTGGCCCATGTATGGCTGCATGAGCCATGGCTGTAAGGGGTAGGCTTCATCTGCCACCATTCAAAGCAGCACAGTGACACTCCCCCTACCAGGATCTCCCACTGGGGGATGAATGCACCAGCCCATGCACTGGCAGAGCCCAGAGTTCCAGAAGACGTGGGTATCATGAGTGTGGCCAGCCCAGGCTACGTACATGTCTGTGAACTGTCCCCTTGATCCACTGGGGCCTGGACGACCACCAAATAGTAACCCTTCCTGTTAATATACTGTCCGGCACTGAGTGCTGGGGCTCAAATGGATGTCCGTGTGTGCCATCCAGGGTGCCAAAGCAGTTCGGGAAGCCCAGTTCAGCAAAGCCCACAATAGTGGCATCTGGATCTCCCAGGCGGATGACGGCGTGCAGCAGCATTGATGGCTCAGATGACCTACACAGTGGGGAGAGAAACATGTGCTCCTGTGAGGGCATGGAAGGCCATCTGCAGCTCCCACCCCCTGCCTGCCCCCTCCTGTCCCTCCACAGTCAAGGGTTCCCCTTGACCCAGGGCTCCCACCCCCACTGGGGGGTATGACCCAGGCCCAGCTTACCTTCATGAGCATGGTGCTGACATTGGCCTCACCCACTCCAAAATGGTGTCCTACTGAGCAGTAGGAGTCTGGAGTGGCCAGCTTCCAGATGGCAATAGCGACCTGCTTCTCCAGGGTGACAGCAGGTGGCATGTAGGTGTCCTGGTGCCAGAGTGTGGGGGCAAGCCAGTGGCAGATCTCATCGAAGGTCTACCTGAATATGTGGAAATTTCAGAGCCATCATTCCTTATCCCATTTCCCCAGTACCAGGTGCTCCCACCAGTCGGTGCTGCTGGGGTGGCTCCAGAGGCACCAGGGCACCTGGGGGGAACCAAGGTGTCCTGAGGGGGCAGGGCCCCAAGGGGCTGCTCAGCCACCCAAGTAGCTCATGGGCAGCTGCAGTGAGAGTGGAGAGCTCTGAAGGTGTCCTCATCCAGGAGCTGCTGCTGGGACTCCACCCTGGGACACAAGTGGCTTCTGCTGGGCTGGGGACAGCTAGGCAGCACTCAACTCCAGCAGGTTAGAGTGTTGAGGGAGGGGCCCTTTGAGGGAGAGGCTGGCTGCAGCCCCAGAAGGGCTTGTCAGCCATGGGACCCTGTCCACTGAGTTTCCTGCTCCCTTCTTTCGAAAGAGTGCCTGGAGCTATATGGACACATCCTTTTGAAAGAATGCAGCAGTCCTTCAAAAGGGCAGATTGACCCATCAATCTGCTTTAACATGCAGTTGCTCCCTTTCAAAAGCCATGCTTTCGACTGCCTTCTTTCGATTTTCACCCCTTCGAAGGGATGCTTACGTGGAGACACAGCATAAATGATGAAGTTGGGGGACCTTTCTTCCTCCAACTTTGTTATTCTATAAGAGTCCAATTCCATGTACAAAAATAGGATCAATTTCAATTAGAGCTCCATAGCAAAAGCTGTGTAGTGTGGAGACACAAGTTTACCTCATAACCTCACTGACTAGATTGGGATGAACAAAGTGGGGAGCCAGCCCCCTCTGGGGGACATGAAATTTCCACAGCATAATTGGCTGCTAGGTCTCAGGATCGTCCCTCTCACTAAAAATGTTGAAATATGCTACTGTTTTTATGTAAGTGTAGTCATGTTTATATACCAATAAATCAAGATTTCACATTTTACATACTTGTTTTCTTACATGTGCCGAAAGTGTTCTTTTCTTCATATGCACATAACCAAAATGTCCATAAATTTGGTTTACATTAGACAGGTTGAGGCTGGGCTGGAAGGTGAGGCCCGATGTAAAAAGTTGCTCACCCCTGGACTAGATAGTATAAAGTGATATTTCAAACAATTAATTGTCTCTTAAAAGCAATTTTTACCCTATTGTTTGTTTTTAGCTGTGCTAAATATTGACTTTCACATAAAACCACACTTACTATTTGTTGTTAATGAAAATGGGAGAAAACAAAGAGAGCTGCAGAGACATTAATCTGGTTTCTGGCCTAATTGGCCTTGTTGTTTTTCAGCTTCTTTAGTCAGTGCTGTCCTGAAAAAGAATCATTCATCTAGATACCAAGAGCTTCTAAGAGAAGAACATTTCATAATTATTAAAAGAAATGGTGGTATATTGTAGAAAGTATTGTGAAAGCTATTGTTTAGTGAGGTTATGGCCCTTTGATAAGCTATTATTTATGAATTGTACAGGTATAAATGGCATCTACATAAGGAAATATGGGAATGATACGTTCCAGTCTGGCATTTACCAAAGTATATTAGATTTGGTCTACACTAGACAGTTAAAAGTCAATAGCAGATATGCAATTCTAGCTACGGCAATTGCATAGCTAGAATTGACTTACCCGCAATTGACTTATTGAGTTTCTCCCATCGACCTCTCTTATGCCTCGCAATACTGAGGCATACAGTGGTTGACTGTTGACCCCAAATAGTTCAATTGCATGTGTCTCTATTAGGTGCGTGTATTAGAGCTCTGGAAGACCGACTCTTATCAGGTCAATGTTCCAGGGAGTGTAAACGTACCCTTAGGGAGCACTATCGAAGAATTCCGCAGAAACTTTAACAATCTGCACCCCACCATCAACTTACAGCTCGACTACTCCATTCGAAAGATACATTTCCTGGATACTACAGTACGAATCAATGATGGTCTGATCAGTACCACAATCTACTGGAAACCCATTGACTGCTACACTTACCTACATACTTCTAGCTTCCATCCTGCACATGCAACTAGATCCATTGTTTACAGTCAAGCTCTTAGGTACAATTGCATTTGCTCTGATCCTACTGACAGAGACCAAAAACTACAAGAGCTCTACCAAATATTCATAAACTGAATTACCACCAGGAGAAATAAAAAAAAACAAACAAACAAATTGACAGGGCCAGATGAATACCCAGAGACCAGCTACTCCAAGCTAGGCCCCAAAGAGCCAAGAACAAAACACCACTGGTCATTACCTACAGCCCCCAGCTCAAACCATGGATGACCTACAGACAACCTCCCAACCTTATGAGGATTCTCACCAACAATCACAGACTATACCACAAGAACACCAATCCTGGAACGCTTCATTGCAACAAGCCCCATTGCCAACTTTGTCCACATATCTATTCTGGAGATAACATCAATGGACCTAACCAGGTTATTCACAGAATCACATGTACATTCTCATGTTCCTCAACTAACATCATATATGCCATCATATGCCAACAATGCCCACATACTTTTTATATGGACAGACTTCAAACTCTCTTAGACAGAGAATTAATGGGCATAAAGCAGACATAAAAACACTCCTGATTCACAAACCTGTCTGCCAGCACTTTAATGGAGTGGGCCATTTTGTTAATGATCTGAAAGTCTGTGTTTTACTGAAAAGGAACTTTAACAACTGTTTGGAAAGAGAGGCTGTTGAACTCTCTTTTATATTCAAATTCGATACATTAACATATGGTTTGAACCGGGATGGCAATTATCTGGCTCATTATAAGGACTTTTTTACGTACTTTGTTTTATCTAATTTTTGACTTCTCACTGCCACCTCCTTCTGCCCCTCTACTCTCTGATTTGCTCACCTTGATAGTAATTTTTCTGATTTGTCAACCTTGATTACTATTTTTGGTTCCCTGTGGCTTACATATTGAGTCTGTTCTGATATGGCTATGATCTGAAGAAGTGGGTCTGTCCCATGAAAGTGCACCTCCTAATAAATCATTTTGTTAGTCTTTAAAATGCTATAGGACTGCTTTTTTGTTTTGATAGTAACACACTAGGACAGCTGGGGTTTTAAGACTAATAATATCAATAATAAAAATCACTTGTGGCTGAATTTAACTGATCAGTTACTGTGTATGCACTACAGATTTTACCTCTCAAAACTGGGAGTCTCTTGTCTGGCGACATCAGTGGTCCTGCCGGACCATGGACGTTCTTGGACCAGTGAGGCCAGATGGAGGGCTGGTAGCTGGGAGCCTAGCTAGGCTGGCAGCAAGGGAGCTGATGGCTGAGTTCCTGAATGGACCAGAAGAAGAGGGGCTGGCAGCCTTCTTGAGGGTGGGGTCCAGAAGCCCTGCGGGTTGGCATGGCAGTGGGCCGACTGGTGTGGGAGCCTGGTGGGCTGGGAGCCTGGTGCAGCAGCAGAGCTGGGAGACCAGTGGGTCCTGGGTCTTGAAGCCCAGCATGCTGATAAGGCCAAAGGCTGGGAGCCCAGTGCAGCAGCAGGGCCAGAGGCCAGGATCCAAGTGCAGCAGTATCATGGGCTGAGAGTCTAGCGGGGCCAGTAGGACCAGTGGCCAGTAGCCTGGTGAGGACTGCATGGCCACAAGCTCAGTGTGGCAACTGGTTGGCCGCTGGGAGCTCTGCTGTGGCTCAGATCCTAGCTGGGCCAGGGAAAAGGGGAGCCAGCTGGAAGGCCAGCAGCAGAAGCTGAACTGGGCTGGAGTACGGAGGGCAGAATTGACCTCCCGTGGTCCAATAAACTCCCTCATCTGGGATTGGAGAGATCCTGAGGGTGCCAGATTAAGGAGGTCCAACCTTTAGCACTAACATAAAAAATAAACTTACCATTTGGGGAAGGAGAGGAATACTGGATAACAGACAGCTGAAGGATGTAGTTATTTGCCTTCGTAACCTTGAACTTATACTGTGAAACCAAATGAATAACTAACCAAGCCACATTTTAATGAATAAAGAATAAGCAACTTTGTTTTTTAGCATACATTTCAAATATGTATGAGCCATGTTCATACCCCTACATGACATTCATATTTTTTCATATAATATGATTCTCACATGGTGAAAGTCAGGGCATAATGTTGCAATCTACATATATATTCCGTTTCATTCAATTTCTCTTATCTAATGTGACTTTTTAGACAGGTAGTGAAATTGTTGGAAATAATTGGTATTGCCCAATGAGTTATCAAAATTCACTAATCTACATCCAGCACAAGGCATAGCACGGGAAGTACAAAGCTATTGCTTAACTTGAAGTGTAGCTTTACCTTTTTCTTGACTGACATTTCAATCAAATATTGATAAGTGTGAAGTCAAAGAATGTTTAGGTTTATTGCTACATGCACATTTTATGAAAGTACTGTATGGCTTTTTTCCTAAGCAAAATGTATCTATTTGAAACAAATGCAAGGTATGGTAGTTACGTTCTAATATGACTTGGAATTGCATTTCTTCATACTTTAATCTTAATATATTTCTTCTATTTAGATTCCTGTGTGGAAGATATTCATAAAATTGGGCACTGAAGGCCAAACTACAACTTCAGCAGGGTCTTGGATATATTTGAAAACCTTAAGGAAGAAAGATTTGCTATGGTCTGTTTGAAAACTCTGACCCAGTTACTCTGCAATACAGCAATGTAAACTATCTTTTATGTTTTCTTGCTTAGATTTACCAAGTTATTAACATGCATGGAGAGTCTATTACAGAGCTTGATTACCTTGTGTATCAAAGTGACAGATCTATAGCCTTTGTGACACAGTTACAGCTCACAAGCACTGAACGCCAGTTAATCACTTATGAATCAGGTCAGAGCTACCAGGTCTTGGAAGTCTGTCAACTCATCTTGAATAAAGCCACGACAATGGTATAACAAATATTGGTATACATTGTAAATGACGCTGGACCGTAAGTCAACCACTGGTTTAAGGGCACATTAAAATATTGAAGAGGAATATGTCAAAAATGATTAACTGCACGAGTTGGGACATTTCCAAACCACCTAAGGAGGTAATCTATTCTGTCAAAGCAACAGAACATAGTGATAAAAAAAAAATTAAAGGGAATTCATAATGCAATACGGAGCACATGGGAAGACAGTGTCTCCTTCCCTCCCCCGCCCCCAAACATACTAAAGAATGAAAAGATTAGACCATTGGCAGGACACAGCCTTTAGTAAGCATCACTTTATCTTGCAAGAAGATTCCAAAGAGGGAACCAGGGGGTCACAGAGACAATTCTCTTCCTGGACTCCATTTTTCCCAAGGGAGGAATAATTTACTGATGACCAACAATACTTCAATAGCCCCAGCGCTCCTTTTTGCAACCAGGGCACCAGCCCAGGCAAGAGGGTATGCATCTGACTCAAATCCATTTACTCCAGGGAGAAAACTAATGAGGTGTTATTATTCCCCCTTAATCCTTGTTATGGGCATGCAGCCCGGGTCAGATCCTCAGCCTAAAGCACTAACATTGCTTGACTGTGCCAGTCACCAACTTATTAGCCACAAAGTCTTTCAGAGCAACAGAAGATTTCTGAGGATTCACAAACATACAGAAAACACACTCACCCTGCATCTACAAGAGGTCTAAATTTTCTCCTGAAATGCTACTGCTTTGCACCAGAACTCCAATCTGTCTGTGAAGCCTTTAAAGCAAGAGTAGATCAGCCCAGCACAATAGGGATTCTTCAGCACCTTACTGCATATATGGGCACTCTTGTCACCACTCCGCCTCCCTGCTTCTGGGACAGCAGAAAAAAAGACGGGACATAGAATCAGAATCATGGATAAGATACCTCTGCCTCACTGGTCTGGCTCCTGAAGGGCCAGCTGAAGTAGCCCAGGGAAACCCAAGCTACATAAAGCTGAATCAGGAGGGTGGAAAGATAAGCTTTAAATGAGCACATACATCCCTGCCCTTTGCTTCATCCAGTTCATCTGCACAGCAGGCACTGGTCCTGAATATTTATTGGGAACTTTAGCTACTGCAATGGAAACTATTCTGAATTGTAGGCATATTCCATACTATAAATTTATGTACTTAGGCAAAAAAATCATACCACTTAGGTATGCAGACATAATTGTCTGCAAAATATATGACCCATGGGCACAAAAACATTTGTAATATTTATATTAGGTTCCAGGCAACTGTCTGGCCATAATGAGGAGACCTGTAAGGGGCACATAGTCATTTAATACACTGAAAGTAAATAAAGCAGGAAAACATTAGGTGGCACTGTATAATAAATAATTCATAACCCGTTATTAAAGAATATGATGGAAGAATTGTTGCTCGATAAATATTCTTTGTGTGAATGAATCATTGACCAATATTAGAGACCGAGAGGACATACCTCCCTTTAAAAATAATAGTTATTAATATTATTTGGACATTTTCTGTCAGCCTTCCCTTACAGAAATACCTACCAAGATATCAAATTCTTTGTCCATTTAAAGGATGGAGTTGTCCACTCATATATTTCCAGTTAATGTAACCCATGCAACGCAGCATTTGTCTGGAAAAATATGAGCATTTGACACAACTCCACAAGAGTAAGAACTTCACAAGTGTGGTCTAATCCTTCATTGTCTAGACCTAATTGACAGAATAATATTTAGCACTTATGTTGCCTTCCATAACGGGATGTCAAAATGCTCTGCAACTAATGATTGATTAAATGACTTAACACCTTGTGACATCAGCAAGCAACACATCATTATCTTCATTTTACAGATGAGGAAACAGGGGTGGAAACATAGTGAAACAATGTGCCCAAGTTACATGGGGGGTCAGTGTCACAGCCAGAATTAGAACCCCTAAAACACATTCAAAGGTGGGTGAAATAGCAAAGTGTAGGGGTCTGTGTACCTCTGAAGCTATTTTGTAAGATACGGGGAGCAAATCTGTTTTCCCTATTACTGAGTCAAGTTGAGCTTGAGGAAGAGATTTCCATTTGGAGCAACAAGAAGCTAAGCTATGGGAGAAAGGAAAGCAGTCTGTGGGCTCCCCTAACACCACAAGCTCCAATGTTGTAGATTAACAATACATGGGAACTCCAGCAGTGCACCTCTTCCCTCCTTCCTCTACTGGGAATTAGCTTGGGATAGTATTGCTATGACAAAGAAGACTCTATAGTCCTGTAAGTTCAAAACAAATAGTTGGTGCTCACATCCATGACATTCGAGGGGATCCAAACTGAAACACAGAATTTGCTCACCCTTGAGCTCTACTGCACGAATATTATCTTGTTAAATTATTGCCTCTTTTTCCCCGCAGATTGTTGTCCACTTTCACACAGAAATTAGCATCATTAGATCCAATTAGAAACAGTGTGAATTCAAGTAGCTACCAAATTACAATATGTAATTATATATACTTTGTTCAAGTGGACAGGATGACAAACCCATCAAACCTTTGGGAAATGGAGCTGTTGCAAAGCATTTGACAAAGCACCATGTTCATTCCAGCAAATCCCAGGCTGTCATAAACTCAGAATGAAATAAATAAGATATGTATCATTATAATGCAGCCACAAGAGCTGACTGTTGATTTTTCATAGTAACCTCTTATGCTGATATAATATTTGATATGTTGTTGTTTTCATTGTTTCTGAATTCCCGCCATACAACTCTCCAGAAATTATAATATATTTAAAAGACTCCAGGGTCATCCTCCCTTTTGGAAGGACTTAGAAACTTGCTGTGGCCTTTATAGTGTTATGGATTCAGGGCTGAATTCAAGGAATTAAGGAAGCAACATTTAGAGGTAACACCAAACTTCTCAAATAATTATATCCAAAACAGACTATAAAGAGTTACAAAAGGGCTTCACATAACTGGGTGGATTGGGCAACAAAATGGCACATGGAATCCAATGTTGATACATGCAAAATAATTCATATTGGAAAACAATCGCAGTCATAAATATAAAATAAGGGGGTCTAAATTAGTTCTTGCCACTCAAAAAAAAAGTGTTTTAGTTCTCTGAAAACATTCACTCAATGTGCAGTTACAGTCAAAAAAGTGAACAGAATGTTGGGAATGATTAGGAAAGGAGTAGATAATAAGCAAAAAAAGATCATATGGCCTTTCTATAAGTCAGTGGGATACTCACTTCTTGAGCATAGCATGCAGATATGGTGGCCCCCATCTCAAAAAGATATGTTGGACTTGGAAAAGATATAGAAAATGGCAGCAAAAATCATTAGGGCTACATCTACACAAGAAGCCTCTGGCAACAGAAGTCACTGTTGGAAGGGATTTCCAGGCAAAACTTCTGTCAACAGATTATGTCTGTACATCAAAGCAAATCAAAAGAACAATCCACTCTGTTGACAGAGAGCAGCCAGACTGCCCAGCCCTCTCTCAACAGAACATCTGACTGGAAGCTCTGCAAACAGGGCTGCCCTGTGGACCGGAAGCCCTGTCCATTGTCAGAAGGGCCCCAAAGAGGCTACGTGGCTGTTGTGTTGACAGAGTACTGTCAAGAGAGGTGTTATACCTGAACAGGGAGAGGTGTGATGCTGCCGGCAGATGTGCCAGGTTTTGTCAACAAACTGTCGACAAAGCACATTTTGCATGTAGATGCTGCATGGTTTTTCCCAACAAAAGCCCAATTTTGCTGGGAAAAGCCACTGGTGTAGACGTTGCCTAAGAGTATAGAACAGCTTTGTATGAGAGAGATTAATAAAGACTGGCACTTGTCATCTTGGAGAAGAGATCACTAAGTGGGGAATATGGCAGAGGTCCACAAAATGATGACTGGTGCAGAAAAGGTTAAACAAGGAAGTGTTATTTACTCATTCTCTTCATAGAAGAACTAGGAGTCAACGAATGAAATTAATAGGTAACTGGTTTAAAACAAAGGGAAGTATTTCTTCATTCAGTGCACATTTAACCTGGGGAACTCAGGTGCTGTAAAGGCCAAGACTATACCAGGGTTCACAAAAGAACTAAGTAAGTGCCTAGAAGATGTGGCCATCAATGGCTATTAGCCAGGATGTGTAGGGCAGCCTCTGTTTGTCTGAAGTTAGGAATGGATGAGATGGGATTGATCACTTGATTGTCTGTTTTATTCATTCCCACTAAAGTGCTTGGCACTGACCACTGTCACAAGACAGGATATTAGACTAGATGGAACCAAGGATAGCCATGATATGACCAAGGATATGACCAAGGATAGCCATTCATATATTCTTAAAGCAGATCAGTAGAGGAAGAGAAAAAAAATGAATTATCTTCCAGGAGACCTAATAATCCTTTACTAATAATCAGAAGATAGCATATTAAATTCTCAAAAATAGTCCATACAGATATTTTGAGTACCGTAATTTGGAAGCTTATCTTCCTAAAAGCATAAGCCCAGTAGCAGAAAGGAATATCACAAAACTTTTTACATTTAAGTTGAAACTATCCCATTGGAAATCTTAGTTTCAGTTTTTTCCTTTGTTGTTTCAGTTTCTCATGTTTGTTTTGATTTTTGTTTTTTTTCTCTCCAAGCAGAAGTCTTGAATATGTTTGTAAAATTTTCACACAGAAGTTTGAGCCCATCTTAAATTATCATGACCATTGTGGCAAGGCTCGCCTCAATCCCGGGCTCCAGGCCTCCATTTAGTCCACTATCCCACGGCCAGGATACCGTTGACCTTCTTGAGACACGGGGGGAGATGGTGGTCTGGGGGGAACCCAGGCTGCACCCACTTATTCTGGATTCTGTCCCAGGGACCCTGTGTGGCTGCTAGTTGCGGGGAAGGGCTCTCCTTGTTATGAACACTGAAGCTCTTCCCTGGGCCACTTCCCCAAATGATTCCTGCCCCCCGGTACCTCCTCCGGGTAGCAGCAGTGGCAGCGGCATCAGTAGCAGCAGTACGTTCTCCCTCCTGGTTTGGCTCCTCCTGTGTGATCAGTCTGCTTGGCCTCACACCAAATCTCAGGGCCTCCTGGGCAGGGCTTTAGCCCCTTGCCACTGAGCACTCCTCTCCTCCTCCTTTTCTTCTAGAAAAGCCCCTTTTCCCTCTCTCCCCCTCCTCTCTAACTTCTCCTCTATCACCTCTTCTATCACTTTCCTCTTCCCCTGTCCTCCTGGGCAAAGGGTCTTTTAAAAGCAGGCTTAAGTGGAACCAGCTGGCCCCAATTGGCCCAGGGCGGCTTCCACCCCAGCTGCTCACACTCCACTTGCGGCTAGCCCTGCTTTTCCCTCTTGTTCTCCCTCCCTCCCAGCCTTACCTTGTCACACTATATACAAAATGTTTGTACATTTCAAAGACTGAAGGTGCTATTTTACCCTTTGGTAGATCAAAAATGGGTTTGATTTTAAAATTCAAATGTGTCATGTATTTTTGTTTCTGTATAGGGACAATGGCCTTTGACAATTTGAATAATTTTTATTTACAAGCAACCAAGCAACTGAAAACTGGCATATTGGTCCTTTGTGCTAATCCATTTTCACGGCTTCACCCTTCTTTACAAACAAAACACTCAATGAATGCAGAGTAATAGAGAATCTAATGTTTGAATGTGATCTCCAAAGGGCCATACTTTCAGATCTCATGGTGACCTGGCCACAAACGTGAATTAAAATGAAGCACTGTGCGTAATTACGATGTAATCCTCACTAAAAATCATCTTCGTTCCTAGCATAGGCTGTGCCTACACTACCTAAAGAAGTTCGAAGTTTTGTACTTCGAAGTAGGGCACTATTCCATTCCTGGGAATGGAGTAAACACTTCAAAGTTGGGAAAAATGTGTGTAGACTCTCTGGTGGCTACTTCGAAGTAGTGCCTAATTTTGAAGTCAACTTCGAGGTTAGTTCCTAGTGTAGACACACCCATAGAGTTTTTGGAATTTCTCATACTGTGCATTAACTAGTGCTTCATTTTTGCCAGGGCTTACCATGGCTGAACCCCAACTGTCTAGGTTTGACAGTCCATAACCCTATCTCCTCTGGGCTTGTTTTACCAGTTATGAATGTTAAAAAGAGTTAGGGCTGTCAATTAATCACTATTAACTCAAGTGAATAACTCGAAAATAATTGTGATTAAAATTAATCATGATTAATTGCAGTTTTATTTACACTGCTAAACAATAGCATACCAATTGAAATATACTAAATATTTTGGATTTTTTTTTTGGTTTTCAATTACAACACAAAATGCACCATATAAGCTGATCACTTTGTATTTTATTGTAAGTATTTTAACAGCAAAAATGAAAAAAAGAAAAATATTTTTCAATTCATCTCATACAACTACAATCTCTTTATCATAAAAATACAGCTTACAAATACAGATTGTTATATAACTGCACTCAGTAATAAAACAAAGTAAAACTTTAGATCTTCAAGTCCACACAGTCCTACTCCTTGTTCAGCCAATCACCAAAACAAGTTTGTTTGCATTTGCTTTTATCACTGAGTGGTGGCAGAGGCATTACCAGTCCCCACTCCCGGCATCAGGAAATCTGGACCTTGGGGAGCTTTTTTGTTTTTAACTGGAGCCAAAAGAGGCAAGGTATTTTTAAGGTTTTTGAGGACCCCCACTTTATGCACTTGAAGTGTCAGAATGGGAAGTCAGCCCTGACAACTGATTACAACAATGTCATGCAAACAGCTGATTTCACTTTCAGGGAACATTATAAACAAGAAGCAGGCAGCACTATTTCCTGGAAATGTAAACAAACTTGTCTCTTTGAGTGGACAAAAAGTACGACAGAGTGGTCTTGTAGGGTCTAAAGTTAGATATTGTTTTATCTTCGAACGCAGGGGTTTTTTACATAACACTACAACTGTAAATTCATATTTCATGACATAAATTGCATTATCCTACTTGTAAAGGGGAGGAATCATAGAATCATAGAATACTAGAACTGGAAGGGACCTTCAGAGGTCATTGAGTCCAGCCCCCTGCCCTCATGGCAGGACAAAGTACTGTCTAGACCATCCCTGATAGACATTTATCTAACCTGTTCTTAAATATCTCCAGAGATGGAGATTACACAACCTCCCTAGGCAATTTATTTCAGTGCTTGACCATCCTGACAGATAGTAACTTTTGCCTAAAGTCCAGCCTAAACCTCCCTTGCTGCAGTTTAAGCCCACTGCTTCTTGTTCCATCTTTAGCGGCCAAGAAGAACAAGTTTTCTCCCTCCTCATTATGATACCCTTTTAAATACCTGAAAACCGCTAACATATCCCCCCTCAATCTTCTTTTTTCCCAACTAAACAAGCCCAATTTTTTCAGCCTTCCTTCACAGGTCATGTTCTATAGACCTTTGATCATTCCTGGTGCTCTTTTCTAGACCCTGTCCAATTTCTCCACATCTTTCTTGAAATGCAGTGCCCAGAACTGGACACAATACTCCAACTGAGGCCTAACCAGCACAGAGTAGAGCGAAAGAATGACTTCTCGTGTCTTGTGACTTTTCTGCTAATGCATCCCAGAATCATGTTTGCTTTTTTTGCAACAGCATCACATTGCTGACTCATATTTAGCTTATGATCTACTATAACCCCTAGATCCCTTTCTGCCATATTCCTTCCTAGACAGTTGCTTCCCATTCTGCATGTGTGAAACTGATTGTTCCTTCCTAAGTGGAGCACTTTACATTTGTCTTTATTAAACTTCATCCTATTTACCTCAGACCATTTCTCCAATTTGTGCAGATCTTTTTGAATTTTGACCCCATCCTCCAAAGCAGTTGCAACCCCTCCTAGCTTGGTATCATCTGCAAGCTTAATAAGCATACTTTCTATGCCAATATCTAAATTGTTGATGAAGATAGTGAACAGAACTGGTCCCAAAAAGAGACCCCTGTGGAACCCCACCTGTTATACCTTTCTAGCAGGATTGAGAACCATTAATAACTATTCTCTGAGTGTGGTTATCCCTTCAGGTTTGCACCCACCTTATAGTAGCCCCATCTAAGTTGTATTTGTCTAGTTTACTGATCAGAATATCATGCGAGGCTGTATCAAACTCCTTACTAAAGTCTAGGTATACCACATCCACTGCTTCCCCCTTATCCACAAGGCTCGTTATCCTACCAAAGAAAGCTATCAGATTGGTTTGACATGCCGACTTCTTTACAAATTGGTGCTGGCTGTTCCCTATCATGAAATGAAAATACTTTTTTTTTGTGTTTACATTGCAGATGTTTGCTTAAAAAGTAAATATAAATTGAGCACTGTACACTCTTTCTGTATTGTAGTGGAAATAAAATATTTGAAAAGGTAGAAAACATTGAAAATATTTTAATACATGTTGAATCTCTCTGATCTGGAATTTTCTCATCCAGCAACATCCATAATCCAGCATGATTTTAGTTAGCTGGATGACCACTTATCATGGATGTGGTCAAGTTTCTCACAGTCCCATTAAGTTTGTTTACTGCTACCAGTCCTGGCTCTCCGTGTTCTGTGCTGTTATTTAGCTGTAATTTACCTCTCCGTGACTTCTAAGAGCCCTGTAAGTAGTGAAAGTGTTGGTTATGACTCTAGACAATATTGACCTCCCAAATTAGCAAATTTTCTTGTCCAGCTCTGGTCAGGTACTGAGGGTGCCAGATTAGAGAGGTTCAGCCTGTAAATGGTATTCTATTGTTTTTAACAGCACAATTGATCATGATTAATTTTTTATTTTCTTGACAGACCTATAAAAATTGATTGAGTCCTAGCATCTCTTTCATTACAAACTAATCATTGACATTACCTCCTGATCTCGGGATTGCTTCTGAAATCAGTGGCTGTCATATCCTTTCCACAATGGGACTTTAGCATCTTCTTCTTTTATCAGTGCACATAGAGCCATGAAAAAATGCAAATCTTGATGACTTCTGATATTACTGGAGAAGAAAAGACAGACATTTTTCTTTCCTGATGATAATCTAGGAGTTTATCTGTCTTGGGAAATTTGAATATAAGTAGTAATGATTAAATGTGGTCATCAGTCCTAAGTATACATCAGTTGAGTCCCCGCAGGAATCTTTCACTAATAAACAATTATGAAGGTATATTATTAAGTGTCATATGTAAGTATATTTATCTCTATATACTTCATTCCCACGTGAATACAAAAATATATTTTTCATATAGCCTAATCAGAAAAAAATTACAATGATAGCTCAAGAACAGGAAAGCTAGGAACAAACACATTTGCTTGATAGACATCATTAAAATAATACATTATCTTTTCTTCCTCCTACATCTCATCTTTCATTTCTAATATTCCTCATATTTAACCCAGTCCTCCCACTTTACTCACTTATTCAATTCCTTACCTCATTCTCACTTGGTACCCTCTGTCAGTCTGACCTTTAGTACCGCAAAAGTCTTTCCCCATCCTATCTGCTATGCATTCTCACCTCTCCTATGTATCTCTCCTTGAAATTCCCTTGCCCATGTCTACATTAGAGAATTTTGTTAACAAAGCAGATGTTTTGTCGGCAAAATGCATGGCGTGTGTATACACAAAATGTGTTTTCTTGACAGTCTGATGACAAAATTCAACACTGAGCCCCCCATCCCAACCCCCCACCCCTTGTACATAGGTAACTGTTCATGCACAATATAAATAGTTTTAAACACCCATGCTTATTTCGAGCACCTTAGTTTCCTAGATTAAAGATTTAAAAAAAAATATTGTTTTAACACCAATGTCCCTCATTATTTGGGGGGTCATGATGGGGAAGGGGGGCTCTGGGCCTGAGAACCCTGCATGGGATGCCCTGGGGAGGGTCACTGGAGGCCACAGGAAAAGTTCTCCTGTAAGGCCTCTCTGATCTGCTCCACATCCCTGTGGGCCTGCAGGTTGTGTGCCATGCCTGGTTACACACAGCCTGGGCTGTCCTCAGCCACCCACCCCTGGAGGAAGGCCTCCTCCTTACCCTCCACAATATTGTAGAGGGCACCGCTTGCCTCCACAACTTGGGGGATACTCTGCTCCCCCATGTCCAAGTGGGTCAGCAGACAATGAAACCATGCCTTCAGACAGGCAAAGGTACACTCAACTGGAATTCATGCTTGGTTGAGGCAGCCGTTGAAAAGGTCCTGGGCAGGGTCTAGGTGGCTGGCGTATGGCAGCATGAGCCAGGGAAGGATGGGGTAGGCTGCATCCCCCATGATGCACAACAGCATGGTGAGATCCCCAACCACAAGCTCCGTTCAGGGATGCATGTCCCCACCTCCCTCCTCCAGCACAGGCTGCAGTTGTGGAAGATGCACATGTCAAGGGTCTGTCCCAACCACTCAACATAGACATCCCTAAACCATCCCTGGTGGTTGACCAGGGTCTGCATCACAACAGAGCAATATTCCTTGCAGTTAATGTAGTGAGCCACACTGTCATCCAGGATATGAATGGGGATGTGTGTGCCATCAATGGCCCGAAGCAGTAGGGGAATTCAAGGGTGGCAAAGCTGGCCACAGCCATGGTCATGGCCACATCCCTGAGGCGGATGACCCTCAGGAGCAGGGTGCCACTGATGGATGTCGCAACCTGCAAGGGAAGGAGACCAAACACACGTGGGAGAGTGAGGGAGGTAGGACCCAGACTCTGGGTTGATCCCCAGCCTCCATAACCCCCAATGCCCTCCAGTGCCCCCCTGACAGTTACCCCCCCATGCAAGTGTTCGATGGATGGTCTCCTGGAGATGGGGCTCCCCCATCAATCACCCACCCCCATTCCACCCCTGCTCCAAGGTCTCCCCTGGAAGGACCTCCCGCTTCCCTTTGTGTGAGGCTTGTGGGCCAAGAGGGCCTTACCTGCATAAGGACAGCCCCAACAATGGACCTGTCCACTCCGAATTGTTTCCCAATGGAGAGGTAACTGTCTGGGGTGGTGAGCTTCAATAAGGTGATGGCCACCCTCTTCTCCACAGCGATGGCAGGTCTCATGAGGGTGTCCTCCCTGCAGAGGGCAGTGGGAGCCAGGCACACAGCTAAAGGAACACTGGTTTCCACATTCAGAAACTCTGGATCCAACACTGGTCATCCCACTCACCTATGAGGAGGCGATCCCACCAGTCCACACTGGTGGTGTACTGATACACCTGCCTGATGATCCAGGAGGTGGTCCATGGGGTGACGCCCCTAGGACGTGAGTGTTGGGTCCCCCAATGGCAGGGATGGAGGGCATGGTCCACCAGAATGGGTGGGCAACAGCTGTGGCTTTCATGAGGAGCAGCTGCTGCCCCTCTGCCTGGGTCCAGGGCATGGCCAGAAGCTGGTCTGGCACCACGGTTGGTTGTACAGCATGGAGTCTTCCTTGGGCTGCTTGTGCTCCCTGCATGGACTGTGCTGTCCCTCATGGGGGCTGTAAAGCCTCTGGTATGCAGGGACCAGGTGTTTGTGGGGGCCTTTAAGGGTTCACCTGACTGGGAGACCTGGGAGGGCTCGCTGGCCATGCAACCCTGTCTGCATGCTTCTGGGGCCTGTTCTGTCAAGAGAGCAGCTGGGGCAGTCTGTCTTCTCTCTGTCAACAGAGCAGATTGAAAGAGTGACCCACTTTTGTGTGCGGACACGATCTGTCAACAGAACTTCTGCTTGATGGTATCTTCCAACAGAAGCTTCTGCAAACAGATCACTCTAATGTAGATGTAGACCTAGTGACAGATCACAGTGGATCATTTCCTCTTGGAATTTTGTTAGGCTGATGTGAAGAGATCCAACTGCTTGGAACCCACAGTGTTTTCAGTCTCCAGGGTCTAAATGGAGCCCATACTTGGGGTCCCGAGGCACACTTTTCGGCCACAGACTTCTGCCTTGTATCCCATCCTCAGAGCTGGAATATACTGCTCAGTAATATAAGCCTGAAGTCAGTGATAACACTTAACACCCTCTTCCCACCATAGCTCAAACACAACCTCACCCCCAATTCCACCCCAGATTGTGAGACTTCTGGTGCACAGTTTAACTCTGTCAGGAGCTGCAATACCTCTTGTGACTGTACATCAAGACGTTTTGCACAGATTTCAGCACCACTGCTATTTGATACTTAACAGACCAACATTAAAGGGGTACAGATCTTATTGATTAAAATGCAGATCCTAAGCAAAATGTCCCTCACTAGCTCAACTTTCCTGTAGGAGTCATTGCAGAACCAAGTATTTTCCGGAAGGTAGGCAGGTTCCCCTGCTTCATAAGGCCCCCTACATGCTGAGTTGATACTTATGCCTTTTAAACTGACAAAAAACTGGCCCAAAATTCCAAATAGAGCTATAGGTGCTGGAACAAGGAGTTCTGGAGGTGCTGCCACACCCCTTGACTGTAAGTGATTTACAGTTTGGTTCCTCAGCTTTCAGCATCCCACACTAGCCCAGCTCTTCCTTTATCATAACTTTGAAGTACCCTCTTTCAGATAATTTCATCACCAGCTTCAGCAGATGACCACAAATCTATCAGCTGACACTGCTGCCAGATGCACTCTTCCTTGCTAAATCATTTGTTCTGCGTGGGAATCTGTTAACTGTAACAGTGATTGCCTTTGCGTTGTCCAGATTCATAAATTAAATTGCCTTCTACAAATTGAACCTTTCTAGTCTGGCACCCTCAGTAGTTTATTGTACATACACAGTATCCGATTAATTACAAACCTCTTCAGGAAATCTTGTTTCCCTTTTTCCTCACCATTGATACTGGATTGTTCATATTGTCTCATTTACATCATAAGTTTTTCAAAGCAGGGAACATGTCCTAGTTGTATTTGCGAAGTGCTGTATGAATGGATAGAGTTATATAAATATCTGTTACTAATTATTGGTAGAAAAATACTGACAATACATTGATGACATATTAGAAAAGAGTGTCCTTCAAACTGTAACAAGCGTGCTCATTACACTAATGTTAGCTCTTAGGATTCTTCATCTTCAAAGGTCTTTACAAACATCTATTGAATCCTCATAATAACTGTGATTTTATACACTGAGAGACAGAGGCATAAAGAGGTTAGGTAATTTACCCAAGGGCCTGGAACACAAAGAAGTAGTGATAAGAGATGGGACTAGCAGTCATTCCCAAATCCGAAGAGTGCATTCAAACCTCTAGGCTGTATCTTTTTCTTATAGACAACTTAAACAAGTAATGAAAAAAAAGCAATTTGTTCACTTTACTAGGAGAACAATAATCTTTCATTTAAAATGTTAAAGGCTGCATTATTGAAAACAATATAGAACCAGTACAAAAATTGGTGACTGTTAATATTGGCACTAACAAATTCTCAGTTGCTATTACTATTATTTAATACCTATATTTGCAGTAGCTCTGAGTCCACAATAAGGATTAGGGTCCCCTCATTCACACTGCTGATCCCTCATTAAGGAAACTTAATTGGAGTTTATTAACCTAACTTTAGGCTCCCACATCTTCAAATCATGGCCCATGAAGTTTAAAATCGAAGCTCTCACAACAGTCTTAGGCTGTGGTCAGGGGTCGGCAACCAAAATAGGAAGAAGAGCCATTTATTTCAAATTTGGTAAAAAAAAAACTCAATAATTCAAGAGTTGCAATGCATGTGAAGGCAAATGGTCCTTAATAAATAGTGTCATACCATACTTTTTGTAAACCCTAGTTTAAGAACGGTGCACACATATCTCACAATGCACTGCACATATTAAAGGGGGAGTTTTCCATTGTTTCAATATCACTTATTATTTGCTGCTTAGATATCAGTTATTTATTGTTGGGCTTTTAGATGTTCACCAAAATATCCAAAACAACCAGGCAGGCTTTTTTTTTCCCCCAATAATAGTGTCAGGAGCCACAAAGAAATCCTTAAAGAGCTGCACCTGACTCTGAGCCACAGGTTACATGGCCCTGTTTTCAGCTGTACTCCCCCACTGTTTAGAATATGGGGTTGTGAATAGCAGTACCTGCCAAAGGGCTGCTCGGTAACTCCCTGACTGGGGATGTTGTGGGCATAAACGAAAAGCTTCCTGGCTGGCATTAATGCAGTATTTTTGAAGAGAATGACAGTACTTTTGTCTAATATGGATGTCTAATGTGGATGGATGATTTAGTGTGGGGGTCCTGCATTGTTTTGGTGGCCAGTAATATAGGAGACATCAGACTAGAGGAATGGGTGGTTTCTTCTGACCTTACACTAGAACTATGACTCTGTAGTTTGTTAAAGCCATATGCCTCTTCTTCAGTCATGTACTCCCCCTCCCACACTCAGGCTTCCACTTTGGGAAGCTGTGCACCTTGTTCCTTATAAAAAACACACTCTAAAACAAGACACTTGTCCCAAAGCAAGAACGCTGGTGCAGATCTCCATAAGATGACATGTCTTATTCTTATGTGCTTTGATGAGCACTGGAATAGGAAATAATGTTGAGCCTTAGAGTATTATTGAAGGCTTCTGAGTTCATACATCAGAGCTAGTGTTTCAGGCTGTCGACATACATAGGCAGGGATTTCAATGTTAGTTACATTTGTTTCGCATATGCAAGGTTCTCAGCAATCACTACACCTATAGACATACTTTCTAAAACAACAGTTACTATCTTTGACAATAAGTAGAAAGGTTCATCTGTACCCTCAGCCCTCACCATCATGTCTTGCTAGTCATACTTTCCCTGTATTTTTGGTACACCCCCCACATTTTGGGAAACATTGGTGTAATCTAAGAAGGCTCTCTGGCTAATGGCTCAGTGAAAAAATGAGAGAGAACACTGCTGTTATTCTGTTTAGTGCATATCAATTTATTAAAATATTTTAAATCAGGTTTTCATTATCAGTCCTGAGCCAGAGGAACAAGCTCTAAATAAAAACCAGAGTTCATTCTTCATGAAAATTTGGTCTCTATTCTTCCTGCTGAGATTACTAATAGGAAAGCAAATTAGTGACAATTGTCATGTCCACCTGTCCAGAGGGTGAACTGGCTTGAAACTGACTTTTTCACATATGGCAGAAAACTATTATCAGATGGTAACAAGTTTCAATCATTTTTACTGACCCAGGAATACTTCACCAGGATGACCTAGAGATAAATAGCATCATGCAACACCATCAGATGTGATGCCCCACTTCATTTAAACATTAAAAAGGACATAGAGCAGTTTTTAAACTAAGAGGTGGGGGAAAGCCGATTGGTGCGGGGGAGCACCTGGATCGGACGGAGACTTCTCTTACACGAGGCTCCATAGACAGGGATTCCCTAGAAGTTAGTCAGATAGGGAACGTGGGAAATAATATATGGGCAAGATCAGATGTGAAACAATCGTGCATAAAAAAATCCACCACGTCTGTGAAAGGCGGACATATAAATAGTGGTAGTTTTCTAACATGCTTTTACACTAATGCTAGGAGTCTGTCTAATAAGATGGGTGAACTGGAGTACCTCATATCAAAGGAGGAAGTTGACATAATAGGCATCTCAGAAACATGGTGGAATGAGGACAATCAGTGGGACACTATCATACCGGGATATAAATTATATCGGAAAGACAGAACAGGTCGTGCAGGTGGCGGAGTGGTACTATATGTGAAGGATAATATAGAATCAAATGAAGTAAAAATCCTAAAGGAATCAAAATGTTCCATAGAATCATTATGGATAACAATTCATTCCTCTAATATGAATATGGCATTAGGAATATATTACCGACCACCTAACCAGGACAGTGATAGTGATGCTGAAATGTTAAGGGAGATTAGAGAGGCTATCAAAATAAAAAACACAGTAATAATAGGAGATTTCAATTATCCCCATATTGATTGGGTGCATGTCACCTCAGGACGGGATTCAGAGATTAAATTTCTTGATGCCTTAAATGACTGCTTCTTGGAGCAGCTAGTACAGGAACCCACAAGGGGAGAGTCGATTCTCGATCTAGTCTTGACTGGAACGCAGGATCTGGTCCAAGAGGTAACTGTTACTGGACCGCTTGGAAATAGTGACCACAATATAATAACTTTTAATATTCCTGTGTTGGGAAGAACACCGCAGCGGTCAAACACTCTGGCATTTAATTTCAAAAAGGGGAATTACACTAAAATGAGGAAGCTAGTTAAACAGAAACTAAAAGGTAGAGTAATTAAACTAAAATCCCTGGAAGCTGCATGGAAACTGTTTAAAGACACCATACTAGAGGCCCAACTTAAATGTATACCCCAAATAAAAAAACACAGTAAGAGACCTAACAAAGAACCACCATGGCTAAACAGCCATGTTAAAAAGGCAGTGAGAGAGAAAAGGGCAACTTTTAAAAAGTGGAAGTCAAATCCTAGTGAGGAAAATAGAAAGGAACATAAACACTCCCAAATTAACTGTCATAATGTAGTAAGAAAAGCCAAAAAAGAGTTTGAGGAACAGCTAGCCAAAAATTCAAAAAACAATAGTAAAATGTTTTTTAAATACATTAGAAGCAGGAAGCCTGCTAAAAAAGCAGTGGGGCCCTTGGATGATAAAGATATAAAAGGAGCGATCAAGGAAGACAGTGCCATTGCGGAGCGATTAAATGATTTCTTTGCTTCAGTCTTCACGGCTGAAGATGTTACAGAGGTTCCTAAATCTGAGCCAGCCTTTTTAGGCGACAAATCTGAGGAACTCACTCAGATTGAAGTGACATTAGAGGAGGTTTTGGAATTAATTGATAAGCTGAATAGTAACAAGTCTCCAGGACCAGATGGCATTCACCCAAGGGTTCTGAAAGAACTCAAATGTGAAATTGCGGAGTTATTAACAGTGGTTTGTAACCTATCCTTTAAATCCACTTTGGTACCAAATGACTGGAAGACGGCCAATATAACACCAATATTTAAAAAAGGCTCTAGAGGAGATCCTGGCAATTATAGACCGATAAGTTTAACATCAGTACCAGGTAAATTAGTAGAAACACTAGTAAAGGGTAAAATTGCAAGGCACATAGAAGAGCACGAATTGTTGGGCAAAAGTCAGCATGGTTTCTGCAGAGGGAAGTCGTGTCTGTCTAATCTATTAGAATTCTTTGAAGGGGTTAATAAACATGCGGACAAGGGGCACCCAGTGGACATAATATACCTAGATTTCCAGAAAGCCTTTGACACGGTCCCACACCAAAGGCTTTTATGTAAATTAGGTGGTCAGGGGATAGGAGGAAAGGTCCTTTCATGGATCGGGAATTGGTTAAAAGACAGAAAACAAAGGGTTGGAATAAATGGTAAATTTTCACAATGGAGGGGGGTAACTAGTGGTGTTCCCCAGGGCTCAGTCCTGGGACCGATCCTGTTCAACTTGTTCATCAATGATCTAGAAAATGAGGTAAGCAGTGAGGTGGCAAAGTTTGCAGATGACACCAAGTTGTTCAGGACAGTCAAAAGCAAAAGGGATTGTGAAGAACTACAAAAAGATCTCAGCAAACTGAGTGATTGGGCAGCAAAATGGCAAATGAAATTTAATGTGGGTAAGTGTAAGGTAATGCATGTTGGAAAAAATAACCCAAATTACACGTACTACATGATGGGGTCAAATTTAGCTACGACAGATCAGGAAAGGGATCTTGGAGTTATAGTGGATAGTTCTCTGAAGACATCCACGCAGTGTGCAGCGGCAGTTAGTAAGGCAAATAGGATGTTAGGAATTATTAAAAAAGGGATCGATAATAAGACAAAAGATATCATACTTCCCCTATATAAAACTATGGTACGCCCACATCTCGAGTACTGCGTGCAGATGTGGTCTCCTCACCTCAAAAAAGATATATTGGCATTAGAAAAGGTTCAGAAAAGGGCGACTAAGATGATTAGGGGCTTGGAAAGGGTCCCATATGGGGAGAGGCTAGAGAGACTGGGACTTTTCAGTTTGGAAAAGAGGCGATTGAGGGGCGATATGATAGAGGTATATAAAATCATGAATGGTGTGGAGAAAGTGAATATAGAAAAATTATTTACCTTTTCCCATAATACAAGAACTAGGGGACACCAAATGAAATTGATGGGTAGTAGGTTCAAAACTAATAAAAGGAAATTTTTCTTCACACAGCGCACAGTCAACCTGTGGAACTCCTTGCCCGAGGAGGCTGTGAAGGCCAGGACTCTATTAGGGTTTAAAAAAGAGCTTGATAAATTTTTGCAGGTCAGGTCCATAAATGGCTATTAGCCAGGGATAAAGTATGGTGCCCTAGCCTTCATAACAAGGGCAGGAGATGGATGGCAGGAGATAAATCACTTGTCTTCTGTTCTCCTTCTCTGGGGCACCTGGCATTGGCCACCGTCGGCAGATGGGATGCTGGGCTTGATGGACCTTTGGTCTGACCCAGTATGGCCATTCTTATGTTCTTATGTTCTTATTTTTTAAATTATGAGTAAGGAAGCCAAAACCATCTTTGTGGAGTAGTTAACTCAGCTGGGTGGAGACACTGTAAGCAATGTGAGTTTTCAACTGTTTAGAGGGTGAAAATGGAGAATCCAATATTAGAATTAATTATGTATATTTTTCATATATAAATTTATGCTGAGCAGCCTTGCCTCAGTGACTTGAAATAGTCATAACCCATTCTTTCAGATTATTCAGAATGTGAGTTCATATTGTTAACAAGCATTTAAAAATATAAAACTACATCTTTGTATTTGTACCCCAAAAATTGTTTTTGAAAATAGTTGAACAAACAACATAATAGCTCAGATAACAGAATTTTTCAGTTAATTTAACATAAGATTCCCATATTTAGATCCTTTAACTAAATTAAATCTTTACTAATGCAATCATTTGACTTCAACTTAAAACTCTCAAAAATGCATCTTTCTGGCTATTTGTTAACTTTTGGTGCAACAGTGGGCACTGCTATAAAACTAAGCTATAATTATAAGTAGACATCTACAAAATATTTAAATAGAATGGAGAAGATCGATCTGTCACACCTATACTGCATGTGTCATTTGGTACACTGATGGACTTCCGACCCTCAAATTCACAAGTCATTGTCCCAAAAATTAGTAGGAGAATGTTCATGGGGCAATTTGGATAACTTGGACCCTGTGCAGATACCTGTATGACAGAATTTTCTTTTCCCCAAAACTTTCCTTCTCACTGGCAGTTTTCTTCTTAATTTTTCCCTAGCAACATTTTGATATCACTTAGTCTTTAGAAAACATCCTTTCTTCTCCCCATTGACCTTTTCTCCTCATTCTTGCTTCCTAATTGTGATTATCAACAACTCCTGTGCCTTAGCCTCTTAACTATGACATTGTCCACCTACGCCTTATACAGCACTGCACTGATCCTGAAACTATTCTATTCTTCCCCCTTTAACATCATTACTTAGGCTATGATTATGTCAGGGAGGTCACAGAAGTCACTTAGTTTTAATCCTTAGTTCAGCAAAGTGCTTGAAGGAAATCTTGCAGTTAAGCAGGTATCAATAGACAATAGCCTTGATGGAAATTACTCTTATTTTTCCTCTGGCCAGAGCACAAACACTGTTCTCCTGTATGCTAACAATCCTATTTTTCTCATAAAAGACACAATGCAAATTAAAGAACAACCATGAGAACAAGACTGAGATAGCCAGTCAGCTGGTGTGGATTGTTGTGAAGAAAAGACCAAAAGAAAGATCTGCATAATTAAAGATCCACCAACTTATCCCTTTTCCCTGTTCACAGGGGATTCTTGCACAAAATGGAGGGAGTGCAGAGCTATTTGCCAAGAATTCCCAGACACTACCTATACTCTTGGCAATCACTCAATAACGAGCAGGACATTTTCACATCACCCTCCTGTTTGAGTCCATTGATGGCTATCCGTCCAATTGTGGAGCTGCAGGTCTTACCACAGAAGGGGTAGTGTAGGTAACTGTTGGAAGGATGTGGGACATTTTTTTGCTGCTCGTTTCTTCTTCTCTGCCTCTCCTTGTCTGTACTGCAGCGGGACCTCTCAAAGTGCGCCACTCCGTCATGGATTACTGCTCTTCACAGGGGACAGTCCTGGGCAAGATTTTCCCAAGTGTTGACACCAATGCTGCACTTTTCCATGTGTGACTTCAGCATGTCCTTATATCACTTCCTCTCCCCAACACTCCTCTGTCCTTCCTTCATCTCAGAAAACAGAATCCTTTTTGGGAGGGCATTGAAGGAACACATATATGTAGGGGAGAGAGGACAGAGCAGATGCGGGAAGAGGTGGGGTTTGGCTGGTGCAGGGACTGGACTTGGAGGAAGCGTACAGACACTCATCACCAGAGCTTCAGGGACTCACGTGCCAGCAGCTGCACATGGGCTGGATTGTGGAACTGCTTGGGCCTGTCCTGTGGGCTGTAGATGGCCTGTGTGCTGTGAGGTTGACACCCCTTCTCCACAGCTGATAAGTATTTCCATTATGTGAATCATTCATACTGTTCTTTGGCTGCAGTGATTCCACAAAGTTCCCACATATCTTTTATATGAAGGGAGAAGAGAATGGTGCCCATTGGTTTGTATTTATACACGTTCGTGGGGTTTATATAAATGCACTGGCTTGTCCATGCATGTGTATACAGGCTGTACTCTCTTGTCCCGCACTCTCAGGACCTGACTGGTGCTGGACGAGGGAATTTGCTGGACCATAGGAGGTAAATATTGTCTTGCACATTACCAAAACTTTCACTTTAAGGGTAAATTAGAGCTAAATAACAGCACAGAAGATTGAGAACCAGGGCTTTTGGCTGTAAGCAAACTTTAGGGGACCATGGGAAACTTGGCTACACCAATGATAAGTGGTCATCCATCTAATTAAAATCATGCCAGATTATGGATGTTGCCGGATAACACAGTTCCAGATTAGAGAGGTTCAACCCACATTATAAATTGTAACAGAGAGAAAGCTGTGCTACTCTATATACTATCAAAACAAAAAAAGCAGTAAAGTAGCACTTTAAAGACTAACAAAATAATTTATTAGGTGATAAGCTTTCATGGGACAGACCCACTTCTTCAGACCATAGCCAGACCAGAACAGACTCAATATTTAAGGCACAGAAAACCAAAAATAGTAATCAAGGTTGACAAATCAGAAAATTTTGATGGAGTGGGCCATTATGTTAATGACTTTGGGGTGTGCATCTTGCTGAAGAGGAATTTTCACAGTAGTCTTGCGGGAGAGGCTGCTGAACTCTTTTGTATTCAAATTCGACACATTAACACATGGTTTGAACCAGGATGCAGATTTTCTGGGTCATTATAGGGGCTCTGTTGCATACTTGGCTTAATTTAATTCTTGACTTCTCTCTACCTGCCCCCCCCCGCCCCTCTTCTTTCTGGTTTGCTCATCTTGATAATTTTTTTTTTTTGATTTGTCAACCTTGATTACTATTTTTGGTTCTCTGTGCCTTAAAAATTGAGTCTGTTCTGGTATGGCTATGGTCTGAAGAAGTGGGTCTGTCCCATGAATGCTCACCTAATAAATTATTTTGTTAGTCTTTAAAGTGCTACTTTACTGCTTTTTTGTTTTGATGTGTTCTAAATTGTTTGCAAACTTTGATATTGGAATAACTATATTTCTGAAATTAAATCCATATTTACATACCCAATTTTTTTAGATACCCAACATTTATCCACTGTTTTCTTATGGAAGTTGATGGTTTAGGCAGGTTATTAGTATCAATGTAATTTTACATTTTAGAACAAGCATTGCCAGTTCCAGGGTTTCATTGTCTTTAGCACAATATAGAAGCCTAAATGAGATTGGGAGTATTAAAATCACACAAAATTGCCAAAAGAATTTTTCAGCATAGACACAAAATTTACTTACCCACCCGTAGTAAATTTGTAAGGCTGACTATAAATAAGAAACATGAAATATTTTAATTACTCCAAAATATCTGGCAATGGAAAAGAATACATTTGTGAAAGAGGTTACCAGGCTATTCACTTAACTGAAAGCAAGCTGGCTTTTTTTGCAATGGAAATCTAAAGACCACCATCTCATGTATAGAAGGTTTTCCACATTACATCCAAGCAATCTAACAATGAGTCAGTGAGCGATGGAAGTCATAACACACATTTCAAGGCATTCTGTAACATCATATGTCCATTGCATTATCCCCTTTCTTCCACCAAACAAGCTGTTAAGAAGGAAAATGACATCACTGATAAGAATTGAAATCTTAATAGTCTACTACTTGTTTTAGTTCAACAATCACTTGCAGAGATTAAGGGAGAAGAGGGTAACTGGGTGCTACTCACTAAGCCTGCTATGAGGAAGATTAATATCATCACTTTGTGTATGTGTGCAATTAATTTTAAGAAAAACAAATACAAAGCAATTCATGCTCCTAAAACCTGTTTACGGTAGGTTCTGAACATTGGCAAGTGTTCCATGTTGAGAACCTTTGTGAATGTTGAATTTTGCAAATACAGCAGCCTGCCTGGTAGTCCCGGGAAGTGGCAGCTGCTGACGGTCTCTGCCCAGGGCCACAGGGGAAGCAGCAGCTGCCAGCACCCTGCCCAGAGCCCCAGGGGAAGTGGGGACTGCTGGCATTCTGTGCCCCAGAGCCCCAGGGGAAGTGGCTGCTTGGCCGCTCATGAATAATTGAATTTGCAAACATTAAGTTCATGAATTAGAGACCCTACTATACTTGTACGTTAACTTATATAAGCAGAAAAAATGTTCCAGGTATTTATGATGTAGATGGCCAGCACTCATCCATTTTCAGTGCGCACATCCCAGGCTAGTTTCTTTACATAAACTTCCTTTGCACAAGAATCTGCTGTTAAGAGGGAATTCCACAGCTTCATAAGGAAATATTGTATCTGACTTCAGGAATGAAAATGTCAAATAGAAAAGGAACTTCATTAGAAGGGAGCTATGAAAATATGTTTCAAGGAAGCCAACAAATAACCCCTAAACTTACATTTTTTATAAAAATAAAAAATGTGCAACTTCGGAAGGAAACTTGTTCAAGTCTGGAAATAAACAGTTAGAGTCTAACAAATCAAGCAGTCCTGTAGCACCTTAAGGACTAACAATTTTATGTATTAGGTAATGAGCATTCGTGGGAATGACCCACTTCTTTCCCATGAAAGCTCATAACCTCATGAGTAACATTGTTATTTCTTAAGGTGCTACAGGCCTGCTTGCTTGACAAAGATACAGACTAACCTGGTTTCCCCCCGAGACTAATTAGATCAGCGGTTCCCAAACTTTTTGGCATCATGCCCTACCTTTAACTTTTGAGAAACCCTCATGCCCCCCACCTCTTCTTCACCATCATCCAATCCACCTTTTAACAAAACATTCAATTTGTAATTTAAAATAAACACAAAAACCTGATATAAAATGTTATTTAAAATTAAAAATAAGCAAAAGAGTTTTTCTTCGCCCCTTACAGGTCCCTGGTGCAGACCCAGCTGCCTGAGCCCTTTGCCAGCTGCCCACGCCAGCCACCCGCACAAGCCCTGTGATGCCAGAGCTGCCTGCCAAAGCTGACCAAGCCCTGCGGCTGCCAGGACCAGATGCCCACCCACCCACGAGCCACTGGGGCCAGCCGCCTGCCAGATGCTGGGGTCTCACACCTCTGTGGCCGGCTGCCCTCCCATGAGCTGGAGGCCAGCTACCCCACACAAGCCCTGTCCTGCCTGGGTCAGCTGCCCACCTATCTGGGCCCCTTGCTGGTGGGGCTAGGCACCCACCCGCCAACTGCCCCAGCTGCCAGCCACCTGAGCTGCCCTCCCGAGCCCACACTGCCAGGGCCAGCCATCCGCCTGCCAGCCCAAGTCCCACGCTGCCAGGGCCAGCCACCTACCCGAGCTCCGCACTGCCAGGGCCAGCTGTCTGCCCAAGCCATGTACCACTGGGGCCAGCCACCTGCTCACCAGCCCGAACCCCATGAGTTGGCCACCTGAGCCCTGCAAACTGTGAGCAACCCACCTGAGTCTCTCTCCTCCCCCAAAGCCAGGCACCACCAGGACCCTGCTCTGACCCCATCCCCATTCTCACTCCAGTGAGCCAGGCACCCCCAGCCCCCACATCTAATCCCATTCTCCTCCTCCTCCCCCTCTTTCCCCCCAATCCACACTCACTCAGCTTTGCACGAGACAACTAGCTCCACATGGGTCTTCACCAGCTGCCTATTTTTGTAGAGGCTGGGCTGGTCACCCAAGTAAAATAGCAGGGGCTGAGAGCCGGAAGCAAAGTCCAGATCTTTCTTGGGGTGGGGGCAATGATGGGGGGGTCTGGGTTGCCTCGCATACCCCACCAGGAATTTCTTTACCCCTCCTCCGGGGGTGGGGGGGGCAAACTCCCCAGTTTGAGAAACCATGAGTCAGAGTCTAGATATTTTCCTCCCCACTTCAATAACATACAATGCATAGAATCTTTCATTGCTCCCTATTGATCTTACACACAAGGAGTCTTTCATCCCACATCTATAAACAGTTTATTATTAAGGATTAAGCTCTCCTTGGGAATACATTGTCATTGGCCCAATTATTTGTCACCTTATAGTACTAAATGACAAGCCTACTAGAATATGTAGTGCTGTTGTAGCCATTTGGGTCCCAGGATGTTAGAGAGACAAGGTGGGTGAGGTTATATTTTCTGCTGGACCAGATTTTGTTTGTGAGAGAGACAAGCTTTTGAATTCAAGGACTGCTCTGAAAAAGACCTGGAGTAGAGTTCTTCATAAGCCCAGGTTGGTCCAATAAAAGATCTTGCCTCAGCCTCCTTTTTTTCTCTTGTTTTCCTCTTTGTATTTCCAAATATCAGAAACATCTAACATACTTGATAATGCCCTAATTCTTCTTCCTGATAAGGAAAAATGATTAAATGTCAATATAAATTGGTTAACTCTAGTGAAAAAGCAGATGATTTAGATATGTAGCACCTCACTCCACTCTACAATACTATAGGGTAAAATTTCCAATGCATATTATCGCTTGTGTTAAGACCCGCTTCTCATCATTCCTAAATTTCATAATGTGGTATAAGGCCTACCTACCTCATAATATGTATCATGGTTCATAGGCAGTGAGTGTTAGTGAAAATTTGCTGTCTCTGCCCTTTATCATACTTTACAGGCTTCAACAAGGCCACAAACAGAAATGGTGCCTTATAGTCTAAAACAGAGATTAACTAAACCAGCAGTAGCTACATTCAAGGTTTCAGAACTAAGCTAGAAGAATATTTTCTCTCTCTCTAGCCAAACACCTCCCACTGTTCTTAGCTCAGACTCTTAGAGATATAAACAAAGTATAACAAAGTATAACAAACTCAGTATGCTTGCCATTTACCTTTACTAGCTTTGCTTTAAATCTCTAGATATGCATCATTGGATTATGCCTACCTGGAAAGAATCACCATCGCTCCCTTGACCTCATGGTTGGAATTCCACACATGCATTGTGTAATAAAACCATTAAGTAGTAGTATCAATGTATTAGATAAATGTTATTAGAGCTATAGGCAGATTCATTTGTGTAACCTGTTGGATTGTCTTAGTGTGTTCATTTCATCTTGCTGCTAGCACCTATCCAGTTGCTTTTCTCCGCCCACTGAAATCCTATATAATCAATTGTAACTAATTGCTTGAGGGTGCTCCACTGAGTCCTGACGGGCAATAAGGCACTCCGCCAGCTCTGCATAAATAAACCCTCCTGCTTGCTTCATATGTGGTGTCCAGACTTTGTTTCCAACAATATTACTTTTTGTTTTGTTTTGTTTTGTTTTGGTGGCTTCCCTTTTGTTTGTTTCGAGATTTTTTGTCTGTTTTTTTAGATGATTTTCCTCCCTTCATTTGTTTCAGAATTTTAAGGTCAGAAAGGATCATTTTGTCTATTTTCTGCATAACAGGCCATAGAACCTTACCTCAGTAATTTTTGCATCAAGCCCTAACTTTGATTTGAGGTCCCAAGTCTCGATGGGTAAATTATATTTTGATGAATTACCCTAAATGTTATTAAATGCACCTTTTCTAGACATAATTCAACTAGCTGCTATTTACAGTCACTAGCTATCATAATGTTGTTTCTCTCTTAAAGTGAAGAACTATCTATGATCAGAAATCTCCTTATTATGTATCTCATCAAAATCACCCCTCTAAATTAGATATATGGAGCTTTGAAATTCTTTCCATATAAAGCAAGTTCTTCCAGAGCTGTACATTATTCTGCTTTTCTGAATCCTTTCCTTTTTTCTACATTTTTTTCAAAGTGTGGGCATCAGAACCAGACAGAGCATTACAATATTATCACAGGTCTAAGGAGCACTAATCATGGACAGGAACTGCACTGTGAAAATGGAGCAAAAAGACAGTCCCTCAGACCACACTACCAAATGATTCAGTTTGATCTGTGTCACTGACCTCTCACCACCATTATTTACCTACTTGACTATTTGTCACCTTCAACTTTTACTACAATTATTTTCTATTTTCTTCCAAATAGATCACTGATAATAATATTGACAAACACCTGGTCAAGAACAGATCCTCCATGGGCCCCCCTTGGAAAGTTACACCTTGGTAGGATGATTCCTCATTTACAATTACTTCTGAGGAACTGAGTGTTACCCATGAAAGCTCATTACCTAACACAACTACCTCTCAGAGACTTCTTGAGATCTGTTTAACAATGTTTAATCCATTGAATATGGGCTAAACTGATTTTCTGTCATGCTAGTTTTGTTATGCAGATTTAAGTCCTATGCCATACATAAGTCTACGTACATTATGACAACAGTGCAGTCAGGAATTGGAGTCTACAGAGGAGTCAGTCTGGAAGTGGGACTTCAGCAAAGCCAGATCCCAAGCAACCTAATAAGCACCTGCTGCCTGTAGCTGACCCAACTGACTATGCAACATGGTTGGTTGGACGTGTCATCAGACCAACCAAAGCCCAACTGCACATCAGTGGCATGTCAAAAGGATCTGTCCATAACATGCTTCTCTCGATTACATGCTACTGTCTGCTTGCTTATAGCTTTGTTCCTGCTCTTTCCTTGTGTTGGGCCACTCCAGGTAACATGGCACTGACCTTTGGCTCTGATTCCTGACCTCACAGTTTGGCACAGATCTTTAGCTCTGGCACCCAGACTCTGGGTCTGCTCTTAAGCTTTGATTCCTAACTCCTGCTCTAAGCAATTGACATGAGTACCCATGGCCCCAGCACCAACCGTAGCTTTATGTATCCAACAAATGTATAATCTTATACAATTCTTTCTGATTTGTTTAATGAGACCTATGACCCGTAAAAGCAAGTTGACTGGCATTAGTTATGTTACCATCCTTTAATTCTTTTCTGATTACATCCCATATCAGCCTTTTCATAATTTCGTCTGGAATCCACTGCAGGCTATCAAGTTCATAGCAACCTGGCTTGTCCCACATAACCTTTTTAAATATTAGTGCATTGCCTTTTTTGTTAAATATCAGAGAGATAGCCGTGTTAGTCTGTATCTTTGAGAACAACGAGAAGTCCTGTGGCACCTTATAGACTAACATATATTTTGGAGCATAGGCTTTTGTGGGCAAAGACCCACTTCACCTGCTTCATCAGATGTTGCTTTTGTTGTTGTTGTTTTTTGTTTGTTTTTTGGAGTCCTGCAGAATTTTCCTATTCTTCCAGGATTTGCTAGAAATCCCTACTAAAGGACTAAGAGAGCATCTCAGACAATACTTTCCCCAAGTATACCTGGCTTGGATTCTACCATGTTTGCATAAAAATCAAATTATGTGTCAATCATTTAAACATAAATTTGTGTATTTCATGGATTGGTGTAACAGAATAAGGATTCAGAATGATAATGCCTAGTTTGTCTAGGTAATACCGCTGCCATAAAAAATGTGCCTTTGTGATCCTTTTAGAATCCCAATGGCTGAGAAAATTCCTATATGACTTGATAGACCAACTACGTAAAATTTTCCTTCTGATCTTTTTTCTTTTTTTGTTTTTTTTTTAGCTTCTTACATGTGTGGAGTGTATGATACACCTCACAGATCTTTCAAAATCCTAATGAATAGGCAGCAATAATTATTTTAAAGTGCAATGCTACATCAGTTACCCACCAAAATATCAGCATTGAAGGGATTTTTGGTTTGGATTATTTTGGGGGAAGGTATTGTTGCTGTTTTTCTCAAATGTTGGGAAATAATGTATTTGACTTTCAGCTCAAAATCTTATTATTGGATCTGAAAAATATTATTTATACCAAGCTTTAGGAACTTGATTGGTAATTTAGAGATGGGTTTTGGATACATAGTTACTGCCTGATTTCACCTCAGAGATTAGTTCCATATTAATAGTCTTTGATATATATGTTTTCATGTGACAGATTTACCAGGTGACTCAAAATAATAATTCTTATTTGAGAAGTTGAAAATGTTCATGATCTTATTTTACAAACTAATTTTATTATATCTATCCATAAGGATAATGCCAGCTTTTTAAAATTCTGTTTTTGCTAGAGTTCAAACAAAACATTATGGCTACATCTACACTAGCCCAGATCTCTTAAATGACCATGCAAATAGCCATTTTGAAGATTATTAATGAGGCGCTGAGGCGCTGAAATGCATATTCAGTGCCTCATTAGCATGCCGCCGGCCACGGGTCTTTGAAATTGCTGTTTTTCGCTGCTGTGTGGCTCATCCAAACTGAGGTCCTTTTCAAAAGGACCCTGCCAAGTTCAAAATCCCCTTATTCCTATCAGCAGATTTCGAACTTGGGATTTTGAACTTGGTGGCCACCTGGACAAGCCATGCGGCAGCCAAAAGCAACAATTTTGAAGAGCCGTGGCCAGCAGCATGCTAATGAGGCACTGAATATGCATTTCAGTGCCTCATTAGTAATCTTCAAAATGGCCGTTTGCATGGCCATTTTGAAGATTGGGGCTAGTGTAGACATGGCCTATGTTTTACACACATTTGAGTTTTTAAATCTAACATGGATTACTAACCCATAGCTGTGTCTACAAAGCCCCTCTCTTTTGGAAGAGCCATGCAAATGAGTGAGATCAGAAATGCAACTGAGGTGCAGATTTAAATGTCTCTTTTCTCATTTGCATATTCCCACATGATTTGGGTTCTGGAAGAGCCATTTGTGTTGATGGGGTTCCTTCAAAAGGAAACTACCTTCTTGCAAGCACCCTTCTTCCTGAAGCAAAATAGAAAGAAGGGTGCTTTTGAAAGGGGGGGGGGGTGTTCCTTTTAATGGAACCTCATCCACATGGCTGCTTTGGCTTCCAAAAATGACTCTTCTGGAAGCCAGATCAGGTGGGAATATGTAAATGAGATGTGAGATATTTTAATCTGTGCCTCATTTGCACTTCCAATCTTACTCACTTGCATGTCCCTTCTGAAAGGGAGCAGCCATGTAGATGCAGCTCATGTGAAATAACAAAACCCATATAAAATGAAATTAGTTAATCTGAGATATCAGGCATATGGAATGACCTGAAGAAGAGCTCTGTGTAATATGAAAAGATTGTCAGTCTCACCAACAGCAGTTGGATCAATAACAGATATTACCTCACCCACCTTATCTCTGTAATTTGCAATGTCCAAGTAGCCCATGACATTATAATAACTCATTTTATCCTGGAGCTTTATTAGAGAAAGAGGCATTGCCTGCCTTTTAGTTACTTTAGTTATAGTGAGACAGGAAGAATAAATAAGGTGTTTATTAATTTTAACCTAATTGAACTGGAAGTGAAGTAGCATTTACCTTACATAACAGATTATTCTATCAAAAGTGGTTGACCAAGGAAGATAGGTCACTGGTGATAGATAATTTTGTGTGTTAGAGTTTTAGCTTTTAGAGCCTGGCTAGGATTTAATATTAGGTCTGCCATTTCCTCCCTTCAAGTCTACTTTATTAGTTTGATTTTTGTATTTTGTTTGCTTAGCACTTTATGCTTCCACTGTCCATTAAACAAGGGACTGATTAGGGCTGAAATATGTGATCAGCACAGCCATCATTGGTCAATTTCTAGTTTACTTAATGTGGTCATTTATATAGCTCATTTAACTCACTGAATAGTTCCATAATTTTAAATGTATTTAATTATTTAGTTATTTGTGTATTTTGGATTGAAGTTATACAATTGATTATAGCAAATTTAAACATAAATTGGCATATAAAATATATAAATTGCTTGCAAGGTGAGGAACTCGATCAGAACTGCTAACATTGAGATTTCACATGGGCTGTGTCTACACTAGCTCCCAACTTCGAAGGCAGCAGGGTAAGTAGGGTGTTGGGAGATTATTAATGAAGTGCTGCAGTGCATATGCAGCACTTCATTAAGCTAATTCTGCCCCGTGGCAATTTCAAAGCGGCAAACTTCAAAGTGCCGGTTTGCATGTAGCCGCGGCTCACCCGCCGGTACTTTTAAGTAGCCCAGGCACTTCGAAGTACCAGCAGGAGAGACGCGGCTACACGCAAGCCGGCACTTCAAAGTTTGCTGCTTCAAAGATGCTGCGGGGGAGAATTAGCTGAATGAAGTGCTGCGTATGCACCGCAGCACTTCATTAATAATCTCCTGACACCCTACTTACCATGCTCCCTTTGAAGCTGTGAGCTAGTGTAGACACAGCTGTGCAGGCCCACTGCCAGGTAGGGCCTGTCGAGTCAAAAGGAGCTGAGTCTCCTAGCCACTGCTGCTGCCACCAGCCCCTTAAATTGCCACCAGAGCACCTGGCAATGTGCTCTGGGCAGCTCTGCGACCTGATGGTATTCCGCTCTGGGTGGCACTGAGGCCCACTGACCCCAACACCAACTCTTCCACCTGAGGGACCACTTCTTCAAGGAGTGTGGAGTCCAAGGGCCTTGCCAGTCTGTTGTGCCCACCCCTCACAGACACCACTGTATATGTGCAACCTATATCTACTCATTTGTGTAAATTTTTTATGTTACACTCTTTTATAATGCTCACTCCGATTCAGCAAGTGGAACCTTTAACACTTTAGTTGTCCCACTGATGCCTATTGGAATACTGGAAGGCTTAAAGTCACACTCACACTTAAGTCCCTTGAACTGAGGATTGTTGTTATGTAGTTTCTTTTGTGCTCAGAAATTCCCACCACCATGAGGCTGTAATGACCTAAGGGCAGTACATACACAAAGGCTGCATCTACATGAGCAAGTTCTCATGAGAGATCTTTTGAAAGAAAAGGGCTCTTTCAAAAGATCCCATGGAGCATCTACACACAAAAAGCGTTCTTTTGAAAGCAAATTGAAAGAATGTGGTGCTCTTTTAGAAATCATTCTTCCTTTTCCGCTTCAGAAGAGTAACCCCTTTCAAAAGCTTCTTTCAAAAGAAAACGTGTGTAGACACTCACAGGCCCTTTTTTTTTCAAAAGAGCAGTCCTCATGGGGCCTTATTTTTCAATCCCTGGCCCATTCTGTCAAAAGAGCGGGGGCTGTGTGGATGTTCTCTTTCGAAAGAGCAGATCACTCTTTCAATCAACTTTTTTGTGTGTGGCTGCATTCTTTTGAAAGAAGTTCTTTTGGAAGAGATCTTCCAAAGGGGCTTCTTTCGAAAGATCTTTGTAGAGTAGGCATAGTCTATGAAACAGGTGTTATGTCAAAGACTTTATATCCAAATCAAACAAAGCCAACAAACGTCCTAAGCCTGTCATAAATCTGCCTACAGTAAGGTGCCCCCTTTAGGCTATGTGGAGTATATACACTCATGAAGCCAATTACTCCATCTCTACCAAGCAGGAGCAATGGCATATCTTTCCCACAGGCTGGCACTTGCCTTCCAGCTGGGGTTTCCTGATTTTTAATCCCCTCCCTGCGTCTCCTGTGATGCCACCTGACAGTCCACAATCAGTGAAAGGACTAAGCACAATAAAGGTATGATGCTCCCTCCAGGATATGGGCCTCTCTTACTTCAGAGGGACCCTCACAGCAAAAATGCCAACTTCAGAGTTTGCTTGGTTCCAATGAAAGCTTCAGTTCTTCTCTCTTTGAACTCGGGTTCTACAACTTCCTTCTCAGAGGACAGAGGCCATGTTGGCTGCCAGTCCTCTCTCAAGGAATGAAGAAGCTCAAGTGTACTTCCTTCGCAGGGTTGCTCCCCAACCTGAGTAGATTCCCCCCCTGACCCCTTTTAACTCCTCCTCCAATCTTTGCAGGATTTGCAGGTGGGGCAGCATGATGCTGCTCCAACCCAAAGCAACTCCTTCTCCATTTCCACACTAGTGTGGTATATACACAACCCATCACAGACAGACAACATAAAGACAAAATGTCAGTGGTGATAATCTATTTAGCTACTGGTTTTTGTTTTTGTTTTCAAAGAACAGTCTTTATATACTACTTTTTCTGCAGACAATCCTGTGGTTAGCACATGGGTCAGCTGTCGAAATTTTTTTAATCACCATCCAGTATCTGCACCTCACACATTATGTACCATTTCCTCCTGCACTAAACATAATTAAAACTTGAGTTAATTGCATGCAATATGTAATTAAAGGCTATTATTATGCAGAAATACAAGAAGAAAAAAATAAGGTTGTCTAGGCAACCTTAACTTTAGCACTTCCTGGCAAGTATTCTTAAAACGTTTCATTTAACATAAGGGTGTATTTTTATTTGTTTTGGGGATTTTCTTGCATAAACATACTAGCTTGTTTCTTGATTACACAATCAAAAATGACAGAGAACTATTTGTTCAACAGGTGGTTTTGTCCTGTACAGCATAATGAAAATACCAATGGAATTGGCAAATTATCCACCTTTTAAAAAAAATAGTCTCATGAAACCAAAAAATCTTGCAATGCTATTTAATATTCATACGACAGAACTCAGAATATCAACTGAGATTGTGACCTAATTTTCCTAGATGCTATATAATCACATATTAAAACATGGTCCCTGACCTATAGAATTAAAATCTAAATCTCCAGTTCTGCAAAGACAGAAACTCATGATTAAGTGGTCTGTGAGAACACCTATCTAGAACAATGAGAAGAGGAAGATAGTAGAGGGAAGCATGCAGACAAATACATACATTTTACATTTTTAAAAGTTATAATCAATAGCTGTGTTGTGTATTGCCTTATCTATCTCTGAATTTAATCCTCATTATTTTAAAAAAACTATTGCTATAGAAGTTCGCCCTAACAGAGAATTCAAAGGAAGAGAGGGAAGTGGTTTTTACAGATTAATTATGGTATAATGCATACTGAAGGGCAGGATGGAAAAAGTTATAGGTATTTGTGTCAAGATCACACATGGATGAATTAGGTTGCCATCTCCGGCAAAGCACAGGGAGCATAAAGAGACATAAGAAGCTCAGATGAGCACAGAGCTATTGAGCTATGAAGGGACAGGAAAGAGAGGACAGGAAGTTTGTAGTTTATGTAGTGAAGCATGGGAATCTGTTCCAGGTGAGGAGGCTACACATCTAAGACAATAATAAGAAATAATGACACAAACTTCTCCAAAATTCTGCATGAAGCATGCCTATCAATACTTGGTATTTGTGTAACCCTACTGAAGTTGTCTGTCTTTTTTCCCCTTAGGCTATGTCTACGCAGTGCCTTATTTTGAAATAAGCTATTCTGGAATAGCTATTCCAAAATAGTCATTTTGAAATAGAGTTGTAACACACACAAGGCTGTTTTTACATATGCCACTTTCTCTGGAAGTGGCATGCTAATGAGCAGCCCAGAAGATGGATGTAAATTTCCAGCACCTCATTAGCATAAGGTCATGTGATTCAGAATCCAGAAGAAGCTCTTCCGGACTCCAAAATAGCTGTGTAGAAGCGTGGCCCGTGGGGATCTCCCAGAAGGAAATCCTCCTTCCAGAAGCCCCATCTTCCTGAAATTTGCTGTGTGTCCATAGCCTTACAGGGAAACACAATGTCTGTGTGCAATTGCTAAGTATCATAACTGGGTGGTATACTGATATTTACAAAGTATTGGTATATTTAGATAAGTATATGAATTATACAAATATTTATGAAAACTAGGTTAACATAGAAGATACTAGAACCTAAAATGAAATATGTTTAGCAATTCAAAGAGTGTACAGGAGACAATGTTTTGAAATGTCAAGATTATTCAGCCATTTTATTTCTCGGCATAAACTCTTTCTTTCAAATTCCAGTTTAAAATCTATGAGTGATTATTTCATACTATTAATTTCTCAGCCCTGGTGCTAAAAAATATACAGAGAGAGAGAAAAAAAAATCTTAATACTGAAAGCCATGCACATGTTAAGTATAGTCACAGTACCCCATTTCAGAAATGAAATAGCATGTGCTACACCTTAATGGCCCAGTAGTTAACACCCTACCCACGGGTTCAAGTCTCTGCTCAACTTAGGGCTTCCAATGTGATCTTCTCCCAAATACGTAGGTTCTTTGTGCCTCAATTTCCCATCACTATCATGGGAATTGTTGTGTCTCCCTAATTCACCAAGGTATGGTAAAAGTAAATACGTAAAAGATTTTGCGATGTTCAGATACTGTGGAGTCTCTAGCTATTTAGTTTATCCTAGATCGATATACTAAATGAACTGAAGATTGCATAGTCATCAGCAGTCTTCGTTTTCAGGGATCCCATAGGACTAGGACTAGAATCTAATACACGGATTAAGAAAACCTGATGTACTTTTCTGAGATTTTTCAATTAAAATTTGGGACTTTCTTCTTCCAGAGATCAGCACCATGATGTTATTTTCTTATAGGCTTACAGATATTTTGGAGCATAAACTTTCATGAGTAAAGACCCACTTCATCAGATGCATGAGTATTACACCCAAAAAGGCAGGCCATTAAGGGACTTTACCTTTTCAAGCTTGAAGTAGATAAATTTAGCCATATGTTTAGTTTCTTTTGTTTTAGATTTATTAAAGAGATACAGTTTCAAATTATGATAGATGCACTTTACAAGTGAGGCTAATATTTACAGTGCAAGTTGACTAGATATAGTGGACAGAATTTAGTTCTTAAACGGAGAATATATATGATGCTTCTGCTTTTAATAAATCATGATCCAAACTCATTGCTCTGGTTAAACATACTGACTGACTTCAAGGATTAAGAACTCTGTGAAAGAAATAATAAAGAAGGCATATACCCTTAACTCCACTTTAGTAACTCTTTAATAATAGTTTAGAATTTGTTTAAACAAAGTGAGTTTTTTTAGGAGGAGCTGAGTGAAACCTTTCAGTCAAAAGGTTTTTTTGTGTAAAATGCAGATTCGTCAACACCTAAGTATTTTGGCATCACAAACATGAATTCATTAAAAGTTGGTGTTTTGAAATAAAAAATCCAGAACAGCTGAAATATTTCATGCTGACACATTCAAATGGAAAAGGTTAAAAAGTCACTTTGTACTGAAAAATATATTTCAAAATTAGCTTCAATTTTATCAGATTCAAAATTCCAGATGTTGGAAATTGAAACAATATATTTCAAGTGGGGAAAACCAATATTTTGCTTGACATATAAAGGAATTTGTTTGCTTAATTTTCAATTAGACAAACATTTTGGGGAAAAAATCTTTTTTTGGTTTGACCCAAAATGTTTTTCTTTTACTTTAGAATTGCTAAGTGAAATGAAAATTATGCTATTTGCCCAACTTTCTTTATTTGGTCCATAGAAAAGAACAGTGAATTTGCTGTAGTTCCTTCCTTCCTCAGTACTTCTTATAGGCCAACGGATTATAGCTCCTTCTAGCTAGGTCCAAAGTTTGGTTTCTGATTTACTTTTGTACAGCATCACAGCACGCCACAGCACAGAGCCTTCACCAGTGGACCAAAAAACCCTCAAATAGTGTGAGAATTCCAATGAAAAGGGCAGATTATTTTGAAAGCTCTTTTACCATTTGCAATATTCTCCTAATGCTCCTACAGCTGAAATGAAAGTAGTCATTTCAAAAATATAAATAAAGTGCCCTTTGTATTGCCATTCCCCACTCCCCACACACAATGTATGTAAACTATTTAGACCCCTGGCAGCAGGCTGGGTTGAGAGCCAGCATGCCAGCCTGTGTTGCCTTTTCTACACAGCTACTTTTGAGCCCTCTTGGGCAAGTTTGTTGCCCAGGCTAGAAGCTCACTTCCAGATTCTAAGTACACATACCCTGAAAGACCTAGGCTAAACATGCTAACTTTGAATACAATTCAAGAAATACGTCACTATTTGCACTTCACTGCTTCTCAGCAGAATATTATGTATGTTATTACTTCAGCTTTTAGGTCCAGCCATTAGTAATCCCTGAGAATCTGCAGTGATAGGTTCCAATGAAGAGTTCTGAACTACCACAAAATTAGAGTTCTTCAGGACATTCAGTTTTAATATTGAACAATAATGAACTCCATGCTGCACTTTGCATTACAATAATGCAAATAGGTTTTCTAAAAGAGTGCCATTATTATTATTAGATAATGATGCACAGGTTTAAACTTATTATGCTAAGAGAGGACACTAAAATGATAACATGTAATAATGATGTAATTTCTGTCTGAAAAAGAGTATGCCATTTTATGCTTTCTGCTGTATTAAAACGAAGTTGCCAAATAATAAGAAATAAGCATTGGACTGAGGTGGGTTGTCATAATCTTTGGTTGATTCACTGAAAGTCATAAAATTGTAATATTTGCTAGATAGCCAGTGCACCAGAACTCTCTGGATCCGTATAGTAAAATATGAGTTTCATATACAATCCTCTAATCAGATTGATCTGGAAAAAATCCAAAGCTTGCAAAGTATCATTTTCAGACCCCCAAGCCGACCACTCATATATATGAATCATAATAAACTTGTCTTGAAAATTAGATCATCCTTGCTGAAGCTCAGCTATTGTATACAACAGAGGCAAATGCTCCTAGGTAGGTAGAGTACCTGTAGGTGTTTAAAAGAAATCAGTCAAGGGTCTGAAATGGTGGGTACATTTTGTAAAAGGTGCAATTTGGTGCAATTTTCTGAATTTCTATCTGCTTACAGTAAGTTACAGCTGCTTCAGTCAGGAATCAATTTGGCCCCTAAGGCTTTGCACACTTCCAGCCTCCCAGAAGATGAAAATATAATGGTTTGAGTTTCCTGAAACTTTAAAAACTCCTGGAAATATTTTAGAACTATTTTTACGGCAATTTTTGTCCCATCTTCTCCTATCCCTCCCAAAGCAGCCTGCATTTCAGCCCCAAAAACCATGCTCTCCTGTCTCCTCTTTTTATGTTGCTCTTGGGCCCTGGGTTAGAGTTTGTATTGATTACTGTACAACCTTAAATTTATTCAGACAAAACCTATATGCTGAATGCTTATTTAGTTCTGTGTGTGGTAACTTCCAGGAATTTCCATGAAGATAGTTTCACTGCTATAAGAGGTTAACACCTGGGAAAAATATCTCTCTATACTATGATCTGGGGCCAGGGTGAGCAATAAAATGGAAGTGATAAGCCAGGGTTAACCCCTCACTGGCCATGACCACTATATTTAAGTACACCTCCAGAGTATAGGTGATTGCAATTCCCATTGATCACAGATCACTGTTCCCAGCCAATGGAAGCGGTAGGACATGGCTTCCCAGTCTGCGCTGCTTCCAGGATCTCCTGTTACCCACAAACGGTGATCCACAGGCAAAAAGAGCTACATTTGCCCATGCCTATGGAGGCACAGGTAAATATAGGTTCAGCAACCCATGGGGGGCTGACCCTTGGTAACTGGGTCTGGCCCATGGGCCAGTATTTTCCCACCCTGATCTAAAAGCAAGCTATACAGGCTTCCTCGTCTTTAATACTTCCATCTAGGGATCTTAAAGAGCTAATAATCTGATCATTGAGTAACCATCAAAATTTCTGTTGGTTACTTGATTAACTGCCCCTCCTGCATCCCCACTGCTCTGCATTAAACAGACTCAACCAGCACACAGGCTGCCTCAGTTTCTATCCCCCCATCCCCACCACTGCAGAGCAAGTGTACGTTCATAAACAATTATTTCAAAAATGAGCTGCTATATTGCAAGCACGTAATTAAAACATGACAATCTGAGCTGTCACTGGAGCAATGATTGTTGAGCTTTAAAAGCCTTTCTGACATTTACTCACATGAGGAACTTCACTCAGCTGAACAGAGAAGCATAATCAAAAGACAAGAAAGGAAAGTGGGGCCTCTGGTGTTGAAATCCAGGCTACTTCAAAAGGGATAAAATAATGAGAAGTCCTGTGGCACCTTATAGACTAACAGATTTTTTTGGAGCCTAAGCTTTTGTGGGCAAAGACCTGCTTCGTCAGATGCATGTGCATGTTTTCATCATACTTCTGACAAAGTGGGTCTTTGCCCATGAAAGCTTAGGCTCCAAGAAAATCTATTTGTCTAAAAGGTGACACAGGACTTCTCATTGTTTTTGCCTGTGCAGGCTAACACGGCTACCCTTCTGATATTTGATATTGGAAAGGGATATGAGGAGAAGACAGGATTAACATATCTCTAAATAGAAAACAGCAGGGAGTATTGTGGCACCTTATAGACTAAAAGATATTTTGGAGCATAAGCTTTCATGGGAAAGACGAAGCGGGTCTTGGCCCACGAAAGCTTATGCTCCAAAATATCTTTTAGTCTATAAGGTGCCACAAGACTTCCTGTTGTTCTCAAAGCTACAGACTAACACAGCTACCTCTCTGATACATATCTCTAAATAGTTACAAGAATTTCAAAGGTTTAATGAAACTCATCTGAACAAAGTGAGCAGGTAGTGTGTGTCAGTAGCATTTCAATGAAATCATTATTCTGTGGAACCATTCCACAAGCACCCACGAAATCAGGCAGTGAGCAAAGGCAATTTGGTTCAACTATGCATTCACAAATGTGACAGGTTACCCATCCCAAACTCTGCAGTTTGGAAATTGGGCTGAAGAGATCTCAAAACCTGAGGACAATTAGTAAGTCTAAGAGGAAATAGCAAACTGAGTTGAACAGGGAGGAGGAAATAGGAAACTCAGTTGAAATGGGAAGAATACTTTTATCACAGGTGATGTGATAGAGTAAACACTACAGGCTGAACCTCTCTTATCTGACATTCTTTGGTCCAGCAACATCCATGGTCCGGCATGATTTTAGTTCGACATCCACTTATTAGGAGTGAGGCCAAGTTTCACGTGGTCCCATAAAGTTTGTTTCCAGCCACCAATCCTGGCTCTCAGTGTTCTGGGCTGATAGTTGGCTGAAATTTACCACTAAATATCTTCATAGAGGCCAGTAAGCAGTGTAAGTGTTGGTAATGCTAACAGACAATATTGAATTCCCATCGTTTGTCAAATTCTCTGATTCAGGATTAGTCAGGTCCTCATGGTGTCAGAGTAGCGAGGTTCAACCTGTACATAAACAGAGTCATTATTATACCTCTAACAGAACTAGAGTTGGTTGACTTGTGAACATTTCAAGAAATGTAATTGACTTTGCCATAATGCCCTCTTCCTGTATTTGCTTGTAGAATTGTGAAAAGTACAATCTGAACATGGACTACAGAATGAATTTTGTGTGTTTTGCCAAAAATAATGTTGTTATATCAGAAAATGTATGTGGGCTGGCAGCAGAAATAGAACAGCAGCCATGTTAGAGTTTTGTTAGCGACTAAGTGAGAGCAGAATTTAGGAATGAATGCAGTGCATGAGAGAACAGGAACAAGGGAAGAAAACCAAAAGGAGGGGAAGTAGAAAGAGAGACAGGGACAACAGAAAAATGCATTAACCATCCGCATGGTTTCACATTAGCGGAATCGGGGAAAAGACCATTTCGGCGTCTGGGGGAGGAAGGTGATCTGAGCTGCTGTTTAGGACAGAGTGAAGACATTAATGCTGTAGCTACCTAAAAGATCAAAATTGGAATGAGATAGAGACTAGTCCCTATCAATAGCTGGCATGGATCAGCCAGATTGTAGAAGGGGTGGGAGGGAGAACAACTGGTAGGACTGTTGTTCACAAGAGTCTGTTACTGAAGAACAAGATAAGATTATCTCCCTGCCATCCGACTTTCAGGCTCATTCCTCTGACCAGAGTCTGATTGTTTCCTTGGATGTGTTTTTCACATTTGAAATGCTATAGTAAATATTATTGGATATTCAATATAGTTAACAATGTTGTAATCGCAGGAACTGTTTTACTGTTTCCAGAAATCTCTGGCCTGAGACCTGGCAATAGAGTAGCTGTATAAACAAGAACAGACAGGGTAATTGACCGTGGCATCTGCAGTTGTAACCAAGTACTCAGCCACAAGACTGCAAGGGACTTTGAGAGCTCATCGAATTCTTTGCACTCAAGGAAGGACTAAATATTATCTAACCACCCACACAGATGTTTATCTAACATGCTCTTAAAAATCACTCATGATTCTTCAACATCCTTAGGCAGTTTATTCCAGTTCTTACGGACCATGACAGGAAGTTTTCCCTCATGTACAACCTAAACCACTTCTACTGCATGATTATTAGATTGTGATTCATTATGTTGAATGGGCTCTGACAATGAGAAACTGGTATTATAAAAGCACTTGGTAGAGGTGAGAAATATTGTGAATTTCAGGACAACAGAGCTTCCAAGTCCTAAAACCCCACGCTAGGAACAATTACAATTATATGAATTAGGTGAAAAATGGTATGTGAGCAAATATTTTGCAGCTAAAACTGTACTAAAGCACTGGTACTGTGGTCATGAAATGAGTCAAAGACCCGGTCACAATGTTTGCAACCATGGCAGATCATACACACAAACAAGCCATAAATGCGACTAGAGAAAATTAAAGTTTGCTGTTAACAGACCCTACCTACTGCTCTCAGACCTTTGTCTTCTTTTAGGAAGGAATCTAAATGTGTTTAATCTGGAATAATCAGATTCTTACAGCTCAAATCACACATCATTCTCACAATAGTAAGTATTAGACACACATGTAAGGCCTTGTTATACTCATCATACTCACTGAATCCTCATTACATAATTCATATTTTAAAGCAGCAGCATTTTGCTCAAATCAAAAACAAAACTCTACGAAACAGAGCATGAAATTATACATCTTTAAAGGCAGGTGCTAGGAGAATCTTGCTAGAACCTAAATGCACAATAATCCATAATTTACAGTTAGTTTGTGATGCAAATAAATACTGTCAGAATCCACTGAAATTTTATCAGCATAAATATGCCTTATAAGCATCATACCTTGATAAAATACACAAATACATTACCCTTGAAACTGAGGTATTTATGGTTTACGTGGAATACATAAAATATAGTAATGATTATTCACTGTATTTCCAAACCATTCTCCCATTTTACAAAGTTGATTGTAATTGAAAATAGTCCATTTATTTGAATGCCCAGCTAGTATTTATTTTCTATTTATAAAAGCACAATTCCTGACACATTAATAACGGAATGACTATAACACATCTCAATAAATTTTGATGGCATATTAATGACATGAATAATCCACACAATTTGTGAGTTCTTTTTTTTTAAAACAAAAAGAAAAAAATCTATATTTTTTCTGTCTTATTGTAAACCAACCAGATTGTTTGTATTTTATTGTGCAATCTGCCTGGTTTATTCTGAACTGAGACAAGTAAAATAAAAAAAAAAGTCTGGATAGCAAAAACAGAGTGTTTTCTGTGGATGGAATATTCTTGGTTGTTTTGCAGAGTTGTAGAAATTATGCCTAGTTTAGAAAACTGAACCAGAAGACAGAGATTCAGAGGTCATTTAGCTGGGTTGTTCTCTCCCCACAGTGCAGGTTGGACAAGGTGAGGCAATGGAAAATTACACCCATTAATGTGTTTTCTATCAAGTTTTGTTTATTATAACTGAAATGGAAATTGCTATTCTTAAAATAAGTGGTTAATACATCTAGCTTTCTATAGTTCATTTTCAGAGTTTTCATTTGCAGAAAGAGGGACTAAGTCCTTGTTGTTTTAGAGTGGAAAGGGAAAGCATTATGGAGTCTGGAGAAGCAGTGGCAAGGAACCTGCACTTATTTATTCGTGTTCTGTGCCATAACAAGGGCATGGAGAGTGAGGTAGTTGCCATGGGCACAAAGCTGATGAGACACAGAAAATAATATAAAAATTAATTATCTTAAGATAGCTACCAAACTATCTTCGCTTGTGCCTCACTTCAGCACTTCTGCCCACATCAAGGATGAAAAACCCTACATTATGAATTCCAAACGAAACGACCTTCTGGGGCAGAGTATCTTAATCAGTGAACATTCACCACAAGAGAAAATGAAAAGAGGTCAAAAGAAATAGGGAAATGTGTAGCGAAAAATGCACCAAATGCTGAAAAAGCACCAATAGCTGAACCCTCTGACATCACAATCTTAGTGCCGGAACCTATCGATGACAATGACAATGATCACACAACTTCAGTACTGATTATTACAATTGACCACCAACTGGAACTTGACATTACAGCTTCAGCATTGCTCTTTGAGATTGACCAAATCCTCAGTCTTGAGGTCTCAACTTTGTCACCGATTACAAATGTTGACATTAACAATGACCAAGACCATCAACAAGATTTAACTGTAATACAAATCCATTTTAACAATCCACCATCCTGGCCCTCTATAAATGACAAAATGAGATGTCATTTTATTGAACATGAAACCCACCAGGGAAAAACCATGGATTTTCATGAATTAGCATTGTCAGGCAGCCAAAAATTTTCAGGTGACTGTTCTTTTTTTTTAAATACTTTTTAACAGAGAAACGATAGACTGCAATTGACTTATCTACTATGAATATTTTTTTTTGTTTTTCATACATATTTGATCAGTGTTTTTCCAAAATGAATATTGCAAATTACAAAACAGGATTTAATGCTTGGAAAAATTTAAACTGTATTGTAGAACATGAAAATTCAAACAATCCTTGTGAGCATTACTGTAAATGGAAATCCACGCAAAAAATGATTGAGTGGAGAATGTATCGATGATTCACTACAAAAAGCAACTGAAGCTGATAAGGAAAATTTGAGACATATCCTGAAAATAATTCTAGATGCAGTGATGTTTTGTGCCAAAACTAATGTTCCACTTAGAGGACTGAGTAGCATTATAGGAAACCCAACTGGAAGTATTTCTTATCTAATGGAATTCCTAATTCATTACGATATTGAACTAAAACATATCGTAACTAAAAAAAAAAAGTTCAGTGAGCTGTTTTTCACTGGCTATCCAAAATGAGTTTATTGGGTTACTAGCAAACCAAGTTTGAATTGAAATTATATCCAAAATATAAAAAGCAAAATATTATTCCATGCTTATGCATTGTACACCAGATATATCTCATAATGATCAAATGTCTCAGATGGTGAGATACATGAACATTGATAATGGAATTGTGACTATAGAAGAAAGTTTCATAGATGGGAAATGGATTCATCGAAGAGGCAGTAAAGAAGTTTAAAAAGGATAGAACTGATCTTCAAAATATGTGAGGTCAAGAGTATGATAATGGTGGGAAAATGTCAAGCATGTACAAAGTCATCAAATCTATTTTTCTGAAAAAAAATAAATTTGCAAATTTTGTACCTTGCTCGGCCCAGCCTCAATTTGTTTGGAGTACATGCAGCTTCTGTAAATTCTTCTATGGTTTCATTCTTTGGCACTATACAAAAAATACACACATTTTTTCTAATTCTATCACCAAATGGAATTTTAATCAGTATATTAAAAGTATCACTAAAAGGTCATGCTGATACTAGATGGACATCACAAGCAAATTCAACTGAAGCCTTAAATATGCAGATTTCCAAAGTTACTAAGGCCGTAAAGGATGCTTCATCTAAATGTGCTAAAACAATTTTAATAGCTAATACCCTTCTTAAAAAAATAAGTTTGAGTTTCTGTGCACAGTATCCATTTGGCATAATATTCTAACTCACATTGCCAGAGTGAATAAAGCCTTCCAAGTGAAAGGTATTTCTGTAAATTAGGCTTCTAAGATGATCCAAGGATTACAAAATATTTTATAAGTGATGCGTGGAACCAAGAGCTATATGGAAGATATTTTCACTGATTGTAGAAAAACAGTCAAAAATAAAGAAATTTTTATTATTATTATTATTATTATTATTATTATTATTAATAATAATAATTTCCCTTTTTCTATGAAATAGCTACTAGGAATACATAAACACATGGGGGCACAATTTTATATTCTTGCCTCAGGCACAAAATAAGCTAGTTATGGCACTGTTCATGTTAACCCCTTACCCTTCTGCTCTCGTCTAGTTGTTTGCACTTTCATCCTGTAATCACTTTAGTCCAACTCTTAGCCCCTATCTCTTCCATATATGGCTCGGCTCTGTTCAGTTCTTCAGCTTTGCACCACCAGAACTGGGGCAGCCACTGACTCTCCCTAGGGTTGCCACCTGTCCAGTTTTTTCGGAGGACCATACTTTTTCTAGGTACCTCTCCTGAGAAATCTGTGAGGGTGCTCAGCGCACACTAGCAACTGTCCAGTTTTATGGGCTCTGGACCAGCTCAGATGTCCTGGTATTTTGTTCCTCAGAGTCACCCCTGCTCTCTTTCCTTTATCTTGTATGTTACTGGCAGCTCCATTCTGGTTGGGAGCCCACAGATTGAGCAGTGAACATGGAAGAAGAAAGACAATGAGCCACAACTGGCCCCAAAGGTTGAATTTTCAGAGAATCCTTCCTGTAGTTACACATGAGAGGTGTGACATTTTGCAGCCCTCTCATCTGATGAACTGATAAGGAGGGAAATTACAGATATCCTTCAACCCAGGCCTGCTTATCAGCCATGCCTGACTCATACAGATCCTCCCTTCTCTCCTTGTATTAACTTGAACTTGTGGTGAAGGGTTATCATATCTTGCCATTATTGTATCAATTGCCCTTTGTCTTTGAATAGTAAAGGAGATGTACACATAGATCTCCTGCAATGACTTGGATTCCTTCCTGTTATATCAATCCCTACATGTTATACCACTATATCAACTTAAAATACAAAAAAGTCCCAGGAGTAAAAGCAGCAAAGTAACTACAACCTTCAAAAATGAGGCACTATCATCCACAAACAGCCAAATGCACACTGTGCTATCAAACTACAAAAAAGTGAAAGTAATTTAATTCTCTTCTGGGCAGCTATTACTTGCTAGCAACAAATATCTTCACCTTACTGTGGCAAAATGTAATTGTTTTGACAGAAATATACAAGTGCCAGCCGCAAATGTTGGGTGTTTTCTTCATCAGACCTCAAGAGACTTGATAAGTGGGCTGTACATTTTCATTCACTAGTACCTATAGATTCTACCTTAGATACTGGATTTGCTACTGTGTTCCAGTGTTTTATATTGCTTCAGTGAATAATGCAAAATTAATGAGACTCAGGGTGAAACAGAGTTAGATGACGTGGAAGAGGCAAGTGCGTAGGTGGATGTGAAATTAGAGATCACATTTAAGGCCACAGAATGTTTAGAATACCAGGGAGACAGGATAGGAACTGAATTATATTTAAACGTGGAGGAAAAGCCAGAGAGATAAGAGAACGTGAAGAGTTCTAATGAGATATTGGGATGGGTGGGAAGAATAAAATCAGAAAATAAATGAAATGCAGATTCATTCACAGGAAAGCAAACAAGCTTGTTTAAGGATGGCAGGAGAAAATTTCTGAGATGTAGAATATTAAAATAGGCGATTAATTTGGGACCAAAAAACATTATCAGCTCACATCAAATGAAGCCCTGAAAAGGGCAAAGCAAGTGTAACTGCCTAAAGGTAGGCTCAAAACTGGGACCTGTGGAGTTTAATGCAGGGGCCTCTGTAGCTTGAGCTGAAGGCCAGCTGGCTCTCAATTCAGGCTGTAGAGGACACTTACTCTGTCTCTGTGAAGTGGTCTCACTGCCACTACGTGGGACATTTAACCACACATATGTGTGTGGGTTACACAAGATCATCTGAAATCCTTCAAAACCATAGCTAATATCTTTCCTTTTTCTTAATACAACATACTGTTTTCAGACAGGCTAGACTTTGATATCAACATACAATATCTCCACTGCAATTTTTAGATGCCTATACATTAAATCACTGCATAACACAGACTGATTTTAGTTTATCCGACTGACTACACTTGAGTTCTAGTCAAGGGAAATGTCAAACGAGACATTTTAATGGATCTGGACAGCAGCACCCAGGCTAAGACGCAAAAGAAATAGAAGATGACTTAACAAAGATTTCAATTTGTTTTGCTAGCAAAGCTACTTCAATTCATTTTGATTTTCCAGTTTTAAGTAAGTAAGAAGCATCAAGGTTTTAAATTGGTCAAATTCAGCTTGCTGCAACACAGAGCAGTGTTTAAAACTACAGGGAAGCCTGGGGAAATATGAAATTAATAATCATTACAGTATAAATAATGACCGGAGGAAAAAAGGGCCATATCAATAAACTGCTCCTGATTTCTCATACTGTTTGCAAGGAAACATAGTTTATCTGACAAGAGATTTAACAATTAAACTTAGCAGTTTCTCTTACTGACATAGTTCTAAGTGAGTCATGCTAATTTACTATAGGAACTCCCACAATTATCAGGCACGCTTACTGAAGTTAGAAAGTACCATGGCTCTTGACGAATCCTCAGACTTTGAGTCTTGTAAAAAATGTCTCCTGTAAGAATACTTCCTCATGCCCTTCATTGCCAGTAATTAACCAATCATTCCTGTTGTTCATAATTTCCAGACAAATGTTATGCTCAATAAATAAAATTATGATCAGAAGTGTAATCCAAATGGAGACAGAAAATGGGTATTTCCTTTGATGAGATCACAGTTGCATAGAAAACAATACATATTAAGGGTGCAGTGGTAGCAGAGGATAAAAGTGTTTGGAGAAAAAATATCATATTTGAACAACGTAGCCAAAAAAACCAGCTGCCCAAAACATTTTCCTGGTAGAAATTTCTAACTTAAAGCTAAAGATTTCAAAATATTTCAGTCTGGATATTTAAAATTAAGGCTTCCTAGGCAACCATAACTTTGACTAGGCAATCTTAACTTTGACATCACCCTGTCTGCCTTCTCTTCCTACTGGTATTATTTGCCCATGGACACAATTGTCACAGATACATTGTGGATTATATTCATTATAACTGTCCTCTCAAGGACATTCTATGTCAAATCTTAGTCGTAGCTGAAAGTGAGAAAAAATTACAGTATACTTTGGAGCTATAAATGGGACAGACTAGGATATCCAGGAGAAGCTTGGTTTGAAGCATAGGGTATAAATTCTACATTCTAATTCTAGCTCTTTCACTTTGGTGTCCTGGGATGAGTTACTTCATCTGTCTGAATGTCCCAGTCTCTAAAAAAAAATACTATTTATTGACCTGTAAGCTCCTCTATGGGCTAATAAATGATACAGCAAATATGCAATTATGAGTGGTGAATACAATCTAAGTAAGTACTAATCATGTTTGTTTTGAATACACTGAACCAAGTGGACTAAAGAATTGATGATGATATTAAATACTATACTCCCTTATAGAACTTAAAGGATGTATTGGAACGCTGCAAATTAACCACTCCCATACTCGCAGGTTGTGTTTAATTTACCACTAGACCTCCTTTGTCTCCCCTATCTCCCATCAGATACAACTTAAATCCAAGACAATGATGGAAGACGATTTGTTGGTGGAAGTGTCATCTAGACAGATCATTACACTATTGTTCAGTGATATAAGGATAGTAAGTTGTTAATATTTCTTGATGATCACGTTGTCAATTAAAGCAAAGGAAGCGTTATGTTTGGGTGGATGTAATGTTTTGAGATCTGTATTGACCACTTAAGATTTTAAATTTTGTGGCCATAATTAGGAAAGTTGAAGATGTATTGAGTTACAGGAGCGTGAAGTTTTGATGCAGAAAGATAGGTTTTGGCATATTGGATATTGGGACAAGGTCAGAGTAAAGGTTAGGTGTAAACAGAAGTGAAAATCCCACACTTTTTCTTTGGCGAAGGAGGACGTAGGACTGACGAGTGCGAAATATGTGAGGGAGGACATTAAGCTGGGAGATCGAGCAGACAATAGGATGCAGATAACCAGTAGACAGGCAAGAAAGTACTGCTGAGGCATCATTGTAAGACTTTTGCATCCAACAATTTATTTAGATCCTCATTTGCCTTAGTATACTTCATTTAATTGGTTGGGAATTCTTTGGGTTTGAGAGGAGGGAATTTAGGCAAATCATCTCAATGCCAAAATATGTTATGCAGTAAGTGATAATGCATTCAAGTAACTGGACCGATGTTCTCATGATCTGTCTTTCTAAAGGTTTCAGTCGCCTGATGTACCTTGCTGTCTGTGTTCCTAAAAATTGGTTTTCAAACTTCAAAGAGAGTCAAAGGAAATAATTGCCTGTGAGGAATCCCAGCATAGAAAGTTTCAGCTGAACCTCTTGAGGCTTTTCTCCATTGAATGTGAGCAAATATTGACCTGAAACCACAATTTTTGTTTGTTTGTTTGTTTTGGCTTTTTACTCATTTCTGATGAAAAAACTCCCACTAGACTTCTGCCAAGCTTTAGAAGATATTTTGCTGCTGCATTGACAATGCATACTAGGATTCAGGCAAAAACATATTTTTTTTCTTTTTTGATTCCTGAGTTCAATAGCCTTGTTATATTTTCTTTTCATTTCAGGGAGTATTGATATATGGGAGGAGGATGTAGCAAAGAATTTCTGCTTTTAAACATCATGCAATAGCATCTTAAATCGAGCCACAAACTCAAGATGATGCAGAGTTTTACCAGCCTGCCTGTTAAAAAATATATATCAAAGTATGACGCCATAACATATAGGTTGAAATACATGATCTGCACCATCCGCCTACAACTTCAGGGTGGAATGTAAAGTGTTTGGTTTTGACCTATAAAACCTTGCATTGCTATAGACCCTTCCACTTGAGATCTCCCTTTTCCATTGTGCCATGCTGCCCTATTTGTGGTCAGCTGACCTCTGTCAATAAGGGAAATAGTGGACTTTTGGCCTGTCATGGTCTGTAAAGTTGTTCTGAACCCTGGAACTCTGGAAAAAGTGTCCCTTTTTCAAAAGAGCAGGAGGCGCGTCTGCATGTGTAAACCCATCTTTCAAAAGAAAATCAAAAACATGGGGCGCAGACTTCGAAATCCAAACCCCAATCCCAGATCAGGAAGATCGGCACCTTCTGAAATACTGAATTGAAAGAGTACATGTGTAGACACTCCACAGTCCACTTTTTTGAAAAACAGGTCCTCCATGGGGCCAGTCAGCTGAAGCGCGGGGCTGCTCCAGCTGGCAGCAGCGGGGCTCTATGGTCCCTGTGTTCAGCTGCCTTAAAGCTGCATGCACACAGGAAACCCTGGGCAGGAAGCTGAGAATGTGCTTGGAGCAGCCTCTGCACGTGCTCCAGCCCCAGGCTCCAGTGCAATAGCATGGCCAGCAGCCAGCACCCCCCTGCCCATGAGCCCCACGGCCCCCCCTCTGAGCCCCTGCAGGGCTCCCAGGGGGAGGAAAAAAAAGGGCCCCCTCTTGGATGGAGTGGAAGCTGCTGGACCTCCTCGGCCTCTGGAAGAACGAGGAGGTCCTGCACCACATGGGGGGTCAAGCGGCACAATGCCGCTGCCTTCACCTGCCTGGTGCAGGGCTTCCACACCAGGGGCCACCTGCAGAGTACCGCAGAGCAGGTATGCTCCAAGGTAAAGAAGCATTGGCAGGGCTATGCCCGGCCAGGGACCAGGCCGGCCGCTCCTGGGCAGCTCCAGCCACATGCCCCTTTTTCCCGGGAGCTCCAGGGCATCCTGGGGCCCCAGGAGAGCTCCCCACCCCCATATTTCCTGGACACCTTGGCCGAGGAGCTGCAGCCAGAGGAGAAGCAGCCCGGACCTGGGACCCAGGAGGGCGACGGGACCACCGAGTGGCCGAGTGAGGAGGGGGACCTCACCATCGTCATCCCTTCCCGCTCCTCTAGCCAGGCGACTGGGAGCCAGACATCTCCAGATGTTGCCGAGGGACCCCCCGATACGTACAGGGAGGGGCGTGCACCTGCTGCACAGGGTGGGGGCAACACAACGGCTAGTCACCCGCACACAGGACCAGTGGTCCCGGGCCACACACGGGCCACTCCCTACTTGGGGTGCGGCATCCGTTGGTGGCCCACCAGCGATGCCCAGAACCCGCCTTCAGTGGACTACACCACAAGCCACACAGGGGCAGCAGCCAGTCAGTGCTGGACAGTACCTGGGGCCTGCACACCTCAGGCCGGGAAGGACCACCTGTGTGGGAGACCCCTGGACACACTCCTGGGCCAGGAGGCCCAGCCCATGCAGGGAGGGCTGATGCCCCTTGAGGGGGTCAGTGTCCTTTGAGAGGGCGAGAGCCCCAGGGGGAGGGGGAGGGTGAGTAGGCCACAGCCAGGTCTCCTCCATTCAGGGCACATTACTGATATGCTGTCCTCCTCTCCACATAGCTGCACCATCCGTGGGCTGAGAGAGCCCTGTGCTGTCCCTCATCCCCGAGAGCACCCCAGCAGCCCTCAGAGTCGCCCAAACACCACCCCAGGCAGCTCGCCGGGCTGAGGAGGGTCCCCCCACTTTCACTCCACAACATTGTGGAGGATGCAACAGGCACCCACCACCTGGTGCATGTTGAAGACCCCGACCTCCAGCCACATATGGAGGAACCTCCACCACCTGTTTAGGTGCCTGAAGGCCCACTCAACGACAGGCATGGTTGAGGTGCTGATTGAACGCCTCTTGGGTGGGGTCGAGGTGTCCCGTGTATGGCCTCATGAGCCACGGCTGCAGGGGGTATGCTGCATCTGCCACCATGCAGAGCGGCACGGTGACATCCTCCGCCACCAGGATCTCCCGCTGGGGAACGAAGGTGCCAGCCCCCATGCGCCAGCAGAGGCCGGAGTTTCGGAAGACCGGGGCATCGTGGGTGTGGCCAGTCCAGCCCACATAGATGTCAGTGACCCGGACCCTCACGTCCACCTGGGCCTGGAGCACCACCGAATGGTAGCCCTTCCTGTTGATGTACCAGCTGGTGCTGTGTGGCAGGGCGCATGCCATCCAAAGTGCCGATGCAGTTCAGAAAGCCCAGGTCCTGGAAGCCGGCAACAGTGTTGTCCAGATCCCCCAGGCAAATGACCTTATGGAGCAGCATTGCGTTGATGGCTCTGATGACCTGCAGCGGGGGAAGGGTGACACGTGCTCTACTGCGGGTGTGGTGTACATCTCCCCCCACCTCGGGCCCATTCTGCCGCTCTCCCATCCAGCCCTCACCCCATCCAGCCCCTTGCCCCCCACCCATCCAGCCCCTGCCCCATCCAGCCCCTTGCAGCAGAGGGTGCCCCTTGCCCCAGCCCTCCCACCCACCCAGCCCCACCTTACCTCCATCAGTACAGCCCTGACATTGGCCTTGCCCACCCCAAACTGTTGTCCCATGAAGTGGTAGGAGTCTGGGGTGGCCAGGTTCCAGATGGTGATTGCGACCCATTTCTCCAGCACGAGGGTTGGCTGCATGCAGGTGTCCTGGTGCCAGAGTGCAGGGGCAAGCCAGTGGCAGATCTCCTCGAAGGTCTTCCTTGACATGCAGAAGTTCTGCAGTCACCTTTCCTCACCCCACTCGCCTAGCACCAAGCACTCCCACCAGTCGGTGCTGCTGGGTTGGGTCCAGAGGTGTTGGGGCACCCGGGGGGGCTGCCCAGTGGTGCCCTGGGTGGGGGAGCCCCACAGCCCCAGGGGGACCGGCCAGCCACCCGATGAGTTCGGGTGCAGCTGCGGCAATGGTGCTCAGCACTGCCAGCAGGGTGTCCATAATAAGAGTGTCCTCCTTCAGGAGCCATCACTGGGCCTCCATCGTGGGCATGGGCGGACTCTGCTGGGCTGGGAAAGACAGGACAGCACTCGCCTTATACGGAGGGAAGGGTGGAGGGAGGGTTCCTTTAAAGGGGGCAAATGGCTGCAGCCCCAGAAGGGCTTGTCGGCCATGGGACCCATCCACAACATTTCCTGCCTCCCTTCTTTCGAAAGAGAGCTTGGAGTCATGTGGACGCTCTCTTTTGAAAGACCTGCGGCGACCCTTCAAAAGAGCAGATCAAAATGCCGGTCCGATAATGGTGGCGGGTGCTGCCTTTCAACAGCAGCTATTTCAACCACCAAACTTCGATTTTCGAAAGGGCGTTCATGTGTAGACCCAGCTCATGTGTTCAAGAATGAGACGTAATACCTGTTTTAGATGAGATAGCAATCCACACACTATTACATCTCAACTGGATAATCGTAATGCTTCTTCTTTTGAGATGTTTTACACCCCTTTGGGGTTTTTTATTTTAACACATTTTTATCTATGTTTACATCTTTTAAAAATAAGTGCATTCAACATATTTATTAATGATCTGAAAATGGTGTGAAAAGTGAGGTGGCAAAATTTCCAGATGTTACGCAATTATTCCACATAGCTAAGTTCAAAGTTGACAGTCAGGAGTTACGGGAGGAGCTTATAAAACTAGATGATTCAAGAAAATGGGTACAAATGATAAATGCAAAGTAATACAGACTGGTAAAAATAATCAGGTATACATATATAAAGTGATGGATTTTAAATTTGCTGGTAACTTTCAAGAAAGATATCTTAGAGGCACCATCTATAGTTTTCTGAAACTTCAGCTCAGTGCACAGCAGAGTAAAGAAAGCTAACAGTGGTAAGAATTATCAGGAGAGGGATAGAAAATAAGGAAATATCACATCACTGTAATCAAGATCTGGGCACCCCACAAGTTTATTCATGTCCAGTTCTGATATACCCACCTCAAAAACGATACTGTGGAGTTGGAAAGATTCAGAGAGGAGCAACAAAGATGACCGCAGGTATGAACCAGCTTCAGGATGAGGAGAGATGCAAAGATTAGGGGCTGTTCAGCTTAAAAGACAGAATACTAATAGGAGAACGTAAGAGAGTTCTATAAATTTGTAAATGGTGTGGGGAAAAGCATTATTTGCGGTTTCCCACAATATAAAAACAAGGGGTCACTGAAGGAAATTAATAGACAACATGTTCAATAAACATATTCAGTACTTTTTTACATTATGTACAATTAACCTGTGTAGCTCACTGCTATGGAAAGTTATGATGGGCAAATTTGTAGCTGGTTCAAAACACCTGCTGCTACAATTTACATTTGTGGAAGGCAAAAATACATAAATCACTTTAAATAACGTGTGTGGAGGGAAATGAAAGGGACATCCTTTATCCTAAAATTATTACTTTCTAAATATGGCAAATTCTGCCTTCAGCTATACTAGGGTATAGGGTATAGCCACCCCAGAGGACACCAGAGTGTAACTATAGGCATAAAATACAGTAAACCCTCAAGTTAGGCAAGGGTTACATTCCTGCAACCCCCCACGTAACTCAATTTTCGTACAAGTTGAGGGGAGATGGGAACTGTTGGGCTTGTGGGAGCCAGGAAACTGACCAGCCCACTAGAGTGGTGGGGAGCTGAGAATCAGGAGGCAGCCTGGTTCCAGTCTGCCTGCTGCTTGCGAGGCTGGGAAACTGGCCAGCTCATGACCGCAAGCAGCAAGGAGAGGGAAACCAAGCGGCAGCCTTATTTGGGCCCGCCACTGGGGCCTCTGCTGGTCAGGTGCTGCCCAGACAACTTCCAGCCGTGAGGGTGTGGAGTCTTCCCGCCCCCCCAGCACTGCTCCCCCACAATCCCTCTCACATAAATGTGAGATATGTGCATTTTGAATGCACGTATCTTGGGGGATTACTGTACTCTTGTAATTAATCCCCTGTTATTTAAACCCACTACATTCACAGATGTAATAACCCTAAGCCAGAGTTCCAGAGAGTGATTGAAATTAAAATCTCCAGGCAGGTGACAAGGTGTCTGTCAAAACAGTACAGAGCCGATACCAGATTCTGGATCTTTTCTCCTCAAGACACAGAGAAGTCATTTAAAGTCAAAAAGTATCTCTATTGTAAGTTCTTACATTTTTAAGGCTCTTCAACCTTTCAAAAAATATATTAGGTACTGTGAATTCCCAAGTGATTGTTTCTGCTTGGTTTAAAAGACAAGTTTTGTTTCACATTGCCTAAAATTGTGGCCTTTAATCCACAAAGAACTGTATTTTCATGGAACACATTAAAGCTTCTCATCAATGATATAATATCTGTGTAAACATACGTACAGGAAAAGTCATGATAAATACAACTGACTTTACTAGAACAAGGAAAAATAAATTTATTGTTATCTGTAACACACACTTAAAGTATTGTTTCTTTAAAAGCTTCTCACTGCCTCAGAGAGCTCAAGGAGGTCACCTAACTCAGAATTCAAAACTCAGAAGAAAGGCAGTAGGGAATGCACAAACCACTATAAACAAAATTAGAACCAAACCTCTTGTCTACTTCTCCAGTTGAATCTAAATTGTCCACCTCCAGTTGCTTCACAAATAATTACAAAACAATAAATAAACCTTCAGAAGATTCCAGAGTGTTTAAATAACCCCCTTGTTTAAAAAGTCTAGTATCTACATTTTCTGCTTTCAGTTTGGAAGTGTTAATATTCATGAAAACATTCTCATGACATTTGGAAAGTCCTGCTTCCAGGGAAATCAAGTTTAGGGAAATACTGCTTTAAAATAAATTGCAAGTGAACATTTAATGCATTTGGTTCTAATTTTAGGTGAAGTTTATAATCAGCTCTTATTATAATCACAGCAGGTTCCATCCATGCGACTATGGGACAACTAAAGCACTGTACACTGAAAGAGCATGAGGCTGCAAAGATGTGATGATACATGGTTCGATAAAGATCAAGATGGGTCTTGTACTGAAAGAGTGTGTGGTCTCTAACACTAGCTGTGTGAATAGGCATCTATTATTTTATTATTTATTTATTTATTATTTTATTCATGTACTGCAGTATTCAGAGAGATTATCATATCAAAAATTAGCCATATTTATTTACATAGAAAATATCTATTTCAAAGCATCTTTTTGTTTGTTTGTTTTGAAGACTGGTCAGTGTCAGAGTTGCTAGCTTGCTCACACTGGTCATTGTCCAGAAATTACATCTGTATGTTTGTTCCCCCCAGAGAAACTCTGGGAATTGTGGTTGATGAGCATAGTTTTTATAAAACAGCAGCAGAGACACAAGTTGATAGTAGCAGGAAGGCAAAACACATACTGGATACTGAAGAGACAGTTTGTAGATAGTGAAAAGTAAGTCAGAGAAAAAGCAGAACAATCCACCCCTTCATAAGTTTGTCACTATCTTAAATAAAAAACGTCTTATGTTGAAGCTAACTGCAATAAAACAAAAAGCATCCTGGTATAGAAAACCGCTCAAATTCATTCTTATTTTTAAGCATGGGCCCACAACCTGTCAGGCTTCAATGGGAGATAGACACATGCTTTAAGTATTGTCCTAAATACAAACACTTTCCTGGATGAGGAGATTCATTTCAATGGCAACTTGCACTTTGCAAAACATTGAACTGTTTTGGAATCTCATTTGACTTCAAAATATTATGCTCTAGCTAGCGGCTACTATCAAATGGACTCACATTTTTTTGCTCGTAATATTGAAATGGATGAAGATGAAGGGAGTGTTACCATTATTTTGATGGTACTGTTTTGTAAAGTTCACTATAAACAGTCATTAATTAGCACTACTGACTAGATCCTAAACTGGCTTCCACTGGCATAAATCCTGGCAGAAGCCTCAAGCTATGACAGATCTCCCAAGCAGTAGATTGTGGAAATGAAAAGCAGCCACAACTTCACTTGAGTTGGAGGAGGATCCAGCCAATTCAAGAAATATCCAGCATTGTCTGGGGAGGTGGCATAGCCAGAACAATTGATTTGGTGTTAAAGCTACATTGGCTTCTCTCCACCCACCTTTCTGTGAAGCTTTTCTGGAAGCTAAAATTGCCTCCCTCTAAGAGACTCTTCATAAGAGGATGGTGGTTACTGAAGGAAGGGTGCACCCCTGGTTTGCAAAGGGCATTACTGTATAAGTATACATTACACATCTCTGAACCTACTTCAATTCATATGACACAGAATTTGCTGAAAAGTCAGCATTTGTATATTTTTTAGCCTTGAGATCAAGAAATGCAAAGAAATGTCAGAAGCTAATTTGAAGTTCAAAGAGGTCACCCACACTGAAAAGCTAATTAATTTCCTCTTTTTAGTCTATTCTTGGAGAGATGGGAAGGGGAGGGTGCATAAAAGCCACACAATTCAGCATCCATTAATTGGAACAACCAGTGGGAGATAGTGCCAGAATGATCTAATTAACTGACATTTTTGAGAGAGAATTTGACCTAACAAAAATACATACAAGAAATTCAGAATGAGATTATTTTTTAATAAACAAGGTTTTTAATGAACTAATAGTGTATCTACAATGCATCATGACATGAATCCACAGTTACATGGAACAGATCATTTTATAGAACTACCTAAAAACCTTCACCAGAGTTGTCAAGACAGGGGGAGTGAGAGAAAGAAAATAAAAAAAAATATTAAATATATTAATGACCATCTGGACAATGAATTGGAAGGGTAGAGTCTGATTTAAATGACAGTGAGCAAAGTCAGAGGAATGTTAAAGAGATCACTGATCCAGGCAAATATCTGATGAAACGATAGTGAGAGGGCAAGAATCATGACTGCACCTCTGCTTACTTGGACTCATTTACATGTTGCACTGAAGTGTGAACCACAGAGATCTCAGAGCCTTTTCTGAGAATCACATAGATGAATAAGGAAGAGGGCTGCAGTATTAAAAGCGATCACCTTTGGGTAACATATTAAATGTAGAATATGCTAGTGCATGTCCACTTGGAAGGTAAAGGTCCAAAGTTATTCTGGCAAGGGCTGGCAGAAAATAAGAGTTATGTTTTGCAAAATATGACACTTTTTCATTCTGCATTTGGACAAAATTCAGAATTCTTTGTAAATTTTCATGGGAAAAGAAGTGGGTGAGCCCATGACCGAACTAGCAAGACATTAAAGCATTCATCTGTACAGTGTGAAATTCAGGTTCAAGAGTCCTTATCTCCCAGATTCTGAGCAGAGATTGAAAATAGGTATCCCATACTCCTGGTGTGTGTCCTATTGACCTGGCTATAGAGCCATTTTCTCAAGCAGCATCTTCCCCTTCTTATAAATAATTAAGTATTGAGTATAGTAGTCCATGGACCACTGGGTAGGAAACTCATGGGAGACCCAGGTTCAAGTCTCTCTCCAAGTCCGGCAGAACTGGGATTTGAACCTAAGGCTTCTACTTCCCTAGCCCTAATCACTGGAGTACTGGCTTGTCTCATGACTCACTTAGCCTTCTTGAGACAGAAGCATTTCCACAAAAAGTCTCCAGTTTCACAAATCAGTATTTTTCACCGAAAGTGTTCTACTGAAAAATTCCCAGCACATTCCCTTAGTAAATGCGAAAGGTTAAACTGTCCAAATCTCTGAGCTAGTGCTTATTGGATTCTACATTTGCTTTCAGAGTTCTAACATATTAGTCTTCAAAACATTTCCTATGCCATTCCCGTTGCGTCCCTAACTTATCAGGACCATTGGGTTAAGTTACATCAGCTGATCCTGTGGTTAGCCCAAACAGCCTTCAGTGAGATCACATGTGCTGTTCCAAAAGTGAGGTTCCAATGTAAGCATCATCCTTTCTCCTCAGTAAGGAGTGGTTTCCAAGTCTAAATGGGACCATTCTTATTTTCTTTACTCACACTAAGGAACCACCCCCCCCACCCACACACCTCTTTGCAGTCGAACATCTTTGATCTCTATTACAAGTATAGATTGAAGGGTTAGTATTTGCCATCTACTCCCTAACAGAATACAGAAGTTCCCTGAGTTATGCAAGGTTTGCATTCCTGCACACTCTCGCATAACTTACGTTTTGCATAATTGGAGGGGCGGGGGTGGAGTGGAGCTGGGAACCAGGCAGCAGCCTGACTCCCAGCTCCCTTGGGCTTGTGGGAGGCAGGCACAGTTTCTCCACAGCTCCCTCAAAAGCTACACCACCATGGCCGTCAACCCACCTGGCTCCCCAAGCTGGGGAAGCCCAGCAGGCAGACAGACTGAGATGGGGCTTCTCCCCTGCTTCCTCCAGCTGGGAGAACTGGCGGGGGGGGTGCCCTGCAGCATTTTCGATTTGCACTTAACTCACATTAATGCGAGTTGAGCTCAAATCGAAATCGGGCATACCGGGGGATTACTGCAGCCAGTTTGAGAGCAACCAGAATATATTCCAGTTAGAAAAAAAGTCAGATGTGAACTCCTGTCAGAGCTTCTAGGAATGGTATGGTAGTATGGAAGTTATTTCCAGATGTATCATTGCTGACAACAATAGGGAGGTACAACAATATACAACAATCCAACAAAATGTTTTAACTCCACATAAAAAACAGTCACTATTGTCCAGTACTTACATAATTTTTCATTTCTCCTGATACAAGAGACAAACCTTCATATTAATAATTGTCTTAGATCCCATAGCCTGCATTAAATTCATTCTGTGACTTCTGGTATCCCATATCCCACATTAAATTTGTTCTGTGACTTCTGGAACAAACAATACATCCATTGGTAATTCACTCTTGCAATACAAATGCTGACCTTTTTTCAAAATTACAGCACTGTTGATCTCTAAACTCAGTCACATTTTAAAGAAACAAACCTCAATCCTTTAAAACCTCTCCTATTTAACCAAGACTGAAGAGAAACAGCTGGGAAGGTCAAGTAAATTCAAGTTATTAAACTTGAAATATGCTGGAATCTAGAGGTATCTTTGTGGACTTTTCTCGCACCTCCTAAGGAAAAAAGTCAACTTTAGTTTGCACTAGGATTTGGGTGTGTCTAAATTCAATGCAAATCAATTTTGCAGCAATGCAGCTAAAAACCCTTATATTAGTATCCAATTAAACAATATTCACAGAACCATTGGAAGGTTTGACAAGCCCTGGAAGTTGATGGTAGAGGGTTCCCAGCATTTATTATATAAATCATAAAGGCTTGTGGTCAGATCCTATCCTGGTTTAAGATTGCATTGTACCACAGCAGGTGCTCAAAGCAGCACTGCTACACCACTGATTGCCAGTGGGAGTCCAGCTGCTGGAGATCCCCCAGGCCCTAGATATGGCAATACAAGAGCTACTATGGCAACTGAACATTTTCCAAGGATTCCCCAGAATAGACTGAATCCTCTTTAGGGCAGCTCTGTGCTACCAGTATGGCCAAAAGCAGCTTTGATGTCACACAAGATCCAAACACATGTAGTTTTATTTAAATAAATTAATGAATAAAAAGACACTTCCCTCACATCAGTCCTCACCTGCATTAAAACCTTCTCATGTATGAATTTTCACTTTCCCACATTTCTCATGTTCTTGAAGTGTTCCACAGATAATGGAAAATTTTCACAGATTCCAAGGTGAGAAGGGACCTTTCTGATTGTCTAGCCTGAGTTCCTGTATAACAGAGTTTGCAGAAATTCCTCAAAATATTTCTTGATTTAGAAATCTGTCAATGAAGGGAAATCCACGATGGGTCTTGGTGAATTGTGGCTGTGGTCAATTATCTTGAATTGTCTAGTCTGAATTTGTCTAGCTTCAACTTTTAGCCATTGAATTGTGCTATGCCTTTCTCTGCTAAATAAGAGAGCGTTTTATTAAACATGTGTTCCCTAATGTAGAACTTACAACCTGTAATCAAGCTACCACTTAACCTTCTCTTTATTCAACTAAAGAGCTTTTGCCCCTGGAGCCTCCCACTATCACATGTGTTTTCTAATTCTTTAATCAGTCTTGTGACTCTACTCTCACCGCTCTCTAATTTATGAACATCCTTCCTTAACTGCGGGTTCTAAACTGGACACAGTAATCCAGCAGTGGTCACACCTGTTTTCTTTGTTTGTGTATCCAACGCTCATATTATTTGTCTTAGCCGCAGTACCATACTGTGTTTCTTGAAAAGTCTGCTGTTTTATTTCAATTTGATTCTTAGCTGAGACATGTTGTCCATGCACATAGAGATGGCCACATTGCTATACAAGAGAGTAAGTTCTAGCTGACAAACAGCCCCAAGAATTGGTGGAAGGGTGAACCATTCTCTTCAGTTGTGCAGTCCAGTGACTGGCTGCAGCTAAGGATTCTGCCAAAATCCTTTTACCAAGGCCAACCTGTATCATTTCACACTTTGTGATTTACCCATATCTTCGCATAGCACTTCCAAATGGGCACTAAATATAGAATGTGTTCTCTCACTTGAGGTGATGACATTTAGTCTAAGCCTGGCTTGATTTGAGTATAGCACTGGCTGAATCTTTCAAATCTGGAACTTTCTCATCTAGCAACATCTGTAATCCAGCATGATTTTAGTTAGCTGAATGACCACTTATCCTGGGTGTGGCCAAGTTTTCCCTGATCCCACAAATTTTGTTTACAGCTACCAGTCCTGGCTCTCAGTGTGCTGTTATTTAGCTTATCATTTACCCCTAAGTATCTTCTCAGAGCCCAGTAAGCAGCTGAAGTGCTGGCAATGCACTAGAAAATATTGACCTCCCATGGTCCAGAAAATTCTCTCGTCCGGCAATGGTCAGGTCCTTAGATTGCCGGATGAGAAAGGTCCAAACTGTATGTTTATATAGCTCTGAAACCACAGTATCCCTCAGCAGATGTACCACTTTGATCATTCTTCAGCGTTTCAGTAAACACAGTGTATTCACACATTAGTTACTCCAAGAAATGAAAGAAGGATGGGAGCTATGCAATCATGTTTCTTTTTCTTCAGTGAGACCATGCCTTCATTGTGTAATGTTCTTAACCAATAAATAAATAAATGGACAAATTGACTTGTCTTAAAAAACAAACAAACAAACAAACAAACAAACAAAAAAGCCCTACAACTTAGTTTTAGAAAATGGAAATGAGTAAAGAACTTTCTTGCCTGCAACTAGGCAGAATGCATAAGGAAGCCACACCAACTTCCATCCACAGCTTTGACTTTCACTTAAAGCCTTACCTGCATTGTCCTGGCTACTCCAATCCTGGATCCTTCTGAGCAAAAGCTGGCCATTATGCTGAACTGTGATGCATTACGTGACAAAGTATTTTAGTCGTGTAGTGACACCCATTGAGAACAGATCAAGACCAAACTTGTGTTTGTTGAGACCTACAGTAGAATAGCACTTTTGAGGTAAAAAAAGGCTAGTACACTTGCTCTTTCTGACCAGGCAGTGCTGTGGCTGCTTAGTATGTACTCAAAGCCACAATCACCTTCTGATCTGAGGAGCAGGTGACTTGGTGATTCTCTCGCGTCCTGACAACAAGGCACAGATTCATCATGAGAAGGTGGAATATAACAGATTAAATAATATTCTAGTCACCTAAGCAGTTTGTTTTAACCTTTTAAGAACTTGTCCCATAAATCATCATCCATCATAAATCACTTCTAACATGACAGAACTGGATCTGTAGGATTATCTGGGCACCAGTTGCTGAATCACAAAGATAAAATATCAGAAAAAAAACCCAGAAATTCAAAGTAAATGTAGTTTTATAAAGGTAAAGAGTTGACATCCACAGTTAGGTTATATATATTCAAGCCTTGAACTCAAATCAGATTAATCCACTGTCACATGGTATTAAAGCCTGTTACAGTTACAGAGAATAGTCTATAGAGCCATTTTACTACTTGGCCTTGTAATATAAATTAACAGATCAGAACACCAATGTAGTTATGTGACAGTGACATTTATTTAAATTTGTGCATTTCTTTAAAAATAGTTAGAAACTACAACCTTTTAATTATACCCATGTTTTTATTAATCTGCCTTTCACATCCAGCACTTTATAAAATATCATAGTTACATTGGAATACAAAGGAGAGATTGTCTTTTATAACTTGTTAGATTAAAAACACTTCTAAACCATTCCAGGGACGGTTCTATTCTAAGATTCATTTATTGACTTATATTTGTATATAACTGTAGAATGAAATGCACTGGAGGAGGGAATAACATAATGCAGCTGTTAACAATAAAAAAAAAAACAAAATGCTACTGAAGAGATGGATTACATTGACAGTAGGGTCTCAACATTCGCAAATGTTGATTTTTTGCTAATATGGGGGGTGCCCAGGGCCCTGGGGGAAGTGACAGCTGCTGGTGCTCCTGCCTGGATCCCAGGGGGAAGCGGCAGCCGCCAGCGCTCCTGCCTGGGGCCCCAGGGAAGCAGCCGCTCGGACACTCGCAAATGATTGAATTCATGAATATTAAATTTGAGAATCGTGAGACCCTACTGTATATTAAATGGACTATACTATATGATCAACTGCTCAGATTTCAGGTCTGATCAAACCAAACAATGACTATCTTCCACCTTAAGCTTAACACCCACCAGTTAAGTTAGTTTTATTTCTTTATGCCTTTCTATCAGTGTGTTTCCCTAGCTCACAAGCAGAATTTGGCTTGCCAGAGTACACTCGTTTTATACTCAGCTCAGCCTTAAAATAAGCTCTGGCTGAAGAGTGAACTCTTGGCCTCTCACTCTCAAGACACCCCTTCTAACCAGAGTCTTTTTATCAATGCAGACTAAGTGATGCCAAATCTGAAAAGTTATCAAAAATACTGAAAGGATACATATGCCGTGGATTGTAGCTGCTTTATCCCAGAAGGCCATGGAGGAATTTTTCCCTTTCGGTTTTGACTGGCAGAATTTGCCTAGTAATACATGAATGATGTTGAAATGCAAAGGGACCTTAGAAGGTTGCTGCCAAATTACAATGCACCTGAAACACTGTTTTAGTTCTGAGAAGGCTGCCCACTATAGCCGTGTCTACACGTGCACGCTACTTCGAAGTAGTGGCACTAACTTCGAAATAGCACCCATCATGGCTACACGTGTTGGGCGCTATTTCGATGTTAAGATCGACGTTAGGCGGCGAGACGTCGAAGCCACTAACCCCATGAAGGGATGGGAATAGCGCCCTACTTCGAAGTTGAACGTCGAAGTAGGGCACGTGTAGATGATCTGCGTCCCGCAACATCGAAATAGCGGGGTCCGCCATGGCGGCCATCAGCTGAGGGGTTGAGAGACGCTCTCTCTCCAGCCCCTGCGGGGCTCTATGGTCACCGTGGGCAGCAGCCCTTAGCCCAGGGCTTCTGGCTGCTGCTGCTGCAGCTGGGGATCCATGCTGCATGCACAGGGTCTGCAACCAGTTGTCGGCTCTGTGGATCTTGTGTTGTTTAGTGCAACTGTGTCTGGGAGGGGCCCTTTAAGGGAGCGGCTTGCTGTTGAGTCTGCCCTGTGACCCTGTTTGCAGCTGTGCCTGGCACCCTTATTTCAATGTGTGCTACTTTGGAGTGTAGACGTTCCCTCGCAGCGCCTATTTCGATGTGGTGCTGCGCAACGTCGATGTTGAACATTGACGTTGCCAGCCCTGGAGTACGTGTAGACGTTATTCATCGAAATAGCCTATTTCGATGTCGCTACATCAAAATAAGCTACTTCGATGTAGGCTTCACGTGTAAACGTAGCTTATTAGGCCTAATGATGACGATTAGAGATAAGGCAATGTGTGCATACAAGATACAAATGCAAAGCAATACAATTTTCTTCATGCAACTCAACAAGGATTTTTGCATATATATTAAAAATCATGTTTTATTATTTTACATCAATACACACCCTTCCATTTGTTTAACCATTTCTGTTTGATTTAATGTGTTGGGACAATTCAGCAAACCTAAACCCAAATAATTAGCTTATTTCCACATGTTAAGAAACAATATGGATCCAAGAGAAAACTCAAAGTTTCATAATCTATTTAATAAAACTTGAAAATCTGCATATGGTTCAGTGAAAGAATAAGACACAGTGGTAGCAATTATTTAAACACTACTTACCAAAAGAGCACACTTTGACTTCATCCAGAGAAAAGCAATCAAAATGTTGAATGCAGTATCATATGGATGACCAACAAGTTGAAAGCAAAATTCATAAATTCACCTTATCTGATTTGCTATCTGCCTGAAAATAAATGCAATTACAGGATGAAGCTCTCTAGTCCAGCACTCTGGCAACATCCATAATTTGTATGATTTCAGTTAGCCAGATATCCACTTACCATGGGTGTGGCCAATTTTCCCATGTCCCCATAAAGTTTGTTTACAGTCACTAGTCCTGGATTTCAGTATTTTGTACTGTTATTTAGGTGTAGTTTACCACTAAGGCTGTGTCTACACTAGAGAGTTTTGTCGGCAAAAGGAGCCTTCTGTCAACATAACTCAGGGAGTGTCTACACACATAAAGCATTCAGTTTCTCGCCAGAACTCTGCATTTGCCTTGATAGTATTAGTCCTCACAAATTTGAGGCACAACAATTCTCAACAGTGTATTGTCAACAGAAATGCAGTGTAGACACTCCTGTCGACAGAGAGGGCTTCTGGTTGCCAGGAAGCTCTCTTTGCAGAGCTGCCATTCTGCTTTCCAGCACCAGAGGGCAGCACAGTCTGGCAGCTCTGAGTCGACAGACTAAGTTGTGTGTAGATGCAATCTGTTGACAGAGGTTCTGTCGAGATTGCACTGTCGACAGCAACTTCTGTTGACAGATGCTTCTAGTGTAGACATAGCCTGCATGTCTTTGAAGACCTCAATAAGCAGCGGAAGTGTTGGTAATATTTCTAGATAATATTGACTTCTAGTGATTGGGCAAATTCTCTTGTTTGGTACAGGTCATGTCCTGAGGGTGCCAGACTGGAAACATTCAGCCGCTACATGTAATAACAACTCTCTGACTTTTGCAATGTTGCTATGGAGAGAGCCTGTACTGCAAAAACATTTCAGAATATTACTGTAATGATAACTGTGCACAATTTTCACCATGAGAGCTAACATTTATCTCTCTCAGGGTGCATTACAAACTTAACACTCAGATTATGTCTGTGAAAAGAGTCTTAGTCTCCAGGCCCCAAGACTCCCGCGTGCCTGCCAGGCAAGTTGCCAAGTAGCCATAAACGTGGAGGCCTGGGCTACTGAGAAGATAGAAGCTAGTCAGTGATGTTCTGGGCTCTCAGCTTCCCAGCTGTCTGGGTAAGCCAGCATGAAACTGGTTTCTAAACCTTTCTGGCAGGCAAGGGTCTGTCAGAACTTCATCAAAAATGAGTCATCTATATTGCTAATGGAAAACTGTAGGACTAATTGTTCTGATCCATTCTACTGTACCTGGCAGTACACGGGGACTTGGCACTGATACCTGGCAACTTAAAAAAGAAACCTAAATGATTTATTATTCTCACCACCACACATAAGGAAGTCTGTGGATAGGGGATTTCTGTGACACCTCACCTCTTCTCCCTAGAAGAGGAGTCCAAAATATTTTGGTTTTCAAACAATTGCCTGAAATTCAAAATTGCTTGAGGAAAAAAAACCTGTTTTCCAACCCGTTCTATTAATTTCCATTTAAGGGGAAAAAAGCCCTTCATTTAAAGTGTTTAGTTCTCTGCAAATCTTTGACTAGAAAGGGCACCTTAGTTTTAATCAAGGGAGAAAACTCTTGCAGGTTGTTATGCTGTGGCACACAGAAATCTGTTTTGTAGCTGTGATTTAGATCTGATATAAATCATGTAGCATAACTAAGAGGGGGAACAATTCAATAATAATTATGGCAGAGTGTGGGAAATAAGAACTTATTCTGCTTGGCTGTGATTTCTGAAGGGAGGTTTATTTGCATGAAGTGCACTATGGAAATCACACCATTCACATACAGCTGCTATTCAGTACCTTAAATGTCATCTAGAAGTTACAAAGAACAATGTTCTCCAAAACATGCCTTTTTAGCACTCTACAGAGGCACTTCTGTGCCCGTCTCCATGCCCCAGAAATGAAAATGTCTGCCACAATGTCATGCCTTATTGTTTAATTATGCATAATGATACTTAGTCTTGCAAGTCAATTGTCTGGGAGCAACTATGCTGAACAGGGCTTGTGACATAATTGCCTTCTGGCCTTTTCTACCAGCAAATCCTTGTAGATCTTATTTTAATTGCATTTTTCATGAAGCCTGTGTGTCAGAAGACAAAGCTAGAAGACCATGTTTAAGTTACAAACAAAAAATCTATGTTTGTTACTGGTGAGACTGCACTAAAACAAGAACAAAAAAGATCTCAGGCCCTCTGCTGTAACCTCTCCCATCCTTTTGTCCCTCTTCCCCTCCAAGTTTCCTGCCCCCTTCCCTCCTCTTCCATTTCTCAGGGTTTAGTTTTGCTGTGGCTGGTAGCTAATGACTGCCCTGAACCTCTAAGTGAGGGAAAGTAGGGGCAGGCATTTGGCTGGCTGACTGATTGAAGGAAACAGGGCCATATGGCTGGGAGCAGGGGGAGATGAAAACTGCTGCAAGAAAGCTCAGACTCACCCCTTAGGAATGCCCTGCACCTGAAGCCTCACTTTCACACAGGGTAGGCTGAAGCAGGAGAGAACACAGTACTTTTCAACTGCATAGCTCCATTGGTAGTAAAACATTAAGAAAGGAGGCAGGGGAGCAATTTCTCCCTTCCTTTAGCCAGGGTAGGGCAAAGCAGGCATGGGAGAGTAGCTCTACAAAGAGAAAGAAAAATAACAAGAGAGCCAGCCTGCAGTCTCATTCATTCACCTGGCAGGGAAGCAAGGACTGGGAGTGTCCCCCATCTTTTCCTCTGCTGTTGAGCTGCAGGGAGAGGACTTAGTGGATCAGATTTAAGGGCAAGGGAAGACAGGCAAGACCATCCAGAGTTGGCGGGGCCCAAGGTGGCATGCTGACAGTGGGGTCTGGTCAGTGGGCAGTGGATGGTATAGTCAATTGGAGCAAGGGGTCCTGAAGGCATATGGCCCCAGGCAACCACTTTGCTGGCCTTGCCCTAAGGCCGGGGCTCATGGAAGGGGACAATTTTGCTCCACTCAGTTCCAGGCTCGTGAACAGGGGGAGGAAAAGGAGTAGTTGCCCTAAACCCCAAAGCTTCAAAAGGTTTGGTGGCAGCAGCCAAAGCCCTGAGGTACTGAGGATGAGCTGCCCCAGCCCTACCCCTCCTGCCCAAGGCCCTGCCCCTTCTGGGATTGCAGAGCCAGGATCTCTTCCCACTTTGCCCAGGGTCCTGGCAAGCTCCCCTTGCAGGCAGTAATGTATGCAGTGCTTGGGGAGACCAGCATCCCACAACATTCTTCCCATAAATTAAGGAAGTATGGATTGGATACATGGACTATAGGACTATAAGATGGATAGAAAGCTGGCTTGACGGTCGGGCCCAAAGTGTAGTGGTCAATGGCTCAATATCTGGATGGTGGTCAATTTCAAGTGGAGTGCCACAAGGCTTGGTTCTGGGGCTGGTGTTCTTCAACATCTTTATTAATTACCTGATTGAGGGACTGGACTGCACCCTCAGCAGGTATGTGGGTGATCCAAGCTAGGGGTAGAGGTAGATACGTTGGAGCGTAGAGATAGGATCCAGAGTGACCTAGATAAATTGAAGGATTGGGCCAAAAGAAATCTGATGAGGTTCAACACGAAGAAGTGTAAAGTCCTGCTTTGGGACGGAAGAATCCCAAGCACTCTTATAGGCTGGGGACCAACTGGCTATGCAGCAGCATAGCATAAAGGTGCTGGGTATGAGTAAACAGTGTGCCCTTGTAGCCAAGAAGGCTAATGGCATATTGGGGTACATTAGGAAGAGCTTTTTGAGCAAATTGTTGTTCCCCTCTATTTGGCACTGGTGAGGCCAAATCTGGAGTATTACTTCCAGTTTCGGGCCCTCCAGTATAAAAAGGATGCGTATGTGCCAGGTTCAGCAGAGGGCAAAGACAATGATTAAGGGGCTGGAGCACATGACCTATGAGGAGAGGCTGAGGGATTGGGCTCATTTAGTTTGCAGAAGAGAAGACTGAGGGGTGATTTAATAGCAGCCTTCAACTTCCTGAAGGAGAGCTCTAAAGAGGATGAAGAAAAACTGTTCTCAGTGGTGACAGACAGCAGAAGAAGGAGCAATGGTCTGAAGTTACAGAAGGAGAGGTGTAGGTTGGATATTAGGAAAAACTACTTCACCAGGAGCGTGGTGAAGCACTGGAATGAGTTGCCTAGTGAGATGGTGGAATCTCCATCACTAGAGGTTTTTATGTCCTGGCTTGACAAACTCCTGGCTGGGTTGACTTAGTTGGGATTGATCCTGCTTGAAGTGGGGGACTGGACTCGAAGACCTCCTCAGCTCTCTTCCAGCCCTATGATTCTATGATTCTATGAAAAACAAAAGGAATCATGTTTCAAGTTTTCTCTGATAAAAAACAGATGAGATAGATAACAAGCTGTCCTGTGGAAGCAGCTCAAAAAAGGGGAATTTACCTACTTAGTCTGCTCTAATGAACATACTAACTCGGGGCACAGGCAAGAGAAGGAACATGGCAAAATGCTCCCTGCCCTATATATATATAGTTGCTTGTGGAGCTCCCAGGGAATTTTCACTTCTCCCTTTTCTGTCAGGCTTTGCACTAGCACTAAGAGATGGGGCAGGGGTGATAGAAAGGCTGTTCAGGGCCTATGTAGTGGGGTTTGGTGGAGGATGTGGCAGTCAGGGGTAGTAGCCATGTAACTGGGGCTTGGGGGCCCAGGGCAGTGTGTGTTCCATTGCATTACCAAAGGCAATCACTCACCACTAAAGTTCATGAGGTGGGGGACTCCAAGAGAAACAAATTTCTACATCAGTCAGCGGGAACTGTCATGCAAGTAGTTAAGACTACTGAAGATTGTCTTTATAGCATTCAGGGTTTCCAACCTACGCAGAATCACCTGGAACACTAATGTTTGCCCCAATGGATTACAAGATGTGAGGGGTGTGGCAGTGTAGCAGCAAATGCACGTGGCATTGGGTGCCAGTTTGGGAAGGGGATATCGCCCATGAGGGCAAGCATGTTTGTGGATCATATTTTGGGGGACATGTGGTATGTTTATGCCACAGTGAGGAGGACGAGGTCCCAGGAGGAACCAGCAAAGGTGTTAAATCTCATGCTGTTCACAGGTTGGCAAGGGTGGCACCATTCTAGTTCACCTGGAGATATTAAAGTTGCTTATATGGAAGTACCTTAATAAAGCAGATGGGCCTGTGTTATCAGACATGTGTTTGTGCAGGTTCTGGATGGGAGCCATGGAGTGCCATGTAGGTGGACAAGACTTGATGGATTCTAACATAGGGGTAGCCAAATCTCTTGTTGACATAGAAGGCTCAGCAATTTCAGTGCCCTGGAGCACCAAATAATTCAGGGAGGATAGGGTTCCCCCATAAAGCTTTGGAACTCATTTGTTTTGGACAGTATAAAAGGGAAGCAATAAGAGATGTCTGGGAACCCAGCTGAGTTTAGAGGGAAGCAGCAAGCTCATGGTTCTTTGTAGCAAATGTAGTGTTGGTGTGGTGCTCTATGGGAAAGGTATACAGTGGAAAAGGACTTAAAAAGAGGTGTTCATTAAAGGGGCAGCAGCTGAGGACAACTATCATTGGTACAGCAAAGAGCCAGCCACCCCTCACCCTCCGCATTCTTATAGCCCACTTTAATTTCCTACAAGGTACTGTTTGTGTAACCCACATAAACCATACCCCAAAAAGTTTACAACTATATAATCCATCCATTTGAATATAAAGCCATAACCTTCTATGATTTGTATTTGGAGGACAAAATGTGGAAAGAGAAAGCCAGCTTCCAGGTCTAATTTACCCATACATACTATTTCAGCATCACAAATATATGAAGGACTAGCACTTTCAGTATTAGAAAGCTCCTACTCTGATTCACTGCACAAATCTTACTAATAAGTAAGAGTGTGTTGTTTCATCAGGCATATTAGCTACGTTTACAGCTATTTCCTTTATCATTCCAGAACCTTGTCAGCAACTTATTTCTACACTACTGACACTTGTCAATTATTTGAATGAATTGATACAAAACAAACAGAAACAGAGCGAAAATTATGAACTTGATTTTAATTAGCTAAACAACAAGTGATATCTTCAAAGACTTGCACATTCTGATAATAAATTACCTAGTTATTTAGCATTCAATGCACCATTTATTGGCTTTGCAGCTGGGGAAACACATCTTTCATTTATGCCAGATGGCTCTCAAATGCCTATCACCTGGTATTTATCAGAAACCAAAAGAAAGCTGTGCTCAGACAAAGAGGAGTTCACAGACTATTCCGCAAACTTTTGGGTATAGTACAGCTTAAAGGCAGAGGGACTAATTCTACCATCATATACACAAGCGTTTATGTTCCCACCTCAGATACTGGGTTATAATGTAACTTTACAATCTATGCTGGGTCAGCCTCACCACCCCACTGAGCAAGGGATGAACTGTAATGTAGCCAGAATTGCTTACACATCCTGCTTGCTCTGGGAAGGGAGTGCATTTCTTCACCCCTTTTTTAGATTCAGCTTCCTTCACAATGCACATTGTCCAACTTACCCTGTGTAACTAATATGTAGAGGTTACCCAGGGGTTCTGTCATGCACCATCCTTTTCCAACCTCTTGCTCATAGTGGGAGTGGCAGCCAGGGAGCCAGAGTCACAATGTGAACAAATCAGGCCAGGAAGGAAGATGAACTTTGTTTCCTCTTACTCCATCTACAGTACACTAATTACTGTAATAATCTTTCTCAAAGGGGGTTGTACCTGTTGAGGTGCTGTGAGGATGGGTACAAACCTCACCACATCTAAAGACCCCACCCCTGCCTTACAGGAGAAGCCACTGAGCTCTAGGCTCAAATAAGGTTGGTTTGAATGAAATCAACAGAGACAGGAGTGATGTTGTAGGGTCAAAGGCAGGGAGCCAGAAGGGAACATTGAGCAGAGAAATCTGGACTGTGTCTGCTGATCCTCAAAGACATCCAGGGAGCCACTGGTCACGGCCCATGGGAACACTTTCTGGATACATGACCTGAGGGAGGAGCAGAAATCAGTCCAACAGTTGTAGAGCAATATCCCAACCACCAGGCTCTTCCTGGTACGACAGATGCCCATGTTGGCTAGTGCCAGGAGGAGGCTGATGTGGAGGTCTCATGATTTTGTGGGATCATGGGTGGGGTGCGTGTGGATCAGGCGAAAAGAGCAGAGTCTGAGGAGGAAGTTTTGGTGGAACCAGGAAAGGGACTGCAACCTGGCACACTCAACGGAAATGTGTGCTGAGATCTTCCACATGCCACCGAAGGAGCAAATGTTGAGGATGTGGGTTAATTACACAATATACATGCCCATGCTTACAGGTTTATTGAGGAGCCATCAATTAATATTCCCAGAGATTATGGGACCAGGATGGAATACAGACCAGTCTTCCTGGGCTACTCTTTCTCCGTAGGTGGTAGAAGGTCCTGCCACCATGTGTCAGGGTGAGACTTGAGGGAGAGGAAGTGAAGGATATAGTGCACAACTCAAAGGGTGTTGTAACTGTGTAGTAGAGGCAGAACTGAGACTAGCAAGATGTGAACATAATGATGGCCAGACAATAAATCTGCCCAATGTTCTCAGAAGCTTAACTTTACTTAAAAAAGAGGAAAGAAGAGACAAAATAATTTTGAGATGGAAAATTCAAAGAGTTGCTTATTAGTTCAGTCTGTATCCTCTCCTCCCCAACTTTCCCATATTTGATGAGGTGGGGGTTGGAACAGGTGAAAAATCCATTAGCTATTTAAATTTGATTTCTATAATATATTTTGTGACTGTGTTTTGCTATGGTTATTATGCATATTAAAGGGAGTTTAGGAAATCATTGTATGTGTAGAATCATTACAATAAAAATATTTGTCCTTTTTAGCCTATTTTCCTCTCTCTTTTTGTCCTACATCTCATTCCTCCACTTTCCCTCTGAACTCTCTTTTTAATTCTGTTTTTAAAATGTGACTGTGCTGGTCCACCTACTGTCTAATGCTAAGCTTGCTCTTTTCAAAGGTAGTGATGCAGCAGCAGCATGTCCTCAGCGTCCCTTCTTCATTATAAGCTCAGCTTGATCTGATCAATGTTCTGAGATAAACCTCACTGTAAATTACAGCAAATTTCACAGTCCCTGGTGTTCTTGCTCAGAGATAATCCTTTAAGCTGTTAAGCATATCTATGTTGTGGTCCTTGGCTACAGGTCAATCCTGTTCTACGGTGACTTTTAGTGGTCTCTTATTGCAGAAGTTCTGCCACTTCTTCAGAGGAGTCCTCCTTATTTTGTCCTGCATCACCATTGCTTTCAAAAATCAAAACTTGCTTGCTCCAGTGTAGCCTTCTGCTTCAGCTCAGCTACCTACTTTTTTATAGGCTTCAACCAGCAAGCACTGGCCTCCTTCTGGTCCGGTAAGAGTCTTGTAGCAATCCAAGTTCTCATCCTCTACCAAGAATCACATTCAACTCTGCTTAGTCCCATTTAAGTGTGTGAAAGTTGTTTTAATTATCTCACGCTGGGGTATTACAGTGTTGAGACACATCCTCAGGGTGGCAGATTGAGAAAACCCTCCTTAGAGTGATCTCAAGTGGTTGTGCTGAATAATACGGGTTAAGGTGCTGTGGACCAACATTACCTAGGCGAAGGTAAACTCTGATTCCAAAATGAGGCAGACGGAGCTCGCTAACCATTTTTAGGCACATCAGTCCAGGAGAAGGTAACTCTGATCTCTAACCTGCGCTTTCTCCCTCCAGCATACGTCACTGTTCTTGTGCTTGTGCAAATGGTCAGTGTGAGAAGAGAGTGTGGGTTTGGAACTCACAACCCTACCTCACTAAAATGCACTCATATGTGAAGGTCTCTCTCTTGATGTTCAATATTTACCTCTTGATGAAAGTTCTATGGTGATGGCCAAGTGATGTTGGATGCAGGTGGAGGATAGCACCGGAAGCATTTAGTCACAAACCTGTATGTAGGCAGCCCAGGTGTGATGGTTGTCTATCAAATGAACTGGAACTGGAACAACTGGAGCTGCAATATCCTGCCTAGGTGTGCCAAGGCAGCCCTATTTAGGGACAGTGCTGCTTTCTTCAAAAGATGAGGGGGAGAGAAATCAATCCCTAAATATGGCTTGTTCCAATCAGTTAACCACAACCAACTGGATATCCAATTTTTGTGATCTCAAGAGAAAAATAACAACTAAATGGAAGCTGTGCTTTGGATCCTGGAACATATGCACAGTTCTTGATCATGATGATCACCATGAGTGCAGGACAGCAATCACTGGTAGAGAACTTGTGCTTTATAAAATTGATGTTGCAGCTTTAAGTGAAACATGTATTTCTGGTACTAGCCAGCTCACAGAGGTTGGAGCAGGCTATTCATATTACTGTGTGGACTACCCTGAGGGTCATCCAAGGCAAGCAGGAGTTGGTTTCACCATCAGGCCATCACTAGTCCCTCAGCTTGAATCCAAGCCACCAGTCCATCAGTCTTTGCCTTATGACCACAGAGCTTAGATTAGGCAGGGACAATGCCTTTTACTTGTTAGTGCATATGCACCCACTTTGACTGCCACAGGTGAAGAAAAGGAAGCTTTCTATGCTAGCCTGAATTCAGTGATCTCTTTAGTACCTTTTAAATCCAAGCTATGGGTACTGGGAAATTTTAATGATAGAGTTGGCCAGCCCTGTACCACATGGACAAGGTGGTTGGACATTATGGTATTGGAAGTGAGAACTCAAATGGCACTCTTCTTCTTCTAGTTGTGTGCAGCATCAGCTTGATGTTGCAAGAACATTCTTCCAACAGGTGAACAAATACCAAGCAATTTGGATGTATCCTCCATCTAAGCATTAGTATATGACTGACTATTTCATCACAAAACAAAGAGACCTTTCTCATGCCAAGTTGACTCATGCAATGGGTGGCACTTACTCCTGATCTGACCTCAACATGTACGCAGTGTTGTCTCCTTGAACCTTTGTACACCAAAACGTCATCATTCTGCCGTATGCAAAACAAAGGTGGATGTAGGTAAACCTGAATTACCTAAGACACGAGCACTGTTTCAACATAGTCTTGTTGCTTCCTTAGTCTTCAGCAATGAAGGTCCAATATGGTCACCTACTACTGAAGATGATTGAATTAACATCAAAGAAACAGTTTACCGAACTACTGTCAAGATTCTTAGTTTCCAAAAATACAGGTACAAGAATTGGTTTGATGACAAGGACAGAGATGCCCAAGCTCTTGTTGATAAGATGTATGTAACACACATGGCTTGGATCAATGATAAAGAGTATGCCTCCAGAAAATTGGCATATACTTGAGCTAAGCAGGAGGCACAAGTCAAATTACAGTCAATGAAGGAGAACTGGTGGAAATATCAAGCAGATAAATTCCAAGATGAGGATGATAGACATGATTTTAAAGCATTGTGGAATGGGCTGAAGGCAGCCTATGGGCCATGCATTGCTGGTTGTACACCAGCATGTTCTGCTGATGGCCTCACTTACATCACAGAGGCTGTGTCTACACATGCCCCAAACTTCGAAATGGCCATGGGAGCTCATGGGAATATGAAGCTCATGGGAATAAGGGGACTTCGAAGAAGGTGGCGTCCTTTCGAAAAGGAGCCCCGTCTGGACGCGCCGCTCGGCGGCAAAGCTCGTCAATTTCGAAGCGCCGCTGCCGCCCGCATGCTAATGAAGCGCTGAATATGCATTTCAGCACTTCATTAGTAAACTTCGAAATGGCCATTTGCATGGCCATTTCGAAGTTTGGGGCACGTGTAGACACAGCCAGATAGCGCTAAAATCCTTGACTGCTGGGCTGAACATTTTCACAAAGTATTGAACCAGGCCTCACTTTTTGACAGCAGCATTCTTGAAGAGATTCCTCAGTGAGCTAGTGATTTACAAGTGGTCATAGCACCAATTCTGGATGAGGTACAAAATCTGTTAAACAGATGAAATCTGGAAAGGCACCTGGCAGTGATACAATTCCATCAGAAATTTATAAAACTGCTGGAGACCAGCTGATGTACCATCTCACCCATTTATTTAGTGCCCTTTGGGAGAAGGGACTAATCCCCCAGGACTTCAAAGATGTCCTGATTCTACACATATGCGAGAGAAAAGTTGACTGTATGTGTTGTGATGAGCATCAGGGAGTCTCTCTGCTCTCTAAAGCTGTTAAGATGATAGAATCATAGAACTCTAGGTCTGAAAGGGACCTCAGGAGGTCCTGGCCTACATCCTCTCCAACCGGTTTGTCCAAAATGGTATTATTCCTGAAAGTCTTTCCAGATTTCATGCCAGATGAGGCACTGCTGATATGATATTTTCAGCCAGACAGATACAAGAGAAATGTAAATAGTAACATCAGGATTTCCATGTGATTTTCATCTACTTGACCAAGGCATTTCACACCATCAGCAGAAATGGGCTCTGCAAAAATACTTGGGCAAATTGGCTGTCCTGAAAAATGTGATACATTGTTCAGTCTTTTCATGATGGCATGCTTGGGCAGATCCCTAGAAATGGACAGACATCAGCACACGTTGAAATATTTAATGGTATAAAACAAGGATGTGTCTTTGCTCCTCTCCAGTTCAACATCTAATGTCATTGATGCTGATAGTTGCTTTTAAAGACTGCATGTGAGGCATACCTATTTAGTTCCAAACAGATGACAGTATTTTCAAGCCTCAGAGACTTCAGGCTTGCACTAAAGTGGTTAATACAACTATCTATGGCCTTCTGTATGCGAATGACTGTGCATTGTTGGCCCATTCAGTGAAGGATGCACAGGAGCTTTTTGATGCCTTTGTTACTTCTGCTCACTGCTTTGGACTCACAGTGACCTCAAGAAGATAGAAGTTATGCCCCAGCCTCTTTGGAAAGAGACCAGCACTCCAGTGATTACTGCTGTTGGTACAGTCCTTAAGGCTGTTGACTAGTTCTGCTACCTCAGAAGTGTACTGTCCTCTAGCATAAGCATGGATCGTGATGTACCTGCTTGATTAGCCAAAGCCAGAGCTGCCTTTGGAAAATTGACCAAACGCCTCTAAAATGACCATGGTATTAAACTCCATACCGAGGTAGCAGTTTATCAGGTAGTTGTCCTGCATATTGGGGTATATGGCTCAGAGTCATGAACAATACACTGCCACCATGTTTTGAACCTGAATCTGATGAAGATAGCCCACGTAAATTGATGGGACAAAATTCCTGACATAGAGGTTCTTAAACTGTGTGGTGTCATGGGCATGGAAGCAATGCTTATAAGTAAACATTTTACAAAGATGGATGATACACAAATACCAAAGATGGTCTTCTATAGCCAGTTTACTCATAGAAAAGTTCTATTGGTGGTCAGTATAAGCATTATAAAGACATCCTAAAGACCAACGTGAAGTCATGTGGTGCATATCCCAACGATCTGGAAACTCTACTACAGGACAGATTGTCCTGGCAGCAAACCACGCTACACTGAAGGCTCTGAATTGCTTTGAGAGTCAGCATATCCAGGCACTACAGGAAAAAGCATAGGATCTGAAAACAATGTATAATGCCTGCAGTTGGTAGTTTTTTTATGTGATATATATAATCGGCTTTGCCGATCAAGAATTGGATTAGTAGCTCATCAACAGCATCGTAGAAGATGAGATCTATTGATCAATGCCTCAGTCCAGTCCAGTCCAGTCCAATTACAACAAGACTAAATTTGAGTCCAGTTAGTGAATTTGTATTGTCTGATGCTGAATAACAGACTCCTTTTCTGGCTATAGAAACCAACTTTAGCAATCCAACTCTGGTCCTGGGGACTTTGTCCATAGTATGTTGTTTTGAGTACTGGCAACAAGTTCAAATATATTTAGTTCTGTAGAGAAAAATAATTTTCTCTTTTGGAGCCCAGGATAATCAGAAGTCTCTTAATAAAATAAAAAGCACAGATTTTGCTTTCTTGGCATAGCACCTGGAAACAATTAGCATTTGTTACATCACAGCAGCATTGGAGCATTTGCAGAAAAAAAACATTTCACATATGACATAAGGATAAACGCAATGTGAGGGGGTGAAAAGCAAAAGGCATTTGTAGGATATATTACAGTATTATTTGTATTTCATGAATTGTAAATGCAACAGTTCAGAATGGCACTATAATAAAAACTAAAAAAAGAAAGACAAAGTACTGCATCAAATGCAATTACTTCTGCATCTGGTTTTGTTACAATGACCAATGACTTAAGCTAGAACATGCAGGTTTCCAATATTCAGAACAGGATTTCACTGTGTGTAGTCTACAAGTCACATTTGTATAGAAAACAAAACAAAAAAGCCCCTATGGTTTGTACCGAAAGCTCATGAAACATTCATCACATCCAGTGAATCAAAGCAGAATTCAAAGACAGTAACATTCACCAGCCTAAAGACTTGAATGAGAGCAGGAAACTACTGAAAGCTTGAGAAAAAAACTACAATTTAAAGGGACAGAATGTTTGCAGTCAGACACTATATTGCAGTGATTTGAGGGGAAAAAAGTGAGCTGATTACCTGCAACAGTAGCTGAGAGCATTGATTATATCTAGTAATCTTGCTTCCTTTTCATACCAGAACTTGGTCACAGCACATAATGCTGTTCTTTTCCAGGGTATTCAATAAAAATGAGTCTAACATAATCAACATGTTATAAAAAGCTAGATTTACAGTACAGAGGAGAGTTGCCTTTACTCTGAGTAGCAATGTATGGCTACGTCTACACGTGAAGCCGACATCGAAATAGGCTATTTCGATGAATAACGTCTACACGTCCTCCAGGGCTGGCAACGTCGATGTTCAACATCGACGTTGCGCAGCACCACATCGAAATAGGCGCTGCGAGGGAACGTCTACACACCACAGTAGCACACATCGAAATAAGGGTGCCAGGCACAGCTGCAGACAGGATCACAGGGCGGACTCAACAGCCAGCCGCTCCCTTAAAGGGCCCCTCCCAGACACACTTGCACTAAACAGCACAAGATACACAGAGCCAACAACGAGTTGCAGACCCTGTGCATGCAGCATGAATCCCCCGCTGCAGCAGCAGCAGCCAGAAGCCCTGGGCTAAAGGCTGCTGCCCACGGTGACCATACAGCCCCGCATGGGCTGGAGAGACAGCATCTCTCAACCCCCCAGCTGATGGCTGCCATGGAGGACCCCACAATTTCGACGTTGCGGGACGCGGATTGTCTACATGGTCCCTACTTCGACGTTGAACGTCAAAGTAGGGCGCTATTCCGATCCCCTCATGAGGTTAGCGACTTCGACGTCTCGCCGCCTAACGTCAAAGTTAACTTCGAAATAGCGCCCGATGCGTGTAGCCGCGACGGGTGCTATTTCGAAGTTAGTGCCGCTACTTCGAAGTAGCGTGAACGTGTAGACACAGCCTATGACACCCATCTGACATAATGCACATTGAAGCAGAAATTGTTTGCTTTTTTTCCCTTATTTTTATGGTAGGTAGAAAGGTATTGATCTATGATTTTGTCCCCTCTGGTCATTGGTAACTATATTATATTATGGAAACATTGTGACTGTGACAACTATATCATCATGCATACTATGATGGGGTCACTTAACACCAGTCTGGGAAGGATTAATGAGGCTGAGAAGGGGCCAGTTAACCAGCTAGGCCTTGGTTCAAGAGAATGTGATGGCCTAAGAAATTCCCTGAGTAACAGTGAGCAGCAGAGAAGTTACAGATGGGACTTACCAAAAGTCAGAAAGCTGGCAACAAAAAAGAGATGGAGTGAAGTCATCTGCAGACACTCAGTGGGAGTAGAAATATGAGTTGGTAACGCCCAGAAAATGGCTGGGGACAGGGGCAGAAACTGTAGGAAGGGGTTCAGGGAAAGAGCAGCAGGGTCTGAAGCAAAGCAGAGCACAGTTGTCAATTACAGAATCCCTGGATTGGATGTTATAGTGGACAGGCCTGGATTCTTCTACCAGCCACTGGGGAAGTTGTAATGAGAAACCTGAATTTGACATAAATTACAGCCATCATGTGTACATAACTCACAGCCATCTTGTATGATCTGCTTCCATAAGTTAGAAAATAAAAGCTACAGTCAGGAATGTTTGGCCTTGGCAACAAACAAGGAAACAAACAAACAAACAAAAACCAACAACCTACTGCAGCATTACCAACAGGTAAAGACACTGTGAATTCACAGGTTCATGGGAATACAAGGAAGTATCAACAAGCTATGCTTGCACTTCTGTAAGTTTCTTACTGAGTGCCAGTGCTAGTTTCTTGCTAAAAGTTGTTTTTGATGATAGTAGAAATTGTGATGTTTTGTTGTAGCTAGGAAAATTATGTTAGGGGTTATAAGTGGGTAAATTGACTGCATAGTCATGTTATACGTAAAGCAATTAGTTAAGGGATAGATAAGAGAAACCCTCACTTCAACTATACAATAAAGATTAAAAGAAAGCTCAATGGACCCAACTCCAATGAATGACTAGCTGTGCAGAACCCAGAACTCCAGAGGATATGACCCTGACTGACCATCAATGAATCACAGAATTCTAAGGTTGGAAGGGACCTCAGGAGGTTTTCAGTAGAAGTCATCAGTAGAAGACCATTTGCTTTAATGGGCATGGTGAGCATTAATACATACATGTTAATTAATACATGGTGTGTAAATAAATACACGTTCGTGTTTAGAGACATTCACTGCATGAAGGCCCTTTACCTAAAAAATTCATACTAACCTATATGGGGCCATACTAACCCATATGGGACCCTAACCCCAGGGCAGGTAGGAGGGACAGCCTTAACCTGAGCAGGTAACAAAGTAGCATAAACCATCAGGGTGGAGAAGGGAGAGAGTAGATACAAAACCAGAACGGTATTTCATAAAGAATCTAAATTCAAGCTCAATATGCTTTGAGGTTTCACAGGTTTCCTAATTGAATAGAATCAAAGTTATGAAAAGGGAGAAATAATGCATGCATAAAGGAAGATGTGAGAAATTCATAGTATTCATTGCATACAGACTGCATCATGTTAAAAACAATATGTCCAGATGTATCTCTGTTTCAAAGGAGAAATGATTCTATGAATTTATTTAATAAACTATCAGCCACCTTTAATTAAATGAATTTCCCTTATCACTCTCCTCAGTTCTTTTGAAGTATACACATTCATCTTTGAAAATTTAATTTCCATTCTTGAAAAGGTAATTGACTGTCAATGTTATAGCCTCAAAGGAAAAGACTAACTTTCATTTTTGATTACATTGGAAAAGAGCACATCAGTGTCCCTTTTGTGACAGTTTCCAAAAGAAATGGACAATGATTCTTCCAAGGTTCACTTGTTGAGAGTCTTTGCTTCAGGTTACAATGAGTATGTCTTCATTGTCTATGAAGCTATTGGGGCCCTTCACATGGATGATACTGTCAGTTTTTACATTCCCTAAGGGAGCAGGTATTGATCTCACACTCCTGAACTCAGTTTGCAATACTCTGTGTCTGGAGATTGAAAATGGAAGATGGTTTCATACCAAAATGGGGAAATCTGAGCCCACTAGGGCGAAAAGCGCAGTTTAACATTTAAGTCTTAGAGTAAATTGTGATTGCCTTATCCTCTGAAGAAGGGGAGACTGCACATGGGATTGTCATCCAGGCAGTGGTTTGGAAAAGGTCTCATTTTCCATCACTATTTTCCTTCCCCCTAACAAGTGGATATGTATTAATGAGAGATTAAGCCTTGTTATTAGTTAAAGTAAAATAAATCTTATCAACTGCAAATAGCCTTCTTGCATCACTTACATTAGGATAAAATGATGGTATGATGTTACACAAGGATGGAGAATCTATCTGAATTTAATACAACTCCTCTCTCTAAATATTCATTAACCTTTAGAATCTAACTTGAATTGAAACTTTTTGGAGTCTCTGAAATATTGAGATAATTATGCAATGCAGAAGGGCAGGTGGGGATAGTTGACATTTCAGGTTATTTAATATTTTCTGTGGCACAAAAGAGAGTTCAGTGCCTAATCCCAAATGACTTTTGATAAGCCTAACTCACCTGTTTTTCACTGGAAAAATCTCCCCTTGAAATTACAGAGATACAAATATGTTTTTATGCCTCCTTATTTGTTAAACATCTCTCTAAGTTATAGGATGGCTACTGTGTCTCCATCTGGACTGTGCATATCCAACTGTAAGAACCATAAGACTCCAAAGAATAATTTCTGATCATAGCATATGTGGGAGATTATTATTCCAATTTTGCTCACTGAATAAGTGGAAACAAAATATTATATGTTTATTCAAATAACATCCACTGTGTGAACATCTGGTGGTTCTCCAATTAGTAATGCAGAATTTAGTTACTGGCCTTCTTTTACTGCACTTGCTTAACTCCCATTTACACAAAGCACCTAGCTAGACAAGAACATCCTAAGTTTACCCAAGAAGGAAGACACAAAGGATACCACTGCTTTGAAAACCTGGAAAAGGGTACAGCTGAGCCCCTCCAGCTTCTGCCCCTACTGCAGTCAAAAAACAGCCAGAGCCCCTTGTGGTTTTTATTTATAGTTTACTTTCCCACCACATTCTAGCTACAAACAGCTCCAATATCACAGTCCCGAGTTTCTTACTCCTCCAGGCAGCACGGAAGAATGCCCACCGCCACCAACACCCTCATTGGTGTTCCTCCCCCTTGTGTGATGGCATGGGTTGGTGGCAACTAAGGGGGAAACAAGTGTCCTATAAAGTGACAACCCCCACACCTCCCTTCACTTCCTTCCTGCCAGCCTTTAAGTAGCCCCTAGCTAACAAGGTTGGCAATTGCCCATGTTTGTCACTCAGGTCTGGGCTTACTCAGGCAGGTCCAATTCTCCAGTCTTGATTCGAGTGGGCATGACAGAGGCATGGCACAGAGTTTCTTAGCTAGCTCTCTGTCACACTACCTTTATATTGGAAACAGAATACAGTATCACATTTTGCTTTTTCATATGAACGAGATGATGTGGGGTGCTACTGCAAAAGTCGCACATCTGGGAGATGGAATAGAATATCCACATCAGTTTGAAACAAACTGAGCTTGTTGGCTTGTGTGATATGTATTGCCAACCAACAGTTCAACTGACTTTTAATGCTTTGTTCAAGGGCTTTATATTTCTTCTAGCTACTGTACTTCCATATACATAAAATAATTCTGAAACAAAGGCAGATAAATGAGAAGAGGACCAGTTCCATGTCAAACAAACAAGGGAAAACCACCTCTAATTCAATATAAGAATGTAAGGCCATAAGAATGGCCACACTAGGCCAGACCAAATGTCTGCGTAGCCCAGCATCCAACCTTCCAACAGTGGCCAATGTTAGATACCCCAGAGGGAGTGAATGGAACAGGTAATCATAAAGTGATCCCCTCTCTGTCACCTTTCCAGCCTCTGACAAACAGAAGCTAGGGACACCATTTCCTACCCATCCTGGCTAATAATTATTGACATACCTAAACTACATACATTTATGTATTTCTTTTTTGAACCCTTTTTAAAAGTCCTGGTCTTCATTACATCCTCTGGCTAGGGGTTCTACTGGTTGACTGTGCCCTTCCTGAAGAAATACTCCCTTTTGTTTGTTTTAAATGTGCTACCTGTTAATTTAATTAGGTGATCCCTAGTTCTTACATTATGGGAAAATGTAAATAACTTCCTTTTTGACTTTCCCTATACCTGTCATGATTTTACAGACCTCTATCATATCTCCCCTTAGTCTCCTCTTTTATAAAATGAAAAGTCCCAGTCTTTTTAATCTCTCTTATATGTTACCAGTTCCAAATCCCCAAGCATTTTTGTTGCCCTTTTCTGAACCTCTTCCAGTGCCCAGATATCTTTTTTAAGATAAGGCAACTACATTTGTATGCAGTACTCAAGTTGTGGGCATACCATGCATTTACACAGAGGAAGTAAGATATTCTTGGTCTTATTTTCTATCCTTTTTTAATGATTCCTAGCACTGTTTGTTTTTTCAATTGCTGCTGCACTTTGAGTATACGAATTCAAAGAACTATCCAAAATGACTCCAAGATCTCTCTATTGAGTGGGAATAACTAAATTAGTCTCATCATTTTGTGCGTGTAGTTGGGATTATTTTTTACAATGGGCATTATTTTGCATTTAACAACATTAAAATTAATTTGCCATTTTGTCACCCATCACCTAATGTTGCAAGAATTCCTTGGATTTTTTTAATGACATTGTTTGCAACATTAATTCCTTTTATTTGTTGTCACCCCCAAACTGTCCTGTTTGTTCCTCCCATCTACATGCATCTAAATGTGCAGTCATGGGATGGAGATGTTCACATAGGGGGAACTTGCACTTGCACACCTCCAACAGCCAAAAGAACATTTCCTTTCCCACTGTCCCAACCACGCCTGAAAATATGTATGGTTAGGATGGCACAGAGGAATAGAAACAGGACAGCAGGCATGCAGACTTGTTTCCCTGCAGTCCACAACCCTAATAATTCCTTTAACTTTTTAAAGTTGTCCCTTTTGACATCTGAGGACTTAACTGCAGGTCTATTTTTATTTCTCCTTTTCTTTGGTTTAAACTTCCATTTTAAACATTTATTTTCAACTTTATTAGCTCATAAGCACTTAACCTAAGGTTGACCCCTACACCCAGTTTTCTGTGAATTGCTCATGATTTGCCAATACCAAATCTAAACCTTTTGTAGGTTCAGCGACTGTTCTGTGAAGAAATCTGTCCTCTATAACGTTCAGGGAGGAAGTTCTATACTGCAAGTTCAGATGATATGTCATATAGTAGATGAAAAAAATATATACTTAAGGTGTTCTCTTAACCTCTCTAGAAACTAACAAGTTTGAATGTATAAGAGTGAACTTCACTGAACATTTAGTTTAACCAAAAGATCTTTTTTTTTTTGATGCATAAAATTAAAATAGGTTGGATGAATAGATGGTTTAAAATATGTAGATCAATGCAAATTGATATACCAAAACAAGCATAAGGAATCACAATCAATAGTTCTAAGGTGTAGATATTGAAGTGTTAGTGGATTCATAAATATCACATCTCCTTTGAGCCTCATGCTACTCTTGGGAAATTGCTGATAATTGGGAAACAACAACGATTTGTATTATGGATTGGAAAACTGTTTTTTTTTTTAAATTATTTAGATTTTAAAAGATCCGTTCTTACAAAATCATGACTAGAAGTGTGTCTACATGTGCACAAAAATTCGAAAGAAGTGGCCCTTTTTTCAAAAGAGCAGGAGGAGCGTCCACACATGTTTTTTGATAGAATAACGAGCCTTATGGATAAGGGAGAAGCGGTGGATGTGGTATACCTAGACTTCAGTACAGCATTTGACACGGTCTCACATAATATACTTATCAATAAACTACGCAAATACAACTTAGATGGGGCTACTATAAGGTGGGTGAACAACTGGCTGGATAACCATACCCAGAGAGTAGTTATTAATGGCTTTCAATCCTGATGGAAAAGTATAACTAGTGGGGTTCCGCAGGGGTCTGTTTTAGGACCGGTTATGTTCAATATCGTCATTAACAATTTAGATATTGACATAGAAAGTACACTTATTAAGTTTGCAGATGATACCAAGCTGGGAGGGGTTGCAACTTCTTTGGAGGATAGGGTCATAATTCAAAAGGATCTGGATAAACTGGAGAAATGGGCTGAGGTAAACAGGATGAAGTTTAATAAGGACAAATGCAAAGTGCTCCACTTAGGAAGGAACAATCAGTGTCACACATACAGAATGGGAAAGGACTGCCTAGGAATGAGTACAGCAGAAAGGGATCAAGGGGTTATAGTGGACCACAAGCTAAATATGAGTCAACAGTGTGATACTGTTGCAAAAAAAGCAAACATGATTCTAGGATGCATTAACAGGCGTGTTGTGAACAAGACACGAGAAGTCATTCTCCCGCTCTACTCTGTGCTGGTTAGGCCTCAGCTGGAGTATTGTGTCCAGTTCTGGGCACCGCAGTTCAGGAAGGATGTGGAGAAATTGGAGAGGGTCCAGAGGAGAGCAACGAGAACGATCAAAGGTCTAGAGAACATGACCTATGAAGAAAGGCTGAAAGAATTGGGCTTGTTTAGCTTGGAAAAGAGAAGGTTGAGGGGGGACATGATAGCAGTTTTCAGGTATCTAAAAGGGTGTCATAAGGCAGAGGGAGGGAACTTGTTTTTCCTTGCCTCTGGGGATAGAGCAATAGGCAATGGACTTAAATTGCAGCAGGGGAGGTTCAGGTTGGACATGAGGAAAAAGTTCCTAACTGTCAGGATGATCAAACACTGGAATGAATTGCCAAGGGGTGTGGTAGAATCTCCATCACTGGAGATATTTAAGAAGAGGTTAGATAGATGGCTTTCAGGGATGGTCTAGAAAGTGCTTGGTACTGCCATGAGGGCAGGGGGCTGGACTCGATGGCCTCTCGAGGTCCCTTCCAGTCCTACTCTTCTATGATTCTATGATTCTATGTAAACCCATCTTTCAAAAGAAAATTGAAAGAATGGGGTGTAGATTTCGAAATCCAAACTCCGATCTCGTATCAGGACGATCGCTCCCTTTCGAAATACTAAATCAAAAGAGTACACGTGTAGACGCTCCACAGTCCTCTCTTTTGAAATACAAGTCCACCATGGCGCTGGTCAGCTGGAGTGCAAGGCTGCTCCAGTCAGCAGCAGTGGGGCTCTATGGTCCCTACGTTCAGCTGCCTTAAAACCGCACTCATGCAGGAAACCCAAGGCAGGCAGCTGAGAGCGTACTAGGAGCAACCTCCCCCTGTGCTCCAACTGCACGCTCCAGCACTAGCATGGCCAGCAGCCAGCCCTGCTGCGAGCCCCATGGCCCCTCCCCTCCAAGCCCCTACAGAGCTCCCAGTGGGAGGAAAAAAAAAGGTCCCCCTCCTGGATGGAGCAGGAGCTGCAGGACCTCCTCAGCCTCTGGAAGGACGATGGGCTCCTGCACCACACGGGGGTCAAGCAGAGCAATGCCAATGCCTTCAGCCGCCTAGCACAGGGCCGCCACACCAGGGGCCACCCAGAGCATACTGAGGAGAAGGTACGCTCCAAGGTAAAAGAGCTGTGCCAGGGCTATGCCCAGGCCATGGCCAGGCCAGGGACCAGGCTGGACTGTCTGGGGCAGCTCCAGCAACATGCCTCTTCTACAGGGAGCTCAGGGGTATCCTGGGACCCCAGGAGAGCTCCCCACCCCTGGCATTCTTGGACACCTCCAGCGAGAAGCTACAGCCGGAGGAGGAGGAGGAGGAGGAGTAGCCTGGACCAGGGACCCAGGAGGGCGAGGAGACCACCGAGTGGTTGAGTGAGGAGGGGGACCTCACCATCATTATCCCCTCCTGCTCCTCCAGCCAGGCGACCAGCAGCCAGACATCCATGGACGTCACTGAGGGACCCTCCGGTGTGTACAGAGAGGGGCTCACACCTGCTCCACAGGGTGGGGGCAACACAATGGCTAGTCACCCGCACACAGGACTGGTGGTCCCGGGCCACACACAGAACACGCCCCACATGGGATGCAGCACCCCGTGGTAGTGTGCCAGCGATGACCAGCACCTCCCCTCAGGGGACAGTGCTGCAAGCCACACAGAGCTGGCAGACAGTCAGTGCCAGACAGTGCCTGGGGTCCGCACACTGCAGGCTGGGAAGGGCCACCTGCAGAAGAAACCCCAGGATGCACCCCCAGGCTGGGAGGCCCAGCCCATGGTGGGCGGGTCGGTGTCTCCCGGGGAGCAGTGTCCTTTGGGGGGGCAGGGGCTCCATGGCGTGGGCTCAGGTGGGTGGGCCCCAGCCTGATCCCCTCCATGTGGGGCACATTACTGACATGCTCTCCTCCTCTCCACACAGCTGCACCATCCATGGGCTGGGAGAGCCCTGTGCCATCCCTCATCCCCGAGAGCCCACCTGCAGCCCTCGGAGGTGCCTGGATGCCACCCCAGGCAGAGTGACATCAGGGCTGTGGCCAGAGGGCCCCCCACCGGGCCAAGGAGGACCCAGCCAGCCAGCACCAGGCCGAGGTGGCCGAGCAACACCTGCAGCTTGCCCAGGCTTACATGGACTGGAGGAGGGCAGCCTGGGATAGCCTGCTGACCACTCTGGAGGGCATTGGCCATGCCCTCCGGAACCATACGGCCACTGTTCCCCTTGCTCCAACCCCTCCACCCACCCATCTCCTGGCCCCCTTGGGAGCTCCCCCCACTGAGCCTGCCCCCCCGCCCCACTGACCCTGCCCCCCCGCCCCCACCGAGCCTGCTCCCTCCACCCCCCCTGAGCCCACACCCTATGTGCCCACCAGGACCACGCACCAGCAATACCTGCCGGTCCTATCCGCACACTCTCCTCCCCGCCAGGGACCCCACACCCGGGGGTCAGGGGCTCCAGGGGCCAACGGGGCTCATGGACCACCACCCCTGCCCCAGAATGAGTGCTTCGCCCCCCTCCAACTTAGGTTCCCCCTCCCCACCTCTGAGTTAGGTTCCCCCCATATATACTTACCAACAAAAATAGTTAGATAAATGTTTCTTTTATTGTTCACCACTCTGTGCTGTGCTCCTCAGGGGGACGGTGGGTGGTGGATATGTATGGGGTGGGTGTGCTTGCAGGTCAGAGGTGGCCATCGGCAAAGGCCAACCTGAGGGCCTCCTGCATGTGGTGGCCATCCCAGTGGGCCTGGCAGATGGGGGCGGTGCCCTGCTGCTCATAGCCAGCGCCGGCTGGAGGGCCCCCCCCGGGGACATAGGCATCCCCCTTTCCCTCCACGACATTGCGGAGGATGCAACAGGTGCCCACCACCTGGGGCACGTCGAGGACCCTAACCTCCAGCCGCATGAGGAGGCACCTCCACTGCCCCGTTAGGCACCCGAAGGCCCGCTCCACCATGTTGCGGGCGTGCTTGAGGCGCTGATTGAATGCCTCCCAGGTGGGGTCAAGGTGTCGCGTGCATGGCCTCATGAGCCACGGCTGCAGGGGGTACGCCGCATCTGCCACCATGCAGAGCAGCATGGTGACATCCTCTGCTACTGGGATCTCCTGCTGGGGGACAGAGGTGCCAGCCCCCATGTACCAGCAGAGGCCGGAGTTCCAGAAGACCCGGGCATCGTTGATGCGGCCGGCCCAGCCCACATAGAGGTCAGTGAACCAGCCCCTTGCGTCCACCAGGGCCTGGAGAACCACCGAATGGTAGCCCTTCCGGTCGATGTACTGGCTGGCGCTGTGTGACGGGGAGCAGATGGGGATGTGTGTGCCATCCAAAGCGCCAATGCAGTTCAGAAAGCCCAGGTCCTGGAAGCCGGTGATGGTGTTGTCCAGATCCCCCAGGCGGATGACCCTGTGGAGCGGCATCATTTTGATGGCTCTGACGACCTGCAGAGGGGGAAGGGGGACACGTGCTCTAGTGCGGGTGTGGTGGCCATCTCCCCCGGCCTCGGGCCCATTCTGTCTGCCTCCCATCCAGCTCCCACCCCATCCAACCCCCTGCCCCCCTCCCATCCAGCCCCCTCCCTGTCCAGCCCCCTGCCCCCCACCCATGCAGCCCCTGCCCCATCTGGCCCCTTGCAGCAGAGGGTTCCCTTTGCCCCTGCCCTCCCACACATATGGCCCCACCCTACCTCCATCAATACAGCCCCAACGTTGGCCTTGCCCACCCCGAACTGCTGTCCCACGGAGAGGTAGGAGTCCAGGGTGGCCAGGTTCCAGATGGCAATCGTAACCCACTTCTCCAGGGTGAGGGCTGGCCACATGCAGGTCTCCTGGTGCCAGAGTGTGGGGGTGAGCCAGTGGCAGATCTCCTCGAAGCTCTGCCTCGACGTACAGAAGTTCTGCAGCCACCTTTCCTCACCCCACTTCCCTAGCACCTTGCCCTGCCACCAGTCGGTGCTGCTGGGATGGGTCCAGAGGCATCGGGGCGTGCGGGTTGGCGCCCTGTGGTGCCCCAGTGGGGGAGCCCCGTGGCCCCAGGGGGACCACCCAGCCACCCAATGAGATCAGGTGCAGCTGCAGCAATGGTGCACAGCATTGCCAACAGGGCATCCATGATGAGGGCGTCCTTCAGCAGGAGCTGTTGCTGGGACTCCATGGTGGGCACGAGTGGGCTCTGCCAGGCTGTGAAAGGCTGGGCAGCACTCGGCTCATGCGGAGGGGAAGTGCAGAGGGAGGGGTCCTTTAAAGGAGGTGGCTGGCTGCAGCCCCAGAAGGGCTTGTCGGCCATGGGATCCCGTCCCAGGGTGTTTCCTGCCTCCCTTCTTTTGAAAGAGGGCTTGGAGCCATGTGGACACTCTCTTTTCAAAGACTTCGACAGCACTTTGAAAGAGCAGATCAAAGTGCTGAGCCGAAAAATGGCGGTGGGTGCTCCCTTCGACGGCTGCTATTTCGACGGCTGAACTTGGATTTTCACCCTTTTGAAAGGGCACTTACGTGTAGACACAGCTTAGGCATATACAACTACACGTCTATCAGCATCACTGCTAATGAGCGGGCTGCTTCAAGAATACTGGATTAAAAGCATCATTCCCCCACCCCATATACTTAAAGAATGTATAGTACAAAACTGTACCATTTTTGAGAGATTATAAAAAGTACTGTCATGACAAACTACTGCATTTCCAGACATTTGTTGCAGAAAATAATGCATCAGAAATATACATCTGATATGCAGTAAATTGCACAATTTTGTCTTACACCTTTAAAAAAAAAAGGGAAATGAGGGAAAAGAGTGAGATTATGTCCATGTGTAATATGCATTACTATTACGACTCAACTGTTGGGTAATGATGTGTCATTTTTAAATATGTTGTATTTTCTAAAAAGGTTCTAATTTTTCCTTCAGCAATCCTAGAGAAAATGTATTAACATTTTCACTTGTTCTATACTGCTGTTAGATTCAGTATGTACAGCCAGTTCCAAAGACGGCAATATCTCTGTTTCAGACTTACATAATAGGAGAGATAGGAATTGAATCTCACCCTGGGTGATGGCCTTGGAGTTTCTTCCATTTGCATTATGTAGTTCTCAATTAATAATTTGTTCCAGTCAAACCAGAAATGTGTCTCAAGGAAATAATCATAATAATAAACCCTTCTCAGTGGAATTACATGTTTCTGCCCGAATCTGATCAGGATTTTTACTTAGAAACCTTGAGCTAGACAATCCCAATAGAATTGCTCTCCAGGGTCCAGGAGTACTCAGGGAGACTGGGCAACAGAATAGAGAAAAAGAACCCCAACAGGTCAGTAGGAAACTAAGTGGAGCCAACTCATTCCTGCCCCGGCACAGCTGTGAGCCTGGAAACCCTGGGATGCAGATACCCTCCTCTGATTCCATGACTGCAGAGATCACATGATCATTGCAGTGATGCAGAATAGGGAAGGCACAAAGTCCACGTTATTAAATGCTCCCTATGCCCCAACAGACAGGGTTGGTTGTGTGTCAGGCCATGGGTATTCCTGATCTTGGAAGTATTCCTCAGAACAAGTTATGACAGCTGTGTTAATGCAAAAGGACCATAGTGCAATCTTACATTGTCCCTGACGAGCTCCAGCACAGAACTTCCCTACCACACGGTAGAACGAAGACCCATGTTAGAAATATTATCCCTAGGTAGAATTGCCATCATTGAAGATATTTCAGATCAGGTTGGATAAAAGTCTAACAGGGATGATGTAGATGGTGTTTGGTCCTGCTGTGAGGGCAGGGGACTGGACGGATGATGTCTTGATGTCCCCTCCAGTTCTAGTATTCTATGATTCTATGTCCTTACCAAATTCATGGCTCATTTTGGTCAATATCACAGTCATCGGATTTTACAAGTTGTAAATGTCATGATTTCAGTTATTTAAATCCAAAATGTCATGACTCTGACCCAAAAAAGCAGTTGTGTATGTGTGCAGGGTGAGGGCAAGTGCAAGGCTACTGGACACATGTAGTAGTCCTACCTTTACTTATGAACCACTTCAGAGGTGGGCAGCTGGAGCGCAGCTGCTGATGGCCAGGGACCCAATTCTGAAAACTAGCCGCCACCAGCAGCAGTGCAGAAGTAAGGACAACATGCTATGGTACTGCCATGCTTACTTCTGCACTGCTGCCTCCAGAGCAGGGCCCGTTGTCAGCACCTGTCACTCTCTGGCCAGCTGGCTCTGAATACAGCAGCGCAGAAGTAAGGAAAATGTCACCCTTCTGTGCAGCTGCCCCCAGGGCACTTCCTTCAGAGCTTAGTGCCCCACCATCAGCCATCATTCTCTGGCTGCCCAGCTCTGAAGGAAGCACTGAAGTAAAGGTGGCAATATCATAATTCTGGATAAAATAGTCTTGTAATACTCCCTGCAATTCCCTTATGAATCAGCGACCCCCCCAACATTTGAGAAAGACTTGGTTCCCCATGAAATCTGTATAGTGTAGGGTAAAAGCAAACAAACAACAGATCTCACAGGTGATCATGGTTTCGGACATTTTTTCATGGGCAGGGATTTGTTAGGATCCTTATTACCCCCTCTTCCCCCACTTTGCAATAGCCTAGTAGCTTCTTGTCCTTTATAGTGACATGGCAGGTACCTTCCATGACAATAATGTGGTCTGAAAACTTACCATACAGTAAACAAAACAAAAAAAAACGTTCCAGACATGGTGAGCAATTTTCATCATCTATCGCCAAGAGTGAGAAATTTCTTTAAAAACATAAGAAGTCCTGTGGCACCTTATAGACTAACAGATATTTTGGAGCATAAGCTTTCATGGGCGAAGACCTGCTTCATCAGATGCATCTGATCGAAGCAGGTCTTTGCCCACGAAAGCTTATGCTCCAAAGTATCTGTTAGTCTATAAGGTGCCACAGGACTTCTTGTTCTTAAAAACATAAGCAGATGAAAAAGATGAGAATACTCGGAGACTTATGGAGTAAAAGAGCACAACAGGAGTCTCCTGCCTAGGATGGGAGGAGAGGCCTAAGGAGCTAGTGGCTCCTGTAGGCAATTCTACATTTCTTCTTGGACCACGTCTGTTTGGATCTGCCTAGCACTAGCTCAGAACAGCTGATAAGAAGTCAGAGATATCTTCATGAAAGGATGCCATTGTCAGTTCTGATTAAAATAAATACTCACTCCCCCCGACTTCTTTATTCATTTTATCTAATTACCCAGATAATAGTTACATTTCCTAAACTCTTTTGAACCACTTGTCAGTATGATTATACATGGTTACGATGGAGCTGAAAAATCTGATTGTGCTCATCTTTTCACAGCTATTCTTATTATTTTCCCCGATCTCTCCTCAACTCCCATACACACAAGACAGAGCTGCTTCTCTGCTGTCACATATTATTACATCAAGTCTGAAATGTATGCTCGTATCCTTCCAGTGAAAGCATCAAGAATGTTAAGTTCCTGTCCCTTTAAGAAAGAAATTGATTTAAACTGGAGCTGTGTAAAATATGAAATGCCAGTAAAAGCAGAGGGAAAAGTCCATTGGTACAAGTGAGCAAAACCATCAAAACATTTTTCATTCTTTATCTCAATTTTTTCACAAACCCTCATTCCACTATGAAGAAGGAAATAGTTCTCTGTGAGCCCGGCAAATTCCCCTCTGGGGCAAATTCATGTATATCAATATTGCAAGACTCAGATCAGTTTTTGTAAAAATTAATATATATATTTTGCAACCCAGTCTAAGGAGGTTGCGCTTGGTGGGAAGGATTTGGTGCTTGCAGGAACATCAACATGTGCTCCTTTATGATGCTTTTGTGATAACATTCCTATCAGATTGATTTATGCAAGGAACTTGGAGAGATTTTTGCACAGTCTTAAAACAATTCTGAGGATGATTTTGGAAATGTGTCTCTAGGTAATAGTCTCAGAATTGAGACATTAAAAAAAATCACCATAGTATCTATCTGCTACGTTGCAACTAACTCAAAACTTTCGTGTCAACTTTTTAGTTAAATACACAGAACAAAATAAAATCTGACATTTAGGACAGGAAGCAAAAGCCTTATCTACATATTTTTGCTCCATTGCTCTTTAAATTGACAGCAGGAGTAAAGTAATGTTTTCAACTTCTTAACTGCTGTGCAGACAGGGACTACAGAAATACTTCAGCAAAATACTGAGGTAGCGTCTTTTATATGTATTTATTAGTTTATTGCAGCAGCTCTAAAGAATCCTACATAAATACAGGACTCCATTGTGCTAGACACGGTGCAGAGAATTAGCACAATCAGTCCCCACGCTAGAGAATTTACATGTCAGACAGGACAAAACTGGTTGGTAAAACAAACTTGGAATGATTCAGAACGATGCAGATAAAATATTAAAAAAACAAAACAAAAAACAACAAAAAAAACCCCCCAAAAACAACAAAAAAACTCCACAGAAGTCTTGGCTCTCTATCTGCATAACCAATGCCAAAAACATGTGATTAGCAAACATTACCTTCTTTTCAATCCATCCTTAAAACCCTCATTTTGGAAAAGGCTCTTGTGTGCAGGTGTAATTTAAGTAGATTTTCTAATGCAGGTTGAACCTCCCTAGTTCAGCACACTCTCATCCTAGCCAGATGGCCACTTATCATGGGTGTAGCCAAGTTTCCCCTGGTCCTATAAAGTGTATTTACAGCCTCTAGTCCTTTTATCTCAGTGTTCTGTACCCAGTAAGCAATGGAACTGTTGGTAATGCTGCAAGACAGTATTGACCTCCTGTGGTCCAGAAAATGCTCTCATCCAGCACCGGTCAGGTACAGAGGGTGCTGGAATAGAGGTTCAACCTACACTATGCTTTCATTTTTGACTATGCTGTGGTAGTCATTTCTTTCTCACACTCATCTCTGTCCTTTCTCATATGCAAGGAAAAATGACCAATGCCAGTTTGTCAAGAATCTCTTCTCTTCTGCTCAGTTTTCTGTGATGCCATCCATGATTTCTTAACAATTAAAAAAATACATGATTCTCTAACTCTCCTAGCAGTCTGCATTTCCTATACAGTAGTGCCTCGATTTACTCTCATGTAACTTGAATTTCATGGAAGTGGGGGTGGTGTTTTTTTTCCCTGGCAGAACACATGTTCTGTGGCCAGGGAAGCAGCAGAAAGGTAAGTCCTGGGGTTGTGAGGGGCAGTCAGGGAGGGTTAAGCCTGGTGGTGGGTTGGGGCTGCAAGTGGGGAGTGGAGTTGAGCTGTGCAGGGGGGGAGGGGTGTTGAACCGGGTCAGGGAGTTTGAGCTAGAGCCATGTACGGGGGTGGTGAGCTGAAGCCATGATTAGGTTGTGAGCCAGGCCATGGGGATGGTTGGACCAGGGCGGTGGGTTCGAACTTGGGCGGTGCGTAGGGGTGATAAGCCAGAGCCATGCTTGGGTGGTATGAACCAGGGTCGGGGGGGGTAAGCTGGAGCCACGTGTGGGGGTGGGGAGCCAGCAAAGGGGAGGGTGAGCCTGAGCCACATGTGAGAGGTGTCAAGTATCAGAGGGGTAGCCGTGTTAGTCTGGATCTGTAGCAGCAACGAAGGATGCATCTGAAGAAGTGAGTTAACTCACGAAAGCTCATGCTCTAATCTTTTCTGTTAGTCTATAAGGTGCCACAGGACCCTTCGTTGATGTGAGAGGTGGTGAGCCAGAGCTGGGTATGGGGGTGAGGGGTGACCTGGAGCAGGTGGTGAGCAGGGCTGGGGAAGGGGAGTTGAACCAGGGCCCCGCAGGGCAGGGGAAGTTGAGCCAGGGCTGGGGGGAGTGGGATTTTGAGTTGTGCTTATACACAGACACACTAGTGGATTTATCTGATCTTGCTCAGGTACTTAATTAAGGGTTTAATTTTCCGTTTTTTGTTTATTTTTTAATAAATAGAAAATTTACGTACATTAGATAACTGACTATTTTTTCAAAAATACAATGTTATGTTTATGAAGAAAATTTTAACTTTGTATTTCTTTGAAAGAGGGATGGTTAACATTTTTCTGTTTAATTTTTCCTACCCCCACCAAGTGTCTTTTTACTTCATCTCTATATACTCTTATGATTTGCTATTGTAGTGGGACGGAGTGGCTACCCAGAACTCTTCACTGTTTCATTAGTAAACTTCAAAATGGCCATTTGCATGGAACAGGGAACTCATTTTCTGCTGCTCTATGGGTGCGTCTAAACTGACATTCCTCTTTCGACAGATGTATGCAAATGAGGTAAATAAAATGCAAATAAGGTGTAAATTTGCATATGTTGCACCTCATTTGCATATTCTAATTTCAAAAGAGCTTCTTTCGAAAGAGGAAAGCCAGTGTACACGCTGCTCTTTCAAAAGTAAACCCATCTTTGAAAGAATCCTTCTTCCCATTAACTAAAGGGAAGAAGGATTCTTTCAAAGATGGGTTTACTTTCAAAAGAGCAGCGTCCACACTGGCTTTCCTCTTTCGAAAGAAGCTCTTTTGAAATTAGAATATGCATATTTGGCACCTCCTTTGCAAATTTACATCTCATTTGCATTTTTGTTTACCTCATTTGCATACCTCTTTCGAAAGAGGAATGCAAGTGTAGACACACTCTTTGTGATTATGTCTTTTACAAAATATATTGGGCCAAATTCATCCATGTGGTAGTGTCTCAAGTCAGTGAAGTTACGAGAGACGAATATGGCTCATTAGTACATGTTTTACTCAGTCCTCCATGTGTGGAGACTTTTGGGTAGCATCCTCTTTATCAGAATGTGATAAATTACACAGCTGTATATATCTGTTTTAAATATAAACTATTGTCATTAAAGAATTAGTGCTAGATATCCAGAGTTACAAAATTCCCGCTGTTGACTTCATTAGGAGTTGTGGATGTTCTAAAAATGCACACATCCCGACACAAAAATAAAGGTACCCTACTATCTCTTTTTTAAATCATTAAACACTTTTTATGCTAAACCTAATCAATAGGGTGTAATCAAAGAATCTTACTCAATTAATGAGTAAGAAATGTTTTTACTTCTATGGCATTTGACTTCAGTTCTTCAAGTGCTTTAATAACTAGGAGGATCCTGTAGGATGATGGCTGATTTTAAAATACCCTACAAACTTTGCAGTGCTGGGAGAGTTTGCTCCTTGAACAACTTCGTCTTTTTTTCACCTGTTTCTCCCAGGAAGTTACATTTTTACAGTTAAATATTCTTCCAAACATCTAACACCGACCTCAGACAGAAGCAAACACTAAGTATGACATTAAAAAGAAAAAAAAAATGAAGAAAGAGGCAAGAGTAACATGCTCCTGATCACAATAAAAGTGCTGTAAAACACAGCTAGCTTGCAGGATAGCTGCTGTACTAAATGATGGATTAGTTTAATCCCAAGAATTTTAAAAATATAAAAAAGATTCTTATTGGTATTATATGTAATATTATTATTATTGGTATTATATTGGTATTATATGTAATACCTACAGGATCCTCCTAGTTATTAAAGCATAACTGTACAATGAACTCCTATTGCATGCATAAACTTTCAAAAAAGTATTTACTCTAACAAGTCTGGAGCTGAAATGGTCAAGACTTACACTTCAGTACTGTACCAAGTCTTGTTTCAAATAGAATATACGTTATCAAAAAATTGTAAAATTCAGCCAAACATCTGTGTAACAATAAAGGAAAAACCTACAGACATGTAAGGAGGGGACAAGGAACTAAACAAACTATGAGCCTTTTCAATAATTGGAAAAATTCAGCAGGTGCAAATCCCATTGAAGACAATAGGTTATTTTTTGCTCCCAATTACACTCAAAATCTGGGGTGATTCCACTGGGTATGCTGCTTTAACTGCATACTAGTTTAAGAGCAAAATTCGACCTCGTAAGTTTACACACATGTAACCCACAGCAAAGGAAAGTTCTATGCATATATGATGAAGAGTTGCTGTATGTGGGCAAAAATCAAAGAGACATTCAATGTAGCATGGTTGTTTTCCCATGTACAGTTCAGGTAGATGTTGCAAGAGAATCTTTGGGAAAAAGTAGTACATTGAGAACATACAACAGTGTTCCATGCAAAAAACATACATTCAAGTGTAATAATTCTCTTCATTGAGAACAGGAATTTCCATTGTTCCATTTGCTTCTTATATAGTTTTCTATTCAGAAAACTGTACTGCATTTTAAAAAAGCATGGAAGGTGATTTTCTTGTACAACTCTCAAATATTAAGCAAAAATTTTAAAATTAATTTGGGTGAAAAACTGTCTTTTTTGTGAACTTTGTCTCCATTTTATTTTTGCACTTTAACCAACATATTGCATTCTAGATTTCCAACCAACTGCAGCCTATTTACCATGCTGTACATGAGGTTGCCATGGAATTTTTTTTTCATTCATTCAGTGAAACTAAAGCAGTGTTTACTGCTTTATTCTAGCCCATAAAGTTGCCACTGTGGTGAGAGTGGTATAAAGACATACACCCCACCAGAAGCTTGGGGTGGAATTCTGTCTCTCACAATTCCATTTCCCATCACCACAGCTTCTGCGTATGCCCACTACTGCAGTCCTGCAGAAGGCATCTTGTCCCTCCAACTGCTCACACATCTCTGTCGGCTACTGGTGAGGAGCTCAGTTCCTCCCCTTTCCTTTTGGGTTTCCTGCACCACAGGGCATGCAGAAAAGGATCAGTTCTTGAGTTTTGAATAACAGTTGTGCAACAGCAAGAAACAGAGAATGATTCATATGTATTGAGGGATCAGGCATAGAGAAGGGGGAGGTTTTAAATCAGTTTAAATACAATATATTTCTGTTTAGTTATATCACCTTAAACCTTGTTAGTTCCACTTTGTTTTCAAACTGAGTACAGCACTAGCTCTGGTGGTGCAGCCAGCTCCAGTGCAGGACAACCATCCCGAGACCATAAGAAAATCACATCAGGAGTGATGATTAAATGTGAAAAGCTAACCAGAGAACATGAATCATGTGGAGGGATTTGAAAGAGGAGTGTGAGATTGCTCAGCACACAGGAAGAGGAAGAATATTGCTACATGTGCAGAGCAGGCATGAGAAAATGCACAAATGTGAGAATGAAAGAATTTACAACTAGATGCCTTCAATCATTTAAAGTGAGATACCAAAAAAAAAGCAGATTAGAAATGAAATTCAGAGACTAGGCCAACTAGATTAGCCAGCTAAATTAGCCCTTTATTTAAGGCGAGGAAAGATTCTTTCGAAGAATGGGTTTACTTTTGAAAGAGCAGCATCTACACTGGTTTTCTTCTTTCGAAAGAAGCTCTTTCAAAATTGGAATATGCAAATGAGGCACCAAATATGCAAAGTTATGCCTCCTTTGCATTTTATTTACCTCATTCACATACCTCTTTCGAAAGAGGAATGCAAGTGTAGGTGCACCCAGCATGAATGTGTCATACCCAGAAACTCTCTAAAAATGTTCCTTCTGGGACAGAAGCCCCAGTGTTGGAAATGCTGGTCGGCAAATGCTCTGGAGAGGAAAAATTTCTCTCATTTTACATCTTGGTGAAACATCCTGGCAGGCCCATGCCACCAACAGCATTGGCTAGCTGATGTTTGAGAACCTGCATTCAAGTGAGCCACAATAAAAGAAAATAATCAATTAACCATGTCTCCAGTATTTGTATGGATTACTGGATGTTTGTATCATATTATTTCTTAAATAAATGCAAGATGTTTAACCTGCCTTATTTGCTTTCAAGGACAAAAATCTTTATATATTGAGCTTCATATTTGTATTAATATTTATACAGTTAAATTTCAGATTCTTTCTAATCATGTGTACTTTCTTGATTGGACTATCAGACTTTCCATCAGATTCATTAGTTAAGATGTAGGATACTGTGCTTTGAAAACACAGCATAAAAAAAGTGCTTCAAAATGCTACCAAAAAAACCTCTTATGTACCCAGATTGTCATTTTTCACCTTGATGGGGACAAGTCCCAGAGGGGTAGCTGTACTTGTCTGTCGCTGCAAAAACAATGAGGTGCACTGTGGCAACTTAAAGACTAACATTTATTTATGCATAAGCTTTTGTGGGTAAAAACTACTTCATCAGGGCTACGTCTACACTAGCCAAAAACTTCAAAATGGGCATGCAAATGGCCATTTCGAAGTTTACTAATGAAGCACTGAAATACATGTTCAGTGCCTCATTAGCATGCGGGCAGCTGCAGCACTTCGAAATTGATGCGGCTCGCCACCGAGCGGCTCATCCAGATGGGGCTCCTTTTTGAAAGGACCTCATGTACTTCGAAGTCCCCTTTTTCCCATCTGCTCATAAGAATAAGGGGACTTCGAAGTAGGCGGGGTCCTTTCGAAAAGGAGCCCCATCTGGACGAGCCGTGTGGCGGCGAGCCGCGTCAATTTTGAAGTGCCGCGGCTGCCCGCATGCTAATGAGGCGCTGAATATGTATTTCAGCACTTCATTAGTAAACTTCGAAATGGCCATTTGCATGGCCATTTCGAAGTTTTTGGCTAGTGTAGACACGGCCCAGATGTATGGAGTGGAAATCACAGAGACAGGGATATATAGATAATAGATCAACATTTTGTGTGTGTGTGTAGATATAGGCTGGGTCTAAACTAGCACCCCCTTTCGAAAGGGGGATGCTAATGAGATATTTCAGGATATGCCAATGAGGCACTGATATGAATATGTAGTGCCTCATTAGCATAATGGGGGCCACAGCACTTCGAAAGTGCTGCTTTCGATCACGTGCGGCTCGTCCACACGGGGTTCTTTTGGAAAGGACCCCGCACACTTCAAAATCCCCTTATTCCTAGTTGGTTATAGGAATAAGGGGATTTCGAAGTGTGCAGGGTCCTTTCCAAAAGGACCCCGTGTAGATGAGCCACGCACGATCAAAGGCAGCGCCTTCGAAGTGCCACAGCTGCCATTATGCTAATGAGGTGCTGCATATTCTTTGCAGTGCCTCATTAGCATATCCCAAAGTGTCTCATTAGGATCCCCCTTTTGAAAAGGGGTGCTGGTGTAGACCCAGCCAATAGATACCTACATAGATTTCCACTCCATTGATTTGACAAAGTGGTTTTTACTCATGAAGGCTTATGCCCAAATAAACTTGTTGATATTTAAAGTGCCACAGTACTCCTCATTGTTTCTGTGTGGAGAGTGAAAGTGTATATATATATATATATATATATATATATATATATAAACAAACTAGAAAAGGCAAAATGTCTATATGTCTGCATCTATACTGAGCCCTAATGCTGACAGTTTGATGCAAATAAGATGTCTCAAAAATGCAAAATGTTTTCTCATTTACATATTCATACTAGATTGCATATTCACAGTGTAATTTGCATATTTGGAGCAGAAATCAAGCAGGGTAGATATGGTTCTGCCAGCAAAAAACTCCCTTTGTCGGTAAAACCACAACTACACTATGTAATTTCTGCTGTGGATATGCAAATTGGCCACATGCATATGCACATTGGCTGCATGAACATGCAAATGAGCCACCATTTTGCATATTGAGACTGTTTATTTGCATCAAACTGTCAGTATTAGGGCTCTGTGTAGATACAGTCAAAGTTCTGTAGCTATTTGACATTTTACATTACTCCTTGGGCTCCTTCCTAACCAACCTGAAGCTCCATTTATGACTTATTCACACTGTCTCCATATTGAAAGTCTCACATGAAAGAGGCATTTAAACAACAGGGTGCACTGTGGTTCCTGTAGTCCATCACAGCTTTTAAGTATGCTGGCACTCCAGGAAGCCATGAAAAATGCAGGGAGTTCCTTATAGCCTTGCTACACTCTTTTCCCAATCTGCAACTTAAAAAAGTGGATTTTAGAAGAAGCGGAAAGAGGGTACTTGGTATGATAGAAAAACAATGATGCGAGAGGATAATGGAGCCAGACTAATGGATGGATACACTTACCTAAATCAAAATAAGTAACTCTTAGGGAGTATAGTAGAACCCAATAGCTGAAGTACAGGGAGTCATGACACTGCACAGAGCTTTGAATTAAAAGTCAGAATTTGACAGCAATCCCATGGGAGGGCGGGGGCAAAGAGACATGAACAAGGGAAGTGAAATAACCAGAATAATGGCCGTGGAAGATAACTTTGGCTACAATGCACTGAATGAAGGGGAGAATGGAAAACAGAGAGGCCATGGCTACACTAGCCCTGCCTTTTGAAAAGAGGATGCTAATAAGCCATTTTGGCAGATGCTAATGAGGCATTGCTATGAATATGTAGCACCTCATTAGCATAACAGCATCCACATGCATTTTGAAAGTGCCACTTTTGAACAAACGCCGCCCGTGTAGACAGGGACTTTTCAAAAGCCCCTTCTTCCCAAAACCAAATGGGAAGAAGGGGCTTTCGAAGTGCAGGGGTTCTTTTGAAAGGCCCCTGTCTACACAGTTGACATGCATTTGAAATGCATGCAGCTGTCATTATGCTAATGAGGTACTGCATATTCATGGCAGCACCTAATTATCACCTGCTGAAGTGGCTAACTAGAATGCCCCTTCCAAAAGGTGGGGGCTAGTGTAGTCATGGCCAGAGAGAGAGAGAGAGATGGCAGATAGTGATGAGGAGATATTATTTCCTTTGTGGCTGTCTCAGTAAAAACTCATTGTGAGCCCTATTGCTTGGGAGGCCACAGTAAATTTGCCCCCCCCAGGCCTTTATCCTTAAATTTGCTCCTGTCTTATTGTTAAGCACAAGTAATTTAGAAATCCTTACACTAAAATTGTCCATCTCTGAACATTGTGCTTTCAGACTTTTCTCTGTAACTGTAGATCCATGTGATCTTGCCAAAGATCTTTTGTTTCAGGCATTTTGTCACATCTTGCTATCCCCTTGGTCATGACAGATTGTTATACAATTGTATTGAAGCTCTCTTTCATCAATGACATTTGGCCATGGACTTTTAGTCCACATTTACAGGTTCTCTACGTTTACAAATTCTGACTCTGGGCTGTACCTGTACTAATGAGCGTGACATTTCATGGTGAATAGTCACATGGTGAAATGTCAAATTCAGGCATCAAGACAGGACAAAAATGTATATGGGAATGATGTGCTACCCATAAAGGTTAATGAATATCCTGCATGTCAAGGAGAAATTTGAGTATTAGCATTTCTCTGAATGCAAAGAGAAATTTTAAACATTTTTATCACTAAAGCACTCTTCTCTTTTCTCCTGTTAAAACAACCCCTTAAACATTCACTTTACACTTATTAGCTGACTGATATATTTAGGATAAACTATAACAGTCTATGGCTTTGGCATAACAGTATGCGTCATCAATTTGACAGTAATTGTGGAATTGTGATTAATTGTAAACAGATATGGTTTATCACGAAAAGATGAAAAATCTGACAATGACATATTTAATTGAATGATTTCCTAAAGCACAGACTATGAAGTTCTTTCCAAAACAATTTTCATTCAGTGCTCTTCGATTCTTTATTCTCTAATCAATGACATTTTTAACGTCCTCTGAGAACATATGTCATAGAACCCTTGTCTGGGCAAATACTGATTCCTTTTTAACAGTTTTTGAAAGTGAGAGGTCAATGTGCTTTGTTCCCTTCCATGCGATCATCAGAATCTTAATATGATGTCAACACATTTCTAAACTACAGTTTGTTTACTTATTTTGTTGATGCATTTATTCTGCTACATTGTACAGTACTATTAGAGTCTCGCACATGCACACGCACACACACATGCACAATTACCTTTATATTTAGTCTGAGAGCAATGATAAATTGAAAATAAATATTAGACTATGAAGGCAAATTTTAAGCCTAAACTGACTGTGAACTATTTTTTGAAGCTTTTTGGGCTTCCATGGAGAATCAGGCGTTCTAGAAAGACATCTGCAGTAAATGTTGCTATTTTTCTTTCCTATATATTGGGAACAATATAGGACAGCAAATGGTCTCAGGTGAAAAGGTCCAGTGTAACAGGCAAACTGCCAGGGAGTCATCGAGGCTATGCCCATTTTGCAGGGTTTTGTCGACAGAACAGATGTCTTGTTGACAAAACCCATGGAGCATCCTGTTTGTGAACTGTGTTCTGTCAACAGTAAGTCAACATAAGGCAATGCTTTTGCCGTCAGCTGTAACCCGCTTGCCACAAGGAAGAATGCCTCTGTCAAGAGAGATCTGTCAACAAAACATCAGTCTGGATGTTCTGGGGAGCGTTTTGTCCATAGAAAAGACCTCCAGGATATAGTGCAGGTGCCCAGCAGACACCCTGTCCACAGGGAGCAGTGCTCTACATTTCCTGCCTCCGTCCATTCTTAAAGATGCAGGGAGCCCAGGAACCTGGTGGCAGAAAGCAGAAAGTGTGCAAGCACAGGACCCACCATCTGCAGTCCCACACACCCTCACAGCTGCACTTCAGTGAGATCATTGCCAGCTGGCAGCATACCAGTCCCCCCAACATGCCCCTGGTGTTCAAGAGAGCAACTTGAGGGGTTCCAGAATCCACCCTGGGGCTCCAGAGGTGGGCACCCTACTGGAGCACGGATGAGACTGAAGCCCTTTCGGACTTGCAGGAGAGGAAGAAACCCTCTAGGACCCCAAAGCCAGACAGTAGAACACTGTAATATACAGCAGTATGGCCACTGCCCTGGATGAACAGGGCCACCCCCAACACACCATGGAGCAGGCCTGGGTGAAAGTCAAGGAAATGAGGCAGGGCTACAGCCAGGTCTGGGATGCTGCCAACGATGTGGTGCAGGACCAGCAATCTGCTGGGATCTCAACAGCATTTTGGCAAGAGGACATATCCCACCATGCCTGAGCATCAACACAGCACTCAAGGCCCCTCAAACCACACCAGAAGCCCCCATAGAAGGAGGTGGCATCCCCGCTACAAACCATGCCAGAGCTGGAACCAGACTCTGAGGCCAGCAGCCTCGTGCTGATCTTGGACCCAGTCCCCAGCAGCCAGGCCACCATCTGGGCATTGTCAGAGCTCAGCAAGGGCCCCTCTGGTGAGTATCCCATGTGCCGCAGACCCCAGGAGTGGGAGGCAGGTGCAGACAGGGTGTGCTGCGAGCATTGCTCAGCTAGCCTGGACGGGATCTTACACTGAGGTCCCAGCTCATGAAATTATGTGTAGCAATTGTGTGTGCCGCCAAGACCCAGCAGAAAGCCCCCAGGCATGGCAGCATCCTGCTGCCAGGCTCGTGGGAGGCCCTATGAGCCTCAGACCCTGGGAATGAGAGGGGCCTCCCAGCACCCGCCATGGCTGTAAGCAGGCTAGTCACAAAGATGCCAGCCTCACCTTAGACACACTGAGGATGCGGCACATGGACATGCCACCCCTGGGGGAACACTCCATGGCCAGATAACCCCATTGGCTGCTAGCCCGTTGAGCAGAGGAGGGGGGTTTGCAGTGGTCAACACAGTCCCAGAAGCACTGCGGAGCAACATATGGCCTTGCTACCAGGACGTTCCCATCCCTTTGCCTGGGGTGGCGTTGGTCAGTGCTCACGAGGTGGGGCAGGGCTTTAGAGGCTGAACTGCATGAATGACTCACTGTCTCTCCTTCTTGTCTTCCTTACAGCTGGATCTGCAGAGTCTGAGGCCAGGCCAGCTCCACCTTGCCGCCAGGCTGCACCCACAGCCAGACAAACTTACTACAATATGGCTCCCATAGATATTGCAATTGCACTATCTGTCACAGAGGAATCAGAGACAAAGGCAGCAAAGGCCTATGTCACTATGTAAATAGAAACTCCAAAGAACATGTACTTTCCATGATTTCCACTTTAGCCTTATACTGAGTACTACAGAAGGGTCTAATTCCTGTTCTCCATGTATGATGGTATACAGACCATACCACAACTCAATTCCCACTTCCATTCACACTCCAAAAGATCATTCTCTCTCCCTCAGCAACCCCCTAATGCTTATTACAGGTATAGAATTAGCCCTATAGATTTGCACAGTCAAGTGTATAATGAAAATTGCAAAACCAGAGTGAGCATATTCTGTTTGATGTCTCAAAGTAATAATAAGCTTTTTATTGTTTACTCAACTTTTTTGTATTTCTCTGTCAGCTTGTATCCTCTGACTCTCTTTACTAGTCAAGCTGTCACATGAACATGGAACTGAGTTAAAAGAGTGTTTCAATCCTCATAATCTCTATTTTTACAGCTTTAATCCAAATAGAACATTAGACAGCATCAGTCTTTTGGGAGCTGGCTGAATTATAGATAAGCAGATCCCACAAGGGAACACCATAGGAATTGAAATGGTGCTACTCATTCAGGCATGCTTACTTTCAGAGAAAAATTAAGATTGTTCAGCTTGCCTAGGCAGTTCATAGGACATCCATTAACTCCACTCATTAATACCCCCAAAGCCAGATTTCCAACGTCAACATCATGACAATGAACACTGAGCTTTGGAATTGATTCTCTAGATTGAAAGTGTGAACTAGCAATATACATGCCAGATTTGTGATTTCCATACAACTTTTATGCAAGGAGGTACTGAACTTATCAATACATTTATGAGCAGGTGATCAAACTGATCCTTTTATATATACTGCTAAAATAAAACTCTCCTTCCAGCATTCGGAATATTTCAGGCTTCCTACTTCTTGTTACCTAGAAACTCATTTTATATTTACTATGATCATTTTATTCTCCTGCAAGTTATAGAATTGGAAATTGTAACTTATATGTTGATATATGTTTAAAGGATCTCTATTAGATAATAGCTGGAAAATATATGTTAGCATTCTGTCTGAGCACCAGCATGATACCAAAGCATACGAAATGTAAGACAAGCAGGACTGGAATTCTGCCAAGGACAATACCATGGAGATAAAGGACCATAGTGTTAATAATTTGGTGAAGTGCAAGGAGGTGATAGCTCCAGGAGGGGATGTGGGCTCTGGGGTGGAGCTGTGGAAGAAGGACACCAGCTGTGGAGTTGGGGATTGAGATTGAGGAGTTTGAAATGTGGGAGGAAAATGCACAAAGGAGCTCAGGGTTGAGGTGGGGGTTGGGTGTGGGCTGTGGCAGGAGTTTGGGTGTGGGGAAGGGGCTCAGCACTCACTCCAGGGGGTAGGTACAGGCTGTGAGAAGGAGTTTGGGTGCCAGAGGGGGGTCAGAGTTAGGGCATTGGGTTGGTATATAGGAGCAGGTGAGGGGAGTGGGTTCCAAGCAGTGCTTCCTTCAGGTGGCTTCTGGAAATGGATGGCATTTTCCTCCTTTGTGTGTTGCCCCTGTCCCCAGGTGCCTCCACAACTTCCATTGGCCATAGCTTGCAGCCCCAGAAGTAAAAGCAGCACACAAAATCATCATGGCTGCATCTCTGTCTAAGAGCTGGAAGAAAATGCCAGCTGCTTCTGGGCATCACACTGAGCCAGGGCAAATAGGGAGCCTGCCCTAGTCCCGTTAACCAGAATTTTACAGTTAACCAGACTTTTAACAGCCCAGTCTGCAGTGCTGACTAGAGCCAAGAGGGTCCCTTTTTGACCAAGCATTCCAGTCCAAAACCCAACACCTGGTAACCTCAGAAGCCTTGGCTGTGCAGCAATGGACGGGAGCAGGGCACAAACAGAATCTGCAACTGTTACGGGGAGGTGCACAAGGATAAGTTTTGGCACCACTTGTATAGGTAATCCACCCTCTCAAGACCCTCTCAAGGTTGACAGAACAATTCCTATGGACTGAGGTCCATTAACTATGTTTGCTCATGGGTACGAGCACTGTATGGCTACGTCTACACGTGAAGCCTACATCGAAGTAGCCTATTTCGATGTGGCGACATCGAAATAGGCTATTTCGATGAATAACGTCTACACGTCCTCCAGGGCTGCCAACGTCGATGTTCAACATCGACGTTGTGCAGCACCACATCGAAATAGGTGCAGTGAGGGAACGTCTACACGCCACAGTAGCACACATCGAAATAAGGGTGCCAGGCACAGCTGCAGACAGGATCACAGGGCGGACTCAACAGCCAGCCGCTCCCTTAAAGGGCCCCTCCCAGACACACTTGCACTAAACAGCACAAGATACACAGAGCCGACAACGAGTTGCAGACCCTGTGCATGCAGCATGAATCCCCCGCTGCAGCAGCAGCAGCCAGAAGCCCTGGGCTAAGGGCTGCTGCACACGGTGACCATAGAGCCCCACACGGGCTGGAGAGACAGCGTCTCTCAACCCCCCAGCTGATAGCTGCCATGGAGGACCCCACAATTTCGACGTTGCAGGACGCGGATCGTCTACACGGTCCCTACTTCGACGTTGAACGTCGAAGTAGGGCGCTATTCCGATCCCCTCATGAGGTTAGCGACTTCGACGTCTCGCCGCCTAACGTCGAAGTTAACTTCGAAATAGCGCCTGACGCGTGTAGCCACGACGGGCGCTATTTCGAAGTTAGTGCCGCTACTTCGAAGTAGCGTGCACGTGTAGACACAGCTTATATGGCAAAGTTAAGCCATTTTGCCTCATGTTGCTTACCAAAATTACTCCTACCGCTTCACACAAATGTTAATTTCCACCTTATTTTCTAAATCATTGTGTATATTATACAGGTACCTAAATTATAGTCTGTGATACACTGTTAAATAGATTTCTTGTTCCAGACAGAAGGTATCAGGAGAGATGAAATTATACAACATCCCCACATTTTGACTTGTGCTGAAAGAGACACTGTACAACGTTGCCCTAAAGCAGAATTATGGACTGCAGTATGTGGTTTATTCACCTTTCTTGTCTGTCCTCCCTGCTGCTGGTTCTGCTGGTTCTAGACAATGGAGTTGCACAAAGAATGAATTTTGCCCAATAAAGCCATTTATTTCTTTAGTGGTTTTACTGAAGTTGCACTTAAAATCCTGCATAAAGGGGACATAGAGGTTTGGATTTGAATTATTTGAGCCCTCCAAGACAGAGATCAGATTTTTTCTTTAGGTTCATACCTAGAATTAAAAAGATTCTACAAGATGAATGCTCCTTGGGATAAGATTAACCAAATGGCTGGAACTGATCAACTTAGTTCTAATTATCAATTTTATAGTAAGGAAGCCATAAAGAATCTTATAAGCAATAGAATTATACAGTTAATAAATATTGAAATTAGACATTAATGTGTGCCATTGTAGACACCAGAGTACAATAAATCTGGAACTTCCACAGGACAGAAGAGACAAAAGAGACCACATTTTCAGTGCCACATTTTAAAAGGGAACTTTGTACCATTTTTCAAACAAGTAGCTGAATGTTTTGAGTGAAGCATATTATGCATTCAGCACAAAGTGCTCATGTCACATCTCAACCCCTATTTTTAAAAAGCGTGTATGGTATTTGATTCTGCTGGTTATGCAGACTTCAAATGTGCAGGAATTTGATTTATAAATTTCTCCAATCCTGTTTAGCACTCTTAAATCTTCCTTACAGTATCCCATTAACACAACCATTATAGATATCATTGAACATTTGGAGAAAGTTTCCATATTTAAACTATACTTTGGCCATTCCTGAGACTGATTTGTAGTTCACATAACTAGATCTCTATTAGGTTCTAAACAATTATTTAGAAGTATATTCAACCCTTAAAACTTCAAGCAAAAGAGTTTGAATTTGCCAATGTGATACATTTGCTTTTTTCCCACCAAAGTATATCATTTCAACAACCAAGTAATTGTGGTGAGGGGCAAAACATTGCTGAAAGTACCAAGGTGAAAAGTAATCTCAGGTGATTTAAGTCCTTGTATGTACTACAAACTTCTTAAGACTAGTGAAGGAAGAACACAATTGTGGAAATAACAAAATATACGTTGTTTCTTTCAGTCTCTGACTAATGAGCACAAATCTGAAGGCTGAACAAATCATAAGGTCCACTTCCCAGCAGGCAACATTTGATGCATTAACTCCATTACTATACACTATACACTATACTATATTACTATGCACACACACACACCCAAACACACACACGTTATATGACAAGTTTGACAGGATGACAACATCCTGGAGATTTCTAGGTGCCTAAAACAACTGTGACATCACTGGCAGATATTGCAAAATTAGAGCATTTCAGAAGCTAGGCAGCTGATGTTTCTCTAGGTCCTGTAGCTAACTCTGGCTGTCCCAGCTGGACAGTGAAAGAAAAAGACCATCATCAACTGAAGCCTTTTTTTCAATCAAACACACAAAGAGAACGTAACGGCAATACAGCTATTCCAGAGGCAAAGTGCATACTGTAGTTAGTAGTTTTCCTTTAAGCTTATCTGATAAAGGAAACTTGCCACACTTTGGTCAAATCTAGTACCGAGGAGGATAACCATAGCAATCCAAAAAAGCTCCTATATACAGTTAAGCATTATGTAGAAAGGACTAAATGTTAGTGAACTGGTAGGCATAACTGAAACCAGTAGAGATTGCAATATTCCCTCCCTGACGAAAGAGGAAAAACACAGATAATGAAACACGGTAAATGTGTACAACTGAATTCAGGTTTTATTGCCAGTTCATACATTTCAGGTTTGTTAAATATTGTGATTAAGTTAATTCAACTTTCCTCCCAGGAGGATCTGTTTTACTGATTACAATTTAAAGCGAAAAATACATGTATACATTTTAATGTTGGAACACCAAAATCAACAATGCAGGAGGGAAATTCATTTGCACACAATGTTCACCTTCCAATAAAGAACTGTGAACACCTTGTGTTGACAGGCCGATGTAGATAGGTTTCTATTCATATACAAAACAATCTACTCTGCCTTCAGATTTAAAATGTATAAAGTCTTAAATTGTACATGTATTAGAATGATTTATGTAATCCTGCATAGTCTGAAGAAATGGTTCTGTCCTATGAAAGCTCCTCACCTAATAAACTATCTTGTTAGTCTTTAAAGTGCTACAGGACTGCTTTTTTGTTTTATGTAATCTTGTTCAATATTTCTCATTGATAATCCAACAATTAATGCACTTATCTTTCAAATCTTACATGGAGCATAAGACCTTGATGTTACCCAAGTCAGAGCTTGTTACAGATTTCAGTGGACACTAAAGAGCCCAACATAAGTTCATCATAGAGTTTTCTTATAGTGTAACATGAAGCTGGAAAACATATCCCCATTATACCTTATTCCTTTCTCTCACTTCATAATCCTCTCTCTCTCTTCTTGGCTTTCAGATCTACTAGCAATAGAAAGGATCATTTTTTTTCCTTCTGAATAAGACTCTAAATATCATTTGGATGAAAATCTGAATGTGGTGTTCTCTACTTTTCACTTTACTAACACTGAAAAATCTTTGTCTTCTCTTTGCAAATATAGTTCACTGGAATGACTCTGACTACATGCCTTGTTTATTGGATATATATAGAATACTAATAATGTCTTATCACTACTAGGATAGGTTAACCTCATTTTTCATTCAGCATGAACTGCTGTCATATCTGCAGTGGTATCAATTTTGATTGCAGGAGCTAAGCCTTTTCTTTTCACATATATCTCGTGTCTGCTTCATGCACTAGCTACCTAAAAAGTCATCCAACCCACCTTCTCTAAATCTTGGGAAGGGGGAGAGTGCATGACAAGTCACAAAAATATTAACTTTCCCACTTCATTTTTATTTTTGGTCAGTTTTAAATTCACTCCCTGAATTTCCCCCTCCTCAGAAAATTGTTCTCTTTCTCCTTTGCTGTTAGCTCTCTCCCTTAAGACTCAACTCACCTAATAGTGAATCATTGATTTTTTTTTTTGCTGTGAATTTTTAATTTCACTGCATCTTTCACACTTCTGCTTCCACACAAAACATGTCACATATTCAAAATCCTTAGTTACCAAATTCATGATTTAACAGTTTCACATAACTCCTAGTTTAAATCTGAACTTCAGGACTCATGAACAGCCTTCTTACAGCAAGGTTTCTTCCTCTCAACCAGAAGCCAAAAGCAGAGGTAGCATGACTTAAAATAGAACTTTAGCTATTTTAGAATGACAAGCAACTGAATTCTGTACTCAAGCACTTTTCTGGACAGAAGAATTTATATTATGCTCCTTGACAAAATTCACATATGGATTAGTCCTTTTAACATTAATGTTCTTTTAACATTAAAGCTACTTTATTATATTTGTACTCTTTTGGTAAATTCCTATTGCTTTCTGTTTTAAAGGCCTATTCATTCCTTTCCCCCATCTTGCTGAAGGTACATGGGGACACTGCAATAATAGAAGGCAAGTGTCTCACCTCCTTCTTAACTCGCGTAACATTTCTTACATGGAGCTGAGCAGATGCTTATGATAATATTTAAAAAAATGTGTAATACCAAAATATTTTCAACACCATAATAAATGTTAACAATGGGGGAAAACACATTTGTTTCATATTTATTACACAAAATAGTTTCCTCCCTCCATTATAAAATTTAGGCTACATTAAGCAACTACTGAGGACAAAATCTTTAGGAGTTAAGGGATTCTTAATTCTGCATTTCTTTGTACAGGGGCCTCTAGCAATTTCCACCAATAAAGCAGACTGGAGAATAGCTGTACACACACTGAAAACGATAACTGATAGATTAAGACCAGATTTTTAATTTGCAGTAATATGTGTGAAATCATGTATCCAGATCTGTATATGCATTTACCACACAGTAGCAAGTGCCATTGCACATTAAATCAGCTGACATGCGAGGACCAACTAACTAATGGTGGGTAGAGCTAAAAATAAAATATTGGCAAAAAAAATTGTACAGCATGAAACTATCAGGCATTTCCCCGTGATTTAAGTATTTCATTGTTAAAAAATATTTTAAAAAAATAAGATGTGCCAGAACTCTCCAGTGAATTAAGGCAAGGATGACACTGTGTCAGACTGTTCAACAAAGTGCTAATGTTCATACTAAACCTTTGACTCTCAAATCATATGGGTTTTTAAATTATATCAGGTATATAATTTCTGCTTCAGCTGACAGAGAGAGCAAGTGACAACTAATATTCATGAAAGTATATAAAATTATTTAAATATTCCATTCTTGGATCTTTGACGGTAGTTTTTTCTTCCAACATATGCTACATTTTTGTTATCATTTAACAAAGGTATTTTTCTTTAACTGAACAACTGTCTTGTTGTAATTCTTGCACTTCAACAACTAGATGTCTTTTCAGCAGAACACATTTATTTACAAGAAAGCAAAATGGGTGCTCAATGAGCATGATGGCTAGAAAGAGTAAAATCAAAAAAGACATTGTTACAGAAGAGATGGAAGGAATAATAAATAAAATCACAGACTATGGATTAAGTCAAAAACTGATACATTTAAAACTGAAGTAGTAAAAAAAATTCTTGTATTTTCTCCAGCAAGTTACAATAGGGTTTGAAACAGTGCAATGTATGTATTTGTACTTTCACTTGGAACGGTTAACAATTATTGTGAGTGGAGGAAGCCTGACCCACTGACTGTGTCTTTTAGGCTGAGTCAGTGAAAGATCCTTTTGTTTTTCTTTGTATTTTGTGTGAGTTAAATGACTAAGCCAGCTAACTTCTCAACGGGCTTGTCTACACTTGCCCCCAACTTCAAAGGAGGCATGTTAATCAGGGCTATGGGAGATTATTAATGAAGTGCTGCGGTGAATATGCAGCACTTCATTAGGCAAATTCTTCCCCGCGGCAACCTTGAAGCTTCAAATTTCGAAGTGCTGGCATGCATGTAGCTGCAGGCACTTCGAAGTGCTTGGAGTACTTCAAAGTCCCTTTACTTCTCAAAATTCACCACAGCACTTCATTGGTAATCTCCCATGGCCCTGATTACCATGCCCCCTTTGAAGTTGGGGGCAAGCATAGACCCAGCCAACATGTTTTTGTTGAGTCCATACGTACCCATTACTAGAGCTGGTCAATTTCTTTTTAGAGGGGGCGTGGGGGCAAATAGTTTATTTAGGTGGAAAAGCTGTTCACAAATTCAGGTAGCTCTCAGCCAATCATTTCCATCAAATAAAAGTAAAGTAAAGGAAATCTTAAGAAACTGGAAATGTTTTGTTTTGACATATTTAAATTGAAATGTTTTGACTTTTCATTCCAATACATTTAATTTAAAAGTATTACCATGTTTAACAAAAATAAAACACAAAACAGGTAAAATGTTCATTTTCTGGTTTTTAGTCAACAAGAAAAAAGAAATAATTGTTGTGCTGGCAAACCCAAAAAAATGGTGTGGTTTTCTTTTAATTAGGAAAAATTAATTGTTCACCCATATGTGTCCATAATTTTAAGCCTTTACCACCCTGCTTTTTTACATTAGTAAATAATAAAAGTAAGAGCAATTTTTCCAATTAATTTCCCTCTTTTATCCTAAGTATTAATAATTCTTCTCTCTCATTAATATGGACTGCCTTTTGAAAAGAGTGGAACTAATGTATTGCTTCATAGTAAAGGTCACTTAGCTAATTTCTGATGTTTAAATAAGACAAAGATCCTGATAACTAGAGCTGAACAAGTTCTCATGTAACGGTTCTATTGTCCCACCATGTTTATTTGTTTCATCTCCCTATTGATAAGGATTTTTTTCTTTTTAACTAAAAGCTGAGAGCTACACAAAAAGAGAATTTAATACCGAAGCAGGCATATGGGCAATATTGTAATAACATGATCAAATAATAAAAGAATTATAACAACAATAATAGCATTTTTGCTTATGATAAATCATAGATCAGGCCAACTTTTTATAATGTGTGAGAAATTATTGAATAAATTTTAACTATATGGTTTGATTTTAAACACTTTTTGACACGTGCTAGTTACTCACTATTTGCTGCTTGAGACTTGCGCATTAGAAATTGGAGAAGTAGGCTATACACAACAAAATGAAATTCATCAAAGATGTATGTAAAATGCTATACTTAGTAAAAAAAACAAATGCAGAAATACAAAATGGATGATAGCTGGCTTGATGGAAGCACTGCTGAGAAGGATCTGGGAGTTGTGGTGGATCAAGTTAGCAATGCGATGCTATTGCAAAAAAGGCATGTGTAATTTTAGGCTTGCTTAACAGAGACACAACATGTAAGCCACTGCTCTACTCAATGCTCATTATGCCTCAGCAGGAGTACTGTGTCCGGTTTTGAAATCAATGAATAGACAAGGGCAGAAAAACTGGAAAGAATCCAGAGGCAAGGGACAAAGACAACCAAAGGAATGGACTTCAAGCCAAAGGAGCAAAGGCTGAAGGACCTGGGTATGTTTACTTTGAAAAAGAATAGGCTAAGAACATGGGAGCAGTCTTCAAATACTTGAAATGCTGCCATACAAAAGCTTGAGAAAAGTTGGTCTCCCTTGCTACAGAGGACAGAACAAGAAGCAATAGGTTCAAACTGCAGCACAGCAGATTTAGATTAAATCTCAGGAAAAAAAGTTTCTAACAGTAAAACCAATAGGAGAATGGAACAGACTGCTTTAGGGAGATTAAAAACCTCCAGCGATGGACCTTCCAGTTGATGAAGCTGGAAAGGCTCTCTGTCTCGGATGCTTTAGGCATCTTGGCACGGATTTAATCTAGATAACCCTTGCACATTTGAAAGTAGCCATGCTTTTACAAAAGGATTTTATCACAAAATTACAGAGGGGGACATCCCTGAATTGGAATTCATTTACAAGTTTGACACTTTTAACCTTGGGTTTAACAGATCTCAATTATCTTATACATGACAATGGTAATTTCCCCACCTTTGATACTCACAGGAATGGTACCCATCACACTTCATTTACTTCCCAGAGGTCCTGTTAATGACAAGTGACTTACCCCTATCCCTTTCTTTCTCCTCATCCTTCCTTCCTCCCCCTTACATAAACTCTGGATTCTGAGGAACAACTAGTGTGCCTGTCTCAGTTTCCCCATGTCTCCAGTAATTATATACAAGTTAGTCAAACATAAATAGTCCTTAAGGTGTTAATTTATTACAAAAATTCCACAGCCAAATTCTTTCAAGCCCCAATGGTACTTCTCACCATGCTCCATCTCTCAAGTGTTGCTCCAGTAGCTCTCACGATGATTCATGCCAGGTGCAGTGCAGTACTTTCCCATTCTTGTTCCTTCCCAGATATGGTCCCAGCTCTTGTCTGGAGACATCAGCAGCTCACATCATTCCACAGCCTTCAGTCATCCCTGCCCCTCTGGCTTCTCTCTGACTCATATGGCCAGCATTTGAAGCTTTCTATGCTGCTGTAAGCCTTCAGTCTTCTCTGGACTGGGGAAGTTGATAGGTGGCCCTCAGTGCTTAACTTGTGCTAGGATTTGCCTGGACTGAACATCTGCACCTCTAGGCTGTTTAGCTCATAGTCCTGGTACCTCTGGACTTGCTGTATCAGTTATGAAAATAAAAATCTTGCTTGAACTCCATCACCTCATTTGTTATAAATTGAGTACTAATGACCTTTTCTCCTGCCTTTTGCTTTCCCCAGCCTGACCGGCCCCCACGGCCCCATTAAGGGAATTCTAATCACTTGCTTCTGGTTTATAAAATAAAGAAATATTTTTTCACCACTCTCCATTTACTTAAAAAGAAATTAAAAGTGTAAATAAAGGGAACTGCTTTTTGATATTTAGGGGGTATGTAAGGTGAAAACTGAATTGTACTTTTATTCATGATAATCATGTACATATTTTAGACAGAAAAAAGGACATTTTGGGCTAGCAAACAGGTATCTGAAGATACACATATTTTACCACTATTACAGAAATCACTCCCTGCTTTAAAGGATAATGTTTATAACCATATATAAATTTTGTCTTTCATGCACGGAAGCATGTACATGTGGTATGGTTAGTTGTATCAGTGGTACATCCCTTCTGCCCACAGATAAGGGCTAGCCATTAATTATCTGTCAAAAAGATTTTTTTAACTAAAAATGCATTTTCTACCTTCTAATTTTCATCGTGAAAATAGAAAAGAAATGTGACATTTTGTTTGGGCCAGCCTATGTACAGATGTTTTGGTATACTGAATCAAACCGAAATATTTTGGATCAACTCATCATTAATTTGTATCCATCTGAGCTGCCATGGTAGTTGTAGTTCAGTTACCTCATGCAACCATTCTACCCTATGGCACATGGTCTTCACTTGGAATACGTTTCCCATGATCCACTGAGGTTGCTCTTCTGGTTGAACAGCCAGTGTGCATTCTAGTAGCTCAATACTGGCTGTGAATCATGGGAAATATAATCAATCCAGACAGTCATATTAGTTCCAAATTGAAGGTAGGGGAGATGGACTGGGCAAGTATTACTGGAACAACCTTTTCTAAATAGAAAGTCAAGACAACGGAATAGAGTAAGGAGAAATATGAGGGACAAAAGTGGAATAAGAAATATGGATTTGAAAGGGGTTTAGCAACAGTCACTCAGTAGTGAGTAGAGAAAGTCCATTCAAAACTGTAACAGAGAGTAAGCCGTGCTAGTCTATATACTATTAAAGCAAAAAGCAGTCAAGTAGCACTTTAAAGACTGGCAAAATAGTTTATTAGGTGAGCTTTCGTGGGACAGACCCACTTCTTCAGACCATAGCCAGACCAGAACGGACTCAATATTTAAGACACAGAGAACCAAAAACAGTAAGCAAGGAGGACAAATTTGTTTTTGGTTCTCTGTGTCTTAAATATTGAGTCTGTTCTGGTCTGGCTATGGTCTGAAGAAGTGGGTCTGTCCCACGAAAGCTCACCTAATAAACTATTTTGCTAGTCTTTAAAGTGCTACTTGACTGCTTTTTGTTTCAAAACTGTAAGAAAGCACTATTATTGTCCACTGGTTCCTGCTTTAGCTGTTTCTGCAGGTGTTTTGCAAGTTTCACTCTCTGGCTGGCACCTCTCCCAAATCCCCAAAACCCCAAATTAGTTCTTTCCCCAGACCCATGTGGCAGGAAGACAGAGGATGCCACATGGTCTTGAGCGCTCAAGGAGAGGATGTCTCCCCTCCACAGCGGATTTCTCTTCTTCTCAGCCACCGGCTCATTACACATACAATTCCCTATGAGAGAGAATTATATGTGTAATGATTACATAAATTTTATGACTTTTCTAATGACATTTTTAATATTTATATGTTGAAGCTATAAAAACAAAGCATTCGTGAAATTTGAAATCTTGATGCAGTAGTTTATTATATGAAGGTAGTGTAAGCATATAATGACACAAAAAATAAAACATGACATAATCCTGAAAACCCTTTTGTCCAGTGACTAGTCCTTATTAATGCAAACGTTCCTACTTGAACTGCTCATACAACTGTAGCGTACCTGTGTGAATAAGGGTTTGCAGAATTAGGCCTATATTTATTAAATATTTGCACTGATTTCTTTACATGATAAATCCAGCCATATTAAAATTAGACATCAAACATGAAATTTGGGTGCCCTAAAGAATATTAAGCAGACTAAGGAATCATGAACTAGGAGCAAAACAAAGGGTTATGAATTACTCCATCTTCACATATACTTACAAATAGACGAATTTTAAATTCTGCATAGTCCTTCAGGTTTAATTGCATAGCAAGAAAACTCTGGGCCTGATCCTACAAACCCACAGGAGAACACCCTGAGCAGCATGGGGCCCCCTGGCTGCCTCATGGTATCTGGAGAACAGAGGATGGCATTCTGTGGCAGTCCAGGCTAGAGCCAGAGTCCTGAGCGGGGGCGCTGGGGGCTGGAGCTTCAGCAGCCCCAGATCTCAGGGCTGTCTGATGGCAGAAGTCCTGGACCTTCCCTGGTCTGGCAAATTCTCTTGTTTGGAACCTGTCAGATTCTGAGCATGCTGGATAAGGGAGGTGCAACCTGTATTCAGTGCTTCCATATCCACTGGAATCAACACGGAACAAGGTCATCAACTGTCCAAATTAGTGTAATCTTTACAATGAGACATGAAATAGGGATACATAATTAAGCTGTTGCACCACAGCTTTCTTGCTCACTCTCCTAAGTAAGGGAAGTCTTATACCTTACGCTCAGCCCTGCATTTGGCATCATCACCATTCAGGGTGAGTCATTTGCTATTGCTCTGCTGTGTTTTGTTTACTTTCCTGTTTGATGACAGTGCCCATTGTGACAGTGACCACTATTACATCTATGAAGGCCTGGATTTCATTTAACAAATGCACATTTTTCACACATCTGTTCAGCTTATAACATTTCCAAAGATAACCTCAAATAAATGTACTGAAAAATGGCTACACATTTCTCTTTTAAGGAATTGATGGATTTGACTACCAATGATAAATGTGAGCACAGCTTCACGACATTTTAGCATTATAAGATATTGCCATGGAAAGCAAATTTAAATGCACCATAACACTTTGAAGATCAATTAATTTTGGTATGCAAGGAAAACTGCATTACAGTTCATCTGCAATAGTTTTGTAAAATCAGGCAAGATACACCTTTCCATAATACTTTCTGTTTCCTAAATCCTTCAGCTTAGAGAATGTGATAGAATTTTTCAAGTCAGGGATACCCACAGTGCGATTTCTCTCAGAAAAGCAATTACAAAGATATGACTGAGTTTGTGAGCGTTTGGGGTTTGTTTTATACTCATTAAAACCACACAAAACATGCTAATGACAAAGACAGAGCAAGTTTTTACCTAGGGAACAACCCTGAGAAGGAGAGGTATATAAGTTGGGAGGCTAGCAACAGTTATTCAGTAACACTCTGCTTTTTCCCCAGAAGTCCAGGTAGCTGGCACATTAGCATAGAGTTGCTTTTACACACCTGTGTGGGAGTCCAAGTAATAGTCAATCCCCTAGGGTGCGTCTACACTTGCATTCCTCTTTTGAAAGAGGAATGCAAATGAGGGAAATTGAAAATGCAAATTAGGTAAAATTTGTGTATTTGGCACCTCATTTGCGTGTTCTAATTTTAAAAGAGCTTCTTTCGAAAGAACAAAGCCAGTGTAGACGCTGCTCTTTTGAAAGCAAACCCCATCTTCAAAAGAATCCTTCTTCCCGTTAAATAAAGGGAAGAAGGATTCTTTCGAAGATGGGTTTACTTTCGAAAGAGCAGCGTCTACATTGGCTTTCTTCTTTCGAAAGAAGCTCTTTTAAAATTAGAACATGCAAATGAGGTGCCAAATACACACATTTATACCTCATTTGCATTTTAAATTTACCTCACTGGCATAGCTCTTTTGAAAGATGAATGCAAGTGTAGACACACCCCTAATGAACAGCTACTCTGGAATTAAATAATTAATAAAAAGGAATTAGCTTATGCATAATGATAGACAAGCCTTGATATGGTAATGTGGTAGAGTGCATTATATTCTGGTCCCCCAAAGCATTGATTCTTAGCCTTTCCAAACTACTGTATTTCTTTCAGGACTCTGATTTGACTTGTGTGCCAGATCCAGCATCATCTGAGCTGTGCAAGCTCTGCTTTTGGCCTCCTGAGACAAAGGGTCTTTAAAAACTGAGACATATATGTCAATACAAAGCTCCTTGTATACCATGCAGTGGTTATTCCAGCTCTATTACATGTGTGTGAAACCCAGACCACATACAAGCATCATTTGAAAACATTTGAACAATATCATCAATGCTGCATTAGGAGAATCCTAAATATCTCTTGGGAGGATAGGTGCACGAACGCTAGTGTGCTGGAAGAGTCGAACATGGTCAGCATTGAAGCCATTATCATTCACTAACAATGTCGTTGGACTGGTCACATGGTTTGAATGTTTGATGAGTGCCTTGCTGTTTTCAGAGTTGAAAGACAGATGGAGGAGTGTTGGGGACCAGAAAAAGCGATGTAAGGGCATGCTGAAGGTACACATGAAAATGCGTAGCATCGGTGTCAGTACTTGGGAGAACCTTGCCCAGGACTGTTCCAAGTGGAGATTGGTAGTCTGTGAGGAGATGGCACAATTAGAGAGGTCCCACCATAGTGCAGATGAGGAGAGATAGAAAGGAAGAAAAGAGCAGTAAAAACTGCTCCACACCCCTCTAACAGCTCCCAACGACTGCCTCTCCTGTGATGAGACGTGCAGCTCCAGAATCAGGCTCATCAGCCACCAACAGACTCACAAATAAGAGGGTGACATGAAAACATCCTACTTGTTATTGAGTGACCTCCCCACTGGTTGTTTAGCAGCCTTCCTGCTTCTAATGTAATTAAAACACATTTTGCTATTACTTTTTGAGATTTTGGCTTGCTGGTCTTCAACTCCTTTTTTTTTTGAGGGGGGTGCTTTTCTTATTACATTTTATGCTCAACTTGACAGTGTTTATGCTCCTTTCTATTCTCCTCACTGGGATTTAACTTCCAGTTTCTAATTCGAGGAGGATGTTAAAATGTAGACAAGAAAATTCTCCTCCAATGTAAGAACAATGTTTTCCAAAAGGTATTCTTAAAATGCCTGAAAACTACCTATTTGACGTGCAAGTACTGAAAGTGATCATTTGAAAAATTCTTAGAACTGCCTTCTCATGCCTCACATATATCACCCTGACAGATCTGCCAGCGTTTCAGTAAAAGACATAACCACATCTTCCTTATTTACATAAATGTGCTCTAATAAGCAGCAATCTTTTTGCCTGTCACATCTGTGTTCTTGTTGATGCCATGCTGTAGTATTCCCTAAATTAACAGCTGTTAAAAGAATAGCAGTGATGGAAGATCAATTTGCTGAGCAGTATAATTTATTCCTTTTCATACAATATAATGCAAAATATGGTCATTCCTATTCACTCACTCTGGTATTGTCTGTGTGTTCGATACATGTCTGTAAATACATTTCGAAAGGTAGAAAATTTTAATAATTATTTGTATTTTTGCAATCTGGGTTAAAACTTCATTGACGCTGATGGGAACGGACATGCCCTTCAGTTAAGCTAAATGTAAGAGACAGTTAGAGAGCTTCACCTAAAACAAGGTGGTGGAGTCTCCTCAATAATTAGCAACGTGGGTGGCAGATTCAACTGTCTGTTGCTTCACCGGGGTGCCTGGGTGTGTCAATTTCAAGTGTGGACAGAAACTGAGACCATAGGGAGACACATACAAACAGGCAGAGTGAGTCAAGATATGCTGGGAGAGAGAGAATGAGCTGGGAAAAGCACAATGTACAACCCAAAAGAACTTAGAGAGGAAGCTTCTGATTCCTGAACTGCAAAAAACAAAAACAAAAAACAATAAAATAATCATTACAAAATGCAGCTTGGACCAGTAAGCAAAGAAACTCTCCATTTGTTTTTGGTTCTGCCTGAAAAATTTGCCTAACTCCATTACCAATTTCTATTCCCAGCTGAACGCTGCTCAGTGCCTTGTCCTGTGACAGACAACTCAGGTCAAGAAGGGGCAACAGTATCCTAATTTTTGTTTATGGATTCCTGCCATATAGAAATAAACTCATTTAATGATGTCAGTAATAATGTGGCTATTTTGATCAGCAGATAGCAGTGGTTCTCATCTGTCCATGGACTAGCAATTATCCATTATTTCAATTTTGAAGACTCTCCAGAATAAAAGAGCTGGAGAATATTAACGGTGACTTGCCCCTTTAAGGGTGAGAGACCTGGGTCCAGCCAAGTGGCCTTACTAAGGAGGAACACTTGAAAAGGAATAATCTACTTTATTCCCTACAAAATGGTGGTGACCAATAGAAGCTAGCAGAAGAGAACTGTAGGAACTGCAGAAGAAGGAAGCCTGGTAGTAGCTTTGGAGGAGATTGGAAGCCTGACTAGATATCTAAATACCTGGCCTTATTTCTTATGTGGCATAATTGGGAATGGTGAATGGAACATTGTAAATAGGGACTTAACAAGCTGTAAGCTGGAATCAGGATATCTGTTTAGGAACACACTGGTACTACAGCTAGTGAACAAGGTAAACCTGGAATGTAAAGCTCAAGTACTACATGAAAAACACATATACATATTCCGCAGAAAATGCTGGATACAAGACTGCTGATGGGAGAAGGAGAATCCAGCAACTCAAAGGAGCCTATGCCACATTTCTGGTCAGGTGGTTGATGAAACAATCTTACTGCTATAGTCTTAATATTCAAGCATGCAATTTCTATTTGCAGAGATTCTGTGGATACACAATTTTGTTAATGTGAGTATTTCACATATTTTGCCCCCTTTTTATTTTTTTAAACAGTATAATGCCATGACCTACTCTGTTGTTCCCATGTATTTTATACTCTGGTATTACTACATCAGAAGTAACTGGGGATCATCAGCACAAATGTGAAGAGTGTGCTCTTCTATGAATGCAAGAACTGGTGTACAAAAAAGTCTTCAAAACACAAGCTACAGACATTAAAAAACAGGTGCCTGAGGTATATTCTTCATATCAAATGGCAAGATATTGTCACAAATGAGGAACTTTGGAACAGAGCAGGACAAGAACCACTTCACATTCAAATCAAGAGAATAAAGTGTGGATGGCTAGGCCACACTCTCTGAAAGCCATCATACAGAACAGTCTGTCAAGCTCTCAAATGGAACCCACCAGGAAAATGCAAACAATGTGGAAGACCCCAAACAATGTGGAGAAGATCTACTGAAATGGAAGGACAAAAACTGGGGTACTCTTGGAGGGAGGAGGGGTAGCTCAATGGTTAGAGCATTGACCTTGTAAACCCAAGGTTGTGAGCTCAGCCCTTGAGGGTGATGTTCTAGGGCAGTTTAGATTAAAAAATCTCTAAGGGATGGTAATAAATGAGTGCAGGGGACTGGACTCAAAGACCTCTCAAGGTCCCTTCCAGCTCTATGAGATATGTGTATCTCCATGTTTCCAAATCTTGACTCCAGTAAGGTGTATTATCATTTACTGTATTGTTTTCATATTGGCGATGTCTACACTAGCACCCCCACCTTTCGAAGGGTGGATGATAATGAGAGACTTCAGGATATGCTAATGAGGCACTGCTTCAAAAGTGCCACTTTCAATCGCACATGGCTCTTCTACACCGTGTGCTTTTCGAAAGGACCCTGCACACTTTGAAATCCCCTTATTCCTATAACCAAATAGGAATAAGGGGATTTTGAAGTGTGCGGGGTCCTTTCAAAAAGGACCCCATGTAGAGAAGCCATGTGCTATCAAAAGCGGCACTTTCGAAGTGCCACGGCCACCATTATGCAATGAGGTACTGCATACCCATTGCAGCACCTCATTAGCATATCCTGAAATGTCTCATTATCATTGCCCTTTTGAAAGGGAGGTGGCTAGTGCAGATACAGCCATTGTCTCAGAAGACCATCTCATAAAACAAACTAGGGAAACACATTGTAGATGGAGCTACTAACAGATGGGTGCATAACTGATTGGAAAAAATATTCCCAGGCAGTAGTTATCTGTGGTGTATAGTTAAACTGGAAGGACACATCAAGTGGGGTTCCACAGAGATCAGTTCTGAATCTAGTTCTTTCCAACTGTCCATTACCAATTTAGATAATGTCATACACAGAGTACACTTACAAATTTGCCAGATGATAACAAGCTGGAAGAGGTTGCAAGTGTTTTAGAGAATAGAATTAAAATTCAAAGTTATCCCAACAAACTGGAAAAATCGCCCAAGGTAAATAGATGACATCGCCTACATTCCATTAGCACAGAAGATCGACCACTCAGTCAGTGTTGACCCCAGAACGCCTCGCAAGCTGCAAGGACTAAGGAAGGTCGACTGGAGGAGTGTTCCTGTTGATCTTCTGCTATGAAGACAGCCACCAAAGTCTATGGCTGAAAAGTTGATTTTAGGTACTCATCTGGCATAACTAAAATTGCATATCAGCCATCGACTTTCCAGGTGAATATAGATGCAGCCATTCATCAAAGACAAATGTAAAGTAATCCACTTAGAAAGGAATAATTAGTTGCACACATACAAAATGGGAGATGATGGCCAAAGAACGAGTTTGAAGAAAAGGATCATAGTAGATCATGAGCTAAACATGAGTCAACAGTATCAAAACAAAAAGCAGTCAAGTAGCACTTTAAAAACTAGCGAAATAGTTTATTAGGTGAGCTTTCGTGGGACAGACCCACTTCTTCAGACCATAGCCAGACCAGAACAAACTCAATATTAGGCACAGAGAACCAAAAACAGTAAGCAAGGAGGACAAATCAGAAAAAGATAATCAAGATGAGCAAATCAGAGAGTAGAGGGGTGGGGGGGAAGGTCAAGAATTAGACTGAGCCAAGTATGCAGATGAGCCCCTATAGTGACTCAGAAAGTTCCCATCACGACTTAAACCATGTGTTAATGTGCCGAATTTGAGTATAAAAGCCAGCTCGGCTGCTTCCCTTTCCAGAATGGTGTGATAATTCTTCTTCAGTAACACAACAGTGTAACGTTGCTGCAAACATCATGCTGCTATGTATAAGAAGTAACACTGAAAGTAAACGTGAGAAATAATTCTTCACTCTATTCTGCAATGATTAGGCTTCAGATGGAATACTGTGTTCAGTTCTGAGCACCCCATTTCAGGAAAGATGTGGACAAGTTGAAGAAAGTCCAGAGAGTGTAACACAAATGATTGAAGACCTATGAGGGAAGAGCAAATAAAATGGGTTTGTTTTGTCTGGAGAAGAGAAGACTGGGAGGGAATATGATAACAGTCTTCAAGTACATAAAAAAATATTGTTTCAAAGAGAAGGGAGATAAATTGATGTCCTTAAAGCAATGGGCTTAAATTGCAAAAAGGGTGGTTTAGGTTCAGCATTAAGAAAAACTTCCTAACTGTCAGGGCAGTTTAGCACTGGAATAAAATTACCTAGGAAGACTGTAAAATCTCCATTATGGGAGATTTTTAAGAGCATGTTAGATACATACCTGTGAGGGATGAGCGACATGATACTTAATTCTGCCATGTTTCCAAATCTTGACTCCAGTAAGCTGTATTATCATTTACTGTATTGTTTTCATATTGGCTATGTCTACACTAGCGCCTCCCCCCTTTCGAAGGGTGGATGATAATGAGAGACTTCAGGATATGCTAATGAGGCACTGCTTCTACATGACTGCTCAAATTCCCTTCCCACCTTACACTTATGAAGAGTGTAAGACTTAAACCAAGAGAGTCAGATGTCAGAAGTCAATGTATGACTTAGTCCAAGGTTAAAAAACAGGGAAAAGGGAATTAAATATAACAGCTGATACCCCTTGGTAACAATGTATCATCAAGTCCCTGTAGAAAGCAAGATGTAGAAGCATGGATTAAATGAAAAAATGTAAGACAGCTATGGAAAGAATAGAGTGTACAGGGTCCTTATAAAGCAATTATTTTAAAAGGAATCATGAAATGAATAACTAAGAAGAGTGAACAATAATGGTAGTTATCAGATAGCATAAGTGATGACTTTAAGTGGGAGGAGGGATGGATTAAGAGAAGAAATCTTTATTCTCAGTGGAAACAAATAATTAAACCCTGGACTAAAACCACAAAACAGACACTTGAAAGCAATAAGGGACACATAAGATCAACTGAAGAAGAACATGAATGCAAAGATCCTATTTCATATACGTCAATAATGTTTCGTGCTGTCTGGTAGCTGTAAAATAAAATACTATGTATGGAGCGAGGTGATTAATTATTCAAAGATGAAGGAAAAAAGAACACTCTGGCTACGTCTACACGTGCAGCCAACATCGAAATAGCTTATTTCGATGTTGCGACATCGAAATAGTCTATTTCGATGAATAACGTCTACACGTCCTCCAGGGCCGGCAACGTCGATGTTCAACTTCGACGTTGCTCAGCCCAACATCGAAATAGGCACAGCGAGGGAACGTCTACACGTCAAAGTAGCACACATCGAAATAGGGATGCCAGGCACAGCTGCAGACAGGGTCACAGGGCGGACTCAACAGCCAGCCGCTCCCTTAAAGGGCCCCTCCCAGACACAGTTGCACTAAACAACACAAGATACACAGAGCTGACAACTGGTTGCAGACCCTGTGCCTGCAGCATAGATCCCCAGCTGCCGCAGAAGCAGCCAGAAGCCCTGGGCTAAGGGCTGCTACCCACGGTGACCATAGAGCCCCGCAGGGGCTGGAGAGAGAGCATCTCTCAACCCCCCAGCTGATGGCCGCCATGGAGGACCCAGCAATTTCGACGTTGCGGGATGCGGATCGTCTACACGGTCCCTACTTCGACGTTGAACGTCAAAGTAGGGCGCTATTCCTATCTCCTCATGAGGTTAGCGACTTCGACGTCTCGCTGCCTAACGTCGAAGTTAACTTCGAAATAGCGCCCGACGTGTGTAGACGCGACGGGCGCTATTTCGAAGTTGGTGCCGCTACTTCGAAGTAGCGTGCACGTGTAGACGCAGCTAATGTGTCTGTGCTGAATTTGGAGTGGTACCAAGTGATATTCGCAGGGATCACAAGCTAATTTTGATTGTGTTTCCAACTCAAAAACAAACAAAAAACACTAGAACTATGGTTTATATGGTATTCTTCACCCAGGAAATTCTCAAGATGGAAGCATAAAGGATGTTGATTTGAGAGTCGTTCAAGCTGGGGAGCATGATGAATATCTGCCTATTTTTATGCTTCCTCTGGAGAGTATTATCAGACTATTTTTTCACAACTACTCAGGTTCATTGATTTCTTTTGGGAAAAACAGAACAAAGCTTTAGAATTCCAAACTAGGAATAATAAGAGAAACAAACTAATATAGCACCTCAGAAGAACAGAGAGATTTGATTCTGGAAAAACAAAACAAAAAAAAAACCATACTATGAATAATGAAATCTATAGGTGAAACAAGACATAACTTCTAACATGTTAGCACTCCCGTTGACTTCATATATTTTTTAACTCAACGGCATAGCCCGAGGAAGGCTCTTTCCTGGATAAGCTTCCATTAAAGTATGAAGAAGAATCTAAGTTTTATAAAAAGTTTCTAGACCCTTCAATAGCGACAAAACTCTCTAAGTGTGTTTTATACAAATAAATACTTTAGAAGAAAGTATGCAAGGCAGCAGACCTAGTTTTGGCACTTTTCATTGCTCCTATTCTGTACAGCTACGCCTACGCTAGCCCCTTCCTTTCGGAAGGGACATGGTAATGAGCAAGTTGGGAAGATGCTAATGAGGCACTGTCATAAATATGCCGTGCCTCATTAGCATAATGGCAGCCATGCACAATTTAAAAATGCCACTTTTGAATCACACACCGCCAGTGTGGATAGGAGCCTTTCGAAAAGATCCCCCCAGACTTCGAAAGCCCCTTCTTCCTAAAACCAAATACGAGAAAGGGGCTTTCGAAATCTGGGGGGTCCTTTCGAAAGGCCCCCATCTACATGGGCTGTGTGCAATTTGAAAGCAGTGCTTTCGAATCACATGTGACCACCATTATGCTAATGAGGCACTGCATATTCGCTCATTACCGTGCCCCTTCCAAAAGGAAGAGGCTAATGTAGATGCAGCCTACTATCCTTAAGGTTCTGAAATTGACCAAAGCAATCAAGTCAATTTCACAGATGGCTACTTTGGGAAGAACTACGGTAATTTACTGAATATATGACTCAAAATGTAGAGGGTAGGCGGCCAATCATGCACCACCTTCGTGGCCAGGAGGTTCAAGGGAGAGACGAACAAGAAGTTAATGTGAAAGGGTATAGATTAGCAAATATTCTCCTCTCCCTTTTTTCAGGAGATGGGAGCAGGAGGCTTTACAATTAAACAGATTTTATCTTGTTAATTGGAACCAACAGGAAACATCCAGGAACAATACTTAAGCATACCAAATCCCCCCTGCACTGCTCAGTAGCTGACTTTATAGAGGTTGTGTGTGAATTTTCAGCTGGTAGTTAACTTAGGTCAATTAGGACCCACGTCTTCATTTAGTTTTCTGGAAATTAAGTCCCCTAACTATTAAGGCTCTGATGATGGAACATGGAAGTGGCTGAGGGATGTATATGAGGTTGGGTAGGAGAAAGAGAATAATAGGGTAATTTAGAAGAGGTATTTACATTCCCAGAAAGACAGAATGAAAGAACTGGGGAATGAATGTGAGAGCTGGGTATTTAATAAATAAAGAACATACTGTCAAAGGTGAAGAAAAGAGATAAAGGGTAAGAGTCAACAAGAAAAAACAGAGGAAACAGGCACTGAAAACAGTTCTGGCTGAGAACACTATGCAGAGGAAGAAAATGAAGGAAAATGTGGATAGAAGTCAGAAAGGGAAAAAAGGTATCCCAAAAGGGATGGTACACTTGAATTATTATTACATAGCAAATCGATTGATATCATATTAAAGTAAAAACCAGTACATAACAAATAGCACATTGCCTTTTCCTTTAAAATGATCACTCCAGTGCATTTTTCAAGGCCTCTTCATGTTATCTATTGTGTTACAATATACTCAGTGACAGTTAGGGTCACACGGAATCCTGGAGGGACTGAGTCTGATTCCTTTAAGGAGCCGAACTAATGCACTCATGTCAAGTACAAGCTGATTTCAGTATGACTCCTAGTGGAGTCCTCGTAGAAAGTAACAACCCGACTGTAGCTCACTTAATGATCCCCCCTACTCCTTCAGTTTATGGCCCATAAACTTTAATACCCACATAACGGTTTATGGTTGATAAATTTCAGTATAAATAATTCCTGAATGTGACTCATCTCTAAACTGTGTATATTAATTTTTCATTGTTGAATATTCAAAAGGATAATTGTTAAGTTTTAAAAGAGGAGGAGGGCTTTAACTTGTTGCTAAATAACATGAAAAGTGTGACACTGTGTATTGAAACAAAAATATAACATCCTGAAAGGAAATAAGACTCAAGCAAAATGAGGGAATTAGGAAATTAACCTAAAACCTGAAATACCAACGATCAAATCAGAAGTCTGAGGGCTCAACTCCATGAATTGTTAGCGTGTAGCAAGCTGGTATATAAAGCTGCAGAGCATTAGTCCCATCCATAGGACAAGGCAGGGAGGCCGCGTCAGGCCCTGTGCTTTTGAGGGCATGGCAGTGGCCAACCCAGCTGTCCTATGGATGGGACTGAGGAGGATCACCTGAAGCAGGGCACGGTGGTAATCTCCCTCTAGCCTCCCCTACTCCCACTCACCACATGGGTGGTGTGAGAGAAAGCCGCCTCTGCTCTTCTTCACCTCACCCTCCCTGTCTACTGAGCCCGCTTCCTCCGGTCTTTTGTGTGAATATTCCACAATTTACTCTGTTGCCTGCCCGTCGTCGTCTTTCAGATACCTTGGCCTACTATATAATTACAGAGGAGTTATTTTAGAATTCCTAGAAAACACCTGAAAAGGTCTGAAACACCTTGATCAAGAAGAATTTTTCCAAAAAATGTCATGGAAAAGACTCTTCTGTTGAGTAGGGCCTTTAAGTATTCACTAGTCTAACAAAATGTTTAACCTCCACTCCCAGACTGCCTGCAGCCCTTTAACAAGTGGTTTGCCTTTAATAAAATATTTGTTCTTCCATGTCATCCTCAAGAAGTTTCACACAAGGTATATATTTAATAATTTGCATAATTTAAGATAGGAAATGGAGATAAAAATCAAAGCATCACTCTTCTAATCAGTAGCTCTATAGTTAGCAAAAGACCACAACATCTCACTATAAAATAATTTATAGCCTGTTGCACTTCCTACCTTCCAAATTACTCTGTTTGGATAACTAGAGGTACAATATTATGGCATCAACTGAAGTGTTCAATCCCACACTTTACGGTTCTTAATACAAGCTGTATTTGGGGTTTTTTAATAGCTACTTTACCAGTTTTGGATTGGAGATAGTCCCTTACTGCACCATTTAAAAAGGAATGACATATTCTATTCTATTCTATTTAACTCTATGCCTTTAACTGAAAATGATAGTGCCTTGTAATGTGTGACAAGCCATTTGTCAGACTGGCGCCCTTGTTATCTAAGATACTTTTTGGTTTTAACAGTACGTTTCTTCTTCTCTGCACTTAGTGTGGGGGTCACCCTTATAAACTTCCCACTTTGGGCATGTCAACAGGTAAGGTTACCTTAGTATTTGAAGAATTAACAAAATTCTCCCATACCATAAGAACCACCTACAACATAAGAGATCTAAATCTAGATTTTTCTTAGTTATTGTATGCTTTGCTTGTACTTGTAATTAGGCATTATCAACTGCTGGTGGTCAGCAACCCATGGCAAACCTCATTTACTATTTGAGCACTGGTGTAACCATGTTGCTGTGGAAAAAAAATGAGCATGTATGCACTTCAACTACAGATGTTAGCTATAACTTACATGGAGGTTTTCTCTCAATGTACAGTCTAAGCACTGTAAAAAAAGAGGAAATTTCTGATAATTAAAACTCTACATTAACCTATGATTAAATAGTTCCATAGATGCCCACAGTTTAATGTCTTGCAATTCCTCTTAAGAATATTTCCCGTGTGCTCTACAAAATATTGTGTTAATTCACACTGTGTTGTTCTTGAAAAGTAAACACGATACGAAGGCTTTGAGAGGTTTTCCCTTTTGCTCAAACGTACGAACCAAGAAGCCAACTGTTTCACAAATAAAGCTACAGTTTGCTTTGAGGGTGGTGTGTGCTCTCTATACAACTGTTGTCATAAAATTAATGACAGTTGGTGCTGTCTGTTAGATTTTTGTAATGTCTGTCATGGGAACCTAACTATTAGCAAATGACATTGTGGGAGGCTGGGGCAGATCTCCTTGATTCTATATGGATGCAAAAAAAGATGTATAAACAGCCTACTCAACCCACACGCCTTGCAGAAAAGCCCCCCAGTGCAGAGGGTCACCATAATCCAAACCTAGTTTCTGTGGTCAGAAGAATTTATGGCCCAATTCATCATTTTGGTGCTGCTTGTGCAGTCATTTACACCAATGTAAAATGCACACAAAGTGATCAGGAAACAGTATCAAATCAAAATGAGAGTGTTTTACACACCTTTTTCTTTAAAGTAAATGAGCAAAGTGCAGGGAAGTTTCTAGCTGGGCCTTGAGAGTCCAGGAGTATCAGCATTGTACTCATTTAATAGCACATGGCAAGTTAGTTCACAGTCCTCTTGCTCAGTCTTTGTACTAGACAGTGCACCTTAGGCAGCGCAGCAAAAAGCATATTTTGAACCTTAAGACAGGATGATGAGCTCATATTAGCATGCTACCCAACAGCACATAGAAGCATTTTAATGTAGTAACCAGAACGTCTTATGATTCCTGCTGATGTGGGATGTCACTTAGCAGCCATAATGTAAGACCTGTATAAGTTTCCCTCCATTAGCAGCAGTACTTTAAAGAATTCTAGTGGTCCTAAAAACCCGACAATAACTGCCACGCAATATAGTACTTAGGAGAACTAATTAGCTGGCGTTGGCCCTTGTTCCTGAAGGTAAAGCCCATTTTAACCAATAACTATTGAACTAACCAACCGATCACAAATCTACCACAACCTTTCATTACTGCAATACATTCTCATTTGGATTTGACTGCTACCCAAAATGTCATGTAGCTTAGAAACAAAGAAAATAAAAGCGATAAAGGCTGATCACGAAATAAATGAGTGAGAACTACAGAAAAAATTAATCATTTTTTCAAATACATTTCATCTTCATTTTAATGAACTATTTCTTCTTTTATTAAACAGTGCGACTATCTTTCACTCATTCACACAAGACATTCTTTGGTAATGTGATACAGCTTCTGAAACCAGCTTCTCAGGGGAAAAATAGTACAAATCATTATTTATATTAAAGCATACTAGTGTACTTCGAAGCAATAAGATAGTTAAAAATGCCACTCGCTACTGGAATCATGTGCACTTACCTATTCTTGATGTTTCTACCAGTGGTAACAGGACTAATAAATTTTAGTTTGAAAGCCTAGAGTAACTAAGGCTGGAGAAGGTGTCAATAGGAGTGAGTAAAGAGTCTCCTTGTCAAATCACATATATGGTAACCATAACTAATGTGCCAGTCAGTCAGTCAACTGAATTTAGTTTTATTTGTTTTTCGTCAGTCCACTGCATGCTCCTTTCAAGTATACCACAAAACAGGGCCATCAGCAGGTGGTAAATTCTAATCACCACCTTCTTGCACTGCATTTTTATATTGGTTCAATAAATTGATAGAAGGAAATGAGGCATGGTGGGCATAGTGAAGATTCCTTTCAGAAGTTCAAAAAAGCAGACACAGCGTAGTATCACAGATAATACCATCGCAGGAAACTTTTGTTTAGCTTTAGAACAAACTCTTTGCTGTGATCACGACATGCCTCTTACCTGAAAGGCCTTGTCTACGCATGCCAACTCCATTTCAGAAGGGGCATGCTAATGAGGCACTTTATTGAGCACCTCATTAGCATAATGGCAGCCAGTCACAATTTGAAAGTGCTGCTTTCAAAACGCAGACTGCCTGTATAGACGTGGGCACTTCGAAATATGCTCCACACTGTGAAATGCCCTTATTCCCAAAACAAATTGGGAATAAGGGAATTTCAAAGTGTGGGGTTTATTTCAAAGCACCCATGTCTATACAGTCAGTCTGTGTTTCTAAACCAGCACTTTCGAAGTGTGACTGGCCCTGAATATGCATGTCTGCACCTCATTAACCTGTTCCGAAGTGCATCATTAACATGCCCCTTCCAAAAGGGAGGGGCATGTGTAGACATGGCCAAAGGGAGCCTTATTTCATAACTCATCCATGATCCAATCTAAATTGAAACCCTTTTACGAAAATGAAATATTGCATGTCATAGTAAAAAAGAATTATGTTCTAAATTGAAGAAATTGTGGTCATTATCAGAAGATCAAAATATTTACATTCTTATTTAATGCTTTGGAATATGTTGAGGATGCTCGACTCTGAATTCACGAGTATTCCCTGTTATCACATTTTTGCTATTGAGTACACCGAGTCACTAGTCTCTTATTTTAATCTGTTTTGATAATTTCACCATAATTACACATTTTTCTTAAATATAGCATAGTTTAATTTCATGGGTATATTATATATTAAGCATTTGATAACATACTTTCCTATTAATTAGAATATTCATTTTCACGTTTTTATGTTCCTTGCCTCACACATTATGTCTTTGGGGACCAGGATTCCCTGAAGGAGCTTATACTTTTTATTTAACCTATTTTCTGTCTGTGAATAAAGAGCTTCACTTCAATTGTTAGCAAGCCATTGACCTTCATAACCACGAATATTTGTTGAGGTATAAATCACAGTAGGGTCATTACCCATATATTTAGCTCTATTTTATTAAGACTGCTTTATACCACAATTATGGATAAGTGTTACACTCTAATTCCCTTCGATAGCATTGCTAAACCTCATAAAGAATTTTGCTTCATAATGCCAATTAAGTAAAGAAAAAGGCGGTGCAGTGCACAGCTTGACTTTGAGAATGTCTCTGAATTCTCTTTTCGTAGTTCAGACCTAGAAACAGGCCACATGCTTCACTGATGAAAATCAGCTACATGCATAGAAACAAACAAAACACAAAACAACAAAAAACACAAGGAGGCTTTCACAAAATTCAACTGTTGCATCTGGCTTTGCATAGTTACATAATGGAGCTATGCCAATTTACAGTGGCTGAGGATCTGGTCCAGAGTTTGGGACAGGTTCCTCCTATATCCCAGATGAACTTTGCTGACTATATAAAATGAAGCTAGAGTAATAGAGTACAAAAAGGAGAGATTTCCACAGAGACATTACCAGAAGGGCCAGACAAACTGCTAAAACATATACATGTTATATGTACGGTTTTCTCAGACAAAGGCAATGATACATGCTGGAGGGTCACAGAATTCTTTATTTTCTCAGATTGACAGTACAGAGTGCACGGAATTTATGGAGGAGTGTATTCTTACACCAACCCATCTCAAAGGTCATAAAACTTGGGGACCTTACAGAATGATTTATCACTTATTTGCAGAAAGCTGGCACAAAAATATAATGACCCATATCATCATCATCGTCAACAACCATGGGCTCAGCGCCCATTGGTGTCTGATGCCTCTCTCACTATTTCCTTCCATCTTTCCCTGTCCAGTGTGGAGTGGCTTAGTTTCTGTAGACTAGCTCAGCACCAATCTACTATATCATCTACCCATTCACTGTGGGGTCTGCTTCTCCTATTCAAACTGTCCATTATGCCAAATACCAGGGTCTTGATTTTTCATTCATCTTTCATTCTGCAAATATGCCCAAATAGCTGAAATGTCCATTGTATACCTTTCTGCAGTGGCTCTCTTTTAGGTGTACCTTCCTATATAATTCCTCCCTGGTGACCTTCTGCATCCATCCTATTCTCAGGATCTTTCCATAAGAACTCCTATCAAATGTCAATATTCTCTTCAAATCTTTCATTATCACCCGTCTCACATCCGTACAACATGCTGATGAATATACACATTTTCAAAATGCTCGGCTTTGTTCTTAAGCTAATCGCTTTGTTTTTCCAGATCTTATCTATCACCTTCAAACTCGCTCTTGCTTTCCCTATTCTAGTTGCTATTTTCTTCTTACAGTCAAGATGATACTTTATGTTGCTCCCCAGATAGGTGAACTTCTCTACATTCTCTAGTTCAATCCCATCTACACTGATCTCCCTTCTTATTTCCTTATCTCCAAATGCCATTGTTTTTGTTTTATTGATGTTCATAATCAGTCCATATGACTTCCCTTCCTCGTTTAAAGCCCCTGCACCATTTTTGCTAGCTTCTCCTCATCTTCCTCAATGATAACTACATCATCCACTAACCTCAAGTTGTTAATTCTCATCCCATGCACGGATAGCCCTTCTACCTCTTCCTTGATCTTTTCCATCACTCTCTCTAGGTGCATGATGAAGATACTTAGTAACATTGGATACTTCACCACAATACAGATAAGCTATGTCTACATGTGAAGCCTACATTGAAGTAGCTTATTTCGATTTGGAGACAATTTCGATGAATAACATCTACACGTCCTCCAGGGCTGGCAATGTCGACGTTCAACTTCGACGTTGCGCAGCACCACATCGAAATAGGCGCTGCGAGGGAACATCTACACGCCAAAGTAGCACACATCGAAATAGGGATGCCAGGCACAGCTGCAGACAGGGTCACAAGGCAGACTAGCGCTTCCGGGGCAACAGCTAGCCACTCCCTTAAAGGGCCCCTCCCAGACACACACAGCCTGCACAGCACGTGGTCTGAGGAGCCATAGGCACACAGACTCCGGGCGACACAGGCATAGACCCCCAGCAGCAGCAGCAGCAGCAGCAGCCGCCAGAGGTCCACCCAGCCCTCCCGGCAGGAGCAGGGCTCGCCCTGATCCATGCCATGCGGGAGGCAGCTGAGCACCTCCTTGCTACACCGGAGCAGGAGCTGCCCCCAGGGCAACAGGGCTCAACCCCCAACTCTGCAGCACCCCGCCCCCCCCCGCCTCACACGCTGCCGCCTGTGGAGCTACCCCACCAGCACCGACTGGTGGGAGCGGCTGGTGCTTGAAGAGTGGGACGACGACCGCTGGCTCAGGAACTTCAGGATGAGCCGGCAGACATTTATGGAGCTGTGCCAGTGGCTCACCCCCACACTCAGGCACCAGGACACTGCCATGCGGCGTGCCCTCCCTGTGGAGAAACAGGTCGGCATCTCTGTCTGGAAGCTGGCCACTCCAGACAGCTACCGATTTGTGGGACAGCAGTTTGGTGTCAGCAAGACCACCGTTGGGGCTGTCCTCATGGAGGTAAGAGGACCCACAGGAGGAAGGCAGGGCAGGGGAGGGGGGCCCGGGCAGAGGAGGGCAGGGCAAAGCAGGGCGGGGGAGGGCAGGGCAGGAGAGGGCAGGGCAGGGGAGGGGAGGGCAGGGCAGGGCCAAAAACACCCTGCTCACCCCTCATTGGTGCTCTCCCATGTGCTTTCCCTGCAGGTTGTGCGTGCCATCAACGCCATGCTCCTGCACAGGCTCATGAGGCTGGGGGACCCACATGCCACCATCGCAGCTTTTGCCACGCTGGGCTTCCCCAATTGCTTCGGGGCTCTGGATGGGACTCACATCCCCATCCGCACCCCGCATCACAGTGGAGGACGCGACATCAATCGCAAGGGCTACCATTCTGTGGTCCTCCAGGCCTTGGTGGACAGCCGGGGACGTTTCCAGGACATTTATGTGGGCTGGCCTGGCAGCACCCATGACGCCCGGGTTTTCCGGAACTCGGGTCTGTGCCGCCGGCTGGAGGCGGGGACCTACATCCCCCAGCGGGAGATCCCTCTGGGGGACACCACCATGCCCCTCTGCGTCATTGCAGATGCGGCGTACCCACTCTGGCCCTGGCTCATGCACCCGTACACAGGCCATCTCCCCGCCAGCCAGGAGCGCTTCAACCAGCGCCTGAACCATGCGCGCCAGGTGGTGGAGCGCTCATTTGGCCGCCTGAAAGGACGCTGGAGATGTCTCCTCACCTGCCTGGATGTGGGCCCCAACAACATCCCCCAGATTGTGGGTGCCTGCTGCGCCCTGCACAATTTGGTGGAGAGCAAGGGGGAGACCTTTTATCAGGGCTGGGCTGTGGAGGCCGGCAGGGCCGACCTGCAGCCACCCGCTGCCCCCAGTTGCCAGGTGGACCCCGAAGGGACCCGGGTCCGGGAGGCCCTACGGGCCCACTTTGATGATGAGGCCGCGGGGTGAACTCTGCCAGGCCCCCCACTGCCCACCCCTTCCTCCACAACACTCCCTGCCCCTATGCCCACACCACGGAGCACCCAACCGCACCCCCCCCACACTTTTCCTGGACAAATGACAGCACGCACTTGTGGCTGAACTTAAACTGGTTTTTCTTTTAGAACTTTTTTTTTTTTAACTATAATTAAAACAAGAACAAACTATATACAAGACCTCTTCTAACAAAAGTATTCTGTACAAATAAAACAATAATAAAAGGGATTGCACATAATGGAGACATTGGTCAATAAAAAGAAAACCAGGGATGATAAGGAAGGGGAGAACTATTTACATGGGGGGGGACGGGGCAAAGGGGGGGCACAAATATAAATGAAATGGGTCAATAAAACAATCCTCTTCTCGGACATATATAACTATATACGGGGGGGGCACGTCCCGGGCCCCACGCTCCTAAAGTCCAGCACTGGGGGTGGGCGGCCGGGAGCCCCGCCTCGGCCGCAGCCCTGTCCAGGGCTGGCTGGGGGCCGGGCGGACCAGAAGATATGACCGGCAAGTCTCAGCTGGCCCCAGGTGTCCCTCGGCGGTCCAGCCCTCGGTGGTGGGTGGCGGGGCGACGGCGAACGGGACGGCAACGTGCGGAGCAGCAGGTGGTGCGGCGGGTGGAGCAGGCAGGGCGGGCGCTGCAGTGGCCAGCGCGGCATGGGGGGCCAGGTAGTCCACAAGACGGTTGAATGTCTCCATGTAGGCCCCCCATGCCTCTTGGCGCCAGGCCAGCACCCGCTCCTGCAGGTCCAGGCGGCGTTGGTCCACCCGCAGGCGCTGCTCCGTGACCTCCAGTTGCCGACAATGGATGGCCAGCAGCTGGGGGTCCGTCGCCGTCGGGTGCTGTTGCGGGGTCCACCGTCTAGCCCACCGTGGGGCCGGTCGGTCCTCCACTGAGGGGCTTGCCTGGAGCAATGGCCCCGGAGGGGATTCTGGGACCACTGATGCCTCGCCGGCGCTCTCTTCCGGTCCTTCCGATGGTGCAGCTGTGGAACACAGGAGGAGGGGGGGAAGAAGAATGGAGACAGGCGTTAGTGTGGGCCCCGAGCCGTGACCCTTGTCCCCCCACCCCTGTGCTGCAGGTTCCCCATCCCCGTCCCCGGGAGATGCTACTGGGATGGATGGGGTTCAGGGGTCCCCCTGCACTGCACCCCATCCCCTGGCGGGAGTGACTCTCACTTCACTCAGCAGGGTCTGACAGGAGAGGTTTCTTAGGCCACAGATGCCCGGTTTCTCTCGGGAGTGACCGCACAGCAGTCAGAGACAGTCCTTCCAACCCGTCCTGGGGAGAAGACCCCAAGGGGTGCCCCTCTGGGGTGTGGCTTTCCCCCTCCTCAGGCTGGCTGCCTTCCAGCTCTCCCTTTCCCTAGCCTCTACCTGCGGCCCCCGCCCTGATTCAAAGCCAGCTCGGCTCCTCCCTCCTCTATGTTCAGGGCAGAGATGTCACCTGCCAGCTGTAGCCCCAGGATCATCCTTTGCCCCTGGGAGTTTTTCAACTTGTTGCTCATATCTAGCCTGAGTCTCCCTTTTGCACTCTCCCTATTCCATCACATGCTGCTGCTGCGGGGTGTCCCACCCCCTCCTCCCAGGGGACCCTTGAGTTTCCGCTCCCCCCTGCCCCGGGGATGGGCCATGGCACTGTCGTGCGGGGGGGGCAGGGGCTGATGCACTGCTGTGAGGGACACGGCCCTGTTGTCCTTGGGGCCATGGCCATGTGGGGGGCCCTGGGCACATATCTATTACCCCCGCCCCTCAACCCCAGGGGTGTACACCAGAGGGGGGTACATACCTGTCGGTCCACTCCCACGGTCCGGAGATCACCGGGGGGCAGACGCCCGGCTGCTGCTCCGGGAGGGCGGGAGGAGGATCTGCAGCCCGGACTCTGCAGAGGAGGAGCACCCCCCCCCCTCCTCCTCCTGCCGCGATGGCCTGGGGGTGGGCTCCAGGGGGGGCCCCTGACGTGCGGGGCTTACCTCCGGGACAGACTCCAGCTGCAGGGCCTGCTGGGGCTCGTCGGCCTAGGTATCAAGGGTGGCTGGAGGGGAGGAGGTGTGCCAGGGGCCCAGGATGTCCCTGAGCTCCCTGTAAAAGGGGCAAGTGATGGGGGCGGCCCCAGATCGGCTGGCCACATCCCGGGCCCGGGCGTAACCCTGCCGCAGCTCCTTAACCTTACCCCTGACATGGTCAAGAGTGCGGGCAGGGTGACCCCGGGCGGCCAGGCCCTCGGCCAGCCGAGCAAACGCATCTGCGTTCCGCCTCTTGCTCCCCATTACCTGGAGCACCTCCTCCTCTCTCCAGAGCCCCAGTAGGTCCCACAGCTCGGCCTCCATCCAGGAGGGGCCCCGCTGCCGCTTCCCAGCCTGGCTGCCGGGTTGGCTGGCCTGGCTGCTCTGGCTCCCCTGGGGGGGGCTCCCCTGGGGGCGCTGGGGGGGCTGCTGGGCAGCCATGGCAGGTGCTGACCCTGTTCTGGGTGGCTGAGGGATGTGCAGGCTGGCCGCATGTCTAGGCTGCCGCCTGCACATTCCCTCAGCTTCCTGCACAGGAAGGGAGGGGGAGGGGACCTTTAAGGGGCCGCTCCACGCAGCCACCATTGAGCTGAGGGACTGGAGAGAGCGTCTCTCAACCCCTCAGCTGATGGCCGCCATGGAGGACCACGCAATTTCGACGTTGCGGGACACGCAACAACTACACGGTCCCTCCTTCGACGTTCAACGTCGAAGTAGGGCGCTATTCTTATCTCCTGATGAGGATAGCGGCTTCAACATCTCACCGCCTAACGTCGAAGTTAACTTCGAAATAGCGCCCGACACGTGTAGCCGTGACAGGTGCTATTTCGAAGTTAGTGCCGCTACTTCGAAGTAGTATGCACATGTAGACACGGCTATACTGTCTCTGTCCTCCCGTGAAAGGATCCAGTTGCACTTATACTTTGTTTCCACTATGGCTATTCCATTACAATTATTCTAGCATTTTGTTGCTGATGATGATCATGCTATCAGAACAGCTTTTTCTTTTCGCTGGGTAAATATGATGATATAATTCAACTCTCCCTCTCCTTATTTTGGGAGGAACCAGTGGATTCTGTGATCAACCTAATTGGCCTTTTCTGTTAAAAAGTAAACAAGGAAGCAAAGTCAGCCAAAACTGAGACCTGGTGAAAACTGTAGCTATTTTGCTTAGGCATACTGATTCAGAGCCAAGGGCCTCAACCTGTAAAACAGGTATGTAATATATACAAATAGGTATCAAAACTACTCAAAGAGGACTGGTGATCAGCCATCAGGGTAGTCAAATTTTGGTTCCCAGACATCAGCAGCACTCCTTTATTCCATTTAGATCTGCTCATTTACATTTGGATCTGATTAACTTGGGCTGGTGGAGCTCCATTCTGGATGAAGTGTCTATAAGGTGTGAATTGAGCTCTGGGTTACATCAGGTGTTAATATTGCAGCTGCCCCGAATTTATGGTGCATGCCTTATTCCACAACAACATGACTAAATCTATCCTCAAGCTTCACAGGAAAATGCTTCAGCATACCAGTGATAGGCAGCTGATTCTAAATACTTGCCTGAAATGGATACTAAAATAAATCCACAGCTCCACTCATGTGTGCATTGTTTACCTCTGCAGGGAATTGGTGACCAAAACTTTCTAGTTTTCATGAAGGTTAGGATTAATGACCCATTTTATACATTCCTAATTGGCTTCCTAACCTGTCCTGTCTTGACAGAACTTACTTTTCTTATTTGGAATACCCATGGGTAGGAGGAGAATAGAATCTGCACCATACACAAAAGTAGAAGTCTACAGGTACAGGCTCCATGTAAGCAAAATTATTTGGTCACTTAAATTAGTCATTTCATTTTGGGACAAGCTAACTCGAATAAAAAATTCTGCATATTTCTCAATGATTTTCTCCTAATAAGCAGAGGACTTTCTCATTTAGTGAAATAAATGTATTTTTCACCCATGTAGCACATCTCACTGAATTTCCTCTAAATAATTCATACAGCAATATTTTATTTTACCGCTATGATAATAAGGGGAAGAGAGGTACAGTGACGTACCAACAGAATGACTATATTCAAGTGGCAGTAGAGCTAATGTGTATGAATTCACAGTTCTATACTCTACCGACTGCACCACAAGACCTTGGGCTACTTAAGATCTTTCAAGGGGATCTATCTGATTAGACTTTTTTAAAAAATCAATATACTTATTCTAAGATTCCTATGGATTACTCTTATCTGTGTTTTCTATAGACATATTAAACCAGCTTCCCTCCATCTATAGGCTCAATTGATGTAAACATTTAAACATTTGAGAAACTGTATTATGTGTCATGGAATTAAAAACAGATGTAGAATGAGAAGTTATCATATGTACGGCATTTTAGATTACTGCATCTTAAAATTCCCCCTAATGTTCTTAAATGTAAATCTGTGATATATTTCTTCTTACTTCAGTATAGCTAGATTACATGACCCATCAAGTTTCCTTCCATTTCTATGATTCTGTGTTAAACAAGAGGGGTGAAAGTTCTAAGCTCTGTAGGAACTACATGTAAGAACCTTGTAGACAAGGAGTAGTTGCCTGTCATGCATCTCTAGGATCTATAATTTGACCTCAAGGAATTTTATGCTGGATGTCACTCTTCAAGAAGACACATTAAATTTCTGCATTCCAGTTGCAAACCAGATTGCTACATCTTTTTTTTCCCTTTGGGATTCTACTGAACAGTTTCTACCTTTTGTCATGAAAAGTTCCGAGTTGTGTAAGTAGAGAAAGAAATAGTCAATTAGTTTGTGAGAGATTTCCTCGTGTCAATGAAGTCCTACTGGAAACTCAAAACAGACACAGAATTGAGCTCCTGAATGCTGAGATGTGATTTTTCTTGTCTTCATTCCATTAAATTACTTTTATCTTGTGAGCACTACAAATGATAGTAGTTAGTGTAAAAACTATTGCTAGTAATGGCATTTTAGGGGCGTTGGCAGAGTCCGTCCATTTTCCCGGATATATTGCAGAAAACTGTATGGTTAAATTACATGAAGGTTTCTATAACACTCCTTCTTGCTAATGGAAGAAGTAATTGTGGATATTTCATTTGGTGTCCTGAGGTGCAGATTAGCTGCAGAGTGGGCATGCTCCAACATGGCTGACTTTTCCAGTGTTCCCATTGCATGCTGTGTTACCCAATTGGTGGTCAAACATTCAAATAAGATTTCATAGTTAATTAGTTTAGTTTCTAGTCCCATTTGCTTAATTCAAAATGTGTGACTTTCATATCAGTGAAGCCAAGAATCAAATCAGCCTAATCATGAACCATAAGCAGCAATAGCAATTCTACCAGATGAGCTAGAGAAAAAGACATCATATATAGGACAGACCAATGATATGCTAATTTTTTCTCAGCTAAAAGTCACTGGCAAATACATTGCACCATCTCATATTATGTGAATTAGGCTATGTCTACAATACAATATTAATTTGAATTTATTAAACCGATTTTGTGACGCTGGGGTCTATAAATTCAAAGTTGAATTGCCTCAGTGCCCCACAAAGTCGACTTACTGATGCCATACTCAATTGCCAAACATCAACTGCTGCAGCAGTGCATTGTGGGAACCCAGAGTGGATCACTGTGGGACATTTCGGGATACTTACAGGACACATCTGGAGGTTAATTAATTCTATTTTAAGATGTGGTGCTTCAACACTGGACTTCATTTGGACTGTTAAATTCAAACTTAACGGTATACCTAGCTGGTTTTGACAATTTTATGATATTGATATTCGTGCTTACTAAATTAAGCCAATGATATTTAAACTGAAGACAGTGATGGTGTGATATTGAGCTCACTGCCATAAATTCAAATTTATCTTGTATCGTGGACATAGCCCTAAGAGAACACAGTAGAATGTTTTTTTCTGAGATAAAGGTGTGCTGTAAACATCCTATTCAAGATGCACTTGTTTTCCTTGTTTACTAATAATCAGATTATGATGCAGGATTTTAACACATCTAACTGACATGAAGAAAAATAGCTTTTGATCTGCTAATGTTAACATTTAAAGCAAAAATTATTAAGGAGGGTTCAAATGAGGCAGAGTATTTTTAGAAAAAAGTAAAACTCATCACAGTAGTTTGAGATTAAATACATATTGACTCCTTCTTATCCAAAAGTTGTTTTAAACTAATAACCTGATCTTTGCCAAAATGCATGGACTAGACTGAATTGGTAACAGTCCAAAAAAACAGAGACAAATTTTGCAAGCATAAGCATGTAATATGAAACAGAGCACCAACTTCTTTATATGTTTTGACTGGCACTACACGGAAAAGATTCTGTAACAAGGTAAAACTGAAGTAAAATATGCTTATCATATGGAAAAAATATTTTTCACTCAGAGAACTAGAAATAGCATATGGGCAAGATATCAGAATTTAAAGTTGCTAGTGAAAAGGGCATTACATTTTCAATGACCTTTATAGATTCCACTCATAAATGCAATCCTATTCTCCCTCGTAACTGCGTGAAAGGTATCAGGTTTACAATGAAATTTCCGTTTACCCCCTTAAAAAATTCAGTAATATCAAAGCTTAATACAATGTTAACCAATCAAAGAACCATCAAAGTATACTACCGTTATGATATAAAATGTTGCATTAACATTATGATAAGGGTGGCTGTGCTTTGGAAATGTAGAGAATACTGTTGTGTAGAGAATACTTTTGTGTTGGAAATGTAGGGAATACTGTAAGGGAGATTACACATGAAAGACGATGTAACTTAACCGGCTTCACTGAATTCTGTAGTGATCATTTTTCCTCCCCCTCCCTTTTTCTTCTCTGAACCCAGAGGATCACAGGATTAGTTTAAAGAGAAAAGCATTGATTACACTTTTGAAGTTCATGGCAATGAGAAGAAAAGCTCCAAGTATGTCTAATTACAATTAGAAATTATAGATTTGTTACTCAGGCCTCTCCTGTTTTTTTCCCTGTTTGTGGCCAGAACTTATTTTGCAGGTTCCTTCACATGCTTTGGCCTGGGCTACCCCAGCACAGCTTCCTATTCCTCATGTCTATTAGAGTCTATTAGATTCATCTTAGAGGTTAAAGCTGGCCCTTTTCCCTGCCAGTCCCTGCTCCCAGCCTGCAGTCAGCTACCCTTCCCCACCACACCCTTTCCCAGAATAACTATCCTTAATGGGCTGATATTGAATGATCTGGACCCAGTATTGTTGTTAAAGCAACTGCCTAACCAGAAATACTAATCACTGAGTCCAACATATTGCCGCCTTTTATCATTGTATTACAGCATGTGGAAGCTACACAAAAGAATTTCATCTTAGAAGGAAAAACTCTCAGACTCAAGAATTCAAAAATAGACTGACATGCGGTTATTGCAATTGACTGTGCAAATACAATATGGGACAGATAAGCCATGAGAGAAGCTTCAGACTTAAACACTGCCCATAGATCCTCACCACCACTCCTAACCACCATCCCTCGAGATGAAAAGGGGCCATAGTAGTATAATGTGAAAAAATCAGAATGATAAGCACTGCTGTGTAATTTTTACTGAGTACATTTGTATGCAAGAAAGACATGCCATGGCAAATACAGTGAGAAATAAATTGTCATCTATTTGGTTATACTCATCTATTTGGAAAACTTCAGTTGTTAGGATGTAACAAGGACCTGGCAAGCCCTCCTCATCTAACCCACTACTCCATCATGAAGCATCTACTCCAGGGGTGCCAAAAGAATTGCTGGGCCCCAAGAGGGTGGCAGCTCCATACTCTTGGAATGGGTGGGGTTGGGTCTCCCCTCCACCACCAGCCCTTTGGCACCCCCTGGAATGCATCAGCTGGTGCTCTGGCAGTGATTTAAAGGACTTGGGGCTCCAGCTGCCATTGTACTGCAGTAATGGCAGCAGTGGCCAGGATCCCAAGACACTTCTGAATCGCCAAGTCCTAGGGCAGCTGCCTTTTTGCCTCTTCCCTCTTCCATTAGTGAATCACCAGCCCCACTCTCTGTAATACATGAGTGATCCCAAAAGGCCTTCTCCTTCTGGTGCTGACACTGGCAGACCCCCAATTAACTTAATACAGTGTGAAATCACACACAGAGCAGGAGTAGCTGGTTATAATCTATCTTTTGTCTCCATTCCTTAAAACAATAATCTAAATTCAAGATTGTCCTTCAATCTTGTTGTAGGGATAGGGGAAAACAGAAATCCTAGCATTACATCTCCTTTTGTGAAACATCTTTAAAGTTGGGAGCTTGAGATAGGGAAAATGAGATCTCCCCAATGAATGAACAAGCTGCCAGTATTAACCTTGAGATGAATGAGTTTGCTTGACTGTGTTTTCCTCTCTCTTCTAGGTTATTTCATTTATTTCAGTTAACTAAGTCAGTTGGGATTGTGTGTTTGGGGAAAGTTTAATCCTTTGTTCCCTTCATCACACTTTATCATCTTTGACCAATCTCAGTCAGCCTTTTGATCACCCTCTGCTCCTGTGCAATAAACACAGGAGAAGGGCTGATCTAGCAGAGAAGGACTTGAAAGCCAGAAACTAAGTGACCGGAGGAGTTTTTAAGAAGGAGTTCTAATACAGCCACTATAGTTAGGAAGGGTTGAATTGATTGAGCCAGTGCTGCTCCTGTCTCCTCCATCTGTGCCTGGATCCTGACAGACAATCTGACCATGGATGGCTCTACCTAGATCCTGGTATGATTTTGCAGGGACTGTGGCCTGCATTTCCCACCCACCGAAAATCAGGCTGGCAAGACCATCCAATGTAAAAAGTACCAGCTAATGGAATCTCTCAGGAAGCAGGTGGGATAGCTACTGGATGCAGTGGCTCAGTGGGAGAGCATTCATGCCTGCAAGGAATTCGCATGGACACATCCAAGGCAGAGGAAGCTATCCAGCTATGAAGAACTGTTGGCACACCATTGGGGGACAAAGAGATGGCTCTATCTCAAGAAGGGAACTGGTAGTTGGTTACTTTTGGGAGCAGGCAGTTCTCCACCTCTATTTTTGACTGGCCCACCATGGTGATGGATAACCATTATGGTGCCCTGCCAATGAAAAATGAAGGATCACTCCCAAAGGTGGAGGAGGAGAAGCCATGTATCCCAAGGCTGGGAGGTCTGCAGACACCACTCGCAGGAGGAAAATAGTGCAGTGATTGTTGGAGATTCTTTTCTGAGGGGGATGGAGGCACCCATCTGTCACCCTGATATGGCATCCTTCTTGACAGGGGGCCATATCCAGGACACCACAGAGGGACTTGCAAAGATCATACAGCCCTCTGACTACCAGACTCAGCAATGGGGGGTTTGGGGAAGGGAATAGTTGCCCCTAGGCCTGGCCTTTCAAAGGGGCCCAGAGTTCCAGTCACCACTGCTGCCAAAGAAGGTGGGAGCTCTGGGCCCCTTTGAAGAGCTCTGGCTGTGCATGTGGAGGGAGGGGTGGGCAGCACCAGAGTCCTGAAGGCACTGAGGACTGAATGCCTTAGGCCTCTCCCATCCAAGTGGGAGCTATTCATCCAAGTGGGCACTAATGATACTGAGAGGTATGATCCTGAACAGATCAGAAGTGGCAATAGGGCTCTGAGGGTATGTCAGAGAGGTGGAGGAGTTTGGTGCGTAAGTAGTGTTCTCTTCAGTCTTCCCAATCAGGAGTAGGGGTCCAACCAGAGAAAGATGCTTCTTGGAGGGGAATAGTCTAGAAAAGAGAAGACTTAGAGGGGATATAACAGCTTTCAAGTATCTAAAAGTGTTTTTTAAACAAGGAGGAGGGAGAAAAATTATTTTCCTTAGCTTCCGAAAATAGGACAAGAAGCAACCTATTTATATCACAGCAAGGAAACTTTAGACCGTATATTAGGAAGAACTTCCTAACTGTAGGATGATTAACCATTGGAATAAAGTACCTAATGACATTGTGGACAAACACTTGCCTAGATAGTGCTTTGCACTGCCATGAGTGCAGAGGTCTGAACATGAGGATCTCTTGAGGTTCCTTCTGTTCTATGATTCTGTGTTGAATTGGTTTGGCACCTTGGTTGTAGACCTGGTAAAAGACATTTGTTTAATAGCCTATCACAGTTGTAACTAATGGTAGTACATTATAATATAGGACGTTTTACAAAATACTGTAGTTTATTTTTCTAGTTGTATTAGTGATGTATTTAAAAGAAATCAACTTGCTTAAAAATATTTAGCTTTTCCTGAAATGCAACTGAATGCAAAACAGTATTTGGCAGATACATTTTGGATGTTTTATTGGTTTGCCTATGCATAATAAATTTAAATATAGTCACGGAAGGAAGAATGTGCAAAACGTTTCTCTGAAAGCTAGTTATGAAAACATGTCACAGGAATAACTTCCCCAATAGACTACGCTGACATCTGCAAGTCAAACAAGCTGAAATACAGTGGGGAATATTTTACTCCTTAAATGGCCTATTTAGGAGTTTATTCAGATAAATCTGTCATCTTGATATGTACAAACAAACAAAACTTCTTAATTGGTTCTTCAGACTCTTATAAAAACAAATCATAAAAATACTGGAGGTGGTAAACAGCCTCTTATTCCAAGAGAACCTTACAATTAGAAAATGCTCACATTTATAGTAATTAGCTGGAACTGTAAGTCTTCACACAGCACTTTTAATCTCTGTTACTAAGAAATTTGTGTTTTGATACTGTTCTTTGAAGGTGAAATTCACTCTACTCATATGAGACTCAAGAATTTGGGGTCCATGTTTGGGACACAGCAAGTGAGTTGGGGGATGTTTAGAGAAGACAGGTACAGGACATTGTTCCCTGTAAGGTGAGGGCTTGGGTGGTTGCCCAGAAGAGACACAGATGTTGTCCAGGTGATTAGCAGGATCGCCACAGCACCCACAGCCAGCAGCATGTGTTTCTATTGGTGGTGCATCTCTCCATATGCCTTGGTACTGGGTTAAAGAGACAGGTGGGAAGTTGGGGAGATTCTGAATTTGGCTGAAGATAGGGAAGGAAAGGGTTTATGTGACTCTTTGCCGAGAAAAATAGAATCAATTGGCAAATGAAACAATGAGATTTGTAAAAAACAGCGAAAGCATCACTGAGGTTTTCTCCCACCCCTGAACTGTCAGATATCAGGTTTTTATTCTGAAAGAGGGAAGGGGAGGTGTGCCCTTTCTTCCTGTATCTTCTCCAATCTCCATGATCTGCCACCAAAAGGCTCCCCTGTGACACCACCAAGTCTCAATTTTTCACTTTAAAAATGGAGTTGTCATCACCAGGAGGCTCAGGCACATGATAGGTGGGAGAAGTCAGCTTTCAACCTGGAGCCCTGCCATTTTTGGTGCATATTACTGACAACCTGTACTATAAAGTGGTGCTACTAGCGATGATGATTATAATAATACTGTAATGCCGTTGCCTACTACTCCTTGTCCTTAATATTCCCTCCTCACCAGGTATAAAAGGAATAAAACAACAAATTTTATTGAACCATAAGCAAAGTGGCAAAAAGCCTAAATGAATAAAATAAAAATATATGTAAAAGTTTAATTTTTTGCTGCACCACACAAACTTTCTTAACAGGATTATTTTAAGAGGCCATATCATTAGGGATATTAACTTTTACGCACAAACTAGCAATATAAAATTCCCTCTATCTCCTCACCACTTGGCATACACACCCAATCAGTGCCAAGACCTTCTCACTTTTGTCTCTTCAGATCCTGTATTTTACAATGAATGGTGTCATTCAGAATTTATGCCTGTATTCAATGAAATCTCCATCTGATGGTCACTTTTGCATAATATTAGACCTTAGCAACTTCAAAATTAATGGTGTTTGTTTAGATCATCCTACCAGCTTCTCCTCCTTTTGTGGTGATTGGAGTCACAAGACATTCCATCCCACTCTTCCTAGCTGCAGCTCAAATAAAATATTATCGTAATTTTATTTATCATATAAATTCAGAGCATAATTACATATAAAACAGAGTTAGCCCCCATACCACTCTTTCAACAGAGCTCTAGGTCTCTGTGCTACACACGGCACAGCTGAATATTCACTCAACTTTCTTCTCTTCTTGTTCTGGGCTGGCTCAGGGTTGCTATAAGCCCACTCCAGAAGCTGCATAGAAGAAGCATATGTCAGAGCGTCCTGATTTCTGTACCACGCACTTGTCCTCCTGACATGACTACAAAGCTAACCAGGATGGGTTGTGCAGAGACTGAGGCTATCTAGACTGGTGTTTTGTAGACAAAACCCAGGGAGTGTCCACATTCTGAAAACCAAGAAGTCCTGTGGCACCTAACAGATATGCTCCAAAATATCTATTAGTCTATAAGTTGCCACAGGACTCCTTGTTTTTGAAGATACAGTCTACCTCGGCTACTGCTTTGATACTTATGCCATGCTCAAGGCATTTCATTGACAGTAAATAAACAGAATGTGACACTTTTTTGACAGTATTTTGCCACTCCTTCATGGTCTCTCTAGTCAGATTACACTAAGGGCTCAGGTGAGAAAAATTACTCCTTAACAAATTGAAGTAGCTCTTCAAATGCTCTCTCTCTCTCTCTCTCTCTCTCTCTCTCTCTCTCTGTACCACCTCTTGACCACCACAGAATGAAAAGACCAACTTTTTATCTTTCCATTTGGTTTTACTTCTCATTTTCATTAATTACCAGGATTCAAAGATATCTGATCCAAGTTTTATTTTTAATGGGTCAGTCCCTCAGCTGCTGTAAATGATACTCCAGTGAAGTCAATGGTTTCTTCTGGAACAGTTTCTAGGAGATTGAAAATGTCTCATTTACGTGCATTAGGGATAAGTGAACCTCATAGAATTTAAGGTTTGGGGAAATTCTCTTTAAAAAAATGTAAGGATTTACAAAACTAGTCTGATGCAGTGAAATTGTTATATTTTGAACTTCAAGGGTGTTTATATTAACTTTATAACCTTTTTGTATCTAAAAGGGACCTATTAAGGCTCTCTTTGTCCCAAAAGCAAGGCTGACAAGAGTGGATGGCTGGACATACTATTTATGGCTCCCCGCTTCTGCAGCCTATTTTTATTTGTTTTTCCTTTTGTCTGTGTGTTGTTCCATCTATAAGTCAAGTCTGTTCTTTCAGTCCTCATGTTTCTACAGTGTTTTCCAAATGGAACACAAATCCACTATGATTGTTGCTCAAGTCAAAACTTTTATCCCACAGTGGTAGCCAGTTGAAAATTTAGCAAAGTGTTTTTACCTGTACCTTGGAATTTGGTTCAGTCTTGGTCCCGAACTGCAAGTTATATGTCACTAGATAGTTAATGCTACAAAAGGTTACTAATCAATACTAGACATGAACTGAAACTAAAAATGTGGTATATGAACAACCTAAATGCTTAGATACATTTGAATTTAGATTCAAAGTTTGCAGCTTAAACTGCTGAAGTGTATAGAACTACAAACTAACAACAACAAAATTTGCAATTTCCTATCCTAAGTTTATTTGCGCTTACAGTTTTGGTGTATTTTAGCGAATGCCCATTTCAGAAAGGATGCAGAGCCAGTGGAACTTTATTTCCCTGTGGCCGCACACAAGTCTACATTGAGAGTGATGTCTGAAAGGGAAAATAGGTTATTGAAAATTATTACCTAACTATTTTGTAAACATATTACTGGTAGTTTGCAATCAGTCACTCTAAACACATAGGAATTTTGTTTCAATGAAGTTTAAATTAGAAGCAGAACTTTTCACCCAGTGGGGTGGATATTTTTCAGTAAAACATAAAATCTTGTGGCTCCAAGCAGTAAATACACTAACTGTTGCTGTTAACAGCACACACAGGGAAATGTAAAAATGATTGCCTTTTTCATTTATAATATGTTTAACAAAAGCAGAAGTTTTGCACAGCATCTGCACAAATGTTTATACAAAAGACTGTGTAGCACTTTAGCACTTCCATTTAAAGTGGCATGTCCCTCCATATGTCCCTTGTTCCGTTTTTAAAATACTATTAATGCCCCACAATTTTATTCTTTTAAAAAGGGTACTCTAACTTCGTACAGCTCATACATTTACCATTATGCAAGAGACAATTTTCCATTCAAACTAAATCGAAAATGGATCCCATGGTGTCCATTCATTAGTATTAAAGTTGTATGCTCTGTAACACATTTGTTTTATTGTGTTTTTGGCAATTACAGTGAACTGTAGATCATGTCTGTAGTGAGTTCTATGGAAAAAATGATGAGTATTTGTACCATATATTAACCTACAATAAAAGTAGAGAACATGTCAAATACTTTTAATCCAATATTTGAGGTTTCAGTAAGTGGCACCATGCATTTTCTTCATAAGAATTATGAAAGAAAAGCGCTGGAAAGTGATAATTATAGCTTCTATTAAACTCATAGATGTAACGCTTTCTTTTGCACTGTACAGAGACTCAAAATGCTGCCTTGACTACTCACTCTATTTTGGGGAACTTAGTAAAGATTTACCTTTCCAAATTCCTTTGGTGCAGAATGATGCTTAAAGAACAGCAAGACAAGGGGCTGATGTAGCTGCAATGGCTATCAACATAATTCGTACAGCTGAATGGTAACATGTACCCCAGGAGGTCAAGACCGATAAGCTTCAACTGCCTCCCAAATGGTAGCTGAAGTCAGATCTTCCACAGAGAATGGATAATTTGACAAGGTGGTGAATAGCCCTCCTCCAACTGGACCTGGATAGAGGGAGGTCAAGACTGCAATGTGTCAGAAATGCAGTAATGAAGGGAGCGGGAAAGATGATAAAAGGAAAATGCCTGGGAGTGGAATGAAAAAGAACACTAGAAAGGAAAAAAAACAGAATAAAAAGATGTATAGCTTTCCAGATCATAAAGGAGAAGCAGAGGGAATGGATCAAAAGAATGGAACTTCAACTTTACATCATGACAAAACTAATTACTCGTGATGACATGGATCATAATACACGGTTGTCAGGCAAGTCAGTACCTGAGGAAACAATATGGCAATATGTCCAGTTTGCTTTTCGGGCAAAGGATCAGGCTGTATCCCAAGAACAGTATTGCTTTCTGGCCAAACAGGCAAATGAAGCACTCCACAGCTTGGTGACACTTCCAAAAATGTTCCTACACACAGTAAAGCGTAAAACTAAATTTCCAAAGGAAGCATGGAAATGCTGTTCTTCCGGAAAGGTGTAACTGCCATCATTATAAATTGCTTCCAGTGGTGTTGTAGCCATGTTTGTCCATTATCATTATTATTTCATGGGTGGTATTCTTTATAATGAAGTGTCTCTGGACAGTAGACAATTGAATTTAAAGGTTATTCTACAAACAAGGAAAGGGAATACCTATAACATCCATTGGCATTTCTGCTCTGGAATCCCTTACACTAGCTGTTGGAAATCTTATCCCTCAGTGTCGCTAAATTTGAGCTTAGGGAAGGACCCCACATAGTCCCAATTCTTCCGCCAGGGGAAAGGACTTGCTGAGCATTTCATGCTCTGGACAACTACAATATTTCAAAGTTAAAGGGTATGGGGAAAATAATAGCTGAGCAAAGTATACTTCCAAGAAGAGGTGTGGCATATTGTCTTAATACCAGGATAGCAAGTTCTCCCCATTTTTCCCCAAACCAGACAGCAGAATCAGCAAGGACTGCTCCAATAATCTTCTATCAACTTCATCTTAAATTTATATTTAGCAACATGGCTAACCAGTATCATGTACATTTCTTTAACAACGTGATTGACACCTAGTTTCAAATTTTTAATCTTCCTAATCTAATGCTTATTGATTACATAATTCATGTAATTTTTGTGATTCAGCAATTCATTTTAACTGAATAATATTATTAGTCAAAGGCCATAAACATTTTCATAATGTGATTAGATCATATTTGTAAGGAAACAGTTTTATTGGGTAGGAATTTTGTATTAATCAACGACAGTCTGTTCTATATAAACTACTATAAAACTATATTACTTTCCTAATCAAATGCATACTTCTTTCTGAACACCAAGAGCTAAACTGTCCAGGGAAGCATTTATTTTACGAAAACCACAATTTACAATTTTGAACTTCATGCTACATAAATCATTTGTGCAAAATATAAATGTATTTTTGGCAGTTAGAACCTCTATTTTCACTGAAGAAGAAAAAAAAAGAGAAGTAATTCAGAATACTCTTTATTTCATTTTGACAACGGTACTAAGATGTACCCAAACTGAAACTGCTGAGGAATTAGGGATTTTCAAAAGATCCTTACTGAAAATACAGGTCAAACCTCTCTAATTCAGCACCCTCAAGACCAGACCTGTGCCAGACAAGAGAATTTGCCAGACCACAGGAGGTCAATATTGTGTAGCACATTACCAACACTTCCACTGTTTACTGGGCGTCTTCGAAGACGTTAAGGCTGCATCTATACTAGCAAATTCTTTCAAAAGATTTTTCGAAAGTAGAGGGCTCTTTTGAAAGATCCCGTGGAGCATTTACATACAAACAGAGTTCTTTCAAAAGTAAATTGGAAGAATGCAATGCTCCTTTCAAAAGTGCTCTTCCACTCCCATTTCAGGAAGAGCGCCTTCTTTAGAAAGCTTCTTTCAATGGAAAACATGTAGACACTCTGGCTGTTTCTACACATGCCACTTTCTCCGAAAGTGCTAATAAACAGCCCATAATATGCTAATGAGATGCATATGTAAATTCCCAGTGCCTCATGAGCATAAGGTCACATGATTTGGTGTCTGGAAGACCGTCTTCTGAAGTCCAAATCACGTGACCTTATGCTAATGAGGCACCAGGAATTTACATACATGCCTCATTAGCATATTTCAGGATGTTTATTAGCATGCCAATTTCTCAAAGTGGCATGTGTAGAAACGGCCTCTGTGGGGGGCCCTTCTTTCAAAAGAGCAGTCCTTATGTCACCTGATTTTTCAACCCCTGGTCTGTTTTTTCAAAAAAGTGGGAGCCGTGTGGATGGTCTCTTTTGAAAGAGCAGATCACTCTTTTGATATGCTTTTTTGCATGTGGACTCACTCTTTCAAAAGAAGTTTTTTGGAAGAGATCTTCCAGAACAGCCTCTTTCAAAAGATCTCCATAGTGTAGACATAGACTTAGGCGTAAACTACAGCAAAATAACACCGCAGAACACAGATCAAGGACTAGTAGCTGAAAACAAATTTTATGGGACCACAGGAAGCTTGGCCACAACCATGATAAGTGGTTATTTGGCTAACTAAAATCATGCTGGATTACAGATATTGCCGGAGGAGGGAGTGCCGGATTAGAAAGTTTCAACCTGTACCTTGAGAATGAGCACTTTTCTTGTAGAACTTGAACCATAAGTGATTTATCATGGTTGGAAGCACATCTCTCTTCCTCTTTATCCTTCCCCTTCACCCCGTTACTTTCTATTCCTTTTTTTAATTTGTTGCAGTAGCGTTTTGTAGAATTTCTGATTTTTCACTTTTTACCTCATGTTTTTCTTGTATATTTCATCTGAATTGTATTCTTTTTATTCCCTCATTCTCTTTTAAAGTATTTTCTAAAGGAGTTTCCTTGCCTCTTCTGGGCCTCCTGTTGCACAGCTGTTATAGTGACATGTAGTCAGCCTGACTTTGATTATATAGTTATTCCAACAAAAAACATCATCAAAGCTTGGTCTATAATATTCCACCCACCTTCTCCTCAATGTTATTGCTAGCATCAACTTTTCCTCATTTGTTGCAAACAGATTCTGGAACAAATCCTGAGCTGTATTTATAGGCATTTGTCTTGAAAATGGTGGGATTCCTCACGTGAGTAAGTACAGCAAAACAGACTCAGTCTCTATGTGTCAAGACTCTGTTAAGATAAAATGTGATACATGGGCTAGCTAAGTGTGCCAGGTCCAGGCCCATCAAGCGGAGCAGGGGAATGGGACAAAGGGGGCAGTTGCATTGGGTCTTCACAATTCAAAATGCCCAGAGCTCCTGGCCAGCAGCAGCAGTGGGTGGAGCCTCAGACCCTATAAATCCCTGCTGGAGCACCATGCGGCATGCTCCAGAAAGCTTTGAGGGCTGGGTGGGGGACAACAGAGTGCACTCCAGGTAGCAGTAAGCGTTCTCTGTCACAGTCCCTCCCCTTCTGCCTGACACCCCACCCCTTCCAGGAGTGCAGAGCCACTCCCATCTTCCCCAGGGGCTGGGCAAGTGAATCACCCACCCCCAGGCAGGTCTCTGTGACTAAGTACTCCAGAGCTCTAAGCAGAGTAACTCATTTAGCTCACCAATGCTAGCGTATGCTGCCTCAAACACTTGATTAAAGAAACATACCCACCATATATATATGTATCGGAGGGGTAGCCATGTTAGTCTGGATCTGTAAGAGCAACAAAGGGTCCCGTGGCACCTTATAGACTAAGAGAAAAGTTTTGAGCATGAGCTTTCGTGAGCATAGACTCACTTCATCAGATGCTGGTCTTGGAAATCTGCAGTGCAAGGTATAAATAAGCCAGAGCAAGGGTGGGGATAACAAGGTTAGCTCAGTCAGCAAGGGTGAGGCTTACTACCAGCAGTTGATCTGGAGGTGTGAACACCAAGGGAGGGGAAGCTGATTTTGTATTTAGCCAGCCATTCACAGTTTTTGTTTAAGCCTGAGCTGAGGGCGTCAAATTTGCAGATGAAACTCCTCCTGAGGGTAGAAATAACAGTCTGGACCTATATATAGAATGCTTCCGCCGACGCGCACAGGCAGAAATGGTGGAGAGACAGCATTGTTTGCCTCACAACCTCAGTCGTATGGAACGCAATGCCATCCACAGCCTCAGAAACAAGCCTGACATTATAAGCAAAGACGCAGATAAAGGAGGAGCTACTATCATCATGAACAGGTCTGACTACCAGAAGGCAGCTTCCAGACAACTCTCCAATACCAGATTTTACAGGCTACTTTCCTCAGATCCCACTGAGGAATACACTAAGAAACTACACCATCTGTTGAGGACACTCCCTACACAAGCACAAGGACAGATTTATACCAACACACCTCTAGAGCCCCATCCAGGGCTATTCTACCTACTACCCAAGATCCACAAACCTGGAAATCCTGGACGCCCCATCATCTCAGGCATTGGCACTCTCCTGAAGGACTGTCTGGTTATGTGGACTCTCTCCTCAGACCCTATGCCACCAGCACTCCCAGCTATATCCGAGACACCACTGACTTCCTGAGAAAACTGCAATACACTGATGACCTACCAGAAAACACTATCCTACCCACCATGGATGTAGAGGCTCTCTATACCAACATCCCACACAAAGATGGAATAAATGCTATTCGGAATAGTATCCCTGATGGCTGAGCTCTGTAACTTTATCCTCACACACAGCTATTTCAGATTTGGCGACGATATATACCTTCAAATCAGCGGCACAGCTATGGGTACCCGCATGGCCCCTCAATATGCCAATATTTTCATGGCTGACCTGGAACAGCGCTTCCTTAGCTCTCGTCCACTAACACCCCATCTGTACTTATGCTACATTGATAACATCTTCATCATCTGGACCCATGGGAAGGAGACTCTGGAGGAATTCGACTGGGACTTCAACAACTTTCACCCCAACATCAACCTCAGCCTAGAACAGTCCACACAGGAGATCCACTTCCTGGACACCACGGTGCTAATACATGATGGCCACATCAATACCACCCTGTACTGTAAACCCACTGACCGCTACGCCTACCTTCATGCCTCCAGCTTCCATCCCAGACACACCACACGATCCATCGTCTACAGCCAAGCACTAAGATATAACCGCATTTGCTCCAACCCCTCCAATGGAGACAAACACCTGCAGGATCTCTACCAAGCATTCTTGAAACTGCAATACCCACCTGAGGAAGTGAAAAAACAGATCAACAGAGCCAGGCGTGTGCCACGAAGCCTCTTACTACAGGACAAGCCCAAGAGAGAAACCAACAGAACACAACTAGCCATCACCTACAGTCCTCAGCTAAAACCTCTACAGTGCATCATCAGGGATTTTCAACCCACACTGGACAATGATCCTTCACTTTCACAGGCCTTGGGAGGCAGACGAGTCCTTGCCCACAGACAACCTGCCAACCTGAAGCAAATCCTAACCAGCAACTGTACACCACACCACAGTCACTCTAACTCAGGGACCCATCCATGCAACAAACCTCGTTGCCAGCTCTGCCCACATATCTACACCAGCAACACCATTACAGGACCTAACCAGATCAGCCACACCATCGTGGGTTCATTCAGCTGCACATCTACCAATATAATTTATGCCATTATGTGCCAGCAATGCCCCTCTTGTATATACATCGGACAAACTGGACAGTGTCTACGTAAAAGAATAAACGCACACAAATCAGATATCAGAAATGGCAATATACAAAAACCCATAGGAGAGCACTTCAGTCTCCCAGGCCACACAGTAGCAGACTTAAAAATAGCTATCCTACAGCAAAGAAATTCCAGGACCAGACTCCAAAGAGAAATTGCTGGGCTACAATTCATCTGCAAATTCGACGCCCTCAGCTCAGGCTTAAACAAAGACTGTGAATGGCTGGCTAAATACAAAATCAGCTTCTCCTCCCTTGGTGTTCACACCTCCAGATCAACTGCTGGCAGTAAGCCTCACCCTTGCTGACTGAGCTAACCTTGTTATCCCCACCCTTGCTCTGGCTTATTTATACCTGGCCCTGCAGATTTCCAAGACCAGCATCTGATGAAGTGAGCCTGAGCTCACGAAAGCTCATGCTCAAAACTTTTCTCTTAGTCTATAAGGTGCCACAGGATCTTTCGTTGCTGTTACATATATATATGGTGAGTGTGTGTGTGTGTGTGTATATATATATATATATATATATATATATATATATATATATATATATATATATATATATATATAAACCCATATGTGTGTATGTGTGTATGTATATCGGTTTGATCTGCGGATTGAAGAAATAGGGTATGTCAGAAGTTTTATTAGGCTCCCTAAACAAGTGAAGTGAAGAGCATATGCTATTAGCCATTAGTATTGCTACATAAAACAAAATTCTGTTTTCTGATCCTCGTGACAGATCCCAATTCTCACGCCCTCTCTTTTTACATGTGTCACATGCCATGGTATTGATGATGCAAGTAACTGTCCCACACCTTAAGCAGGAAGGAGGAATGCTTGGCTGGCTGACCAAATGAGATAAGCTGTGTTTTATGATTTAAGAGAAGAGAGAAGATTAAAAACAAAACCTGTTGCAAAAGGGTCCATGTGGTTGCTGACTCATCCCTTGGGAATGAGGGATCTATCCTGTGCCTTGATCCTCCCTTTTGCATAAAGCAGGCCAGGTGGCTCCTCTTCTTGCCCTCCCCCCACCCTCCTTTAAGTGACAGAAATACCAGATTTGGTCTAGACTTGTGGGCATTATGCTAGCCATCCTTTTCTGACAGGGGATAGAGAAGGAATTTCTCTATTGCTACCCTATTGGCCTTGGTGAAATGGGTTTTTTTTTCTCTTTATTTGCCTTCCCCATAGCAGCTTCAGGTGGGTTTTGTTCATGTGAGGCATGGAAGGTGGTAAGCACAGGGCAGCTGTTCAGTGCAGGTGCTGCATACTGTGACCAGATAAATGGCTTGGATGTAAAAAGATACATTCACAAAAGGAGCAATCAACCAGTGGCTGGGAACTATCCCTACAACTGCTATGGCAGGGAGCCAACCCCCATTATCATAGCCCACCTTACCTTCCTACGGTCAGGTCCCAGCAATCAATTTGCTGGAGGTACCTGGATAGAAAAAGAGGAAGAGCTAGTAAAACACCTCCCTACCTCACCCATGGCAAATTATGCAATAAAAATTGTGTTAGCTGCACTGTACACTTATCATCCAAGTAGTCCCAGACATCCAATAGTAAAGTTGAGGTCTGATTAAACCCACATCAAATGTCTCTTAACCTTAATTTAGCATAGCCAAACAAAAGCTATGCACATGTAAGCAGAGGAGGATAGCTTAGTCAATATAATTGAGGACAGAACTTTGCCTCAAGTGCAGATATTCAAGTATCTTACCCATCAATTTGCAATCAACCCTTCTACGGGCAGTCTCCTGCAAACTTGTAATGAAATCCTGATACTATTGAAATCAATGAGAATTTTGCCACTGACTTCTCTAGTTACATAATTTTACAGCTTGACTGCATTTTGTTAGATTTCTGATATTTAGAATATACCACTTGTATCACCATAGACTAGTTTGCATGTGTGTACCATAGCATGATAAGATCCCCAGTCTTCTATATTAATACAGTTAAATTACAAATGCGCAAACTATTTTTCTTGAAACACCCACACTCATAATAAAGCAGTGAGAATAACCAAAACAATGAAGTATTAAAAATCCATACAAAATGCCTCATCCCATGCTCCAAAAATGTTGTGGTTTCGTATATGCAAAGCAATGTTTTCCTATCAAAACCAGGACAATTCTCATTAACTTTATACTTAATAAGCAAGTGCATTATAAATTGCAAATATGACCACATGTTCAAAGCATTCATGTTAGTGAGCCTACTTTTGTGAAACTGCAATCTAAAGAAATGATGTGTTTCAGTGTTTAACTGTTTTAGTGAAGCTGTTTTGCTGTGTTCCATTGGCATACTTAGATTTAGAGCATGGAAAAATTTTTATTCTTGTCCTAATACTTAGTATAACCCATAACAGATGTAAAGGATTTGCTAACAAATGGCTTAAGCCTTCCCAATGAAAATACAAGCTGCCAGCTACGTTTATGCTAAACCTTCTATTAGCACAATCTCAGAAAATACAAAACAAAACAACAACAAAACGGGCAAGTGACAGCATCAGCATATTTTACAAAACAAGCACCCCCTCTCAGCAAGCATATTTATTACTACTAATAGAAATTAAAGGGCAAAAACAATAACACTCATTCCCCATGTTTATTGAGCTAAAATTTATGCAAAGATCATATAATCCAGCTGAAAAGCTTCAAATGAAAGTTAATTAGATGTTGTTAATATAAGTTGGTGTTAATCAGCAGCATCAGCGTTCTATTATTTTCTGAACCATTGAAATGTAATGCATCATTATACTTTCAAGAATTACGCTATTAAACACTAGGGCTGCCGTGCCAATGCCTTTCAAAACAGGAAGAAAAGAAACATCTCCCATTTTATTCCTTCCCTTTGTATGGTATGACATCTTTTTAATCAACTGAAGACTAAGATACTCAACTCAGGTACAGTACTGTACCTTTGACAAATACATAACCAAGGGCTGCTCTACAAAATATACAAGCAGAGATACTTGAAACACAAGCACTAACAGAAAAATTGAAGAACAGCTGCCTATAAGCATAATATTTTCAATTCCCTACAAAAGGCAACAAGCAGGAATTCTGTTAAGTCTGTTATTCAGAGCCATGACAATTTCTACATGACAAAGTACATCCTTCTTGTGATAAATACAACAAACATCTTTTTGGAAAATAAAACATCACAAAAGCTATTTTTCACAGCTGTTAACTTGCCCATTAAGTACCCAGTACAATATGCAATAAAGGATGCTACTTAAAGAGACAAGGTAAACAAAGTCAGGGGTTATTTAAAATAGGCATTTGAAATCTACCAAAACATGTCAATTTCGGAGAAAAAGCCAATTTTACTAATGCCAGAGAAGGAAGTGCTTTTTAATACATACACAGACAAACTCCTTCAGCAGATGTGTTTCAGATTCGTATTGATCAAAGCAAAATCAGAACATGACCTACTGACATTTTTTATACTGTGGTGGCATTAGAAGGTCCTACTGAGGATTCAAGTTCTGTTCCATTCTATACTATAAGTCCGCATGGGCAATAGTCCCTACTGTGAAAACTTTGCATCACAATTTGAAATGATCTGCAACAATATGAATGAAACAAAGGAGTTGAGAATGGAAAAGAGAAGATAAGGGCTGTGAACATGAGTTCAAGTGGCTAAAGTGTCATAATTGCATGCTTTATAGATCCAAATCTCTTAAAATATTTTAAATTTAACCAGTTATCAAGATTCTTGGGAAGCAGGAATTTGGTAGGAAAGAGCAGAATATTTTGAATATGACTGTTTTGGCCATGGATACTTTGAGCTACCAGCAGATCATCAAGGAGAAAATGTCAGAGAGAAGTTGAAACATGGGATTTAATACAAGTCATGAGTGGAACACTGGATCTACAAAATGCCAGTGCAAACCTAGTGTCTGAACCTGTGTGAGTGGACAAGAAATGATTCAGAGAGAGAAGAGAATGGGGTCTAGGATTCAGTCATGGAAAGCCCTCAGGGACTGGGAGAGAATCAGAGGTTTCATTCAAGGTGGGCGGGCACACTAAATGAACAGATGGGGAAGTAGGAGGAGCACAGGTGGAGGACAGCATGAAGAACACAAAAGGGGTAAAAGGATTTGGTGAGGAGACAGTTACCCTGGGGCTCAATGATTTAAAAGGGACTGGGGCTCCAGACCATCACTATTGGTACCACAGTAGCAGCTACAGGAGCAATGGGCCATTTAAATCACCACTGGAGCCTAATGCAGCATGGTTTGGATGTTTATGAGGGCTGGTTGAGTGAGGTTAGCTCCTACCGCATTCTTTCCTCAAGCGCCCCTCCTCACATTTCCCAGAGCCTGGAGAAGTCTGTTGCTAGTTCTGGATATGACTACTCTTCTTTGCATACTTGTACCTATAGTTCATATCAGGAGAGTCCTCTACTGTTTTGCTTATTTCCTCTTTTCACCTGTCACCAATTTTGCTAGTAACAGAAAAAAACTTAGTATAAAGAAGCCCCAGAGGTGCAATGGAGGATCTGGCTACGTATATACATGACCATACCTGGATTAACCAATCTGCACTTGAACAAGACCCTGATCTGAGGAGGCATGCCCAATATAAACTTGAGGGAAATTGTATGAGGGATTGCAGGGCCAGTCAGGTTTCTTCAGACTACTCCCACTATGATGATTTGGGGGTCGGGGTGACCAGGCCAAATTTGAGTCAGTGACATTCTGATGTAGCAAGACCACCCATTCACATTTAGCCTGTACTATGTGAGTGCAGGGCAGGAGAATGGGACTTACAGGCCAGCCAGAACATGAAGAGCTGCCCGATCCTGGGATGGGAGCAGAGAGCTAGGGCAGTAGCCACTGGATGAGGCCTAGTCACATATGACTAAAGTGAAGCAAGACAATTAGAGAATTAGTGTTTGAGATGAAATTTTCCACATTTTGAAATATTTGGTATGTTGAAAGTTCTTGGTATGGCATTTATGCTGCTATTAATTAAAACAATACCTAGTGTTAAATATCCCATGACAAAGTAAAAAAAAAAAGTCTAAAAGTAGATTTAATGCTCATTGATCAGTTTACAAAAAATTGATTATGAAACGGTAGCATGCTAACTTTTGATAAGGTATGCCCATCAAGGCACCATTCCAGAAAGAATTATACACCTTCGCTTCCTTTTCTATCCATTCATTTCATCTTAGAATGTGAATATAAATGCAGTGTCAGAGCACGAATGAAGCTCATGATTACATTGCAACACCTGTTTAATATAGAAGTTAGTGAAGCAAAAGTTATATCACTGAGTCATTCACACACCACCATTAAATTAATTTCCTCATAATTGCCTTGGTGGCTTGAACCTTAGAGAAGTCCATGTGGTTTTAGTCCTAATTTTAAATTAGGCATTGAGAACACAAATCAAAGGCGATAGATGATCAGATCAAATTTGAGCAGCTGTGGTTGGAGGTCCCAGTTTCCTGGGACCACAAAGCCCAAATTCTTTAATTCAAGACAGCCCACTGCTGTGTTAGCAGATTTCCAAACACAGACCACAAACTCTACAACAGGATCCAGCTAAACCACTGTAGGCTAACAGAGCTCTTGAAAAAGATACTACCCAAATATTATATGCTGCTCCGCTCACTCTATAAATCCTCCAGCACTACAGAGGACATTTTATGAAGAGAGCAAAATGTAGACTTTGCTTACTTTCGTTACATTTTATATTTTGTTTATCTTCATATGGACTGTTGTTCTAGCAGCATTAGTATCCTTACATTTGAGTAAGAAGGTGGGAGATACAATATCTTTTTCTCTCATCTCTCAGACTTTGCTCATATTTACAATTTACTAAACAAAATGTTACAACCTGCTGCCACAATATAAGACATCTTCCAAAGTAAGCCAATGTCTTTTTAAGTTAGCAAAAATCCGACAATCATACAAGAGGAGCCAAATTTTGACTATCACTTTATTTCCATGTTGTGCCCTTTTTGAAATGGCCCTCACCAGTTTCTTAAGACCACAGGCTCTTCAGAATGGACCTACCTTGTTTTATGCCAGTGAATCTCCTAGCACATCTACAGACACTATAAAAATAATAAATATTAACAATATAATGTAGCTGGCACACAACAGCCATATTGAATCCACTACTTTTTGCTACAGAAAATCAGATTTTATACTGTTTTAATATGGTATTTTAGGTACTGGTTATTCAGTAGTGCTGTGTCTACACTCGCAAGATTTTTGGAAAAGCTGGGCTTTTTTCGAAAAGCCCACTGAGTGTTTCTACCAAAATAAGCTTTTCCAATCTGAAATTGAAAAAACACGGCCCTTAATCAAGTGTCCCTCCTCCTCTCCTAGGCCTTTTCTACACAGGCCACTTTCTTTGAAAGTGGCATGGTAATACACGGTCCGAAATATGCTGATGAGGCGCAGATACAAATTTCCCGTGCCTCATTAGCATACGGTCACGTGATTTGGAGTCCAGAAGACCGTTCTTCCGGACTTCTAAATGGCATTTTGAAGTCCAGAAGAATGGTCTTCCGGACTCCAAATCACATGACCATATGCTAATGAGATGCGGGGAATTTGCATCCACACCTCATCAGCATATTTTGGGGCGTGTATTACCATGCCACTTTAGAAGAAAGTGGCCTGTGTAGAAACGGCCCTAGATGAGCAAAAGGGCCTTTTTCCAAAAGATTCTTCAATCTTCTTTTTTGTGTTTGGACATGATCTTTCAAAAGAAGTTTTTTCGGAAGATCTCTTCCAGAAGAACTTCTTGTGAAGGATCACTGTAGTGTAGACACAGACAAAGAGTGCTTCAAAGCTTCTGTCATGGCCAGGGCATAGCCAGAGTCAGGCCTAGGGCCAAGGCTGAGGGCAAGAGCCAAAATCAGAAGGCCGAGACTTAGAAATCAGGCACCAGGGCAGAACAAAGGAGCAGGCCTTTCAAGCAGCCAGCTGGGACACATCTAAGTGTTCCATCCAGGGTTAGCTAGCATTCCTGGATCAATCAGGGATCCTAGGACCATTGCCAATTGGTGGGCAGTACAGTAAACCCTCGAATTTACAGACCCCAATTTAGTGGACTGTGGAAACAACTGACAATCCTGTTGTTCCCGAAATCCACTGGGGTCCGTAAATCTTACCTCCCCTCGCTACCCCCCTAAAAAATGTTAAGGGAATTACCACTGCCAACTGGAGAAGCTGCAGCCAGAGCCGCACATGGCTGGAGGCACCTCGCCACATGTGGCTGGACGAGCCACCAGACACCAGAGTTGCCATGCAGTCCTCTCAACAGGGGTGGGGCAATTACGCGAGTACCGTCCCTTGTGAGAGGAGCACATGGCAGCTCCCGTGTCAACAGTGGCTCCTCCAGCCACATGTGCTGGGGTGCCTCCAGCCACACACAGTGCACAGCGGGATCCAGCCTCAGTCCAGCAGCTCCAGCCATGCAGCAGGGTCTGTCAGTTCCGGCTCCAGCGACTGCAGTCTGGTGAGTCCCTGGCTTTTTGTCCAGGAGGGGGACTGGGGCTGGGAGAGACTAGCATGGGTGGGTGGGTGGGTAGGTAGTAAACCCTCAGATTTAACGGACTTTCAGGATTAACGGACAACCCTCCCCTCATTAGTCCCTTAAATCAAGTGTTTACTGTACATTCTTTAGAGCTTGACCCCACAAGACTCTCAGACCATTGACAAGTATTCTGCAAGAGCTGTTGGGTGGTGGGGCAGATGTGACAGTTATTTAGGGACTATCAAACCCAGACTAAAGTCCTGTGGTTCCTCACACCTCCATTACTCCATTTATGCCACTTTAAATGGAACATATTGAATCTAACTAGGTGTCACTCCATTGACTTCAGTGGCAATGTGAGATCAGTCATTACATTTGGCCAGCTAGCTACCAAATCAACTCATCTAATGAATTTCTGTCTAATATATACCAAAGCAAACTATGTAAGAAAGAGTAAAGCAAAGGTCAATAAAACCACACCAAGATACATCAGCTGCAAATCTGGTCCATCCGTAAGAAATCAAGAAATAATATTTACGAAGTTTTGAACTTTATTATGAAATTAAGTAATTTCAGGTTGAAACTCTCTTCTCTGGTGCCCTCAGGACCTGAGCAGTGCCAAACGAGAGAATTTGCTGGACTATGGGGGGTCAATATAGTCTTGCAGTGTTATCAACATTTTCACTGCTTACTGGATTCTTAGCAGACAAGAGGTAAATTAGAGTTAAGTAACAGCACAGAACACTGACAGCCAGTACTGGTGGCTGCAAACAAACTTTATAGGACCATAAGAAACTTGGCCACACCCATAACAAGTGTCATGAGAGAGTGTGGGTTTGGAGAGCTTTAACCTGTAGTCAGCAAGACTGATCAAACAAAAGTGAAATAATTTTAACTAAACTAGTAATGTCTCCTGTAATGAACATGGAAAGCCTCATAGATCAAGAACTATCTGTTACCTGTATCCATTATGAACAGTGGATGAAAGATGTGGAACAATGGCTGTGTCTACACGTGCCCCAAACTTCGAAATGGCCATGCAAATGTCCATTTCGAAGTTTACTAATGAAGCGCTGAAATGCATATTCAGCGCTTCATTAGCATGCGGGCGGCAGCGGCGCTTCGAAATTGACGAGCCTTGCCGCCGCGCGGCGCGTCCAGACGGGGCTCCTTTTCGAAAGGGCCCCACCTACTTCGAAGTCCCCTTATTATGGGAATAAGGGGAAATCGAAGTAGGTGGGGCCCTTTCGAAAAGGAGCCCCGTCTGGACGCGCCGCGCGGCGGCAAGGCTCGTCAATTTCAAAGCGCCGCTGCCGCCCGCATGCTAATGAAGCGCTGAATATGCATTTCAGCGCTTCATTAGTAAACTTCGAAATGGCCATTTGCATGGCCATTTCGAAGTTTGGGGCACGTGTAGACACAGCCAATATGTTGAAGATTTTCAAAATATATAAAACCCCTGGCAGCTGTAATGCCTAGCTAATATAAAAAGAGGTAGTCTTTTGATTACTTTGATCTGGTAATGCTGGCAGTTAACACATCTTTTAATTACCATGCAAAACCAGAGGGAGCTAGTCTTACACTACTGACATCCCTTCTTGAATGCAACAGGTGGTTTCACAAGAATACCATAAGATGTACTGATGCACCCAAAATTAATATTCTTGCAGCTGTACTAATTTTTTTGCCGAAAGAATTATAAAACAAGAACATAAAGTGAAAAAGGAGTGTTTGCCTTGAACAAATATGGTTAAACATGCAAACAGAATATCAAAACGTAGCACTAAAGGAATGCAAAGTCTGCATTTTGGTTGGGGGCGATGATTTCTCCATGTTCCTAGAAGAGAACTGTAGATCCTAAATATTATCTTTTAAGACCTTATCATAGCATACACATTCAAATTCAAACTCAGGAAAACATGACAACCCTCCTTCTACTTGAAGAGGACAAAGTCAAATTTGCAATCCAGCAGCAAAGTTTTTAACTCTGGACAATACTGAATTATGCAAGGCGTTCATCACTTACCCAGGAGCTTAGTACATTATACAGTGCCAAAGGTGTAAGAGGCTAGATGCAAGTCTTAAACTAAGTCTCCCATATGGCCTGTCCCTGTATTATATTATTTCATGCAGAATTATATTAAAGGAAACAAAACAAATGCAGCCTCAGATCATGGATAGCATAAAGTAACACAAAGACTCAGACATATCTTTCCTGTTTTTTTCCCCTCAAACACAATATTATCTAACTGAAATGTTTTGTTTTGTTTTTTTGTGCATAGATCTTAAAAAAAAAATCAAGTCTGAACAATTACAGTGACGTTCTTTTTCAAATTGTTGTTTTCTTCAGGCTTAAAGTTATGAGTTTGTAAGGTTACATAAAAGCCTACACGTGCATGCGTTAACTCTTTGGATACTAAATGTAAAGGTAAAGATGCATAACTGGGGAATCTTACTGAAAAACAGGTAAAGTGAACTCTCACTATAAAAAAACAAACAAACAGTTGTCTCCTAGCAACAGAGATAATGTTAAGAGGGAAATTGTCCTTGAACATCCATGCCTGCTTGGGGAAAAAAAAAAAAGAACTAAAGTTCTGTGCAGCAAAATAAAAGGATAAGGCATGCGGAAAGTCTCAATGACTGCAGCTACATTTTCTTCCACTTTTTCAATTTCAGCCTTTGCTATTTTTATCTAGTAAGACTTTGTGATGGATGAGTCATAACATGAAATTTGGTTGGGGCTGTAAGTTTACAGTAATTTGCATCTTTTCATTTAACAGAAACTATAATAAAACACAGCATCATCTCAATATGTTTTGCCATACAAGCAATATTTTTCCCCATCCAGCAGCAAAGGAAATGTACACAGACAGGAAGATTACAAGCCAGACCCTCTCCTGTGTTGTGGACCAATACAGAGACGTGCAGAACGCAATGGGGTGGAAGGGGGAAGCACAGCACATGAAGAACAGCAATATTCATTTTACGCAAGTCTGGTGCTGCCACACAAAAGAAGTTCCAATGGAGACATATAAAGGGTGTGGCCTCATAAAGAAGGTGAGAGTGAGCTGGATGCTTGGACAAAAACATGTTTGCTGGTGTGGCAAACAGGCCCAGAAGGGGGAAGAGTAAATTAGAGTAGCACTAGGGCTGCCCTAAAGAGAGCATAGCTAAAGGTAGAGGAATAGTCACAGTGAAACTGACTTAGAGGGCTCTAGAGTAGACTCTAATTCATACTCTCCCCACTCGCTACTCTAACAGCAAAACAGAGAAACTACTTTCCCCTATACAGTCATATCTATAGGACATCAGCAGCAAAACGTAAGCCCAATGGCATCAGAAGAAAAAAATGAGTTGTTTGAATGGACCCCATGACGATATTGGAAAGTGGACTCACAGTAAATGGAAGATAGCAGGAATATCATCCACACAGATGGGGGTGAAGAAGGTTAGAGATCCTTCAGTTACTTGATAATAGATAAACACATCCACTTTTAACAAGCTGACAGCTGCTGCACACTTCCCTTGTGTTTCACTAAATTGCCAGAGATGGGTGTTGAATCTCCTCTGGTAGGTAACAAATGCTTCAGCTACAAAACTTTTCATGCCATTAGGTGCTTGTGAAGCTACTTCTGGTTAGCAGTCAGACTTCTGCCCAGAAAAGGGTAAAAGATTTCGAGCATGCAGGACAAATATGGGATGTGCAAAAATGTACTGATCTACCAGTGACAAAATATGGATTGTACTGAAATACCGTAACAGATTTCCTCTGAAGGCTGGAGAAACTGTCTGAACACACGGCATATCACTCTAGAACCTGATCCAAAACTCATAAAAAAAAAAATCAATGGAAAGGATAGGACCTCCCCTGAATTAAATAAGTACTGGATCAATTTCTAAAAGGGTGCACTCACATGAATTCAGCTACTTCATTTTTTCTACTCCCTTTTTGTATGCCTTCAAAGAGAGGTGCTTTAGCTCTCACACGAATGAAGGGGTGTGAATGATTATAGAATCAAGAATGTGAGACCACCAAAGTAACTTTCTTATGCAACCCATCATTACCCTGCGCCCCCGACCCATGCACACATCATATCACTAATGCTGTTATTTCAACATTTGCAGATAGCTCACTCTATTCTACAGGACAAGGTTTGTTGCTGTAAAATCAATCAAGAACAGGATTTTAACAGGATTGCCTCATTTTAAATAGCAGATGAGATTCCTTTGTTGAGACAAAAGCAAAGAAAAGCGCAAGGAAAATAATATTTTACTCAAAAATGGTAACACCTGCTTCCTTTGTTCCACCTAAAACACTTCTTCCTTGGCATGATGCACTCCTTGCATACCCAGAGAAACATCCCTTGCACTGCCCCATTGCTAACTATCTGCTGCCCACCGCAAACAGAGCATCCTGCACGGGATCATGAAAACATTGTCCTGTCCCATGTCAATACATTGCCCATTTTGGCTACATGATACATGACTGGAGTGACCAAATAGTTGGCTATAACAGATTCAAGAGCTAAGCTCAGAACACAGAGAGCACCTCAGTGCTAAACAAGCTGCCTTTGCTAGCAGCATTTCAGACAAATATTAAGGGCAACTGCCTTCTCCCAGCTCCAAGGTGCATCAAGTAGCTGCAGAGAATTTCTAATCTATTTTGTTTCTGTTCCATGCTTTAGGGAGGATTAGAATTTCTCTGTTAGCATTTTACAGCCTTCCTGTCAGCCCTATTTTGCCAAACTCTACATTAAACCAGAAAGGTACAGAATTATACTCCAAGCATGACAATTTATGTGAATATCCACTTTGAGTTTTTAAATGAGTACACATTGGCAGTATTCCTGCCCTTTTTCTGTTTGCAGCACCTTTAGCCAGGGGTGGTGTGTGGGGAGGGGTTTAGGGAGCAGTACTCCCTCAATTTTTCCCATCCATGGGCACAATAAATTTTGTTATGTCCACCAAGGCATGTGCAAATATGCACCAGCGATGTAAACACAGGCTGCCCACTGTGCGGGTCTGTACACACCCTGCTAATCAGCTGAACAGCGTTTGAACCTCTCCTGAGTAGCCAACCAAGCACACAGTTTACAGGAACCTATGCTATAAGGTCTGTAGCTCACCCCCAAATTTTGTACCAAACATCTACTCACTTTCAGCACCACAGAGAGCTCTTAACTGACACTCAGACTGAGTGTGACCAGTGTTGAATTTGGAAGATGGGAGCATCACAGCCTTTGCAGTAGAAGGTTTGCTTATAAACAGCGGCACAGTTTAAGTTAACAGAAGACTCCTCATTAAAGTGGGCTAGGATCATAAGAGGATCCTGAAAGCTTTGTCAGATACTCCAGGCAAAATACAGGGAACAGAAGTTTGGCTAAAAGAGGTGTTCTGCTAGGGAGATTAGTGGTAGAGTTTGACTGGGGGCAGATACACTGAACATTTTTTAAACTTCTTTAAATTAAAACCAAAACCACATTATTTAGAAAAAAATGTCAAGAAAGAAATAAGCTCTAGGAGTAAAGAGAGAATGCAGGCAGAAATGGAGCAACACAGTAGGAACTATACTGTTTATTGCATCCAAGGTAACATATATAGGTGGCACTTGTATGCACTTGGTGCAAGGAGCTCCTGGCCCTCAGAGACTGCGTACAGGCCTTGGAGATCAAGGTAGCTGACCTGGAGGAGCTAAGAGAAGGCAAGAGGTAGAAATATGAGACTTTCCAGGATACAGTAGACTGATTCTACCTCTTGTCAGACAGCCTCTGTGCTGTTGAGGATGAAGGAGAACCTCAGACTGGAGTGGAAGAAAATGATGCCATAGTTGGGATCCTCCTTCCAGATGAAGCAGTGGTATCCTCTCACAGCAAGGATACTTCTCAGGGTCAGGGAATTTCAGTTATTAGGAAGAGACAGGTCTTAGTGTTGGGCCATGTGATCATGAGAAAAGTGGACAATTGTGTTTGTGATGACGGAGAAAAACAAGGTCACTTGCCTGCCTGGTGCAAAAGTTTCTGATCTTTTGAGACACCTAAATAGATGTACATCATGCTGTACAGAAGCCAGTCGTCGTCATACATGTAGGTGCCAATGCCTCAGGGAAGGATAGGCAAGAGATCCTGCAGGCCAAATTTAGGCTATTAGGTAAGAGTTTAAAAACTAGGACTTCCTCGGTCGTGTTCTCTGATGTTTCTGGTTCTGTGCACGGTGCCAGGTAGACAAGCAGAATCACAGGGTCTCAGTTCATGGATGAGACCATTATTTAGGGAGAGGGAGTTTAGATTTATTAGGAACTGTGGTAACTTTTGGGAAAGAGGGAGCCTATGCAATAGGGATGGGCTCCACCTCAGCCAAAATGGAACCAGACTCCTGGCACTTAAAATTAAAAGGGTTGTAGAGCAGTTGTTAAACTAAGGGCTGGGAGACAACTGACAGGTGAAGAGGAGCATGGATCAGGCAGAGACAACCATTAGGAGAGGAACTATTAATGGAGACTCACTATGCCCTAGTAAGGCAGTGAGGATGGAAAATGATAAAATACAGGTAAGACCTGATGAGTAAAAGTTGAATGTAAGTGTTCCATTCAATCAGATCATGTAATGGCAGACAGCTAAAAGTGACAAGTCTAAATAATAAGATGGGTGAACTAGAGCGTCTTGTATTAAAGGAGGATATTGGTATAACAGGCATCACAGAAACTCGGTGAAATGAGGATAATGAATGGGGCACAGTAAAACCACGGTACAAATATATTAGAAGGACAGAACAGATTGTATTACAGGGAGCGGAACTATATGTGGAAGAAAGCATAGAATCAAGTGAAGTAAAATATTAAAAGAACCACCCTGTTCCATAACATCTCTGTGGAAAGTAATTCCATGGTCTAATAATAAGAATATAGCAGCAGGGATACATTACTGACCACCTAACCAGGAAAGTGATACTGAGTGTGAAATGCTAAGATTAGAGGCTATAAAAATAAATTGAGTAATAATGGGGAGAGGTCAACTATTCCAATATTGACCCGGTACTTGTTCCCTCAGGATGGGATGCAGAGATTAAGTTTCTTGACTCCTTAAATGATCTTGGAGCAGTTCATTCTGGAGCACACAAGAGGAAAAGCAATTCTTGAATTAGTGAAGCACAGGATCCGGTCCAAGAGGTGAATATTGCTGTATTGCTTGAAAATAGAAACCATAATACAGGCTCAACTTAAATGTATACCCACAATTTAAAAAAAAACATAGTTAGAAAGATATGGAAAATTTGAATAAGGAAGTATTACTTACTCCTTCAGATAACAAGAACTAGGAGTCACTCACTGAAATTAATAGGCAGTAGACTTTAAAAAACAAAAGCAAAAGAAATATTTCTTCATGCATAATTTGTGGCACTCTTTGCCAGAGGATGTTGTGAAGGCCAAGACTTTAACAGGGCTAACAAAAGAACTAGATAAATTCATGGAGAATAGGTCCCTCTGTGGCAATTAGCCAGTGTTGGATTCCTGCCTACACTGCATAAGCCTCATTTTTGTTTGCCAGGAGCTTGGAATGAGTAATGGGATGGATCACTCAATGATTGACTGCTGTGTTCATTCCCTCTGAAGTCTCTGGCATTGGCTACTGTCAGAAGATACTGAGCTAGGTGGCCCTTTGGTCTGACAGTATGGCCATTCTGATGTTCATACATAGGCCCCAGATGTATCTGCCCCCAGCTGTAAATCCACAAAACCTTACTTCCCTCCTCTCCTCTGAGATAGAATCCAGCATTTGTGATACTTACTCTCTCTCTCTCTCTCTCTGAAGAATTTTAACCATGTTCTAAATGGCTCCTCTCCAAGCCAGCTAAATGCTAAATTATCTTACAGAAAATTGAAGTTTGCAAGTGCCTAAATAGCTCCTGGAATCATGGTTAAAGCTTCCCCTCCCCTCAATCAAAATCTGGAATGTCTCCCTTGTTTTGGCTTTTCAGAAGTTATTTGACTGAATTTTACAAATCATGGAAATCTAATATTCACCTAATATAACCAAATACTCAGGAGAAAGTCAATTTACTTTTGCTTACTAACAACTTTTGTACTAAAAATGATTACTTAAGTCACCTGGTAGTTCCTCCCTCCATTCCTTGTTTTTAAAAACTGTTGTACTCATCCATCACAGAACAGATCAGACATGGTGTGCCTTATGTGATTAGTAATATCTAACTGAAGAATCTAGCTGTTTGAACTGCCAATGGCAAGCCCCAGAGAAATGAAAAAACTTCAACTATGTTGTCAGTTTTGAATAGCGAACAAACAAATATCTGAATGGACACTGTGCAAATAGGAAATGAGCAGAAAATCATCAAACAAATTATTCATCAGACTACTTACTGAGCTTGAATGACATTCTACAGCTTCCAAGAAAAGTCCATTTTGTCTCTGCAAAGTCTGCCTTCTTGGTCAAAATGATTAAAACTGTACAAGTGGGTGCCTGGTCTCTTAGGAGAAGGGAAAAATCTACTGGATGATGCATCAGAGAGATTTCTAGGCTAGAGATGAAACAAATTATTGTTTTAAGACTAGAATGTCAAAGTATTAGACACAGTGACTAATTAATAGGAATAAACTACTATTCAGTGCTTTATCTACTCAGTAATATTTCCGGCTTCTACAAAAATGCAGCAAGAGACTGATGATGAGTACTGCAGGGAGAGAAATGGCTTAAGTGGCTGGGGAGGACTGTCTTTCAAGCCCAGGGGGCACCTACCCCAACACCCTCAAGCAGAGGGCAAGGTTAAGTGTACCACAGTACCCACATTTTGTGTGGGACTGTGAACTGAACAGACATCTGGGGCCCAGGAGTGGGACTGAGCTTGCAACAGCTGACATCACTCTAGCTCAAGCCTGACAATGAGGTGGGATGGGAGACAATAGCTCTGGGGCCTGTTGATTCAAAGGGGCCCAGAGTTCCTGATTGCTGCTGCTATTGTTGCAATAATGGTGACATGAGCATCTTTGAATTGCCACTGAGCACTGACCCACAACTCTGAATGGCCCTGACAGCTGGGGTGTGGGGGCATGGAGCAGGATGTTCAGAGCTAAGAGTTGAATGGTCTCCCATCCCACCCTTTCTGCCTTCTGCCCTACCTCTTCTGGAGCCACAGAGCTACCACCCTCCTCCACACCTTGCTCCAGGGCCTGCAGTGGCTCTTGGCCCCACTGCTCTATCTATTAACTCAAGTGTCATATGCCAAGCAAAAGAGCTGTGTCTATACTTGCATTCCTCTTTCAAAAGAGCCATGCAAATAAGGCACAGATTTACATATCTGGCACCTCATTTGCATAACCTCTTTTCAAAAGCATGTCTTTCAAAAGAAAAAAAAAGCAGTGTAGATGGGGCTCTCTCGAAAATAAACTCCATCTTCTGAAGAACCCTTCTTCCTCAGAAGAAATATTCTTTCAAAGATGGGATTTATTTTCAAGAGAGCCCCATCTACATTGCTCTTTTTCTTTCGAAAGACATCCTTTTGAAAAGAGATTGTGCAAATGGGGTGCCAGATATGTAAATCAGTGCCTTATTTGCATTTTCAGTTTCCTTCATTTGCATGCCTCTTTTGAAAGAGCAATGCAAGTTTAGACACAGCTAAGAGGTAATTGTTCTACTCTATTCAGCACTGGTGTGGGCTTATCTGCAGTATTATGTACAGTTCTGGGTGCCATACTTTTGGAAAGATATGGTCATACTGAATAGAGAGAGAAGAGCATCCAAAAATTTAAAAGATTCAGAAAGTCTGACCTCTGATGAAAGATTTAAAAATAAATAAATAAAAACAGGGCATATTTAGTCCGAGAACAAAAAACTATGGTCAGGGGAGGATGGTAGAACCAATGACAGTCTTCAATTGTTCTCAGTGTCCACTGAAGGTAACGTCAAGATGCGATGGGCTTAATTTGCAGCAAGACAGATTTAGGTTAGAGATAAGGAAAAATCTGTAGCTGTTAAGAACTTAAGTTCAGATAAGCTCCAGAACAGGACTCCAAGGGAGGATGTGGAATCTCCATAGTAGAATGTTAAAAACAGATTGGATGGACGCCTGTCTGGGAGTCTAGGCTTACCTGTCTCTGACCACAGCATAAGAGGCTGGAGTTCATGACTTCAACATCCCTTCCCACCCTACATTCTATGATTCAGTGTGATCTCTGTGGCATGGGTTTATAAACAATTGATAAGCAGAACATCAGCCGAAGCTAGAAGCCTATTGTCCATGTGGTGAAAGTGATATACTTAAAACATTTAAGAGGGAGAAAGAAGCAGAAGTCAGAAACAGTGTTTGACAAGGGTTGGGGGAGGCTGGAGACTCAGAAAGGCTCCTAACTCACATCCACCAAGAATGGCCACTGCCATGGGATCACCAGGCTCAGAACTTGGCATGTTAGTACATAATATTAAATTGTAAAGATCGATACTTATATGCTGAGGTACTCTTAATAGAATTAAAATCATCCTCCTATGCCTGAGCTGTCCTCCTGAGCTTGCGGTGTCCTGAGCTTCCTCCTGTAGGCCAGTTTCCTGCTTGTCTGGACTCCGTATCCCAGGTTTAAAAGAAATCCTGGTTACTTGGGGGTAACATCTCCTCTGTAGTCCATGTCCTTGTACTCCTCTGCCTCTTGTTTGTGCTCTAGGCCCCCACTGTTGGTGGCAGGAGCAGTTGTACCCCGTCTGTGGGGGCATTGGGTCCTGCAATTGTGTGATGGCAACAAATCCTGTCCACCTCTGACGAAGTAAAATGAACACTACTAGATTTTTCTGTCATCCCTCTTTTGTGCATATCTTAGTTGTTAAATCTTCACACAGCAATTGGAACGTCACCTGGCTGTGACTTTTCTCAGCCATCTGCTGCGCAACCCCCTTGAAATGTTTCTTATTGCAAGGGCTGGTCACAAAAGGGTGAGGAAGTTGGGCTCTGACCACAGTTCCCAACAACTACATTGGAGGACTGCTGCATTGATATTGCTGTACTGCTAATACATACAGTAAAGTTCCCACATTTGTGAACTTTAGGTTTGCGAATTCAATTAGTTGCAAGCCCAGGCTCCCAGGGCGAGGAGCACTGGGGACACTGCTTCCCTAGGGCCCCAGGGAGGGGAGCACTGGCAGCTGGGACCCCAGGACTCTGAGCAGCAGCTCCTGCAGCAGGGCCTCCAGGTGGGGAGCACTGGTGGCTGCAGCTTCCCCATATTGGCAAAATTCAACATGCATGAGGGTTCACAACACTGAACCTTTGCAAATGCTGAGACCCTACTGTAATTGAATCCAGAGCAAACAGGCCCCATTTTATCTCTGTATCAGTCTTTAAAGAGAGGAGGGAATAAGCAGCCATTGCAGAGCAATGGAGGGCATCAGAAAAAAACAGAGGGAGGTCTGTCACAGCCACAAATTGGCATGGGCTGGCACTGGAGGACTGCCAAAGCAGTGTACAATATATACGTGAACAATGATCTGTACCAACACGCTTTGCACTGAATTTAGTGCCTGATGGTGTGAATACTTTTTTCCAACTGGGGAGTTAGTGCACTTTAAGATTCTCTGTCATGTCCACAGGCATTTTCAACCAGCACTAAATTAAGTTAGTATGGACTAAACCCCCTGTGTAAACCAGACCTTTTGATTTACATGATAAAATACAGATACACCTTTTGCAAGCATGACTATCCTAACTCAAACTCCCTTCTCTGCCTGTTTTAGTTTTTTGTGTTTTTTTGTTTTTTTCACAGCAGCGATCAGGTCATCATGACCCACCGGGCAATAATTTGGTGACATTTCTTCTAACCTATTGGAGAAAATGATATGGTCACTCTAGTGCAAACACATTTTACCCTGGATTCTTTGCAATCCCCAGTCTCTGGGATGAAAAGCAGCAGCTGTTCAATGACATGAAGAAATAAAGTAAACTAGAGGGAAAGGAAGAAGGTTCTGGGGTGGGGAGTGGAGAGATTGGAGGCAGGGAGAAGGGCCATGGATGGGGGCAAGGAAAGGAGGCAGGGTCTATGCCCTATATATTATATGTATATATATATAGGACATAGATATATACGCACATATATATACACACACACACACATGCTTATTCCCCTCAGAACTACTGGTATTTACCTACACCAATTAAGAGAGTACTTGTCTCTTTGCTTTTGCTTGTAAGCAAAGAGTTGTAACTTTTAGTGGGATCAACACTGAGGTAAATTAGTTGACTCTTTTTGGGTACCTACTTTGTCCTTCATTGTACAAGCTGAAATCAGACTTGTTTGTTTGTTTGTTTTTGGGGAAGGGGTATAATGTGTTTTTCAAAATTGCTAGATTCTATTTAAAGTGATTTTTAGTGCATTCACATTGAGATAAGAACTTGCATATTGGCACAAGACCGTATTCTAAAAAAAAATTGAAAGCAGATACAAATGTTCTTCCCTCTACTGATTCTCTCTGCAAATAAATACAGTGATGTTTCAAAGGACTGGCTAAATAGTGATCAGTGTAAGTAGGATACAACTTTGACATTTTCGAAGATGTTACTGATTCAGATTGGCTCTGGTATAACAGGCAACTATTAATTTATGATTATTAACTTCATTGGTCACACGAACTAGCAACTTGTAATACTTCATAGAGAAATCTGGTAGCATATACAGGTGGGTAAACAACATAATTTCCTTTCATATTGGCTATGTCTACACTACAGTGATGTTCTGAAAGAAGTTCTCCTGGAAGATCTCCTATGAAAAAAAACCTTCTTTTGAAAGAGCATACTCACTCACAAAAAAGCAGATCAAAAGATCAATCCACTCTTTTGATACAGAGCGTCCACCCAGCCCCTGCTCATTTGAAAGAATGAGCCAGGGATCCAAACATCCATTGCCATGAGGACTGCTTTTTTGAAAAAAGGGACTGTGGAGTATCTACACATGCTCCCCCCTCACTCCCCTAGGAGACTCTTTTAGAGAAAAGTGTTCTTCCTCATCCAAGAGCAGAAGACGGCTTCCAGAAGAATAGCCACATTCTTTTGATTTTGGATCGAAAAAGTGCATTTTGTGTGCAGACGCTCTGTGTGTTTTTTTGAAGAAATCTGGATTTTCCGAAAGAACTTAATAGTGTAGATGCAGCCGTTGAGAGAAATGCTAGACTCAAATTTGATCTTTCAAAAGAATGACCACTGAATGAAGCAATTTGTTCTTCCACGGAGAATATAGGATTCCTTCTGAAGAGGCTTATATAGATGAAATAATTGCTCATAGATGCTGAACTAAATAATTCTGCAATATGTTTACTGGCTCTTGAACTGGTTGGGTCTCACTGTGCTGCACTCTACCAAGCACGTGGAACTTTAAAGTGACAGCTGGGATAGAACTCAGATTCTCTGGCTTGAAAAGCCTGGTTAGACTTTCGAGTATAGTGCCTAACTTACAAATATTAATGAAGTTTAGATTTTTACAAAATGAGCTAAATTTTCATCCCTGCTATAGGCAGACATAGTCCCAATTCTCCTTTTACTTTCCCTGTAAATCAAGTATAATCACTGATTATAATGGAGTTAAACAGGGATAAAGTCAGTGTGATAGAATTAGGAGCTTGCACTCCACTGAAACCAAAGTGGTCACCAAAAAAAAAAAAAAAAAAAAAAAAAAAAAAAAAATCAATCGTCCACCTGCTCTGAATTTGCCATAGTGGGGATGAACATATATGGAATAACCAAGGATATTGAAAGTAATGGATTACATTGGTTTAAGAGTTTAAACATACTTTTTGCCTCTCAGGGCATGCCTATACTGCACTGGCAGATTCGTGCTAACTCTAAAAACAGTTGCACAAATGGTGTTTTGACATTGTATTTTGGAGTCCACTGGATGCTCCCATCCTGCTTCCACGGAGCTGCAGAGCCCAAGCTCTGGCCTGAGTCACAAGGCCTACATAGTTATTTTTAGAGTGGAAGCCTGAACCAGGCTTAGAGGTTCAGTCCAAGAAGCAGCCCAGAGAGTGATTCCGGTTGTACAGATTATTTCTCAAGATTCTATAGTATACTGAAGCATATCAGAGTTAGCAGTACATTGACCATTTTACACTTAATGTTAAATCTTTTAGGCACAGGTTCATTTTATTCGTATATAATATTTGTGATAGTTTCCAAAAAATCTAAGCTTTTAAAGCATTAAGCTGACATATACAGGGATCTGCCTGTGTGTGGGGCGGTGGGGAGACAACCCATGAATTACAGACTATATGATGTAAAATTCAACACAATAACAGTGATCAGCTAAATGTCATCCTCAAGTGTTAACACTGATGTAAAGGTGAGAGGTAAACAGAGAAATCTAAGACACTAATTTAAAAATGAGCAGCAAATAATCACTGGTATGTAGAGAATAAGGGAGCATTTAGTGGTTATATTAATATATAAACCTCTGTGCAGTGCTTTTAAGCAAGCTAATGCTGTTTCCGGCTTCTGTGTTTGTTGTCCACTAGCGTTCTACTGATGAAAGCAGAATGTAAACCTAGGTGTTCCTGGCTTCCAGAGATTCATAGGGGTACAAGGCTGGAAAAGCCCTCTCAGGTCAGTCAGGGCAATTACCTGCCTATCACAGGCAACCCCATCATGTAATGCCACTCTTAAATTTATCAAGCTCTAGCTTAAAAGTAGTTAAGCTGTTCCCTTGCCAACATGACTCTTACTGAAAGCTTGTTCCTGAACCTCGCACTTCTGATAGTTAACCTTTTTTTTTAATTTTGTTCTTCTATTGTTTTCCAACTGCTTTAATCCTCCACTTCATAGCAGAAATTCTTATTAGTCTCAAGATGCATTAGCTTGCAATTTGTACTATTACAAACCACATCCCTATTACTCCAATACTAACGGGCATTCATTTCTTCCAGCACAGGATTCTAATCCTCCTGTGTTATCAGCAGATTTCACTTGCTCCCTTTTCTGCCAAAGTCATTAATGAACCCATTATGTTTGTCCCCTGGACCAGTCTTTGAAAAACTTCGTAGTAACATTCCTCTTTTCATCACAATACATTGTTTTCTCCTCTTTTCTCAGCTTCTTACCTACCTTACAATTCTTGCACTAAACCCCATCATCTTTCCCCTAACTAGTAATTCCTGCGACACCGTATCAAGTGTTTTATTGAAATATAGAGAGAGAAAATGCCAGATCTAATATATGTTGACAAAGCAAAATATCAGGTTAGTTTATCATAATTTAAGTTTGGTAAACCCATGTTGCATTTTAACCCATTTTCAGTTTGCTTCCATATTTTTATCCTTCCTTCAAAATTTGTTCTAAAACCTTGCACACCACTAAGTACAAACTAAGGGGTCTGTAGTTGTTTGGATCACATCTTCGTCCGCTCCCTCTCTCTTCTTAGACACAAGCATTTCTTCTGCTATTTTTCAGTCATCCAAGCCCAATTTGATAGACTTGTTCAAAATACTTGCTACCAGATTTGCAATGGCATGTGCCAGTTCTTTCAGTATTCTGGAGACTAGCTGCCCTTCACCTCAACTTGAATGCCTTAATTTTCCCAAAATATACCAAGATTCTGGGGACTTGTAGCAGGCCTCACTTAGGGACTAGCAGGGCAAGTGGCTGGTCTGCAGTTCAACTGCCTTCTTGAGCCTTGTAATGGCCTTGCCAGCCAGTCTGAGGGCCTAAGAGGAGAGTCACAGAATTGTCCCTTAGTTCTCTCAGGTGGGCAGAGAAGCGGGACAGGGTAGAGTCCCCTCACCCCAGCTCACTTCTTACCCCTCCTCTTCTCTTCAGTTTGGAGAGTGGTCCCAGCACTCTGGTTCCCTCTCCACAGAGAGCTGCTTACAGTCACAACAACAGTCTTCTCAGTTCACTTTTAAATGTCCAGTTGTTCTCTTTCTCAAGGGAAAAGGGGTTGGGATGGAGCCAGGCCAGCTCTTTGTGTTCCCTGCTATTTTACTGCCAGAGTCTCTACATATTGGGCTTGTTTAGTTTGGAAAAAAGAAGATTAAGTAGGGACATGATAGCGGTTTTCAGGTATCTAAAAGGGTGTCATAAGGAGGAGGGAGAAAAGTTGTTGTTCTTGGCCTCTGAGGATAGAACAAGAAGCAATGGACTTAAACTGCAGCAAGGGAGGTTTAAGTTGGACATTAGGAAAAAGCTCCTAACTGTCAGGATGATCAAACACTGGAATAAATTGCCTCGGGAGGTTGTGGAATCTCCATCTCTGGAGATATTTAAGAACAGATTAGATAAGTGTCTATCAGGGATGGTCTGGACAGTACTTGGTCCTGCCATGAGGGCAGGGGGGTGGACATGATGACCTCTCAAGGTCCCTTCCAGTCTAGCATTCTATGATTCTATGATATTTTTAAACATTCTTTAACATGATGTTAATAGTTCGCCATTAAATATTTCCCTCTTCTACATCCCAACCAACCAAAAGTTTCCTCTCCTCCCATCTAAGAAAATATAATCTATCTCCAGGAAAACTTCAGAATTCATTGTCCTTTCTTTTAACCTCTCCTACTCCCTCCTTTTCTGCACCTCCATTTTATTTTAGACCTATTTTTTCCTTTGTAATGTTAATTTGTAAACATGACATTTAACTCTTCCCCAGCTACCTGGAACAGAAGTGAAGGATAAATGCAGTTTGTCATAAAGTCTTTGTCTTTCTTCAGAAGCTGACTAAAAGATTTTTAAAGTAGTTCCAAGGGAAAAGTCTTAAAATGAACTTAAAAAAAAATCAGGTTAGAGAGCAAGATAAATAGTCCCATGACTTTGGCAGTGATTGAAAATTACTAGCCATCTGCAGAAGCATATGCATCTGTTTATTAGTCTGTTTCCATTAATTTAATCTTTATTTTATTGTTAATCAGGGAGATGCCAAATACCGCCCCCTAGAATATGCCTAGATATCGTCAATAGCTCTGATGTGCCCACTGAGGCCCCTCTTCTGCAGCTGGTGTTGCACAGGAAGATGCCTGCTGACGAGGGGGAGCACAGCGGACAAGTGTCCAGTTTGTTACCTCATAGCTTTCAGGAAAACATGACTAAGCCACTAAAACATGGAAGTTTGCAGGTGAGATATATACTGGACACAGCACGCTTTTGCTTAGAACTGAGCTGCTCAGAGCAACATTGCAGTAGGTATAATTATTATCTTTGTATGAGAATGAACAGGCACTTTGACTTATGAGTAAAGAGACCTGCATATCTAACCTGATGAACATGTTGCTATGGAGCTTCCAGTTCCCTGGCAGCCTCCCAGGCAGACTGCCTGGGAACAGAGGTCTTTGAGCTTCCTTGTACACCACAGCCTAGCCCAGAAACCCAAGTCAGCTCTGCAGGCAAGCTGCCAGAGAAGTGGCAGCATGGCCTGGCAGGAAACTTGGCAGGCTTTAACCATATGAGCTGAAGTTTTCTACACCCTAATTTCCGTCAGAATGATTAATTATTTCTGAGAGCACAAGGAAGGTGAAATGTTGTTTTGCTCACTGAAAGTTGAATTTTCGAACCATTTTAGCAAACTCATACTTCAGAGCAGGTGTATGAAATTCAGTAAGGGGTATTATTTGCATCAGGGATAGGACTTTTGGCCTGTGAAAAATCTCCCAAACCTAGGCAAGTGATAACCCTTTAAAAATCCTGCAGTTGATGCTCAGAGACTGCTGTGTTCCCCAAAAAGTTATGTCTGCACTGGGCATGCTCCAATCCAGGGCTGAGAAAACTTCCCCTGTAGCTCTGGTCTGGTGAGGGTGTGCTGGGTCTGGCACAGAAACTGATAGCAAAGAGCCTGATGCTTCCATGTTTTCAATTCTCCCCTCCCCAACCCACACAGGGCCAAGACAATGTGAAGGAGAAAGAAATCTGATCATGAGTAGATGAGATGGCTTCACAGGGGAGACAGGAGGAAGATGTTAGGACAAGAAACAAAACTGTCACTGGCAACTAGACAAGGATAGAGGGGGCTAGGAGATAAGGGACAGGGTTTACTTTGACTGTCTGGAGACAAGGACTAGGGGCCAGGGAAAGAAATGGAGCAGGACCCATTAGAGTCAGGGAGATTAAGGTCACATAAGGAGCAGGAGGAGACTGGGATTGAAAACCAGTATATGTGGGGGGGAAGGTAATAGGGGGAAGGGGAGTTGAAGTCAGTGTGGGCATGGGAGATGTAATACTGGGACTGACCGTGCCAGGAGTCTAGAGAAAATGAGATGGGAGGGATCTGGGCATGGCTGGGAAAGGATACTAGTAGTGGGAGATTAGGACTGAGAATCCAAAGGAGAGAAACTAGGGTTTGTTGGGCAAGGAGACTGGGATAAGAAACCTGATTAGTGGAGAATAGGATAGGTGTGTAGAGCTTGGGTGACAAAGAAGCATGGATATGAATGGGGAAGAATTAGTCAAGCTTGGAAAGAAGGAGCAGAGTCTGCCCATTACAGCATGGGCCCCTCCATACCTGGATTGGAACCCAGTAGTCCTTCATCTCATCACAAGGGCACAGGCTGCTACAAGTAAGATTTTACTTAGAATCCTAATATTGCTGTTTCTTTGACACACAGAACAATCTGGCATGTCTGGTTTTCTTTCTAGACTGGACAAGGATTCCTGTTAGGAATAGACCTTTTGTTGCAAAGTTTTTCTCTAGCAGTCTCCATTTCCGCAGTGCACTTTATGACATGTCTAAGACATGCATATTTCCATTGCCTAATACAACTGTGCATGTGCTTAAAATTAGACCTATGCTTAAAGTAATTCATTAACTCAGAGTCTAGACTGATAATTTGGCACTTTTCACTGGCAGAATAAATGTTTGTGTAAATATGTGAAGCAAGCTGTGCGTGCAAGAGAGGTTAATTCTCTTAGCTGAGCAGAAAACAACATTCAAAAAAGGCCAATATGCATGTTTCATATCTGAGTGGAAATGCTTGATCTCTCAGTTGCTATGGAGAATTAGTATGATCTATATTATTTGTAGAGGTCTGAATCAATAAATGAGCAAGACACTCTCATCTGCTTACCTTTTATGTTGCTAGATTACTTATTTGGAGAAGAATTATAGCAATTTATTTTGGTACTAGCCAGTTATCCTAGATTACATTTAAAAAAAAATCATGTCCTGTTTTACTTTGACTGTTCTTTTTATTGATGGACTAGTGTTTGATAGCATTGAAATAATATTTACACATTTTCATGCATCTATAGTTATCTGTGAGCGTAAATGTGAAATATTTATTAGCCATCTTTGAACATCTAGTATTCAGGCTAAGACGATCTCCTATAAAGTCTCTGCCACTCTCCAATCACCCTATTGTTTCTTGCAGACCCAGACATATGTTTCCCTGCCAAACTGGTAGTTAAGTGCTCCCTGCTCAGTCTCACAGCTAGTACATGATCCAAATTATGTTTAAATTGTCAAGTGTGGTCACATTTATCACACTGTGCATGCCATGGTACTTTTGTGTTCTATTTGGATAACAATATTTAAGAGTGATTTAAATTGAGGTAAATAGGTGTGAACCTATTTTTCCTATAGATTTTTATGCCAACAGTGAATTCATGGTGCTGGTCAGCAGGTCAGCACTGTGCCTTAAATATTGAGTCAGTTCTGGTGTGGCTGTGGTCTGAAGAAGTGGGTCTGTCCCATGAAAGCTCACCTAATAAATTATTTTGTTAATCTTTAAAGTGCTACTTGACTGCTTTTTTCATGATTTAAAGATTTGAGCTAAATCAATCAGGTGTTGTCTGGAGTGTTCACTATAAGCTGATGTTCTGCTAATGGTGAAAAAAAAAAAGTCTCAGAATTATGTCCTTCACAGTAAGTACCCACATACTGTGTGCTGAGAGCCATAAGTACCTAGCTAGTTCAACATGTGTAAACTGTTCATACTGATGCTAGGTGAAACACTTTGACATCCAAAGCAAAGTAATTCCAAATCTCAAAGATTTCAGGTAGTCCAAGACCCTTCCCACCCTCCACCCTCATCACTTTAATGTCCCAACACTGAACAGTACACTGATTCTTCACTTTGCCTATGATAGGTGTCTTCTTGAGACTCTATGGTGAAGCTTTCTATTCTCCAACCTTCCAACATCTTCAGGGGCAATCCGCTGTCCATCTTCTGAATAATTCCGAAATGGCCAAATCCCTCCTGCCTCCTCACATGCACCCTGCCATTTCTTCAGCAGTGCAAGCAGGAAACAATTCTATGACCTTGCCCCTGGTGAGTACCCAGGGACTTTACCTAAACAGGGATTTGATTTCTTGGTAACACTGAAGGGGCTTTCTGCTTTACTTCAGTGAATCTAGAAGCCACAAGACCACGATACAATAAATTGCCTTGATAAGCAGTGGAACTAGAGGAGAATTTTTAAACCCACATTGGCAGAAACGTGAGGCAAGCAAGCCAGGACCTGACACCCAGATAATATGAAGACAATGTTGGAGAAGCTGGCCAGTCTCTGAAAAGCTATGGAAAGAAGTAACTGGCTATTCCTGAAAAATTTCAGGGTAGGCTATCAGTGCCAAGTCTCCACTGAGATGACACATGAACAGGGAATTCTTTTGCCCTGTTGGGGGAGATTATGAAGTTCACCAATGTCATTACAAAACTGGGAATTTTGACAGGGCTTTGCTGAAATTTATTTTGTGTCAATCCACAACGCCACGCAAAACTAGGTGTTAAAAAGACCACCTGGGATCTCGTATTAATAGAACATTTTATATGACACTGCAACGATTTCTGTGTCCTAATACTGAGAATGTTTATTTGCAACTCCCGCAGTTGTCTGGTCTCAGCAAACCAGCCCCAGTATCCAGAACAGAAACTGACCTGTTACATACAGGCAGCAGTCAAGTCTCTGATTAAGAATTTTAACAAGACGAACTGAAGCCATTCACTTTGATAGCCAAGATCAGAACTCCTCAGAGGAAAACAGGATTTTAAGTGTAGAGAAACCATGTGATGCAAATAAATTAAGTTGGCTTGCACCTGATGAGGATAGGGGAAGGGCCAGATTGGGCCAGCCTGTGAGGAACACTAAGGAATATTGGCATAGACATGCTCTTTAGACAGTCTGAGGGGCTAGAGGCAAAATAGCCTACTGGATGGAAGCAACCTTCTCCAGGCCCAGGTGTAGTAAGATATCAGGTTCTTTTGGTTTGATCAAATCTATGCTTTGCACAATAAAATTAAATGAATATCTTGTTTAAAAGAGGTGATAAAAAGTGTTGGAAATTCATATTAATCATCAGTCTTCAAAAAAAAAACAAACTTCACTTCACAAATACTAACATTCCAAGTGACTGACCTGGGCAACTGCTCTTGTTTCAGTCCAGAAAAGGTCACAGTACCACTGGATCCCTCCCACAGGAACTGGCAGTTGCAAGTGCAAGAGTGAACTGATTACATCAAAACTGCTTACCTACACCTTTAATCCAGGGGGGGGGCGGTCTCTGGTCCAGGTGGTAATTATGGAATCAACATAGGCTTATATGCATTGTGTGCTGTTATCTCCTGAGGAGTGTGACATCTCATAATAGATTTAAAACAACATCAGATATCTCCTGTTCAGCATAGCTAGACAATGGAACAATTGTGCCTGTATAGTCTAAATGTTAAATTTTTGGTTCATGGAAATCAGATGTAATCATGCAGTTCTATGCATGAATCAGAAAGCCATGGTAAAAAGCTATCAAGGTAATTGAATTATTCTATTTCAAACTAGTAATAGCACCTTAAAATTAATTCAACATAAGCTCAAGATAAAATAGCTGCTTTACCTCTATTAATGATGATTTGGAAGCAGAAAACCCCCAAACTGCAAGACTCAGCATTCAACACAGCTCACTACGCATACATTTGAAAAGTCTGCCTATTTTAGGTCCAAGACATGTGCAGGATTAATATGCAGAACTATGGTTATTATTCATGACATTAAATTGCAAATCATAATTAAATGACTCCTACTCAGCTCGGATTGCATTTGGCTGTTATTTAGCTTCTGATGATTCCATGAGAGGGTGAGTTTGGATTCAGCTGTCTATTACCTATTTTTACACCCTTGCAATCAACCAATCCTGACAAAAGAAGCCAACTTGGCCTGCTAATGGGAGGAAGGGGAGGCAGGCAACAACTGCCCCACATCCTTTAAATTGCTGACAGAGCCCCATGCAGCACATGCTAGGCAGTTTTGAGAGCTGGCCTGGAGGGTAGGGAAGCAAGTAGAGAATGGACTGTGATGAGGGCTGCTTGTCCCCATCCCTTCTGCTGAAGGCCCTACCCCTTCTGGCCTTATGGGGACTGTGAACCCCTCCCTAGCTTGCTTAGGGATCTGGCAAATCTGTCAGCCCCCCACACCATGGATACAGCTACACAGGACTAAGAATACATAAAGCAGTCACACTCTCACCTTGAACCTCTGGAGGTCTGAATTCAATATTGTATTAGCACCACAGGGAAGGAATTTAGTCTTATCTATTTCTTCCTAACAGACTGCGGCATGTTTCACTAACTCCCAAAATGTTTAACAATTTGGCATCAAGCTGTTATTCTCTGCTGAGTGGAAACACAACGGTTGAATAACAAGAATGATGCAGTTATGGTAAAAACTGAGTTTTATGGGAATCTCTCTCTACCCACATTACTTCTCCTAACAACCATCTTTTTCCTGAGTCCTAACATGATTTGTTAAAGTAAAATCAATAAATTAAGGAAAACAAACACAGGCATGGCAGGTGGAAAACTGTAGTAGAGAAGCTGGCTGAGATTTACATTCTAAGTAGGACTGACAGTTGTCAGAAATATGACTAATCAGCTAAAGGAAAATATGGATTCTGTTCAAGTAAAGAAGTGAAAAAATAGTAAGAAACATATTCCTGATATTTTCATTGTCTTTTTTTTAACAGGCATTCAGGATAACAGCAAAATGAATAAATATTCTCAAAGGGGTATCCAAGTTAGCCTATAGCTTCACAAATAATGAGCAATCATGAGCCACCTTAAAGATTAACAAATTTATAAGGTTATTAGCTTTCGTGTGCAAAGCCTACCTCCTCAGATGAAAAAATGGAAAGGAAAAAGAGAATATAGGATTTATATAGTAGGGATGGGAAGAAAAGAAAAAAGTGTTACCTATGTGTAGTTGGACGAAATTAACTAAGTAAATTAAAATGTTTTAATTGTAAAAGAACTCTTAAAACTTAGCTACCTAGGGATATAAAGAAACAAATTTACAGAGTCAGATGAATACACTCATCCCTCGGTATACAAGCACAATTGGTTCCCAACTTTCTGCTCATAGGCAAAAACTCGTAAGAGGGGCACTAAATTACCATTAAAATACATGTAAAAGTCTCTGATTGGTTCCTAGTGCTCCTAACTGGGGGAAGAACTGGCAGCATGCAGATTGAAAAGTAAGTGAACCTTGGGAGGGAGGGTGTTGGAAAAGGTGTAGTACCCATGGGGTGGTGTGTTGGGCTGGGGGGTTCTGGGCCTGGGTGGGTGTTGGCAGTGGGCAGGTCTGGGGGGGGTGCATGGGGAGTTGTGGGCCAAGGGTGTGGGGAGTGGGCCAGAGGGGGCTGCAGGTTTCCCTGTGCCCTGACCACAGACCCCATGGCTGGCTCCGCTCCAGACGCAGGTCTCCCCGCACCCCAGCCAGGGACCCCACGGCTGGAGCAGAGCCAGCCGCAGGGCTGCAGGCTTCCTTGCACCCCAGCCAGGGACCCCACAGCTGGCTTGTATAACTGGAGGAAATTCACTCTTTTAGTGAACAAAGGTATGTATTTATGTCCCTTGTTTTAGCGAGTACTCGTAAGTCAAGTATTCGTTAAACAAGGGATGAATGTACCTAGAAGTCACCTACTTCAAGGTAGGCCCAGCAAGGAAAATAAAAGAACATAATTTGTCAACACCTACAGCCCCCAGCTTAAATACTTCCAGTGCATTATTGACAACCTACAACCTATCCTGGAACATGATCCTTCACTCTCATAGACCTTAGGGGAGGGGCCAGTTCTCTCCTACAGCTGCCCATCTTCAACAAAATACTCTTCAGTAGCTTCACATCATACCATAGAAACACTAGCCCAGGGACTGATCCCTGCAACAAACCCCATTGCCAATGCTGTCCACATCTATATAAGTGACACCATCACTGGACCTAACCACATCAATCACTCCATCAGGGCCTTCTACACCTGCACATCCACTAATGTGATAGATGCCATCATGTGCCAGTGTAACCCACACACCTATGTGTGGTTAACTGTCCCAACGAGGAGTACCTAGACTACTTCACAGAGAAAGAATAAGTGTTCTCTCCAGCCTAAGCTGAGAGCCAGCTGATCTTTAGCTCAAGTTGTAGAGGCGCCTGCATTAAGCTCCAGAAATCCCAGGTTTGAGTCTGGCAGTTACACCAACAACACCCCTATGTCATGTACATTGGATAAACTGGACACTCTCTCTGCCAAAGGATGAATGGACATAAATCAGACATCAGGAACTGGAATACATATAAACCTATAGGGGAACGCTTTCACCTCCCTGGACATTTGAGAATGGATTTAAAAGCAGACACTCTTACCAAAGAATTTTACAATTCCTAGAGACCTGAATTGCATATCCTATGTGATTGCTGTGACATCCAGGCTATTGCTTATTTGAATGTTCATTTGTCTCTTCCCCATTCCTGGGTTTCAGAAAGTTCTCCTTTTCTATTTGATCATAAATTTCATCCTGGACTTAATATTTTTCAATGAAACTTTCATTGGAACAGGTCTGTTCCCACAAGGTTTGGTTTTGATTAAACTGATGTTGTCTAAGAGATTCCTGAGCAACCCTACCTCCAATCCCTGCTACCTGCTCACAGTCAGCCTCTGACTGAATAGTAGAAGCTTCAAACCCTGTTTATGTACAGCTTGTCTTCATGATTTGCTGGCTCTTGTTTTGCTGATGTCTATTTTATTTATTGTATCAACACTGCATGTTTTGCTACGTTTTATGTAATTTCATACAACATGAGGGGTTATAGAACCACAGTTCTAAACAAGATGTATTCCATTCTCTTCTTACAGCTAACCTTCTACCTTTGACATGTTGTGTTAAGTTCTTTTGCTACACTGTTGCCAAATGTTGTTTATTTTACTTTTTTTTTTAAGGTCATCATTATTTCAGTATGTGCTTCTTCCCCCAGTGACGCTGATACACCTGCAAAGCATACTAATATACTCGGTACCATTTAAGATCATGCCCATTCACAAACTGTTCTCAAGCAGAGGTCATTGTCTGATTCTTCATGTAACTACCAAAAAGCATTCAAAGAGTAAGCAAATGTCCCCAAATGCTGTATTCCTTGTGAAGTTATTGTAATGATCCCCAATACTATCAGAAATGACTTAAGGATATTTTGCAGCCTGAATGCCCTGAACTCATTTTTCTAATATTTCTTACTCCATGACAATTTTATCTATAGTCACACCTGCAGCCATAAAAATCATGAGTTTTCAAGCAATCCCATGGGTCTGAAAAATACCCAAATTTAAGTCTCATTGGCTGGGTCCACACTTGCCCCCCAACTTCGAAGGAGGCATGTTAATCAGGGCGGCAGGAGATTACTAATGAAGTGCTGCGGTGAATATGCAGAACTTCATTAGGCTTATTCTCCCTCGCAGCACCTTGAAAGTAGCATGGGAACTTCGAAGTGCCTGTGGCTACATGCATGCCGGCACTTCAAATTTTGACACTTCGAAGTTGTCGTACAGGAGAATTAGACTAATGAAGTGCTGCTTATTCACTGCAACAATTCATTAGTAACTTCCCCCTGCACTGATTAACATGCCTCCTTCGAAGTTGGGGGCAAGTGCAGAAAAGCCCATTGTGTAGGAGTGAAAACAAGGGTGCTTCTGCCCTAAATAAGCTTCTGTGTTCTCACTGTTGCTCTTCCCTTTTAGGTCACAGGTTCATAGCCAACAGCTAGGAGAGCAATAGAATACAAAACTATATTTGAGATCACATGTCTTGACTCAGCTGAGTTGTTGCATGCAAGCCGAGGTCATAATATGTACTCAAGACTGCCAATAAATTACATGCTCTTTCAAATTGTTCAAGAGTGAAGGTGGCTTTTGGGAGCAACATGCTGAAAACACTCATTTAACGATTATTTCAGTCCTTTAAGAATTTTCTATAATATGGCAAATAAACACATTGCTAACGAACAGGACATTAATAATCAAAATGGTTTTAAACAAAAATTGCTTGACCTCAAGTTTATGAAATGAAAGAAACTTTAGAAAGTAGGGCTGAAATTCTGAGTTCGCTCATTTTATCTGACTCCACAGGACTTGATCTCAACATTTTATGGATTAATCACCTATGGGAACATTTCATGCTAATATTTTTTGTATTTGGCTTAGTTGGTTACAGTTGACCACAAGTTATATATTCCAGTTTTCTGACTGGTTGAGCATAAGCCATCAGTAAAATTGTGTGACCATGTGTAAGCAAAACTGACTGACTCATTTTCTTTAAAGGAACATTTATAGCGTATGGGTATAAGCTGGTTTGAAAAAAAAAACACAGAAGCTTTGTTAGCCATAATCACCACACAGGGAGGCAAAATATCACTTGTCACCTTTCCCAGACCACCCAGTATTTCAGTAAGAAAGTTCTAGTTGTGGAATACTACAGTTTAGTGTCAAGTCCTAAATTACAGGTGACACATGCCACTTGTGTAAGAAGAAATCTCTAGATCAGTTGTGGGTTCTCTGAGGCCAAGGGCCACATGCAGTCCATGGGGTTTTTATGTGCGACCCTAGAGACATTTTTTTTAACATTCCCCAGCTGTGTCTACACGTGCACGCTACTTCGAAGTAGCGGCACTAACTTCGAAATAGCTCCCGTCGCGGCTACACGCGTCGGGCGCTATTTCGAAGTTAACTTCGACGTTAGGTGGCGAGACGTCGAAGTCGCTAACCTCATGAGGGGATTGGAATAGCGCCCTACTTCGACGTTCAACGTCGAAGTAGGGACTGTGTAGACGATCCGCGTCCCGCAACGTCGAAATTGTCGGGTCCTCCATGGCGGCCATCAGCTGGGGGGTTGAGAGATGCTCTCTCTCCAGCCCCTGTGGGGCTCTATGGTCACTGTGGGCAGCAGCCCTTAGCCCAGGGCTTCTGGCTGCTGCTGTGGCAGCTGGGGATCCATGCTGCAGGCACAGGGTCTGCAACCAGTTGTCGGCTCTATGTATCTTGTGTTGTTTAGTGCAACTGTGTCTGGGAGGGGCCCTTTAAGGGAGCGGCTTGCTGTTGAGTCCGCCCTGTGACCCTGTCTGCAGCTGTTCCTGGCACCCTTATTTCGATGTGTGCTACTTTGGCGTGTAGACGTACCCTCGCAGCGCCTATTTCGATGTGGTGCCGCGCAATGTCGAAGTTGAACATCGACGTTGCCAGCCCTGGAGGACGTGTAGACGTTATTCATCGAAATAGCCTATTTCGATGTTGCTACATCGAAATAAGCTATTTCGATGTTGGCTTCACGTGTAGACGTAGCCCCCATGTTCCACGTTGCACGGTTATGCTGGATTCCACTCAGAGAGTATTTTTCTTCCCTTCCCTCCCCTTAGTAGCATGCAATTAAAGCAAGAGTATCTGAAATGAGGCATCTGATTGCATGCAGCACCGACTGTGAGAACCATGCACTCCTCCTGCATCCATGCAAAGTACTCCTATGTTTCAGTTAGCATACCCCACAAATTCTAGGTATGCAAGTGCAGTTAGCAAAACGATCCTATCCCGAGAGATAGTTGTGGTTACAACAATCTTGCAGCCTACTGAGATGAAGGAGGAGTACTCATGCAGCCCATGTGCTAGCTTAGGTTGCCCATTCATCCTCTAGATTATGCTTTGGGGTGCATGTGTCCCCACGGAACCTGGGGAGATGTTTATCTATTTACATTGCTCTATCCCTCAGCCCTCTGTTCATAACTCTAGATTATAAAATACAGTTGCCGGTATGTGGAAGGGGGCTAAAAATACACAGAGGAATTGGGGTGGAAGGGTCACTCAGATGCTGTTAGTGAAGGTGTCTGTGCAAGTATCAGGGAAAAAAAATCTCTAATTTCAAGCATAATACATTAAAATAATATGACCAGGTATTTTAGACAACGAAAAAGTCAGTTAAGGATCAATTCAGTAAAAATATTCTGCAAAATAAATATTTGTATGTTAGCAGAATAAAGAGCTTGTCAGTATGCTTCCACTCTTCAAAATATCTTTAGTTAGTGGGCAGGTTTTGGGGTTTTCTTTAATGCTGCTGATAAAAAGTAAAAGCAGTTGAAAAGTACTACCACCAAACCTCGCACTAAGAATTTGATCTAGTGAATATCATTCTAAAGAGTTGAATTTCTACTAACAGTGGTTTGCTGGTGTGTAGTTTATGATTCAGAAAACATACATGACAGATAAAACCACCAGCTAGAGGTCAGACTTTTAAAGTGAGCAGAATCCCCTCCATTAGAAAGCATATGAAAGACGCTTTCAACCATGTGCTTGAAGTATCCCAGACTTTTTTATTTCTGTCAATATAAGAGTGATCTGCAGGTTTACAATCTAGTGGCACATGTAACTTAGGTCAGAAGGGTACTTTTGTAGAGCAGTACCTAACGATATACACACTCACCTTGTTATTGTTGGGTGGAAAAATGTTGCCCTAATGCCTTATCAAGCACCCTAAACAATTGTGAGAAGGCTGTCAAAAACATAACTGAAAGCTCCAAGTAGTAATGTACTATTCCTATTAAAACCAGTTTCTTCAAAGTTATATAATATCCTTTTTGGTGCAATTTAAAATATAATCATCTATCAACTTTTACAGACTCATGAGACAAGACAGTTGGTCAGGTGATTGGATGAAGACCTCTAAAGGAAATGACCAGAACTCATTGATCTTTAGACATCTGGGACTGTATTTTGTGCCAGAAAAGGCCTTCTACATGGTTTTTGAAGAGGTTTAAGTTTGTTTAAATACCAGTTTATACTTTGTGGTATCTTCTTGGTTAAATTGATTCCTCTGAGATCCCACAGATGCTCCTATGCAACAGATATATCATTTTGTTTGAAAACCCATTCGTGTAAGACATGGGACGGATCCAAAACTTAATTTTGACAGAATTCAGATGCAGATCAGACAAAATGGAAAAATTAACCCCTGTGCTGGCGCAGGGACTCAGGTGAAGCACATTGCACTTTGCTGAGTCTCAGCTGGAAGGGTGGGTGCAGCACTGAGGTTAGGAGATGTCGGGCCAAACTTGCATTCCCAGAACGGGAACCTCTCTAAAGACTTGCCTCTTCCCACTTCTGGCCTGCTTCTGCCCATCCCTACTCTGGGGACTGGAGGTGGGGGAACAGCATGAGACTGCTTGAAACCACCCTTATTAATGCCCTAAAGCAGTAAGGGCACTTACCCCTTGTGGGCTAAGTATCAAGCTCTTGATTGTTATTAGTCAGAAAAATGTACTTGCAGAACTCTAGCAGTGTATTTACATGTGTAATAGGTCTTCCAATCAGGGCCAGGAGCATGAGCAATTGTGCTAATAAAAGTTGCAAATATTGTGAATTTTAGATTTTTTTTTACACTATACACACCTGGCAAATATTCTCATTACTTAACTAGCTACAGGAAACCAAAATTAAAGCTATACTGAGATGTGCGATGGGAGAGCTGATCACAAAAGAGAGAAAATGACTTGGTCTGCAGCTCTTGCACCCTGAAGGCAGTTTTCCACTGCTCCAATTTCTTTTTGCTTGCATTTTATTAAATCAATTCCAGACAAGGAAGGAAAGAAGCAGTACTAGTATGACCTGCACAATAATTGTATATCTGTGTGTCAGGAAGGTACATAAGTGCCTAAATCACACATGAAAATGGAATTTAGTTCTGGATGTTTAGCCATATTGTCTCAAACTATATCAACACATGTACCCTGCTAGAAAATATTTCAAAAGGAAAGGGATTTCCACAGACAAATATGAAATATTCCAAAAAATATATGTACCTACAGCTGCTAGGGAAGCACCAGAGAATCCCGCTAAGTAGGAGCAGCTCCAGAAACAGCTGAGCCACAGACCAGTGCAAAGAGGAACAGCAATTAAATTGGGATACAGTTGGGTGCACACCTTCCCCAACCCAGATTATGCAGGACAGACCCCACTAAGTCTGAGGAAACAAATTCAGCAGAGGCCTTCCCAGTGCCATCATTTGTTTTTGAGGCAAAAGAACCAGTAGGAACCAGCCAGAAATTCTAGGCCTTCCGTGACCGCACCAAAAAGCTGACTTTCATACAGAGAACTGTACAGTTTTGACCACATTTCCACTGCCCTGGACTGATTGGCTGTTCCAACCCTCTTCAACCCACAGTTTCTTGACCTTAGTGTCACTTCATACCTGCCCCTTCTTATTCTCTTCTCCCCTGCCCTATTCCGATAACTCTCGTTTCTTTCCATCTCTGTTTTCCATTCTAAATGAAAGAAAAAAAGCACTTATCCCACCCTCAACAGCTCTGCAAAGAAATCATGGAACTAACATGCTGTTTGTTGCCGTCCCATAGTTCAACATCTTTCCTCACTGTGTCTGTCCTCGGTTTATTTAGACCAGGCATGCAATATGCAGCCTACCAGACAGATATGGACTGCCATGGTTAGTGCCTTGTGGGCCACCAGACACTGTATTTCTGCAGTTATGGCTGCTTAAAGCTCCTGTTGACCATGGTTTGCTGTTCCTGGCCAATGCCAACTATGCAAAGCAGTTGCCTGGTTCACATGGCTTCCTGAAGCTGCCATTGGCTGAGAATGGAAAATCATAGCCCATGGGAGCTGCAAGCAGCTATACCTGCAGACCCATGGGCAAATTAGGCATCTCGCATCCCACCACGAGCTAAACCTGGTGAATTGCTTTCAGTACACGGGACACTTATTGCCCACACTGATTTAGGCTGTACACTCTTTGGAACAGGATCTATCAACTCCTCTGTCCATACATTGCCTAGCACAATGGGGACTTATTTTTGGTCAACCTTTAGGCTCTACCACAATAAACATGATTATTAATAGTAATGGGATCAAACAAATGCTCCTTTACTTTAGCACTCTTAAAACAAAGAAGTCAGTTGAACAGTCTTAAAGGAAATGATAGGGAGATGTCTATTTTTAAGCACGTAAGAGACTATTACATTAAATCGTAACAATGAAAAAAGTTGTTCAGCTAATAGTCTTCTCTCATGAGCCTTGTAGCAAAATTAATGCTTTCATTAGCTTTGACCGCACCATAGTTACTCAAAACACAAATGCATTTGAGTTTGCTGTTCAGCTATTCCCAGACATACTGAAGAACACTGCCATGCTGTTTCCATATTTGGGTTCTGCTGCCATTTCCTGTATTGCAGAATATCATCAACCTACAATCTGCAAAGATTACAACACCTTCCATTGAAGTCTTCAAGCAATGAAATGGGAAAAAATGGTAAAAAAATGAAAGTTTCTAGTATTACCAGTCTCTTGGGTCAGAAAAAGATTAGTGATGTGCTATACAATTATTTTACCTGCCATTCTAATTTGAATTTTCATAAAAAAGTCAAATGTAGGCTTGCTCCCAATGAAATAGGTATTTTGTTCTTTTTATACTGAAAGTCTGTATTGTCACAAACCTTCTTTGGTAGGGAAGGCAGATGAATAGATACTATCTGTTACCTAGCTCAGTATTTGGCCTATAGCATCTGACAAACATGACAATTTATTTTTAGCATAGACATGTTAGATAGGAAACTACTTACATTTTAAAGGAGAAACAGCAAACAATTAAATGACTTACCCAGTCATACAAAAGGTCTGTGGAAGACTGCCACTAGAACTGTATTTAGCTCTCATGTACACTGCATTGAATCAGGCACTCAGAGCCAGACTTGAAGGTTTTCTGGCACCGAGTGGATTTTCAGAATCACCTAGCTCTCACGGATTTAATTTATCTCAGCCACTTTTGGCTCTGGGACAAACATGGACTACAGTTTTCATTTACTTCGAGGCTTATACCATGATCCTAGGGTTTCTGTTTTCCCAGCAGGCCACCTTATTTTCAATCAGCTATTCCTAAAGCAATTTCTAAAGTACTCCTGCTGTAACCACTAATGTAGCTTTAACAGCACATCTGCTTGGCAAACATTCAGTTGTAAAGGCCACTTTTGAGGGTCCACTCCTCCTGACTGCTCTGGGGATTAGCTATTTTAGGTGCTCTGCTGTCCTTTTACAGTCTCTCCACCCATTGTCGTCTCTCACTCTGTAACTCCTCTTATCCCAGGAGCTCCATCTTTATCTTTGGGACTTGATCCTCACTAGTCAGAGTCCTTTGATGTCAAACTGTCCAAAGCCTGCTTTCCACTGCCTGGCCTGTGCCATTTCCCAGGTGACCTGGGTTCACCCCCCTATGCCAGGATCCAGCTCAAGCACCATTTGATAAGTAGGTAAGATCTGTTTCAAATTCCTTGGTTAAAGAAAAGACGGGTTTGGGGGCTCTGCTTCATTTTCAGGTGTTTTGAACATTCCGTTAGATTAAAATTTAGGTAAATTTAAACATGATACGTCTTCAGAAATAGAAAGTTTAAGCCTCTCATCTGGACAACCCCAGGATGAACAATTCTGGCTTTTGTTTGGACGGGGGGTGGTGAGGGAGTGGTAAATTTTTAACCAAAGGTATTACTCAAAATGTATTTGAATTTGCAAATTACCCCAAATCAGCATTTTTAGGCCAAAAAAGTCACCCGTTTCTACTACTTACTTCATATTAGTATCCAAATACAGGCCTCCAAAATGTCACTTACTATAACATTCTCACTAGTTAAATATATCTGCGGTTCCACGTTAACACACACAGATGCTGCATTTCCAGTCTGTGCAGTTGGCTGCTTTACTTTGTGTTCTGTTCACAGGATTTTTACATTTGTATTTGTTTGCCTCACTGAAAACAGTATCTCAGAACTGCAGTTAAGTGCTTTTCCACAATAACTGAATATCGCCATTAAGTGAAATCTGTTTAACAGAACAAGAACAAACTCCAGTGCAGCACAGCTCTATAGGGTCTTTAGATTTGTGGCTACCTTCACTCTTCTTTTCCTTCAAAGACCCAAGATTAAAACTGTTTTCTCTTGTGGAATACAAACAATTCACATATATACTGGCCAGTTTTAAACTCAAACCATGCTATTTCAAAAATGAATGGTTTCTTTATGAGGGGTCAGTGGGAATACAATTCATACTATTGATATTTTCCAGATATTAAAGTTCACCCTCTTTTTTTTTTTTAACAGTTTATCAATTTTCCATTCTAAAATGCTTTTTTTCCCTACACACACAATGTTCTGAAGTTTCTCCCCTTTCTTGTAAATATTTTCCATGATGCACCTTTTCCTGACAAGAGAGTATTTTGAGGAAAATGGCAAAATTAGCAGGAGCTGTGTCATCCCTGGGATTCCCCTCACCTCCCTACATTTCCTGTTGTGGTATTAGAAGCTATGTACCTTTAAGGGCAAAGCTTCCCAGTCAGAGAGTCTGAATGAAGCCCTATGATAGGGGTGGCCAGCCTGTGGCTCTGGAGCTGCATGTGGCTTTTCAGAAGTTAATATGTGGCTCATTGAAGAGTTGCCAACTCTGGGGATGGAGCTACAGGTGCCATCTTTCCAATATGCTTGCTGCTCAACTCTCAGCTCTTCCCCAGACCCTGTCCCAACTATACCTCATATGGTCTATATCGTAGTGTCCAACACACTAACCACAGGTGGCTGTTTGGCCAGCAGATCATGGCTAATTGGCTTGAACAATACATGTATTTCCAAAATAACGTGGCTAGTTCAGGACTGGCTGGACACCATGGCTACATCTACATTACAGTGATGTTTCGAAAGACGTTCTTCCTGAAGAAATCTTCCAAAAAACCTCTCTTTGGAAGAGCATGTTCACACACGAAAAAGTGGATTGAAAGATCAATCCACTCTTTCGATAGAGAGCATCCACACAGCCCCTGCTCTTTCGAAAGAACGGGCCAAGCATAGAAAAATTCAGTGCCATGCTCTTACGAAGAAAAAAAAAAAAGGACGAACGGAGCATCTACAATAGCTTTTTTTTTTTTTAAAGAAGTGTTCGAAAGGAGGTACTCTTCCTGATCCAGGAGAGGAAGATGGCTTCCATAAGAGGAACTGCGTTCTTTCGATTTCAGATTGGAAGAGCACATTTTGTGCATGGATGCTTCACGTGTTCATTCAAAAAAGTGCCTGATTTTCCAAAAGAACTTGTTAGTGTAGATGCAGCCCATATGTCTAGATGGCACTTGATCTCGTAATGAGTGAGGTGGACTGGACTTGATGACATCTCGAGCTTCCCTCCAGTTCTAGAATTCTGTAAAAGGTGGAGGGTTTGCATGAGATTCCTCAACACTTCAGTGTGAAACTGTAGAAAAGCCTATTGAGAGTCTTTGGGTTTAGAGGCAAGGACAACAAGGATGACATTGTGGGGGGCATCCACTATAGACCACCAGACCAGCAAGATAAGACAGACATTAACAGAAATTTCCAGATTACAGGCCCTGCTTCTCACTGGAGACTTCAGTCACCCTGACATCTTCTGAGAGAGAAATGCAACAGTGCACAGACAATCTAAGAAGCTTTTGGAGAGCAATGGGGACAACTTCATGATGCAAGTACAGTAAAACCTGAAATGTGTGATTTTGAGATTTTAACTCACATTGGCCGTGTCTACACGTGCCCCAAACTTCAAAATGGCCATGCAAATGGCCATTTCGAAGTTTACTAATGAAGCGCTGAAATGCATATTCAGCGCTTCATTAGCATGCGGGCGGCAGCCGCGCTTCGAAATTGATGCTCCTTGCCGCCGCACGGCGCGTCCAGACGGGGCTCCTTTTCGAAAGGACGCCACCTTCTTCAAAGTCCCCTTATTCCCATGAGCTCATGGCCATTTCGAAGTTTGGGGCACATGTAGACGTAGCCATTAAACCCTCTGTGGCTTGGTTCACCACCCCTGCACATGGCTCTGGCTAAACTGCCCCTGCCCTGCTTCAACCCCACCTACCTGCTTCAACCTGCCCCTGTGCAGCCCTGGTTCAACTCCACCCCCCGACCACACCCTACATGTCTGCAGCTCTAACCCACCCCAGGGTTAACTCTCCCCAGCTGTCCCCACCAAGCCCAGGACTAACTTTCCAAAAGGAGCTCCAGCTGCTTCCCCAGCTATAGAACATGCATTCTGTCAGGGAAAAAGCCGCCCCCTAACTTAAGTGAAATTCAAGTTATGTGAGGGTGTGTGGGAATGCAACCCTTGCATAACTCAAGGGACCATTGTATTGGAGAAACCAACTAAACATCATGCTCCTCTTGACATGTTGCTCAAAACACCAGCAAAGAATCGGAAGTGGGAGTGGAAATGGGTGATAACATAGTCATCAGTGACCATAGGATGGTCAAATTTAGGATCCTGACAAAAGGAAGAAAGAACAGCAGCAGAATGTGGACCCTGTATTTCAGAAAAGCAGACTGAATCCCTCTGGGAAATGGTGGGCAGGAACCCCTATCAGGCTAACATAAGGAGAAAAAATAATGCAGGAGAGATGACTGTATTCGAAAGAAGCCTTATTGAAGGCACAGGAACAAACCATCCAGATGGACAGAAATATAGCAAATATAACAGGCAACCAGCTTGGCATAATAGAGAAATCTTCGGTGAACTTATATAGGAAAAAAATGAAGCTTTCAAGAAGTGAAACTCTGACAGATACACGAGCATAAAGGGGTGTAATCAGAAAGGCCAATGTGCAATTGGAGTTGCAACGAGAAAGGGATGCAAAGAATTAACAAGAAGGGTTTCTGTAAGTATGCTAATAACAAGAAGCCAGGGAAGGTGTGGGACCCTTATTAATGGAGAAGTCAACCTAGAGACAGATGATGTGGAAAAAGTTCAAGTTCAAGATTTTTGGTTTTGTTTTGCCTTAGTCTTCACAGACAAGTTCAGCTCCTAGACTCCTGCATTGGGCAGCACGGTATGGAGAAGCGCTGAGCTGCTCTGAGTGCTGAAAGGAGAGGTTAAGGATTATGTAGAAAAGATGCACACATGTAAGTCCACGGGACTGGGTGCACTGCTGAGGGAGTTGGCTGATGTGATTGCAGAGCCATTGACTCTTATCTTTTAAAACTCATGATGATCAGGGTGGTCCCAGGTGATTGAAAAAGGTCAAAGATGGTGCCTTTCTTTTTGAAAAAAGGATGACAAATCTGGGAAATTACAAATAGGACAGTCTACCATGAGTCCCCCAGAAACTTGGATCAAGTCCTCAAGGAATCTATTTTGAATCACTTATGGGAGAGGAAGGTGATCAGAAACAGTCATCATGGGTTCACCAAAGGCAAGTTATGCATGACCAACTTGATTGCCCTCTATGATGAGATAGCTGGCTCTGTGGATACGAAAAAAAGTGATTGATGTGATATACCTTGACTTGAGTAAAGCTTTTGATATGATCTCCCACAGTATTCTTGCCAGCAAGTTAAAGATGTATGGATTGAATGAATGGATAATAAAGTGGATAGAAAGCTGGGTGGATTATCAGGCTCAGTGGGTAGTGATCAATGGCTCCGTGACCAGCTGGCAACTAGTATCAGGAGGTGTGCCTCACGAATTGGTCTGGGGCTAGTTTTCTTCATCTTTAATTATGTGGAAAGATAAAGTTAATTGCACATTCATCAAGTTCATGCATGACTCAAAGCTATGGGGGAAGAGGTGGATGAGCTGCAAGTAGGGATAAGATCCATGGCCATGAAGACAAATTGGAGGATTGGGCCAAAAAAGTTCTACAAGGGCAAAAGCAGAGTTCAGCACTTAGGCTGGAAGAATCCCAAGCGCTACTCCAGGCTGGGGACCAATTGGCTCAGCAGCAGCGCTCCAGAGAACGATCTGGGAGCGTGTGGACTAATGACATATTGGGCTCCATTACTAGGAACATTGCCAGAATATAGAAGGAGGAGATTATTCCCCTCTATTCAGAACTGGTGAGGCCACCTCTGGATTATTGCATCCAGTTTTGGCCTCTCTACTACAGAAAGGATGTGGACAAAACTGAATAGTGTCTAGCAAAGGGCAATGGAAAAGATTAAAGGTCCAGGGCATATGATTTATGAGGTGAGAGGGTGAGTCTGCAAAAAAGAAAATGAAGGTAGATTTGATATCAGCCTTCAACTACCTGACATGGGGTTCCAAAGAGGGTGGGGTTAAGCTGTTCTCAGTGTTGGCAGATGACAGAATAAAAAGCAGTGGTCTCAAGTTGCAGTTGAGAGGTCTATGTTGGATATTAGGAAAAAAAAATCACTAGGTGCTTTTCTACACTTGCTCCCAACTTCAAAGTGGCCATGTTAATCAATGCAATGGGAGATGACTAATGAAGTGCTGCGGTGAATAGGCAGCACTTCATTAGGCTAATTCTCCACCATGGCAACTTCGAAGTATCAAACTTCGAAGTGCCAGCACGTGTGTAGCTACTTCGAAGTGCCTTTACTACTCAAAATTTTGCTACACACTTGTCAGCACTTCGAAATTTGTCACTTCAAAGTTGCCGCACGGGGAGAATTAGCCTAATGAAGTGCTGCATATTCACCATAGCTCTTCATTAGTAATCTCCCATCACCCTGATTAACATGCCCCCTTCAAATCTGGGGGCAAGTGTAGACCCAGCCTAGGAGATGGATGAAGCCCTGGGAATGGGTTACCTACAGAGGTAGTGAAATCTCCATCTTTAGAGGTTTTTAATGCCAGTCCTGAGAAAGCCTTAGATGTAATGATTTATTCCAGGTTGGACTTTCTGGGAGCAGCGGATTGGACTAGATGACATACTGAGGTCTCTTCCAATCCTAATCTTTATGATTCTGTGAAGTGAACAGAGAAAACACTCACTGATTTTAATGAGCTTTGGATCACATCCCTAATCTGCAGTATTTACATTGTTTTTTCCCAGAGGAGTCAAACTTCTCTTACATTCTACTTGATATTCCCTTCTGAATCACAGAACCTGGGGAAGGGAAGGTAGTTTCTTCTTGTTCAGGCAGGGCAGCACGTGGACCTAATGTGGAAACTTCCAGGCATGCCCGCACCTTAATGGAGCTCAGTTTAGGATCTGGACCTACTTTAAAATATACTGTCAAATGAAAAAGAATGTCTCTCCTATTTAAGCAGCCTAAGCAATGTAAACAAAATTTAAGTGTTAAAATAAACTAAGATGTTGACAACTGAAAGCACTTACTATTTTTTTTCTGGTTAGGAAAAAAAACAACACCTGAAGTGCACAATACGAGAAGACAATTATAACGTTAAAAGGTTTATCAGAACACAGGAAGCATATATGAGTTTTACACATCTAGGATATGATCCAAGACTGCCCTAATCAGACAAACATTTTCACTAACTTCAGTGGGCTTTGGAAGAGGCCTTCAGTCCATGTGATGCTAGTAGAAAAGTGCCATCTACAAATTAAAGGGATACTAACATCTGAAGTACTAAAACATTTTTGAATAGGTGGTGCATCGGAAACCAGCTTACAAATTATAACAATAAGCACCGTCTGACCTTTGATGCACTAATTGTTTGCACTATTTGCTTTCTCTAGTCCATTAAACCTTTAGGAAATTTTTAAAAATTGAGTGTCTTGCATTAAAATACAATACTGAACAGCACAGTCAAATATTGAACAGGAAGACATTCAAATGGACAACTTAAATTTAATCGCATTATACATGTACATTGCAATGCAGCCTGCAAACATACAATGTGCTAGGCTTGAACTATGTGTATTCAAGCCAGAAATTTTTCAAATGGGATATTATAGTGGAATATTACCACAATATGTTTTGGCACAATTTAGCACTTTATATAGCAATACATATGCATAACAGCAAAGGGGCAAACCTGAACATTCACACTTACTTAACTTTTGCCATTCACAGCTGAGTGGCTTACTCCACACCCTTATGTTATCTTAATTTATGATTTGCAACTAATATAAGCAGTCTAAAAATAAAGTATCTATTGAAATACATTGTATTCTTCAAGTGGTAAAAGTAGCCTGTTTTTGAGCATATTGATATACTATATTGTCATTTAAGGGAGGAGGTCATTTAAAATGCCAACAAAATTTAAGGAAGATAAAATTGTATTTAGGAAGATTATTTAAGATGACAAAGTAATGTTAACTACACATTCTGACTTTAGGAGCTAGACATGTCACATCAGCTCTCATTAGATATGAAGTCTCTGACAACAGGGAATAGGCCAAGAAAATATGAAAAGAAAATCAATACACTGAAGAGTCTTAAAGTATTTGGGGGTGTTACAAAGGAGGCCCTTTCCCTGGCCCCCATGAAATCATTGGCAAAATTCTTACTGTGTTCAAGAGACCCTGAGAAGTTTCTGGGTTGAGAGCAAAAGTTTTTAAGAAAAAAGAAGTCCACCTGTGTGCAGAAAGACCAAATGAACTGCAAGGATATATAGTGATAAGACCTAAGTGTTAACTTCAGTATGCAATCCTGTATTGCATTCTGTGGCTTCTCTGCTGAAATCCTTTTCGTCCAGTCTGCCTGCGAAAATTGTATCTTGTATATAAAAAAAAAAACTAATTTACTTTTAAAGTCCATTGTCTGCTTCTTTGTTGTTTTAAAAGAAATTAACCATTCCCAAATCAACTAGTAATATCAGAATTAGGAGACTGATTCATTCCTGGGTTTACACCGGCACCTGCTGAAAAAGACCTCTCTTCAGTGTCCTCTCCAGAAAGTCTACCAGAAGAGTAGCTGCATGACAGAACAGGTAAATGCACTCATCACCGTAACTGATCTCACAGATCAGTGCTATCTAAAAAATGGGCTGTCACTTCTTATAAGGCTGCATCTACACTTGCATTCCTCTTTTGAAAGAGGTATGCAAATGAGGGAAATCAAAAATGCAAATGAGACACACGTTCACATATCTGGCACCTCATTTGCATATTCTTCATTCAAAGGAGCTTCTTTTGAAAGAGAAGCAGTGTAGATGCTGGTCTTTCAAAAGGAAACCCCATCTTCGAAGGAACCCTTCTTCCCTTTTTTATGGGAAGAAGGGTTATTTCGAAGACGGGGTTTACTTTCGACAGAGCAGTGTCTACACTGCTTGTCTTTTTCTGAATGAAGCTCTTTTGAAAGAAAATGCAAACGAAGTGCAAGATGTGTAAATCTGAAGCTTATTTGCATTTACAATTTCCCTCATTTGCATGCCTCTTTCGAAAGAGGAATGCAAGTGTAGACACAGCCTAAGGCTACGTCTACACGTGCATGCTACATCGAAATAAGCTATTTTGATGAATAACGTCTACATGTCCTCCAGGGCTGGCAATGTCGACGTTCAACTTCGACGGTGGGCAGCACCACATCGAAATAGGCGCTGCGAGGGAACGTCTACACACCAAAGTAGCACACATCGAAATAAGGGTGCCAGGAACAGCTGCAGACAGGGTCACAGGGCGGACTCAACAGCAAGCCGCTCCCTTAAAGGGCCCCTCCCAGACACAGTTGCACTATACAACACAAGATCCACAGAGCCGACAACTGGTTGCAGACCCTGTGCATGCAGCATGGATCCCCAGCTGCCGCAGCAGCAACCAAAAGCCCTGGGCTAAGGGCTGCTGCACACGGTGACCATAGAGCCCTGCAGGGGCTGGAGAGAGAGCGTCTCTCAACCCCTCAGCTGATGGCTGCCATGGCAGACCCCGCTATTTCGATGTTGCGGGACGCAGATCGGCTACACATGCCCTACTTCGACGTTCAACTTCGAAGTAGGGCGCTATTCCCATCCCCTCATGGGGTTAGCGACTTTGACATCTCGCCGCCTAACGTCGATTTCAACTTCAAAATAGCGCCCAACACATGTAGCCGTGACGGGCGCTATTTCGAAGTTGGCGCCGCTACTTTGAAGTAGCGTGCACGTGTAGACGCGGCCCAAGAGACATGAGTCAGTAGGGACTTCATGTCCATTAGAAGGTCTCCAATGGAAATACAGATTGTCAGTGTATTCATCCATAATCTGTCATGATTTTAGTTAGTCAGATGACCACTTATCGTGGGTGTGGCCAAGTTTCCCAAGGACCCATAGGCTGTGTCTACACTTGCATTCCTCTTTCAAAAGAGGCATGCAAATGAGGGAAGTCAAAAATGCAAATGAGACATGGATTTACATATCTGGTGCCTCATTTACATATTCTTTCAAAAGAAGAAAGGCAGCATAGAGGTGGTGGTTTCGAAAGTAAACCTCATCTTTGAAAGACCCTTTCTCTAAAAAAAGGGAAGAAGGGTATTTTTCAAACATGGGGTTTACTTTTGAAAGAGCCACATCTACACTGCCTTTCTTCTTTTGAAATAATAACATGCAAATGAGGCATGAAATATGTAAATTTGCATCTAATTTGCATTTTACTTCCCTTATTTGCATGCCTCTTTCAAAAGAGGAATGCAAGTGTAGACACAGCCATAAAGTTTGTTTACAGCCAGCTGTCCTGGCTCTCAGTGTTCTGTGCTGTTATTTCGCTGTAATTTTCCTGAAAATGTTTTCTAAGAGTCTTGTATGCAGTGGAAGTGTTAGTAATGCTGCCAGACAATATTGACCTCCTGTGGTCTGTAAAATTCTTTGATTTGGCACTGGTCAGGTCCCCAGGATGCTGGACTAGAGAGGTTCAACCTGTACTGTGGATTGTAACTAACATTTCCCCACAACAATAGAAACAATTTCTGGAAGCCATCCATGCTAGATCACAGAAACTTAGATTTGTCATCATTTACATAAGAATTTTTATAAACTAAAACAACAAAAAGTTTCAGTTGATTCTCTGTGGCATTCAGTAATACATTTTTCAATATTTCAGTGCTAACATTTCTACATGGGAATGCAATTAGTGGAGTTGCTACATTACATCCATTATAATGGAATTACAATTACGGTTCATATCAGAAGAGTCTTTACTACTTAAAGGTCAGCTATGTTCAAAATTCCTGCTGTGCAAAGAAAAATTAAGTAGGATGACTCAGCAGGTATTTTGAGGCCTACTTTAATTTCAGCTTTTGAAATATCTTAGCATACTGGCTTTTTTCTGATTTTTGCAGGAAGAAAAGAACATGTCTTAATACATTAATAGACAAATGTCTTATCTGCTTTTGCTTTCAATCTCATCTGATAATCCAAATAGGACAGAATGCTATGTACAAATGCCAGTCATCTAATTTTACTAATCCTAAATATACACAGGGATTGTTTTCCCTCTGCTGTTTTGCTCTCTTCAGCCAACCATAACTTTAGCACTACAGATCAGAAGTCTCAGCTTGACTTTATTTAAACCAGCAGAAGATGTATTTCAAGCTTCTAATACCAGCAAATTAGGAACTGAACTTTCATGCAAGTTCTACTTACTAACACTTGATATTAATGTGATCTAAAAATTGCTTTTTCCCCCCATTTCCCAGTCAGCTGATCATATGATTAAATGGCTTTTACTTTTCACAAAAACTCTGCCATGAGATTGTAAGCCAGAGTTTTTAAAAAAGAAAATAGGAAGGAAGATCAGTGTAGGCAGGATTGAACTAGAGAACATAGAGAAGTTCATATATCTGGAGAGCAATATAATATATGATCTAGACTGTAAGAAGGAAATAGCGACTAGAATAGCTAAAGCAAGAATGAGTTTAAAGGTGATGGAGAAGATCTGGAAAAGCAAAGCAATTAGCTTAGGAACGAAACTGAGCGTCTTGAAAACACATGTATTCACCAGCTTGTTGTATGGAAGTGAGACATGGGTGATAACAAAAGATTGGAAAAGAAGGATATTGGCATTTGAAAAGAGCTGTTATAGAAAGATCCTGAGAACAGGATGGATACAGAAGGTCACCAGTGAAGAATTACATAGGAAGATACAGCTGAAAGAGAACCTTCTGCAAAAAGTTATACAATGGAAGTTACAGCTATTTGTGCATATCTGCAGAATGAATGACAAATGAAAAATCAAGACGCTGGTATTTATTATAATGGATGGTGTGAATAGAGAGGCACGCCCCACAGAGAATGGGTAGATGATATAGTAGATTGGTGATGAGCTAGTTACAGAAACTAAGGCACTCTGCACTAGACAGGGAAAGATGGAAGGAAATAGTGAGTGAGGCATTGGACACCAACGGGTGCTGAACCCATGGTTGTTGTTGTTGTTGATGATGATGCAGACACACATACAACAGCACGTTTGGTATGTCTTTGTATAAACTAGGAGTTTGTCCAGGTCATTGAATGCAATTTGTGGGCAGCTTGAAAAAGATAGTCCTATATTTTTAAGCAAAGATGTTTACATTTATTATTTAGATAAATTTCATCCTAAATCCAAGATGTTACCCTAATTTCCACTGAAGATCATGCCAAGATTATACTCATATGTATGTTACTAAATACCACTATTGGGTTGAAGGAAAAAGGGGATCTAGCTTCCAAGCACACACCCACACACACTCAGACCCTCCTCCACTCATATACTTAAACAGGCAAACTCACACAGGTGAAGAGCTGCATAGCAACAGCACAGAAAGCCAAGACATAGTGAGTCCAATGTGTGTGGCTGCAGCCATAAATATGGGGTGGCAAGTTGACTGTATCACCCCCCTGTCAGCTTGCGCTCTCCTGTCTGTTTAGTACTCAGGAGAAGTCAGTAGCATCCATCCTCAGCAGAAGGGTGATGACAAGAAAAGCTTTGTGACCATCTTTTTATATGTTTTGGTCCCTGTCTCTTTTCTGGTCCCACTGCCACAGTATACTGTATGACCGTATGAGTCATCAGCTAACAGCAGATGGGACTTTGATCTTCTCTTGATGTGCCCTCTTTCTCTTTCTTGGGTGGATTCTTTTGCATGGTTCAGCTCTCTGGCCATTAAAATGCTGCTGGCACCCAGTCATCCAGACAGGCTGGCTTCAGGGACTGATTCCATTGAACATACATCCACATCCACACTTTCCTTATTCACACAAAGGAAAGCTCGCTTCAGAGAAAGCAACTTCTTTTACAAAGAACAGTGAGGATTTCTCACAGAAACTTGGTATCTACAAACAGTTTCTTACTAACTTATAATACATAATACAGATCTAGCAGCTGCTACAAAACAAAGCTTAAAGAAAGTTACAGGACTTAAATCTGCATTATATTAGACTCAGTATATGTTTTATACAACACAAGATTGCTAGTTTATGGGAGTCATGAAATTATGCTCAAAAAACAAAACAAAAAAGTTTGTTATTGTGCCATAATTTCCCCTTTGTTTTACTGTTCCTTTGTCTCACTGTATCCCACATTTCTCTTGGGCAAACTTTCACACAGACTAAGGTTCAGAAAAATCAGCCCTCATGGGTAACCCCATTACAGATCAGAACATTAAATAATGAAATGTTTTATTTAAGCTTTCTGAATTCTGTAGGCTGAGGATTTTGTAAGATGCCAGTTTTAGCTGCCTGCTACACAATTATATAATATGTAAATGTAAAAGTAATTTAATTTAAATTAAAAATGCCAAATATTTTATTTGCCACCTGATAAAGTATTAGACAAGCAATTAGCTCATTAAGAGACATAAGACTACAAGATGTGACTTTATAGTCTGTTTCCAATTTAGAAAAGATTCCAGAAAATTGGTGACTAATATGTTTCAGCTTCTTGTACTTTTAAAACTAGTCTTGTTTTAAGAGATGCTCTTTGTGGGTTAAATGTTTACTATACTGAGGAGAGAGTACAGGTTAAGGTGCTTCTAATTTCATTTTGCATAATTTTCACAGTAATGAACTAGCAAATATAACCTTCTGGCATCAAACTGTCATTACTGAATGCCTCAGTGATTTTCATCTGTTTAAGTGTCACTGTACAATGGCACACACTGAACATTCACCACCTAGATTCCTCCTTTCCAGTGTTGGTCAAAGCTTAATGGACTTATCTGTGGCTAATGAGGAGGAAAAACATCCAAGGGACTCAGATGTAGTAAATGAGTAATAAATGAGGTTTATACAAACATGGAAATGAACCTTAAATAACCCATCTATTACACAGTCTAATATATTCTTAGCCATAACATGCACCAAATTACTGTTATGATGCATTGTCCAAGAACACTGCAAGAATTTTATTTTGATAATACTATAAAAACAAGCTAACTTTATATAGTCTTCTCTGATGAGATAAGCTGCCCCGTATTGACATGCTGTGATACATCTGAGCCTGATGGAATTCAGTAGCAGATGTAAGTTACATGGATTGCAGCCGAAGTATGTGATGGACTTGGCCAAGCAAGTGAGTGTTTTGTTTTGTTTTGTTTTTTTAAGAGAAGAGTTTAGTATCTTTATATATTGTCCAAGCACCGCTACTATTCAAATATATCAAGTACTGAGGGAAAGGCTGCACAGCCAAAGACATTAAGAAAATTGCATGCCAGATGGCCAGAAAGAGAACTTTCCATGATGTGGGCATGGGTAATTATGGAAGTTTTCTTTCTTAACTGGCTAGGATGGCAGTGTGTGCAGTTTATTTATGCTTGCTTCAGTGTGCACAGAGGCTTTTAACATGACATTTAAAGTCCCTCTAGAAGCTTTACATCTGCACCCTTGAACACCATCATTATTCCAAATCAACAACTAGAGCTATCACACGACCACTCTCAACAAACAAAAACCACATACCTGAAAATGGATTAGATGAAAAGCTTATTTATTGATTGAAGTTTCGACTATTTGGACTCAACTATTTGAATTTCAGTTTCTATAAGGGCAGAATAGAATGAGAGTAAAATGAAAGTAAATGGGACATACATTTTATGCTGTTCCAATGCACGTGAGTGAATTTTATTTTTTCCAAACAAGGAATGAAAGCTCCATTAAGATCCTTAGCAATTGTTTTTGTTCTCAGTAATGAAATCCATTGACCTGAGAACTGGAAAACAGGGTCACAATAAATGAATATACAGTAGCCATACCATTTGCATTTAGCCTTTTTTATAATTTATGAATTATTTGGAATCCAGTCCTGGTTTCTGTGATGAACTAGTTATTCATAAATGATTTATTAAACCATTTTTGTTCAAGCAAATATCAGTCTGTGGGTTGTCACAGAGAGGTAGCTGTGTTAGTCTGTATCTTTACAAAACAAAGAAAGCAGTCCTGTAGCACTTTAAAAGAGTAACAAAATAATTTATTAGATGTTGACCTTTCATGGGACAGACCCACTTCTTCATATCTGGGTTCTTCGTTAACTCTTCACAGATTACTTGCTATTTACTTTGCTGGTCATCTGTATTATGAGTTGTTTATCTCTGCTGTCTGATATGGAGAGGAATAATCATGAATGACAAATAGCAAACCCAATGAGAAGTCCTGTGGCACCTTATAGACTAACATATTTTTGGAGCATAAGCTTTTGTGAGCAAAATGATTCTGACAAAGTGGGTCTTTGCCCACAAAAACTTATGCTCTAAAAAATTTTAATCTATAAGGTGCAGATGCAGGCTAACATGGCTACCCCTCTAATAAATAGAAAACACTGCTCAGCTCTCAATATTAGGATGAATATTATCTGTGCCACAATACATGAAACTTCTGAGATTCACGAACATTTTAGCAATATCCTGTGGCCATCTGAAAATTTTGGAAGTGCAAAAGAGTCTAACTCCATTAACATTAAACACATGAAATAGAGTTTTGCTATAAAAATATTTGAAAATCACTTTGTATTAAACAGATAAAACTCTGGTATATCACTTCAACTCTTAATGGAGAGATGTTCACAGCACAGTAAGCTTCCTCAACAATAGGGAGGCTAAAGATTAAAGGCCTAATCCAAGTCGCATTTAATACATGAATAGATTCCAATTAAATTAAACAAGCGCAGGAGAAGTCACTGAATAGACAGCAGTATCATTCTCTCAGCCTCCCACCCACTTCCCCCATAAGTGTCACTCAGGAAGAAAAGAGCCATGATGACAGGACAGCACAGACCAACTTGTGTTAATGTCTCCCATGCTATAGCTGTTCTGTGGATAAAGCCTGATAGCTCCATTGCCGCCAGTCTAGCACTTTTTCAGGGGGTAATAAATTCACTTTAAACTTTTTTTAAAGCTTCTAATAAAATTCTAATCAGAGCTAAGAAGAATCTGGCCTTTAATCATAGGTATTGAAACATTTTAAAATTAAATTTTGTACAATACAGGCATTAATGACCCATTCTTTGGCCTTCTTCAGAGTACTGTAGAGTATGTTGGTCTTCGCCTGCCATGTTTAACTCCTCAATCTTGTCCTTGACTAAGTAATAAAAACATGAAATACTGTTTACCAGCTTTCAGCATGACAGGAAACTAAAAGGATTAATGCTTAAAAACAACTGTTCTCAAATACAACACCTTACCAGGATTATTGTTTTCACTAGCCAGTTTGAGTCAGTAATAACCTTTCCAGAAAAAAAAATATGCAGCTTAAGATGCTTTAATGTATATTAGAAATATCTATCAGACATGAATGCAATATGCCGATGTTTAATCCTGGTAATTATGGACCAGGTTTTGGAACATATATTGCTGAATCTAGATAGAAAGGCATTGTTACTAGGACATGCTGCCTGACTTACAGGCCGCATCTACACTAACCCTCTCCTTTTGGAAGGGGCATGGCAATGAGTGAGTTGTGAAGATGCTAATGAAGCACTGGCATGAATATGCATTGCCTCATTAGCATAATGGTGGCCACATGCAATTTGAAAGCACTGCTTTTGAATCATGTGCCGCCCATGCAGACAGGGGCCTTTTGAAAGGAAACCCCAGACTTCAAAAGCCCCTTCTTCATAAAACCAAATAGGGAGAAAGGGCTTTTGAAATCTGTGGGGTCCTTTTGAAAGACCTCCACCCACACGGGTGGTGTGTGATTTGAAAGCAGCTTTTTCGAATTGCTTGTGGCCGCCATTATGCTAATGAGTGCTATATATTCATGGGAGAACCTCAATAGCATCTTCCCCCCTCGCTCATTACCATGCCCCTTCTGAAAGGAAAGGGCTAGTGTAGACATAGCCACAATGTAAAATGCATGCATCTGATTAAATGGGTCTTTGCCCACAAAAGCTTATGCTCCAAAAAATCTGTTCATGTAGAAGGTGCCACAGGAGTTCTCATTGTTTTTGTGGATATAGATTCACCTACCCTCCTGACCCTGTTTGTCAACTGCCTTAAATAATTAAATTAAGGTATTCTCTATTATCAGTATAGGGAACACTCACAATACTCTATCCAAAACCAAGCTGCTCTACTGTGAGCTGAGCAACCAGTTCCTGGATGGAGAACCTATATGGAATTTGAGCCTATTACATACTGCTGTTTCCTCACAAGAACCTTCTTTAAGACAGAGTTACAGCTGCAGGAACATCTGTAACTTCTGAGTTAAAAAATTACAAGATCATAGCTAGAGAGAGAGAGAGAGAGAGAGAGAGAGAGAGTTCTTGTAAGTCAAGATATTCAGAATTAAAAGAAACCAAATCTGTTTAAAGAATGGAAAAGCAAAACTCAGAGCAATGAAGGATACCTAGCAACCTTATTATTTGGATGACCTATCACCACAGCTGGAAAATTCACTTCAGCATACTCCTGTACCCACTTGCACACACTCCTCCACACTCCTGAGGAGTGTAGCTCCTGTCCTGTATATCACTTCTGGTCTTTAGTTGCAGAACTTTCTTGTTGCAAATGTATTGCTTTGACTGTAAGTGATTAGGGTCGGTCTCACCCTAATAACTTATAGTCAAATCAATACAGTAAGAACCTGATGCCCTGAAGCCCAAGAAAGCCACCTGTAGTGAATCAGTAATTCAAGGTCTTACGCACCAGGTAAGAAGTTCACAGAGGAAAAACTAATTTAGACATGGTGGCACAGGTTTACATGGACTACATATTCAGGCTCTCCAGAGGAATTATATTGGAGCAGCTAGCTGATTGTGAAGTCTACATGTGGCAGCACTAGCTGCTAGCCTCGGCTAAAGCCACCCACAGTTCAAACTTTCAACTGAAGTATAGCCATAATATAAGAACCCCAGAATCCAAGGCATCATTAAATTCAGCCACCTGGGCAGAAGCAGGATGAAATAAACCTTGTTCATCTCTGACAAGTGTTTGTCCAACCTCTTCTTAAAACCTTTCATTGAAGGAGATTCCACAGCTCCCTTGGAAAGCTTATTCTGGAGCTTAACTACCCTTATGGATAAAAGGTCATCTCCTAATATCTAACCTAAATCTCTTTGCTGAGGATTAAGTCTTTTACTCCTTGTCCTCCCTTCAGTGGACATGGAGAACAATTGGTCAATCCTCTTTTTAAAAAGCCCCGAACAGGAATTGGAGACTTATGTCCCCCTAAGTCTCCTTTTCTCAACCCTAAATATGTGCAGGTTGTTTTTTAAATCTTTCTAAACTTTTCATCAGTTTTGCTGTTCTGATTTACATGGGGACAAATTGGAGACTCTCTTTTCAAAAGTATCACATAACTAATATTCAGTCTGTGACCCATTGCTGCCACTAGATCCTTTTCAGAAGTACTATTGACTAGCCAGTTATATTCCATTTTGTAGTTGTTCGTTTGATTTTGCTTCCGTCAGGAAGGAATTGTTGCACCTGTCTTAACTGAATTTCTTCTTGCTGAGTTCACACTAGTTCTCCAATTTGTTGAGGTCATTTTCAATTCTTAACTTGGCATCCAAGTGCTTGCAACCCCTCACAGCTTAGTTTCATCTGCAAATATTATATGCACACTCCTTACTTTATTATCAAAATTGTTAATGAAAATATTAAATACTAAGTGGTCCAGGGATGACCTCATTATTACACCCACCTAGTGTGACAGTGAGTCAGTAAAACTATTCTGAGTACATTTTTTTCTACCACTTGTGCACTCGCTGTATAGTAATTTCTTCTAGACACATTTCCCTAATTTATTTATGAGACTATCATGTGGGATTCTGTCAGAAGCCTGACAAAAATCAAGAAATATCAAGTGTACTGCTTCCCCCATCCATCAAGCCAGTAACCCTGTCAAAGAAGGAAATTAAGTTAGTCTGGCATGATTAGTTCTTGACAAATTGATGCTGTCTACCTCTTATAATCCTATGATCCCCTAGGTACTTACAAACTATTTGTTTAATTTGTTTCAATACATTGCCAAGTATTAAAGTTAGGCTGAGTGGTCTATGATTTCCTATGTTTGTTTTGTTCCCCTTATTAAAATGTGGGTATTATTTTTGCCCTTCTCCAGATCTTTGGGACAATACCTGCCTTTCATAATTGCTAAGGTTTCCAACTCTGCTTCTGCTAGTTCTTTAAGAACTCCACACTGAATTTTATTAGGCCCTGCCAATTTTACCTATATAATCTTTAATTTGTTCTTTCAACTAAAATATTTAGGAAATTTGCAGTTTTCTGATATGGCATCCAACATTCATGATGCTACAATGCTTCACTATCTCCGTCTTGGTTTTGTGTGCTGCATTTCACAAAAATCTTTCAAATGACCTGTTAAAGTTTCTCGGACAACATGATTTACAGCCAAGATATAGCCAAAAAAAGAAATCAGAAGACTTCACAATGAAAGAATGCTTTTTTTTTTCTTTTTACTTAAGCCCACATCTTAAAAGCAACTCAAATAATCTCACATTTGTTTAAGAAAATGTATATTGAGTACAGACCACACATGCCATCCTGGAAGATGAACAGAAGTTTGGGGGGAATGCTAAAAGTGGACCCAATTTCAGATTTAGACTGGAAAGCCAGTCTTATCTACAGTGACAATTTAAAATAAACCAGAAATATTTCATGCTAGCATGTTCATCTTTCAAATCTGAAATATGACACCTTGAAAACTAAATAAAATTATGCATTATGGCATAAAGTAACAAAACAACAAAATGAGGAACTATTTGCAAGCTCCTAAGGAAGTTTATGTAGCATTTATATTTCTTGAAATTATTCTTAATCTAACATGAAAACTCATATGTAGGTTTTTTGCCATTTTTGCCAGTAAGCTGGCTTGGATTCTGGCATTGCTATTAGTTTGGGTCAGAAATAGATTAAAAAAAAAAAAAGATCCATCTTAGATCAAAGCAAACAACAAGTAAACATATTAACAAAACATAATTTTTTAGAATTTTGAACAAACTAGCAACGAAGGCAAATATTATGGAAATTTACCAGGGCCATGCCCTTTAAGATATTATTCTTATTATTTCCTGAACAGAGTATATGTCTTTTCTGCCTTATGATTTTTCTATTTATTCTTCTTGATATCAACTGGGCTCAAGAACACACTCTTAGAAGTTGTTGTAGAAAGATGTATTATTTTCCTCATTTTAGTATGGGGATAAGACACTGCCATCCTCTCTCATACGTAGTAATACTTGGTGTATCCCCTTTTGAAGTTACTGGGCTATTTGTGCAATACAGTATTAGCAAACATAGGTAAAAACAGCTAAATCTGGACCTAACAGCACGCCAGTCTCTGTTTAATATTAATGAGAGTGATGGCTAAACAATCACTCTAGCATTGGAGGTGACTACTCATTTGTATTAATAATAATCTATGTAACATCAATTGAGCATAAAGCTTCCTTCACAAAGTCATATAAAAATCATCTCTGCTCCAGTAAGTGCTCAAGTCATACTGTACTATGACAAATCGGACAGGTGTCCAAGCAGCAACCAAAGAGAGAAATCATAATTTTAAACCTGGAATTCACCTCTGAACAGATAGGTTTTTCACGAGTTGCCAAAATGAGAAAAAAAGAGGAAACGATATATATAAATAGAATCCTGTTCCAGATTTAAGGGGGCAAGAAAGAAAGTGCTTATTGCATGCTGTTTTCTCATTTAAAGTCATGTTTTGCCCTGAGCTGTTAAGGAAAAAATGCTGAATGCATGTGCTTTGCTTTGCAAGTATAAATAATCTTATTTTCCTGTTTACCTTCTTTTAGCTTCATTATTGTAAGAATTTGCTTGTACCAAATGACAGGAGAAAAGTGGTTTCGGAAACATTATTCTATTGTTCAGTGCCTACTTGCAAAAAAATGTGCTTTCAGTATGTATAACATTTCCATTGGTTTATACACAACTTATGTATCAGGAAAGAAGTTATCAGCATTAATATAGTTCCTACTTCAGAATCAAATATCTTCAGTGTCTCCATCATCAACATTATTGGGAAAATTTTTCTAACAAGCATCCCATTTTTATTTTAGCATTCTGAAAGGGAGAATCTTAATAACATGTATGCATCATATCATTCTGAAATGGTCTACACACTTCTATCAAAATGTAACATTATTTATCTTATAAGCACTCATCCTCTATTTTCTAAAGGAAATAAGCAGTTTTTAGCCTGTATTATGGAAAAATGTAGGCATAATGTGCATTGTAAATGTTGTGCAATATGGAGCATTGCAAAAAGTAGTATCTATTTAGCAGTGTGCTCACTGCTTAAGCATCTGCAATACCAAATGGGAAGGTGGCTTATTAGGAGGTGCAGTCTCATTTTCATGTAATTTATGCTCCCTTTTCCAAGAAAACACTATATTATTTATTATTTCCACAAACCAGACATTTTATTTCTCCTGATAGGAAGCACAATTACTTTGTGTCAAATAAAAATTGACTTTTTAAAGAAGCTTAACTCTATTTTATTGCTTTGTTTTTATAATGGGAACAGTCCTGCATATATCTCAGTTTAAGCATAGAAATAAGCTGCAAAAAAGGGCAGCAAAGGTGCAGTTCTAGCAACTGTACTCACTCCAGCATGCCTGCTTAAAATGGATGCACAAGCATTCTCAGATTTCACAGCAAAGTCGTCCAAACATATGCAAACAAAAGCCACAGCTCTGCGTAGCACAGTCTGCTGCTCCCTTCCTGTGCATTCCAACAACACGATTAGACTAAGGGGAACAGCAAGAAGCCCATAAATTGTGAACAAATATGCATAAAAGTGAGGAAATACAGATGCCTAGAAAACAGAGACGGATGAAGCAGCAAGTCAGTGTTTTGAATCAGGAGAATGTGTGTCTAGCAAATTCACATCTTTTCTTTATTCTCATCTGCAGCTGCTGTCAGAATTCTTTATCCAGAAGGCCACCACACCTGCCTTCCCATTTTTCCCTCCTTCAGAAAAAGTAGCTTCTCTCAACTCCCCTACTCATCTTATTACGTGAATAATGCTGGGAGCCCTGAAATAGAGTGCGTTTGTTCCATTAAAATTCAATTTTGCAAAAAGTCTCCTTCTCTCTCTACCAATAGGTACATCCATGGGCAAACAAGTAGTTCGCACTTGAGTAATATCCAGAAAATGAATATGATAGTCCTGTACTAGAGCCCTATTTCTTTTAGGCTACAATCAGAATAGGAGACCACATAATATAATTTCTTATTTACTTAACTTCCTTTCACAGTTAATGTTTTACTCCAAACACAAGAAGTCAATTCTTGTCAGCAGATTCCATTTTCTAAAATAAACTGCAACCTGATAAAAACATTTACTTCGGTGTGTGGCACGTAAATAAGTCACTCAGATACTGTTATAATACTCATTACACAAGTATACATAATCATGCATAGGTTGTGGATGATCCAGATGGTGCTTAGTCCTGCCCTCAAGGACCTCGCAAGGTCCCTTACTGTTCTAGCATTCCATGGTTCCATGGAAGTTACAAACTAAAACAGGAAGAAGCCTGAAATTCTAATCTAAATGCCTACTGAACAGTACATTGTAACAGTTACATAAATTGCTCCTCCAATACACATATATTAAATACACCAGATTGATGATGATCAATATCTTGGAGGGTTTTTTTTTCTGGTTTCTCTTACTTTTTCTTCATTACACACACATTTCTGAGGTAATAATCTTTTGGAATTACATACCCTTTTCCCATGACTGTCACAATGGAATGTCTTCTCAAAAGCTACTCCTTTGATTAAGATTTTGAGGAGTAAAGAGACTTTGAAGTACCCCAGGCACTTCGAAGTACCCGTGGGTGAGCTACAGCTAGACATGAGCCAACACTTTGAAGTCTTAAACTACGGGGTGGGGGGAGGAATTTGCTTAATGAAGTGCTGCATCTGCAGCCCAGCACCTCATTAATAAACTCCCAACACCCTACTATGCTCCCTTCAAAGTAGGGAGCTAGTGTAGACAAGCCCAATAAGTGTGAACGTCTTCCTCCATTTTATCCTTAGTCCTCCTACTACTTTGCCCCCTCCCCGATCCCACAAACACAAGTGCCATGGATGTATACACTAGTTTGGTTTTGCCAATTTCTCACCCCACTATTTGTCTTTTATAAACTGGGCTCTACTTCCATTAACTTTAAGAATCCTCATCCAGTGCTAATCAACCCAAATTTGTCTCTGAACTAGCCTTATTCCAGATGCATCATTTGCAGTTTTGTATAAGTTGGGACAACAGTTTTTCAACCCCTCCTCCAGTGGAGCCAACAGTATCTACCACAATACCATTGCATGATCAAGTAAATCATAGGCGTGCACTCTCCTTAAAGTGGAATCTAGAGAGCCAATTTCACAATATTGAACAGGCTACTCCCAAAGAGTTTTTCTAAATCGCACAAGGAAAGGCTCTTGAGGAAAAACGAACATGTCCCCTCAGCTTGTTCCCTTGTGAGGGGTATTTTTGCTGTTTTGTAGAGACCAGAAACATAGTTTCAAAAGACAACAATACATAGAATGACTAAAATGTAGTAGAAGAGAAGGAGGAGGAAAAATTATAGAAATGATAAAGATATGAGAGAGAGCAGTGTGATACGAGAAACAGAGAGTTGACTAGAGATCCAAATGTGGGTAAGAGGGAAAAGACAAATGGCCAGCCCAGAAAAAGAGCTAACTGGAGAGAAAATAGTGATGATCCAAATAGTGATGATCCATGTACCATATTTTTGCAGCTACTGATTGATGCTGAATGCAACAAGTAACTAGCAAATTAACTTGCTACCAATATAATCAGAGTCTACTTATGGTTTTTGCCACTGGCATTAATGGAAGACAGGATATATTTCTGATTTTTGTAGTCCCAGCCCACAGACCTACATAAACACTGAAAGTTAGCCTTGGCCATTGTCTGTATCCAACACCCTTTGTTGGGACACACTGGGCTCATCTACACTAGCCCCCTCCTTTGGAGGGGGCACATAAACGAGCTCAAGTGGTGAATAGCAATGAGGTGCTGTGCTGCATATGCAGCACCCCATTAAGCTAACTGTCTCCGCGGAAACTTCAAAGTTGCAAACTTTGAAGCACTGGCAAGCTGTGTAGCCATGGGCACTTCGAACTACCTGTGCAACATCAAAGTGCCCTTACTCCCAAAGCATTTTGGGAGTAAGGGTACTTCCAAGTGCCCACAGCTCCATGGCTTTCTGGTGCTTTGAAGTTTGCAACTTCAAAGTTCCCACAGTGAGAATTAGCCTAATGAGGTACTGCATATGCAGCACAGCACCTCATTGCTATTCTCCACTCCTGCTCATTTACATGCCCCTTTCAAAGGAGGGGACTAGTGTAGACAAGCCCACCATGTATTAAAAAAGTGCATCTCCAAACTTCTGTCACTTTTTCTTACAACAAATTTTTCATAAAACTAATTCTAAATCAAATACTAGAAATGGGAGCTACTAAATGAACAATAAGCTGCATGTTTTAAGCTTGCTTCTAAAAAAATAGCTACAATAAGATTGTGTTAGCTAATATACCTTCCAGTCCGACTTCTAACTGTAATCCACATTTCAATTGTTGACATAGGTTCTAGTATTTCAAACGTTTTTAGATTATTTATCTTAATTATTAGTGTCTATCATTAAAATTGTTAACACAGGGCCCTCAATCGAGTTCGAGTCTAACTGTGCAATGCCCCATAAAAAGAAACTGAAAATGGTTTCCCCAAATTGTACAATCTAAGACAGAAACATAACAAATGGATGAAATAACCTATTGGTGAGAGTGAAGAGATAGAAGAAGAAAAATAATGACATTGTTACCATACAGTTGGTACAATTTGAAGCCAATGTACAGCAGTAACCTCAGTTCATTTGCTTAGACTTAAGAAACTGCAGATATATTAATACAGTTCTCTCATTGATATATTTCCAAATTACCTAATTTCATCAATAAAAGGCATGCACTTCGACGAAACAGACTGTGTATGGTTATACATGGTACTGTTATGTCATGCAGTGTAAAAATGGGAGAAAACATATTTGCATAAAGAACATGAACATTCATTTGCTGCAAAACAGCAAGTGAGGAGCATTAGAAAAGCAGTTTCCATGTCAGCATCTGGATGCTTATGATGTTAATGAATCCCTGTGCCAACTGTAGAATACCTATAGCATTGATCTCTAAAATTTAGCTAAAATAAGGTAGCACACACTTGTAGAATAATCATACCTTATACATTGTGTACTCTGTGGTAACAAACAGCTCAATCCAAAAGTTTTCAATATAGTGCTTAAAAAGAAGATTGTAATAATATATTTTTCAACTGCTTTCTATAAAAAGGACAAAGTATTTAAAATACTTTGCATAGACCTGGTTTAAGCTGTTCTGCTGTAATGTGCAAGAATGGAGAACGTTAAATGACAGAATAGAGCTTTAATATGCAAAATGTCATTTAGAAACTGCTTGCAAATTGCTGGCTGTCACGTATGATAAACACATGCTTTTAGTGTTACATTTCCCAAGGCTTTGGTGAGATTATCCTGATGAAGCCACGGCCATTATTTCAATAAAAGTACAAAGTTCAGCAACATGTCACTTAATTTTTAAACAGTCTATCAGTCTCTGGTCTTAGAAGCAACCAAACAATATCATTTTTAAGGGCAGGGAAGGCAAATGTAAAGATGGTACATTTTTTGACTTTTCAGATTCATGATACAATACATTTTATTAGGAATATTTTGAGTTGAAATATGGTTGTGGATGTATTTTGAGTATTAGATAAGTGACATATATATACAATTTTTACTTTGTAATTGTGTTGGAGTTGCTACTTTGTCTATTCTTTCTGTTATGCTATCATTTGATGTTAGAATTTATGTATATTTTAATTAAACTGGTGCCTTAACTCACAATATGTTCAAGAAGTTATGGGAAGAATAAGTAAATACTGGAAACAACTAATGTATATTAGGATCAATTTGTAATTATTTTCTCATCTAATGAAGACCTTAGTATCCGTGGAAGATACCAAGATTCTTAGGCTACTTATTTTCTTCATTAGTCAGTAGGACATTGACTGCAATACATGACTCTCAAAAATGCAGAGGGAAGTTAAAGCAAATCCTTGTTTAGCGCACATCCACGGAAAACTATGTGACCCAATTCCATTGGCTCTTAAATTATAAACTTCTCAAATGTAATATCAACTTTAAGAATACATATAAAGTAAACCCCTGACTTAAGCGTAAGTTGTGTTCCTGGGCAACCACATGTAGTTCAAATTTCACATAAGTCGGGACTGGGTGGGGGAAGGGCCCTGCTGCCTTCAGGTCCCCTGGTCCTGGCTGTGCCTGGCTCCTTGTTTATGTGAGTGGTGGGGAGCTCAGAGTGAGGTGCACCAGTGCTGGTCAGTTTCCTGGCTCCCACAAGCGGAGGAGAAACAGGAACCAGGCTGCTGCCTAGTTCCTGACTCCTCACCAGTCATAATTTCGACTTGCATTATTGCAAGGAATATGTACATTGAAATCATGTAAGTCAGGGGTCTACTGTATATTCAGTAAACAATTCAAAACAGTTGTTAATTAGTATAAATATATAATTTACTATAAGCAACTTCCCTTATAGCAATTTAGAAATAATAACCCTAGATTATGAAAACAAAAAATACCGTATTTATTTTGCATTTCTGTCAGCGTGGACAATGAAGATTTATTTAGCTCCTGTGTGGCAGGACTGTTACCAAAGACAAAAGAGTTGAGTGCATGCACACGTGTGTGTGTGAGTGTGTGTGTAAGTGTCTGATTTTGGACATTGCTGACTGCCATCTGGATGGTGTGAACTTCAAGTACAGTTGACTTAAACCTGCAAAGACGCACCCTCATCAGTTTCTATTCAATTTCACTTTCAAAGATTTTCATTTCTTAGCACAACGCTGAAAAAAAGAAAATTGTTAATTAAAAAAAACTGATTCAATTGCAATTTTAAAAGAATGAATGGAAATGTTTCTACTGATGTTGGTATAGTCTCAAATATACAAATCCTATGTCATATTATCATTTTTCATTCATCCATTTCAAAACGTTAGCTTCCAGCTTTCTGTAAATGTTCTATTGTCTAATGCTCATTTCCTTACGCTGTGCTGTAAGTCAGCTGAAATCAAAGAAACCTTTATGTCTAAATTGTCCAAGAGCTGTCAATGAGTTGGAACGTGATCTAGTCAGAGGCAGCACATAACTGTGCTACTCCAAGACAAGACTATGTACAGGCCCGCCAACAGAGGAAGGTAAAAGGGGGCAGATGACCCTGGGCCCAGCATTTCAAAGGGGCTCAGAGCTCCAGCCACAATTGCAAGAGCAATGGCAGCAGCCAGAACTCAAGGGCCCTTCGAAATGCTGGGAAACATTGTACCACCATGCCATTGTGGTGGAGGGGCAGGGTTGACTGCCCTAAGCCCTGTCCTATCCACGCTTGGTGGGAGCCAGACACTCCACCCACCAGGCATGTGGCAGCTGTTAGCAGCGCTGACTACATGACACTCAGAACCACACAACCTTGTTCCTCATTCCCCCTCATGCTTGGTGGGAATATCAATGTGTTCTTTCCCCCTCTATGTTGACTCTGGTGCCCTGGCTGTTGAATTGGGCTCCTCCACTCACCTACATAGAATACTAGAATAGCAGCCCAGTGGTGACTTCTCTCTGGGCCCTGCACAGACACCATGCCCCCTCCCCCCAGGTGGAGTCAACTTCTCTACTTATCTATGTGAGAAAGGAGCCTCCTTACAACTACTTACTCTTCTGTATGGCTGCACTCACTGAGTCTCATGATTCACAACAGAGCACATTTAGATTAAGCACTGTCATATCAATGCAGTTTGGAGGCAGGAAAGGCATAATATCTTATGCACAGCTTCTTGGAGGAGGGTGTCTGAGGAGACTGCTTGAAGTGGTTTCCATCACATACATGACTAACAATTTGGTTCAATGGCTCTCAGAAACCCCCACTGTAAAAATCATTCCAATATCCCTCTCCTTACTGCTTCTTGGTAAATAGAGAAGAGGTGCTCTCATGGTTAGCCAAAACTCTTGTCCTCTGCTGAACAGAACTAATTTCACCAAAGATGCTCATCAGCTGGCAAAGCAAAAATGTTTTGTTTTCTGACTACTAAGTTCAAGTGACTATCGGCAATATGTACCTATACATAGCTCTAAATATCCAGTTTTTTCTTGAAGGAGTCATTACATTGTAACGGAAAAGCTGTCAAATGAAACAAAATGTTATCTTTTCCAAATAAGCTGAAAGTCTGTATGTGCAATGAAAACATCACTAAGTAGTTTGAAAGCTTCAGTCCTTCCTAAATCGTTTCCTGAAAACAAAACAAAACAAAACAAAACAAAAACAAGTATTTCAGGCAGCCACTCATCATCATGCTTAATACCCAGATAATAGTTCAGCACACTAGCTCAATCAAATGCAGCGGTCAGACACACTGGCAGCCAGAACAATTCCACTAATAGCAGTACAACCTCCAACAGCGCCTATCCCAGAATTGGTGGTGAGGGGAGTCAACCCACACTTCTGCTTCTGATTTACCTTAATGCTGCCCAAGACACAGCATGATGGACAATAATCGGCTAATTTCTTCACCCACTTTGCAGCACTCGAAGGCAAAACTGGGTTTTTGTCAGAAAAACCTTCAGAGCATCTACATGCAAAATGCATTGTCAGCAGTTTGCTGACAAAACCCAGCACACCCACCGGCAGCATTATACCTCTTCCCATTCAGGTATAATGCCTCTCTCAACAGTGTTCTGTCGACAAAACAGTCATGTAGATGCTCCAGGGCCCTTGTGTCAACACACAAGGCTTCTGGCTCACTGAACATCCCTGTTTGCATAGCTTCTGATTGGCTGTTCTTCTGAGAGTGTGCCAGGCAGTCTGGCTGCTCTTTGTTGACAGAGCAGCTTGCTCTTTCGATCCACTTTTAAGTGTAGTCACAATCTGTTGACAGAACTTTTGCCAGGAAATTCCTTCCAACAGTCCCTTCTGTTGACAGATGCTTCTCATGTAGATATAGCCAAAGTGACTAGGACTTGAATGATTTATAACATTTTCATTGTTGATTAAGATACATCACTGATGCTGGGTTTCATCTTTTCTTCTCTAGTGTTTTCTGATGTATCTCACAATCAAGTCACTAACAGTAAACTCCTTCTTCAGCTTCAAGAGACCACTAAGTCTCCATGATTGGCCCATTTGCATCACTTGTAAGGCCTGAACATTTTCAAAAACTCAGCCCCCTTAACCATTAAAGTGTTACAGTTAGGATTAGTTCATGATTTCCTTGCAAACCAAAGAAATCACTATGCATTTACCATGAATTTGAAACTTGTTTTACATGTGGGTTAAGAGGGTAATTCTTTATATATAAAGTTGTCTGTAAGATAGCTGGCACAATGGACTAGTGCACTAATGTTGCTTTAATTTCTAGAGACCTCAGTTCAGCTAGAGACCATGTTGCAAAGTGAGTCTTCCTGAAAGGTTGCATCATATTCTAATGAGCATAAGAGAATCTGAACTGTTTTTGAAAAATGCTGATCCAGGATTAGCATAGTGAGTCTCTATTTCAGCTGCAGTACCTTCTGTGCTTTATCTAAACATGTCATTGGTCATAGAAACAGATTTAATAGCACTGCTCACTCTTTCCTGAAGCATTTCCAAAACAGGCAACTGTAACCCAACAGAAGTCCTTTAGCAACATGAGACCCTGATCAGCTTTGGCAAGGCACAGACGTGTGGCATGTGCCTTTTTGAGAAATAATTGCCTACTTTGCTCACGCCTTCCTTAGGCAATTGTGATGTTATCTGTTATTCCACGGTCATTTCGATTAATTTGTGTCATCTGAGTACCCAGAATGCTCTCAATGACATTTCTTAAGAGTAGATATTTATTAATTCCCTTTTTTTTTACACTGCTGACATCCAATAGCCAAGTCACTCACACCAATTCCATCTATCTCCAGCAAGAAGCCATGGTCACAGTCACTCAGAAAGCCACTGACAGCAACTGGACACATAGTAATTTGGTGTTTTCTTTACAAACCTTAGTTTGCATGCAGTAGGTTACAAAAGGAAAAAAAGAGTACTGTAGAGGAATGGGTTCTCTTATTCAAATGAGTAGGTTTCTGGTTGTCACTGACTTCATTTGGACTATGATTTTTTCCACAGAAAATAAAAAAAAGCAAATATTAACAAGTGGCATGTCTGACCCTATTCTGTAACCTTAATTTTAGAAGGAAAATATGTATTAAGCCACACAGAAATATTAACTTTCAGTGTCCTTTGTGAGAGCAATCAATAGCTGAACATCTCAAATAACTTGTGTTCCCCAAATGTATTCTCTCTTCCCCACCAACATGGGTTAGTATTTCCTGTCTGTGTCCTAGTTTAAATATGCGAGTTTTCTCCTGATATCTGTAATTAGCATTTCTTGACTCTTGATGCAGCATGATTAGTCCAAGAGTATCTATGGCCCCAGTCTGCATTCACACGATTGTCTGAATTGTTCAGGAACTAACACATTGCCATCTATGCGGACATTCTTATGGGCAAGTCCAATACCAACAGCTGGTGTACAGTTGGTACATCACTATAAGTATGTGACAGTAATCAGCGTTTAATGTTGCTCTTTCTTGTGTAGCATCAGACCACAAATAGCACAAGTTGAACCTCTCTCGGCCAGCACCCTTGGAAGATGATGGATGAGACAATTTGCTGGACCGTAGGTAGTCAATATTGTCTAGCACATTACCACCACTTCCATTGCTTACATAGCTTTGAGAAGACATTTAGGGGTAAATTAGAGCTAAATAACAGCACAGAACACTGAGAGCCAAGACGGGTGTAAACAAACTTTATGGGACCATAGGCAACTTGGGCACACCCAGATAAGTGGTCATTTAGCTAAAATAATGTCAGATTATGAATGTTGCCAGATGAGAGAGTTCCAGATTAGAGAGATTCAACCTGTATAATAAAATGAGAAATATCCAGCAGCTCTAGTGATGAAATAATAGAAACGACTGGTGTATATTTAATATTATTGCTTCAAATCTAGGTATAGTCCTCTAAGTCCATTGAACATTTTGTCCTTGGTTTTCAGATGTTGCCTATGTAGCTAAATTGTGATAGCTTTATAAAAAATAAAGTGAAACTATCTTCTCATGCATCATTCATTCTTCCTGTTGATTTCTGTTACCTATATTTTTAGTTACTTTAATTTCAGTTTCATTTAGGGTTAAATAATGTCATTGAGCATAGCTCTGCAATGTGAACAATCAGGAATCACAATATCCCACAGCAGACTTTAAACGCACAATGTTCTTTCCCCAAACATAAAAGATTAGTTACATGAAACAATCTGCTGCCTTTACGATTAGTGACAAGTAGCTTGCCCCCAGGCATGGCTGGCTATTACTACCTGTTGGAATGTAAAAAGAAGGTCCAGCAGCTCTGAATACTCATACCAGTACCCACAGCCAGCAGCGTCTGTTTCTACTGTTGGTGCACAAAACATTTATTCTACTAGTGGTGCACATAACATTAACACACAAAAATGGGGGAAAAAATGAGACGGAAGAATGCTGTGTGCCATTTTCCCCACTTTCTTTGATCCAGTTGTTCAAGGGAGAACAACTCTGTAGCAGCCTACAGTCTGAGGAATGCCCACCTTATCATAACAGCAACGAAGGGTCCTGTGGCACCTTATAGACTAACAGAAAAGTTTTGAGCATGAGCTTTCGTGAGCACAGACTCACTTCATGTCAATGGAAGTTGGGGCTTCCTACCACCTTCCTTACAGATTCTGGTTGCTGTTTAGCACACAAGAGCTTTGTTCAATTGTGGGGTCTAAGAGGAGCTCACAATGTTATTTTCTGTGTATGTTGAGTGAACATTATCCCTGGTGTAAAAATATTGGAATCAATGGCATTTGGCTTCATTGGTTACACCCTGGGCATGTTTACATGAGTGAGCTTACAGAAAAATCGTTCATGTAGCTCCTGTAAGATGACAGGAGATAGCACTCCCCTTTGATAAGAAAACCACTTTCATGGACACATTTTGAGCAACGTAGGTTTTGTGAACATAATTGGTAGTTTAGACATGCAGACATGACCCATGGCTGAATTTGATCCATTAGCTCAAATTAATTGACAAAATTCACAGTAGAGTGAGACATTTAGTGGATACAACTGGGCCTGTTAATACACTAAAATACTTTTTCAAAACTGTAATAAAAATGGTCTCTGTAACTGAGACTTTAACTTACTTTACTTGCTCATAAATGTATACATGTGACACAGAACAGCTTCACTTAGAAAATGAGGAGCCTTCCTGCAGTGAACCCAAAGGGGGAAAAAAAAGTTATACTAAGTCTCAGCTAGTGGGGAAACCCAGCATGAAAGTTGCAGCTGTGCTATCTCATTTACTTGAGAAAACTGTAAGATTTTGGCTGATGTGAAAATTGAATAATTTTCAGTCTCGAAATGCAAGTTTAATATTACATCGAGATGCATTCATCAGTGTAGTATTCAATTCATCGGTATTCAACCAAGAGCTCCTGCTCCCAAGCCCACACAGATTTTCTTGTTATGTAATTGCAAGTTTAGTACCCCTTTCTCCCTGCAAGCTAGAATAATGTTAATGTTATAACAGTGGAATAAGTAGAAGCTGAAAGTCTAAAATGTTACTGCACTAGTTATTATGAAAAAGGTCAGAAGATGCAGTGTGTTTATGTGCACATTTATTGTTCTGTTGCTTTAAGGTGCAGTAGTTACACATTGCTTGTTTGCTTGCTTGTTTTTATTTGGTGGGGTGAGAATTGCCAGTTTTGTCACATCATCAGATCTAAAGAGTTTAATTTGAACATTACTGATATGTGTCTAAAGGTTCTTCCAAATAGACAGTTCTGATAAAAAATAGTTATATAACGCTAATAAGCTATATAAAAAATTCTACAAGAAAAACCATCACAATAATGCACCCATCACACTGCAGACTGCATACAAATAAGCACAAACTGTTTGCATGCTATGGATAAACATGGGCAGAAATATTTACAGGTCGTTGGTGCAATCAAGCAGAGTACACTCAGAACATCAATTAATCTTTGAAAACTTGGAAAATTAATGTACGTATTTTGGTCAGTTTTTTCTACAAAGGTTTTTTTTTTTTTAAATGAATGTCCCTTAGCTAAAAGGTTTATTTCCCTTCAAAGGGCAACAAGTAGTATGATCACTGTTCTGTCTTCCTCTGTGAGATACAGGCTCTGTACATTGTCAATGGCTACATTTCTCTACCCTTAGCAGAAACCTTATAAAGAACATACACAACACTTCTGAAAGAAATTGGGGAGAACAGTTATGGCAGCTTGATGAGAGCTGAAAAGGTTCTGCAGTTTCATCTCTCTCCTTCTACCAGCAGCAGCACAAAGGAAAGGACGGGGACGTCACAAGTGCTAAGTCTTTGAAGATATATAACCTCCCTCCAACAAAGAAAGCTCCCAACAGAACTCCACCCTCCTTTCTACGTTCAGAACACAGTTACCCCCTCTGCAGCCAGAAAAAAAAAATCCACACTCCAGTAATCTGAACTTCCTGGGTCTCAGAGTTTTGAAGTCCAGACCCAAAAAAGAAAATAGCATCTTACAGTTTCATCCTTCCTGATCCAGAAGGAAGTTGAGTGGTGACAACTCCCCTTCACTTTGCTGGCAGACTGCATGCCCTCTACCCATCCATAGCAAATTAAGTCTTGGACACTACAGTAAAAAACCTTCCCATTCACAACCTTGTTGTTCGCTGCTTTCATAGAATATTTGAACTGGAAAGGACCTCAAGAAGTCATCAAGTCAAGCTCCCTACCCCCATAGCAGGACCAAGCACCATCTATATCATCCCTGTTAAATATTTATTGAACCCATTCTTAAATATCTCCAATGATGGAGATTGTACAACCACCTAAGGCAATCTATTCCATTAATTCACCACCCTGAGAGGAAATTTTTCATAATGTCCAATCTAAACTTTCCTTGCTGCAACTTAAACTTTTCCCCCTTATACAGCAAAAACCCAATATTGGCATTTGTCCAGGAATCTGGCACAACCTGAAAGCTTCCATAATTCTTCACCTTTGCTACATTTCTGCTCCCTGTTCCAAGAGTGCTGAAACAATTGCACAGTGAGGGTGCTGAGAGACATGAAACCAAAGTGTAGCCTCTGTATACAAGAGAAACCAATTCAAGCTAAGGGGAGAGATGGTATCCCTTTCATTCCTAGCACCATAACATGGAAACGGTTGTATTTTTAAAAAAACAAACAACATCCCTCCCACTACCCCTGCCCCGACACATACAGGCAAGACATTTTCCCCTAATCAAATTCAACTCAAAGGCTTAGCCATTCTTGTTTAAACATTCCACCCCCATATTCCCTCCCCATCACCGCACTCCCAAAATGTCAGCCTGAGGCAGACACTTGGCCTGGAAAATCTCAGCATGAAGGGATGATGTTTGGAATAGATATAAGGAACCAAAAACAGAATTGCATTTTGGGAAGGTAGGTGGACTACAGCTGTACATACTGGGAAGCTGCTTGATCTTCCTTCCCTTATGATCAAGGAGTGTGGGGAAAGACACAGTGTGCAGACATTCCTCTCACTCCTGGCTGGTAGGGGATGGGGCAAAGGAAAAAGCATCTTCTCTCAGCTCCTAGAGCTTCCTGCAGCCCTCCTTGGTCAGGAATGGCGATCCACGGCCAACAGGTGCTGTGTGCAGCTGTACCTGAAGATGCACTGGTAAATAGAGCATTTTGCGGCCCACGGGCCACTTATTGTCCACACCTTTGTAGGAAACCAGCTTTCCTACAGTAATTAAAGCTCCTTTCTGGTTTGGTGAGTCATAAACTCAGAGACTTACAACGCAAAAAAAAAAATCAATGTAACTTTACAGTAGACCCTCAATTTGTGAGAGAATTATATTCCTCAGAAACCAGGAATAATTCAAAATTTGTGCAAGTTGAGGGGGGCTGGGGCAGCAGCTCAGCCCCAGCAGCTGCCACTGCCGCCAGGGACAGGGGATCCCTCTGTGAAGGGGGAACAGAGCTAGCAGAGCACTTTGCTTTGAGAGCTGGTGGAGCCCTGTGGCAGATCCCCCTGTTGAAGGGCCACTAGCTGACAGAACCAAGCTCCATCAGCTCAGCCCCAGCAGCTGCCGCCATGGTGCAGGGTAGGTGATCCCGCTGTCAAGGGGGAAGAGAGCTGGCACTTTGCTCTGCCAGCTCTCTTCCCTCTTAACAGGCATTGCCTCGCGCCCCCTGCCACGGTTGTGGCTCCCTAGGGCGGAGCTGGTGGAGCTTTTCTCCACCAGCCAGCAGCCCTTTAACAGGGGGATCCCCCCTTCACAAGGGGATCCCCTGCCCATTCCTGGTGGCAGGACTCCAGGGCATAGCCAGTGCAGCAAAGTGCTCTGCCAGCTCTCTTCCCCCTTCGCAGGGGGATTGCCTCCCCACATGCCATGGGGGTGGCTCCTTGGGTCTGGAGTTTCCTGGGGTTCGCCTCCAATGATGCAAATACTAGATTATGTGCATGGTGAATGTGTGTTTCTCTGGGGCTTACTGTACAACATGGAGTACAAACATTATAAATGCAATTACTGCGGGCAGCATGCTAAAAGCATTTCATAAAGTCTGAACACTAAAATGTTCTTGTAAAAATAATATATATTTTAACTATACTAACCCATAGGTAAGTCAGTCTGGTTTCCAGCTGCATATTTGTCATTGTCCATTGAGAGCTATGAACTTTATCGCGAACAGACAGCTGGTTTATCAGTCTCATGCTTTAGCCGTAGAAAGTACTACCAGTTCTGCCTATAAAAAACCCTAAATATTAAACTGAACAGCATTGGGAAGACATTACTCAAAGGAATATTTTTCCATAAAGTGTCAGACTTTGACTCCCATGTGACAAGTCTGCAGATCATCTTCAAAGAGTTACACAAGTATATCTTAATCGATATTATTATTGATGTACACCTGCTGTTGTATTACTGGTTTTGGGAAGCTGTGTGGTTAGACTTCCAAATGAAGTTTTTGCTGAGAAAAATCTGAGATCTTACTCTTGGCAAGGGTTTTCTAAATTACAACGTAGACATTTTCACTCAATTCACTTCTATTTGACTAGAAGGCAGTCTGATGGAAAATTACACTGTGAAATAAATTATGATGGGATACCTTTTTCTGACATGCATTTTCTCATTCACCTTTTAGTAATCAAACTTTCTGAAATTATATATTGCTCCAAAATGTAGCACCACCTGGCAAAACAGCAGCAGTCATTTTATTAAGTTGGACAAAATAGGTCTTAGATGACAAAGGTTTCAAAAAGTACTATAATTTTGTTAAACACTGGCACACTGAAAAGCCATCTTTTAATTTCTATTAGAATATTTACATGTACCAAAGAAACTAGGTCAGTATATTTTTAGCTTATGAGTTCAGCTCAATTTCATTCTCAACTATCTCTATCGTTTGTAATATATGTCTCCTTTTGTGTTCCTGTCAGATACCTTCCATTCTATCCTTATCAGAAAATCCTTCTTCTCCCACCCTGCATTTTAGTTTAATCACTTGTCCTTTATGCTCATTCACATCTTCCTGTTCCCTCTCTAATAGACTTAATACATTAAGAGCAACTCTAGTCTCTTCGTTCCCATTTAGTGCCTCTGACAAAAAAAGGATTCTCAAGGCAAAGAAAGCAGCTGGATTTCAGATTAAAGAAGTTCTAGCTCTTATCTCTGATTATTACCCTTAAATTTATACTGAAGGAAGTTCATACATCATGAAGAAAGTTCATATAGTGAAATTTAGCTTTTATGAAACCTGATATAGAATTTTTATATTAAATCCTATGTGTGCATAAATTTTAAACCTGACACTTTCAAATAACTCTAGGCTTGTGGGTGCTTTTCCTTCTGCATTCGAAATAGATGTATTGGTTGTTTAAAGTGGTTGGCACCCTGTAAGCTAGTAAAGTAGTGGAAAGAGAGTAGTTAAGTATGTGGTCTATGAAGACTTTCTTTGCCTGCAAACCAATGCGCTACCTGATTATTACTCTCTAGTGAGGCTTACCAACCCAATGAATTCAAGTTATGTGCTTATCTTGGTATGCATGTTACTAAATGAGTTCTTCACTGTTCTACTGTATTTTCAAGTAGAAAATCTGCAGATATGAAAAGATTTATTTCAGGGCATTCTCCACAGATGGCTAAGGTGGCTGAAAAGTCTTGGGCCTGCTGGATATTTTTGTTTAAGAGGAAGAGGGAGATTTGGTGGGCAGGTCAGTCTGAAGGGGGTTGAATTAAGGTTGGAGATTTCTGGAAGCATCAGTTGGTTTTGATGTGTTTGTACTGTTATTTTAACTAATATAAAAAATGTACCCAGAACAGCAGAAGGGAACCTTTTTATATGCTGCAATAAACTACAGAAAATAATTGGCCTGCTTATTTTCAAGTATATTGCAAAGGATGTTTCCTTTGGATGTTTTGTAATGGTTGGCATTTATTTCTGCAGATTACAAAATGGACAGAAATATCCTCTTTGTAATGACAATTTGTCAGTAGACAACTAAAGTAAGGTCATCAACATTTTCAAAATATACATTCTTGATTCTTTCATTAGAAAAAAAATGAAATTTCCGTGCCTGAACTACTTTCTTATTTATGCCAGACTTAACTGTCCCATCTATGAAACTGTTGAGGTTACAAGGGCTCTTTTTTAAGAACTTGCTAGGGTCCAGAAAACTGGAACCATTTTCTCAGGAAGCATGTAAGTGAGCAGAAAATCTCCCCACTGCAGCTCTGCAAAGGAACTTGAAACAGCACATTATAATGGTGTCTAGACAAGGAGTTCCAGATTGCAGGATTTACATTTGCAAAGTCAATTATGCAAATCTGTGTGATCCCTTGGGGTGTTTCCTGTTCTCTTCTTTTACCCCCACTAGTCATCTTTATAGATAGTGGGGTTTTTTGTGCCAGTACTTACTGTTACTAAGTACAGGCACATTAGCAGCCCCAGCCACAGGATTGGCTGGCTGAGTACCTGCTCCTTTTTATGAAAAAAACAAAAACCAAAACAAAAAAACCAAAACAAAAAAAGCACTGTGTGTGTCTATATATATATATATATATAAAATACAGACACAAACACACAGAGGCATGCACTCTACATGGCTAGAAATAGTTGGAATACTCTGTTCCAAAATGTGTGTGTGTGTGTGTGTGTGTGTGTGTGTGTGTACAAAATTTCACAAGAAAAAGATACAGTAAACAGAACATTATAAGGCCACCTGATTAAGCACTCAAAAGCCAGGAAATGCCAAAGTTGAGAGTACCTGGTGCCAATCTACACCTCAGGCCATCCTTCCATGTTTCCTGTTGGCCTCACACAAAGAGGAGAAAGGAGAGTAGAACTAAAGCCATACCTGTTAAATCCCTCAAGGTATAAGATATTTGCCCATTACTATACCCACTTACCCTTTCAATCACAGGAAAATTAACAGTGTTATGAAAAGGCAACTCCATTTATATTTGCCAAGGGAGCATCAGCAACACTTCAGTAGTCACATGTATCCTAGAAAGCACTAAAAAGCATAATCAGGGATTTGGTCATTTGCCAGTAGACTCTTATACAGTGATTGACCAATGAAACCAGAATAACCTCTGTGTCACACAGAAGTACGAAACATGAGTGATGGGTTCAAATAACCAAGGAATCTAGATGATTTCACAGTTGCTGAACCAGCAAAAGAAATTAAGCAGACAGATCATAAAAAGTTATCTGTGACAGGGATTAATTAATGGTATCTATCATCCAAAACAGGAATGGGACTCCACAACCATAGAAAAATGGTAGGGGGCAAAAAATTGTTCGAGATTCTTTTCTTGACTTTTTCCTCCTTGAAGAGGACGTGAGTGGCTTCAGTGAGCCATCCGTTTTGCAGATGTCACATCCTATGCTAGCTGCAGAAGAAGGGGTCCTAACTGTTAAATTGCTAACACTTCAGGCTTACATTGAGTTCTGTCCTACCTGCTGTGTTATTATTCTACAATAGTCACATAAGAGTATTTAGGGGTGTTTTTATCATTTAAATGGGTATATTTTCAGAAGATCCAATTCCTGGCCATCCTTTCCATAGGTGTAATTTGCACCTGTAAAATCTGTGGAAACTGTTGGCCCATACAATACAACATTGGTGCAAATCACTGTACTTGTACTTTTAACTGCACCCACAATCCAGTGGAACATGCCAGTTAGAAGCACAACTTCTAGAGATTTATGCCTGCTATTTAAATATGCCCTTGTGAAAATGTACTCCTTAACCATCTTACTGACATTTCCCATTGCCGAGCTGTGATACTGATATAACTTGAAACATTACATCTGCTCAAGCATTCTTCAAATAGAGATAGAAGACATATATGTCCTACCTAAAATATTTTGTACCAGGGTGCATTAACATGTTGGCACACATTTGTGTTGTAAAACACACTGACATTTTTATCTAACTGCTGTGGTAACTGCAGCAATTCTAACTCCCTTATATGATATGACAAACTAAACAGAGATAGGACTGGAGTGTATCTGGATGGAAGATTTCACTGACTGGGAGAGATTTAACAATTTTTACTCTCCCTTCTGGGACAGCACAAACCTGCATGCTGGTGGAAGCACCATCTTTCACATTAGTCTTTGGAAGGATCACATGACTGCCTGTGGCCTTTAACAATTCCATTATTAGTTCTTAGGTTAGGGTGTTTGTAGAAAAGCCCAACCTTAAATTTTAGCCAAAATACAGTAGGCTGTGTCTACACTACTCCTCCCTTTTGGAAGGGGTATTTCAATTACACGGATCGGAACCAGTTAATGAGGTGCTGATATGAAAATTCAGCGCCTCGTTAGCATAATGACAGCCATACACGCTTCAAAAGTGCTGCTTTCAAAATGCAAACTGGGCGTGTAGAGGCAGGCACTTCAAAATAAACGCCAGATTTTGAAATTCCCTTATTTCCATTTTGTTTTGGGAATAAGGGAATTTCAAAGTGTGGAGTTTATTTCAAAGCGCCCACATCTACACAGCCAGTTTGCATTTCGAAAGCATCACTTTCGAAGCGCAACTGGCTACCATCGTGCTAATTAGGCACTAAATATTCATATCAGCACCTCATAAACTGGTTCCAATCCTTGTCATTGAAATACCCCTTCCAAAAGGGAGGGGTAGTGTGGACACAGCCATAGTGTCCCAAAATAATTATTTAATTCTTCTTTAGACCCTTTGCTTTTGTGCATCAATTCTTTATACTCATAAATTTCAGTCAACCTAAAAGTGACGACATTTTAGCAGTGGATGAAGTGATTTCTCTACTATATAAAGAACCAGATGCTCCCTATTTTTGTGTGCATTCTGAGGGCAAGAGGGAAGAGGGAAGATGACTTGTTTTACATAACAGTACTTAGCATAAAGGAAAATCCTAGGAGGTGGGCCCATTTTCAAACACCCGGGCTCATCCTTGCCTCAAAGAAACATAGCCTGAGAGGAGAGGGGCATGACCAACCCTGTAACAGTGTGGAACATGATGTAGTTCTATGGTCCAAAGCTACATGCAGAGCCAGCCTCCTTGAATATCCCTAATCTGTGCAGCATGGCTCATGGACCACATATGAAGCTGAAATAATTCTATCCTGTCTGTCTTGTTTCCCTTCCCCATTTGCACAGGGCAGAATTGCACTCGGCTGGTGAAGCATTTCAGACTCTTTCAGAACGGACATTTCCATAAAATTATAGGATAATTTTTTTAAACAAAACCATGTATTTAAAACGATGAAAAAATCACTTGCAGCACCTTGTCAGTTACTTAAAACAACAAATCAAATACAAAGTTATATCAGCTCACTCCTTTCTACCATGCAGCACCTCTAAATACAATTAACACCTTAACGCATCTGTTAATCCTTCATTCTCCGCTAATTCTCCTGAAAGGGGAGGTGAAACAAATTGGCTCTGTCCACACACCTCGAAAGTCAGCAAATCCAGGATATTTTTCAGTCCAAAGACCAGTGAGCATTACACGGCTCCACAGCCTTAGAGAAGCATCCCCTGCCACACACACACTGTACGGAGGAGGGATTTCAGCATATGTTCCATGGATTGCCTCAAGTTGTGGGAAAAAGGTAGAGGAATAGCCAGTGTGTTATTATATTATGCAATAAATATCACTGTTAGCATACACAGAAATCTAAGTCTTCAAAGAGATGTCATGTTTCTTGTTAACCATTTCATCTGGGAATAATGAAAATAACTCTCATTCAGGAATTATTTCAACCACCACTGAAATGCAGACCTCTCTGGAATGGGGTGTGGCAACTATTTGATCTCATTTACCACCTACTGAAGAGCTATGACAGTATATCAATGAAGTATATTTTTCATATGAGAACAATGATTGATACAGAACGGCTTTTTCTATTTGCAATGATTTCTTATCAGCTGCAGAATAAGCCCAACTGTAAATTAGTAGTGTCACATTAATGCATACTATTCTTGTTAATAAACATCCCACAGAATATGTATAATGGGGTTATTTCAAGGGCTCTTGCAGCACCGAGTGGTAAATATAGTCAATTATATTTATTCAAATATTGCTTACCAGAGGTAACTGGCACTTTTATTCTCACCTAAAGTAAATGAAGAAAGTATGGTATGATTGGATAACAAAAATATACATATACATAAAAATGAAACTGCTGAAAGAAGCTGAGATGTTCATGCAGTCTGAACAGTTTCATCAAATTAAGCTAGTTTTCTTTTTATTTGAAGAAAAACACTTGAAAAAGTATATATGTCAAAGAAAAGATATGAACTCACTAGATTAAAGATTAGCTACAGGAAGCCATTCTGTTTCTGAAAGTTAGCCTGCTTCTACACATGCCACCCCGTCGGAGGTGGTATGGTAATGAGGAAATTCAAAGCAGGCTAATGAGGTGCTAAAGTGCATATTCAGTGCCTCATTAGCATAATGGCAGCCACACAAATTTCAAAGTGTAAATTTTGAATTGCAGATTGACTGTGTAGATGGGGCAGCTTCAAAATAAGCCCCCACCCAGTTTGATATTCTAGTTTTGTGGGAGCAAGTGTATGTCAAAGTGGGGCACTGATTTCGAAGCTGCCCCCATCTACACTGTCAATCTACAATTCAAAGTCTGCACTTTGATATTTGCATGGCTGCCATTATGCTAATGCAGCGCTGAATATGCATGTTAGCACCTCACTAGCCTGCTTCAAATTCCCTCACTACCATTCCACCTCTGATGGGAGGTGGCGTGTGTAGAAGAAGCTTTAGTTATACATCTATTGTGATATATTTAACAATTTCTGATGTGTGTAATTAAAATGGGAACAAAAAAATCTTCTTGAGTCAAACTGTCTGAGCTCTACCAATGAACTCTATCCCCTTAAGAGCAATAAGCAGCTTTTCAGTTTGAACTTACACCCTAAATATTAATTATTGTAACTATAAAATATAAATGTAATCTTTGTTGTCACTGGGTAATTGGCAGGTAGTCTTACCAACCACAGTTACATGTTGCAAAGTCAATCCTGTGGGATTTTTACATAGTCCTATTAGCCTTCTATTCCACCACACTCAAACAGCCCTTTAGCAGCTATAGTAATGTTAATTTCAGGGGGAGTTACTGTTTCCATGACTCTGGAACTGAGGCAATTTCTTATTTTAATGTTTGAAAAATGATGGCTATCATGGCACTTGTCTTGATGCCAATACAAACACAACCAGTGTATGCCACAAATAGGATTAGTGCACAGCAGTATAAAAGCAACAGTATAATGAAGCTGGGTATACCAATAGTATATTTCAAGTTATCATCTATTAAATATCATTGTGAAATTTTATTTCTTTTGCATTTTGGCATAGTAAACTAAACTGAAATTTCTTCTTCACAAGCTTCTTCTATCAAAGATGAAATACAGTCTGTTTACATTGCAGCATATATATATATATATATATATATATACACACACGCACACATACACAACCCCTCTCGTACAAAAAACATTCGTAATCCAGCAAGATTTTAGTTAACTGGATGACCGCACATCATGGATGTGGTCAAGTTTCCCATGGTCCCATAAAATTTTTTTACAGCTGCCAGGCCTTGGCCTTCAATATTCTGTGCCATTATTTACCTGTAATTTACCCCTAAATATTTTCTAAGAGCGTATTAAGCAGTGGAAGTTTTGTTAATTCTGCTAGACATTATTGACTTCCAGTGGTCTGGCAAATTCTCTTGTTCAGCATCAGTCATGTCCTGAGGGTGATGAACGAGAGAGGTTCAACCTGTGTGAAACCAAGTTTTAAATGTATGTCATTATCAGAAGATATCGAATAGATTATTATGTTTCCACCTTTTAAATATATCCTAAGTGATACTATGTGTGTCTCAGGGCAGCATACTCCACGTCTCTAGTTTAAAAACAATCTCTCTTCAGAATAATGGATTCCTGAAATTTATCAGCATATGTACTGAACAAGGAGAATGAGATAACTGAGTTAAAACAAGGGATGTCATGATGGGTAAGCATTCTCTAATCATGGAGGTTCCCCCCTCTGCCGCCCCCCAACTGCCCTTTGTACAATTTTTCCCTCCATTTGTGTGATAACATACCATCTTAGCTGTGCTCCAAATCTGAGAGCAAAATTTTGATACCCACATTTTATATATCAACCAAAAATAAATTACAGTAAACCTTCAAGTTATGCAGAGGTTGTGTTTCTGCACTCCCAGCATAACTAAAATTTTCACGCAAGTCAAGGGGAGATGGGAACAAGGCTGCCTGGTGCGAAGGTTGCGGATCTCTCGAGGCATCTAGACAGACTTATGGGCAGTGCTGGGGAGGAGCCGGTCGTCGTGGTACATGTTGGTACCAATGACATAGGGAAGGGTAGAAGAGATGTTCTGGAGGCCAAATTGAGGTTACTAGGAAAGAGACTGAAATCCAGAACATCTTTGGTGGCATTCTCTGAAATGCTTCCAGTTCCACGCGCAGGGCCAGATAGACAGGCAGAACTTCAGAGTCTCAATGCGTGGATGAGACGATGGTGTAGGGAAGAGGGGTTTAGATTTATTAGGAACTGGGGACACTTTTGGGGTAGGGGGAGCCTATACAGGAATGATGGGCTCCACCTAAATCAAGGTGGATCCAGACTGCTGGCATTAAACATTAAAAAGGTCATAGAGCAGTTTTTAAACTAAGAGGTGGGGGAAAGCCGATTGGTGCGGGGGAGCACCTGGATCGGACGGAGACTTCTCTTACACAAGGCTCCATAGACAGGGATTCCCTAGAAGTTAGTCAGATAGGGAACGTGGGAAATAATATATGGGCAAGATCAGATGTGAAACAATCGTGCATAAAAAAATCCACCATGTCTGTGAAAGGCGGACATATAAATAGTGGTAGTTTTCTAACATGCTTTTACACTAATGCTAGGAGTCTGTCTAATAAGATGGGTGAACTGGAGTACCTCATATCAAAGGAGGAAGTTGACATAATAGGCATCTCAGAAACATGGTGGAATGAGGACAATCAGTGGGACACTATCATACCGGGATATAAATTATATCGGAAAGACAGAACAGGTCGTGCGGGTGGCGGAGTGGTACTATATGTGAAGGATAATATAGAATCAAATGAAGTAAAAATCCTAAAGGAATCAAAATGTTCCATAGAATCATTATGGATAACAATTCATTCCTCTAATATGAATATGGCATTAGGAATATATTACCGACCACCTAACCAGGACACTGATAGTGATGCTGAAATGATGAGGGAGATTAGAGAGGCTATCAAAATAAAAAACACAGTAATAATAGGAGATTTCAATTATCCCCATATTGATTGGGTGCATGTCACCTCAGGACGGAATTCAGAGATTAAATTTCTTGATGCCTTAAATGACTGCTTCTTGGAGCAGCTAGTACAGGAACCCACAAGGGGAGAGTCGATTCTCGATCTAGTCTTGACTGGAACGCAGGATCTGGTCCAAGAGGTAACTGTTACTGGACCGCTTGGAAATAGTGACCACAATATAATAACTTTTAATATTCCTGTGTTGGGAAGAACACCGCAGCGGTCAAACACTCTGGCATTTAATTTCAAAAAGGGGAATTACACTAAAATGAGGAAGCTAGTTAAACAGAAACTAAAAGGTAGAGTAATTAAACTAAAATCCCTGGAAGCTGCATGGAAACTGTTTAAAGACACCATACTAGAGGCCCAACTTAAATGTATACCCCAAATAAAAAAACACAGTAAGAGACCTAACAAAGAACCACCATGGCTAAACAGCCATGTTAAAAAGGCAGTGAGAGAGAAAAGGGCAGCTTTTAAAAAGTGGAAGTCAAATCCTAGTGAGGAAAATAGAAAGGAACATAAACACTCCCAAATTAACTGTCATAATGTAGTAAGAAAAGCCAAAAAAGAGTTTGAGGAACAGCTAGCCAAAAATTCAAAAAACAATAGTAAAATGTTTTTTAAATACATTAGAAGCAGGAAGCCTGCTAAAAAAGCAGTGGGGCCCTTGGATGATAAAGATATAAAAGGAGCGATCAAGGAAGACAGTGCCATTGCAGAGCGATTAAATGATTTCTTTGCTTCAGTCTTCACGGCTGAAGATGTTACAGAGGTTCCTAAATCTGAGCCAGCCTTTTTAGGCGACAAATCTGAGGAACTCACTCAGATTGAAGTGACATTAGAGGAGGTTTTGGAATTAATTGATAAGCTGAATGGTAACAAGTCTCCAGGACCAGATGGCATTCACCCAAGGGTTCTGAAAGAACTCAAATGTGAAATTGCGGAGTTATTAACAGTGGTTTGTAACCTATCCTTTAAATCCACTTTGGTACCAAATGACTGGAAGACGGCCAATATAACACCAATATTTAAAAAAGGCTCTAGAGGAGATCCTGGCAATTATAGACCGATAAGTTTAACATCAGTACCAGGTAAATTAGTAGAAACACTAGTAAAGAGTAAAATTGCAAGACACATAGAAGAGCACGAATTGTTGGGCAAAAGTCAGCATGGTTTCTGCAGAGGGAAGTCGTGTCTGTCTAATCTATTAGAATTCTTTGAAGGGGTTAATAAACATGTGGACAAGGGGCACCCAGTGGACATAATATACCTAGATTTCCAGAAAGCCTTTGACACGGTCCCACACCAAAGGCTTTTATGTAAATTAGGTGGTCATGGGATAGGAGGAAAGGTCCTTTCATGGATCGGGAATTGGTTAAAAGACAGAAAACAAAGGGTTGGAATAAATGGTAAATTTTCACAATGGAGCGGGGTAACTAGTGGTGTTCCCCAGGGGTCAGTCCTGGGACCGATCCTGTTCAACTTGTTCATCAATGATCTAGAAAATGAGGTAAGCAGTGAGGTGGCAAAGTTTGCAGATGACACCAAGTTGTTCAGGACAGTCAAAAGCAAAAGGGATTGTGAAGAACTACAAAAAGATCTCAGCAAACTGAGTGATTGGGCAGCAAAATGGCAAATGAAATTTAATGTGGGTAAGTGTAAGGTAATGCATGTTGGAAAAAATAACCCAAATTACACGTACTACATGATGGGGTCAAATTTAGCTACGACAGATCAGGAAAGGGATCTTGGAGTTATAGTGGATAGTTCTCTGAAGACATCCACGCAGTGTGCGGCGGCAGTTAGTAAGGCAAATAGGATGTTAGGAATTATTAAAAAAGGGATCGATAATAAGACAAAAGATATCATACTTCCCCTATATAAAACTATGGTACGCCCACATCTCGAGTACTGCGTGCAGATGTGGTCTCCTCACCTCAAAAAAGATATATTGGCATTAGAAAAGGTTCAGAAAAGGGCGACTAAGATGATTAGGGGCTTGGAAAGGGTCCCATATGGGGAGAGGCTAGAGAGACTGGGACTTTTCAGTTTGGAAAAAAGGCGATTGAGGGGCGATATGATAGAGGTATATAAAATCATGAATGGTGTGGAGAAAGTGAATATAGAAAAATTATTTACCTTTTCCCATAATACAAGAACTAGGGGACACCAAATGAAATTGATGGGTAGTAGGTTCAAAACTAATAAAAGGAAATTTTTCTTCACACAGCGCACAGTCAACCTGTGGAACTCCTTGCCCGAGGAGGCTGTGAAGGCCAGGACTCTATTAGGGTTTAAAAAAGAGCTTGATAAATTTTTGCAGGTCAGGTCCATAAATGGCTATTAGCCAGGGATAAAGTATGGTGCCCTAGCCTTCAGAACAAGGGCAGGAGATGGATGGCAGGAGATAAATCACTTGTCTTCTGTTCTCCTTCTCTGGGGCACCTGGCATTGGCCACCGTCGGCAGATGGGATGCTGGGCTTGATGGACCTTTGGTCTGACCCAGTATGGCCATTCTTATGTTCTTATGTTCTTATGTTCTTAAGGCTGCTGCTTGGTTCCCAGCTCCTGTGGGCTTGCACAAGCCTGGAAACTGACAAGCCCACTAGGGCTCGTCAATTTCCTGGCTCCCATAGTGGTGGGGAGCTGGAAACCAGGGGGAAACTGGTTGCAGGACCTGGGAAACCGACCAGCACGTCTGGCCAGTTTCTCTGGCCCTGAAAGCATTGGGGAGATGGGAACCAGTCTGCTGTTTGGTTTCCAGCTCCCCACCACTTTGGGGACCCTGGAAACTGACCAGCCATGAACCAGCCTGCCTCCCAGCTCCCTTCCACTCCATGGATACAGGAAAATAACCAGGGCTGCTGCCCTGCTCAGTTTCCCAGCTCTGCAAGTGGAGGGGAGCTTGGAGGCAGGCTGCTGCCTGGTTCCCCACTCCCTGCCACTCCAGGGCCCAGGAAACCATTTCTGTCAGTGGCGGCAAGAGTCAGACTTTCATCCCAACAGGAGTGGTTTCTCCACCCTTGTCAGGGATGGCAGCTGGATCAGCTGCTGCCCTGACAGGAGTGGTTTCCCACTTCTGTCAGGGGCAGCAGTCACTTTAAACCCAAGACACACACAACTTGCTTGCATGTATCTCAAGGGTTTACTGTACCTTGATTTCTGATGGTTGTCGAGAAATAAAAGAAAAAAGACAAAACAGTGGGTATATATTTAAAAAATTCCAACTCTAGTGCACACCCAAGACCAAGGGAATGCCATTATGATTCACTCCTACTCAAGCTATTCACCTTTCTCACATACATTTTGCCTCTGGAAAGAACTAATAAAAATGAATACTCTATTTGCTATCATTCATAGAACACACAAAGCAATCAGCCAGTATGTCATCCTCATAACCCAGAGACTTGATGTGGAAGAGTTATGTGATTTATGTAACAAATAGATACTAGCCTGAAGACAAAGGAGAGTGTGTATATAAACTAGGCATTTAATGTCCAGAATACTTAACATTGTGATAAAGAGAATTTTATTAACCCGTACATTTCACACTGAGAAAACTAGAGAATCACACAACATTAACTCACCTGGGCAACCAGGTCTACACAGCAAAGTTATTTGGAAATAACTGCTGTTATTTTGAAGTAACTATCCTAGCATCTACACAGTGCAACCACCATATTGAAATAATTTCAAAATAGTGGTTGATTTATGTTGAAATTGGTATACTTCATTCTACAAGGAATTGCACCTATTCTGGAATAGCTTATTTTGAAATAAGGCTGCTGTGTAGACATATACTTAGCAGAACAAAGACTGCATAGCTTTCGAAAAATACATCAGCTCAAAGATAAGAAACTCTGGAGCTATATTGGATTCCAAGTAAAAATTATCTGCTTGCATTATGCAACCATGAAGGAACCTTTATTCTCAAATTACAAGGATAAGAGAGGAGGAGGATTAAAGTCATAGGGGTGAGTGGAAAAGCAAAAGAGAACAGTGCCTTGCATGTGCAGAGGAGAAAGTATAGTCAAAAATAGAGTCAAGAAACAAGAACAGGTCATGGTACATGATGGTGAAGAAGCCATAATTAGACTTACTATTCACTCAAAGGTATGTTTGGGGAGAGCTTTCTTGGTGGATGAAAAGCCAGTTTGAAAGATTGAGTGGATAGTAGGTCAAAGAGAGTCTTAAAGGAGAGAGATTCTCTAGAAGAGTTTAGAGAGGAAGGATGTAAGGGAGTTACAAAGTTGCTAAGAATGAGCATTTTTAAAGGTCAGTGAAAATGGTGTTTTGTGTCTGAATCGGAAGAAAGACTCTTGTGAAGCAGGAGCAAGAGAAAAGATAGTAATGACAGAGGAGAGAAGGGAAATCATAAGACAGGAAAAAGTGTTAAGGGTGCATAGTGTTAACGCTATGCATCCCCAGTGTTCTATTAAAGACAGGGAATAAAGCCTATTTCAAAATAAGGCATAGTGTGTTAAGGGTGGGGATGAGTCCCTAGGGTGAGATGTGGACAGAAAAAAAGGCTTTCTTGCCAGACACAGAGGTAATTAGTGATGGTGCATGAAAGAAAAGATAGAAGACTTCTACCCTCAAAGAAAATGTTAATACAGAAATTACAGCACAAAATTATGCTAAGAAAATGGCAAATGAGATGTTTCATTCCAGATGGCACAGAAAGTATTGATTTGAGGAATATTTACTTTTTATGTAGCTAATTCATAGGAATCACTAACTACTTTTTGTATGTGTCTAATTAGCAGCAATTACCTTCATTCTAAAAATAAAGGATTTTGACAGAGTTGTTTGTTCTTTATTTGTAAGCTTTATATATAAAGATGTAGATTTTTTTCTGAAACTCCATTGGCTCTTTTCCCTCTAGGGGGATTAAACATAATTTACTTAGTTATTCTACTGCTTGGACTTGACTTAAAGTGCATAAGCAATTTTAGGAACAGGAAAAAGTAATTCAGATGAATATGACAAATTATATATTATAACCACTGGTAATGGATCTGTACAATGGCTTGCGTGTGTATATTGTGCAATATAGATGTCGGAGAGGGATGATGAGTTATACTTGCTGTATGGTTACGTTAACATTTGGGTAAAATTTCTCCATGTTTTCATTTTAAGAAAAGGAAAAATCCTTTAGCTTCAGACTCGGTGAGTATTCTTTAGCTATCATTTAATTTGTGTTGACCGTCTTTCAGATCAATAACAAAGAGCGCATGTGCCAAGAAAGCAATCGTCTAATAAAAGAAAAAAAAAAGAAACTTCAAACAAGCTGAAGAATATTCTGAGCTATGGGATCAGTAAACACTCTCTTCAGGATACACATCACCAAGGGCCAGATTCATATTGATCCCAATAAGTCAGTCATATAGATGTCACTAATGGAGTGTGTCTAAGAACATCTTGAAGAATAAATGATGTTTTGGTTAGTACTTTCCTCTGAAAAGACCTGCAAGAATGTTTTAAACATTCTCTTCCTTTTAAATGGCACAAGATTAACTAATATTTTTGGATGGGAAACATAAGTGTTATTAACAGGACCTTTCTTTGCTTTTGTAATTTCCTTGAGCTATTGAATGCTTTTCAAAATCAATAACAAACACATAGGCTATGTCTACACAAGCCAAAAACTTTGAAATGGCCATGCAAATTGCCATTTCAAAGTTTACTAATGAAGCACTGAAATACATATTCAGTGCCTCATTAGCATGCGGGCGGCCATGGCACTTCGAAATTGACGCAGCTCGCTGCCGCACGGCTCGTCCAGACGGGGCTCCTTTTCAAAAGGACCCCACCTACTTCGAAGTCCTCTTATTCCTATGAGCAGATGGGAATAAGGTGACTTCGAAGTAGGTGGGGTCCTTTTGAACAGGAGTCCCATCTGGACGAGCCGCGTGGCGGTGAGCCGCGTCAATTTCAAAGTGCCACGGCCGCACGCATGCTAATGAGGCGCTGAATATGTATTTCAGCGCTTCATTAGTAAACTTTGAAATGGCCATTTGCATGGCCATTTCGAAGTTTTTGGCTAGTGTAGACACAGCCATAATCAATGGTGTTATAATTCTTCAACTAACATGCAGGAAAGGACCTAATCCATTAACCATTAGTCACTGGAAAGATCCCAGAACCGAGCACTCTGAAAGCTACACTTCTCTGAATGATGTTTCATTAACAGAATACAAAAGGGATTACCAACTGTATTTTGTACTCCTACTAAATATGTTGAAATCTTTTGCATTTTCAAACATACATTACACTAGATTTTCACAGGCTTATACCACAAAACACACTTGCTTTGCATTTTGATGTGTATATCCAGCTCCTAATTTGCTCATGTCCATGTCTATATTTGAGGTCAGACACACCAAACATACATATGGTTTGGGTGAAATATTAGCCCCACTGGAGTTTGTGGCAAAAAACCTCCCATTGACTTTACTGGGTGATTTCACCTTTAGTGTTTGCACTTTTGAAAATCTGCCCTATTTCTTTATCTAATTCTGTACCACTTGCACCCATGTAGTAAAATATCATCAAAGCTGAGATGTCTCATCCATTGCACCCACAATATGCCCAATATAGATTACAGGACTGTAGCCATCTGGGCTTCCCAGAGGGGTTCCTCCCACCAGCCCCCAGTTCAGTGGACGAACACACTGCCCCACTGCCACGGGTACCACAACAGACTCTTAAGTCAATAGTTCTTGATTCCCACCTTGTCTCAGATGGATGAGAGGTGGCAGTTCAAAAGCCCAGCCTTGCTTCAGGTGGGCACTGGGAAAATTGGCTTAGGTCCAGGCCTGGGCCTAGGCCTAGGCCAGGGCAGCACACATATGCTCCCAACGTGCTCAGGGCAGGGGAGCAAAACACCCAGGCTGCATCTACACTACAAGATAAAAATCGATTTTAAGTCAGTAGGCCTATTTTTCCTAGTGCCTGTCCTCACTGTAAATTCCATTAACTCGATTTATGGAACACTAAAATTGACACAATATCAAAATCCTAAAATTGTAGTAACCCAACAGGTGTAGCTTTCAATTCGAATTTAAAAATCTGAATGAAAGGTAGTGAGGATGTGGCATGTCTTTAAATTGAATCCATTAGCCTCCACAGATGTCCTGTACGTGCTCCACAATGCACCACAGTTCTCCGCTCTGGCCTCTTACACCTCCACTGCTGTCAAGTGTGTGGGAATTAGGCAACAGGACTGTTACAATTTGACACCTGCAAGCCCATGGCTGTAGGGTCATGAGAAGCTGAAAAATCTTCTTTCTTTGCTAGGAGCGCAGCTATGAGGTCCATTCTTCTGTGTATATCCCTCCTAGCTGCCTTTTTTTTCTGCACTGCCTGATGCCAGCCACTGGCCCCCTGCACCATGTGTCAGCTAGGCTGTGGGTGGGAGTCGTGCTTGTCTGGTAATATGAGAAACTTCTTTTCAGCCATTTACTTGTTGCCCTGACCCTCACACCCCCTCCCATCCCTCCCCTAGAGGTGCCACAGAGTCCAAAATATTCCTGTGCCTAGACACATCATGTGGCTTGAACTCGAACCAATAAAAGGAAATGCTGCACAAGGTGCCAGTCAGATTGCATGTGGTGAGGGTCACAGTTTTTGGTGCTGTAGCCGGGGGGTCTTGTAGCTGCCTGAGGGACATCTCCCTCGGCAGTCATGATTTTGAGGGGTTGGTTGTAGACGGGAATCTTATAGCTGCTGGGGGGTGTCTCCCTTGGCAGTCACGGTTTTTGGGGTCTGTCTGTGGCCAAGGCTCTTGTAGCTGCCTGGGGGATGTCTCCCTCAGCGTTCATGATTTTTGGGGGCTGGCTGTGGCTGGGGATCTTGTAGCCACCCTGAGCCATACATGTCTCCGTGAAGGCAATGTATTAGCTCTACAATTACCACAGTTGTTGAAGTAAAGCTTGCAGCAGCAAATATTTGTGTCCTAAGGGTCTTCTTTTCCATGTGCAAACTTGGCTGTAGTCTGGGGTCTCTTAGCCTAATGAATCATTTGAGTTTCAGTAACAACTGTCTACTTAGACATAAGGGTCTTCTCTTCAGGTGGCCTAAATCCAGATTCATGTCCTGGAAGGGCCTCCATGGGTGGCCACAATTTTTGTGGCTGTCAACTGTATACTGTCTTTTAGCCACGCTGGCCATTACTGATGATTCAATCGAGTTTCAGTGTAACAACCGTGTCTACTTAAACATACTTAACATGGCAGGGGAAAGAGAGGAATAAAATGTGGGAAGATGGCATCATATACCCACATATACTTGTGGGGCCAGAAAGCAATAAACTGCAGCAGCACTCCATTTAAGCTCAATTTAAGCTACTTGTGTGTGGCAGCAATATGTCAATTTTGTGGGGAGCGTATGGGAAGATGAAGATGCTCAGAATCGAATGGATAAAACCCAGCATTAAGAAATCAATTTTAACAAAATGGATTTTCTCTCATAGTGTAGACAAAGCCCCAGTCTCAGAAAGGCCCAAGGCCTGGCTCAGGGCAGGGCAGCAAACAAGCAGTCTCAACTGGGAAAATCATCTCCAGTCTCACAGAAGAGAGCCCAGGCCATAGCTCAGGGCAGGTCAACAAACAAGCAGTCTCAGGAGGCTCAGGCCATAGCTCAGGGCGGGGCCACCAATACACAGTTCCAGAGAGCTCAGGCCCTTGTTCAGGACAGGCCAACAACACAGGTCCATGAGAGCCTGAGCCCTGGTGCAGGGTGGGGAATCAAACACAGGTTCAGGAGGCCCAGGCCCTAGCTCAAGGCGGGCAGCAAACCAACAGTTCATAGAAGGCCCAGGCAGGCCCTAGCTCAGGGCAGGGCAGCAAACAAACTGTTCCCAGAGCTCAAGGGCACAAACACTTCATCTGTTCTGGCAGAGAGGGGGGAGACTGCCACCTGACACGTGGGTGGTGGGCAGGACATGGGCCAAGTCATTCCACTGTGTCATGGCCCAGAACCCTGGTCACAGCAGAGCTGACTGCTGCAGGGGTCAGTGGAGAATCCAAACTGAAAGACGCTGACCCATGGATGTTTAATGGTCCACACTATTCCCTGAGCCACACTTGGTCTTTTCCTCAGCATGTACCTGGGTGTCCCGGCAGTCTGTCCGGGTTTCCAGAGTTGGCTGGGGTCCGGAGGAGGGGGCCATGCCAGTCTGTGGCTGCTTGCAGGTTCTCAGCTTCACAGTCCAGGAGCCCAGAATAGACCTTAGGCTCCCCTGGAGTCTAGTCTCCTACTGAGCCCTCAGGTTAGGCTTATAGTCCTGGCCTTGCCTCCTGACTTCCGATCAGGTGACTGGACAGGGCCAGGCTCAGTCACAAAATGTTCCTAGAGGGGTTCCTCCCCCTCTGAGTCAGTTGGTGACCACTCCACCCCACTACATGGACATTATGTTGCTTACAATAATAATAAATTTGAGACAGAATCGGAGAGTGAATAAGATTTGGTGGAGCAGCAGATCAATAATGGAGAAATCAGAGATGTCTTATAAAATGATGGTCCTTTCATTGGTTTTAAGGTAGTCTACACAACAGTATATTTTCTTTTCACCATCAAGAAAATATTCCTTTACTAATCTAAAAGGTGGTCTCTACCATTTTTAGAGCAGAATATTGGTTCTATATTAAGACTACCTTTTTCACCTTATGCCTGAATTCTTATACTTTCAGAACTCCTTTTCTGTAACTTTATCATTATATTTGACATGTTTATCTTTTCCAGAATACCTAATGGCCAAATTCTGCTTGACAATGACTAATTGTACAACTTGAACCTCAGGAGCTAGAAATTCAGCTGCTGAATGTTAGCATGGCTCCATATTCACTTCAGTGGAGCTACTATGATCTACTTCAATTGAAGATCTATGTCTTTAATTTGTTCTGTATACTTCAGTACTGGTAACACTCCCTGTAAATGAATTTTCACAATTTATGATGGATTTTTAGCAGAACGCATGCCCTTTGGGTTTTTTTCTTACACATTAGTTGTTTTTATTCAGTGCTGAGGATGCATATCATAAAGCCCTAAATTTAGAATGATCTCAGCCACAGACACTGAATAAAGAAGGCTGTTCATTTAAAAAAAACCACAAAAACACAAACAACATTTTTCTTCATCAGACTAACTGAAAAAGATAATGGTTTTAAAAGGGAAAAGGAAAATAGGAAATCAGTTCTGGTTGTAGAATAATGTTACTTTTTACTGAATTAAGAAGGGTGACATGATATCAGATCATAGGTCATCAGTTTTTACTCACAAATTGTACTTAGTTTTATTTAATGTGCTAATACATTCAAATATTTTAAGAAAACTGTAGTATTACTATTGCAACCTAATGGTCTATTATGTAACAAAAAGAGTTTTTTGGATGGAAGAAGAAATGTCAGTGACTAGTTTACAGAATTATTTTGACAACAGCATTCCAGTCTCTCCATGTGTTTAGTACACACAACTAATACATTTCAAACACACTGACCTCACAACTTAATAAAAGGTGTATTACAGAAAAGGTACACTCTGTACACGCAATTCATTCTGGGTAATATTTTGAGGTCAATTCTGCAAAGTACTAAATCTTTTCTTGCAAAGCACCACACACAAAATTAGGTCATTCAACACCTCTGAAGCCACATAATAAGTTAAATCTAGAAAAGGACATAAAAACCAGGCAGAACAGACTTTTAAGACACGTTCCCTGTGGCTACACAAGTCCCTTCCTTTCAGAAGGGGCATGTTAATGAGCAGGTCTGAAAGATGCTAATGAGGCGCTGCCATGAATATGCAGCATCTCATTAGCATAATGGCGGCCACAGCTATTTGAAAGTGCGGCTTTCAAAACGCACGCCGCCCATGGAGACGGGGACTTTCCAAAAGTACACCCCCCAGTTTTCGAAAGCCCCTTCCTCCTATCTGGTGTGAGGAAGAAGGGGCTTTTGAAAACTGGTGGGATCCTTCTCCACGGGTGGCACACTATTCAAAAGCCGCACTTTTGAATCGCCGTGGCCACCATTATGCTAATGAGGTGCTGCATATTCATGGAACCACCTCATTAGCATCTTTCAAACCTGTTCATTAACATGCCCCTTCTGAAAGGAAGGGGCTCGTGTAGACCCAGCCATTCGGAGCAAGAGAGACAAAGGACTGAGTAGGTCCTCTATGTAGCAGCAAACTAGACCCAGAAACTGATGATCTCAAGAAGACAGAGGTTTAGGGCCCGTTCTGTATCAGTCATCACTAAAAGACTACAGGCACGTAGATACTCAACACTATACCAACAAGAGGGAAGTAATGCAAGACAAAATAGTAAAAGAGCAGGTTAAAGAATACAGTAGAACCCCAAGATACGTGCACTCGAGTTGCATTTATCTCAGATTAATGCGAGTGAGTGGCAGGGAGCTGGCATCTGGCTCAGGGCTGCCCTCCATGCACGGGACCCAAGAAACTGACCAGTGCTGCTGATGGGGCTGACTGGGCTGCCACCATGGACAGGAAAGGTTTCTACACTCCTGTCAGTTGCGGCAGTTGAAAGTGTGACCCTCGGCTGCTGCCACTGAAAGCAATGGCTGCCATTCCTGACAGGAGTGGGGAAACTGCTTCTGTCAGAGGTGGCAGCCTGACCCTTACTCGCTGCTCTTGTCAGGTGCAGTGAGAGTAAGGCTGCCACCCCTGACAGGAGCAGTTTACCAGCTCTTTCCCAGTCTCACAGGAGACTGACCAGCAGTGTTGCGCTGGTCAGTTTCCTGGCTCCACTGAGTTAAGTCAAATTTTATGTAAGTGGGGTTGCGCAAGAATGCAACCTCTGCCTAAGTCATCGATCTACTGTATTTAGATGTAAAAGTTATATGTATTCAAGGCAGCAAGACCTGATCAAATTCATCCTACAGTACTTAAGCAAATAGTTGAAGCAATATTGGAACTGTTACCAATTATCTTAGAGGACTCATGGAAGAGGATGAAATTCCAGAGTACTGGAGAAGGACAAGTAACTAATTTTTAAAGGGGAAACAACGAGTACCTGAGAAACCATGGATCAGTCAGCCTAACTTCAATACTTGCAAAGACCAAAGAAAAAAATTAATGATCAGTTTGTAAGTGCCTAGAGATTAACAGGGTTATAACTAATAGAAGAAAAGAAGAACATCATGAACAAACTTTCTTGCCAAAACAAATAAATTGTATACCTTTGATGGTGTTACTCGTTTAGTGGATGGGGAAAAAAGTAGATATGATGTATCTTGATTTTAGCCCTTCTTCTAACAATCCTACACGACATTCTCACAAGCAAACTAAGGAAATCCGATCGAGATGAAATTACTATATAATGGATGTAAAACTGATTGAAGAATGAACTCAAAAGCCGTGTCTACACGTGCACACTACTTCGAAGTAGAGGCACTAACTTCGAAATAGCGCCCGTCACGGCTACACGCGCCGGGCGCTGTTTCGAAGTTAACTTCGACATTAGGCGGCAAGACGTCGAAGTCGCTAACCCCATGAGGGGATAGGGATAGTGCCCTACTTCGACGTTCAACGTCGAAGTAGGGACCGTGTAGTCGTTGCGCGTCCCGCAACTTCGAAATAGCGGGGTCCGCCATGGTGGCCATCAGCTGAGGGGTTGAGAGATGCTCTCTCTCCAGCCCCGGCGGGGCTCTATGGTCACCGTGGGCAGCAGCCCTTAGCCCAGGGCTTCTGGCTGCTGCTGCTGCAGCTGGGGATCCATGCTGCAGGCACAGGGTCTGCAACCAGTTGTCGGCTCTGTGGATCTTGTGTTGTTTAGTGCAACTGTGTCTGGGAGTGGCCCTTTAAGGGAGCAGCTTGCTGTTGAGTCCGCCCTGTGACCCTGTCTGCAGCTGTGCCTGGCACCCTTATTTCGATGTGTGCTACTTTGGCGTGTAGACGTTCCCTCGCAGCGCCTATTTCGATGTGGTGCCGCGCAACATCGAAGTTGAACATCGACGTTGCCAGCCCTGGAGGACATGTAGACATTATTCATCGAAATAGCCTATTTCAATGTTGCTACATCGAAATAAGCTATTTCGATGTTGGCTTCACATGTAGACGTAGCCAAAGAGTGGTTTATCAATGGTTCACTATCAGACTGGAGCGTCTGTATCTAGTAGAGTCTCAGAGGGGTCAGATCCAGGTCCATTAGTAGTCAATATTTTCAATGGTGATTTATTCAATGGACTGGTACATATACTTATAAAACTTGTAGATGACACCAAGCTGAAAGGGTTTGCAAGCACACTGGAAGACAAGATAAGAGTTTAAAAACAACCTTAAACTGGAGAAGTGGTCTGAAAATCAACTATGTTTAGGAAGGAGAATAAAATTCACAAGTACAAAATGGGGAATAACTGGCCAGGTGGTAGCACTATGGAAAACTATCTGGGGTTATACCAAATCACAGATTGACTGAGGCTATGTCTACACTACATGGGACAGTCAAATTTAAGGCAGTTAGCTTGATTTTACAATGTTACTGTCTTCACTGTAAATACCATTAAGTCTATTTTAGACAGTGCTAATGGTGATATTATAATACCCTGAGAAGTGACGTGATGTAGTGTCAAGTTCAAATTTAAAAGTTTGAATTAAGGCAAGTGTGGAAACACCGTCTTTTAATCTACTTTATTAACCTCCAGAGTTGTCCTGTATGACTCCCACAATGCTCCACAGTTGTCTGCCGTGGCTGCTTCCATCTCCACTGCTCTCCAGGTGCTCAGGAAGTAGGTCACAGGAAGCCCGTGAATTTGAATTCATCAATCAGCAAGCCTAGGAAATATAAAGGGCACCCAGAAGCCAGAATTTCTTTTAGCCATTGCATTGGTAGCCATCTCATCGCATCAGTACCTGCTGCATTGGTAGCCATCTTTTTGCCAACACGAGCACAAAGGTTTGTGACTTCAGTTCTCCAGTTGCAAGAGAACTCCAGCATGGACTCATCAGGAGATTATGGATTTCCTTGATGTCTAGGGAGAGGAGTCAGTAGTGAGCAGACTTCAGGTGTCCAAGCTAAATGCAGACATTTCGCGTAGGACGATTGACAGAGGTTACTTCTGGGACTCTCAGCAATTCTGGGTGAAGGTGAAAGAAGTCTGGCAAACTTATCAAAATCTGGGAAGCCAACAGGCAGTCCAGATCATCTCCAAAGACGTGCCAGTATTACGAACAGCTAGACGCACTTCTTGGGGGGAACCCAGCCACATTGCCCGTTCCTAATTTGGGCTGTTCAGGAGGCCCTTCTGCAGAGTTTGGGGTGAGCTGGGAGAAGCTGAGCCTAGTGGGGGATCAGGAGGAAGAAGCCAATGGAGAGGAGGATGGGGACAACCAGCAGGGGCCTGCGGAACCCATTCCCAACAGCCCGGACCTCTTTACCATTGACTTGGAGCTAGTGCAAGGGAGGTAACGCAATCCCCATCATTGGCCATTTTAAGGAACAGGCTGGACAAACACTTGTCAAGATTTATTTGGTCCTACTTCAGTACATAAGACTGAATTTGATGACCTATCAAGGTCCCTGTTAGATTTACATTTGTTTGGTAAGATCGTGTCCTCTTAATTTCAGCAAATCAATGTGAGGAGGTGTTAAAGCTTCAGTGATCCCTAGAAAAGCCTTTTGCACAGATGTGTGAGGTCTAAGCACTTCAATAAGGGACTCCTGTGGCTATTATTAATAAGCAATATCTAGTTAAGTTGTAACCATTTCTTGGAGCAAATTCATTTTAAATACTGCATACAGTGGAATTTAATTGTACATAATGTGAATATCTTGGTTTATTCCGGCTGTAATGCTTGCATTACTTGCTTAAAATGCATGTTCACTTTTCTAATCACTCAGTCTTTTCAGTTTGCATATTTGTATTACACACACACACACACACACACACACACACACACACAGAGTCAGTAGTAAGCTTTGTGTGTATTTGTGCTATCAATCAGACCAATTCCAGTTTTATCTCAGAATGGAATAGTTTGCCAATTTTTTTTGCACTTTGAGAATATATAAACTGTCAGGAGAGGAACTCATTTGTTTATTACATTTCACACAACATACTTTGACTAATAATTATTTTCCCCAGAAGACATTGTCTTTTTTTTATTTGAAAACTGCTTTAGTTTCATAAGCTAAATAAGTCACTCTAAAGACAAACTAACACTTAAATAATTTCTCACAAAGCTTGGTTTTCACTTTTATATTTAATCTAGCTTTTCATCCCAGTGTATGGCTTCAGAATTATGTTAAATAAAAGATGACATTCCATAATTCTTCTGTTTTCAGTTTCACAACACATGAAGGAAGCAAAGTCACCTTGTCAAAAAGATTCAGTGTCTTATTAAAACACATAGGGAACTGGACTGTTTACCAACTCTAATAAGCTGGTCTGAATTTTGAGCAAGAATGCTTTTGGCCTTTACAGTAGAAGTGGTGGACTCCTGCAGTCAACAGCTGAAGCTCTGAAAGGCCTGGGAAGATATCTGTTCCTCTATTTTGATAGGAATTTGTGTGACAAATATGCCAATTAAAGCTAGGAACCTGCACACTAATCTCACTGCTGATCCCATGCATAGCCCATGATTGCTTAATAGTACTTTGGCTCAATTTAGATAAGTCTCTCCAAATTCTCTTTTTCCCTAAAATTAAGTTTGCATTATAGTTACAGTGTTTTAGTGGAACGTACTGACTGGAGGGCCACAAGTGCCCTCCTCTGGATATCTGATGCTACTCCAGCCTATGCTGGGAGCAATGTCAATACACAGATGACTTATTTGTGATCAGGTGGTTAAAATTCCCTGAGCTGAAATGTTACATACCATATGTCTCCTGGGTAAAAATTACAAAGACTTACTGAACTCTAGGTTTGGTAGTGCAAGTTACACAAAATAAAGGCACCAACAGGAAAAAACACACAACCAATCTATGTAATTTAGTAGAACTTCATTGTCAGTTATAGTTAATTCCTTTGTGAATTTGTTCCTTACTAGTTATTAACAGAACAATCCTAAGGCCTATTTTTCAAGCAGGATTAAGGATAAGGCTATACCTCCCTAATTTTTTCTAAAACTGGGGAAACCAAGGAAAAGTAATTCAATTGTTTGTCCTCCTGTTCCAAGATCATTTCGGACAATGAATGTACAAGGGAAGCCATTACAATTTCAATAGTCAAACATTAATCAAGAAGAGATTGGCTTCATTGGAAAGAAAAATATGGAGAAAATTATCAGATGTTGATGCCAAAAGGCAAGTACTTAAAACCATATCTAGACACTTTAAAAGATCTGATTTCTCAATATGCTTCATACCACTTGATAGGGGGTACTCAGCATCTCTGAAAAATCTGTTTAATTAGATATTTCAACACACATTTAAAATTCTTGCAGCAACTTTAGGAATTCAGGTTTGACCTTTAGTCAAGAATTTGTATAAGCAAGAGTCTTGCAACCTGCGGTTTCAAGACCACATGCAACTCTTTAAGGATTTCTTTGTGGTTCTAGATGGTATAATTGCAAACTAAAAAAAAAAAATAGCCCTCCTGATAATTTTCAAGAAATAGTGAACATCTAAAAGCCCAAAAATGAACAACTCATAAGTAAACAGCAAACAACAAATGATCTCAAAATATTGGACAACTCCCCTTAACGTCCCTTCAGAGAGAGACAACGTTTGGGAGTAAGTCAGGAAGACAGTGGTACAAACACACACGTAAAGTGTGAGGCAATAGAATATACAAAACGTTTGTGAATATCCTTCAGTAAACATGTATCACATTATAAATGATTGTGTGGGCACTGTTCTTAAACTAGGGATTACAAAAAGTATGGTTTGATATTATTAAGGACTTTCTCATATTTACATGCATTGCAGCTCTTGAATTATTGAGCTTTTTTTGTTACCGAATTGGAAAAAAAAATGGGTCTTCTTGCTGTTTTGGTTGCTGACCCCTGGTATGGGCCTATACTGAAACCCAGGAAAACATACAACATCACTATTTGCATGTTCATGATCATACAAATAGCTAGCAGCACATACAGTATACAGAAGTATGTGAAAGCACCCAAAAAAATAGATGCACAACTGGGGAGAGTTCTAAGCTGAAGTGTTGCTTATGTGCAAATTTTGGCACCGATTAGATAATTCAAGGTACTTTCCACTTTGGCAATACAAATACTTTAGTTCAAGAATAAGACAGACTCTTTTCCTAATACCAAAACTGTCCCAAATCTGAGCTGATGTTTTTTCCCCTCAGAAGCTTGATAAAATGTTTTGGAAACCAAGGCTGCCTTGGCAACATGGCTATGATTATCATCAAATCTGAACAAGATCTTGGGAGTCATGAGGTCTGATGACTGTCATTCTTCTCCTGTTCAACATAGAGTGCAGGATTCTAGCACAAAACAGGACTCTAGGGACCCAAAAATGTTAAACTAGTCAAAATGTTGCCCATTTTAATGTTTATAGGTTAGAAACAGGATTTAGCATTATCAGGTAGTTGCACAGTAGAACAGGAGTAACATTTAAAGTAGAGAAGAATGGAAATTGCACGTGGAAGTTGACAATACACCAGGCAAGCTCTGATAGCCTAGCCAAATGCTCTAGAATCCTCCTCTTGACAGAAAATAATGAGGCTGCTCACAACTTATAAGAAACATACAGGAAGTGAGCATACTATAAAGTAGGAATTCAACCCTGAACCTCAAGCTGCAGAAGCTGGTGCAGAGTTATGAGGATGCAATTCCAGATACCAGACAAGAGCAGCTAGAAACTGTTAATCTCACCAATACACATCTTTGTGAGCTGCTGTGGAACTACAGAGCTATGAACTTCTCCTGGCTTTCTCACAGCAAAGTCATATCATTCAAAGGGGGCCTTCATCAGCTCTCAGATATTGTGTTACCCTCCATAGGAACATGAAGGGAAAGCTTGTTCAGATATTAGAATACGTAATGTTATACATTAAGAAAACATCTCCATTTCCATAACTGATATATGTTATTTTCCATCTGAATGAAAAGGTACAGTTAAAACCAGTGCAGATTATAACTGTCAGATCCAATGCTGTGTTTTATTCCTGCCTCTTTACTGATTGACCTCATTACAATCACCATCCTTTCATAGTCACACCACCTTTTATAGAACAAAATCCACCTCTCAGAAGAAATTGCCAGTCAGACCTGGAAATGTCTTGGCCAATAGCACAAAATGTTGTGTTAACTAATCAGATGCTACAATGGAGATGTGCAAAAAAACAGCAAAGGTGGAAATATATGCTTGTGTTGCATTTCTAAAGAGACTAAATGAGATACCCTGCCACTTATTTATATATTGTTGTTATTTTAAAATATTCTTATTTTTTTCTTTGAAAGCCTATCAGTTTACTACTATAAACAAACTTGTGATTCCTCTCCTGCTGCTGTTGAGACTTTCAGATAAGAAGAACCACACAGTTAAGCATTGCTTATCTGAAGCAACATTGAACAACACATTTGTTCCCTTGAATAGCAAATCCAAAATAATGTCCACAAACCAACTGTTTATACTCACCCAAATTAATAAAATATCTTTCCTTTTAAAATTAGATCATAAGCAATGTTTATATTTAAAAATCAGCTACCAGGTTCCTTGGTCAGAGAAATGAATCTCTGACTGTGGATGGAACTACATGAGTTCAGTTAGATCCTGAAAACCCACCTTTATCTTTATATAATCAAGAACATTCTTTCCAAGCAATTATCTAGCATTCTCTCTCTCTCTCTCTCTCTCCTACTTACCCTTATTTTGGACTAGATTCAAACCTGGTTTCAGTAATTTACGCTGTATAATCTCAGGTTCAGGGCCCTCCATCAGTAGCACGAGCATGTTGATTTAAAGTCTAAACATTTGCTGCCAGTGGGAAGAAGGAAGGGTATTGAGGGAGAGGAGGCGTATGGACATGGAGATTGCATTGGCAGACAACATGAGAGCCACAGCCTAAAGCTATTTTTCTGTAGAAACAACCCAGAAGGAGAATGCTGATGTACACATCACCCTGAGTCTTTCTCCAATACAAATTTTCCTGGAGAGCAGTGAACCCCAGCAGCACAGGGGATAAAAAATCTGCCCTCCCTCATGGCAGCAGAGGTGAATGAAGCTATGTGACACTCCTTGAAAGTGCTGAAAGTCCTCACAACAGCTGGCAAAGCCAGCATTTCTCTCAAACCACAGAATGAACAGAATGGTTTCTGCTGTGCCTGGTGGTCTGTATAGTGCTTATAAAGCATGTGAAATGAAGTCCTTGAAGTGGGAGGGCAATTTTGTCTCATCAAGGAGTAAATTACAAGAGATGTTCCTCTTGCCCACAGGATGGGGAATAAAAAGATTCCTACCCTGGCCCAGTCCACAGAGGCAGCTCCCAATTACAAATCTTGTAAGAAGAGATTGCTGGATCCACAGCATCTAAGTCAGCAAAAAGAGGATAAGAGGAGGAGGTTTGGAAATGCTGTTGCTCCCCTACTTCAAGAGGAGGATTCTAAACCAATTTAATATTTAAACTAGGCACAACAACAATACCTGAGATCAGGAAAGCATAAGGACTAACCCTTCCCCTGCCCCGCATAGCCTGTGGAATCAGGTTGGTCCACAGGAGGCTTCTCATCATCTCAGCAATAGAACTCTGGCCTAATGAAGCCATAATTATCTGTGAGTGTTGTTACTTCCCCCCAGATATTAAAGTTTAATGTTTTACCAGGTTGAATACTCACCATTTGTAACTTTAGTCCTTTTGAATGATTTATCTGACCTCGCTGATGTTTGCCACACCTCCCAACCTAGTATTAGCTGTGAAATTCATTAACATGCTTTTTACCTCATTTGTTCATCATTAATTAAGATGTTGAAAAAGATCAGACGTAAAACTGATCTCAGTGACATCCTATTACAACCAACCTTTGTTCCTTCCCTTCACAACTCAATGAACACTGCTATTTATCCTTACCTTTTATTTATGCCTCCTTCAGACAGTTTTCAATCCAGGAGACAGAACTGACATCCCAGTCAATTTAAATTAATTATTCAAGTGAAACTTTGTGAGTCATTGCTTTATTGAAGTCCTGATATAACAAATACTTTACAGTCCAGATATGTTACATCTATTGCATTCTCTTTGTCATCTTACATTTTTATAAGATTAGTTTTGTAAAAATCATGCCTGGTACAGTATTATTTTCTCTTTATATTCTTCTATTTGTCAATCATCTTTGGATGTTACAAGACGCAATATTTTCTTCAATATTTTATTTAGACATGAAGTTAGAATTCTTGGACATTACTGTTACTGGCTGGATCATGCTTTTGATCAGTCACATATTTTATTCCACTTGTGCCTCTTCATTGCTCTATTTTCAGAAATAACTGCAGGCAGTTCAGCAAATTCCCTTTGGATGCTGTGGTGCATAATGACCAGAATTGCTGATTTGTATATTCAGTTTCTCTCAACTATTCTCTCAGTTGTTTTTTTAATCAAAAAGGCTATCGCCTCATGGTCTTCACTTCTTCTTTGTTGTCTCAAATAATGTTATGGGGTTTTTTTTCTTGTGAAATTATGTGCATTTATAAAGCAGTTCAGTAATTTTGTGAATCTGGCAATATTCATAGGTTTGTGTCCCTTCTTCATAAATACTCATCCTCTTTTAGCTAGTATTAGCTCCCCATTCTGGTTTTCTGCTCTTTTCTTTACAAGCCTCTATATATTCTGGTGTGCTCTCTTTCTTCATATCCAATCCATGACGTTTTTTCGCCCCTCTGTATGGTCTTTGAACAGCATGCCGTTGGAACAGATCTTCCTGCATGGACCTTACAAGACACAAACCCTCCCTGTCACATTTGCTGGATTTTTTTCCCTTGAATTTCCCTTTTCTCTGCGCATGGATAAGTGTGCAGTGGAAATAAGTGTGTTGTGGAATATTTATTATGCTCTAGACTCCTGTGCTTTAATATTTCCTGTCAGAATTTCTTAGTTCTCTAAATTCGATTTTGTGAATCCTAGTAACATCATAGTGTGTGTGTGTTGGCGGGGGGTGGGTATTATTCACCTGACAAACAACTTTAAAACTGAGCAGTGCTTGCGACCCCTACTTCCCCAACAATCCGGCTCTTTTTAAGGTATCCTCAAATGAAGATAAATCAAATCATTGGTGACTTTAAAATGTATGCCTTTTTTTTTAATAATATGATGAATCCCAGAGACAATTTGCACCAAGAACCCCATTTGACTTAATCTCATGAAAATTCCTTCCAATTGGTACAGTTAGGAAGTGGATCCTTCACCTCTGACTAGATTCAGAGTTAAAGACCAGTTGGGACCATTAGATCATCTAATCCTATATCCTGTACATTCTAGGCCCTTAAAATTTCACCCAGTGCAAGATTCATAAACCTTCTCTTTAGAGGCAAGGACAGTTGGCTCTATGTACTTTCATACACCTGAAAATGAAATCTATTCATCTATTTGTAACCTCAGCGGCACTGAGACCACTGACAAGGGAGAGTGAAGTCTCTGCTCTACAGCCATAGCTGAGAGCTAGCTGGCTTTTAGCTCGTGTGGTAGAGCACAAGGCTTTAGCCCCTAAAGTAGCAGATTCATTTCCTCCTGCTGATGATCAGGGTGCGGGTTTACATATTCCTCAACTGTTCATCAGCTATTAAACTACCTTTAATTCTTGGCTTTCTTGACAATGAAATTGTGTCCCCTACATAACTTAATTATCTTTTGGTGACCCCTGGATGTTCAGCTGTGTTGAACACTCAGAAGGTTTCCCTGAAGTATCCTGCAGGTCCCAGCTCCTCTACAGTTGGCTTAGTACTTCTCACTCTCCTCCTCTTCTGGAAGTTGGTAATAGATACCCACCTCCATTTCTCTTTCACTTACCATTAGTTACATCCTTACTCAAAAATGTGCCACTTGCTATCATTAAATATCAACTCACCAGCTTTACACATACCTTTTACCATTTAAATATATAAAAAGATTGTGTGTGTGTGTGTATTTATAACTAAATTAAAAGAGTATTTTCAAATTGCCTAACTAAAAGATCTCCAAGGCAAAGTTTTTTTCTCTTTATTTCTTACAGTACTAAGATTAGTTGGTATAATGTTAAACCGAATATTTCAATAAATATGGTGCCTTGTTGCTCACCACTGAATCACCATCGCCCATTAAATCCCTCCACTGATTCCTCTTTCTCCTTAACCATGTGTATACGCCTTTTCACACCTAAAAGTCTGCTCCAGCCTACTTTTCTGGTCTAGTTTCTTTCCATAAAGCTCTGACTTTTCAGTGTGAAAATCAGTATCATGTAAGTGGCACTTTTTTCCAAAGGAGGAAATTTCATTTGGCATAAAATGGGAATTCTGAGTCATTGTCCTACGCAGCAATGATGGAAAAAGGCCAGTCACCATTTTCTTAAGGAAAAACAGAGGAAAGGATTGAAATAGCATCCCAATGGCATATTTAGGCTCAGAGAGACACAAAGCATCATGAGACATTTTAGGGGGAGAAGGATTCAATAAGAGCAGTAGAACAGGTCTAAGTGTCTGGAGCACCCATCATAGAAATATGGCAGAGGCTCAGCTGATGCCATGGACAAAGTCCCAGATGAAAAATATTCTAATGAAGGAGAGGGGCCTCAGTAATGAAGCCTATTGGGGGATTTCACCCAGATAACCTGATGGGCAAGGCTAGTTGACGGAAGAGTGAAAGTTCAATATGTATACAGAACAGGAGCAAAGTATACCAGAAGAAAGATCCACTGAATGATAATGATATGATGACCTGTGGGCTGAGGTGGAAGTCTGGGACAAATCTTCACCATATACTGGTGAAAGGTAGGGAAACCCCACTGGTCGTCCATGGACAATGATTTTTTAAGGATACAGGAAGACCCAGTGGAAGCCTACCCCTAAAAAGGTTAGAGCTCTGTTGGGGAAGAAGAACACCCCAAAGGGGCCATAGAAGCTCTCAAGGGAAATAAAGGGTATGGGCCAAGTACTAGCTTTAAACATCCTGCTCATTTAAGTAATTGCATACAGGTAAAAATCATGGATGTAACTGAAATCAATTAAGGTTGACCTTTGGGGTCCAATGAAGTCCAATGGCTCAAGAGGGAACACATAAAATGACAGAAACAGTATTTATATGGAAGTTAGAAAGTAAGTACAGGTGCACTTTGTACAGTAGAGAAAGCTGGCTGCCAAACACCTACTGACATATACCTCTGCTATGTTCTGCAGTGCTGGGATCTAAAAATTAAAGGCATGTGTGGGGTGGGGGGAAGAAATGGACTGTATGTTTTGAATAGGCCTCTGCAAATCTTCCAGGCAGAATGGCACACGAAGTAGAGGAGTCAGTACACTGTGACAACATTGTTTTTTGTGTATAATATAAACCAACAAAGAACCAGATAGTTCATACTTGGACAGGAAAGAAGGAAGGGCTACTTAGACAGAGCTGGTGAAGCTGCATTATCACTCAATTCCTGTGGTGTCTTTTTATTAATTAATTGTTATTATTATTTTCTCACTCTCACTTAAGTTGCAAATGCCAGTTACATAGTGTATCTCTTGTGAGAACCTTTAGGTTTCAAACTGCCTACTTCTCTTTAGCATGCTAGTATGGAACCAAGAACTCTAATTAAGGTAGAAACAATGGGCCCAAGCTTATGAAATTCTTATTAAACAATCAGGTTATTTTGACATTTCATATTCCATCGTCTTATCATTCTATTCATTTTTGTGTCAACCTTTACCTGTGTCATCTTTGGCTGTTAAACCTAAACAAAACATAAAATCTAATTTTAGCAAAGTGACATTTCACTAACTCATCCCATCTCTCTCTATTGACCAATTCATACAAATTCTTGCTTATCACAGCCATGGAGTTGCACATATTAGTATAACCAATCACATGTTTATCATTGGTTATGGTAGCCCATGTCATGAGAGACAGCATCATGCAAGCAAGCGGCAAGGACTACTTAGTAGATATTTAGAAATAAAAACAATGCATTAAAAATCAAAATCACATCATCTTCAGGTATTAATTACCTTTTTCTTGCCCTTAAAATTTTTCTGTCTTAAGCACTGTATTTAGAACAGCTTGTTGAGTCTACAACCCGGTCTTTGGGAAACATAATTCTCATAACAGCAACAAAGGGTCCTGTTGCACCTTATAGACTAAACAGAAAAGTTTTGAGCATGAGCTTTCGTGAGCACAGACTCACTTCATCAGATGCTGGTCTTGGAAATCTGCAGGGCCAGGTATAAATAAGCCAGAGCAAGGGTGGGGATAACAAGGTTAGCTCAGTCAGCAAGGGTGAGGCTTACTACCAGCAGTTGATCTGGAGGTGTGAACACCAAGGGAGGGGAAGCTGCTTTTGTATTTAGCCAGCCATTCGCAGTCTTTGTTTAAGCCTGAGCTGACGGTGTCGAATTTGCAGATGAATTGTAGCTCAGAAATTTCTCTTTGGAGTCTGGTCCTGAAATGTCTTTGCTGTAGGATAGCTACTTTTAAGTCTGCTACTGTGTGGCCTGGGAGATTGAAGTGCTCTCCTATGGGTTTTTGTATATTGCCATTTCTGATGTCTGATTTGTGTGCATTTATTCTTTTATGTAGAGACTGTCCAGTTTGTCCGATGTATATAGCAGAGGGGCATTGCTGGCACATGATGGCATAAATTATGTTGGTAGATGTGCAGCTGAATGAACCCACGATGGTGTGGCTGATCTGGTTAGGTCCTGTAATGGTGTTGCTGGTGTAGATATGTGGGCAGAGCTGGCAACGAGGTTTGTTGCATGGATGGGTCCCTGAGTTAGAGTGACTGTGGTCCAGTGTATAGTTGCTGGTTAGGATTTGCTTCAGGTTGCAGGTTGACAGATCAACAGAGCCAGATGGGTACCACGAAGCCTCTTACTACAGGACAAGCCCAAGAGAGAAACCAACAGAATACCACTAGCCATCACCTACAGTCCTCAGCTAAAACCTCTACAGCGCATCTATACAGTGCATAATTCTCATAGAACAGATTACATGCCAATATTTCTACCACTTTACAAGTTTTGGGGAATGGGGTGGTGGTGTGTGTTGGAGAGGGGATACTACTATCAGGCTATACTTTCCAAGCTCTGGACAAGCTGCACAAGATAAATAGTTGAAAACCCTTTCTTCTCCATATTGAGGAAAGAGAAGGCGCAGTTTTGCAAGCATTTCTTTGAAAATTTAGCTCATATTCATGAGAGTAGCCAATACCTTTATCTGCTTCCCACAGCCAAATTCATATGCAGACCTATGGTTTGTAATGCAAGACTGAAAACCTTGAAACAGAATTTCAATCCAAATCAATAGTATTTACTAGTTTATCTGGCTATGATAACATGTACTTCAGAATGATATTTGATGTGGCTTTATGGTAACTCCTCTGCTTATTGTAATATATTTTATTTATACTTGCAAAAAGTTTTAATGTTAGTATAGATGATAATCAGAGACCTCAGAAACCCACAAGAGCGTCTCTCTATTGGAAAACAGACCAATCAATACACTCTGGGAGTTTTCAAAATTCTTTCATGTCTCCCTCTGTAAATAATCAGAGATGTCTCCACTTCTTCATCAGGGGATGGAAGCTCTCCTAAAAGATTGGAATGGGACCATGGTTTTGTCCTATTTTCCCAGGCATCCCTCTACTCATTGGTAAAAGGACTTAGAAATAGTAAGCCCTCTGATCATAGATAATCCTGAAAACATTACCAGAAATAGTATTCACTTTTGTGAATATCCTCGTTCATTTCCATTGAGCCACAGCACAATTAACTTCCATGATGCCATTCTTGGTTTTATGCCTGGTAGTGTTTTTAGGATGGGGTGTATATCAGAATTCAGATTCCAGGACCCCACATAAATTGAGCAAAATATCCTGGCCTGTGATCTGGCAGTTAGATGAGCTCCAACTTAGAATCACAGAATGCTAGGACTGGAAGGGACCTTGAGGGGTCATCAAGTCCAGCCCCCTGCCCTGATGGCGGGACCAAATACTGTCTAGACTGTCCCTGATAGACATTTATCTAACCTGTTCTTAAATATTTCCAGAGACGGAGATTCCACAACCTCCCTAGGCAATTTATTCCAGTGTTTGACCACCCTGACAGTTAGGAACTTTTCCTGTTGCCGAACCTAAACCTCCCTTGCTGCAGTTTAAGCCTATTGCTGCTTCTTCTATCCTCAGAGGCCAAGAAGAACAAGTTTTCTCCCTCCTCCTTATGACACCTTTTTAGATACCTGAAAACCACTATCATGGCCCCCCTCAATCTTCTCTTTTCCAAACTAAACAAGCCCACTTCTTTCAGATGTTCTTCAGAGGTCATGTTCTCTAGACCTTTGATCATTCTTGTCACTCTTTTCTGGATGCTCTCCAATTTCTCCACATCTTTCTTGAAATGCAGTGCCCAGAACTGGACACAATCCACCAATTGAGGCCTAACCAGTGCAGAGTAGAGGGGAAGAATGGCTTCTTGTGTGTTGCTCACAACACACCTGTTAATGCATTTCAGAATCATGTTTGCTTTTTTTGCAACAGCATCACACTGTTGACTCATATTTAGCTTGTGGTCCACTATAACCCCGAGATCCCTTTCTGCCATACTCCTTCCTAGACAGTCGCTTCTCATTCTGTATGTGTGAAACTGATTGTTCCTTCCTAAGTGGAGCACTTTGCATTTGTCTTTTATTAAACTTCATCTTCTTTACCTGAGGCCATTTCTCCAATTTGTAAAGATCATTTTGCATTTTGACCCTATCCTCCAAAGAAGTTGCAACCCCTCCTAGCTTGGTATCACCTGCAAACTTAATAAGCGTACTTTCTATGCCAATATCTAAATCGTTGATGAAGATATTGAACAGAACCAGTCCCAAAACAGACCCCTGCAGAACCCCACTTGTTATACCTTTCCAGCAGGATTGAGAACCATTAATAACTACTCTCTGAGTATGGTTATCCAGCCAATTTGGCACCCACCTTATACAAAACAAAGTATTAAAAGCAAAAGAGCTGTCTGAGGTGAGGTCTTGGAGAAAAATCATAAATGCAGCCAGCCAAAAAGAAACCTCAAAGAAAGAAAATGGTACACAGTATACTGAGAGGTGGGTGGGAACTCAACCATTTCACATGGCTGTTAGCTAGCAAAATTTTGATTATTTCTACACTACAGGTCACGCATCAGTCCTCCATTAATGTAACTTCCAGCAATATTATCATGAATCCTTGTATGTAGGAGTGGCAGAATATTAGAAATGAAATGAACCATGAGAGCTGAATGAAATTTAAGTTACAATAAAATACACTGCACTGTTTCTATGAGGATGAGTGGTGTTCTTTTTCTCCACTCAGTGCCCTTTGCTTGTCTGAGTGCCCACCAAACTCAGTTTTTATAGTTACCATATGTGACCTTTCAAAAAAGAGGACACCTGTGAGAGGGAGTGTATCTGTATCAATATCTACCAACTCACATTGTATTGTTGCACTATATATACACACTATAATGCATTAATACAATGTGAAATACACTCCTTCTCTGGGGTGTTCTCTTTTTCATATGGTAACTGTTGTTTTTATTTATATTTTGCAAAGATCGGAAAATAGAGGTAGATCAGATCTATTAAAAAAAATCAGAATCTGGTTATAAATCCAGATCCAAACTTCCCTCCAGCATTCACCCATATTATTAACTTAAAATATAATATAGTTCAGTCTAACTGCAAGCCTGGGAACTAAATGTGAGTCTGATTCTAAGCATGTACAAAGTATGAGAGAGATTAGATGCCAGGTTTTGTTTCAGGCCCTTTTCTGGGGAAATATTTTGGGAACATTACAAGTTTTTTTTTTTCCCCTTAAACTTTGATTCATGGAGTCTTGTATTTTAAAAAAATATATGCTATCTATACTCACTCATATAGTATTTCACAAGTAGCGTAATGGGAAGATAAACTAACCACTAAAAGGAGAATGTAAAATACAAAGTGTAGTACTTGTTCTTGACTTTGTCATAAAGGCCTCAAAGAAAAATGTAAAAAGGCAGCCCTTCTTGAAAAGTGCTTGCTTCACTGAACAGAGTGATTCATTGTAATCATATGCCACCCGGTTAGCAGTTAGTAATTAGCAATTAGAAATTATCAAAGACCACTGAGCCAATAAATGTAAAATTACGAAAAAGACCACAAACATTCATAATGCCGGTAATTTTAAACTAAAACATGAATAAGCCTGAATCAGCCTAGCCCTCTGATTTCAAACATTGGTATCAGATCTCATGGACCGTAATGCCATCAGTTGCAGTGATCAGCTAACTATGATTTTAAAATTACACAGATACTTTACATTGTGGGTATTATGCAGACGTTTTGTGGAAAGCTATGATTACTTTTCCACTACAGTGCCTTAAGAACCAGGTCTGTTGTATTTCAAGTACTGTAGCAAGGCAAGTTCAATGAGATATTGTAATGAACAGCTGGATGATACGTTTTGAATAAAACAAATAGTCAGATCTAAAGCTGGTTAAAAATGCAGCCTATTAATGCACTTAGCCACCTCCATAATAATGTTTTTAAATAGTTTGTTTTTCTTTTAATTAATTTATAATTACTATTTACCTCTAAACTTAATTTTCCTTTTCAGTTTCTTCATTTAGCCATCCACAGTTCAACTTCATTCTGATTTACAATAACCATATAACCAAGCAGTGCCAACACAAATTCGAGATCCTCTTCAAACCAAATTTCTCTCTTGATATGAAGCTTTTCTTCATGGAGTATTTGGGAAGGAGTCCTTGGAGTTAACAGTATATGCTAGAATTTTTAACAAACTTCTTCAAAGCTTGGCACAGCTTTTAAAAATCCATCCTATGATTCACAATGGGCAAAATGCAATTCCTTATGTCTGTTACAATAATGGTGGATAACATCGATGTGCCAGACATTAATTTACACTGAAAGACCAATAGGGCACTTTACAGTAATGATTGACGTCACCACTTCTTACTTCTGACACAATTCTATAATCATCTTCCTTTCCCCCCAGACGGCAATATTACATTATTTTCAGCAAGTTTGCAATATACTTACTAAGAGCTAATAATACAATTAAGAAAGAGAAAAAATGTTTCTTCAATTTTTCCAAGTAAGTTTAGGGAATGATTTGATCAACATTTGTGGAGTAGGGATACACATTTAGAATGATCAAAACTGTGGCTGAATAAACAAAGATACTGCAAAGTGGTAGGAGGTAACTTAAAATATTCCAGGGTTTATAGATTTTTACTGTCCAAGTTACAGCAAACTACTTCATGTAAAACTGTCTCAGTAATCACTGATAGACTACAATATTGAACTTAGATTTGCAGGGACCCAGTATTCCTGGTAGACATTAGAAGGGGGTGAGGAAAGGAGGACAAAAATCACATCACCCAGGATCCCAATTTGCCACCAAATCCAAGAATGAAATTCTTGATTGGAGCATCTTAAAAAACCATTTGTGTTTGCAGAGGGGGAAAAAGCACTTACATTTTAAATACAGGACAGTGATATAACAGCTGATGCTGTAATGACTGGATCCAGTACCCAAAAGAAAGTAACCCACCGATTTCAAAAGGCCCCCAGCACAGCATACAAACAGCAACATGCAGATACCATGCCACTGGGGAGACTAAAAATGGCCATTTGATTTTATACCTTGTGCCTTAAGTATCAATCCATATATTGCCATATGCACTGTATTCTATATGTGCATATGCAGTGATAATGCAATTTTTTCACAATATTAAATAATTATACAATTTTCAATATTTGCAATTCTAACAAATCAAATTTTATACTAAAGGCAGCATGACAGATGGATGAATGATGAAGATGCAAAGATTTAGATACAAAATTGCAGGTTCATTATGGATAAAGACAAAATTCACATTTTCATCTGTTCAGAAATGAAACACAGAATTATGTAAAAAAAAAAAAAAGAAAAAAAAAGAGCTATTTGGTACCTGCATTACTGAGTAAGCAGTTGCATATACTTACTGTGTTCATATGTAGCCAATTTTATGTTTTCTTTTGGGAATTAAATTGCTGCATCTCAGCCTTTAATTTCTGATTATTATTGTCTTAATTATCTTGTATTTTCCTGTTTTTCAAGCACTCAAGAAAGTGTGGATTCTGTTTAATTTTTCATATTGCACTTACCACTGGAATATACAATCAAGAAATAAAAAGTGTGCTTCTCTCTCCATCCCTGGTGACAAGGAGTCAATGGATGATGGTTTTATTGTTTGTTCATTTTGATTTAAAAACAAAGAGCCATACAGCTGCAGGCACACTGGCAATAATTCATAACTCTTAACTGGAAGAGCCATCCAGCAGTTTGCCAAAGCCCATACAAAATAGAACTGTCTACACCGAGAGCTTATTGTGGGAAATTGAATATGCAAGTTTTGCATTCAGTTGTGTGCAGGCAAGGTTAGTTGTCTGTCTGTTCACCTAGAAGTTAACTCTAGACAATGGAATTGTCTCCTGTACTGTGGAATCTCAATGAATTCGTTGATAATGGGTCTAGTTCTACCATGTTTGACCATTTCAACACAAAGAAAGAAAGCCGTGTTTAAAGTAACAAATTAAACATAAAATCTTAAAGGAGACAAGATATTTCATACTTTTCACTATATATTCTACACTTCATCACAGTCTTCAATCTGACCTCCTAACTCTTGCAACAACTGTAAACTATGTTATCTAGGATGATAAAACTTCCCTACCCCGCACATCCCACCATTGCTCAGAAGAAGGACACTGTTATTTTCTGAAAAAGTAGCAAGGTCCTCTCAGAAATGACGTTTTTGTTTCTTTCATTCAATATAATACAAATTCTGAAGTCCATATTCTGCAACTCTAGCCTATTATTCAAGTGCAGACATTTCTTTAATTGCAAAAACCGAATTTTAAATTATTGCTTTTTGCCATGTAGTGGAAAAACTGAATACGTAGGTAGAGCTATCTGTAGGCTTCCTGAACTGTTCTTATTCAGAAACAACAAAAAGTCTTGAGAGCTTATGCTCCAAAATATCTGTTAGTCTATAAGGTGCCACAAGACTTTTTGTTGTTTTCGAAGCTACAGACTAACACGGCTACCTCTGTGATACTTGCTCTTATTCAGGTTTTTCTACAAGATCAGAGGAAGCCACTTGACAGATTAAAGCCCATCAATTATCTGTTATTTGCCTCCTTATTGTGTCTTGGCTATGCAAGCCTATTCTTCGCAGATGTGCAGTGGATGAGGAGGAAGGGATGTGAAGCTAGGACATTACATGAAAGAACAGTTTTGAGAAGGCAATGATAAATGTCTATGATTTTAAACCAGAGTTGCTTGTGCCAGTGTTAGTCAATTTCATCAGTGATCTAGATGTAAATATGAATTCACTGCTGGTAAATTTAGTTTTCAACCCAAAGATTGGAAGAGGGGTAAAATGGTGGTGAGGTCAGGCAGCCATACAAAGCAATCTATCTCACTTGGTAAGATGAGCCCTTCAAAGTGTTTTCCTACAAACAAAGGCAAAGTTATACATCTAGGAAGAAATACTGCAGGCCATACCTACAGAATGGAAGACAATACCCAGAGAAATGATGACTTTGAAAATGATTTAGGGGTCATAGTGGAAAAGCAACTTAACATGAGCACCCAAGCTGATGCTATGCCAAAAAAGAAGGTAATGTCATTCTAGGATGTATAAACAGGAGAGTAGAGTGCAGAGAGGTAATTTAGTTCTTAATATAGCATTAGTGAGATTCATACTGGAACACTATATCTGGTTCTGATGTTCACATTTAAAAAAATCTTGAAAAATTGGAGATGGGACAGCAAACAGCTACAAAAATTATTAGAGGGCTGGAGAAAATGCCTTACACAGATTTAGCTCTTTATCAAAAAGAGGAGACTGAGAAGTGATTTGATTACCTTCACAGAAAAAAAATACCAGAAACTTAAGAGATTTTTAATCTAGCAGAAGGCATAAATAAGAATGAATGGCTGGAAGCTGAAGCCAAACAATTCGGAATTAGAAATTCAACAATTAATTATTGTACCCAACTATCAAGGAAAGTGGTAGACTCTCCTTACCTTCCTGTTTCCAAATCAAGACTGTTGTGTCTCTGCAAGCTACATGTCAGTGCTCAATACAGATTAACTGGAAGAAGTTCTTTGGCCTCTAATATACTGAAGGTCAGACTAGATGATCTAATGCTCCCTTCTAGGCATACACACGATTAATCTATGACCATGCAGCTATATGAACCCTTCTGGAGGGTGATTTTCATCTTACGTACATACTATTCCCTTCACAATGTTGTCATTTCAACTATTGGGTAACTAAGCATTCATGTGCCAAACTATTAAAATCAGATACAGGGAGAAGCAGTGGTCAAGCCACCTCTGGCCATACTAATACATTTGAAATTGTGCTACTGATTGATTGAAGGACCAGGAGGTACAGTTTAGCCACAGGACTTCTAGGAAAAAGGGTTTCCAGTGATTCCTGTATAATCCATGCAGATTTCAGAGGCATCTGCCGGTTTGGGGCAGCCAAACCCCAACCACTTCTCCGCAAACTCAGCCTTCCTGCCCTATGATAGAAGAAATGGTACAAAGCTCGTAATGGCCATGTCTACATTTACTAAAAACTTCCAAATGGCCACGCTAATGGCCAAATCGAAGAATACTAAAGAGGTGCTAAAATGAAGCTGATAGCAATATGGGGATTTCGATGTTGGTGGGGTCCTTTCAAAAGGGACCCCCATATAGATGAGCAGCGGGTGAGCAAACCACGGCACTTTTTAAGTGCCGCGGCTGGCAGCATGCTAATGAGGTGCTGAATATTCATTTCAGTGCCTCGTTACTATTCTTCGATTTGGCCATTAGCATGGCCATTTCGAAGTTTTTAGTAAGAGTAGACATAGCCCATGTCTTTAATTCCCAAGTTACTATTGTCAATATAGGGCTCAACTCTAGGCCCACTGAAGACATTAAGAGGTTTCTTTGGACTTTAGTGAGAGTAAGTTAGAGTCTGAGTTTTTCAAATGATTGGGTTTAGGATATCACAATTTTGGAGTGCCCGGTTTAAGAACACCACTAGATCCCATGAAAATCAAGCTCTTGTAGCATTTCTCAAGGTGGGAAACCAAAAATAGAAGCACGTTGCTCTGCTCCTCACCTTTTGAAAACTTAGGCCAATGTCCTTAATACATCCCATAATGAACCATATTGTCTGTCCACTTTTTTTAGATATCACTACTCTGAATCTAACAAAGGATGCCATAAAGAACAGTCCCACCAAAGGCCACATGAAGCAAAAAATATGTAAGTACATGCAACCGAGCATTCCATACCATTAAAGACAGAAAATTAAAATTATACTGCATGCTGTCAAATCCAAGAGTTAATATATTACAGGTAAGCAATCTAACTAAAAGCTTTCTGGCCTTTTTGGCAGCACTGTCACAGACTTAAAATGCAACCGATGAACCATAAAAGCACCTACATTAATAATGAATTGTGCCAGAGTGGACAATTTTTAATTGGCTGGCCATTTAATATATGTTTAATATGGATGGGAAACTTTGGGATCGGTAAGCCTTGCTACACATGTTTTGACTGCAAAGGATTAATTAGTTTAAGATCATGATGCTTCCCCCCACCCTCAAATTTATATCAATATATATTTTTCTGCCCCCTCTCCCATAAGGGTCACTGAATGTTTAAAAATATGTTCCTTTCTTCTGAGAACCTCATGCTGTCACTGAAGCCAAGCATACACCTCCCACATGCTCTTCAGTGAGATATACAGCATACACCTGTGACGGTTATTTATTTTTCATCAGGTTTTTTTTTCTTTCCTTTCTCTATCATTCCCATTTTCCTCTGTCACCTGAGAGAATGTGAGCCCACTGAAAGTCACTCTCAAACCTGTTATTTGTTTGCATCAACATAGTGCCAAGGAGCTCCAGTCACAACCAGGACCCCATTGTGCTGAGCACTGTACAAACGCATGGAGTATGCATAGTTTCCAAATTAGGCAAAAGCCACCAGTTTGCTCAACTCTTATATTTAAAATACATCCCCACAGAGAAACTAGGTAGCATTTTTTTCTTATTAATACACCTGGCTTCAGATAGTAAACATTTACATAAATAGTTTCTAGGTTTGGGCAGAGAATCTGAATAAGGTAATCCCAGCAGTCATTTTAAGTCTTGCTTTGCTTTTTCTGGATAAATATCAAAAAGAAAACAATGTTCCTTTTTCCTTTCGAATTACGCAAAGTATGTTCAGCTTTGTGTCTGAGAGCCATAGGAATTCCACAATTCTTCATGGGTTGCACAGTCAGCGGAGTGAACTGTTTGACACAAAATCCAAACTGTTCAGTGATGTACCAAAAATTTTGGTTTTGCAGCTGCCTTTTGGTATACAGTATGGGTGGTTCCTGATATTCTAAAAACCTAACAGGATGTGGGTCAAGGGTTTAACATTATTTTAGATCTGAATGTACGACATGACACACAGGCAAAAGTATTCACAAATCTAAGGCTGCCACAGATGACCTGCTTGGAGACAAACAGCCTAACAGATAAAGAATGAATTGAGGACTAGGGGAAGAACAGGCTGATGCAAAGCTCAAATGTTTGCTAGCTTCAAAGACAGGTTCACTGCTATCCAACTTGCTTCTCTCAGCTCAGAGAGCTCTGTAGCATCAGGCACTGGGCTGGGATCCAGAAGAACGTTCAGAGAAACTAGATAGCTTAACATTATGGAGATTATAAAAAGTATTATTCTTTTTTGTTTTAAAATTGCCAGCATGTCTTGGGTTTGAGTTGTGATGAGGGGAGCACATGTGTGTTTCAGAGTTTGTTGTGACTGTGGCTATTTAGCCACAAATACCTTCTGCACTAATGGGGGAAAAAAAAAAACACTCACCAAGGCTGCCTGGGCCAAACTTGAAAATTGATTTAGCAACTATTTTATCCAAATAATATCCCAGAAAATCCAGCTGTACTCTAAACAGTAACTGTAGCAAGTTTAGGAACTAAATTTGAACACTAAACTTTGGAACAGAGGGGTCTTAGTCCTGCTTTAATGAAAAGCTCAGCCACAGAGTCACTACTGATGCCTCCACAATACTTCGGAAGTTCATCCAAGTCTTGAATGTGCAAAAGTGGGTTCTACTTGGCCAGGACCATGAGTTGTGCTTCCAGTCAGACATGGTAGGAAACAGAATTGCAGGTCAGTGAAAAAAGCGTAGGAGATTATTAGAGGCTCAACTGCTTCTTATTTTTATAAAGAAGAAAATATTTATTACAAAAAACACCCTGATTCTAGCCCATAAGTTAGACACAGGCTTTCAAAGCCTGGTTTAATATCTGCAACTGCAGAAGGAAAATATACCAGCCTGTTTTTGGAAAGGAAACACACACACACACACACACACACCAGCTGATTGCATTTTCAATCATCCAGTGAATCCCATATAAGTAGCCAAAGGACACAGAGCTCATGATAATGAGCCACTTATCAGGAAAGAAATGTTCCTCTGTTGAACATGTCAAGTCTGAGTCAGAGCTATACACATTCTATGGCTCTCCGTAGCATCTGTAACTGCATAACCCCTAAGATCGTTATCACTGGCAAATATTCTAAGCCAAAGAAAGAGCACCTGCTGCAGCACAGGGGAAAATGTATATAAAACGGGGACAGATGCAATGTACTGTCCCATATGATATAGACAGCCTCATGGAAGGGATAGGGAGTATGGCCTTTAAAGTAAAAAGTATTCATAAAGAACTTTGGCCCCACTTCATGTATTAATGTCCACAGCAAGAGCACTCAGTATGTTTCATTCCTCTCACCCTCAGTAGCCAGAAAGTAAACCCAAGAGAGTGGTCATGTGCCACTGATTTCCCAGTTTATGAATATGCACTTCTCAGCACCAGAGTTGTGTCTGCATTTTTTTCCATCCATGGGTGGAATAAATTGTGTTATGTCCACCAAGGATATTGGGATGTGCACCACCAATAGAAACATAAGCTGCTGGTTGTTGGTATTCTGCTAATCAGCTGGGTGGCATCCAAATCTCTAAGGGGAGCATCGTATCTTCTGTGGCGTTGTGCTCTGTGACCCTCTAGTTACGAAAGGGAGTAAACTGGCTGTTGCAACTCCTGTGTGTCAGCAGTGGGCTGAAAGAAATATACAGTATTTCTTCTCCTGTGCTCTCCTCCACACCCAGCATTAAAGAGGAAAACTTGAGCCTGTGTGTTCACCTGACTTGACGATTTTTGCACAAAACTCATACAATTTTTTGAGCGTGATGAATTGTCAAATTTGAAAGTGCACAAGCCAAATTTTTCTTGTGAAAGAAAGAAACATTTATAATTTCTATTTAAAATAGAAAGTCGAATCAGGCAAAATTGCAATGAAGTTGCGCTTCAGGTAATGGATTAGAAGATTCAATTTGTGCACTAACTTCTTCAAGCTACTAAGATAGATTGGTGCTTTTTAGACACCTTTCATATGGGACATAACGGGGTTGACAGAAGTAAATTCAAATCTTCTGTGATTTGGATTTTGTAGCAATATTGATAGGAGTGGTGGGCATAATGGCCTGAACACTTACTTTTGGCCTGGATTTCTCTGGTTCCTACAACTCATATCCACAGCTGTCTGATAGTACTGTAATGACTATAAAAAACATACAGGAGAAACAGAGAGCTGAGGCCAACAAGGCAGCAGTGAAATGATTGTTACAGTATGTTAATGGCTTTTCTCTGTGTTTTATAGGCATTATGTCTGAGATGCTTTGGTGTGTGTGTGTGTGAAAGAAGATAATTCAGAACACTAACAGATTTTTAGAGGTGGCTCTGCCCATGTAAAGGTGCTTGAGTCATTGGCAGAGCAAGCGTGAGTCAATGGCATGATGGGAAACTGTTTTTAGAGGCAAAACAAATACCTATCAGGGATTTTTATCCCTAGGGCATTATCATCCCCATGTGTCAGGGGAAACAAGCCTCTGGCAGTGTAAAAATCAATGCAGGTACATGGAAAAATCTGAAGTCTCATAGGCTGCCATTTAGCAGCCACCCCCCACCCCAACGGTCACTCTGAGTCAGTTGGTTTCCCCGGTAACCTGAACTCATGAATTATTCCTGGATGCAGGTTTGAAATAGAGTCTTCTGATTGGCCGAAGGTAAGCTTTTCTAGCACCTTCGGCCAAGAAGAGGACCTGTTTGAAAACACCTGCGTAGAATTTTGGATATGGTAATCAGGTAATGAATAATCATGAGTTTGCTCTATAAATTCAGGGCTGTCAGTCCATTCTGCAGCCCTTGGAGACACAGATGAGAACTCTGTTACCCAGCACAGGGGAGCGTGGCAGCACAAGCTGCGTCTGCTAGACCCTCAGGTCAGGCTCAGGCCGAAGAAGCTGAAATCACCTCAGCGTTCGCAGCACCTGCTGTGGCGCCGACCACAGCTGCCTGAGGCCTGAGTGGACCAGCGGCCCAGAAGTGGTGCCAGCGCGCCTCACCGCTCACAAGCGGCGCGCTTGCTTCGAGGAGCAACAAGTGGGCTCCTCGGTGTACCTGTTGGGTGGTGAACTGGCCCGCGGCTCCGGCCGCGGGTACTGCATACCCAGCAGGGAAACCAGGAGCCCACCAACACCGCGTTATCACTGCTGCTCCTCTCACCGTTCCACCACCCGCATCGCTCCCTAATTGACACAACCTACCGGACAAGACAACCCTACCTGGACCAGACAACACACGGGATTGGACACCTACCAACCAACAAGACACGTAACTTTAGACCCGTGGCAAGGCCCCGGTTTTTTTTTCCCACTGGATTTGGCACTTCACATACATTTAAGAGACACTCCTATCGTTGTGGGCACCGGGACCCCTGACATGGGGGCAGAGGGTCTCACCCACCGCCGCGCCATCTTCCGGCAGGGGGAGGGCAGAGCCCAGGGGTCCAACCCCTTACGGCTGGGCCTAAAAAGCCCATACACTCCCAACTGGGGACACACTTGATTGAAAACGTTAGCTATAATTATTTGTATCTTCAGTCTTAGTGTTAGAGCCATTAATTAAATAGAGTTATTAAAGTTATTAGTTAAATAGAGTTACTAAAGTAAAATCTTAACTTGGTGCCGTAAGGCATAAACAAAGCCACCTTGTCCCCTTTTTCCTTTCACTCCCTCCCCTTATATTTATCCCAGTGTGGGTCATAAGATCCCTGGGAAAAGGCTGGGGTTTAAGGAGGTTGGCTTCGGGTGGAATCCCCGGCACCCTCCACCGCCAGCCACTTGAGCCGGGAGTAGCGCCCCGGCCCAGATTCCCTTTACCCTTCCTTCCTTTCCCCAATTTACTAATCAAATTTCTTGCTTTGCGGATAAATAAAGTCAACCATACAGGTGATCCTCATGGAGTGTAAAATAATAATTGTGAGTTAAGTATAGTTAAATTAGTAGTTAATATAGATTAGTGTACGATCTGTTGTGTCTGTGTTTCCTGTTGCTTTTTATTATTAATAAATCAGTTGTTAATCGCACCCTTTAATCTATGCCTGAGCCTTGCTTCCCGTTCCAGCCACTACCTGCTAAGGGAATAGAGTGGACCTTAGGTGCGCTTGCATTGCCCCCCCATCAACGACTGCACCATTCTCCTGCTCGGTGGGGTGGTTGGGTCCCCCCGGGAACCGTGGGTCCTAGCGCCTGGCTCGCCCGCACTATTTCGGCCACCAAGCGGGGAGAAACCACCGGTTGCACAGCAATACCTTGGTTTTGATGCAGGAGAGAAATGCAGAGTAGTGTGATGTAGTCAAAGCAGCAAACCAAAGCAATGTTCTTGATAAATGTGTATTGAATTGACTTGAGGAGGACAAGATTACATTTCTCAAGGCCAGAAAGGAAGCTGCAGTAATCAAGATGGAACATAAGTGCTTGGATGAAGCTCTTAGTTGAGTAAGTTTAGAGATGTGTAGGAAGGAGTGATGAAGGATAGATACTGATTGGCTGTGGGAGGGGAGGCTTTAAAGTTTTTCAACTTCTGGCAATAGATAGATCGCTTTACAGTTTTTAAAGCCAGAAAGGGCAAATATTTAGCAAGAAAGAGAGCACATGCTATCCAATCTGGATTTAGAGTCTTCAGGATATTGAGAAGAAACTATACCCTTTGGTAAAGCCTTCCAATATGGTATGGGAGTTAGGGTAAATATTTAATTTGCCACCTGTTGGTAAAGACAATATCTGACAGTTCACATAGGTGAGATGATGTCATTTATAAACCTGCCAAACCTCAACATTTCTGCTGAGCATTTCTTCTGAGGTATAAATGCCAACTATAGTTTTAGTCTTTGGTAGCCAAAGGTAGCATGTCACTACATAGAAAGAGGCCTTCATTCTGCCTTTTTCATTTTAGCAATATTTTTACTATATTGAATTCTGCTCTCATTTACAATAGAGTAAATTCAAAGTCCTTTTAGTGAACAATTTTTCCACTCCTATTTAAGATGAAAACTAGTTTTTATGGGAAGTTTGTCTTAATGAGGAATCTCAAATAGGTCTCTTAATATAAAGTACTTTTCTAAACTAATACTTTATCTTTTTTCTCAACTTCATCTCCAGGGGAAACACTTGCAATTGGAGATGAAAGTGTCTCATTAACACTTTCAAAAGGTTTTAAATGCATCTCTCTTGGCTATCTATACAGTTACAGTGTGTACATTTTTTTTTCCTATTTCTCTGTCTGGCTGTCTAGATTAGAGTGATCTGTCAACATAAGGTTTGTTGGAAGATATCACAGCCAGACAGCAAAGCAGATCACTCTGTCAACAAAGAGTGGCCTGACTGCCCAGCCACTCTCTCAACAAAATGGCCACCCAGAACAACGCCAGACACGGTCGCTTGGCTGGCAATCTCTTCGAGGAACCCCAGTGAGGCACGCCATTAAAGGCTCCAACCCCTCACCCCTCTCCCCTGCCACACCCATTCCCTGACAAGGCTGAGGCTTGCCTAGCTTGGTGAGGGACAGAACAGCTGCTACCTACAGCAGTGCTAACATACTTGCTAAGAGAGACACCATGCTTTCAAGCTAGCGATGGTGCCAGAGCAGCTCCAAGCTTTCACTGGCCTCACTCAGAGGTGATTCAGCTTCTGTTGAACCTCTTCACGGCTGCCTTTCTCATTCCCCCCCCAGGGAAGATGACCAAGATGCCACCATCAAGGAGCATGTCCTTGCTACCACACAGGTCTACCTGCGCTCCCTTCCCCCGGGTAAGAGATGGGTCTGGAGGCACAGGACCAGTACCAAGAGGTGGGACTGGCTAGTCATCGGGCAGTGGGATGACCAGCAGTGGCTACAGAACTTCTGCATGTGGTAGGTCACCTTCCTGGAGCGCTGTGCATGGCTTGCCCCTGCACTCTTGAGACAGGACACCTGGCTGTGGTCCACCATCCCCATGGAGAAGCGGGTTGCAGTCTCTCTCTGGAAGCTCGCCACCCACAACAGCTACCACATGTTGGTATGGGGAAGTCCACCATTGAGGCTCTCCTTTTGGAAGTAAGGCACTCTCAGGCTCCAGTCCCTGCATGAGGGGACAGGGGTGTCCTGCCAAAGGGGGACCTCAGGAAGCAAAGTCTGAAGTGTAAGGAGTGGAGTTGGGGTAGGGGGAACCCCATCTACAGGGGACCATGCCATCCCACCCTCTCACAACCCTCCTTCTGGGGGGTCAGCCTCACATAGGGGACTCCTGAAGAGCTCAGGAGGGGGCCAGGGACCCAAGCCAGGAGCTCTAACTGCTGCCTCAGCTGGGTCTGCATGAAGGTGCAGTGTGCCTTTGGTTGCCTCAAGGCATGTTTTTCATGCCTGCTCACCTGCCTGGACGTTTGAGAGAAAAAAAGCCCCCGAGTTGGGCCCAGCACAATGTAGTGAAGGGGAAAGGCAGATGCCTTCCACTGAGGGTGAGGAGCAGATGCAGACCATAGGTACGAGCAGTCCAGCCTACAGAGATGGGGTGTGGGTTCAGGAGGCTCTTAGGAAAATCCTCTCCCATGGTCCCTAATCACTCTCCTCAGAGCTCCCGCAGCGGGTTCTCAGGCCCACAGCCCTACTCTGTTCCCACCATGATCCCTCCCTTCACTCCCTCAGCCTCTCCAAACCCCTGCTCAATAAAGAGGTACACTGGGGTGGTGAATGACTAGTTATTTTACTTAACCAAAGAAAAAACAGTGCAAAATAACTGGTATAATTGCAAACTATTGACAATAAAGCAAAGTGCAAAAAACTTTGAACTATGTACAGTGAATAGCTTGGGACAGGGGTAGGAGACCTCAGTCCATGGAGGTGATGGAGGGCCATGAACCGAGGGAGTGGGATAGCGACCAAAGGAGATGTCCAGCCACAGAGGGGTCTCCTTGTGGGTAGCACATGAGCTGGGAGCAGCCTGGCCCTCCTGAGGGACCCCACACTCTCCTCAGTGTGTCAGGAGTCAGGCCAGCACCTTTGTGGTCAGCCGGCTTCCAGCTGGGACGAGTGCTGGTAGGGCACCCCTCTCTCTGGGGCCTGGGGCTCTTCCAGCCTCCCATGAAGCTGGCAGCAGGCTGGAGCCCATGCTTGGGCACTGTTTGCTGGGTCCAAGTAGCGCACACTACTTCGCACATAGTTCCATGTCCCAGGACCACAGAGCAAGGTCCAGCCCCAGCAGGGCAGGGGACACTTGCAGCACACCCAGTCCGTGCCCACCTCCCTTACCCTGGTGTATGTGACATGTGGGGTACTCACCAGAGGGACCCTCACCCAGCTCTGAAGACACCCAGGAGTTAGCCTGTCTGGTGAGAACCGGCTCCAGGCTTACTACGAGGGTGTTGCTGCTCACCTCTGAGGCCACGTCTGCCTCCAGCTCTGATGGGGGTTGGGACTCGGAGGCCTGCTCCTCTTCTGCCGGGGGCTCTGGATGTGCGTGGGGGGGCTCCAGCACCATGTCAAGGGTGCCCCCCCCACAAGATGTCATGAAGCTGCTTGTAATAGGGGCAGGTGATGGGTCCTGCCCCAGAGTATCGGCCACCATCCCAGGCACAGATGTAGCTCTGCTGGTGCTCCCTCACCTTTGCCCAGATCTGGTCCACTCTGCATGGGGATGGCCCTGTTCCACCTGGGTGGTGGCCATCCAAGCATAGGTGGGGGCATTATGGTGCCTTGCCTTGGGCTCTTGTAGTAGCTCCTCCTAACCCCACAGGTCCAAGAGATCCTGCACCTTAGGCCTGGTCCAGGAGAGGGCCTGCATCTGGGTGCCCCTGAATCTTTGGGACCCCTCTGGCTAGTCCTGCAAGGGTCCAGAGGGGTCTTGGTCTCCCTGTTGACGTGTCATGCAGAATGCTGGCTGGAAAGGAGTGGCTGTGAGGGAATTTGCACAACAGCTCGTAGCTCTGCTATTTGCATGCTTTCAGCTTCCTGCCACAGGGTTTCCAAGGATTCCCAGGGCTTTAAGAAGGACCAGAGACAGGCACCCTAGAATGCTGATGGCTGTGGACAGGGTGTCCCCCAGGGCACCTGCACAGCTCTTTTGAGGCCTTTTCTGTCAGCAGAAGGCCCCCCCGCAAGAATGTCCAGATTGGCTTTTTGCTGGCAGAGGCATTATTCCTCATGGTGAGCAGGATACATCTGTCCACAAAAGTGCTGCATTCTGTCAATTTACTGTCTACAGAATGCTTTGGTAATCTGGACACTCCCTGGCTTTTCTTGACAAAACTCCCTTATGTAGGTGTAGCTTTTAGGTTTCCATTTCTGTTCCAGCTTTATGTTCCTTGTGCACAATGCAAACCTGATAGTATTAACGATAAGATTTAGTTACAGGTGTGTAAAACAACACTTAGTCCAATAATCAATAAATAACCATATATAGAAAAAATATACATTAGGTACATCACACAATACAACAAATAGAAACTCAAATTTCTATTATGGGAACCACATTTACTTAAGGTTTTATAACCAATGAAGAAAATGTTATTTTTTCCCAAGTGGCATCTTCTAAAGCTTGTCTTTTTGTAAAGAAGTATCAGTTTCTATATAACAAGAAAAATATAGAAGGCTACATTAAACTGAATAATATATCAGAGTATATTGTGAGATACTTGGTCAGAATTGCCCAACAGAAATATTTACATTTTGCATAAGGGTTAATGGATGATGTTACTTTACTGTAAAAGAAAAATGCGATTTATGACCTAGTATTAGACGACGCTAAGCAGCTTAATCTGATTTTCTTTGAAAGCAAAGCTGTGGATTTGGAAGATATGTTCTTTAATGAAGTAAAATGCCTTTAAAAAAACAGAAAGATTAATTATCATTGCCATGTCTTATTTGAGGTCATTGGTCCTTGAACTAACATGTTTTCTATATATATATTTCTAATCTTTCCCCCACTGCTTCTTGCTGTACAGCCCTACGTAAGTTCATGTTTTTTCTGCAAGAAATAAGATTGTTCAGAGCCATTGAAAAGCATCTTGTGATAATCCAAACAATAATGTATTTATATACTGAATATAAATGTCTAATGACAGATTTCCATATTGTGAACACAATTTAGAATGAGACATCATATTCTTCTGGTGAGTAAATTGAAAGATAATACAGGCCTAAAGGCATATCTTACATTTTAACCCATCCTTCATATTCTATTACTTGTGCTGTGAGATGGCACCAAAAATCAGTAAGTGGGCAGAAGTTTTACACTGTGCTTGATCTAAAAAGTCTTGGATTTCACAGTGCCTTTATGTCAAATGAACTTACTGGTTCAACAGAAACAATTAAATTGAAAACTCTATGTCCATGTCTACACTAGCCCAAAACTTCAAAATGGCCATGCAAATGGCCACTTCTAAGTTTACTAATGAAGCACTGAAATACATATTCAGCGCTTCATTAGCATGTGGGCAGCCATGGCACTTCGAAATTGATGCGGCTTGCAGCCGCGCGGCTCGTCCAGATGGGGCTCCTTTTCGAAAGGACCCCGCCTACTTCGAAGTCCCCTTATTCCTATGAGCAGATGGGAACTTTTTCAAAGTGCTGCGGCCACCCGCATGCTAATGAGGCGCTGAATGTGTCTTTCAGCGCTTCATTAATAAACTTCAAAATGGCCATTTGCATGGCCATTTCAAAGTTTTTGGCTAGTGTAGACACGGCCTATATTTCACAAAGAAACAGCAAAAGATGCATGGATAGTATTCATTGTTCAGATTTAACTGAGCATTGCGTTCTGTAAATGTACATATCCCTCTACCAACATAATGTCTTATCTTTCTTTTTTTTTGTCTAGTAAGACCTGACATGTTCTGATATGGATCAAATATAATCAATATTAAAGAATAAGGCAAACTGGTGACTCTTAGTTAGAGTTACACTATGTGAATAGCCTTATAAGCTGTGATGTTTCTTCAACACTGGTAGTGTGTAAAAGTGGCCTCCTATAAATGCAACAATGATACATCACAAGTGCCCTACAGGAAACTGTAATGAGCTGAAATTCCTGTGGATACAAACACTTGAATCCAAAAGAGAGACACATGGGGAATATCTGAAGAGATATATACGGGCTTCAGGAATTTGGCCAATAGCAGAAATTAACCTTAGATAGGAGATGCCTAGCTGTCTAAACAGAAAGACGATCCCAATGAAAACAATAGCAAATGCGGGTATTTAACAAACCCTTATTTCTTAAATTCTTGATACCAAATCCTCCAGTCCTATTTTACTGATGAATGGTTGAAAAAAGAATTGAAGGATTCTGCCTTTAAGACTGAACTTCACATCTACAGAGTGACTGGATACATGTCATTGTTCAATTTTAGCTAAGACTTATTTTGAAGAAGTGACAAACTAATAAAAATGGCAAGAACAGACCTCTCTTCTCTATTAAAATTAAGCCAGGCTTGATGGAATTTAGAAGGAAGAAACATTGCACATTATTAAGTGGCTGTAGTAACTGATATCATTAAGAATAAAGATGTATTATTTGAAATATTTTCTACCAGAAGGCAAAAAGACATATTGTGCCCAGAATTACAGAAATCTTGCAATATGAATATAAAAAGATAATATAGTACCACAGCAGCTGATTTTTAAAATTAAATGTTCCTCAAACAATAAAGTATAAAATATTTGTTTTAACATTGCTCACACATAAAAATTAAATTGTTTAACATTATTACAATTTTAATTTTTAAATGTGTTTAATAAAGGCCATTTATAATCATTCAAGAAGCTGAGAAAAATCTATGAGTTCTGGAATTCAGTGGTCTTCAATAATTCTCCAGGCTGTCATGTAATTATGGAATTCAATAAGCTGGAAAAGTAGGCGAAATGGTATAATCCTATTAAACTGGAAAAGTTAACAGACTAATTACAATAAATATGCCACAACAATCATGTTCATCGCACCCCTCTAGATGAGGTGGTGGTGTTAGGACCTACATTTCTCTGAAGCCCAACAATAGCTATAAAGCAGAAGTTAGCAGTTACTGTATTTTGTTTTATTCCAGCAAAACAAGGACTTCAGAGTTAATTATGTGATCCCTAGAAGACAAATTCCCATTTATAAAAATACAGAAAGATCCTCACCTGCGTCCCTGAGATTATTGTTTTATTGTAGTTTACTTCAACGCTCCAGACAACAAATAAATGAAAAACTGGGAAATAGATGGCAAGTCCTAGATAATATTTTCAGGCAGAAAAGTGTTGTCTGTATTTAAGTCTCAAACGTGAAAATATTAATATAATATGATAATATAATTATAATATTTAATAAAATATTTAATAATAAAATATTTTAATTTTAAAAATATCACACTTGAAACTATTTATTTCAGGTGATTCTTGGAGATCAGCGTTTTTAAACATGCAATCAATGATGAATACGTTTTTGATAAAGTCTAAGATCCACAAAAAAATTGCTTCTGCCTTTCTTGTCCAACTAAATTTCTAGTTCATGTCAATGGAAATTTAGAAGCACAGAAAGAACGAACAGATCCAAAAATGATATATGGCGCTCTCTGGAACTGGGTTATCACTGAGCTCTCTGACCGACTAGCCTGTGCTCCCTCTCTCACTGTGCTGTTCAGACAAGTTGCAGACATGCTTCTGGTCCCACACTTCCACCAGAATTCATACAAACAGGGGCATACCAGCTACAGTTACATGAATATTCTCAGACTAGCCACGGCATGAACCAACAACACGAAGCCTAAAGCCAAAGTAACTCTCAGGCCCCCAGGCATACAACCCCTCTGGAACATAAACTCAGAATTATCCAGGGAACTATACAGTGTAAACTCTTAGGCTATGTCTACAGTCCCGTGATCTGTCAACCCAAGTTACTGTCAGAAGATATCTTCCAACAAACCTTCTGTCAACAGATTGTGGACACACATGAAAGCAGATTGCTCTGTCAATCTGCCCTGTCAACAGAGAGCGGCTGGACTACTGGGCCGCACTTTCAACAGAATGGCCAAACAGCAGACACAGCAGACAGGGCTGCCCAGTGACCTGGAAATTCTGCGTGTCAACAAAGCACCCCCCGCCAACCGCATCCACGTGGCTTATTTGTCGACAGATTCAGTCAAGAAAGCAGTTTTGTCTCAGAGGGGAGAGGCAGAAGGCTGTCAGCAAATGTGTCAAGTTCTGTTGGTTTTCAACATCCTTTTTAAAATGCTGACACCAAAACTCCAAGCAATGTTCTACTATTAGTTTTACTGATGCTGTACACAGGGGTAAAATACTGAACAGCCTTCTATTTTAACCCCTCCTTTTGAAGAAGGTAGGTTTTACAAACAGAAGAAGACCATCAATAATGATAACATGTTGAACATAAATTTACCATTGCAATTTCTGGTAGAGGTAGGATACACAACAGGAGCTGGGGTGGTGTAAAAAGATTGGCACGTTTCCAATGAGTTTCACAGACCACTGATGGTATCTTCACCTCCAAATAATGTGAGCATTCTAACGTAATGCAAAAAAAAAATGCTTTATACCACATCTCCATGTGGATTGTTTGTGTAAACAGCATACTGAGTTTATATATGTCATTTTTACAAATAAATTATGACAAAGGTTAGATTCCAAATATGATTTGAAACTACTTTATTTGTAGAAAGATTCAGCCTTTGCTTCCTGTTATCAAAGGCAAGCTCTTAAATATTACATGATACACTTTCAAATGCTGACTGTAGTTTATGGGACCAGTGCATGCAGAGACAAGTACTGTTGGTGTAATTCCTCATAGATAATCCCAAATATGTCATCATATCATTGATGGATTCACTTGCTCAAACTACAGGAAAAAAACAGACTCATAAAATCCTACCCAGCATATACATTGTAACTTATGAGTGCACACTAAGTGAGAACCTTTTCTATGACATGGCTGGAAATGCCTTGACGCTGCCCCTTATTTCATGACTAACCTACATTTTATTGCCCTCGAGTGTAGACAATGAAATGTTGTAAAATACAAGGCTGCTTTGCTTTTGTTAAAAGCTAACAATAATAGTGAGGAATATGCCTGCCAGATGTATGTAACTCTTTGTCCTGCTCTGGGAACAGGGGCTCAGCCATCTCTACAGCACCATCTTGGGCCCGATCTTGGACAAGAGAAGGGGATTAAGTATGTCTGGAGTGGTGATAAATATTATTCCCCTTCAGAGCTTATGCAGAGAATATAAAGCCTGGGACTTTATTAGCTTTTCAGCAGAGCTCCTTCTGTGGTGTGGAAAGACTGGTTAGCAGAAGCTCTCGGCAACAGAACTTCAGTGTTTGGGCAACAAACTGCATCTATCCCACATAACAACAGGCCCTGCAAAAGACTCACTGGATATCTCTACAATGCACACTAAGCCTAGACACTGACTCATGAATGTGCTCTATCCCCACTTCTGTCCACTTATAAATCAGTTTGACTAGTGTCAGAAAGCACTCAGGATCCGGGTTCCAGGATCTGCATGGGGCAGATCAGAGCTCAAGTTCTACTGTGACTTGGTCCAAGCCCAGTCATTTTGTAGTACTGATGCACCTCAAGACACATTCAAGTCACAGTGTCTACAGAGTGCAGTATGGATGCCTTGACCCAGCTGTGAAACCCTGGTCCAGCAATCACAAGTCAGGTTTAAAGTGCAGTAGGAATGCTCAAGTGTGTGCTTGTAAATATCAAGTCCACAAGCGCAGTGTCCATAGCCCAGAGTTCACAAGGCAGGTTAGATATTGCTTATAAGACCTGCAGTTTCTGGGGACAACTTATCCTTTTCTGCAGTGGATAGGACCAGCCCCTTATCAAATGATTTTTGGGGAAAAGGAGGACTTCAAGGATTCCTTAAAGAGATTAACTGCCCAAGGTAAAGGGAGTCCCAGGCACACATTAGGAAGTTCTTACAAGTTACAAGCTAGAACTGCTGAGGTCCCAGTACTCAGTACCAGCAAGTACCAGCACAAAAAAAACCTGATTGTTTCGATCTTCACTACAAATGTCCTTTTTCAGTTACAGAAGTTAGGCCTATATATTGCCTTCCTTCCATACGATGAACCTCCATTGTCATTGTGTGCAGAATAAAAGAGGAATAGACAGTTATAAGGTCACACTAAAATCGCAGATGTAAAAGGGCATAATTCTGATTCAGCTTTTCCATTCCACATATACTAATATTCCCTTCATCAGGTATGCTGCCTACTCCTATTGGTTTCATCTTATATCTCTATTTCAAATCCTTAAATTTCATATAAACCAACATATCCTAATTTCTCATACACTTTACTTAAAATAATGATACTGTTCTGATGAGTGTTCAGAGATTTGAATCCTGAACAAGTAGAGGTGAATAGTTCAATATCATTAGGGATAAAGCAAACAAATCCCAATATAAAAAAAAGAAAATTTAAAAAAAAAACCCTACGAATAGGAAATAATTAAGAAGACACGTGCTTCTAAATCTCTATGTTTCGCTGAGCATTACCACTATAGATGCATATGTGTACACATACATGTAAGAAAGGGGTTATAAAATAAAAGACAGTTAAATGTACAAAGAGAAGACATAAGTTCCACACAAATAGCAAGGGCTAAAAACTGACCATCAAAAAGGTAAATATATATGAATTAGATAACAGAAATGGTAAATAAGAGAAGATAAAGAGATAGATAATTGGAGGTACACATCTCCTAGAACTGGAAGGGATCTTGGGAGATCATCTAGTCTAGTCCCCTGCACTCTTAGCAGGACCAAGCACCATCCCTGACTTCTATTTGCCCCAGTCCCTATGTGGCCTCCTCAAGGATTGAATTTGCAACCCTTGGTTTAGCAGACCAATGCTCAAATCACTGAGCTATCCCTCCCCATCCCCTAACTTACAATGGACAAAATAGTCAAGGGCAAAAAAAAAAAAAAAAATTACAAAAAAGGGGCACTAAAAAGAGAAAAATACATCTTATACTGCACACAAGCCTGCTTCTCCTTTCATCCACAGGGCCTGTAAGCTATTCAAGACTAGATCCTTCATTCTAACATGTTTGTAAAATGCCTAGCCTGTCATCATTCCCCCTGTTGCCAGTGAGCAAGAGACATGTCATACCTGAGTCTTACCCCACAGATGAGGCGGGATGGGAGGCAGTTCTCTCTCCTAGATACAAACATTAAATCCCCTAAAAATGAATACAGAATCTTGATGTATTAACTTTTATGATCAAAGACTGACTGGAGACATCCTAGACACCATATTGGCAGAAGCCAAGGAAACAGGCATGCAGTCAAGAAGCCAACTCTGAAACACATGGTCTTCACCACGGATAACTTTTGTTCCCTTCAGGAAATCCAAGCACCACTGGTTTAGAAGACCAGATATTCTGGTGCTTCTGTAGTGAAAGGAAACCCATTCCGTAGGTGGAAGAATGGAAGAAACTCTCCAAAGGGGTTCTCTCCTGTATTGTTCTCTTTTGCAATGGTGTTTACAGGGGTTTCCGCTGACAAGGCCAAATAATAACCATAAGTAAGTATTTCATGGTTTGGCTTTCAGTTAAGCCCACATCAGGTCTCAGAACGTAAGCTCTCAGAGCAGGGATCTCCAACCTTTAAGGTTCTTTATGGCTTCAGACACTATAATTGCAAAGTAAAATAACATCTAAAAGCCCAAACAGTGAACAACTCATATGTAGATAGCAAACAATATGTGATCTCAAAATGTTGGACAACTCCCCTTTAATAGGTCTAGTGAATTCTGGGATAAGATAGTGTATCTGTGTTTTGATCACATTGCAAATAAAGTCTTGATTCTGGAAAGGAAAAGGAAGCTTGTGGCATTCCTACTGTGAAGGGCAACACTCATTTTAAGAAAGAAAACTGAAATTAAATGTGAAGTAAAATTGGCATAATTGAAAGTAGATATGAGAGTGAAAGTCAGGAAAATAGTGGTATAAATACACATGTAAAGTGTGAGGAAATAGAATACGTAAGAAGTTTGTGAAATCCTGCAGTAAACATGTATCACATTGCAAATCTTTATGGCTGTGTCTACACTAGCACAAATCTTTGAAATGGCCATGCAAATAGCCTTTTCGAAGATTAATAATGAGGCACTGAACTCCATATTCAGTGCCTCACTAGCATGGCGCCAGCCATGGCTCTTTGAAATTGCCATGTTTTGCTCCTGCATGGCTCATCCAAATAGGGATCCGTTTCTAAAGGACCCTGGGAACTTTGAAATCCCCTTATTCCTACCTTACTTCACATTTAATTTCAGTTGTCTTTCTTAAAATGAATGTTGCATGGCCATTTCGAAGATTTTTGCTAGTGTAGATGTAGCTTAAGTGTGTGTTATTCTTAAAACAGAGGCTACAAAAAGTATGATTTGATGTCATTTATTAAGGACGGGCTCTTGAATTATTGACTTGTTTTTACCACATTTGAAAAAAAAAATGCCTCTACTTGCTATTCTGGTTGCTGACCCCTGCCCCAGATAAAATGACAAGTCTCTGAGTATGTACCTTTTAAATCACACCTACAAATTTATTTTTTCAGGTTCCAAAGAATAACTAAAACCATCTTCCTTCCAGAGCATGTTCAAAAGATACAAAGCTCTTTTCTTTAGGAAGATAAAAACTGACCATGAGATCAGGGATACCTTTTCTGTTAACCAATTGCCCCAAAATACCCTTTCACAGTGCTACGTAAACAACATCTTGAGTAACTAAATTGATCATCTGAGAGAATATGAGTTTCTTTCATTACTTTTGTTATTTGTCAAGGTGCACATAAACATGAAAATACATTTAGAGCCCACAACAGTCAAATAAATTCCTCAGATACCCTTGCCAAAATTGCTGGCAATTTTTCAAAAATATCCATTTACTCATGATGCAGAGAACAGCTCTTGAAAGCATCTTGATGATTTCACTAACATCAATATATTTTTCCTGTCCATTTTCCTCTTGGCCATTTTAAACATTAGGAGCCTTTCATTTCTGATAATGTACCGCGCAAAACAGAAAAAAATTGCCTATGACTTAACATACATGCCAAAGCTAATACACACGGTGAAGCTGTCATTTTTCTTTTCTTTCTTCAGTGGGCCATTGCACTCACCTATGAAACACTTCACAATTGGGACAGGAAGCTGGTACAGATAACTGACTTCTTTGCAAAGGAGTTGAAAGAGAAGGGATGCCCCTTATGCCTTTTCCCCCAGCTTAAACTCCCACGTTCTTTCTTCTACCTGGACTGGAGACCATCTGACCATATATCTACTGTGACTACTTTTCAGGATAAACAAACAAAAGAACAGAAGACGTCCTGGGATGCAGTGAAGGTGCCACAGGACTCCTTGTTTTTACTGACAAACAAGGCTGTAATGTATGGAAACAACATACCCGAGAGCATATTTGAGGTGTATACTGATTGACTTCTCTCAGTATTTAGCATTAAGTTGCCTTAAGGCAGTCTAGGCTCTTCAGGAGCTACTAATGATGATATTAACTTGAACTATTGAAATTCTGTTAGTATCACCTAATCTATCTGTGGTGCACAGTAGCAGCATTTCATTCTTAGCTCTGGCTTGTGAAAATTTACAACTTAGGGGGTTGTCTTTTGTTTGACGAAAGCATCAATAACAACAAAGTATGTTTTCAACTTCTGTTACAGTTTTTACCTGAAGGATCTATTACATTTTCCAAGTAGTATTGTGTTTCTTCAGAATAGAAGGATTGTTTTTAACTGACTCTATAGTATTTTAAAATATACACATGCATGAAATAAGATGGCTTATTTGTGGATACTTCCCCTCCCATTCCCAAAATAGTACATTTTATTATAGCGTACAACATACCCTAAGCCAATATAAGCAGAAGCTGCCTCATTTAGTGAAAATTAGACTCTTCTATGTTACATTATGTAAGGCTGACAGACTCAGGTCATTGGCAGGAGGCAATGAACCTGTAACCTTAGTGGCTAAAGCCATGTGTCTTGACCATGAACTAAACCAGCTAGCTTTTAGTGAAGGCTGTAGAGCCCACTTCGCTCACCCTCATCAGTGGTCTCAGTGGCTCTGGGTTACACAGACTGGGTACAATTCTGATTATAGTATCACTGATCTCAAAAAGAAGACTAGCTCTCCTGAAGTCTGTGTTATATGGGTGTGAAATCATACCTATGGAGCCCATTTAAGCTTCCATTCATAAGTAATTGCCCTCTGAGCTCAATAAGAGTCATACAGATGAAGCTGAAGTAGGTCTATTGTGAGCGAGGCTACCAGTACATGAAAAATATCAGCAAGATTTCCAGTGTATAGTGTCAAGGCTCCTCTTATCTGTAATCAATATATTTTAGTGCTTCTGAGCATTCTGTTTAGGACAAAAATCTCTAATACTAGAGAGGGAGGAGATGAGATCCTTGGAAGGTGTGGTCTCATTTACTTGCAGCTCAAGTTACTTTAGAGTACAGTAGATTAAAATAGTAGTACACTTAATTCCTGCTGATAGCAGAGCTGTTGTGTGCAAAACAAAACAATGTTTAGAAAGTTTGTTTTCTTGCTTCATTTTTACAGTTTAAGGTTACATTCTAGTCTGATTGTGCCTTAAATATTCAGTCTGTTCTGGTCTGGCTATGGTCTGAAGAAGTGGGTCTGTCCCACGAAAGCTCACCTAATAAATCATTTTGCTTGTCTTTAAAGTGCTACTTGACTGCTTTTTGTTTTGTCTAGTCTGATTGTGTGTATAGGTGAATTCTGTCTCCATTCAGGAAGAACTCTTTACAGTTTCTGGTGTCAAATATGTATAGAAGATATTTGGTCATGCCTAAAATATCCAGCAGAATACAGGAGAGTGAAAGTGACGGAGAAAGTCTAATCCATTGACCTCAGTGGGAACCTGCAGTGCACAAAGAACGCAGGGTTAGACCCAAAACATAGAGGCTACATATACACTAGCACACTACATCGAAGTAGCCTATTTCAAAGTAATAACATGGAAATAGGCTATTTCAGCGCATATCGTCTACACATCCTCTGGGGCTGGTGCTGTCGATGATCACCGTCGAAGTAGCAATTGGGAACATCGAAAGGAGCCGCCCCAAAGGAAATGTGGAGCGTCCACACACACACAAGCACTCTCTGTCGAAATAAGGGGCCAGCAAAGCCTGTGGACGGGGTCCCAGGCTGGACTAGCTCTTCTGGGGCAAGAGCAAGCTGCTCCCTTAAAGGGTGCCTCCCAGACACACTCTGCCTGCACAGCATGAGGTCCACAGAGCCGACAACCGGTGGCAGACCCCGTGCACACAGCATGGGCCCCCAGCTGCAGCAGCAGCAGCCGCCGCCAGAAGCCCTGGACCAAGGGCTGCTGCCTGCGGCGATCATAGAGCCCTGCAGGGGTTCGACAGAGCGTCTCTCAACCCCTCAGCCGATGGCCGCCATGGAGGACCCCGCTATTTCAATGTAGCGGGACGCGGATCATCTACACACGCCCTACTTCGATGTTGAACGTCGAAGTAGGGTGCTATTCCCATCTTTGGATAGAAATAGCGGTTTCGACGTCTCACCGCCTAACGTCAGTTTCAACATCGAAATAGCACGTGGTGTGTGCAGACGCGATGCGTGCTACTTCGACGTTGTGCCAGCTACTTCAAAGTAGCTGGCTAGTGTAGACGCACCCAGAAGGTAATGCATAGAGCATATCAGCTCAGTGAAAACACTTTATTCTTATGCTATCATAGCTCTGCCTCAGATAAAATTATCTGATAACAGCAAACTCATAATTTGATTCTCTGAGTCTCCCCTTTCAGTCACCTTCTAGGCCTCAAAAGTATCGTACACAATAACTTTTGGGAAGAACTATAGAAGCCCCACAAAGTGCTTTAAGTCTGTTTCTAGTATTGTGAAAAACAAACCAACCTTTTCTCATCATTAACACACACACTTGTCTTTTTAACACCAAAATGGTAATATTTGTGCAAAATGCTGATAACTGAGCATAGTGTACTTATTACTAAGATCTACACCAATGGAATCACAGTTGCATCTGTCAATAGCTAGGGTTTCTCAATGATGCCATATAAAAGAGAGAAAGAAATGAAATGTCAGCATGAGTTATAGTCTGGCTGATTATAGGACCAGCTTGTTCTAGTTTGTGTGAAGCTCAGTTTATGATTTGCTAGGTTATTTAAATGCAGTGTGACACTTTGAGCCACTCAGACTCTTTCCCTTCAGAAAACTTCAATTTCACTTGCCTAGTCTCAAGCTCCGTGTGTCTCTATTACAACCATTAGCGTTGTAGTTCTGATGCAACAGCCCTCAACTAAAATACATTCCAGTCAATACACACTATAATCCCCGGCATACCATGAGCTACTCTCCAGTTCAGTTCGGCTAGACCCTAACTCCCTGCTCTGTTCATTATGCTGCAGTTTACTGCCTTCTAGACACTATTCACTGATCAAGGCCTGGAAAAGTCCAAGTTCAATGAGACAGATAGCACCTTGGCAAAGGGTGCATTTTGTATTACAGCTGTTAGCTGGATGATGGAAATTTTACCTTGGGACACAGCGACAGTACTCATATTCCCATAATTCTATTAAGCAATACTGCGAGTAGTCTCGGTAGACTGAATAGATGACATATTTACATGAACAGCCAATATTATCTGCCTCATCTAAATTAATACTGAATGAAATAGGGAGCTTAACAAGTCAGAGGTCTGTGCTGGGCAAATAGATCATTTTCCAATCACATATTCACTTGTGCCTCATGATGAGTTAGGGGAAAAAGAAAGCAAGCTGTAAGAACAGCTCTAAAAATAGCACCGAAACACCCTGAAAACAAAATACACTTACAGAACGGAGAAAGCTGAGGTTGGAAATACAGGAAACACCAATTGGCTTGTTGCTCTTGTTTGAAAAATGGCAGTTTTTTAATAACTTTTCTTGAAAATCTAATAAAAAAACCCACACTCAACAGAATAATAACTATCCCTGTATTAAGATGAAGTGGGAACATAAGTTATGCTACAGGAGACTTTCCCCCCCCATTCTTTTCATATCTTCTTAACAACAAAATTCACTGGGAAATGGCATGGAGGATATTTGAAAGATACAACTAAAATGGAGTTAGCGCTGAAATTCTAAATCTGATCCTTTAAGATGAAAAGAAACGTATCACCAATGCCAGGACACTCATACATATAATTTCCCAACAGCTAATAACATGAATCTGTTTGGTTACTCAAAAAATTGAAGGAGATACTTTACATTTAGGAAGACTGATTATTTATGGTTAGTAGCAAACATAATAAGACGTTTTAAATAATTCACAATGCAGTTTTTGAGGCCTGAAAAAATTAGAAATTTCAGGGAGGACGTCTGTGTCAGAACTAGCTAAGATTAATCCTTAATCAAATATAAGGTAAGATGGTTCAGATCACTTATGGGTAACCTAAGCTAGTGAATGGGCCTCACAAATAGCCTTTCTTCATCTCAGTCTGCCACAACATTGTCATAAACAAGACCATCTTCAAGGATACTTTAGTTTTACTAACTGCACTTGTGCCCCCTGTAAATTCTAGGTACACATCTATATGGAGCTGTTCTCCTGGCAGCTCCATGCTAATGAGCAGTCTTGCAATTGCAAATATTTTCTCATTAGCATAACCGTGAAGCTAACACAAAGCACAACATGTGAAGCTAACATAGCCACACGAGATCTCACTGCTTGCAGAAGCTGCTGCCAGCAGTAAACAGGCTGCGTGAACATGCCTCTGATGGCAAAAGCCCCCTGTCACCAGTCCCTTATGCCTGAAAAAATTACAAGTACAAATTCAAAATTAAGGTATAAGGGGCTGGCGACAGAGGGGGTTTTAGCCAGCAGAGGCATGTCCACATCGCCTGTTTACTGCCAGCAGCAAGATCTCACATGGCTATACTAATTAGCTGAGGAATTATGTTAATGAGCAGCGATTTGCAATTGCAAGACTTCTTATTAGCATGGAGCTGCCGGAAGAACAGCTCCATGTAGACATGTCCAGGGTGTGCCGACTGAACTGTAGCAGTGGAGCATATGGCTATCACAGTTAACGTTGTATGCAATCAGCATTCACCTCACTTCATGTGCCCTTGCTTTATGTGCATGTCAGTTTAGTAATATCAGTCGGGGGAAAAAGTCCACAAGGATGGAAACCAGCACCATTTGGCAACTTTGCGCACTGGCAATTGTAAACAAAATATATCTCTGCCTGCATGTAGAACACCAATGGATCACATATGTCCTGTGGGACATAGGTTGCCCACACCGGTGTAGATGAAAAATTAGGTAAGAGTAATAAATATCTTGTCTGTTGGCAGCCAGTCAGATACTCAGAACAAAGATCGATCTGAGTCTCTGATATCTGATTTACATATGGCCTGAACTTTCCCAAAGTTTTGAAGGTGTTCAGTTTCAGCGTTTTGGGTTTGCAGAGTTGTTTGTATTGAAGAAATGGGAAGGGATAACTATCAGCCTGTAACTACTCAGGATTACTATTCACACAGAGTAGATTAACTTGGAAATAAATGGGTACAGTAGCTCTTCATTAAGTGACAGACTCTCAGCTTAGGAAATTTTGGTATACCTCTTATGGGGCTCGTTATGTATACCTTGTGGCACGGATGAGTCCTTAGCTAACCTTCTTTGTGATGGTTTCCATTCACCTCCTTAATTTTTCCTAGAAATGCACAATCCGCATCAGGATAAATATATTACAAAAGCAGAACAACAATTTTGCACTTCCACAGTTGCAAATTGTTTCACCTAGAGCATACTAAATACCTGGTGGCATCTTCATATCCCAAACTGCTCTTTGCAATGGTACACGTTGGAGCCTTTAATCAGACATCTGATTTAACAAAGCATTTAACCACATGACTAAGTCCCACAGCAATGAGTCAAGCACCTTCTTAAAGTGCTCTGCTGAATCAAGGGTACTAATGATAAATGAAGGTTTTTGCCACAGTGACCAAAAGAGATTGGTGTCTACTACTGATTTTTAACATTACGGTGAAGCGTTAAGGCTAGACAGCCTTCCCCAACACAGTGATTTAAATCAAATGCCACTGAAGGCAAGACAGTGATCAGCGCCTCACTTGTGTGGCTCCCATTCATCCTTGATTATGCTTGAAGCAGCTGGTAACTTTTGAAGTTTTAAATTGCTTAGTACCTTTTGTCATCTCTGTTGATCTCCATAAAGAATCCTACTAATTTATCAGGCAGCAAACGTCCTATTGATTTGACTGGTTTAGCTTTTATTATGAATAACCAACATACCTAAAACAAACTGCTGTTTTGTTGCCTTCAAGATGAAGCAATATGCCACCCTCCCCAGATCACTTGTTTGCGGAAGTGATGAGTTAAACGGCAGGTCAAGTATCTTCCACTTATGAGTCTGGCCTGATCTGGAGAAACACAAGATGACTTTCCAATATCCTTCTATGACAGTTGCTGTTTGGCACCTTCAGAAAGACCTCTTTATGTCAGTTAGTTACTAATGTACAGATACTATAATACTTCCAGCAGTGATTATTTTCCACACAGTATAATTATGCTTTTTAAGCAATAACTTTTAGGGGAAATGCACATAAAGGTTTCAGTGAGTTAAAAACTGTACAACAAAATGTTGCCATGCAGTGCATGCTTGCAAAGTTATGTATGTCAAATAGCATTCAATGTGAATTTATATTTTTGTTTGATTCCTACTCAAAATTCCTAACCATCACCATGCTGGTATTTGGGGGGAAAAAAGCCACTAACACCTATGATGCATGCAAAATGTTTTCACAGCTGAATCGCAGGTACATGGAACTTTAAAGATGCAAAAATGCCTAATGGGGCAACTTTTCCTAGTGCACTTTTATACACAATTATACAACACAAAACACAATCTTGTGTGTTTGCAAAGTACAAATTCAAAATTGTGTGGTTATTTGTGCACATTTTTGCTCTTTATGAATCTACATTTATTAACTGTACATTACTTCCTGTCAGTGGAGTGGAAATAAAGTATTCCTCTAAATGATTTTTCAGCAGTACAAGCTTTAGTTAATCATTTGTCTCTCCTGAAAGTTGTGAAGAGTAGGAATGGAGCCTATAAATTTTGCACTGTGATGCCTGGATGAACTGAAGGAGGACTGATGAAATAAGATGGCAAAGGGCCAGACTTTTCTGCCTGGAGTAATCTACTGCTGGTGGCACTGGTTTTTAGAAAGCCTGCTAGTATGTCACTGCTGGTAGGACTGTAGTAAATTAACACAAAGTTGTTTATTTTAGTGCTGCTCACGTTCTTTAAGAATGAAATAAGAATATTTGGCAGTCATTTAGTACCTTTCCAACAGAGTGTAAAGTATTGTTTACACATATGAAGGAGTAAAATTTCACAGTACCTCTGCAATACAGGGAAGTACTGTCTTTTTACAAAGATGGAAAAGCTGAGGCCCACAACAAGTATCTCATCAAAGTAAGTTTTGAAAACCTCCTAGCTTGCTCAGCACCTCTAAAAATTGGGGCTTGTGGGATTTATCCAAACTAACAGTGGTAACTAAGCATAAGATCTAGCTTCCTGTATTATGACTTGTACTCCAGTGGCTTAGCTACAACTCTCCTTCCCCCCTCTGCAACAGGAAACAAACCCCAATGCTTGTCCATAGCACTGTACATTACCCTTCTGCAAAAAGAATTGGTGCAAGCATGTAATAAAGAGTTTAAGATATAACATCTTAGACCAAGTAAAGGATTTGATAGCTTACTAAATAAGTACTAATCTTTCATTCTTGGACTGCAAAGTAATTTCAGCCTGCAGCCCTACAATACCAAACTAGAATACTATTGAATACGACTGGTACAATTGGAGACACAACTGAATGATTGTTAGGTCTTTGAAAGCCCAAACTCTAAACTTTCTTACAAAGTACCATAAATAAAAATGACATAAAATTTATCGATCATAACCAGTTCCCTTCAGATATTTTTAAAATTACAACAACAAATAAAATAAAATAAACTATGGAAAGGCTTTGACATATGAACTTCGAAGTGAGCCAAATAGTTTTATGGTAGCTACTTGTAACTTAACTTTTTTTTTTTGTGTTTTAAATCCTTATTTGTCCTTGGACTAGTAGGGTTCCTCATGGATTTAGAAATAGCTCTGCTAGACATGGATTTACAAACTTCATATAAAATTGCACCAAATACAATGTTTTCACAGGAGGCAGAGTCTTAATGATAATGTGTGTGACACAATGCTTCACAGATAACCTTGTTTCCAGCACCACTGACAGCTAGTGTAGTATAGGCAATATTAACCTTCTAAAAGGTCAAGGGCTGCGACAAGCAAAGTAATATTTGAATCCCAAAATACATTCCATCCCTAGGCAATCTATCATGGGATATGGGTTCTCCGTACATCTTAATTTTAGTTCTCTAAGAAATAAGCCAATTCTATTTGTAAATACAACAGTGTAGGAGATTGTCTTTCATTGCAGAAGAACTTCAAAATTAATACCACTGATCATCTTGTAAATCCCCTTATAGTTTTTAAATCATGAAAAATATGAACACGAATCATTAGAGGATAACAAAATAGGTACTGAAAACCATGGAGAGCAGGAAGCAAAAGGTGTTTTAATTTTAAACTGGAGCTTCAGATAGTGATACATTTTCAACTGAAAAAGTATGGAGCTGAGCAAAGTTTCAATGTATATTGCAGAAATGTATAGTGAGATGTTGTTGACTCTTCTTAGCAATGACAGGAGACCAGTAATTTCTAAAATGCACCCTGGGAACACTACTATTGTCTTGACCTTTTTTGTGTCATATGATGCTATATACTATGCACATATTTATTTTTAGCCTCATTGACCAGAGACCCAGAGACTGATGAGAACCCCACAGAAGGGATCAGAAGAGAAAGAATTTGCGTGACTTGTACTTTAAAATAATTTATGTCATCCTTTGATTAGGAACAGTTTAAAGACTAATTTTTTGAATGTGGACTGCAAAGTTTAATTGTTTATATCCCAAGTTGATGATGGGCCCTACCTAAAAGATGGTGAGCCAAAGGGGACTGCAGTGGAGGGGGAAGAAAGAGCGGTTCATGAAAGAAAACATTAACTCAGTATCCAAAGGAAGATGCTCTTCTCTTAAGCAGAAAAATGGATAAGTGAAGTAGAATGTGCTAAAAATATATCATTTATTAGAGAGTACTATTTTTCCCATTGTGGAATGACTAATTTATAACAGAAATATAACCACCTACTTACACTCATCAAAAATCCGCCTACACCCTACTAAGCATGACTTTCCTTGGCTCTATCTTATTAAAAAATATTTCAGAATTGTTCAGAGTTTTAGCTCTCCTGTTTGATTTAAATTGTGAAGCGATTTAAGTCCACAATATTGTTGAATCAACCTCTTGTTCAAATTCTTCTGGATTCTTTGAGTTTCTCCATGACATATGAAGTATGTTTTTACTGGATGATTTTACTGTCACAGATCAACATTGGTGGCCAGTTTTGTATAGCTCAGTTTGGCAGTTTTATTTCACCTGCAAATATGAAACTATGGCACACTCAAAGAATAATCACTGTCAAGTGACATGACTAGGTTTGCAATCTGCTTCAGAAATAATGTCTTGTATTTAGTGGTTACTTTAAGAGTAAGTGGCAATAAACAAAAGACACCCTACACACATTTCTAGAAATAACAAATCTTGGGATTCTACTGGAAAACTCTATTCAGTGTCCAAACAATAACTCCAGGGACAAAGCACTGATTTACAAACAAGTTATAATATGCAAACAATAGCATCTTTATAATACTTTCTATTTCCATTGCAGCTTCCTTTCACAAAGATACCATGGGAGCTTTATAGATTGTACAAAATGCTATCACCTACTATCCATATGCGTACACATTTTGATCACTATATTAGCATAAAATAAAATTATGTAACATATGTTATAAGACCTGGAAACCAAAATGTCAGAAAAATTTGGAGGACTAAGTCTGTAACTATTTATTCAGTATTAACATGATTCACACAAAAATTGTAATCTAGAAAACTTGAAAGCCTCTGTACCATTTGTAAATCCAATGTACACTATTTTCATGTGTCAGAGGGGTAGCCGTGTTAGTCTGGATCCGTAACAGCAATGAAGGGTCCTGTGGCACCTTATAGACTAACAGAAAAGTTTTGAGCATGAGCTTTCGTGAGCACAGACTCACTTCATCAGATGCTGGTCTTGGAAATCTGCAGGGCCAGGTATAAATAAGCCAGAGCAAGGGTGGGGATAACAAGGTTAGCTCAGTCAGCAAGGGTGAGGCTTACTACCAGCAGTTGATCTGGAGGCGTGAACACCAAGGGAGGGGAAGCTGCTTTTGTATTTAGCCAGCCATTCGCAGTCTTTGTTTAAGCCTGAGCTGACGGTGTCGAATTTGCAGATGAATTGTAGCTCAGAAATTTCTCTTTGGAGTCTGGTCCTGAAATTTCTTTGCTGTAGGATAGCTACTTTTAAGTCTGCTACTGTGTGGCCTGGGAGATTGAAGTGCTCTCCTATGGGTTTTTGTATATTGCCATGTCTGATTTGTGTGCGTTTATTCTTTTACGTAGAGACTGTCCCATTTGTCCAATGTATATAGCAGCGGGGCATTGCTGGCACATGATGGCATAAATTATATTGGTAGATGCGCAGCTGAATTTTCATGTGAAGACAGATAAGTTGAATATCAGTTCTCACTGCTTACGAGTTAATGAATACAATGTATACATACATGTATTACCATATACCAGACAAAAGCCTAGAGAAACACACATATACAGTACTGTACTTCTGTGCATATTTGCACATGGGAGTTAGATGTATCTTTGTATGTGTACACACACTTTAAATAATAGAAAGTTCAAAACACTAAAATTGAGGATGTAGTGCAAACCTTCAAAGAAAATAACCATCATTGAGTTCAGTTTTAGGGTGGTACTACTTTAAAAGAAAATACTACAGGGTTGTAAATTAAAAGTCAGAGAAAAGTTCACAGATGCCATCTGAGAGAGAAGATGAGACAGATCAAAAGGAAAAACAGAGCAGTCCAAAAACCTCTGGACGAGCACTCACTCTCTCCCTCTCTCTCCCCAGTACGGATCTGTGTCTTCAGGAAGTCGTGCACAGACTAGTAAGGTGAAAGTCATACCTACCCTCATTAGCAGGTCTTGCACACCATTTTTGGTCCAGTTTTGCAAAAAAACCTGACCTTTCAAAAAGGATATAGAATCCAATAGCAATCATAATAAATCACATACATATTTCAAATGGCCATTCAGTGCCTCATCTCAGTTTATCAGAATCTGTATCTCTTACATAATGCATTGCAATTCATTTACCAGCAGGACAGACACACCTGATATACAGTACTATTCAGAGTTTAGTTTTACGATTTCCTAAATCCCAGGCACATGCTAGATAAAAGAAACTTGGGACCACAATACAAATCTTTGCTCCTCTACTACACCACTGTTCCCATTTTTTAAATTCCTAGAAAAGTAGTTGCTAGACCTTGGGTTACAAACACATTGTGCCTGTCAGCCCACAAAGTAACAGGATGAGGGTGGTATTGTCAGAGCTGCAGAGAAGACAGCTAGCTGAGACCTAAACATATGGAGCCAGATCCTTGAGCTTGGACCTGAAGGGGAAGTGTGGAAACAACACAGATAGTTTATGCCACTTTGGGTGATCCCTGATTGCATAGATGGAAAGGAGTTAATTCTGTCTTTGCACAGTTTAGAACACCTTCGGAGTTGCTCTTCAGTATGTCTGGCTACAATAGAGACAATTTAGTCAGCTAGAAAGAGTTTGATAGCACTTGGCCTGTATTTTCTGGACTGGTGAGATGATGGCTGATGTGGCTTAATCCCAAAATATCCATAAAATGCAGCTCTCCACCTGCTTTGCATCACTGTTGTGGTACTAAATGGGGCACAGCAGGACAGAGGCTCTGGCTCCCTGGAGAAAACCCACCCCACTGACTTTAGTGTAGGGATAAACTTGGTTTAATACCTCCTCTCCATATCCCCCACCACCACACACGGTGGCGACTCATCCGCAGCTACAAACCCTGGGGGCTCTCAGCAAAAGGCTCTTTCCACGGCTTAGTGAACCACTTGGAGGTGGTCAGCCCGCCACACCACAAGCTTTTCACTCAACACAGGGAATAGGAACCGACGAGTCTGCGAGGTGGAAAGCACGGAAGGGTGCCCAGGCGGCGGGGAGAAGATAGGTATCGCAATGCCAAGGAGCGTACGCTTCAGGAAGGCAGGGTCCCCCCGCCCCACATCTTATACCTATGGGGAACGGGAGAGGGGCTCTTTCTGGAGCCGCCGTCTCTCTCTTAAGCTAGCCCAGGAAAAGCCCCTTCCGCCCCGGCTGCTTTTCCTCAAGGTCGCCCCCTCTACGATCCCTGCCCCACTGGGTTAAGCGCACCGCCAGCGGGTTGGCGGAAAGCCCCGCGCATTGGTGTAGCATCCGGCAGCCCCCAAGCTGTGGCAACGCCTGCGAAGTGCAACCCCGGTGGAGGAGCCACGCCACCTCCAGCGACGCTTCGCCGATCGCTTCCGTTCCCCTTCCCCACAGGAACTGGGCTGCAGGGGCTCACCCGGGGGTCTCCCTCCCCGCGTCCTGAGGTTAACCTGAGCTCTGGGTTTGCCCCCGAGAGGGTTCACCAGAGTCGCGTCAGGGCCAAGGGAGGGACTCCTGCCTACCGCTCAGTGACTGTCCACGGGGGAGGTTCGCCTCCTCGCCCGGCACTTCGCACGCCAAGCCTTTAGGCGGCGGGGCGGAGACCCCGGAGGAGCAAAGCGCGGGAAAACGCTCGCCGCTCCTCCCCGAGGCGGCTTGCAGCCAGCAGCAGCGGTCCTCGGAGCAGCTCTCCCACCGCTGGGCTCGCTGCGGACCGAGCAGCCAACTCAGCAGCTTAGCGTGGGGGGAGCCTCTCCGGGTGCTGGAGTATTAAAAGGGGGCGGGGGACACCCCACTCCCCCTCCCTTTTTATGTCCCTGGCTGTGTCAGGGTGTTCGCATCTCCCCCCTCCCCCGCTCTTCTCTCCACCTGCCTTCGCCTGAGCCCCGTTCCGCACCGCAGGGAGACACCCGAAGAGGTGGGGAAACCTCTGGCGGTTTTGGGTGCTTCATTTCCTGCTTTTCTCCCGCCCCACTCCGGGTTTGGCTGCTCTGCCTCGCTTCTCCTGTGCCCTCCCCGTTCCTGCCACTCCCCCTCTGCCAGGGGGGATCCCAACCGCTGGTGCTCCCAGACAGCCGGGAAGCGAACTGGGATGGGAGCAAGGGGCGGACCCCAGCCCCCCCCCCGGCCCTCACGCAAAGTTGGGTGGCTCTGCAAGGCCGCGGCGCGGATGCTTGCTGAGCAGTCCCCACTTCCGCAGGGCACCCGGGGCTGCAAGGGGGCTCGTTGTGGGGGTCGTCTCCCGGAGCCCCGCGTGCGGCTGGAGTTCGGTTTTAGGACGACCTCGCTTGCATCGCCCCAGTCTCGGAGAGAAGGGGGAGGGGGGAATCCCCCAAAGAGCAACGCCGAGAAGGCGCCAATGGCAGATCGGAGCAGGCGCTGTCCGGGCGGGGAAGGGAAGGAGCCAACTTCCCCGGGAAAAGCAGCCGGCGCGGGCAAAATCTGCTGCGGCTCCCAGGGGTGTGAAGGGAGTCGCTGCCCCTGCCCCCCCCCCCGTGCTGATGTAATTGATGAGAGGCCAGGGGCTGTTCTTATTACCAACGCCGGGGGGCGTACAGTCTGATCCCCAGAGATCCTCCTCGGCTCTCCCCCTCCCTCCTCCAAGGGCTGCTCTGTACCACCCCCCCCCCCCCGCCCGTGCCCACTCCCCGGCAACCCGGGGCGCAGCCAACTCCGCCGGCAGAGCCAGCGGCGAGGCAGGAGCGGGGAGGGGGAGAGCGAAAGCACCCCCCGGAGCAGCACCTACCTTGAGCTGCTCAATGCCCGGGTCGGTGGATCTGGCCCCGGAGGGCAGCCGAACGCCGCGGGGGCCAAGCGGGGACGTTGTGCCAAAATTTCTCGAAAAAGGAGGAATAAAAAAAGAAGGAGAAAAAACAAACAAACAATCTAGACTCTCCGTTTCCAGCCCAAACTCAGCCTTGTCCTCCGCACCCTGGCGGCTCCCCTCAGTCTCATCCTCCGGGATCCCGGCTCCGCCGCTCACCGAGAAAGAAACCAACAAGAACAATTCCCTTCCTTACTCCCCTACGGATTCAAGCGACAGGTGAGCTTTCCCCATACGTCCTGTGGCACTGACAGGAGGAGAGAAAACAGCCCCTTCCCCGGCCCCTGAAATATCCACTCAGTTGAAGCTCACTTCTTCGGCTGCAAGAAGCAGGATCGCTGCATCCCAAGGAAAAAAACCCGCTTCCTCGGCCGGCGTCATGCAGCAAACGCCAGGCGAAAGCTGTTCAAGGGGAAAAAAATAGTGTCTCGGAAAAGCCTCTCGCCGGCAAGCTGCTTCGGGAGCTAATTGAGCACCTGGGAGCCCAAGCCATTAGCAGGGATCATTTTCACCGGGCAGCTACAAGCCCGCCGCGGCACAAAAATGTTTTGCTGCTAAAGTGTTTTCCTCAATCAAAAATAAAACCAAGCAAGTCTGCGGGGAAGGGTCTCCTTTGAAGGTTATGTTCCAATAGTTGGGAGGCAAATAGGAGCTGGATGGATCTTTTTGCAGGAGAGAGAGAAAAAGAGAGATTTCCCCCCTTCTTTCCTGCTTTACTGTCCTTCACCACCAGGTGACTGATTTCACTTCGCTCCTCTCCTGGCCAGCACTGAGGGGGATTTCTCTCATCTGTCAAAAAGCAACATTTCCTTTCTCGACAAATGCAACCCCTGGGTCTTAAAGCCGGCCTATCCCAGCCACTCCAGGCATTAGCCTGCTGGCATTTTAATAGTTCTGTCTTTTTTGTCGTTGGTGGATGCGAGCAAATGTAATCATGCTGGATCGTTTAGGGTAGGAAGACCTTCTCCCAGTTTCCTCGCTAGATATTTTACCCCCCAGAGGCAAGATCATTACATGTGCTGAATATCACAGTGGAGCTACTGCTCTTTCCCACACATTGAAACAAAATGTTGATTGCAAAATTGAACCCAAAGGCTGCTACCTTTTATTGGCAGAGTCCACTTGATGTATAATCATTGGTCTTATTATTAATGTGAATTGGGAAGCAGTTTTGGCAGAATAATCTTTCAGTGTTACGTGGATATAAATCAGGATATTTCTCCGTTCATTACTTTAGTAATTTCCTTTCTTTTTCTAAAGGATTCAGTGTGCTGTGGTTCTCATGAGACATTAAGCTGTAAATAGAATCAAAATTAGATTTTAAAAAATTCAAATTCCACCCCACCAGGATCTTGATTTGATCAAACTCATTTTTTTCCTGCATTCTGACTGCTGCTAGCAGGCTTTTAAAAATAAGGCTGTCTATAAGATTTCTCTTTTCCTGCCTTCAATCTTTGGGGGCCTTCTTTTTAAGTTAACTCTTTGGCTGACAGACTCTGAATGGGCATATGCTTATACTATTGCCTTCCCATAATATATATGTTCTGCAGTTATATACATATAATTTATTTTATGAAGATATATGTGCAGTTCTTTCAATATCATAGACACATTGCATAGTTCCAAGCATATAAGGCAGTTTTGTTTCAATAATAACAAGCAGTCCTGTAGCACTTAAGACACAAATTTATTAGCTCATGAGCTTTCATGGGCAAGGCCCACTTAAAGAATCAGAGAACTAGAAGGGACCTCAAGAGTGCAGTCCCCCGCCCTCACAGCAGGACCAAGTACCATGTAGACCTTCTTTGATAGATGTCTATCTTCCCTGCTCTTAAGTATCTCCAGAGATGGAGATTCCACAACCTGCCAAGGCAATTTATTTAATAACCACCCTAACAGTTAGAAAGATTTTACCTAATGTCCAACCAAAACCTTCCTTGCTGCAGTTTAAGACCATTGCTACTTGTCCTATCCTCAGAGGCAGAGGAGAACAATTTTTCTCTCTCTTCCTTGTAACACTCTTTTAGGTACTTGAAAACTACTGTAATGACCCCACACAGTCTTCTGTTTCCTAAACTAAACAAGCCCAATTCTTTCAGTAAAGCTCATGACCTAATGCACTTGATAGTTTTGAAGGTTGCTACAGGACTGTTCATTATTTGTGAAGCTACAGCTATTCCTCTGAGACTACTTACTTCAATAAGGAGTTCTTTACTTTGCTATTCTTCAGGGTCAGCATAAGGTTAAACTCAGATGGCTGGGCCACATTCCAGCTATGGGACATAGCCCATGTCTTCTAGAAGTAATGGAAGAGATGAGGCAGAGACAGCAACACTTCTCAGTTTAGAACAAACTGTTTGTGACTTCGGATTCATTATAAAGTCTCTCTCTCTCTCTCTCTAAATCAAAATAGAACTGCAATTTGCAAAGATTAAACATTTGATCCTACATCCCAGTTGAATGAAAAATAGGTCTAAGTAGAGGACTAAGAAACTGGACATTAAGGCTACGTCTACACGTGCACCCAACTTCGAAATAGCTTATTTCGATGTTGCGACATCGAAATAGGCTATTTCGATGAATAACGTCTACACGTCCTCCAGGGCTGGCAACGTCGATGTTCAACTTCGACGTTGCTCAGCCCAACATCGAAATAGGCACAGCGAGGGAACGTCTACACGGCAAAGTAGCACACATCGAAATAAGGGAGCCAGGCACAGCTGCAGACAGGGTCACGGGGCGGACTCAACAGCAAGTCGCTCCCTTAAAGGGCCCCTCCCAGACACACTTTCATTAAACAGTGCAAGATACACAGAGCCAACAACTAGTTGCAGACCCTGTATATGCAGCACGGACCCCCAGCTGCAGCAGCAGCAGCCAGAAGCCCTGGGCTAAGGGCTGCTGCCCACGGTGACCACAGAGCCCCGCAAGGGCTGGAGAGAGAGTATCTCTCAACCCCCCAGCTGATGGCCGCCATGGAGGACTCCGCTATTTCGATGTTGCGGGACGCGGATCGTCTACACGTCCCTACTTCGATGTTGAACGTCGAAGTAGGGCGCTATTCCCATCCGCTCATGGGGTTAGCGACTTCGACGTCTCGCCGCCTAACGTCGATTTCAACTTCGAAATAGCGCCCAACACGTGTAGACGTGACGGGCGCTATTTCGAAGTTACTGCCGCTACTTCGAAGTAGCGTGCACGTGTAGACGCAGCCTAAATGAATTATTGTATGACCTATAGAAATAGTAATTTAGAAAGCATTATCCTTTCTCTGATAACATTTGAACATAATTTTTTATTTAGACTGAAATTTGTACAAGGTACCTGTCTTAGTGAGTTCACTTTCTCTCTTACAAGACATTCCTAAAACATCCCCAAAGATATCAAATATAAGTCTAGTCTATCTTTATTATACATTTGTTTATGATATGAAAATTTTATAAAAACGGTCCCTTGAATGGACATTTAAATTAAGTTTTCATCTGATATTACATACGAAAACTAGCTTCAAACAAAATTGTTTAAGTTGCAAAGTCAGTCACTTAAGTTTTAGGAAATGTACAATTTAAGTAGTAGCAAAAACAATAGCAAGGCTCTTTCACTCCTACCTCTTGGAGCACAGGCCATTGATGACCATTCTCCATCCTCCCCTGTCCTGGGAGATCTTTTTCAGTTCTGACCAATTTAACGGTTCCCCTAAAACCTTAATTTTGCCTCCTTGTGAATATGCATTATGATAGCATGTGGCTATGTACATAGTTACTAGGTTCTTTCTCCAGGAACTCAGTCTCAAGTAATAAAAGAATGACTGGACCACTCACTAACTTTTTTCACCCTGAACATTTAATATGTGGCCCTAGGGTTTATTTACTGCACATCACCCAAAACTTTTTGAGATTGAGGCCCCAACTAGCTCAAGAACATACAACTAGTGGCCACCTTCCACAGTATTACTTGCTCAGCACCACATATAAAATCTGTGGCACAGTCAGAGGCAGACTTCCATTCACGTTCATGGCATTCTGCCTTAACAACAAACCACCCCACTTCTCTCCCTACCTTCACCTGCTTCATTCTCTGTACACCTTCCAACTTCTTCACAAATGAGCCAAGAAGCAGACAAAAGCCTGATGTGCTATACAGTCCTAGTTTATTCATCAAGTAGAACCATCCAAACCATGCATCTAGGGGGAGGGATAGCTCAGTGGCTTGTGTAGTGGCCTACTAAACTTAGGGTTGTGAGCTCAATCCTTGAGAGAGGAAGCTATTAAGAGATTGGGGCAAATAGATGTCAGGGATGGTGCTTGGCCCGGGCGGGGGACTGGACTAGATGACCTCCCAAGGTCCCTTCCAGTTCTAGATGTGTGTGTATATGATATTCTAAGGGCTTTTTAATGACAAAAAACATGTTCTATTTTAACAAAAAGCAGTCAAGTAGCACTTTAAAGACTAGCAAATCTTTAAAGTGCTACTCGACTGCTTTTTGTTTTGATAGTATATAGACTAGCATGGCTCCCTCTCTGTTAATGTTCTATTTTGTGTGAGAGGATTCCCAAAGCAGACTTTGCTGAAAAGAAACAGGGCTTCATACTCAGCTTCTATACTCATAGCATACAAAGTAAGCCCCAGATGAAAATGGAGGATTTTTAACTGTATCAGATTTAAATGAAATATCATGGAATGTGCAGGAGGCACCTCCCTGTCCTCAAAGCTACCATACTGCTGAGTGTCAAAGGCTTACAGAGGAAGATGCAGCTTCTCAAATCAAAGCAAACATGCAGTCATTTAGCAGTCATTTAGCACTTTAAAGACTAACAAAATAATTTATTAGGTGATGAGCTTTCATTTGGCAGACCCAATTCTTCAGATCAATAGCATTTCCAGTACAGACTGACAATTATATAATACAGAGATCCAAAAAAAAAAAAGCAATAAAAACTGACAAATTAGATACATGGAACCAAAGAGGGGGCAAGGGGAAGAGATGCCAGTGTCTTGCCTGAGATCATTACAAATACCAAAGGAAGGGAAAGAATTCTTGGAATGTGTGAGATAATTGCTATCTCCATTCAAACCAAGTGATAACATATCAAATTTGAGCATGAACTCCAGTTCACACATCTCCCTTTGTAATCTGTGTTAAAGTCTCTTTGTTGTAGGATGCATATTCTCAGGTCTTTAATAGAATGGCCCACTCCACTGAAGTGCTCACTGACAGGTTTATGTGTATTTAGATTTCTAATGTCTGCTCTGTGCCCATTCATTCTTTGGCAAAGTGTTTGCTCCGTTTGTCCAATGTACATAGTAGAGGGACATCGCTGGCACTTGACATATATAACATTGCTTGAGATACAGGAGAATGAGCCCCTGATCTTGTAATTAACATGGTTAGGTCCAGTGACTGTATCTCCAAAATAAACTTGTGGACAAAGTTGGCAATGGGGTTTGTTGTAAGGAAAAGTTCCAGGATTAGTATTACTGTGGTGTAGCCTGTGGTTGCTGTTGTAAATTCCTCTTTAGAGAACATGTCCCTGGCCATGGGCTATGAGGTTTGTGTGTGCCTTCCACTACCCTTTACCAGACAGCCTCGAGGCTTCAAGCATTTTCAAATTAAAAGTTAGATTTTTATTGACTTAACAATGTTCCCCACTAATCCGCACAGGAATGAAACTGAAATATAAAAGGATTTATTATAAAAAACAGTGTTAAAGTGACTGTATGATATAGGTGTAATATAAGGTATGGGGAGTGACCGTTAGGGTCGCCCGTTACCTATGCATATTCATGAGCTAATTGCCTATTCATGAGCATTGGTTTGAATTCAGATGCACGGATTGGACCATTTATGATGCTCATGAATATGTAAACAGAATGTGCATCCTGGTTGCTGGGGCAACGCAGGTGCGGACCTGACACCTGTGAGTGTTCAACCAGGTCCGCCCTGGCTCCATAAATTCTGGAGCCCAGCCCCGGCTTTCCCAGTCCGTCGGGGAGCAGCAGAGAAGAGGACAACGGACAGAAGAGGAAAAAGGGACAGAGTTCAGAGCTGGACTCAGCCTTAAGCCGAAGATTCGACGGAAAGTGCTGAAGCAGACCTGCGTGTCAATCTATGCACCCCAGCCACCGCGGGACACAGAAGCCTTTTTGAAGAGCTCTGGCTAAGAAGACCAGAAGAACTGAACTGAACTCACTGAAGCCCTCAGATTTTACCTGAGGCAGGCTCGCCAGGCAGACCGCGCCGGCAGGTGCCCTGCCTGGGGAGCCGCACAAGCGGCGGCCTCTGCTGGCCGGCGGCGGAGCCGCTGCCGCTTTTCTTGCCAGGGGTTTTTGTTACCCAGGGTTTTCTTGCCAGGGGTTTTTGTTACCTTTTCCTCTGGCCTCCTCTTTTCTCTCCTGTCTTTCCTATCTGCCTGCCGCGGCTGCCAGTAAAAAGCGCGCCGTGAGGGCCTTCTTTCCTAGCTTGCTGTGGAGACCCTCGGGCCCGGCGCCCGGAGAGACAGATCAGGAGGATAGGTATTTACCATCTGATCCCCACAAACCTTAGGTCAATTAGTTAAATTTAAATGGAGTTAGGGTTCATATTCTTCATTTTGTCAGTAGTACTGTTAGTGGTAGCATTAGTGGTACTGATCCCTTGTTGCTGTTGTTATACACAAGGTAGATCAGAGAATAATATTGTTTAAAGCGTCTTAGATTGTGTAACCCTGTTCCCGGGGTTTCTAATTGTAAAGCACAGGAGGAGGTCTAACTGACCTAGCCGCTTTACTTTTGCATCCAATATAGAAGATTAGATTAAGGTTTTTATTTAAAGGGATCCAGAACTGATTGCTCCCTCCGCTGGGTAGAGCTCACCCAAGCGGGGGTTGATGCACAGGAGGATAACCCGTTAAAGGGAGAACCTCAACTAGGATTCTACATATAATAATATAATAATTTAAGGGAATAACCCATTAAGGGCGTACCCACATTAAATAAATCCCTGCAGGGTTACATAAGACCTTAGGCGTTGTCAATAAGTCCTGAGGCGGCCTTGGGAGGCAAGTATCCTATTTAAGACAGAGGAGTCTGTACCTACACTTATTAATTATATACATATATAAATAAAGTCCTAAGGTAGTAGCCTGCGAACTACTTCTGGAGGTCCCATCTGCCTGGCCAGCAGGGGCAACCTCACTTGGGCAATTAATAAATCCATCTGTTCCTCTGGGTTGCTGGGGGACCTAGGGTAGAACATCACCGGCCATTCTCATAAGCGAGAAAAGTGCTCTGAAGGGGGCGGGTGCCCCGAGTAAGAGGAAAATAGTATTGTTTAGCTCCTCCCGGGGCAAGGCAGTAAAGGGGCTCTCTTTCCAGAGGGTCCGACATAGGCAGCTTCCGGGAGGCCTCATACTATAGTCCTTTTAGGCCCAAATCAACCCATTAGGGCTTTGGGACGCTAAGGCGAGAGGAAGTCAGTGCAGTCTTAAATCATTGCACTGAAGTTCTTTTGGACTAAAATATCCCATTCTGGAAGCCTGTTACCAGGGTAAACACCCAGGCTACGTCTACACGTGCCCCAAACTTCAAAATGGCCATGCAAATGGCCATTTCGAAGTTTACTAATGAAGCGCTGACATGCATATTCAGCGCTTCATTAGCATGCGGGCGGCAGCGGCGCTTCGAAATTGACGAGCCTTGCCGCCGCGCGGCGCATCCAGACGGGGCTCCTTTTCGAAAGCACGCCACCTACTTCGAAGTCCCCTTATTCCCGTCAGCTCATGGGAATAAGGGGACTTCGAAGAAGGTGGCGTCCTTTCGAAAAGGAGCCCCGTCTGGCCGCGCCGCGCGGCGGCAAGGCTCGTCAATTTCGAAGCGCCGCTGCCGCCCGCATGCTAATGAAGCGCTGAATATGCATTTCAGCGCTTCAATAGTAAACTTCGAAATGGCCATTTGCATGGCCATTTCGAAGTTTGGGGCACGTGTAGACACAGCCCCAGGCATAAATATAAATATATAATATAGACACATACATATAAATACATAACATAGACACATATACCTAAATAGTTACACATTAATATAAAAATATTATTATCAGTTCTGGTCTGTTCTTTTCCCTTGCAGTGCACACAAGGAAGAGCACCGAGTTGTGTACCCTCGTGGAGTCACCCGTAAGTTAAAAGGGTTCAGCGTAGACATTGTATCTGCAACAATGCAGATTACTGGACCGCTTGGAAATAGTGACCACAATATAATAACTTTTAATATTCCTGTGTTGGGAAGAACACCGCAGTGATCAAACACTCTGGCATTTAATTTCAAAAAGGGGAATTACACTAAAATGAGGAAGCTAGTTAAACAGAAACTAAAAGGTAGAGTAATTAAACTAAAATCCCTGGAAGCTGCATGGAAACTGTTTAAAGACACCATACTAGAGGCCCAACTTAAATGTATACCCCAAATAAAAAAACACAGTAAGAGACCTAACAAAGAACCACCATGGCTAAACAGCCATGTTAAAAAGGCAGTGAGAGAGAAAAGGGCAGCTTTTAAAAAGTGGAAGTCAAATCCTAGTGAGGAAAATAGAAAGGAACATAAACACTCCCAAATTAAGTGTCATAATGTAGTAAAAAAAGCCAAAAAAGAGTTTGAGGAACAGCTAGCCAAAAATTCAAAAAACGATAGTAAAATGTGTTTTAAATACATTAGAAGCAGGAAGCCTGCTAAAAAAGCAGTGCGGCCCTTGGATGATAAAGATATAAAAGGAGCGATCAAGGAAGACAGTGCCATTGCGGAGCGATTAAATGATTTCTTTGCTTCAGTCTTCACGGCTGAAGATGTTACAGAGGTTCCTAAATCTGAGCCAGCCTTTTTAGGTGACGAATCTGAGGAACTCACTCAGATTGAAGTGACATTAGAGGAGGTTTTGGAATTAATTGATAAGCTGAATAGTAACAAGTCTCCAGGACCAGACGGCATTCACCCAAGGGTTCTGAAAGAACTCAAATGTGAAATTGCGGAGTTATTAACAGTGGTTTGTAACCTAACCTTTAAATCCACTTTGGTACCAAATGACTGGAAGACGGCCAATATAACACCAATATTTAAAAAAGGCTCTAGAGGAGACCCTGGCAATTATAGACCGATAAGTTTAACATCAGTACCAGGCAAATTAGTAGAAACACTAGTAAAGAGTAAAATTGCAAGGCACATAGAAGAGCACGAATTGTTGGGCAAAAGTCAGCATGGTTTCTGCAGAGGGAAGTCGTGTCTAACTAATCTATTAGAATTCTTTGAAGGGGTTAATAAACATGCGGACAAGGGGCACCCAGTGGACATAATATACCTAGATTTCCAGAAAGCCTTTGACACGGTCCCACACCAAAGGCTTTTATGTAAATTAGGTGGTCATGGGATAGGAGGAAAGGTCCTTTCATGGATCGGGAGTTGGTTAAAAGACAGAAAACAAAGGGTGGGAATAAATGGTAAATTTTCACAATGGAGGAGGGTAACTAGTGGTGTTCCCCAGGGGTCAGTCCTGGGACCGATCCTGTTCAACTTGTTCATCAATGATCTAGAAAATGAGGTAAGCAGTGAGGTGGCAAAGTTTGCAGATGACACCAAGTTGTTCAGGACAGTCAAAACCAAAAGGGATTGTGAAGAACTACAAAAAGATCTCAGCAAACTGAGTGATTGGGCAGCAAAATGGCAAATGAAATTTAATGTGGGTAAGTGTAAGGTAATGCATGTTGGAAAAAATAACCCAAATTACACGTACTACATGATGGGGTCAAATTTAGCTACGACAGATCAGGAAAGGGATCTTCGAGTTATAGTGGATAGTTCTCTGAAGACATCCACGCAGTGTGCGGCGGCAGTTAGTAAGGCAAATAGGATGTTAGGAATTATTAAAAAAGGGATCGATAATAAGACAAAAGATATCATACTTCCCCTATATAAAACTATGGTACGCCCACATCTCGAGTACTGCGTGCAGATGTGGTCTCCTCACCTCAAAAAAGATATATTGGCATTAGAAAAGGTTCAGAAAAGGGCGACTAAGATGATTAGGGGCTTGGAAAGGGTCCCATATGGGGAGACGCTAGAGAGACTGGGACTTTTCAATTTGGAAAAAAGGCGATTGAGGGGCGATATGATAGAGGTATATAAAATCATGAATGGTGTGGAGAAAGTGAATATAGAAAAATTATTTACCTTTTCCCATAATACAACAACTAGGGGACACCAAATGAAATTGATGGGTAGTAGGTTCAAAACTAATAAAAGGAAATTTTTCTTCACACAGCGCACAGTCAACCTGTGGAACTCCTTGCCCGAGGAGGCTGTGAAGGCCAGGACTCTATTAGGGTTTAAAAAAGAGCTTGATAAATTTTTGCAGGTTAGGTCCATAAATGGCTATTAGCCAGGGATAAAGTATGGTGCCCTAGCCTTCAGAACAAGGGCAGGAGATGGATGGCAGGAGATAAATCACTTGATCATTGTCTTCTGTTCTCCTTCTCTGGGGCACCTGGCATTGGCCACCGTCGGCAGATGGGATGCTGGGCTCGATGGACCTTTGGTCTGACCCAGTATGGCCATTCTTATGTTCTTATGTTCTAACAAAAAACAAATAAGGGCTATTAGTTAGTTAATCCCAAATCCTGTGCTGAGACTCAGGGAGCAGGGAGATACATAGTTGTAGTTTCTAGAAATATTTAAAAGACACAGTAACAAAAACAAAGTATAAATAGGAAATAAATAAATAGAAAAGGAAAGTGTTACATCGTAAATAACCCGGCTCTTGTTTAAAATAAAAGTTAGTTTGTGGACAGTTGACCCCTCGTCTGTCGTCTTTTCTGGGGAGCAAACTGGCTCTGTCACACACCCTGTAAGCCCCTTTGGATCAGGTCCCGTTGACTTCGATCCAGGTAGCGGGGTAAAACCTGGGTTGGTGCTTGGTGGCTGGTGGAAAGACTTAGACAGCCTTATAGGCCTTTTGGTTGCCTCTGTGCTGGCCATTGCAGCTTGACCTGTGCCAACCTTACGAGATTGTTATGGCGTCACGGACAGGATGTGTGACGTCAGGAGCCATTTGTTTGTGTCCCTGGAAGGATGGGCAGATTCAGGGCAGGGAACTGGCCCACATTTTATTCCACTCCCAAGAGCCGGGAGATAATAAAATAGAGTACCATTTTGACTTTGAGGGAGTAGAAAATATTAGGAGCCTCACAGAGGCTGTTACTATACAGGGTTTAGCGTGTCTCATCAATACCCACAAAAATCTTACATTTTACCCCATAGATAAACAGCCACAAAAAGTGGAGTATAGGAAAAAACCAGAGAGAGGGACTCCTGAGGAGACCCTAAGAGACATTAAGCAAATCCTACAAAAAAGTGGAATTAATACCACTTTGTTGACCAAGTCCCAACTTTTAAAACCTGGGGTAAGAGGTCTAGAAGTTTTAGACCAAGCCAGAGCTAAGTTAGAACAGCTCGGTAAGAAGAAGCTGTTCGGAGGAGTGACCTACAGCCAGAAGGTTGTGGCAAGGACTCTCCTACCGGTTTGGGTAGAGACACTAAATAGTTTAACTAGGTTAGAAGCGACTCTAGAGAAAACGTTATGCAAATCAGTGATGGAAGTTGTTCAGTTCCCATTTTATGGGGAAAGTGGACAGGAGGACGTAGATCAGGATCAGGTGGAGGCTCTCCCAGTTATGATCACCAAAACCATTGTGGATGCTAAAGGCAAAACCACACAGACAATGGTAGAGAAAGATCGCACAGTAGCAGAACTAAAAAGTCTCCTGGAAGACACACGCAGGAGAAACCAGGAACCATTAATGGTCTGGATTGGCCGTCTCATTTTAGAGCATGGTCAGGAGTGGGTAGACCAGAAAGAAGCCCACTATGTAGCCAGGACTTCCAGCTGGAGAGGTGGAGAAGGGTCCATCGACCAGCTGGATAACGTTAGATTTCCTATCCTGCTTCCTGCCCTGGCCATAGCCCTGATCACGAAAACCTGGCAAGCCTATTCCCTTCCTCCGGGTTCAATTACATCCACAAGAGATTTAATAAGAGCCATAGCCAGGGTCTCAACCATCTCCTGGGTCCCTGTAGTAGGAGGAATGGTGAAACTATCTTCTGAGGAAGCGGACGATCAGCAGTGGTATGTTCATGTAAGAGATTTTACAAAGTTACCAATAGCCAACCAGGCCATTGAGGCAGGGGCATCTGCTTTGCCCTATAAGTCCCCAACCGTAAAACTGTGCCTAAGAGCTTTAGAAGGGCGGACTTTAGGAGCCCTTTATGACTTGGAGGGAGAGCTTCCCGCCACATTCAGAAAAGGAGATGAGTATGAGGGATACAATACAGATAAATCAGATAAAAAAACAGGTAGAAGGGTTCCTTTTAATAGGAATAACCAGGTTTATACCATAGAGCAGAGAAATGGTCCTCCCAAGAAAGATTTTGGGAGACAGCCACCTAAAATGCGCCCTAAGCTCCCTCAACAAGAGAGAGGGAAGAGATCAGAGGGGGAGCAGGAGTCGTCCGTAGTGTCCAAATATCGCCAGGCGCCGCGGGGTTTCTTGCGAACCAGGGGCCTAAATGAGCAGCAATTAAATGGAAAAAATGATGGTCAATTGGAGAAGTTAGCCATAGACAATGGCTGGCACCCAGAGTGGTGGACATATACTTGGACACCACGTCCTTTTTATCCAAAAAACCAGTCAGTGCCCTCGGGTGCCGCTATCCCCGGGGGCAAACTGAGAAAACACAACGGCCTGAGAGTTTAAGATACGCCCCCTCTGTACAGATTCAACGAAATGAATTACAACCTGTGACTGACACTAGACCATATATTTCTCTAATAGATAGAAATAAGAAAAGTCATCAGTTCTTGATTGACACAGGAGCTCAGATCAATGTCATTTCTCCCGATGTGCCACATCAAAACACGCATGTAAAATTGTGGGTACAGGGAGTTAATGAACTTAAGGAGGCTCCTGTGGTAAAAACATCTTTTAAAACCCCTGAAGGAGGATATAAGACCTACAAGGCTATATTAGGAGTTAGGAACCTAGTAGATATAGACACTATTAGAGATCTGCAATTACAGCCAGTCTTAGCCGCACTTTCAGCAGAGCCTGTCTCTACTCGGGCAAACATCCATGAGCCAGAGATAACAAACCCCCAGGTCTGGAAGTATAGCGCAATCCCTACTAAGACCAAGGAGGGAGTTGCAGCTATTACTAAACTGTTACAAGATCTCCAGACTGAGGGTAAATTAACTAAAATACACCAGTCTAAGTATATTAGCAGTGCTTGGGGAATCCCTAAGCCCGGGACTGAGCCTCAGCAGGCTAAGTTTAGGATGGTCATAGACTATCGAAAGGCAAATGACTATATTGCTGCAGTGCCTTATATTGTCAAATGGGATAGGCCAGCTATTGAAGAGGTACTGAGCAATAAAGATTTTCTTTGGGGATGTACACTAGACTTAAAAGACATGTTCTACCAAGTCCCCATGCATGATCCTAATGGGGTACTTAACTTCCACTTTGCTGGCCAAATGTACCAGTGGAAGGTTCTCCCCCAGGGATATAAGAATTCTCCTGCTGTGGCCACTCAATATCTAGCCAAAACGCTAGAAAAAATCAAAATCCCTCAGGGCTGTGAACTCCTCTACTACGTGGATGACGTCGCCGTGGTGGGGAGAGATCAATCCACAGTCCAGAAGCTGTTACAGCAAGTTGTTGTTCAGCTTAAGAAAGACAAGTGGAGGGTGAACGAGGAAAAGTCCCAGATGGTGCCTATGAAAGAGTTCACTTTCTTAGGAATTTCCATCACAGAAATTAACTGGTGTACAACGCCCGAGGTAGAAGTCTTAGAGAAATGGTTGGCTCACCCACCTGAGACTAAAAAGCAAGTTCAGGAAGTGTTGGGCTATTTAAATTACCATCGATATTTAATACCTACTAAACTGGCGTCAAGTCTAGCCCTATTACAAAACAAGTTGAAAAAAGGAGATAAAATCAGATGGACGCCGGGTCAGAGAGTAGCCTACTCCATGCTACTCGAGGCTCTCAAAGATCCTCAACTGCTGGCCCGTATAGACTCAGCAGACCCAATAGCAATATCAATTGATCTCGCTAATGACCAATTGGTAATTGAGGTCACCCAAAAAGATCAGCCTGTTGGCCGTGTTATCAAAAAACTGCAGCCTACCCAAACTAACTATGGGATGTATGGTAAAATGCTGCTTGCCTTGAGAGAGGCTAAGATATGGAACGGGTACCATGGTACTGTAAAAGCCCCAATGGTCAGGTCGCTTCAGTGGTTAAGAACAGAGTATCCACTGGAGTTTGGAGGAGAACAGGCCACATGGAGTCAGTTGCTTTATGAAGCGCAAACTCTGTGGTCCTCCTGGTTACTAATTAACACCCCAAATCCTGCAGAAAGCAGACCCAGGGCCCTGGTAATCAGAACTGATGATCAGGAACCTTGGTTGTTCTGTGATGGGTCTACAAAGCATTTCCCAAAAGCAGGAATTTTCTGTGCCAGATGTCGTTACTTAAAGATAGTAACTGAAAAGCCAAATACATCTGCACAGGAAGCTGAAGTTAAAGGGGTATTGTATGCGGTGCAGCATGCAAATGACAAGCATAAATTAGAAGCTCCGGTCATTGGCATCGACTCGGAGTATGTAATCAGGGTTCTCTCCAGGGAAGCCAAGCCAACGGCTTACCCTGAACATTGGGACACAATTTACCAAAAATTAGAATTAAAACCCAGACCATGGTTCCTAGTACACTGCCCTTCACATAGGAAAGATTTGAACGAATTCCACACCTTTTTAGATCAGCACCTTCAACAGTACTGCAGGCAGACTTTGGAGGTTAAGCCAAACAGACTATTGGGGAACTCAGGTGATTCCCTAAACCTGGCCAGGTGGTTTCATCACAAATGGGGTCACTGGGGACCCAAAGTTTGTAACAGGATGTGGAAAAAGGACAAAGGCAGTCCGTATGTTTCTTTTAAGACCTGGCAGCAGGTCAGCCAAGGCTGCTTGCTATGTAATACGCACAAGCGTATGAACCGGCCTAGGTCAGAGATGCACACTCTAGATCCGGCCTATTTTGCCCCGGGTACAACCTGGCAAGTTGATATCATGGGCCCCCTACCAGGTGCCAAGCTGTTTCCCAAAGCTCTGGTAGTGGTGGACCTTGGGTCCCGCCAAGTCTGGGCGGCTCCCACAAAAAAGACCACTGCCAGGGATGTTATCCACTTACTGTCTAAGTGTGTGGCAAACTGGTCTGTGCCAGTTGAAATCTAATCAGACAATGGACCACCCTTTAATTCAAGGGAAGTGGACCAGCAAATGCGTATCTGGAACACTCCCCGGCACTTCCATCTCCCCTATCACCCACAAAGCAATGGGGTGGTAGAGAGGAAGATAGGGGTCTTAAAAACGCAACTTAAGATCCTTAACCCCAACATCGACTTTAAAGGGTGGCATGCCTACTTAGATGAAGCTTTAATAAACATTAATAGGGCGGTTACTAGATGGCCGGAAATAGAGCCCAAGGTTAGAACACCTTGGAAACCAATGTACCATCAAGGTCAGAGGGTCTGGGTTACTCTGCCAGGAGAGGGAAAAAATGAACCTTTTCCAAGTATTATCCAAGAGGTTGGCGAGTACCCAAATACTTACCATCTGAGTCCGAATAATATGCTAGTCCATCATAACTGGTTAACGCTAAGGGCTTAAAGTTTGTGGTGTAACTAAACTTTTTCTTCTTGTTTTGCAGATCATGCTGGTTCTAATCCTAGCAGTGTTAGTCGTAGGCAATCTAGGGGTATTACAGGATTGGGAACACAACACATTTATTAGGATGGCTAATTTGGTAGCTACAGCCTTGAACGAAACAGATTGCTGGATTTGCAGTGCATTTCCTGCGACCAGCAGGGTCGGTATCCCAATGCTCCCGATCCCATTGACGACGCGAAATATGACCAAGTGTTTAGGACAAAAGAACGCCACGTGGGGGGCCATGACAATCAGTAGGTCCGATTATCTACTGGTGGAAAAAAGAAAGGGACATTGGTGTTTTGTTTGTAACGGGTCTGACTTGTACGATTGGAAACAACCCGTTACACAGTATAGTCTGAGTTATGATGTTAATAGACAAAGACATGTGTGGGTAAAAAGAGCACACAAAGGCATCTCTGTGGGTAGGAGTGAGTGTGAGACATACATTATGGAACATGGTATGTCACTCCCACAGTCTTGGGGGAACATGTGGTTTCCGAATGTAAAATCTTATTGGTCGGAGAATGACAACCCAGGCAAAAACTGCGTGCATGTGAATGACTCACAGCTATACAATTGTACGCCTAATGGAGGTGCTCCGTGGCCTTTCTCAGGGTATTATGAGGGAGCCGCACAATCTATGAAATCCAATCCCGGGCAGGGTAGCGGTGGTTGTAACAAAGCCCTTTATGCTCTTGTTGGTCACTATTGGGTGTGTGGCGACAAGGCATGTAAGGTGCTCCCTGCGTATTGGGATGGCTCCTGTTATTTGGCTTACCTATTACCTTCTTTACATCTACGCAAAACACTACCAAGAGGAGGCGTAGGTAATGCCGTCCCATATGCCTTGGGCCATTTGGGCATTGATTTCGGTGTAGAACATCACGTGAGTCGTTCTGACTATCTGAGACCTCAAGTGCCTGGTGTCAGTGATTATGATGAGGGAGAGTTGGTGTTGGGACAGCGTCTAACAACCAGACGCAAGCTTCCTCCCATAAAACTGGCACCTAAAGGCGGTGTAGGCACTGGGCTAGTTCGTCAAAGGAGCCCAGTTGCAGGGTTTAAACGCCTGGAGACCAACGAAGTTGTGCCATCTAGCCATGCAGGTCAGAGACCCAAGAGAGATCTTGAACAGGCATTGCAAGATCTCAGGAACCGCAAACCTTTAACAATGCAGGAAACAATAGGTTGGGCACTCATCACCTGTTGGAGTGGCCAGAGTTGGTGGAGCTGTTATCCGACTCCAGTCAGTGTTAGAGGTTGTGGCGAATGAAACTGGCCAGTCCCTAAAAGATCTAGCTACTGAGCAGCATGAGCTCAGGCAAGCTGTTGTCCAAAATAGAATAGCTTTGGACATGATACTGGCAGATAAAGGTGGTGTCTGCGCTATTTTTGGCAAACAATGCTGTGTCTATATTCCGGATAACAAAGAAAAGATTTTTAATCGCGCAGAACACATAATGAAGGTGGCGTATGTCCCTCCAGCACCACCAGTGTGGGATCTTTGGTCATGGGTGACGGGGAAATTGGGATACCTGGGCACCCAAATTATGAAAGGCGTAGCCTTATTTTTTCTTCTTGTGGTATTAGCTTTGGTTATCTATGTGATGGTAAAGGTAGTACTTGCTTGCATATTGTATTGTAAACCAAAGGAGCAAGTTATCGTTAAGGAGGTCGTAGTACACCAGCCTCTAGAAAACTGGTACTAAGGATAGACCTAAAGTAGGATTGATGGGGAAGATTGTTGATTTAATTGGCATCAGTTGTTTGAACTGCTATCTCCAAAATAAACTTGTGGACAAAGTTGGCAATGGGGTTTGTTGTAAGGAAAAGTTCCAGGATTAGTATTACTGTGGTGTAGCCTGTGGTTGCTAATGAGAATTTTCATTAGGTTAGGAGGTTGTCTATAGGAGAGAACAGGCCTCTCACCTAGGGACTTCCGGCATCAGCATCATGTTCTAGTATAGGCTGTAGGTTTTTGATGATGCTTTACAGGGGTTTGAGCTGGGGGGGGTATAGGTACTGAAAAGTGGTGTTCTGTTATTGACCGTTTTGGGCCTATCTTGAAGTAGCTGGTTTCTGGGTATTCATCTGGCCCTGTCAATCTGTTTTTTCACTTCTTCTAGTGGGTAATTAAGTTTTATGAATGTGTGGTGGAGATCTTGAAGTTTTTGGTCTCTGTCAGTAGGATCAGAGCAGATACGATTGTATCTAAAGTCTTAACTATAAATGGTGGATCGTGTGGTGTGTGCTGGGTGGAAGCTGGAGGTATGCAGGTAATTGTAACAGTCAGGAGGTTTCCAGAAGAGAGTGGTATTCATCTGGCCATCAGTGATTTGTACTGTGGTGTCCAGGAAATGTATCTCTCGTGGAATGGTGAAGGCTGAGATTGATGGTGGGGTGCAGGTTATTAAAATCTCTGTGGAATTCTTCCAGAATCCCTTTACCGTGGGGCCAAATGATAAAGATGTCATCAAAGTAGCCTAAGTAAAGGAGGGGTGATAGGAGACAAGTGCTGAGGACCTCTGTGCTATATAAGTGCCAGTCTGTACTGGACATACTATTGAGTTGAAGAAGTGGGTCTGCCCCACGAAAGCTTGTCACCTAAAAATTATTTTGTTAGTTTTTAAAGTGCTACATGACTGTCAGTTTGTTTTGTTAGAATGCAGACTAACATGGCTACCTCTCTGGGATTTCTCAAACCAAGGCTGAAGGTCTTAGAAACAACCTGAATCTAGGGGGTCACTGCCAACTCCTGCTATTATGGATACAGACCAAGTCATGGCCTGTGCTGGAGATAGTTTAGAGTCACACCCTTTTAGCACATATTCCTGGAGGTATAGGTCTTCAAGGAGGCATAATTGCTGCAGTGGTGGATGAGGGTTCCACAGAACGTTTCACAGGCTGCAAAGTGAACTCCCACTGAGCAGAAACAGCTCCAGTGACCTGTGTGAACAGAATCTGAAAGAGATATGGCCCCACACCTTTCTAGGAGAACAGCACATATAAGAGGAGACTCCAGTGACTGTCATAGTGCCCATTTCCTGCATAGGACTGCAGGGGAGGCCTCCTTGTTTTCTCTTACCTTGCTCACTCTAACAGGACAGACGCAGACTGAGCCCCTAATATTTATAGAGTTATGTACATATATGTAAAGCTATCAGTCATCAAGAAAAGATTTCTTTGTCCTGAAATACAAACTCTTCTTTCAAATTATATCCATAGGATTCAACATCTCTTTAGTTTTCTTCCTACCATTTGGTAACAATACAATGAAAAAAAAAACAGTTTTGGTGCATTTTAACAGATTTTAATTGGTAAATCAAACTTTAATTTATAAGAGATCCTGCTTAAGACTTTTCACAAACAGCAAAAGCGAACACGATGAGGATGAGCATAGCCGATGAACAGAATGGCTGCATTATCCTGAAATTGTAAGGAAAACTCCTGGGTCCAAAAATGTTTTTTCACACCTCTCTGGTGAGTTCAAAAACCAGTAACATTATTAAATGGAAGATGTTAAGCTGGAATATGCTTGCTACCTTACATTTTAATTATCTCTGAGCAAAATTATTCTGTGTAACACCAAATTGGCCCTTTGGGCTGAAATCAATAAAACCACTGTCCATCTTCCAAGCCTTCACAAGACAAAAAGTAAATAGATTTTTCTTCCAGCCTAGCACATAGTCTTTTTAGATTGTGGAGATGGAAAAAGCAACAATTTATTAAGAGAAATGGAGAACAGAGGAGCTAAGTAATTAAGTGGTTCCTGAAGGTTATTTTGATTGGGCTTACTATTTGGGTTGACAGATGAGGTGTGAAAGAAGTTTTCTAAGAGAATGAGACTAGTGCTGATTTTACTCCAATCCAGCATAGGTTTACTTTTTATATAATCCAGTAACAATGGTGCATTTATAGAGCCATTTTATCAGTCTGTAGCCCCCTGAATTGGAGTAACATATATGCACAATGCTGATGTATAGAAAAAATTTACAGACTACAGAGCACAATGTCTCAGTGCGTAGCCCAAAGTTTCAGTCTTTTACACACTATCCCTCCCCTGCCATCCTAGAAGATTTTACATTTGCATGTAACATGAACAATATATTGCAGCATGAATAATAGAATAATACAGATTGCCAAGAGCTTGTCTAGAAATTAATCACAAAGTTTTGATTGATTTAGTGTCAAAAAAACTTTGGAAGGTTGGCACATTTGTTTTGGATAAGGTTAAATGCTTATCCAAAAGTTTGGTTTTCCCTTTTCCTTTTTTTCCTTCAAAAATATCTTTACGTCTTTTTTTCCTTCTCTCAAAATCCAAACATTTGGTGACATCATGTTAAGTACGCTCTGCTAAGTACTGTCCATATGTTCACACCTCCTCACAACTCTCCAGAGTACCACCTGCAACTCATTAACTGCTACAGCCCCTATATAAGGCCTGTTTGACACCTGGTAAGAAGGAAGGTGGCTCATTTCTGAATTTGCAATTGAGTCATTTCAGGTTGGGGTCATGCTTAATACAGTTTCAGGATCATTGTTATTCCTTGGTATAATCCTTTGAGTTTTGTGCTGTATGTTAATAGCTATCTTCCAATTCTGAAAAAAATCATTATAAAATATTAATGCCTAGCTTTCAAATTAAGCTACAAAACACAGCAAGGATTGTGTAAGTCAGAGACAAAATATGACTATGTTATACAGGCTTTGGAATATATTACTTTTAAATAGCAACTAGAAATAATGTCCTCCCTTGTTGTGAAGAAGAATGTGCCTTTGGACTAAGAACAGTTCAGTGATTCAAATGTTTCTAAGGAAGTCAAACAAACCAATGGACTGGGAATGTGAGTAGCCACGAGCAGACATGGGACCTGCTGAAATAATGATCTTCAGTGTGATCATTTAATACAGAAAAGGGGAAAAAATCAAAGCTGTGTTCATGCCTCGATTTCTCATATGTAAAATGGGGTGTTAAACTTCTAGATAGGTATAATATGATGAAAAACTGCTATGTGCAAAACCTTATTATACTCTAATTGGCATTACTGTGTACTAGGAACTTGAGGTTTGAAACAAAAATACCATTCACCTCTTCAGTTCTATAGGGCCCCTTCTACATATGCATGGACTTCTGGAAGACTTCCAGAGGATCGTCTTCAGGAAGATCGCTTCTACACATTAAACACAGTCCACAAGAGCCAACCCTTCTCCCAGAAGAGCTCATCTTCACATGCACAGACACTCTTCAGGAAGAACAGGGCAGGAAATGGTGCAGATGGGGTCACGTGGCTGGAGAACTGTTCTGGAGCTGCTGGCCACATGCCCTTTTAAAGGGCCCAACCCAAACAGCCCCTCCCTGCACAAGCTGCCGAGGCCTGCCATGCTGCTTCCAGCAAGGCAGACCCAGGTCCCTGTCCTGACTGCCCCAGCCAGCAGGCATGGACCCCCAACAGCTGCAGGCCAGCAGGGTTGCCCTAACCCGCAGGCTGGCCATCCTCCTCGCCTCTCTCCTTGGCCTCCTGTGGTGAAGGAGACCCAGGCCTATGGTCCTGGCCCCACACCGCCCCTGCTGGGCCTCCCCTGGCTGTCCAGCACATCTGGACTGATGCCACCAGCACTGACTGGTGGGACAGAGTCATCATGGGGGAGTGGGACAATGACTGCTAGCTGCAGAATCTCCAAATGAAGAGGGAGACCTGGAGATCTGCATTTGGCTTGCCCCCATGCTCAGATGCCAGGACACCTAGATGAGGCCAGCCCTCTCCATGGAGAAGCATATAGCCATCAGCATATGGAAACTGTCCACCCCAGACAGCTACCAGTCCCTCAGGCAGTAGTTTGGGGTGGGCACATCCACAGTTGGGGCCATTGTGCTAGAGGTAAGCCCTGCTTCAGGCTCTGCCCCAGCCGGGGGCATGGGGGACCAGTGGGCAAGGGGAACCCTCAGGAGTTGGAGGGGATGGGGGCCAGACCAAGGAGTAGGTAGGCATGGCCCAGGGGGACCAACACATGCCTGCTGCTAGAGGGGTTCCCTAGTGGGGTCAGGGCCCTATAGGTGGGGGGGCTGGGGTAGGGGGCAGGGGCGCCCCTCCACATACCCACAAGTGTGCCCACTCTCATTCTCCTGCAGGTCATGACAGCCATCAATGATGGGCTGGTACAGTGGCTGGTGTGCATGGGGGACCTGGACGCACTCTTTGAGGGCTTCATGGAGCTCAGGGTCCACCAGTGCTTCAGGGTGACTGACGGGACCTGCTGAAATAATGATCTTCAGTGTGATCATTTAATACAGAAAAGGGAAAAAAATCTAAGCTGTGGTCATGTCTCAGTTTTCTCACATGTAAAATGGGGAGTTAAACTTCTAGATAGGTATAATATGATGAAAAACTGCTATGTGCAAAACCTTACCATTCACATCTTCAGTTCTGTAGGGCCACTTCTATATTCGCATGGTCTTCTGGAAGACTTCTGGAGGATCGTCTTCAGGAAGATCGCTTCTACACATTAAACACGGTCCAAAAGAGCCAACCCTTCTTCCAGAAGAGTGCATCTACACATGCATGGACACTGTTCAGGAAGAACAGGGCAGGAAGTGGTGCAGATAGGGTCACATGGTTGGAGAACTGTTCTGGGGCTGCCAGCCACATGCCCTTTTAAAGGGTCCCATCCAAACAGCCCCTCCCTGCACAACCTGGGTCCCCATCAGGGACCTGGACCGCAGCAGCAGCTGCTACATGAACTGAAAGGGGTGCTACTCCATTGTGCTCCAGGCGGTGGTGGATGCGTGGGGAAGATTCACAGACATTTACATCGGCTGGCTGGGCAGGGCACATGACATGTGCATCTTGCAGAATTGCATCCTGTTCTGCAGGATGGAGGCTGGAACATTCATGCCCTGGTGGGAGCATGCCATCAGGGAGGTTGCCATGCTCCTCTGCCTTGTGGGCAATCTGGCCTTCCCCTGCTGCCCTGGTTGATGCACCCAGACATGGGCAACCTTACACCCTCCCAGGAGCTGTTCAGTGCCCGGCTCACACAGGCCCGGTAGCCAGTCAAGTGTGCTTTCAGCTGTCTGAAGGGGCAGTTCACAACTTCATTGAGGCATGTGAAGGGATCCCCCCCAGGGCTGGATGGAGGACCCGGCCCCCAGGTACCAGCAGCCCACTGTGGCCCCTGACAGGTGGCTCAACCGCGATGGGGCCCACATCTAGGAGGCATTCCGGGAGGCATTTTCCCAAGGGGAATACTAACCCCGCTCTCCCTCACAGGCTTCCCACTATCCCCTCCCATACCCACCCAGAGGTCCCTCCCAACCCACATCCTTCCCCATAATAACCATGGACACGGAGGATGCAAACTATAAAACCCGTATGTAACATACAACTTTCACTGTAAACACTGCATATAACCCACAACGTAGAACCATAGCAAAACCTTGTACATAGTTGTTGTAATTAGGAACCAATAAACACAGAACGTAGTAAAACGGAACGTGTAACTACATACATGGGGGTTGGGAAATAGGGGCATGTGAACTTGGATGGGGCCTGGGACAGGGATAGTGGGGGCCCTACTTGAGGGATAAGGTGGAGAGCCACGAGCCCCAGCACCCATTGGTGCCCCTCCAGCCCTGGGTGTGTGGTGTTCTGAAGGGTGCTGATGGGGCTGGGAGCACCAGGAGGTAAGGGTGGTCTGTCACAGGCCCAGGCTAAGTGGGGTGGTGGGGGAGGGCATGGGTCATGGCTCAGTGGGCCCTCCCCAAAGCCTGCTGTGGCCATGAGCCAGGCCATGAGGCCTCTGAGGGCAGCCATGGGCAGGCCCTGGGGGCAGTAAGGTGGCCGGGGCCTCAGGGTCATGGGCTGGAGGAGTAGGAGCAGCGGGGGGGCCATGGTGGGGGGAACAGCAGGGGAGCGGGGGGAGGGCTTCGGGGGGGACAGGAGAAGCAGGGGGGAGGGCAGCTGGGGGCTGGTCAGCCAGGCCCTACACACCACACGGAGCATCCCCACCATGTTCCCACATGTCCCACCGCCAGTTCAGTTTGTGCTCATTGAGCACCAACTGCCTCTCCACCAGGGTGTTCTGGTGACAGAGGGTAGCTGTGTAGGCCGTGGCCTCATCCTTGCAGCTCTGGCATTGAGCCTTTGGAGCCGTGGCATGCTGTGGGATCTGGAGCTGGTCTGGGCCCAGCTGCTGGGTCCTCTGGCCTGGATGGGGTTGGTGGGCCCTTGGCTCCTTGTCTGGCTCTCCTGCCTCTCAAATGGTGCAGCTGTAAGATGGGGGTGGAGAGTAGAGAGGCGTCAGTGCCACATCTGGACCCCAGGTGCCATGACCCCAGCCCCCTGGGTGGCTACCCCCACCCAGGGGACCCAGGGGATGGCTGTGTCCCAGGGGATGCCACTGTGCAGGATCCTGCATGTCTGGCACTCTGGCCTCTGGGGTACAATGCCAGGGCAGTGTCTCTGTCTGTGGTGACCCCCCCAGGAATGGGCTGGCAGTGAATGGGGGCTGAGCCATGGAGGGGAGGTTCCCTGCCCAGGGAGTGGATGGGCTGGGTGCAGCTGTGTCCCCTGAGGGTCTCCTGGTGTTCTCATGGGGCTCTCCACATGGGAGGGTGCTGGATGTTGCCCACAGGCATGGCTGTGGCCCCAGGGCCCATTCTGGAATGGGCCATCTGGGGTCAGGGCATCAAATTGGGTGCTGGGTGTGCCCCACCCGTGGGGATATGCCATGGCATGTGTTTATATGAGGTGGTCTCAAACAGGTTGGGTGCTGCCCGACTGGTGGTGGCCTGGCTGCTGGTGCCAGATGGCAGCCCTATGACCAGGGAGCCATTGAACGACTCCCCACCATCCACTGTGACAAGGCCCTCCTCCCACTCCGGTGCAGCAGAGGGCTCCAGTGCAGCAGTCTTCATGGTGACCCAGGGTGGTGAGGCATCATCACCCACCAGGAGCTCCAGCAGCTCCCTGAAGAAGGGACAGCTGGCTGGGGCTTGGCCACACCTGTGGGCACTATCCCGGGCCCACATGTACCCCTGGTGCAGATGCTTAACTTTGCACCAGCCCTGCTCAGGGCGAGGAGAGGTGGCCTCAGGCAGCCAGCCCCTGAGTCAGCTACTTAAATGTGGGGGCATTGCAGCAGTGCCTGCTGGTGTCCCAGAGGACCCCCTTGTCACACCAGAGCCCCAGGAAGTCCTGGAGCTCTGGCTCCGTCCAGGACGGGGGGTCCTCCATTTGGGATCCTGGTCGGGGTCCTGGCTGCCCTCGTCTGGGTTCCTGGGTTTGTCCTCAGGGGTGTGGAGTGTTGGACTGCTGGCCATCTGGCTGGCTTGGGGCTTAGTGCCTGCTGCAGGGCCTCATTGGAGTGTGGCTGGCGGCCCTGCATGTGCTGCCTGCTTCCATACCTCTGGATCCTTGCAGCTTTAAGGGCCACAGGACTCAGAGACCATAGAGCCCCACTGGAGCTGCCTGGAGTGTATCCAGCCTCCGGCCACCCCATGGCAGAACCACTTCTTCTGGAAGAAGCGATCCGTGAACATCTACACATGCTTTCTTCTGGAAGAATCTTCCACAAGAAGGTTCTCTTCCTGGTTTCTCAGCAGAGTACAGAATCCAGAAAATGTGGCGCCTTCTTCCAGAAGGAAACCCAACGAGTGTCTTGCATGTGTAAATGCTCCATTCATCTTCTGGAAGAAGGCACTCCTCTTCCAGAAGATTGTGCATGTGTAGAAGCGGCCTATGAGTGCTATGTACTGGTTGCTCAAGACTATAAGGTACTCAAACTTTGTATAAAAAGGAAAACAATAATGTACTTCATATAAATTCCTGAATATTAATAAGCTTCCTAGTAAAATTGTTTGCTGATCTCCAATCAATACTGAGAAAAAAATTATAGATAAATGCATAAATAAATAATTAGTTTGAGTAAACTTTAAAACTTCATTTATAATTAATTATAGTAAATTTAGTACATTACAATTAAAAAATCCTACCTCACTGTAGTTTTTACTGGAGCATGGATTAGAAAATCCGTTATTTTTCCTGGACATAAACTGCCTATTCTACTGGTCACCCTGGTCTTATTTTATCAAGAAATAGTGATTTTTTTTTTAAATAATGACATTTAGACTGTAGATCTTGAGGTTCAGGGCCCTGTCTTTTTTAATCTCAGGATGGTGCCTTGTTATTCATTTATATGAATTATTAACTGAAAATTGATAATACCTCAAGAGTCAGGAGAACACTGTCTCACAAAGTAATGTTTGCTGAGCTGTCACACTCTTTAGTGGGATGCTTGTAATTCTCATTATATTTAATTTTTAAATAGAGAACATTTTGTATGTGTGTTATCAGTGCATTTTGTGCATGGGTGTTAGTGCATTTCGCAAATAGTGCTGTTTGATTGCTACAGAGATCAATATATTGCAAGAGCTTCATTTAGCTGTGTTCAACAAAAAGTGCCTAACTTCTAAAAGAAGGTGCATAACCACCAGAGAGTGAATGGAACTCAACTAGCATTGTACGCTGCCCTCTTGGGGAAATGATGTGTAAACAGTAATTTTCATATGTGTCATTGTGGGAAATATAGTCAGTGTGTAAGACATATACATACCTGTACACAGCTCTTTTAATTATTTTCCCAACCACAATTCAGCTCTCAGGAACAAACAACAACAACAAAACATGACACCTGATTCCACAATGATCCTGAGCCTGTTAAACTGGTCATCTGGCAGCGTATATATACTGAGCAGCCTTACAAATTTCCTAGGACAACTACCTTAGGGGGAAAAAAAAAGGATGTTTATGAAAAATGTGGACAGGCAGTAATGTTAGTTCCAATTGAAGTTAATAGGAGGTAGATTAGGCAGCAAACTCAAGTCAAATATGATTTTCTTCCCTATGCGTTTAGCATACATATCTCAGAACACTGATACATCAATCTCCATTATTTGGATTATATGTTTAACCCAAAAAATGGCTGAAAGTACAGAGTCAAATTAGGTTAGCCCACATGAGCGACCACATATATTTTATATCCTTTATTTTATATGCATGAACACACAGGAAGTCCTCCAATAGTTAAATTAAAAACCATTAGCATTATTCTGCTTACCTTTGATTTCCTCTAATTTCTTCTGTAGTCTCTGGTTCCTTCAGTAAATCTTGTTATGTGTAACATAAAATTGGTTTTCCTGTCAAAACAAAAATGCAGTCATGTAGCACTTTAAAAACTAACAAAACTACTCCACAAAGTTCATTACCTGATATTTTGTTAGCCTTTAAAGTGCTACAAGACTGATGTTTTGTTTTGAAAAAATACAGACTAACACAGCAACCTCTCTGCTACTATTGGTTTTCCTGGTTCACTTTGGAATAATTTATTCTCAGCTTTTTTTTTTTGAGAGAGAAAGAAAAAGCACCTCTAGATTCAGTTTGAGTGGAAGCTAGGTATTGTCCTGAGTGTTAACTTCAGACAAAATTTGGAATACAGAAAACCACCTCTAAAGAGGTATTTCCAACATGGTGAAGAAAGCACTTATCTGGAAAAGGAGAAGACTCCCAAAACACCAGACACGTTGAGCAGAGAATGACACTAACAGCTCTTATTTCTTCCATCATAACTGTACCAACCAGGTGAATAGATTAACATTAAAGTTATACAAATCTCCAATTTTAATTAAGATTTAAGTTACCAAGCAGGATACCTTGGTGTAAGTGCTTGGTTTGAACTGTGTTTTGCATTTATACATTAAAGATAACTTCATGAAGAAAGGCTGATTCTGACTGTCTAGTAACCTCTAAAACATGTTGATTTGCAGGAAAACATAGCCTTTACACTAAACTTGACGCTTCTTTTTAGAAACTGGAAAGAAACACTATCTATACAGGTGAGCTTGTGAACAGGGAACTGCAAACAGGGAGTTTAGAGAAGTAGTTTGGAAGTGGGTGGAAGGGGTCAGGGACCCTTGCCTTTCTTTTAAATCCCTGTTCTAGGATGGCAGGCATGGATAGTGACAGGTCTGCTGTTATTACCTGCTCGGGATGCGCCATGTTTGTCTTCCTCCCCGAGGAAAGAAGAGATTTCGTCTGCACTAAGTGCAAGCTGGTCTCGATTTTAGAAGAAAAAATTAGAGGATTGGAGGCTCAAGTGTTGACCCTACACTCAGTCAGGGAGGATGAAGATTTCCTTGGCAGAAGGGAGTGTTTAATCTTGCAAGCACAGCAGGCGGAAGAACCGGGAAGGGCGGTAAGGAATAGAGCAGAGAACTGGCAGCATGTAACTTCTAGAAGAAAAAGAAGGCCGGTACACGAGTTCCCCATCAATATAGAGATACGTAATCACTTTCAGGCTCTCTCCACCAGTTCTGCGGTGGTGAATGCTTTGGAAGGAGCCTCACAAGGAAAAAATCGGAAGGGAACTGCTTCTACTGCAAGACATGGGATGTGTAGTCCTGGGGTGGCGGTTCAATGACCACCACCCCCAAAAGAAAAAGACGGGTGGTGGTGGTTGGGGACTCCCTTCTAAGAGGGACTGAACCATCCATCTGCTGACCAGACCTGGAATCTCGTGAGGTGTGCTGTTTACTGGGACCTCAAATTCAGGATGTGACTGAGAGCCTTATAAAACTGCTCAAGCCTTCAAAATATCACTCCTTCCTACTTCTGCATGTGGGAACTAACAATACGGCCAAGAATGACCTTGAGTGGGTTACTGCAGATTATGTGGCACTGGGAAGAAGGGTCAAAGAATTTGGAGCACAAGTGGTGATCTCATCCATCCTTCCTGTCGAAGGAAAAGGGCTAGGTAGGGACCGTTGAATTGAGGAAGTAAATGCATGGTTAGGCAGGTGATGTCGGAGAGAAGGCTTTGGATTCTTCTATCAAGGGATGCTGTTCTGGGCACGATTATTGGGAAGAGATGGGGTCCACCTAACCAAGAGAAGAAGGAGCATTTTTGCATGTAGGCTTGCAAACTTAGGCTACGTCTACACGTGAAGCCTACATCGAAATAGCTTATTTCGATGTAGCAACATCGAAATAGGCTATTTCGATGAGTAACGTCTACACGTCCTCCAGGGCTGGCAACGTCGATGTTCAACTTCGACGTTGCGCGGCACCACATCGAAATAGGCGCTGCGAGGGAACGTCTACACACCAAAGAAGCACACATGGAAATAAGGGTGCCAGGCACAGCTGCAGACAGGGTCACAGGGCGGACTCAACAGCAAGCCGCTCCCTTAAAGGGCCCCTCCCAGACACAGTTGCACTAAACAACACAAAATACACAGAGCTGACAACTGGTTGCAGACCCTGTGCCTGCAGCATGCATCCCCAGCTGCCGCAGCAGCAGCCAGAAGCCCTGGGCTAAGGGCTGCTGCCCACGGTGACCATAGAGCCCCGCAGGGGCTCGAGAGAGAGCGTCTTTCAACCTCTCAGCTGATGGTCGCCATGGCGGACCCCGCTATTTCGAAGTTGCGGGACGCGCAACGACTACACGGTCCCTACTTCGACGTTGAACGCTATTCCTATCCCCTCATGGGGTTAGCGACTTCGACGTCTCGCCGCCTAACGTTGAAGTTAACTTCGAAATAGCGCCTGGCGCGTGTAGCCGTGACGCACTATTTCGAAGTTAGTGCCGCTACTTCGAAGTAGCGTGCACGTGTAGACACGGCTTTAGTGAGGAGAGCTTTAAACTAGGTTTGCTAGGGGACAGTGACCAAAACCCTGAGGGGAGAAAGGAACTTGGAGGCCAGGAAGAAATGCAAAGAGGAATGTACAACAAAAGTGGACCCCTGGTTCGAGTAGAGAGGGCAGGGAGATTGACTGGTTATCTAAGGTGTTTGTACGCCAATGCCAGAAGCCTGTGTAACAAGCAGGAGGAATTTTAGAAGCCCTAGCCCAGTCCAAGAACTATAACTTGATTGGGATCACAGAGACTTGGTGGGATGACTCGCATGACTGGAGCACTGTCATGAAAGGGTATAAACTGTTCAAGGAGAAAAGGAGGAGGAGTTGCACTGTCCAGCTGGCCTGTGTAAGGCCTCATGAGCCACAGAATGAGAACAATAAGCTAAATGTGCACATCCCCAACTGCCGGCTCATGGCGGGGGATGAATGTGCCTCCCTCCATCCTCTGGCACAGCCCAGAGTTGTGGAACACCCAGGTGTCAATCACCAAGAAATGTCTGCGAACTGTCCGTTGTGGTCAACCAGGACCTGCAGTACCATGGAGAAGTATCCCTTTTGGTTGACATACTTGGCTGCACCATGGTCTGGGGAACGATTGGGATATGGGCCCCACTGATGGCCACAATGTAGTTTGGGAACCCCAGGGCGGTGAATCTGGCCAAGACTGCATCCATGTCTCCCGTACAGATGACCCTCCAAAGCAGGCTGGTGTCAATGGTGTTGATAGCTGTCACGACCTGCAGGGGGAGGGGACTAAACACCCTTCAGGGCTGAGGGAGAAGGTCCCTGGGTCCCAAGGGAGTCTCCTGTCCTCTTCCATTCCCTCCCCCAAGTCCCAAGACTCCCATCCACATTCTGATGCCCCTCCACTGCCTCCTGTCCCAAGTCCCCCCTCCTCACTGTACGTAGTTCAAGGATTCTTGCACTTTATTGTAAATAGTTGGTAATTACGCTGAGCTTCCCCTGAGCTCTCTGGGAGACTCCCCCCATAAGGCCACCCTCCCAGCCCCCTGGGAATGGGGCTTCCCCCTCCCTTCACACCCCCACTTCCTGAGGGTCCCCCTTTGGTTGGACTCTCACTCCCTGCAGCCTGAAAGTGCCTTATCTCCATGGGGAGGGCCCCAGCGGTGGACTTCCCCACACCAAACTGGTTTCCCATTGAGCAGTAGCTGTTGGCAATGGGGAACTTCCAGAGGGTGTCTGCCACCCACTTCTCCACAGGCATGGTGGGCCTCAGCTGAGTGTCCTGTCTCTGAAGGGTAGGGACAAGCCACGCAAAGAGCTCCAGGAAGGTGGCTTTCCACATGCAGAAGTTCTGGAGCCATTCCTGGTCATCCCACTATCCCATGACCATCCTGTCCCACCAGTCAGAACTGGTACAGTGCCTCCAGGTCCACCTGTACACCAGGGGCGGGAGGGGGGGTGCGCAGGCATGTAAGTGACCATTCAGCAGCCAGACCAAGTTCCTCAAAGAAGGTGTCAGGCTCACTGTCCATGAGGAAGAGGATGATGGACATGAGGAGGTGCAACAGGTACTGAAGCACTTCGGCATGGGGCTGGTACAAACCCAGGGGCTGCTCTGGCACCATGGCTTGCTAGAAAGAGCTGTGTCTAGTAGGAAGTGTCGAAGTCCTGCTGTAGCAGCTGTGCTGTCTCTCGTAGAGGTAGGCATGCCTCAGCATGTGCAGGGAACTGGCATCTGGGAGTGGTGGAGCCTTTACGGGTGCACCTTGGGACTGTCGGCCATCTGACTCTTTCTGATGGTGTTCTGGGTGGCCATTTTGTTGAGAGAGCAGCTGGGCAGTCTGGCCGTTCTCCGTCAACAGAGCGGATCGAAAGCATGATCTGCTTTGCTCTTTGGCTGCGATCTGTCAACAGAAGTTTTGTTGGAAGATATTGTCTGACATAAACTTCTGGTGATGGATCACCCTAATCTAGACAGAGCCTATGCGTATCTGGCACAAATCTCCACTTCTTGCATATCCCTGAGAAACAAGAGTTCATCATGGAGAATGCTGCTAGCCCTTCAAATGCATAAATTATTCCTTGCTTCACTGCTACACGTATCTGAGGACATAATCGAGTCTTAGTGCTGCAGGGAGATACTTTTGTTCTAAGAAATGAAGTTTGGAATGCATCCATTTTGTTTAACCTCTGTGAGATACTCTGCTGTAACATTCAAAGAAGAAACACTATGTCATTTCTATGTTCCTCTCAGATTCTTAATCATTGTAAGACTGTTTTAAACCCCTTAAGGCACACAAATGTGCATATGCAGAATCTATTTTCAGCTTTTTGCTAGCATTCATTGAAGTGAATAGCACAGGAGTATATGACTGTTCAAAGGTTTTTAACAGACTGTAGAATCACTGGGTCACCAGTTCAGTTCTAACCTAGGACTGAGATCTGTGTCGAGGTGTAGCTGAAATACACTTGTGATTTCAGTGCAACTCTGAGTGGGAAAGTGCCTCAATCTTATCATTGCTTTAATTGGAATTAGAGGACAGTTTCAGAAGGCTGAACTACAGTTTGGGAATTCCCATACTTTGATGTTGCAACAAGAAAACTGCAGTGTTGCTGTACATATCAATTAACAGTAAAGAGAGGACTTCCAGGGTTGCCATACCAGTACCTCTCACATGTAGTAAAATTAGCACAAGGTTTGTTTTTATTATATTGCCGTGGGTTTTCACAGGTTCTTGCTCATCCCGTAGAAGTAAGGGAAAGTAGAGTATCAACAGCACTGTTTAGAAAAGTAGAGTTTTTATGATCTAAGATGAGTAACTTTTTTAATCTGCATTTAAATAAATTCAGAAAAGATGGTCCTTTCTTTACGTTTTTTATGAGTGATTCACTCAGCTTTTAATATCCAGTGTATTAGGATAAAGTTATCTGTGACACATAAAATTTGGTATTTGTAGCCATTCATTTTTAAGGAAAAAAGTATTAGTCTGGAAAAAGCACACCAAAACCAGGAATTCGCTACACCTCTTCTTTTCCAAACGGACCTCCAATGCCTTAAACCTGTCAGCTTTCCTTACTCACACAAGTGATTGTGTTGCCCATTGGAAGGTGACTGTTTAAAAGGCCACAAATAAAATTTGCAATGCAAATTCTAAGATGTACTTTTGCCTGAACAAAGCAATCAGATGATCTGATTGCAATACAATAATTCTTTCCCTACTTGCAACCCCACCCTCTTTGTTATCCTACTCATTGGCTATGTCTACAATAGCCCCAGAACTTTGAAAGGGGCATGATAATGAACCTAATTGAAAGATGCTAATGAGGTGCTACCACGAATATGCAGCACCTAATTAGCATAATGGCAGCCGCAGCACTTCAAAAAGTGCCACTTTCGATCGCACGAGGCTCGTCTACATGGGGCCCTTTTCTAAAGGACCCTGCACACTTCAAAATCCCCTTTTTCCTATTTGATTATAGGAATAAGGGGATTTCGAAGTGCACAGGGTCCTTTCAAAAAGGACTCTGTGTAGACAAGCTATGCGCGATCGAAAGCAGCACTTTTGAAGTGTCACAGCCACCATTATGCTAATGAGGCGCTGCATATTCATGGCAGTGCCTCATTAGCATCTTTTGATTAGGTTCATTAACATGCCCCTTTCGTAGTTCTGGGGCAAGTGTAGACATAGCCATTGTGTCATGGTTAACATTAGAGTGTAAGTGCGTCAAGGGCCCAGGACATTTAAAGCACTGTAAGTAGGTGAACAATAATCAATCAACTCTACAAAAAATAGAGAGGTCGCCATGCTAGTCTGTATCTTCACAAAACAAAAAGGCAGTCCTGTAGCACCTTAAAGACTAACAATATAATTTATTATATGATGAGCTTTTGTGAGATAGACCCACTTCTTCAGATGTGAAGAAGTGGGTCTATCTCACAAAAGCTCATCACCTAATAAATTACATTGTTAGTCTTTAAGGTGCTACAGGATCAATTTTTTGTTTTCTGCAGAAATACATACTTAAGAAACACAGGTTTATATAGTGACACACATTAGAGAAAAAAGTGGAAGTAGTCCCTTTCATGTAAGTAATACTGGGGCTTTAGTAAGAATGCAATCATTAATGAGGTCTTAAGTCTCAAATGTGGGGCTTCATCCACAGTCCATAGAATTTATTTGAGGTCTTTTCACTAACTTTATTGGGATTTCTATCGGTTAGGCTCCTTTTCAGCAAGCCATTTCAGCAACTGATGAACAGGCAGCCTGTGCTGAAAATATCTATATCATGAAAATCAAACAGTTTTTGTTAGACCTTCAAAGGAGCAAAGCAAAGATCTATTTTCATGGGGGAAACTAAGGCACAAAAAATGAAGTGATTTGCCTGAGATCACGCAAGAGCGTCAGAAATTCAAGCTAGCTTACAATGTGTTATCCCTTAGTACACTTTTGATCTGTTACTATGAGGCACATAGTAAACATGAACACCTTGGTGAAAATCAGTTTAACCAATGGAACCAATCAGCAAAATGGAGAATGGGGTCCATTCGGGCACAGACTGGAGACAGAACAAGAACAAGGAGTTTGTTATTTTTACACAAAACTTCATTTTCATTAAAGTGCTCCAGTTGACCTTATCCTGGGCTCATCCGCTGTACTCTGAGCACTCCCTTGGTGAGGGAAGGCAGGGGCCATGATTGTTTACAGGCACATTGAGAGGAAGCCAGAGACAGTATGAATCAAGGAGGCACGAGCTGCTGAGAGAGCCAACAGTACAGATGAGTAGACGACAGGAGGAGGGACAGCGTCTATGTGACTAGAACTGGTGCTTAAAGTGTCCTCTTGGCCTTGCAGTCTCAGCTTCTTGGCACAAGGAGGTATCAATAATGTAACAAGTCTTCCAAGTGCCAACACCTGGATGCACAGACATCCTGCTTCCTTAAAATTCTGTTTTTTATCCCCAGAGCACAATGCAAGATAACTGCAGAGTGGAGTGCCAATGGGATGGAGAATGGCAGCACTCCACACTTCCTTGGTTTTTACAGTTTATAGTTCTGAATGTGCAAAAGGTAATGCTTTGTTAACCCTGACACTGAACAAACAAAAGATATCATTCCGTTCTAAAAGACATCATATATTAAATGTATACTTCACTTCCAAATGAGTGATAGTCATCTGAGTAGGAGTTAAAAGGATCAGTTCTGCAAAACTGGCACCACTCTTATGCAGGGACTGACAATGAAAAGCAAATATACTTAAATTGGTGTGGACTACATGAAGTTCAGAGATCAGAATGAGTTTCTACTTAATCTCATGATCCCAAAATGAATACTGATTTGTACAAAGAATATGTGGCTGTATTAATGTATATGTTGAATGTTTAAATTAAATTTAGACACTGACAATTTAAGTGTTTGGTGACAACAGGATTTTGAGCATTGTGTACAGTGAACTTTTACAGTTCCATTAGACAATCATAATGTGGTAAAGTAAAAGCTACTTTCCTCCCATTATTTTGTCTTCTTGTTTCTGCCTATCTCAGGAAGAAATCCAATCTAAGGAGATTTTAAATCTATTCTAAAGCCATAATATTTTTCAAAAATCTTCAAAACTAGAGGTCATACTTTCCAAGATAATTAAAATCAGGAACTATCCAACTCAGGTATAAGATAGTGCCTAAGATTAGATGATACTCGTTTTATTATGTTCCTCTGCATAATCTGACAACTGATTTCTTATCTCTATATTTAACTGTTATAGAAAACACTTGTATTTATTATGTATGTGGGGTAACAGATTTCATCTTTACTTATAGCACTATAATTAATAACTATCCTGATTATAATATTTTCAACTTGGTACATTTTTCTACTTTGAAACATGATTTTAACTTTGATACTCAGGGTAAAGGAAGTAGAAGAATGTTAATTGAAAAAAGTAGTTTGTTTTTACATTCCCCTAAAATTAATAGAGAAACTGTGACACTAGCCCCTTCTTTTGCACTGGAAACTTTTCATCTTTTAGGAAGCTTTAGATGTTCATGTGCTAAGACCCTTTCAGCTGACTCCATCAGCTAAGACTCCAACTTTAAAATACAATGGCAAAATATCCTACTATGAATAGCCTGAATGATCCAGACTCCCAGGATCCTAACTCAGGTCTTAAAATATTGGCAGAAACATAGCACTGCCTGTCAGTAGCAGTAGAATAAAAGATGCTCTGTCTGGTGGACTCCAGAGGAACACTGTTCCACCAACCATGCCCAATCCCTCTTTCAATGACAGGCATTCATTGCAGGCTGGCTGCTCGTATCCCTTCTTTCCCTCTCACCCCATCTATGAACATAAATATCTTTCTCCCTAAGGGCTCATTGAGGTCTGGTCCCTCTTCCTTTGCCTGGGTCAAGCACATGAGTAGGTGGCTTCTTTTTAGAAAAGAAGCTCTACTCTTTGATCCACCTTTCTGAATGAGCCTGTTGTTGCTGAGCAGAGTTTCTCCCGTCGGATAGTTAGCAGAGGAAGTGCCAGAGTTTATGTTGCCACTTCCATTGTTTCTTGCCTATTCTCTTCGACCCAGCCTGAAAGCATTATTGTCTACCCTTGCTGAAAGGAGGAAATCCTCTTGAATATGTCCAAGGGGAGCCTTGCCTCCCCTCCAGTGGAACTATCCTGTTTCAGCTCTGGGCACCCACTACATTATACACTGTGCACTAAAAAAATCAATGTAAGAATAGCAGCTTCTAATCAATCACAAGAATATTTTTACTGTGCTTTGAGGGGGGACTGGGTGGGGTGGTAAAGGTGCACTGGGAAAGGAGTACAAGTCTTTACCCATATAGGATTCATCTGCAATTGGATATGCATGTGCAACTCTATTTTTATTGGTGACCAGCAGATTTTTTGTTCCATGTAGATGTAAGCTGAGGGAATTTTCAGATATGAAGGTTAATGCATGGCAAACTTGAGGAGGAACAACCACCCTCCCAGTGCCCCAGGCTCAGCCCCCCAGGCTCAGGCACCCTCCTACATCTTGGGGCCTGCCCCTTCCGCACTCTGCTCTCACCTTTACCCCAGCCTTCTCCCAAACCAGCCTGGCTAAGGATTAGCTGGGGCAGGGTCCGGGGGGTGGGTTCAGGCAGTGCCATCAGGGTGTCACCTTCCCTCAGCCCTGCTACCTCCAAACACTCTCACCTCATGGTGTGAGGGGCAGCCTGCTCTGCTCTGCTGTAGCCTCCTGGCCTGCTGAGTCACTTCTCCCCACATAATCCTCCCAGCCCCAAAAACACAGGCCCTGGGGCAACTGTCTCACCTCTTACTGGAGACAGGATGCCTCTGATGTAATCAATTTTACTCACTTTTAGGTCTGGGGAATCAGCTCTCATCAGTCCTAGGCCCTTTCCCTTGTGCATTCCTCCAGTAGCCCTTCTAATTCTTGAGACCTTGGCCCTCTACGTTAGTCACTATGTAGAGTTTTCACCTTCCAATGTAGCCATGTCCCACCAGGCCTAAAGCAGTCTCATGTGCTGCCTAAAGCAGTCTTCTAGAAGTCTCAGTCTGTACCAATTTTCCAGTGTCTGGTAAGGTAATCCAGGCCCTTCTGCCACTCCAGGTTCCAACACAGGGATCCTATCATCAGCACTCAAGGTCTACACAATTAGAATATTTGCTGCTCCTTCCCTGGGTTCTCTCTCTACTCTACTTCTGACAAGCTGTCTTCACCAGAACTCCTCTAGACCGCTTCTTTCAAGAATAGGATCTTAGGGCTCCACTCCCCTTGGTTTCCTCATACCCACCTTTCTCTGCTCAGAAGAGAGCTGCAGATTCTGTGACTGCAAACCCTTTGTGTTCCAAACACTCCCATTCTGGTGAGGGCTATAAGATTAGTTGACCTATTCTGAGCCTCATTAGGGCTGTCCTGATATGAACACCCCATTAAAGATGGTCTGACCACTACATGAGAACTATAAAGAGAAAAGAGGCATACTTTTAACTCTTCTGTTTTTATAGATGTTTGATTATTTAAGGAACATTTAATGGGGCTATTATTGGGAGCAGGAACAGTTATGGTTGGCTTTACATGGAGTAAATGCAGTGTAGTAATGATTGTTTAGATATCTTGACATGCGTTCTTGAAGCAGATGGGGTGTTGGGTTCCCAAGCTGTCCACACATAAATGATGGTCTTCTTGGATAACCTCTTTGTGCAAAGTATCAGAGAGGTAGCCGTGTTAGTCTGTATCTTCGAGAGCAACAAGAAGTCCTGTGGTACCTTATAGACTAACAGATATCTTGGAGCATAAGTTTTTGTAGGCAAAGACCAACTTTATCAGAGGCATGAGTGGGGGAGTGGGGTCCCAGTAAAAGGGAGGGCCAGAGCTGACAAGGACTACTCAGCAAGGTGGAAATGGCCCATTATCAGTAGTATATATCAAAAGAGGAAAAAACAAGCCAGATCAGATGGGGATATAGCCCATTGTCAGAGTCTAATGGGGAGATGTTAACACCGAGGGCAGAGAAGCTGCTTTTGTAAGGGGCTAGCCACTCCCAGTCTCTGTTTAATCGCTGGTTAATGGAATCAAATTTGCAAATAAATTGCAGCTCAGAGATTTCTTTCTCCATTTGATTTTTGAAATTTCTTTGTTTTAGGACTGCTACTTTTAAATCTGTTACTGAGTGTCCAGGGAGATTGAAGTGGTCTCCCACAGGTTTCTGTACATTAGCGTTCCTGATGTCTGATTTATGTCCATTTATTCTTTTTCATAAAGACTGTCCAGTTTGGCCAATGTAAATTGTAATGGGATATTGTGGGCACATGATGGCATATATTATATTGTAGATGTGCAGTAAAGGAGCCCCTGATGGTATGGTTGATGTTAGGTCCTGTGATGATGTCACTGGTGTAGATATGTGAGCAGAGATGGCAGCGAGGTTTGTTGCAGAGATAGGTTCCAGGTTTAGAGTTACTGTGCTGTGATCTATAGTTGCAGGTGAGAATTTGTTTAAGGTTGGCAGGCTGTCTGTAGGCGAGGATAGGCCTGCCTCCCAAGGTCTGTGAGAATAAAGGATCATTGTCCAGGATGGATTGCTAATCCCTGATGATGTATTGGAGAGGCCTTAGGTAGGGGCTGTATCTGATGGCCAGTGGTGTTCTTTTATTTTCCTTGCAAGGCCTGTCTTGTAGCAGGTGGCTTCTGGGTACCTGTCTAGCTCTGTCAATCTTTTTCCTCACTTCCTTAGGTGGGCGTTGTAGTTTGAGGAAAGATTGGTAAAGGTCTTGAAGATTTTTGTCTCTGTCTGATGGATCAGAGCAAATACAGTTGTGTCTTAGTGCCTGTCTGTCTACAATGGATCATGTAGTGTGCCCTGGATGGAAGCTGGAGGCATGTAGATAAACATAGTGGTCCATGGGTTTTCGGTATAGGGTGGTATTTATGTGACCATCGCTTACCTGCACAGTAGTGTCCAGGAAGTGGATCTCTGGTGTGGACTGGTCCAGACTCAGGTTGATGGTGGGGTGGAAACTGTTGAAATCACAGTGGAACTCTTCAAGAGCCTCCTTCCCATGGGTTCAGATGATGAAGATGTCATCGATGTAGCACAGGTAGAGGAGGGGCACTAGTGGACGAGAACTGAGAAAGCGTTGTTCCAGGTCAGCCATAAAAATGTTGGCATACTGTGGGGCCATGCAGGTACCCATAGCAGTGCCACTGATTTGAAGATATAATTTGTTCTCAAATCTGAAATAGTGGTGGGTGAGGACAAAGTCACGAAGCTCTGTCATCATTTGTGCCTCAGTCTCATCAGAAATAATGTTTCTAACAGCTTGGAGTCCATCTTCATGTGGGACATTGGTGTAAAAGGCCTCTATATCCACGGTGGCCAGAATGGTGTCTTCAAGAAGGTCACCAATGGATTGTAGTTTCCTGAGGAAGTTGGTAGTATCTCAAAGAAAGCTGGGAGAGCTGGTAGCATAGGGTCTAAGTAGAGAGTCCACATAAGAACATAAGAATGGCCACACTGGGTCAGACCAAAGGTCCATCCAGCCCAGCATCCCATCTGCCGACGGTGGCCAATGCCAGGTGCCCCAGAGAAGGAGAACAGAAGACAATGATCAAGTGATTTATCTCCTGCCATCCATCTCCTGCCCTTGTTCTGAAGGCTAGGGCACCATACTTTATCCCTGGCTAATAGCCATTTATGGACCTAACCTGCAAAAATTTATCAAGCTCTTTTTTAAACCCTAATAGAGTCCTGGCCTTCACAGCCTCCTCGGGCAAGGAGTTCCACAGGTTGACTGTGCGCTGTGTGAAGAAAAATTTCCTTTTATTAGTTTTGAACCTACTACCCATCAATTTCATTTGGTGTCCCCTAGTTCTTGTATTATGGGAAAAGGTAAATAATTCTTCTATATTCACTTTCTCCACACCATTCATGATTTTATATACCTCTATCATATCACCCCTCAATCGCCTCTTTTCCAAACTGAAAAGTCCCAATCTCTCTAGCCTCTCCCCATATGGGACCCGTTCCAAGCCCCTAATCATCTTAGTCGCCCTTTTCTGAACCTTTTCTAATGCCAATATATCTTTTTTGAGGTGAGGAGACCACATCTGCACGCTGTACTCAAGATGTGGGCGTACCATAGTTTTATATAGGGGAAGTATGATATCTTTTGTCTTATTATCGATCCCTTTTTTAATAATTCCTAACATCCTATTTGCCTTACTAACTGCCGCCGCACACTGCGTGGATGTCTTCAGAGAACTATCCACTATAACTCGAAGATCCCTTTCCTGATCTGTCGTAGCTAAATTTGACCCCATCATGTAGTACGTGCAATTTGGGTTATTTTTTCCAACATGCATTACCTTACACTTACCCACATTAAATTTCATTAGCCATTTTGCTGCCCAATCACTCAGTTTGCTGAGATCTTTTTGTAGTTCTTCACAATCCCTTTTGGTTTTGACTGTCCTGAACAACTTGGTGTCATCTGCAAACTTTGCCACCTCACTGCTTACCTCATTTTCTAGATCATTGATGAACAAGTTGAACAGGATCGGTCCCAGGACTGACCCCTGGGGAACACCACTAGTTACCCTCCTCCATTGTGAAAATTTACCATTTATTCCCACACTTTGTTTTCTGTCTTTTAACCAATTCCCGATCCATGAAAGGATCTTTCCTCCTATCCCATGACCACCTAATTTACATAAAAGCCTTTGGTGTGGGACCGTGTCAAAGGCTTTCTGGAAATCTAGGTATATTATGTCCACTGGGTGCCCCTTGTCCGCATGTTTATTAACCCCTTCAAAGAATTCTAATAGATTAGTTAGACACGACTTCCCTCTGCAGAAACCATGCTGACTTTTGCCCAACAATTCGTGCTCTTCTACGTGCCTTGCAATTTTATTCTTTACTAGTGTTTCTGCTAATTTGCCTGGTACTGATGTTAAACTTATCGGTCTATAATTGCCAGGGTCTCCTCTAGAGCCTTTTTTAAATATTGGTGTTATATTGGCCGTCTTCCAGTCATTTGGTACCAAAGTGGATTTAAAGGATAGGTTACAAACCACTGTTAATAACTCCGCAATTTCACATTTGAGTTCTTTCAGAACCCTTGGGTGAATGCCATCTGGTCCTGGAGACTTGTTACCATTCAGCTTATCAATTAACTCCAAAACCTCCTCTAATGTCACTTCAATCTGAGTGGGTTCCTCAGATTTGTCACCTAAAAAGGCTGGCTCAGATTTAGGAACCTCTGTAACATCCTCAGCCGTGAAGACTGAAGCAAAGAAATCATTTAATCGCTCCGCAATGGCACCGTGTTCCTTGATCGCTCCTTTTATATCTTTATCGTCCAAGGGCCCCACTGCTTTTTTAGCGGGCTTCCTGCTTCTAATGTATTTAAAAAACATTTTACTATCATTTTTTGAATTTTTGGCTAGCTGTTCCTCAAAATCTTCTTTGGCTTTTCTTACTACATTATGGCTACGTCTACACGTGAAGCCTACATCGAAGTAGCTTATTTCGATGTTGCGACATCGAAATAGCCTGTTTCGATGAATAGCGTCTACACATCCTCCAGGGCCGGCAACGTCGATGTTCAACTTTGACGTTGCTCAGCCCAACATCGAAATAGGCGCAGCGAGGGAACGTCTACACGTCAAAGTAGCACACATCGAAATAGGGATGCCAGGCACAGCTGCAGACAGGGTCAACGGGCGGACTAGCGCTTCTGGGGCAACAGCTAGCCGCTCCCTTAAAGGGCCCCTCCCACATACACTCAGCCTGCGCAGCACGCGGTCTGAGGAGCCATAGGCACACAGACCCCGAGCACCGCAGTCATGGACCCCCAGCAGCAGCAGCAGCAGCAGCAGCAGCAGCTAGAGGTCCACCCAGCCCTCCCGGCAGGAGCAGGGCTTGCCCTGGCCCATGCCATGTGGGAGGCAGCTGAGTACCTCCTTGCCCCAGGGGAGGAGATGCCCCCAGGGCAGCAGGGCTCAACCCCTACCCCTGCAGCACCCCGCTCCACCCCCCGCCTCACACGCCGGCGGCTGTGGAGCTACCCCACCAGCACCGACTGGTGGGAGCGGCTGGTGCTTGGGGAGTGGGATGACGACCACTGGCTCAGGAACTTCAGGATGAGCTGGCAGACATTCCTGGAGCTGTGCCAGTGGCTCACCCCCGCACTCAGGCACCGGGACACTGCCATGCGGCGTGCCCTCCCTGTGAAGAAACGGGTCGGCATCACTGTCTGGAAGCTGGCCACTCCGGACAGCTACCGATCCGTGGGCCAGCAGTTTGGTGTTGGAAAGGCCACCGTCAGGGCTGTCTTCATGGAGGTAAGAGAACCCACAGGGGGAGGCCAGGGCAGGGCAGGGGGGCCAGAGCAGGGCAGGGGGGCCAGGGCAGAGCAGGGGGGCCAGGGCAGGGCAGGGGGGCCAGGGCAGGGGGGCCAGAGCAGGGCAGGGGGGCCAGGGCAGAGCAGGGGGGCCAGGGCAGGGCAGGGCAGGGCAGGGGGGCCAGGGCAGGGCAGGGCCACGCACACCCTGCTCACCCCTCATTGGGGCTGTCCCATGTGCTTTCTCTGCAGGTCGTGCGTGCCATCAACGCCATGCTCCTGCACAGGCTCGTGAGCCTGGGGGACCCACATGCCACTGTCGCCGCCTTTGCCACCCTGGGCTTCCCCAACTGCTTCGGGCTCTGGATGGGACTCACATCCCCATCCATGCCCCGCATCACAGTGGAGGACGATACCTCAATCGGAAGGGCTACCATTCTGTCGTCCTGCAGGCCTTGGTGGACAGCCGGGGACGTTTCCAGGACATTTACGTGGGCTGGCCTGGCAGCACCCACGACGCCCGGGTTTTTAGGAACTCGGGCCTGTGCCGCCGGCTGGAGGCGGGGACCTACATCCCCCAGCGGGAGATCCCTCTGGGGGACACCACCATGCCCTTCTGCGTCATCGCAGATGCGGCATACCGCCTCCAGCTGTGGCTCATGCACCCCTACACGGGCCATCTCTCTGCTAGCCAGGAGCGCTTCAACGAGCGCCTGAACCGTGCGCGCCAGGTGGTGAAGCGCTCATTTGGCCGCCTCAAGGGACGCTGGAGATGTCTCCTGACCCGCCTGGATGCGGGCCCCAACAACATCCCCCAGATTGTGGGTGCCTGCTGTGCCCTGCACAACCTCGTGGAGAGCAAGGGGGAGACCTTTCTGCAGGGCTGGGCCGTGGAGGCCGGCAGGGCACACGTGCAGCCACCTGCTGCCCCCAGTCGGCAGGTGGACCCCGAGGGGACCCGGGTCCGGGAGGCCCTGCGGGCCCACTTCGACCAACAGGCCGCGGGGTGAACTCTGCCCAGGCCCCCTACTGCCCGCCCCTTCCTCCCCCACACTCCTGCCCCAACGCCCACACCATGGAGCACCCCACCGCCCACCCCTCCCACTTGTCCTGGACAAATGACAGCACGAACTTGTGGCTGAACGTAAATTTTTGTTTTTCTGGCCGAACCTTTTTTTTGGGGTGTAAATAAATATGTGAAGCACAAACAGAAAACTAGGTACAACCGTTCGACCAAAGCAATATGTACAAAAATAAAACAATCCAAAGAAATAACTGTGTGGCATACATAATAAAAAGAAAACCAGGGAGGAGAAAGGGGAGAACTATTTACATGGGGGGGACGGGGCAAACGGGGGCAACAAAAAAACAGGGTCCAACTATATACAAGGGGGGGGGGGCACATCCTGGGCCCCTCGCCCCTATAGCCCGGCACTGGGCGTGCCCGGCCGTGCCCGGCCGGGAGCCCCGCCGCACCTGCAGTCTGCTCCGCGGCTGGGTGGGAGCAGGCTGGACCAGAAGGTATCGGTGCCGGCGAGTCTCAGGTGGCTCCAGGGGTCCCTCGGCGCTCTGGCCCTCGTGGGTGGGTGGTGGGGCGACGGCGGACGGGCCGGCGACGGCCGGAGCAGCTGGTGGTGGGGCTGCAGGAGCGGGCAGGGCGGGCGATGGGTCGGCTGGCGCGGCATGGGGGGCCAGGTAGTCGATGAGCCGGTTAAATGTCTGCATATAGGCCCCCCATGCCTCCTGGCGCCAGGCCAGCGCCCGCTCCTGCAGCTGGAGGTGCTGCTCCGAGACCTCCAGTTGCTGGCGGAGGATGGCCAGCAGCTGGGGGTCCGTCGCCGTCGGCGGTAGCAGGCGAGGGGTCCGCCGTCTAGCCCTCCGCAGGGCCGGTCGTTCCTCGGCCGAGGGGCTGCCCTGGAGCGATGGTCCCGGAGGGCTCTCCGGGACAACTGAGGCCTCGCCGGCGCCCTCTTCCGGTCCTTCTGATGGTGCAGGTGCAGGTGCAGGACACAGGAGAGGAGGGGGGAAAGAAGAATGGAGACAGGCGTTAGTGTGGGCCCCGAGCCGTGGCCTTTGTCCCCCCCGCCCTGTGCTGCAGGTTCCCCATCCCCGTCCCTGGGAGATGCTGCTGAGATGGATGGGGTTCAGGGGTCCCCCTGCCCTGCACCCCGTCCCCTGGTGGGAGCGACTCTCACTTCACTCCGCAGGGTCTGAGAGCAGGAGAGGTTTCTTAGGCCACAGATGGCCAGTTTCTGGCAGGAGTGACAGCACCAGCTGTCGGAAGAGACAGTCCTTCCAACCCGTCGTGGGGAGAAGACCCCAAGGGGGGCCCCTCTGGGATGCAGCTTTCCCCCTCCTCAGGCTGGCTGCCTACCAGCTCTCCCTTCCCCTAGCCTCTACCTGTGGCCCTCGCCCTCGCCCCCCAATTCCAAGCCAGCTCGGCTCCTCCCTCCTGTTGCTTCAGGGCAGAGGTGTCACCTGCCAGCTGTAGCGCCAGGATCCTCCTTTGGCCCTGGGAGCTCTTCGGCTCTTGTGGCTCATATGTAGCCTGAGTCTCCCTTTGGCACTCCCCCCACTCCATCACATGCTGCTGCTGCGGGGTGTCCCACCCACTCCGCTCGGGGGCCCCTCGAGGTTCCGCTCCCCCCTGGCCCGGGGATGGGGCATGGCACTGTCATGCAGGGTGGGGGGGGCAGGGGCTGATGGCTGCAGTGCTGTGAGTACCATGCCCCTGGTGTCCTTGGGGCCATGGCCATGTGAGCGTGTGGGGGGCCCTGGACACATCTCTGTTACCCCCACCCCTCAAGCCCAGGGGTGTCCACCAGAGAGGGGTACCTACCTGTGGGTCCGCTCCCACGGTCCGGAGATCCCCGGGGGTCGGAGGCCCTGCTGGTGCTCCGGGATGGCAGGAGGAGGATCTGCAGGCTGGATTCTGCGGAGGAGGAGCCCCCCTCCTCCTCCTCCTCCTCCTCCTGCCGCGATGTCCCGGGGATGGACTCCGGGGGGGGCTCCCGGGGTGCGGGGCTTGCCTCTGGGGCGGACTCCGGCTGCAGGGCCTGCTGGGGCTCGTCAGCCGAGGTGTCAAGGGTGGCCGGAGGGGAGGAGGTGTGCCGGGAGCCCAGGATGTCCCTGAGCTCTCTGTAAAAGGGGCAAGTGACGGGGGTGGCCCCAGATCGGCTGGCCACATCCCGGGCCCGGGCATAACCCTGCCGCAGCTCCTTCACCTTACTCCTCACATGATCAGGAGTGCGGGCAGGGTGACCCCGGGCAGCCAGGCCATCGGCCAGCCGAGCGAATGCATCCGCGTTCCGCCTCTTGCTCCCCATTACCTGGAGCACCTCCTCCTCGCTCCAGAGCCCCAGCAGGTCCCGCAGCTCGGTCTCCGTCCAGGAGGGGCCCCGCTGCCGCTTTCCAGACTGGCTGGCCCTCTGGCAGGCCTGGCTGCCCTGGCTCCCCTTGGGGGGGGGTCCCCTGGGGGCGCTGGGGGGGCTGCTGGCTCACCATCGCCGCAGGGTGGGTGCCTGAGGGTGCAGCAGGCTGCCCGCGTGTGCAGGCTGCAGCCTGCACGTTGCCTCAGCTTCCTGCAGAGTCAGGGAGGGGGAGGGGACCTTTAAGGGGCCGCTCCACGCGGCCACCAGTGAGCTGAGGGGCTGGAGAGAGCGTCTCTCAACCCCCCAGCTGATGGCCGCCATGGAGGACCCGGCAATTTCGACGTTGTGGGACGCGGATCGTCTACACTGTCCCTACTTCGACGTTGAACGTCGAAGTAGGGCGCTATTCCTATCTCCTCATGGCGTTAGCGACTTCGACATCTCGCTGCCTAATGTCGAAGTTTACTTCGAAATAGCGCCCGACGCGTGTAGCCGCGACGGGCGTTATTTCGAAGTTAGTGCCGCTACTTCGAAGTAGCGTGCACGTGTAGACACAGCTCATGACACTTAATTTGGGAGTGTTTATGTTCCTTTCTATTTTCCTCACTAGGATTTGACGTCCACTTTTTAAAAGCTGCCCTTTTCTCTCTCACTGCCTTTTTAACATGGCTGTTTAGCCATGGTGGTTCTTTGTTAGGTCTCTTACTGTGTTTTTTTATTTGGGGTATACATTTAAGTTGGGCCTCTAGTATGGTGTCTTTAAACAGTTTCCATGCAGCTTCCAGGGATTTTAGTTTAATTACTCTACCTTTTAGTTTCTGTTTAACTAGCTTCCTCATTTTAGTGTAATTCCCCTTTTTGAAATTAAATGCCAGAGTGTTTGACCGCTGCGGTGTTCTTCCCAACACAGGAATATTAAAAGTTATTATATTGTGGTCACTATTTCCAAGCGGTCCAGTAACAGTTACCTCTTGGACCAGATCCTGCGTTCCAGTCAAGACTAGATCGAGAATTGACTCTCCCCTTGTGGGTTCCTGTACTAGCTGCTCCAAGAAGCAGTCATTTAAGGCAGCATGAAATTTAATCTCTGAATCCCGTCCTGAGGTGACATGCACCCAATCAATATGGGGATAATTGAAATCTCCTATTATTACTGTGTTTTTTATTTTGATAGCCTCTCTTATCTCCCTTAACATTTCAGCATCACTATCACTGTCCTGGTTAGGTGGTCGGTAATATATTCCTAATGCCATATTCATATTAGAGGAATGAATTGTTATCCATAATGATTCTATGGAACATTTTGATTCCTTTAGGATTTTTACTTCATTTGATTCTATATTATCCTTCACATATAGTACCACTCCGCCACCCGCACGACCTGTTCTGTCTTTCCGATATAATTTATATCCCGGTATGATAGTGTCCCACTGATTGTCCTCATTCCACCATGTTTCTGAGATGCCTATTATGTCAACTTCCTCCTTTGATATGAGGTACTCCAGTTCACCCATCTTATTAGACAGACTCCTAGCATTAGTGTAAAAGCACGTTAAAAAACTACCACTATTTATATGTCCGCCTTTCACAGACGCGTTGGATTTTTTTATATGCGATTGTTTCACATCTGATCTTGCCCATATATTATTTCCCACGTTCCCTATCTGACTAACTTCTAGGGAATCCCTATCTATGGAGCCTCGTGTAAGAGAAGTCTCCGTCCGATCCAGGTGCTCCCCCGCACCAATCGGCTTTCCCCCACCTCTTAGTTTAAAAACTGCTCTACGACCTTTTTAATGTTTAATGCCAGCAGTCTGGATCCACCTTGATTTAGGTGGAGCCCATCATTCCTGTATAGGCTCCCCCTACGCCAAAAGACAATCCTGTGGTGAAGGTGTCAATGCCTGAGATGATGGGACATCTGGGATTCCAGGTTTATGGATCTTGGGAAGCAGACAGAATAAACCTGGTTTGGATTCAAGGGGTGCGTCTGTGTAGATTTGTTCCTGTGTTTTTATAGGGAGGGTCTTAAGCAGATGCTGTAGTTTCTTTGTGTATTCCTATCCCTGATGAGACTGAGACACAAATGGTGGCGGACTCTCATAATGGGCTACATCCCCCGTCTGATCTGGCTTGTTTTTTAACTCTTTTGATACATACTACTAACAATGGACCATATCCACCTTGCTGAATAGACCTTGTCAGCTCTTTCCCTCCCTTTTACTGGGACCCCACTCTTTAAATACCCCTCTGAAACCCCCCCCCCCGACTTCATGCATCTGATGAAGCAGGTCTTTGCCCACAAAAGGTTATGCTCCAAAATATGTTAGTCTATAAGGTGCCACATGACTTCTTGTTGTTCTCTTTGTGCAAAGAGACCCTTTTTGCAAAGCCAGAGGCTGGAGCTTTTATTCCTGCATTTACTAGAGGGATGTGAACCCCAACTCTAGTTCATGATATTTTTGGAAAAGTATTTTAGGAGCTAGGCAGCCATTTTGCTCCCACTGAGCCTGTCTGTAAATTGCTACATTTTAAAAGGTGACATTAAGAATTGATGTCTGCATCTCATCTAAGTAAAAGATAGTAAATGAACAGGAAGCTTTCCATTCTTTCCAGTGAGATGCTACAGGAGAGCCCCTTCTATGAAATAGGCTGACCTAACAAATATGTCTAATGGTCACTGTTACCTAAGCAGAGGTTATAGTCCCTACGTTGTCTCCCTCTCTCGAAGCCCAGGGAGGACAGAGTTGTAGAAGAGAATCTGCGAGTATTTCCTTCATCAGACAGCATTCTCCTCGTTTCACAGCGAGCTGTATGGTAGCTGCATTGGTACCTCTCCCCAAACCAGTGGCTTAGAGAAGAACGATGTTCCAGTGGTAAAGATGCCAGCCTAGAATTTGGGAGAAGCCTGGGTTAACTCTCCTCTCTGCCAAAGATATCCTGCATGCTCTTCAGCAAGTACTTAAGTCAAAAAAAAAAGGGGGGGGCAATACTTCCCTACCTCACAGGAATGTTGTGAGAATAACCACATTAGCAATTACTAGGATCTCAGACACTGTGGTAATGGGAGCCGTACAAATACCTTAGTTTAGATGAAAAAGAACAGTCATAGTCACAGTTATTTTTTTCAACACGTTTGTAGAGTGAGAAAATTACGAACATTAAAATAATGATAAAAAATAAGTGGGTTATGTTGTAGGATGTTGGTAGCTAGAAAAAGAATTTGAAAAGGCATCTGGTAGAGGGAACAAACCCAAGGCACAACAGTCAACTGCCAATTGTCAGAGCCAGAGGTCAAACCAAGAGCCAGGATCATCTGTGGAATCTCTCTCAATGGAGGTCTTTAAGAGCAGACAAGACAAACAGCTCTCAGGGATCATATAGGTAATAATGAGCCCTGCTTTGAGTGCAGGGTATTGGACTAAACAACCTGTCAAGGTACCTTTCAGTCTCTGTCTGTTTCTATCAGAGCCTACGTCACAAACCAAATGCCAGGGCCAATGGTCAAGTGTGAATCAGGGTCAGATGTTAAAGGCTGAGGGGTAGAGCCAAAGCTGATGATTATAGGCGAAGTGTAAGATCAGGTACTGGAAGAGAGGAAACACAACAATCAGGTAGGAAGCAGGACTCCAGGAAATACAACAGAATAAATAAGAGCAGCACAGGAATTGTTATCAGGGTCAAGTGCATAAAAAATTCTCCATTGTAACCACAACAGAAATCACTTTGCTGCTCAGACCAACTTCCTAAACCTCCTTCTGGCTGCCAGATAGGGCTCTGATGACTGGTGCCTTGGATGAGACCATAGTTCTACTAACTTCTTGGGCTACCAGGCATCAGTAGACATTGGGTGCGGGCCAGGAGTTGCTGGCTGGAAACTCTTAGGCCTGGGTTCAAGACATAAGATATTACATCCTAGAGGTAAATCCCTGACATGTGTCTACAGTGCCTATAACTTAATCTAACCCTCATTGTAAGATGCTTTGACAATGTGTTTTTAATGTTTTGTCCGCTATATGTAAAAATATCGATTTTCATATAGAAATTACTTCACTTCTTCGTTCTTTATGTATCACTTACATTTTTAAGCCTGAACTTATAGTCAGGGACTTAATGGTTGCCTCTGCTAGGAGAAGAACCAGCTGACAGAGTCAAGAATTCCTTTGAAGCTGCAATGTTTACTTACAAAGAATGTTGATAAAGTCCTGTTTCCCTAAAGAATCAGGCTACACCTATACTACACTCCTCTTTTGAAAGAGGAATGCAAATAAGGGAAATCAAACATGCAAATGAACTGCTGATTTACAAATCTCATGTTTCATTTGCATAACCTCATCTGATTGCTTTTTTGTAGGAGATTTTATTTAAAAAAGCAGTATAGATGGGGTTCATTAAAAAAAACAACTTATTCCTGAAGAAGTTGAGGTTTACAGGGTTCTTTTAAAAAAGAGTTTGGTTTTTTGATTTTTGAATGAACCCTGTCTACACTGTGAGATTATGCATTTTCATTTTTAAATTTCTCTCATATGCATTCCTCTTCTGAAAGAGGAACATAGTGTAGACATAGCCAAAGTGTTCAAGTGGAAGCAGTTTCTCCGATTAGCGTGCCAAGCTTGCTGTTCTAGACAGTACTCTGTCCAACAAGGTCACACTCCAAGATCTCCTCTGGATGTCTTTGCACTTCTATGAACCCCTCAATCTGCTGCTGTCCCACCTCCCATTGCACTCAAACCCCAGCCAAACCATTGCACCCACACAACTCAGTTTATCAATGGCCTGGACTGTGGCCTACTTTATGTGTAGTGGCTCTGTTGTTTCAGCTATCCTACTGAAAAAGGAGCTTAATTGCTTGCATTTATCTTCAGTGAAGGCCTCTACCATACCTAGCAGATGCTATGAGGTTTTTCCCAACTTCTATCATAGTAATATGTGCATAAAAATTTCTATATTTAGAAATTATCTCTTGTATTCAATTCCATAACACTTCCACTTTCAATATTGCATATTGTTTTCTTATATGATATTGAATAAGCACAATAATTCCATTTTGCACTCAATTGTTTTTAAGATGAGGGTAAATGCATGCAAGATAACAGACATGCAAACTGTTTTCAGCCAGCCACCAGAACTGATGTATTAAAAATATGTATAGGCCAGGTCCAAACAGCCCCAGAGCATAGTGCTGCTGCCAGCAGCACTATGCTAATGAGGCTTCTAGAAATTGCAAATAGTTTGCCATTTGCATAGCTGCGTGAGATTTCACTCTTGGCAGAGTGGGCTGATTGGAGTTAAAAGGCTGTATGGATGTGCTTCTGGCAGCTAAACCCCCCTCTGTCACTCGTCCCTTAATGGCAGAGGCATGTGCCGTCAGTCCCCTCTGCCGAGAGTGAAATCTCATGCGGTTATGCTAATTAGCTGCACAAGTATGCAAATGGTTAGCCATTTGCAATTTCTGGAAACCTCATTAACATAGTGTTTCCGGCAGCAGTGCTGCGCTCCAGGGGCCATGTAGACGTGCCCATAATGTGCCAGTCCTTTGCTGATGTACATTAACTTTGCTCAGCTAAAGTCAATGGAGCTACGGCAATTTACAGCTGAGGCTCTGTCCCATAAGATTCCAGAACTATTAAAATGTGTTAACAAAAGTAATTAACAGAAGAAAACATCTCATATCATAAAGAATAGAAATAACTGAAAAGTTGTTTTCTTAATTTTTATTTTGTATATCAAGTTATGAGAATAAAAAGACTCAGAAAATCTTGTATGTTCCTGAGTTTCTTTTTTCTCTAAATATGGTGCCCATTACTGTTTATATCTGATCTGATCTAAGTCAGAAGTTGCCAAATTAAAATATGGATGGTACGAAATATTAAGGGCTGCATTTCCAGCATACTGTGCAGAGCCACCATGAACAAGAACAGAAGTGTCATACAGCACTGAAAATTTTACATCTATTTATGCAGCTGGCTAAAGATATTATTGTTGTCCATGCATGCACATGAACAAAGTGAAAAAGTTAATATGACAAATATTAACTCAGTATTGTCAGTTTATTTAAACCACCTAGACGTCCAGGAAACAGAACTTTGTGTTGGATTGATGAAAACGTACTGTAAATTCAAAAGCCACAGAGCACCTGGGATAACCAATTCTTGAAGGCTCTGCTCAGGGCTTGATTCTTCAGCTCTTATACAGCCAAAACTCCCACTAGAAACTGTTAGCTCAAAGGTAACTGAGCAGAATAAAGTTATTAGTTTCTGTAGGAAATTTAAAAAAGGTCTATTGTACTATGCATAAAATCATGTTCAGCAGTCAACAAAGCTGATAACCTGGAAAACAAAGTCTAAATCTTCATAATTTTTCCCCTATTTCATCACAGTTATATATGTTATATAGTTCTCTAAGGTGCTTGTACACAAATGCAAGAAGCCTGGGAAACAAACAGGAGGAACTAGAGGCCCTGGCACAGTCTAAGAAGTATGAAGTGGCTGGAAAAATGGAGACTTAGTGGGATGATTTGCATAACTGGAGCATGGTCACGAAAGGGTATAAACTCTTTAGGAAGGAAAGGCAGGGGAGAAAGAGTTGTGCTCTATGTGAGGGAGCATTATGATTGCTCAGAGCTCCAGTATAAGAAGGGAGAAAAGCCAGTCTTTTCGTTAAGCTTAGAGGCAGAAGCAATAGAGGTGATGTTGTAGTTGGTGTCTGCTGTAGACCAACAGATCAGGGAGATGAGGTAAATGAGGATTTCTTCAGACAGCCAAGAGTAGCTTCCAAATCACAGGCCCTGGTTCTCATGCAAGACTTTAATTATCCAGACACTTGTTGAGAGACCAATGCAGCAGCACACAGACAATCCAGGAAGTTTTTGGAGAATGTTGGGGATAACTTCTTGGTACAAGTGCTGATGGAACTGATCAGGGGTCGGGCACAAGTTGACTTGCTGCTCACAAACAGGGAAGAACTAGCAGGAGAAATAGAAGTGGGTGACAACCTGGGCTGCAGTGACCACAAGACAGTAATGTTCTGGATCCTTACAAAAGGAAGAAAGGTGAGCAGTAATATACAGACCTTTGATTTCAGAAGAATAGACTTCAGCTCCCTGAGAAAACTGATGGGTAGGATCCCCTGGGAAATGAAGATGAAGGGGAAAAGAGCTCAGGAGAACTGGCAATATTTTAAAGAAGTCTTGCTGAAGGCACAGGAACAAACAATCCCACTACATGGTAAGAAATGCAAATGTCGTAGGCAACCAGCTTGGCTTAACAGGCAAATCCTTGGTCACCTTAAACTCAAAAAGGATGCATAAGAAGTGGAAACTTGGACAGATGACTAAGGAAGAGCATAAATATACGGCTGGAAAATGCCTGGCAGTAATCAGGACAGCAAAGGTACAATTCAAACTGCAGCTGGGAAGGGATGTGAAGGGTAACAAGAAGAGTTTCTACAGCCATGTTAACAATAAAAGGGTTATCAGGGAAAGTGTGGGGCTGTTACTAGATGAGAGAGGTAACCTAGTGACAGATGATGTAAGAAACGTTCAAGTACTCAATGCTTTTTTTGCCTCGGTCTTCATAGACAAGGATAGCTCTCACAGTATGGGAAGGTGGAGGGCAGCCCTTGGTGGGGAAGAAATGCGTTAAGAGTTACTTAGAAAAATGAGATGTACACAAATCCAGGGGTCTGGATTTAATGCACCCAAGGGTACTGAGGGAATTGGAAGACATCGTTGCTGAGCCTTTGGCTATTATCTCGAAGACTCTTGGGGATTGGGAGAGATTCCAGATTCTTGGAAAAAGGCAAATGTAGTAGGCAAAAAAAGAAGGGCAATCCAGGGTGCTATAGACTGGACAGCTTTACCTCAATATCTGGGAAAATAATCGAAGGGATCCTCAAGGAATCCATTTTGGAGAACTTGAAAGAGGGGAAAGTGATCAAAAGTAGTCAACATGGATTCACCCAGGGCAAGTCGTGCCTGACCAATCTGATTAGCTTCTATGATGAGGTAACAGGCTCTGTGGTATGGGAAACTCAGAGGATGTGATATACCTTGACTTCAGAAAAGCTTTTGATACAGTCTCCCACTACATTCTTCCCCATAAGTTAAGGACGTATGGGTTGGACACATGGGCTACGTCTACACGTGCAGCCAACATCGAAATAGTCTATTTCGATGAATAACGTCTACACGTCCTCCAGGGCCGGCAACGTCGATGTTCAACTTCGACGTTGCTCAGCCCAACATCGAAATAGGCGCAGCGAGGGAACGTCTACACGTCAAAGTAGCACACATCGAAATAGGGATGCCAGGCACAGCTGCAGACAGGGTCACAGGGCAGACTCAACAGCAAGCCGCTCCCTTAAAGGGCCCCTCCCAGACACAGTTGCACTAAACAACACAAGATACACAGAGCTGAGAACTGGTTGCAGACCCTGTGCCTGCAGCATAGATCCCCAGCTGCCGCAGAAGCAGCCAGAAGCCCTGGGCTAAGGGCTGCTGCCCACGGTGACCATAGAGCCCCGCAGGGGCTGGAGAGAGAGCATCTCTCAACCCCCCAGCTGATGGCCGCCATGGAGGACCCAGCAATTTCGACGTTGCGGGACGCGGATCGTCTACACTGTCCCTACTTCGACGTTGAACGTCGAAGTAGGGCACTATTCCTATCTCCTCATGAGGTTAGCGACTTCGACGTCTCGCCGCCTAACGTCGAAGTTAACTTCGAAATAGCGCCCGACGCGTGTAGCCGCGACGGGCGCTATTTCGAAGTTGGTGCCGCTACTTCGAAGTAGCGTGCACGTGTAGACGCAGCTATGGACTATAAGATGGATGGAAAGGTGGCTTGATGGTTGGGCCCAATGGGTAGTGGTCAATGGCTCAATATCTGGATGTCGGTCAGTTTCAAGTGGAGTGCCCCAAGGCTAGGTTCTGAGACTGGTGTTGTTCCACAACTTTATTAATGACCTGGATGAGGGACTGGATTGCACCCTGAGCAAGTCTGTGGCTGATACAAAGCTGGGGGAGAGGTAGATATGTTGGAGGGTAGAGATAGGATCCATAGTGACCTGGATAAATTGGAGGATTGGGCCAAAAGAAATCTGAAGTGGTTCAACAAGGAGAAGTGTAGAGTGCTGCACTTGGGACGGAAGAATCCAAAGAACTGTTATAGGCTGGGGACTGACTGGCTAACTAGCAGTACAGTGGAAAGGGACCTAGGGATTATGGTGGATGAAAGGCTGGATACGAGTAAACAGCATACCCTTGTAGCCAAGAAGCCCAATGGCATATTGGGCTACATTAGGAGGAACATTTCGAGCAGATCTAGAGAAGCTGTTGTTCCCCTCTCTTCGGCACTGGTGAGGTCCCATCTGGAGTATTCTGTCCAGTTTTGGGTCCCCCCAGTACAGAAAGCATGAGGATGTGCTGGAGCAGGTTCAGTGGAGGGCAATGGAAATAATTAAGAGGCTGGAGCACATGACCTACGAGGAGAGGCTGAGGAATTTTGGCTTATTTAGTTTGCAGAAGAGAGGACTGAAGGGTGATTTAATACAGCCTTCAACTTCCTGAAGGGAAGCTCTAAAGAGGATGGTGAGAAACTGTTCTCAGTGGTGACAGGCGGTAGAACAAGTAGTAATGGTCTGAAGTTCGAGAAGGAGAGGAGTAGGTTGGATATTAGAAAAAACTACTTCACCAAGTGGGTGGTGAAGCACGGGAGTGCTTTACTGAGAGAGGTGGTGGAATCTCCATCACTAGAGGTTTTTGAGTCCCGGCTTGACATAGGCATGTCTGGGATGATTTAGTTGGTGTTGATCCTGCTTGAAGCAGGGGGCTAGACTCCATGACCTCTTGAGGTCCCTTCCAGCCCAGTGATTCTATGATTCTATGTTCCAAATATATCTACTGTACCTCACACTTGGGACTTGGGTCAGATGTAAGAAGAAAAATGCATGCTTTGGATTTGTTTGGCTCATTCTTGTCCTATACAGTTACCAGATAAAAGGTCTAAATATCTCATTTCTTATTTGAACATTGTTGGATAAAATAGGGATTTGCCCTGGTAAAATAAACTATCTGAGGCAAAATATGGCTACGATGTGTGTATAATAACGGTATAGCTCTGGGTGGGAGTTATCTGGACATTGCTCTTATCACTTTAACAACTGTCCTGATAGCCATATTAGATATATATGCACACTTTGAACAGTAGAGGTGACTGAAGGAGATCGGTGGAATCTTGCATGAGATGGCTCATGCTACCTTCTTGTATGCCTTCTTGCTCACTGATGCCCTGTAAAGGGGTAAAGGAGGGACAATACTGGGGAGAGCAGCCTGCCAGATATTCCAGTGGGCAGGATTAGAGGCAGCTAAAGTAGGGACTGATGGAGTGGAGGGAGAGGGTAAAATGAAGTCCACCTGTGGCCACTTCTCCACACACCTTTCTTCTGGACCCAGAACCATTTATGGAACACTCCCTGCATCCCACATATACTCAAGGACCCAGATGAGGCTTCCCCTCCTACTTGGCACTCCAGCATCTAGCAACAGGAGTAGCCAAAGCAGGGACCTGTTCACATTCCAGGAAAAAATAAACATACTCAAACTTTCTTGGCCCTCTGAGGATCGGCAGTTTGTTCCAGGTCTCCCCATCCCTTGACGTTACTTCAAGTCTGAGCAACTTCTCTGCCCCATCTCCCACATTCCTTTTCCCTTTCTTTCCATTTAGCTGATCCTCCATAAATAAACCCCTCCAAAGTAAATAAATAAATACATCACAGAATTAACATGGATGTTTGTTTCCATTGTATTGTTCACTCTCCTTGGGTGTTCTATCTCTTCTCCCTCTGTGTTGTTTTGTCTCATTGTCACTTGCACCTATCTGATATCTCTTCAGTTACACTTGGTAAGTTCTTTGGGGGTGGAACTATCTTTTCATTCTGTTTTTATACAGCACTTAGTCCTGGTCCCTGACTAGGATGGCTCCAGTTGATTTCTGAATTATTTATTGCCTTTTTCCTTAGTATATCTCTAGCACTGGAGACCTTCAGATTCTTTCCTTTTTATCCATGTATGCAGCCCCATCTATAGATTCTGACTTACGATAAAGGAAGGTTAATAGACAAGAGGGCTTCTAAAGAGAGATATTATAATGATTAAGGGAAAATATGCTCTATGTGAAACTACAGTCAATGTCTTTTCTCTGGCCACCTCACAAGGCCCCCTCTAAGATCTAAGTTTTACTATTGTGCCTTTGGTTTGCTCTGCAAAGTTTTTTTTTTAAATAAACATTGAAGCCAGAATTCTTTGTAATTTCTTTAAATAGGGCTTTTGTGAAACATCTGAAAGAGAATTTGTTTTGACAGATAATTTATTGATCACATTGTATAAAGGCTACTCCATTCCTCACTGTTTTCTTTCAGAAACTGTGGGAAATAAGCCACTGAAAAATACATGGTGAATTTGTCCTGTTGAATTTATTGAAAAACTAAGGAGTTTTTTGGCAGAAACAATTTGAATTTAACTAATGTGGGATGATTCCCTCCAACAAACAAAAAAATTCTCTTGGGTGCCTATAAAATAAGCATTTATATTAAAATAAGGAAGCATTTTTCTATGTGTTTTTCCCCCAGAAATGTTGTGTAGGGTTTCTGTGAATTGTTAAAAACCTGACACATGCTGTCATAGAAATGGTCATATTTCAGATATGGTCATGAGTAGGCTCAATATATACTGTCAGATCAAGCCCTGGGTCCTGCACATATATATTTTAGGAGATAATGGCAAGAGAGCCTTTTACCCCATCCCCATCAGTTCTGCACCCCATCCTATTTGACATTTTTACCAAAGACATGGAAGAAAATGTGAAATCAGTACTGATAAATTTGTAGACTACACAAAGATTATGATAATGGGTAAGGAATGAAGACAGGTCACTGAGTGATCTGGATGGATTAGTAGGCTGACCACAAGCACATAAGACATGTTTCAATAAGACTAAATATAAAGTCATACATTCAGGAATAAGCAAGTCAGACTTACTCGCTGAGGGACTGTGCCCTAGGGATGAATGTGTGGATCATGGTGGATAAACAGCTGAACATGTACTCTCAGTGCAACATTGTGGCCAAAAAGGCTAATGTACTCACCAGATGTACAAACTGGGTAGTATGGAAGAAGTAGAGAGGTTATATTACCTCTGTGTTTGGCAGTGATGTGACAACTACAGGAATACTGTGTCCAGTTCTAGTGTCAGTAATTCATGAGAGCTGTTGGTAAATTGGAGAGGGTTCAGAAAAGAGCCATGGCAATGATTAAGCAATAGGAAAGCATGCCTACAATGAGAGGCACAAGGAGGTCAATTATTTAATTTGCTCAAAGAGCAGATTAAAGGGCTCACATGATCACAACCTATAAGGATCTATCTATGAAAATTCAATAACAGAGGGCTTTTCAAAATTAGTAGACAAAGGTATAACGTGATACAGTGGTTGGAAATTAAGCAATACCAATTTAAATTAGAAATAAGTTTTAAACTTAACAGTGAGTGAATTACCTGTGGATAAACTTGCCCAGTGTTATGTTGGACTCTCCATCACTGGAGATTTTTAAAAATCAACATTAGTCAGTTTTTTTTCAGCCTAAACATGTTCTAGTTTAAACAGGTACTAATTCAGGGAAGTTCTGAGGTCTGTGTTTAAAAAAGTATCAGATTTGATGATCTGTTTTTTCAGGTCTTAAAAAAACCTATGAATCCAACATCAGCAAACAAGAATTTTAACCTAATATTTGAGAGCACTGGAAAGAGATAATGTTTTTTTGGTTAGGTGCAAAGTTAGGCCTGTAGCCCTATAGCTGTGATCTCTTATTGTTAGAGCAGCAATAATTCTCTTGCCGTGTATCACAAAAGCTATGTGAAGCTCAATACATAGTGAGTTTGACCCAAGTCCCTCCTCCCTCTCATTCTCCCTCTCCCTTCCTACACATGCACCCAGAGTCATGATTTTCTAATGAGTCTCATAATATTTAATTTTTTTTATTAAAGCACCAACTGCTGGAGTTAACTAATTCCATGGTACACTCGCAATTCCTTTAAAAAGGTTTGTTTCTAGTTCTTATAGTCATAGAGAGAAGCTTGAAAGAGTGAAACTTGATGCTTACTTTCTCAAAAGTTAGAGGGCAAAAAAACAGTAGTGGAACAAAAAAGCAGTCCTGTAGCATCTTTAAAAACTAACAATATATTAGGCGATGAGCTTTCCTAGGACAGGCCCACTTCTCCAGATCTGAAGAGTGAGTTTGACCCACAAAAGCTCATCACCTCAAAGTATACTGTTAGTCTTTAAGGTGCTACAGGACTGCTTTTTCGCTTTGTGAAGATGCATACTAACACAGCTACCACTCAGAGACCAAAACAGTAATGGATTACTTTTAAGTTTGTATGATTTTGAGAAGTCTGACTCATGGCTTTTCAATAATGGTCAGGAGTACACCACGCACATGCTCAGCTACCCACATATTGAAATTAGGCTCAGGGAAGCAGAGCCAGGAATATACACATAGTTTGTACTGTATTATGTTTATAAAATTTTCTGTGTGCTTTGTGGAAGAAACTGAGCATGTCATTTAAAGCAATCTATGTTGATTAGAGAAGCAGACATATGAATATGGGTTTATACGTAACATACATATAGGATTATATAATCATATATATATGATATATGATTTATCTGTATTGGTTTTGTTGTTATGTTGTTAAACACTCAAAAGTGGAACTCACATCATTTAGATATCTTCCATTCAGTGAAGATAGGTGCCTGAATACTTTTGTGTATCTCACTCTCAAAAATATTATTTAACTTTAAAAAAATGGATACTTCTCTGTGGAAATGTAATTGTCGAAGAAGCAGATCTGTGTTGTTTAAATTGGTACTTAGGCTAAAAAGAATTTCAAATTATGGATGCAATGGACTGTATAGTAATACAGTTTTCTAATCCCCTTGTGTTATTTGGTTACCTCTCCCACACAATCTTAATTTCACTCTATGTTTTATCTTCTCATCAACAGCATCACCTCTAAAATCAGTTGGTACTAGTTGGCTAAAACACTGCTATTGAGTCACAAGTGCCTGTTGTGACTTATCCAATGGTATTAGCTAAAAGTAGAAAACACAGCCTTTTCTCCACATAGACTTGGCATCAACTGGTCTGATGACTATGTCCACTACACCTCCACTGTTTATGTTATCTTTCATTATTGAGGAAGTTATGTTTAATTAAAAACAATTATGTAGGACTGTGGAGTGAAGAAACCAAGTGAAGAAGGGCACAGGAGAGCAGAGTGCAGGATTTTTGAAGGATGCTGCCTTGAAAAGCAGCAGTAAACTGCTTATTTGACTATGAAACATTCGAAATGTATAAAATTTCATATTATGGCCAATTATTATAGAAGAAAGCTGACACTCATATTAGTGGCATCCTATCTGACTTACCAGACAATATACTGTATTATGTGAATTTAGCAACTCAATATTATGAAAGATGGTTAAAGAATAAACTCCAGCAGTGTGTTTGATATTCGCTAAAGCATCCATTACTGATTGTGGGTCTAGAATGTGCACAATGGGAAGACATCCCATCAGCTCACAGGATATTGAAAGAGTCTCTGGAGGGGTGAAGTAACTATTAGCTTCCGTCATTAGTTAAATCCTCGTAGCAACAAGCCCAGCTGCTCCTCTATTATCACATCTTCTTTTCTAATTATTACTACTAGATATTCGTCTTCAGCAAATGAAGATCCAGAGCCAAGCTCAAGCTATCCACCTAATAATTCCTTGAAGCAGAAGACCTGACAAGAGTTTAATCCTATATTCTGAACTCTACCTTAATCCTGCACTCTGTCCTCTCCTGTGCCCTTCTTCACTTTGTTTCTTCACTCCACAGTCCTACACACTTGTTTTTTAATTAAACATAACTTCCTCAATAATGAAAGATAACATAATGCATTATTGGGGTATAATATTTTCTTTGGCTGTAAACTTAATCTGTTGTTCATATTCAACTGCTTTGAGCTAAATATATTACCTAAAACTGGTAAGAAATGTTTTTCCTCCACTGACTTCATTTGTCAGGTTTTTTTAAAAGTCTGTCAATTTAAAATGTCCACTGCTTTTTTTGTGTGCTTTAAAGATGCAAGGGTTAAAGGTGTCATCAAGAGATAGACCTCCCCTCATCACAAGATTTTTTTTCTTTTCGAATTTAATATGTGAATATAATGAAAGCTATTTGCTTATATTCATTGTTACTTCATGTACCTTTACTAAGTCCATAAAAATATTAAAATTGCTAATCAATATCAGAAAAAAGCATTTAAGCTAACACTCATTTTTGCAGCATGACTGACATCTATACAAGAGGAAAAAGCACAGGCAGTTTTGATTTGTAAGTGTGAAGTCAGACAGAAAAATGGCAGTAAATTAGCTGCAGGCAGAGAAATCCCATGTAGAGTTGGAAAAATAAATAGAGTGTACTATATGTTTTGAATTTTGAAGTCTGTATTTCTGGTCTGTGATTTGTCCAAGGGAGATTTCTAATGTTTTGAAGAAGGTCCCATTTTGACTCAAGTAGCAGCAGCATGGGACACTGACTTTTAGGAATAACAACATTCAGGAAAATACATGTTGCCTCTTTTGAATGATTGGTCACAGAAGAACACTCCTCTGTCTCTTCATTAGTCTTAGACCAGAACAAGATGTACTTCTCAGTCAGTTCTCTTTTTATAACATTCCTTCTCTTTTATTTAGTCACCCAAGCTTAGCCTCATGCACTCCAAACCCTTCACTGACACACTTACCGAGCTATTGTCGTTTTTGATGAAGCTATGTGACAGATTCAATGCACATTTTTGGTGCAGTTTAACTGACCTAATTCTAACCTGCATTGCAACAGTTCAAGAAAATTGCACTTGTTAGAAACAAATTCACTGTTTTCTGAATAGATGGCCCCAGACAAATAACTGCACACCTACCTATTAGGAGATGACAAGGCACCTGCTGCCTGTGTCTACTCACGGGAGCGGCAGATCTCTAAAGGTCACCCTCCCCTGTTGCCGAAAAGATGTGAATGCTAGCTGGGAAAGTCCTAAACCAAGTTTCACCTCAGCGCATCTGATACTCTGATATAACGTGTCCCATTCTGGCAAGATAAAATTGCCGTAACATGGGTGGTAATTACTTCCCACAACACCTATTATGTGTCACAAGCCAGCACAGAACTGAAATAATGGTTCTATACAGGCACTACTTACAGCCCTAGTTCAGGGCAGGGTTAGGGAAGAGGACATGTTGGGGAGGTAACAGGAGTTCACCATATTACAGCTCCTCTCTGTTTCCCAGAGCTCATAGGGGGCTATGTCAAGAAGTTCACAAGAGGGAGCAGCTGTACTAATTTGCACCAGGGGCCCGGTGGATCCCTGCACAGAGTTAGAGAGTCTCTGTCCCAAATGCAGCATGGCGTAACTGCACAATCAGGACCATCCATTTTCGTTTAGATCCTTCCATCAGACCACAATCAGCCGCTTGATGGCTGGTGAATTGTGACAAAATCCTGATCTCAGACTTTTCCCGGATATAATTATGCGAGCTAAAACACACAGGCTACGTCTACACGTGCAGCCAACAACGAAATAGCTTATTTCGATGTTGCGACATCGAAATAGTCTATTTCGATGAGTAACGTCTACACGTCCTCCAGGGCCAGCAACGTCGATGTTCAACTTCGACGTTGCTCAGCCCAACATCGAAATAGGCGCAGCGAGGGAACGTCTACACGTCAAAGTAGCACACATCGAAATAGGGATGCCATGCACAGCTGCAGACAGGGTCACAGGGCAGACTCAACAGCAAGCCGCTCCCTTAAAGGGCCCCTCCCAGACACAGTTGCACTAAACAACACAAGATACACAGAGCTGAGAACTGGTTGCAGACCCTGTGCCTGCAGCATAGATCCCCAGCTGCCGCAGAAGCAGCCAGAAGCCCTGGGCTAAGGGCTGCTGCCCACGGTGACCATAGAGCCCCGCAGGGGCTGGAGAGAGAGCATCTCTCAACCCCCCAGCTGATGGCCGCCATGGAGGACCCAGCAATTTCGACGTTGCGGGACGCGGATCGTCTACACGGTCCCTACTTCGACGTTGAACGTCGAAGTAGGGCGCTATTCCTATCTCCTCAGCTGCGTCTACACGTGCACGCTACTTCGAAGTAGTGGCACCAACTTCGAAATAGCGCCCGTCGCGTCTACACGCGTCGGGCGCTATTTCGAAGTTAACTTCGACGTTAGGCAGCGAGACGTCGAAGTCGCTAACCTCATGAGGAGATAGGAATAGTGCCCTACTTCGACGTTCAACGTCGAAGTAGGGACAGTGTAGACGATCCGCGTCCCGCAACGTCGAAATTGCTGGGTCCTCCATGGCGGCCATCAGCTGGGGGGTTGAGAGATGCTCTCTCTCCAGCCCCTGCGGGGCTCTATGGTCACCGTGGGCAGCAGCCCTTAGCCCAGGGCTTCTGGCTGCTTCTGCGGCAGCTGGGGATCTATGCTGCAGGCACAGGGTCTGCAACCAGTTCTCAGCTCTGTATATCTTGTGTTGTTTAGTGCAACTGTGTCTGGGAGGGGCCCTTTAAGGGAGCGGCTTGCTGTTGAGTCTGCCCTGTGACCCTGTCTGCAGCTGTGCATGGCATCCCTATTTCGATGTGTGCTACTTTGACGTGTAGACATTCCCTCGCTGCGCCTATTTCGATGTTGGGCTGAGCAACGTCGAAGTTGAACATCGACGTTGCTGGCCCTGGAGGACGTGTAGACGTTATTCATCGAAATAGACTATTTCGATGTCGCAACATCGAAATAAGCTATTTCGTTGTTGGCTGCACGTGTAGACGTAGCCCTCATGAGGTTAGCGACTTCGACGTCTCGCCGCCTAACGTCGAAGTTGGTGCCGCTACTTCGAAGTAGCATGCACGTGTAGATGCAGCTACAGAGATGAGTCTCCAGGCCACAAGCACTTGCCAGGCCCCGAAGATTGTGTTTGTGCAATGCCAAGCAAAACAAAGCCCTCAATGGTAACTGCATTACTATAATAAAAGTAACAAAAATAGTGAACTAGCTGTTTGATTGAATTTGTTTTTCATAAGTTAAATATAGACTTTACAGAATCATAGGGACAGATGGAAAAGTCTTTTCATCTAGTACATTCTCTGTGGTGTGCAGGCATGTCCTTGTCTAATATTAATGAGTGCCTATTTCTGTATATTGCCAGTGATAGAAAGTCTACCTTAGAACTGAAATACTACTAGTGTTCCTGAAGCAGCAATGGAAATGTCAGGTCAAACTCATAACTTTAATTATCACTCCTGCCTATTTCAGAGCCGGGGGTGCAAACCTCACCTCATGATCATACAAACAAGATGGGAGAGATTAATGAGAGCATTAATATGCAAGTTACTATGCTAAGTGCTTCAACAGACTTTAGTAGGGGGTGTTGAGGCTCAAATCTGCTCCATAATTACAAAAAAAAAAGTCAGAATAAAGCAGGAAAAAGTTTAAACAAGTCAAACAAAATAATCCCCTTCTCACCACAGTATGGAGGAGACTAGAAACGATGAAAAAGATCTCTCGATTTTCACTTGGGTTCAAAGCTTTCAGTGATTACTCAGTTAATTGAGTCTAAAGCTGGGCTAGAGTTAATATTTTAAAGACATTTTCTTCAACTACCAAGGCGTGGTTTGATCATCTTAACTTGAAGAGAGAATGAGACAGTAACAAGGAGCATTATTTATGTGGCTGACAAGAAACACCCTAAAATGTTTTGACCCTGCCCTGAGGTGGGTTTTTTTTTTTGGCAAATCTCAGTGAAAACAGTTTTACAGTAAACATTTGTAGCTTCTGTACCAAAGAATGATGCTGAGTATTTCTCCCGAATAAATCTCTATTCCAGGTATGCATGTAAATACACTTACAATCCTAGTTCATTTTAGGCTATTTCAAGTTTTTCTAAAGATCATCTCTGTGACTTTGCTTTCTGCTTGATGTCTTGCTCTCTGGAAGTAGATGGATATCAACTGATGCAATCTAAATCCAACTTGTATGTAGTGTTTATAGCTGACCAATGCAGCATACTGTAAACTTCCATGCTACAGTCTACTTGACAGGATAAAAGACTCACTTCTCAGATTGCTGTCTGGCACATGCAGAATCATTCTCAACACAGCAGCCCCTAAGGGAAAAGCTTTTATTCTGTCAAAGACTTCAATCCCAGCCTTAAAAATAGATATTTATACATATGTATCAGCATCTGCCTATCAGTATACTAGGAGCTTTTATCTCCAGTATGGGCAAACATCTGAAAGAAAGTGCATCATTAAAATAAAATAATAAAATTACCTATGTTTAATTATATAGTGTTCCATATAATTTCCATATTAAATTATTCAATATATGTGTTATCTGTTAGAGGCATAAAAGGACTTCTTTTTATGAAGTAGACAACTGAAAAATATAGAATTTTCAATTTAATTTCAAGATTTTCAAAGGACAGTCAGCTTTTATATCCATGGAAAAGGGCAATGACTGATCAATTCAATCCACTTCAAACTACAAACCTCAAAAGACTCAGATGTATTCTAGTTTGTTAAAGGTATTTTTGTCTGACAGCTGCAAAAGAAAAGAATATTCAAAGTGCTAATTTCCAAATTTGTATGCCAACATATTAACATTTTCCCTGATACGGGCTGAACCTCTCTAGTCTGGTACTTTTTCATCTACCAAAATCCATCATCATGCATGACTTACTTAGCTGGAGATTTAGTTAGAATGGGTGTGGCCAAGTGTTCAGTGGTCCCACAAAGTATTGATTTACAGCCACCACTCCTGGTTCTCAGTGTTCTGTGCAGCTATTTAGCTCTAATTTTTCCTCTAAATGTCTTCTAAGAGCCCAGTGAAGTGTTGGTAATGCTACTAGACCATATTGACCTCCCATGATCCAGCAAATTCTCTCACTGGGCACCCGTCAGGTCCCGAGTGTGCCGTACTACAGAATTTCAACCTATAGTTCCATTATTTTAATGTGAACTCATAAGGGTTCATGAACTATATGATTCTTGATAAATAGTACCAGGGATATTCAAATGCTGTAGGCAGATCTTTTATTTAAACCCTTGTACTCTGGGTGGACCAGTGGTTATCTACAAGTCTCCTCCACTTCACTTTGTCTCAGGACAAAACTTTTATCTGATCCCAGGATCACCCCAGCTATCTTCCTCTTTTGAGTTTTCCTTGGGGGGTTCCATTTGAGAGCTTGATGGACTATGCCAGATGACAGTTTTCTGAGAGTGTGGCCCAACCCTCCCTACTTTCTTCTCTTGATTTGAACGTCAAGTGGTTCAAATCTGCTCTGTTCCAAAGCACCTCATTTGTGACTATGTCTTGCCATTTAATGCAACAGCTATACCTAAGGCATCTGTTTATGAATGTCTGCAACTTGAGATTTGATGACTTTTTAGTATGCCAAGTCTCACATCTGTACAAGAGCACACTCTTCACACTTGTGTTAAAAATCCATAGTTTCATCTTCAGAGATATTATTTGTTATCTCCACATGGGACGAAGAGTCTTAGATGCAGCTGTTGCTTTCCCTATATTATTGTCTGTTCCTTTGTCTCTACCCATAATACTCCCCAAGTAGGTCCACCCTCCCAGTATGATAGTGTTATTGTCAGCCTGGTTGATCCTCATAGTCTTTCCCTTGTTGATGCTCAGTCCAATCATTTGGGTAGTTTTGGCTAGTGTTGTGACCTTTTCTTCCATGTTCTCATGTCTGCATGAAAAGAAGGTGACATCATCAGCAAAATCAATGTCCTCTAGCTGTTTGAAAAGTGCCCATTGAATGCTCTGTTGATGACCATCTGTTGTCCTCCTCATAGTTTTCCTGCTCATAATCCACTCCATTATGATCAAGAACAGGAAAGGCAACAATTGGCACCCTTGTTGCACAGTAAGGTTGTAAAATCTAGTACTCAGAAATTAGGAAATGGCAAATTAAGGTTATTTGTGGAAATCTGAATTGGCCTCCCCAGTGTCCATTCAGCTACAGACCATAAATAATTATATAATCACATGCTCTTTTCAGGGCATTCTTATAGTTCACAAGGTTTAAGCATATGAACAGTTCTTCCCAGTTGAGACTCCAGTTCATGATTTTCTTTCAGATGAGTTCAGAATAAACCAAATGGAACATGAGGGAAGCTCTGCTTAACACTTTGGATGAAACTGATTCCCCAATGTAAATAACTGACTTTTGCCATTGACTTTATTGGGAGCCACAATTTCAGCCAATGGGTGATGGATATTTTATAGCCATAATTTAAGGAAGGCAGATGAGTGACATTGCACTAAGTTTATGAATATTTCAGATGTGATTGTTTTCTTCTTCAAATGAGAGGGTTATTGCAACTGCTACAGGAACTAAGAATGAAGGGGAGGCGATTAAGAAGATTCACTGAAGTTAAACAATTCCAGAGAGGTATTGCCACCTTGGAGTGGTTTGCACATAAGTCCAAGACTGGATTCCAGCAACTAGGAGAAATAGACAGGTCTTTTGGTATAAAGGGATGACCTAGAGTTGACTCAGGAACCTCTTTCTGATCCAGCAAATGGACAGGATCTTTTGTAAGACACTACAGGGCTGGAACTTGGGGGTTCTGGGCTGCTACTTTACATAGACACCAGAGGAACCTATCAGGTGGGAATTTGCAGGAAACATCACCCAGCAAGACCTGAGCGGCATCCCCTTAAAGTCCACTGATTGGCCAATACCAATACTCAAAACAGGAAGCCATGTAATGGAGCCATGTGTGAAATTACCCTCCTTATTCTGCTCCAGACCTTGCATGTGGTAGACCCTAGACTCCAGCTTCTAACCCTGATTTACCCTTGACTGTGCTCTTTGATTGTTGCCTGTAACCTGTTGCCTAATTGCAATTTCCTGGCTTCCTGACCTTGCCTGACTACTGATGCCTGAAAATCAGTCCGCCATCTGGCTTGTTGTAGACTCTGACCTCCTGCTTCCTGATTCCCAGCTCCTGCTCTGATTCCCTCATTATGGTCATCACACCCTCTCCCCAAATGAGGGTTCTTTTGAGGAAGAGATGGAAAGATCTGAGCTTCATTAGGGCCCCATCAGACAGGGCCTCATCAGGTTTAAAAGAAACACCTGAAGCACTGCTTCATGCAAAGCTCAGTCAGCCTATGGAACTAGCTGCCAGGGAAAGTTATGAAGGCCAAAAGTATAGCTGGATTATAAAAGAATTAGGTCTATCTTCCATGAACTTTACTCATGAATGGCTATTCGCTATGATGGTCAGAGGCGCAACCCTATGTTCTGGGTGCCTGAAATCCGATTCCCAGAAGCTGAGACAGGACAACATGAGATTCTCTTTGCTCTTCTGAAGCATCTGGCACTGGCCATCATCAAAAGACAGGGGACTAGTCTAGATAGACCAGTAGTCTGACCCAGTACGGCCATTCATGTGTTCTTAAAGTCCTTTGCTAAAAGACGGATTTTAGGAATTTTGATGAAAGTTTTCTTTTTCCTGTTTTTAATGCTCAGGATGCAACACCCTTTCCATCAGCATCTCAAACTGTTCTTTCTTCCCTTTGCACAGCAGTCACAGGACCCAGCTGGCTCAGCTGTAAAAAAAACCCATTTTCTCCAGAAGTAGCAGCAGCTGCTGGCTGCTTGGCAGACTCCTCAGTCAGCTGTAGCTCCAAGTTGCCAACGCCTCTGGGTGTGTGATGTTGTTAAAATGCTGATGTGGACTTCCTCGTGTGCTATGAAGGTCTGCTCTCTTCAACATGCCTTACCACTGTCAGACATTGTGCTCTTGTGCACATTTGCAACCAGCAGCTTTCACAAATCCTCCAGCAGCATATATTCATTGGGGCCCTTTTAGAGAAAACAGTGCTGTTTCCAAGCCATAGTAATTTGCTTCTATTGTCCTGGCCGTGAAAACATCCTTCACACATGCACATTGAACTTTCTCTGATGAATAGTCACACAGGCTTTCTATCAAGTCAATAACAATAATGTGTTTGTGTTCTCTCATATATGACCCAGGTATTTGTTTTGGTTGTGTTCCCGAGGAACTGACACTCCTCCTGGAACAGCTGAGGTTAATCTGGAAGAACATGTCTATGACCAATTACATTTAACAGTTCCGAATCACTTCCAGATTGAATTTGGAACCCTAGGTGGAAAAAATGGAGTGGAAGCTTCAAGTATATACACGTGTTTATTCTTTATAGAGCATTATTTATTGCAGCAAAGCCAACTGACACAAATAATACATTATTTTTTTAATACACAAGTGGGCCTTTTCCCCCATTTATCATTTTAAATGATGCCACATTATTTGATTATTATAATACTAATAAGATATTCATAAAATGTTTTAAATGCTGCCATTTTTCTGTCTACGGCTACTTCACATACAAGCCATTTTAACAACTATCACAAGTTACTGCATATTCCAAACATGTTAGCTTTCATACACCAAATCTGGATACATATTAATTATAGTAAGGTCCACAGTATTTTATAGGATAACAATCGAGATTACATTGAACATTTCTACTGTACTCCAGAGAGGTTTAAAGCCACAGCACAAATACAACAAGAACTCTTCCCTCCTTTTATCTGATACTTTGTTAATTAAATGCAAATATTGTTCTGATGCTGTAGTGCTGTTTATATACTCCCTAAGTGTTTTACTAAGTAAATATTTACTGAAGAGGGTACAGTCTACAATTAAAATCATGGACTGGATACACAATGCTTCTTAAAGGTTTTAAAAAGTAAGATTTTAAACACATACTGTTAATAGTTTAGTGCTCTAGTCAACTGCTAGGACATGCGGTGAACTGCAAATGCCACCAGCTAAGCAACTCAGGAGCCAGATCAGCTGAGCTGTGAAAATACAATGTTTGGCAAAAAGCCATTTGAGGGATGCAGACTACTTTAAATAAGCCTCTCCACTTGAGCGGTTTGGGAAGTCTCACACACAGCCCATCAAACTACTTTTCAGCAGTTTCACAAAGATAAGAAAGAAAGATGAAGATGGAGGGAGAAATAAATTCTGGCTAGCACACAAAAATGCATGTTGTTTTGCAGTTATGGGTGAACTACAACTGATTTGGAGTTTGGGTTCAGTTTAGAATAAGCCCAAGCAAATTCTGGGTACTGACATAAGACTGTTGCCTTGATCCTGAAGTTGTATCCAACCCACCTTACACATGTTTATTTATAGGATTGGTGCCTGAATTCCTCATGCTCGTAGGTTTGCAAAATTGAGCTGTAAATTTAACGAGAAGAGGCTGTCTTGATTACTTATGTGGCTTCCTTCTGGGCTGCACTAGACATGGGAAACACAGACTGTCTAGTAGTGATATTTCCTAATACTACTTTGTCCTGCCCACAGCCCAGGAAGAGTGAAGTACGTAAAATTAATTAAAAACAAGTAAACCAAACATTTGAAGGCAGAGAGAGTCTGAGTGTGGAGTGAAAATTCAAAACTTTCCTAATGTTTTGCCATTCAAATAGATTTTCTCCTACAAAAATCTCAGCTTCCCTTCATAGAAGCTTAAAGGTAGATAGTAAATAACTTTAGCAGTAATATTTCAATGTAACATTATTATCCATTTTAGAGTATTAATATTTGACTAAAAATGCCCAAGCCTGAATGTGGGTTAGGTCTTGTGATCACTATGTTATAGTATTATCTCCAGTTAACTGTAGGAGGTGGTATATCTGTTGCTGTTTTGCAACATCAAATCAGATGCAGATCACACAACTATAGACCTGACTTGGAAAGTGTGGAATTAAATCAAGTCAGCTGTATATAAAATTGTCTGAAAAAATATTTTCAAGAACAAAAATGTTTTTCAAAACCAAGTTTCAGACATTAGGCTGTAAAATTCATATTTAGGCATATAACTAGTGTTCTGATTTTGCACAAGTGATGAGAACCCGTTAGTTCAAAAGAAAGCATTCATATTAAAAAGCCCATAGCAAAATTCAAAGTGTCATTATTTACGATTAAACTGTAATTGGCCAAAGGCAAACTATGTTTTATTAAAATATAAAACATTACCAGTCACCAAAAACAGAGAGCTCCAACATAGTTTCTTTCCTACTTTTAAGAATATTTTGGTTTTGTGCTCATGCTCCACTTCAAACAAGATCATGTGTGTTTTCTCAGTGTTTTGGCCTTGGATGTTCAATACAACCTTTGCCTTTTAATTGCTATGTATCTTAGATTTTTCTCTCTTTTTCCTTCTCTCCCTGCTTTTTTCCCTTATAGTCTTTGTTTCTCCTAAGATTTAAGTCAATTTCTGTCTCACTTGTATCTTTCCTCTACATTTTCTTCCTTACTCTGTTCCCTCTGTCCATTACTCCCTGGCTTATACCTTTTCTAAATTCTCTCTTGTAGGTCTGTCATTTTGTATCAGGAGAGGAGAGAGCTGACAGCCATCTTGTTTTCCCTGGGATCTTCCACCCTTGAGTGGAAGTGGAGTTGCGGGAAAAAGTGGATGGTGCCATCCTTTTCTTCTTTTGCAGCCAGTGGCATGCAGTATCTTTCTTCTTCTGTCCGTGTTCAGAAGAACAGAACTATTAAGTGTATTCAGTAGATTGTTGCCTTTCCTTTGAATCATTATAGAAGGCATGCCCTGGAATAATGCCAAAATGCACTGTGGTGCTGATAGACCGTCTTTCAAATTAGAAGCAAGACTGACGACCAGACCACCTGTAATTAAAGATCCCATGGCATTTGTCCCTCTCCCCCAGCCCAAGAAGTACTGTTAAATCCAGTGTTCTGGACAAATTCATCTTTTTTAAGCAAAGCTGCAGCTAAGTTTCACCTCACCAGCCAAAGTGAGGAGAAAAGAAGCAGCTGTGGGGAAACAATCAGGGCAGCCACAATTCTTTATCGTCTGCTAAAAGAGGAGGGGGAGATCCACCTTCTCTCTTTTCCAACTTGAGGTGGAACAAAATATTCCCACGTCTGCCTCTTTTTTCATCACTGCATTGGCAAGCAAAGCAAGAACTTGCAAGATAGGTGAATCTGAAGTGGGCATAGCAGGAAGAGATGGAGCTTAGTTGAGCAGTTTCATGACCTTTTAGCTTTCCTACCAGTGGATGGCTCAGTGACAGCAGCTTATGGGAGAAGACAAGTCATTCTCCCTCTGACTCCTTAACAGAAAGAAAGTAAGGCTGTTGAGATGACATTACCAAAAATGTAATTTGGCTGGAATGGTAAAGTCAACATAATTACTCATGAGAAAAGGACATAAGAACTTTAATTACCCAGGTGGTTATAGTTCATCTGATGGACAGCTCATTAAGACTAGTGTGCTTTATCATCATGTTAACACATTGCTTCAGTCATGAATTAAAAACCCCTCCAAAAAGGCTGCTGTTTACTGAATCCTCAGCTGCCTTTTCTTCAGCATCTAGGTGTTTTTGAGCATCTCCTACCCAAGCACTGAGCAAAACCATCTCCTCTTGGCTCCTGAGATGTGAGGAAAGATATTTCAAGGTAGTATGGCAGCAGATGTAGCAAGGATCATTAAATCAATGAAGAGGAGGCCTGCTTGAAAAGGTCTTGGGAAGGATATATTGGAAACAGTATTATATAATCAATATAGAGCTAGTCTGCAGGCATAATATTGTCTACAGGGCAAGCTGTGATTTAAAACAAAGAAAATAAAACTGTAAATTTACCAAATTCTCTGTGTTTAGATTCCTAAAGATTTGTTGGGGTTTGAGAACCTGTCTGGGAAGGGAGGTTTTGGATCCTGCTACAATGTTGAGTTTGTGAAATAATTGATGGACTGTGCTTTGTGTAGTCTGTGCTTTTGATCTTTGTTTACTTTTCACCAATGGATTTTTTTCTTAGTTTAGTTTTATTAGTTACTATTTTATCACTGGTAGTCTACTGAAAACTTTCTACATCTCTTTTCACTACATCCTGAGTTAAGCTAAGAGTTTTGTCCCAATTTAAACATATAGCCTTTACTGTAATCTGTATAAATAAAAAAGTATCTGTAACAATATTTGCAAATCTGAGAATATACTTACAGCTATTGATATTAGGTATGATTGAAATTAATATCAGTGCAATAATTTTATATGGATATTATGGTACATAAATACATTGATTCACATATTTCCTAGTGTTAGAGGATTATGGATTGTTTCTTGAAATATCTCGCAGTTTTAATCAGATTTGACATAGGTTAATCAACATTCTCACCATGTATTAAGGAACTCTGAATCTTGGCTATATTTCAGAATCTTGGATGATGAAATTGCACTTCCAGATTTTAATATATTTCATCTGGAATGCAACAGAAAGATTGAAGGATTAGTTATTAACTGTAGGTTATGAAATCTTTCTCAGCTGCTCTCTTAGGCTGTGTCTACATTACCACCTTCCTTCGAAGGAAGGATGGTAATGAGGCTGTTATAGGCAGTACTTCATTAAACAAATGCCCCCCACATGGCAACTCCAAAGTTTTAAACGAAGAAGTACTGGCACGCGTCTAGCCGCGGCGCACCCACCGCTACTTCGAAGTGTTGGGCCATCTTCAAAGTCCTCTTACTCCTCTAAATTTTCAGGTAATGTGATAATGTAGAAACAGCCTGAGAGAGAAGCTGAGAAAGATTTCATAACCTACAGTTAATAACTAATCCTTCAATCTTTCTATTGCATTCCAGATGAAATATATTAAAATCTGGAAGTGCAATAAAATTTTGAGGAGTAAGGGGATTTCGAAGATGCCCTGGCACTTTGAAGTACCGGCAGGTGCGCCGTGGCTAGATGCTCACCAGTACTTCGAAGTTTAAAACTTCGGAGTTGCCACGGGGGGTGGGGCGGAATTTGCTTAATGAAGTGCTGCCTATGCACGGCAGCACTTCATTAGTAAACTCCGAACAGCCTCATTACCATCCTTCCTTCGAAGGAAGGTGGTAATGTAGACACAGCCTCAAATAGGCTGCATCTATACAGGTAGCTTCTTTCGACAGAACAGCCCTTTTGTCAACAAAACTTGCAGAGGATCTACACAGCTAAAGTGTTCTGTTGTGAGTTTGTTACAAAACTCAGCTGTTTGGTCGTCAGTGTTACCCTTGCTCCTGATCAGGAATAGCACCTCAGTCAACAGTGTTTTGTCAGAGTGCCTGGATAGACAGTTCTGTCGACAGAGTGGGTTTCTGGTTCCCCAGGCATCCCTGTTTGCATAGCTTTTGTTGAGCCATTCTGTTGAGAGGGCAGTGCAGTGTGGCTGCTCTCTGTTGACAGAGCGGCTTGCTTATTTGATCTGCTTTTATGTGTATATGCCATCTGCCAACAGCGATACTGCTGAGGTTTCTCTGTCGACAGTGACTTCTGTTAACAAAAGATGCCCATGGAGACATAGCCCTGGAGGTCTGACATAGCTGAAGTTCTCATTCTATCTTACTGAACATTAAAACCATTTGGACCCCCAGTAAAGAGACTCTGGAAGAACTCCACAGAGATTTTAACAACCTGCATCCTACTGTCAATCTCAGCCTTGACTTTTCCACATGATAAAGATTTCCTGGATACCACAGTACAAATCACTGATGGCCACGTTGACACCACCCTCCACCCAAAACCCACTGACTTCTACAATTACTTATATGCCTCCACCTTCAATCCAGCTCAGACCACATGATCCATCATTTACAGTCAAGACATTAGATATAATCGCATCTACTTTGACCCTACTGACAGAGATCGAAAACTACAAGACCTCTACCAAGCATTTATAAAACTGAATTACCCACCAGGAGAAGTTAAAAAACAAATTGACAGGGCCAGAGGAATACCCAGAAACCAGCTACTTCAAGATATGCTCAAGAAGATCAACAACAGAACACTGCCACTTGTCATCACCTATAGCCCCCAACTCATACCCTGCAATGCATCGTTAAAAAAAAATCTACAACCTATTCTGGAACAGGATGCTACACTTCAGAAGGCTCTAGGTAGCAGGCCTGTCCTTTTCTATAGGCAACCTCCTAACCTAAGAAAGATTCTCACCAGGAATCACAGGCTCTACACCACAGTAATACTAATCCTGGAACTTTTCCTTGCAACAACCCCACTGCTATCTTTGTCCACATATTTATTCAGGGGATACCATCACTGGACCTAACCATGCTGGTTACAAGATCAAAGGTGCATTCTCATGCACTTCCAGCAACATTATATATGCTATTATGTTACAACAATATCCTGCCACTATGTACATTGGACAGACTGGGCAAAACCTTCCCCAAAGAATAAATGGACACAGAGCACACATCAAGAATCTCAATACACATTAGCTGGTGAGTGAATGCTTCAATGGAGTGGACCATTCTGTTAAAGACCTGAGAATTTGTGTCCTGGAACACAGGGAATTTAACAGGTTAGAGTGAAAGATTTCTGAGTTAGAATACATATTCAGATTTGACACATTAACATATATGAACAGAGACATCAACTACCTCATGCATTACAAGGACTGCTTCCCTTCCTTTGATGTTCACAATTACCTCTCCCCGCTTCCTTCAATCTTATTTGATTTGTCAGCTTTTAATTGTAATTGTTCTTCTTTATTTGGTCCTCTGTACTTATACATGTAAGTCTATACTGGAAATGAGATTGATCTGATGAAGTGGGTCTGGCTCACAAAAGCTCATCACTGAATAAATCATTTTGTTAGTCTTTAAAGTGCGACATTTCTGCTGCTTTCTTTTATTAAAAAACATTGTTTGCAATATATGGTCAAAATACGTCTCAGCTTATTAATTTCAGCTCATTTTTTCTGTACAGCTACACTTTGTTGATTTTCATATCAACATAAATTGGCATTGCACTTCGGGCTCTATGGCATCAAAATTTGTCAGAATGTTCTTCTCTTGTCCCACTGTAAGACCAAGTATGCTCACACAAAACCACAAAGATAGCACAAGACACTAAATTACATCAATAAGAGCTGACTAGCTTCAAAGATCTCTTGTATCTTGCACAGTTTGTGTATTTTAGAAAATGTCTTGCTCCTCATTTACAGTAATGTTTTGTACTTTCGAAATGTGTGAATTTGCAGTGCTCCTCAATTCCCTGCTGTGCAGATGAGCAGCATGCAGTCAAAGGACCCACCTAAGCTTTATTTTGAGTCTGCAGCAGAGTCAGTAGCCAAGCAAAACTCCTCAGGATAGCTCTCTAGGATTCCCAGGCCCATGCTAACCTGAAGAACCACTTGTAAGGGTGTTATTAATTTTCTAATGCCAGCACAGATGCCAACTAATGTTAAATGAAACAATGACTTATTCACAGTTCACTAGACCTGAGACCAATTCAGTTCACAGAAGACCAAACAGCAGATAAAAGTGACTTTTGACATGGCCTGGAAAGTTGAATTCCATTACAAATCTTCTAAGTCATCCCATTCTTTTGACTGGAGGAGATGAAAGCTTTCCTCACCAAAACACACCGTCTTCAGTACATAAAGACCCTGAAAATTACCCAAAGACCTATATAAGTGGTCCAATGACAAGTTAAAATTTCATCAGAAGTCAGTTCTTCCTTTTTATAGGAGAATATACATTAAAATATTTTATTATATATACATATGGCTGCCTCTAGGCAACTGTCCCATTAACACATATTGTTTACATGCAGTAACTCTATCAAACCAAATACTTCAAATGAGGTCATTAGAAATGATCATTACAGGGGGACCTGATTTATACCATTCAGGTTTTTTTAATCTCATTGTATAAACCAAAGCATTAAGTATCACTGTAAAAAAATTAAAATAAAAACTATGGCCTAGAGCAATTTTGCACATTGCTATCAGATGTTCTACAGGATATGCCAGTGCTAAAGTTTAGAAATCCTTGTTTGTATACCAATATATCAAATGAAATTTAAAATATCCTCCAACATTATCCATGCACATGCCGGTAGAACACAAAAGGATTTTGATTGCACAAAGAAGTCTTATGGGGTGGTTTGCTAGTTATTGGGAGACATAGAAGCTTTTTTTCTTTGTATGCAAATATATCACCAAGAGGTAGAACTGAACCTGGGAAGCTTATTCATTTTCACCATATGTAGACATGGGACAGTGAGCCACACCCAGTAGGTGTGTCAGTCGTATGAGCAGCAGACAGTATTTGAAGTTATGCTGTGGTGTTGTCACCTTTTCTGAGGTACATTTTTTGGGGAAAACAGGTGCAAATCAGTTTAGGGGAAGAAAACAAGGCCAAAACTAAAGTCAGCATTACTTTGGGCTAAGATTCTTGAAAACAGGGATTTCCTACATGCTATTTATGACCAATGCTGTTCAGTGATTGGGGTGAGTAGCATAATCAAACAATCTGAACTACGAAAATACTTAAACTTCACTTCACTCCTTTTCAGTGTGAAATGAGTCTTCATTGTGACATCTGTACTACTTGGCAGAGGGCAGCAGCAGATTTTTCATTTGTGCAAGTTAGGGCTCTCTGTTGGGATTCAGCCGCTGTATTTGCTCTTCAGCCTTGATTTGTTCCCAGGATCTTGCTATTTTAATTAATTTATTAAAATAAATAGATAAAATATAATGATAATCAAAGAAATAAGACAGAAAGCTCAAAAGAATACTTAGCAGCTGAACCCATTAGTTCTGCAAGTGCACTTCTACAGCATCACTAATAACCACCACTACAAAAATGTGAGTATGTTATCAAGCTCTGATTGTTATTTTTGTCACACATTAATGATGATCTGAATGTTTGTTCTTACTTTGGTAGTAAGCTGATGTGTATCGTTATAATCTGTAGTATTAAAAGTCTATGATCAGAATGAGGTCTTTAAAAATCTCTTTTCATATGGTTTTTGTTGCTTAATCATATAATGTTGAATGAGTCAAAGACGAGAATACATTTTAAAATAAACATGAACTATAATTGTTTATTTTTAATAAAAAAAAGTTCAGGGTTCAGGGGGTTGTTTTTGTTTTGTTGTAATACTCAAGAATGTTGTTGGAGTCCAGATTGTACTTTAAGGAACATATTGCTTCTTTTCTAAATAAGGTTAACTCCAGATGGGAACTAATTTGGATTGAGTGCTCACAATTGCCTGGGTAGAAACAATCCAGTTACATTTTCTTTTATAGTTATGGGGGAACTATTCTTGTGTGTGTGTGTGTGTGCGCACGCATGCACGTGTGTGTTTAAACTGGATGCTTGACATCAAATACCTGTTTCAATTATTTTAAAATGCTCCTCTCTAGAGCCACTTCATCACTGTATTCAGTACTAAAGAACTGCTTAACTCCTGTGAATGGAGACACTATGCTTTTTTTAGATTTTCAATAATTCTATTAATATTTTGTCAGACGACACCTACACAAACTAGACTGCAATAAATATTCAGAGAACACTCAAATTATTGAAAGCATAAATATAATATAAACTGATACATTTTAAATACATTTTTAAAAAAATAGAATGTCTAATTCTCTTATTTCTCAATTGCAAATTTAAATTTTGAATTTTCACATACAATTGAATCCTGCAAACATGTAACCATGCAACTTTACACACACAATCCCAGACATCAATGGGATTTCTCACGTAAGTGAAGTTACTTGCAAGTGGTATATTCCTCTCTTCTGTTAGATGGATTAAACCGGAACTGAACATCCAAAACTCCCACTGAAGTTAGAAATTGTGGGATGTCTGAAGCCTTTAGCATCAGGTACACAAGCAGATAAATTTTAGCTATAATGATCTAGCTTCTGGTCCCTAACAACCCCACTTCCCACTCAAAGAGAAAGCTATAGAAAGGGATAGAGGCAGGTGCCTGGCACCTTGCAAGCCAGGTTCCCACTAGAGGAGAAATTGGTGATATAAAATTTAAGCATACCATTATATTTACACTTGTATGGCAGCCCAAGAAAAGAGGTGATCAAGCAACTGTTTCTTTCAGGTGCTTCAACCACACACCAGAGTTTAGTCGGAGATCCAAGCAGAAAGCAAATTCTGCTGCTTCCCCTGCAGTTCCTTCATCAAGGGCCACTGCCTTTACACAGAGCCTTGTACAACCAAAACCCACAATGCCACGTCTTCCCAAGCCTGGCTGCTTCTCATAAGCTGAGAAGAAACACTATAGAAGACAGTGCAAGAGCAGCACCTGGTATGGCTTATCAGAACAGTATCTCAGAGATAGGGAACTAGAACACCTGTCCCTAACTGGAACAACATTAGAAGTTGCTAACCCATTTCTTCCTCTCTCCCTCTGTGTTTGAGACAGAGCTAGTAAACATTCTCTTACTCACTTACTCATTCTCTCCTTTGAGGCTTTTGAGCCACTTCAAATCTCCCTTCTTCATTTTCACTCCTCTCCCTCTCCACTCTGCTGTATCTCTTATTTGTCATAAGTTTTATTTTGACATGGACAGGGCCCATCATGTGCAGAATTGTCTTCCTGACTCTTGAGGAGGAGGGTGGGGATTAGTGTACTCCATGGGACCAGCTTTCTTTGCACTGTGTGGTGGACTCTGAGGTGGGACTGTTGAGAGCATGCAAGAATAGAAAGGTGAGGCTTCAGGCTGGACACAACAATTCTGGCTGAAAGTACAAAAATAATGTAACAGAGAGGTAGCCGTGTTAGTGTCTATTCTAACAAAACAAACCAGCAGTCATGTAGCACTTTAAAGACTAACAAAAATGGTTTATTAGGTGGTGAGCTTTCATGGGACAGATCCACTTCTTCAGATCAATAGCATTTCCAGTACACATACCCAAAGGACTGACAGTGAAAAACCCATTACAATCTACATAACTGTCAGTCTGTCCTGGAAATGCTATTGATCTGAAGTGGGTCTGTCCCACGAAAGCTTTGTTAGTCTTTAAAGCTTTTTTTAGTGTCTTTTCAGCTTTGTTAGTCTTTAAAGTGCTACATAACTGCAGGTTTGCTTGTTTTAAGAGAAGGTAGCCAAACTTCAGGTTGCATCATCTTTTCTGAGGAGCTACTCTGTCTTGATAGGGCAGCTGTGTGCAGGTGAGCCCCGGCTAATGTGATTTGACTGGAGCTGTGCTGGTTGGGAGTTGCAATGGGAAGCAAGGGGCTCCAGAGTAGTGTGACTGGCAGGAATTCTTGAGGCTCTGTACTTGTGTTCCGCTCATCTTCTGTGATGTAACATAGAAGCAGCTTCTCTCGCAGAATTAGTTAGGAGACACATGCAATTGTCTTTATCCCTGGGGTTCCTCCCACAGCTGTTTCAGTTTTGAATTGCATATGTTTCCAGGGGAAGCCACTGGGACTTTCTGATGTTTATTACTGGTTTTTAAAAAATGGAAAGATGCACATGACATTTGGCATGCATGTACAAATTAAAGACTACCTAGAACTGTCTTGCACTCTTGACCCTTTATGACTCCTTAACTCTTTATTATAAACCCACATGAGAACTATAACTTTTAACAGAAGAGGAAACCAAGTGAACTCTAAATGTGTCTTGGGTTAATATGATCATTTAAGAGCCTGACAAGAGGTGGGGATATATTCTGAACTCTCTAGCTCCAGCTGAAGATACTGATAGTTGTAGGTGTTCAGAAATTCTCAAGATCAAGCTCCCAAACTGGTAACCTTTATTTATTGTGTCACTTACAGATACCATATTTTTATGCTTTGTAAATCACTAAATGTCGAATCCTGTGTGCCTCACTTACATGAGGCCTGATCCTATTAAATTCAATATGGCTATTTGTATGCATAAATATCTGGAGGATCAATACCATGCATTACTGCTTTTTTTTTTTTTACAGATCCCTGAAAGAAACTGCTTAAATGAATAGAGACAGTCACCTGCATAAGTCTTCCGGACTGAGCCCATGAATAACTTAGGAGACAGTTCATAGAAGTCAAATACGAAATGCCCTTGGAGCACCTTGTGAAAATAGGTAGTTTACAATAAGTGGAACACCTCGCAGTCGTGCAAATTATACCTTAATTTAATGCAATGTTTGTTTTGCTTGGTTGGACTGAATATTGGATAGCTCAGTGGTTTGAGTATTGGCCTACCAAACCCACGGCTATGAGCTCAATCCTTAAGGAGACCATTTAGGGATTGGAGCAAATCAATGTCAGGGATGGTGCTTGGTCTTGCCAAGAGGGCAGAGAACTGTACTAGATGATCTCCCAAGCTGCACTCCCAGACCTAGGAGGTGTGTACCTTCTCTAAGACATGTTGTGAGCAGAAGAATATTCAAATAAAGTGGCCAGCCAAAGGATCAAAGAAAATTGATCTAAGACTGATGGGTATTGATGAAATCATTGCATGTTTCATGCTACCTTTAAGATAGGAATTTAATTATACGAAAAGTAGGGAAAGCCTTTGAGGATCAATTTATAATCAAATGAGCTTTTTATAATATTTAGTTTAAAGGTATTTCACTAATGTTATTGTAGATTTTCTTGCAAGTGAAATTCTACTTTTATGGTAGACCACCTAATGCTCTATCCCTTTTAAGAAATTTTGTTGCTTTTAGCAATGTGTGAATTCAATTTAAAACAAAATCAATAATGCTGGTAAAACCAGTTAGATTATAATTGATGTATTGTCTTTCTAAATAAATATATTTCCAACATTTTGATTACAAAATCTGTAAAAATGTATGTGGAAATTTACATCTTCCTTGTTGTTTTAACAAATATAAAGTCTAATCCTACAAATCTTTATTCATCTGAATAATCCTTAATCAAGCAAGTAGTCCCAATAACCTTCGTTTGGATGGCTCCTAGGAGTGAGAATTTGCCTGTTAATGGAAAACTAAGTATAACCCCCAGTTCTTAAACTCTTCAGATTTAACTAAAGGGTTACTAAAGCTCTAATCCAAAATATTTCGTGTGCTTCGGATCGTTATAGTAAATATTTACAGGAATGCCCTGTGTGGTCTGTTAGATCCAGTACTTCATTGAGGGAGTTGTCTTTGAATTTAGGAAAAATAACAGGAAGCAGAAAATGTAATTGTGTGTGTCATGTTAGAAGCAGAGGTGCTGCTGCAACTGCTTGATTATTTTAACAAGCATTTCAGTCTCAGATTCACCATGAGCCTGGCTTTCTTCCACATGCATGACTTTCTCTGAAGTCCAGGTGAACACCCAATTGTTTTTAATGTTTGGAACAGAGTATTTGAGATATATAGATTTGCAATTAAGGACACAGAACTTTCCAAAGCAAGAAAAAGAAGAGCTGAAAAGCAGCATGTATTTTATACTCTGCGTCTTCTGGATGATCAGGACAATACTCCGCTCTCTGGGTATGTCTATACTTATGAGAAGATCACCACGCTGCAGTCAATCTTCCTGAGTTCAGTTTTGCCACAAGTATGAAGACATGGCAAAAAATCTCTCCTTGGACTTGGCCGTTGACTCTGGTATTCCAAGCTATCACATGGAATAAGGGACGTGAACCCAAGCCCAAAGAGCCCCAATCTACTCTAGGGCAGAAAGTCAGTTCTGATACATGAATTCTACCTATGCTAATAGCATAGCTAGGACTGCATATCAGGGTTTCACTTTGTTCCCTATTGTAGGCCAGTTCTACGTTAAACAATGTTTTGGGGCCAAAGTACACTCCTCCCTCGTTAAACGAGTACTCTATTTATCAGTACTCGCTTAAACAAGGGACACATTTACCCACCTCAGTTCACTCAACGAGGGAACTCCCCCCACTAATATGAGCCTTACCCCCTCCTCGCAGCTCCAACCCCTTAGTCTGATACCCCCTCCCCAGCCCTGCAGCCCCAACACACTGCAGCCAGACCCCCTGCTGGCCCTGCAGCCTGACACACACACCCCACAGCCCTGCAGCCCCAAACCATGGCAGCCTGATGCCCTTGCCGGCCCTGCAGCCGGACCCCTCCCCCCCCACTGCTTGACCATCCCCCGCAGCCCTAAACCATGGCAGCCAGACCCCCCTACCAGCCCCACAGCCTGAACATCCCTGCTGCCTGTACCCCTGGTGGCCCCACAGACTGACCCCCTCGACCGCCTGACCCCCTGCACGCCCCTCAGCCTGACCCTGCAGGGCCTGCCGCCTGTATCCCCTGCAGCCCGACCACCCTCCCGCCGCCTGCAACCCCTACAGCCCGACAACCCTGTGGGCCCTGCAGGCAGACCCCACTGCCGCTTGTAACCCCCATGGCCAGGCCTCCTCCCCACCCCCTGTAGCCCTAGTGGCCCTGTAGCCTGACCCCCCTATGGCCTGTAACCCACACAGCCAGATGCCCCCTCACCTGTACCCCCCACGTCACCACAGCCTGACCCTCCCCCCCATGGCCCTGCAGCTCCAAACTGTGGCAGCCAGACCCCCTTACCAGCCTGCAGCCAGACCCCCTAACAGCCCTGCAGCCTGACTCCCCTCCCCCTGCCAGCCCTAAACTGTGGCAATCTGAACCCCCACCCCTAACCCGCCACCAGATTTTAACCTTCCCTCCCACTCACAGCCCCAAACTAGTCCCAGCCTTTAATCCTCCCCAACCCACGGTTCACTCACCTTTCAAAAGCAGCATCACCTGCTGCCACTCCTTCCCTGAGTTAGAAGCAGGAGGAACTAATCAGAGACTTTTACATGTAATTTAATAGGAATTTAGTGTCCCTCTTATGAGTTTCTGCCTACGAGCAGAAAGTTGGGAACCAAATGTGCTCGTATGGTGAGGGATGAGTGTAAATGTCATAGCTCATTGCTATAAATTCCACCACAAAGAACAGAAGGTAGGGGAAATCAACAGACCAGTCTATTGCTGCTTTAAGGGTACTGATTTGTTACACAGGATTTTGGAAAGGTAGCAGGAGAAATTATTCAAGATCAGTTTTAAAAAAAAAAAAACAACCTGCTTTGCTCCTTATTAGAGAATGCCTACTATTTAAATTGGATCTGACACTACAGAAAGCCATAACAATTGCCAGTCGTATTGAGTCAGCTATAGCAGAGGCAAAAAATAATAAAATCAGGTGCAGCAGGTGTAGTCCAAGGCATGGACATGGACTATATCAATGCAGTCAAAAAAATTACAGGAACAATGCAAATAAAAAAGTCACAGACCCTGTAATTTCCAGTAGTGGAATTAATGGATTTTCTACGGATCCCCATGGTAGATTTAATGTTGAACACTGGCATGGCTGTTTCTATTTTATCTGAATTGATTTAATTGCACCATGCTGGACATGTGCCACTTACTGAACCAAGCTTATGCCTAATGTGCTACTTAATGACCCAGGTTCCTGTGTTTGGGTGCTTACCTGTGATTGTGACTTAATATAGAATCATAGAATAATAGAATGGGAAGGGACCCCAAGAGGTCATCAAGTCCAGTTCCCTTCCCTCTTGGCAGGACCAAACACCATTTAGACCATCCCCCATAGTTGTCTGTTTAACCTGCTCTTAAATGTCTCCAGTGATAGAGATTCCACAACCTCCCTAGGTAATTTATTCCAGTGTTTATCCACCCTGACGGTTAGGAAGTTTTTCCTGATGTCTAATCTAAATTTCCCTTGCTGCAGTGTAAGCCCAGGCATTTATACAGGCATTACACATACGAGCTGTCAGAGGATCGGTATGGAATGTTATTCAGCCTAAATCTGCTTACCAAGATGTAGAGACATTTCAGGCCATCTAACTGGTCCAAATGATTTTACTTTGCCATTCAGGATAACTGGCATGATATTGGGCCTGTCAGAAGTGCTATCTGAGTCAGTATGGACTAGAGCAATCGTGAGCAAACTGTGGCCTATGGGCTGCATGAGGCCTATTGGGGTTCTAGGTGTGGCCAGTGAGACATTGTGTTGAGAGTCTCTAGCTCCTGTGGCCATAGATTGCTGTTCTCTACCAACAAAAGCGGCAAGGAGGAGCATAGGCTGGGACACCAATTCCTGAGGTTCCTAGTGGCCACCAACAGGAGCTGCAATTGCCCGTACCTGTGAAGGTACAGGTAAATGCAATGGCAACCTTCGAGGGGCTAACCCTGGAGCACCAGATCTGGCCTGTGGGCCAGTATTTGCTGAGCCCCATTGTAAAATGTAGAGGCACAAAGAGAAACAATATGCAGTAGTTAATTTCTTACAATCCTATCCTGGAAAGACCCCCTGTGTTTAACTTTATTCCCTATGAGTAATCCCGCTGAAGTAAGGCTTTGAAGGAATGGGTCTTTAAACAGCTATTTTAAAATATAATTATCATATGAAAACCGTAATGTGCTTACCCTATTAAATTCCTCTGTTTAGATTGGAATAAATATTTGACAGGAACAATTCTTATGTCACATTCAATCTGTCACTGATACCTTTCAAAGTGTCATTTTGCACACCTAGAGCAAATCAGTGCATAAGCAAATATTGTAAAATGGCACAGCATCCTGTGCAGGGCAGGCAACATTTCAGCCATGATTCAGGTTAAGCTCCAACTGTAGGAGAACAATATACATTTTAAAGGTGTTATTTCATAATTTTTGTTACTTCTATTAGTTGAACACTGTCAATAAATTCTTGTTTTTAAATGCTTTCAAGTAATTCAATATATAAACATGTAGCTTTTTCTTTTGGGTATAAATATTGCAGAACCGACTACAAAACTAGACCCAAAATTTAGAAAGAAGAAACATAATCAGAGTAATTTTAAATATTTGACCAGCCTTATCACATACTAAAAATTAGGCATGTCTTTATACCTTGCAAAAGCAGGGCTCTAGAAAAAAAAAGCATATAGAATAAGAAATAACTTTACACATTAGTTATCTGTCAAAATGTAAAGCTCTGAGACATGTCACAGTCAGTTATAAAGTCCTACCTAAGAAGATGATCAGAGAAACAAATCAACTTGTGCTTTGTCTGCTTACCATATTATGTTCCGAATCAGCAACATGCCGTGTGTTGAAAAAAGCCTCTTAGACTTCTATAGGTTTCATGTGGTGCTAAGGAATAAGGTGTTAATAATTATTACATGTTTATTCACAGAGAGAAATAAATAAAACCAGAAACAAAACAGGACTATAATCAGCAACCCACCCCACAATTCTCATTTATACTATATGCTTATCAGTGAAAAGAAGTCTCAGGTTTGTGTGAAATACATTACAACTAAGGAGAAATGAGAATCAGGCCCTCAGAGTTCAGTGATAAGTGAATTTACAGGTGGACTTCTTGCTTTTTCATATATCCACTTCCCTCACTTCCAGCCAAAGTTTTAATTTCTTTATATTCAGTTTCAAAATCTGTCAGAAGCATTGTCACCATTAACCCAACATTAAAATCAAGTAAGAATACTGAGGTGCATCAAAGTCTAGCTAGAAAATATATGTCTGCAAGAACCTCGATAAATTGATCTTTTTACCAAACTTCACTCTATCCTATGAACGCTCGTGAGTAACTATTAAACTTCAACTAGTTATAGATTTCCTTGCAGGTGGAACATTTGCAGCAGTCCCTTGATTATAATTTCTACTGGGAATCCTGAAGCATGTACTTTTCTTGTAGAAGGAAAAATCAGGGGCACATAGGTGCACATTTTTACTCTTTCCTTAGCAGAGATGACCTTGCTAACAGCCTCTACAGTGGAATGGCTCTTGCTCTAAACTCTGCTACCAGCAGGGCCGAGATTCCTACAAATGTGTAGTGGTCCAAAAGAGACACAATTTTCCTTCATTCCCCAAATTCTTCAAAGACTTACTAAGGCTTAATAAAATATACAGAAATTAGTTATGTATAAGGCACAGGGTTCTGTAAAACCATCAGCACTCGTTTTTCTTACAGTAGTCACATTCACGAGCCTCTTTATCCTCTTTTATCTGCAATGGTGCTAAAGAAATCATGATTTTCCAAGAGTTCTAGCTGACTGCTACGAAGTGCTCTAAAGGCTTTTTATCATTACACGTGCTGGATTTTTGGCAATTCCAATTTTTACTTCCATCAAGAGCTTCCCTGTTTTCTTTTCCTGTGTCCCTGAACAACCCTCAGTGGATTGTAAGATGACGGAGGTATCTTCCTCTTTCTATCTTTCTGTTGTACTGTTAATGCACATCAAGAGTGCCTCCAAAGGCAGCTTTTTGTGTGTGCCCGTATGCATTTGTGTAACCAGGTCTGCTTATGCCCTCACAGTCTCTGGGGCTACAGTTACTCTAGCGAGTTTTGCCAACAAAACCCTGATTTTGTTGACAAAACTGGTGGAACGTCCACACACACAAAGCATTTTGTCAACAATTTGTTAACAAAACTCAGCACTTTTGCTGGCAGCATTCTGCCTTTTATCCATGAGGCATAACGCTGTTGTCAACAGACTCTCTCAACAAAAAAGACGTGTGGAAGCTTAGAGTGGGGATGTGGGGATCTTCTCTCGACGGACACCACATCCACAACAATGGGCAACCCTGTCTGCTGTGTTTCTGGGTGCCTGTTTTGTCGAGAGAGCAGCTGGGCAATCTAGCCACCATGCTGATAGAGGGAAGTGCTCTTCCTGTTGGCTTTTGTGTGTGGCTGCACCCTGTCAACAGAAGTTTTGTCAAGAGATCTCTTCCGACAGTGCCTTTTGTTGACAGATTGCTGTAATGTATCCATAGCCTGGATGTTTTAACATCTCTTTATTCTTCTTCTGGAGTCATTATTTTTTCTGGACCTTTTTGACTTCTTTTTCATGTACTTTATTTTCAGCCTGCAATTGCTAGATGTTTCACTTCTGATTTATCTCTGCTTTGTTCATCTTCTTCACTTTGTCTTTTGATTTGTTCTTCTCAGGTTCACTGTTTGTGCAATCTCCTCACATAGAAGCATCTTCCAGACATTGCTGCCATGGCGTTTGGTGAGTGTTCTTTTCCCTTTCACTTCCATTTTCTGGATTCTGTAGTCATGAGAGAGCATAAGCAGCCTTCCTGTCAGATAGATGTGAGTTGTTTCCACTCTGTCAGTGTCTTCTGCTCCCGTAATCGGCTTGCCTACATATCAGGCCAACTCAGTGCCCCACCTGCCAATTGTGCTTGCTGAAAGACAAAGCTTATGTATTTTAGCAAGCCCAAAACCTCAGTATCAAAATGTAACATATGCACCTAATGTAGCACATTTCCCACATATCCCTATTCTGCAACTGACTCTTAAAAAGTGAGTTGTGTTTCAGACATTGTGCCTAGGCAGATTTAGCATTTCATAGAATCACAGTATCATGGGTTGGAAGAAACCTCAGGAGGCTATAGAGTCCAACCCCCTTGCTGAAAGCATGACCAATCCCAACTAAATCACTGCAGCCAGGGCTTTGTCAAGCCAGGACTGAAAGACATTGAGGGAAGAATATGCTGTCCCCTCCCTAGGTAACCCATTCCAGATATCATGTAATAGTTTTTCCTAATATCCAACCTAGACTACTCCCACCACAGCTTGAGACTATTGCATTGATGATGGATTGAGCAAGGATGGCTCTTTGTATAAGGGGCAGGGCAGGTGCATAGCCTCAGGGAGTTGATGGGCAAGGGTGTACAGGTTTGTGTGATTAGACGGCTGGCAACCTTAAAATTGGAGGCAAATATTCAATTTCTGTCCCATAGCTTTAATGCCAGGAGCACTTGTACATAGGCCTATTTTCAAAAGTCCTAGGAAGTTATTTGAAGACTCAGTATAGGGATCCCCCGGGGTACCCCCAGGATTCCCTCTAGGTTCTGAGCACAGAGTCTGGATATGACCCCAGACAGGGTATTTGAAATGGAGAATCAAAGTACCAACCTAGCTGCTCTCTATTGTCTCCAGCTGCCCCTTTACCATGGTCCCAGCAAGCCCAGGGACATCTAAGAGCTACTTTGATTACTCCACTGGAGTACATCCTAAATAACAGACTGAACACCGTACATCGTAATTAACAAGAATGAAAGCAAAACCAGGGTGGGCTTCCATTCATGCTAATCAAATAAGAAAGGAGAAGGTCATGGGAAAAATTTGTGTTTCAAAGTTTACACTTTAACTATTCATTAACCACTTGCTATATGTACTCTGTCAGGCCCTGTACAAGAATAAGACCACCTATCTGCAAGAATAAAGGTAAAAAGGTTAAAACAGTCTTGCAGCTGATAATACAGACATATGTATGTACATGCAATGAGTTACACAGTCACTCTAGCCAGCTTACATGCACTGACGGTCCAATACACACCTACCATGTGTGCAACCAGCCATCTCTTGAAATTTGTATGTATGCTTTTGTGGCTTGTGCCCATATTTTAGTAACATCCAGAGGCCTCACTAAGATCAGATGGTATGTTTTCTTATAATGAAATGAGAATATTCCCTTCTTCCAAGAATTGTATAACTATTTAGAAAAGTCTGACAAAGCACAGAAGAAATGAAGTATTGCTATTCCTATTTTACAGATGGAAAGCTGAGGCACAAAGAGATCAAGTGACTTGCCTACAGTCTTATAGGAAGGGTCTGGCAAAGCCAGCCATTGAAGCTGGATCACTTTGAGCCCAGACCAATCCTTTAACCACAGGTCCAAACTTTCTCTACGAATAAGACGATTTCTAACTATCCAGGCTTTTGAAAATGTGCCCTATAAGTAGAAAATTATGATTTTTATAATTCTCAAAATTTACATTTTCTTTTAATTAAGACCATTTATAGATCTTTAGAAAATCATATTTCTGTTTCAATATTTTTATGCCTTTTTTCATTTAAACCTTTTATGTCAGAGCCCAGAGACTCATTTTTGACTCAGTATCAATAGGCAGGGTAAATGAGAAAAAAGATTCTTCCTATAACTTCAAGCAGTTGAATGGCATGTAATTTTGTTTCCAGGGAAACTGCAGATTTTAGTCCAGTAGAAGTCTCACCATGAAGAAAAAAAAAAAGGTAGGTGCTGAAATCACCATACTAATTGTCCCTACAGATGAAAACATATGTATAAAATCCATCTCTGGTTGTCATTCCTCTACCAAATGCAGCATCAGTGGTCATAAATATCAAAGAAAGCCATTTTCTTCTATTTATATCAATTACCACATTAAACATTTCTAATATCAAAAAGCGAGGTTGAGAGAAGACATTTTTTTTCCTCCAAGACAGGTAGAATTAAAGGTTAAAGCCATTACCCTAAAACATACTGGGTCTAGCTCTGCTCTCCAAGAATGCCAATCTAGAGTCATTTCATACTTTTAAAGAGAGCAACTCCATATATGAACAGCAATAATCACGCACAGAATTTGACTCACTGGGGTAGATCATCAGCTACTGTGTACTGGTTCAGCTCTACTGAAGAAAGTGTAACCAATTCACATCAGATACTTTGGAATTCTTTGAAACCAAGGCTGTTAAAATACAGGTTGAACCTCTCTACTCTGGCATCCCTTGGACCTGACTGGTGCTGAACCTAAGAATTTGCCAGACCACAGGAGATCAATATTGTCTAGCCCATTACCAAATCTTCCACTGCCTCCTAGGCTCTTACAAGCCACTTAGGGGTAAATTAGAGCTAAATAGCAGCACAAAATACTGAGAACTGGGACTGACAGCTGTAAACATACTTTATGGGACCATGAGGAACTTGGCCACACTCACATCCAGCTAATTAAAATCATGCCAGACCACAGAGGTTGCTGGACCAGAGGGTGCCGGGTTGGAGAGGTTCAACCTGTAGTAACATTAAAATGACAAATAACTGGATACAGGGAAATAGATGTTTGACGCCCTTCCTCTACTGTTCCATACTGCAAAAAAAGGAATACAATATAGTGGTGTATATTTGTTCCTACATTGTAGTGTTGTGCAGCCAGGTGATATGTCACAAACAATGCTCTACTGCCAATATTTTTATTTGCTGCACAACCTCAACTGCCCTACACATCTTTTCCTGTTTCCATTGGAATACTGATCCTTTGAACTCAACAAGCCAGACCCTCAAATACAGAAATCATCATCGCTTTATTGAAGCTACATTGCTTTACACCAGGCGTGTCCAACCTGCTGCCTGCGGGCCGCATGCGGCCCTGGACAGCTAGTAATGCAGCCCCACAAGATCGTAAACTTTTAACGTTATTATGTGATTTATATACATTAACTATATTATATATTTTATATGCGGCCCAAGACAATTCCTCTTCACTCAGTGTGGCCCAGGCAAGCCAAAAGGTTGGACACGCATGCTCACCACTTGGGAATCTGACTATATAGTCCCATTTGGCTGAAATATATTTAAATTGCTTAGAATTATTCATACTCTTCTATGAAGTGGATAAAGAGCATCTGATCATCCACAGATACTAGAGAGGAACTGGATGTATTGCAGGTGCAGCTTAATACACTGAGGCACTCCTAGCTCAAAGAGTTTAATTCTTCATATCACATCTTCCATCCCTTCCAATATAAAATGACACCGTCTGCAGTCCATTCAGCAAATTCATGACATAAGTAGGGTTATTTCTACATTTCAGGTATATTGAAGGCCTGGGTCAGCCCTACTGCTTGCAGCCACTTTCAGTGACTCCCTGCAGTATTTTTCCTCTGATTATTTTTTTCCACACAGTAAGTATGTTGCAGCCTCATCATTCTGCTCACTATTAACCCAATGTACATGTGCACTATGAGTTCAAGTGTGTACTGATTATAACTATTATCTTGAAAACTCAGAGCACAGCACAAGTACACACAGCATGATTTGCCCATCTGGGCAAGCTGTACTAATGACGGAAGGTCTTTAAATGTCTTTGCTGAAAGATTGCCCTCTATGCATTGACATTTTAGTACTGAATATGGTTATCAGTCAAACCAAGAAACCTCATCTTTGGTGTTTGTTGAAGTAATCTTCGATTATGCAGCCAATAAAATCTGCATAAAGATTTTGCATTTATGTACACTGCCTCCGAGTCATCAGAAACAGTTGGGTTTGCAATGCAAATTGGAGAAAAATTGTTACTTTCGAAATTAGGCTGCAAAAGCCATAACTAGATGGCTTGCATAAAGGCCACAGTTCTGGCTAACCCAGCTGACTGGCATCTCCCTGAGATCACAGGGCAGAAGTGGCCACTTGCACTGTTGTCAGCAGACAGAAACATATAGGGTTAGTTCCACTGCTGGCATAGTACAATCACAATGAAGTCCATGGCTCTGTGTAAGTCATGTCATTAGTGTAACTGGCCCCTTGAATATCAGAGAGAGATCTTGTAGAGGGCAAAGGCTAGAGATAGCTGGAAAAGGTCTGATTTGAAGAAAATGTCAATGTTTCAAAATCAGCTTTTGTTCCATTTTAGAACAAAAAATTAGCTCTTTCTTAGCTGTTTACAAAAAAGGAGACCATATCCCGGGGGGTGATCTGGTAGTTAGGGATCACACCAGGGATGTGGGAAACTCAGGCTGAATAGTGACTTGCACTTGGTTCTGAGAAATTATTTGAAGTTGGATCTTCCACCTTTTTGGGAAGTGACATTCCACCTGGTCATTCATACATAATCCTGAACCTGAGAAACCTCTTAACTGATTTTTTCAGTGGCAACAACTTTGGTCTCAATTATGACCAGATCCAGTAGAGCCTGTTTTATCACTCAGTGGGTGAAACTCCTCTACAGTATATATTTTAATATCCACTATAATATTCTATGTGTGAAAGGGATGCAGCCTGCCTGGCACAGACATTTCCATGCCAGATGTTGATGTGACCCTCCAAGAAAGAGAGTTGCTATGTAGGGGCATGGGAAAAGAAATCAACACCCTGGAGGCCTCAAAATATTCAGAATGAAATCTTAAAATGGTGAGCCCTTCACTTGTGTGGGATTGCATGGGGAGTAAAGGAAGAAAAATTTAGTCATGGCGTTTATCCAGACATATTGTATGTCACCTTATGGGCCAGGGAATAGATAACTTTGGAGATAAACACTTTTGTTCACTTGGCGTTTGCCTATCTCTATGCCTATCATTCCACCACTTGTCCTACTTAGATCTTTAATGGCTCCAGGAGGAACTGACTCCCATTGCTGTTGGTGAAAATGTTTGAACACAAGAATTTGAGCAAGGCCTGCAAGGTAGCTAACTGAGAAGGAAATGTGCAAGCAGTAAAAAAAGGTTATATTAACCACATCACTCCCACAACAATTCATTGGAAACTATACATACCCTTAAATGGGTCTCTCTTTCACAAACATAGACAGCTCCTACGCTGACGCTACTCAATGCATGTCTGGAAACAAGGAAGATGATTACCAATGCACAGACAGCTCCTCTCTTTCTTCCTTCTTCTTTCTTTTTGGTTTTCTGCTTTTTTCCCCCCCTTAAGCAAAGGCGTGGTTTCCTGGAAAGCCCTCTGCTTCACATACCCATAGATCCTGGGAAAAGCCTCAGCACGTCTCTGTACCTTGGCACAAAATGAACAAAAATCACACATAAAAATGGTTCCAAGGGCCAGGCTGATTCTTGGCTGCATCAGCTGACCAGATGGGATCTAATTTCAGAATCTTGTGTGATCATGCATAGTACGGAAACCAGAACGACCATTTTGTACGAAGAAACCTTCTAAGGAGGCACTGTGGTGAGCACTGTTTTTTGCTACAATTTTACCTGTCTTTCTGGGATTTTTTTTAAACATTATTATTTGCCATTCATTAATTTTATCTACATTTACTATAAACTGGGAGGTATTTATAATTTCATAATAGCTATAGAATACATGGCAAAGCCCATGATACTTTTTTGTATAATGAATGAGACCTGCTTCTAAGAGCCTCAATGGTATCTTGGCTTAGGAAAATAAATAAATAAATTCAATGTAAAATGCTTTGAAAGTCCCCTTCATACACACTATGAAGAGTAAAATATGATTTTGTTGATTCTTAATGATGTTGACATTGAATACAACTGAGTGAAAGGAAACAGAGAATTAAGTTAACAAAATATTGTAGACTAAACCTAAAACTTAATGGGTCACATCCTTACCTAGGCAAGAGGTACAGCTGGGGAGAGGACAGATGGAGAGAGGGCCGAATATGTCCTTAAGCCACCTTTGTTCTAATGCTATTCTTGGGGTTTACGATGGGCTGGTTTGTAGCCTGATGTATGAATTAGGTATTAACAGAGAATTCTTAAGTAATCAATACGATTATCATTCTGAGGTTTGACTAGATCTTTTCCCAAGATCAAGCCCAGTATTAAAGTTACTGTTCATTTGGGAATCCTGCTGTGCACCGTTGCAGTTCTCATACTTTGGGAACACTGCTGTATTTGTAATAATTTTTAAATGCATTTTAGCAAAGTCATAAACACTCCAACACAGTGAGGTAGATGGAGATAATACAGAGTATGCAGCTGAACATCCGTCTACTCACACCATCCTTTACAGGATAATCTGGAATGCAAATTCATTATCTTCCTCATCACCTTTCTTATCATCACCAGTGGCCATCATACTGAATCTTTCTAAGGGCTAGGTTAGAATACAAATTTATGATATGTTCTGGTGACGCTACTCTGCCTAACATCCTTTCTGTAAGAGTTTACTCACTTCTTTCTTATTTGTATTTCCTCACCCTGCTAATGGTGGGGTGCTAGTCTCCTATGGGTTAGCATATTCATGATTTCAACTTATTATCATGCATGTCAGTTCGTTGCCATAGCACTTTTGTTGTCAGACATCTGCTGCTGTTCCCATCCTAAAATATCCAAGAGCTGATGTTAACTCATATTCCTGGGGCTGGCTGGTATTGTAAATTCATAGGCCTGAAGTCTTAGGCTAACTGCTTAAGCCAGTGTCTGACAGGATGCAGGCCTCTAAGTTCCTTGTGTTCCTGCTAAATAAAATAAATGCTAAAGCTAGCTCCATGGCAACAGTTCCCAACATGATTTAGAGTAGCCTCAGACATGCTTTATATCAGGGTTTCTCAACCCTCAGCGCATGACTCAAATATAGGGTTGCCAGACCGTTTCAAAGAGTTGTGCAGGAATTCCTGCAGCATCAGTCCCTCAGGGCTGACTGGGCTCAGGCCTGCCTCATGCGCTGGATTGTGGTGCTGCTCAGGTTTGGCCTGGTGATCTCTCCATCATGATAATGAGGAGCTGGTCAGCCAAATTCGGTCATGTTGCAGTTCCACTCACTTAAGTTTGGCCCAGCTTTCCTCCCAGGCCCCGTGAGGGAACTGGACCAAACCTAAGCATTGCTGCACCCCAGAGGTCACAAACCCAAAGTAAAAAGTTGAGCCCTGCCAGCCCTTCAGCAGTCTGTCAATCATAGAGAATGCCACTGTGGGGAAGAGTGGGATGGACTCTGAAGCCCCACAGGATTTCTTGCAGTCACTGGTGGCATAACTTAATCTCCAATATCACAGGCCTTGCAGCTAGCCTGTGAGAGCAGGACTCAATCCCTTTCCAAGGGCCACTTAGGCTACATCTTCACAGCAGTGTTATTATGGAATAAGCTATTCCAAAATAGCTTATTTTGAAATAACACAGCTATACACAAGAATGCCTATCTCATAGAGCTGGAAGAGACCTTCTGAGGTCCTTGGGTCCAGTACCCTCCACTTACAGCAGGACCTGTCACCATTCCTAATGGATTCTTTTTTTAAATCTACTTATCCCAGATGCTGAAATGGCCTCCTTAACGACTGAACTCACTGCCTTACCCTTAATAGGTCAGTACTCAAGCCACTGAGCTAGCCCTCCTCACCGCCCCCATCTTGTTCAAATTAACATGTCTGGACACACAGTCCTTATTTTGAACTAGTGCCATTGGACGCCATTAAGACTTATTTCAAACTAGCGCTATTCCGTGTCCTAACAACACCTATTTCAAAATAGCTATTTTGAAATAGGCATTATTCCTTCTTCAGTGAGGTGTATGAAATTCAGAATAATATTCCTGCTATTTCAGATTTATTTCAAAGTAACGTGTGTGTTGTGTAGATGCTCACAGAGTTATTTTGAAATAACTTGCTGTGTGGCCATGGTCCTGCTTCGCTGAGGGAATGTTCATATGGTATCATAAACATTAGGCCTCTATATCAGAGGGAGTCCTCACATAATTGGGTGTAAGTCTGGCTTACAGTGTTCCAGATGCAAAAAGAAGCTTTTTCAGGGACCGAAATCTGGCCCAACATAATAAGCATATGTCCCATTAGTTCTCAGAGATGTGTATTAGGCTATAGATTGCCAGGCCAGCGAAATAAGGTGTACCACTCTGATAGCATAGAATACACCGTACTGAGAAGTCAAGGCTATGTATGACCAAAAGTTTCTAGATATATTGAGATTCCTTCCCCTGCATCTGATGAAGTGGGTCCTTGCCCACGAAAGCTTATGCTTACCCATTTCTGTTAGTCTATAAGGTGCCACAGGACCCCTCGTTGCTTTTGCAGATCCAGACAAACATGGCTGCCCCTCTGACACTTTTCCCCTGTAGGTTATCCAGGCAATAGATTTTACCTCTCTTTTGGCACAGTTTTAAATTCTCACTTCTGCTAGTAATGGCTTTGCTGTCACCTCTTAAAGGACAAAACCTGTTCTATAAAAGGAGTCCCTAAGGTATGAGAGAAGATTTTCATTTCTAATATAACAAGTAAGAAAGGAAGTGGCACAGTATTTGTAAGCCAAAAGGAAAGAGATACGTGCTAATCTGATCTGCATATTCCCTTTGCCTTCGTGCCGCTACAGGAAAAGTATAAAGCACCTCAACTGCACACTGGAAAGTGATGTTAAAACAAAAAACGAAAAAAAAAAACAAGAAAAAAGCTGAGGTTCACTTTTTGGAAAACTACAGTTAACATATTTTTACTGTTTGGCAATATCATCATCAACCTGGCAACATGCCTGGCAGAACTGTTTACAAAAGTTCTTGAGCTAAAGACTGAATAATATGAATATTTTTTTTGCAACTGCTGACAAAATGTTAAGTATAACAGTGCATTAAGCACAAAGATATTGTTTTTCTTTCCCCTATATAGGGCAAATGTACTCTGCTAATACTTTAATAGAATTTTATCAGTGTTCCATCATTATAAAGCATAATTCTGTAAAGACGTATGTAACAAACATACCCTCTTTTTCTGCAGATCAAAAGTTGTTCTGTTGTAGGTTTGTTTGGGTTTTTGTTTGTTTGTTTATTTCAATGTGCAATAGGTATAAAATACAAATCCATTATAAAATAGAATATCACAGAAAATATTTTGAGAATTCCCATACAAATCCCTTTTTCTAGTTCATAACTAGCATGTGCTGAAGAATGGGAAATTTTGTTTGGAAATTTGGACATGAATTCATTAATCATCATTTGACTCACCTAAGCTGCGTCTACACGTGCACACTACTTCGAAGTAGCGGCACCAACTTCGAAATAGCGTCCATCGCGTCTACACGCGTCGGGCGCTATTTCGAAGTTAACTTCGACGTTAGGCGGTGAGACGTCGAAGTCGCTAACCTCATGAGGAGATAGGAATAGCGCCCTACTTCGACGTTCAACGTCGAAGTAGGGACCGTGTAGACGATCCGCGTCCCGCAACGTCGAAATTGCTGGGTCCTCCATGGCGGCCATCAGCTGGGGGGTTGAGAGATGCTCTCTCTCCAGCCCCTGCGGGGCTCTATGGTCACCGTGGGCAGCAGCCCTTAGCCCAGGGCTTCTGGCTGCTTCTGCGGCAGCTGGGGATCTATGCTGCAGGCACAGGGTCTGCAACCAGTTGTCAGCTCTGTGTATCTTGTGTTGTTTAGTGCAACTGTGTCTGGGAGGGGCCCTTTAAGGGAGCGGCTGGCTGTTGAGTCCGCCCTGTGACCCTGTCTGCAGCTGTGCCTGGCATCCCTATTTCGATGTGTGCTACTTTGACGTGTAGACGTTCCCTTGCTGCGCCTATTTCGATGTTGGGCTGAGCAACGTCGAAGTTGAACATCGATGTTGCCGGCCCTGGAGGACGTGTAGACGTTATTCATCGAAATAGACTATTTTGATGTCGCAACATCGAAATAAGCTATTTCGATGTTGGCTGCACGTGTAGACGTAGCCCTATAGACATAACTTTGTCTCCTTGGCTTTTACATGAGTGGATGGGTTTCACTAGAGGAAGATCTTTTACACAAGAAAATCCTGACAAGCGTACACTACATGTGGAGTCCTGCCAATATCATTCACCCGAGTACACTTTATAATTTGACAGTGTGGGTTTGGAAGTCGAAAGTTCTAGGAAGGAGAGATAAGCTAGAAAACGTGTGTGGTTTTAAATCAGTATAACTGAGCAGCACTGAGGGGAGAGGGAGGAAAAATGTCCCTTTCATGAAGGTGTTTTGCTTATGTTCTATATTCCTAGAATGTTGAGCAAAGTAATTGCATGATTCTTAGATACTGAAGGAAGAGAAATCAGTTTGCAGAAGTTCTATATAGGACCACTTAATATAGCAACTTCCCATAACACCAACCAGAGGCCTGGCAATGAGGCAATTAATCAAATGAGATGGACGCTGATATTCGATCATGCCCTTCACAGCCAGGATAAGAATGCCGATGTGACACTTACACCATTTGAAATGGCCCTTAATCAGAAAAGGATGACAGTTGTCTTTCCATGTAAGGTCCATGGACACAGCTAAATATAAAAGTATTTATTTTAGAAAAGAAAGGAAAAGTATTTTTAAAAAACACAACTACTGGTCATAAACTTTTTTCCAAGATCCGGCTTATACACATTCAAGATGTCTTTCTGTTCTAAGACTACCTGTGCTGACTCCCAGTAAGGTTACAGCAGCCTTCTTTTGTGGCAGGGGGAAGGTAGGGGGAAAGAAAACATACCAAGTTTCTAATTGTCAAACTGTTCCCAGGCTGAGCTGAGCTTCAATGGACACAGAACCTCAGATACCCAGCATAATGCTTACTTGACTAATAGGGAAGCTAGGGACCATTTGAACATTTATCTGTCAGTGCCCAGATCTGGAATGGAGGATACATCAGAATTGGACATCAGCAGTTTTACTTATTACATCAACTTTAATATCCTGGTAATGATCTAGTTTCACTGACTCATGAATTTATGCAATATCAGCCCTCCTGTATGGGATTTCTCAACTACAAATCTCAGTAATCTCCATGGTAGTATCATTTACTTCACAATTACCCATTTGTTTTCCTATGTGAAAGTCTGATTTAAACAAACACAGTGTAACTAGGGTATATTTTTGTCACACTTGTCCTACGGGATCTCTAATGGTATCCACTTTACATTCATGCTCCTCAGAAAGTCAATGTAATCTAAAAAATACATCTGTGTCTTCTTTCAATAATAATCTGTCCTATTAGGTTTCTGTGGTACTGGAATTGGTATGCTTCCACTGTTGTTACCAACTTCATCATTTAAACGGCTATAAGTGTTTCCAAGGTGGTGGAAGTAGTGTTGTTTCTATGTTTTCAGCAAAATACTTCAGACACTTTGGATGGTCATTGTTCTTACACATTGCACTGCATGCACCTTGCAATCCAATCTCTCAGTTCCACTGCCAAATAATTCCTTAGCTGCAGGTGCAGAAGTGTTTGAGGGATCTAAATGTCCATAGCATTTTATGAATATTATATGGAAGTATGTATCAGTCTCTAATCTAAATTTAGTAGGCATCCTTCAGTCTGCATAGACTATGGATCGCGCCCTTTATAGTTTCAATTGAGGACTTCATTTACAGCATCTACTGTGACTATGAAGACCCACATGAGAGTGACAGTCCTTGCTGCATCTCTTGCAGATGTGGTGGGTGTCTGGCAAGTCCTTATTGTGCTTTCTGTGCGTTCGCTTCTCCTCTGCTAGCTGTCTGATCCTCATCTCGCCCTTCTGAAGGCCCTTGTGTAACCCCTGCCTCCATCTGCTGCGGTCGTCTGCGAGTTCTTCCGAGTTGTGCAGCTCAATGTCTACCTCTCTGAGGTCTCTCTTGCAGACATCTTTGTAGCGCAACCGGGGGCATCTGGGAGGTCTTTTGCCAGAGGCTAGCTCACCATACAGGATGTCTTTTGGAATCCTTCCATCATTCATCCTGTGGACGTGGCCAAGACAGCGGAGACGACGCTGCCTGAGGATGGTGTGTCCTTCCAAGATATTCCAAGGATGCACCTGAGGCAGCGCAAGTGGAAGACATTCAGCCTCTTTTCCTGGTGGGCATACAGGGTCCAAGTCTCACTGCCATAAAGGAGGGTGCTGAGGATGCAGGCTGTGTAGACTTGCATTTTGGTGTGAGTGTACAGCTTGTTGTTATTCCACACTCTCTTGCTGCATCTGGACAGAGTTGTGGCCGCTTTTCCGATCCTCCTATTTAGCTCAGTGTCCAACGACAGGGTGTCAGTGATGGTGGACCCGAGGTAAACGAACTCGTGGACGACCTCTAACGTATAGTTGTCAGTGCTGATTGATGGGGATTCAGCAACATCCTGACCGAGTACGTTTGTCTTCTTTAGGCTGATGGTAAGCCCAAAGTCCTTGCACGCTTTGGAGAACCGATCCAGCAGTTTTTGAAGCTGGTCTTCTGTGTGAGACACTACAGCAGCATCGTCTGCGAACAGCATGTCTCTGATGAGGACTTCCCGCACCTTAGACTTAGCTTTCAGCCTTGCAAGATTAAAGAGTTTCCCATCTTAATCCATTGGAAATGCTCCATCATTGTAATCTTGAGAAATGCTTGCTGTGGACCTGAATGAGTTGCTATAAACTGAAATGTTGCTCCTGCTGCCTTTGCCTCGATGACTTATTTCACATAAACTTCTGTTTATTATAATTTCTCAGTGGGCTTGTCTACACTTGCGCCCAGCTTCAAAGGGGGCATGTTAATCAGGGCGATGGGAGATTACTAATGAAGTGCTGCAGTGAATATGCAGCACATCTTCAGGCTAATTTTCCCCCATGGCAACTTCAAACCATCAAACTTTGAAGTGCCTGCATGCATGTAGCGTGGGCACTTTGAAGTGCCCGTGCTACTTCAAAGTACCTTCACTCCTCAAAATTTTGGGGAATAAAGGCACTCTGACGTAGCACTGGCACTTCGAAGTGCCCGTGGCTACACGCATGCTGGCACTTCTAAGTTTGATGCTTCGAAGTTGCCATGGGGGAAAATTAGCCCACTGAAGTGCTGCGTATTCACTGCAGCAATTCATTAGTAATCTCCCATTGCTCTGATTAACTCGCCCCCTTCGAAGTTGGGGCAAGTGTAGACCCAGCCATTGTATATTGTATGCTTTTCAGCTGACTGACTTTTGCATAACACTTTAACATGCTTTTACTTCCAGCCTTTTACTGGACACTCATCAGATTTGCATATTATCCCATACTGCTAATCTTTCATACACAATTATAGGTCAGTGCAGACAGTGTTGATGTGTCATTTTGTTGCTTTTGTGGTTGTCTGTAAACCTTGGTATACAAAACAAATATTAACTGTGCTTGTACCACTTCCTGGGTTCCATCAACATCTATGTGCTTTACTCAAATGAAGCTCAAATTTGATTTATTACCTTGCCTTGGACTTCTAGTGAATTTGTTCCAAATACTATCCTGTCCTAAATCACTTCATCCATGTCAGTAACTGCAGACTCCTTGGCTGAGAATTTCCATTCTATAACAAACTGTTCTGTGAGATCATTTAGATCTTGATTATAATGTGCATACATCTTTTGTGATGAAATTCATGAAATCAATTGTAATTTGTCTTCTCGTCTTTTATCTCCTCAACAGATGTAAGTAGCCAAGTACTCGGTGACCTGCATTTTTGAGCTAGGGGTTATGACATGCCACCATCTTCTTTATTCACAATTGTGACCACCATGTACCCACAGTCATGTTTATACTAAGCAAAGACATCAGCATGATTGCTGAGAATGTTCAGTCTTTCCCAGTTCATACTTCACAGGATATTACGGGTTATTTCTGCACTTAGAGGGCTTCTGAGACAAAGTAAAATGTTTTGGTTTGTTTGTGAGGGTGTGTTTCAAGCCCAGAAGGAGACAGAGGACTCTGACATTGGTTAGCATGTATTCACAGTTCAACTATTCAAAATTCTTGCATCAAGCCTCCAAAAATGATGACTCTGTGTCTTAGGCATAATGAGATTTAAAAAAAAAAACAGTAACTATTGGGTGGTTAATTTACTTTCCAGTTTCCAGGCTCTAGTATGCACACAGATCAAATTATCAAGCTTTTCTTCACATGAGGACTGAAAAGTATTTAAAAAAAAAGAAAGCTGAGATTCTCACAATCAATTAATTCCAGAAGCTAGGACTTTAACTAAAATACCAAATATTTTTAGACTCATGACAGCTGATAACTGCCACATAACAGTAGCCCCATTGAAACTTTCCCATCTGATTTGTTCTGCTGTCATCCAATTCTCCAGTTCCTCTGTCTTTTCTCCTTCCATCTGGAGTCACTGCAAGGCTGATGGGTTCCATTTGTTTCTGAAACCTGATTATTAAACCCTTTGCTCCCATTACAGAAGAATGCTAGACCTGAACCCTGGGGATTCCTAACTGCTGTGAGTTCCAGACAGGTAACATGTCTCATCACAGAGTCATTGAAATGGTTATTTAATGGATGATTTAGTAAATCAACTTAGTATAAATAGAGTTAAAATGGAAAAATAAAATCCCTAATCCCATTTACCAGCACTTGGCAATTTCTGTGACTTCATGATAGAGTCTTCAGTACTATTCTGTGAGAGACTAGCTACCTTCCATTTCATTCCTGTGCCTTCCGCTTTCATGTACAAATATAACTAAAAAGATGGTATTTATATCGGATTTGAATAAACAAATAATTATAAGGGATTTCACCTTCTAGGCCCAATCTACCATTGTCATAACTGGGTGTTTGTTACTTCAAGAAAAATGCTTACATTTCACTAAAGTTTCTATTAAAGTCACCCCAATACTTCTATCAAACACACAAAGCATTACTTCTGTTTTTAAAGATACAAATAGTTTTCAAGCTATTTGAATATTACCATGTACTACTTTCTGGATGTAGGCCCCTCTGTATGTGGGAGCCTGCAGCTGTTGCTGTGTGTGGCAATCTGGCTCTAGAGACTACAACTCCCATGACGCTTTGAGACACTGAGGGGGTTTGTTTGGACAGTCTGAAAAAAAGGAGATGGTGGTCTCCTGTTGTAGGACAGAGAATGCTGTTGGATTAGACTGTCTCCAGGCAAGGTGAAGTTTTCTCCCAGCCAGAAACAGCATTCCAGAGCTGCAGCCTGCTGATGAGAGACCTTGCTGGAAAGGAACTTGCCTTGTGTGTGTTACAGTGCAGCAGAGGCAAGCTCCAGGTTAGAGGCCCTGTTCAGTTGGTTGCTTTACCTGGATCGACACACAGAACCCTGATCAAGTGGTCTACAAGCCAGTGAACAACAGAGGCATGCCAGCGCAAGTAAGTAACTGGAACTTTGATAATTAAAGAGGGTACACTGTTGGGTGGGAGAACTGAGGGCAGTGTACATGCCAGTTATGTTTCATTTATTTCTGTGTATATTGTTTTCATTCATGTTCAGTCTGTAACCCTGTCTCCTTAAGTTGTTAAGTAAAGGTGTGTGTTAATTCTTATGTGGTCTATTAGATATATACTATTTATACTGTTTGGGAGTTAAATCCAGATAATAAGTGAGATAAGTTTCCTGGAGGTTCCCAAGGCACACCATTAAGCGAGTACAGGGGCCAGACAGGTGGAGGCACTACCATTTTATAGAGCTTTAGAAATCAGGGAGTGGAAAGGGGATTCCCGACTATCCAATATCACCACTGGGACACTCAGGATCTCCTCTAATATTGAGCTTCTCAGGTGCACTGATGGTCAGCTGAGTGCTGCCTGCTCCCAAGTAACCTGAAGAGGAGAGAAAAGGGGTTACATTGATATTAAGCATTGTTCTCCATTTGAATTTAATGGGAATCAAATATAAATAAATAATACAAAAGTTTTATATTTGGATTAAAATGTGTTCACAGACAGCTTATGGGCAAAAGTTTTTACAGTATGTGCTTTCACTGAGCCGCAGCTAATGCCAGTCAATTTGTTTTTCTTCTCCTGTGCTCTGAATTAACTCACAGGTATTTGAATAAAAAAAAGTACAAGTCTTGAAGAGAGTAAACTACTGGATGCTATTAGACAATGTAACATACTCATTGTTATTCAGAGTCCCAGTAGGATTAATGTGTGTGTAAAGGAACTGAAACATAATGTGGCTATGATGCATAGCTGCAACAAACTACTGAAAGTGTACAGGGTTTTAGTTTTTTTTTTTGTTTGTTTGTTTTTTGGAGGTGGTCTAATTTTTGTACCAAAAGGGTAGTTGTTTGTCATTTTTTATGATTCTGTGGCCCTACTAAATAAATGTGTTCTTAAACAAGCAATCAAATATTAAACGACATAGTAAAACGTGTTAGCTTACCAAGATGTAGTGCCCAGCTGAACATAAGGCAGATTGTGTAAAATTTTATACAGCTACACAGACAGCTGTAGCATGTATGCAAAAAAGAGTCAAAAACCAGACTATCCTTTTTGACTTGTTTGGTGTTGATAACAGTATTGAAAAAGAACACAAGTGTTGACTGGAAGATAAAGAAAATGAAAGAAAGTGTTACTAAGGACAGGGACATCAAAAGCCATTGTGTTCAAAACTATCATAATCCAGGTGTGACTCAGATAAAAATGAAACATCACAATGACATCAAATGAGAATATTTGACCTTTGATATTTAGAAATACAAATCAGGTGAACAGAAAATAAAGATACTTTGAGAAATGTGGCTCAGAAATGAGGAAAAGAATGCATACTAAAAGTGAAGTCCTCAACAGTTCCAGAACAAGGATTTCTTTAGAAAAGGAACTGAATGGTTAGGTGGAATTAAAATTCTCATTGATTTGCACACATACCCTCCTGTGGGCCTAGAAGCACTCTGCTCTCCATACGAGGCGGAACAAACTTGGTTTACGTTATTTTAATGTGTTAAATTCTAGTCCTTTTCAGTGCCAAAATAACCTTGAAAATGCAAACTGACCTAAACCAGTCACCAGGGCTGACCATCTGTCACTGTTTTTTTCCCATAAAATTGATGGGATATTCATGGATTGATCCCTGCCTTTAAGGTCCATGAAACCCATGGTTATGCATTTGTATGTGCAGTCACAATCATACCTACTTGTAAATCACCTACCAGAGAGGTAGCCGAGTTAGTCTGTACCTTCAAAAACAACAACAAGTCCTGTGGCACCTTATAGACTAGCAGATATTTTGGAGCGTAAGCTTTCATGGGCAAAGACCCTCTTCATCGGGTCTTTGCCCATGAAAGCTTACGCTCCAAAATATCTGCTAGTCTATAAGGTGCCACAGGACTTGTTGTTTTTGTAAATCACCTAGTGCACCTGTGGAGCTATTATACTAGAAAACCAGCCAGGAGAAGATGATTATCTTCTTCCTTTTTCCTCCCCTCCACAAGGAGAGGCTACTGATTGGAGAGCCTGCAAATTTTTTGAGGAGATCAACTGTTTCAGGAAAGCCTTGTCTCCGAACTTTGACTCTATGGCTCAGATTGATGTCAGTGGGAATTAGGGTCCCAGGTACCTTTGAGGATCTGGGCCTAAATTCTTACAGTGTTGCCAGGTCCCAAGTCTTTTGGTATGTTCTTAACTTTAAAATGCAAGCCTATTTTTAAGAGCCCAATGTACAATTTTTGAATGCTTGGGTTCAATAACACTACTCTTTTCCACTCTTTCAGGGCAGGTCTTTTGCCCATTGATTCTTCAGCTTCTTTTAAAGAATGGAGCCCAAAGGGGAAGGCTATTAAAGTGTATTTTCAAGCTGACAGCTCCCTGTGTATACTAGCCAGTCTCTAGTCAAGGATGAGTTCAGCTGCATCATCAAGAATCACTTTTTGTGCAATGGTAAGTGCAAAATCGCTCTTCTTGTTGACTCCAAGTTGTGCTGTTGGAGCTGTTGAATGGACAGTGGAGAAGCAGGGGTGGCGGGCGGGAAATGAAGAGGAAAAGATATCTGTGAGAGGATGTGAAGGGACACTAATGAGCAAGTTAAGGTATGTGGATGGAAGTTGTCTTAGGGACACTGGGGCCGTGTCTACACTAGCCCCAAACTTCGAAATGGCCACGCAAATGGCCATTTTGAAGTTTACTAATGAAGCGCTGAAATGCATATTCAGCGCTTCATTAGCATGCGAGCGGCTGCGGCACTTCGAAATTGATGTGCCTCGCCACCGCGTGGCTCGTCTCGATGGGGCTCCTTTTCCTTAAATAAGGGGACTTTGAAGTAGGCGGGGTCCTTTCGAAAAGGAGCCCTGTTGGGACGAGCCGCGCGGCGGCGAGGCACATCAATATTGAAGTGCCGCAGCCGCCCGCATGCTAATGAAGTGCTGAATATGGCCATTTGCGTGGCCATTTCGAAGTTTGGGGCTAGTGTAGATGTAGCCTGGATGTGGTTTGATCTTGGAATGAGTGGCTTCTGAGTAAAACTGGAAATGGGGACTCATGAACATGGAGAAATAAATTGACAATGTAGGTCAGAAGTGGGTGAATTTGGTGTAGAAGACTTGAGACATAGAGAATGGCCGTGGAGAGGAGAGCGGGGCATGGAGGAAGGTGGAAATGCAATATAGGGTCCAAGGGAAGAATACGGGGAGTATAGAGATGGACAAGGAAATGCATTCTTTATCTATATTAAATGTTAAATGTTTTAGACTTTGCAGATAACAGCTGTACACAGTAAATCAGGATGATAACAAGGAAAGATGATGATATAGCAGCGGGGAATTGGTTGAACACTTTAACTGTTTTTTTCCAGATTTCTCATGGCTGTGTATTTTTTGTAAGGAAATTGTAGTGTTCTGGTCTGGTGTTAGCTGCATGTCGGCGAACCACATTTTTATGTTTGGTATCTAAATATTTTTGATTGTTCAGTAGTCTATCATTCTCAAGTCAGGCTAACGAAACTACTATTTATTTGTCTAATGAGAACACTCTAAAGCAAATAATTCATTAGATGCGGTGGCAATATATCCAACTAACAGTGAATCATGTCAAATGTATTATAGAATATTTCTCATTAATTTTTGTATGCATACAATATACCTCAATCATGTTATGTTTAAAACATTTGCCTTTTTGAAAACATTCTGAGATGGATCCTAACTCCTTCCGTCCTTCAGGAACCACCAAGGAAGTACCTTCCACCTCACTGGCAGTCATATAGTTAGAATAGCTGGATTCTTCCTTTGCCATTGGTTTCAGAGTATTTCTGATCAGGGAGGAGTGGACCAAACTCCAGATGTTCCTAACTGACACTCAGCTTATTATGAGCTGTTACTTTTGGAATTTAAGGAAGCCACTAAGATGCTTTATACTCCACTCATCTTCCTCCTCCGCCTCATCCTCAACAACCATGGGCTCAGTGTCCATTGGTGTCTGATTCCTCCCTCGCTATTTCCTTCCATCTTTTCCTGTCCAGTGCAGAGTGGCTTAGTTTACGAAGACTAGCTCCTCATCAATCTACTGTATCATCTACCCATTCTCTATGGGATCTGCCTTGCCTATTCAAATAGTCCCTTATGTTGAATTACCACTGTCTTGCTTTTTTGTTCATCATACTTTCTGCAGATATGCCCGATTAGGTGTAACTTCCATTGTATAACCTTCTACAGTAGGTTTTCTTTCAGTTGTATCTTGCTATATAAATCCTCATTGATGACCTTCTGTATCCATCCTTTTCTCAGGATCTTTCTATAACAACTCCTGTTGAATGCCAATATCCTTCTCTTCTAATCTTCTGTTATCACCCATGTCTCACATCCATGCAACATGCTACTGAATATACGTTTTCAAGACACTCAGCTTCGTTCCTAAGCTAATTGCTTTGCTTTTCCAGATCTTCTCCATAGCCTTCAAATTCGCTCTTGCTTTCACTATTCTAGTCGCTATTTCCTTATCTTCTTGCAGTCTAGATCTTACATTATGTTGCTCCCCAGATACATGGACTTCTCTACATTATCTAGTTCGATCTCCTCTCCTCTGATCTTCCTTCTTATCTCCAAATACCATTGTTTTTGTTTTATCTATGTTCATAATCAGTCTGTACTGCTTCCCTTCCTTGCTTAGCACCTGCGCCGTACTGGCTAGCTTCTCTTCATCTCCCTCAGTGATAACTATATCATCTGTGAACCACAAGTTGTTAATTCTCATCCCATGCACTGATGCTCCTTCTGTCTCTTCCTTGCTCTTCTCCATCATTCTCTTGAGGTGCGTAATGAAGATAATTGGTGACATCGGATCTCCTTGTCTCATACCTCTGTTCATTCTAAACCAACTTCCCAACTCTCTGCACATTCTCACTGCTGCCTCTGCATTGTCGTTGATATCCTTTGACAACTGTATCAGTCTGGTATCCACTCTGCACGACGCCAACACCGCCCAATCAACAAAGCAGTTGTATATGTTCTTGTTCTTTCATTGAGCTTTCTCTGCTATCAATCTTAGTGCCAATATCTGCTGTATGGTCCTTCTGCCTTTCCTGAATCCAGCTTGCTCGTCGGCTAGATGTTCTTCTAACTGTGATCCCAGTCTCTCCATTAGTATCATCATCAGCACCTTGCCTACATGACTGATTAGGACAAAGTAGCCTGCTATACACTGCAAACAAGAGAGACTGAGCACAGGAAAGAATCTAATGTTATATGTGAAGTCAGTTGTGTTACCGTCCTATATACAATTTTCTATCAGAATTTGTTACAACATGACATTTATGTGGAATCTGTAGTGCATAACTATTGACTTTTGTGTACAATGTGCTCTTTACTATCCTATTGTTCAATTACTTGAAATGCACAGTGACAACACTGATGTTGTTAAGATTAATGACCTACTGATTAATAACAGAGGGTGCATGTGCAATCAAATGGACTATATCTGTGAGCCACGTGGAGAATATTTTGTGCGTAAGTGCAGCAGTTAATGGAAAGTGCCGTTACTAGAATAAAGCCATCGGTTATTGGCCTCCTGAGGACTCTCTGTAGTGTTTCAAAAGAGCCTAATCATATAAAGCAGTGTTTTCTGGAGTTTTAAAGGAGATGCTTTTTAATGTGGTCTGGAATTTTCACATTGGCAGCCAACCTTGACAGCATTCTGCAACAGAGTGCAATACGACATTCTCAACTCCACAAACACAGACAAAGGACAGTAGATAACAGTCAGTGGACATCTTGCCCATTATTCAGACAAAGCCATAGATGTAGAAATGAACAATTGCTAAGCTGTCTGGGAAGTGGAAATCACCATTAACACAGGCTATTTACTGGTTTTGCCATTTCTGACTGTGTTTCTAGCAATGACTTTTTCCCTCCTAATTGTCCTTTAGCTTAATTTAGCCTGATTTGGTTTGGTTTTACACATTAGCAGCCAACCTTGACAGCACTCTGGAACACAGAGTGTAATATGCTGGCTTCCAACAGTGAGAGTCAGTGATTTGATTTTTGCCGAAATAAAAGAGGGGTTATTTGCAAGTTTTATTCAATTTCTTTTCTTTACAGCCCCAGTGCCTTGTTTGAGATACTTTCATAATTATGAAAAACACAGTTTCTTCTTTCTTTTGTTCGCATAAGCACTTTGCATTTCCAGCTGTGAAAGTATTACTTAATTACAAGAGCTGCTTTATTAATTGTAACAAATTAGTTTAAGCCTCATCCTACTCTCTTGAAGCACATAGGAAAAATGTCTTTTTGAGTTGGAGAAAACAGATGAGTAATATTTCAGTAAGGATGGAGGCAGATTTTAGGATAGCTTATTAATTGAACTGCTTATTTAATTAACAGCAAGAAATAAATTAATGTAAAGACAGTGCAGATGGTGTGGCAGTCTCACCTGCCTGCATTCACAGCCTCAATCTGTGATTGTGTGTGAGAGAGTTGGTACGTATCAGCATCTTTTATTGAACAGTTCTGTATGTAAATAAGTGGATAACTGAGGTGCAGGTAGCTGCCACTGAAGAATATGCAGCAGTTACTGAGTGCATAGAGCCAAAAATATTTCTTGTTGTTGTACACAGCAAATGGCTTCCTGCAAGCAGTTCTTCATAAGTCACCAGGAACTATAGCACTACATAGTGACCTGAAGGATGAGTGGCGACTCCCTGATGAATTATAACTCCTTTACACAGTCCTTTTTCTTTTGTCAGTTAATGACAGGTTTGATCCTAGCTAATGGGTATCTTCCCACTACACCATACAACCCTATGTTTCAGGTCCCAAGAATAACAGGCCCTCTATCAGTGCATCATCCAAGTGCTGCCACTCTCTAGGTGTACGTTATGTTACAAAGTGCCAGTGCTCTCAGGATTTGTCCCTTTGTGAGCTAAAACATAACAATAGCCCTGCAGATCACCAAAACAATAGTACTCTGATGTTGCATTCTCTCTCTTTCAGAAGCAGAAGGCGCCTGTAATGAGTTGTCATGGGTTTGGGCATCCCATGGTTCTGCTGCCCCTGCACTTGGGGTCCTGTGGGGCCCTCAGCCCTAATCAGACACAAGCGCCCTCGCAGTCTCGGCAGTGAGGCCTGGCAGCCAAAGTCAGTAGCAACTGCGCCTGCAGTCAGGCCTACCCTAGGGTTTTGCTGACAGAGGGGTGCCTCCTTCCCCCTGGTTAAGTAGAGAATCCAACAGCAACACCCTGGGACAACCAGGGGAGGTACCATCCTTCATCTCCTCTGGGCTCCTTCCTACCTGGTACCTGGGGTCAGCAGTTGCAGGCTGTTGGGGTCCCTGGGTTTATCTGGGAAACAAACCTTCTAGGCTTCCCCGAGTTCTGGGTCCCGCAATTGCACAGCAGAGAGTCTTTGCCTGCAAGCCATCCCCTCCAACCATTTCCCCTGACTGAGCTGGGTTTACTGCCTTCTAAGTGGAGCATGCCCAGCAGGGCCTTGGGGTCATGGCTTTCTCAGTCCATAGCACAGGGCTAGCCTTTTCAGTGCCAGTGCAGCCCCATCACGTGAGCGAAGAGCTGTAAATTTTAGTCTGTACATCTAGACAAAGATTTGAGTTTGTTAAAAGGCGGCGTTAAAGGCATCATCAGAAAAGGTGGATTTTTCTGGGAGATGGTGAATGGGCATTGATTAAATCTTAGGGACACAGAGAATGAGAAGTGCTGAGAAAACTATTGTTCATAACAGAATAAGTCAGTAGATGTGACAGTTAGGTGGTGACGCTATTGCTGTAAAGGGCTGGAGCCACAGTAAGGTGAGGTTGGATTTGCTTTTTTACATTCTTCATTACAGACTGGCTGTTATGACCTGTATAATAGATCTCTGAGAGAGAGAGGCTATAATATGCATTATGGCCATTGCTAACACAGGTTGTCTTTAACCTTTGGCATTTGGCTTTCTCTTCTCTTCTCTCTAGGTGGTTCTGCTGTGCTCAGCATGGTGGTAACTAGTTCTCTGCAGTAGGGCATTAAACCAAAGAGCAACTTGTCTGTTATGTTGTTTGTTTTCTCCACAGAAGGGGAAGTGTGTGCAGAGGAGTTTCTTGGTTTTGTGCTTTTGCTTTTTTAAAACAATATGCATTTTCCTGTGTATTTATGTTAGTGAAGGCAAGATCACAGAAATGTGCCTTCCATTTGGAGTGGAAGGTGGTGCTCCTTGGACCATATATGAATTCTTCTCATGACATGAATATATTTGAATTTGTATTTGAATTCTTCTCGTGGCATTAATGCTGAGGATGTTTTTTGCATGAAATGAGCTACGTGATATATTCCAGAAGGAGAGCATACACTTTTCTTTTGGACATTGTCAGTCTGCAAAGTTTTGTTTTTACTTACCTTATGCCTACTGCTAAAATGAAAATGACATTTTTCTGATTAGCATAACACGCTGAAGCTCTCTCTTACTGAAACACCTACCTATGTAAACATCAGATGGAATTTAAAAAAGTTAAGCATAATAGTTTCTTTTTATAAACAGGTATAATTAATCTCAAGTGTTGTAGCAAGCAGTAATTGCCTCTTGCTGGCCTGCTTGCTTGCTGCCTGTGTGGCATATTCTCTGATGTCTTGTTTTATCTGCTTAGAATTTACTTTCCTAAATGCACCACTTAAAGCAATTATTTTTCCTCTACTTTTTGTCATCTACCTCTTCAGAACTGTCAGAACTTCAGCTAACTTAACATTACCCTACTTTTCGTTGCACATCCAAAGTGCACACAGGTTCTATATAATTAAGTAATACCCATCAGTTTTCAAGTATGTCTGCACTAAAGTCTTACTATGTGGTCCTACGCATTTTTTACCCAAACTATTCCCTCATTCTCCAGTCCACAGGCATGTGTATTTTTCTCAATGAATCCATGCTTGCTTGCCCAGCTTGGGTGAGAACAGGGATATGTCTAGCCTGCAGGGTTTTGTTGACCAACGTTTGTGGCGGAAGATATCTTGTGACAAAACTCTTGTCGACAGAGCACATCCGGACACTAAGGTGCATCGAAAGAGCGATCTACTGTTTTGACAAAATGCCCACCCAGAACAACAACAACATTGTAGCTAGGGTTACAATCAGCCAGGGTTGCAGGCCACCAGAGAGAGCCAGTTCTGGAGCCCTGCAGAGAGACACACATCAAGGGACCCTTCCAGACAGCTGTTCCCTGCCCTTGCAGTGGGCTTGCCTACCCCTGAGAGGCACAGCAAAGCTCTCACAGTGCCCACTGTGCTTGCCCTGCATTTGTGGGCAATTCAGCTGGTCCCTGGGTGCCATGCAGCCAGAGCTCCCCTGGGATTGCGATGGCCCCACCTGGACATGCCGCAGTTTGTGCTGAACTTTCTGGCAGCTGCCTTCCTGCTCCTCAGTGAGGTCAACCCCAAGATCATATGCGGAACTGTTGTCCTAGCTGAAGGAGCTACACATTTGCTGCTGCCCCTCACAGTGCACAGATGGCTCTGGAGGCACCACACCAGTTCGGACTGGGGGTCCAGCTGGTTGTGGAGAGTGGGCTGTCCAGCAGTGGCTCCAAAATTACTGCAAGTACAATGCCACCTTTTGGAGCTCTGTGCCTGTCTCACCCCTGCCCTCTGGAGACATGACACCCTGCTGCAGCCCACCATCCCCAGGGAGAAGTGAGTTGCAATTGCCTTCTGTATGCTCACCACCCCGATCGCTACTGGTCAGTGGGCAACCAGTTTGGCATGGGGAAGTCCTTCGGCAAGGCCCTCCTCATGGAGGTAACACACCCTCAGACTGTGTTCCCCAGCTGGAGAAGTATCCCACTAAAGGGGGACCCTTGGGAAAGGGTGGTTTTTGGGTTTGAGGGTGGAGTTAAAGTGCGGGGAAAGCCCTGTCCCTGCGGGATTGTTCCATCCCATCCTCACACAGCCCTGCTGCTGGGGGTTGGCCTCATGGGGGACTCCTGGAGGACCATGTGGGAGCAGACAGGAAGGGGCTGTAGATACCCCAAATGCCCAGATACTCCCTTCCTCAGTCCCTGTCGTGTTCAGCCACCTCCCTCTGCAGGTCATGAGGGCCATCAACTCAATCCTGTTGCAGAGGATTATCTGTCTGGGAGACTTTGACCAGGTTGTGGCTGGATTTTCTGCCCTGGGGTTCCCAAACGGTGTTGGAGCCATCGATATGACCCGCCTCCCAACCTGCACCCTGGAGCATTGGACAGCCAAGTTCATCAGTAGGAAGGGCTACTTCCCCATGATGCTGCAGGACCTGGTCAACCAGCATGGGCAGTTTACAGACATTTACATCGGGGGATCACACAAGCTGCATAATGTCCATGTGTTCTGCAATTCTAGCCAAAGGCAGGCACATTCATCCCCTGCTATGAGCTGGCAATTGGGAATGTGCAGATGCTAATGTGCATTGTAGGGGATGTGGCCTACCTCCTCATGCTGTGGCCGTATACCGGACAGCTGGAACCGCAGCAGGGAGCAATTCAATGAGTACCTAAACGATGCCATAATGAAGGCTGAGTGTGCCTTTAGCTGTCTCAAGGTACAGTTCAGGTGCCTGCTGATCCACCTTAACGTGGGGAAGCACAACATCTCTGAGGTTTTGAGAGCTGCTTGTATCCAGCACAACATCATGGAGGGGCAGGGAGCAGTGAGCAGCAGATAAGCCTGAGCACAGGTGCCCGGCCCATCAGGATCAGGTGCAGATGCTAAAGGCCCTGAGAGAGAGCTTCTCCCAAGGACCCCAGTAACCTCCACCAGGTCTTGCCCAGGCCCTGCCCCTGCCCCCGGGTGGGGTCCTCAGGCCTAAGCCATAGCTCATACCCACCATGACCCCTCTGTTAGCCCCTTTAGCCCTCTCTGACCCCTGGACAATAAAGAGACACACTTGCGTGGGACTATGGAGTGGTGAGAGGCCTCTCAACTTGAACATGGGGTGGGGCTTGGAATGTGGGGCTCAGAGTATGAGAGGAGACAGGGGCCATGAACCCAAGGGGGAGTGAGACCCTGAGCGGCATTGGCCTTGGGACCATCAGGGCTGGCATGGGGTTGGGACCAGGGAGAAGGTACAGAGAAGGAGGGGCTGGGGCAGGGGCTGAGTTGGTGGAGGGATGGAGACCGGGAAGAGGACCTGGCAATTGCCCATGGGAGGAGGCAGGGGTAGAGGGCGCCTTCCAGGAGGCAAGGTGTGTGTAGGGTAGTAGGGACAGCAGCAGGCGGCTGGATCAGCATTTCCTGCCAGATGCTGGTCACTGAGTCACAGTAGGACATCAGCTGGTCCCATGCCCACAACCGCGACTCCACGTCCTCCCAGACTTGATAGGCCAGGGTGTGCTTGAAGCCCTTCTGTATGGTGACGTGCTGCCACATTACATCCTCATGCACCCTCCTCTTCTCCTCTGGCTCCATAGATGATCTGGTTGTGTCGCTGGGGTGGCCTGACCCTCACACAGTGCTGGTCCAGCTGTATCAAACACAAAGAAGGAGAGATTGCGAGTCATTCACACAACACACTAGGAGAGGCCATGCCCCCCACCATGAGCAGCAACCAACATCCCTTGGGCCAAGGGAAGGGAATGTCTCTGGAGTAAAGACACGTGGCCTGCACAGTGGGCCCGGCTGCACAGGGACTGTGAGGTGGCTCTGGGACCATGCTGACCCCTGCTACTCCACCCCAGTTGATGGGCTAGGGACCAAGGGGGTTGTCCAGCCACGGAGGGGTCCCCTCATGGGTAGCAGGTGAGCCTGGAGCATTCTAGCCCTCCCCGGGGCCCACTCACACACCTGTAACTCGCAGTGCTGCCAGGTTGCTTTGTGCTGCACTCCTTGGTGTGTCTGGAGTCATGCTAGCACCCTTGTGTCCAGCCTGCTTCAAGCTATGGCAGGTGCTGGGAGAGCCACTCCCCTGGGCCTGGTGCTCATCCAGCCTTTTGTGAGCGTGGCAACGGAATGCCGCCTGCTCCCTGGGCTGCCTGCTGGGTCTGGGTGGTGCACACTACCGCTGCACATGGTTCCACATTCTGGGACCACAGCACAGGGTCCTGCCCTAGCCTTCTGAGTGATGCTCACAGCCTGCCTGCCCCATCTGTACCCACCTCTCACGCTCAGGTGTGTGACAAACAGGACACTTACTGTAGGAACCATCACCAAAGTTGGAGGAGGCCCAGGAAGCATTCTGGCTGCCAGGGAATGGGTCCAGGGTGATGACCAGGCTGCTGATCTCCTAATTGGGCTCCTGCTGCTCCCTCTTGTGGCTGGTCCTCCTCCTTTTGGCTCCTGCTCAATGAGGGGGTGGTGAGCCCCAATACAGGCTGAGGCCGGGGATGATGTACTCCCCCTACCGGATGTGGTGCAACTCCACATAGTAGGGGCAGGTTGGAGGTTTTGTCCCTGAGCCTCCCACAGTGACTCAGATCTGCACATACTCCTTCACCTTGGCGCACATTTGTTCCAGGGTGCAATGGGGTGGCCACGTGGCTGTGTATGTCAGCATTGTGGCACCTGGCTCTGGGGTCGTCTAGGGTTTCCTCTTCTGCCCGCGAATCCAGCAAGGCCTGTGTCTCTTCCCCATTCCAGGGTGGGGCATGCCTCTTGGAGCCCCAGGGAGGATCCTGAGACCCCTGGGGCTGCTCCCTGGAGGGTCCAGGGAGATTCTGGCATGCCTCGTGTTCAGCCATGCCTTCTTCAGTGCGGGTGTCTGCGTGGCGGGGAGAATTGCATGCGACATGGCTGATCCTGTGACCTCAGCTTCCTGCTACAGGGTTTCCTGGGCTCCTTGCAGTTTTAAGAAGGCCCAGAGTCAGAAGCCATAGAGTGCTGGTTGCTGTGGACAAGGTGTCCACCGGGGCACCCGTGTGGCATCCTGGAGGCCTCTTCTGCTGACAGAAGGCCCCACAGAATGTCCACACATGCCTTTTGTTGACTGATCTCTCTCAAGAGAGGTGTTCTTCCTCACTGCAAGTGGTATTCATCTGTCAACAAAGCTGCTCCATTCTGTCAACTTACTGTCAACAGAACATGCCGCTTGGTTGACAAAACCCTGCAGTGTAGGTTTCACCTAGGAAAGAGGCTGGTGAGATCAGTCAAGTGCTGATAGGCCTTCAGTGCCCTTCTCATAATTCCCTGAGAGGGGCAAACAAGTTTGCCTGCTGTTGACAGAGAATCCTACAGTGACTCAGCACAAAGAAACACGAGTCATTCCCCTGACACATACACAGGCTCATACAAAATTTGTGAGAACATAATAATGCAGATTGGGGTGCGGGGTTGCTGTGAGAACGCTTCTATTTAGGCTAGGCTAACCCAAGTGCTCAGGCTTGGGTGCGAATCACTGGGGCTAACTGTGCAATGTAGCTATACCTTTATTGTCCTTCAGTAACATCAGGCAAAACTATGCCTGTAAAGCACAGTTGTGAGGGGCAATGCAGATCATTATTTCTTAGGTTGCATGTGTCAAAACCCCAACTTCCGCTTCCTCTTCCCTTGCAAGTGTGAGCAGATGCTGCTTTTTCCTCTTGTGCAGGGGTGGAGACTTTGTTATAAAAGATGACTTGTTAGAGCTGTGTTTAGTGGATCTTGTGGTCATCATTTTGAGATAAATGACTAAATAAATAAATAAATAGGCATGCTTTGATCCAGCAAGAACTAGTGCCCATCAACCTGTGGTGGGAAACACCCTCCCAGCTGCAGCATAGACATTTCCTTTGTGATGCCACAGTCTTGAAGTTTGGAATTTTAAACTGTCCAGTACAGGTACCTCACAATGATTTTAGATTGTGATGTCTACTGAAAGTGGTGACTCCCTTCCTGGCGAAGCAGAGCCTTGTTTTCACATACCTATAAAGTTCTGTTTGGGCAAGTGCTGGACGTCTGTTATTTTCAAGCGCTAAATTCTGTCTGTACCTGCGATGTCCAGGCTTTTCTGCCGGAGGAGCAGAAAGTGGGGGACAGTCAATAATGAGGGACTGATGTACTTCCTGTTCTACTCCTTTTGAGCTAGTGAAGTGGCACAAAAGTGAAATCCATTCACATGTCCCCTGTATATGCACCTGGCCCCTAGGACCACAGTAATTCTACTGTTGTTTGATATTACACTGATAAGAGTCCCACCCTCCGGTCCAAGGGAGTACACAGCAGGCATAAAGTTGGCTAGCTGGATAGTATTTCCCCATCTCTACATATGTTGTGAAGACTGTGCTTTCCAGCCATAGTGAGAGAGTGGACAGAGTGGAGCAGTAAGCCACATGCAGCTGGCATATCTTCATGAAGCTGCAGCGGATAACATAAAGTCAGTGGGCAGTGGGTCTAAGAGCCCAGTATGCAGTGCAGGTGTTGGTAATGCTGCTAGAAAATAGTGACCTCCTGTAGTCTGGCAAATTCTCTGATTCAGCACCGGTCAGGTCCTGAGGGTGTTGGACGAGAGAGGTTCAATCTGTATTTCCTATTTAAGGGAAACAGAAATAGAGATGTGATGATGATGGCCCATCTTGACAAAGCCCCAGCTGGGATTATTTAGTTGAGATTGGCCCTGCTTTCTGCAGGGGGTTGGACTCCATGATATCCAGGGGTGTCTTCCGACCCTATGATTCAGTCTGTTCCTGGGGAGTCCTCAGTTGTTCAGTAATTTCCTAGGCTCTGCATGGGATCTCTTCTCCTTTCACATTCTGAGCTGTTCTCCCTGTCATTCTCTATAATGTAGAAAGTGGCTGTATCAGGGAAGGGACACAGGTGGCTCAGGGACACTCCCAGCTCACATCAGAGCTGCTTCTGAGGCTGAAGGGGAAGTGGTGCCCTTTCTCTTTCTTCACTGCAGAAGGAGCTGTTTCTAACATTGTCAGTTTAAAAAGAAGAAGGTGCAGCTCAGGGAATACACGTACAATTCTAAATCAAATGCAATGTTTCTTAATATGCTCAGCTTTCTGAGCCTCGAGGGCCACCAGTGGACATAATTGTACTGTAGCAGATCAGCAGTTTTTACTGGCAAGTGCCTCAGTGCTATATTTATCTTCTGTTATCACACCATTGTGTAGGTCAGTTGCAGAGTCTGAAGTGCTAGGGTTTTTCTATATTTACACAAACAGAGAAATACATCACCACATTAAAATATGTCACTGTTTTCTTTATTCTTCAGGATTAATTTATTGATTTTTAGAATATTTCTGCCTACCTGCAAAGTCCTCAGTAATAGTCCCCAATAAGAGCTTTGATTTTTGCTTTCCTACTTTCCAAGTAATATTTTTAGTTCCTTGTCTGCTGAGTAATTGGTTCATCCTCATTATAATTGGGAGAGTGAGGTGTCCAAATATTTAGCATGTGTACCTCATGGGTCCAGAATCAACTTTCTATTTATAGTTGGAAAGCTGGAAATGGGATTGGCTTTTAAAGTACCATTATCCAGTTGTTAATGCTTTTTTTTTTACTGGTTTGAGATGCAAAGCTCCCTGGGATTCTGTAGGGGAAAAACAATCCATAAATCAGAGTTTACTGTTGTTACTGTGAAAAAAAGAAATAAGAACTATTTTTAATTAAATCTGAGCAGCAACTTTACAATCCTGTTTTACTCGTGAATAAGCAGGGCTTAGTACATTGTGTTAGATTGAAGAGGTTCAGTGAAAAATACACTTTGGATAACCCTGAAGTTATTCACAAACTTGACGTGAATGGTTTTGGCCTGTCACAAAATGCCTGAAGAAAGAGGAAAAAATACCACTTACCAATGTGACTACTCAATTTCTCATCCTCGTTACCATTCTCATTGAGAGAGTAGTTGAGATTCCTCTCTATTTACTGTCCCATCTCCAGTCGGTGGTGATATTTACTATTAGCTTTTGGCTGCAGTGGCATGTAGCCATTCCGCAATCTAATCATACCAGCCTCTCCATAAAGTTCTTAAACTCAAACTTGAAACTGGTTAGTTCTTCTTCAAGTGATTGCTCACGTGCATTCCAATTTGGGTGTGCGCCAAGCGCATGCCCAGTTGCTAGAAGCTTTTTGCGCTAGCCGGTAGTCCTAGGGTTGGTGTGGCGCCCCCTGGAGTGGTGCCCGTATGGCCACGCATATATGCACTTCCCGCCCTGCCCCCCTCTCAGTTCCTTCTTGCTCAGTTCCTTCTCGTTGCTGGAGCTCCCTCATTGTTGAGCGTTCGCTGGTAGCCTTTATTGTTTTAATTAGTTGTAAGTAGTTTAGATGGTTATCTTTCATAGGTAAACAGCTCCTCTTAGCACCTAGTGAGCCAAGCGGGGTCGTTAACCCTCCTTGGCGCCTCGGCGTCAGAGGATGCCTGGCTCCCCGGGGTTTAAAAACTGTTCAAAATGTGGCAAACAAATGCCCAAAAGTGACCTGCATAAGGCATGTTTGAGTTGCCTCGGTGAGGCACACCTCCAGGAGCGCTGCTCTATTTGCAAGGCCTTCAAGCCAAGGACTTTAAAAGATAGAGTTCAACGGCTGAAGGTTCTACTAATGGAATCAGCCTTGTGGCCAGACATTTTCCCGGTGGGAGCTCAGAGCGCCACATCGTCAGTGCAGAGCGCTCTGGCACCATTGGTGCTGTTGTAAAGTTCCCGGCACCGAGAGCAGGAGTCAGCGCTTAGCACCTCCCGGTGCCATAACAGCCAGTCCCCACTGCCTCGCACAAAGAGAAGACAGGACCAGGGTTGATTCCAAGAAAGAAGGAGGTGAAGGCAAGCTTCAGGGGAGTCTTCCAGGTTGCACCGTGACCGGGGTCTTGAAGTGTGGGCATTGACTCCAGTGTGACGTGGGAGCCTGTGCTCTCCCAGACTGCCCTTGATGCTGGAGGCCTTTAGTGCTGCGCAAGGTCACTTGGAAGTTATGATGCCACTGCAGATGCCACACCGGGAGCCTTCATCGCCCCAGTTCCAGGCTCCTGGTCAAGCTCTAGGGACCTCGGCACGGTTCCTGATGCCCGTGAGACCCCCGCAAATGGTCACCTCCCTCGGTGCAGCACAGATGGTGCAGAGCGCACAAGAACCGTCAGGAGCTATGGGACCCCCGGCACTGCCATGGTCGTTGTCTTCAGAGTCTGCATCGGAGTCAGCTCGTTTTACTCCAGCTCAGCTTGGAGTGGGAGTGTGAGGTCATCTTGAAGCAGTGGGCTTCGACACCGCTCCCAACACCCCTTAGAGGGGAGTGGCAGAGGCCCCCCCCAGGGTGCCCCACAATGGCCCTTCTCGACCCCATGGGTGCTCCACAAGGCACAGGAGCAGGATGCGGGCCTCCCATTCAGGGCGCCTGGCACTCCTCAGGTGCTGAGATCGGCACCGATTGCTGCTTTGGGAGCCCCGCCGAGAGAGCAAGTGGAATGGTCGGCACCAGCACCAACGATGGTACCGACGCTGGCAGCGGTGCAGTCAGAGATGACCCAAGTGTGGGCACCACCCCTACAGGCACTGGGGACTGTGGTGCAGTGGGCGCCAGCACCGACAGAACTGACACCATCCCGGGTACAGGGTGGCCCCGTCTTCATGGCACCGTACCAGAGACCTCTAGGGGGCCCTTCACCCCAGGCACTGAGCATGGCACCGCAAACCACGGTGCCGGGGACTCAGATGGAAGTGCTGCAACCCCCTGCATCGGTGGGCTTGGAGGGTGTGATGCCGTCATCGTCATCGTCATCCTCCTCAGATGAGGCGCTAGCTGGATCCTCTGCATCCCCAGTACAGGAGGATGGAGGAGCGTACCAGCAGTTGTTGAGGAGGGTGGCCCAGAGTCTGGGGGTGCAGGTGAAAGAGGTCAGGGATGAAACAGACTCTGTTACAAACATCCTCTCAATGTCTGGACCGCCCAGGGTGGCACTGCCCATTATAAAGACAATTGCCAACACAGCAAAGACAGTATGGCAGACCCTGGCCTCAGCCTTGCCCACAGCTAGGAAAAATGAGCGTCGGTATTTTGTCCCAGCCCAGGGAAATGAACATCTGTTCACCCATCCTCCCCCTGACTCCCTTGTCATGGATGCTATGAACAATAGGGAGAGGCCAGGGGGAGGATGGGGCCCTCCCCTAGAGGCCAGGGGGAGGTTCAGGGGCCCTCCCCTAAAAATAAAGAGGCCAAAAGATTAGACTTGTATGGTAGGAAAGTTTATTCTACAGGTGGCCTCTAGTTGAGAATTGCTAACCAGCAAGCCATGGTTAGCAGGTATGCGTACAATATGGCCAGTTCCATGGCCCATTTTGCTGAGCTGCGCCCGCCAGACACGATGTCGGAATTTACAGCCCTGGTGGAGGAGCAGAGACTCACATCTAGAGCAGCACTACAGGCCACCCTAGATGCAGCCGATGCTGCCCCCACGGTCATGGCCTTGGGTGTAGCCATGAGAAGGGGGGCATAGCTTCAGGTCTCAGGACTCTGGCAGGAGGTGCAGCAGTCCATTCAGGACCTCCCTTTTGAGGGCCCCTCCCTAATTTCGGAAAAAATTGATAAGAGGTGTCATGGTATGAAGGATTCATGGACCACCCTGTGCTCACTGGGTCTCTATACACCGGTGACCCAGAGAAGACATTTTACCATGAGGCCCCAGTTCAGACAGTTCCCACAACAACAACGGGATGGGAACAGGAGAAGGGGCTGCCATAATAGGAGACGTCAGGGTCGCCAGACACAGGACAAGAGCCACCAGAAACCCTCACCAGGGTCGAAACACCAGTTTTGATGGGGTGGTTGGGAGCAACACACCGGCCACCCCCACAGTTCCATCTCAGTATTTATTTTCATCCTGCCCTATCCCTATTCTACCATGCATGGTAGAACATAATGTCAGACTAGTGGGTCATCCACATGATAGAAAAGGGATATGGTATCCAATTTGCTTCCTACCCCACTTCCCCGTCCCTCTTCAGGGACCCATCTCACGAGCTGGTTCTCAGGCAGGAGGTAGGGGCCCTCCTACAAAAGGGGGCTATAGAGGAAGTTCCCCAGGAATTTCGGGGGCAGTGATTTTATTCATGGCTACAAACAAAAGCAATCCCAAAAGTAAAAAGGGGCCTATGGCCAATTTGGACCTGCGAAACCTGAACAAATTTGTGAAAAAGGTAGAGTTTTGTATGATATCCCTGGACATTATCCCAATGCTGGAACAAGGGGACTAGTTTGCTGCTCTCGACTTACAAGATGCGTATTTCCATATAGCAATTTATCCACCTCACAGGAGGTTCGTCAGGTTTGTGCTAGGGAAGGACCATTACCAGTTCACAGTCCTTCCATTTGGCCTCTCCTCAGACCCGAGAGTCTTTGCCAAATGTATGTCAGTAGTGGCAGCCTTACTACGCAGGCAGGGAGTGCACCTGTTCCCCTACCTAAATGACTGGCTGATCAGAGGTCGGTCACAGACACAGGGGATGAGACACGTACAGCTGACATGAGAAACGTTCGACATGTTAGGCCTCCTAGTGAACGAGGCAAATCTGTAATAGCCTCAACTCAGGTTATGGAGTTTGTGAGCGCCCAACTAGATGCAGAGCAAGCCAGGGCCTTTCTGCCTCAGAGCAGGGTCCAAGCCATGGCATCTTGCATCCAAGGCCTGATCAGGTTCCCAACCATAACAGCCAGGAGATGCCTCAGACTGTTGGGACACATGGCGGCATGCACGTTGGTAGTCCAGCATGCCAGATTACGAATGCGCCCCTTCTAGCTGTGGCTTGCCTCAGTACACAGACCTGTCAGGGACAACATACACAAGTTAGTTACAGTCCCCCCAAGAGTGTTAATGGCATTACACTGGTGTCTAGAAGCCGGGTTGGTCTGCATGGGAGTGCCCTTCAATTCCCCGCAACCCTCCCTCTCCTTGGTCACAGATGCCTTGGACCAGGGTTGGGGAGCACACTTGGGGGGCCAACAGACTCAGGTTCTGTGGAGCAGGACCGATGCTCAGCTCCACATAAATGTGCGGGAGCTCAGAGTGGTTCGGCTGGCATACAAAGTGTTTCAGAGCGAACTGAAGGGGCAGTGTGTTGCAGTCAGCACCGACAATACTGCAGCAATGTACTATATAAACAAACAGGGAGGTGCACACTTGTTGTCCCCGTGTCTCGAGGCCTTCATGCTCTGGGACTTCTGCATCCAGCACCAGATTCTTCTGAAGGTGTTCTACCTGCCTGGGGCTCACAACTCCCTAGCAGACCACCTCAGCAGGTCCTTCATGGACCAGGAGTGGTCATTACACACTGAAGTACTGAGTTCAATTTTCCAGAGGTGGGGATGTCCCCAGGTAGACCTCCTAGCCACTCATCTCAACGCGAAGTACAGGATGTTCTGCTCTTACCAGAACCGAAGTCTGGGATCTTGGGCAGATGCTTTCAGCATTTGTTGGTCGGGTCCCTTGCTGTACGCCTTACCACCAATACCACTCATCCACCAAACACTGTTGAAAATTCGGTCGGACTGAGCATCAGTTGTCTTGGTGGCTCCAGCCTGGGCTCGGCAACACTGGTACACGACTCTCTTGGAAATGTCCACTCACGCCCTGGAGGTGCTTCCACTACACCCGGAGCTGCTGACACAGGAGGAGGGGAGACTGTGGCACCCTAATCTCCAGGCGCTGCATCTCTCAGCGGGGAGGCTCCATGGCTGAGACCGGTCGAGATGGCCTGCTCCGAACTTGTCAGGGAAGTATTGTTGAACAGCAGCAAACCCTCTACTAGGGTAACATGTAGCCAAAGGGAAAAGGTGTACCACGTGGGCCACTCAAAAGGGGTTGTCCCTGGGAGAAGCCCCAATACCATGTATCCTAGACTAATTGCTGGCCCTAAGCCAGACAGGGCTGTCACCATCCTCCCTGAAAGTGCACTTGGCAGCCATTTTGGCATTTCACCCAGGGGGTGGGAGGTCATCGGTCTTCTCAGACCCAGTGGTGAAAAGGTTCATGAAGGGAATAGAAAGAGTCAAACCACAGGTCTGGGCCACCCTGCGAACATGGGACCTTAATTTGGCTTTATCTAAGCTTATGGCATTCCTGGTGGCCATTACCTCAGCCAGAAGGGAGTTGGAGCTCAGGGCCCTGTCAGTGGACCCACTTTACATGATGTTCCACAAAGATAAGGTCAGGCTGAGACCCCACCCGGCGTTTCTGCCTAAGGTGGTCTGCTACTTCCACATTAACCAAGACATCACCTTACTGGTGTTTTATCCAAAGCCCCATGCCTCCCCTAGGGAGCAGAGCTTACACACTTTGGATGTCCGGAGGGCACTGGCCTTCTATATGGACAGGACCAAACCCTTCCGGAAGTTGCAGCAGTTGTTTGTTGCAGTAGCAGACAGGATGTAGGGGCACCCAGTCTCATTTCAGCAGATCTCTTCCTGGATAGTGGCCTGTATCAGAGAGTGCTACAAGCTGGTGGGGGTTCCCCCTCCCCTGGTAAGGGCTTACGCCACTAGGGCACAGGCGTCCTCTGCGGCATTCTTGGCCAAGGTCCCTATCCAGGACATCTGCAGGGCAGCCACTTGGTCTTCTATTCACATGTTCACAGCACATTATGCATCACACACGGGAAGACACTGTGGTGGGCAGGGCTGTCCTGCACTACTTTCGGGGCTCCGCCACTGCCTCCTAGGCACTGGCTTGCATTCACCCAAATTGGAATGCACATAAGCAATCACTCAAAGAAGAAAAGACAGTTACCCGTTCTGTAACTGGTGTTCTTCGAGATGTGTTGCTCATGTCCATTCCAAAACCCTCCCACCTTCCCCTCTGTCGGAGTAACCGGCAAGAAGGAACTGAGCAGGGGGGTGGGGTAGGCGGTGCATATATGGGCAGCCATACAGGCGTTGCACTGACCCTAGGGCTACCAGCTAGGGCAAAAAGCTTCCGGCAACTGGGCATGCGCCTGGCACACACCCAAATTGGAATGAACATGAGCAACACATCTCGAAGAATACCAGTAAAAGAACAGGTAACTGTCTTTTTTTTTTCTGTCCCCATAGCTGCCTTCAGGGGGTTGTTTCAGAGTTTATCTCTTCTCATGGTTAGAACTCTTCATCAAATTTCATCAAACATGTTAAGTCCTCTCCCCTGGTTTTTAATCTGTATATATACATCAGAAGGATAAATATATCTCCTTTCAGCCTTTCTTCATATCTCAATTTTGCCTTTAGTTTTGTTAAGCTAAACTAAGTCAAGTTCCTGAAATCTCCTCTTTTATGGTAAGTTGTCCGTTCCTCTCATCATCTTAGTAACCCTTCTCTCTATCTGTTGTAGTTTAAATCCATCTATCATAATATGGGAGACCAGAATTGCACTCAGTATTCCAGGTGAGGTTTTGCCAGTGTTTCTTATAATTGTACTTATCATTGCTAATCTTCACTGAAAACAACTTGCCTGATGCATCCAAGAATTGCATTAGCCATTTTTACTGCTTCAGCACTTCTGGGCTACGTCTACACGTGCACCCAACTTCGAAATAGCTTATTTCGATGTTGCGACATCGAAATAGGCTATTTCGATGAATAACGTCTACACGTCCTCCAGGGCTGGCAACGTCGATGTTCAACTTCGACGTTGCTCAGCCCAACATCGAAATAGGCACAGCGAGGGAACGTCTCCACGGCAAAGTAGCACACATCGAAATAAGGGAGCCAGGCACAGCTGCAGACAGGGTCACGGGGCGGACTCAACAGCAAGTCGCTCCCTTAAAGGGCCCCTCCCAGACACACTTTCATTAAACAGTGCAAGATACACAGAGCCAACAACTAGTTGCAGACCCTGTATATGCAGCACGGACCCCCAGCTGCAGCAGCAGCAGCCAGAAGCCCTGGGCTAAGGGCTGCTGCCCACGGTGACCACAGAGCCCCGCAAGGGCTGGAGAGAGAGTATCTCTCAACCCCCCAGCTGATGGCCGCCATGGAGGACCCCGCTATTTCGATGTTGCGGGACGCGGATCGTCTACACGTCCCTACTTCGATGTTGAACGTCGAAGTAGGGCGCTATTCCCATCCGCTCATGGGGTTAGCGACTTCGACGTCTCACCGCCTAACGTCGATTTCAACTTCGAAATAGCGCCCAACACGTGTAGACGTGACGGGCGCTATTTCGAAGTTAGTGCCGCTACTTCGAAGTAGCGTGCACGTGTAGACGCAGCCCTGTAGTCCTGTGATCAACCAGTACACCCAAGTTTTTCTCCTCATCTGTTGCTTCCAACTGATATATCACCAGCTTGTGGCAAAAAGACTCTTTGTTAGTCTCTAAATGCATGATCTTACACTGTTAAATTTAATCACATCTCTATTACTCCAGTTCTCAAGTTCATCCAAATATTCTCGTATGACATGGCAGACCTTCAGAATACTGGCAATATCTCACAACTTTGTGCCATCTACAAATTTTATTAGCATATTCTTTTTGTGCCAGGGATAGAAGTGAAAAAAATAAAAGGTTGGTCCTAAAATGGTCCCTGTGAAAAATTGCTAGTACCTCCATTCCAGCCTGCTGCTTCACCTTTCAATATGATCTGTTGTAGTCTCCCCTTTAACCAGTTTCTTTCCCATCTTTTGATTCTATATTAGATCTCATCTTTTCTTATTATGTTCCCTTATGGTACTGTATCAAATACCTCACAGAAATCCAGATACATTAGAACTATACTATATTGGATTTCTTCCTCCCCACACCCGGCCCCCCTAAAATATATCAGCTTTTCAGAGAAAGAGATCAGGCTTGTCTGGCAAGATCTAACTTTTGCAAAATGTGTGCATTATTTTTATTCATACTACTGTTTACCTTTATGACTTTCTCTTACAAAATTTGTTCTGAGACCTTGCATACCAAACTAATAGATCTGTTGTTTCCTGGATCATTTTCTCCCTTTCTTAAAAAAGATTGAGATTATGTGAGGTCTCTGGTTTGCTCCCACTGACATATTTTAAGTTTGACTTCCAACTTGAATGTGGTAATTTCTACTTCTATATTCTTATTTTCATTAGCCAGCCTGTCAATATCCCTATATTCTTTATTATCTATTTAAAACTGAAGTCATGTCTTTGTTCAGGTATTGGCCATGCTTAGATTGTCTTTAGTCTTCACTCATCCTCAGTGCTTGAGTCCCCTTTCTTTTCTTTTCATTTATATGGCTAAAGAACATTTTACCATTGGTTTCAATTTCCTTTGCAAGATCTAACTCTGCTTGGTTTTTGGCAGTTCTCACCTTTTTTCCTGGCACTTTCTGATCTCCAAGAGGTAGCGTTCCTTGCGGATCCAGCCCAATTTTCATTCCGTGTAGGCTTTCTCTTTTCTCTTCAAGAAGCATCTCAAGTGAGTTATCCAGTATGTTCTGCCATCTTTCATTATGATTTTTCCACTTGCTTAAGAATTTTTTTTTCTGTGACTTAAAATCAGAATCATTCCAAGCCTCCTCCAACCTTCTTGTCCTTGAATTCTTCATTCCAGTCAATTTCCCCAACTAATTCTCTTTGTTTTAAAAAAAAAAAAGTTTGCCTTTTTTAAATCAAGGACCCTAGTTCCAGACTTGTTTTGTTTAAACATCTAGTTTCAATTGATTTACCTCCTGATCACTTGAACCAAAGTTGTTCTCTAAAAGCAGTTTGTCAATGAGGTCTTCCCATTATCAAACAATTGTCAGCAGTATTTATTTCAGTAACACATTAAAGAGGTCTCTACCTATGTGTAAATAGGATCCTGGTGGTCTGTAGCATCTCCCAAGTCCTACCCAGGTAGAGCTTCTGCTCAACTTGCTTTCCCAAAGTGATTTTGTTCCCAAACAGATGCTGTTTTATTCAGTCCATCACATCTAGCTTCTTCTCAGTTTACCTCCTCATTAATATATAACGCTTCTCCATTGCCACATCTGGCTCATTCTCACTGAGGGTCTGTTATTCAATAAGAACAAGATACAGACAGATGTAGAAATAAATTGAGTGACCATGTGGTCAGCCAGTCTTAGGACTCTAATCATAGACAACATGAAATTTTAAAGGGTATTTTCATAACAAAGCTCTAAATTTGGTTAGGACCATTTTTAATAATTTAAAAACAGTAATTTGCTCACATACCAGCATTACTGAACACTATACAGCAAGAAATTCAAAGGGCATGTTATGCAACCCCCGCAACACACACACACATCATAATTACCAAAGCTTCAGATTATGGATTGCTTTTTCAAGAAATACTTATTTTTACTAATGAGTTGTCCAAAGTGACTCATTTTTTAATATGTTTTTTCTCCGATACATTTAATCACCATCATAGGCGTCAGTTAGCAACTCTCTTTTCCACTTTATTTTCACTTGACCAAGGAAACAAGAAATGCATAATCTGACTTGAAAAACCAGCTGTTACTTATTCATATATTACCATACCCTTGTCATAGAATCACAAGATTTCCCCAAATAGTCATAATCCTCCAACCAGACCAGTAGAAAATATCTGCAGCAATTCCTCTGCCTTGGCATGTATTATTTTACTTCCTAATAACGAATTTGGGTAGCTCAAAGAAATTCTTGGCCATACAGATATTTAGGATGACCAGTGAGCTAGGAAGGAGTTGGAGTCTTTTTTAACTGGCCTGCAGAATATAGGTTATAACAACCTGAGGCCATTAGAAATCCATATAAACTGTGAAACGAAGGAGTTACTGTAGCTTCCTGGCCAAATGATAAGTCCCCCTTCATTTTTTGTGAGGCTGCAGCCCCACAAAATGTGGTATTGCAACACATCTGCTACATTCCAACCTCCTGGTGGATACATTTCATATAAAGTTTACACTGAAAGCTGCGCTAGGGGTCACCTGTTAACCAGAGCTACTTACCGAACCATCCAATAAAACGCCAGTCTTCACAACTACTCCTCCCTGTTAATTGAATGGCATTATGCAGCCACCGGTTATAACAGCTGGAGAAAGCAACAATGCTTTCCATCTCCTACTAGAAATATTTAGTAAATCACCGGCTCTGACTGTTTATCAACCTGTTTCACTCTGAGAGTGAGTATACACATGCACAGCCCATATTTTTACATCTCTAAAGAGAAGTGCATATCAGCAAACATTTGGATTCTTTGTGAATGAAAGGCAGGCTGTATATGGAAGATTGTACTACTAACAACAAAATGGGCGAGATTTTAGTACAGGTTGAAGCTGTCTAGTCCAGCACCCTTGGGATCTGACCAGTCCTGCATGAGGGAATTTGCCAGACCACAGGAGGCTAAGAATGGCCAGCAATACTACCAACACTTCCAATGCTTACTGGTCTCTTAGAAGACATTTTGGGAAAAAATTAGAGCTAAATAACCGCACAGAACATAGAGAGCCAGGACTGGTGACTGGCAACAAAGTTTATGGGACCACAGGAAACTTGGGCACACCCATGATAAATGGCCATCCTGCTAACTAATCAGGCGGGGTTATGGATGTTGCTGGATGAGAGAATTCAGGGTCCGAGAGGCTCAATCTATGTAAGAGAGGGTCCGTGACAAAATTGCCTTACAGGTAAGATGAAGTTGGCAACAGAGCATGAGATCCCTGTCTGTTAGAGAGGGATTGTTCACTCTTAGTCGAATAGGATATTATTTGCCCTGGAGAAGTTACCCCTTGGTAAGGCCTAAACTAATATATTAAGGTTGCCCTTGATTTTGTGTTGTTTTATCGTTATCTGTGTAAATAGAGCTGTGACCTTTTTCTTTCAGTGAGAGTGCTGATGTGTTTGAGAGAGGTAATTTTCCCCCACCCCGCTTTGCATCCAATTAGGAGACACAGCCACAAAAGGAGCATACTAAGAGCCAGTTGTCCTCCTCAGGCGGCTTTGCTGCAGGCCCTGGTTCCTGACATAAAGCCTTCACTATTGGATAAATGCTGATCCTAATCTGAATTTTGCTTCTTAAAACATTTATTCTAAAAATGAGCTATCTATATAGATGACATCTCTTACCATTTCATCAGTCTGAAGCCAGTATTTCAAATGACATCCAAACAAGAGTGCTAGGTTGATCCACCTTTTGTCCTGAACTCAGAGCTGACTTGAAATGAGTTTTAACCTAAAATTATTTGCCTGGGATGTGGAACCCAATTTCTGGTGCTATTGCTGACCTCCAGTCTGAGTTTGAGCAAATCAGTGCCTTTCCACCTTTCCCGCAAGTATGTGCCCTGTCAGCTCCCACACAATTATTGTTGTAGTGGCAAGTAAAGACCCCAGTTGGGATCCCGTTGTTGCGCACAAGCGGTGGGAAAAGAAATCCTTGCCCTAAAATGCTACTTTTTTTTTAAATTATCAGAAGAGTTGATCACGATGGCCTTCTTGCCCAGGAGGCACTAAGGGACCTCAAACATCAACTGCACAGGAAAGAGGAGGACCAGGGCAACAAATGATGGAACAAACAACAAAACAGACTCGTATTTCACTGTTTTCCAACTTAGCTCAGTATAAAAGTGCCAAGTTGCCTTCATATGTCAAGCAATAAATCAGCAGCACTTCCTACCCTGCTTACATTCTGGAATAGTGCCTACCAGCAAGTACTTCTGAAATCCAGAAGAATTCCAGGATGGTGTAAGGAAATACAGTAATTTTTTTTTTAAATCTAAAAATGGAGACCAGGATTTTTTGTTTGTTTGTTTGTTTTTTGTTTGCTTTGCAATAGAAAGGGCACAAGAAAGGAAGAAATTCATTTCTTGGTATGTTTCCAAATGTGAGTTTCTTCAAATGTATTATGAGTGAAAGGTTTTAGTAAAATGTGAATACAGGTTGAACCTCGCTAGTCCGGCAGCATCCATGGTCCAGCATGATTTTAGTTAGCCAGATGTCCACTTCTCAGGCCCTTGGCCAAGTTTCCTGCAGTTTCATAAAGTTTGTCTACAGCCACCAGTCCTGTTCCGTGTTGTTCTTTAGCTCTAATTTACCCCAACTGTTTTCTAAGAGCCCAGTAAGCAGTGGAAGTGTTGGTAATGCTGCTAAGCAATATTGACCTCCTGTGATCCAACAAATTCTTTGATTCAGCACCATTCAGGTCCCGAGGGTGCCAGACCAGAGCGGTTCAGCCTGTATTAGCTAGGAGTTGAGACATATCGCTTTAAATACGTAGGAAACCTTTGGTGAGCAGTATCATATATATGTAGGTAGGTCTGTACACTTATTTATAGCAAGTAAACATAGTTACTTGAAATCTGGGTAGGTGTGGTTGCCTCATACTCATAATATTTTGTACGGAACAAAGATAAAATCTCTTTTCATAATATTCCTTTAATAGTGCTACACTTTACCCGCTTTTATTCCCCATGGAAGATTACTCCAGCATTCTCCTCCATGCCATTTTTTGGAATGCAGTTCAATGTCACTGGAAACTCTCTCCTATAGAATGTTTTCAACAAGTGTTCAGACATATTACGGTTATTCTACTGATTTGTTTTTCATTTCAGTTTTAATGACCTTATGAAACATAGACAATTGGAAAGTAGGAAATGTGGAACTGTTCTTCTGCTTGAATTAATCTTGTACATTTTCCCCCAGAGCTCTCATCTTAGTTGTCCCAGGATAGAAGGGATGTTTCAAAAGGCTGGCACTGGTTATTCAGATTTTCCTCAAGCTATTTAGCAGTGACTCGTCATAGGAATTCACTTTCTCTTATTACTCGTAACCAGACACAATTTGGGTCTGGGTTACATATCTTCCAGCCAATATTAACCCTACCAAATTCAAGATCCATTCTGGTCAATTTTATGGGACACATGATTTTAAAAATCATAAATTTCATGGTTTCAACTAGCTAAACTGAAATTTCATGGTGCTGTAATTGAGGTGTCTGATTCCAAAAAAGGTGTTGTGGGGTAGAGAGGTCACAAACTCATTGTAGGGAGTATGTGGTGCTGCTACACTTACTTTTGCACTGGTGCTGGCAGCAGTGCTACATTCAGAGCTGGGGAGACGAAAAGCAGTAGCTACTGGCCAGAGATCCAGGTCTGAAGACAGAGCCACTACCAGCAATAATACAGAAGTAGGATGGCATGGTATTGTGTTGCCACCCTTACTTCTGCACTGCTGCTGGTGGGGCACTGCCTTCAAAGCTGGGGCCCAGCAAACAGTCATCACTCTCTGCCTGACCAGCTCTGAAGACAGTGCCAAAATAAGAGTGGCAATACCATGGATCCCTAAAATAACTTTGCAACTTCCTTGCAGTTCTTTTGGTCAGGATCCCCAGTTCGAAAAACTCTGGTTCCCCCCATGAACTCTGTGCAATACATGGTAAAAACATACTCAGGATTGGATTTCATGGGGAGAGACCAGGTTTCGCAATCTGTGCCACATTTTTCATGGCATTAGTGCAGGGATGTGGTAGGATGCTATCAACTGATATACTTCAGAACATAATTGTGTAAAGTTTGTAGAAAGCAACCTTGAGCAGTTTGGAGAGAATCTACTCAAAAGTCTTCAAGTCCTGAACAGAGTATAAAAGGACAGATTGTCACAGCTACGTGCAGTTTGCCAAATGCTCCTTTTATACCAACTTCTGTAAATCCTAAGTAACTGCAGTGGAACTGGGAGCAGATTGGGCCCAGCAATTGTCTGATAGGCTATTGTCATGTTCCAAGCTCTAAGGGATATGCATTCCCTATCCCCTCAAAGGTCAAGACATTCTTACTGTTTCTAAAAAGGGGTATACAAAGTACTAAAAGAATGTCAAGTTACTGAAGAAATATTAGGGACTATGCAGAGCAAATGTAATGAGAAGATTCAAAGCTCATGTGCAGAAGTGATTGTGCATCACTTAAATTAGTTTCTCGCTCTGATTTTGTTTCTTTGAACTTGCCAAAGTTTAGTTTGTCAGAACTGTTCCAGAAAAAATTGATATACTTCAGAACATCAAAGTATGCCACTTGTGCATTTGCTAGAGATCTCAGTTACAGCATACCCTGTGTATGTAAATATATATTCTTCCAAAGCCTATTAAAGGCCACTCCAAAAACAGTCAGTTTGGCTTTCCCACTAAATAAGTTGGACAGCACTTTGAGAAATACTAGCTAACAGGACTTGGGCAGATGTGCATACAGCAAGGACTCCAGAAGATCCACATCTTTACCTTCAATTAATAATGAGAAAATGAGCATACAAGCTGACTCTCAGGCTTTGGGGAGGGAGTATAACAAGGCAAGATGTTTACAGCACAAGCAGAAAAAAGCTATTTCAGAACTAATGTGTGAAGTGCTTAGCCATGAACACAGAGGGATGCTAGTTCACTTACATCACATTGAAAATGAGGTGATAAAGATATCATTGATCAACACCTGGCTTCACTCTGTCAACAAACAGAAGAGCTGATTGAAGAAATGCAACCAAAATCTGAAAAATCTGTACTGAGGCAGACTTAATCTTTGCAAAACAAAATTAATTTCTAATTAACAAACAGAATAACTTTCATAGCAACCAGGCTTCAATAAAAATATATTCAGAGAGCCGTTAACATGCCCATGTTATAGGAGACACACTGGCTATTTCCTGTTATTCATAGAGAGACTATGTGGTACATGTTAATAGATGTTGATTTAATGACTGCTACTGTAGCTGTTCCTTCTGAAAAGACATGGCATATATAGGTTGTCATATATAATTGCTTGCCACATTTTGAGTTCTCCAGGACACATTTACTCTCACCAAAGAATATTAAAGAAACAATTCAACGTTGCTTGTAGGAGATTGATCTTTATTTTCTGGCAAAGGGAAATATCCAGTGTCATATCAAATGCTAATCTAACATAAAATACCTCCTTTCCTGCGGCTGGCAAATTATCAACCCAAATATTCTAAGACTAGTGAATCAGCTATTCTCAAGCATTTAGAGATTCATATTCTGTAGATTGTTACAAATCCAACATGTGCCAAACATTCACAAAATTACCAAAGCGATCACCTATTATGAGTATCATATTGGAAAAATGGTGCTGGCTCAGTCTACACTAGCAAGTTCTTTCAGAAAATCCGGCCCTTTTTCAAATGAACACATCTACACAAAACCAAAATTGAAAGTACATGGCTCTTCTTCTGGAATCCCTCTTCTATTCTCGGATCAGGAAGGGTGCCTTGTTTTGAAAACTTCTTTTAAAAAAAGCGTGTGTAGATGCTCTGCAAGCCTTCATCTCTGTATTGGCAGATTGTACTCAACCAGGTTTCAGATGCTATCTGCCCAGCTAGGACAGATGTCTTGTGTCTGCAAAAATGATGTACTCAGGTTTGAACCACTCACCCATTCCTTAACCAACCAAGCTCCAGCTGACCATCCATAAAGACTTTGGGATTTGGCTCTGGCATAAAGAAAAGAATGTAGGATTGTCAGATGCTTGCCAAATGAGATCCTGAGTTACTGAGGTTGTTGTAAATCTGCAGTAAGAATACTATTTGGCCATCTGTTCTACTGCTTCAATACAGTATCTGTATATAAAACAGTATAAATTAGTATAATGTGTGAGACGTACAAAGGCACAATCCAAATTAATGTGGGGCTGTTTCACCCTTGCCTTATTCATTGCTCCATTACTACAATGCCGCTTTCTGTTGCTTTAGTGTTGACAAAACACATTTTTAGTGGACACCCTGCAAATTTGGTCAACAAAACTCTCGAGTTTATATGTAGCTTGACTGTATTCCAAACAATATTGGGATTCTACTTTTAGAACACTGAGGCTGTGTCTATACTACCTCCCTAGTTCGAAGAGAGGATGGTAAGTAGGGTATTGGGAGTTTATTAATGAAGTGCTGTGGTGCATTAAGCAAATTCCCCCCGCAGCAACTCCAAAATGTTAAACTTCAAAGTCCTGGATCACGTGTAGCTGAGGCTAACCTGCCAGTACTTTTGAAGTACCCAGGGTGGTGTAGACAAGCCCTGATAATCTATTCCATTTTGAGCTTGAGATACTTCATAAATCCATAATAAAAACTGATGAATAGTTGCTGCATTCCCCAAATAGCCTCCTTATAGCAGAATTACATATATATACAATTATTTCTCTCTCTTACACCAGCTGTTGACAGCAGTTAATACTTCTGTTCCTTTGAGCCTTTAACTTTTACTATACCTACCTTACAAAAACTTCAGAAGTAGTGGTAGCTTTTTTTTGACAGTGGCTATACAATAGGGATGGTCAAAATATTTCAGTAGAACTGGTTTAGGTTGAGGAACACAGTTTCATGCAAAAATATTGTATTGTATTGATTTTTCTATGACACTTCCAATGGGAAACTTCAAGATGAATCATTCTGACTTGTTCATTTAATTTGTGTCAAAACATTTCATTTTGATAAAGTACATATGTTTCATTTTGACTTTATCATACAATTCATTCTGTCTTACGACATTACTGATATTTTAATGTAACAAAATATTTATATATATTGTATAATGGTTAATATTTTGAAGAAGCTACACAAAAGGAGTTGTAGGAAGAAAGTCAAAACAACATATTTTGTATTTCCTTCCTATTAGCAACTGTAAGGCTCCTTCATTTTTACAATAAGTACAAAACCATTTCTGTAACCACTGTACTAAATTTGCACCAAATCTTGTGTCAGTTGCGCCAAGTGAAGTGTTGGCAATTCACTGAATTTGTCTATGCTACTTGTACATCTCTATCATCTTTGTATGTAAAGTTACAGATATTGGGGCTATCCCTGCAATAGAAATGTTCTAGAGCTAAGGATTCACAACAAAAGGTGTGATCACCTTCCCAGTCAGGTGACATGGGCTGAAAAAAGGAAAAGAGATCCAGACATGGAATCCACATGTTATGGAAATTGATTGAGACTTGTCATCTGGGATGTGGCCAATGGCAGAGTGCCACAACACACAAGCTGATCAGGTGATCCTCCATTGCTTATTTGAAGAAAGGGGTTTTCCCTCCACATGGCAAGTCTATCAAGATGTCCCTGGCAGTGACCATTTTGTTCTTCAGTCCTCATGAATGAAGCCTGCATGGACTATGGACCCATCCCTCAGGGAATGTATTTTCAGACTCTCAAGAATATTAGCTTGTACCAAAGCTGTGGCCTGCATCAATAGCTTTACTTGATGTAAGTAATTTAGCCCTCTAACAATTTTTCTCTCTCACACTCTTCTTTCTTTATTAATAATTCTTTATATGTTTAATGCTAAATGATTGGCATAGCATGCTGTTTTGGGTAAGATCTCGGTATATATTGACCTGGGAATGTGACTAGACCCTTTGGAGCCTGGAAGGATCTATGTGGATTTGATGAAAGAGGTTTTCATAAGCTCTGACCTGAGTAATGGGTTGGGCATTAGGAACTGCTGAAGAATCTGTGGGTTTGCTTGTGTAGTTTCTGGCTGGCCAGAGGTGCTGGCAAATGTACTTATGTGGCTGGCTTGGTTTGCATTATTGTGAAGGAAACTCCAGCCTGGGCTGTAAGTGGCCAGGTTTTAAGCAATTTGCCCAGGATAGGTTTTCTCATTTAGGCCCAGAACACCTCTAAATATGATACCAACTTAAAAAATAAAAAGTAAGACTTTCATTAAGAAAAACAATCCCAGATTCAGATCAGCTTTACCATGCAATACACGGAAAGAGATCATAAGGGCAGACACTGCAAGGTGCTGTGACACCTCAAATTCCATTAACTTTAATGGGAATTCAAGCACACTCAAAAGCTTGTAGGATGAGGCTCTAAGAGAACTGGTTCTCTCTTTACAGTAACTCTGGAATATAGTGACAACAATGTGGGGAAATCTAGACACTGTTAGAATCATAGAATCACAGAATCATAGAAGAGTAGGACTGGAAGAGACCTCGAGAGGCCATTGAGTCCAGCCCCCTGCCCTCATGGCAGGACCAAGCACTTTCTAGACCATCCCTGAAAGCCATCTGTCTAACCTCTTCTGAAATATCTCCAGTGATGGAGATTCTACCACCTCCCTTGGCAATTCGTTCCAGTGTTTGATCACCCTGACAGTTAGGAACTTTTTCCTAATGTCCAGCCTGAACCTTCCCTGCTGCAATTTAAGTCCATTGCCTCTTGTGCTATCCTCAGAGGCAAGGAAGAACAAGTTCCCTCCCTCTGCCTTATGACACCCTTTTAGATACCTGAAAACTGCTATCATGTCTCCCCTCAATCTTCTCTTTTCCAAACTAAGCAAGCCCAATTCTTTCAGCCTTTCTTCATAGGTCATGTTCTCTAGACCTTTGATCATTCTCGTTGCTCTCCTCTGGACCCTCTCCAATTTCTCCACATCCTTCCTGAACTGCGGTGCCCAGAACTGGACACAATACTCCAGCTGAGGCCTAACCAGCGCAGAGTAGAGCGGGAGAATGACTTCTCATGTCTTGTTCACAACACACCTGTTAATGCATCCTACAATCATGTTTGCTTTTTTTGCAACAGCATCACATTGTTGACTCATATTTAGCTTGTGGTCCACTATAACCCCCCGATCCTTTTCTGCTGTACTCATTCCTAGGCAGTCCTTTCCCATTCTTTATGTGTGACACTGATTGTTCCTTCCTATGTGGAGCACTTTGCATTTGTCCTTATTAAACTTCATCCTGTTTACCTCAGCCCATTTCTCCAGTTTATCCAGATCCTTTTGAATTATGACCCTATCCTCCAAAGAACTTGCAACCCCTCCCAGCTTGGTATCATCTGCAAACTTAATAAGTGTACTTTCTATGTCAATATCTAAATCGTTAATGAAGATATTGAACAGAACCGGTCCTAAAACAGACCCCTGCGGAACCCCACTAGTTATCCTTTTCCAGCAGGATTGAAAACCATTAATAACTACTCTCTGGGTATGGTTATCCAGCCAGTTGTTCACCCACCTTATAGTAGCCCCATCTAAGTTGTATTTGAGTAGTTTATTGATAATTATATTATGTGAGACCGTGTCAAATGCTTTATTGAAGTCTAGGTATATCACATCCACCGCTTCTCCCTTATCCACAAGGCTCGTTATTCTATCAAAGAAAGCTATTAGATTGGTTTGACATGATCTATTTTTAACAAAACCATGCTGGCTGTTCCCTATCACCTTACCACCTTCCAATTGCTTGCAGATGATTTCTTTAATGACCTGCTCCATTATCTTTCTGGGCACAGAAGTTAAGCTGACTGGCCTGTAGTTTCCCGGGTTATTCTTGTTCCCCTTTTTATAAATGGGTACTATATTTGCCCTTTTCCAGTCTTCTGGAATCTCTCCTGTCTCCCACGATTTTCCAAAAATGGTTGCTAACGGCTCAGATACCTCTTCTATCAGCTCCTTGAGGATTCTAGGATGCATTTCATCAGGCCCTGGTGATTTGCAGACATCTAATTTTTCTAAGTAAATTTTAATTTGTTCTTTTCTTATTTCAACTTCTAAACCTACCCCTTGCTGCCATAAAAGATAGGAAATGAGACAGAGCGGGCGAGGGGCTTGTGGCTCACAAGAAGCAGAAGATACCTGTCAGCCTATAAACAGAAGCACAAGTCTGAATCACTCTGCCTGGTATCCCACTGGTATCAAACGAATTCCATAGGAGACATGGGGTCCTATATCAGAAGGTGCAGGGCATTCAAACACCTTGTTTTACTGGTTCTTAATGAAGAATTCAAGTGCCCATAATGTTACTAGCCAAAACAGACAATAGAAAAATTCATGTGATCGGAATCATCCTTCCAGAACTATTCAGGAATACAAGGATGCTGCTGGAAGACAGAATTACAGGTTGCACCTCACTGGTCTAGCATGGTCAGGACCTGAGTTTTCTGGACCAGGGGAAGACCCCTGCCACCAGCCTTAAAGCCTGACACCTGCTATTGTCCCAGCAGGCACTGTCTCAGCTCCAGCCACCCACTGGGCTGCTCTCCCAGTTTCTGCGCTGGGCAGCCAGACTCTGGCCCCACACTCCTGTGCAGCTGCTGGAGGACTCCAGCTCCTGCCTCAGCCGTGTGTTCTTTCCATTTCTGTAGCATCTGCCATATGAAACTCCAGGTGTTTTACATATTAGGTAAGATAAAGATTTCCTTCATGTAACAATGAAATCTCAGCTACACCTATATTGTAAATGTTAGTGTTCTAACGATGGCCTGTGCAAGGACTACCTTAGTTTCCCCATACTTTGTTTTCATAGCAACTTATTCCATATTTATATGCCCTTATACTAGTTTAAATGGTTCTTCAGACATTTAATGTAACTTTAAGAAGTTCATCACATGATGCCCGTGTATGACCACTGAACGTAATAGTTGATGGTAGAAGCACACGAGGCAGAAAAAAAGATCTTCAGTGGATGATAGTATTCACAGTGGATCAAACAGATGATTCATCCACAATTACCAGAGAGTCCTATGGAATGGGGTACCATGTAACTGTAACTGTCCTAATGGGAAAAGGCCTGCCTCTTTAGGTGCTTGAAAATCTGGCCCTCAGTGAATTCATAGAATCATAGAACTAGAAGGAACTTTGAGGGGTCATCAAGTCTGGTCCCCTGCACTCATGGCAGGACTAAGCACCATGTAGACCATCCCTAACAGTGTCTGTCTATCCTGCTGTTGAAAATCTCCAGTGATGAAGATTCCACAACCCACCTAGGCAATTTATTCTAGTGTCACAGGCAAAAGATAAAGCAATGAAACTGACAAGAATTAAACATCACCCTTCTGATTCTTGAGTGTAACATAATTCTAATGGGATGGCTGTTGCACTGAGCAGGAATTTGAAACAAGGTGTTAGAATCATGTGCCACTTCTTCGAAATGTCAAAGAATGTTGCAAGTCAGCTGCTAAGTGTAGCTCATATTGTCCCTGTCTTAAAATCTCCATTAAAACCTATTTAAATGGATAACATAGACTCACTGGGAAAAAAAAAACATTAATTAATACACACTACATTTAGTAATTGGTGTCTAAGGGTATTTCCCCAGTAGAAAACAAGCACATTACAAATGGAAGAATATTTTGTAGAGTAACCTACACTACTAAGAATATCTAAGGAGAGTCTCACAAATCTGGGGTGATAGTTACATCCTGGGCCTTGGAAAGCCTGCCAGTTATTATGTAGGAAGACGATGATGATTTTTTATGGCTTTAAAAACATCCCTGTTTCTACCTTCCCCACACATATAAAGCCACTGAGGGATTGAACCAAAGGCTACATTTGCATTTAACCAGACAGAAAACTACCATGAAGAATTGTACCACGGACAGTGGGAAAGGAGAAAAATAACCCTTTAAATGATATAGTATTGTACTGCACAGATAAATCATTCTGCGTGGGTAACAGTGATTGCTAGATAAGATAGTGGAACAACTGATTGTCCAGTTCCCAAGGGGACCCCACAAATAGCTGACCTAATTGCAGGTGCTGCGGTAGCTATTAAAGTCAGCAATTGCCAGCAGTTTTCAGCAAGGACTATCTGAGATGCCACAATTATTTCCATTCCTAACCCTAGATAAGTCAAACATTTGTCATAAGCAGTGATTATTTATATCTATTTTATTTACATACATTTTATAATTAAATACAAAATCCAGAAAGCTGTTTAAATCAGTATAGCTCCAGTGATTTCAGTGACGCCACACTGATTTATGTTAGTTTAGGGTCTGAGCGCTTGATCTTTAAATTAAGAGGCACCATTAATTTGTAATCGTTGTTAAGCCATATATATGTATTTCCCTGCTGACCGCATCTTCGTTCCTCCATTTGCATACTTATTTGTTACACTACTTGCACTTTGTCTTCAGCTTTATTGTGTGTGCAGATCTTCAAGGATACAGGGACCCTTGTCGTAGAAAATTCCTATTTTTAGTGATATACAAATATTCGAAGTATTCAAGTCTTCATATTTTAAGTTTTAGTATGTTTTATGTTGTACATTCTGCCAAACCATTTTGGAGCAAAAATAGACTTAGATTCTTAACGATGATCATTAAGTTCTTAGTCCTGCTGTGGATATTGTAATATAGTATGGTAAATAATGTCATGATCTGCTGTTTTGAAGTTCTGTTTGTCTACACTTGCTTATGTGTGTGAGAGTGAGGAATGTGTGGGAGATAAGTGCAAAGGCCATGATTGGACCAGATGCTAGAGGGAGGACCCAAGAGCCAAAAGAAGGCACCAGAGATCACTGCATATCAAAAGTATCAGAGAAGTAGCTGTGTTAGTCTGTATCTTCAAGGGCAACAAGAGGTCCTGTGGCTCCTTATAGACTAACAGATATTTATGCTCCAAAATATCTGTTAGTCTATAAGGCGCCACAGGACTTCTTGTAGTTCTGGATATCAAAAGAGAGCAGAATGACAACTCAGGACCCTGAGGGAAGAGGCATGAAACGAGCTTAGCACGGCAAATGAAAAGATAAGAAACAAGAACACAACCTGAGATAACAAACATCCATCAGAAAAACAACACAATGATGCAAAACTCACTGATCCTGTTGATGAAGAACCATTATAAAAAGAAGACTGCTTTCCCACAAAGATCTGGGTTCTGTCCTGCCCCCTCTCCTGAAGCATTGTGTCATGAACCATTCCTCACCTCAAACTTAGCCTGCTTGGCCACCAGGTTAATGTGAACAACAAATTGGTGACTATTAACATCAACTGGCAGGACTTGAGTCTCTCTCTGTGAGCATATGCTAGTTGTTTTCCTGCTGTATTCTTAATAAAAGCGACATATTGCCTTTTCCTCTATAAAGACCCCATGTGCATGTTATAAGCATAACACCCCATCCCACTGATCTAACGTAGACTGTAAATTCCTCAGGGCAGGGACTGTGTGTTGGTGGAATAACCATGGAGCCGTTATCCTGGCTGGGATGGTTTAGGTGCAACCAGAATTCTAATCAGATACCTTAAAATATCTCAGATATTGAAGTTCAGATTAAACGAATTGAGCTGAAGAATCTCATTTAAAAAGCTTTTTTGCACAGACTAGTGAAAACCAGATTTTAGAATAAAAATAGGGGCAACTCTGTAATTTCTGAAATCTCCTATACTAGCACTAGCCAGAGAGGGTTTTTCATTCCTTCCTACAGTGAAGTCTTTAGCATTTTTCAGTGGGTTTGCAAAAAGTGTGCAGTGGCTTTTACCACAAACAAACAATATCTGTGCCAACAGTATCTGTTCCTTGTGGTCACTCCACTGTACAAAGAACACAGCTGAGAATTTTGAAGAGGGTTTGCTTGCTAATTCTTGGGGACATACCTTAAACCCTCACTGAGTCACTCCGAGCAAACGGTGTGTGTAATATCATTGTAGACATGGATCTTTCACAGTCATCATTATAGTTTTGTGTGGGGTATTTTTTTCCAAATAATTGCTGGAGAATTGTATGTGTCTTCTGGCAAATTTTAGTCCTGTAAATCAGCAGTCTTCCCTCTCCTCATGCAAGTTAAGTTATTATCTTACTTTTAGAGAAGAGGGAAAATAGGGGAATCCATTGATTAAAGCCTCCAAGGGAGTCTGTGTCAACTGAGATGTGAAGGTCTTTTTGTTCTCAGTTCCATGCGGTGAGTCTGCTTAATGTCTTTTCCGCATGTCTTTCTGATCATGCTGACTGTACTGCAGGCAGCTAGCTGGGAGGCAGCTTCATAAAATTCTAGTGCACTGCCACCTCTCCCCATACCCAGTCCTGTGTTGCACTAGGCTTCTCCTAAAAACTGAGACCTCTCCTTCATGGAGTATGTACATTCCAAAAGCCTGGGAAACTGTAGCCCAAATAGTCTGATGACATCTTATTGCATGAGGTGATACCAATTTACATTTCAAGATCATCTTCACAAGGATTGAATCATATATATTCAACAATGTCAATAAAATCTATAACGATATTTCCTAAACAGGACATGACATACTGTAAAAGATACCTAATTGTAAAAATCCAGTACCACCTTCAAACAAACCTGGGCTGAGAGGGGTAACCATGTTAGTCTGTGTCTTTGTAAAACAAAGCAAGTAGCACCTTTAGCATCTTGAAAAACTAACAATTTTATTTATTAGGTAACAAGCTTTCATGGGCAACGTCTTGTCTTACCCAATTCCCTTGAATTTTACTACCCTTCTCCAACTTTGCCCAGATCTAGGGAGTGCACCAGTAAACATTATAGCACTCCAAATACTACAGATCAACCAGAATCAAAATCTTAGCTCTGAGAACCACAATGCTTTTGCAAAAAATATCAGTTTCAGATTCAAACTTCACAGAGCACTCTATTCTTCACATGGTGGCCCATAAATTCAATCAGATTTTATGGCTAGATTGGACCGTTATGATCATCTGCCATGATCATGTCCATAGTATAAGCCAGAGTGTTTCGCTCACTAATTCCTTCATTAAGCCAATAATTTCAGGTGGAATGACAGCATATTGTGTAGACATCCAATTTTGATCTAAAGGTTTCAAGTGACAGAGAATAGACCATATCTACAGATAAATTATTCCAAGGGTTTATTAGTCTCATCTTTACAAGTTAGCCACCTTATTTCTAGTTTGAATTTGTCTAGCTTTATCTTGCAATCACTAAACTTTTGTCTGTTAAATTAGCCTTATACTTTTTAGAAGTCTTCTCTCCTTACAGTTTGTGTAGTTCATAATGACATAATTTGTTTCGTTGTTTTAGTTTTCCATAAAGCTAACCCCCAAAATGGCTGCATAATACTCTGTCAAAACAGGATGGGGACTGCAACATCTTGCACTTGCAAAAAAAGTTAAGGATAATTTGCAAGATTTAACTTAGTCGTTGGATCAGTGCAGTGTTGCTTTTGCTGTGTTGGTCTCAGAATGTTTAGGTGGACAAAATGGTTGAAGTCATATCTTTGATTGGACCAACTTCTGTTGCTGAGAGAAACAAGTTTTGTATAGACATGAAACCTTGTCCCTCCCACCAACAGAAGCTGGTTCAATGAAAAATATTATCTCACTCACGGTTTCTTTTTTGGGTCAAAGTAGTTTTATCCCATTGCCACACTATTCAAACCTTCTCTTGAGATAAGAAAATTTATCCCAAGACGTCGGCGGTAACATTAAGAACCAGATTGTGATTTTAGGGAAACCAAATACTGCCTGAGATATCACTTTCAGATTTTACATTCCAGATGTACTTCAAAAGCATCGGGTATTAAGCAAAGAACTTCCTGAACCCTGGCTACTGGCATAGATAGCTATTGGATTTGTAAATTTGCAGCAGGTTAACTGAAATACTGTCCTTAGTTTCATCATCATTTTATGCTAGGAAGAAGGTTGTACCTCTTTAATGTCCTGGTTATCTTAAACAACAGGAAGTCCTGTGGCACCTTATAGACTAGCAGATATTTTGGAACATAAGCTTTCAAGGGCAAAGGCCCATTTCGTCAAGCTTATGCTCCAAAATATCTGTTAGTCTACAAGGTGCCATAGGACTTCTTGCTGTTTTTGAAGATACAGACTAACACGGCTACCTCTCCGATGGTTATCACAGTTTGCTTTTCAAATGGGATTAATTGATGTGAGTGTTGTATAAACTGATATGACCTTAATGTACATTTCACTTGGTGAAGCTCCGAATAGCAAAGATCTTAACAAGCTAAAGCAGTTCCTAAGTAATTGGTAATCCAGCTGTTTACGCCAATTAAAATGGTGCAGTTGTCTGACTAAAAGTTACTGCGGTGTAACTATAGCTTGATTTATGTTGTTTAGATATCAAAGGAAGTGTGGTATTTTAATACAGCATTGCGTTCCAGCATTAATAGCACTGATATGGTGAAGGCTGAAAATTAGGACTAGTTCTTCCCTCAAGAACTTCAATTCTACTATGACAAGATATGTGGAAAGTTGGTTATTGGCTTAGGTGTCTTATAAAAGAGTTTTCAATTCTATATACTGACACTTTAATTTGTTCTTTACTTTGCTGGATTAAAAAATGGAGTCACTCCAAGCTATTGCTCCAATATAATTTGAAGAAAGGTGTGTTTTGACCTCTTAGTTAAACTGCAAATCTCTTTGCATGCACAGTATTTTGCAGTTAATCCTTACCTTAAAGCCCCGTCTGGTTTATTTTACCTTTGAGGAAACACAGCTACTTGTTCAGGGGAAAAAAAAAAAAGAAATCATCATGAAAATGCTTTATTTTTATTTATTTTGTTAAGGAGATTAAAGCTTTATAGAACACACTGTACTAACACAATCCTGCATTGTTACTCTGGAGACCACTAGTCAGCACAGCACAAAACACCTTTTTTATTTATTTATATACACAACAATGTTGGACCAAGTTCACAATGTCACTGATGAACTAAACAATGCAGGACTGGTTTTGGTTCATTTGAACTCTCACAGCCATAACATGAATCCCAATTACACATACAGTATCTTATTTAATTTAAATGTAAACTTTGGACATGCATCTTCTTAAGACATCTTAAGTTGTTTAATCCATTGAGCACATGCCCCTAATATTCTAAAAAGTGCCACACTTGCAGACATTTCTGCCCACTCAAAGGCTCTAGGACTCAGTGAAGCTTTGCGTGGCTGCCAGTTTACCTGCTTACAGGGAGTTCATTACAAGAGCAATGCCTAAGACTTTTTTTTTTTTTTAAGGACATAGATACCACTGCCACAAGGCCGGATTTGAAAATTGTATAAAACAAGTAAAATAACTTGTTAAAAGATAGGGACAAGTAAAGGATGACGGAGACTAACAGAGGACTATTACACATCTCCGCATTATTTTTTAGTTCCTGACAAATTGTTTGTGATCTGGGTTATAGGTTACTCTTGGTTGGCTGCTTATAAGAAAGCTTTTGGGCCTTATGTCTTGTTTATCTAATCTATAGTCGTAAAAGGTTAATTTCTGCCCTAAGTTATATCATCACCTTGTATAGCAAATACCTGTAAGCTACCCAATTCTGAGTTTCTTGAAGTCTACTTTCTTGAATTCATTGTGTTTTATTTTTTCTTTCCTTAGAATTATGAGGACTCTGTCATTTCATGATCATTTTTATCCAAACTACTTTCCGCCTTAGGTTGTTAAGATCCGGTTTGACAGGTCCTGGCTGGGATGATTTAGTTAGGGTTGGTCCTGCTTTAGGCAGGGGACTGGACTTGATGATCTCCTAAGGTCCCTTCCAACCCTGGAATTCTATGATTCTATGATTCAAATCTTCAAGCAGTTGCTCCCTACTCATCACTATCAGCTCTAGAACAGACTTTCCTCTTGTAGGTTTCTCTACCTCTGTAATAAAAAGTTATCTCTAATGCATTCTAAGAACTTGTTGAGTAATCTGTATTACTTACCCAACAGATGACTGGATAAATGAAGTCTCCCATCACCTCCAAGTTGTGCGCTGCTTTAGATTACTTTTGATGGTAGTTTAAAAATCCTCATCCACCTCTTTTTGCTGGCTAGGTAGACCTCTACCATGACATCCTCCTGTTTTTTTAAACCCTTTTATCCTTACCCAGACACTTTCAACAAGTCTGTCTCCCATTTCTATCTAACCTCATTGCAAATGTACACATCTTGGATATACAAGGCAGCACATCCAGACTCCCCCCCCCCACTTGCCCTTACTGAATGTGTTACCCTTCTATACCAGTATTCCAGTCATGCAAATTATCTCATCAAACTTCTCTGGTACTAATTTATAATTGTTATTATTCATAACATTTCTCATTCTTTCTTTTTATTCCCCATATTTCTTGCATTAGTATGCAAACATTGAGGGATGCATTAGATTTTTCCCTCTTTTGTCAATGTTTTGATTGCACCTGTTCCCTCCATATTTCAACCTTTTGCCTAGATCTCTGCTTTCTTGATTTATGTGTTGATTTTCATCTCCAGCCCTGGCTGAACCTAGTTTAAAACCAACTTCAGTAGTTTGGCCTTTCTGTGTCTGTACCCTTCCTTGATAGGTAGATGTATCACTGCTCAGTAGTCCTCTCAGAACAGTATCCCATGGTCAAGAAAGCTGAAGATTTCCTGCAAACACAACCTGTGCAGTTATGCCTTCATCTTCAGGATGTATCTATTTTGGCCTTGGACCCAACCCTTGCCTGGAAGTGCAGGTACTGTTTGCTGGTATTTCCTGAGGCATTAGCCATGCCTAAATGGAAGGAAATATTCAAGGCCATGAAAGTAGATTTAGCTGGCCACAGAAATGATTGCACTCTATGCCCTCCTAAACACTAATATAATTAACATTTTCCCCATATGTATGAAGAAGATCCCAAAGAATTATGCATCCTGGAGCTCTTCTGTGGCATTGGCACTCTCTTATGCACTTAATACCAGCATTTGTCTTAATCACAAAATCTGGCCCTAATTTTAGCCATGTCAGAAAGATAAACATTTTTTTCATCAAAGAAAGACACAAAATGTACAAACTATACATTGTAATATTTAAGTACTAGGGGTCAAAGTTTAGGTTATACATTCATCCTTCATGTTGTTATTTTCTTGGGGAGTGTTCAATTCATCATCATCATCAGTCCCTTGACCGAGGTCATTGGGGCGCCTTCATGACAACGTTCCTTTATAATGTCTCTCCATCTTTGGCGGTCGTGTGCCAATTCTTGAGTTGCGGCAAAGCTCATACCTGCCCATTCTTTAATATTGTCTATCGATTGCTTTTTCTGTCTGCCACGTCTCCTTTTGCTGTTGACTGTACCTTGTAGTATGGTCTTGGACAGGCCTAATAATCTCGTTACCTGTCCATACCATCTTAGTTTGCTCTTTTTCACTCTGGATAGTAGGTCGTAATGAGGTCCTGTTGATGATGTTTCTGACCTTTTCGTTACTAATATGTGCCATGTAGGAGATGTTAAGAAGCTTGCGGTATAGCCTTATTTCAAGGGCCTTGATCTTGCTCTCTAGTTCTGCTGTCAGAGTCCAGGTCTCACAAGCATATAGAAAGATGGAGTGTATAAGAGCTTGCATGAGTCTTACTTTTGACTTTAGAGAGATGTTTTTGTCTTTCCAGATTGGTTTTAATTTTGCCATTGCTGCAGTTGTTGTTGCTATTCTGGCGAGTAGTTCTGGTTTTGAACCTGCATCAGAGATGATTGACCCTGAGTATTTAAATTGTTTTACTACTTCCAATTTCTGTTGTTTTATGGATATTTGTACGGATATGCCCTTAGGATTGTTGGTCATGAGTTTTGTCTTTTCTGCGTTTATTTCCTTGCCATATTTTGTTGAAGTTTTATCTAGGCATTTAACAAGGTTATCCAATTCTTTTTCACTCCCTGCCAGTCCAACAACGTCGTCTGCGAAGTGTAAATGGGTTATAGATTGACCACTAATGCTTATGGTTCCAGTGTGGTCATCTAGAGCATCTATCATCATACATTCCAGAAAGATGTTGAAAAGGGTAGGAGAGAGTATGCAGCCCTTTGGTACTCCTACAGTGGTACGGAACTAGGCACCAGTGGCACCATTGAATAGTACTGCACTACTGGCCTTTTCGTATTAATTTTTAACTATGTTAATGAGTTTACTGTTGATGTTAAATTGTTACATTGTTGCCCACAGTGCTGCATGCCAAACTCTGTCAAAGGCCTTTTTAAAATCAATAAAAACGTGGCACAGGTCTTGCTGATGTAAATTGTGTTTCTGACAGAGTACAGATATGTTGGAGATCTGTTCAATGGTACTCCTACGTGATTGAAAACCGGCTTGTTCTTCGGAAATAATCTTCTCAGCCTGGGGTCTTAGTCGGTTCAGTATGATTTTCAGCATCACCTTACTGGGGTGGCTAAGCTGACGGTCCTATAATTTTCACATAACTGTAGGTTTCCTTCTTTAGGAAGCGTTATAATTAGTGATTGAGTCCAAGTTGTTGTCCATTCTCCACTTTGCCATATTTTGTTACAAATCATCATGAGTATGTCAACCATACTTCTACCTAAACAAAAAGCAGTCAAGTAGCACTTTAAATACTAGCAAAATGGTTTATTAGGTGACCTTTCATGGGACAGACCCTGTCCCACGAAAGCTCACCTAATAAACCATTTTGCTAGTCTTTAAAGTGCTACTTGACTGCTTTTTGTTTTGATAGTGTATAGACTAGCACGGCTTCCTCTTTGTTACTATTCATTAATACTTCTACCTCCATTTTTTACAAATTCAGATGGGATGTTATCTATGCCAGGTGATTTTCCTGCCTTTAGCGATTTAATGGCTGTTCAGTTATGCATCCTTAATGTTCACTTAACAACTTTTGAATGGAATGTATGTATGTATGAATGTATGTCACATCTCTAACTTCCATTGCCATGTTGCTGAACGATAAACGTCTGAGTGTAACCTAGAAACCTCTTTGGTGCATGCTTCTCTGTATTGGTTACTCAGCAATATCTAACAACTTTGTTCTCCTTGCGAGCTTGTCCAAGAATTTTTAATTTTTATTGTCTGAGGTTTCTGGTGCTGTTCAGCAGATGCCCAAACTAGTTTCTGCTTTCTTTGTCATTTGTTAGATACAACCTACTGCCATCTTCAATTTTAGACTCAGACGTTGACAAGGTAAATATACAAACAAAAATCCTACTTAAAAAAGAACTAGGGACATCTATGTGTTTCAAAGTCCATCTAAAGCCTTCTGCACCAAAATAAAAGCCTACTTTCAGTAGAAATTTTCAATATTTTTGAAATACCCCAAACATTAAAATGTCTGGAAGTAAACAGGTAAGTTATACAGCTAATGTCCACTGACATAATTCATTCTTCACCATTCCAACAGTTGACATATTATTCCTCCAACCTGAAATTTGCTCCCTTGTTTTGTTATGTAGTAGAAATATCGTTTTTATATTGTATATGTTTATTAAATGTGTAGTAAATAACAATATAGTCCTAGTCCCAAGATACAGTAAAAGATATCAAAGACCTGTAAATGTCTTGTAGGATTGGTCTACATGTGGCAAATAAGTAGTTGTACACTCAAATTAACTTGCATTTGTAATTTCACTTGCTTTTTTTAAAAAATACCACTTAGCATCTGTAGCAAAGGTAAGTGTGTTTAAAACATAGTAGCCTAAGTAGGGTTTTTAGTGTACCATACCTGTAACACGTAACAGAGTATACACCGGAAGCAGAGACAACCAGAATTTTCCTAAGAAGGGAATTTAGGGTATCTTTCAAGTAGCAGTGGTCATACTCTGAGATGCATGTAGCCATGCTTTGTGCTGTCATACAATGCACATCTGTCTCCTCATTGAGTTGCTCTCCCTTCTTCTGGAGTTTTCTGGAATCAGAAAAGGTAGAGGATATAACATGAGAAGATGAGGGTCCACCATTACCTGACCTTGCTTTCAGGCTAGAAGGGTTGCAGGAAATCACACAGTCTGAATCAGATAATGAATGGACACCCTATAGTAGCATGAGGTGAGTTGTACTTCTCTGTTTTTAGAGAGACGTACAAGCACATTCATATAAGAGAGGGGAGAATTGCAATTTATTTGCTCACTTGAGCAGAGTGGCAGTGTCTTTATTATAAATAAAGATGCGGTTGCAGCATCAAACAGTTGTTACAAGGAAGAAGCAGAAAAACTATTTTCCTTAACCTCTGATGATAGGACAAGAATGAATTGACTTAAAAGTCAGCAAGGGAAGTTTAGGCTGGACATTAGGAAAAGATTTATTACTGTGAGGGTGGTTAAGCACTGGAATAAATTCCCTAGGGAGGTTGTGGAATCTTCAGAATTGGAGATTGCCTGACCTGCTCTGAACAATCATCTGTCAGAGAGGGTCTCAATGTGCTCCGTCCTGCCATGAGTCCAGGGGACTGGACTTAGTAACCTCTTGAGTATCCTTCCAGTTTGAGTATCCCATGGTTCTGTGATCAAAGCAAATGTAGGGATTTTAAAGTACATGACCGGGGAAACAAGATGGGGAAGACTTTTTTTTTTTTTCGGTGGACCAAATGTTATACAACATGACTGCTCGCTGTGCCAGCATGTGCCTTATGCTGGTGTAGCTTTTCAGAATTGGTATGAAATAAGTTGTATATAAAACTTTGATAGAATTTAATTTATTCATACAATGTGCATTTGTAAAGGCACAGATTTTGTTTGCTATGAAAGGATGAAAAATGCCTGTCAGGCATTTTTCTCTTCTAGATATAATTTTTTTAAAGTTAGCCCTAGAGATAACAATCCAGCCATGGAATGTATGGAGAAAATAGTCCACTGCTGATGACATTTTAATTGTTGAATTTGGAACCTAAGTTTTATGGTGATTTGCACAGAAGAAACGTGCCATTCCACAACATTATTATGACAGGGCAGGGAATTTGTTTTTGCTCCCTGTCACTCTTACCCTTCTCTCATCTTATGAGATCAGTTTTCCTAAGGGAAAAGGTGTTAAACGCCAAAGCAGTCTTGTGTCAGTCTGTGGGGTTCTCCAGCGTTTTTGAAAGCACACTAAGATGCAGGAAATAGGATTTGCATAATCAATTACTTATATTAGCAATTAAACTGGTGTGAAAACAAAAAAAAGAACCTGATTTTGATTATGCTGTGACCAACCCCTGCAAATCCTCTTGTGTTATTTAAACATAATTGTGCTTCTGGTTAAGCAACTGTAAGGCTCAGTCATCGTTAAAACTGAAGAAAGCAAGCTGAGCAAGCTATTGCAGTATTAGGCTCTACTCATTCAGCTGAAACCATGGCTACTGCTGCTGCTGACATTTCCTTTCATTCATTTGTGTCTCTGTTACTTTTTCAGTAAATCACCCACTGTTTGCTCATCATCCAGAATAATATTGCTGCATTTGCACATCATGGATTATAAGTCATCATGCTCCATTTCTCTAACTTTTATTTTTAAGTGAGAAAACCCCTCAGGTCCTCTAAATGTTTTTGCCTCAATATGAAACATTTCTAGGATTAATGATGCCTAGAAATGCATCTGTCCACTGATAGATGTTTCTTAACATTTGCCAACATGTCTGCTGAGATCACAAGATCACTATATTGTTGGTTTTCTTTAAGTAATGCTGATGACAGTATAATTGCTGTTTGCTTACCAGGAAGGATGCAATGGCTTAAAATATCTGAAATATTTAGAATATTTCTAAGAACAGAACAGCTGAGTGGATTGGCTGACATTCCTGGTATTTATAAATTTTTCAACAGGAAGCTATAAAGGCTGGGGCAAGCAGAGAACTGAGTTGCTGTGTTTGTTAGACTGACCAAATTTGCAGAATACACAAGATGATGAGTTAGACTGACAAGTGTTATGCTACTAATAACTAGCACTTTACAAAAAGAGTAAGTACAAATGTGTACCATGGGTTCTCTGAAACTAAAACCTGAAAACTAAGTATTTCATGGCCTAAATTTGGAAAATTACATCTTGTCATTCTAAAAGAGGAAATGGATAGGAATTGGCATGTGTTTAAATAGAGAAACCATCTTTGGCTGGGTCTACATGGAGCTCTGCTCAGTGCTGCTGCTAGCAGAGCTCTGCAAAGTGAGCTTCATGAGATTGTAAATGACTGCTTATTTGCACACTCTTGAAGCTCATTACCATAGCCATGCGAGCGTTTAGCACAGGCATTGTAGAGGCCATGTGGATGTGAAACATTTCAGGCATAAGGGACTGGCAACAGATGGGGAGTTAGCAAACACAGGCATGTCCACATGGCCTCTGCAAAGAGGACACCTGTTTTTGCCAGCACCCAGCTCTCATGTGGCTATGCTAATGAGCTTCAGGAGTATGCAAATAAACAGTTATTTGCAATCCTGACAGGTTCACTTTGCATAGCTCTGCCAGCAGCAGCGCTGAGAGGAGCTCTGTTTAGAGCCAGCTTTAATGTTTAAAGGGTTTTTGCATATAAGAACTAGAATATGAATTTCTACTCATAGCTTTCATAATAGGGTAATTAAGGATATTCTAAACCCTAAACGTTCTGAGATCTCCAAAGATCCTAGGATACCCATAAGAACTCGGGAGACTGCCAGCAGCTGCTCTAGAGTCATCCATGGTAGGTAGGATGGGGTAAGGAAGTAGTTGTGAATGGGGAATCACTCTGGGTAAAATTAGCCATAACACTAGTGCACAATTTTGTTCAAAAACCACTCAAAGCCAGCAGGAACAACCTGCAGCCAGCAGCTTCTCTTCTCCCATCTTGCACACCCACATTCTGACCAGTGAAACAGAGACATGACAGACTAACCTCCACAGTGTCTTTGGCTACGTCTACACGTGAAGCCTACATCGAAGTAGCCTATTTCGATGTGGCGACATCGAAATAGGCTATTTCGATGAATAGCATCTACACGTCCTCCAGGGCCGGCAACGTCGATGTTCAACTTCGACGTTACGCAGCCCAACATCGAAATAGGCGCAGCAAGGGAACGTCTACACGCCCAAGTAGCACACATCGAAATAGGGATGCCAGGCACAGCTGCACACAGGGTCACAGGGCGGACTAGCGCTTCCGGGGCAACAGCTAGCCACTCCCTTAAAGGGCCCCTCCCAGACACACTCAGCCTGCACAGCACGCGGTCTGAGGAGCCATAGGCACACAGACCCCAGGCGCCGCAGTCATGGACCCCCAGCAGCAGCAGCAGCAGCTAGAGGTCCACCCAGCCCTCCCGGCAGGAGCAGGGCTTGCCCTGACCCATGCCATGTGGGAGGCAGCTGAGCACCTCCTTGCCCCAGGGGAGGAGATGCCCCCAGGGCAGCAGGGCTCAACCCCTACCCCTGCAGCACCCCGCTCCACCCCCCGCCTCACACGCCGGCAGCTGTGGAGCTACCCCACCAGCACCGACTGGTGGGAGCGGCTGGTGCTTGGGGAGTGGGACGACGACCACTGGCTCAGGTACTTCAGGATGAGCCGGCAGACATTCCTGGAGCTGTGCCAGTGGCTCACCCCTGCACTCAGGCACCAGGACACTGCCATGCGGCGTGCCTTCACAGTGCAGAAACAGGTCGGCATCACTGTCTGGAAGCTGGCCACTCCAGACAGCTACCGATCCGTGGGGCAGCAGTTTGGTGTTGGAAGGGCCACCGTCGGGGCTGACTTCATGGAGGTAAGCGAACCCACGGGGGGAGGGCAGGGCAGGGGAGGGGAGGCCAGGGCAGGGGGGCCAGGGCAGGGGGTCCAGAGCAGGGCAGGGGAGGGGAGGCCAGGGCAGGGGGGCCAGAGCAGGGCAGCCAGAGCAGGGCAGGGCAGGGGGGCCAGGGCAGGGGGGCCAGAGCAGGGCAGGGCAGGGCAGGGGGGCCAGGGCAGGGCAGGGCAGGGCAGGGCCACGCACACCCTGCTTACCCCTCATTGGTGCTGTCCCATGTGCTTTCTCTGCAGGTTGTGCGTGCCATCAACGCCATGCTCCTGCACAGGCTCGTGAGGCTGGGGGACCCAGATGCCACCATCGCCACCTTTGCCACCCTGGGCTTCCCCAACTGCTTCGGGGCTCTGGATGGGACTCACATCCCCATCCGCGCCCTGCATCACAGTGGAGGACGATACCTCAATCGAAAGGGCTACCATTCTGTCGTCCTGCAGGCCTTGGTGGACAGCCGGGGACGTTTCCAGGACATTTACGTGGGCTGGCCTGGCAGCACCCACGACACCCGGGTTTTCCGGAACTCGGGCCTGTGCCGCCGGCTGGAGGCGGGGACCTACATCCCCCAGCGGAAGATCCCTCTGGGGGACACCACCATGCCCTTCTGCGTCATCGCAGATGCGGCATACCCCCTCCGGCCGTGGCTCATGCACCCCTACACGGGCCATCTCTCCGCTAACCAGGAGCGCTTCAACGAGCGCCTGAACCGTGCACGCCAGGTGGTGGAGCGCTCATTTGGCCACCTGAAGGGACGCTGGAGATGTCTCCTGACCCACCTGGATGCGGGCCCCAACAACATCCCCCAGATTGTGGGTGCCTGCTGTGCCCTGCACAACCTCGTGGAGAGCAAGGGGGACACCTTTCTGCAGGGCTGGGCCGCGGAGGCCGGCAGGGCACACGTGCAGCCACCTGCTGCCCCCAGTCGGCAGGTGGACCCCGAGGGGACCCGGGTCCGGGAGGCCCTGCGGGCCCACTTCGACCAACAGGCCGTGGGGTGAACTCTGCCCAGGCCCCCTACTGCCCGCCCCTTCCTCCCCCACACTCCTGCCCCAACGCCCACACCATGGAGCACCCCACCGCCCCCCAATCCCACTTGTCCTGGACAAATGACAGCACGAACTTGTGGCTGAATGTAAATTTTTTTTTTCTGGCCGAACCTTTTTTTTGGGCTGTAAATAAATATGTGAAGCACAAACAGAAAACTAGGTACAAACGTTCAACCAAAGCAATATGTACAAAAATAAAACAATCCAAAGAAATAACTGTGTGGCATACATAATAAAAAGAAAACCAGGGAGGAGAAAGGGGAGAACTATTTACATGGGGGGACGGGGCAAACGGGGGCACCAAAAAAACAGGGTCCAACTATATACAAGGGGGGGGCCACATCCCGGGCCCCTCGCCCCTATAGCCCGGCACTGGGCGTGCCCAGCCGGGAGCCCCGCCGCGCCTGCAGTCTGGTCCACAGCTGGGTGGGAGCGGGCTGGACCGGAAGGTATCGGTGCCGGCGAGTCTCAGGTGGCTCCAGGGGTCCCTCGGCGCTCTGGCCCTCGCGGGTGGGTGGTGGGGCGACGGCGGACGGGCCGGCGACGGCTGGAGCAGCTGGTGGTGGGGCTGCAGGAGCGGGCAGGGCAGGCGATGGGTCGGCTGGCGCGGCATGGGGGGCCAGATAGTCGACGAGCCGGTTAAATGTCTGCATATAGGCCCCCCATGCCTCCTGGCGCCAGGCCAGCGCCCGCTCCTGCAGCTGGAGGTGCTGCTCCGAGACCTCCAGCTGCTGGCGGAGGATGGCCAGCAGCTGGGGGTCCGTCGCCGTCGGCGGTAGTAGGCGCGGGGTCTGCCGTCTAGCCCTCCGCGGGGCCGGTTGTTCCTCGGCCGAGGGGCTGCCCTGGAGCGATGGTCCCGGAGGGCTCTCCGGGACAACTGAGGCCTCGCCGGCGCTCTCTTCCGGTCCTTCTGATGGTGCAGGTGCAGGTGCAGGACACAGGAGAGGAGGGGGGAAAGAAGAATGGAGACAGGCGTTAGTGTGGGCCTCGAGCCGTGGCCTTTGTCCCCCCCCGCCCTGTGCTGCAGGTTCCCCATCCCCATCCCCGGGAGATGCTGCTGAGATGGATGGGGTTCAGGGGTCCCCCTGCCCTGCACCCCGTCCCCTGGTGGGAGCGACTCTCACTTCACCCTGCAGGGTCTGAGAGCAGGAGAGGTTTCTTAGGCCACAGATGGCCAGTTTCTGGCAGGAGTGACAGCACCAGCTGTCGGAAGAGACAGTCCTTCCAACCCGTCGTGGGGAGAAGACCCCAAGGGGGGCCCCTCTGGGATGCAGCTTTCCCCCTCCTCAGGCTGGCTGCCTACCAGCTCTCCCTTCCCCTAGCCTCTACCTGTGGCCCCCACCCTCGCCCCCCAATTCCAAGCCAGCTCGGCTCCTCCCTCCTGTTTGTTCAGGGCAGAGGTGTCACCTGCCAGCTGTAGCGCCAGGATACTCCTTTGGCCCTGGGAGCTCTTCGGCTCTTGTGGCTCATATGTAGCCTGAGTCTCCCTTTGGCACTCCCCCCACTCCATCACATGCTGCTGCTGCGGGGTGTCCCACCCACTCCGCCCGGGGGCCCCTCGAGGTTCCGCTCCCCCCTGGCCCGGGGATGGGGCATGGCACTGTCATGCAGGGTGGGGGGGGCAGGGGCTGATGGCTGCAGTGCTGTGAGGGCCATGGCCCTGGTGTCCTTGGGGCCATGGCCATGTGAGCGTGTGGGGGGCCCTGGACACATCTCTGTTACTCGCGCCCCTCAAGCCCAGGGGTGTCCACCAGAGAGGGGTACCTACCTGTGGGTCCGCTCCCACGGTCCGGAGATCCCCGGGGGTCGGAGGCCCTGCTGCTGCTCCGGGATGGCAGGAGGAGGATCTGCAGGCTGGATTCTGTGGAGGAGGAGCCCCCCTCCTCCTGCCGCGATGTCCCGGGGGTGGCCTCCGGGGGGGGCCCCCGGGGTGCGGGGCTTGCCTCCGGGGTGGACTCCATCTGCAGGGCCTGCTGGGGCTCGTCAGCCGAGGTGTCAAGGGTGGCCGGAGGGGAGGAGGTGTGCCGGGAGCCCAGGGTGTCCCTGAGCTCCCTGTAAAAGGGGCAAGTGACTGGGGCGGCCCCAGATCGGCTGGCTGCATCCCGGGCCTGGGAGTAACCCTGCCGCAGCTCCTTGACCTTACTCCTGACGTGGTCAGGAGTGCGGGCAGGGTGACCCCGGGCAGCCAGGCCCTCGGCCAGCCGAGCGAACGCATCCGCGTTCCGCCTCTTGCTCCCCATTACCTGGAGCACCTCCTCCTCGCTCCAGAGCCCCAGCAGGTCCCGCAGCTCAGCCTCCGTCCAGGAGGGGCCCCGCTGCCGCTTGCCAGCCTGGCTGCCCCTCTGGCTGGGCTGGCTGCCCTGGCTCCCCTTGGGGGGCGTCCCATGGGGGCGCTGGGGGGGCTGCCGGGCAGCCATCACAGGTCTGTGGGGCTGAGGGTGGTGCAGGCTAGCGCGTGTGCAGGCTGCAGCCTGCATGTTCCCTCAGCTTCCTGCAGAGGCAGGGAGGGGGAGGGGACCTTTAAGGGGCCGCTCCATGCGGCCACCAGTGAGCTGAGGGGCTGGAGAGAGCGTCTCTCAACCCCCCAGCTGATGGCCGCCATGGAGGACCCAGCAATTTCGACGTTGCGGTTCGCGGATCGTCTACACGGTCCCTACTTCGACGTTGAACGTCGACGTAGGGCGCTATTCCGATCCCCTCATGAGGTTAGTGACTTCGACGTCTCGCCGCCTAACGTTGAAGTTAACTTCGAAATAGCGCCCGACGCGTGTAGCCGCGACAGGCGCTATTTCGAAGTTAGTGCCGCTACTTCGAAGTAGCGTGCACGTGTAGACACAGCTTTTAAGGCAGATGAAATGCAGCAGAATAGCTACTTGATGTTTTTCAGTGGGTTTTTTTTTCCATTGCTCCATATTATAATGGGCAGCATCGAGCCTACTGTAATGTGATTCACTCTGCAGGCTTTTGCAAGTATTGTTTCCTCAAATGATCAGTGATAAAGATGTATGCTATGTTTTGTACTTCAAAGAAAGAGAAAACTGAGCTGGAAATGGCAGGAATGGTCTTTTCTAAATTAATACAAGGCAAGCCTAAAGATACCTTATTCTTTAAAGGAGTTTCTCATGTATTATACTTTTATATTACTGCAGTGGAGTCAGTTAATCTGATATAGTGAAAATACTGCATTGATAAGGAGCTTGTGTCAGCTGTGTTACTGTCATGATCCCTGTTGATTATTCTGTTGTAGCAACTAGTAATGGTAAAGTCCAACTCTGACAAAACATGCAGAGACTGGCGTAGCAGTAGACAGATATAGCTGTTTACATAAATGGACCCTTTTAGGGCTTCAGCTGAAGAAAGCACTCACAAATCATCAGTTTCAATGAGGAGGGATTCTCTGCAGACAAAGCAGATTTTTCTATCGGGTATAAAAGCAGACGTCACATACTTTCAAGGCACACATAAAGACACACATCCTTGGCGTGCATATTGCTGTGAAAAATCAAAAATCACATCTGTAGTAGCCCAATACTTTGTACAGGGGAAGGATATCTCAGGAGTTAGAGCATTGGTCCAGTAAACTCAATTCTTCAGAAAGGTAAACCCACTCACAAAGCAAAGTACAGAATGAAAGAAACCAACTGCAATTTTACTCGCTCCTCAGAAACAGCAAAGTCTATAAGGAACCACTCAGCAACAGGGAGCTGACAACAGTCATGAAACCCCTGAAACATGGAAAAGTATCTGGACTTGATGGTGTAGCTCATGAGCTCTTACTACACTTGAGGTGCAACGTACAGAAGTGGCTGCTTGACTTCATTAATTCTTGGAGATAATGTAGACACCCAAACAGTTGAGTATAGCCTAATGTACCACAACTCTCTGCTCCACCCGCCATCAACATCCAGTGCTCTGGAGGACCTATTTGATATAACTGACCACATCAGGCCTTGGCTGCAGTTTTGGTGTGATAAGGTATGAGGATGATGGATTGATGAATTTAGATTCTCCCAATGATACATGTTCAGAATGACTTACTGTACATTACATCTTTTGTATCATATATGAGAAATTATAGATATTATTCTTTCCTTGTGCATCTGGCCTTTGCAGAATAAATCAATAATTAATTTAAAATATTTCAGAGTGCTAAGGACAGGTAAACTCACAGCCCTCTAGACTGGAGTTTATGCCCAGCCCAGGTAGCCTGAACTCAAAATAACTGTGTATGCTCTCCAACATTGTCACGTATATGTGCCTTCATTTTGTCTGAAAGGCTCTGCATCAATTTATATAAATCTTCCTAGCCACAGATTCCTAGAATAATTTGGCGCAAGGTGATCAAAACACCCTAGAAGCAGTTTGTCCTGGGATGATGCGTACTTCAGCAAGTGTAAGAAGTGCTTTGAATAATGGCAGGTTGCTTCACAGACTTTTGTTTGCAGGCATGTTTTCTTCAACTTCATGATATATTTCTGTATGCAGTATGCACTAGCCAACACTGTACTGTCTGTTCAACAACAAGATGCGGAAGAACAGTGAAACTATTGGTTTTTTTCCTCTGGTCAGCTTTTGATGGCAAATAGTGAATCGATTTTGCAGCTGAAGAAGATGATAGGTTAGTTTCTAAAGTCTCTATATAGGCAACAAAGTATCACATGGCATACACTTTATATTATTCCCCATCAATGAAAAATAAAAATTGAATGGAGTTGTTCCCATGATTTTTCCAGCTATTATTCTTCTAAAGGAACATTTCTGAACTGATTTAAAATTTTGTCCACATAGGAAAAACGTCCTACAGAGCAAGACGTTTTACCAAGAGGATTCTGTGGAGATATTTCTGAAGAGCTGTAGACTTTAGTAGAAAATAACTTACTTTCTTGTTTTTTTTTAATCACAGTACAGATAAGTACAGAATGATATAGTTCACTATTAAATTTTACAGAATATTTCAGAAAACCTATAGCATGGTTCTTAGTTTTTAATGAATTCCCAAGAACATTACATAGGCATCCATCTTATGTGATTTTTGGCCCAAATTCATAAATTTTGTCCTCTAATTACTGCAAATATCATGCTATTTCCAGTGCAACCACTCAGGTCCTGCTCCATGTGTGATGGATATAGATCGTAATAAGGTTTGGCACAAGTGGGATTGGTAGTAGCTCATATTTTTGTTTTATTTTCAAGAACTATATTCTGACGTATTGGATGCCAGTTTTTATACAGTATTTAATCACCATATCTGAGCACTTACCAAATGCTAACCAACCATAAATATTTGTAACAACTTATAAGTAGAACCCTACACATTTGCAGATATCTGCAGATCAATTTTTGCAGATGTAGATAGAAATTTTGCATCCATGCAGGTCTCTAATGATAAGCTATCTCAAATTCTTCTGACATATACCCTATGAAAGTGATAGTACAAACATAATGAGGTGCGACTTCCACATGATGACTATCCACCATATGAAGAAGAATGTTAATTTTAACTGAAAGCAACAGCAGTCCAATCTTCTAAAGATTTCATTTCACACCATGATAGACTATTAAAAAAGTGCAACCCTGTGGATATTTTCTAACCTCTAAGTAATCTCTTCTTTTATTATTTTCACATTTTCCCCTTTGAGACATTCTGACATATTATCATATTTTATTAATATACCACAAAGCAAAGTTCCCCTTTAAGGTGAATAGATCTCAGCTGTACCTGTGTCAGGATTAGCTAGTTTTCTAAATTGAACAGAATAGACAAAGGTCACATGGCTAAACCAAGTCTGGTTGGAGATAGCAGCAGCTTGTGACTCAAAAAAGGAATACAAATCTGAATAGTAACAAAGAGGAAGCCGTGCTAGTCTATACACTATCAAAACAAAAAGCAGTCAAGTAGCACTTTAAAGATTAGCAAAATGGTTTATTAGGTGAGCTTTCGTGGGACAGACCCACTTCTTCAGACCATAGCCAGACCAGAACAGACCAGAAAGCTCACCTAATAAACCATTTTGCTAGTCTTTAAAGTGCTACTTGACTGCTTTTTGTTTTGAATGCAAATCTGTGTAAGATATTGCAGAGAGAAGGCTTGGGAGTAAGTATTCTGTTAAGAGAAATCCTTTCAAGAAAGGGCTACTGAGGAGAAAGAGTTGGAAGAGTATAGAGAGTGGCCTTGGGGGAAGGGATGGAAGTTTGGAAATCAAAGAGGGTAGGAATGATTTCCAATATATTGCCATCCTTGTTGGGGGTGTAATGACCACTATTTATCAGTAGCAGAAAGCTTGAGAGAATGGAGCTGAAGACATGTTGAAAAAGAATACGGGGAGTGCTATGCCCATGGAAGTTAGGAGGGGGAGTGTTGAGACATCTGCCTCACACTGGCCTGTAAGGGGTTAATGAAACCCTAAAGAAGTTACAGAGAAAGCAGCCAATTGGAGAAGGACTGCAAGGAGCAACCAATCTGGACTGGGCAGGCTCATTTAAGAATAGGTTCAAGGCAGGTTGAGTTGCTCCCTTGTGCTTAGGAGCTATAGGCTGAGGCCCTGAGGCAAAGGCAAACTGGGTAGGGGACTTCAGAGAAGTGGTTCAGATAAATAGATGAAGAGATTAGGGGGCACACAGCACAGGGTTTCCATTTATATGCTCCCTGAGGTTGGCACCTGGAGTAGTAGGTGGGTCTGGTTCTTCTTCATCCCCATTCACCGCTGTGGTACTGTCCCACAGAAGCAGAGAGTACAGTGTTTGGTACAGTTGGAGGGCTATGTCCTAAAGAGGATGATGTAGTTCTGGGAGTGGCATGCTTCTAGGAGCAGAACTAATGGTGGGTGAGACAGCAATGAAAGTTGGCATACTGACCTATAGAGTAGGTATGCAAAATGACCAGCAGAAGTCACTAGCATGGCTAGTCTTAACCCATCACCAGTGGAAGGTTTGGAAATGAGCTTGTTTGACAGGTCTGGGATCTACGTGTCTGGTCTGATGTAAGTCAACAAATTAGTAACCCTCTATCTAGGAACTTGGCTTTCAGCTGGTCTGTCAAAGAAATAGAACTCTATGGTTCTTCTAGCTTGGTTTCTCCTTTGCTACTGTGAAAAAACAGCTCAGATGTTTTAATTTACTCCATCCCCTTAAATTTGATGGATATAAGCAAGGGGATGGGTGGCTACTATATCCATGAACTGATATTGTTTCCTGACTCACTGCTTCTCCTTATGGGATGAACATGTTTCCATAGTAGCATGTGGCAACTACTTTTGGGACTACAAGAGAGACTGTCCAACTCAATGGAGGTGATTCTGAAATAAATTAAACAGTCTGAAATCCCATTCATGTAAATGGATTTACATCCATGTCCTGTTGAGTAGAACTGGGCTCCCTATACAGAACACTGTCCTCCCAGTATATTGTTATCCCTGGGTTTAGAAAAAAAAGATTAGTGTTAAAAATGGCTGAGGAGGAAAAAAGCAAAAAAAGCAGTGGGGGATTCCTTTCATTTTTGCTTTTCCTGACTGAAAATGAGAGACAGGAGAAATTCAAATGACATGGGGCCTTCTGTGAACTATATGTCGACAGGCTGAATGGAACTCTGGTGTTCAGCTAGTGAAAACAGGCTGGAACCATGACAGAGAGTGTTTTTTAGGAAAAACTGGAGAACACAGAGAAAAATAGCTGTTCTGTGTTCCTCTTGCTCCCTGCAGCTGGATTCCCTCTCACTTGTTCTGTAGGAAGTACCACACAGGAGACTGCTAAGCTGGGAATCCATCTAAGAACAGTAATCAGACCTTCTCCCAACTGCTGAAACGTAACAGCAATTTCAACCACCTCACCAGCCTCCCTTGTAATTATTAAGCTCTTTATTAGTTTTTCAGGCCTACCATTGATAGCCAGTTAGCTGACTGAAGCAGAAACTATTAAGGATACCTTATAGAAAGAAATCAAACACAACAGACACAGAAAATACTTTATCCCTATGAAAGATACAGATGTTAGGAGAGACTCCTAAGGCTTAAGTCTTTGAACTGTGGCTTTCAGTACAGCCAAACATTAAGAATTCTTCCACATGTATGAAAGTGCAAATCAGTCCTTGTGTGACCAGAATATATATGGAGAAATCAAATCAAATTAAGGAAATGTTTGATGGTGAGACAAGATCTGCCTTGTTCAAAAAACTTTTCAAGTAATAAATGTGTCTAAGATGGATTTTTCTCTTCATTCTTGTTGTCTTTCTCCCATCTGGTCATGTGTCTGTTTGCCATCTTGAAATACTAATGAAAAATCATTAACACTGTTTCATTGTCTGTTACAGCTGTGCGCAACACATGCTAATCACTGTATTCACATATAGGAAGAGAGAGTTCCTGATTAACCCAGACTGAAAAGACAAAAGAAACCCATATGCAACAGAAAGTGGGTTGGGAAAAGTAGTGGTAAGAGGAATGGCAAAGAATACAGCAGGCAAGCAAGATGACAGAAGTGATAATAAGAACATGTCTGATCAGTCCTACTTTCAATAGTTATTTGCATAAGCGACTGGGGTAGCACTCAAGTGCACTGGTCTCCCCATGCTCCTGCCAAAATTTTGATTGCTAAACAGGATGCTCCCACATGCCCCCTCCCCGTTCCTTTTTGTGGCCTTCGCTTCTGCCCCGCCCCCTTGCAGGCACTAGTCACCTATCGTTATTTGTAAATAATTTCTCAGAAGTGTCATGGAAGAAGTATTTTCTAAGGCAGGATTTGCATGAAGAGAGGGTAGTAAATTATCATGTCCTTTCTGGAATATATGTTGTGTAAGGGGCAACATGGACAACAGATTAGAAAGAGTTGTAGACAAGTGAATGAATGACTGGCACTGGTTGAAAAAAGGAAATTGTAAGTGACATATTTGGAAGGAAAGTTCTCAACATTCCTCTAACAGGGGATCAGCATTATTCTTGTGTATATATTTCCTTAATGACTTATGTATAACACTAGGAATGTCAAATAACACCAGTGTGTATGGAAACGTACCTTCTTCTTCGAGTGTCCCTGTGGGTGCTCCACATTAGGTGTCGGGCTCGCCTGGCGCCGCAGATCGGATCTTCCAAGCAGTTTCTGCCGGACCGCGCATGCGCCGGTGCGCGCCACTCCCCCGCGCGCTCCCGGCCACGTGCGCGATCCGGTCCCCGCCAGTTCCTCTTAACCGCCGTCGGCTGCAGACGGAATCCGAACTAGGCTAAGGCCAAGTAGCGTATTCAATGGCTTTAACTGTTTTTTCTTTAAAGTTTTTCAAGTACTTAGGCTACTGCAAGTTAGCCGGTTGTTATTTTTCAAAAAAAAAAAAACAAAAAAACAACAAACAAACTACAAGCGGGACAGCTTCAATCCAGTCCCAGTAACAAGCGCTGGAGGCCAGGAGCATAGGGCTATCAGCCCTCCTGCTGCAGCAGGCCATCAGATGGGGAAAATAGCACAGAGAAGGTGCTAAGTACCCGTTTAACAACTGAAAGACTCACCAACAATGTCCTCTTCAGGATTTAAAAAATGTGAGTCCTGCCGAGAGGTGATGCCAGCGTCTGATGGGCACAGTCTATGCATAAGGTGCCTTGGGGAGTCCCATGTTGCACAGAAATGCTCCTTCTGTGCTAAATTAACAGCCAGAGCAAGGAGAGACAGGGAGATGCGGCTTGAAATGCTGCTTTTCGACAAGGCCCTCCAGCCAGACGTGCCGGAGCGGCCGCAGCAGGAGGGACCCTCCGGGGCCCATAAAAGGAAAGCTGCCTCCCTCACCCCATCAGCGCAAAAACGGAGGAAAGTCTCCCCAGCCCGATCCCTGCCGGCAACAATAGCGAGCGGGACGGGAGGAGCGAGCAGCCCCCAGCCGCAGCAACAGCTGATCGGCGGCGGCACGGAGAGCCACGTGGAAGCGGCTCAGCCTCCGATAATCAGCCAGCCGCCCCGCACCGCAGGCAGGGCAGCGGCTAAACAAGCGCCGGTACCGGCGGCACCGCAGGCAGTGGCACCGACCCCCGGGGAACCGGCGGTGCAGAGCGCGCAGGCATGCAGCCTGCAGGCACCGGAGGACACCGCACGTGCGGCACCGCCCTCGAGCGTGCTGAGCTTGGTGCGGACGGGGCCGGGATCCCCTGTACGTCAGGGGGTGGAGTTACCTCCTCAAGGGAGGGGGAAGGCTGCACACAAGAGGAGGCATTGCAGCCCCTCTCCGCACAGGGCTGTGGAGTTGCTTTCTCACAGCCCTCCGCTTATGTTGCAGACTCCAACCAGAAGGCAGGGGTCCCTCCTAGCCTACCCGGAGCCCCCTTCTCCATTTTTTGCAACCAGCCTCACCCTGGCTGGGACCACCTTCACCCTTCCTGGGGTTTGAACCGCTGGACTATTATGCAAAATCGCTCTCTCCAGCCCTCCCCCAGACGCAGAGGGTATGCACCAAGGGAGTGGTCTAGGTCACCTTCCCAAGAACAGTGCCTATACTGCCATGGTCGCCCCTACCATGCGGGGCATAGACACCATCGGCTATCTACTAGGGAAAGATCCCCACAAACGATCTCGTACCCCCGAGGGCAATTGCGACCGGGGACAGAGACTCAAGCATCTCAGGGGGGACTGGTTATGGAACCCCGAGATTTTCCCTCGCAAACCTCTAGTGAGAGGGTGTACCATCACCAGCAGGAACTGGAAGGGTCCAGAGAGACGTACCCCAGCGGTTCCTCGCTCTCCTCCCCGGATGAGGCTACAGCCCCGGGGGACGTCCATCCTCCAGACGATCTCAAACAGTTCCAAGAGCTGTTTTACGAGGGTGGCCTTCACGCAAGGCATCCAGACAGCAGAGGTGCAAGAGAAACACCATAAGCTCCTCAAAAATCTGAGACCTCCGGCCTCCTCCAAAATAGCAATACTGCTTGATGATGCAATCTTGGAGTCTGCCACTATGATATGGCAGACTCCTGCGACTATTCCGCCTGTCCACAAGAGAGCGGGGAAAAAAAACAAACAAACTTCGTGCCGACAAAGGGCACGGAGTTCCTGTTCAGCCACCCACAACCAAATTCCTTGGTGGTGGAGTCCTCGCAATGTGGGGGAACAGACAAACATGCCAAAAAGCTAGAGCTGTTGGGCAGAAAGGTCTACTCCTCCTCCACTCTACTGTTGCGAATGGCAAATTACGCAGCACATCTAGCGAACCATAATTTCGACAACCACATTAGGTTAACCTCCCTCATGGACTCGCTTCCAGAGGGCAAGAAACCAGTGCTCAAGGCCATCATGCAAGAAGGCTACGCGGCCTCGAGGACGGGAGTTCAGATCGCCCTGGATGTTGCGGACACAGCAGCACGCTCCACAGCTATGGCAGTGGTGATGGTAAGGGAGTCCTGGCTCCAGACTCCGGGTATACCGAGGGCCTGCAGACAGAGATAGTTGATCTTCCCTTCGACTCGCAGAAGCTGTTTGCTGAATTAACTGACTCGGTCCTTCATTCCAGTAAAGATTTAAGAGCCACACTTAGGACCCTGGGGATTTATACCCCTCCATACAGAAAGAAAAAGTACTACCCTCAACAAAGACGGTACCAGTACCAGCAACAGCGTCCCCAGTACCACAGGGATTACGAGCAAGGGCGACATCAACAGCACCAGTAGTACAGAACTCCCAGGCGTCGTTCCCAACAGAGCCGTGCGTCCTCGGGGCAGGGCCAAAGGCCACAAGTTTGACACACAGATCCAGGGCTGCGCCATCACTACCATCGCAAGGTCATCCGAAGCGGTTATTCCACCATCGCCTCCGACCATTCTATAACCAGTGGCAAAGGATCACCACAGACAAATGGGTGCTGGAGATCATAGCCGCGGGGTGCGCCATCCCCTTCCAGTTGCTCCCACCGCCATGACCTCCACCCAGGCCCCACCTCCAGGAGGCCTCCCACGTAGCGAGGCTAAAGCAGGAGGTAGACCATCTCATGCTCATAGGGGCAGTGGAAAGAGTGCCGGAGCAACTGCAAGGGAGAGGGTTCTACTCGAGGTACTTCCTCACGGGGAAAAAGACAGGAGGCGGGAGGTCCATCTTAGATTTTCGAGGCCTCAACCGGTACCTGCGCAAGCAACGCTTTCGGATGATCACAATCGCCTCCATCCTTACGGCACTGGACGATGGAGATTGGTTCGCAGCCCTCGACTTATAAGACGTGTATTTTCACATAACTATTCATCCGGCTCACCTACGATTCCTCTGGTTTTTCATGGTAGGCAAAGAACATTTTCAATACAAGGTCCTACAGTTTGGCCTCTCCTCGGCCCCCAGAGTCTTCACCAAGCCCTTGGCAGTGTTGTCAGCCTACCTGCACAGACAGGGGGTATTTATATTCCAGTATCCGGATGACTGCCTACTCAAAGGGGCCTCGAAGGAGGAGGTACTACGCATGATATGCGTCACAGCAGGCACGTTCTCTTCGTTCGGCCTGGTTATCAATCTGGCAAAATCAAAGATAGACCCCACACAGGACATAGAGTTCGTATGGGCACGCATAAATTCTATTACAGCGAGGGCGTATCTACCAGAGACTCGCTTTCGGGCCGTCGGCTCCCTCGTGCAAGTCTTCACCTTCAGCCCTACGGTGCCGGTTCTGACGTGCTTACAGCTGCTGGGCCACATGGCAGCAGTGACGTTTGTAGAACAGAACGCCAGGTTACACATGCGCAGCATGCAGCACTGGCTGGCGAGCGTATACAACCCGGCAGCACACACTGTTCACAGGGTGGCGTCGCCCACAACAGAGGTGCGCAAATCCCTACAATGGTGGGTAAACCCCGAGAATCTGCTAACAGGGGTACCCTTCCACCAACCACACATATTGGTTTTTCTTACTACAGATGCCTCCCTCATAGGGTGGGGAGCACACATGGGCGAAGAGGTGACGCAAGGGCTGTGGTCCTCCACGGAGCAGTCACTGCACACAAATATACTGGAGCTCAGAGCAGTGTTCAACGCCTGCAGACACTTTCGAGACCATATAAAAGGCAAAGTAGTCGGGATCAGTATAGACAATACCTCCACCATGTTTTATATAAATTGGCAAGGAGGAGCTCGGTCCCGTGCCTTATGTGCAGAAGCAGTCCGGTCGCGAAACTGCTGCATCGCCAACAATATAACCTTGAAAGCCTTGTACTTCCCAGGCGCTCACAATGTGAAGGCAGACCAGCTGAGCAGGTGTTTCGCACTCACGCACGAGTGGCAGATCCGTCCCGATCTGCTGCAACCGATTTTTCATGCATGGGGTTTTTCCCCAGATAGACCTGTTTGCTACTCAGCACAACAAGAAGTGCCCACGATTCTGCTCCAGGGCAGGACTGGGACGGGGGTCCCTGAGGGACGCCTTCGCGATCTCATGGAGGGGCCCCCTGCTTTACGCTTTCCCTCCCACAGTGCTCATCCACAAAGTGTTGCAGAAAGCCAGGAGGGAAGGAGCCTGAATGATCCCGATAGTCCCAACGTGGGATCGACAGCAATGGTTCCCCCTACTCCTGCGCATGTCGGACCGGCCACCGATGCCCCTTCCGGTGACGCTGGATCTGCTCACGCAAGCCCAGGGGTCCATAGTGCATCCGCACCCCCAAGGCCTGCGACTACAAACGTGGTTAATCCATGGCTCAGCTCCCTAGAGAGCACATGTACGGAGGAAGTGCAGCAAGTCCTAGAAAGTAGCAGGAGGACTTCCACCAGGAAGACCTACAAGCAGAAATGGACTCGCTTTACGGCATGGTGTTCTACCAAACAGCTAGCCCCCCTTTCGGTGCCTATGGCTGTGATATTAGAGTATTTACTGGACCTCAAGAGAGGAGGACTCTCGCTATCCTCGTTTAAGGTCCACCTTGCCGCCTTTTTGGCGTTCAGACACGGAGAGACAGGGCACACGGTGTTCGCCCGTCCCATGGTTACCAGGTTCCTTAAAGGGCTGGTAAACCTATACCCCCCTCGGAAACCGCTTCCCCCTTCGTGGAACTTGGACCTGGTGCTTAATGCGAAAAGGGGACCACCGTTCGAGCCTTTGGCCACGGTTTCCCTCTGCCTCCTTATGATAAAGACGGCCTTTCTTCTCGCAATCACGTCAGCTCGCAGGGTGAGCGAGCTTGCGGCAGTTATGGCAACGCCACCCTGCGCTGTTTTTTCCAAGGAGGCAGTAACCATACGGCTGCATCCAGCCTTTGTTCCTAAAGTTCTTTCTGAGTTTCATACTAACGAACCTATTGTTTACCCTCGTTTTATCCAAAGCCTCATAACTCTAACAAAGAGGCGCGCCTACACCTCCTGGACGTGAGGAGGCGCTAGCTTTCTATATAGACAGGACCAAGTCCTTCCAGAGAACGGATAGACTCCTAGTCTCTATCGCTCCCAAATCAAAAGGAGAATGTCTCTCTTCGCAGAGAATCTCGAAGCACATCGTATCTTGCATAAAAATGTGCTACAAACTCAAAAAGACTCCTTTCCTGGCCATGCCCAGGGCTCATTCCACTAGGGCAGTGACAGCATCAACAGCCCTTTTTCAAGGGCGTTGCGCTAAAAGACATTTGCAGAGTGGCGACCTGGTCATCCTGTGACACCTTTGCCAAACATTACGCCCTTCACAGGGTATTCCAAGAGGATACCCGTCTCTCGACAGCGGTCCTCTCGGGGACAAGCTGCACATAATCCGATTACCCACCTCCTATCTTGGGTTACTGCTGGGTAATCACCTAATGTGGAGCACCCACGGGGACACTCGAAGAAGAAAGAAAGGTTACTCACCGTAGTAACGGTGGTTCTTCGAGATGTGTCCCCGTGGGTGCTCCACTACCCGCCCATCCTCCCCACTCCGGATCTCTGTTTAGTGTTTTGCAGGAGCATCCGAGGCGGTTGGTCAAGGAACTGGCGGGGACCGGATCGCGCACGTGGCCGGGAGCGCACGGGGGAGTGGCGCGCACCGGCGCATGCGCGGTCCGGCAGAAACTGCTTGGAAGATCCGATCTGCGGCGCCGGGCGAGCCCGACACCTAATGTGGAGCACCCACGGGGACACATCTCGAAGAACCACCGTTACTACGGTGAGTAACCTTTCTGTGCTTGCACAAGAGACACATGTTGAGTGATGATGTCACAGCTCACATACTACACTGAATATAGGTGATCGGTGCGGCGGGGTGCACAGGGGTTACATGCACCCCCAGTGTCACCCCCCTTGCCCATACTACCCAACAGCACCACACTGTGTTCAATGAGTGCCAAGAGAGTCCTGCTCCTCCCCTGGGGGCAGTGCCTCCCAAGAGCAGTGCAAACTTCCTAGCTCCGCTACTCTCAGGCCTCACAGCCCCTGCTCTGTACTCACCAGAAGTGGCAAGGTGCTTCTGCATGAAGAGATGGGCAGAGGCAAAGCAGGAGCAGGGAGAGGATGGAGCAAGTGCAGAAGGGGGAGGGGCATAGGCAGGGAATAGGTGGAGTCTGGGTAGAGCCCAGCAGGGTGCGGGAGGAGCAGGGACACATGCTGGAATCTCCACATTAGTCACCTCTGGCTCTGAACATATTAAACATACACTTTTTTATATTGTTGTCTCACAAACTGAGAGCTTTGGTCTTGACTTTCTGAAGGTTTGCTGTCTTAATTTGGGAAATAGTAAACCCCAGAGATAGCAACAGAAGGTAACATTGTGATGTTTTCAAGTATTTTCTGTCTCGTCATAATACTGTGGAAAGCCACTCCAATAACTGCAGATGGTTTATTACAGGGTTCCAAGGATGTTATAATAAATTCCAGAGGAGCTGGAAGCTTTTGAGAGGCTCTTTGTAATACTCAGTGCTCTCTGCATGTTACACTTTCAGTAATCTATTTGGTGCACTCTGAACAGTAATTCATTAAATACCAATGTCATTCTCTGGCTTTCTAAAGGATGAAAATAATTCAGTTCAGTAGCAAGATGGTATCTCAGAAGATGCCCACAAAGAGGATGTATAAAACCACATACCTCCTGAATTTGCTGTACTATCCCATTCAGTGGCACTGAGACCACTTACAGAGGCTATGCCTAGACTAGAGTAATGGGTTGACAGAAGTTACTGTCAGAATTTCTCTTCTGACAAAATTTCTGTCGATAAATTGCAGCCAGACTGCAAAGTGGATTGAAAGAGTGATGCACTCTCTCAACAGAGAGCACCTGGACTGCCCAGTGGCTCTCTAGACAAAATGGGTAACTGGAAGCAGAGCAGATAGGGCTGCTTGGTGTCCCACAAGTCCTGTCTGTTGACAAAAGGTCTCCCAGAATGTCCAGACTGTCTTTCTGTCAACAGAACTCTGTAGACAGAGACGTTCTGCCTTACGAGGGAGTGGCAGAATGCTGTTGACGAAGTACCACATGCTGTCAATTTACTGTTGACAGAACACCTTAGCTGTGTCTACACAAGCACAAAACATCGAAATAAGTGGCCCTCTTTCGAAAGAGCGGGAGGAGCATCCACACGCATAGTGCCATCTTTTGAAAGGAAATCGAAAGAACAGGGCACAGACGTTGAAATCCACCAGACCCTCTGAGACCATGAGGCCAACATTTCCCACCTCCTGCCCCCGCCCGGCAGCTCAGCCCCACTGACCCCACCCCATCTGACCCCACTGAGTCTGTCCCCACCACCCACCCTGGGTCCACTCTTCAGCCTTACCCGCTGGTGCTCCCTGTACCCTCTCCTCCCCACCGGAGACCCCGCACCTGGGGAGGTGGGGGCTCCAGTAGGTGATGGGGCTCGCGGCCCACCACCCCTGCCCCAGAATGAGCGCCCCACCCCCTTCCAAGTTAGGTTCCCCCAACATACATAGTTACCGACAGGGTCTCGATAAATATTTATTTTAATGTTCACCACTCCGTGCTGTGCTCCTCAGGGGGATGGTGGGTGGCAGATGTGTGGGTTCAGTGCTGGTGGGGGTGGTGGGGATGGTAGGTGGCAGATGTGCATAGGACATGGGTGTGCATGCAGGTCAGAGGTGGCTGTCGAAAAAGGCCTGCCTGAGGGCCTCCCCTATGCGGTGTCTGTCTCGGTGGGCTTGGCGGATGGGGGCGGTGCCTGTCTGCTCATAGCCAGAGCCAGATGGAGGGCCCCCCACCCCTGGGGACATAGGCATCCCCCTCTCCCTCCACAACATTGCAGAGGACGCAACAGGCTCTCACCACCTGGGGCACGTTTAGGACCCCGATCTCCAGACACATGGGGAAGCACCTCCACCTCCCCTTTAGGCGCCCAAAGGTCTGCTGCACTACATTGCGGGTGTGGTTGAGGTGCTGATTGAATGCCCCCAGGGTGGGGTCGAGGTGTCCTGTGTACAGCCTCATGAGCCACAGCGGCAGGGGGGTATGCTGTGTCTGCTGCCACACAGAGCGGCATGGTGACATCCTCCGCCACTGAGATGTCCTGCTGGGGGACAAATATGTTGGCCCCCATGTGCCAGCAGAGGCCGGAGTTCCGGAAGACCCAGCCCATAAATGTCAGTGAACCGGCCCATTGCGTCCACCAGGGCCTGGAGCGCCACCAAATGGTAGCCCTTCCTGTTGACGTACTGGCCAGTGCTGTGTGGCGGGGCGCAGATGGGGATGTGCGTGGCCATCCAAAGCACTGATGCAGTTTGGAAAGCCCAGGTCCTGGAAGCCAGCGATGGTGTTGTCCAGATCCCCCAGGCAGCCGACCCTATGGAGCAGCATCGCATTGATGGCTCTGACGACCTGCATGGGGGGTAGGGGGACATGTGCTCTAGTGCAGGTGTGGTGGCCGTCTCCCCCCGCCTCGGGCCTTTTCTCCCCCCCCACATCCAGCTCCCTGCCCCCTCCCATCCAGACCCTTGCAGCGGTGGGTTCTCCTTGCTCCAGCCCTCACCCCACCCCGGGGGATGTGTGACCCAGCCCTACCTTACCTCCATAAGTACAGCCCTGACAGCAGCTTTGCCCACCCTGAACTGTTGTCCCATGGAGCGATAGGAGTCCAAGGTGGCCAGCTTACCGACGGCGATCGTGACCCATTTCTCCCGGGTGAGGGCTGGCCGCATGCAGGTGTCCTGGTGCTGAGTGCAGGAGCGAGCCAGTGGCAGATCTCCAGCTGTGGTGATGGTGTACAGCACTGCCAGCAGGGTGTCCGTAATGAGGGTGTACTCCTGCAGGAGCTGCTGCTGTGCCTCCATCTTGAGCATGAGTGGGCTCTGCCGGGCTGGGAAAAGCTGCGCAGCACTCAGCTCATGCAGAGTAGAGGGTGAAGGGAGGGGCTGGCTGTGGCCCCAGAAGGACTTGTCCTGCCTCCTTTCTTTCGAAAGAGGGCTTGGAGCCATGTGGACGCTCTCTTTCGAAAGACCTGTGGCGGCACTTCGACAGAGCGGATCTAAGTGTCGCTAATGGCGTCGGGTGTTCCCTTTCGACGGCTGCTATTTTGACTGCCCTTTCGAAATTGACATCGATTTTTGCCCTTTCGAAAGGGTACCCATTTGTAGACACTGCTCTTGGGAATGTGGGTGTACCGTGGGTTTTGTCAACAAAACTCTCTAGTGTAGACATAGCCAGAGGGAATAATGAATCTGCTCTACAGCCTTTATTAATAGTCAGCTGGCTTTTAGCTAATGTGGTAGAGGCTCATATAACAAGCTCCAAAACTCTCCAAGTCCAGTTTCACCTGCAGACAACCAGAGTCTGCCATTTTGATAAGCTGGGGCTTTGTCTGAGATTTCAACTGGGAAGTCTCTGAATCTTGGTATGCACTTTCTCAGCTTGAGAATATATGTAACCTGCATATCTACTGAGTGTGGTTTACTTCCCATCTAGTGGCACTGCCGGCAGAGAGAATAATGCATGGAGTATGGACAGCTGAACTCCTTGCTGCATCTACACATGCCACTTGCCATAAAAGAAAGTCTTTTCAGACACTGAAAAGTCTCAATAGACTGTATGCAATAATGTGCTGCATTACGAATGTCTCTTCTTGGTAACATGATTAAATTTCTCTGTACCAAAGAAGTTGAAATGGAAAGGACTCATTTACCTTGGTAAGTTGGTGGAACCATACATCCATTAATGAATTGCTTATCTCATTCCAGATCCTTCTGACTGCAATGTAACATGTAAGTAACAGTAATTAGCATTCCTGTAACCCCAATGGAAAGATGAAATATTTCATGGGCAAAAACATTAAACCAATTTTTATACATAAACTTAGCCCGTGAAACAAAGGATTAATGTAGATGGGTGAGACACAAGGGCTGCAGGGCTGCATCTACACATGCCCCTTCCACTGAAAGGGGTTTGGTAATGAGCAGCCCAGAAGATGCTAATGAGGTGCAGATGTAAATTTCCTGCACCTCATTAGCATATGGCCACATGATTCAGAGTCCACAAGATGTTCTTTCTGACTCCAAAATAGCTGTGTAGATGCATGGAGTGTGGGAAGCTCCTGGAAGGAAACCCTCCTTCCAGAAGCCCCCTTCTCAAAATTTTGGGAGGCATATTGGGGTGCATATTGGTGTGCATTAGGAGGAGCATTTCAAGCAGATCTAGAGGAGTTGTTGTTCCCCTCTGTACAGCACTGGTGAGGCCACATCTGGAATATTGTGTCCAGTTTTGGGCCCCCCCAGTGTAGAAAGGACGTGGATGTGCTGGAGCAGGTTCAGCAGAAGGCAATGAAAATGAATAAGGTGCTGGAGCACATGACCTGTGAGGAAAGGCAGAGGGATTTGGTCTTATTTATGTTGAAGAAGAGAAGACTGAGGGGTGATTTAATAACAACCTCCAGTTTCCTGGAAGGGAGCTCTAAAGAGGATAGAGAGAAACTGTGTTCAATGATGACAGAGGGCAGAGCAAGGAAGAATGGTCTGAAGTTACAGAAGGAGAGGAGTAGGTTGGATATTAGGAAAAACTACTTCACCAGGAGGATGGTGAAGCACTGGAACGTGTTACCGAGAGAGGTGGTGGAATCTCCATCACTAGAGGTTTTTAAGTCCCAGCTTGACAAAGTCCTGGCTGGGATGACTTAGTTGGGGGTGATCCTGCTTGAAGCAGGGGACGGCACTTGATGACCTCCTGAAGTCCCTTCCACCCCTATGATTTGATGATTCTATGTATGGTTCCTCCATCTTACCAGGGTAAATGATTCCTTTCCATTTCAGCTTGTTCGGCACAGAGAAATTTAGTCATGTTACCAAGAAGAGAATTTCTTAATAGAGCACATTATTGCAGATAGTCTACTGAGACTTTTCAGGGTCTGAAAAGAATTTCTTTTACAGGACATGTTTAATTGTAGATGAAAAAATACAAACAATAAAACAATATATTTGGAAGTCTTAAATAAAGTTCTTATTCCTCTAATGTCCAGGATATAGCAGGAAAAAATCTATTGTTGTTAACTTTGGTTCCGCTTCACTTCTGATAGAAATAGTGAGAATATATGTGTGTAGGCAAGCAGCCAGGGCCATCAATAATTTTACCAGTTTATCATAGACCTTCCGTGCGCAGATTTAGACAACATTGTGCTGAAAAGCTACTGTCTGTTTAGGACACCATCTACAGGAGTATTCAGCGATTGCTAACTCTCTTGAGTTCCATCTGGAGTAAAAACTGGGCAAATTTTCAAAAAGAAAAAGCGTAGACACAGCCTGCTGCTTCTGGTGGGTCTGAGTGTCAAAACTCCCTCCCCAGAACAAGTTATTTAGGATAGATGCAGGATTAGAACCTATAAGACACCAAATACCTCCAGCTTGAATACGTGAAGCCTGCACTTCAGTTTAAATTGGAGGAAGCTGAAGACATTAAACACCTTGCGTGGGTGCTCAGAACCAAACATGAATGGAGTCTTCGGCCATTAGGCTTTCCAGATACCTAGCTAGTACATACATATCTTTTATGCATGTGAGCAGTAGCCAAGGAGATGTGTGTAAAGTTAAGTATGTACATAAGCATATATGGGATCATCTGGGCATGGAAAGCAACCATGTTATCATTCGATATGTTTTTAAGACAGAGAGTCAAGCCATTTTTAAACATAAAAAAATCAAAGAACAAAAGCCATAATTGTATCTGAATTGCATGAAATACTAGAGAATGTGATCTAACTTTTTGAAATTCAACCTGCAGTCCTAATGTAATTGGCAGTGACTTGTAATAACTAAACCGTGAAACTGAGTCACACAGCACACAAAGTCAAACCCTTCAAACAAACTGAACTCTTCAAAGGAGGTGCATGTTAAAAAGAAAATCTGCTGCTGCAGTCAGAAACTATCCATTACTGAAGGCATACTGGATAAGACAGTAGGAAGTTAGAAACTGCTACAGCAAAAGACATTTCAGAGCTAAGTGACCTAAATTTGAAAATATTCTGAAGCATTCCTAAGTATCTCAGAGTGCTAACTTCTTCTTTCAATTATTATTAATGTTATTACAATTTGAATAACTGTTATTCTTGTATTCATATGGCTACTAGAAAAACAGTGAGTCCCACCAAGAATGTAATTCCTGCAGTGCAAATTGTGTGCCACCTGTTAAAATTTAGGCTACTTGATCAAGTTGCATGGAATTAAAAGTACAGTAAGAGTATCTTGTGGGAAATATGTATTGTGCATTTATAATGAGAATGTTTTGGCCTGTTGTACAATATTTCCAAAAATTTTGAGTTGAAGAAAACAAAAATGTAATTGAAAATTGTGTGTGTTTTAGCATGAAGGTTTACTAACATCTTGCAAGTTATCAGCCATTTTAATATTTGTAGTGCAGTAAATCATAGGAATCCTGATTAGGATTTGTCCTTTTGTTCTATGCTCACGGATGGCAAAAGACGTTCTCTGTCCTGAACAATTTAAGTTACAACATTATGATCCTACATTGAGCTTTGTGCAGTTGGATTCCTGCCATTAAGTCAGTGTAGTTACAAGGGATGCTTTCTGTGTAATTTGTTGTAGAGTTTGTGCCTAAAGGGACATGACAGGAATACAGTTGTAGAAGTGGTGCAAAAGGAGTAATCAGGAGACTCACTTGCAAAAGTTATGTTAATTCCATGTGGTTTTTACATATATGTGTTCACTTAAAATGAACTTTGTTAAGGTGGAGTTAAGGTAAACCAGTAGCTGCTCTCATGGGCTTGAGGATAATCATTGAGCACTCCCACACCTGTTGTCCATTTCCAGCCTCTGAGAAGCAGAGGCCAGGGACACTACTCTTCTTCTACGCGTGTCCCCGTGGGTGCTCCACAATAGGTGTTGGGCTCGCCCCGGCACCACAGATCGGAAACTTTCCAGCAGTTTCTCCCAGACCGCACATGCGCCGGCGTGCGCCGCTCCCTTGCGCGTCCCCGGCCACGTGTGCGATCCAGTCCCCGCCAGTTCCTTCTCAACCGCCATCGGCTGCAGACGGAATCCGCTCAGGCTACGGCCAGAGTCAGCTTACTTAGAGTTTTTTTAGTGTAAACTGTTGGTTTTTTTCTTGCAAAAAAAGAAAAAAAAAAGGAGAAAAAGAAGAAAGGACAAATATATATATATATATATATATATATATATATATATATATATAAAAAGATTTAGTAAAGAGAGAGAGGAGCGGAGAAGACGCGGGGACGTGAAGGCCAGTAGGCCTCCGGCCACGGCGCGCTGCGGTCTGCAAAAGGGGAACAGGCACAAAGCTAGTGCTAAGTACCCTATTAACAACTCAAAGACTCACCGCGATGTCCTCTTCAGGATTCAAAAAGTGTGAGTCCTGCCGCGAAGCTATGCCGGCCTCCGATGGGCATAGTCAATGCATTAGGTGCCTGGGGGAATCATATGTCACCCAGAAGTGTTCCCATTGTGCAAAGCTCACAGCCAGGGCCAGAAAAGACAGAGAAATGCAGCTGAAAATGCTGTTGTTTGATAAGGCCCTCCAGCCCAACGTGCCGGAGAGGCCTCAATCGGAGGGACCCCCTGGGCTCCATAAAAGGAAGGCGGCTTCCCTCACTCCCTCGGTGCAGAAACGAAGGAAGCTCTCTCCAGCCCGATCCCTGCCGGCGGTCACAGGGAGTGGGACGGGCGTAGCACACAGCCCCCAGCCGCAGATCCAAACAAGCGGCAGCACAGCAGCACACGTAGCAGAGGCTGAGCCTCAGATTACTAAACAGCCGGCACGCGCAGCTCCCAGAGCGGCGGCCAGGCAAGCGCCGGAACTGGCGGCACCGCCACAAGCGGCACCGACCCCCGCGGCACCAGCGGTGCAGGGCCAACAAGCACGCAGCCTGCAGGCACCGGAGGAAGTTATCTGTGTGGCACCGCAGCTGAGCGTGCCGAGCACAGCGCCGGCAGCAGGGCTGAGATCCCCGGCACGGTAGGGGGCAGTGTCAGCCCCGCAGGGGAGGGGTAAGGCAAGAGCAAAAACCCGGCACCGCAGCCCTTCTCCAGACAGGGCTGCAATGCTACTCTCAACAAGCCCTCCCCTTATGCTGCGCACGCCACCCAGAAGACATGGGTCTCCTCCAGCCTACCCAGAGCCTCCATCTCCATTCCTCCAACCAGCGTCACCATGGCTTGGGCCACCTTCGCCTTTTATGGGATTGGATCCCTTGGAGTACTATCACAAACCAGTTTCACCACTGTCTGAATCATCGCGGAGATCTCGCTCTCCCAGACACCGGGGGTACACACCCCGAGAGTGGTCCAGGGCTCCATCCCAGGAACCGTGCCCGTGCTGCCATGGTCGCTCTTACCATGCTGGGTGCAGACACCCCAGGCATACACCTAGGGGCAGGTCCCCCCCGACTGTCCAATACCCCCGCGGACACTCTCGGACGGGGACGGAAACACAGCTGTCTCAAGGGGAGTTGATTTTGGAACCCCGAGACTTTCCTTCGCAAGCCTCTAGCGAGCAGGTGTACCATCGACTGCAAGACCCTGAGAGTTCGAGGAAGGCTTACCCTAGTGGTTCCTCCTTGTCCTCCACCGACGAGGCTACGGCCCCCGGGGACGTTGCTCCACCGGACAACCTCAAACAGTTTCAGGAGCTGTTTAAAAGGGTGTCTTTCACGCAAGGCATCCAAACAGCAGAGGTACAGGAGAAGCATCACAAACTCCTCAAAAATCTGAGACCCCCGGCTTCATCCAAAATCGCTATCCCGCTCGACGAAGCCATCATGGAGTCAGCCACCACCATATGGCAGACCCCAGCTTCTGCTCCACCTACAAACAAGAGAGCGGATAAGAAATACTTCGTCCCGGCGAAGGGCATGGAGTTCCTTTTTAGTCACCCACAACCAAATTAATTGGTGGTAGAATCTTCTCAGCAGAGATCAAAGACTTCCCAGTACAAAGCGGGGGGGTACGGACAGAGATGCCAAGAAGCTAGAGCTCTTCGGCAGAAAGGTATACTCCTCCTCCACCCTGCTGTTGAGAGTGGCAAATTATGCAGCACATCTAGCGAACCATAATTTCGACAATTACTCCAGGCTTACTTCTCTCATGGATTTGCTTCCAGAAGATAAGAAGCCGGTGCTGAAGGCGATTGTGCAAGAGGGCTATGCAGCTTCGAGGACAGGAGTCCAGATCGCCCTGGATGTGGCAGACACGGCGGCACGCTCAACGGCTACAGCAGTGGTCATGCGCAGGGAATCCTGGATTCAGACATCGGGTATCCCGAGGGATCTGCAGGTGAAGATTGTTGATCTCCCCTTTGACACGCAGAAGTTGTTTGCAGATTCAACCGATTCGGTCCTTCACTCCAGTAAGGACTCAAGAGCTACACTCAGAACCCTGGGTATTTATACCCCTCCATACAGGAAGAAAAAGTATTACCCTCAGCAAAGACGATACCCGTACCAACCACAGCGTGCTCAGTACCAATGGGGCTATGACCAAGGGCGACATCAACAGCAGCAACAATATAGAACTCCTAGGCGACGTTCCCAACAAAGCCGTGCATCCTCAGGGCAGGTCCAAAGGCAACAAGTTTGACGGGCAGGTCGAGGGCTGCACTATCACTACCATTGTGCAATGCCATCCCCAGCTAATGTTCCATCATCGCCTCCAACCGTTCCACCCCCAATGGCAAAAGATCACCACAGACAAATGGGTACTGGAAATCATAGCCAAGGGTTACGCGATCCCCTTCCAGTCGCTCCCACCGCTGAAACCTCCGCCCAGGCCCCACCTCAGGGATGCTTCCCACGAGGCGAGACTCAAACAGGAGGTGGACCACCTTATGTTCATAGGGGCGGTGGAAAGAGTGCTGGAGCGATTCCAGGGGAAAGGTTTTTATTCACGATACTTCCTTACAGAGAAGAAAACAGGAGGCTGGAGGCCCATCTTAGATCTTCGGGGCCTCAACCGGTACTTGTGCAAACAATGTTTTTGGATGATCACAGTCGCCTCTATACTCACGGCACTGGACGATGGAGATTGGTTTGCAGCCCTCAACTTACAAGATGTGTATTTTCATATAACGATCCCCTGGCACACAGATGCTTTCTCCGTTTTGTGGTCGGCAAGGAGCATTTCCAATACAAGGTTCTTCCGTTCGGTCTCTCCTCGGCCCCCAGAGTCTTTACCAAAACCCTGGCAGTGGTGTCAGCCTACCTGCACAGACAAGGGGTATTTATATTGCCATATCTGGACGACTGCCTACTGAAAGGGGCCTCGAAGGCAGAGGTACTACGCATGATACGCGTAACAGCAGACACGCTTTCTTCGCTGGGCCTGGTCATCAACCTCGCGAAGTCCAAGACCGACCCCACACAAGACATAGAGTTCATAGGGGCACGTATAAACTCTATTACAGCAAGGGTCTATCTACCTGACGCCTGCTTTTGCGCCATCAGTTCGCTGGTGCAAGTCATTACATACAGCCCCACGGTGCCAGTCTTAACGTGCTTGCAGCTGCTAGGCCACATGGCGGCGGCAACGTTTGTGGTGCAGAACGCCAGATTGCATATGCACAGCCTGCAACATTGGCTGGCGAGCGTCTACAAGCCGGCATCCCACACTGTCTGCAGGGTGGTGTCGCCCCCGACAGAGGTGCGCAGATCCCTGCAGTGGTGGGTAAACCCCAAGAACATGCTGACAGGGGTACCCTTTCACCAACCACAAATCTCTATTTTTCTTACTACAGACGCTTCCCACATAGGATGGGGAGCCCACATCGGCGACAAAGTGATGCAAGGACTATGGTCCCCTACGGAACAGTCACTGCACATAAATATACTGGAGCTCAGAGCAGTGTTCAACACCTGCAAACACTTTCGAGACCACGTACAAGGCAAAGTAGTCGGGATCAATACAGATAATACCTCCACCATGTTTTATATAAATCGACAAGGAGGAGCTCGATCCCGTGCCCTACGTGCGGAAGCAGTCCGGCTGTGGAACTGGTGCATCACCAACAATATAATGTTGAAAGCCTCGTATTTGCCGGGTGCTCACAACGTGAAAGCAGACCAGCTGAGCAGGCGCTTTGCACTCATGCACGAATGGCAGATCCGTTCCGATCTGCTACGACCGATCTTTCACACATGGGGGTTTCCTCAGATAGATCTGTTTGCCACTCAGCACAACAAGAAGTGCCCCCAGTACTGCTCCAGGGCAGGATTGGGGCGGGGGTCCCCGGGAGACGCATTTGCGATTTCATGGAAGGGCCCCCTACTTTACGCGTTTCCCCCCACAGTGCTCATCCACAAGGTCTTGCAGAAAGCCAGAAGGGAGAGAGCCCGCATGATTCTAGTAGTCCCAACGTGGGATCGACAGCAATGGTTCCCCTTGCTTCTGCGCATGTCGGACCGCCCACCGCTCCCCCTTCTGGTGTCGCCAGACCTACTCACGCAGGCCCAGGGGTCCATAGTGCACCCACACCCTCAAGGCCTGCGCCTACAAGCATGGCTAATCCATGGCTCAGCTCCCTAGAGAGCACATGTACGGAGGGAGTACAGCGAGTCCTGGAGAGTAGCCGAAGGACCTCCACCAGGAAGACCTACAAGCAGAAATGGACTCGATTCACTGAATGGTGTTCTGCCAAGCAGTTAGCTCCCCTTGATGTTCCTATACCTGTAATACTAGAATACTTACTGGACCTCAAGACAGGCGGGCTTTCCCTAACCTCGCTAAAGGTCCACCTCGCCGCCATGTCTGCTTTTCGGCTTGAAGAGGAGGGGCCCACGGTATTTGCCCATCCTATTGTTACCAGGTTCCTGAAGGGGCTGGTAAACCTGTATCCCCCTCGGAAACCGCTTCCACCATCGTGGAACTTGGACCTGCTGCTCAGCGCGCTAACGGGCCCACCTTTTGAACCCTTAGCCACAGTTCCCCTACGTCTCCTTACAATAAAAACAACCTTCCTCCTTGCAATCACGTCAGCTCACAGGGTGAGTGAGCTCGCAGCAGTTACGGCAACGCTGCCCTGCACAGTATTCTCAAAGGAGGCAGTAACCTTACGGCTGCACCCGGCCTTTGGTCCAAAAGTTTCTTCAAAGTTCCACCTTAACAAACCTATAGTTTTATTCTCATTTTACCGGAAGCCTCACAGCTCCAGCAAGGAGGCACGCCTACATCTCCTGGACGTGAGGAGGGCTTTGGCCTTCTACGTAGACAGAACTAAGTCCTTCCGGAAAACAGACAGACTTCTAGTCTCTCTCGCTCCCAGGTCGAAAGGAGAGGGTCTCTTCACAGAGAATCTCGAAGCACATTGTGTCCTGTATAAAAATGTGCTACGAAATTCGAAAGACTCCTTTGCTGGCCCCGCCTAGGGCTCACTCCACCAGGGCGGTGGCGGCGTCAACAGCCTTTTTCAAGGGCATCGCGTTAAAAGACATCTGTAGAGCAGTGACCTGGTCATCATATGACACCTTCGCCAAGCATTATGCTCTGCACCGGGTATTCGAAGAGGATACCCGTCTGTCGACAGCAGTCCTTTCAAGGGCAAGCTGCACATAAACTGATTACCCACCTCCTTACTTGGGTTACTGCTGGGTAGTCACCTATTGTGGGGCACCCATGGGGACACTCGTAGAAGAAAGAGAAGCTACTCACCATAGTAACTATGGTTCTTCGAGATGTGTCCCCTTGGGTGCTCCACCACCCGCCCATCCTCCCCACTTCGGATCTCTGTTTAGTGTTTTTCAGGAGCATCTGAGGCGGTTGGTCAAGGAACTGGCGGGGACCAGATCGCGCACGTGGCTGGGGACGCGCAAGGGAGCGGCGTGCGCCGGCGCATGCGCGGTCCAGGAGAAACTGCTGGAAAGTTTCCGATCTGCGTCGCCGGGGCGAGCCCGACACCTATTGTGGAGCACCCACGGGGACACATCTCAAAGAACCATCGTTACTACGGTGAGTAACTTCTCTTTACCCATCTTAGATCATAAGTATTGATGGATCTAATCTCCATGAATTTATCTAGTTCTTTTTTAACCCTGATAAAACTATGGTCTTCACAGCAGCCTCTGGAAAGGAGTTCCATAGGTTGACTGTGTGAAGAAAATTTTTCTTCATGGCTTTCTCTCTGTTACTTTTCTTTTGTTTGTTTTAAACCTGCTACCTATTAATTTGATTTGGTGACCGCTCGTTCTTATGTTATGGAAACAAGAAAATAACTTTCTCTTATTCACTTTCTCCATATCTGTCATGATTTTATAGACCTCTATTATATCCCCACTTAGTCTCTTCTTTTCTAAGATGAAAAGTTCCAGTCTCTTTAATCTCTCTTCAAATGGCACTTTTCTGAACCTTTTCCAAAGATGATGTATCCTTTTTGAGAAGAGGAGACCACACGTATATGGAGTATTCAAGATGTGGGCATACCATGGATTTATATAGAAGAAATAAGATATTCTTTGTCTTATTTGCTATCTCTTTTTAAATGATTCCTCATATTCTGTTTGCTTTTTTGACTTCTGCAGCATACTGAGTAGATGTTTTCAAAGAACTAGCCACAGTGACTCCAAGATCTCTTTCTTGAGAGGTTATGGGAGTAAGGGAATTTTGAAGTTGGGTGCGTATTTTGAAACACCCACATCTAGACCGCCTGTCAGCACTTTGAAGTTACAGCATCGAAATTCACATGGGTGTCATTATGCTAATGAGGTGCTGCATATGCATGGTAGCACCTCATTGATATTCCCCAGTCCATGTCATTTCCATGCCCCCTTCCAAGAAGGGGGCTAGTGTAGACACAGCCTATGTGTCTGACAATGCTACTCTTTACTATAGCTGCCAGTTATGATGACTTTCATTCAGAGCTGTTTCATTCAGAATATATTGTATAATTTTGTTTCATTTTGTGAAACATAAATCATGGTTTAATAATAGAAAAAATAGGAACTAGGATAATTTCATCAAAATTGTTTAATTAGATCTTGAGCTACTTTGGCTTTGCCTTAGTAGGTGAAGAAAATTGCCAAATTGTTATGTGCAAAAACTGATTTGCCGGGGACTCAAATGCTTACATGTCTATACCTGTCAATAACAAGCAGTGATGGCAGAAACCCACTTTGACTCTTCTAGTCAGAGGTTATAATGGTCCCTTGAAGCAACATTTCTTTTTAGTGGGAAAGGCTAATATTGGATGTTAGTAATGAACATGGTTTGATTAGTACTGGATGGAAGATCTCTCGTAACTTAATCTAGTACATTAGTATTGGTAAAAGACTAGAGAAAGTAAATACCTCTCCAGGTTTAATGAAGTTGTAAGGATGGAGGGCAGGGTCTGAATAGGGGTCATGTGAGAAAGATGTACAAGTTCAGTACCAGAATTGCAACTGATGTAAGTTTCTGTACCTTCATGAACTTCAGTCACTATATACATTGCAAGTATTCATTATTTTATTAAATCTGCAATATACATGACCTGTAAATTTGAACATGCAGTGTCAGTGCTCATAGGATTAAAGAAAACCCAGGTAAGTTCATGGAGGTTATGTCCATCAATAGCTATCAGCCAGCGTTGGCAGGGATGGTATCCCTAGACCAGTGGTGAGCAACCTGTTGTGGCTGTATGTGGTTCTTTAGGCTAATCTGATGGTGGGCTGTGAGACATTTGCTGACCTTGACCCATTGACCACCTGCAGACATACCTCTCCTCTTCCTCCCCCACACAGCTCCCATTGATCACAGACCATTCCCACCCAGTCAGTAGGGGTGGCAGGAAGCAGCAGCAGCAGCCAGCATGTCCTTGCAGCCTCTTTGCCTGCAGGTACCACACCACAGTTCCCATTGTCCAAGGACAGTGAACTTCAGGACAGTGCCTATGGATGATCAACGTCAGCAAAATGTCTCAAGGTCTGCAATCAGATTACCCTAATTGGCAGTGTGTGGCCTATGGGCTGCAGGGTGCCCACCCCTGCTCTAGCCTCTGTTTGCCAGAAGCTGAGAATGGGCAACCAGTGACAGATTTTTGATGATTATCTGCTCATTCCTTTTGGAGCACTTGGCATTGGCCAGTGTCATGAGACAGGGTACTGGGCTAGATTGACCTTTGGTTGGACCCACTATGGCTGTTCTAATGATTCACTAATAGATCAGTGGAACAAAATAGCCATAAATTCAGTTTCATCACTGCTTTACATGATTGTAGCCATGAAAAATGTTAGCACATACAAGTAAATCTGGCTCGATATTTTAGTGTACTTAATAGTATTTTCTTGGTATTCTGTAACTCTAAAACTGTACTCACCATAGGCTATCCTCTTTTTTGTAGTAACATACCTATAAAAACAAAACTGGATAGTTCCATGCCAAGCTTATGTCTGATTTTAAATGTTTTGTATATAAACAGGGACCTTTCGGGATGGCATCAGTTTCAGCAAATTAGTAACCTACTTAGCTAGACCTCAGGAAATAAAGGATGCTTGAGAATATGGTCACCTATTTACATGTCTCTGGTAATCAGGGTAGCTGCCTGAAGTGTTTGCTAGATACTTTCATGATTTTTGCTTTTATTTTATAGCTGAAATGAAAGTACAGGCTTTTAATTTTTTAAAATTAGCTTACTTATGCTTAATTGTACAACTCTTAATATTACTACACATATTAGGATTTTAATAACCATTTTTATTACAACTATTGATTGTGAAATTTGCACTGATTCTTTTCGGGTCAAAAATACATCTGAGAAAGAGAGAGAGAATGGTTTTCATATTATAGAAGCAGTGCACCAAAATGTATATTTATTCTACGTGTTCAAGATTATACTACCAGTGAGGCTGCAGGCTATACTATGCAATCCTTTCAGGAAAAAAGTGTGAATATGCCCTTTCCTGCAAAGATTTGTATAATGCCATTTCCCTGGGCAGACTCATGAGCAGAGATTAAATGTGGGCACTCTGAAGCAATTCAAAGTAAACAGTTGCATTCTGAAAAGTTAAAATACAATGCTAAAAATGCTATGTTTATTTGTTAGATTGCATGCTCTTCTAGAGAGGAAGGCTGTGACTAAACTTGCCCAAAACTTTGAAATGGCCATGCAAATGGGTATTTCAAAGATTACTAAAGAGGTGCTGAACTGAATATTCAGTGCCTCATTAGCATTAGGACGCTTCCGGCTGTAGTGCTTCAAAAGTGGTGCTTTCGAATGCGCGCGCCTTGGCGCGGATACACAGGGGCCCTTTTCAAAAGTACCCTGCACATTTTGAAATCCCCTTATTCCTCTCAGCAAAGGGGAATAAGGGGATTTCAAAATGTGTGGGGTCCTTTCAAAAAGGACCCCCATGGAGCAGCACCGAGCCGCATGTGTTCGAAAGTGGCGCTTTCGAAGCGCCGTGGCTAGGAAGTGTCCTAATGCTAATGACGTGCTGAATATTCAATTCAGAGCCTCATTAGTAATCTTCAAAATGGCCATTTGCTTGGTCATTTCGAAGTTTTGGCCAACTGTGACCACCGCCGAAATGTCTTCCTCTTCCTGAAAGGCACTACGCACATTCTTTAGGCACTGAGGCAATGTAAGTAAATAATAATGGTTAGCTCCAATGCACTGAGGCTTTTGCTATGTGGAAATTTTCTTGATGCAATATGAAACTTCATATTTTATTTGTCTTAACATCAACAAAAATGAAAGTAAGGATCTACAAAGATCTACAAGGTTGGGTGTCAACCCCTGGTACCCCTGCTGTGTAGAAGCACAGCACTGCAGGTAAGTCCTGCTTTGGTTTTCTTCAACCTGCCATATTAACAAGTTCAGATAGGCTTTGAGTATTAAAGAGCAACCCCGCCCCCCCCAGGGGAGTCTCCCATATGTCATGGACAATCGCACACAGACCTGCATGGTACCTTTCTGTCTCCGCTTCTTGGCTAAGGGACCCAATCTGTCTGTTACCTGTCTTGAATTCAGTATTCATCTCTGTCCAGGCACCTCATCTATTTAATCTAGTCTCAGATCTCCTGATGCTGCCTGTGTGGAGTCCTCCTCTGATGTCAGGTCTCAAGGAGGTCTTTTAAGTGCCACCCCAAGTACTAGGCAGGACCCTCCAGGCTGTCTGCCTACCAGGACTCTCCCACTAGAATACTCCTCTTTCCTGAAATCCTTGTTGTGAGGAAACTGTTTCCAGGAACCCTCTTTTACAGACTCTCTAACCTTGGAGCTTGCATCTTGCTTAATCCAGAATTTCTGTTTTTGGACTATAGATTCTGTTTAGCTGAGGCTCATCTCTGTGGAGCGTCTTTTCATCTCAGTAGCCGGACTTACTGAGGTCTATATCCTTTTATCATCCACAGGTGCTTTCCAGCTTGATTAACTACTCTAGGCGAACCTGAATTGCTTCATTCCTTTTGTGGAGTCTGTCAGAAGTAAACTGGGTCTGACAGTCTGACTGGAGTGTTCGCTTAATACCTTTACTTGTTTGCATTTGGTAGAATCCTTTTATACAACACACAGCATAAATCATGATTGCCCATTATTAAGGACATATACTCAGAGTGACCATGCACTGCCATGAGGGACAGCCAATATTCTTCTGTACTTAGAATAGAAAATAATTACAGCCAAGTATACACTTTATCTATTACTGTCAGTAAATATTTACCATACCAGAAAGTACTTTATTATCAGACAGTACTTTATTATCCTACATATGTGCAACAATGAGTATAGAAAACTGTAGTTCCTTTGAAATTGTATAGTATTTATGACTAACAAACCTCTTGTCCTGAATATAGTTGCATGATTAGATAATGACAGAATTATAGTAAATATTCAAATGTGGAAAAAAATTTGCTTTACCTTTAAAGTGATTTGGTCAGTTCCATTAATCAAGAGTAACTATTGGCACCAGTAGTAAAAAAGAGGAAGCCATGCTAGTCTATACACTATCAAAACAAAAAGCAGTCAAGTAGCACTTTAAAGACTAGCAAAATGGTTTATTAGGTGAGCTTTTGTGGGACAGACCCACTTCTTCAGACCAGTATTGACACCAGTACTTTCTTAGGGTTTATGTTCTAATGGGCACAATGGTTTGTCCTAGCTTTCTATTTTAATCTATTCCTTTTCACAGATCCATTAGAAACAGTTATACCAAAGAGATCAGTGCTCCATCGCCTGCAATACCCTCTGTTCTTCATAATAGTGTTTAAAAAAAGTAAACATAATCTGCTATGGAATAATCTTACTAAAGGCAAAGTCTGTTCTCCACCTTTATCAATTAATGGTTTTTTTCTGATGTCTTGATGATCTCACTAAGAAATGCACAATTGAAGGCATTGGGAATGCTGGTATGACATCAGTAAACACAGGAATCAAACCCATGCGTATCTACCTATGGTATTTACATGACCAGTTCCCAAAGATTTGAACACATGAAATCTCAACTGAAGACCAAACCACTGAGCAACCAGCAGCCTGCCACTGAGCATAAAAGCAGGCCAGCTGGCTCCCCACAGGCAGCCCTACCACAACTCAGCTAAGATCATGGACATATCTGAGTGCTGGGCTGGCTAGTCCTCAAGTGAAGGAGCTAAATGTTGACATCATGTGCCCTATTTATTTCCTTTATAAACTATCCAGTCCTCATCTTTCCAGTCTCTCATCCTACAGAAATTCCTTCTGAGGAACTTTCTCACAAATCCAAATAAGTTATGGGAACTTGTTCTCCTTTATCAACTATTTTGTTGACATATTTGAAGAATTCTTGTTTGTCAAATTGGAAGGATTTTCTTTACAGAAGTTATGCTGCATGTTCAAACCTTCATAGAAATGAGAAGGGCCAAGTTAACTTTGAATGCATGGCTTTTATAAGAAAAGTACAGTATTCAGGCTTTAGCATATGGGTTTATCTTTCCTCTCAGAAATTCTCAGGATATTTTATTTCATAATGTGAGAGAAATGATGTAGGGCATTCAAATTATGCCACTCACGGTGTAAAAACAACAGCAACAGAACAAAACTGTGGAAAAAAAGAATTCAGTCATCTTCTCTTGTTCTAGCAAATATAGAAGTCAGCTCTATTTCATCTTTAGCTTTTGTCTTGCATTTTTAACAGCAATTTTATGCGACTCAGTCTCTGTCCAGCCCTTATTACAAGTGGGGCCAAAGTTTTTCCAAAGCACTCCGCCTTCCATCCAGCAGTTTCATCCTTGGCAGCTGCTTTAACAAGTCAAAGTTTCTTATTCAAAGTTAAAATCATCAGAAACCAAATCTTCACTTTTTTTAGGAACTAAAGCTTAATGTCGTGCTGTCAGCATCCTCCTTTACAAGACCTAAAGTAGTTCATTGAAATGTGACTCTTTCCTTTGGGAACTCCTGCCAAGGGCTGATGGTAATATGTGTTTTTGATTTCTCATGCTGCAGATGGTCTAGGTCATAGATTCCTATTTCTAAAAAAATAAAACCCAGAAGATTTCAAGGACCTCCTTATCCTTTTACCTGAGGAAAAGGACATCACTCAGAATTTCTGAAGTCCATAGTGTAACCCACATAGAAAATACAATATGCAAAATATTACAGATCTCAGCTTTGAAAAACATTTCTTCTTTTGGAAACCACTTCAGTTATTCAGAGTTCAAAGCTCAAATATCAAATGGAGTTCTACTTTGCTGTCTGTAAATAATCTATATTCACGAACCTTTTCACCCACAACATGTCTGTGTAATGGATCAAGGAAATTTTCATATCAAGGTAGTTTATTAACCTTCTCATATGTATGCTAACATAGTCTATCCTGAAACTACAACAACAAGCCGTTCTAAGCTCCCATTCTGATGGTCTCTCCCATGAAAACAGATTTTTGCTCCTGTGTAGATTCTCATTGGCTTCTTTGAGGTACCAGTATAACAGTCTACCAGCTGGGAGCTAATGCTATTGTTTATGAAAGAGCATATGGGGTTAGGTTAGTTATTTTAAGAAACATTATCAACCTTGGAAATTTCCCATGGGCTATTAGACTTTGCACAAACTTATGGTGTGGAGTGCATGGTTTTTAGCAAGTCCACTCTGAGTAAATGAATGAATGAATGAATGTCCTCCCTGATTAGTCAGTCTGATTTGTGAGGAAAAAGTGTATATTTTGTTCATGCATAGTTTGAATCGTATTTGATTCTATATATATTTCACACATTATTTCAAATCTCTTCTAATGACTCTAATATTCCCAGTAATTCTTCAACAAATATTTTTGCTCCTTTTTCTTATCTCATTTAGGTATTAATTCCCTTTCAGTTTTGTTTCTGATTTTATTTTCTACTATTATTTATTAGTCTGTATTTACATATCCAATGTATTATGTTTTTCAAAAAGCATGACTTAAAGGTGCTTTGTGAAATTGCGAAATACAAATAAATGTACGATGGAAGTCCTTTCCAGACTTATATTTATTTATTTAAAATTGTTGCTTATTGGAAAAGATTCATAAATAAAGAAAAAACAGTCAAGTAGCACTTTAAAGACTAGCAAAATAGTTTATTAGGTGAGCTTTCGTGGGACAGACCCACTTCTTCAGACCATAGCCAGACCAGAAGAAGTGGGTCTGTCCCACGAAAGCTCACCTAATAAACTATTTTGCTAGTCTTTAAAGTGCTACTTGACTGCTTTTTGTTTTGATAGTGTATAGACTAGCACAGCTTACTCTCTGTTAGTATTCATAAATAAAGAAGTATGTGATTTTGAGGAAGGTCATAATAGGACAGGATGATATGATTATGAGGAAGATATCATATGACCACGTTATTCCCTATCACCTATACCATATAGGACAAATACAAAAGAGACATCATTGCACAGTCAATTTCAATTCTCATATGACCACAGTTCCTTAAAATAATAGAATTAAACATCTTAAAAGAATGCTGTTGCTAGATTGCTTATTCTGTTTTTGGGAGGATAAAGGTCTAGGTCCTTCTCTGCCTAGCCATTTCTGGCTCCAGGCAATATAAGATTACTAGACTGAGTTAAGCAAAAGGCATATTTGCAGTCTTCAGTGGATTCCAGTGGAATTAAATATGCTGGTGCCAATTTTTAAACACATTTCTACAATGTGGTGGTAAAGCAATGTTACCACTTTTGTTTGAAGACAGATGACCAGTTATGCTGGTGCTAGAGGTCACAATGATAGGTCCCAAGTACATGAAACATTGCCAACCTTCATACATTATAGTTTCAACATTTGCATTTTTACTCTACGTGCATTTCAATGTAACTGGGCTTCAAAGGATTGGATTTTTATTGGTAAATAGTAGACCTGCAAAACCAATGTCAAAATATTTCAAAAGATGAAAATTGAAATTTACCGATAAGCAAATGCAGAAAATTACTGCTTGAGATTTTAGTAGAATTTGCTTTAAATATTTTCTATATTTTATACATGATACTGGCAGTGTTTAATGGCTATCATCAAACTTTAGATTTTTGAATTTAAGTGCCTATTGTTGTTAAAGGATTGTCTAATTCTGCCCCTTGTACTTTCCTGTGCCTGTTAAAATTTAAATAGATTAACATTTAAAAAGTTGCCTAACATAAAAGTGGATGTCTGTCAGAATTATGAAACTATCAAATGTTGCCAGCCCCAAAGGTAATACAAAATAGGTTATGAAAACAAACCAAATAACATACTTCCTTGCAAACTCCTTTCTTGAAGTTTATAATTCTCCCAACCTCAGGCCAAAGTGGGCAGAATGGTCTGTGTGTTTTTTTTAAATAATTATAGTATTAATAACAAGAACAATAAAATGCTGTTGATACTTTTGAACTTATTGTAACAAATCCATGACCATTTAATGTCACTTCATTTGAAATCCTTGAAAACACTCGTGATGAAGTCAGTTGGGCTGTGGCCATGCTACCCTCTCCTTTCAGAAGGGCCATGGTAATAAGCCACTTCGGCAGATGCTAATAAGTTACTGCTATGAATATGTAGCATCTCATTACAATGATGGCAGCCATGAGCTCTTTGAAAGTGCTGGTTTTGAAACTCAAGTCGCCTGTGTAGCTGGGGGCCTTTCAAAATGACCCCCCTGATTTCAAAAGCCCCTTCTTCCCAAAACCAACTGGGGTAGAAATGGGCCTCAAGTGACAACGGTAAATTGCACATCTCCAGAAAGTCATTGGAGCAGATCTAGATTTCTGATCCTATTGCTATAAAACAGACACTTCTACCACTTTGTCTAAGAGAATCCCTATTAGTTGCTTGCGTCATTGGCTCTATAAGGTAATTGATTGGTTCTGGCTCCTTTCAGTACAAAACAGTGCCACGTACAGGAATAGCCTTATTACATGAGACTATTGGTCTACGTAATCTGGCAGTGATCATTACCAGATGCTTCAGAGAAAAATGTAAGAACTGGGGAATAGCCTATTCACAGTGTAAGTTTCTTCCTACTCTGACAGTGGTTGCTTACACCTGAAACAAGAAAATATGTATCCATTATTGCATTTTACCATACCTAATGAACCATGGAAGTTCCCAGTATCCAAATAAATGCACATCTGTTTTTGTGAATCCTGAACTCATTTAAAAATGCTCATTTCTTCAGGTTAAAGATGCATTGTTTAAAGAAAGTATTTCCTTTTTATGAATTTTAAATATATTCACCTCCAGCTTCACTGGACAGTTCTATGTATAATAAACCTGGAGGGGGTGGTCAGGCCTAGCAGTCAGAGTCCAGGGACAAAACCAGAGAGAACATCTGGTGCTAATCTTTTGCTAGACTTGTCCATCACGACTCGGGTAAATTGTTGGATAGTGATCAGGACATGAACACTAGCTGAGTGCCCAAGTTCAAAGTATGTGATTGTTCACCCTGTTCTTGTATTACAAGAACTTTTAAATAGAAGCATCTACTTTACCTTCCAGAGAAAATATTTTATTATGTTTCTTTTTCATTTACCTTATCTTCTTCACTGCCTCTTTCAACAAGCAGGCCTAATATTTTCAGCTGTTCCACAGAAAGGAGGAGGAGAGAGCTCGGTTCCTACCTGTTCTTCAGTATATATGTTGAAGGGGATTGTGCTGAACTGGAAGTGTTTTGAAGAGAGCATTCATGTGTTTGTGTGGATGAGTGTTTTGCTTGTAAGAGTGCATATTTTGGAGCCTGAAATTGTGTGGGATATGAATGTTGCGTCAGTGCATGGAAACAGAGTCTCAGCTGGTGTAGCTTGTAAACTGATGCCAGTTTACACTGACAGGATTTTCTGCTTACGTTTTGGTACTTTCACTTCTGTCAGGAATATACTTATGAATCCTTAACTTGAAGATTGTGAAGATGTTTTTTTTTGCCCTTAAATTTTCCTTGATGTATAGAGAAAGGCAAAGGTCTAGGGCTGGAGAGTGCTGTACTCTAATGAAAGGGACTAATTTGAAAACCTGGATCTAGACAAATGCTATTATCCCCTTCATTTAAGACCTTTCACACCCGAGGAGAATTTCAAACTGATACTCCAGTTTTCCTCCAACTGCCACTTAAGTGAAGCACATGTAGCAGCTGGAACCTGCTAGTCTGCAGAAATTGGCCGCGTCTACACGTGCACGTTACTTCGAAGTAGCGGCGCCAACTTCAAAATAGCGCCTGTCATGGCTACACGTGTTGGGCACTATTTCGAAGTTGAAATCGACGTTAGGCGGCGAGACGTTGAAGTCGCTAACCCCATGAGGGGATGGGAATAGCGCCCTACTTCGAAGTTGAAAGTCGAAGTAGGGCACGTGTAGACGATCCACGTCCCGCAACATCGAAATATCGGGGTCCGCCATGGCAGCCATCAGCTGAGGGGTTGAGAGACGCTCTCTCTCCAGCCTCTGCAGGGCTCTATGGTCACCGTGTGCAGCAGCCCTTAGCCCAGGGCTTCTGGCTGCTGCTGCGGCAGCTGGGGATCCATGCTGCATGCACAGGGTCTGTAACCAGTTGTCGGCTCTGTGGATCTTGTGTTGTTTAGTGCAAGTGTGTCTGGGAGGGGCCCTTTAAGGGAGCGGCTTGCTGTTGAGTCCGCCCTGTGACCCTGTCTGCAGCTGTTCCTGGCACCCTTATTTCGATGTGTGCTACTTTGGCGTGTAGACGTTCCCTCGCAGCGCCTATTTCGATGTGGTGCCGCGCAACGTCAAAGTTGAACGTCGACGTTGCCAGCCCTGGAGGACGTGTAGACGTTATTCATCAAAATAGACTATTTCGATGTCGCTACAAAATAAACTATTTTGATGTAGCGTGCACGTGTAGACATAGCCATTGAGGGCTAGGTAGGAGAACTTGAGCATCAGTTAAAGCCTCCTAAAGACTGATATTGTGTCACATGCGAATGTTGCTTTAATTTATGGGAGCAGGTCTCCAGCTAGTGTAAATTATAGTAGTCCCTTCAATACCAATAACCTGTAAAACTTTAAATAGTGCAAATAGGATTGTATTGCTGACAGTCTACAGTCCCTTAGCCTGCTGCTCTCCTGGAAACTTCAGCCAGTTTCCATCCACTATTTTAAATTCTAGGGAGGACTATCAGCCCTACATGCACTGACTCTGCTGTAGGCATTTACTTTCCCTGCACAGTCCAGTTTTCTTTTGTAAAGCCTTAAGCATTAATGTATTGTATATATCAGGTTCACACATAGGATTGATTTTTATATTTAGAATGGCAATATTTGCTCAGATACAATACTAGCAGGAACAACATCTTGAGCTTGAAAGCCCCAAACACATTAGGACAGTAGAAATGTCAGCCCCAACAACCCACTGGGAGACACTGTATGAAGTCAGACCTAGAGCTCCAAATTAGGTTCCTAAAACATCAACAAGAAGAGAAAGGAGGGGCCCACAAGCCTCAGCTTAGTGCTAAGCCTCTGATTTTTCAGTGTCAGAAGCATTGGCTTCCTCTTTCTTCCCTCTCCTCAAATATTAACAGGAGCTACCGTGTTTGAAGATACTTACTCCAGGGCTTGGCCAAGGCTACTTGGGAAAAGGTAATGATCTAAAAATCTTTAGCTAACCCTCCTCTAATAAGTCATCAAACAAGGCATCTAGGAGCTTAGGTATTGTATCTCCACAAGGTGTAATGCAGATGTCTGTGAGAGTCTGATTCCCTTTCATGCCATTTTATCTGCTCTTACAAGAAAAAAGCACTCCCATTTCAAGACCTTTTCACATGGCCAAAATTACGTAATGTGCCCTCAGTGAAAAATGACTATCACAATGCGGAATGCCTTACAGTAGTCCCTCAAGCTGTGTGAGGGTTGTGTTCCCATGCGCACTTGCATAACTTGAATTTTGTGTAAGTTAGGGGATGGCTTTTTTCCTGGCAGCACACAAGTTCAGCAGCTGGGGAAGCAGCAGGAGCATCTGGAGCTCCTTTCGACCCGTAAGTCCTGGGGTTGTGGGGAGCAGTGGGGGAGGGTTAAGCCGAGCTGTGGGGCGGGGGCAGAGGGTTAAGCCTGGGGGGGTTAGGGCTGCAGGGATTCAGGGAGGTGAAGTTGAGCCTGGGCTGTCCGGTCCTGTGGATGGGGGTGAGTCGGAGCTGCGTGCAGGTGCATGAGCCAGAGTTGTGCAGGGTGGGGTTGAACAGGGGCTGTGGTGGGGTTTGAACCAGGTATGAGAGTTTGAACCGGGGCCATGAAGGGCCAGGAGGGTTGAGCAGGATTTTGAGTTCAGCTTAACTCATGTTAATGCAAGTTAAGCGCATCTCAAAATCGTGCATTCTGAGGCATTACTGTACTTATGGAAATCATCAGCAACTTCACCAATAGTTATCCACCTTTAGGTAATTGGGAGGTACAGAGTAAAATGGATTATTTGTTTATTTATTCATTGATTGATTGTCAACAAAGAGCATGAACTTGATAATAAGCCTGTTATTGCAAGTTCTGTTCATAGAACAACAGCACGTGCACCAGATGTGTGCATGACAAATAATGATCCTTAATGTTGATTGCTGAAGTTTAAACACAAACACACAGATAATGTTTATTATTTGCACTCTGAATTGTTTTCATAAGGGCTAACTTCTCTACCGGTCTGACTGCATTAATATAATTATTTCACAAGAGAATTTGGCCCAATACATATATTTTCCTCACATTATCTCTGTTTTATTTTAAGATTAATGCCACTCAAAATGTGCACATAGTTCGAAAGTTATTACCAGGATCAAAGGTTTCTTGTAGACAATAATGTTTTTTCCTATTCGGAAACACAATTCTCCCCATAGTTTAGACAGATGATACTACCTAGCATATAAAATGTCTGTTTTAATGACAGATTGGTGCTTGTGTACAAAAGAGAAACACAAATGACATAAAATTAACCACACTTGGAAGCATTTAAGACCTATTATTGTAGCTTCCAGGGATGTCAGCAGCATTGTTTTCAAGACTAAAAATAGAATAAAACTGTGAAAGAGGAAGAACACTGTGGAGCAAGAAAACAAATACATTGTATTGTGCACTGAAGGCTGCTAATTTCACCACTTGGTTGACTGTCAATGGGGACAAATGCTACAAGTGACCTCCCACTGATAATAAAATTTTGCTGCTTTTTTTGGAAATTCAATGACAGGCATCCCAGCCATTCAACTACTGCGCTGCGTATGACAGGCTGTAGCCTGTGTTCACCATTTTTACAGGACTATGATAAATCTTGTACAAAAAAGATCATTTGAAAACTTGTACATTGCTGATTGTTGTCCTGGTTAATATATGTGTGGAAATGTAACCAATGTAGATAACAGGTAAGTATCTTTTCAAGAGACGCCTGCTGAGAGTGGGTTGTATGTGGGTCAGGCAGAGCGAGCAATCCACACTCAGACGGTTCTGGAATTGGATGTGATAGTTGTGGAGTTCTGCTTCAATAGGCTCTGTCCGTTGTTGGGGTCAGACTCCCATGAGGGACAGTGGACAGGAAGAAGCTGAGATCAGGAGCACAAAGCAGGCTGGGGTTCCTCACTCTGAAGCACTTTGCAGCAGATAGTGATGGTGTTAACCCTCTGTCAGGGAACATGGGCAGTGTTAATATAATGTCAAATGTCATAGAAAATGTCATTTCTAATTGTTATCCTCAGTTTGGCTGTGTCTACATTTGCATGCCTCTTTCAAAAGAAGAATGCAAATGAGGAAAATTGAAAATACAAAGGAGGCACTGATTTACATATCTCATGCTTCATTTGCATAATCTCTTTGCAGATGAGATTCTTTAGAAAGAAAAAAGCAGTGTAGACAGGGCTCTTTTGAAAATAAACTCCCATCTTTGAAAGAAAGAAAGAAAGAAAAAAAATTTCTTTTGAAGATGGGGTTTATTTTGGAAACAAGGACAAATTACAAAGGATGAATATAGGCAAACAACACAAGAATGCAGGAGCAAGATTAGAAGGGCTAAGGCACAAAATGAGCTCAAATGAGCTACAGGCATAAAGGGAAAAAAGAAGGGTTTTTATAAATATATTAGAAACAAGAGGAAGACCAGGGACAGTGTAGGGCTGTTGCTCAGCGAAGAGGGAGAAACAGTAACAGGGAACTTGGAAATGGCAGAGATGCTTAATGGCGTCTTTGTTTTGGTCTTCACTGAGAAGTCTGATGAAGGAATGCCCAACATAGTGAATGCTAGTGAGAAAAGGGTACGGTTAGAAGTTGAAATAAAAAAAAGAACAAGTTAAAAATCACTTAGGAAAATTAGATGTCTGCGAGTCACCAGGGCCTGATGAAGTGCATCCTAGAATGCTCAAGGAGCTGATAGAGGAGGTATCTGAGCCTTTATCTATCCTCTTTGGAAAATCATGGGAGACAGGAGAGATTCCAGAAGACTGGAAAAGGGCAGGTATTGTGCCCATTTATAAAAAGGAGAATAAGAATAACCCAGGAAACTACAGGCCAGTCAGCTTAACTTCAGTGCCAGGAAAGATAATGGAGCAGGTAATTAAAGAAGTCATCTGCAAACACTTGGAAGGTGGTATGGTGATAGGGAACAGCCAGCATGGATTTGTAAAGAATAAATCATGCCAACTAATCTGATAGCTTTCTTTGATAGCATAACAAGCCTTGTGGATAGCGGAGAAGCGGTAGATGTGGTATACCTAGACTTTAGTAAAGCATTTGATACGGTCTCTCATGATATTCTTATAAAAAAAACTAGGCAAATACAATTTAGATGAGGCTACTATAAGGTGGGTGCATAACCGGCTGGATAACCGTACCCAGAGAGTAGTTCTTAATGGTTCTCAATCCTGCTGGAAAAGTATAACAAGTGGGGTTCCACGGGGGTCTGTGTTAGGACAGGTTCTGTTCAATATCTTCATCAATAATTTAGAAATTGGCATAGAAAGTACGCTTAGTAAGTTTGCAGATGTTACCAAGCTGGGAGGGGTTGTGACTGCTTTGGAGGATAGGGCCATAATTCAAAATGATCTGGATAAATTGGAGAAATGGTCTGAGGTAGACAGGATGAAGTTTAATAAGGACAAATGCAAAGTGCTCCACTTGGGAAGGAACACTCAATTTCACACGTACAAAATGGGGAGAGATTGTGTAGGAATGACTACAGCAGAAAGGGAACTAGGGGTTACAGTGGACCACAAGCTAAATATGAGTCAACAGTGTGATGCTGTTGCAAAAAAAGCAAACATGATTCTGGGATGCATTAACAGATGTGTTGTGAACAAGACACGAGAAGTCATTCTTCCGCTCTAGTCTGCACTGGTTAGGCCTCAGCTGGAGTATTGTGTCCAGTTCTGGGTACTGCAGTTCAAGAAAGATGTGGTGAAACTAGAGAGGGTCCAGAAAAGAGCAACAAGAAGGGTTAAAGGTCTAGAGAATGTGACCTATGAAGAAAGGCTGAAAGAATTGGTCCTGTTTAGTTTGGAAAAGAGAAGATTGAGGGGAGACTTGATAGCGGTTTTCAGGTATCTAAAAGGGTGTTGTAAGGAGGAGGGAGAAAACTTGTTCTTCTTGGCCTCTGAGGACAGAACAAGAGGCAATGGACTTAAACTGCAGCAAGGGAGGTTTAGGTTGGACATTAGGAAAAAGTTCCTAACTGTCAGGGTGGTCAAAGAGTGGAATAAATTTCCCAAGGGAGGTTGTGGAATCTAGATCGCTGGAGATATTTAAGAACAGGTTAGATAGAAGTCTATCAGGGATGGTTTAGACAGTACTTGGTCCTGCCATTGGGGCAGGGGGCTGGACTCGATGGCCTCTCAAGGTCCCTTCCAGTCTTACTGTTCTATGATTCTATGATTTTCAAAAGAGCCCTGTCTACACTGCTTTTTCTTTTTGAAAGAATCTCTTCCAAAAATTATGCAAATGAAGCACAAGATATATAAATCAGTGCCTCATTTACATTCTTAATTTCTCTCATTTGCATTCCTCTTTCAAAAGAGGAGTGCAAGTATAGACACAGCCTTTTTGTATTTTTCTTGTAACAGGGTTTCCTTTAACCTGTGTACATGTGACTAACCAGTCACTCAGTTCAATCTGTTCACTGGTTGCCAAACAGTGATCCACAGTGCAGACATCCCAGCTGAAGGCTCATACAAGCAAGTGGAGGGAAAATGGTTCAAACATAGCAAATTATACAGATTTGGTGGTCAACGACACTGGGACTGTTAGATGAACTAAACCTGAGCTTTCTGGATCTCTCAGGTTCTGCTTCCTGTGCTTGTTGTGGAGTGAACTGTACAAATTTTGCCTTTGTTTCCCTTTGTTTATGTTTATTGTAACTGTTGAGACATATCTGTGGACTTATAAAATAGTTACATTGGCTATCTCTACAATAGCCCCCCTGCCCCCTTTCGAAAGGGAGATGCTAATGAGACACTTTGGGATATTATTGCTATTTGCTTATAGGAATAAGGGGATTTGGAAGCGTGCAGGATCCTTTCGAAAAGACCCCATGTAGATGAGCCGCACGTGATCGAAAGTGGCACTTTTAAAGTGCTGTGGCTGCCATTATGCTAATGAGGCACTGTATATTCACTGCAGTGCCTCATTAGCATATCCGAAGTGTCTCATTAGCATCCCCCTTTTGAAGGGGGGGGACTAGTGTAGATATAGCCATTATGTTGTAAAAATTAGATTTGTTTCTTCATATATTTTATAAAGTTATGTGATTACTGTCATTTCTTTAGTTTCTTTTGGGACTTGAATGTCTGGAGGCTGACCTTGTACAAACCTTTCTGAAAATCCTTAAAGACTGAACTCTCGGTCTGCAGTTACCTTTCTATGGGAATTGGGTTTATTTGTTTTAGGGCACTGGAGAAGGGAAATGAAATGTCCACCCAAAGTTACAAAACCATTTTATTTAAAGTCACAAAATTCTACTCTATGATGTTTAGGAAGGCATATTCCAAATTTGGGAAAACACCAGGTTTATTGACAAAACTCTCATCTAGATGTACCTTGAGAGGGAAGAAAGTAGAGTGTGTTTTCAGAAATTTTAAAAGACCAACACTCTGATGTAGAAACTACAGAACCCAAACCACCACCAAAAAAAAAAAAGTCAACCCGCGGGTGTCATATACTTTGGTAATGAAAATGAGCATGCATTGTTCCACACTGGTTGGGATTTTTTTGAGCAGAACTTAAAACCATGGATGCCTGTCCCCTGAAATGGTGGTTGAAGCATGGACGGGCATAGGAATCTTTCGAACATTGGGCATGTAAATATCTTGTTAGGTGCTCTGCAACAGTGTTGTGAAAACACCATTTCTCACTTTCAGGTAACATTGTAAATGAAGCGGGCAGCATTGTATCATGCAACTGTAAATAAACTTGTTTGTCTAAGTGATTGAGCAAGAAGTTCAGAGAGCTTTCAGGCTATAACATTTTACGTTATTTTTGGATGCAGTTCTTTGCACATAATTCTACATTTGTAAGTTCAATTTTCATGATAAAGAGATTGCACTAAGACTGTACCTGTATGAGGTGAATTGAAAAGACTGTTTCTTTGAGGGGGATTTATGTTGCAAACACTTGCAGCCAAAAATTGATATAAAGTGTGCATTGTATACTTTTTGTTCTCTGTAATTGAAATCAATATATTTGAAAGTGTAGAAAACATCCAAAATATTTAAATAAATGGTATTCTATTATTTAATTCTAAAGGCACAAGTAATCATGATTAATTTTTCTAGCCACTTGACAGCCCTGAATTTTACGTAAAGAAATTCTGCTTTAGTAAAAGGTTTGATGTCTTTATTATTGTCCCTTCCCAGTCCTTGCCAAAATACTTTGAAAATTTTAGGACAAAGTTACACATTTCTATTGAAAAGTATCCTAAAACTGGTAGCAAATTGGACTGTCGAAGAAAACCAATGGTTTATTTCTCCAACAGTAATTTTTACACAGTCTTACAATTATGGAAAATATAGGGGTAGAAAGAACTCTGGAAAGTCATGAATTACAGCTGCCTGCACTGTGGCAGTGCTAAGTAAACTAATACCATCCATGAGAGGTGTCTTTCTAATCTGCTCTTAAAAAACAGAGGTTTCTATAACCCTCACTTGGAAGCATATTCCAGAGTTTAACTAATCTTGTAGTTGGCAATTTCTTTCCCAATGTGTAACCTAACTCTCCCTTGCTGTGGATTAAGCCCAATTCTTCATGTCTTGTCTTCAGAGGACATGGAGAACAGTTGATTTACAGCCCTCTTGATAATAGCCCTTAATATAATTGCAGATTATCAGCTCCCCTCTTCCATCTTCTTTTCCCAAAACAAGAAATACCCAGTTCTTAACCTTTCCTCAAAGGTCAAGTTTTCTGAAGCCTTTATTATTTTTGTTGCTTTCCTCTAGACTTTCCAGTTTGTCCACATCTTTCCTTAACAGCAGTATCCAGTATTGGACACAATAACCTAGCTAAGGCTCCACCAGTGCCAACTAGGGAGGAGCCACTGTCTCCCCATGTCCTATGTAAGACACTGCTGTTCATACATCCCAGAATTTTGTTAGCCTTCTTCTTGACTACACAATGAGGTTGACCTGTAGTCAGTTTGTAATGCACTGTAACTCCAGCTCCTTTTCTGCAGTACTACTACCTAGACCAGTGGTGGCCAATAACCTAGCCTGCAGTCCAGAGGTGGTTTACCAGGGTTAGCCCCTTGAGGTCCACTATCACTTTATTTACCTTTGTTTCTGCAGAGACTGCTGCTTTCAGCTCCTATTGGCCATGGATCACCAGGGTGCCTTTGTTTGTGCTGTCTTCTACAGCTCCCATTGGCACGGAATGACAATCCACAGCCAACAGAACGCACAAGTGGCCATACCTGTGGAGCTGCAGGTAAATAAAGTACCAGTGGCCCACTAGGGAACTATATCTGCCTTATTCCCACCCCTCAGCTGGACAATTATTCACCATTTCATACTTGTGTATTTGGTTTTTCGTTCCTAAATGTAGTATATTGTGCTTATCTTCATTGAATTTCATCTTGTTGATGCAGACCAATTCTCCAATTTGTTAAGGTGGGAATTCTAATTCTGTCCTCCAACATGACTGCAACCTCTCCTAGTTTGGTATCATCTGCAAATTTTATATGCACACTCAGCACTCCAGTGTCCAAGTCTTCAATGAAAATACTGAATAGCCATAGAAAATGAATTAATGGATTTCTGAGAAAGCTGGCTTCATGCTGTTTAGAGTTGTGAGCAGAATATCTTTTAGTCTATTGTAGAAAACCTTCAAGAATAAGGCTGACAAAACTGGAAATTCAACTTAGCAAAATTGTTATGTGAACAGCAGGTGAACAAAAGTTGCATTCCCTTATTTGGGATATTTGCAAGAAAAATGGGTTGTTTGGGGGACTTTTTGTTGAGCATAGGGTAACTGCCAGCATCTGCCATAGTAACCATAAAAGTAAGCAGCTGCACAAATACTTATTTAATTTCATGGAGACTATTCCCTTTTGTAGGCTGCACTTACAAACTATTATTTTCATTATATCACTGAAGAAGACATTCAATGCTTAGCTAAAGATCAGAAATTTTTGAAGATGTGAGAATTCTGTGAATCAAAAATAAAGTATTTTAAATGAGTTTGGAGAAGATTTGTAGTAAAAAGAGATTTTTCTTCACCGATTCAAACTTTGTTTTTGGAAGCCATTAGCCTGCTGATGACAGAGGAAAAATAAGAGTCTAGTAACTGTATCCCTACACTATGTCAATGATTTAACTGATTAAATTGATAATAAATGGGCCGTGTCTACACTAGCCCCCTACTTTGAAGTGGAGCATGGAAATGACACAGACCAGGGAATATCAGTAGGAACTGCCATGCATATGCAGCACATCATTAGCATAATGGCAGCTGCACAGATTTTGAAGCTGGTAACTTTGAAATGCTGAGAGGTAGTCTAGACAGGGGTGCTTCAAAATATGTGCTCAACTTTGAAATTCCCTTACTCCCAAAACAAATCTCTATAGATAGCAATTCTATGCGTAGAATATACAAGTATTGCAGTAGGAATATAAGACTGACCACCTGATAGGGATGGTGATAGACAGTGATTATGAAATGGCCAAGGAGACTGAGAAGCTACAAAAACAGAAAATCCAATAATAATGAGAGATTTCAACTATCCTTTTATGAAATGGGGACATGTCACGTCAAGGTAAATAAAGCAATTAAATTTGTAGACACCATTAATAACTGCTGCTTGGAGCAATTAGTCCTAGAACCACAGGAAGAGAGATAATTCTTGATTTGGTCCTAAGTGTCACAAGGAATCTACTTCACAAAATGAATATAGATGAACTATTTGGTAATAGTGACCATAATGTAATTAATATCTGTGAAGGGGAAACAACCAAAGAAACCTACTACAGTAGCATTTAACATAAAAAAAGAGGAGCTACCCAAAAAATGAGGAGAGTCGTTAGATGGAAAATAAAAGAAATAATTCCAAGAGTGAAGTGATTTTATAAACTTTTTAAAAATACCACAATAAAGGTGCAAATTAAATGTATATCCCAAATTAAAAAAAAAAGGCAAGAGAAGCAAAAACAATGCACTGTGACCAAACAGAGACAGAAAAAAAACCCTATCTTTTAAAAATTGAAAGTCAAATCCTACTGGGAAAAATAGAAAGTAGTTTTAACTCTGGCAAGTCAAGTGTAAAAGTATAATTAGGCAGGCCAAAAAGAATTTGAAGAATAACTTGCAAATGACACAAAAACTACCAGGAAACATTTTTAAGTACATCAGAAGCAACAAGCCTTGCAAACGATCAACAGGGGTATTAGATGATAAAGGTTTTAAAGGAGCACTCAGGGAAGAAAAGGCAGTTGCTGAGAAGTTGAAGGAATTCTTTGCATTGGTCTTCACTGATGAGGATGTGAGGAAGATTCCCACAGCCAGTCTTTTTAGGTGACAAATCTGAAGAACTCTCCTGGGTTGATGTGACATTAGAGGAGGTATTGGGACTAATTGATAAATAGTAGTAAATCCCTGGAACCAGATGGTATTCACCCAAGAGTTCTGAAGGAACTCAAATGTAAAACAGCAGAACTACTAACTATTCCATAAATTAGCCTCTGTGCCAGATAACTTGTATATAGCTAATATAACAGCAATTTTTTTAAACTCTCTTGCACATATAGATCACTAAGCCTGATTTCAGTACCAGGCAAACTGGTTAAAACTATAGCAAAGATTAGATTGATCAGATCAATAGATGTACATGATATGTTGGAGAAGAGGCAGCATACTTTCAAAGGCAAATCATCCCTCATCAATTTACTAAAATTATCCAAGAGTTAAAAACATGATGATGCACTGGATTGTCAGGCTATGTGTACACAGCTGGAACTATTTCAGGATACCGCATTATCCTGAACTAGCTGCCCCATGTCTACGCAATGTACCCATGATATGGAAGTATTTTTCTAAACAAAGGGCACAGTATTTTGCCATTCCTGTACACCTCATTGCAGGAATAAGGAGTGACCTTGAAATGGGGCTTTAGTTTGACAAGTGGCACCATTCAGGTAGTCACACATGCCAAAATAAAATTGTAAGCAAGGTAAGAAGTCATGGGATGAGAAGGAAGGTTCTGTCATAGATAAGTAACTCATTAAAAATAAGAAAAAAAAGTGGGAATCAATGGTCAGTTTTCAGAGTGCATGGGGTGAACAATGAAATGTCAAAAGTAACTGTACTGAGACTTGTGTTGTTCAATAAATACCAAAATGATCTGGGAAAGTGGGCAGTCAGTGAAGTGGCAAACTTTGCAGACAATGTTAAATTACTGAAGATAGTTAGGTCTGAAGCAAAACGTGAAGATTTACAAATGGGTGTCACAAAACTGCCATTAATACTAGGTAATGCACAGTGGAAAACTTAATCCCAACTATACACACAAAGGCTGGTCCTACACTACAGTTATGTCGACAGAAGTTACAGTCAGGACATATTTCCCAACAGAACTTCTGTCAACAGAACGTGTCCACACCTAGTAGAGGCTCCCCGTCGACTCCCTCTGTTGACAGAGAACGGCCACACTGCCCAGCCCTCTGTCGACAGAACAGCCAACTGGAAGCTCTGCAAACAGGGCTTCCCAGTAAACCAGAAGCCCTCTCTGTCAACAGAGGGCTCCCCAGAATGTCTACACTATTGTTGTGTTGACAGAATCTGTTGACAGAGGCATTATGCCTCATACAGGAGTGACTTAACTCTCCCAAGAAAACTGCTGCGTTCTGTGGACAGTTTCTCAACAGGATGCATTTGTAGTGTGGACACTCCAAGGGTTTTGTCAACAAAACTCTTAGTGTAGACATAGCCAAAATGTTTGGGTTACCCTTCAAGAAAGTGAGTCATAGTGAGTAATTCTCTGAAAACATAAGCTGAGTGCACAGCATCATTTTAAAACTAGCAGATTTTTAGGAACTGTTAGGAAAGAGATGGCTAATAAGACAGAAGATAACATAATGTCAATACAGAAAGCCATTGTACACATGCAGCTTATCTACTGCATGCAGTTCTTAGTTGCCCCCTTTCAAAGAAGATACATTAAATCTGGAAAAAATTGAGAGAAGACCAAGAAAATGATTAGGGATATGCAATAGCTTCTGCATGAGGAGAGATTAAAAAGACTGGGACTATTCAGTTTGGAAAAGAGATGACAAAGGAAGATATGCAAGAGGTGTTTAAAATTATGATGTGTTGAAAGTGAATAAGGAAGTGTTATTTATCCCTATGGATAATACGCAAAGTAGGGAAGAAAGAAAATTAATAGGCATCATGTTTAAAATAGACAAAAGGAAATACTCCACACAATACACAGTCAGTCTCTGGAGCCCTTGTCAGGGGATGTTGTGAAGGCCAGATGAATAACTGGCTTAAAAAAAGGAGGAGGTGAGTTCCTGGAAGATAAATCCATCAATAGCCATTAGCCAAGATAATCAGGGACACAGCTCTGGAAGTCCCTAAATCTCTGACTTCTGAAAGCTGGCATGGGATGATATGGAATGGATAGCTCGATAAAGTGCACTGTTCTGTTCACGCTTTCTGAGGCATCTTGTATTTTTGGATCTTTGGAAGACAATGAAATGCTACCGGAACCATTGGTCTGACCCCTGATGGCCATTTTTACATAGAAATATTATGTATGCTTTATGTATAGCTTAATTTTTAAAGCAAACAACCTGCAAAATGAAAGTTATAATTTATCTGCTTCTTAACTAGACTTGAATTCCAGTCTTAGTTCTGTTGCTGACTCACTATAATCTTTGTCCAAGGACAATTTGAAGCCAATTGATACATTCCTAATGACTTCTAAAGGCTTTGGTTCAGGCCCAACCCAATCTTGGCAAACTACTTCATTAATCTATGCTAAATTTATTGAATATTTTGAGATCTATGGATGAAAAAGCATTGTTATTAGTAAACATTACAGTAAACACGCAAAATGCATGATTTCGAGGCCCGCACCTCCTGGCCCTGCCTCAATCCCTGTGGCATGGCTGACCACCCATCGCCCGGCTCTGGCTCACCACCCCACTCTGGTTCTACACCTTCCCCACCCCCTCATGGCCTGGCTCACCACCCCCGTGCATGGCTCTGACTCAACCCCGCCCCGATTCAAACCCCCTCTGCACAGCTCTGGCTCAACCACTTCAGCTCTGGCTCAACCCCCCGCCCCCTGTGCTCCTCCAGTTCAACCCCTGTAGCTCAGCTCACCACCCCTGCACATGGGTCCTACTCAACCCGCCCCACCACACTGGTTCAAATCTCCCATTCATGGCTCCAGCTCCCATACATGGCTCCCCCATGCCCTAGTTCAACCCCCTATGGCCTAGCTCACCACCCGAACATGGCTCCAGCTCACCACCCCTCCCCGGCTCCAGCTCAGCCCTGCCACCCCGGCTCAAACACCCCCATGCAGGGCCCCAACTCAACTCCACCCTTCTCCCCTTCCTGCAGCCTTAACCCACCCCAGGCTTAACCCCTCTGCCCCACTCCCCCGGCCCCACCCCACTGCTAGGCTTAACTCTTGCCAACTGCCCCCTCACAACCCCAGGACTTACCTTTCAAAAGGAGCTCCAGATGCTCCTACTGGTTCCCTGGCTGCAGAATGTGCATTTTGCTGGGAAAAAAAGCCATCCCCTGACTTATGTGAAATTCAAAGCAAGGGTGCATGGGAAGGCAACCGTCGTCTAACTCAAGGGACTGCTGTACCAGTTGTATTTAATACAAGTTATTAGGAATAAGCTGATAGATAAAGATACCATAGTACTGGCATATTTCCTGAGCTACTTAATACAATAGATTATTTATAACTCATTGTTTTAGCTCTGTATGAAGATTATTTGCTTAAGTATGCCTTTTCCCCTTCATTGAAATTGTGCACATTAACACGAACATACGGGGTAAAGAAAAATAAGTTATTTACATTTTATAAATGGAATTAGCATTAATAGGGATGCATGCTCTTTGAACATTGAGATAACATAGTTTCATTTATTCCCATCCCCTATTAGATTACAAGTGATTCCAGAATAAGATGTGCTCTAATTAAATTTTCCGGCAAGGATAACTCAGCATGATGAACATTTAGAGCACAGTAGTGCAGAGCTTCTGGAATAATCTTTCTCAAAGGAGATTCATAAAAACTAAAAGGAGTAGGATTATTTGGGGATTTTTTTTCAAGTTCTTTACATAGAATTAAATCTCAGATTCCATCTGTTTGTCTGCCTTTATGTTTTCCAACTCATTCTTGCCTTCTGAGTACTTTCCATCATGTCTGTGTCAGTAAGGTGCTTAGTACTTTGCAGTATTTTGCCTTAAGTTTGCTAACTCAGCAGAATTTTTTTGTCGTCTTCGTTGCTAATTCCCATTAGGAGAAATGAGACTGACTTTGGAATCTTAATTTACAATATCTAGCTTTGCTCCACTTTGATACAAAGAAGTTTTTTTCTTATTACATGTATTGCAGTACCATTTACATGTCCCAACCAAGATCTAGGTCCCATTCTGCAAACACACTAAAAGATAGCTCCTGCTCTGAAGATCATATAAATAAACAAATTGGGTTCGAGAAAATAATTATTACCCACGTTATATGTTAGAAACTCATCCATAGTTTAAATGATTGGCTTGCCAAAGATCATATAGTAATTTTTGTGAGAGTCAGGAACTGAACCAAGCTCTCATGAGTTCCAGTCAATTGTCATAAGTACACTTTCACGCGTCATCACTGAAATAAAAATATTTTCTTAATAAATGACTTTTAAGTAGTAGTGCCAACCTGTAATTGAAATTTTTCATCACTTCTTCCCTTTCCTCTTTGCTTAAGCTTACATGGTTATTCACAATCCTTATTCTTTTTCTTCATCTCCTGAAGATTTGTTAGGATAAATAGTCTGGTTTTGCTGGTTGTCTCAAATCTATGGATTGCAGTAAATGAAAAAGGCACAGAACCAAATATCATACTTCAGTTCTAAGTTTTGCGGTGTTAATACATTTGGCAATTACTGCTGCAGAGTTGGAGTGAGAACTCTCTGGTAGGCAGAGCCTGGCCAAGTCTGCCCATTGTTTGAGAAGCAGAGAGTCGGGACAGGAAGGCTATGTTTACACTAGAGAGCTTTGTCAACAAAACCCATGGAGCGTCCACATTCCCAAGGTGTTCTGTCCGAGAGTAAATCGACAGAACCCAGCACTTTTGTTGACAGCATTCTGCCGCTCCCCAATGAGACAGAACACCTCTGTGAACAGATTTGTTGAGAGAAAGACAGTCCGGAAATTCCAGGGGGCCTAATGTCGACAGACAGGGCTTCCAGGACATCGGGCAGCCCTGTTTGCTATGCTTTCAGATGGCCGTTTTATCAAGACAGCAGATGGGAAGTCCGTCTGCTCTCTATCAAGAGAGTGGATCACTCTTTCAATCCTCCTTGTAGTCTAGCCACACTCTGTCAACAGAAGTTTTGTCGGAAGGTATCTTCTGACAGGAACCTCTGTCAACAGATTGCTCTAGTGTAGACATAGCCAAAATGTAAGGTGTTGAGCCTCCAGCTCAGTTGACAGAGAGCCAAGGAAGGAATTGGATACCTCTGTATTGCTGCTAGCCCTGAAAGTGGGGACTGAGCTGTACCAACTCCTCCCTCTGGAGAAATACCCTTAGTAGCTGCTGGTACAGCTAGCCTGAGGGTCCATAAATAATTAAGTCCTATGACCAGGTAGGAAGTGGCCCAGGGAAACTAGAGAGTAGTTGAGTTATGTTTCTGCAGTCACAATCTGCTGGCCTAATGACACAATTCCCCACAACTGCTAGGACCCTGGGCTTGAACTTGGTGTAGTGGGGGTGGGGCTGGGTGCCAAACAACCTGTGCTCAGATGCTGACCCAGGCAGAGGGCTGACTGCCTGGGTCTGACTGCAGTGCTGTGCCCCACACAGAGGGCTGAGCTTCTCTGTGGAGGTTGTCTGCCCTATCAGGGCACTAGGCTAGACATTGCCAATTGCCCTGTTGTGAGAGAAGAAGGCTGTAGACTCTTTATGGATTTGCCATGGCAATCCTCTATTGGTAGGCTCTCAGCCACTAAGTGGCATAGTGAGGTGTAGTGGCATCCATCTGATGCTGACGGAGCAACCACTCAAAGCTACAACAAAGGTCCTTGGGTTTTTAAATTTTAACAACGTATGCAAAGGCCTCTAAGGCCAAAGGTAATGGACAAAAATTGGAAAAGGAAGCTTAAAATAACTACACTGCATGGGGAAGATAAATGTCCACATTTCTATTATTCATGGCCTCCTAATGTGTCTTATGTGGCTCCATGCAGCACAGTGTAATGAATTACGTGGGAATTATGGATTTACTGGTGCAAATCTCTTCATGTAAGAAATGCCATGTAACTGTACATTCAGTATAGTTACAGCTGGTTTGTGAAGTAACTGCTGGATTCTTACATAGGCGTGTAAAAGTGAGTTTGAAATTATGGCCTGTAGAGGATTTGAAACCCTTGAAACAAACCCTCTGCTTCAAACAAATCCTCTTTTTACTGTGCAGCATATCATAAGTGAGGGGTGCATAGCTGAGAAACAGAACGTTATGTGCAAGGAAATACGGTGTGTGTGATTTCTTGTCTGCTCTTTATTAGCTCATTTGAAGCACAAACATGACTTGCTCTGGTTGACACACAAGAGCCGTGTCTACATGTGCACGCTACTTCGAAGTAGTGGCACTAACTTCGAAATAGCGCCCGTCACGGCTACACGCGCCGGGCACTATTTCGAAGTTAACTTCGACGTTAGGCAGCGAGACATCGAAGTCGCTAACCCCATGAGGGGATAGGAATAGCACCCTACTTCGACGTTCAACGTCGAAGTAGGGACCGTGTAGTCGTTGCGCATGCCGCAACTTCGAAATAGCGGGGTCTGCCATGGCGACCATCAGCTGAGGGGTTGAGAGACGCTGCCTCTCGAGCCCCTACGGGGCTCTGTGGTCACTGTGGGCAGCAGCCCTTAGCCCAGGGCTTCTGGCTGCTGCTGCGGCAGCTGGGGATCCATGCTGCAGGCACAGGGTCTGCAACCAGTTGTCAGCTCTGTGTATTTTGTGTTGTTTAGTGCAACTGTGTCTGGGAGGGGCCCTTTAAGGGAGCGGCTTGCTGTTGAGTCCGCCCTGTGACCCTGTCTGCAGCTGTGCCTGGCACCCTCATTTCGATGTGTGCTACTTTGGCATGTAGACGTTCCCTCGCAGCGCCTATTTCGATGTGGTGCCGCGCAACGTCGAAGTTGAACATCGACGTTGCCAGCCCTGGAGCACGTGTAGATGTTATTCATCGAAATAGCCTATTTCGATGTTGCTACATCGAAGTAAGCTATTACGATGTAGGCTTCACGTGTAGACGTAGCCAAGAAGTATTATAACACAGGATGATTGCCTTTGGCTGTTTTTTTTTTCCATTTCTTTTATATCAAAACTCTACTCCAGTATAAAACTCACACCATTTAGAATTAATTACAGTAAGCCGTACTTTCTGTTAGCTATGATATGCTAGAGTTCAGAACACAGGGAGGTAAGTTTACAGCATCAGTAAATTATTCATGATGATTTAGACATCATGGCTACATCTACATTTACAGAAAACTTGGAAATGGCCATGCTAATGGACAAATCAGAGAATACTAATGAGGTGCTGAAATGAATATTCAGTGCCTCATTAGCATGCCACTGGCTGTGGCACTTTGAAAGTGCCGTGGTTCACTTGCCCGCAGCTCGTCTACACGGGGGTCGTTTTCGAAAAGACCCTGCCAACATCAAAATCCCTTTTAAATCAATGGGATTTAGGTGCCTTAATACATTCCAATGCCTGGACCCACGTCTTGGGCTGAAAACTCCACCAATGTTCCTGGTAATTTGTTCCAAGTGTGAAACACACTTATGTGCCCTTAATTTCTAATTTGATTTTGTCTTGCGTCTGCTTTCAGCCAATTGGCTCTTGTTATGTCTTTCTCTTCTAAATAAATGAGCAATTTAGTACCTGCTACTTTCACTCCATGAAAATGTTTATACGCTGTAATCAGGTCACATCTCAATCTTCTTTCTAATAAGGTAAGCAGATTAAGCTCTTTAAATCTGACATTGTAAGGCATTTTCTCCAGCCTCAAATAATGTCTCTAGCTCTTTCTGCCGCATTACAATTTGTCAGTGTCATTTTAAAATGTGGATACAAAAGATATACATTATTCCAGTATTGGTCTCACCAGTACAAGAGGTAAATTCTAATCACCTCCTTTGGCATGCTCACTGCTTTCCCCTTCTTTGTACATTCAAGGATTCCATAAGTCTGTTTTCTCACAAAATCACACTGGCAGCCCATGTTCAATTGATCCTCTTTGACACTTAAATCCTTTTCAGAGTCATTGGTTTCTAGGGTGCAGCTAAAATACAATATTTAAGGTGCTGCAGGACTGCTTGCTATTTGTGAAGCTACAGACTAACATGGCTACTCCTTTGAGACTATTAATGCTTCTAGTTTACCAAGTGAACCAGAACACTTTGTATGAGTGCCCTGGTCTTACTGCTTACTGGGCTCTTAGAATACATGTAGGGACTTGAAAGCTGAGAAAGACACAGCACAGTTCAGTTACTTACTGTAAGATTCACACTGCCCCTGCCCCAGAGTTCTTGCCCTGCTGTGAGACCTAGCTGCATGTGAATAGCCTCCAGTAAAGAGATCTGACCAGGCACCAGCTAAGAGTCACCCGTATTCACAAAGGGACTTCAAACCAGGGCACCAGTGAGTATGTTTGAGGTCCGGAGAGAACCCTGCGTCACCTAGGACAATTACGGTGGGGGAATTAGGTGACTTTTATTTAAGCCAGTCTCTGTCATAGCACTGCCCTGCACTGTGCCATCAGTGGCACTGAATCTTAACCTACTGCCTGCCTTGGGAAAATGACAGGGAACGGGCATGTGGGGTTAGGCTGACCATTCAATCTTTTTAAAATGCAAAAATGGGCCCAAGAGCAGCCCTGGGCCCTTGACCCTCACTCTTCATGGCACATTGCGTTACTGGGTGGGTATGGGGGGTGTGTGAATGGAAGGTCCAGGACTTCCCACAGTGGCCCAGGCTACCTGAATGATCTTTATACTACATAACTCAGCTTTTGGCCTGCCGGAGGCAGGACCTCCAGGGCAGAGGAGGAGCTGGGGTGAGGTTGCATGGTAATGAAGGGATGAGGCCCACCTCCTCCACTCATCACCGCTGGGAAGAAGCTGGCACTATCCCTGAGACTCGGGTGGGCGTGAAACAATGCCACATGTAATCCAGGCAAACGCTGTCCCCAGTCATTTGGTCCAGGACTGGGACTTCAAGTGCCCATTTTGAGATTGTCCTGCTCAGTTAAGCTGGGTCTACACTACAAAGTTCTGTCTCCAGAAGTCACAGTCAAGAGAGTGTTGCCAACAGAACCTCTGTCTACAGAAGACATCCACATCTAATAGGGGCTCCCCGCATTGAGGCCTTCTGTTGACAGAGAGCAGGCAGTCTGCCCAATTTGTGGAAAACACTGTGCAGATGTGATTCAGAGTGGACCGTAGGGTTAGTGGAAGTGAGAGGCCATTAGTTTGTCATGTGGTGGGGGCAGAGGTCCTTGGTGAAATGGTATTAATAAGACAGAAAGGTACATTTTAACAAATATTCCCCTTCCTTCATGTTGCTGAGTGAGCAGGGACACAGATTCATTAATCCAAATTATACAACATATTTGTAGAGGACATCTAGCTAATATTCTAAAAAAGCCTAGCATTGTGGTTTTGAAAATGCCCATCTTACACATGGGTAAGATGGGCATTTTCAAATATTGCTATCACCTGCTTTCATTCAGTGCATATTCTATATATAAGTATTGAAGTTTGAACTTGAAATGGGCCCATGTGACAAGATTCAAATAGTTCCTATCTGGATAGCTTCTGATCCTGGCTTTAATTGGGCTTGTTATAGTGAAGGGAGCTAGCTACACTGTTCAGCTCCAAATCTGAACTTCCTACAAGTGCAATGGTGTTTCAGATCTGGAGCTTGGGGTTAGACTCAATCTGTATGAGGCATTTGAAATCATTGTTCAAAATTCCCTGCCTTATAAGTTTGATTTTCTGACAGTCTTTAGTTTTGATAAAACACGAACAGAATTTTTCAACAGTCCTATCCTTTGTTATAATCTCAGGGAAAGGGAGGTAGCAGTGAACGATTGATCTCAGTCATATGATATTATTTGAGCGAATAGCTAAAATTTGACACTTTACATCGATGCTGAGCAATTATCATCCAGAATTACTGTCAGCTTTGTGGTCTCATGCATTGTAAGCGCCCGCAAATAAGAGCTGTTGGAGCAGAAAGAAGAATCCAATTAAATATTTTTGCACAGTTGGATATCCAGGCACAGAATGGTTTCCTATCTTATTATTTCTGGCATATTTGAAAGTTTATAATATCATGCAAATTTCTCACTTCCAAACCAAAATTTAAAAGGGCAAGACAGGACAGGAGACAAACATACGTACTTGTACTGTTATATCATTGTCACTTTCATTTTATTCATATTTTTGGCATATTGTAAAACATTTTTTGTTTCCATATGGTTTAAAACTTTATTTTCTCTCAAAGATGATAGATTGATGGGGCTGGAAGGGAGCTCAAGAGGTCAAGTCAAGCCCACTGTGCTGAGGATGGCCTAAGTAAACCTACAGTATCCCTATCAACTGTTTGTCCAACATATTCTCAAAAAATGTCCCGTGATGGGAATTCTCCAGCCCCTATTCTGGAGCTTATCCATTATGGTTAGATTTTTTCCCCTAGTATCTAACCTAAATCTCCCTTGCTGCAGAATAAGCCTTTATAATATTGTTGACATATATTTTCAGGTCCCCACCTTCAGTTGTCTTGTCTTATGACTAACTATTCCCAGTTGTTTTCCTTTGGTTCTGCCAACTTATCTGCCTCTTTCCCAATGGCTGTGTCTATACTTGCATTCCTCTTTCGAAAGAGGCATGCAAATGAGGCAAATTGAAAATGAAAATGAGGTGCAGATTTGCATATTGGGCACCTCATTTGCATAGTCTTATTTCGGAATAGCTTCTTTCGAAAGAAGAAGACCAGTGCAGATGCTGCTCTTTCAAAAGTAGACCCCATCATCGAAAGAATCCTTCTTCCCTTTTTTTATGGGAAGAATTCTTTCAAAGATGGGGCTTACTTTCGAAAGAGCAGTGTCTACACTGGTTTTCTTCTTTCAAAAGAAGCTATTTCAGAATAAAAATATACAAATGAAGTGCCAGATACACAAATCTGCACCTCATTTGCATTTTTGATTTACCTCATTTGCATACCTCTTTCGAAAGAGGAATACATGTGTAGACACAGCCAAAGTGTCAGCTTGGTATGATTTGCAAACATTTGTTGGCACACTTCTCTATCTTTGTGAAGTCATGAATGAAAATGCTGAATTATACTAGACTTAGTGCTGACTCTGGTAGAATCCAACTGGTGATATCATTACAGTTTGACAACAAACCATTGATAATAATGCTTTGAGCTCAGTCTTTCAACTAGTTGTACACGTACCTTTATAGTAACTTCATCACAACCACATTTTCCTCATTTACTTATGAGACTGTTATGAGGGACTGTCAAAGATGAATGCCTGCCCTCAGATTGTGATAGTTCCTCAGGAATTCTTTGGGAAAAATTCTAGGTCATGCTAAATCAGTAGCAATATCTCCTGCAGAATGAGAATAGGGAGCAACAGTTGTCTGACCGATCCTGGAGATGGTGGCTCTAACTTGGGAGAAGGGGAACCACTTCTGGTCTTCAACATTGGGATATTCAGACCAATGATTCCATTGTCAGCTAAAAAGAAAACTAGCATAGAAGAGAAGTGTGGTTCATGTGGGGTGTTTTCTTCTTTACACTTCCCTCTTGGCTGCCTGAGAATCCAAGCACCCGTCATAATTAAAGGGAGCATTACAGATACACATGGCCTTGAGTGATATCTTAACAAGCTATAGTTTATCTTCATGTTACACTGATGAGTGCAATAAACATACTTGAGTAGAGAAACCATCTGCAGCACATATTGAGTTTGAGTCATAGACTCTACCTCAGGACTGCAAAATCCAGTACTGCAATGTGCCAAGCAGTGAAAGCATATCCAACAGTTCTTCAGAGTATCTCAAACAACAACAATAGAATCCATTGTTTGGTCGCCATATGCCAAGGGAATAAAATGTATTGATTTCTCTTAAGTACCTGTGAAGATAGTAACTGCTGCTTTTGGTTGTCCAAACCAAAGTTCAATTTTAGGGGTATGGTGTAGATTGGATACACCAGAACTTGAGATAAATGGGTACTCTAGTTTGGGTACATCTGTGAAATTATATTTTCACAGATCTTCGGAAAAGATTTAGAATGGGATTTTCAATGGTACCTGTTAGCCGGTGGCCTGGTAATGTGCGGTGAGGTACCAACTATGCACTTGCTACCATTCGAGTCTTTAACTGCTAGAGCACAGGGCTCCTTCGCAGCGGGCAGTCTGGGCCAGACTGACGGATGCCCCAGGGTCCTAAACACCCGAGTCTTTTACTGCTAGAGCAGGGAGCTCCTATCACTCTCACCTATGGCCAGGCTGTGGTACTCAAACGGTTAAAGTTCTTTTTATTGTGCCGGCTGTGTTTCAGTGACAGAGAGTAACAGTAGTCAGGCTTAGATCTTAACTAGTTACAAGTTTATTAAGCTATAGTTATAAGCGTGCGGTTACAAAAGGCTATTGTCTACTTCTTTATGCTAGCAGAGCACAGGTGTTAACAGGTTACATTACAATTCAGTACCACGACATCTTAATGCAACAGCATCTATCTATAGAGCTCTAATTCTTTAACTGTGCACATCAAAAGGAGACCTTAATATGGGTACATCTTACCCTCCTTAATATGGGTATATCTTACCCTCCTTGCGTCTCTCGATACCAGCGTAGCCAAGCCAGGATCGGTCACTCAATTCCGCGGAAAGACAAATATGAGGTTGGGCTTCCCCAGTTGCGGACCTCGGGAGGCAATCACCTGACCCGACCAGCAGGTAGTTGGTGGGAATGCACTCAGAGTCAGAGTGCTGCTGGGCCCATCTTTATACCCCCGGGTCACGTATTCTCTTTCTTATCTATGGTGCCAGATCGTACTGGTCTGTCTTTTGTGACACCAGTTTTTACAAGGGCAATTCTTACTTAATTTTGCACTTGTAAGACAGGAGATAAGCAATTTGGGAGTACAGGACATTCTTTTACAAGGGCGGAGATTCCTCTTCTGGGATGGCTGTGTGGGCGCATCACTCCATTAATGCCAGCCAAGGGCAGTTCTCTGAGGCCCCCTTTATTGACACTTAGCCTGCTAGCCCTCTATCTGTGTTTTCTGTTTCTCAGGGTCATGATGAGCCAGCACATCTGGGCCCCTTTAGGAAGGCATCAAAGACTGTGCTGTTTAACTGCTGTTCAGTGCCCTGTGTGCTCTGAGGCACCTTAGAGGGAAGGCAAAAGCTGGTCTGTAGTGGGGAGATTTTGTCTGGCTACAGTACCTAAAGGAGTTCGATGTTCAACTCCCATTGAACTTCATTGGGGCCCCTCATTCTTTTGGGCTACTTCTGGAAATCCCTGACTTAGTCCTAGTCAATAGTTTTATTTTCCCAGTGGACTTTCTGTAGAAGTGTAACTGAGCAGTTACCAATATAATAAACTCAGGAGACAGGGCATGCCAGCATAAAGATTTTGCTGGGCTAGGGGAGGATGTACTGTGGGCTCTGGGCAGGAGGAACATGGGGGTAGGTCACTTACCTGGCACCCCATTCCCAGACTGCAGACATGGCTCTGTGTCCCCCACTGTTTTCAGGCACTGCTCCCCCAATGCTGAGGGAGCTGCAAGGGAAAACAACTCTGTATGCTACCACTCACCCAGCTGGAATGTCCTCCTCCATATCAAGGGTGTTTCCAGATTAGGAACACCCAGAGTATGGGGGTTCAATTGTACTGTTCTTTATGGGTGATTTACAGTATGGCTAAGGAACTCTCTGAGTAACAATATACAATATAAAACATACTGGTCCGTCACAAGTTAGCCACCTGTAAGTGAGGCAGGAACATAGATTTCTTTGGCAATCAGTGCCTTTTCCTCATTAATCTTCATTGTGCAAGCTTGCCATTATAAACAAACTCTTCTACTTTATGCACAAGCAATAATGATGCTTCCTTCACTCTCAAATGGATTGAGAATGTGAAGCAGCGTGTCATGCCTGTTGCTTATGTTATGTCCATTTAAATGTAATCAATACAGCATTTCAACTAAAAATGAGCAGAGTTCTTTTAAAAGAAATATTTACATCAGTGCAATGTGGCATAACACTAAAATAAAAGTGGTAGGGATGTACACATTGTACAGGTTAAGTGGCTATAGAAGGTTCAGGATTAAGGAGAGTAAGACACCCAGCCTCACTTTTTTGAGGTGTGAAGCACATGTAAAATATATGACTGAATCCAAAATATTTCATGTGAAAAAGACAATTTAGAAAACCAGCAATTTGGCTAGGCTTCAGGAAGTCATATGGGACAATTAGATGGTTCCTTGTGCATTTAAATAGGATAATTTAAATTAAGTAGTTAAATAGTTAACCATTTAAATGTCTAATTAAAGGAAGATAGAATTCAGGCCAACTCATAGGGTTTTGAAAGAAAAAAAGCTTAGTAGAACATGTTATTGACTAACTGAAATTACAGTGCCTCAGCACTATCATGAGGCCAGTGGGAGTTTTGGTAGAGCAAAGACTACAGGATTGGGCACCAAATCAAAGTACTTGTCGTCACTTCTCTTTCAATTATGTTTATAATTTTCTCTCTTGATTCTGTAGCTTTTCTTAGTGTTGTAGCCACTCAAAAATATTACCATTTGGTTGAGATTCAATATATATATATGTATATTTTTACTGAGATTTTCCCCTACTGCACTTGAGACTAACTGGAACTAATAACCTTGAAGAATTGTCTTTAAATGGATATGCTGGAGGGAGCTAAATTCTGCTTTGTGATGAAAAGATGGAGTTATTTCTAATGCATCCCTGACAGATATGATTTATAAAAACAAACATACATATTGCTGAAGTAGCAAATGTTCTGCCATTTGAATGACCCAGAGTGCTAGAAATGTCTGTACTTTGTGTCTGGAGGAAATATGCTCAGTATATTGATGACAGTACGATCATTACTTTATCTGCTCTCTGAAGAGGGGTTGAGGTGCAAGTCTTTAAAGGAGGCAACCTTTCCCCAAACTACTTTTTTAACAACCTGTCATTGAAGCAAAGTGCAGCTTCATGTAAGTGTGTTGCTTTCTTCTTTGGTTATTGTTTCTCTTTGTTTAAAGGGAAATATAAATGCATACCTTTCCCAAGCTGTCCTTCCAATTACTTTTTTTTTTCCTCTGCCCCACCCAACCATGCACCTTTTTTGAGTATGGACTTGATTACAGGTCAGCTGTGTGGAAAGAGCCCCTTGTTAAAATGACAGGACTTGGTTACTATTTCATAAAACAGAACTAGAATTCTGACATCACAGTTTGCTATGGTCTTGATTCTGCTCTAGGGTACACCTGGGTAATCCAAAAGTAGTGCCATTGGAATCTGAGGAGCAACACTAGTGCAGGGGAAAACATCACAATCACATTTCATATGCTGACAGCTTGTTCTCTTGCAGGTCATCAGCCAGAAGGGGCCTGATGCCTGTTCTGCCTAGCAGGTTAGAGCGCAGTGGAAAGAGAATATGGCAGAAGGTGGTGTCCCAGTACTCCAAATGGAGACAGCTGGTGTTCAGGAGAGGAGTTCCCAGAGTGCAGAGGAGTGTGCAGGAAAGCTGCATGGGGAGGAAGGGTGAGATGGAGGTGAGGACGAGAGCTAGTAGCAGAAGATATGGTGGATGGTTGGATCATGGTAATAGGAGCAGTGCCCACTATGAGAAGAATAGCCTTCCAGAGGAAGCTCTTGCTCTTCTTTATCCCTGGCCATTTCCACCATCCAAGGGGGCTCCTTCAAGGGAGAGAACAGAGGTAGAAGCTATGGCAATGGTGCAGTCACTGCCCATGCTACATTGGAAACACTGTCAGTAAAACTGGCAGTGGGGGAAAGAGTAGAGTAGGGAGTGGGGTCATTTAACCAGACAACCCCCCCCCCCCGGATTCTCTCCAAGAAAAAAGTTGGGACCAAACACCAGAGAGGGAAAAAGGGAATGGGGAGAATGGGAAAGGGGACAGTTAACCACACTTCCCTGCAAAGCTGCACATAGGAAAGAGAGAGGACTAATAGGAGGAGATCACAGGAGCACAAAACAAGGCAAGGAAGAGGGGGGCAAATAACCATGGGGAGTGGTATCTGCTCTGGCGGATGGTTAAGGTGGGGAATGTATAAAACCGGTGGGATGCACTGAGTGGGTGAGGAAACAGAGGAAGGGGACATTCACAACTGTGGGAACATGGGTGCATGGAGCCAGCAAGGCCTAGGCAAAGGTCAAGAGCCGTCAGGAAGGAAATGGAAGAATGAGTCTGAGAAGAGAGGTGGGGTAGCAAAGGAAAAAGAGAAACTCCCATAGCCTATGATGAGACCAGCAAAGTAAAAGTCCTGCAGAGGGACTAGGTCCAGTTGGAGGAGTGGAGGCAGGTTAAGTGGGTGCCAGTGAAACAGGACACAGCATAAAAGGGCAGGGGGAAAACCACTGCAGAGGGACTTGCACAATCTGGTGAACCTGGGGGAAAGGAAAGTCCAAAGGTCCATATGTTCTTGTCAGCACTGTCCAGCTGCTATCTGGGACTCAGGGTAATCAGGGCAGAGTGGAGACAGATTCTGGCAGTGTATTAGCCGGTGGTCGGGTAATGTGCAGTGAGATACCAACTATGCCCTTGTTACCATCCGAGTCTTTAACTGCGAGAGCACGGAGCTCGTCACTGCGGGCAGCCAGGCCAGGCTGACGGATGCCCCTGGGTCCTAAACAACCCAGTTTTTTACTGCTAGAGCAGGAAGCTCCTAGCACGCTCACCTATGGCCAGGCTGTGGTAACCAAACGGTTAAAGTTCTTTTTATTGTGCCGGCTGTGTTGCAGTACAGAGAGTAACAGCAGTCAGGCTTAGATCTTAACTAGTTACAAGTTTATTAAGCTACAGTTATAAGCATGCGGTTACAAAAGGCTACTGTCTACTTCTTATATACTAGCAGAGTACGGGTGTTAACAGGTTATGTTACAATCCAATACAAAGATATCTGTTACTATCTAACACAATGATATCTTAATACAACAACATCTAGTTACAGAGCACTAATTCTTTATCTGTGTACACCAAATGGAGACCTTAATGTGGGTGTATCTTACCCTCCTTGCATCTCTCGATACCTGTGTATCCAAGCCAGGATCGGTCACCCAATTCCACGGAAAGATGAGTACGAGGTTGGGCGTCCCCAGTTGCGGACCTCGGGAGGCAATCACCTGACCCGACCAGCAGGTAGTTGGTGAAGATGCACTCAGAGTCAGAGTGCTGCTGGGCCCATCTTTATACCCCTTGGGTCACGTATTCTCTTTCTTATCTACGGTGCCAGATCGTACTGGTCTGTCTTTTGTGACACCAGTTTTTACAAGGGCAATTCTTACTTAATTTGCACTTGTAAGACAGGAGATAAAGAATTTGGGAGTACAGGACATTCTTTTACAAGGGCGGAGATTCCTCTTCTGGGATGGCTGTGTGGGCGCGTCACTCCATTAATGCCAGCCAAGGGCAGTTCTCTGAGGCCCCCTTTATTGACACTTAGCCTGCTAGCCCTCTATCTGTGTTTTCTTTCTCAGGGTCACGATGAGCCAGCACATCTGGGCCTCAGTGAGAGACATCAAAGACTGTGCTGTTTAACTGCTGTGTAGTGCCCTGTGTGCTCTGAGACACCTTAGAGAGGAGGCAAAAGCTGGTCTGTAGTGGGGAGATTTTGTCTGGCTACACAGTGGTGTTGACAGCTGCTGCAGGCTGGGGGTAAGGAGGAGGGAGCGGCTCGCTGCCCCCTAGAAGGAGCAGGTTTAAGGGCAGAAGGGCCCCCGGGATGCCTCAGAGACTCACGTGGAGCATCAGCACAGAAGTCTGTGACATTTCAAAGGAGCCTGGGGGACAATTCCACCCCTTTGCCCCACCCATTGGTGGACCCGGTTCCAAGTGGTCTGTAAGTGTCATGGAAGGGATGATAATAGCGGTGGGCAAGTGGATGGACTGGAGACAAGGTTTCACTTCCCCCGACTCCTTGACAACACTGAGAATGACAGCCACTGCAGTACTGGCAGACACAACAGTGGAAACAAAAACTCAGTCCAGGTAAAGACAGCTGTCCCCATACCAGCAGCAATAACAGTACCTCCAGGACACCTTCCTCCAGCAATAACATCTCCTCTGACAACAGGCTTCCAGCCAGAACATACTCCAACAGTGGAGGGGGTGTCTCATGCTTCCTCTGGGAGAAAGGTCAACAGGCTCCCAGGCAGCAGCAGCCAGGTCCAGCCCTGGGTGGTCTGTGACACTTTTGACAATGGCAGTGGAACCAGCCCTCGGGTTACTTCAGCTCTAGTTACAGTGAGGAAGACCTTACTGAGCAGAGCAGTATCTAACTGATGGGCCCAGGGTACAAAAGGTTGGAGGAAAGCCATGTGAGATTGCATGTTCTTCCTTGCATGCCTCTAGAGTGGAGGACTCCCCAAGGCTATAAGTGTAAGGTTGTGCTGTGTAGGAGGGTGATAGGAACCAAGACTGAAAAACAATTGCACTGCATATTTTACCAGCATAAAAGTCTCTGAGCAGCTTGTGGATTTGGGCAGAGCATTACAAGGATATTGCTGAGCTCAAGTGATCCCCAGCAACCTTAACTGCCTTTTGTCCTCATTTAATTTATTTTGGGGCTCAAACTGCTCCTGTCTGTACCCTGGGATCAGAGAACTGCCAATGGGGTTGAAGGTAGACACTTCTATCGCCACTGCCCTCTAGGGTTTCTAGATCTCCAAGATTGTCCTGGAGTCTCCAGGAATTAATCTTTAATTCAAAATAATGTCATGTGATGGAACCTCCAGGCATTTGTCCAATACTGTGCTCCGCATTTAAGTCTAATTTGACCAAATCCAAGGAGACTGTGTGGACAACACTATTCAGGCTGGTAATTATCATCACTTGTTTGTAGCTAAGGATATCCAAAGGGGCGGAGGCAGGGGTGAAAACCACAAAATGCAGACTCCTAATGCTACTTTTTGGTGAATTTTTGGTGAGTAGAAATGTTGGTAATGTATTTATTATTTCCTTTCAATTATTATTATTTGAGTCTTCCATGTTGTCATAACTTCATTATGAGCTAGTAACGTGAGACATGAACACTTAGCATGATGATGTAAAGAAGTTTTTGTATAGGTCTTAGTGAAAGAGTAAGACTTTGTATATATTTAATACAGTTGGTAAGCCTAGAAGTCCTTATTCATTCCTCCCTCAGGCAAAACACTCAATGAATAATGTACAGCTATATCTCCGCTGGAAATGTTTTCCTCAGTTGTATTGGCTATGAAGTGTGCTTACCTCAGAATAACAGCCTTTACTATTCCAAGTCAGAGGCCTCAATTACTTTAGCAAATCTCCCATTGGGCCTGTGGTTTGGGATAACAGGAACTGTGACATAAGCACATTTCAAGGACAATCTGACCAAAAAGCTTTTTGCAGACATACACATAACAGAAAATAATTTCTTCCAGTATATCCTATAGTACCAGGTCTTGCAACAAGGGAATAGTGTGGATCTCTTGTTTCTGTTATTTTGGTGAGCAGACTGGTTCTTTGAAATTGGGGGGAAAAAGAGGACTGATTCCTGTTATGCTTCATCATAAGCAGTGTTAAAAATGTTTAGGATTGGGGGAAAATAAAGGGTGATTCAACTGTTGTGGGTACTAGGCTTCATTTCCAAACTTTTCTTGCTTTGGGGGAGTGCAATATGCCGCAATATCTCATCAAATGTCTCATTCCATGGGTGTGAGGAAAAATCAGAAGTTATGTTTTTCATTTCCCCAACCTAAGGGAAACCATTTAATTTTGCACTTAATTTTAAGGCATCTAGGAAAGACTTAATGTGAACATCTTTTTTTCATAGGCCCCTTGAAAATACTTATTGGACCAGGAACGCAACACCACAGATCTAGAACAACATCAGTCAAGAAGCGAAATGTTTTTATTTGTTTGAAAATAACTGTGAAGATGGCATTTGCATACACAAGAGGAATTCATTGCAACAGTATTCTGCAATGCTGTATTTTTGACTGTTGATTTGGTGCACAGCTTACAGAGATATACACTTCTGCTGACATGAGATTCATTGCCATCCTTTAATTAAATTGTTGAAGCATGATGGAGGACCCTTGATTGTGAGAATACTGATTGTATTTTAATCCTTTTATTTTGCTAATTTTAGTGTACTTTAAAAACTATTTGGAGCTAAAACCTGATTTGAAGCCTATGAACTTACTTTAATGTAATATCTTCTCTGGTTTTAATCCCAGAACTCTTATTTGTGCGTAATGAGATTTTTCTCCTTTACTAGATGGTCACCAAAACCTGCACTTCATTAGATAGAAATGAGCAAGTACAAGACATTTGCTTAGGCACAAACCTGCAAATGCTGGCAGGCCTAATGTTCATATTCAGGTTATTTGATAATGTGTATCAAAATCAATTAAACTAATCAGACTATACAATATCCACCCATTTTCTGCATTTGTGCACGTTTAACTTTATACATGTGAATAATCCCCATTGAGCTCCTAAATTTAAGCATATATATGGCTGTTTGCAGAATCAGTACTTAGATGTTGTTTGTAGGACCAGATCCTAAGGACAGATCCGTTCAGGTCAATGGGAGTCTTTTCAGTTACTTCAATGGACTTTGGATCAGGCACCTGATGAACAGATATTTTTCTTGCTCATTCACTGGGCTGCACACTAGCTTCTGTCTACTTTAGTACTTTTCAACTGCTATTTGTATTGGACCATACATTGTAGTATTTTTCATTACCATAGTATCTGAGGTATTTTTCATATGTAGAGTGGGAAAAACTCTAGCACAGATACCACCATAACAGTCAAACAGAAGTAGCTAAGGGTGTATATAACAAGATAGCTGGGGTGTAAATCAGAATTATGTTCAGCAGCAATGCAAGAAACCTACAGGCCTGTATCCTGTAAGACATGAGTTTCAGCAAGTTTGCTTAAGTCGCGAAGTCTGTGAACTCTGAACAGGTAAAGTTTGCACAGATAAATGGCCCAAAAGAAAACCCCAAGTATTTGAGCAGGTGAAAATAGATTTTAGGCAGAAGCTGTGACCAGAGGTACATAAGTTACCCACAGAAGTGTCCTAGCAAATAATTGCTGTATGTAACAGTAACAAGAGATACATCTAAGCCTAGACTTCATGCTCACTTATACATCTTTTCTAAGAAGTTTCTCGTTTTCCTTTGGATTTGATTATTTCTTTTTTTATAATGGGTTTAGATTTTTTTTATTATAATGGGTTTATATTGCAGTATATTTCATCTGTATACCAAGGGATCTGCACGTCACATCCCATCCTCTATCAGAAATCTTCTTCCCCATATGTGTACTTGTATGCTGTTAATGTTTCCCTTCTCTTGGATAAATAGATGAATATTGTTGAATCTATCACTCTAAAGCAGGATTTCAAGACTTCAAACTATTACTGTAGCTCTTTTCTGAAATCTTTCCAATTTTTCAACAGACAACACAACTTCACACAGTATTACAGTAGTATTCCCAACAACTTCATATACTGTAGCAATAACACTTTCTTACTTCATATGTGTTAGTTTTCTTAGCCAGCAGATTAGTCTGGGTGCGCATGTTCAATTGTGTACAAGCATGACCCCTAAATCCCTTCCAGAATCACTGCTTTCTAGAATATAGGCTACGTCTACACGTGCAGCCAACATCGAAATAGTCTATTTCGATGAATAACGTGTACACGTCCTCCAGGGCCGGCAACGTCGATGTTCAACTTCGACGTTGCTCAGCCCAACATCGAAATAGGCGCAGCGAGGGAACGTCTACACGTCAAAGTATCACACATTGAAATAGGGATGCCAGGCACAGCTGCAGACAGGGTCACAGGGCGGACTCAACAGCCAGCCGCTCCCTTAAAGGGCCCCTCCCAGACACAGTTGCACTAAACAACACAAGATACACAGAGCTGAGAACTGGTTGCAGACCCTGTGCCTGCAGCATAGATCCCCAGCTGCCGCAGAAGCAGCCAGAAGCCCTGGGCTAAGGGCTGCTGCCCACGGTGACCATAGAGCCCCGCAGGGGCTGGAGAGAGAGCATCTCTCAACCCCCCAGCTGATGGCCACCATGGAGGACCCAGCAATTTCGACGTTGCGGGACGCGGATCGTCTACACGGTCCCTACTTCGACGTTGAACGTCGAAGTAGGGCGCTATTCCTATCTCCTCATGAGGTTAGCAACTTCGACGTCTCGCCGCCTAACGTCGAAGTTAACTTCGAAATAGCGCCCGATGCGTGTAGACGTGACGGGCTCTATTTCGAAGTTGGTGCCGCTACTTCGAAGTAGCGTGCACGTGTAGACGCAGCTATAGTCTCCCATTCTGTGTGACCTCTGTTCTTTGTTCAGAGATGTATCAATTTTATTTGGCTGTTTTGAAATCCAGTTTACTCAAGTGAAAATGTACCAGTCTAGTCTTGTAAACAAAAAAGATAAACAACCCATGAGTGAAATCATGGCCCCATGAAAACTGATGAGAAAACTCCCACTCACTTCAGTGCCAGCCTCTAGAAAGGACGTAACTGCTCAAGAGCAATTCAGTTGCAATCTTAGCTATTGTAAGCCCAAGCTACATCTTCTCTTACTTACGGGCCTTGTATCTGACCTCAGGTTTGGCTGTCCTCTAAAATTCACAAAAATGCTGTATTGGTCACAACACTGGAGTACAACATTTGGAGCAAAGGTAGGATTTCTTTACTAAATATGAAGTTAATTGTGTCAGGGTCCTCAGTATTATGGATGATTCAAGATTTGCATAGTTAAGGGCTCACAGGACCTACTGAATCTGGAGTGGTGATGGTGGAGCACTGACTTACTCCTGTTAAAGCTGAAGCGGTAGGGCTCCCCCAAGAGCCTAATACAGATCACAATATGGGCCCAAGCACTTCCTAAGTGCACATGGCCTCCTAAGAGTTACATGGGGAAGTGCACCTTTTACAAGCCTTGTAAAAGGATGGAGATGGTGGGGTTCTTAGTAGCTGAAGAGTTTATAAGCCTGTCAGGATATATCAGGGTAGTGGTGGCTATAACCTTACAGAGTTTAATTTGTAGGCTACTCAGGGACAAGGGAGCAGACAGAGGCAGCAAAAGGGAATGCATTCATCGTTCTGTAGGCTCTATGGCTACATCTACTTTATGAGATAAATTTGAATTTAAGGCAGTTAGCTTGATTGTACCAAGTGATGGTCTTCACTGTAAATATCAATAGCTCGATTCAGGGAGCACTAATATCCATAGTATAATATTGTCAGAACCGGGTGGAGGTAGCATTGTTCAAACTTAAACTAGCCAAATGAAGGCTAGTGTGGAGGCGCCATGTCTTTGAATCAAATTCATTAGCCTACAGAAGCTGAGTGGTGCTGTTGCACCTCACTCATGTGCTGCCTGCCACTTGTGTGAGCCAGGAAACTGACCAGCACCGCACCTGGCTCCCTGCTGCACCTGGCTCTTGGCTCCCTGAGCCAGGTGCTGCAGTACTACTCAGTTTCCCAACTCTCCCAAGCTGCAGAGACCTGGGAACCAGGTAGCAGGGTAAGTGCTGACAGTAGTGAGGGTGCAGCAGGGCCCAGGGGGACAGCGCAGAATGCAGGGCCGAGGGAACTGTGGGATAGGTTCCCACAATGCACTGCTGCAACAATCAGTGTTTGGCCAATCTAGTGTAGCAGCACTAACTCGACTTTGCATGGACTTCATGAGAAGTGAGGATACTCAAAATTGAATTTATAATACCCAGCATTATAAAATTGAATTTAATAAAATTGAATTTATCTGGTAGTGTAGACGCTAGTAGCCTATGGATACTAGGGAGTATGAGGAAAGGGAAGGAGATTTCTTAAACTAGCTCTATTAAGGTGCAAACTTCCTGCCAGCTATGTGTCTTTTCTTTCTGAAGAGCTGCGGAAGAAAGCTCTGTCTGCAGATATTATATACAGGAGAAATGCGGCATTCTTACACATCTCCAATGATTTTCATGACAGATGCCTATCTGACAAGTCACACATTTACATGAAACTTCTCCTTTATGTTGGCCTGTAATGGTTTGAAGCATCAGGATTTTCCCATCAAGGATATTGAATCTGGACTGTGGTTGGTGGGAGACATTTAGAGCTTGCAAATGAAGCTGGTGTTCTGTCCATGGCTTTTTTTTTTTTTTTTAAAGTATGGTTTGGAGATCCTTCTTTCAGGGCTTTCTAGAGCAGTGCTAAAACCTGTGTCAAGTGGACCTCAGAATTGCTTTTGAAAGTGAGTAAATTTCAAAAGTATACTTTGCTGCACTAAAGTAGATGTTTTAGACATCTCAGTATTTTGAAGATACTTACATTAAAATTATGCAAAAGAAAACATAAATCCAGGAAAATCGATGTGAAACTATACTTCTACAATGAACCAGAATTACTGTCTGTGGGGTAAATGCATCAACATGAATAGAAAAATAACATTGATAAAATACAGTAATCTACTACGATAGTTTAAGGTTTTTACATGCTTTCCTTTGACCTGATTTTTAGGAGATGTTCACAATTACTTTCACGTGCATGAGCCTTGGAGAATATTATAATTCACATACTTATGTTGTTGGTTGCTTGTTTTATTAAATGAAATGTTCAGCCAGCCTAAAACTCCTGGGAAATCTCTTTTCTCCCAGTAATAAATACGCATGGAAATCAGCTTCAAGGAGAAAATCTCCTCATAGGCCATAAAACTGTACATAAAACTTCAAGGCCTGGTTGTGCAGATTCTGGAATGCAGATTTATAACTCATATTTGCTTAGGGCACGTGTATATTGTCCAGTAGTTAAGACTACAGGGATGGAATGGCAAAGCTCATCAAGGCATTGCACTACAACTTCCCCATGTGGATTCCATGGGTACAAACTAAAAATCTCCTACTTCTGAATTAATGTAATCCTGTTTGAATAGGGCATTGTTAATGTGAACTAGGAACATTTTATTTCATACGCACAGGTTCCACACAGGAGTTATAACACAGTATTTTAGCACACACTGCTATTCTTCCCATGTAGCCCAAATGTCAGAGGTGGGCAGACATGCCCTTATAGTGTTTGGGATAAAATTTTAATTGTAAGTTTATGTGATGGGGGAGTAGATTAGTCTTTGGAACTGTTTGGTTGAAAAGGCTAGCAAACAATAGGAGTGTCTTCTCAAAGAGTAGGACACTTCCTATTTGTTATAGGATGTCAAGCCAGTTTTTTCTACAATATCAAAGGCAAATATTGAACAGCTAGGAACCTAGCCATGCCATAGAAACTGAGCTAGAGAATTCCTTGTGTGCGTTGAAACCTCTGTTTTACACAAAGTAGTCTAGAAATATTTGTAGCAAATATAGTAGTTCTTTGGTAAGCACTCTAAAGTCTGGATTTTATTAACTTTAAGAAAACATGTAGTTTGGAAATATTTTGATTACTTCCAACCTTATGTTGACATGCAAATTTTGTTGTAACCACTGTTCTCTGTTTCCACCTGAAGGCCAAATACTTTGAAGTAGCAGCCCCTGCCCATTCACATCACTGCTATTTTGAAATGACTATTTGAAAATAGTAACAGAGAGATAGCTGTGTTAGTCTGTACTCTGACAAACCAAAGTGACAGAAACATAGCACTTTAAAGACTAACAAAATGATTTATTCGGTGATGAGCTTTTGTGGGACAGACCCACTTCTTCATATTTGAAAATAGGTACTTACTCCTCTCAAAACCAGGACTATACTATTTCAAAATAACTCTGAGTTCATGATTAATAATTAGAACATTATCCAGTCATTATGACCAGGCCTAGTCAGAATTTCAAGTAACTAGAACATGCATTTGCCGTATGAATAACAGTGAACAAGAGTTGGCTTTCTTCTATTTTTCATTTTTCTAGGCTATACATTTAAAAGGGTGTTTGTTTGTTTTTTTGTGGGGAGATGAAGCTACTTGGCTTTCAACACCTTAAAACAGCCCTTTCTCCCTGAACTCTGCCATAACCTTAAGAACTTTAACGCAGCCTCTGAAGACAAGACAAGCTAAAATTCACACGTGGGAAGAGAAAATATCACTCCTCTACACCAGTGGTTCTCAACCAGGCATACATATACCCCTAGGGGCACACAGAGCTCTTCCAGAGGGTACATTAACTCCATGTTTCTCAACTTTTTTTATGAATAAAAATTGGACTTATTTTACGTTCATCTATTTTTTATTTCTCTTCTTTGCACACTCATAAGTATGATGGCAAGTTTATTGCCTGTAGGCAATTTATTCTGAGAACCAAACACTTACAATTAAGTTGTTTAAACAAATGTGTTGCAATGGTAGTAAAAGATTGTGTGTCTGAAAATTGTGGGTACTGGGGGCACTTACATATATATATTTTAAAAGGGGTACTGTGACGGGATATGCCAACCCTGCACTGATCAGGGGGTGGGTGGTGGAAAAGGCCCTACCCCTGAGGCCCTGCTGGGCATGCTCCAGCTGCTGCCCAGGTATAAAGGCCAGGACGGGCAGTCAGTTGGGGCTGGCCACCCGGGAGCAGGAGCTCTTGCCACAGCGTGGGAGCAACACTTGCTGGAAGTGGAGCTGTGACCGCCTGAGCAGTGGCAGTAGCAACAACGACCTGCAGAGCAGCACTCGCAGCAGCAGCAGCAGCCCGGGGAGACGCAGACAGAGCCAGGATGGTCTGTCACATCCAAAGCAGGGTAGGAAGTAGACCAGGGCAGGGAACTGGGAGGGCCTGTGCTGTGAGCTCAGTGTGTTGCAGCAAGGATCCCCGCTGAGTTGGTGGCTGAGAAGACACACCCACCACCGACAGGGCTCTGGGGTGGAACTCGGTGGAGATGGAGGGCGTAAGCTCCCCTACCCCGATCCCTGGGACCCCACAGAAGGGGAAACTGTGACTGGGCCACTGAGGCCTGAAAACTGGCACTGGGCTGCTGTGCATGTGCCGAATGATTAGGCTGCTGGGCCAACTTCACGTGACTCGTCTGCTGAGGCCTGCACACTGGGATGAGGCCACTAGGCCTGCATAGATTGACTTGGCTGCAGGCTGATGCATAGTGACTTGGCCGCTGAGGCCTGTGTAGAGTGATTAGGCTGCCGGGCCGACACATATTGGCTAGACCAGGGTAGCCTGCAAACCATGGCTGGCCCACTGGGGCCTACAGATGGTGACTAGGCTGCTGAGGTCAGACTTTGGCTATTAGGCCACACAGCCCCAACAGCAGGGGTGATTTGTACCAACTTTGGCTATTAGGCCACACTGCCCTGACCACAGGGCGGATTCACACTAAGTTTGGCTGGTAGACCACACTGCCCTGACCGCAGGAACCAACTGTACTGACTTTGGCCATTAGGTGGTACTGCCCTAACTGCAGGGGCAATTTGCAAGGACTTTGGCTGTTAAGCTGCACTGCCCTGACCACAGGGGAAAGTCATACTGACTAGGTTGTTGGGCCAGGGAACTTTGATTGGTCCCAGAGACCTGACTAGGCTGTGGAGCCCTAAGGGCAATGCAAGAGCCCTCAGCAGCAGTGCGGGCCAGGAGACCTCACGACAGGTAGTTTATAAAAAAAAAAAAAAAAAAAAAAAAAGTGTTGTGCAGTGTTTCTCAGCGTGAGCAGTCATCAGGAGGTGCATGGTCAATGGTAATACCACTAGGTCTCCTGAAGAATAGCTATAATAAACATACTTCAAAATGCATTCCATTGCAGATTTGATTTCTATGCATGCAACCAAAATAATAGGTTAAAACATTATTTTACTCTGAGCACAGGGAAGGTCACTTTCAAATTCAAACAGACTTTTGGTTTCCTTTTTTAGAGTTGTAATTTGATATGTGAAAGCAACTGTGTATTCTTACCAAATGTGCACTTTAATATTTCCTACATTATTAAAGTCAGTTTTGAACCACAATGTTTGACTATATAATATGTGGTTAGCTAATAGATTATAGTGCCATTTCCCTACATTTTAAAAATGCCAGATATCCAGAGTCATACACTGTCACTTTTATTATAACATTATCAAAAGAAAAAAAAAGTTGATTTTTTCAGGCCAGTTGGCCACGAAAAGACATTTGGACATTTGGACAGTTAGTCCATAAATCAGGTCAACATCTTGGTCATCATTCTTTTAACTATCATTTCCCATTTAAAAAACATCCATTTGCGCACACAGACCTGCTGAAAACAACCTGTAAAATAAAAAAGCAGTCCAGTAGCAATTTAAAGACTAACAAAATAATGTATTAGATGGTGAGCGTTCATGGGATGGACCCACTTCTTCGGACCATAGCCATATCAGAACAGACTCAATATTTAAGGCACAGAGAACCAAAAATAGTAATCAAGGCTAACAAATCAGAAAAACTGTAATTGTGGATCATTCTCTGAAAATAACCACTCTATACAGTGACACTCAAAAAAGCAAACAGAAGATTGGGAACCATTAAGAAAGGAATACAGAACATCTTATTGCCTGCTTATAAACCCATGATGCACCCACATATTGAATACTGCATGCAGATGTGGTTGCCTCATCTCAAAAAAGATATTTTTGCATTGTATAAATTCGGAAAAGAACAACAAATATGGTTGGGGTATGGAATGTGGAGAGCTTAATAAGAATGTGGCTTAGAAAAGAGACAACTCAGGTAGGATATGAAAGGGTCATAAAATCAGGAATGGGGTGAGAAAGTAGATAAGGAAGTGCTATTTAGGCTTTCTGAAATTATCAGGCAAAAAGTTGAAAATGAAGTATTTTTTCACACCACCTGTGGAACTCCCTGACAGAGGATGTTATGAAGGCCAAGCTTATAATACAGTTCAAACAGTGCTAGCTAATTTCATAGAGGGTAAGTCCGTTAATCGAGAATGGTGTTCCTAGCCTCTGTTTGCCAGAAAGTGGGAATGCACCATTGGGGAAGATCACTTGATGATTACCTGTGCTCTTCATTCCCTCTATAGCAGCTGGCACCGGCAACTCTCTGAAGACAGAATAATGGGCTAAATGGACCTTTGTTTGACACTCCTTCCCTCTCCCCCTGCCCCATATGGCTGTTCTTATAGTAACCAGGCTACTCTTTACTCTCTGCGCTTCATTAGGGTGGCCTGAGTTGTCCTTTGGTAGGTGTGACAGTAGCCACGTATCAAGCCATAAATGATGGAACCAGAGAGCTGGGGGGATGCTGCCACAGCCCCTGTCTTGAGGTGGTTCCCATCACATACAGATTTTACAATTTGGTTCCAGGACGCTCAGCGCCCTCACTATACAACTGTTCCCAGCACACCTGCATTAAGCTTCATCCTCTGCTGCTTCTGGCTGGAGCTGTGTGTTTGCGCGCTGAATGGGACTGGAGAGGGGCCAGCATGTGGCAGGATCCGGCCCGAATTCAATGGCCTGGAAGAGTCACACGTGCCACCCCCCTGAGCGCCCGAGGCGGGCTCCCCAAGCAGGAAAGGGCTCGGGGAGCCAGAACTACATTTCCCAGTCGCCTCTCTGCCGCCGGCCGCTTGCGATTGGCCGAGGGCGGCGGCCAATCAGCGGGGAAGAGGTGGATAACGGTGCGGCAGGTGACCCCACCCAGAGGCTGAGGGGTGTGTGTGTAGTGTGGGGGGGAGGGAACATGGCGCAGGGGACCGGCTCCTCGCGGTGGCTGCTGCACCTGCCAGCCGGGCGCTGCCTGCTCCTGGCGCTGCTGCTGCTCTGCCCGCACCTCGGGGGCGGCCAGAAGAAGAAGGAGGTAGCTCCGTGCGCTGCGGCGGGCCCGGCCCGGGAACGGGAGGCAGGGAGGGCCTCGTTCCCGCTGACTCAGCCGCCCTCGCGGCTTGGCTTGCAGGGTGGTTGCGCCCGCCCTCCCCTCGGGGGCCCCTCAGCCGCGCCCCCCACATCCCACTGCTGGGGTCCCTGCGCGCTGTCACCCCCACCATCTCCTGGGTCTTCCCTCCGCACCGCAGGGCCCGCTCTCCATCGCCCGGGTGGCGCCTCTCCCCAGCTGTAGGGACAGCCGCAGCCCTCGCCCAGCTTGTGGCGCCACGTGTTAACCCAGTGGCCAAACAGGACTCTTCCCCCAAATGAGTTATTCACGTGTAAATCAATGACTGACACGTCTCCGGACTAATTACAATAGCACGTTGGGGCATTTCCTACAGTCGTTGCCAGGTTTTACCTTACACCACATCACCCTGCGTTTGCCTCAAAAGGAGTCCCGTTTAGGTGAATTGGGCCCTATCTGTAGCTTTTGGCTAAGTGATTTGAACTCAGTGGGCCTGGTTCTAATGCCCTTTCCCCAATTAAAACTTCCTTGAAAACGGGGGATGCAGGGATGGGAGACAGCTGGTGGTTTCGTACTATTCGGGCTAGTGCATGAGACCGCATGAGAAATTGACTTGACTTAGTTGGCTGAACAGTGGGATTGAATGTTACATGCTTGTTGGTCAGCTGGAATTAATTCCAACCCATCAGTTCCGAAATGATCAAGGTGATGTTCTTGTGTGTATGATGAGTCACAGTTCTAAAGATCAAAGAAATAGCTGTAAACATATTAAAGACTGGGGATGGGGATAGGTAGGAAAACTTTTTTAAAAAAAACACTCAACCAAAGTCAAATTGACAGTTGAGATTATTCAGATTAAATACACATTATTTTACTTTTATTTATCCTATGTGTTTGCTGTCTGCCTTTTGGCTAGGGCAATTAAAACATTCTGTTTAATATTTATTTGTTAGCGTGGTCAAATTAGTTTGTTTTCTCTCCCACTACTAGAATGCAAACACTGGAAGTTTTTATTTTTCAGTTTTAAAGTTTCCATTTAACTTTTTTTAAAACAAGTGGTAATTCTGCCTTAAGTAATCATGGTGTACAGTAACATTTCTGCTCTACTCTTTGAAATGTATAGTTTTAATTATGGAATTCGAAGGGTGCTTTGCTGTTTTATTTGTTTGCTATCCAAAAGCTCATGACTTTGTTTTGAAAATCCAGTTTTGTCAACAAAACAGTTATTTGAGTTGTTTGTTAAACAAATGGAAAAAGGCTTGAGAAAAGTTGTCCTCCTCCAGTGCTCAAGGGGTTACAAAAGTACATCTTTTCAGTGTTGGGCATCAGTTCCACAAAACAATTTCTCTCTCATCTTGTACTTTCTTACATGGCTTATTTTGTAACACTTTTCATACAATCATATAAAGTATTAACACAGCTAGCAGTTCTGATGGGAATCTTGCATACACTAGGAACTAAAGAGAAATATCTGTGATTCTGTATTGTATGTGTCTAAAGACATTCTCTTCTTTTCACACTATAATAATTTGGTTTATCATCGGTCTTCCCCCTATTTTTTCCATCCAAGTGTGGAATCAGTTTTGTTACATGCACTAAGGCATGCATGGATGTGCACAATCAAGAGAAACACATTCTAACACTGGATGGTGGTGGGCGCTCTGATAATCAGCTGGATGGCAGCTGAATCTCTGTTGTGCAGCCACCTCAGTGCTCAGGTTACAGGGTATACTGGTTATTTCTACTGTAGACAGGAGGGTTACACATACTTTACCTTGCTATATTAGACATTGTATATCATGGGTTGGCCTTTATTTTGAGAAGAAGGAGACAGAGTAGTAGGAGGGAACTAAAAATGAACGGGGAGGGAGATAGCCAGAATGCGGTCGCTGGGGCAAATTGAGGGGCTAAACCTGCCTTGCTGTAGTTAATGCCCATTGCTTCTTGTTGTAGCCTCACAGGCTAAGAATAACAATTTTTTCTCCCTGCTCCTTGTAACACTCTTCAGTATTTGAAAAAACACTAAAATGTCCCTTCTCATTCTTCTCTTTTCTAAACTAAACAAACCCAGTTCTTTCTTTCTTTTTTTCTTTCTTCATAGCTGGACCTTTTAATCATTCTTATTATTCTTCTCTGGACCCTCTCCAATTTCTCCACATCTCTCTTGAAATGGAATACCCAAACCTGGACGTCCTATTCCAATTGGGGCCTAATCAGCACAGATTAGAGTGGAAGAATGACTTTTTGGGTCTTGCTCACAGCACTCTTGTTAATGCAGTGGAGAAAAGAAATCTTGTGATTTCTTTGGGAAATAGTTGTTGGAGACTGAGTCATTTTGGTGTGTCTTAAGAGGGTAGAACACATGTTAGCGATCACCAAGGTAGACACTGGTAGAGCAGAAATTATAGTAATAAGACTGAAATGTGTACTGGAGGAGGTTGAAAGGACAGAAGGGGAGAAATGAGTTCAGAAGTCCTTTTTTTGGGAGAGAAGAGATAAGGCTGAGCAGTTAAGGAAGAATGGAAGAGCATGTGAGACCACTTCAGGTACTTCTCTCCCTTTGTCGGAGCATCTGTGAGGATGGAGGTAGACAACGGAAGTATTTTACTGTGGGTAGTGGTACTTGCTTTTAACTTGGAGGTTCTTGGTTGAAAGTGGGCTTCTGGGTTATAAGTAAAAGGCCTTTGTGAGTTAGTTATAAGTAGTGGAAAGCAAGACAATTTGCACAGAGACTATGAAAATAGATGTAGGGGTTTGTGTGCAAAGTGGATGCAAAGTAGAAGTCATGATTGGACTGGTAGGAAGAAGAATAACAAGGTAAGAAGAAGGTAGTCATACCCTGAGTTTATTGTGAAATGGTAGCTTATGGTTGTGCTTAAAATACAAAATGTAAGTTCTTACGCAATCATAAAATATTTTTGCTATTTTAGTATATCTGAATCCAGCAACTTACATTTTTCTGCATATATTATATGGTTTTTAAGCTGGCATGCAAATGTTTAAAGTTGAATATTTGAGTTTCTAAATTCTGACAATGAGTATTACAAATGTGTGTCAACTGATAACTTGGCAGCCAATATAACCCTTATTGCTGAGCTTAATGAATGGTATGTTTTTGCAGTGGTTGCATAGTTCTGTACATTCTTGTTCCTTTGCTTCATTGAGCTTGTTGCTACTGGCATGAGATTCTGTATCATATACATCTGACTAACCATAGCTGAGGTTAGCAGTAGAAAGGTGCACTCCCTCCTCTGTACAGATGCACAAAATCAGGTGAGTAATAAGAGGTAAAGGGAATTTTCTTTGGAAAGTGTCAAAGATTGGAGAACAGAATGGAAATTTCCTCTCTTGGCTCACCTATGAGAATTAACTTTAGTTGAGAGAAACTTTTTTGTGACTTGATTCCCATCAATTACAGAGTAACTTTACTTCAAACCATATCTCTACCAAATATAAATTATTAACCTTATTTGCTGATTTTGGATTAAAAATCATCTGAATAGTAGCAATTATATTTACATTGTTTGCTTTGCTATGCAGTAATAAATAAAATAGCTGTTTTGAAAACCTGAATCAGTGATGATGGTTAAAAATTATGACCTCAATAGAAAAGCATTTAAGACTGCATGCACTTCACATAGCTCCGTACTTTGCTAGATCCAGTTTGTCTAGTCTGTAATGACCTGAAGTTTGACTAAAATGCATTTGAATGGAGATGGCCTATGCACTTGCCAAATCTGAACTTAATTCTAACTATCTACTGTTAGTGATTCTCCCTGCCTTGAGGGTCATTAGCTGGTTTTACCTAGAAAATACACCATTTTGGGGAAAAAGCAATTATGGTGAGGTGAGTGCTGCATTTCAGAGGGAGTATCTTTGAACAGCTAACAATCTTCCCTATCGCCTAAGATGAAAGAGTCATGTCTGGTTCTCTACCAGTATTTTCTTACGCAGTTATCAGCTCCGCTCAAAGTCAGAGGGAAGTGGGTGCAAATATAACTTTGCGCATAAGGAAATGACTGCATAAGATCAAGCACTGTGGAAGATGTTTTTAAATCATTGTTCACATACTTGATCCTAGCAAGCAAATCTTACCCTGTGCACACTAAGTAAGTGTGCTAATACAGTCTTATATTTTAACTTGTGATGATTCATAACAGGAGTTCTCTAGTGAGAAATTGTATACAAACTCATAGTTCAGGAATTAGTGGAAGTTGATACAGTGCAATTTATTTCAGGCACAGTTTACTTAATTTTGACTGTTTTTGTCAACAAACTTGTATAGTCAATGTAGTCCATACACCATTGTCATTGTACACTTTTTTGGAAGTTATGCCGCCCTGGGTAAATTTCACTCCCAGTCATTTTAAATATATTAGCTGGATTTTTTTTAAAAAGAGTAAGTGGTGTATAATGTATGAAAATGCTGATACTTACTTTCTTATTTGTCACTGTATGTGGTGGTGGTGGTGAAATGGTAGTAATGACATGCTAATTTAAGAGTACCTGAAATGGTATGAAATGTGAGATAAAAGCGTTTTACTACATCCATCGCTATGCATATACCTTCTTAACATTTATTAATCTAAAGACTTTTTATACTACTTGTGTTTATAAATTGCTAAATTTTGAGAGACAAAATATCTTGCTTTTTTGACAATGTTGTCCTTTGCTTCATGCATCACCACTCAGTGAGCATACATTTTGTTTTTGAGAGCTATATTGTGCTTCATGCAGGGTAAACCTGCTTGAAGGGAAGTAATGCATCAGCCTCCCAAGGAAGGCTATTACTTTATTATTCTGTTGGGTACATGTGCTTGTCTATTCATTACATAATCTCTTGTGCTAGAAGCTGGGGGATTGGTCCTTAACTCACGTATTAGATTTAAATGAGTGTGATATTTGGAGATTTGCTATGGGAATGCAATAATTTCCTTCAACATGTCTCCCTTGCAGCCAAGCTACATCTGATTACAAGTGGTACATGAGCTGTGTTCTCTGCCTGCTTGCCTGTTTATCTTGTGTTGTTTATATTGCTGTTTCAGGACTGTGTGTTACTATTTGGAGCCCGTTTTTCTTTGCAGCTCTAGAGCTATTACAGAGCTCATGACCAAATCTCTGAGTTTTATCATAGCTGACGAACATTTCATGCTATTTGACAATAGAGCTAGGTAGGTTAGTAATACTGTTTCCATTACACTAACTTTTTTTTCTGGGAGTTTAGCAAATGACTTTGCAAGATGCAATACTGTGAAAAATAAAGCCAATAAATAAAATGATTTTTAGGTCAATGTTCTTTACAATCTTTGACTTAGTCAGTAACAGACTATTTCATTCCAGCATGTAAGCCTTTCTCTGGGAAACTAGGGCTACAACTACACAAGCAAGTTCTTTTGGGGAAAAAGAGAACAGGCCTTTTCCAAAAGAATCCATGGAGCATCTACAAACAAAATACACTCTTTTGATCTAAAATGGAAAGAATGCAACCCTTTTTTTTTTTTTTTTTTTGGCCCTCTTCCTCTCCCAGATGACGAAGAGCCCCTTTCTCCAAAGTGATAGTTTGGAGGCCAAATGTGTGTGTAGATACCTCAGGGGTCCTTTTTAAGAAAAAGCAGTCCTTCTGGCACAGGATTTTTTGTTTTTAATTGCCTGGCCTGCTCTTTCAAAAGAGCAGGGGCTGTGTGGACACTGTACCAAAAAAAGGGATTGATGGTTTTTATCTGCTTTTTTTGTGTGTGGACACACTCTTTCGATAAGTTTTTTCAGAAGAGATCTTCTGGAAGAACTTGTAATGAAAGATTGCTATTGTGTAGATGTACCCTATGTGTTGTAAGGCTTGATTTATATAGCTGTACTCTACTTTTGCTCTTATTCACTTTAATGTAAATAGATATATTAGAACTGTGTGGAAAATGGATTTCTTTGTATCAAAATGAATGTTGTGAATCTGAGTGTTTTCTTTCTGTTCTAAAATGAAACAAAATAATTTTAAAAGTAACTCCTGGTCAATTGAAATATTCTGGTTTTTATTTTAATTATATATTTAATGGAATTTGACAGATAATTGAAATGTTATGTTCCTAAAGTGATGACATTCTGTTCCAAGTTTATCAGCCCCTGCCCCCTTCAGTCGTCTTCAAAAAAAATCTTTGCTTGAAATGGACATATTTAGGGTTAAAAATAGTCTTGGCATTTTCCAACTGGCACCAAAAATGCTCATGTGGTTAAAACACTGAACTGGGAGTTGAGGTGAGTTTTTGTTTTCAGAAGTTCTATAAGTTTTCTGGGTAACAAGTTGCTTGATTTCACTGAGTTTCCAGTCCCGCTTCTAGTCATCTAGCTTCATGTTGTATCCTAATGTTTCTCAACCAGGAGTACGGTACCCTGGAGAGCACACAGGCATCATTCAGGGTACATCAATACATCTAGCTGTTTGCCTAGTTTTACAACAGGCTACATAAATAAAAACTGTAAAGTCAGCAAAATCTAAACGTTTCTACTGCTTCACATGCCTTACACTGAAATTTAAGTACAACGTTTCTATTCTAATTGATTTGTTTGATAAGGTGGTAAAAAGTCAGCAAGTTTTCAGTAGTGCTCTTCTCTGATATTTTTCCATGTGTTTGTAAGTAGTTTTTAAGTGAGGTGTAATGTCCTGGTATGCAAAACAAATCTGGCTCCTGGAAAAGGTACAGTCACCTGGAAAGGCTGAATGGCATTTGTTTCAAGATCTCAGATTATCTTAGGGCCATGTTTTTCAGCCAGTGGTATGCGTAATATGAGGGGTACGCAAGAGAGGTCTGGGGGTACTTTTTTTTAAGGGGGTACTTTATTAAAAATGAGAGATACAGTTGTAGTCCTTTTGTAGACCCACTGTTGATTTTGAGTATAAAATTTTCTGTGCTGGAATTCTCTTAATGTGATCATACAGTGCCTATGACAATAAGGCTGTAACGTATACTAGAAGCCCTAGGCAGTACTGTAACACTACCTCATTGTGACTTAATGTTAAGGATGCTCCTATTCAGACCTACTCCATTTGAAAAGGAATATTTTGGGCCATAATAAAGCCATTTCACTTTTCATATAAGAATCTCTGCTTACCTACAGAACATCACCCTGCAGTTGTTTCTTCTTGCATTGATTAGTATATTAAGGCTATATCTCCACTTGGAGCTACAAGCGATTCCCAGGTTGAGTAGAAATACTTGTGGTAGTGCACTGAATATAGTATTGTATTAACAGTTGTGTGAATAGCGTTATAGGTTTGCCGTCCCGAGTACAAACTTGCCCAGATCCAGTGCTTAGTTAGTAATAAACAAGATTCCAATGTTCAAGCAATTTTTCCTTATTTTTAACTTATGCCACAAGCCCAGAGTTGCTGGCGATGTGAACAGCCAAGCCAGGAGGTGCTTGGGCTCAGCCCTGGCACAAATTAAGCACTTGTCAGCCGTCATTGATACATAATGATGGCATCTCTCCTGTGCTGCTGGCTACTCTACCAACACGACGCTGCTGTTCTGAGTGTTCTAGCTTCAATATGCCTGCCTGATCTGGGAATTATTTTGCTAGCTGCAAGTGTAATCATTATCTTAGATTCACTCATTGCTCATAATGTTGCTGCTTTGTCTTCAGAAAACCGCATGAAACATTCCATTTTCACCATGTTTCTATCACTTTTCTTGTTGGGCATAACTGATCTTGAAAGTTGCAATGCTTTTTTTTTTTCCCTGTACTTTGGTGGAACTGCAAATTTTGCAAATAGAAGGCTTTCCTATAAAGGTTTGGGTCATCAAATATTGCATTTGTTATTCTATGAGTGGTGTTTACAATGCCTTAATTTGCAGTGTTGGTTTCCTGTAGCTATCCAATTTTTGGAAGCTATGGCATTGGATTTTAGGTCTCTTCCTCAGAACTATAGAGATAAGTTGAGTTTTGTCAAGTACATTCTTTGAATTAATAATGAAGTTGACTTATGTTTCTCAGACTTCTCAGTAGAGCATTTGATAGGGTTATGTAAAAATCAAGGTAAGGACTACGAGGTAAAAAAGAACAAGTCATTTGAAAATGATGTGTGTGAGATACAACGGTATCCAAGTGTGATGATCGCAGTATATATCCCTCCTCTTCTGATACCAGCCACATGTGGAGAGCTGAAGTTGTGGATAACATAACTGAGGTGAGGAGGAGGGATATGGAGAATTGTTAACGTTGATTATGGAAAAACTTGCCACTTTAAATACAGGTTATAAATTGCCACTGAAAATGTGGTGGAGGGGCCTCATTTTGTTCTGTTAATATCCTTCCTGCCCTTCTAGTTTTCGAATGAGTATTTGAATCGAGCTTTTAACATTGATTGAACTTTTTGATTAGCAGTAGGATTTGATATAACTTTTGTTAATCAAGCAGGTGAGGGTCCATTTCTACAGTAGAAGCTCCAGAAGCTCAAATGTCTTGAGTAATGTCCCTATATATATTTTTTTCTTTTGCCTTCTGGTTTCTGAGCCCTTAGATTCATTTCTCTTGAAAGCTAGATTACTTTATTAAAAAAATAAATGGAAGCTGATTTTCTCTAATTGCAGAAATCCAGGAGCTGGGGCTTTAAGGAAAATAGCATATGTTGTGAGATTTTTGATTAAATAATGGGAATCAAAGCCATTGCTTACCTCTGTCCTTCCCTTTGGAAAATTTTAGGTCAATTACTCACAGTAAGTCATGTCCGAAAATGCACAGTAAAAATTCCTTGAACGTAATACTCAATGTTGCTTTCTTTTGAAGAAAGGGGGAAAATGAGTAAACATTCTTTCCAGAGTAATTTTCCTCTTTGTTCGTGGGTGTAGCACAACCCTGCCTAAACTTATGGAGTGGGGATTTGGTAAAAGTGTGCTGTACGTAAATGGGCACTTCTTACGTCACACTTTTCCTGTAATGATTTGTTTAGACCTTATTTGTTGAGTATAGGACCTAAAGTAAAGAATGCCTGGAGTAGCCTGATAGTACTCCTATAATTAGAATGTTGAAACTTTTGTTTCTGTCCCAGATGGCTCCATTTGGCAGCATCACTGCTGTAAGACCGATCAGCACTTAATTGATCTTTCCAATCATTCAGTTCTACAATCATTTATGCAGCACTTCCTATGTATGTGCATGAAAAATTAATTGCATCTGATCCAGTACTAAAAGCTGTGGATGAATCTTATTTAGATAGATTAGACTGCATAACACTAGACCAGAACAAAACAAAAGAGAGATGTTTTGGATGATTTACTGCTTTGAGGCTTCAGCCTTATTATTTGAACACAACTAGTTACTTGTTTTGAAGGTTGCATTTCTTTGGGTAAAGTCACATTTTAGTTTGGTAACTTCATTGTGTGCTTTGTGGAACACTTTATTGAGCTCTAAGATCATTTTGGTAGGCATGAATGGATGAAACTTATCTTTATGTACAGTTCATTGGTTTGCTGCATTCTGTAACACCTTGTGAATTGAATTCTAGTTTTTTCATGCTGAAACATTCCATTGATGGAATTTCATGATGAAATGAATATTAAATTACATTTGGACTTACTCAGGGTACATTGGTTCTCAAAGCAGGATTTGAACTGGTTGAAGTCCTGTTTTTGCATTCTGTTACCACCATGCAGCAAATCTTCTATACCCAAACAAATGAAAGAATTACTAATGCATTGAATCCTGCTGAATTAGCTCTTGTATGGAACAAGTAGAATACTGAGTGGCAATACTTTGTCACATTAAGTAGTCCTATAAAGCAAAGACAAAGTTTGTTCTCTCCCAGTTCAGACTTGTTTAGAGCATTATTTTCTTTCTGTCTTGCATAGTCTGTTCTAATATTTGCTGAAGTGATGAGGGCTCCATCATTCTCAGTGAGGCTGTTTTCCAATTTGTAGAATTTTTCAGTGGAACTTTTATTTTTCTTAGCCGTTAACACCATTTTGAAAATCCACTTCCTATGTTTAAGTGGTGGCTGTTTTTTTTTAATCTCACAATTTCCCCAACCTATCACTTATCTTTTTTTACATATTCTTACTATTTATTACCATCTTTGTAATATATTAGGGCTGAAAACTGAACACAGTATTGTATGGTGTGATCTTCCTAGTGCTATGGAAGTGCAATATTGCTTTCTTATTTCATGGCATAAAATGTTATATGCAGTTCATAGTTGTACTAGTTTGCTGATATATTATATATATGTGAGTAAAGGTAACCCAAACTCTCCTTCACAAATTGAGATCACAGAACATCGGGTGTTCACGGGGAGAGGCCAAAGAAGCAAGTGTCTCAAGGATAGGAAGTTGAGCTTTATTTTCCGCTTTTATTTTTTCTAATCTCCAAGTTGTTTAATATTTTTGTCCCCAGGGGAATCTGCAAAACTTGTAAGTTGGTTGCAGTGCACTTGTTCCTTTTCCAGATTGCTAATGAAAGTGTTCAGTCAGACTGGATTTAGCACCAAGCCTTTCATGTAGTTTTTTTTTTTTCTTTACTATCTCTGGAAGTTTTAATAAATGAGTGCTCAGATCCAAGCCAACTCAATTGTACTGGCAATGTGAGATTGTTTTGAATGAATATAGGATTTTTTTTCACTGAAGCAGGAGACACTTCAGTAGAGTCGCAACATTCACGGGGTTTGGTGTTAACCCTCATGAATGTTGAATTTTGTGGCTATCTGGAAGCATCACACAGGTGGCTAGGGCGCCTCGTGATGGTTCCAGAAGCGCTGCACGGGCGGCTGTGGTACCTTGAGATGGCAACAGCAGCGCCATGTGGGTGGCTACAGTCTCTCATGCTGTGCAGGTGGCTACAGTGTGTTGTGCCACCCGTCAGCAACAGCAGTGTTCTGTGGGCGGCTACAGTGCAGGGGACGATGAACCATTTGCGAATAATGCACAATAATTTAATGACTGCTTGAGGTTCAAAAAGTAGAAGCTTTATAACTAAGGTCACATTGTCAACATCACGTCAGTTTACAAAATAACTTGAAATCAAACTAAGCTATCAATCAGCTTTTTTTCTTACTTTACCTATGTGTAAATTTTATTTATTGCCTATGAAAATATTCTTTAATCTGTTTGTAAATATGTACAGGGAACTTGATTTGGGTGATCTTTACAAATCAAAGAATTAATCCCTTCCAAACCTACTCATTTTTGCTTTTTACAAAATCCTTTGATCCTTTTTCATTTTCCATGACTTTGCAAAATAATTTTCAGCTGCTCAGTATATTCATTAGGTAGGTTTGTTAAAGCTACATGCCATTACATGTATAATCCTTTCAAGTATTTTTCCTACCTGCTTCTTATCAGTAGAAGGGAGGAGCCTAACCTTAGAATAATGATTTGATTCCAGAGCTAATGGATATTCCCTGGCATTTGGCTTGAGCTAATCTATCTACTACTGCAAGGGTGTCCTTGTTTCTCTGTTGTCAGGTTTTCATTGGTTTGTTTTTGTTAAGAAAATTAGACAAATCTTTAAACAGTAGTGCAGAACTGCCTCCTTTGTTCTCCGTGCATACATCTTCCTTCATCGTTATTAATGGGCCTTTTATCTTCTATTGCTTTCCCCCAGCCTAAGACTTCCAGAAGATTTGTGGAAGCCATTCTTATTCCCATTAGTTTGTTTGGCTAACATGAAATCATTCTGATTCTTTTTTCCTCCCTTTTCCTCTTTCTTGTAAACTGTAAGTCTGAATATACTTGTCGTTCCAGTACAGATTCATATTTACACTCAGTCTCTGCTTTGACTGCTACTTTGTTTTTATTTTGTTTCTGGTTTTGGGTGGGGTGGCATGCTTTTTCTTATTTCTGTAACAGACTGTGGAGAGAGAACTTCCAAACTCTGGTACCCTGGAGCTTGATGTTGGAGTTCATTTCACAATATATCTTCTTCTTCGAGTGTCCCCGTGGGTGCTCCACATTAGGTGTCGGGCTCGCCCGGCGCCGCAGATCGGATCTTCCAAGCAGTTTCTGCCGGACCGCGCATGCGCCGGTGCGCGCCGCTCCCCCGCGCGCTCCCGGCCATGTGCGCGATCCGGTCCCCGCCAGTTCCTCTTAACCGCCGTCGGCTGCAGACGGAATCCAACTAGGCTAAGGCCAAGTAGTGTATTCAATGGCTTTATCTGTTTTTTCTTAAAGTTTTTTCAGGCACTTAGGCTACTATAAGCTAGCCGTTTGTTATTTTGTAAAAAAAAAAAAAAAAAACAACAACGAACAAGCTAGGAGAGGGACAGCTCAGCCAGTCCCAGTAACAAGCGCCGGAGGCCAGGAGCTAGGGCTATCAGCCCTCCGGCTAAGGCAGACCATCGGACCGGGAAAACGGCACAAAGAAGGTGCTAAGTACCCACTTAAAAACACAAAGACTCACCAACAATGTCCTCTTCAGGCTTTAAAAAAAAAAAAAAAAAAAAAAAAAAATGCTGCTTCTTGACAAGGCCCTCCAGCCAGAAGTGCCGGAGCGGCCGCAGCAGGAGGGACCCTCCGGGGCCCTTAAAAGGAAAGCTGCCTCCCTCACCCCATCAGCGCAGAAACGGAGGAAAGTATCTCCAGCCCGATCCCTGCCGGCAGCAACAGCGAGCGGGACGGGAGGAGCAAGCAGCCCCCAGCCGCAGCAACAGCTGATCGGCGGCGGCACGGAGAGCCACGTGGAAGCGGCTCAGCCTCCAATACTCAGCCAGCCGCCCCGCACCGCAGGCAGGGCGGCGGCTAAGCAAACGCCGGTACTGGCGGCACCGCAGGCAGCGGCACCGACCCCCGGGGAACCGGCGGTGCAGAGCGCGCAGGCACGCAGCCTGCCGGCACCGGAGGACACCGCACATGCGGCATCGCCCTCGAGCGTGCCGAGCTCGGTGCAGACGGGGCCGGAATCCCCTGTATGCTCCCCAGCCCGATCCCTGCCGGCAGCAACAGCGAGCGGGACGGGAGGAGCGAGCAGCCCCCAGCCGCAGCAACAGCTGATCAGCGGCGGCACGGAGAGCCACGTGGAAGCAGCTCAGCCTCCGATAATCAGCCAGCCGCCCCGCACCGCAGGCAGGGCGGCGGCTAAACAAGCGCTGGTACCAGCGGCACCGCAGGCAGCGGCACCGACCCCTGGGGAACCGGCGGTGCAGAGCGCGCAGGCACGTAGCCTGCCGGCACTGGAGGACACCGCACGTGCGGCACCGCCCTTGAGCGTGCCGAGCTCGGTGCGGACGCCGGAATGCCCTGTATGCCCCCCAGCCCGATCCCTGCCGGCAGCAACAACGAGCGGGACGGGAGGAGCGAGCAGCCCCCAGCCGCAGCAACAGCTGATCGGCGGCGGCACGGAGAGCCACGTGCAAGCGGCTCACCCTTCGATAATCAGCCAGCCGCCCCGCACCGCAGGCAGGGCGGCGGCTAAACAAGCGCCGGTACCACCGACCCCTGGAAAACCGGCGGTGCAGAGCGCGCAGGCACGCAGCCTGCCGGCACCGAAGGACACCGCACATGCGGCACCGACTTCGAGTGTGCCGAGCTCGGTGCGGACGTGGCCGGGATCCCCTGTATGTCAGGGGCGGAGTTACCTCCTCAAGGGAGGGGGAAGACTGCACACAAGAGGAGGCATTGCAGCCCCTCTCCGCACAGGGCTGTGTAGTTGCTTTCTCACAGCCCCCCGCTATGTTGCAGACTCCAACTAGAAGGCAGGGGTCCCCCCCCTCCTTGGCCTACCCAGAGCCCCCTTCTCCATTTCTGCAACCAGCCTCACCCTGGCTGGGACCACCTCCACCCTTCCTGGGATTTGAACCGCTGGACTATTAGGCAAAGTCGCTCTCTCCAGGGTCTCGACGGTCTCCCTCCCCCAGACGCAAAGGGTATGCACCAAGGGAGTGGTCTAGGTCACCTTCCCAAGACCAGTGCTTATACTGCCGTGGTCGCCCCTACCACGCAGGGCATAGACACCATCGGCAATCTACTAGGGAAAGATCCCTACGAACGATCTCGTACCCCCAAGGGCAATTGTGACCGGGGACAGAGACTTAAGCATCTCAGGGGGGACTGGTTATGGAACCCCGAGATTTTTCCTCGCACACCTCTAGTGAGAGGGTGTACCATCATCAGCAGGAACCGGAAGGGTCCAGAAAGACGTACCCCAGCGGTTCCTCGCTTTCCTCCCCGGATGAGGCTACGGCCCCGGGGGGCGTCCATCCTCCGGACGATCTCAAACAGTTCCAAGAGCTGTTTTACGAGGGTGGCCTTCACGCAAGGCTTCCAGACAGCAAAGGTGCAAGAGCAACACCATAAGCTCCTCAAAAATCTGAGACCTCCGGCCTCCTCCAAAATAGCAATACCGCTGATGACGCAATCTTGGAGCCTGCCACTATGATATGGCAGACTCCTGCGACTATTCCGCCTGTCCACAAAAGAGCGAAAAAAAAAAAAAAAAAAAAAAAAAAAAAAAATACTTCGTGCCCACGAAGGGCATGGAGTTCCTGTTCAGCCACCCACAACCAAATTCTTTGGTGGCGGAGTCGTCGCAACGTGGGGGAATAAACAAACATGCCAAAAAGCTAGAGCTGTTGGGCAGAAAGGTCTACTCCTCCTCCACGCTACTGTTGCCAATGGCAAATTACGCAGCGCATCTAGCGAACCATAATTTCAACAACCACATTAGGTTGACCTCCCTCATGGACTCGCTTCCAGAGGGCACGAAACCAGTGCTCAAGGCCATCATCCGACCATTTTATAACCAGTGGCAAAGGATCACCACAGACACATGGGTGCTGGAGATCATAGCCACGGGGTACGCCATCCCCTCCCAGTTGCTCCCACTGCCATGACCTCCACCCGGGGCCCCACCTCCAGGAGACCTCCCATGTAGCGAGGCTCAAGCAGGAGGTAGACCATCTCATGCTCGTAGGGGCAGTGGAAAGAGTGCCGGAGCAACTGCAAGGGAGAGGGTTCTACTCGAGGTACTTCCTCACGGGGAGGTCCATCTTAGATTTTCGAGGCCTCACCGGTACCTGCGCAAGCAACGTTTTCGGATGATCACAAACGCCTCCATCCTTACGGCACTAGACGATGGAGATTGGTTCGCAGCCCTCGACTTACAAGGTCCTACCGTTTGGGCTCTCCTCAGCCCCCAGAGTCTTCACCAAGACCTTGGCAGTGGTGTCAGCCTACCTGCACAGACAGGGGGTATTTATATTCCAGTATCTGAACGACTGCCTACTCAAAGGGGCCTCAAAGGAGGAGGTACTACGCATAATATGTGTCACAGCAGGCACGTTCTCTTCGCTCGGCCTGCTTATCAATCTGACAAAATCAAAGACAGACCCCACACAGGACATAGAGTTCGTAGGGGCACGCATAAATTCTATTACAGCGAGGGCGTATCTACCAGAGACTCGCTTTCGGGCCATCGGCTCCCTCGCGCAAGGCTTCACCTTCAGCCCTATGGTGCCGGTTCTGACGTGCTTACAGCCGCTGGGCCACATGGCAGCAGCAACGTTTCGTACAACAGAACGCCAGGTTACACATGCGCAGCATGCAGCATTGGCTGGCGAGCGTATACAAACCGGCAGCACACACTGTTCACAGGATGGCGTCGCCCACAACGGAGGTGCGCAAATCCCTGCAATGGTGGGTAAACCCAGAGAACCTGCTAACAAGGGTACCCTTCCACCAACCACACGTATTGGTTTTTCTTACTACAGATGCCCCCCTCATAGGGTGGGGAGCACACATGGGCGAAGAGGTGACGCAAGGGCTGTGGTCCTCTATGGAGCAGTCACTGCACACAAATATACTGGAGCTCAAAGCAGTGTTCAACGCCTGCAGACACTTTCGAGACCAACTGAAAGGCAAGGTAGTCGGGATCAGTACAGACGATACCTCCACCATGTTTTATATAAATCGGCAAGGAGGAGCTCGGTCCCGTGCCTTATGTGTAGAAGCAGTCCGGTTGCGGAACTGCTGCATCGCCAACAATGTAACCTTGAAAGCCTCGTACTTACCAGGCGCTCGCAATGTGAAGGCAGACCAGCTGAGCAGGCGTTTCGCACTCACGCACGAGTGGCAGATCCGTCCCGATCTGCTGCAACCGATTTTCCACGCATGGGGTTTTTCCCCAGATAGACCCTGTTTGCTACTCAGCACAACAAGAAGTGCCCACAATTCTGCTCCAGGGCAGGACTGGGACGGGGGTCCCTAAGGGATGCCTTCGCGATCTCATGGAGGGGCCCCCTGCTTTACGCTTTCCCTCCCACAGTGCTCATCCACAAAGTGTTGCAGAAAGCCAGGAGGGAAGGAACCTGAATGATCCCGATAGTCCCAACGTGGGATCGACAGCAATGGTTCCCCCTATTCCTGCGCATGTCGGACCGGCCACTGAGGTCCCCTCCGGTGGCGCGGGATCTGCTCACGCAAGCCCAGGGGTCCATAGTGCATCCGCACCCCCAAAGCCTGCGACTACAAACGTGGTTAATCCATGGCTCAGCTCCCTAGAGAGCACATGTACGGAGGAAGTGCAGCAAGTCCTAGAAAGTAGCAGGAGGACTTCCACCAGGAAGACCTTCAAGCAGAAATGGACTCGCTTTACGGCATGGTGTTCTACCAAACAGCTAGCCCCCTTTCGGTGCCTATGGCTGTGATATTAGAGTATTTACTGGACCTCAAGAGAGGAGGACTCTCGCTATCCTCGTTTCAGGTCCACCTGGCCGCCATTTTGGTGTTCAGACACGAAGAGGAAGGGCACACGGTGTTCGCCCATCCCATGGTTACCAGGTTCTTCAAAGGGCTGGTAAGCCTATACCCCCCACAGAAACCGCTTCCACCTCTGTGGAACTCGGACCTGGTGCTTAATGCGAAAAGGGGACCACCGTTTGAGCCTTTGGCCACGGTTTCCCTCCGCCTCCTTATGATGAAGACGACCTTTCTTCTCGCAATCACGTCAGCTCGCAGGGTGAGCGAGCTTGAGGCAGTTATGGCAACGCCGCCCTGCGCTGTTTTTCCAAGGAGGCGGTAACCATACGGCTGCATCCAGCCTTTGTTCCTAAAGTTTCTTTCTGAGTTTCATACTAACGAACCTATTGTTTACCCTTGTTTATCCAAAGCCTCATAACTCTAACAAAGAGGTGCGCCTACACCTCCTGGACGTGAGCAGGCGCTAGCTTTCTATATGGACAGGACCAAGTCCTTCCGGAGAACGGATAGGCTCCTAGTCTCTATCGCTCCCAAATCAAAGGAGAATGTCTCTCTTCGCAGAGAATCTCTAAGCACATCGTATCTTGCATAAAAATGTGCTACAAACTCAAAAAGACTCCTTTACTGGCCACGCCCAGGGCTCATTCCACTAGGGCGGTGGCAGCATCAACAGTCTTTTTTCAAGGGCGTTGCGCTAAAAGACATTTGCAGAGTGGCGACCTGGTCATCCTGTGACACCTTCGCCAAACATTACGCCCTTCACAGGGTATTCCAAGAGGATACCCGTCTCTTGGCAGCGGTCCTCTCGGGGACAAGCTGCACATAATCCGATTACCCACCTCCTATCTTGGGTTACTGCTGGGTAGTCACCTAATGTGGAGCACCCACGGGGACACTCGAAGAAGAAAGAAAGGTTACTCACCGTAGTAACGGTGGTTCTTCGAGATGTGTCCCCGTGGGTGCTCCACTACCCGCCCATCCTCCCCGCTCCGGATCTCTGTTTAGTGTTTTGCAGGAGCATCCGAGGCGGTTGGTCAAGGAACTGGCGGGGACCGGATCGCGCACATGGCCGGGAGCGCGCGGGGGAGCGGCGCGCACCGGCGCATGCGCGGTCCGGCAGAAACTGCTTGGAAGATCCGATCTGCGGCGCCGGGCGAGCCCGACACCTAATGTGGAGCACCCACGGGGACACATCTCGAAGAACCACCGTTACTACGGTGAGTAACCTTTCTTTCTTAAAAAGTGGCTTATAAATAAGTACATTTTTAGAGAAGCTGATCTAGAGTATGGATGTGTCAAGGGAGATTGCATACAGTGTTGGGGAGAACAGTGCAGAGGAAGAAGAAGAGTGGTAAGTTACATTGAGCAGGTAGATGTGATGCACTAATTGTGAGCCTTTAGAAATGGGGCGCAAAGGCCAACTGCCTTTCTGCAAATTAAGGTTAGTGATTGCTGTGTGTCATTTGAAAAAAATGAAATAGTGTATACTCCTGTCTATACATCCTAAAAGATCTTGAACGTAGCATAATATTCTGTTAACCACTCTACTTACAGAATGTTGTGATTAATATAATCTCTTGCCTCATATCTGTGGCGCTGGCTACAAAAGAACAGCATCCTCTAGGATTCTCTGTGATTTAAATGGAGATACCGGGTGCTTCTGCCCAGGAAAAGAGAACATGTTGAAAGTCATTTGGACAAACAGAACATGGAAGTGGGTAGTTACTGAGAGGTATGGGAGGCATTGCCACACCAAATTGGATATGCCACAGAGGCAGTGTGCGTGGGGGAGCAATGAGATTTCTTCCTTAGCCCTGCTTACTCCCTGTGTAGTATTGCTGTGGCGAGAGAGAAAAGATGAGCTGCAATACAAGGCATTTTCTGCTAGCTGCTCATGTGGGTTGTATAAGGTGGGCGGTACAGGGTAGTGCAGCTCCTGTTGACTTGCAGTACGGACTACACCTATCCCTCGATTTACAAACTTCTGATTAAGGAATTTTTACTACAATGAGCCATGTAGATTTATACCTGTTTTTCAATTTAGGAAGATAATTTTCACTACAATGAATAACCAACCTTCCTCCAAGCATCCAGAGAGGAAGACAGTACAGCCAGTGCTCTACTGCCAGCTCCAGCCCTGGTGACCTGACCCACTGCAGGCCCACTGCAGAGGAATGGGGAGATGGAGAGCCCACCAGCATCCCTGGTGTAACCTTTCTCCAGCATGACCAGGGAAATCATCCCATGAGTGTCCACATTTCTTTTGTTGGTTTGCGGTTTACTCAGCACAGATTCATTCCACCCTCCCCACTCCACATACAAAGAAAAGAGATCCTGAATCTCCTGATGGCTCCATGCTGGGGCTCTCTTGCTACCCTGAGAACTCATGGCCAGTTGTGATCACTCCTTAGGTGAACTTCTGTGGTCTGTTAGTCGCACTGGCAAGAAGGAAAATTAATTCAAATTTCCAAGCTTCCTGTTATCTACTTCCTGCACACCTGGAGAGCAGTGGAGGTGAAAGCAGCCGGAAGGGATGCATTGGAGTCATGGTGGGATATCTCTGGAGGCCAATAAAATCGATTTAAAGTAGTGATGTGTCCATACTAGCATTAATTCAACCTTTTAAATTTGAACTTGGTGCTACAACTCCTGGAAAGGCTGGGGAACAAAAGTCGAATTTAGTGCCCCTTAAAATCGACCTCTTTGTTTGCAACTAAGATGGTTACCTTAAAATCGAGCTAAATCCCTTAACGTTGACTTTATGCTCTAGTGTAGATGTAGCCTCAGCTTGACAAAGCCCTGTATGTGATGCTTTAGTTAGGATTGATTCTGCTTTTTAGCAGGTGAGCTGGACTCAACGCCTTTCTAAGGTCTTTTCCAACCCTATGGCTGTGCCTACACTAACAAATTCTTTCAAAATCTTTTTGAAAGAAGGGGCTCTTCCGAAATATCGAGCAGAGCATCTACACACACCTTGTTCTTTGGAAATTAAATCAAATGAATGCAGCACTCCTTTTGAATTGACTCTTCCACTCCCATTTCAGGAAGAGCGCTTTCTTTCAAAAACTTCTTTCCAAAGAAAAGGTGTAGATGCTCCACAGTCTTTTTTTCCCTCCCAAAACAGTAGTCCTCATGGTGCCTCTTTTTGATCCCAGCCCTGCTCTTTGGAGAGAGTGGGGGCTTTGTGGATGCTCCCTTTTGAAAAAGCAGATCACTCTTTTCATCGTCTTTTTTTGAAAGTGGATGCAATCTTTGAAAAGAAGTTCTTTGGGAAGAGATCTTCCAGAAGGACTTCTTTCAAAAGACCACTGTAGTATAGACATAGCCTATGCACCTCTGAACATAGAGTAGCTCTGGTGACTACTGTGAAGAAGCAATTTGTTGCTGAAAGGTGAAATAAGTAAAGGGGCATATATGAACCAGCTTTAATGAAAGGCATTGGGGATGAAGGCCATAAAGATTCTTCAGGAACCTTCATTTAGACTACTTCCTTGGTTAGTCTGAATGAGGGTATTCCCTTGCAAACTGCTTCCCAAAATCACACACATGTAAGTAGAATTTTTTTTTTAGCATTTCCAGTAATCGGATTTCATTAAAACTTGTGGAAGACATTAATGAGCTAACAAGACATTAGTAAAGATTTTACTTTATTTACTGTAGTTAAAACTTGAATTAGTTTTAGATCTGTTGTACCTTTCTGACTTTGTTTCCAAAAGATTCTAAAAAGATTTTCAATCATTATGTATACTGTCAATGCACTTTAGAAATGCTTTCTTGCTATTTGTAGATTTAGTAGTAGGGCATTGCAAAATTCAGCGTGAAGTGGATTGATTTCCTGATGATAGAAGACTTACTTTGATAAGAAAGCATCTTATCTGTGAACAACCGTATGTCTTATACAGAACTTCTGTTACTGCCATATAAATCTGTGCCAGCTCAATTAATGAACAACTGTTTACTGAACCTTCCCTCTTTCATGCTCATAAAGGACCAGACTTTGCCACCCTCACTTTGAATAATAGCTTGCTCCATTGAAGTCCATTTTGCAGTTGAGAGTTGTATAGTCTGGTCCAAAGAAGAACCATACAGGACACTTTAGCTTTCTGCAAGGTGCCGATGAAAGGTACAAAGACGAAAGGAGATATGAAATGTGCTGAGTGTGATTTGATTTGTATGGGTAGATTAACAACGTACAGTGCCTTTAAGAAATACAGTAGCATAACAGTAAATTCAAGCTTTAGAAATGATTTTTACTGCATTACTCTAATTGTGTTAAATATTGACTCATTTACCAGCATAACCAACATCAAAATATCTCTGCTAGTTCAAGACATTCCATTTTAGAATTAGAAAATTATGGCCTTTTTAAAAAAAAAAAAATTGAAATAACTTATGACTACATAAGATGTAGTAACCTTTTTAAAGGAAGCGATATAAAATTATCTTGTACTATTAATCTACTAGTTTTGAATCTTCAGATTTAAGAGGAAAAACAATTAAATTCTGAGGGTGGAATTTGCAGAATTAGTTGTTTGATTTAGGTGCATACATACTGTTGAAAGTGAGTAAAACTTGTGCTTCTGAGAAGCTTTTAATTCCGCTAAGGTTACATCTACTTTGAAGCGGGGAGTCATAAGCAGTGTGATGGGAGATGAGTAATGAAGTCATTAGACAAATTCTCCCCCACGGTAACTTTGAAGTGTCAAACTTAGAAGTGCCAGCATGTCATGCCAAATTTTGGGGAGTAAAGGCACTTCAGAGTGCCCATGGCTACATGGCATGCTGGCACTTCAAAGTTGCTGTGGGGGAGACTTAGCGTATGCATCGTAGCACTTCATTAGTAATCTCCCATCACCTGACTACCATGCCCCCTTTGAAGAAGGGGGCAAGTGTAGATGTAGTCTAAATGTCCATCAATTAAATAGAATGCATTGGAAGAGGGAGTGTCCTGGACATGAATGTCGAGGCAGATATGATTCAACTTTGAGATCAATTTCATGTCTGTAAGTGGCCTCTTCATCCAAACTATGCATATCTGATGGAGTTCTTGTATACGTCATACAAAGAGCTGTGTCCATACTCAGTTTCTGTTTTTCCTTGTTTTACCTCTTAGAGAAGCATGTAAACATTTTCATTTTCAATTGGTAGTAGTTCATCTATCCGAATATTTAACACTTGTGCTATAATCCTTCTCCAACCCTCATTGGGGGATCCTTTTCACGAGAACTTAACAGAATTAGAAGTTTTAGCTGGATATCATAAGGGAAATTCTTGGAGTTTTGCTGGAAGGGATTTTATTTTTTTGATCCCAAAATGAGAGAATGCTGTCACCATCCAGACCTTCAGCAGATCATCATTTTAATGAAAGTTCAAACTCTGTATTTTTATTCTAGTCTCAACTATAGCATCATCTACCCAAGACTTTTGTTTCAACTTAAAAATGCATGCTTTCCCATCTCAGTATCTTCAATTTCTTGAGGAATATCAAGACATAGATAAGTATAATATTGTTACCCAGGTGTGAGTGAAACAAGTATGGCAGTCAGAGCTACAATAAGTTCTGTCCTGTTAAGTTTTAAACATGTTTGTTTTTAAAATTTAACTTTTTTAGTTCCGTTACAAGAATGTTTTATTTAAACTAAACTCCGTTTTATTAGTTCACAACATCTGCTTGTTATTGACAATGGGGTAAAAACTTCATAGGGTAAAACCACAAACAAAATTAATAATTATATTGATGGTGGCGTATTCTTACGGAACCCCAGAAGCATTAAGCTCACTGACAAAGGGAGAGTGTAGTCTTTGCTATCCACCCTTAACTGAGAGCCAGCTGGCTTTTAGCCCATGCTGCAGGGGCTAAAACTATGTGCCTCTAAGGTTGCAGGTTCGTTCCCTCCTGGCTTTACTCTTACGTATACAGAAATCACACCACACAATTTGTAACATGCTATACCAGAGCGGGGCCAGGTACAGAACACTATTAAAGTTCTCTTTCAAAGTCTCCCTTAGTCATGTAGCTCCAAGATGAGCTCTTGTGTCTGGCTGTTCAAACTCAGCAGGCATGCCAACTCCTGGCTTTGTTTCACACACATGCAGTGCACAGCTGACTCCTTCAGCTGTTGGGGAATGCCTTTGGACATGGCAGATGGACATCCAATCATGCTATTGTAGGTCTTCAGACACGAGCTCCAGGACACACAGGAACACATGGAGACTGGAGTATTTGGTAACCAGTGCTTTTATTGTAGCATGAGCTTAACAACATCCTGAAGAAGCACAGTTGTACCACATGCAATTTCTCGTTAGGAGTGAGCCTTGTGTGTTTTCTGCATTTCCCCTTTATTGGGATTTGTCAGCCCTTTCTCTTGCTAGATGGGCAGTTCTGGTCTTGTCCCAGCAATTGTCCTTTAAGCACACTGCTAAATCCCCAACCCCACCATCTCTTCACTTGACCAAAAGTGCACGCAACTGTCATTATGTGCCTGCTGAGTTGATGGCTATCAAAAAGACCAGTATTTAGTCTCATGAGTCGGGAGCAAAAGCTAAGTTGGATTCCCTGGGATAACTATTGGAATTTCAGTATGCCAAATGGTAGTCTGTTGGTTGGGAAAGAGAGTCCCTGCTTGCAGCTTTCTGAAAAGTCTTGTGTTCTTAAAGATGAGGGGCGTGCCATTTACCAGAGCAGACCAGACTGATGTCAGTGATACATCCCTGTTGCTGGCACAACCGTGGAAAGTAGCCTTGTCTGTTGATGTAGTCTGGTGCCAGAATAGGAATATGTGTGTCATCTGTTGCTTCACCACCATTTGGGAGTCCCATTAGAGAGAATCCATTCATTGTGTCTTGCATATTGTTGACAGTCCTAGTCCCTCACAGGACTTGATTCATGGCTCAGCACACTTGCGTGACAATGGCCTTCTGCAGTGAATATCCCAACTTCAGATTGTCTTGTGGCAGTCCGGCATTCCCAGCTTGCATAGTGTGATTAACATTCACTTCTCCGCTGTCCATGCAGCTCTCATTTTGGTGGTCTTGTGCTGGAGGGCTCAGGCAAGCTTGGATCACAGATCCAGGTATCAAGTATCGGAGAGGTAGCTGTGTTAGTCTGTATCGTTGAGAACAGCAAGAAGTCCTGTGGCACCTTTATAGACTAACAGATATTTTGAAGCATGAGGTTTTGTGGGCAAAGACCTGCTCCATCAGATGCATTTTGGGGGTGGGGGGTGGAGTTCAGAGGCGTATTTAAAGAGTGGGGTCCCAGTAAAAGGGAGGGAGGGCCAGAGCTGACAAGGTCTATTTAGTCAAGGTGGAAAAGGCCCATTATTAACAGTATGTATCAAAAGACCTAAAAACAAGTCACATCAAACGGGGATATGTCCAATTGTCAGAGTCTAATGTGAAGAGGGCAACCAAAATGATTAAGGGACTGGATCATATGACCTACGAGGAGAGTTTGAGGGATTTGGGCTTATTTAGTTTGCAGAAGAGAAGAGTGGGGGTGGTGGGGGTGATCTGATAGAAGCCTTCAACTTCCTGAATGGTGTTTCTAAAGAGGATGGAGAGAGGCTATTCTCAGTAGTGATGGAAGGCAGAACAAGGAGAAATGGCCTCAGGTGAAAGTGGGGGAGGTCTAGGCTGGATATTAGGAAAAACTATTTCACCAGGAGGGTGGAGAAGCACTGAAATGCGTTACCTAGAGAGGTGGTACAGTCTTCAGCCCTAAAGGTTTTTAAGTCCAAACTTCAGAGTCCTGGCTGGGGTGATTTAGTTAGTGTTGGTCCTACTTTAGACGGAGGGCTGGACTCGATTTCCTCAGGTCTCTGTCAGCCCTAGGAGTCTTTGATAAATAAAACAAAGCAAAGCTTTTCAGCTTTAACTGAAATTCTCAGCACACCTATTTCAAGTAGTATATGTATATTAATTTCTGTATTAGACTACTACCCTGTCATCTACTTAAGGCAGCTCAGAAAAAACACTTGTTTAATTTCTTGCGAACTGAAGCTCTTCAGTTATAGCAACAAATAGTCTTAGCAACTTTTTGGTTTTTGTTTTGTTCTTTTTTTTAATAGTGAAGGCAATGTGCCGTCATGCAGAACTCATGCTTACTTGGCTGTGAGTGTAGATTGTGAGTTCATTAGCTGATGCAGCAACTCTGTTTTTCAAAGTAATTCGGATTTACTATTGTTTTGTCCTAGGGAGTGAATATTGATGGTAGGTAAAATTTTTAGATAACTAGGCTGAGGGATTAAAGGTAATAAAGTAAGTGAACTTCTGGAATTAGATCAAATGTTTCATTTGTGGAGTAAGTGCTGTTTATGCAAAATAGAACTTTTGAACCCATGACAGTAAATTACAATTTAAAAAAATCTGATCTGTGGATTAGTATTTTGAAATATTTTGCAGAGGGACTAGCACCATGCTTTCAGATTAGATTTACAGTTATAATTAGTTGAAGAAGTAGGCAGAATGTCCTGCCATAATGGTGGATTCTTACCAACTTTTTCTCTGGAGAAACATTTAGTCTCTGGTTATAATCCAGGTACTTGCTGTTTGGCAATATAAAACTTGGCATAACTTTTTTTTTTCCCCATGTAAAAGCTTTGCATGCATTTAAAAGTCAGCCCCTATGAAAATCCAGGTTTATGCCTAAAGTATCCACATTTTTTTTGTGCTTTTCATACCTTACTTAATGTGATACTGTTAATTGGAAGTCTAGTCACCTTAATTTAGAAACATGCACCTCTGCTGTGCCCTCAAATGAAGAGCTGCTTTGCCTGCAAAATTTCAGGTGCTCTAAAATGTTCTTGACTTTACTGTCATTTTGCAGTGGCTTTTTCTTAAGTACTTTGAACTTGTCTTTACTGAATTTGACCTTGTTGATACCCTAACAATTCTCTGATTCTCTAATTAATGAAGGTACTTTTGAATTCGAATCCTCTCCTTTGAAATGCTAGAAACCACACCCATTGTGACGTCATCAGCATATGTAATAAGCACGTTCTTTATTCCATTAGTCAGTCAGATCATTTAATGAAAACATTGACTAATACTAGACAGAATACTGGCCCTTAAGAGATCCCAGTAGAGATGTCCTCACAGTTGGTAGTGAACTGATCTTTATATTTTTAACATTTTTTTCAACCAGCTTTGCACCCTCCTCATACTAATATAATTTAGGCCCCATTTTCCTAATTAACCTTCTCATAAGCTATGTGAGACTGTGTCAGCAACCTTACTAAACTAATATATACTGCTTCCCCGTCGCCATATACTAGAAATGTGATTGATTGTTTTGGCATGATTTGTTCTAGGCGAATACATGTTGGCTGTTACTTATCACCCTATTATCCTATGGGTGCTTACAACTTGACTGATATATGGAAACATAGTAGAAAATTCTCACGTTCCTTTTTGTTCTATATTGCATCAACTTTATCTTAAAATAGTTTCTTTCTCATTCCTTATTTTGAGTATTAGGCACCCCAATTTCTAACTCACTAGCAAAAAAAAAAATCAGGTAGTTGATTATGGAACTGAATTTTATATTTTGGAACTATTTCAAAACAATGAAAGTCTGACAGTTTCAGAGACTTAAACATTTAAAACGGTGTTTCCACATTTGAGTTTATTAGCTAATCAAATTGCTCCTCTTGTCATGTAAGACTAATTACACCACATGTGGTATTCTGTGACTAATTGCAGTAATGGAAGCTAAAGTATTGTCAGTTTGTTTTTTCCTACTGTTCTTATATAATTGCTAAACATCATCTTTTAATGTCTCATCACTAATGGATGAATGAGTTAATGCAACATTATTTTTCACTAATTGCTGAATGTATTATCTAATCTTTCCATTTTTGATATGAGTGGATGGTACTGAGCTACTTTGTTTCGATGAGGAAGTTTTATGGAATAGCTTTCTACAAAAGAAGCTGGGAGTTGCAAGCATCAGTGTCACAGGACTTATCTTTTAGATGCTGACAAAATCCTAGGATCAACACTACCATCCAGAAAGTCTGAATTAGGCACCCTGAACAATGAATAAGGAGAGACAGGTACCTAAAAATATGATTCACAAAAGACAGTACTGTAGGCAGGCAGTCTTCTAAGCTAATCAATGGGAGGAGCTGACAAAAGGGTATGTCCTGACTCCCATCCCTCTGACATAGAGAGGCACCTAAGTATAAGCTACAGGAAAGTGCCTGCCTTATCTGAGATTGAGGGTCAATTCTCCCATGTGCTTGAGAAATGATATTTCACTTATTAAGTGAATGTGTGTAGCCAGACAGAGTGTCACCCTTACAAGCCAGCTTGCTCGTTGCCCGCCCCCACTGAGGAGCACACAGGGCACGGAAATGGCTGCTGACAGCACAGTCTTTGATGCCCTCATTGAGGCCCAGATATGCTAGCTTATCGTGACCCTGAGAAGCAGAAAGTACAGCTAGAAGGCTAACAGGCCAGACTGTCAACATGAGAGGGGGGGTGAACCCTCAAGAAATCACCCCAGCTGGCATTGATCAATATGATGCGCACACAATCACCCAGAAGGGGACGTGCCCCACCTGCACAAAAGAATGTCCTGTACTCCTAAATTGTTTATCTCTTGTCTTACAAGTGCAAACTAAGTAGAAATGCCCTTGTAACAAACTGGAGTCACAAAGACAGACCAGTATGATCTGGCACCATAGATAAGAAAGAGAATACATAACCCAAAAGGGGTATAAAAGATGGGTCCAGCAGAACTCTAACTTCGAGTGCATTCCACCAACTACCTGCTGGTCGGGTCAGGTGATTGCCTCCCGAGGTCCACAACTGGGGACGCCCAACCTCGTATTCGTCTTTCCGCGGAATTGAGTGACCGATCCGGCTTGGCTACGCTGGTATCGAGAGACGCAGAGAGGGTAAGATACACCCATGCTAGGTCTCTGACTTTTTTGTGCACAGCTAAAGAATTAGAGCTCTGTAACTAGATGTCATCGTGCCAAGATATCATTGTGTTAGATGATAACTGATACCTTTGTATTGGATTGTAACGTAACTTGTTAACACCTGTACTTTGCTAGCATATAAGAAGTAAACAATAGCCTTTTGTAACCGCACGCTTATAACCGTAGCTTAAATAAACTTGTAACTAGTTAAGCTCTGAGCCTAACCATTTTGTTAACCCTTTTGTCACTGCAACACAGCCGGCACAACAAAAGAACTTTAACCGTTTGGTTACTACAGCCTGGACGTGGGTGAGTGTGCTAGGAGCTGCCTGCTCTAACAGTAAAAAACTGGGTTGTTTAGGACCCAGGGGAGTACCTCACCGCACACTACCCGGCCACCGGCTAACAATGTGCTAACCACTGGGCTATGGGATATTTTGAGGAAGAGCATCTCTCAGGCTCTCGTGGAAAAGCTGTTCAATTGTCTGAAAATAATTAAAATAATTGAACAAGTGGGACTGGACCCTGTGTCTCCCTTCTCCCAGGTGGGTATCCTAAGAATTATTCTTATGCTTTTGAATGCACACTGCCTCTCTCTTCTCTTTCTGGTGCAGTGATTGGTCTATTATGAATAGATAATTAGGCGGCATGGGGAATTGAACTTGGGTCTTTAACAAGCCATGTACTAAAGTGGGCAATACCATCGCTCTCTGTCAGATTTGGAATGGGATCTTTTTTTTTGATAAATAGCTTTTGAGTGGGCATTCTGACTGGATCGTCGCTTCGTGAAGTTTAGGGATTGCTTTCGGACTTAGTTGGGAGCTGGGAGTCCATAGGTCTGCTGCCCAGATGCAGAAACCTGGGGCATCTAGCAATTTTTCATCCTGAAAATTTAGGCACTAGATGAGTTTTCAGGCACTTACATCGTGCAGTGGGAGTCTTGTGCATCTCATTGGAAGCTAACACTGGGACTTAAGTGGCTACAATCCAGTCTTGAGTGGCTAAATCAGGAGTTTAGGTGCCTAAATATCTCTGTGAATTGGGCCTTAGTGAAAACTCTGGAGATGATGGATTCCTAAGTGTGTCTATTTTGAAACTCACTTGTTAATTTTCCTTTAAGGGGAAGCAAGAATTTTTAGGATGAAGTTTTACTGCATTAGGTGCAATGTGGAGACACTTCGCTCCATGAAAAGTTTGGGTGGAAATTGCACCTTAGGGGTTCATCTACATAGTACATACGTATGCTGCGTCACACAGCTATAAATGGCAGTGCAGATGGTACAGCAATGATTAGGCAAAAAAGTACAGATGTGCCAGAAGCCAAATGTATGTACACCCTCTGCAGTTCTCTAAATGCCCAAATGGTGCCCTTTGTAATGGGGTTCTGGGGTCCCCAAACTCTGCACCCTGTCTGCAGGCAGGAGTGATTTGCACTCAGCAGGAGAACAGCAGGTTTATTAGCCGACAGGGTTCAGTGTCGTACAGAAGTGTCGGTACAGTAGGCAGAGATAGCCAGCCCAATCCATGCTGGGGAGAGGAGCCCCGAGGGGCCCCTGGAGCCAGGGCCTTGCCCCGTCCTTTGTTTCTCTCAGCCCAGACTAACTGCTTTCCAATTCCAATTCATACCCCTCAGGCTCCACCTCCTCCTCTGTCTGCAGTACAAAGGTGTCACCTGGCCGCCTAGGTTACCCTCAGCAGGAGCCCCACACATATGTATCCCCCACTACATCACACCCTTCCATTCCTATGCCATTATTTTTACCACTATTGTGTCCTGCTGCCACATGGAAAAGCTCTAGCAGTATGAAGTTTTAGGAGTCTATCCCCTCATTGTCTCCCCTCTCCAGAGCCTTTCCTGACTGCAGTGAAAGAATCTGCCAGGGTAAAATGCCTGACCCTTCACCACTGCATTTTGCTACGCCACACAGCACTGATGGAGCTTGTCTTCTGCTTCAGTGTGTAGCCACCCAGCATGGTGATGCTGGTGGTGTGCAAGGTAGACATGCCTTTTGAGGAGCAGAAAGTGCAATGAAAGGGATGTAAAAATGAAATTTCTAGACACCATAAATGCTTCTTGGAACAGCTTATCTTGCAACCTACCAGAGAGGGACAATTCCCAAGTGGAGAATAAGATCTTGTCTGGGCAGTGAATATAGGAGAACTGTGCAGCAATAAATATAATTCAGTGAAGTTTAACTTCCTAGTTAGGGGTAAAATTGTGAAACAAGCCACCACAGTGGCATTGAACTACAAGCCAAGAACTAGGAAGCTAGCTGAAACTGAAATTAAGAAGAAGAGTCACAAGAGTGGAACGCCAACAAACTGCATGGAGACTAATTAAAAACAGTGTTATAGGCACTCATACTAAAAGTATAAATGGGTTAAAAATAAGATAAGCCTATCAGTTGGTATTAGTCAAGATGATCAGGGAAGCAACTGCATGCCCTGTGTTCCTAAACTTCCAAGTGCTAAAAGCTGGGACTGAATGACTGGGATAGATCACTCACAATTGCCTTGTTGTATTCATTCTTTCTGAAGCAGTTGATGCTGGCTGCTCAGAAGATAAGATGCTGGACAGGATGAACTATTGGTCTGAGCAAGGCTGACTGTTTTTATGTTCTAAGCATGCTTCTTTTTTTTCCCTTTAACTGCCAAGAGGGACTCTGGAATATGTAGGAAAATGTATTCCTCTCATGGTCAGCTTACTATGTGAGCTGGGGAGGGGAGAGGTTAGCACCCTGTCCTTGGATCTTGCCTTTCTTATTTATGTGTGCGTGTGCATGGAGAGAACAATTTTCCATGGCCTCTTACAGATACAGGTTGAAGGGAAGATCTCTGCTCCTTTCCCTTCTAACCTTTTGACAAGCGCCAGCCACAGTCTAGTTTTTTTTAGAAAACTTGCTGACTAGTGTGTGGACTATTTAATAGCTCTGATTTTTTAAAAAGAAAACATAGTGTGAAAACAATTTGCTTTCCATTATTTTTTTTAGTTTACATGACAAAATACTTCATAAGAGCTCTACAACAATTGGTGTCAAGATTAGCCCTTGGCCACTTCCACTGCCAGTTTTTGCTAGTTGAACCTTAAATAAAGCTGATTAAAGTTTGTTCATCAGTTTACTGTGAAGTGTTTAGCCAGCAACTTTGGTTAAATTTTTATAATTAAAGTTAATGAGCATAATTACCCTCTAGATCTTCACTCTCTTTCTGGGGACCTGTCCAATATATAATAAACACTCCCTATTTCCTAACTTGGAACATCAACACCTAAAACATGCTTTTTATTCAGACATCTGTACCAAAAGCTTTCTATTCAGGGGGAAAAAAAACACCTTTTTTCAATAGAAAGTTCTCTTTCCAACATGTGGTTAATGTTGGAATTCTGCCTTCAAAATATTAAATATTCATGCAGATTCATAGTATGCAATATAACAGAGGGCATATTTGATACAACATGCAAGAAAGGAACAATTCTAAAAGCATGAGAATTATTAAAGAAAATGGTCAGTGAGGCTGAAAAAAATCTGAAAACTTGAGTGTTTGCCGTTACAATTGTAAAAGCCTTTGTAGTTGATTAAATAAGACTTTAAGGTGCAGATCACTTGCAGCTCCTATTACCTTGGAAAGGCAATCCACTTATACTGTGGAACCTAAGAAGAAAATTTGGGCAGCCTACATCATCTGCAGAAATCTTGCATAGTGAGCTCCTTAATGTTGTACGCTAACAATAAAATATATTGATTTAAGCCAGGGATGTGTTGGGGTTTGGCTTTTTTTTTCCCCCCTCTGGGTTGGGCGGCATGTAAATGAGAAGAAAACAAAACAAAAAAACAGACCCTCACTGATGTGGTCCTCAGCTGTAGTGGGGGCAGAGCAATGGAGTCTGGGTAAGAGGGAGGGTTCAGGAGCAGGCTGGGAAATAGGGGGAGTCTGGGCGGGAGGGTGCAGGAGTCAGCTGGGTGTGGGTGATCTGTGCCAGAGTGAGCTGTAGGAGTGGGCTTGGGGGGTGTCTTGGCAGGAGGGGTGTGTTGAAGGGCATGGGAGAAGAGTGCAGAAACTGAGTTGGGGTGATAGTCCAGGTAGGAGGAAGGGTGCATGAGGTTGTGAGGTTCAGCTCTGGAAGAGAGGGGGTCGGTATGGGATGAGAGGACTCAATGGAAAGAGGCACAGGAGCAGTCAAGGTCTGAGTGATGGGGGTGTAGCTTACCTGTTCATCCCTGGTTGCACATGGCTCTACCCCCTGCTTGTTCCAGGCCCAGGCACTGCCCTTCTTTGCTCCAGTTGGCCAGAATTCTGGCCAGAGCAGCGGTAGGAAGCCTCCAGTTAGCGCTGCTGAGCCTACTGCAGATCTCACAGCTGGGGGAACAGCAAGTGGCAGTGGAGCCTGGAGGACTTGTGGTTCAAGGATAGACCCTATCAGTCACCTGTGGATTCGCAACTGCCAGGGAGGAGACTCATATTCAGAAATGAATGATTGCCATCATCTTGGTATCCTTTTGAGAGTCTCATACCATACTTTTGGAATAAGCATATTTGTACAATGCAGTCAACTATTTCTAATAGTAAATAGAAAAATCATTACTCAATTCAATGAAGAAATTATAGTGTAGGACAGAACTAGTTTGAAATGTATAATTTACATCCTAAAATCTACTTTCAAAAAGGGATCGTGTAAGAATTGAATCGAGTCCTTGTCATACAATCCATACAGTGTTACAGAAATCATGCATTTTGAAGTGAAGGCTATAGTCAGTGTTGTTATAATAGCTGGCAGTTTAAAATCAAGGACATCTAAACTTTTTCAATAGTATGTTTTTTATCTCTGTTAGATGAGTAAGTTTGTGACTCCTTTTGATAAGAACCTGTTTATTTTGGATGCTCTTAACTTTTAAATAGAAGGCTTACCAACCTTTTGGACTCAATACTGGCAAGGTTTGTTAGGCCACATGTAATTGAAAGAGGAGAGGGATTATTGGAATATCCATGTTGTGATGACTTCCAAATTACAAAGTAATTCAGATAATTAAGTTCTGACAGAAAAGATGAAGGAGCAAAAAAGCATGATGGAGTAAAATGTGCACAAGCAAATGCAAGGGAAAATATTACCCTCAAAAGTAATTATAATCTAATAGGCATAACTGCATCTTGGGATAGTTTTCATAAGACACATTTGAACTATCTAATATATCATATATCTAGGAAAGAAAAAGGGAAGAAGTGCAGATACTGTTCATTCCAAAAGAGCAGTGAAATATATAGGAGGCTATTCTAAGTCCCTTTCTGAGTTAATATTTACCTCAAAGTATCCCAGAATGTACTGTGTATAGTTTTGCCCCTCTTTTACTAAGCTTCTTTTTTTATGTCAGTTTTTGTCATTTATTTTGTATTTTAGTCCAGTATTTCTCAGCCTTTTCAGGTTGGTAAGCCCCTAAAAATGTGACTCTCATACTAAGAAATGGCAGCTCTCAATTTGAAGTGTCATTGAGCAGATTCCGAAGAATACTCGGGGCTAAGGCATGGCAACCAGGACAGTTGCTTGGGGACCTGTGATGCTAACTTTCTTGCTTGAATTCCAGGTGTTGGGGCTGTAGCTTGAGCTGTGCTGCCTGGGGCCTGATGTATGTGACTTGGTTTAAGGCAGCTCCCTGTAGTGAAGGGCCCCTGGCAGTAGCCATTCTTTCCTCCTCATAATAACAGCCCTGCACCCCAGGAGGAGAAAAATTTCTTTAGTTAATCTTGACGACTGTCAGCTAATTTCTGTAGAAAATTCTCATTTGTCACTTGTTTAAACATCTGGTTACTTTTGATTGCTCAATGAAAGCAGAAAATCTGCAAAGATGAGAACATTCTTTACAAATAACATCCTCTTTCTGGTGCTCTCAACTTCGGCAATCTAGTGTATCTTGCTTTTAGCTTCCATCTCACAGAATGTCCTTCAGGGTGTTTCCTTATCTGAGTTACATAAGACTTTGCACAGAAACTGGTCTTTGTTTTGAGAGAGAATAAACTTTCTTAAAGCCAATTTTGTATTGGGAAATATTAGACAGGGAAAACTATTCTGACACTGTCTTAAAGCCAATTTTGTATTGGGAAATATTAGACAGGGAAAACTATTCTAACACTGTCTTGCTCTTGTATGACGAGGACCATGTCCAAGTATTCTTATGGCATCAGCTTGTATTTCAGCTGTATGGGAAAAACATATAAACTTGTACATGGGCTACATTGCAAGTGTGAGTTTATAGCCAAATGTTGATTGTTACAAAGCCCTGAAACTGGGAATCTCAATGGAGCTTTTGACAATGTAAATGTAAATTGTCATAAAATTACAATCAGTGGGATGAGGATTTCCATTTTGCTGGTTTTTAGCTTTTGTTGCTCATTGTATGCTTTTTTTTGTATCTGATGAAGCTGATGTTTGTTTTGCTATTATCAATATGTTAAGAAGTCTCTCTTGCTCGCGCTCTCACTGTGTGTGTGTGTGTGTGTGTGTGTGTGTGTGTGTGTGTGTGTGTGAGAGATTCTAGCGCTTGAGGTGTACAGTAAATGTTCAGGATAAAGAAATCTTTGAAATAAGTGACTGAGACTCTTTTCAGAATTGGAACTTTAATAATATGCATCTGGAATGAGGTCGTTATACTTACCTTTGGGGATGGAAGGAAGTCAATTATGTTTTGCAGATGATGAAATACACATAAGAGTTCAATCTACTAATGACAATTACTTCCTAACCATTTTTCTTAGTCTTCAAAGACTATACACAGAATTTGGTTTACTCCTGCTACTGAGGTTCTAATGAGATTTAGCAAAAAAGGATGTGTTGTAATGATTTGCTCATTTATTTGTGTTGGCATACCACTAAGGTGCTGCCTAAAGATTGAACAAAAAAAGATGATCCCTTCCCGAAACAGTTCAACATCTAAGGACAAGAGAAGAGACAAGAGGTGAAGGAGCACAAGGCAATAATGAGACAACGTTGTCTAAACAGACATAGGATGAGGAACAGTGTAGCTGATGCACAAGCAGAATTAGCAATGTGATAGAAGCAAACGGTGTTTTAGATCCACAATTTTTGGAGTGAGGAGGTACATTTATTTAGGAGAGTATCAGATGAATGGAAAGAAAAGTAAAGGAAGGCAATGAGGGGGAAGGCCATGGTGAATTTGTTAGGAGTGGCAGGATGAAAGTAGAAATGGTTTTGAGGGAGATGGAAGGTCTGAGCAAACAACCAGTCAGCAATTTGCACCTGCAGTTTTACAGGTAGAATTTAGATCTTAAAACAACGTGGATGCAGGTTTGCTCCTGTTTTAATACCTAGTAATAGTTCGAGAAAGCTTTTCTATTTAATGCTATGTTCAGGGTGTACTGTAGGAAGTTGCTTACTTTAACAAATGACTGTAATTTGGCCAGTTAGCTAATACAAGTCCCCAGGATATACCATATATGTACGACAAGGTTCTTGAGATTAAGTATATGCTTAAAATGGCTGTAAGCTGATATTTTGTATTCCACAGCACTCAAATATTTAATTGTAGCTTGACCATTGCACTCTTTAAAAATGTTAAAATAACCTTGTTTGATAATATTAATTTGCTACCTCTCAAATTGCAAAAGTATTACCATTGTGTTATTTATATATATATATAATATAATATTGTGTGTGTGTGTGTGTGTGTATTCAATAAATTGTAGACTCTGCTTTATAGAAGAATAATAGAATCATGGTACAGTTTCTGTTAGTGACAAAGCTTTTCACAGTTTGTTTTCACATGTGTGAATGAAAATGAAAGTTACTTTATGCGTAGGACACACGAGGAAGTATCCCTTGTCTGTTAGTCATGCCAAACCCATGGTTTGGAAATATAGCAGCTATGTGTTGTAATGCATTTGACATTAGTATTAATTTTGGCAAATTACTCCTTGCCTTAAGCAGGTTTACAGTGGCTGTAAATTTTATTTCCCTTTTCCAGTGCAGTCTTATTTCCTTATATATATACACACACACTCTTAATAGTAATTTTCTAATTAAAGAAGTTCATTTCATAATATATTTGGATAACGACTTTCAAAGTGAACCTCTGTATGTGATATCTCACTGATATTCAGAGATGCCTAAGTGTTGAAAATATATGCAGTAAATATATTCTAAAACTATATATCTTGCCTCCACAAGTGAGGAAGCTCACAGAGGGTGGGAGAGGAGATGGTGCAGGTAACAGCCAAATTAACCATATACTAGTGCTGTCAAATGCACAAAGCAAATAACTTTAAAGAAGCCTTTTCACTAGCTTTCATTGAGCACAGCTTAAATGTTATTTTTAACAACTGTAAATAAGTCATTTCTATCTGAAATTATGTATTTAATATATAACAAGTGAATTCATAAGTCTTAGTATTTGAGCATAACATCGTGGCTTGCTCTCTAAAGGGTGGTGCTATCTACCAGTCAGCCCACAAGAAGAGTTGGAGTGACTGGTTAACCCATGACCCAAGGAGGATAGCTGCAGAGGGACTTCCATTTTGAGGCACTGGACATTTTGAAGCATCATCCCAGCTCCAGGAATGGGGCTGGAGCACAAGGGTGTTACCTGAACTGGGACTAAAAGCTGACCAGGACTCTTGTAGGGACCCAGAGCAGTGTGACCTGCAGCAGCTACCAAAGCAAGTCATCCTTTTTTTTTTTTTTGTAATAAATCAGGCCCTGTACAGGAGGTGTATGTTTCTGAACCAGCCAAAGGCTATGTCTACACTAGACATAGACTGAAGATACACAATTTTAGCTATGCCAATTCCATAGCTAAAATCTACTTATCTGCAGTTGACTTCCATTTCTGCCCACAGTGGGGAAGGGTAACGGGAGCATTTCTCCCTTTGACTTTCCTTATTCCTTTCCTTTTGGAAGGAGTACAGGGGTGGATTTGACCCCGAGAGTGTCATTTTGCACCTTTGCAAATTCAAACCCCAGGACGTTTGACCCTCAGTGGGTTGATCTTTCATGATAGTGTAGATGTAGCCTAAGTCTCATGACTGACTGAAAGAACCGAAAGGGGGTGCTGAGTGTAGTGCACCTGTATGACCACAAGGGGAGCGTTGGAGAGGCTCACATGTGGAACTGAAATTGCTGTTGTCTTGGAAATCAGCAGCTTTGGATATTAGCCTTTGTAGAGCCTTTCTGTATGCAACTGTCTCTGAGCAGTGCCCCAGCTAGAATTTCATACTTAATCTTTACTAAATACATACATTCTTCAGTTATTTGTCAGTGTATCTTTTGCTAAATTTAAACTTCATTTTTCCCCCTCTGACCTTTGAGTGAATGATATATCTGCCTTCTTTCAAAGTTGATTGGTAAAACAAAGATCAGCTCACCTGGCTTGTCGAAGGATAAAAACCTACTCGGTATTGCACTCATCATAACACAAATACATGGTCCTGGTATACCTTCTCTGCTTACAGGTGTTTGTGAATAAATATGCATTTTTATCCGTTCAGTTCTCAGCAATAACAATTTGGTTGTACCATGTTGCCCTAACGAGTATTAATTTAGTGGAAGAGCATCTCTGGGCAATCTGTCTTAATTACTAAATTTTTCACTGTCTGTGACTCACATTTTAAAATACTTTTCGATCTAATCATGGATTCATCAACAGGTCTTGGGGAAAAAATCATTAGGCTGGATTAGAAAGAGACAGCAAAGATAAACATGACAAAATTGCTATTTGTTCAAAAACATACAGATTTTATGAAAAAATGTCAGTGAAGCATGTCTTTCTGATTAGAGAAAAACACATTTTAAGATAGTCACAAGATGGAGCTGGCTACTCTGGAACCACTTGCCTTGGTTTAACAAAGATATATTCAGAAATCCCCCACATTTAAATAAACAAACATACTGTTTAGGTTGTGAAATGAAGTACACAAAAATAAACTCATGCCAGATTTACAGATGTCTGTGCAATCTGTGAATCTACCCCCTCCTCCATCTCTTCTGTACACTGAATGATGCCAGGGCCTTGTGAAAAGAATACTATGCATAATGAGACTGCATGAAGGTGTTGCAAACAACATTTAAAATTGGCCTCAGTTTGAGTATTTGACTTTAAATTTCTTGTAGATTAGCTTTTTCATACGTTTTCCCAATGTGTGTGTGTTAGAGGGAAAAGGTGAAAATTCTGCTCTGTATAGCTATTGCAACCAAATCTTAGACAATCATCACAATTTGAGTCCTGATCCTTGAGTGGAGACCACTGCCTTTCAACCTACCCGATAATCCATATTGGCTGCCAGCAGGAAGGCTGTTTTTCTAGGAGGTGGGATGGGGAAGATGGACTACTAGGATGGCTAGAGTTGGCCCATATTGTCTTTTCCCCTCTAGTTGTTCCACCAGCTTCTAACCATTCCTAGAACGTCAGGATTCCCACTGCAGTGACTGTTGTGTTTTACGAGTGGCATGGGCTCAGATGAAGAATGTTCATAATCAGTTATTTTGGCATGTATTCTGATGTTGGCACTGATCAAATGATTTATCTTACTGTGGCTTTGCAAGATGCCCAAGTAACTTTTCCTATGGTCCACCATTCCTGACTTCATTGGATGGCAGCTAACATGCTATTTAGTTGCAATACTCTACTATGGTTTTGATTACAGGACACAATGAACAGTGTTTACATCTTCACTTCCTGATGAGTCAGGAAAGTGGAAGTTTCTTATAAATGACTATATCTAAAAAGACTGATATTTGAACATGTTTGATTTTTAGATTTAAGTAACTTTGGTCTGTATTTATTTCCAGACAAACAATGAAAATCAATTATAGTTATTGAATTATGATGTTGTCAATCACATAATTTACAAGTCTTATGCTTTCATAAGCAAGCAAATTAATAAATAGGAAGCAGAAAATCTTATACTGCTCATAAAATGAAAACATATGTTTCCTGGCGCCAGGTATAAAGAGATGCATATTTATTCACAACACCCTGAACTTTGATGGTATAGTTTACTAGGTTTCTCCATGACATTTTATCTTCATATTGTTCAAATAATTTAGAAAACCTATTAATTAGTAGAAATGACTATATTTTAGCAGAAAAAGATGCTAGTTAAGACCTCACAATTATCACTTAGGAGGTACCCCTTATAGTCTGCTGTGATACTTGTTGGAAAGGGAAAATGCTTTGAACAACCAATAAAACTCATCTTGCAGAACAGCGCTATCTTCTATAAGTGCACCATGTACTTACTTCTGCACAATGATGAAGGATCAGCAAGGTCTTATTAAACTCAACAGTAATGCAAAGTGGAACTGGTGAGAAAACAACCTGTTGGACCTCTAACTTCCTAGGTAACTTTAGTCCTCTCTCTCTGGTGAGGGTTTCATCCCAGTAGTCCATATCGATCTCCAGAATGGCTTGCTATATAATTTGCTTTGTTTGGAGCCAAGCATGGAACTAGTGTAGAGACTCCAAATTGTTTTGTGAACAGTCATCCACCGCGTAGTGGGTTGAGCTATCTTAGACGTTATCTTTAATTTATTGTGTATCTTGCCATTGCTTTTTAACGTGTGTTCAGGTTACTGGTTGTAATTTCAATGTCATTAATGGATTAGGATTTGGCTGTGTAAGTAACCCAACATATCCGTGATTTATTAACATAGCTGTTTTTTTTTTATTCTATGATAATTTTTTAAAAGCATGCTGCAAGTAGGTGGGGAGAGGGGGACCAGGCAAATATGGCCGTGCGGTTGTGCTGCACTGGGGCTTTGTATTTCCCTTTCTCTAGAAGGTTGGTCCAGGCATGGCAGAGCAGCTTGCACTTTCCTTCAAGTCTCTCAGGCACTGTTCCACTTAGCTGGGACAGTGAAAATTTCCTTTCTCCTAGCAGCCTGGGGAAGGGAGAGGGTGGTCTGGGCATGGTGGACTAGCTTGTGCTATCACACATATATAGAACCTGGTGGCAAAGGACGTTCCACTCTCTTTTCTTGTCACCTTGTATGCTGAAATACCAACTTGCTTTGTCTCCTGCCATCTCCTCTTTCTGCTGTCTGGAGGACTCTGTGTGTTAATTGGGCCAAATGGGTAAAGAACTGTTTAACCAGTTTTGCCTGAACATGAGCTAATAACATCATGGTGGGGGTTTCATAACTTCATGCATAATATTGCTGCATACATTTCACCATGATATTATTGACGAGTGAGTTATTACTTTTATCTCAAAGGCATTTTTGACTATTACAATAATATGTAAAGTCTGACTGTAAGGATGGTTTTGTCTGCAGTTCCCTTTTACAAACTCCATTAGAAACACCTTTATTAGCCTGCTCTGTTTTTCTGTTCAGAAGTTCACCTCCATACTTAAATTTCACTGCTCAGCAGTTCTAGAGAAGGATAAATCACTCAAATTCAAATATCTTCCAAAGTGCCCCAGTCTGAAGCTCTTGAAGAGGCGCAAAGAGTCCCAACCAGAACATATTTTTTCACATTTATTTAAACAAAAAGTTCAATTTTAAAAATATCATAGAATGGTAGGGCTGGAAGGGACCTTGAGAGGTCATCGAGACCAGCCCCCTGCCCTCATGGCAGGACCAAGTACTGTCTAGAGTATCCCTGATAGACATTTATCTAACCTGTTCTTAAATATCTCCAGAAATGGAGATTCCACAACCTTCCCAGGCAATTTATTCCAGTGTTTGAGCACCCTGACAGTTAGGGACTTTTTGCTAATGTCCAACCTATACCTCCCTTGCTGCCATTTAAGGCCATTGCTTCTTGCACTATCTTCAGAGGCCAAGAGGAACAGGTTTTCTCCCTCCTCCTGATGACACCCTTTTAGATACCTGAAAACCGCTATCATGTCCCCCCCTTAATCTTTTTTCCTGAACTAAACAAGCCCAATTCTTTCAGCCTTTCTTCATAGGTCATGTTCTCTAGACCTTTGATCATTCTTGTTGCTCTTTTCTGGACCCTTTCCAATTGCTCCACATCTTTGAAATGCACATCTTTGAAGTGTCCAGAACTGGACACACTACTCCAGCTGAGGCCTAACCCGTGCAGAATAGAGCAGAAGAATGACTTCTCGAGTCTTGTTCACAACACACCTGTTAATGTGTCCCAGAATCATGTTTGCTTTTTTTGCAACAGCATCACAGTGACTCATATTTAACTTGTGGTCCACGATAACCCCTAGAACCCTTTCTGCCATACTCCTTCCTAGATAGTCGCTTCCCATTCTGTATGTGTGAAACTGATTGTTCCTTCCTAAGTGGAGTACTTTGCATTTGTCTTTATTAAACTTCATCCTGTTTACTTCAGACCATTTCTCCAGTTGGTTCAGATCACTTTGAATTTTGACCCTATCCTCTAAAGCAGTTGCAACCCCTCCTAGCTTGGTATCAGCTGCAAACTTAAGCATACTGTCTATGCCAATATCTAACTCACTGATGAAGGTGTTAAACGGAACCAGTCCCAGTACAGATCCCTGCAGAATCCCACTTTTTGTACCTTCCCAGCAGGATTGAGAACCATTAATAACTACTCTCCGAGTACGGTTATCCCACCAGTTTTGCACCCACCTTATAGTAGCCACATCTAAGTTGTATTTGCCTACTTTATTGGTAAGAATATCATGTGAGACCTTATTAAAGTCTAGATATACCACATCTACTGCTTCTCCCTTATCCACAAGGCTCGTTATCCTGTCAAAGAAGGCTATCAGATTGGTCTGACATGATTTGTTCTTTGCAAATCCATGTTGACTGTTCCCTATCTGCTTATCACCTTCCAAGTATTTGCAGATGATTTCCTTAATTACTTGTTCCATTATCTTTCCTGGCGCAGAAGTTAAACTGACTGGTCTGTAGTTTCCTGCGTTGTTCTTATTCCACTTTTTATAGATGGGCACTACATTTGCCTTTTTTCCAGTCTTCTGGAATCTCTCTGGTCTCCCATGACTTTCCAAAGGTGATAGCTAATGGCTCAGATACCTCACCTCCTCCATCAGCTCCTTAAGTATTTTAGGATGCATTCCATGAGGCCCTGGTGACTTGCAGACACCTACCTTTTCTAAGTGTTTTTTAACTTTTTTTGTTTTTTTTATTTTATCTTCTAAACCTACCCCTTTCCCACTAGCGTTCACTATGTTAGGCATTCCTTCTTCAGACTTCTCAGTGAAGACTGAAACAAAGAAGTCATTAAGCATCTCTGCCATTTCCAAGTTGTCCATTACTGTTTGTCCCTCCTCCCTGAGCAATGGGCCTACCCTATTGTTGGTCTTCCTCTTGCTTTTAATGTATTTATAAAAAGTCATCTTGTTTCCCTTTATGCCTGTAGCTAATCTGAGCTCATCTTGTGCCTTTGCCTTTCTAACCTTGCCCCCTGCGTTCCTGTGTCACTTACCTATATTCATCCTTTGTCGTTTTGTTCAAGTTACAACAGCAGCAGAATCTAGGTGGGTGCCTCTATGCGGAATTTTTATTATTTCTTTTTTTTATTCTTAGTGCCTGTTTGGGAAAGTTTGAATCAAAAGAATGAGGTTTTGGATTTGGGGCCTCTCAAAGAAAGAGAAGACTATCAGGTTCTAGACTCCTGTTTGAAAATTGCCTGTCTGCAGAAAAGTCCTGTGTGCCATCTAATAACTCTTTTGTTGGATTATTTCTATAAAATGAGAAATTTGAATAAGAAAAAGTAGCTGCCCACTTAATGAGAGTGAGTTAGATTTCAAAGTTATTTTCCACATGGCAGTTATAGTAGTAAAGCTGTAATGGGTTACCTTTGGAAATAATCGTGTGAAAGGCCCCCACAGTGCTGGGGATGTAGTTTAAACTGCATGGATGGTACCAAAGGTCTGGATACTACCTCCAAACAGTTCCAGGAGAATAGATCCCCATCATAAGCACCTGCAAACTGTTTAGTAGGTAAGCTAAGTCAGTTTTTCCATACCATTAATTTGGGGAGAGCTACTTTAGAGTGTTTGTAAGAATTTAATAAATATGCATAAGGTGATATTTTGTTCTGTATCCTTTACATTTATACTGTCTTATTATGGATATAATTGTCTTCTAAAAATTAAAAAAAGTTCTTGTAACAAAAGTGTGGGCGGTGGTACTGAACTCACAATAATTAGGACTTCAGGGACAACATAATGGGCCTTTATAGGTTTAATGAACATTAAATTGAGGATTTTGCTCTGAAAATGGACTCTGTCAAACTCCTTACTGAAAAGGCTGTCCCCTGTTTATCTTCAGAATCTGATCTGTTAACATTAGTGATCAACAAGGTGTTTTTTACCATTTTTCTTCTGCAAGCCCTGAAAAGTCAGCACAGCTGGGATAGTGATGTGAATTATATTTCATTAATCTACCACTGGTTCGCTTGCTAACTTGCAGTTAACTTTGTGCAATCAACTAAAAGGTTATGAGCGTGTATCAGGAAAGGTTATGACCACCTCAGGCTGTCTATGCTGTGAGTAGGTTCTGATTCCCAGTCCACATGGACTAGCTCACACTAGGGTTGTGTATACACTTACAAAAAAACCTTCAAAATGGCTGTGCTAATGGCCAAATCCAAGAATACTAACGAGGCACTGAAATTAATAATCAGTGCCTCATTAGCATGCCGGTGGCCACAGTACTTTGAAAGTGCCACGTTTCACTCTCTCGCGGCTCGTCCACACGGGGGTCCTTTTTGAAAAGACCCTGCCAACATTGAAATCCCCTTATTCTTATATTAATTTCAGTGCCTCTTTAGTATTCTTTGATTTTGGCCATTGGCATGGCCATTTCAAAATTTTTTTGTAAGTGTGGCTGTAGCCAAGGTGTCATCTGAGCCAGCTCAGTAAAAATAGTGTAGCTGCAAGTAGTCGTCCTGAATACTAACTCACCTGATCCCTATGGCATGTAGGCAGGGATGCTTCAACCACTGCTGCATATTCTACCCAACTGCTACTATTTTTAGTGTACTAGCTCAGTTGTGAATGTCTTTTTGAGCTGGGACTAAAGCTCTTAGTTCATAGTGTAGGTGTAGCCCAAAAGAAAAATGTGACAACTGTTAAAAGATGAAGGCGCTCCAGTGGACCTAATCTGGACTGCTAAACTTATATCGCGTGATAGTAAGAGAATATGTCTTGTCCATGAAGTTGGAAAAATACCCTTGTGGAAATATCTTGTGAATTGAATATATTGTTATGGAATCATTTTGGGCCCATGTGTAAGTCAGTGGCACTGCCCACTTGCTTATTTCAATATGTGCTTAACCTGCTAGGCTGAATTAGGTCCAAAATACTGTCCTTGTACTAATGTACTCTTTACTGGTGGTTCTCTTACTGCAGCTGGTTTTGCTGTCTCACATAATTTCTTAAGTACATGAAGATTTTCTGAAACTTCTGTTTTTTTTTCCTGACTCTCCATGTTTTTTTTTCTCCACTCCACTCCATTGTCTCTATCTTTTAGAGCCATAACTTCTATGCAAGCTTCAGTGCTGTCTTCTGCCTGCACCCTGTCTTCTACTACATCATTTAATATCTTTTTAAAAATATATTCTTTCCTGACAGTCCTCGTTGCTAAAATTCTTGTTCTTGCATTGGTAACCATTTGCCATTTAAGGGCGGGCTTACCAGCCTCTCATTGGTTTTCCTGATAATTGGTTCAAAATGCTATTACAAAACTTAACTTTTCGTGAAGTCAACCTACTCTATATGCTGTGTATCTGTTTGGGTGTCACTTTCTCTGCTTCAAACTAATGTTGAATATTCTTATAGTAATTTGCACTGAAGTAGAAATTTTTATTAAAAAAAAAAAAAAAAGTCTGGTATGATGCCATTTAGCCTTGGATCTTTGACAAATTTTGTGACCTCTTTAAATACTTCCATTTCAATAGATTTGATATTCTGAAACACATGTTCATATACTTTAGGAAAATTAATGCTTTGAAATGTCCTTTTCCATTTGTACCAGTACACACTTCATCAGTAGTTGTGGTATAGCTGTTGATAACAAATATATATCACTAAACTATTCCGAGAAGATTAGGACTAGTATATACGAATGTGTTCCTTTTTAGGCAAACTTTTAGCATGGATGAGTTGGCAGTCATTATTTACATTCAGCAGTAATACTGCTGCTCTTTCTGTAAATAAAGAGAAGCATTAAACATAAAAAAAGCCGTTCTACAAAGTAATGCATAATTTATTGTTCCTTCTGTGCATTTTACTGAATATTGGGAGTGAGAGTGAGTTTCACAGGATCTGTCCTGTATGGTACATTCCATTCAATAACAAACTGAGTTTTTGGGGTGGAACATAGTGGGAAAATATTTACAGGATAGGCCATTTTAAATACTGTTCCTTGGATGGTCAATAAAATGTGATTCCCCATTTAATTTAATTTATAACATGAATGGCATATTGTACATATGGGAGGATAAATCAACATACTGTTCTCCTTTGTGTGGCTTAGGATACTGGTTCCTTCTAAATTTTATACAGATGCTTTTCTTCTCTGTAGATGAAGATAAATGTGCTCATATGGAATGAGGCTGTCCTCTGGTAAATCTGGAATATACAATATGGATGTGGTTATGAAATCATTGGGATGGGTTTCTTTAAATAAAACTGTAACTTTAAGTTTCTCTTTCTGGTGAGGTCACTGTGTAAGTGAACTTCATAATTTCCCTCTGAACAAATGTTAGAAAAAAAAAAGTTCCTTATATAATTGTGATTATGGTTAGAGTGTTTGTGTATGCATGAGGTAAATATGGCGGACTCTTGCACGCAATGAGAAATAAGCTTATATTGCAGAGAATAACAAAATAATTCTATTTTTGTACCTGGGAGCATGAGACTTTGGACATTTGTTTCACGTTGTTTAAATGTGAAACCATGGCACTTGTGAAAAGGTTTTCTGAGTATGACATGCTATGTTAAAATTGGAACAAGCTAACCAAGGACACTATCTTTTTATTTTTCAGAGATATTTTTAAAACTGTAAGAACAGCTCAGGGACTTGTGCAGATGAATATGTCTGTAATGGATCACATTTATAGTTAGTGTTTGAGCCAATGAGAAGCCACTCAGGAAAATCTGCATTTTTCCTTGTGATGAAATGAACTCAGCTTGATGTTCTTGAATGTCCAATAAATAGCCTTCCCCATCATGGGTGATAGACTGTAGAATTCTTTCCATATTTTATGTTTATCTAGCAACAATTGAAATTGGATTATTTGTTGGCACTTGGGGCATCTGTAATTTTGTTTTCATTTGACTGTGCTTCATTAATATTGTTTGAGTGAAATGATCTTGATGCATTTAGGGCAAAGTCTTATGTATTGTGTATACATTGAGCTTCTAGAAAACCATAAGAAAAAGACAGTTTTGTGATTTTTTTTTGGTAAACTGTCATAGTAATATCCTCCTGGCTGTTTTTCCTTTACTGCTTTAAATTATATATATTTATATATATTATATAAAATAGTCAGTTTATTTTATGAAGCTGCTATCAATGTAATGTGGTAAAGCCCTTCTGAGGGAACCAAGAAAGTCAACTTCTGTGAAGTCATCTGAGACTATATCTGTGATCTAGTAGACCTGAATTCTTAGGACAGATGGTTTACTGTATTTTTAGTTTTTTGTAAAGCCATACAGCTGAAGCTGAGAAAGCACTTTTCAACTTTCCATCTTGGGAAGCTTGTAGTAATAGTTTATGACTATAGATTTGCAAAAGACGCCTATTTTCTAACTCAGGACAATTAAACTCGGGATTTAATGACCAAAAAGTAAGCTGAGTCAAGTGCTGTGTGTTTCCCTCTCAAAACCCCGAACCACTTAGATCAGGGGCTGGAAATGTTGTGCTTTTTTTAAATTTCATGCCCCTTATGCCCCCTTAGATGAGAACATTGTCACTAAAGACTGTGCTGATGGAAGTTATATATGTATTTTAATTACATCACACGAAGAAGGATTTCTACAAACAGTGTTGCTCAGGACCCGAAGGGGACCTTAACTGCTGAACAAGATCAAGGAAGAGGTGGTAGGTACATCTGTGCACAGGAAAAGAATCAACAACTTGAGGTTCATGAATGATATAGCTATCATTGAGGAAGATGAGGAGAAGCTAGTGAAAAATGGTGCAGGTGCTAAACAAGGAAGGGAAGAATTATGGACTGATTATGAACACTGATAAAACAAAAAAAATGGTATTTGGAGATAAGAAAATAAGTGATCAGTGTAGATGCAATTGAACTAGAGTGATCTGGACTGTAAGAAGGAAATAGCAACTAGAATAGTGAAAACAAGTGATTTTGAAGGTAATATCGGGAAAAGCAAAGTGATTAACTTTGGAACGAAGTTGAGTGTCTTGAAATTGTGTATTCATCAGCATGTTGTATGGATATGAGACATGGGTGATAATGAAACATTCAAAGAGAAGAATATGGCCGTTTGAGAGGACGAGTTGTAGGAAGATCCTAAGACTAGGATGGATGCAGAATGTCACCAACAAGGAATTATATAGCAAGATACAGCCGAAAGAGAACCTACTGCAGGAGGATAGATAATAAAAGTTACGGCTATGTGGGCATAGATGCAGAATGAGTGATGAGCCAAAAATCAGCACCCTGGTACTTGGCATAATGGATGGCTGAAATAGGAGAGGCAGACTCCAGAGAGAATGGGTAGATTGGTGGGAACTAGTCTACAGAAACTAAGCCACTCCACACTGGACAGAGAAAGATGGAAGGAAATAGTGAGAGAGGCGTCAGGTGCCAATGGGCACTGAGCCTGTGTGTGTGTGTGTGTGTGTGTGAGATATATATAAGGGGCGCTCTGAGACTTTAAGTATTCAAGGACCACCCTTTTCTATGCAGACGGTGTGAGGTCAGGGATTGATGTTGGGTACCTCAGAGAGCTTGGGATAGGGAGCTGGGATGCAAGATAGGGTGTGAGTCTCTGAAAGAAAGTGCTTGAAGGAGGGGGTTGGGACAGAGGTAGTATGGTATCGGGATACAGGGTCCAGGAAGGAGTATGGGTACATGAGGATTCTGTCCTGGAGGCAGTGTGTAGGAAGGGGTGGAGGGAGTTGGGTTTGGTTGCCAAAGGCAGGCCCTGGCCTGGAGGTGCTTATCTAAGCAGCTCACAGCCATCATTGCTCTCAGCAGACTTTTTTGCCTATGAGCCACCATAGCCCACTAGCAGCTCAGTGTGGTTCTCTGCATGGGGCCAGGAGGAGGGCTTCACCTGCTGCCCCTACCCCCCAGCAGAATCTCTTAGTGTCTGTTGGCCAGAAACTATCCAAAGGGAACTGAGAGATTGTGCTGCTCTTCTCTACCCCCACCCCACCACCAGTAAAACATCTGAGTGCAGGTTTTGCACTTCTGTTAGCTGGCACTCAGCCAATGGAACTTGAAAAAATGTACTGCATTGCCCTACAACAAGCAAAATCTCTCAGCTCCCATAGGCTGGTTTCTGGCTACTTAGTCTGAGTCTACACTAGAAATGTTGGCACAACGCCTGTCAATGGATTTCATGTACACACTGCCCTCTGGTGTCAGAAAACAGAATGGCGGCTCTGCAAAGAGGGCTGCTTGGAAAAGGGAAGCCCTCTGTCAACAGACAGAAGTGTCTACATTGGGCTTTTTTGTGGCTGACTCTGGAACTTGGGGAAAGATCAATGGAAATGGGCTCTGCACATCTGCATCTTGTTTTGATCAGGGAAATAGCTTTTCTTCGTGCTTTTGAAGACTAAAACTATGCTGTGAACCAATGTCCTGACCTGCATTTCAGTTTGCTATTAGTACTTCCTGGATGGAGGGAGAGAGTCCAGCAGCTCACGAATTTACTTGTAAATAACAGCCATCCTAAATATGTGCAGATAAAACTTTTTATATTATGTTAATTCTCTTATCTATATAATATAATCTTGAGAAATGCAAATCAGTTTAAATATCTCATTGCATATTTTAAGTATAAGTGACAGAATAGCTTTGACTTTAATTTCAAAAACTGAAGGTCTTACTTCCAGTAGGAAGAGAGAGGGACATAAACTCAGATATTCTTTCAAGCATTGCTACTTTAGAGTTTTTAAAACCATACTGCTCAGTTAATACATAAGTTGCCCTTCTCTTAGTATGGTTCCTTACGTAGCGTGCTTACTTTATTTACAACAAAATAGACTTTTCTTTTACTGGACAGTTGTGGCCACACTTAGCCCCTCCTTTCGGGAGGGCTATGGTAAGGTGGCACTTTGGAATTTTTTAATGAGGCGCTGCCATGAATGTGCAGTGCCTCACTAGCATAATGGCAAGTCGTGCGCTCTTTGAAACTGCCGCTTTCAAAACACATGCCACCCATGTAGCTGGGGGCCAAAAACCCCTTCTTTCCATCTGGTTTTGGGATGAAGGGGCTTTTGAAATCAGGGGTGTCATTTCAAAAGGCCCCCGGTACATGGGTGCTGTGCGTTTTGAAACTGGCAGTTTCAAAGCCTGCATGGCTGCCATGATACAAAGGAGTGTCTGGAATATGCTAATGAGGTGCTGCTATGAATATGCAGATGCCACATTACCATAGCCCTTCTGAAAGGAGGTGCTATTGTGGCCACAGCCATTAACAGTATATCTACTTTGGCCAGAATAGAACATGCCATTGAAAAGTACGGTGGCACATTTAACCTATTTAGTTGGAAATATTTACGTGTTCTTAATATATAATTGCATCTCGATTTTAATACTTATGGTAACATGACAGGAATGTTTTGAGATGCATTTGGTTTCAATGTGTGATGATCAGAGCATGAAGTTTCCAATAGTACAGAAAACATTATATCTATATTTAATAATAAATAAAATGTACCAGCTGATAAAATAAAGGGAAAGAGGAAGACTAATTGGACACAATTAAACATTAGGAATTGGTCTGCTATAATTTCGTACTGTGTCTGATGATCAGTGGTATTTTGTAAATTCTGTAAAATTGAGAACAATATATAGTAGAACTCACCACCATGACACCTCCTGCTGGTCAATGCGGGAATTAGCTCATTCTCCTCGGAAGGGCTCCTCCCTCTCGCCAGTGTGTTGTCTGCCACCACTCCCCGCTCTAGCTGGTGTTCTGTTCCAGACCCACATCACTCTCAGGATCACTGGGTCCTCTTCAGGACACTGCCCTCATCAGGGCCCACTACAGTCCTTTGCTTTCTTCTGGGTGTCTCAGCAGTGCTTGTTCATGGCATCCATCATTGTGGCCAGCTGCACCTCTGTCTAGCCCCATAATTTAGAGGCAAGCCAGAGACAGTATTGGCCACTGTTGGTTAGCTTGGTGAGGTGCAAGAGAGGAGGAAAGGGACTCAGGCCCAACTACTATTCTGACTCCTGGCCCAGGGATCCTCTGGCAGCAACCTCATCCTGCCCTCCTCTTCTCTCCCTTTTACTGCCATACTGCCTGGGCTACTTCCCCTGTGACCCCCTTGCAGCTTCTGGACCTCTTTTTCTGTGCCAACAGGCTGGAAGGTGTCAGGCTGAAGCCTCTCCCTAGCTCCTCTTAATTTGCCCAGTACTGCTTCAACTGAGGTGCTTGCTCTTAGTGGGAGTTGTCCTGCACCTTACCTGGTCAGAATCTAACTGACAAAGCTCTGCTGAAGAAGCTCTTTATATGCAGGGGTGTTTCAGCCAACTGCTGTCTGATTTGGCTCCCCCCACTCAGGACCCCTTAACTCATTGGCAGGGGTGCCGTGCAGTCTTCCTCTAGCCTTTCTTAACTCCTTCCTTACAAGAGTGGGCACTCACCCTACTACAGTCACACAGAAGGGCTGAAGAGAACTGGCAGTAAAGCCAAGTTGTCCTCAATATTAGACTTGTGCAATAGTTACAATATATTACAAGTTGTAATAATTTATTAATAGTGACTTATCATGGTCCATTGTGTTTAAAAAAAAAAAAGGAAGTATTAAAATAAAAGTTACAAATGAAATCCAGTTATAAAACATTAAATTATATAAGCACACTAAAACAGACCTACATCGTTGTTCTTTTTATGATCACTGCACTGTTTCTTTTCTTCATTTTAGCTGCATTTTGCACATGTAGGGCAATCTCTCAAAACACAGATACAGTGTCAGTTCCTAACAAACATTCTATTTGCTGAGAGGTTGCAGAAAAAGCCATCTGGAACAGAAACACAGTATGCTATTTTGACCTCAAATGGCAATAAAAATTGCAACATAATAAATAATGGAGTATATCTTCCACTTGCCCTAAACCACATGGGGAGAAGCGATTACATTTCTCTGTTCCAGTGTATCGACCTTCGAAGTAAACTGCCTGGATTGACAACAACGAGCTGTAAAGGCCTTCTTTAGCATATTATTACACAGACTGGTAAAATATATGCCATATTGTTGAGTCTTTTGAACAAAGATAAACCAAGGTGACACATTTGAAATAAAAAAGTACTACATTCAGTGACTTATTAATACCCTCTGTTCTTTACTTGAGTAATTTTTTTTTACATTTTAAAACTTAAATCTAATCATTTCTAATTCTGAGGAACATAGACAATACACTGAATTTTGAATATGTTCTAACCAAGAAAATATATGTGAGGAAAATTCTGCTGAGCTGTTCCCCTAAACGTTACCTTTTTTTTTTTTTTTTTTTTGTTTTGTTTTGTTTCATATTTGTAATATGCACCCACTGCATTTACGAAGGTTAATCATACCTACCTCATCTCTAAGAAGAGTAGCTGGGCACTTACTCAGGAGACCAAAACTCTTCCTAATAAATTTCTCACTGTATTAATTCCATCCTCCTTTGCCCTCCCCCTGCATTTGCTTGTTTGTTTTTGCTTTGTGGGTTTTTTTTACCATACAAAATTTGAACATATGCCTTTGCCTCAGTGCTGTCAGGTCTGGTGCAACTGAATTCCCACTATGAGTCCAGGTAAAACATATCATAGTTTGCATTGTATTTGAGACCTCTTTTGTTACATAAACATGCTTATACCATAAACCACTTGCTGAGAACGATATATAGTCAAGAGCTAACTCGTTTGAATAATTTTTCCATCAATTCTCCATTTATGCAATTTCTGTCTTTAAGACAATTTCATTAGTATGGGAAATAATTAGGAGGTCCTTCCATTGACGGTACATACAAAACATATTTAATAATGCTTCAATCCCAATGTGTGTTTGAATGTAAAACATATCTGTTTTAATATATGCGGATATGGTTATCCATGATTTTGGGAAGGAAATACTGAGTCCCTTGGATGCTAAAGCATCATCATTTATGTTTGGGTAAAAGACAGTCCTGTTCAACTCCCCTTAGCAATTAGAATGAAATCAGGCAATTCCACAGCCATGCTTATTCTAATATGGCCACAGTTTGAGAACTTTCTGAAAGAAAAAGTAACTGGAGATGTATTTTGGTGATTTCCAGCATTCCCTGTGGATGGTCCCTGTCACAAAATCAAAGGCTAACTTTATATCAACAAAAGCTTCATACAATTTTTCTCACTTAGGGGGCACATACATGTACATCAGATAAAGAGTAAAACGATTATCTGGAGTTGGAGTAACTTTTATGAGGCTTTCAGTTACTGGCTTGCTACTCAGCAACTAAATTACGTTTATCTTTCCCCATCTTCTAGTCTCCCCAAAAAGATATGTAAAATTTTAAAACAGCATCCAAATTTTTAGTAATTCCTGTGTTGTTTTTTCTATCCTTTTTTTTTTTTTTGGTAAGTCAAAGTAGTGTGCCACAAATTTAATCAGTCTGTATAATAATGTGCTGAAGAGGGCCTTTACAGCTCCTTTTAAAGTATTATAATTCTGGTGGCCCTACCTGGGGGGAAATCCCTGTACTATTTATATTAAAGAAATAATAGCCAAAACAGTTGCTTACTGGTCAGTGCTCTCCTTAAATACTTATACATGGATTAAATTAAACAGACATCAGAAAACTCTTAATTCCCAAGCCTGTCAGCCAACACTTGAATGGAGTGGGCCATTCTGTTAATGACCTGAAAGTCTGTGCTTTACTGAAAAGGAACTTTAACGACCTCCTGTAGAGAGAGGGTCCATAACTCTTTTTATATTTAAATTCAACACATTAACATGTGGTTTGAACTGCGATGGCAGTTACATGGCCCACTATAAGGACTCTTTTACATACTCTGCTTCATCTGACTCTTGACTTCCCCCCCGCCCACTTGTACCGCCTCTCTGCTCTTCTGATTTGCCAACCTTGATTACAGTGTTTCTGATTTGTCTACCTTGATAACAACTTTTAGTTCTCTGTGCCTTTAAATATTGAGTCTGTTCTGGTATGGCTATGGTCTGAAGAAGTGGGTCTATCCCATGAAAGCTCACCACCTAATAAATTATTTTGTTTGTCTTTAAAGTGCTACTGGACTGCCTTTTTGTTTTAAATTTTCTCCCCGGCGCTTTATTACAATGTTGTTAATCAGTTAAAAAAAAAAATGCTGCTTCATTGGATGCCTAGAAAGGAAGAAAGAATGGAGTCATTCCAAAAAGTTAATAAAGCACAGATGGGTATTTCTTCCAAGTCTGCTGGAGGAATGAGTTTGAGGAGTATTCTTGATCTGCTTGGAACCCATTGCTATCAACTTCTACAAGCCTACAGGATTTTCCATTTTTGGCAGTAAATTCAGTTCCTTCCAGAGTGGTAGGTGATATACTGAACTTTTTCGTTTCAACAATTTTTATAACTGTCTCTAATTCACTTTCAGATGGAATCTGTTGAACTATCTTTCTAGGCCTCTTTTTCCCTAGTCTTGTTACTTTATATAATGACCATTTTGCAGATGACTTTGCTTATATCCAAGACAAGTAATCTTTCTCCCTTGAATTTCATCTTTACTTTTCAGAAGAAATATGTATTGAACACTCTTCTAAGTCTTAGAAATGCTTCTTATTTGTAAGGCATTTTAGTTAATAAACAGTATAATGGGGTGATTGGTGGTAGAAACTGTTAAGAGTGAGTGACTGAAATTGTGTGTCTCAGGTGCAGTATTTCAGTTTATATATGTGCAGAAAATCACAGTGTTGTGGATGGGTGCCTCTAATTTTCTTGAATACATGACAATAACCTTTTACTATAAAGGGTACAGTGACTTCACACATCATTTACTTTGGTCCATATGCCCCTTCCCCTCAGACTGAGGGCCTTGGTCTGGCCCAGCATAGGATGGGAATCCCTAGCTTCCTTTTAAGATATTTCCCTACCTCTCTACCTATAGATATTTAGCACTTCACAGCCTTGAGAACAGGGGCTTTGGGCCTGATCAGCAAGGCCACAGTAAAGCCTATTGCCACTTAATGGGAGGGTTTACAAGCCTTTCGTCGAGCCCTAAGATCCATTCTGTGGAATAAGAAAGGATCCCCCTTTAGATTATTTATTTGTGTTTAATGTAGCATCCAGAAACCCTGTCATAGACAAGGACCTCATTGTGCAAGATGCCATATAAACACAAAATAAAAAGATAGTCCTTGCCATGAAGGGCTTACAATCTAATTATAAGATAAGAGCGAACAGATGGGTATAGACAGATGGGGGAAGTACAAGTAAACAGACAGTATTGGTCAGCATGGTAGGCAGTGATCTAGCTACAACACTTGTCTATCTACTCTCAAATATTTTAAGGCATTACAGCAGATTAGAATGAGGAATGATTTGAAGGCAGATAAACATCCACAAAACTACCTTGTTAAGTGGAGTACCTCCCAAGCACATGGGATAACATTAGAGAAAGCAGTGTCCTCATTAGCAATTTTAAACAAGTAGACCATGGAAGCTGGCACCATGGCCTGCCTTTGGTGAGCACAGAGAGTTCAATAGTGAATGAATGATGTAAATGGATAGGGACTAATGGTGAAGTGTCTCAAAAGTGAATGGGAGCAGTCTTTATATGGCATGATAGTGAAGGAAATCTCAATAGAGAGATGAAAATTGTGGAGACCTGGCTGAAGAAATGACCTTGGAAAATAATTTTGCAGCAGCCTTCTTAAGGGATAAGAATGGGGCAACATTGCATTTCTCAAGACCAAAGAGTAAGATTTTGCATTGTTAGATGAAAGCTAGATGAAATTTGCAGTGATGTGGATATAAAAGAGAGGCCATACTTTAGAATGATAGACACCATGCTTTAGAGTGATAAACAGAAAGATCTGGAAATGTTATGGTGTGAGGACACAAAAAGACCCCAGTTGTATTGGGCCATGCAGTAGGCATCTGTGATCTGCACCTCTCCCTGCTCATTCTGGAGAATTGCTCACAAGGTCAATGCCCCTTTCTCTGGTTGGATACCACCATTCTCTCACTTCATGAGTTTCTGCTGCCTCATCATGATGCTGACTTCTGTGTAGGTCACTCTACATGGTTTTCCCCCATCTTTCAGCAGTCCTAGTAAGTCGTCTTATTCACTGTCTTTTAGTGCCATCCTCTTGGTGGCTAGCAGGGGAGCCCTTTATTCCAGGATCTGGCTGAGGGATCCTTTAGCCAATAGTTATAGCCTGCGGTTACGCTAGCGAGTTTTACCAACAAAATCAGTGGGATGTCCACGCACAAAATATGATTTTGTTGGTAGTTTGTCGACAAAACTTATTACGTTCACTGGCAGCATTCTGCGTCTTAATCATGAGCCATAACTCTGCAGTCAGCTGATTCTGTCAACAAAAAAGCTGTGTGGATGCTCCTGGAGTGCTTTCTCTTGACAGGGCATCCAGAACAAAGGGAGGCCCTGTCTGCTGCGCTATCAGATATCTGTTTAGTTGAGGGTAGCTGGTCAGTCTGGCCACTTTGTCAACCAAGTGGAGCGCTCTTCTGATTGTGTTGTGTGTGTGTGTGTGTGTGTGGCTGCACTCTGTCGACAGAAATTTTGTTGGGAAATCTCTTGACAGTGACTTCTGTCAACAGACGCTGTACTGTAACTGTAGCCAGGTTTTGTTCCTTTCTAGATAGTTCCCTGAGTTTTCTTCTACTTCCGTGGCTTTTCTGCTTTTCTCTGAAGGGTTTTTCCCAGCAGCCAAATTTGGCTGCCAGTTTCCCGCCTTTATAATCCCATCCCATCTTGCTCCTCCTCAGGTGGGATTCCACTCTGGAAATGGGTGGGAGGGGCATATCTGAACCATCCAATTCCTCTCAATTGTGGCCTGTTGGGTTAATTAACCCCTTTTTTAGTCCTCAGTAGCCCTGTCTGGGAAAGTATGGTGTAAACTGCTCGTCACAGGGCCATGTGACTAGCAAGGAATTGTTCCCTCACTGCCAGATTGCCAGACTGGTGAGAGCAGCATGAGTTGTTTTTTTCTTTTTGTTTTTTATCTTCTTCTAAGCAGCCCATGCAGTTAGTAGGTAAAATCATAGATTGCCAAGGCCAGAATGGACCATTGTGATAATCGAGTCTGATGTCCTGTATAGGTATTTGACTTATAATTTGTCAGCTTTGTGAAATTAACTTTTTAAAAGATGGTGTGGGTGTATGTATGCACACCTGCATAAAAACATAAAATTACTGATTTGGACTTTATTCTGTTTGCATATTACAAATGTGGTCAGGCATGACCATTTAGTTGTGTGTTCAGCTGGTCCTTCTCTGTCAAGGCTCGTTTAATATATAATTCCCCCATGTAGGAAGCAAAACATTTTTGAGTTAGGACACTGTTATGCAATAATATTCATAAATTCCAAGGACGTTTTAGTACTGGTATGTAGAGACCCGTAGCATATGTCACTCAAATTGAAGCCCATATGATCTCATGGGGTTTGTTTGTTTGTTTTTTTGCCTACACATTGTAAATAGGCACTTACAGAGCCAGTTATTCTGTTCCCTAGTATAATTGGGTGGCCTATAGCAGACAATAAATACCTTATCCTGTGCTTTATCTGTTAGGACATTGATCTACGAGCATGCAAAATAAGTTTCCTCTGACATGTCAGTAACTAAGAAGCTCGCACCATTTTCAAATAGTCATCCTTTTCAAATCCCTTGTTTTGCCCATTCCAGCCTTCCTGAACGTTATAACCACTGACTTTAAAATTCCAGTCATCCACATTATCATGTCACATTTCAGCAACAGCAGCTAATTTAGGTTTATGGTATTAAATCCCCTTGTTTTGTATCTCCGCTCCTAATACTGGTGCACAGGCAATTTAAAGAATGTCTTCTGTTTATGTTCGTTTGCTCCTTGATTAATGTTGTGCTAGGATCTTCATTGTATGTTACATATGTGCTCATATTTTCCCTCTCATTACTTTCCTGTTTTGTTGTTGTAGGGCAAGCCTGTCCCCAGTTTAACCTGACTGCCCTTCTGCTATCCAAACTATACAGCCCACTGTCCCCACAGAAGCTGTACCAGTGTTTCACAAATTTAAAATACTTCTTCCTATGCTACTAACTTAGACAGCGGTTCACTTCCAAAATCTTTTGCTTACTGTTTTCTTTAGTTCCTGAGAAAAGAAGGATTGCCAAAAAGATCACTTGGACAGTCTTCTTCAGGGAACTCTGAAGACTGCTGAAGTTATTTTTCTGTAAAATATTCTGCAGTAGAATTATTAATGGTGATATGAACCAGTGTAATCAGTGCTTATGATATCCCTAAAGGTTCCTTTCATTCTGAGTTTAGTCTATCCAATCTTAAAGTGATGTCCTATGCTTTGGCTCCAGGAAGACAGCTCACCATCCTGTTAGGCCATTCCTTGCAGATTAATACTGAATTCTTCTGAATAATGAAACCCCAGTATAATTTATCTGTTTTCTGTCGATGGTTGGAGATCTTTATGGTGAAGAGTTTGTGTGTGTATGTTTCACAGAGGTTGGGCCAAGCTGCTTCCATAGTTGGCACTGTAAATCTCTCTGTACCCTCAGAGTAGCTGGCTCTTGAGAGGTATTTTTCACAAGTTCCAAACTGAGGATCTGGTATTGACCTGTGGAAACTTTTAGCTATGTAGAATTCCTTCTGGTCATCTGCATTCTGGTGGCTATAGACTGCCATTCCTCTTTATCTCCAGCCATGTAACATGCCTCTGCCTGGAGTCAATAGGCTACCTTAGATTTCTTGCTTCTGGTAGCTGTGAACTGCCAAGCCTGTTAACTGACTTTCTCTCTCTGTGACACTTGGTGGCTAGCTTCTTTCTTCCTTGAACCTGGGGTACTGAAGTTTTCCAATCCTGGTCTTGAAAATCAGAAGCTGAAGAGTTCCTCTTTCATCTTTACTTGCCCTTCCAATCCAAGAATCTTTTCTTCATGCGCATCCAGCCATCTTCACTAAATACCAAGTACCTCCCTGGTTTCAGGCAAGACAAAAAAAGGTCTCATCTTTTGCAGGTCACCACCACTGTTCCATCATTGGCTATCTTGAAAACAAACAGACCAAAAAAAAAAAAAACAGGTGAACTTCGAAGGAAGACGTTTCACTTCCTCTCTATAAAGTTCTTTCAGCTGTCTATTATTTGTATTTGTTGGTGATACTCAAGTTCATCTAGCAAATGGCTTTTTAAATCGAGTCCCCCTGCTGTCCTCAGCTCTGTCTCTCCCTCATCACAAGGGAGAAGTTAATCACTAAGACATCAAACAGTAGGGCTGATCAAATCTTCAAGGATCAGACCCACACAACATTTTAATGGCTCAGTTTAAGATGTTAAATACCCAGGCTCAATCAAGTTGTTTAACATTGATAAATTGGTACATACAAATGTTATATGTTAACAACTGTGGGGAATGAGCTTGCAGCACTTAAATTATCCTCCCTCTGTTCCAAAAGTGTGAGCCCAGGTCTTTCTATATTTATAAGACCATTGTTTACAACAGATGGAAGGAAAATTACTCCAAGGTCCACTGTCTGAGTACAGGCTCCCTTGTCTTACTGAGTTTCATATGTTTTTTCAGGATACAAGGACATCTGCAACAATTATGCCTAGCATATTGTAAGAGCTGTATCTATCTCACTGTTCATATTTGCAAACCTCAGCAGAACATGCATCTTACCTTTGACCGAATCTACATAGACAAGAAACCAGAGATTATACCCAGTTCAATTTCTAACAGATTTCCAGTGTGACGCTTATGAGACAAGGCATGCTAGGAACACAGTTCATAGTTATTCAATTTAGCATAATGCAAAGCATTCTAGAAATTTAGGATTAGCAAACAGCACCAACAAATAGGTTTGTCTCGGCTGCTTATTTCTCGAGGCCCCCAACCCAGGTATGCAGCCCATGAACAGAGAGAAAACATGTAATCAAATGAACTTGACAGATGTACGAAAAGCTGCACTCATCAAGCTGCACTTAACTGCACTCTTCATCTGTGCCTGTCAAAACTTTCCTATTAGCTTTCTCTGATCATGATTCTTGAGTTCATCTTGCAAGTGATATTTTCTGCCAGTTCACTCTCAACACTCTTTGAGTTAAGCAGCTGTCATCTATAATTGCCATCTATAATATGTTAAGTTGTAAAACTCATTTTTGTCTCAAGCTGGCAGGTGTGCAGTCTAGGTGATTGATCAAGAGAGGGTTGTGTTCCTGATAAAGTGGATGTGGAAGCAGATTAGAATGTAGCTTCTAAACAAGCGGGGAATGGAGCTGGTGCGCCAACTAGGAGCTAGAGCAAGGAGATGACCTCATATTCAGCCCCTTAGCTGTCAGATAAGGAATGTTGATAGTGTTTCAATAACAGTGCCATGGCTAGGTAAATCAGGAGATGGGGCCCGATAGCAGCCATCCATCAAGTGTCACAGATTATAGAGTGAGAGCCGACCAGATTGTTGCTGGATAGATGTTCTAATAACCTAGTTAAATCACATTCCTGCTCTCTTATCTTTTGTTGGGTGACCACGACAATTGAAAACTGGCTCTACTTTCAGTAAGGAGTGATAAAGATCTGAGAGATTCAGAACAAGTTCTCCAGCCCATTCAGTTCTCTTGAAAGTAAATGTACTTTAGGGAAACCTGAGGAAAGTTTCTTTCGTTTGCCAGATCCTCAGGAGTAGAATGTGGATAGATTAACACTATTCACTTTTGTCTTTTTAAGCATGACAGTTTGGATGACAGAGCTGCTATTGTTTTGTTTGATGCTCAGCAAAATCTATCTGTAGTTTTTTTTTTTACAGGTTGCAATATTAGGGTATTTTTTCCTTCACAATGTGCTTAATGAGAGTGGTTTTTACTTCAGAAGTTGTGCTGTCAATAAATAGCTGACATTGTTGAGTAGTAAGTTTTGCATAATCATCTCCTTTGAAAGATTTGCAGCACTGGAGATATTGTGGGATTATGATATACTAGGCACTGAAGTGTGTATAACTTCTGTAATGGCATTGTTTCTAAGGTACACAAAAGGATGCATAAATTTAAGCTATAGTAAACTTTTTCACATCTGGCATTCTATCATCTGGAACTCTCAAACAACCAGCATTTTAACCATAAGTAAATTTTAGTTACATTTTCTATAAGTACAGTATAGTGAAAGTAAGTATAAATAAGTACAACAATACAGTGTAAGTTTACAGTGTACAAAACTGCTGTTGGTAAATAAAGTACTCTGCATACATTTTTTGTTTTTCTTAATATCTGATCTTCTTCTTTTTTATTCAGTGTTTTATGCATTGCTACGTATACCTCTTCATTATCCAGACTATTTGAATATCTATCAACTTCCCCATCCCAGGGCTGCTGGATATGAAAGAGTTGACTGTAATTAATATGTGTAACAGTTGTGTTCCCAAGAATGCAGTTGTAATATGTTCAAGGATAGTTTCTATCCAGTTCTTCTATAGCTTGAAAGAATACTAGAGTATTTAAAAGCAGGAAAAATAACACACATCAAGCTTAGAAACTGGAGGTCAAAAAAAAAGATGAATGGCCATCAATCTTACTTGTCTTTGAACACTTCCATTCAGAGGAAAACAACTATAATGATGAAATAAAAGGCTTTGAGCTGATACTTCACACATGCATAGGAGCTGACCTGTGCAGGGCCCATGTCTGGATTGTAAGGAGTATATGGTTGTGAAGAAAGATGGACTATGAAATAAACCTTAGTTAAGCAGCAGCACTTAACTGGTTACTTGTATGACATGTACCAAGATTCTTTGGCTGTTGACTGTTTGTTAAAAGAAAGGACTCAAGTTATGTTTGACTCTATGGAATTTTTAAGCTGTCCTTTAAAAGAGGAAATCATTAACATGGGATACAAAAATGCAAACACCTGATTTATGCTTTAGGCTAAAATGCTTTGGGGGGGAAAAACTGTCAACATTTAAAGCATCCAGGGTATTAAAAATGATGCAAACATAAAAGAACATAATGTTTTTGTTATTCAGTGATTCATGTATAGTAGTGACCATTTGAATTTTCACCTGTCTCTCTCTCTTCAGAAAAACAAGCGCAGAGAAAGGAAATGTCATCCTTAAAGTCACATGGCGAGTCTGTGGCACAAATTGAGAGTAAAACCAATATACTGACCCCTAGATTTGTGCCCTAAATAAAATAACCCTCCGTTTTCAAATTAACATTGACTTGACTTTCTTTTGTCTTTCTCTGCTGGCTGCAGGACATGTCAGGACAAATAACTGTTGCACAGTTTTTTTTAAGGCAAAGCTTTGCTTTTTTTTTTTTTCTTTAAACAGTCCTACTGTGCAAAAAGCAACAAGCTCCCTTGTGAGATAAGACCATTTTTTATCACAGAAATGCATGAAATTGTTGGTTGTTGGGCAATTCTTTGTTCTTTCTTCTATGCAGCATTAATACGTGATAGTATGGAACACTGCTGCTGGGGTGCCGAGTAAAGAGGCTAGCGTCAGGTGGGAGAAGTTATCTTATACGAGCTGCCTGATGCTGGAAGACCAGCTTCTTCATGGATGTGGGTTCCCCCTGCCCCCCGTAACAGTAATTTTACACTAATGGCATCTTAAGGAAAGTTTTTAAGAAAGTACAAGTGTTCAAGGAAGGTTACAAATAACAGTTAATCACAAGTCTGTTCCTTGAACTACTCAGTTTACCTTATAAAAGAGCACTTGAGATTTTTAAATAGGAAAATGACTGGAAAAAAAACTGTAATGTTTTTTTAAAGACACTTTGGGCTCCATGTTCAAAAAACAATAGAACATAATTATGTCAAAGATTACAGAGATCTTTAGTCTACTTTGTTTTATTTTTTCTTAACCCCAAAACCAAATGAACCTATGTTTCATGCAGTCCTAGTAGTATATAGGTAGTACATTAAAATTAAGACCGGCTATTTGTCATGGCAGAAAACCCTCAAAAGTAATTTTATTTTAAACACTTGTGGTACACAATATTTTAATTTGTCATGGGAATTTCTGAGAAGTCAATATCCTTTAAGTTAAAAATTATATAAAACCATTTAGCAGTTTTAGATGGCTTTAAACTATTATCTCATAATCCACTACAATGGATTTAGCTAAGTTTGAAAATATTGTTCTAGGAAGCAAAGTGTTCATTAAGGATTAAGATAAAGACTAAGTTCATTAAAATGAATCCTAAAAGTAACAGAGGGCTACAACAAGCACACAGTCTTAGCTAATACTTACTAATATTGGAAGAAGAAACATGCCCTGTCATAATGATTTGTATATTTGATGTGCTTTCTGAGGATTTAATTCTAGAAGTCTTCTCTGTTCAGAAGTGCATTTTAATGTTAAGTTATAGACAATAGAAGCATGCACTTTACTTCCATTGGAGGAAAAGTTTTCCTAAATTAGGAACCAAAGTATGTGGGTTTTTTTGCCACTTCTAGACCCACACTTTTCAAAATATTGCTGTAGTTTGCATGTCAGGAGTCAGTGTTGACTTTTAGAAACTGATTCTTGTGTAATGGCTAGCAGCACTGGCACTGGGGAGAAGAGTAACTTTTTGGCTTGGCCTTGCTACTGCAGTCCACCCCCCTGGTGAATGCCGGTCCATCTCCAGACAATGTCCATGTTACAGTGAGGAAGTGGCAGGACCCTGCTCTCCTCCAGTCCTGCTGCAGGGTTGCCTACCCAATGCTGCTGATGGTCTAGGGCTGTATTCACCATGGCTGGGACAACAAACTGGTTCAATGAATACCTGGTGTAGATTAAATATTCTCCTTAAACTTGTTTGAAGTAAGTGTAGGAACTTTCACATAGCAAATCTGTGCTAGATGCTGGATCTGTACTGGAAATGGTTGTTTTTCTTTTCTCATTGTATACAGTGAAAGCACAGCCTGCTGCTTTTCCTCAGTACCACTGGAGATGTTTTTCCAGATAAGATGAAGGTGAAAGAGAACATGTAATAATATTATGAATGCAACTGGGACAGTGGATGCCAAGCAGAGAGCATGAAGGATTTTTCTTTGAAAAACAGGACATGGAGATACTGAGCAGGAGAGCAGCCCAGGAGAGTGACGATGGCATGCAGAAGTCGATGCTGGGGATTGTGAAGGCATGTTGAAGCATCTCGTTGACCACCAAGAGAAACACCTTCAGGCTGGACTCCCTCTGCAGCTCCTGAATAATGGCACTCCAATACCACTGCATTATCTCTCTCTTTGCGAAACTTTCCAGGAGGCAAGGAGGGAAATGATCATGTTCCTTCCTCTGTACTCTGGCAGACGGTCCCAAAAATAAAAGCTGCACACACTATAGGCAAAAGGCAAGACCACTGTGGTTTTTAAAGTTAAGCAAAATGTATTCTTCTTCGAGTGTCCCCGTGGGTGCTCCACATTAGGTGTGTCGGGCTCGCCCGGTGCCGCAGATCGGATCTTCCAAGAAGTTTTCGCCGGACCGCGCATGCGCCGGTGCGCGCCGCTCCCTTGCGCGCTCCTGGCCATGTGCGCAATCCGGTCCCCGCCAGTTCCTCTTAACCGCCGTCGGCTACAGACGGAATCCGGCTAGGCTACGACCAAGTTAGCGTATTCAATGGTTTTAGCTGTTTTCTTTAAAGTTTTCAAGTTCTTAGTCTATTGTTAAGATAGCCAGTTGTTTTTTTGAAAAAAAAAAAACAAGAAACAACAAGCAGGACGGAATTCAGTCCAGTCCTAGTAACAAGCGGAGCACTGGAGGCCAGGAGCCTAGGGCCATTAGCCCTCCTGCTGCGGCAGGCTATCGGAGGGGGGGAAAAATCACAGAGAAGGTGCTAAGTACCCATTTAACAACTAAAAGACTCACCAACAATGTCCTCTTCAGGATTCAAGAAATGTGAGTCATGCCGAGAGGCAATGCCAGCGTCTGATGGGCACAGTCACTGCATAAGGTGCCTTGGGGAGTCCCATGTCACGCAGAAATGCTCCTTCTGTGCAAAATTAACAGCCAGAGCAAGGAAGGACAAGGAGATACGGCTTAAAATGCTGCTATTCGACAAGGCCCTCCAGCCAGACATGCTGGAGCGGCCGCAGCAGGAGGGACCCTCTGGAGCCCATAAAAGGAAAGCTGTCTCCCTCACCCCATCAGCTCAAAAATGGAGGAAAGTCTCCCCAACCCGATCCCTGCCGGCAGCAACAACGAGCGGGACGGGAGGAGCTCACAGCCCCCAGCCGCAGAGACAGCTGATCGGCGGCGGCACGGAGAGCTATGTGGAGGCGGCTCAGCCTCCGATGATGAAACAGCCACCCCGCACCACAGGCAGGGCGGTGGCTAAACAAGCGCTGGTACCGGCGGCACCACAGGCAGCGGCACCGACCCCTGGGGAACCGGTGGTGCAGAGCGCGCAGGCACGCAGCCTGCAGGCACCAGAGGACACCGCCTGCACGGCACCGCCCATGAGTGTGCCGAGTGCGGCGTGGACGGGGCCGAGATCCCCTGCACGTCAGGGGCGGAGCCACCCCCGCAAGGGAGGGGGAAGGCTGTACAGAAAACAAGGCACCGCAGCCCCTCTCCAGACAGGGCTGCAGAGTTGCTTGCTCTCAGCCCTCCGTTCATGTTGCAGACTCCAACTAGAAGGCAGGGGTCCCCCCTAGCCTACCCGGAGCCCCCATCTCCATTTTTACAACCAGCCTCACCCTGGCTGGGACCACCTTCACCCTTCTTGGGGTTTGAGCCACTGGAGTACTATCACAAATCGCTCTCTCCAGTGTTCCAGGTCTCTCGACGATCTCGCTCCCCCAGACGCAGGGGGTATGCACCAAGGGAGTGGTCCAGGTCACCTTCCCAAGAACAGTGCCCATGCTGCCATGGTCGTCCCTATCACGCGGGGCATAGACACCACCAGCAGTCTACCAGGGAAAGATCCCTACAGACGGTCCCATATCCCCAAGGGCAATCGCGAATGGGGACAGACACTCAAGTATCTCAGGGGGAACTGGTTATGGAACCCCGAGATTTTCCCTTGCAAGCTTCCAGCGAGCAGATGTACCATCACCAACAGGAACCGGAAGGGTCCAGAGAGGCGTATCCTAGTGGTTCCTCGCTCTCCTCCCCGGACGAGGCTACGGCCCTGGGGGACGTCCATCCTCCGGACGATCTCAAACAGTTCCAAGAGCTGTTTAAAAGGGTGGCCTTTCACGCAAGGCATCCAGACAGCAGAGGTGCAAGAGAAACACCATAAGCTCCTCAAAAATCTGAGACCTCCGGCCTCCTCCAAAATAGCAATACCGCTTGACGAAGCAATCTTGGAGTCCGCCACTATGATATGGCAGACCCCTGCGAGTATTCCGCCTGTCCACAAGAGAGCGGACAAGAAATACTTCGTGCCGGCGAAGGGCATGGAGTTCCTGTTCAGCCACCCACAACCAAATTCCGTGGTGGTGGAGTCGTCGCAACAAAGATCAAAGACATCTCAATTCAAGACGGGGAACAGACAAAGATGCCAAGAAGCTAGAGCTGTTCGGCAGAAAGGTCTACTCCTCCTCCACACTACTGTTGGGAATGGCAAATTATGCAGCGCGTCTAGTGAACCACAATTTCGACAACTACAGTAGGTTAACCTCCCTCATGGACTCGCTTCCAGAGGACAAGAAACCGGTGCTCAAGGCCATCGTGCAAGAAGGCTATGCGGCCTCGAGGACGGGAGTTCAGATCGCCCTGGATGTTGTGGACACAGCAGCACGCTCCACAGCTACGGCAGTGGTGATGCGAAGGGAGTCCTGGCTCCAGACTTCGGGTATACAGAGGGATCTGCAGGCAAAGATAGTTGATCTTCCCTTAGACTCGCAGAAGCTGTTTGCTAAATCAACTGACTCGGTCCTTCATTCCGGTAAAGATTCAAGAGCCACACTTAGGACCCTGGGGATTTACACCCCTCCATACGGAAAGAAAAAGTACTACCCTCAACAAAGACGGTACCGGTACCAGCAACAGCGTCCCCAGTACCACAGGGGTTACGAGCAAGGGCGACATCAACAGCACCAGCAGTACAGAACTCCCAGGCGACGTTCCCAACAGAGCCATGCGTCCTCGGGGCAGGGCCAAAGGCCACAAGTTTGACACACAGATCCAGGGCTGCGCCATCACTACCATCGCACAAGGTCATCCGAAGCGGTTATTCCCCCATCGCCTCCGACCATTCTACGACTAGTGGCAAAGGATCACCACAGACAAATGGGTGCTGGAGATCATAGCCGCGGGGTACGCCATCCCCTTCCAGTCGCTCCCACTGCCACGACCTCCACCCAGGCCCCACCTCCAGGAGGCCTCCCACGTAGCGAAGCTCAAGCAGGAGGTAGACCATCTCATGCTCATAGGGGCAGTGGAAAGAGTGCCGGAGCAACTGCAAGGGAAAGGGTTCTACTCGAGGTACTTCCTCACGGAGAAAAAGACAGGAGGCTGGAGGCCCATCTTAGATCTTCAAGGCCTCAACCGGTACCTGCGCAAGCAACGCTTTCAGATGATCACAATCGCCTCCATCCTTACGGCACTAGACAGTGGAGATTGGTTCGCAGCCCTCGACTTAAAAGACGTGTATTTTCACATAACTATCCATCCGGCTCACCGACGATTCCTCCGGTTCATGGTAGGCAAAGAACATTTTCAATACAAGGTCCTACTGTTTGGCCTCTCCTCGGCCCCCAGAGTCTTCACCAAGACCTTGGCAGTGATGTCAGCCTACCTGCACAGACAGGGGGTATTTATATTCCCGTATCTGGACGACTGCCTACTCAAAGGGGCCTCGAAGGAGGAGGTACTACGCATGATACGCGTCAAAGCAGGCACGTTCTCTTCGCTCGACCTGGTTATCAATCTGGCAAAATCAAAGATAGACCCCACACAGGACATAGAGTTCATAGGAGCACGCATAAATTCTATTACAGCGAGAGTGTATCTACCAGAGACACGCTTTCGGGCCATTGGCTCCCTCGTGCAAGTCATCACCTTCAGCCCTACGGAGCCGGTTCTGATGTGCTTACAGCTGCTGGGCCACATGACAGCAGCGACGTTCGTAGTACAGAATGCCAGGTTACACATGCGCAGCATGCAGCACTGGCTGGCGAGTATACAAACCAGCAGCACACACCGTTCACAGGGTGGTGTCGCCCACAACAGAGATGCGCAAATCCCTGCAATGGTGGGTAAACCCCAAGAACTTGCTAACAGGGGTACCCTTCCACCAACCACAAATATCGGTTTTTCTTTTATACAGATGGGTGGGGAGCACATATGGGCGAAGAGGTGACGCAAGGGCTGTGGTCCTCCATGGAGCAGTCACTGCACATAAATATACTGGAGCTCAGAGCAGTGTTCAACGCCTGCAGACACTTTCGAGACCGTATACAAGGCAAAGTAGTCGGGATCAGTACAGACAATAGCTCCACCATGTTTTATGTAAATCGGCAAGGAGGAGCTCGGTCCCGTGCCTTATGTGGAGAAGCAGTCCGGTTGTGGAACTGGTGCATTGCCAACAATATAACCTTGAAAGCCTCGTACTTACCAGGCGCTCACAATGTGAAGGCAGACCAGCTGAGCAGGCGTTTCGCACTCACGCACGAGTGGCAGATCCGTCCCGATCTGCTACGACCGATTTTTCACGCATGGGGTTTTCCTCAGATAGACCTGTTTGCTACTCAACACAACAAGAAGTGCTCACGATTCTGCTCCAGCGCAGGACTGGGATGGGGGTTCCTGGGGAACGCATTTGCGATCTCCTGGAGGGGCCCCCCGCTTTACGCTTTTCCTCCCACAGTGCTGATCCACAAAGTCTATCAGAAAGCCAGGAGGGAAGGAGCCCGAATGATCCTGATAGTCCCCACGTGGGATCAACAGCAATGGTTCCCCCTACTCCTGCGCATGTCGGACCGTCCACCGATGCCCCTTCTGGTGGCGCCGGATCTGCTCACGCAAGCCCAGGGGTCCATAGTGCATCCGCACCCCGAAGGCCTGCGACTACAAGCATGATTAATCCATGGCTCACCTCCCTAGAGAGCACATGTACGGAGGAAGTGCAACAAGTCCTAGAAAGTAGCAGGAGGGCTTCCACCAGGAAGACCTACAAGCAGAAATAGACTCGCTTCACGGCATGGTGTTCTACCAAACGGCTAGCCCCCCTTTCGGTGCCTATACCTGTGATATTAGAGTATTTACTGGACCTCAAGAGAGAAGGACTCTCACTATCCTCGTTAAAGGTCCACCTTGCCGTCATTTCGGCATTCAGACACGAAGAGGAAGGGCACACGGTGTTCGCCCATCCCATGGTTACCAGGTTCCTCAAAGGGTTGGTAAACCTATACCCCCCTCGGAAACCGCTTCCACCTTCGTGGAACTTGGACCTGGTGCTTAATGCGCTAACGGGACCACCGTTCGAGCCTTTGGCCACGGTTTCCCTCCGCCTCCTTACGATGAAGACGACCTTCCTTCTCGCAATCGCGTCAGCTCGCAGGGTGAGCGAGCTTGCGGCAGTTATGGCAACGCCACCCTGCACTGTTTTTTCCAAGGAGGCGGTAAGCATACTGCTGCATCCAGCCTTTGTTCCTAAAGTTTCTTCTGAGTTTCATATTAACGAACCTATTGTTTTACCCTCATTTTATCCAAAGCCTCATAACTCTAACAAGGAGGCGCGCCTGCACCTCCTGGATGTGAGGAGGGCGCTAGCCTTCTATATAGACAGGACCAAGTCCTTCCGGAAAACGGATAGACTCCTAGTCTCTCTCGCTCCCAAATGGAAAGGAGAAGGTCTCTCTTCGCAGAGAATCTCGAAGCACATCGTATCCTGCATAAAAATGTGCTACGAACTCAAAAAGACTCCTTTACTGGCCACGCCCAGGGCTCATTCCACTAGGGCGGTGGCGGCATCAACAGCCTTTTTCAAGGGCGTTGCGCTAAAAGACATTTGCAGAGCGGTGACCTGGTCATCCTATGACAACTTCGCCAAGCACTACACCCTTCACAGGGTATTCCAAGAGGATACCCATCTCTCGACAGCGGTCCTCTCGGGGACAAGCTGTACATGATCCGATTACCCATCTCCTATCTTGGGTTACTGCTGGGTAGTCACCTAATGTGGAGCACCCACGGGGACACTTGAAGAAAGAGAGGTTACTCACCGTAGTAACGGTGGTTCTTCGAGACGTGTCCCCGTGGGTGCTCCACTACCCACCCATCCTCCCTGCTTCGGATCTCTGTTTAGTGTTTTGCAGGAGCATCCGAGGCGGTTGGTGGAGGAACTGGCGGGGACCGGATCGCGCACGTGGCCAGGAGCGCGCAAGGGAGCAGTGCGCACCGGTGCATGTGTGGTCCGGCAGAAACTGCTTGGAAGATCCGATCTTCGGCACCGGGCAAGCCCGACACACCTAATGTGGAGCACCCACGGAGACACATCTCGAAGAACCACCGTTACTACGGTGAGTAACCTTTCTTTTTCCCCTCCAGTTTTATTCCATCATGTGTCCAGCATAAAATTCTATTTATGATCTTTGTTTCACGATGTTTGTTTAGTAAAAGTCCATGACTTGAGAATAAATTCATCCTAATTAATTTAAAAATGGGGGGGAAACAAAGGTGGACAGGGACACTACGACAGTTGAGGGGATGTGCTGAGGACAAAACCTGGAAGTAACAGCAAGATTCACACGATGTGAAGGCAAAATACAGAGAAGCAGTTCCTGTTGTTGTGGGTTTTCAAAGACTTCCTGAGATGCAGTGCTTCATGTGAAGCTCTGGCTGCTTAAAATGAGCAGATAGCTTGTCTACCTCCATGCTCCACTCCTATGGGAACGTCTTTGCTTTAGCCTCACAGATATTATGAAGCACACAGCAAGCAGATATAACCATGGGAGAGATTGCTTTCAGGGAGGTCAAAATTAATAATCAGATTCTAACAGTGACTCTTTAAATGGTCAAAGACACACTCAGCCACCATTTGGTGCTTGTTTAATCTGTGCTTGCTCCTGTTTAGGTGTCTGTCTGCATGACCCATGGAAATGAAGTGTAGGTTTGGTTTCCCTGTATCATTATTGGCATATTAGCATCAACTGGGGGGATTTTGCATTCTGAAAAGTGCCTGACTGCAGCTTTCTAGACAGATATGTCTTCTCAAAGATGCATGCATCATGCATCTTCTGTAAGCATCCCACAATGGTGTTTGTAAAGCAGCCCCGTTGATCCACTAGCACTCACAACACCATTGAAAAAAGTATCCCTTTCTGTTTATGTACTGTTCATCAGGGTGGCTGGTGTCAAGATAGGAATATGCATGCCATCTATTGCCCCACTGCAGTTGGGGAACACCTGTGTGGCAAAACCATTCAGTATCTTCTGCATATTGTTCAGAGTCACAACTCATCCTGGCAAAAAGTGATTAATGTCATCCTGAATCTTGAATCACAAAAACGCACACGGTGGATTTACCAATTCCAAATCGATTTCACCATTGACCAGCAGCAATCTGGAATTACAAGCTTCCACACAGTGATCACCACGTGCATATTCCCACTCTCAGAGCAAGTCTCATTTTATAGTTGCTGTGCTGCAGAGCTGGGGAGAGCGCCACATGCAGTTTCTGGAAAGTAGTCTTGTGCCTAGAAAAGTTCTGCAGCCACTGCTTGTCATCCCACCATTGGGACTAGAAATAGTGCTCCACTGTGTTCAGCTGCTATGTGACTGACAGCTGCAATTGAATTGTTTTGTATTATTCCATACAGCAGGGCTTCTTGAAGGATAATACAATGTTTCTGCATGGTATCTCTTCTTGTGACTCTGGAAGTATTGCAGGTGTGATTAGGCTAACCTCATTCCTGGGCCCCAGGCCTCTGTTCAGTCTATTAGCACCACGGCCAGGATGCCATTGCCCTTCTTGGTATAGGGGGTGGAGGGGAATGGTGGTCTGGGGGGAGTCTGGGACTGCCCACTCATTCCGGGTTTCAGCCCAGGGACCCAATGTGGCTGCTGTTGGTGGAGAAGGGCTCTCCTCACCCTGGACACCACACCTCCTCTCTTGGGCCACTTTGCCAGATGACCCTCCCCCCACCTCTTCCATGTAGTGGTGGCAGCAGCACGTTCCCCCTCCTGGATTGACTCCCCCAGTGTGATTAGTTCTTTCTAGCCTCATGACAAATCTCAGTGCTGCCTGGACAGGGGCCCTTGGTCCTCGCTGCTGAGAACACCTCCCCTTCTCTGCTGCTCCTAGAAAACTCCTATTTCTTCTCTCCACTCACCTTCTATGCTCTCCTCAGTCACCTTCTCGCACTGGGCAAAGGGTCATTTTAAAGTCAGTGTTAAGTGGGACCGACTGGCCCCACTTGACCTAAGGCAGCCTCCTTCCCAGCTGTTCCCACTCTGTTTGCCCGTTCAACACAGCCCTATTTTTCCCTCTTGTAGCCACTCCCCCGGCCTTACCCTGTCACATATCCCCTTCCCCAGCTCAACCCCATGGCGTTGTGCTACTTGGGATAGCATGTAGTGTACCTGGGGCAGGCTGTTGGCATTCTTGTGCTGGGCCCCAACCCTATGCAGCACTCTGAAATGGAATGACTGCACGGACAGGAACTACCGGATTATTCTTTGTTCCTGTGCATCCACTGTACGGGCACATGATCCGTGATGAGCGTAACTTCCATCCGAGAAGATAATTATGTTAAGCTTTCCACTGCCCATTTTCACCACAATGATGGCATGATTTCGCTCCCTTGTAAGGAGTTTCTGGCTCAGGTATAGGATGGGGTGTTCTTCCTCCCCAATCGTTTGGGACAGCACAGCCCCCAAACCCACGTCGGAGGCATCTGTTTGCAGCAAGAACTCCTTCTCAAAATCAGGGGCAGTAAGGACTGGGTTACTGTGTAGGGCCATCTTTAAATCCAGAAATGCCTCCTTTGCTATTGGGGTCCAGTTCACCATGTCAGGGCCACAGGCTGTCATGAGGTCTGTCGGGGGCAAGCTCTGGATGCAAAGTAGGGAATGAACCTCTGATAGTACCCCATGAGTCCTGGAAATGCCCAGACCTGTTTCTTCTGGAGCGGCCGAGGCCACTTTTGTATTGCGGCTACCTTGCTTAGTTGGGGTTTCACTGTGCCTCTTTCCACGATGTGCCCCAAATATCTTGCCACAATTAGCCTTATAGCACATTTTGCCAGGTTGCTGTGAGGCCAGCTTCCTTCAAGGTGTCTAACACTGCCTCTACCTTCTTCAGGTGGGGTCTGGGCTATGGATAATGATGCCATTGAGAAAAGATGCAGCATAGGCAAGGTGTGGTCGTAATAACCTATCCATTAGCAGTTGGAATGTTGTGGGGACTCCAGGTAACCCGAATGGGTGGGTGGTGTACTGATATAAGTCCTCTGGGGTGGAAAAGGCCGTCTTTTCTCTGGTTTCCCCAGCCAAGGGTATCTGCCAATATTCCTTGGTCAGATCGAGGGTAGACAGGAAGCAGGCCTTTGCCAATCGATCTATCAATTCATCAGTTTGTGGTAGGGTGTGTGCATCAAATTTGGACACTTTTTGTTTAGCTTTTGGAAATTGTTACAAAACTAGAGGCTGCCATCTGGCTTGGATCGAGACTCCTCAATAATGCCCAGTTCCAGCATCCTCTGCACTTCCCTTTGGAGCGTCTCCCGTTTGGCATCTGGGAATCTGTAAGGCCTCACATGCACCCTTACCCCAGTTTGATGACAATGTGGTGTTCTGCCGCCGTGGGTCATCTGGGGTTTGCTGAAAACACATGAGTGTTTCAACATGTTGAGGACTCTCCCACCCCTCCGCCCTTGGTCAGCGTTTAGGTCTGGGGGGAGTCCCACCTGCCTCTCCTGGCCTTCCTCTGACACAGACGTGCTCAGGGCAGCCAGCTGCCCTTCCTAGTCCTGCCAAGGTTTTAGTAGGTTAACATAGTAAATTTGCTTAGTCTTCTGATGATCTGGTTTTCATGCTTTGTGGTTCCCCTATGGCCTCAACTACCTTCTAGGGGCCCTGCCACTGGGCGAGGAGCTTGCTGTCAGCCGTTGGGACCAATGCCACCACCCGGTCCCCCATCTTGAACTTCCAGATCATCACCTGTCAGTACACTTGCTGGGTTTCTTGGGCCTGCTGCAGGTGCTCCTGGACAATGAACGTAACCTTGGCGATCTGGTACTTCATCTGGAGGATGTGCTTGATGCTATTGCACCCATGGTTCAGCTGCTCCTCCCAGGTCTCTTTGGTGAGGTCTAGGATGCCTCAGGAGTTGCGCCCATACAATAGCGCGAACGGAGAAAACCCTGTGTAGGCCTGAGGGACCTCCAGGATGGCAAACACTAGGTATGGTGGTAGGGTGTCCCAGTCTCTTCCATCCCTGCTCACAACCTTGCAGATCATGCTTGTGAGCATGCATTGAGGCCATCTGTCTGTGGATGGTATATTGACATTCTCGAGGACCAGAAGAGAAACAGCGCGCACAAATCTTCCATCAGCTTGGAGACCAAGGGCATGCCCTGGTCTGTTTAATATCTCCTGGGGGATTCCTACTCCCGAGAGCTGTACTAGCTCACTCGCTGTAGTCTTCGAGTGGGCATTATGCAGGGGAACCCCCTATGGATATTGGGTGGCATAGTCTAGGACTACCAATGTGTACCGGTGTCCCCAGGCTGACCTCTTGAGTGGGCCAACTAGATACATAGCCATCCACTCAAAGGGGACCTCAATAATAGATAAGGGCACCATCGGGGCTCTCAGGTATAGCTGCAGCCCATGCAGCTGGCACTCAGGGCAGGAGGCACAGTAATGCTGGACTTCTGCATATACCCCAGGCCAAAAGAACCTCCACAAGATCTGGTTTAGGGTCTTCTCAACCCCTAGGTCACCCCCACAAACAGGTGGGTATGGGCTAAGTCCGTCACTGCCCTCTGATGTTTTTGGGGCACTAGGAGTTGCTCTACTGGCTTGTCCTGTACATTCCCTACATAGCATAGTAGGTCCCCCTGATCTCTGACCTTTGGCTCTTCTTTCTACAAGCACTCAATTCACCTCCACTACCTCCCAGCATATATTTCAATATATGAGGTCTTCAGCTTGTTCCTGCACATAGTTTGGGAGGGAGGGCACATGAGAATGTGTGCTTGTGATTTTGTGAGTAACCTGGTTAGGTCCAGTGATGGTATCGCCAGAATAGATACGTGGACAAAGCTGGCAGTGGGCTTTGTTGCAAGGAAAAGTCCCAGGACTGGTATTCCTGTGGTATAGACTGTGGCTATTTGTTAGAATCCTCATAAGGTTGGGAGGTTGTCTATATTTCATGCTTCTCAACTAACATCATATATCAAAACAAAAAGCAGTCAAGTAGCACTTTAAAGACTAGCAAAATGGTTTTTTAGGTAAGCTTACCTAAAAAACCATTTTGCTAGTCTTTAAAGTGCTACTTGACTGCTTTTTGTTTTGATAGTGTATAAACTAGCACAGCTTTCTCGTTGTTACTGTTTAACATCATATATGCCATCATGTGCCAACAATGCCCTGATGCTTTGTATATTGGACAGACTTCAGACTCTCTCAGACAAAGAGTTAATGGGCACAAAACAGACATCAAAACATTCCTGATCCACAGACCAGTTAGTCTACATTTTAGTGGAGTGGTCCATTCTGTTATGACTTGAGTCTGCATTTTATTGAAAAAGAATTAGCAGTCTGCTTTACAAAGAGAAGCTGCTGAACGCTCTCTCATATTCAAATTCAGCACATTAACGTGGTTTGAACCGGGATGCAAACTTTCTGGGACATTATCGGAGCTCTTTGGCATACTTGGCTTAATTTAATTCTTGACTCCCCCCTTCCTGCCCTTCTGCTCTCTGATTTGCTCACCTTGATAATTTTGTTTCTGATTTGTCAACTTTGATTACTGTTTTGGTTCTCTGTGCTTTAAACATTGAGTCTGTTGTGGTACAGCTATGGTCGGAAGAAGTGGGTCTGTCCCATGAAAGCTCACCCAATAAATTATTTGGTTAGTCTTTAAAGTGCTTACTTGACTGCTTTTTTGTTTTGATAGACTCTATGATGTGTACCAAGGATCTTTTCATGCAAATCTAATTTACTGGGGAAGTGCTTAGATACTGCAGTGATGGACGAATCCCTGCAGTAGATGCCAAGAATTTTGCAAATGTAAAATGTTGTCTAAATCAGACTTATTTTCTTCATGGAGTGCTTTTTCGACAATGAAATTTAGAAGAAAGACTCTTATTTTCTTACTAATTTGGTCTCAAAGTGGCAGCGCTTGTAACAAGGAATTCAGCTAATTGAAATTCTTTTTTGCTAATAGACAAACATATGGGCTAAAAAAAATGGAAAGGGGAAAAAAAAGAAAAAGTACCCACTAAAGTCCTAGCTCCTGTCTTTCCAAATTTCAAAAACACTTCAGATTGAGTATATGAGAAGTTGTCGTCTTTATAAAGATGAAATTCACTGTTTTAATTTCATAAAGTGTAGTCTCATCTGTTGAATATTCTCACCTCTCTATTTGACTTTGACTTTCAGCTAATGACAGTTGTCACTAGCTGAGAATCTGTACCCTGTTCTTTAGTCATGATTGAAAGGGAACTGATACTTCTAAACAAAATCATGTTCAAAATAAGTAATTTCTTAAAAAAGCAAGTTAAGCTTTATTACTGACTTGCTTGTAAATTCATGACTCATTTTATGCATATATTCACTAGCATTAAAAATACTAAGACTTACTACTTTATTTTGAAGCAGTTCTTGAGGTGGAAAGATGAATTTGCAGTTCAGATGCTGCTGTTCTTTACACATCAAATTCCATATATATATAAAGATTATACTTTGCTAATATTGATTACAGAGGTTGACAAAAATGCTGTTACTTTCTGCTGCACGATGGCAGTTGCTGTTTGGAGGAATGGAAACCTAATCCGAGAAGTCTCATATTAGTTTTCAACTTTTTTGGCACCAGTTTAGTTACATTACAGTACAGTCTCAAAGTACACGAATCCAGCGTACACAATCTCATTCTTACATGGCTGACCCCCCAGTTCATACTTACGCACTACGCACAAGGCTAGATGTGAACGTACAGTACTTACCCCCAACGTCTCACTAGGATCATTTGGGAAGTGAGTCTACCCGCACAGCATCTTTCTTCTTGCATAAGAAAAGCAAGACTACCAGCATCTTTCACCCCACATATGAAACAAGTCCACCAAACTAGCGTGTTTTGTATGTATTTATCATATCATATACTTCATAAATAAAAAAATCATCTAAACACTTTCGTTATCTGTTTAGATGGTTCATCCTATTGGGATTATTGCCGAAAGACCTGCCTAAATAAATTACGTAAGAGTCTCACATGCTAGGGCATGAGCTTATGGATTCTAAGACTACATGTCTTCCTCTCTCATGCTCTCGTTCCATGAACATCTCCCTCTTATGCACATTTGAAGTTTGTTTTTTTTGTTTTTAAATCAGTGAATTTTAATGCAATCCTGGGACCTAAGAGGAAAATTAGTAGTGGAGGTAGTGGTGTCGAAAGTGAGAAGATGAAAGCTCATACTGTGAGAACTTGTGAAGAAAAAGTCAAGATTTTGGGCTTCTTAAGTAGTGCATCAACCTTTGAGGTTGCACGGCGGTTCAACGTGAACGACTCTTCCATGTGTTGTATTAAAATTCATGAAAGGTAAATACACAAAGCCGTGGAAGAAAGTGCAACAGCCAAATTGATTCAACATACACAGGATCTAATTCTTAAGACTGAGAAGGCCTTAAATTTATGGCTATAGGACATGAATAAAAAGTACGTGCCATGTGATGGAAGAATGTTAAAGGAAAAAGCTCTCTCTTTGTATCAACACTTCAAGAAATCCACGGGTGGTGAAGGTGAAGGATCTACGGCATCTACAAAAGCATTTTCAGCAAGTAAAGGGTGGCTGACGAGATTCAAAACTTGATGCTTGCTGTATAACATACAGTTAACAGGGGAATCAGCATCTGCCGACCATGCTGCAGCCAAAAAATACCCGGCAGAACTAAAGAAGTTGATCTAGGAGAAGGGATATTGGCCAGAACAAGTGCTTAATGCAGAGAACGCTGGCCTTTTCTGGAAGAAAATGCCCAGGAGGGCCTACGTTTCAAAGGCCGAGAAGCAGGCACCTGGGTTTAAGGTAGCAAAGGATAGAGTTACACTTCTATTTTGTGGCAGTGCTGCTGAGCATATGATCAAGCCTGGGATGCTGTATCGTTCTGTGAACCGCAGAGCAATGAAAGGAAAGAATAAAAATTTCTTCCCTGTGTTTTGGCAGTCCAATAAGAAGTTATGGGTAATGGCATGGATAATTTTGGACTGGTTCCACAAGAGCTTAGTCCCTGAAGTTTAAAAATATCTGGCTGTGAAGGGAGTGGAATTCAAGGTACTGCTCATCATAGATTAATGCTCCTGGGCATCCCAGGTCTCAATAGTTCACGAACCTCAATGTGGAAATTGTATTCCTTCCTCCCAATATGACCTCCCTCATCCAGCCACTGGACCAAGGTGTGATACGCACATTCAAGGCTACCTACGTTCACTTCACCTTCTACCACATCTGAACTGCTATGCATCTCGATCCTGAGCTTGATATAAGCTGTTGTTTGAAAAGACTACAGCATCTGGGACTGCATTACACACTTCAAAGAGGCTATGGAGGAACTTAAGCCCGAAACCGTGAATGTGGTCTGGAAGAATATTTGGAAGAAAGCTGTGAAAAACTTCACAGCTTCCCCAAGGTAGATGATGAAGTCAAGAGGATCGTTAATGTTGCTTGTCATGTAGGCGGTGAAGGATTCAGTGACGTGCTGGAGGATGATATAGAAGACTTTACTGAATGGTGATAGGGACAAGCTAGCAGAAGAAGACTTAGATGAAATTGTGAAGAGTGCAGAGGAGGACAAATCAGAAGAGGAGGAAGAAGAGATCAGGAAGGCATCATGGAACCTCCATAAGTTCAGCAAAGCTTTTCAACTCCTTAAACAGCTACCTGACAAGGTGCAGGAGTACGATCCTTTAATGGAAAGGAGTTTAAGGATCATTCAGGAAGTGAACAGATGTGTATTTCCTATTAAGGGAGATGTTCATGGAACTCCAACACAAGAAGAAGCAATTCCCTATCACCATGTTCTTCAGGAAAGCACAGCAAAGAACACAATCTCCCTCACCAACCTCTACCATCACGCAGTCTCCTACTGCATCGCCCCAAAGAGCCTCCTTGCACATTCCTGTTTCATCGCCTGCACAAAAAAGGTCATGAAATCGCTGATCGAAATGTCTGTCACAACTCAAGCCTTTCATTCTCCTGCTTTGTCGCCTGTGCACGTTGAAGGCTCGCATTCTCCTGCTGCCTCAATGTCTGTGTCACCTGTTGGCAAGAGTACTTCACAACCTCTAACTTCCTCTGAAGTGGATCCCAATGACCCTCCATCTGTTAAGGGGTCGGGGGAAGAGGATCAGGAATAAAAAGCCCCCATCATGTTCTACAGTGCACTTCATCATTGTCTTCATCCATGATTGTACTATACAGCAGGCATCATCATCATCATATGATCTTGCATTCAGATAAGCCCCATTTGATTTATATTTTTTTTAGAAAAAATATAGTGTTCAGGTATGCTATTTTATAACACTTATACTTTAAGATTTATGCACATTTAATTTACACAAGAAAGTTTTATATGCACACATACATGGTTTACAGAAGTTTGACATAGGTATATATTAGTTTTCTGTAGGGGGACTCCAATTAAGCTTGAATTCTCATAATGCAGGGGTACCGGGAAACAAACCCTCATGTACTTTGAGACCTTACTGTACTTACAAAGTCAGCAAGCATATTTCGGTATTGGGATTGAGGGGGCAAAGAGTTCCACTGCTGGATTGCAGGCAATTCTGTTACAGGGAACAGCAATTCAGTTCAGCTAATCCAAGAGACAGACTGCATTTTTTCAAGAAGAATCATCTTGTACTGAACATATATGCTGCTTGCCTCAAAAGATATGAAATTGTCGCCTCTTCCCTCCCACCCCCTACCTCCACTCACCAAAGTGTGTGTCCAGAAAGAAGAGGGAGAGGTAAGGAAAAGCTACTCCTTTTTAAGAGTAATTTCAGGCTCCTTTACCTTCTGAGTTGTCCTGTGCAGAGCTCTAGAAAAGAGAGGAAGCTGCCTCAGGCAATGTACATAGAAACTGAAAATTTAGTCTTCTCTTTATGGGAAGCAGTGAGATAAGAGTGCTTATTGCTTATTAGGAACGGTTTCATAAACTGAAAAGCAAACAAAAAGTATGTAATTTATGTAGTCCTTCTGCTCTTCCTTGTTTTAAGTCTGCAAAATGGTGCTGCAGAGTAAAATATTCAGGAAAAATATGAACATCTGCAAACATTCTGTTTTTGATAGAGATTACAAAGGAAGCCTTTTTTGACTACAATTTTTATTACAGATGACAATTGTATTGAAAGCAAATGTTACCAAATAAAGAAGTGAAGACCAAAAAGTTGACATTGGTTATTGTAATTGTGGTTAGAGCACCAATATTTTAATTTGTCCTATGTTGTCCAATTTCCCACATGCTTGATTCATTACTATAATAGAGTCCATGAGTCATTCTATTTCACTTAATATTTATTCTTGTTGGCTAAGTTTTTGCAATGAATATTTGTTTTTGCAACCATGCTGTTGAAATACATTTGTTCAGCATACTCAAAGACTCTAAACTTCGAAGATAAGTTCCAAGGTCTTGAACTAGATGTGAAATGCTATGGAAACTCTCTGTAGAGAGCAGAGGACAGATGAAATGTGTTTGCAATGACATGTCCTGGTGAGGGGAGATGGTCCTGTATTCCAAACTAGTTAGAGTTCTCCAGATGCTGAAATCTTAAGCCAAGGTACCAATGGTGCCATTTTGGGAGGGCAGGAGAGGTGGCAGCTGTACATACCGTGACACTGTCTACTCTTCTTCCTGTTCCCCTTACTGTCAAGGAGTGAGGGGAAAGTGCACGGCTTGCGTGAATCATTCCTTTTCCCTGTCCCCTCACCAGCCAAGAGTGAGAGGCAAGCACACAAACCATGTACTTTCCCCTTGCTCCCTGACAGTAGGAAAATGGGAAGAAGGGCAAGAAGCATCCTAGTACCCACAGGTACTGTCCTCTGCTCTCCTACATCCTCCTGAAATGTCACCACCTTCTTCGAGTAGTCCCCGTGGGTGCTCCACAATAGGTGTCAGGCTTGCCTGGCGCCGCAGATCGGAAATGTTCCAGCAGTTTCTCCTGGATTGCGCATGCTCCAGCGCGCGCCGCCCCCTTGCGCACCCCCGGCCGTGTGCGCAATCTGGTCCCCGCCAGTTCCTTCTCAACTGCCATCGGCTGCAGACGGAATCTACTCAGGCGAAGGCCAGAGTCAGATTAAATAGTGTGGTTTTTTTTCTACATGTCATTTGTTGTTTTTGGTTATTTAAAAAAAAAAAGAGAGAGGGAAAGCAAAGACAGAGAATATCAACAAAAAAGAAAAAGAGAGGAGCGGAGAAGAGAAGAGCGGAGGTGAAGGCCATTAGACCGCCCGCTGCCCCGCAGGCCGGTGATCACTATTTGGGGTGGAAGGGCATGGATTAAGTGCTAAGTACCCTATTAACAGTAAAGGACTCACTGCAATGGCCTCTTGAGGTTTTAAAAAGTGTGAGTCATGCCGTGAAGCTATGCCGGCCTCCGTGGGGCATAGCAAATGCATCCGATGCCCGGGGGAATCACAGGCTACCCAGAAGTGTTCTCACTGTGCTCAGCTCACAGCCGGGGCCAGGAAAGACAGAGCGATGAGGCGTAAAATGCTCTTGTTGATAAGGCTCTCCAGCGGGACTTGCTGGAGAAGCCTCACCCAGAAGGGCCCTCTGGGTTGCATAAGAGGAGGGCAGCTTTCTCTGACCCCCTCGGTGAAGAAACGGAGGAAACTCTCCCTGGCTCGATCCTTGCTGGCGTTTGCAGCGAGCAGGATGAGCGGAGCACACAGCCCCCAGCCGCATACTCAGGCAAGTGGCAGCACGGCAGCGCACGTGGCAGAGGCTGAGCCTCTGGTTATACAACAGCCGGCACATGCAGCGCCTAGAGCGTCAGCAAGGCAAGCGCCGGACCCGGCAGCACCGCCACAGGTGGCACCCGGCCCCTGTGGCACCAACGGTGCAGGGGCGCCAGGCACGGAGCCTGCAGGCACCGGAGGAGGATACCTGCGCGGCACCGCAGCTGACGGTGCCGAGCGCGGCGCTGACAGCGGGGCTGAGATCCCTGGCATGGAAGAGGGTGGTGCCGGCCCCGCAGGGGAGGGGCAAGGCAAAATCAAAAGCCCGGCATCACAGTCCATCTCTGGACAGGGCTGCGCTGCTGTTAGCACCAGGCCCTCCCCCTGTGATACACACGCCGCACCGAAGGCCTGTGTCTCCACCGGCCCATCCGGAACCTCCTTCTCCGTTCCTCCAACCAATGTCACCATGGCTTGGGCCACCTTCACCATTTCTGTGATTGGATCCCCTGGAGTACTATCGCAAGCCATTTTCACCTCTATCTGTGTCGTCGTGGAGGTCTCGCTCTCCCAGACATCGGGGATACACACCCCGTGAGTGGGTCTAGGTCTCCATCCCTGGACCCTTGCCCATGCTGCCATGGTTGTCCTTATCATGCTGGACACAGACACCACAGGCCTACACCCAGGGGCAGGTCCCCCTCTGGCTGCTCAGTACCCCCGTGGGCACTCCCGATCGGGGACGGAAACACAGTTGTCTCAGGGGGAGTTAATTTTAGAACCCCAAAACTTTCCTTCACAATCCTCCAGCGAGCAAGTGTATCATCGACCGCAGGAGCCCGAGGGTGCAAGGGAGGTTTACCCTAGTGGTTCCTCCTCATCCTCCCCAGATGAGGCCATGGCCCCCGGGGATCTCTCTCTCCCGCGGATGACCTTAAACAGTTGCAGGAGCTGTTTAAAAGGGTGGCTTTCACACAAGACATTCAAACGGCAGAGGTGCAGGAGAAACATCACAAACTCCTGGAAAATTTGAGACCCCTGGCTTCGTCCGCAATTGCTGTTCCGCTGGACAAAGCTATTCTGGATTCAGCCATTACTATATGGCAGACTCCGGCCTCTGTTCTGCCTATGAACAAGAGAGCGGATAAGAAGTACTTCGTCCCGGCAAAGGGCATGGAGTTCCTCTTCAGTCGCCCACAACCAAATTCTTTGGTGATCGAGTCATCCCAGCAGAGGTCAAAGGCTTCTCAGTACAAATCGGGGGGATCGGACAAAGATGCTAAGAAGCTAGAGCTGTTTGGCAGGAAGGTATACTTCTCTTCTACCCTGCTATTGAGTGTGGCAAATTATGGGTACACCTAGCAAACCATAATTTTGATAATTACTCCAGGCTTACTCCCCTCATGGATTCACTTCCGGAAAACAAAAAGCCGGTGTTAAAGGCGATTATTCAAGAGGGCTACGCAGCATCGCGGACGGGAGTCCAGATTGCCCTGGACGTGGCGGACACGGCAGCACATTCAACGGCTACAGCAGTGGTCATGCGTAGAGAATCCTGGCCCCAGATGTCGGGTACCCCAAGGGACCTACAGGTGAAGATCGTGGACCTTCCCTTTGATACATAAAAGCTGTTTGCAGACTCAACCGACTCGGTCCCTCACTCCAGTAAGGACTCGAGTGCTACACTTAGAACCTTGGACATTTATACTCCCCCATACAGGAGGGAAAAATTTTGTCGTCAGCAAAGATGCTACGCTTACAACCACAGCGTGCTCAATATCAACGGGGCTTCGGCCAAGGACACTATCAACAGCAGCAACAGTACAGAACTCCTAGGCGACGTTCTTAACAAAGCCGTATGCCCTCGGGACAGGCCCAAAGGCAACAAGTTTGATGGGTATGTTGGGGGCTGCACTATCAATACCCTCGCTCAATGCCACTCTCATCTCATGTTGCATCATCGCCTCAGACCATTCCACTCCCAATGGCAAAAGATCACCACAGACAAATGGGTGCTGGAGATCATAGCCACGTGTTACACGATCCCCTTCCAGTCGCTTCCACCGACGAAGCCTCCCACCAGGCCTCACCTCAGGGACGCTGCCACGAGGCGAGGCTCAAGCAGAAGGTGAATCACCTTATGTTCATAGGGGAGGTGGAAAGAGTGCCAGAATAATTCCAGGGGAATGTTTTTATTCACGCTACTTCCTATCGGAGAAGAAAACAGGAGACTGGAGGCCCATCTTAGATCTTCGGGGCCTCAACTGTTACTTGCACAAGCAACATTTTTGGATGATCACAGTTGCCTTGATACTCACGGCACTGGACGATGGAGACTGGGTTGCAGCATTCGACTTACAAGATGCTTACTTTCATATAACAATCCACCTGGCACACAGACGCTTCCTCCGCTTCACGGTCGGCCAGGAGCGCTTCCAGCACAGGGTTCTTCCGTTCGGCCTCTCCTCGGCCCCCAGAGTCTTTACTAAAACCCTGGCAGTGGTGTCAGCCTACCTGCACAGACAGGGGGTGTTTATTTTTCCCATATCTGGGTGACTGCCTGCTAAAAGGGGCCTCGAAGGTAGAGATCTCACACATGACACGCGTCACAGCGGACACGTTTTTCTTCGCTGGGCCTAGTCATCAACCTCGCAAAGTCAAAGTCCGAACCCACACAACATATAGAGTTCATAGGGGCACGCATAAACTCTATCACAGCAAGGGTGAACCTACCCAACGCCTGCTTCCGCGCCATCAGTTCGCTGGTGCAAGTCATCACATACAGCCCCACGGTGCCAGTCTTAACATGCTTACAGCTGCTGGGCCACATGGCGGCAGTGACGTTTGTGGTACAGAATGCCAGGTTGCACGTGTGAAGCCTGCAGCATTGCCTGGAGAGCGTTTACAAACCGGCATCCCACACTGTCCGCAGGGTGGTGTCGCCCACAACAGAGGTGCGCAGATCCCTGGCGTGGTGGGAAAACCCCAAGAATCTGCTAGTTGGGGGTGCCTTTTCACCAACCACAAATTTCTATTTTTTCTTACTACCGACGCCTCCCACATAGGATGGGGAACGCACATCGGCGACAAGGTAACGCAAGGGCTATGGTCCCCTGCGGAATAGACACTGCACATAACCATGCTGGAGCTCAGAGCAGTGTTCGACGCCTGCAAACATTTTCGAGATTACCTACATGGCAAAGTAGTCGGGATTCAATACCAGCAATACCTCCACTATGTTTTACATCAATCAACAAGGAGGAGCACGATCCCATGCCCTATGTGCGGAAGCAGTCCAATTGTAGAATTGGTGCAACGCCAACAACATAACGTTGAAAGCCTCGTACTTGCCGGGCGCTCACACCGTGAAAGCAGATCAGCTGAGCAGGCGCTTCGCAATCACGCACGAATGGCAGATATGCTCCGATCTGCTACAGCGCACTTTTTGTACATGGGGGTTTCCCCAGGTCAATCTGTTTGCCGCAAGGTCTTGCCCAAAGCCAGAGGGGAGAGAGCTCGCATGATACTCATGGTCCCGCTTGGGATCAGCAGCAATGGCTTCCCTTGCTTTTGCGCATGTCGGGCGGACCACCGCTCCCTCTAGCAGTGGCGCCGGACTTATTCACGCAGGCTCAGGGGTCCTTAATGCACCCGCTCCCTCACGGTCTGCACCTACAAGCATGGCTAATCCATGGCTCAGCTCTTTAAAGAGCACGTGTACGGAGGGAGTACAGCAAGTCCTGGAATGTAGCCGAAGGACCTCCACCAGTAGGACTTACAAGCAGAAATGGACTCGATTCACAGCCTGGTGTTCCGCCAAGCAGTTAGGTCCCCTTGACGTTCCTATACCTGTAACACTAGAATACTTATTGGACCTCAAGAGAGGCGGGCTTTCTCTATCCTCGCTAAAGGTCCACCTCGCCACTATATCAGCTTTTCGGCATACAGAGGAAGGGCCCATGGTATTCACCCATCCTGTCGTTACCAGGTTCTTGAAGGGGCTGGTAAACCTGTACTGCCCTCGGAAACCACTTCCACCATCATGGAATTTGGACTTGGTGCTCAGTACGCTATCGGGTCCACCTTTTGAACCATTAGCCACAGTTCCCGTACATCTCCTTACGATTTAAAAAAACAAAAACAAAAAACTTTCCTCCTTGCAACTACGTCAGCCCGCAGTGTGAGTGAGCTTGCGGCAGTGATGGCAACGCCGCACTGCACAGTATCCTCAAAGGAGGCGGTAACCTTTAAGGCTGCACCCAGCCTTTGTTCCAAAAATCTCTTTGGAGTCCAATCTTAACGAGCGAATAGTTTTACCCTCGTTTTACCCGAAGCCTCACAGCTCCGGCAAGGAGGTACGCCTGCATTTCCTGGATGTGAGGAGGGCGTTGGCCTTCTACATAGACAGAACTAAGTCCTTCCGGAAAACAGACGGGCTCCTAGTCTCTCTCTCTCCCAGGTCAAAAGGAGAAGGTCTCTCTTCACAGAGAATCTCAAAGCACATTGTGTCCTGTATAAAAATGTGTTACGAGCTTCAAAATACTCCTTTGCTGGCCCCGCCCAGGGCTCACTCCACCAGGGCGGTGGTGGTGTCAACAGCCTTCTTCAAGGGCATTGCTTTAAAAGACATCTGTAGAGCGGCGACCTGGTCATCCTACGACACCTTCACCGAGCATTATGCCCTGCCTTGGGTATTCGAAGAGGATACCCGTCTGTCGACAGCAGTTCTCTTGGGGGCAAGCTGCACATAAACCGATTACCCACCTCCTTTCTTGGGTTACTGCTGGGTAGTCACCTATTGTGGAGCACCCACAGGGACCACTCGAAGAAGAAAGAGAAGTTACTCACCTGTGGTAACAATGGTTCTTCGAGATGTGTCCCCCTGGGTGCTCCACCACCCGCCCATCCTGCCCGCTTCGGATCTCTGTCTAGTGTTTTTTCAGGAGCATCCGAAGCGGTTGGTCAAGGAACTGGCGGGGACTGGATCGCGCACGCAGCCAGGGGTGTGCAGGGGGGCGGTGCGCGCTGGCGCATGCGCAATCCAGGAGAAACTGTTGGAAGATTTCCGATCTGCGGCGCCGGGCAAGCCCGACACCTATTGTGGAGCACCCCCAGGGACACATCTCGAAGAACCATTGTTACTACAGGTGAGTAACTTCTCTTTTCTCAGATACATGGGGTTACTGTAATCAAGTTGAGAGGTGGCAAAAAGATGAATAAATGAATCCAGGTCATTGTCCACCCGTATGGGACAGTCTCCTAGCCAAGCAGACATACATACACTCTTTCCTGTGGGGCAGAAGATGACGGAACAAACAGTGCAAGGCAGATTGGCATTGGCCTTGTAAACCTAGGATTGTGACTTCAGTTCTTGAAGGGGCCACTTAGGGGACTGGGGCAAGTAGGCTTTTAACAAAAAAAAGTCTGTCGGGGATGGTGGCAAGTTCTGCTGTGAATGCAGGGGACTGGACTCAATGACTTCTTGAGGTCCCTTCCAGTTCTAAGTAAGATCACAATGCTTAATATACTGCTGGGAGGCCCTCTGAAACTATGATGGTAGGTGCAGTACATAAACATCAAAGAAGAGATGTAACCACTCTTAATCAGTGTTTCCTTCCATCTCTTCCATCCATGTGTGGATTTTTTTTCCATCCATGTGTGGAATAAATTTTTATGTTCAGCCCTCTTGCCAATGGGCACCTCTAGAAGCAAACAAAATCTGTGAATGCTGTGCTAGTCAGCTGGGAAGTATCTGAATCTCTTCTGAGAAGCTTTACAAACACATTGCTTATGGGGAACACTGCTTCTGGTAGCCTGCAGTTTTACAACTATGTGGGATTTTACCTCATCTGGAGTATAGGTGGAGAGCAGCTAGCCCAAGGGGATTTGCTGTGATCAGAGAAAGTGATCAGAAGTCACTGCAGTGTGATGTCCTGACAGACACCTTGCTCTGACCAATGTTGATAATTATTTGGCTGCGTGTTTTGCTCCCATTGTGTGTTGCACAGTAGACTCCCAGAGAACACCCAGGGACCACAGAATCAGATAAGGCGTGAAAGTGCCCTGTCAGGATTATTGACAAACAAAGCAGTCTTCAGCTCCCTGCATCTGAGGTCTACACTTCTGTTAGTATGTAAATGCCACATTGACAGTGAACTCAGCTCAGTGAGCAGCGGGATTTTCCACTGTCCCCAGGCTGGACAAGGACAGCCCATTTAGGATACATTTTTTTTATATACTGGTAAAAAGAAGTTAGTGTCATTCTCTGATGTTCCGAGATACCACCTGTTGTACTGCCACTTCATTATATGATGCTTCAAAAAAAAATTGTAAACCATTTGCTGTCATTCTAGACCCTATCCTGAACCTGGTTTGGCACGTCCCTCTTTTATATAGAGGAATGAGTTGGTAACAAGATCTCTCCTAATGTTTGTTTACCATTCTTCTGGGAGTGTGTTCACAACTTGGACCTAGTACCTATTAGGTGTGAGTGTGTGTTTGCAGTATCAGCCCTGTTCTTGCCAAAATCTGTGAGCAGGGTCTGCCCTTTGCTCATAGCTCAACTTGGCTTTATATTAGCAAAATCTTGACCACTGGGCCTCAAGCCTCATGCCAGGCTGTGATTGATATATGGGGTCAGGTTTCAGTCCCTCTTTTTTAAACTACAGTCCAGAGTTCTGACTAATGTCTCTATAGAAAACTATTATTCAAAACATTATGTAGCCTATGGATAATGATGTGTAGAAGACACACAAAGGATAACTTTTAATGCACTTTCAGAATTTCTGTCAATATTACAGTTTGAATGTGTGAACCACAACATTCTCTTATGAGATATATAATGCTTCATCTCAAGCATCAGTGATTATACTTGCTCTCTCTAGTTGTAGCTAGATTGACAAGCCAATTAATATAATACTTTCTCACAAGGAGGCATTTCTGCTGCAACAGTAGAGCAGAAGGCAGGTCTATATTTTTGTCTTTTGGTCCCTGAGGGCATTTACTAAAAATGGGTCAACTAAAGAAAGAAGGGTAGAAAGTGCTTGTTTTGTAATTTAGAGGGTGCCTTCATTCAGAGCTGTAGGATTTTGGATGCAGGTGTTGCATCTGTTATGACACTCTGGTGCTACCTTCAGTTGGTGTTTCCTGTTGCATTTTGAACCAGGCCCTCATATCACGGGGTGAAATTTGAGTTAAAAGTCTGAAGTATACATCTTAAAAAGCTTAAAGCTTTGCCTCCATCAAACGGGACTCTGCTAGGAAAGTAGATCACATCTTGGAGTGGTCTTCGCGATACCCCACCAACAACTCGCTTACAGGAGAAACGAACACTAAATACATGCCCCCTAGTTGTCACCAACCACCTCACACTGCAACACCTGCAGGGAATCATCAAACAATGCATACTTGATGGGCACAATTTCTGGAAAGAAATGTTTCCCAAACTCACACTTATGGCTTTCAGTACAATCCCCCCCACCTTCACTAAGCTTGTTATCAGAAGCAGGCTCTCCACTGACTAAGGCTGTGTCTATATTGCAGGCTTCTGTCGAGGCAACTTCTGTTGACATAAGTTTTGTCAACTGAGCATGTGTCCAGATTGCAGGTCTGTTCATAGGGATCTGTCAACCATTCCATCAGGATCCCTATATGCCCTCTTCCACAAGGAAGAAGGGAGGTCTCAATGCAAGGGTTTTTTTTTGTTCCCCAACATTTGGCCCCATGTGGATGGGCCAAATGTCAGAAAAGCCTTTTGCGACAGAACTGTTGGCAAAGATAGACACATTTTCTGACAGCTCTCAGCAGTCTAGGCATAGCCTAAGGTGCCCAATCTCAGAGCAGTGCTAGATCCTGCTTTAATAACAGGTGCAAAACCTTCAGCCATCTCTACCACTAATAATCCTGACAGACACCATACCCTTCAAGATGCATGGGTTCTACCACATCCTGTGAATCACATGTACCAATAAATTTGCGGGTGAAACTAGATTATTTCCCTGCTCTTGAATGAACACAAAGAGAAAAATAATTTAAGACATTCCCCTCAAAAAATGCCCTCAGGTGATAGGCTTTCTTTTTAAAGAAAGAGGTGTTAGCATTCAAGCAACACAGAGCTGGTGCTTAACCAATTTTGTTTTTTTGTTTTTTTGTTTTACATTCATAGCTGATACAGCACGCCCAGGGATGCTGGGGCTATAAACTGTCAAGGCTGGAGGTGCCTGTCTCAGTCCTGTCTAGCTCTGGTACAAATTAATCACTATATATGATCATTACATATGTAACCTTTTTAAAATCTCCAGTAATGGAGATTCCACAACCTCCCTAGGCAATTTCATTCCAGTGCTTAACCACCCTGATAGTTATGAAGTTTTTCCTAATGATTAAACTAAATCTCCCATGCTGCAATTTAAGCCCATTGCTTCTTGTCCTATCAGAGGTAAAGGAAAATAATTTTTATTCCTCCTATTTTAACAAGCTTTTAGGTGTTTGAAAGCTGTTGTCATGTACCATCTCAGTCTTTTCACTTCCAGACCAAACAAACCCAATCCCTTCAATCTTCCTACGTAGGTCATCTTTTTAGATATTTAATTATTATGTTGCTGTTCCTTCATTTTTTTCCAGTTGATCCACATCTTTCCTGAAATATGTCACACAGAACTAGACACAATGTGTCCGCTGATGCCTAAACAATGTGGAGTAGAGCAGAAGAATTACTTATGTCCTGCTTACGGCACACCTAATACATCCCAGAATGTTTGCTTTTTTTGCAGCAGTGTTGACTCCTAGTTAGCTTCTGATCCACAACAGGGTCCACAGCCACTGCAGGCCCTTGGGCAAGGTGGCAGAGAGGTCTGGCTGTCAGCCCCAAGAAGTAGTGAGACCTATGGCAGTCAGCCCTTAAGGTTGCCCAAACAGCAGCGGTGCCATCCCCTCCTTCACAGCTGTGTGGAGCAATGGTGTCATGGCAATTCAAAGGGGCCCAGAGGTCAAGCAGCTGGTGCTGAATTAGCAGCAGTGGAAGCTGGAGTGCCAGGTCTCTTTGCAACTTCCTCTATTTCCCCCTCCCCTGGTCCCCCACCACCTCCCAACCCCCATTTGTGGGCTTGTTTATCCACTATGACCCCCTAGATACCTTTCTACATTATTCCTTCCTAGGCAGTCATTTCCCATTTAGTGTTTATGAAACTGATGGTTCTCTCCTAAGTGGAGTATTCAAAATTTGCCCTTATTGAATTTCATGCTGTTTAACATTTCTCCAGTCTGTGCACATCATTTTGAATTACAGTCCTATCCTAACCTCCAATGCTCTTGCAATCCTTCTCAGATAGGTGTCATCTGCAACCTTTATTGGTGTAAACTCTATGCCATTATCTAAATCATTGATGAAAATATTGAACAGAACTAGTCCCCAAACTGAGACCTGTGGAGCCTAATTTGTTGTGCCCTTCTAGCATGACTGTGAACCAGTAACTAGTCCCTGGGAATGGGTAGCCAACCAGTTATGCACCTACCTTTATAGTAGCTCTAGCTAGTTGTATTTTCTTAGTCTGTCTTTGAGATAGCGTAGCAAGACTTTATCAAATGCCTTACTGAAATCCAGATACGCCACGTCTACCACTTTGTTTAATCTGCATCAGAACATCCCATATTAGCAATTTTTGAACTAGATTGTTGCCTTTTCAAACACTGCCCTTCACAAGTGTTAGTCAGTTATTAATTCTCTAAAAGCTCTTTCCTTATCAGTAATTGTTTCCAACTGACAAAAATCTAAACAGATTAGTGTGTGTCTTCTTAAATACTACATAAGAAAAAGTCATGGCAGTTTGAGTTTGTCAAGACATAAAAAATGTCTTATGGTAGTTTAGGAGAAATTAAATAGATTTCCCGAGGATAAATTTTTGAGGCATGAATTCACTGAAGTGGGTGAAAGCATAGCAGCATGTGTCAAAACACTTATTTTTTCCTTAAGTGGAAATGTTTACATGTCTCAGCCCAGTGACCGAGAAGTACATGTCACTTTGAGTGCACGAGCTGAAGTCAAAGCTGTAAGCATAACCTAAAATAAATCTGACTTCCAGAGCTCAAATGGTCAGACTCTGAAACATAGATTTAAAATGAAAACTCATTGAGCACATACTGTAAATAGGCTTTTAAATAGATAAGTACAAACAAGCCTTCCCCTGTTTTTGAAATTCTCTTAGCACTTCCTAGTCTGCTGCTGAGATCAGACATTGAGAGTCACAGGTAGATCTTTTGTATCGGCAATGCTATGAAAAGAGACTCTCTTGGATAGTGGTAAACCAGAAAGTACCAAGATATTTTTAATAACGGTTGTCTCAGAATGCTGCGTGAAATCCTGTCCCCTTTGAAATCAGTTGGGGTTTTCACTGATTTTTGGTAAAGCGAGTTGCTGGTCCTTTCGGAGAGTTGAAACCTTCAATGTCATTGAATCATTGTAAAGTTGTAGTCCCCTTCTTTTTTTTAACATAACATGGTGCCTTCTATAAGTTTTTGGGTGGATATTAAAAATAAACCAACTAATGTTTAAGCAAATTTTAGAGATAGCACCATTATATATGTCCTGTTTGATGCTGTGGTTTTGTACCTGAACAGATTTGAAAATATCAAAGAAGCAGTCCCTGAGTAAAGCGATTTAAACTATGGGAGGAATACTTGCTAATGTCTGTGCAGCTAGTATTTCTTTCCCATGTTATTCCTCATAGTCAAGCGACCTACTATTGTCTGGTCAAGTACTAGTAAGGGGTCTCTACCCCATTTTGCTGGAAGCATATTCCGTGATTTCTCTGGGAGCCATGTAGGGCAAAAAGGAATCTGTTGCTGTGCGAAAATTTGAAAATCTTTCTAGCCTTTAATTAGTGTCTACAGACTTCATTTCCTAGCGTCAGTGAATGTAGCTTAGGGAAATCTTATTTTTCTGTGCTGCTGTTAGTTCACCTCTTGCATTTTTAGTCACTAGCTAGAGAACATCATCCAGACTGGTAGATCCTTTTGAAATATGAACAAGATAATTCCTATTTGTAAACTGTTTAATTCAGATCCTCCAGTTTGAACCATGCTTTGTTTTTAGTAAATTTAGCAGAGGTTAGGTTTCCTTGTAATCTGTTGTTTTGTTTGTGTGTTTCTCTTCGGGAGGAACTCCAGAAGTTCCCCCATATAGGTAAAACAGTAAATATTTCTTTCATCAGGAAAAGTCTTTGTGTTAATTGGTTCATTTGCATGCCTGTGATTATAAAAGCTTCTTGATGGATTTACAATTATGTTAATGGTAGCACTAAACCACGGGCAGGAACATTTCCTTTTCTGTTCAGCTCTTATAGGCTGACAATACATTTGGTGGTTTGACTTTCAGTATTTACTTCTCAGATTTACTAGATGTACATGTTAGTTCCCGTCCATGCAGACTAAAAAATTTCAGACACCCAATACTGTATTTTCAGGGCTAAATTCTGAACTAATTTATATCTTCTGCAACCTCAACGATTGTAGGGAATGGGGCCTGTGATGTTACAATGGATATAGCAGAACATTGGCTGGAATTGATTGTCCTTACATTTTTATTTGCCAAAATCAAAATCATTTATTGTCTATCAACAAAGGTACGTTTTATTAGGGTTGTGTACTTTCTTCTTGCCCAGACTATGGAGCCTGTGTGTATTTCAGCACAGAATAAATAGAGGCCTGCACTTACTCATGTCAGGGTTTTTTAACACCTTTGGACATAATTGTCCCCGTGGGACAGGGATTACATGCCTTTGGCTGTGTAAAATCAGTGCAGACATATGAAATTCTGAAGTGTCACAGGCTGCCATTTAGCAGCATTACCAACTGTCACTTTTTGTCAGTTAGCTCCCCCGGCAACCTGAACTCATGAATTATTAATGATCATGGATTTGAATAAAGGCCTCTGATTGGGTGAGGGTTTGGGTTTCTAGAACCTTCTAAGCCCAAGAGGACCTGATTGTGAACTGTCAAATATGGTAATCAGATCATGAATTATTCATAGAATCATGCTATATAAACAGGGTTTCCCTGCCAGTTTGTGGCCCTGGGGTACACATACAGGATTTTGTGACCCTGTGCAGGGAGGTGTGGCTGCACAGCAGCATCCACCAGTCCCTTAGGCCATCTCTTAGGAGCGAAGAGCTGAATCACTAATCACTGAGCCCGAAATTCACTGAGCTAAATCACTAAAGCGCCGCCAGTCCACCGTGGCGCCAGCGCTCCCAATCTTTCTGTCACCAGCACAGCAGCACTTCGAGGGAGCAGCAAGCGGCCTCAGAGGGACAGCAGCCAGGTGGCAAACTGGCCCACTGCAAAGCGGGTACTGCACGCCTGGTCACTTACCCTGAGGCTGCCATCTTAAATCAGACAAGACCTACCTATTGGACACGACTTCCTACTGGACGAGACTAATTCACCAGACTTGACACACAATTCTGTTCACCAGCCCGCGTCTTTACGTGGAGCTCATAGACATTTTCTCTTAGACTAGCTTGGGACAGCGGGACCCTCAGTGAGGGAGCAGGGGTAGCTCCCCTGCTGTGTACCCTCATTGACGGGGGAGGGGCAGTACCTGGGGGCCTGACCCCTGAGGATTTTACTGGCTGGGATTTTACTTTGACTATTTTAAAAACACATTTAATTAATAGCTCGTTGTTGTTGTTCATTTATACAGTATTGTTAACATTTATTATAGTAGTAGTGTTATCATAATCGTTGTTTCTAATAAGGTGAAGGCTTGACCTTCCTCCCCCCCCTTACCTAGCCCATCTCTATATATAGATATAAATAAATATCGCAGGTGTAGGCATAGCCACCCTGCCTCCCCAATCGCTGTTCACCCTAAGGGACCTGAGGAAGAGCCTATTGCCTCCCAGGTATCCTCTAGTTAGGCTTACTGGAGTAGTGGGTGCCCCTCAAAAAGAGGGACAGCCCTGACAGCCTCCCAGCCGTAACCTTTTGGGGCAGGCTAGCACCCTGCTCCCGGTAGGGGGTGAGATTAGCAACCTCACCCCCCCTTTTCTAAAGGGAACAGCGGGGATTTAAAACCCTAATCCTAAGTATACTTACCTGTATCTATTCTCCTAACCAGTTTTCTGCCTTCCGGTTAAATCAAGTCTAAAGACATCTGTCAGAAATCAGCAAGGACACAATGTTTATTGTAAGTTTATAAGTTAGTTGTTTAGAGTTGACACATTTAAATTAGATGGTGTTCCTCAAATAAAATTTTAGTTACTTTGTTTTAACTTTAACCCTTGTCCTGGTCTCGTTGTCTCTGCCAGCCACTTCTTTCCAGGAGGCCTTAGCGGGGACCAGAGCGTACCGGGGTGGCACTCTCCCATCTTGGGGTTGCAGCAGGGTTCTGGTCGGGTCCTGGGATCTGTGCATTCGGAGGTTCACGTCCACCGTGTGGAGGGTTTCATTTAAATCACATCTAAAATATGTCGGCTAAGAGAAACCCCCGACAACTCAGAAGATTTGCACTGGAGGAAAAGACCAGACAGCAAGACCCCTTGTTCTGGGACATTATTCTTGAAAGTATGGCTATAGAAACTGATATAAGCTCTCCTGCATGTGTGCCTCTCCAGATCCTTGTTGTTGAAGTGAACCTGAGGCCATTGGATCTTTATTCAAGTAGTATCATTTGGGGGCACAGGTTCGTGCCTTTGTGAGCCTTTTGACTAAAATATAAACAGCACTGCCTCACAAGCTCAGGAGGAGGAGGGAGCTCAGTGGCTCGGAGCAGTACAGGCAATGCACAGTGTAATCCAGTCAACTGCCTTCTGAAGAAAACTGAAAAACATGAGGCATCTGAAGGCAGGTCCCAGTGCAGCTGGGAGAAAGAAAACAAGACGCTGGATACCAGCACAAATACAGAATTACATGACCCCTTAAAAACTGCCAAACTCTGGTCATGGAATCTGTCTTATGTGAGCTAGCGTGGAATCAGTTGAGTGTTCACATCAGAGCTGTTGTTCCAAGCTCTTTGCAGACTTAGGGCTGTTCTACAATGGTAACTTACATCACTGTAGCTACATCTCTCCAGGGAAACTTTCACCCTGAGAGATGTGTGTCTGGCGACCTAGCCCACGCTGTAGAAAGTGTTAAGTCAACTGAAGAATTCTTCCATCAATCTAGATACTTGGGAAGGTGGATTAAGAACATTTGAAGAACAAATGAAGCACCTAGCATCTAGTGATGCTGCATCTATTCATACTCGGTCTCTAGAGCCTTTATTTCCACTAGCTAGCAATACTCTTTTTTTTTTTTTTTTTTAAATAAAATGGAAGTTCAAACTCTTTAACATTATTATGCAGAGTAGCATGGATGCCATGGCAAACTGCAGGCATGGAGTTGAATAACAGTTGAACACTGATTGCGGGGGTCACAATAGCATTACTTAAACAATAATGTATGGGCAGCTTTATTTTATTGCTGTTTGTATGTCTTTTCAAGGGATGAGCATTTGTAATAACTATTAATTATGAGATGTGCATAATGAAAATAAATGCATATTACAAACACAAAAGTACATTAAAAAGGACCTGAAGGATGAAAAGCCAAGCACTTAAAAGCTGGGAAATGTCAGAATTAAAGTTACCTGTGAAATCCATCTTGTGTGTACATATGCATTATACAACATTTAATTACAAGATTACAGCACATTTTTACATAAGAACCGCCGCCTCCATCAATTTAGTGGATGAATGGTGCTTGATTTTTGAGGAACTATTTAATATTTGCTTTCTCTTTTTGTTCAGTGTATTGGCCTAGACATTATTTTCTTACATGCTATTCAAACCCTGCTCTGGAGACAGAATTATTAAATACTTCATGGGCTTCTTTTTGGTGCTCATCTGCATAGCATATGAATGCATCACTGATATTCATTCATTCATCTTCAGTACTGTTGTGAGATGAGAGCAGTAGGATTATCTCTATTTTACATTGCAGAGTTGAGGCACAGAGAGATTACATTTAAATATACCCACTAATTTTGGGATGCCTAATTTTAGACATTTAGAACCTGATTTTTCAAAGGTTTTTTTTTTTCATTTTTTTCATTATGACCCTTTTATGTTTAAGTAGAGTAACCAATGACCTTCAGTTGCAAGGTTCAGTACTTCTGCAAATCAGACACCACTGAGGAACACACAATTAGCGATCAACTGTGAAAAGCTTTGTCCAAGTGATGTGCCCTGCACCCACACAGCAACTTTAGCCCTTCCACATTTCAAGGACATGCAGACCTTTACCCAATCTCAAGGTCTCGAGGTGTGACCCTGTTAATTTAAAGCCCGCTCTTACCCAATTCCTAGAGCTCGGTGTAATTCCCTGTGGATATGCAAGTTCTGTGCCACTGCAAAAACCGTACACAGTAATGTCCTTATTCTGTATTTCTTTACAATGACCAAGAAAGCAGAATACGTGCTTACCAATCTTGATAAAAGCAGGCAGACTTTCCCTGTTGGGACAAAGTCAATTTCTCTAGATGCTGGTTTCTGCACCTCCGTGTCTAGCAGTTGTGATCTTGGGGGTGTCTGCGCCCAGGATTTTCCTTTTTTGCTGTGTTCCTTCTTTCCCCCTTTCTGCTATTTCTTTTTTCATTTCGCGATCTCCAGTTTAAATTTTTAAAAAAAAAAAAAAAGGGGGGGGGGGCAGCAGAAGTGTAGCACTTCAAAGACTAACAAAATGATTTATTTGGTGATGAGCTTTCGTGGGGCAGACCCACTTCTTCAGATCAGAAATTGATCTGAAGAAGTGGGTCTGCCCCACGAAAGCTCATCACCAAATAAATCTTCTGTTAGTCTTTGAAGTGCTACATTTCTGCTGCTTTGTTTTGTTGGAGTATAGATTAATACGGCTACCTCTCTGTTGCTATTCAGTTTAAGTAGTGAAACTTGAGTCCTACTTTAGCTACATCTTAACTATTTCAGTATAATTTTACTAACCTGTCATAACCTGCTGTAACAGAATTATCTAGCCAGCTGTCCCCCACCACCTTAATTTGATTTACACCTAGCAAAATGAACTGTACAGCAGACAGAAAAAATTACAAATCAGACGGAGATCATATAGAAAACGGTAGAAAAGTGAAGACAATCGCAGGCTTGGGGTTCCACAACCCCAGCTATTGGTTAAGCCCGTTTCTTGCCAGAGGAAGGGCTGTTAACTGTTTCCTTTACCCATTTTGAGATCTGCTTTCTTGTGTTTGGTGACAGCAAGTGGCATTAGGATGTGGTCTCCGTCTTAACAGCCTGGTGTGATGCTATTGTAATGAAATTTAGGTGGAGTGTGAGTATGTGACTGCTAAGTTTCTAGTTGAAGGTGGCTGCTGCTCTTAATCTGGATGCAGAGGAAGGCTTCAGGCTTCTCAATATGGTTATAGTAAAACCATATTTGTTAATTTTTACAGTGGGGTCCCACAAATGGTCTCCCTTAGTACATGACCATGACTGGTTCCCAGGGGAGGTCTTTCCTGTATACTGAAAGGCTGGAGTACTGTGAAAAAATAGTATGTGATCATGTAATTTAATAGACTGTATCTCATGCATTTAAACCACAGGTCACATTAAGATTAATAGACATGCTTATTTCTGGCATTTCCTAATTTTTGAGCCTGTGACTTTGCAACCTTAATGTACATTTAGAATAATTTTTCTGTGTAATTTTCTAGATTAAAAAAATTAGAAAAATAAATCCATGCAGAATCAAAATTTTTCATCAGCAGGATTAGAATGTTTGGCCGCTTGTCCTAATAGAGTAATTGATGGCACTAGTTGGCTGTCATCTTCTGTGTCGAGCACTAGTACAGGATGAGAGGTTTCCTAAATACTTGCTAAATGATGAAACAGAGGAATTGAGGTTCTATTGCGGGCACAGAAGACACAGGGTTTTTTTGATCATTTGCCACAAGCTTGACTCCTTCTGCCCGATCCCTTCCAGTATGTGCTTGTCCCCATTTTGTTCCTTCCCATCCTTTGGGTCCTCATCTCTGTTCTGTTCTCCTCATCTAGCCAATCTTGATCTCCGTTCCTCAGACTTCTTATCCCAGCCCCAGTTTGCTGACTCCTCCTCACTTCTCTCTTTGCTACAATCTCCAGTCATGCTCCCCCAACCCCCTTCCTTACTTGCTCCCAGTGCTAATTGGTCGTCTTTGCTAAGTTCCCTGTCCAATATGTTGATCAGCCAGTCCCAGTTCTCCTTCAGCATCATGGGTCCTTTTCTAATCTGTTGTCCCGTCCCTTCCCCTGTTTCTTTCTCCCAATTGTCGTGGTTCCCTGTCTGTGTCTACCCGTTCCCCAGCTCCTCCTTTTATCTCAGTCTTTCTCTTCCCAGCCAATTTTCCTTCCTACCACCTAGCCTTTCTTTTTGCCCAGGCCGTCCCAGTGGCTCCCACTTGCCCCACCACCATCTAATCTCTCCATCCTAATTTCTTTCTCTTCTCCTCTGCCAACCTCCTTTCCTTGTGTTGCGTCTGCATCCTTATCCTAATCTATGCCCTCTTCATGTGCTTCTTGTCCCCTCTGCATCTCAGTTAATCAGCTTTCCCCTTCCCACTGCTACCAAGAGTCAATTGAGAACACAAGAAAAACTAACTGCCCCCACTAAGCTCTGAAACTGAGCCTGTTCTGCAATTGCAAAGAGAATCCTGATTCTGGAGCAAGTTCACTGCCAGCTGATTCTTCAGGGAATGTAACTGCAAACTTTAATCCTGCTGAGGAGGTACAACTAAAGTTTTCAGAGGCTTATAACTGGCCTTACCATAGGTGATTTATACACAATGTTGGGAAAAATGTGAATTCTTGATGTTAAGGATCGCTAAATTTCAAACCCCTTCTCTGAAGAATGGCAATGCTGTAGCTTCTGAAGTGGGGAAGAATGTGTTTTTTGTCCAAAGCTTCACTCAGAAATAGCTGAACCATCTAGTAGACATGAACCATGGGAAATTTCAGCCTGAATAATAGTTTTGGCAAAGTTACAAGTAACTGAATATAGGGTCTTATATGAAGTGTGTTGGAGAAGGTTAATAATAGACTGTGATACTGTTGCATTTAGATGGATCATAGGATCCCAAAGATGGAATAACTTAGTCACTGCCCTACAATAAATAATATTAAACAGGGTTCAGGTTAAGTATATTGAGACCTCAACCTACCATGGCAAACAACAGTAAAAATCATTTTAACCTTTTTTTAAAGAAAAAGAAAAGGACAAACAGTTAAAGCATTTGAAATGTGAAGTACTAAATACAGCTTTTGCTTTAACAATACTACTACTTCATTTTCCCTGTAGCTAAAGAGAGGATTTTATTAGGACAAATATATTGTTTCACAGTCTTAGCTGGTACCAAAGATCTCAATTACTGTCCCTTTTGAGAAATAGAGAAGTTAGCTGCTGTGGCCTAGAGCTGCTGCTGCTGTTAAAGTCAGATTCCATTTCATCCCAGGTGATATTTGGAAGTCAGAAGCAACCAGTGAAGATGGTGATGTCATATGGGTGCCTTTTTGGCTTGATCTGGGTTGGAATTCTCTCTGGATCAGGGTGATGAAGGCCAGGGGTCTCAGGAGATCATGGGGATGGCAGTCAGTGGTAAAACTTGCTCCACTAGCCAGTTCTTCTCCCCCATAGTGGATTTTTTAGGACTCTCACAGGAATGGTGAGTGAAATAGCCTATCCCTTCATTAATTTGTTCACCGTTTAGGTCTAGTTTCCATTGCACTACTTTTTTGTTTCCTTGATTTTGCATTTCATATTTTTGTTGAACCTCTCTAGTCCAGAACATTCTTCTGGCATCCATAATCCCACATGATTTTAGTTAGCCAGATGACCACTTTTCATGGGTGAGGCCAAGTTAACTGTTGTTACATAAAGTTTGTTTACAGACACGAGCACTGGTTTTCGGTGTTCTGTGCTGTTGTTTAGTTGCAATTTACCCTTAAATGTTTTCTAAGAGCCCAGTAGGCAGGGGAAGTGTTGATTGGTGCTGCTAGACAATATTGACCTCTCAAATTCTTTCTTCTGGCACCCATCAGGTCCCAAGGGAGCCAGACAGAAGACAGAATGAGAGAAAGAGAGAAAGAGAGGTTCAACCTATATAATATTAACACAATCCTTGTATTTCTCAGGAGGCTATTTTGTTTAATTCATGCTTGCTTTTTCTGCCTTTTCCCAACATTTTTTATTGTGGTAGCTTATGAACTTTGTCATACTTCTTAAAATCGAAGTCACAGTTAAAGTAAATGAGACCACTTATTTCAATAGTACCAATCCTGTTCACAATAAAATGCCAACCCTTATTAATAAGTATAACTTCAGCACAGTGGCAATATGGTAGACACTTGTAAGCCAAACTTTTTTTTTCTGTCTGCTTTTAACTTAAACAAATATTATGTTATAACCAGATGTAGCACTTTTTCTGGCCCATCCAGCTCCGTGTTTTTTTGAGATCTGAATGATTGTCCTGCTATGACTTGGAGTGTTACATAACAAACATACCTTAATGCTATACTTCTAAATATTTCTTTGTGTGGATGTGTGAAATGGTCTTATTTGTAAGAGAAACAGATGATGTGCATTGCATGCGAAGAAGACAGTCCTCCAGACACAGAAACCTGTGCAATAATGCTGTAGTCACCAAGATTAGAGAAAAAAAGTTTTCATTACATAATAAATGACAAATCTGCCTTTTATCAGTTTGTTATATTTATAGCATCTTTAACTTAAAGGCTGTTAAAGGTTGACAGAGTGAGGATCAGATAGTTCTGTTGGGTGTATGGATGCTGGGCTCCTGTTCAAACCAGGGCAGCATTTAACTACATGGTGCTTGTATTTAACATGTTGCCTCCTTGTATTTGATTACAGAACCTGTTAGCAGAAAAGGTGGACCAGCTCATGGAATGGAGCTCCAGGCGCTCAGTTATTCGCATGAATGGAGACAAATTCAGAAGATTTGTGAAAGCCCCACCTCGTAACTACTCTGTGATTGTAATGTTCACTGCTCTCCAGCCACAGAGACAATGTTCTGTTTGCAGGTAATTTATACCTTTTGAAACACACTCTTCTGCTCTTTTTTTTTTTCCACTCCTCCCCACAGTCTTCAATTAACTGTATTTTAATTGCCGTACAATATAAATGGTGGTGTTCTAACATAGGTCATCAGAAGATGTATATCTCTTTGGTCATGTGGATGTTAACCATAGTGTCTTCCATTGTTGATAAGTTATATGCATTTCTACCTCTGATATATTTTATGAATGTTGTCAATATCTTATTAATTTTCACAATTTAAGAGCATCTATTTAAATTAGTGTTTGATACTCTCTTTTTCCTTCTTTAAAACAATCCTTTTTCTTTCCATAAATGTATCTGTGTATGGTCTGAGTGCCAGTGATACTTTTTTAAAGTCACTAATAGTCCTACTTTCAACAGCTTCATTAATAAATAAATAAAGATGCAGAGCTTTACCGTTTAGGTGCTGGTTGGTAGCATTAGCTGGTCTTTCATTAATCCACAGGTAGCGTGGATTTGAGTAAGTTCCCGGCTGCGTGGGGGGAGGAGGGCTGGGGTTGAACACCAGCCTCATGTGCCGATGAAAACTGGCTCAAGAGCTACTCTTGGCACCTGTCCTGGGGTTTGCTGAGCCCTGATCTAAATGTTGATGAAAACCCCACACTCAGTGACTGGATCAAGACTCCATCTACCCACCCTTTGTTATTCTGAAACAGAACTTTGTCTCTATGTATTGCTAAGCTGACATTCTGCCTGCTATGTTGATGATCCTTTTTACTTCCAAGTGCTTCAGATCATTTGCAATTGTTTTTGATGGTTTCCCATTGACTATTCTGAGATCTGACAAGGGTAGACAATAGAAACTTGCATTACCTCACTGGCTGATTTAGAGGGAGGTGACAGTTCTCTTTTGCTTGAATGAATCATATGGAAGGCATGACTCCCGGTGACTAATTTCTACTCTAAGGCCATAAATACTATTTTCAATATAAACACATTAAATATTACCCATTCATATATCACTCAATGATTTTTACTCATGACAAGTTGCAAGATTTCTGAAGATAGATTACAAGTTACTCTTTGTAAATGCCATATGCTGCACAGCCTGGTTTTTGTTGCATTGAATTAGTCAGCTCATAGGTGAAAGTTGTATACAACTTTCCCAAGTAGTCTCCATGTCATGGCCTCATTGTCTTTCTTAATAAATACTGACAAGAATCAGGGGGTAGCCACGTTAATCTGTAACCTCAAAAGCCAATAAGTCCAGTGGCACCTTATAGACTAATGGTTTTATTGGAGCATGAGCTTTCATGCGCAAAGACCCAGATCTCAGAACAGTCAATGTGAAACCATGAAAGACATCTGACAAAGTGGGTCTTTGCGCATGAAAGCTTACACTCCAATAAATCCGTTAGTCTAAAAGGTGCCACAAACTTCTTGTTTTTAATAAATACTGTGATTTTGTGAGATTTAATTTGGATTTACCATTACATAATAAGGTTAAGGCTGGGGGGAGGAGGGGCAAGGCTCAGATATAAAAGTAAAGCTGTTCCATTAATGCCTGTGTGCCGTTCTTCTATTCTGCCTAACATATTTTTCAGTGTAAGAGATCTTGAAGGTGCCTTGCATGGTATAACAATTTCTCCACTGCATCTGCAGTTACAGGTCTGTAAAATTATAAGAATAATCTCATTCTCCAAGACCCATTTCATTTAAAAAAATGTGGTTTAACTTTAAGTACGTGAACGGTCCTATTCAAATCCACAGAACTGTTTACGTGATCTTTGCTAAGCATGTGTTTGAGTACTTTGATGAATCAAAACCTGAGAAAATACGGTTTTCTTCAGCCAAAATGTGCTTCAGTAATAGTAAGGATTATTGTACAAGCTAGTCTGATTATTAAAATAGTAAACAAATCACAATTCTAAAGTCTGTAGTTCTTCGTAAAAATAAATTCTTCCTAACCTTTCCTATATGGGCAGAAAAGCCATGTTTTAGGAATCCTTTCTGAAAACAGATAGAGGTGATCAGAAATAATTTGTTTGAAATAGGCAAACATGGTGAAACCCCACATAAATATTGAAGGCAAACGGACATCTCATCCTCTTTCTCCTCTTTCCACACCACACACAGTTGCCAGCAGTCCTCAGGCCTTAGGATGTTATCTGTGGTTTAAGTTGAGGAGCAGTCATGACCCAAGGTTACAGGGTAACTGTTCAGTTATGTTTTGTGAGAATGGGTTGGTTTTTTTCAGTTGTTAGGGATCACTTAGTCTCAAGTTTGACAGAGACATAGTCCAGACAGTGCTACTCTGAGAGCCAGTTCCTGATTCACAAGTCTAGAATCTGTGCTGGTGACTCGGAAGAGGGTGGTATAGCCCTGTCCCTGGTGTAAGAGAGAGCCAGTATTGAGGCTGTCCTAAATTTATGGAGCCCTCATTCTGGCTTCTTGTTGTCTGTTCACCATTCAGAATGGCCATAGTCTGTGATGGGCTGCTGTGGCCAATATTCTTCTGTGGGTTGGCGTCCTCTTTCTCCTGAGTTCACCCTTGACTTTCTGCAGGAACAGGAAAGTTCTTCAAATGAATTTACACATTCATGTAGCTGTGTATACTACTGGATCGTTTCCTTACATTCTGAGCAGGTCATTTGCAAGATACCATGAGTGGTGCCTTTGCCGGACTGTCTTAATTCATTTTCCAGTGGTGGAGAACTTCACAAGTGGGCCTGTTTGTAACAGCAAACTGAAAATGTCATATCTTTTGTTCCCAAGCAAGCCACAATCGAGGTTCACTGAAAGATACTTTCCACCTGCCCTAGTCAAAAGGGCTATTATTTTCATTCCATGCAGTTCCACTCCTGCCCAAAGTCCTGTCCGAAGCCAAGCAAGGCTTCACTCACCTTATTATATTAGCACCAGGGACGGTCCATCAACATAGATTTTCAACACTACTTGTCTGTCTTGTGGTCCTCTACTCGCTACTGGAGTGCCTCTTTCTGGCTGTGCATGAAGCTTGAGCTCTGCCAGGCCAACATGTATTCCTGCAGTTGTATTTGTACTCTGTCATTCTCAGGATTCAGCTGCACCTGCTTTGTGGCTTGGCCCTTTGGCTGAGTGGCTGCAGTTTTCCCTTTCTGGGGAAGTTGCATGCATCTAAGTCGGTCTGAATGCATTGTCCCAGGCACTCTCCTCTTCTACTTCCCTTTAACAATGGAAACCCACACTTGTCCTCTTCACTGGGCTATAGCCCAGGGACCCTAGAGTAAGCAGGGCAGATTTGCACAGACTTGAACTTTGCTGCTGTATCCCGGAGCTGCTTTCTGCCTTGTGTTTTCTCACTCTGAGAATGATTGCAGTCTAGGGCGACCATATTTCCCTGTCCCAAATACGGGACAGGGAGATATGGGGGGAGGGGGAACTCCTGCAAGCCCCGGGAAGGAGACAACAGCCACCAGCCCTCCTCCCAAAGCCCTGGGGAAACCGCAGCCACTGGCAATCCCCAGGAGCCCCAGGAAGCAGTAGCTGCCAGCACTCCCTGAGCCCTGGGTAAGTGGCAGCTGCTCAAGTGCCCCCTGCTTCCCCGAGGCTTGGAAAAGTGACTCCCACCAGCAGCTGTGTCTGTGCAGCTGCTGATGGAAAAGGTGGGGCAAGGACCCAAATATGGGACAATGAGTCCCATGTAAAGAATAAGTCAGGATGCCTTTTTGGCACCCCAAATACAGGACTGTTGCATCCTGTACAGGATGGATGGTCACCCTAGTGCAGCTCCTCTTCTACTCTCATCTACCCGGCTTTATACAAGCCCCTCCAGGGTCTGTGTAGCTGAGCTTCCTCTTTAATTAGCCCTCATTACTACTTAGCTCCTTTTCCAGGTGCAACCTACATGGCCCATCTAGACTTCTTAAGCTTTTCAGGCCTTCTGTGGGTTGGACATAAGGATTCACCTAGTGACATTTTGTTTCTTTCCCCAACAGGTAAAGTAATAGCAGAAGTACAAAGCTCTTTCTTAAAAGGGTTCATTAGATAGAAGGGAAATAATTACTGCATGTTATTTTTGTGTACATTCTTGAGCCTTTTTCTAGTTCCTTTAAAATAATTTTATATTTATATATGTCTATCATAGTCATTGTCGAGGAACATAATCTCATTTACACCTTGATATTGTTTACTGAAGTGGCAACATGCTTACAAACTTCATCCTGTAATATTTCACACTAGCCATTTAAATTTACACCAATTGTAAATCTTTAAAATAGTACTATAAGGAAAAAAAATCAACATTGGTTTAAATTAAACAGTTTTAAACAGATGTGAAATTGAGAGCTGGTACTGTCACATGGAATTATATGAATTTTTAATGAAGTTAATCATACAGCACATAAAACTATTATCAGAAAATTGACTTTTCTGAAATCAATGATTTAATTAATGGACAGAACTGTAAGTAGGTACAGAATTTGAAAGCGTGAATTACTTTTTTGTTAGCTACTCAATATATGCTTTGTGAAGAATCTATTTTTTGCTTTAAGCAACTTAATGTATAATGTTCTGAAGATAGTCTGTTATCTAGAATTTAAGGTAACTGTGGCTGATCAAAACATTTTCAAAATGAATGCACACAAATCAATGTGCTATATCAAGTATAAAAAGCACCCAAGCGGAAATATTTAACTTTTTACTATTATAACTAATAATGTCTAACAAAGTTATGTGTTCAATTGCTTTTTTCCCTGTTAAAAGTAGCATTGGCTATTTTCTGAATTTAAAAAAAAATGGTTTATAAATCTGTGTCCTTTCTCTGTTTTCACTAGATTTAATCTACTCTTAATCAATTTTTTCTATAACCTGCTCTTTCATACTGCTTTCAACCATACTGCACAGTAGATACATACTACAGTGACCTGTTGTTACTTGGTCAACGTAGTAATACACCCCTCTGAGATGTGTTAGCTAGGTCAATGGAAGAATTCTTCCTCCACTGACTAGTATGTACACTTGGGCTTAATTTGGCTTCATTTAGTTTGGTGTGAATTTGGGCTTAGTTTGGTGTGAATCTTTTGCATCACTGAATAACATAGGTTTGGTCAACCTAACTAAACAGTACAGATCAGCCCTAATTTTCTCTGTTTTCCATTTAAATCATAAATGCAGTTAAATTTATCGTATTGCCATTGCATAGAACAGCCCCAAAGAAAGATACCTTACATGCCAAATTGTCATAACTAAGATATCAATAGACAAATGATGGGGAGAACCTGGCATGCATGTGTAACTGTTTATGGAGACGAGATAACCATTCTTATTGCAGTTATTGTTACAGATTTGTAGGTTTTAAGGCCAGAAAGGCTCATATGTTCTATCTTGTAAGCATGTTTTTGTTCCTAGAGTCATGATCTTGCATTTGATGGTGTTTAAAATACATGTTCAAATTAGCATACCTTACAAGCAATCCAGATTCATCTTTGTAATTCACTTCTTCCCCTTGTTCGAACACCTTCATCATAGCTATTGGAAAGACATGAGCCCAGAACAAACTCCTACAGGATCCTCTAAAATTTCCCCATTCCATCTTGATTCCCCTTTTTTACTATTCCAAGACCTGTCAGCCAATTTTTAATCATTTTAATATTGGCTGCATTGATAGCCTTTGCATGTTTTTTTTGTCAGAATGCCATGCAGGACTAATTCAAACGCCTTATAACTATCAAGGTATAAGATGTACCTCTGTTACCTCTATCAACCAGAGATGTAATGGGATCCAAAAATTAAAGCCAACTTCCATGTACCTGAACAGTTGTTTTAAAAATACTTGGATCCAAGTAATCCAGTTTATTAGTTGCTATTTAATATCTCCTAGTTCCAGAGTGAATAGAATATAATTGTTTCTGGAAGATTTGAATGCATTACCCTGCTTCTTTCCAAATACCAAGTGGGCAAAAAGATATTTAATACTTCTATTTTTCTGCATCATGAGTAACAGCTTTACTAGACTTTAAGTATTGAACCTGCACTATTGCTAGACCTCCATTTCTTCATAATATATGTAAAGAATCTCTTCTTGCTACTCACCATATATTTTTTACTGACACCTTTAAGTTCTCTCTGTCAATTATAGGCATTTCCTAATTGCCATTTTGTTCTAATTTATACAGTTGATACATCTGAGCCCCCAGTCTAATCAATGCACAGCCTCAGGCTAATCAGTCCTCTCTGATACATCTTGAAGAACATGTACGCAATCTAGCGTACCCAGACTGCACTACTTACCCTCTGCACCAGGCACACCATGCTAGTTAGTTAAAGCATGTTATGCCTGCTGGCATGTAGGGCAGCAATGAAGGTCCTCCACTTATGTCTCTCTTTGGCCATTTTCTCCAGTGTGCTCCAGCTGTAGTTCATTCTCTTTGTGTCTGCTGGTAGGTAGGATGAATTGAGTCTCAAATGCATCTCCATCCCTAGATTCCAGTTGTCGTGTGGAGCAGGTAGGCTCAGTATAGCTAAGTGTAGTATAGCTGGGTAAGGCCTGGATGTGGGGGGTGAGAGAAGGGGGTCTAGATATCAGTTTCTCTTTTTACAGCATTATCCCTATTCTACCATAGGCCCTTCTCCAAAGAGTTCGGAGCAGACTTGCACAATGGAGGTCTTCAGCCACCCTTAGCCTATTTTTCCTAACAGACAATCTGATCTCAGTGCTTCTGGTTTCTCTTGTTCAACTTTACAGCATGCTGGCTTTTCCTTCACGATCTTCTCCTCTGTGCCTTCCTTTTGATCAGTTATCTAATCTATTGTAGCCATTGACATCTAAGGGGTTACTAGGTGGATTAAGGGAGGTTTCCGCTGATCATCATGTCTTCTGCTTTTCTCAGCTCCAAGAGAGGAGGTTCTGTTTTGCATGTAATCATATTAGCGGGGTGGGATCTACTTTCTTTTTGTTGTCTCTTTCTTCCTCTTCCCAATTTTTTGATAGTTGTGGGAAAACTTGATCAAAAAGCATGGGATACCAGTGTTATCCTTAAATGTATATTAGTCTGTCCACCTTTGGAAATTTTTTCCACAAACAGTTTCCTTCAGTCAACATTTGGATGGAGAGATGCTCACCCAAATGGAGGGATTAGAACAGAAGGATAATGTGACTGCAGAAGCCCGTCCCAATGAGGAAGCAGACTGTAACGTATTATAGCCGCTGAAGACCCCATAAGGCTGCACACCCAGATACAATGTTACATCAGTCCTTTCTGGAAGTCATGTATGTATGGAATACTGTGACCAGATTGTTGTCTATAAGGAGGCATGTTATGCACTGATGTTTAGTATCATGATTTCCTTCAAGATTTTTTTCTAGGTATGTGAGGCTGAGCTGGAATTGTTTTGAGAGACTTCTGCATCTAGTACCTGTTTTTAAGGATTGGGCTGGCTAATGCGTTTTTAAAAAGAGGTAGTCTGTTTTACTTCTCTAAAGGGGGAGGCATTGATTGTTTCTGTTAGCAGAGGAAACAGATATACTTCTGCTGGCTTGGATGACCACAAGTCTGTATGGTAGAAGTTGAGTAAAATGTTTCTCAAGTCATCTAATTGTTCATAATGAATGAGTAATCTGAACTCTGAAAGCAATACTAGAATGCTTAAAACTGTGCAGTCCAGTCTAGATTTTGGTTTTCTATGTTGGAGGGTTTCTTAATCATATTGCATAGTTGTGAGTCTACAGATATGCTTATTGATCTTCCCAAACATCTGGCCAAAGAGCTTAGTTATAAATGATTGTGCTGCAAGCAGGACCTTTAAATATTAATTTAAATAACTATTTCTTCTTTTTATGGTTACGAAACACATTATTTCAAGTAACAAGCAGCAAAATAATTGTAGTGGCAAAGAACAGCAATGAAAAAAAATCTAATTATAAAGACACACAAAAGATCTTCTAAATCTGCTAGTCCATCCCCTGCCAATGCACTCTCATTTCCTATTATGCAAGTATTTGCATTTTGTTTAGTCTACTTAATGTGCCATGTGATAATGCTTTCATTGCTTCCCTTGGCAGATCATTTCACAGCGTAATACTTCTGATTTTGTTCCTAATATTCTGCCTAAATTTTCTTTCCTAATTTGATTCCATTGGGTCTACTCTAGAGTTGCAAATTAGGTTGGCTTATCGGTGTCAGTCAGGGCTGTGAAAGAGTATACCCTGGAAGGGCTGAGTTAAAGTGACCTAAATCCCTGTGTAGATAGCACTAGAGTGATGGAAGAATTCTTCTGTGGGCCTAAATAATGCCTCTTAGGGAGGTGGATCTGTGGTGCCATAGTGTTTTAATTGTAGACGAGCTCTTACACCTCCAGTATACTAAGCTGATTTCCCCTGGTTCTGCACCTGCTTTCACATTTTCACTGCTTATGCACTGTTTGGTTTTAAAAAGGTGATTAGTGTGTAGACATACATGGAAGACCCTCTCTGCTGAACTGTTTTCATTTAACAAAGCACAAAGGAAAGATATGCCAGCTTTTTCAAAAGCCTTTAACTTTATTATGTTTAAACATATTTAGTAATTCAGTGTATTAAATGCGAATCCTATTGTGGATTGGGATTGTATGTAATCTCTCCAGGAGGAAAATGTAGTGCAAGACCTAGGTGATCAAAACACAGTTGAACATGGTGCCAGACGAGAATGGACTTCTGAGATGATATGTGTGAAGTGGATTTCCTGGGAAATATGAAGGAGGGGATGAATGCAAATTCTGCAACTTCCCTTATGGAAAAAACCCAGCCTTTTGAAACCACTCTCTGAGGAGAGGTCCTGTGTCTGCTGGACATCTGTTCTGAGGCCAAGATCAAAAGCCGGCATAAAGCAAAGGCTGAATTGTTTGTGGTTGTGCTAGTTCTGAGCTAAGGATGTTATAAATTTATAACAATAGGGTAGAGTTGGGGGTATGACCCTTTGTCGGTTGGAAAGACTGAACCCCTACTTAAACCTTGTTGAAGTTGTTAGGGGATGAGCTTCTTGCTTGTCTGTAGGAACTTTTGTCCCTTGTAGGGTTTTTACTTTAAGAGAATGAATGTGCTTTCATATGAAGAGCTGCATGGCATCTTGTAACTGCTGGCAATTACAGCTGTTCATGGACTCTGGAGAGAACACTAAGCATAGTTGCTGTCTAATTTGGCCAATCTGATTTGCTGGTAGTGTCACACACACAATTCAATGTCTAACCATGTAGTGCACACAATTTGTACAACCTAGTACTCGTGATGACTATGTTCAAAATACTGACTATCCCACATAAAGAATGTTTAGATGACAGTATGTCATATAATCTGGTTTCGGACTCTCTCTCATAGCTAATACTGCTGACCCTGCAGTACAACCTTTTCTACCTAAAGTATCTTAAAGGGTCTATATAACAGTACCACTATTTCTCCTCTCGCTCGCTCTCTTCTCCTTTCTGGTTCAGCCTAATGAAGAAAGTAGTGCCCACAGCATTAGTATCTATTACGAGTTTAGTCGTGCAGTTCCATGCCAAGACCAAATACAATTCCCCTCCTATACCTCGTCACAGCGCGCACTCAAAGCTAATTGGAAGTTGATGGTTCTCCAACTTTTTAAAAAAAAAAACTGTTTCTTTGCACCTGCGATACAATCCCCTTAGGAACTATCAATTCTGGAATAGTGTTGCCTGGTATTTATCAGAATCCATGTGTGAGCTTCCAAGCACTACATTAGGCTGTTGGCTGTAACTGACTGCATCACTAACATCTCAGTAGGTAGAAAAACATGATGGCTTATGGAGATAACATCCTTACTGTAATACATATCTGGTTGTGTACTTTATTAGTAAAATTTTGTGTGAATTTATCACACAGAGTGTTAGCCACAGCGGTTAATTTCATTCTTCCTTCTCCAGACTTTTCAATTATTTGTTACGCCCACTTGTGTGTTGTCTTTAATTAGACTCCAGTCTTGTAAGGACTTGTTTGTGTGCATAACTTCAAGTACTTCAAGCATGCTATTGATTTTTCAGAAGGGAGACTTTTCAGCCCCCTACTTACTGCTTGAATTGAGAGTTTAATTCAAAATTAATGTTGATTTGAATTTTACCCATTTTTTTTTCTTCATAAAATGTCTTTTCAGTGTGTTTATAAAAATTACTCTAAAGAACTTCTACAGAATGCTTTGCTAAGTTACCTTCAGTAATTTCTAAAAATCCTGTTCAAAAACCACTATTAGTTGCAGAATGTAAAAGTAGACGCATGAAAACAAAAACCTTAAACGCTGTTTTCTGAAGAGTGTAGTATCTATTAAATTGAAAACTGGTTTAATTCAAAGATGCAAACATACAGGAAAAATTAAGAAAAAAGTATTAACTAGTAGGGGTATAACATAATTTCTAATTCTTTTACATAAATGTATAACAAAAATGGAAAGATAAAAAATGCTAGTATCAAGATGAAGTGATAATGTGTTCTTATAATAAAAATGGTAAGGTTTTAATATAACATGTTTAACAGAACAGTGCCCTACAGTTAACAATCAGTTGTAGCGTTCATTTGATGCTGCTTGACTGCCCTCTTCAGGATGCCAACGAATGTGTTAACCTATTTCAGTGTGAAATGCCAACTCTACCAGTCAAGCGCATAAGCTGAACATTTCCGATATTTTCAAATTAGGTTTGCCAAATGGGACTTTTTTTAAAAAAAAAGTGGCAGTGATAGAACTTGTACTGTATGTGGGATTGACTTAAATTGACGATCAAGTTTCACTTGTTTGATGTAGTGGTGGATTTTCCCTTGCGTGATATTTCTCTTGATACATACAGCTCCAGAAGTGCTGTGTGCTGAGCTGCCATTGACTTCATTATTATGACTTGTTTTCAAAGAGGAAAACAAGCATTCTTTCAACAGCTCTTTATGGAAAGACGGCTTATACAAGGGGTTAGCAACCAGCAGCATGGGTGCCAACGGTGGCACCTGAGCCAGTTTTTACTGGTACGTGAGGTGGGAGCTCTACCCCTTCTCCTGCATGCAGCTGGAACCCTGCTGAAAGCCATGCTGCCTGTGGATTAACAAAAGACCAGCTAATGCTACCAACCACCACCTAAATAACACAGCTCTGCATCTTTATTTAATGACACTATTGTAAATAGGACTATTAGTGACTTTATCACTGGTACTCAGACCATACATAGAGGTCAAAAGGTCAAATTTCAGTGCTCTGCCTCAGAAAGGTTGCTAACCGCAGCTTATGCCGCCTTCCTCAGATATATCTACCTATGTGTATTGTAAAGCAAATCATGGATCGTGAAACGTAGTCAAATAGTTGTTTTAATTAACTGTACTTTGCACCATAATACATGTACAACATGTTTTGCAAAAATAAATCATATTTGGAGAGAAGCATCTTGTTTTATAATTATTATTATTATTATTATTTAAATGCATACTCTTTTTGTATCCCTCCATGAGGAAAGAATAATAAAAGACTGGTTCTGTAATATAAATAATGCTATGGAAAGAGCCACAGAAGGAGCCCTATAGAGTGGAAATCACCAGAAGATCCCCTCGAGAAATTTGAGATGCCCACCAGGAAAGCGCACAGTTGTTTTGCCCCCCAGGTCTATGTGGTTCCACGTCTATCTGTGCAGAGAATTTAATCACTAGTACTGCCGTTCTACCCCCTCCTCCTCTCCTCTGATTTTCCTTTTTAAAGTGATTTTTCTGAGCACCAAGAAAGAGCAGTGCGAAAAGTTAACGTTGCATTATTTTTCCCTCTGCTGCATTGTTTTTCCCTCTGGCTGTTCCTTGAGATTCGGGGGAGGGGAGTCTGCGGAGGGGGGACATGTGAATGTGGCTTTCTAATGCTGGTAGAAATTACTACAGGCTGCAAAAACTGTATTTTATGTTGGTTTATAAACATTTTCAAGTTGGAAAAAATATTGAACAAGCAATACTACCACTTTTAGATCCGCCACTACTACTCCTTTTGAATTAATGCTTATTTGGAGCAGTTTTGAGCATATAAATCCTGATACAAGATTTGTATTGACAGAATGGTACACATATGCACATCTCATGGAACTGGAATGGACCTTGGGAGGTCATTGAGTTCAGTCCCCTGCCCTCTTGGCAGGACAAAGTACCATCCCTTATTTTGTTTTTAATAATCTCTTTGCCCCAGCTCCCTAAATCATGCCTCTACATGAATTGGTATGAAAGTTTGGGCTGCTATTTTCCAGCAAAAATTATAAGAGCATTTAAATGGCACTTTTAAAGAGGCTTTTTATGTTAAAAACTCATTTTCAATAGTATTTTATGTGGGTTTTGTTACTAAGATTGCTGTTTATAAATTAACTGCATGCAGTGCATTTCTAACCATGTAAGTCCGAGGAGATTAGCAACACAATGAGGGTGATATATCTTGTATTGGACCAATTTCTGCTGTTGAGACATACTAGCTTCTGAGCCACACAGAGCTCTTTTTCCATGCTGGAAATTGTACTCTCAGCATTGCACTTTGTTTTGCTATGATACTAAGAGAACCTTTTGCAGAACTGAGGAAGAGTTCTATGTGGTTTGAAAGCTTCAAGAGAAACTGGGTCAATAAGATAGAGTATTATATCCTCCAGTATAAATTATTTGTAATTCTGGAAAAAAGAAACAAACAAACCAGGAACAACAACCACCACTCACACCACGCTGCCACTACCCATTCATAGCAACCAAAATGTTTTTTTTTTTTTTTGTTTTTGCTTTTTGGTAGAACAACATAGAATGTGTTTACTACTGTTTTAGTTAATCCATCTGTTCCATTTGCAAGTGTTACCACTGGTTATAGCAACTTTACTGGGAGCGCATTGCATACAGATATCTATAGCTATGCCTTCTTCCCTAACAGGCAAGCTAATGAAGAATACCAAGTATTGGCCAACTCATGGCGCTACTCATCTGCTTTTTCTAATAAACTATTCTTCACGATAGTGGATTATGATGAAGGGGCAGATGTTTTTCAACAGGTAACAAGTGTTGAATGATGTATCTTTTTAAAATTTGTTTTCTATAGGTCACATTTTAAGTACTGTGATTTGTGTTAGATAAAATAATGAAAAACAACATTGGGGAAAATAGTATTGAAAAGAAAAAAATAATTGGGAGTAAGGGCACTTGGAAGTTGAGCAGGTACTTCAAAGCACCTGCACCTACACAGCTTGCCAGTGCTTTGAAGTTGCTAACTTAAAAGTGCCTGCAGTGATAATTAGCCTTAGGAAGTGCTGCATATGCATCACAGAACCTTACTGCTATTCCTTGCTCAGGATGATTACGATGCCCCCTTCAAAGAAGGGGGCTAGTGTGGACACAGCCTTGGAATATGCAGCAGCTGGGCCTGTTGGTATTTTCTTTGTTTTCAAATTGGCAATACTGAGATTGCATACTGTATGAACTAGTATTCAAGATCCCAGTGCTCTAAACATTTACATGTACACTTATCTTTACAGACTGAGTAGTCACATTAACATCCACATAACATTTAACCTTAAGTATGTGCTTAAGCTTTTGAAGTATTAGGATTAAGATGTGTTTTTGTGATTTTTCTTTAATATTAACAAGCTATTTTAAAGATGCTGCTTTGCAAGTAAGTGTGTGTGTGTGTGTGTGTGTGTGTGTGTGTGTGTGTACGTATGTATATATATCACAAACAAGCATATTAGGAAAAATGCACAAAGGAATGCTTACAATTGAAATATGGTTCATTAAATCATTACAGTGAGTTAAAAAAAGCTAAGTGAAGAAACAGGAGGAAATGTTAGTTCTTCCTCGAGTGTCCCCGTGGGTGCTCCACGATAGGTGTCGGGCTCGCCCCGGCGCCGCAGGTTGGATCTTTTCAGCAGTTTCTGCCGGACCGCGCATGCGCCACTCCCTTGCGCGCTCCCAGCCGTGTGCGCGATCCGGTCCCCGCCAGTTCCTCTTTAACCGCCATCGGCTGCAGACGGAATCCGCTCAGGCTACGGCCAGAGTTAGTGTATTCAATGTTTTTAAAGTGTTTAGAGCTTCTTTTTCAGTCTTTAGCTTAAGTTAGCTTGTTGTTGTTTTCAAAAAAAAAAAAAAAAAAAAAAAAGAAAAGAGAGTAAAAAGTAAAGTTTTACAGCCTTAGTAGCAAGCGGAGCAGTGGAGACCCGGGGACATAAGGCCATTAGGCCTCCTGCCGCGGCAGGCTGAGTCCGAGAGGGGAACAGGCACAGAGAAGGTGCTAAGTACCATATTAACAACTCAAAGACTCACCACAATGTCCTCTTCAGGATTCAAAAAGTGTGAGCCATGCCGTAAAGCGATGCCAGCCTCCGATGAGCACAGAAATGCTCCTTCTGCGCAAAGCTCACAGCCAGAGCAAGGAAGGACAGGGAGATGCGGCTGAAAATGCTGCTCTTTGACAAGGCCCTCCAGCCAGACGTGCCGGAGTGGCCTCAGCAGGAGGGACCTGCAGGGGCCCATAAAGGGAAAGCTGCTTCCCTAACCCCATCAGCGCAAAAACGGAGGAAGCTTCCACCAACCCGATCCCTGCCGGCAGCCACAGCGAGTGGGATGAGTGGAGCGCATAGCCCCCAGCCGCAGCCACAGCTGAGCGGCGGAGATGCACGTGGCAGAGGCTGAGCCTCCGATAATCAAACAGCGGCCCCGCACAGAGGGCAGGGCAGCAGCCAGGCAAGCGCTGGAACCGGCGGCACCGCAGCTAGTGGCACCGACCCCCGGGGAACCGGCGGTGCAGAGCTCGCAGGCACGCGGCCTGCAGGCACCGGGGGAGACCACCCGTGCGGCACCGCAGCGGAGCGTGCCGAGCGCAGCACAGACAGCGGGGCCGAGCTCCCTGATGCGAAAAGGGGCGGAGCCAGCCCCACAGGGGAGGGGAAAGGCAGCACAGAAAACCCGGCACCTCAGCCCTTCTCCAGACAGGGCTGCAGGGCTACTCGCTCTAAGCCCTCCGCTCATGCTGCGGACTCCAACGAGGCGGCAAGGGTCATCTCCAGTATACCCTGAGCCCCCATCCCCGTTCCTACAGCCAGCATCACCATGGCTCGGACCACCATCGCCCTTTCTGGGCTTTGAACCACTAGAGTACTGCCACAAATCAATCTCTCCATTATCTCAATCACCCAGACGATCTTGCTCCCCCAGACGCAGAGGGTATGCGCCTCTAGAGTGGTCCAGGTCTCCATCTCTGGAACAGTGCCCGTGTTGCCATGGTCGCCCCTATCACGAGGGGCATAGACACCATAGGCATACTCCCAGGGACAGATCCCCCCAGACGGTTCAATATCCCCGAGGGCAATCGTGGACGGAAACACAGATATCTCAGGGGGAGTTGATTCTGGAACCCTGAGATTTTTCCCTCGCAACTATCTAGCGAGAGGATGTATCACCGTCAACAGGACCCAGGGGGTCCAGAGAGGTTTACCCTAGCGGTTCCTCGCTATCTTCCCCTGACAAAGCCACGGCCCCAGGGGACGTCCATCCTCCGGATGATCTCAAACAGTTCCAAGAGCTGTTTAAAAGCGTGGCCTTCATGCAAGGCATCCAAACAGCAGAGGTGCAGGAGAAACACCATAAGCTCCTTAAAAACCTGAGACCTCCAGCCTCTTCCAAAATAGCTATTCCGCTTGATGAAGCAATCATGGAGTCCGCCACCACAATATGGCAGACCCCTGCGTCCCCTTCGCCTATAAACGAGAGCGGATAAGAAGTACTTCGTCCCGACGAAGGGCATGGAGTTCCTGTTCAGCCACCTGCAACCAAATTCTCTGGTGGTGGAATCATCTCAACAGAGGTTGAAAACTTCTCAGTACAAGACAGGGGGAACGGACAAGATGCCAAGAAACTAGAGTTGTTCGGCAGAAAGGTCTACTCCTCCTCTACCCTACTGTTGAGAATGGCAAATTACACAGCGCATCTAGCGAACCATAATTTCGACAACTACTCCAGGCTGACTTCCCTCATGGACTCGCTTCCAGAGGACATGAAGCCGGTGCTCAAGGCCATCATGCAGGAAGGCTAGGCAGCCTTGAGGACAGGAGTTCAGATCGCCCTAGACGTAGCGGATACGGCAGCACGCTGAACAGCTACGGCAGTGGTCATGTGCAGGGAGTCCTGGCTCCAGACATCAGGTATCCCGAGGGATCTGCAGGCAAAGATCGTTGATCTCCCCTTTGACACGCAGAAGCTGTTTGCAGTATCAACCACAGCGTCCCCAGTACCACAGGGGCTACAAGCAAGGGCGACATCAACAGCACCAACAGTACAGAACTCCCAGGTGACGTTCTCAACAGAGCTGTGCGTCCTTGGGGCAGGGCCAAAGGCCACAAGTTTGACACACAGATTGAGGGCTGCACTATCACTACCATCGCGCAACGTCGTCCGAAGCTACTATTCCACCATCGCCTCCGACCATTCTACGACCAATGGCAAAAGATCACCATAGACGAATGGGTACTGGAGATCATAGCCACGGGTTACGCGATTCCCTTCCAGTCGCTCCCACCACCACGACCTCCACCCAGACCCCACCTAAAGGATTCCTCCCACGAAGCAAGACTCGAGCGGGAAGTAGACCATCTTATGCTTATAGGGGCAGTGCAAAGAGTGCCGGAGCAACTCCGAGGGAAAGGGTTCTACTCAAGATACTTCCTCACGGAGAAAAAGACAGGAGGCTGGAGGCCCATCCTAGATCTTCGAGGCCTCAACCGGTACTTGCGCAAGCAACGCTTTCGGATGATCACAGTCGCCTCTATACTTACGGCACTGGACGATGGAGATTGGTTCGCAGCCCTCGACTTACAAGACGCGTATTTCCACACAACTATTCACCCGGCTCACAGGCGTTTTCTCAGGTTTATGGTAGGCAAAGAACATTTTCAGTACAAGGTTCTGCCGTTCGGCCTCTCCTCGGCCCCCAGAGTCTTCACCAAGACCTTGGCAGTGATGTCAGCCTACCTGCTCAGACAGGGGGGTGTTTATATTCTCATACCTGAGGGGAAAAAAAAAAAGACTGCCTATTGAAAGGGGCCTTGAAGGAGGAGGTACTTCGCATGATACGCATCACAGCAGACACGTTCTCTTCGCTGGGCTTGGTCATCAATCTGGCAAATCAAAGATACACCCCGCAGAGGACATAGAGTTCATAGGGGCACGTATAAATTCCATCACAGCAAGGGTTTATCTACCAGATGCCCACTTTAGTGCCATTGATTCCCTCGTGCAGGTAATCACCTTCAGCCCTACGGTGCCGGTTCTGACGTGCTTACAGCTGCTGGGCCACATGGCAGCAGCAACGTTTGTGGTACAGAACGCCAGATTGCATATGCGCAGCATGCAGCACTGGCTGGCGAGTGTCTACAAACCGGCAGCACACACCGTCCACAGGGTGGTGTCGCCCACGACAGAGGTGCGCAGATCCCTGCAATGGTGGGTGAACCCCAAGAACGTGCTAACGGGTGCCTTTCACCAACCACAAATACTGGTTTTTCCTCGCTACAGACGCCTCCGACATAGGGTGGGGAATACACATGGGCAAAGAGGTGACGCAAGGACTGTGGTCCTCCACGGAACAGTTACTGCACATAAATATACTGGAGCTCAGAGCAGTGTTCAACGCCTGCAGACACTTTTGGGACCATATACAAGGCAAGTAGTCGGGATCAGTACAGACAATACCTCCACCATGTTTTATATAAATCAGCAAGGAGGAGCTCGGTCCCGTGCCTTATGTGCGGAAGCAGTCCGATTGTGGAACTGGTGCATCGCCAACAATATAACCTTGAAAGCCTTGTATTTACCAGGCGCTCACAATGCGAAGGCAGACCAGCTGAGCAGGCGCTTCGCACTCACACACGAGTGGCAGATCCGTTCCGATCTGCTACGACCGATGTTTTTCATGCAGGGGGTTTTCCCCAGATAGACCTGTTTGCCACTCAACACAACAAGAAGTGCCCACAGTACTGCTCCAGGGCAGGACTGGGACGGGGGTCCCTGGGGTACTCATTCGCGATCTCGTGGAGGGGCCCCCTGCTCTATGCCTTCACTCCCACAGTGCTTATCCACAAAGTCTTGCAGAAAGCCAGGAGAGAGAGAGCCCGAATTATCCTAGTAGTCCCAAGGTGGGATCGACAGCAATGGTTCCACTTACTCCTGCGCATGTCGGACCGTCCACCGATGCCCCTGCCGGTGGCGCTGGATCTGCTCACGCAAACCCAGGGGTCCATAGTGCATTCACGCCCCCGAGGCCTGTGACTGCAAGCATGGTTAATCCATGGCTCAGCTCCCTAGAGAGCACGTGTACGGAGGGAGTGCAACAAGTCCTAAAAAGTAGCAGGAGGTCTTCCACCAGGAAGCCCTATAAGCAAAAATGGACTCGATTCACTGCATGGTGTTCTACCAAGCAATTAGCCCCCCTTGCTGCACCTATACCTGTAATAGTAGAGTATTTACTGGACCCCAAGAGAGGCGGACTCTCCCTATCCTCGTTGAAGGTCCACCTTGCCGCTATATCGGCTTGCAGACATGAAGAGGAAGGGCACACGGTGTTTGCCCATCCCATGGTTACCAGGTTCCTCAAAGGGCTGGTAAACCTATACCCCCCTCGGAAACCGCTTCCACCTTCGTGGAGCTTGGACCTGGTGCTTAATGCGCTAACGGGACCACCGTTTGAACCCTTAGCCATGGTTTCCCTCTGTCTCCTTACGATAAAGACGACCTTCCTTCTTGCAATCGCGTCAGCTCGCGGGGTGAGCGAGCTTGCGGCAGTTATGGCAACACCACCCTGCACAGTAATTTCCAAGGAGGCGGTAACCTTACGGCTGCATCCAGCCTTTGTTCCCAAATTTTCTTTAGAGTTTCATATTAACGAACCTGTAGTTTTACCCTTGTTTTATCCAAAGCCTCATAACTCCAACAAAGAGGCGCGCCTACACCTCCTGGACGTGAGGAGGGTGCTGGCTTTCTATATAGACAGGACTAAGTCCTTCCGGAAAACAGATAGACTCCTAGTCTCTCTCGCTCCCAAATCAAAAGGAGAAGGTCCTTCTTTGCAGAGAATCTCGAAGCACATCGTATCCTGCATAAAAATGTGCTGCGAACTTAGACTCCTTTACTGGCCCTGCCTAGGGCTCACTCCACTAGAGTGGTGGCGGCATCAACAGCCTTTTTCAAGGGCATTGCGCTAAAAGACATTTGCAGAGCGGCGACCTGGTCATCCTATGACACCTTCGCCAAGCATTATGCCCTTCACAGGGTATTCCAAGAGGATACACATCTCTCGACAGCGACCCTCTCGGGGACAAGCTGCACATAAACCGATTACCCACCTCCTATCTTGGGTTAATGCTGGGTAGTCGCCTATCGTGGAGCACCCACGGGGACACTCGAGGAAGAAAGAGAAGTTACTCATCATAGTAACGGTGGTTCTTCGAGGTGTGTCCCCGTGGGTGCTCCACCACCCGCCCATCCTCCCCGCTTCAGATCTCTGTTTTAGTATTTTTCAGGAGCATCCGAGGCAGTTGGTCAAGGAATTGGCGGGGACTGGATCGCATACGCGGCTGGGAGCGCGCAAGGGAGCGGCGCGCGCCGGCGCATGCCCAGTCCGGCAGAAACTGCTGAAAGGATCTGACCTGCGGCGCTGGGGCGAGCTCGACACCTATCGTGGAGCACCCACGGGGACACATCTCGAAGAACCATCGTTACTACGGTGAGTAACTTCTCTTTCTTAACGCTTGTGCAATAATAGAAATCTATATTTAAATGTTTGAAAAACCGCTAACGTTTTTCTGAGTAATGGTTTCTTGTCCTTGTCTATGGGAGGAGGAAGACAAACAGATGTGCAAAGCAGGTTAAAGTTATTTAATACTGTGGTGTGTTCTGTTTTTTGTTGTTTTGTAGCTCAATATGAACTCAGCTCCGACATTCATGCATTTTCCTCCAAAAGGTAAACCCAAGAGAGCAGACACCTTTGACCTGCAGAGAATAGGATTTGCAGCAGAGCAGCTAGCTAAATGGATAGCTGACAGAACGGATGTTCATGTAAGTCATTTGACAATGTTAAGACTGATCCAAACTTATCTTTCGATTCTATGACTGACTGATGCCAAGAACTTGTTTTTCCCCTCATGTCTGTTCATTAGACTCATAGAAGATTAGAGTTGGAAGAGACCTCAGCAGGTCATGTATTCCAACCCCCTGATCAAACAGGACCAATGCCTATTAAATCAAATGAAATCTGGCAAAATAAGTTAAGATAATAAAATTGACCTGTGACTCTTGAGCACACTGTGATAATTTCAGCAATTTTGTAGTTAAATTTTCATAGAGTCTCATTCTAGCACAAAATAAGTAATGGTACTTTGACACTTATTTAATAAAGGTGAGCATGTGTTAGCAATGTTTCTTACCAAACAAATTTTGAAATTTAAAAAGTATTCTGTGCCAAAAATAATGGCACATGCATAGCAATCTGCAAATATGTTAAAGAAACTTATTCAATATAGTTGAATATTATATGCAATTGTTTCTTAAAGGTGAAATCAAAGCTTTCAAAAATAATAAAAAAATAAATAAATAATAATAAAGTTCCCAGTTCAGTAACTTCTAAAGGGATAACTTCAGATTTTAAGATACAGTTTTGGTTTTTGAATATATCTTGTGCTAGCAAGTATAGAAGATAGGGAATGTTTTGTCCCAGTCATGCAGGAACACAGACAAGATACAGTGGATGTGGTTTAATTTGGCTACAGCTTTACTCACTTAAGTGTGTGACTATCTGTCAGTAACTCATGATGTGCAGGAAATAGTCCTCTGTCTTTATTCATTTCCACCTATCTGTGAAGGCTGTCATCAGCACTTCTCCTTCCCAGGTTAGATCCAGCCCTTTACTGACACCCTCATTGATATGCGGGTGAAGGAGGGACTGGAAAAACCAAAGAGGGTGGTTTTTCCTAGTTTGTCAGATATTGAATCCCAACTGTGTGTCACAGTATCATCCTTCTTTCCTGCACAAGAACATGGTTACAGTAAGAATACTGTGGATTCCATAGCAGACATTGGGTTACTATTTTGAGTGCACGTGTGTGTGTGTAATATTACAACACTTCTGTTTGTCAGAAAATGGAAGAGTAATTCATGCTTTTGTTTCTCCCCCTTCCCACCACAGATAAGGGTATTCAGGCCTCCAAACTATTCAGGCACTATTGCACTGGCTCTTCTAGTGTCCCTTGTTGGTGGATTGCTGTACCTGCGAAGAAATAACTTGGAGTTCATCTACAACAAGACTGGCTGGGCAATGGCAGCTTTGGTATGCCAATATTTAATATTGATTTTAACCTGTCAAGAATATTGAACCAGTTTTAATTTTTTTATGCAATGACAAGATGTAAATATCATTTGAACAGTAATTTAGAAAACTGCAGTGTTAAATAGTCAGAATGAGACAGTATTGCATACAAACTCTTAACGTGAATGGCTAGACTAAGTCTTATGAGTGGGAAAATATTGCGAAGTGGAAGGAGCATACAGCTGAGAATTTACTAGTTCATAAATTAATAATTTGCACCAGTGTTGGTGGAGATGAATTATGCTATTGACTACTTAGAATGGAGGCTGACTGTGAAATGTAAAGGGAGGTTAGAGCAGCTACGAGATCAGAAAATGCAAAGATATAGGGTGATTTCAATCATCCTCATATTTACTGAATATATGTCACCTTATGGCGTCTTTCTAGATACAGTAAATGACTGATTCCTGGAGATTATAGTCTTGGAATCTGCAAGGCGGGGGAGGGGCAATTCATGATTTAATTCTAACTGGAGTACAGGGTCTGGTGAAAGAGAGAACTACAGCTGAACTGCTTGGTAATAGCAACAGAAATGTAATTAAATTAGGCATATTTGGACTGGAGAGAAAAACACACACTCACACCACTATAACATTTAATTTGGAAAAGAAAAATCACACAAAAATGAAGACCCTTATTAAATGGAAATTAAAAACAGCTCAAGAGGAGATCCTAATAATTACAGGCTAATGAGTCAGACTTCATTACCTGGACAATAAAATAAAAGAACACGTATGTAAGTAAATGGGAAGTAAAAGTAGACTCAGCATGGTGTTTTTGGAAAGGGCAGTCATGCTCTGCTCGACTTGTTGACCTCTTTGAGGGATTCAACAGGCATGTGGATAAGGATGATCTAGTTCAGATGGTATACTTGGATTTTCAGAAAGCCTTTTCAAGATACCACGTCAAAGATTTTTAAGGAACCTAAGTAGCTGTAGGACAAGATAGAAGGGCCTCATGTGGATCAGTAACTGGTTAAAATGTAGGAAAGGATAGGAATAATTGGTGACTTTTCACGATGAAGAAAGTGGAACAGTGGGGGTCCTCAAAAATCTCTATTGGAACTGACAATGTTCCATATATTCATTAATGAACTGAAAATGGGGATGAACAATGAAGAGGAGAAGTTTGCAGATGATACCCAATTATTCAAGATGGCTAAATCCATGCAGAAAGCAAGGAGTTAGTGGGATCAAACAAAACTGGGTGAGTGGGGTGCACAATAGCAGATGACACTCTGCATTGTCAAACACACTCAAAAAATCCCAATTCTTTCTTTCATTATAATGTAATGTAATAGTGGATTCTATTTCTTGGTTGCTCATAGCTAATGTAGAATGTGGAATCACTGTGGATAGTTCTCTAAAAACCTCAGCTCACTCTACAGCAGCAGTCAAAATGGCAAAGTTTGTAATGCCAGTATGTAAATCCATGGTGTTCCTGCATGTTGAATACTGTGTCCAGTTCTGGTCTCCCCATTTCTAAAAAGGATATAGTAGAACAACAAAAGTTTCATAGAAGGGAAACAAAGATATTCAAGGACATGGAACAGCTTTCAAACGAAGAGGGACTTAAAAGATTAGGACTATTCAACTTATAAAAAGGAGACTAAAGTGGGATATGAAAAGGATCGATATGGTGTGCAAAAGTGAATGGTGGTGTGCTACTTCCTCTTCCTGACCATACAAAAACCATAGATCATTCAAAGAAAGTAACAGGAAGAAGGCTTAATATGAGCAAGAGGAAATACTTTTTCACACAACTTATGGAGCTCATTGTCATGAGATCTGATGGCCAAAAGTATAACTGAGTTCAAAAAAGAACTGCATATATTATGAAGGATAGGTGCATCTGTGACTTAAGATGGACAGTGACAGAGCCCATGCTGAACTGCTTTGTGTGCTTCTTTTGAAACTTTGGTGTAGGCAGGAAACTTGGAAGCTGATCCATGGTCTGATGTGTGACAGCCCATATGTTTTGATCTCGAGTTAGTAGAGATGCATTTTAACCAAAGATATTGCCGTTGTACTGCAGCAACTTTTTAAAAAAAAAATGTGAAGGAAATGCCAGTGAGATTTAGTAGTTAATGGGCAGATGGAATTAGTTAATTTATAATTTATAATAAGGTAAGGGGAATAAAATATTTTACAAAAAATTGAATGAAAAAGTGGCCAAAAAAAAATCCGTTCATAAATGGATAAAGTTATATTTACAAGCTGCTGAATTATTCCGTACATTAAAAAATCTGTCTTCAATATAAGAAAGAGAGTAGAAATTTAGATGCTTTGATAAAAGTAGCTTTTGATAAGGAATACTCAAACAGAACCAGTGAGCTGATTTAGATTACTGTATTCCAGGACATCAGGGAAATTTAACAAATGGTTTTGTTTTTGCCTCTCCCTCTTCAGTGTGGCTCACTGATTTATTAATTCATAGTGCTCAAAAAGGTGTAGTAGGCCTGGCAGAAAACCTAGTCTCTGCCTCAAATAGTTTGTAAGCCCAATTTTAGTTATGACCAAGGAAGTGAGGATGGAAAATAATAAGTAGGGTATGTTGGCAACTGCTCTTCTCAAAGTTTAATTTGTTTCTGCACAAAAATAGTGGCAAATATATGGACAAGAAAAAAAAATCAGAGACAGATATCCATTGCTTAATTTTCAGACTCGCTAAGCATCAGCAGCTTCCGCTGAATTAATCAAAAATGGGAGCAGAAGTTGTTGAAGTTGTCAGGCCCATTTGGCCACGGGAGGATCCTTGTAGTATTCATTTATACAGAACTGATGAAGCAAGATGTTAAAGCAAATTCTCAGTGCAAATGCCTTGATCCCAGAAGCATGAGTATACAGAGGCATCATCTTTGAATTATGGTTGATTATAAGTAACTTCAGATTTCCTTTCCAGACATGTCTTTTTTTACTTCAGCTGTGGACAGAAGACCATAAGTGTCCATATACACATTTTTTAAAAGAAAAAAAATTCATTATAGCCCCTCCTTAGCCACAGATTTTAGCGAGGGAAAAGGTGACATAAATGAAGAGGTCTAGTTTTTAAAGCGACTCTTCCCCTTTGTGCTTTATCGTAAAGAGAGAGAATGTCTGACATGGGAACAGAGTTGAGGATAAAAGTTAATCGCAAAACTTCACTTGACTTCGGTAGGACCAGAATTTCATCTGAAGCATTCTAAATCCCGTTGTTTGTTCTAACACCTCTTGTATCAAAGACAATTGGGGTAGTTGTGTTCTGTGTTAATTTTATATTATTTCTATACTGACACCATTTTTATACAAATTATTTTAGGGATGCTACTGAGGCATCCTAAATTTGAGAAGTTTCAGCCTAGTTGAATCTAAAGTCCTAATTAAAGTCCACAACAAGGATTACTGGAATCATTTTACATACTGTAACAGCAAAACAAGAATTGTTCCCTAAGGCTGTGTCTGCACTGGCAAGTTCTTTCGAAAGACTTTTTTGAAAGAAGGGGGCTCTTTCGACAGAGCAAACAGTGTCTATGCACAAAAAGTGTTCTTTCAAAAGTAAATCTAATGAATGTGGCACTCCTTTCAAAAGTGCTCTTCCCCTCCTGTTTCAGGAGGAACACCTTCTTTCAAAAGAAAATGTGTGTAGATGTTCCGCAGGGCCCTTCTTTTGAAAGAGCAGTCCTCCTGGCCCATTCTTTCTTTCGAAAGAGCAGGGGCTATGTAGATGCTGTCTTTTGAAAGAGCACACCAGTCTTTTGATCCACCTTTTTGTGTGTGGATGCACTCTTTCAAAAGATGTTCTTTTGGAAGAGGTCTTCCAGAAGGGCTTCTTTCAAAATATCTCTGTCATAGACGTAGCCTAAGAGTATGGATTGTAATTCACTGTAGCAGAATGTTCTACAAGATAGCAATATGCAGTAAATATTTTTCAGTTGAGAGCTTGAACCATAAAGATGTGGTGTCTTTTGAATGAACTAAATGCTTCTGTGATCCTGGCAGACGAGATCCAGTTTCCATGCCAAGTCCCTCATGTTTCAGCTGAACATGGACGAATGCATAGCTGAAATCAGTCTGGCTAAAATGTGTGTTACAATTGATAAAACAGGTATTACCATTATAAAAGTTATTTAGTGTTAATCTTTACTGGATATTTGACATGCTGCATACATTAATCTCATTTCTAACATCTTTGTTCCACACTGTCAGGTAATTTGTAAGCATTTGTATTGTAAGCCTCTGTGACTCACCAGGCAGGAGAAGGATTCTAAGTAGTGTAAAGAGTTGGTCTCCAAAAGAAGACATTGAGAAATTCATCTCTCTCTCACTGTGTCTAGCCAGTCAGTCTAGTGAGTATAGCTAACACGCTGACAAAAAAGAAAATATATGCTTGAGTTGACAGCTCTCTCTCCTTTATCCTAACCAAGATACTTTTTACTGATTTATATTTAGATACAGCAAAAGGGGGAAAAAAACCCCCAAAATCTCCATCCTGTAATGTGATCTCCCAGCACTGATCCACAATGTTGCCTGAGAGTCCTTCAATTTCAGTACAATTCCACATAGACACAGGTTTCTACATTAGCAGATCCCTTTGCAGGACTAGATCTTGGATTGCAAGCTCTCTAGGATAGGCACAAGTTCTTTTCTATGTTCTGTAAATGACTAGCATGTTAGGTGCCATTTGAATTGTAATAATATATGCACATCCTAAAGTGCATTTGTAATGGTTCAGGACTTGCCACCATAGTGCCTCGGTCTGTTCAGTCAGGGAATTCACACAGTCCAGTTTGAGTGTGTCACCTTTGACTAGTATCTTCTTCCTAGTTGTCTGCTTAAATTTGTGGCCAGTCCAGCATTTGTAGCTTGACATGCATCGTTCCCTGAGCTGCTTTGTCCGCTTTCAGAAGATTTGGTAGTCTGTCTCCAGTGTCTGTGCCTGCCTCCCTGACCAACTGCAGCCTCAAGTCTAGCCCCTTGCCTCAGGAGGCTAACCACAGTCTGTCTCAGCTGTTCTCCTCTGTGGCAAGTTCAGTGCAAATGGGAGACAACCCATGCCCACCCAGTACTCCAGGTCTTGACCCAGGAACCCCATAGCGGCAGCCATATGCTGCCCTTATTCTCTTCCCTGTACTGACTGTGTTTCCTGGGCTACTTCCCCATAGCCCTGGCACTTGCTTGGCCTTTTTTGTAAGGGGCCTCAGCCTGTCACCTATCAGTCCGAAGCTTTCCCTCTGCTCCCCTTATGTGGCCTGCACTGTTCTATACAAGCTGCTGCTCCTTATACAGGGAGACAGTCTTTTGCCCTGGCTGGTCAAGGCTGGAATGATTCCCTTCTGAGCTCTACAGCCTTTTTTATAGGGCACAACCTGGCCCTGATTGATTGCCCTCTATCCCTGCCCTGAATAGCTCTTTGCAAGTTCTTTTTGATTGGTTGCAGGTTGCACCACCTCCCTATGGCTGCTTTGAGCCCTTTTCACACTGGAATGGGGCAGCTGTCCCACTACAACATTGTAGTTCTACATTTTCGTATTTTTAATTCATTCTTATAAATATTCAAACAGTCAACTATTTCATAAAAGGCTTTGAAAAGGGAGCATGAAGAAGGCAATAGACAGTGTCTAGATAGGTGTGATAAGTTGTGACTAATCCCATACAGTAGTGTTGAAGCCATTAAGAAGTGTATGAATAATTTGTAAGCATTTTCAGAAGTAGTCTGTCTCATGAACATTTTTCTCTGTAGGACATTTAAAAGGTAATTTATTGGGCAACAGATATAACATCTGCAGAAGGCATACACTTGAGGTGGGAAATTTGGCAGTTAGGCCTAGTCCCAATGGCAGCTCTTTCTGAAGCTGACGCAGAGCTGTAGAGGGACTGGAGCTACTTTCAAAGAGTTGTTTTTGCAACTCTGCTCAAATAAAAGAAAAGCAGTTTTTTTAAACTGCTTTTTGAGGATGCCTGCGATAATTGAGTAGTGCGCTCAAAAAGGAGGTGTGAATTTGTGATTTGCTGGGACTATCGTTGTGATGTGTGTGTCTGGGATTCATAAATGTTTCAGGAGCAACCTATGGAGATGTTCTAAATTGCCCTCTCTGTCAGTGAGTGCTTGCGTAACAATGGAGTGGCACCCTTTGCAGTTTCTGTGCTCCTTGAAGGCAGCAAATTATGGGCAAACAATTTCCACCAGTGTTCCTAGGGCACTGTGGAAACTCCATTCTTTCAAATCCAGCAGTTATTTCAGGAATTTCTTTTACGCCTCCCACCTTGGGATAAATCACAGGCATAATTGCCTCAGAAATATCCACAACACCTTTAATCCCAGTTCACTTTTCGGTACCAACTGATCCGCAGCAAATTCCAGATGACTGTAACATAGTGTCTGAATTGGTGAGTGTGGCCTCTTGCATATGTCTTTATGCTGAGAGGTCAGCACAAGCTGCTCACAAATCTTCAGACACACAGCTTGCTTCCTATGAAAATTCTGGATCCACTGCTTCTCATCGCAGGTCTTCATAAGAGTCACAGAATCACAGGGCTGGAAGGGACCTCAGGAGGTCATCTAGTCCAGCCCCCTGCATCAAGCAGGGTCAACCCCCACTAAGTCATCCCAACCAGGGCCTTGTCCAGCTGGGACTTAAAAATCTCAAGGGATGGAGAATCCACCACCTCTCTCTAGGCAATGCATTCCAACGCTTTATCACCCTCCTGGTTAAGTAGTTTTTCCTGATATCTAACCTACACCTCCCCCCCTTCAACTGCATACCATTACTCCTTGTTCTGCCATCGAACACCAGTGAGAACAGTTTCTCACCATCCTTTTCAGAGCTCCCCTTCACTAAGCTGAAGGCTGCTATTAAATCACCCCTCAGTCTTCTCTTCTGTAAACTAAACAAGCCCAAATCCCTCAGCCTATCCTCATAGGTCTTGTTCTTCAGCCCCTTAATCATTTTTGTCGTCCTCCGCTGAACCTGCTCCAGCAAATCCACATCCTTTTTATACTAAAATTGGACACAATATTCAAGATGTGGCCTCATCACTGCCTAATAGAGGGTGATAACTACTTCTCTAGATCTGCTCAAAATGCTCCTCCTAATGCGTCCTAGTATGCCGTTAGCCTTCTTGGCTGCAAGGGCACACAGTTTACTCATATCCACCCTTTCATCCACCATAACCCCTAGGTCCCTTTCCATCGTACTGCTGCTGAGCCAGTCAGTCCACAGCCTGTAACAATGTGATTCCACCAGTCTATCCTTGTGGCCCTGCTGCAGAGGAATGGTCTACCATGGTTCAATTTACTCGGACTATACGGAGTACGTTGAGAAGCCATCAACCCCATTGAGTATAACTTTTCCTCTGTCTTCTCCTTCTGCTCCTCCTTAAATTTTCTTCGTGCCTTTGTTGGATCAGAAAATGTTGCTGAAATGGACTCCAGCATCTTACAGAATCTCTGTACATTTACTGTTGCCTTGAAGAGGAAAGTGTCCCTCTGTGTTTGGTACTGAACCTACTTGTTAGGCCTCTCCAAAACTTCAGCCACGATTTCATCACGGAAACACTTTCTCTTGGAACAGTCCATGAAGTTGTATCAACCCAGGGATCTGCTACAGTGTGGGAGATGTGTGAGAAGTGATTTTAGATGATCGTAAAACTACTTGGGTTGGAGGACAATGCCAGGGGGAGGGCTTCACTCAGTGGCCATGCCACAAAAGCTGTTTCTATAATTTCAGGCCTTCCATATTTTGGAGGATATAAGGTTGCTTGTGGGGCCCAAAAGACAAAGGTGTATGTTGTTCCAAGATGCAGGTAGGGAACCTGGAAGTTATGCAGTCCCTGTGTAACTTGGGGGCCTACTTTCCAACACATTTCCTCAGACACAGTCACAGCATTCACTGTGTCCAGGTGGCTTAACAGACTGTAAGATGGTTATAGAAGCACTTATCTACAGGCACAACAGTATAATGTTGTTGTTAAAAAAAAAATTGCAGTGGCTGTACCAGAAATCTGTGCCTTTCTAGTAAAAATGCACTTTAATGTGTGTGTTACTGTTTTCATGTCCCTGCCACCATTTTGAATTCTATGGATGGTGATGATGGGGCGGGGGGGGCGTGGCATACCATTTCCCATTAGTAGACATAAGCTACTAGCTGGGGCTTCTCAGAATTTTTGTAGGATGGAAATCCCTCCACTCTATTAATAAACACACAAATGGAGATGGAAACTTACTGGGCTCAGAGGTGGTTTCTGTCCCACTTGTGCAAGGTGCAGGTGCTGCACTATGTTGTTCCATTGGGCAGAGGGAATGTGTGCATCAGCTTCTCTGGGTGTGGACCCAACCTCATCTGCTGCTGCTGGTTCACATCAGCCGGTTTTCTGGTATTCAGTCTTGAAACATTTAATTCGCTCCCTGCACTAGTCAGCAGTCCAATACATTTGCAATACCTTCAGTTTCTTCAGTATTTGCTAGTATGTGCGGTCATTTCTGGTACTCATAGTACATCTGGTTATTTCTGGTATTCCTACAGTTTTTCTGGCCATGCCCCAGAGACCAGGGTGTGCTCTCATGACCACGTAGCAGCACAGTTTGCAAAAGTTTTCTTCTCTTCATTATCCCATGCAAATGATGTTTATAGCTCAGTGATCAAAAATCAATGGGGGGTTAATGCTGACTCAGTGGGTGTCTGCAGCCGAGAGTGGTTGCTTCTGTTTTCAATAGAGTAGATTTAAGATTCTTAGGGTAGAGAAGGCAAAGAAAGTTAGTCCATACAATTGTGGGATATATTTTGAAGGACTCCCAGGACCCGAGTGAAACAGAACTGCGTCTGAGCTACGAAGTGATAGTGCTTGAACTTAGGTCAGGCTTGAACTTATGTCTATGGGGTTCTGGAACTCCGGGTTCAAGCCCTGGAACAGCATGATTTTATATGCATGGAAGTGGGATGGTTGGGGTAGGCTTGGGTGAGTGTGAGCCGGGTCTTCCTATGCAGTGCAGATGTACCTTTAAGAAGTGCTGCCAGGAGAGCTTATACACGGTAAATGTGCTGCCCTTTAGTTTATGTACCACAGCTGTCTAGACTTGAATTGTCTGTCCACTGCTGAGAACACTTTATGGTTAACTACAACTTAGAAATTGAGTACAACCCTTGTAACTGTATAGACTTTATAGTTTCCAGGAGCCACAGAGGCAAATTTGAGCTGAACAGAACTGCTGGCTTTTCTGCAAAAGGAATAGTTGTAAAATTAATTGCTAAATTATTGAATATAGAAGAAATTAGAGGATAATACTTTGATGCATCTGAGTCACCTCTTGATTTAAATTATTATCTTTTTAAAATAGACACAAATGCTATTAACACTTGGATTTCTCAAAGTTCATGAATGCATCGTTATTTTTTTATTATTCCCTTTTTACGGATGACACCAATATCTGCAGTCTTCTGTTCTTAACCTACACAGGGACTCTAGTGACTTGCTTGGCATTGTGTAATCGCGCAAGAATTTTAATTAACTTCAAAAGGCACACAAATTGGTCTTTCAAGCCTGTGGCAATTTTTAATAACCTCAAAGATAGTTAGTACTTTTTACAGAGCTACTTGTTAAACATAGCCAATGCCTCTCATACAAAGTGACATGAAGCCTAAATTATGTGGCAGAATCCAAAAAAATATGGTGGCTTCAAGAGTAGCAGAGGAACTCTTTACAAACCCTAACAGAGGGCTTCTGCTGCAATCCTTCCTCCTGTCAGAGACTGGGCTAGCTCAGCCTGACGCACTCCCCTGCCTTACGGAGCCTCATCAGCCAGCCATGCTTCTTTTCACACTTAGGCTGTGTCTACACGTGCCCCAAACTTCGAAATGGCCATGCAAATGGCCATTTCGAAGTTTACTAATGAAGCGCTGAAATGCATATTCAGCGCTTCATTAGCATGCGGGCGGCAGCGGTGCTTCGAAATTGACGAGCCTTGCCGCCGCGCGGCGCGTCCAAACGGGGCTCCTTTTCGAAAGGACGCCACCTTCTTCGAAGTCCCCTTATTCCCATGAGCTCATGGGAATAAGGGGACTTCGAAGTAGGCGGGGCCCTTTCGAAAAGGAGCCCCGTCTGGACGCGACGCGCGGCGGCAAGGCTCGTCAATTTCAAAGCGCCGCTGCCGCCCGCATGCTAATGAAGCGCTGAATATGCATTTCAGCGCTTCATTAGTAAACTTCGAAATGGCCATTTGCATGGCTATTTCGAAGTTTGGGGCACGTGTAGACACAGCCTTAAAGTGGCAAGTACCAAGCAGTAAGTGAAAGGAGTTAGAGGAAGGGAGCGTCCTGAGAGTCCAAAATGGGTGGGTTTGGGCCTAAGGCTACTGCTGGGAATGTTAGCCAAAGCATGGTCCCAAGTCTGCTGGAGCTTAGTTTGAATATGTTGCCAGCTGACCCGCTCTTAAGGTCATCGAGAGAAAAACAGACCACCCTGCAACGTCCTCTTTCTGGCAAACTGTCATAGTTCCATTTTGACAGAGCTCCTAAAATGCACGGGAGGTAGATATGTCACTTACAAATTGCTCCACAGATAGTTAGCCAGTGGCCGGGTAATGTGCGGTGAGGTACCAACCATGTCCTTGTTACCATCCGAGTCTTTAACTGCTAGAGCGCTGGGCTCCTTCACAGCGGGCAGCCTGGGCCAGGCTGATGGATGCCCCAGGGTCCTAAACACCCGAGTCTTTTACTGTTAGAGCAGGGAGCTCCGTCGCAGCGGGCAGCCAAGATTGACTGACGGGTGCCCCAGTGGTAGCACTAAGAGCCTTTCCACACCCGAGACTTCAACTGCTAGGACGCACTGTCCCGTCGCAGCGGGCAGCCAGGATTGGCTAACAGGCACCCCAGGAGTCTGCCCCGTGGAGGCAGCACGACTCTATGCTAGGCTCTTAGCACTCTCACCTATAGCCAGGCTGTGGTAACCAAACGGTTAAAGTTCTTTTTATTGTGCTGGCTGTGTTGCAGTGACAAAGGTAGCAGCAGTCAGGCTTAGATCTTAATTGGTTACAAGCTTATTAAGCTACAGTTATAAGTGTGTGGTTACAAAAGGCCATTGTCTACTTCTTATATGCTAGCAGAGTACAGGTGTTAACAGGTTACGTTACAATCCAATACAACGACATCAATCTATAGAGCTCTAATTCTTTAACTGTGTACACCAAAAAGGAGACCTTAATGTGAGTACCTCTTACCCTCCTTGCGTCTCTCGATACCAGCGTAGCCAAGCCAGGATCGGTCACTCAATTCTGCAGAAAGACAAATTCGAGGTTGGGCATCCCCAGTTGCGGACCGCGGGAGGCAATCACCTGACCCGACCAGCAGGTAGTTACTGGTGAAGATGCACTCAGAGTCAGTGTGCTTCTGGGCTCATCTTTATACCCCCTGGGTCACGTATTCTCTTATCTATGGTGCCAGATCGTACTGGTCTGTCTTTTGTCACGCCAGTTTTTACAAGGGCAATTCTTACTTAATTTGCACTTGTAAGACAGGAGATAAAGAATTTGGGAGTACGGGACATTCTTTTACAAGGGCGGAGATTTCTCTTCTGGGATAACTGTGTGGGTGCATCACTCCATTAATGCCAGCCAAGGGCAGTTCTCTGAGGCCCTTCATTAATGGTTAGCCTGCTAGCCCTCTATCTGTGTTTTTGTGTTTCTCAGGGTCATGATGAGCCAGCACATGTGGGCCCCTTTAGGAAGGCATCGAAGACTGTGCTGTTTAACTGCTGTTCAGTGCCCTGTGTGCTCTGAGGCACCTTAGAGGGGAGGCAAAAGCTGGTCTGTGGTGGGGAGACTTTGTCTGTCTACACAGATGGATGAGAGGTAAATGTGTAAGACAATCACAAGTTACTGTGTTATTCAGTGAGAGGGAGAAATCTGGAAAGTTATAATTCTGGCACAGACCTAGGGATGTTAGTGGAGACCAAATTACGTAAACGCGTAGGTGGGTTTGAAAATCCTGTCTGCAAAAATTTACAGTCATATAGAAACAGTAAGAGGCTAGTACGATTTAGGGCTATGTAAATACCAATGATGAAGAGAAATATGAGTTGTGACAGGAATGGAATCAAGGTAAATGGCAAGATGATCATGAATGTCAAGGAAGAGAATTTCTGAGAGCAAGATCCATCAGAATATTAAATAGTTAGCTAAGGGGAGTCATGGAAGCCCTTTCTTTTCAGATATTTAAACCTAAATTTGACAAAAAAAACCAAACAGAAAATGTACTGTAGGAAACAAAACATCTTTGAAAAGGAGCTAGGTGATCTAACTATCTTTTCTATCTCAAATTTCTGATCGTTTCAGTGTGAAACCTCCCATTTTGTGCTTCCTTTCTGCAGTCATTGCTTCAGATTTATAAAGGGGGAGGAATAGGTCAGTGATTTCAGCATTGGCCTGCTAAACCCAGGGTTGTGAGCTCAGTCCTTGAGGGGGCCATGTAGGGATCTGTGGCAAATTCCTCAGGTCACTTCCAATTCTATGAGATGGTATCTCCTTATATTTATTTAAAATTACTTACTCAATGGGAACACAGTAAGCAAGTTGGGTGTAGCAAAATATTCTAGACATTCTAATGTTGGAATCAAACATCTGTTGCCATGGCATACCTGTTGAAGCTAAAATTTCCTGCTTGGGAAGGAAAAAGGTGGCTACTTTGTACTCTACACAGGAGGAAGTTTTGGAAGGCTTGTATTTCAGTGCTCCTGAGATTTGTGACTCTGATTGCATCATGTCCGATATCGTATCATAGCCCCAAGCTGCCTAATTTTTTGGTGTAGAGGATTCAAGGCTACAAATTTAATTGTTTCAGAATTCTAGATTTACCCCGATAATGCTTTTTGCCAAGATTTATATTTGTAGGCTATGCAAACATTTTCACTTGAAATGGTCTGTAGAATGAGTCTTTACATACTCCATACCAAACTATAGGTCATGTTCCCTGGTTAATTCCCTGGTTAAAGATTCAGCCTTTGTGAGGTAACAATGAAACATTTTGACCAATTCAGCTCTTAAATTCAATTAAATCCAGTCCTGTGAACTTAGGTTTGTTATTTTTTTAAAGTAAGAGTACATTTTAATTCCAGTATGAAATAAGAGATGAAAAGAGAACATGAACTTTGACTTGGGAATCTACTCGGGTAGTGGATTTCTCTGCATGGCTCTTCTCTCTTGAATGAGCCTCTTTATTGAGAAGGGGCTATTTGGGTAAACCATCATTTTTGTTAACATTTCCTCATTTAATACATTTTAATTCAATTACTGTGAATAAGTTGGTTTACATTTTGAAGAATCATTTACCACATGGATTTCTTTCAGTTGGAAATTAGAACTTTATGAGAAGATAGGGTTAAATCTGCTTTTTGTTATCTCTGTTATAATAATTAATGATCTATGGTGCACTTTCAGTTGAGAGATTTGTTCAGAAAGTTTAAATATTTTATTCTATATACATTGAATATTTTTGTTTTCATACATATGCAGATTTGGTCCCAGAAAATATAACAAAATATCTATCACAATTTAAATTTTTTTCACAAGGTGACAGTTACACGATTTCCAATTTTGACAGTCAAAATTTGTTAGTCTTTTAAGCCTGTTTATTCTTTCTTTGTTATTAACTCCCTTACTTTGGCATCTCACGACATCTTTCTAGTTTCCCTTCTGTACGCTTATCTTCAGTCTCATCTTCCTTGTTATCTTCCTGGTTTAAAAACATCTGCTAGCTCCTGTGTGACTCATCAATGGAATTACAATAGAAATCCATCTCCAGTGTGCACGAGCAAAACATAAAAAATAACTGTTGATTCTCTTTCTCCAGCAATAGAAACTTAGTTCTCCCTGATATCAATGTTTGATACCTAGAGGTACGCAGCACTGACAACTTGATTATGTCCTGTTGGGACTTTGTCTCCTTCTACACTTATAGCAATAAACTTTGATTTGATATAAATTCATGTCTACAATTGGATAAAATGTACAAAAAGCCCTTCAAACACCTAAGATTATTAGCAAAAATTTGGCCCTGTTTACTTTGGCTAAACATTTTTTAATGCATGTTGTAGCACATGGTTCTGCATATTTTTAACTTTAAATACTGTGGGTAGCACCACTTAAGTCAATGAGGAAGATGGGGTCTAATTCTTCATTGTGCTTGCTGCTTTAATTATGTAGAAGTTATGCCATCCTTTTTAATCATTGTCATTCAGACAAGCTATGCCTGCTTAGGACTTGTGTGGAATGTCCATACTGAAAACACAGGTGATATATTTAGACTTTATACATACTCTTGCTTTTGCTCTGCCTCTTGGTCATCCAGAATTACTCCTTGGATTATCTTCTTTTTCTCCTTTTAGATGGTATCAGTGATTACTTGTATGTCAATTAGTTTTATTTTGTAAATTCTGAAGTATTACCTTCTGCAAGAAGCAATGCATATTATTACACTTTATTTTAAGTGTAATTGCACAAGCTCTTTGCAAAAGGGATTTTTTTTCCAGGCTCCATCATACTTCTCTGTCACAGGTAAGTTAATCAGAGTTTCAGAAGAGACTTTGAAGTAAGGGATGGAGTTTTCTTTCAGGAGCTGCAGTGACAACTCTTTGCATGACATGCATAAACCTATAATCAAACATGAATGCTAAGTACTTGCCTAAAAGATAACAAGAAGTCCTGTGGCACCTATAGACTAATATATTTTGGAGCCTAAGGTTTCGTGGGCAAAGACCCACTTTGTCAGCTGCATGAGTGGGGGTGTTTCAGAGGAGGATATAAATATGGGGGAGGGGTCTTAGTAAAGGGGAGGGCCAGAGCTGACAAGGTCTACTCAGTCAGGGAGGATATAGCCCATTACTGGCATTTAATGTGGAGTTGTGAACATCAAGAGAGGAGAAAACAAGTCAGTTCAGTTGGGGAGATGTGGTGCACTGTCAGTTGCTAATGTGGAGGTGTGAACATCAAGAGTGGAGAAATTGCTTTTGTAATAAGCCAACCCCTCCCAGTCTCTGTTTTGATCCTTGGTTGATGGAGTCAAATTTGCAAATGAATTGCAGCTCAGAAATCTCTTTCCATTTTATTTTTGAAATTTTTTTGTTGTTGGACTGCTACTTTTAAATGTTACTGAGTGTCCAGGAAAATTTAAGTGTTCTCCCACAGGTTTTTGTATGTTACCATTCCTGATGTCTGATTTATGTTCATTTATTCTTTTACGTAGTCTTATTTATGTCCATTTGTTCTTTCTTCATAAAAGAATCCCCCCCTCCCACAACTCATGCATCTGATGAAGCGGGTCTTTGCCCAGGGAAGCTTATGCTCCAAGATATATGTTAGTGTATAAGGTGACACAGGACTTGTTGTTCTCAAAGATACAGACTAACTCAGCTACCTCTCTGATACTTGCCTAAAAATGTTACATGAGGTAAGACACTGAGGTGATTTGCTGAAATGTATTTTTTTTCATAAGAGCTTGTGTAGATTTAAAGGACTGCAGCCTTGCAGCTGTGCCACAAAAAATACTTAGTGAAGACACTATCCATGCCAATGGGAGAGCTTCTTTTGTCAGTGTACATACACCATCTCCCTGAGAAGCAGCAGCAACGATGTTAACAGGAGAATCTCTCCCATTGATATACGCACTGTCAGCACTACATGTTAAGTCCATATGTGACACTACACCTCATTTTCATCATAATATTATTACAATATGTTCATGACATCATGATTCATTTTTGATGGGTCATGTATGGTGCAATTGGAAAAGTTATGATTTCCTCAATGTAATTATTCTGTGTAAATAACAAGCAGTCCTGTGGTTATCCTAAATAAATAACAAGCTACAGACTAACAAAGCTACCCCTCGGAGAATATCCTGTGCTTAATCATGGATCATTTTGTGTATCTGAAATTATAAAAATATTGACTATCTGTGTTTTAAATGTGGCTACACATGGGTAAAGCAGGGATGGCAGCTGGAGCCCTGGGCCCTTTAAATTGCATTACACACTCCAGGCACCACTGGAGGGTTGCCTGAGGTGGATGCTTCATGCTCCAGGTGATACTGAGGCCAGGGTGACCAAGTGGCACCTTTTGCCTCACTGAGGCTGACATAGCATGGTGGAGGGTGGCTTGGGACAGGCTCATGGACAACCTGCAGGACATTTAGTGGCATCCTGTGAGAGCACCTGGCTGTTGTGGCCTGCCTCCTTTTGCCCCCTGCTGAGCCCCCCCACACCAAGCCCCTCCCATGGGCCATACCTCCCAGTGCTCCCTGCCCCATCTGAGCCCCACCAAGGACCCCGGACCTGGGGTGGAAGGGATCCCGCACCCAATTGGGCTGACAGCCTTCCACCCCAGTCCTGAACTGATTCCTCCTGTCCTCCCTCCAGGTTGAGGTCCCTACATTTCCCGCCCCTGCCCAAGGTACATTGTTTACCCCCCTCCCTCTATACATAGGTTTTTTGTTCACTTAGTTAACAATTTCAGTACTGGGTAGTTAAATGTTTTGACAAACACCTCCATGTGCTGTGCTTTTCAGGGAGGGATGGTGAGGGGTGGATGTGAGGGCGTCACTGGGGCCCATCAGTGAAGCTCTGTCAGAGGGCCTCTCTGATGCGGAGCCCGTCCTTGTGGGCATGGTGAATGGGGGTACCACCCAGCTGCTCATACCTGGGGCCAGCCTCAGCCGCCCACCCCTGGACCAAGGCATTCCTGTTTCCCTCCATGATGATGTGGAGGGCACAGCAGGTCCCCACTACCTGGGGCACATTCAGCACCCTGACCTCCAGAAATGCAAGAAGGCACCACCACCGCACCTTAAGGTGCCCAAAGGCCTGCTTGACCATATTGCAGGTCTGGTTGAGGGGTATGTTGAAAGCCTCCTGGGTGGGGTTGAAGTGGTCCATATACGGTCACATTAGCCACAGCTGCAAGGGGTAGGTAGCATCTGAGCAGTATGGTAACATCCCGGACCAGAATCTTCCACTGGGGTGATGAAGGTGTGGACCTCTGTGCATCGGCAGAGCCCAGAGTTCCAGAACACATATGTCCTGTGTCCAGCCAGCCCAGCCCACACAGAAGGGTAGCCCTTGTGGTTCACGTACTGGCCAGTGCTGTGTGCCAGGGCACAGAAACAGTTCGGGAAGCCAAGTGCAGCAAATCCTGCAATGGCAGCATCTGGATATCCCAGACAGATGACCCTGTGGAGCAGCGTGGCATTGATGGCACAGATGACCTGCAAGGGAGGGAGGACAGGCACTATCATTTGGGTGTGGCAGGATGTCCCCTACCCCCCCATCACCCCCATGCCCCCCCACTCTGCTGCCCAGGGTCTCCCTTGCCCTGGAGCTCCTCCCTAGGGAGGGTGTGTGACCCAGGCATGGCTTACCTCCATAAGTATGATCTGATCATGTGTGGTCACTATTTTTCAAAATTCATTCAATTTTCAGCCTTTTGAAATGGTGCTTATGTGTAGACACATCTTATGTACACTCTATGCTATTATGCAAATATTTCATGAAGATATTGAATAGAAATCAAGCTAGGACAAATGGTACTTCCCTCCTCTCAACACACCACTTCAGGCTGACTGTGAGTGAGCCACTGATAACTGTTCTGAGGGCAAGGCTTTCCAACCAGTTGTGCACTCACTTTGGAGTAGGTTTGTCTAGGTTTTAATTCCATAGTCTATGAAAAGGTCATGTGAGATAGTGTCCAAGTCACGATGATGCAAGTATATTGTTTTTCCCCCATCCACCAAGTTTGTTAGGTGTCAAAGAAGGATATTAGGTTGGTTTGACATTATTTGTTGTTGACAAAACCATGTTTACTATGATTACAATCTTCCAGGTGCTTATGAAATGTTTGCTTTGAGTAGTTGCTCCCTTTTCTTGCCAGTTGCAAAGGTAATTAATTCCCTGGGTTATCCTTATTCCCCTCTTACGGCTAGGTACTATATTTGCCTTTCCAGCCCTCTGGGATCACTCTCATCCTGCACAAGATTTCAAAGGTAATTGCTAATGGCTCAGAAATCTCTTCAGTCAGTTGCTTATGTATTCTAGGATGTATTTAATCAGGCTCTGCTGACTAAGATGTCTGTCTTATCTAAGTAAGTTTTAACTCATTCTTTCTTTATTTTAGCCTCCAATCCTATCCCATTTTCACTGATGTTCACTCTCTGTTAGCAGTCAGGCAACTGTTAACCTTTTTTTTCCCTTTGAAAAGGTGACACAAAGAGCATTTAACACTTGAGGGCTGCTGCAGTTTCTATTGATTTTCCCCTCCTTCTGGAGTAATGGGCCTCCCCTGTCTTCCTTTTCCTTGCAGTGTATTTGTAAAATGTTTTCTTGTTACCCTTTGTGTTGCTAGCTAGATTAATCTCATGTTGTTCCTTGGCCCTTCTAATTTTGTCTCTAAATGCATTTTACTTTTAGTATTGAAAAGCGATGCTGTCTTAGTAACATGCACATTCTTTGTATGCAACCATGTATATATATAGGAAGATAGAGCTGTGCAGTGTTCTAAAGCTTTCAGTTTTTGGGTTGATTGTGTTTCCAATGACTTCACTGTAAGCAGATTTATGCCATTGTTGAACACTTCTGTAGTTCCCATTCTTAGCTTCTAATAGATGCAACTGTTTGTTTGGATATTTAAAGTCATCGTGTTTAAAATTAAGATTTCTAGCAGTACAAATGTGTTTTTCAGTTTTAGTGCCCAAAAGAAAATGAAGCCCAGTGAACTGAATACAGGATTATCTGGCTTTACAGCTTTATCTTTAAAGTTTCATATTTTCTCCTGTTTTTCAGTGTGTTGTATTTGCTATGACTTCTGGTCAAATGTGGAATCATATCCGGGGCCCTCCATATGCTCATAAGAATCCTCAGAATGGACAAGTGGTGAGTGATTTTTTTTTGCATCAGTATCTAAATTGGCTGTATTGTGATGGAGTTTTGCAAATCTAAAGAACAGTGGGATAATGGATCATGATCGCGTTTCAGGAAATTGGAACGCTGCTTATTGTGGAGTTCAACAGTTAAATTTTTGAAAGTACTCTGCATCTAAAAGTTCCCATTTGGGCGCCTACCTGGGTGGCCATGTCTTCAAAACAGCTCCTATTTATGCAATGATACAAAGGGTTTGGCTTTTCAAATTCACTCCACACCACACAGCTCCTGCTGATCACAAATGCATAAACATTATGCTTTTTTGTATGAATTTGCTAACTAATAAGATTAAAATATAAACTAAAGTGAACTTTCAGCTCTTCTTCAACTTCAGTGCACAAAAATCCTTTGAAGGCTTAAACAGTTTGGGCAAGATCCCCACTTTAAAGGTTTAAAACAAGAGAGTGAGTCTTGGAGGATACTTTCAAGGTTCTAATCTGTTTGGGTTTATTTACAGCTTCTCAATATCCCTGTTACCTTTCAGGAGGGCTTTACAGAACCCCCTTTTTCTCATACCCTTGCCTCACCACTGTATCGCATTATGAGCTGAGTTCTGTCAGCTTCCTCATGGAGTCCAATATGCCATTGCTGATGATCTGTATCCCTGCCATTGTCAGAAAAAGATAGCTCATGAGAGGGAAAACAGATCTGCAAAGTACTCCCCAGTGTTTATATAAATTGGCTGAGAGTGGGGAGCAAGCCCCCTGTGTTTATCCTTTATAATATTAATCACTGTCAAAGACATTGGCACAGAAGCTTACAAGGCTTGCAAAAACATTTGCAAACATCCATTTTTTCCCCCTACTTAATGGAACTTTTAACACCCCCTTCCCCCTGCCAAGTTTGCTCATTGCCAGTTCACATTGCCTGTTCTTTATGCCTAAAAGAATAAATCCTCTCAATGTTCTTTGATGTGTCATGTCCTAATTGGAGCAGCAGAAAGTGATGGCTTGAATTTGATTACTGGTCCACAGCATACCAGTATTATTGCTATAGATTGACGTAAAATGATGTGATTCAGTCTGTTGCTTCGTTATGCAGAACTGGATGCAAAAAAGTGATAAATAATGTCTGTAAAACCTTGTGTTTAGAAGAGTTTAGAATTTTTCATTAGTGCCTGGGGTACCTTAGGTATGATGTCTTTGTACAGAGTGACAGAAAGGCGAAAGATGGCAAAGGAAAAATCTGGTGCTAAACAATTTCTTCATAGCTCCTTTCATATATATTTTCATTCTTAAAGATTCGTTTCTTCTGTGTTACCAACAGTGATGTTTGTTAAATTTAAAAAAAAAAACTACATTATTTCACTTCTGTAAAATGTGTCTTGTTGGCTACCTTCAGATTGTGAGCTCCTCAGACAGTGTGTGTCCTTTCTTGAATAGCTGGCGTCTGAATCAAGAGACTTTAGATTCTACTTTCGGCTCTGTCGTTAATTTGTTGTTTTACTTTAAGCAAGTCAACTTGACCTCTCTGACTCTCTCCACCCTCTCACCCTTTGTCCATACTTAGATTATAAACTTCTTGATGCTCTGACTGTATCACTATGATTGTATACAATTCTTAACACAAATAATATGTTTTCATTTCTGAATTGTCAAGAAGGGTTTGGCCATAGGCTACGAGACTCCTGGTCTAGTTCATGAACTAATCACCAATGTAATTACAGAGTAAAATTCAGAGTGTAACTGGTAGCTGGATCACTGTTTTTGGAAGTCTGATATAGGAGTTATGATATATTAAATTGGAAATTATATTTGGTATACTTGTATGTATTTTACTGTTTTTCATTTAGACACTAGTATTGTACATTTTTTAGTGTCACAGCCTCAAGGATTTAGTTATATATGTTTTACCTTGGAATCCTAACAAATATGTACAGTAGCCACTCTAGGATATTTGTGACCTCATTGTTCATAATTTATAATAATACTATTTGTATTTTATCACAGTTTTTAATGTGTACATCTCGATTATATTTACAAATATAAGTAAGCAATATTATCGTTGGACACATGAAAGATACAGAGAAGTGATATCCCTAAATGTATTACATTTTATGTTCAAACTTGTTCTCTCTTGTGTGCCTAATATCATGAATGCATATATATGACACAGCTGTGTGTGTGTGTGTGTGTGTGTGTATCTATCAGGTGTTTCATGCACACTCTTGAAAAAGCATATAAACAGTAGATAGTTTTAAGGTGAGATTTAAATCCTCTAAATGATTGAAAGGATTCTCTGCTTTTGTGGCTGCAATCCACAATGATGCCTTGTCCATGTTTTCACAAGTCCTGCTTAGCTTGAGATGTACCACATTTTTAAAGAAACAGCATTCTGCTTTTAGAGCCCCACGTAGATAAAGTTAATACCCATATCTGATCCACAATCTGCAAACATGCATATCCATGTAAATCCAGAGTTCTATCTTTCTGGCAAGCGTATGTTTGTGAAGCCAGAAGTATTTAATGCTGACAGTTGCGATATTCTTGAGTTACACTTCCCTCATGTTGCAGTCTGATCAATCATCTGTTCTGGAGTCAGATTTTTTTTCTTCATCCTTTTGGGGGTAAATTGTCAGGTTATCGAAGGAGTGGTTTACCCTCCTTGCAACATCATGGAGACACTGTTTCTGGTTAAAAAGGAGTGTGGCTCATGATTTTAGAGGTTAGAAAGAGATGAAGAATGTTTGGTTTTTCTCAACATTAAGCTAGTGTTCAGCGCATATAAAGACTGAAAGAGTCAGCACCCAGAGAAATGTATGTAAGAGGCCAAGATTATGGCTGATGGACATTTTTTGCTTGTGGAATAATGGGGAAATCTTAAGCCTTTGCAGACTAAGGTACCTGCCTACCACCTTGTGAGGGAAGGGGTAACAGATTCAGAGAGGGACTGAATGTTAGAGACAATGTGAAGAAGACCAACCCTGAATTATGAGTTATATGATTTCAGGCTATTTAACTGGACCCATTTAAATGCAGGGGCACGTAGCACAAGTTGAGTTAATAAAGTTATGGTCTTTTTTTTTAAAATCCATCAAATGTTTTATTCACTTACCTGTCTTGATCAGTGGTAAATATTGCAGTAAACTTAATTAGGCTGGCGAGTATCCACTTTTAATGGCACCTCTTCCACTTTTCATCTGAGATAGGTGTTTGTTCTCCTTACATTTTTGATGGAACTGTTTCTGTATTTTTGCTCACATATTCACTCTGACACATGGAAAAGGCTGCAGGATGAAATACAGGATTTTGAAGAAATCATAAATTATTATTGGTGACATCACTTTGCTGTAAACTTGTATAAGTCTGATAAAAGAACTGGCTGTTACACAGGTCCTTTAAATCGCAAGGTTTGCATTATAGACAATTATAATAGAATACATTTTCTACCCTTCTTTCCTTATTCACCCAAACTTCTCTTGTATCTGTGGAGGCTTTTCTTTAGTTACCCTTGAATAATAACCTAATAGGCTATAAATACAAATACTTGATACATTTCTGAAAACTGACTTCTGGTTTCTTTTATGCCAAATAAGTTTTATCCAATTGAATCTAAGTGTAATTCAACATAGTAAAACATAATGTAAGGAAAATCAATATCTAGTGCTGTATGATGCCAAGATTATTTTGGTATCACAATTTAGATGTCATGTTATGGCACCAGTTAAGTATTACTTAACAGCATGATACATGAAAAAACCACACGTTATCAAATTGCTTAAGAAAACTATACAATACAACAAGAAAATGGGATGTAAAATAAATATTTGTAGAGCAAAACCCTGCAAATGGAAAGTGGGGTCCTTACAGTAAACTGTAGAAGATCTTTAACACCAAGAAACACATTTTGAGCACCAAGGTTCTGGAAAAGCTCCATTTTCCAGGTACTTGCACATATCATATCTGTAACAAATTTCTAATTAGACATTTAAATTAGTAAAATACCATTAAACACTGTACATAATATGACTGAGTCCGATGATATTTAAAAGAAAGTACATCCAGCACTCAGAAAACTGTATTTTAATCTGAAGATTGTTAGAGAGAAGGTCACATGCAAAATATAAAGTAGAGCCATTCTATATAAGAAACATACTGAAACAATATTTCAAAAATATAATTTATAATGCTGTAAACTTATTTCTCTGACAAACAGCTCTGGCCAGGGTGCTGGACGTGGCCACAGTCCTGAGGGTTCTGGCTCTGGTACAGGGTTCTGGTACAGAGCTTGAGTCCCAGAGGCTGTCTCTGGTGTGTGCTGGCACTGTGGGTTTGGCTCTACCACGCTGCCAACATGGCCCCATAGAAGACAGCTCTGGCTAGCTAATTGGCTGTGGCCATTTGTAAGACCAGGGAGAGGAGGCTGGCTGAGGGGGTGAGATTGCCACTATGGGGCCTACTTCCGTTCCCCCATCTGCTCATGAATCCTGGCAGAGTTTCTCTGGTCAGTGTCTGCTGGGCCCCTCAACACCTTTGAGGAGCAGTGGGTGTTGTCCAGGGCGCTCTGCTTGGTATCCCCCCTCAGGCTCCCTTATTTTAGCCCTTTGACCCGCACCTGTTCTTTTTTATTTAGTTGTCCCTGTATTCATTTGGGAACTGTGCTATTTTAATGGATCCCCCTCTTAAGGGGGACTGTGTAGTTGTGGGCGGGCTGCACTTGCCAACTCCCTCAGTTATCCCAGTAGGAGCTCTGGCTGGCTAATGGAAAAGCCTGAGATTTTAGTGACAGAAAGTTGCTTGAATGAAGAGAGTTTATACTTCAGAACTCTCCCTTCATTCTTAAAACAATCACTTCTCAAAAGGTATATACCACAAATGCACAGTCCCAGCCCTATTTTTTCTCTCTCCTGATAAATTCCTGAAATAAGAGCATTGCCGCTTTGGCTAGGTGAAGATGAAGCATACTTTAAATCATCAAAGACTGATTTCAGATAAGTCATCTGTCATGATTTAATCAAAATAAAGGCCACATTTTAATTACTACCCGTAACTATCAAAACTCAATTTAAATCACCCAGTAATAGGTTCAGGCACTGTCAAGAAAACAATAAAAATGTTAAGTGGAAATAGGTCTCTGGATACCATATTCAGTTTCTTTGGAGGTAAAGTTACTATTGCACAAAACAGCAAAAATGGGACTGCAATATAAAATCATCTTGCAGGAGTCAGTACAAGGAGTCAGCAAAGAAAGGGCTATTGAGGTGAAGGTCACATTGACCAGCCCACAACTCTGTTTTGAAGCCACTCTGTGACAGGGAGCCCAGAGGAGGATGGACAGTAGTGGCTGGGTATCAACCGGGACTTCTTGAAAGAGCAAAGGGAAGACCTGACCCTAAACTGGGCTTGGGAGGAAGTGGTGGACCTTGAACAAGCATAGGTCAACCTCCTGCAGCCATCCAGGGGATGGGACTACTGCCTACACTGTCTGGCTGGTGCCCCAATATGTAAGAAAACATTTGGTAATAGTTAGTCATGCAGAGGTTCCACTGAAGCCTGTTATATCTAGCCCACTTGATGCCTTGGGTGGGAAGGAAGAAAACTCCACAGCTGCTACTGCAAAGATTCTTTTGACCTAGCATATACGGGGACATCCAAGAATACTGCACCTTTTGTCCAGAGTGTCGGGGTGGAAACTAGTGGAGATACTTACGGCACCTTTAATACTAATTTTCATGATTGTAGTGCCTTTGAGCATATTGGTATGGATCTAGTGGGGGCCCTTGGAGAAAAATGGGGAAGAATACCATTATATCCTCATGATCGTAAATGCTACTCAGTACCCTGAGGCCAACCCTCTGCAGCCAGCCATGACCCCCACCATTGCCACTGATCTCTCAAAGATGCTTGCCAAGTCAGAATACCTCAAGAGGAAACTGACAGAGGGATCAATGGTTCATCAAACATGTATGGCAGAGATATGCTGCCTATTGCACATTCATGTCCTCAAAATTGTAATCTACCACCACTGGATGGATGTGGTGGTAGAGAGGTTGAGCAGGACTCTGGAAAGGAAGCTACAGAAATTAGTGGAAGATGGCCTGCAGCAGCAGGATAAAATCTTGTTCATGCTTCTTTTCATTGTGCAAGAGATCCCCAATGCCTCTACAGGTTTCTCTCCATTTGAATACTTGGGAGGCAGCTCAGGGGAATCTTTGACCTTCTGAGGAATACTTGGGAGGAGCAAGGAACTGAAGATATGAGGTTGGTTCACAATATATTGCAACTGTGGGAGTGACTCCAGGTACTTGGGACAGTTACTCAAGAGAACTGTTGCATGCACAGAGTGCAAGAACTTCATTACAACTGAGGAACTAAGCTGCAGACCTTTGACCACAAAGACAAGACCCACTTTTGTTGCCCTCCCCTGATTCCAAGCTGCTGTCCAAGTGGCAAGGCCTCTTCGACATGACACAGACAGTAGGGCTTTACATTATGAGATCCAATTACTTGGCTGGCAAAGAGTAGTATGGAACTAACTTGTGACTCTTCTGAAAGCTTGAAAGGCCTAGGAAGGTTGGATGATTACTTCTTACATGCCAGAACCCAAGCTGAGGCTGCTAACCTGTGGGCCTTCTCATCCAAAATATCATGTGACTTCTTGGAGTTGAGCTTTTGTTGAACCGGAACATGTATAGTGGTCCTTTTATCAAGTGATAGAGGCCCTCATTACCCTCTTTATACATTTCCCCTGTGGAGGAATTTCATTGTTCTCTTATAAAAGTATAGTCCAAGATGAAGATTGTTACATGAGTAAGTCACCTATCCACGTATCATTCCACCTTTTCTTAGGCTTCAGACTTTGCCTATGGGCAAATCTGAACCTTCACATCATTTCTTAGTTGTTGATTGGCATATTTCAAGGCCCACTGTTAGCTAAGTATTTATATTCACTTGACGAGCAGTCCTCTCACAATAGGGTAGCCAGGCCTCCTGTTGAGGTCTTCAAAGAAGTCCATATTTGGAATACAAATATGTAGACAATACTCAACTTCAAACTCAAAAATGATACATGCACCTAAATAGGATATACAGATCCAACAGTTAACATTAAAAATGATAGGTTACAAGAGGTATTTTGTCCAAACCACTTCCAAGTTAGGCATATTTATATTCTTAAACCATTTTCCATAAAGCATGGGATGGGGGGTGTCCATCACAGTTGGGTTCCAATGGAAAGAAACTAAGTGGGAACTGGGGTGGTGCTACCCTTAAATAGCTTTGGAAGAAGTAACAAGGAGGGATTAGGGGTATGTATGCTACCTTCATAGGTATTGCTAAACAAAGTTTCCTGTCTTTCACATGCTGAGTGTGAATACATATGAGTAGAATACATTGCACTCACATCTCAGAGAGACAGGTAGAGATCAGATAAGTAACTTCTTTCTAGTTGCGTTACAGTAGCAGGTATTACTACAGTGGCATTTATTAGCAGAACCCTCTGCTGCTTGTTTGTCTCTAAAACAGCCTAAGCCACCAGAATTACCTAAATATATTGAGTATGTGATCATTGTAATATGGTAAATTCAAAGACTAGTTAAAAGAGAATGTTTTAAAATAATTTGCACTATTAGATATAGTTCATGAGTCGTCACTCCCAGTATAGATTTATATTGTTGAAACATTGTCAATGCTTGTGTTAAAATTATCAAAGATCCAAAACTAGGGTTCCATGTGAGTTGTTCTCCTTTTGTGAAGCAAAGATTCCTTAAGAACATGACAGGATATTTAGAGTTAATTTTAGCAGTTCATCTCTGTATCTTGGGTATATCTCTGGTGAAACACAATAGAGTTATTCTGAATTTATCAGTGTGAAAAGAGAATTGGTCAGCTCATTCCTTGGATATACCCAAAACCTATCTCCATGGCACTAGGAGTTGTAGATTCGCCAAGTATCAGCCAAGATACCTCAGTTGTGTAATCTTGATAGGCCAAGCTATGTAACCTGTCAAGTAAAAGAATGAATGCCCTCAGAGAATGAACTTTGTTGTAAAGTCCTCAGTGGTATAAATAACCGTGGCATTATTTCATAATAGCAGCTTGGTGGAGCAAGTGAAGGAACTGAAGGGCATATAGGGATTAGATGGAAACTGATATGTTTGTATCTTGTTTTTGTTTATGTTCATGGTATCCCTATGCCACACCTTCTTTTAGTAAGCCCATACTTATGCTTGTGTCTGGAAAGGAACAGCGAAACAGTTTGTTCCCAGAACACAGTAACATAGCAGTTAACATGTTTAAAATGTAGTATAGAAAATTTAGCTTTGTGAATAAGCAGAAATATGTAGCTGTTTTTTATAGTTGGTGCACCAATTGCTTTTCTAGTGTGTAGTGGGGAATTCTATAGTTAGTCAGCAAACCTTGTGAATATGCACTTCCTAATTTTAGAAAACTGCTCAGTTAAAAGAAAAATCATGCAATTATTGCCTGTATTAACTGCACAGTTTGAACATACATTTCCAGCACAAAATTGAATTAAAATCAAACTGTGCAACTCCATTTAATACCTCAGTATTTGAACTCTCTTGCATTTTTCTGAGAACCTCCACAGAAAGTTTTAAATCGATACTTCGAAATTTTTGAAATATCAACACACAAGATCTTATACTAGTCTTTCTCTGATTATTTTGTTAATCTTACATGGTCTCTATTGAAAGGTATCTACGTTTTTTAAGTAAAGAATAAATAGACATCTTTGTAGAGCTAAGGAAAAACCTTCCAGCCACAAACTTTAGACAGACAGCATCCCAAATTCACCTCAAACAAAGAGAATTAATTCCTGCCTAAGTTGCAGAGTAAATAATAAAAACCTAGCAAAAGTTGAAGTGAAGGGAACTGTCCATTAGAACTAATTGTTGATCTGCAATTCTAATACAAATATTCCGAAAATAAATGGAATTCTCGCAGCAAGTTCATCTGAAGTATTCCTTGTTGATTTATGTGTTTTGAAATTAGTATAATTAACCCCTTCCAAACTTTGCTATTTTCCATATAACTTATTCTCTGACAGTTTTCATTACCAATATTAATAATCATTTAAATCAGAAAGCAGGAACCCTTGATTTAAATAATTGATTTTTAATTTACTTTGAAATATTTGTTCTTTTAGCTTATTTTCTCAGAGAAAAGTTGAGTTTTATTTGTTGGTAACCATTAACAGGTCATTTACAATGATATATAGCTTGTATACTATATTTGATACTGTTTTTTGCTAACCAAGAGGATGCACCCTGAGATCTATAAACATTGAATTAAAGAATTATATATTTTATGTTTATTCAGATTCTTAAATTTTATCTTGTGACCAGAGTCCCAGGGAAAACAGCTGAAGTCATTTAATTAAGGTGACATGCTCAAAATGGTGAGGCTATTTCCCAAAGTGGGTAGCTATTCCAATATTTAGATGTACCAAACCACCACAAAACAGCTTCTGTATTACCTTATCAACAACAAGAAGTCTTGTGGCATCTTATAGACTAACAGATATTTTGGCGCATAAGCTTTTGTGGGCACAAGGCTCCAAAATACCTGTTAGCTTATAAGGTGCCACAAGACTTCTTGTTTTTCTCGAAGCTGCAGACTAACATGGCTACCTCGCTGATACTTATTACCATATCAGTTATCCAAAAGCAAAGAAAAGAGGTTCATTAAAGCAACCCGGTCTTACACCTCCACAGAGGAAACTCAAGTCAAATAATGAGGATCACTGAAAATCTTACTCATCATATAAGGCAGCTCTGCCCATCCCAAAGTGTCAGATGCATTATCCCCTGAGATTAATGAGTATTTCAGGTCTTTTCCAAACACGTGCTTGTAGCCAGTACTTATAAACTAAATTGAAATGTATTTAAAAAGAGAGGTGAGTACTGGTTAAAAGAGCAATAGACATACAGGCAGTGTCTGCACTAGAGAGTTTTGTTGACAGAAGGGGCCTTCTGTTAACGTAACACAGGGGGTGTCTACCCACCTAAAGTGTTCTGTTGACAGTCTTGACAGAACACTGCATTTGTCTCAACAGTGTTATCCCTCGAACATTTGAGAAATAACACTCTGTCAGCAGAACTCTGTAGACAGAAGTGCAGTGTAGACAGATGTGTCTACAGAGCGAGCTTTTGGTTCACTGGGCAGCCATGTTTGTAGAGCTTCCAGTTAGCCATTCTGTTGACAGAGGGCAGGGCAGTCAGTCTGCTTTCTGTCAACAGAGCAGATTGCCCTGCCAATCTGCTTTTGTGTGTAGGTGCACTCTATAGTGGGGCCGAGTGGCCACCTCACTACCCAGGAGGGGAGGAATCCTTCTGGCAGCCATTTTGTATTGAGCCTGGCCCCTCCCTGCCATCTGACCAGAAGTCAGGAGACTGGGCCAGGACGAGAAAAGCCTAGCCTGAGGATTCTGTCTGGATGGAGCCTCTAGAGGAGGGCTCTGTACTCCCTGCCTGGAAGCCTGATGACTCTGCTGGGGACCAACCTCCAGGGAAGCCAAAGGATGGCTCTAGGCTCCCAGCCTGGGAGGGTGAGAACCGGCTGAGTGAGGGACCCCAGCAGAACTTACATGCTGAAGAAGACGATCTGGACCTAGAGAACCAACCTGTGGACTGGCCTCAGCCTGCACCCCGAGCCAGCCTGAGGAAGCAGAACCCATAGGCCATGCAGGCCTGGATCCGGTCACCCAGACCCCAGCCAGACCTGGAAGCCCATGAGCCCTGAGAAGTCAGCCCGACATTGGGTATGTGCCGAGGGGAAAACTGGGAGTGGCCCAAAGGGTAAGAGGACCCTTTAAAGGACCTTGGGTCAGTGTGCTGCCAGCTGGATTCACCACTGACCTGCACAGCAGACCATGCTGCTGCAACCAGGGCCCCTGAGCCGGAACATGGTGGAGTGGGCAGGCCCACGTCCCCCTCCCACCCTTGCCACCCATCTGCCGGGTGGCAGTCTCCCCACTCTCGGGCCAGCACAGGCAAAAATGTCTGTGCCCTGTGGGAACTGGGTTAGTTTCCCTGCCCTGGTCTAGGGCTGGGGCTCTCCTGAGCAAGGAGACAACCTGCAACTGTTGATGTTCACTGTCCTGTTCTGAGCAAGGGCCTGGGCAGTCTGAACTGTTGGTGTGTGTGTCACCCACCCTAAACTAAGGCCTGGCCATTCTAAAGACTGTTGTGTTGCTGCCCTGCGTTGCACCAGGGCTTGGGCTCTTTGGTTTGTGTGCTATGCTGCCCTGCCCTGACTTAGGGTCTGGGCAGCCCATGAACTGGTGGTTTGTTTCCTCACCCTGCACCAGCCGTGGCCTGCCCCACCTTGCACCAGGGCTTGGGCCTTTTATGAACTGTGGGTTTGTTGTCCCACCCTGAGCTAGGACCAGGGCACCTTGTAAAACTGTGGGCTTGCTGTTGCCCTGACGAGAGCTGATTTTTTTCCCAGTGCCCACCTGAAGTAAGGCCAGGATTTGACTATCGCCTCTTACCCACCTGAGGCAAGGTGGGGACCCCCAGAACTAGTGACTTGGGGGTTGATGGGGTACCTTTGGCAGTGGAGCAGAATGGCTGCCCATTGCCCCAGAAGGGGAAAAACCCTTCAGCAGCCCCGAACCGACTACAGTCTCTGACGTTACTGTCAATGGATGCTTCTAGTGTAGACATAGCCACAGACACGAGTGCAGTTATGAAATCACATTTGTTGTCAAGAAGCTTTGTAGCTGAAGAGTTCTCACGGAACCCATAGGTTATAGTCCAGTGTCCCTATTTTGGTGTCTGTCCAAGCAGGCTTGGAGATCTCAATCCATGTCTTAAAGTTTTCCCTGATAAACCATCAAGCTTATCAAGGTAAAAATGATCAGGATCCAAGGGTCTGTTGTGCAAATCCAAGCATCTCTTCACAGTTCAAGTATCGGAGGGATAGCCGTTAGTCTGTATCTTCAAGAACAACAAGAAGTCCTGTGGCACCTTATAGACTAACAGATATTTTGGAGCATAAGCTTTCGTGGGCAAAGACCCACTCATGTTCATGCATATGGTGAGGCGGGCCTTTGCCCACAGAAGCTTATGCTCCAAAATATCTGTTAATCTATAAGCTGCCACAGGACTTCTTGTTCTTCGCTGTCCAGAGTCTTTAAGCAACCCCAGAGACTTCCAAATAGGTCCATTTCCTAAATATCACTGGTAATTAGTTATACAGATTAACATAAGGCAGAGTTTTTCTGCCATTCACAGATGATTTGTTACACGCTTCATAGAGGGATGAATACAATATAGACACGAACCATTCAGTTAGATTGTTAACCTCAAACGATATGCATTCTTCATCTCCTAAAGTTCTGAGCTCTCTAATCTGGCAACATCCCTGATCTGGCTCCTGGACCAGAGAGCGCAGACGGGAGGGTCAGCTGGGGCCCGTGGCAGCAGTCTAGTTATCCTGGCTGGAGCAAGACAGGACTGAGGCCAGAGAACCACAGGAGCCCCAGTAAAAGTGGTGCTGGAGCCAGGTCTCCTGGCAGCCCCATGGCAACACCAGGCTGGGGCTAGAGCTGGAGCCAGGCCCTGTGATAGCAAGGGATCAGAGCCGGAGTCCTGTGGCAGCCCTGCAGCAGCCTGGGGATGGAGTGGGAACCAGAGGCAGATATCTTGGAAGGCACATAGCAGCATGAGACTGGGGCCAGAGCCCTGTAGCAGCCCTATTATAGCAGCATATGGCCAGGGATTGGGGGCTGGTGGCAGAGGACACACCCTAGTCCGACAAATTCTCTTGTTTAAGACCTGTCAGGTCCCAACCATTTTGGACCAGGGAGGTGCAACCTGTACATTGAAACGCACAAAACCACAAACATTATCTACTAGTGTGATTCTAAAGGTTGAGTTTGTCATTTTTGCCAAAAGATGCATAACCGTGTGTGCATGCGTGTTAGAAAATAATGAATGGTGCATTTCTTATTTCCTAAATGATTAATTTATGAGTGCTTTTTGAAAAGCACTGTTTATAGTGGAAATTCAAAATGAATTAAGATGCACAAACAGCATGTACGTTTATTTGAAATATACTGAATACATAAAAATATCAAACCATGTTTGCAATTCTGTCATTTATTTACTAAACAAAGTATTATCTGTAGTTAACAAATTGAGCTAATCATTTCTGGTCACTATGGTCTTCAAGATTTTAGAAATAGTAGGTCTTTTAACTGAATCTAGTTTTTGTTCATTCATTGGAAGAGGAAAACAAGCTTGCCTGCTTTTTTAGCTCCCAATCAGTTCCTTAATTTCAAATGAACTAACCATTGAACTGAACTAGCTGAATAAACTGAAATGAGATATTCTCTCTACATCTGCCAAAAAGCTGCTACTGTCAGAAAGTGGTTTAGAATTTCAACAACCTCTGCTTCCAGATGCTTAGTCATTGGCTTGGTTTTCTTTAAAACTGCATCAGTCACCATTCACAGCTGCATACTGTTTTATTTAGTTACAATTATTTTAATAAATTATTCTTCATGTTCACCTTAACCTAGAATATCAATTTCACATTTAATTTTGAATTGATTTTAAAGTGTATTTAATTGAAATAAAACTCTAATATAAAAATGTATTCATACACTTTTAAAATAATTGGATTTTTAGCCACCCTGTCCCCTATGGTGGAGTAGGATATGTAGGTTCCCATGCTCACATGATGTGAGCCTGCCAACAAATTGTAAGTCACAAAGTGGGCAAACGGTGGGAAGGTGGCACCACCCAACCCCTTTTAAGCTGGGTGTAGTGACACATGAGCAGTCCCAACTGTAGCTCCAACACTTGAAATCCTGAATATATCAGTGGTCTGTTATGTTAAAATTTCTCTTTATGGCTTAGGCTACTCCCTGGAGTATCCACTATTCAGCTCTCTTGGAAGATGGGAAGGGTCTGAGAGACCTAGGTGGCCAGGTAGCTAGGGCTAGATGCAAGACAAGTAGGAAAAGTCACCAAAGCCAGATGATGGTGGCAAAGGGAATCTTGGCATGTTGTGAGTAAATCTGTCTCCTCCTGATACCTCAGAGCACAGCTGGGGCTGTTGCCAGGGAGGGAGGGAGCAAGGTAAAGGGAGGTGAAGTGACAGGGAAAGGGGGATTGTGGACTAAAGTACCAGGCATAGACACAGCCAGTTGTTTGCACTGCTGAACATTTCCTGGTGCTCCCACACTAAACCCCCAAATCCTCACTCAACTCCCCTGCCCTAGACTCCCAAATAACCTCCTTCCACCATACCCATCCCTTCACTCAGCTCTCCTCAACTCACTTCTCACAGAGCTCACTGAACCCCTCAAATAACTCCCCAACACTACTAGCCCTGACTTAAACCCATCCAACTCATTGCTGGCCCACCCCTTCACATCTGTCAAATAAACCAAGTCCCTAGTGCCCCACAAAACCCACCTCTCTGTTACACCAACTTTCATCTCCTCTAATCAGTGTACCTCCTTACACAAGTCCCTAATTAATGCTCAATAAATCTCCCTTCCAAACCACTCCCTCTTCAGTGGTCACCATCCCCCAAACAAATTTCCTATTAAACTGAGCTCTTAAAACCATCCTTATTGCCACAGCTCCACACCACTTTACCACCCCAAACCTCCAACCTGACCCCAATTTCCTCTACCACTCCAAGACCCCTCACTTCATTATGTTCTTAACGTATGGGAATTAAGACAGGTCACCAAGAAGAGACGTAACTTGCACATGTGTGTGTGTGTGTTTTTGTTTTTGTTTTTTAAACATGAGGGAACATCTCTGTCTCTGTCTGGTCACATGTACATTGTTCATTGTATGCCTTAGAACAGATGCCTAGTTGTATTCCAAGACATATACCAGGCAATTGTCCTTGTGATGCAAAATGAATTCTGTCAGACTGGTTTTTCATCTTGCACTTAATCATCAGTGCTTTTTAGTATGGCTCTGATCCAGCAAAGCACTTGTGGCGTGGAAAGGGAGAATTCAAATTGTTGTTGAGTGCCAAATAATTTTATCTTCCAAATTACTATAATTATTTGGTCTCAAGAAACAAGTAATGGTAGGTCACTTTACTAATTGTTTTTTCTTAGCTCTCACTGTAAAGATGTTATTCCGACTCTTTTAGACACAGTTTTCACATACCATTTACATATTTACAGATCACAATTAAAATTAATAATTGTGATTATTCTGCTTAACCTTTATTTTATTTTGAAAGAAAGGTGAAGTTAAAACTACAAGATGGCAGAATACAAACAACAACCAATAATTACTTCTGTTACAGTCTGTTCTATATGTCTGTGGAGAAATTATAAGGAGCCCTATAGCATCTTAGGGCAGTTCTACACTACGGGGGTGGGGTGGGGTGGAGGGTGTCAAATTAAGTTATGTTATTCCAGCTACATTAATTATGTAGCTAAAGTCTGTGTACCTTAATTCCAACTTCTGCGTCATCTCCACTGAAGGAGATCGATGGGAGCCTGCACTCCTGTTGACTTCCTGTACTCCTAATGGGAACAGGCAGAAGTACTGTGGTTGATGGAGGGTACCCTTTAAGTTGGAGTTAGTGTGTCCCCACCTGGTGCACTAAATTGAACTCTGGAAGAATGACCCCCTCGCCCCCGGTCAATCTTCCCTGTAGTGAAGGCGTACCCTTGGAGACTAACGGATTTATTAAGGCATAAACTTCTGTGGGTAAAACTCACTTCATCGGATGAAATGCAGTGGAAATACAAAAGCAGGTATATATGCAAGAAAATTACTGCAAAATAAAAAAGTTACTATGCCTTATAAAGTACAGTGATCAGTCAGGGTGATTGTGGCCATTCGATGTAGTTGATGGGGTGGTGTGAATATTTCTAGAATGCTCACAATTACCGACTGACTACCCATTGTAAATATGGCAGTACTTTTCATACACATAGGCATGCCTTTTGTATTTCCACTTCAGTTCATATGCTGAAGTGGGTATTAGGGCTTATGTGCTAAGAAATCTGTTAGTCTCTATGGTGCTAAAGGACTCCTCATTGTTTTTGTGGATAGACTATGCCTATGCTAGAGGGTGAGGTCAGCAAAATGGCCATTTTGTCAACAAAACCCAGGGAGCATCCAGATTCACAAGCATGTTCTGTGGACTGTAAGTTGGCAGAACACAGTACTTTAGTCGCCAGCCGTACCCTGCTGCCCATGAGGAAAAATGCTTCTTTCGAAAAAAGGTGGGTCTGGATGTTGCTGGTGGCATTCTGTAAACAGAAAAGGTCTCCAGGGTGCCATGCAGGTATCCTGAGGGACACCTTGTCCACAACAATCAGCGCTTTATGGTTCCTGCCTCCAGCCCTTCTTAAAGCTACAGGGAGTCTGGGAAACCCCATGGCAGAAAGCTTGAGTGCTGGAACAGCAGCGTGCCACGTGGCTCCCTCCAATGTGCCCACAGCCACCTCATCCAGCAGGGTGGCAAACACACAGGCACCCCCCTGAGGGACCAGCCTTGAGGGGCCCCAGTAGCCTTCCCAGGCTCAAGGAGATGGGCCCCTTCCTGGACTGGGGCCAAGGTCCAGGCCCTTTGGGACCTGTTGAGAGAAGATAAGATATTCCTAAGACCCCATAGCGAAGTGCCACAAAACCCCATCTATGCCTGGATGGCTACAGCCTGGGTGGAATGGGGCCACCCACCCCAATCCATGGAGTAGATCTGGTTGGAGACAAAGGAGCTCAGACAGGGCTACATCCGGGCCTGAGATGCTGCCAGGCGCTTTGGGGCAGGACCCACCACCTGCCCCTGTTACACGGAGCTCCACTCCATCCTGGGGGTGGGGAACTCATCGCCCCCAACCCACATCATGGACACAGACCTGCAGACACCACCACAGACAGGCGCACCAACAGCTGGAGAAAGAGGCCTCTGAGCTCCAGTCTCCACTGGAGCCAGACACAGCATCGGAGGACAGCGGCAGCTGGAGTCGGTCCCTGCCAGCGAAGTCACCTCCAGGGCTACACTGGTGCTGGGCAAGGGTCCCTCCAGTAAGTACCCCACACCCAGAATTGGGAGGCAGGTGCAGATGGGGCGTGCTGCAAGTGTCCCTCTTCATTGTGTAGTGGTTGGAGATGGGGGAGGGGGAGGAGGGATGGGTCATAGTGGGGGTGGAGTAGGCCTGTGGGCCTGCAGCCCCAGTTGGAGGTGTCCTGGGGAGGGTTACTGGGAGCCATGGGAAAAGCTCTCCCTCAGGGCCGCCCAGTTCTGCACCCTGTCCCTATGGGCCTGGCAGATTGGCGCTGCACCTGGCTCCATACAGAAGTTCTGGCGCCACTGCTGGTTGTCCTACTGGTCCATGACCAGCCAGCCCTATCAGTCGGAATTGGTGTGGTGGCTCCATAGCCACCTGCGCACATGGGGGCAGGTGCAGTTGTGAGCATATGGCAGCAACAGCAAGCTCCTCAAAGGTGGTGTGTAGCTCGCCCTCCATAAGAAAGAGGAGGATGGCAGAGAGGAGGTGTAGCCGTTGCTGAAGCACCTCTGTCTGGGGCCAGCGCAAGCGCCAGGACTGCCTGGAACGATACCTCTCCCATGAAGAGATGAAGCCCTGCTTTAGCAGCTGTGCTGTCCCTCATGGAGGTAGGCATGCCTTGGCATAGGCAGGGAACAGGTATTGGTGTGGGGGGGGCCTTTAAGCCGTGTCTCATCAGGTCTCCTAGAAGGAAATGCTGACCTGTGACCCTGTCTGCTGTGCTTCCGGGTGGCTGTTTTCTTGACACACAGAAGCTGTGTCTACATGTGCACGCTACTTCGAAGTAGCGGCACTAACTTCGACGTTAGGCGGCGAGACGTCGAAGTCGCTAACCCCATGAGGAGATAGGAATAGCGCCCTACTTCGACGTTCAACGTCGAAGTAGGGACAGTGTAGACGATCCGCGTCCCGCAACGTCGAAATTGCCGGGTCCTCCATGGCGGCCATCAGCTGGGGGGTTGAGAGACGCTCTCTCCAGCCCCTCAGCTCACTGGTGGCCGCGTGGAGCGGCCCCTTAAAGGTCCCCTCCCCCTCCCTGCCTCTGCAGGAAGCTGAGGCAACGTGCAGGCTGCAGCCTGCACACGCGGCTAGCCTGCACAATCCTCAGCCACCCACCCAGCGGCGATGGCTAGCCAGCAGCCCCCCCAGCGCCCCCAGGGGACCCCCTCCAAGGGGAGCCAGGGCAGCCAGCCCAGCCACAGGGCCAGCCAGTCTGGGAAGCGGCAGCGGGGCCCCTCCTGGACGGAGACCAAGATGCGGGACCTGCTGGGGCTCTGGAGCGAGGAGGAGGTGCTCCAGGTAATGGGGAGCAAGAGGCGGAACGCGGATGCGTTCGCTCAGCTGGCCGACGGCCTGGCTGCCCGGGGTCACCCTGCCTGCACTCCTGATCATGTGAGGAGTAAGGTGAAGGAGCTGCGGCAGGATTATGCCCGGGCCCGGGATGCGGCCAGCCGATCTGGGGCCGCCCCCGTCACTTGCCCCTTTTACAGGGAGCTCAGGGACATCCTGGGCCCCCGGCACACCTCCTCCCCTCCGGCCACCCTTGACACCTCGGCTGACGAGCCCCAGCAGGCCCTGCAGCCGGAGTCTGCCCCGGAGGCAAGCCCCGCACCCCGGGGACCCCCCCCCCCGGAGGCCATCCTCGGGACATCGCGGCAGGAGGAGGAGGAGGAGGAGGAGGGGGGCTCCTCCTCCGCAGAATCCAGCCTGCAGATCCTCCTCCTGCCATTCCGGAGCAGCAGCAGGGCCTCCGACCCCCGGGGATCTCCAGACCATGGAAGCGGACCGACAGGTAGGTACCCCTCTCTGGTGGACACCCCTGGGCTTGAGGGGCGGGGGTAACAGAGATGTGTCCAGGGCCCCCCACATGCTCACATGGCCATGGCCCCAAGGACACCAGGGGCATGGCCCTCACAGCACTGCAGCCATCAGCCCCTGCCCCCCCCACCCTGCATGACAGTGCCATGCCCCTTCCCCGGGCCAGGGGGGAGCGGAACCTCGAGGGGCCCCCGGGCGGAGTGGGTGGGACACACCGCAGCAGCAGCATGTGATGGAGTGGGGGGAGTGCCAAAGGGAGACTCAGGCTACATATGAGCCACAAGAGCCGAAGAGCTCCCAGGGCCAAAGGAGGATCCTGGCGCTACAGCTGGCAGGTGACACCTCTGCCCTGAACAAACAGGAGGGAGGAGCCGAGCTGGCTTGGAATTGGGGGGCGAGGGCGGGGGCCACAGGTAGAGGCTAGGGGAAGGGAGAGCTGGTAGGCAGCCAGCCTGAGGAGGGGGAAAGCTGCATCCCAGAGGGGCCCCCCTTGGGATCTTCTCCCCACGACGGGTTGGAAGGACTGTCTCTTCCGACAGCTGGTGCTGTCACTCCTGGCAGAAACTGGGCATCTGTGGCCTAAGAAACCTCTCCTGCTCTCAGACCCTGCGGGGTGAAGTGAGAGTCGCTCCCACCAGGGGACGGGGTGCAGGGCAGGGGGACCCCTGAACCCCATCCATCACAGCAGCATCTCCCGGGGACGGGGATGGGGAACCTGCAGCACAGGGCTGGGGGGACAGAGGCCACGGCTTGGGGCCCACACTAATGCCTGTCTCCATTCTTCTTTTCCCCCTCCTCTCCTGTGTCCTGCACCTGCACCATCAGAAGGACCGGAAGAGAGCACCTGCGAGGCCTCAGTTGTCACGGAGAGCCCTCCGGGACCATCGCTCCAGGGCAGCCCCTCGGCCGAGGAACGACCGGCCCCGCGGAGGGCTAGACGGCGGACCCTGTGCCTACTACCGCTGACGGCGACGGACCCCCAGCTGCTGGCCATCCTCCGCTGGCAGCTGGAGGTCTCAGAGCAGCACCTCCAGCTGCAGGAGCGGGCGCTGGCCTGGCGCCAGGAGGCATGGGGGGCCTATATGCAGACATTTAACCGGCTCATGGACTACCTGGCCCCCCAGGCCGCGCCGGCCGACCCATCGCCCGCCCTGCCCGCTCCTGCAGCCCCACCACCAGCTGCTCCGCCCGTCGCCAGCCCGTCCGCCGTCGCCCCATCACCCACCCGCGAGGGCTAGAGCGCCGAGGGACCCCTGGAGCCACCTGAGACTCGCCGGCCCCGATACCTTCCGGTCCAGCCCGCTCCCACCCAGCCGCGGACCAGACTGCAGGCGCGGCGGGGCTCCCGGCCGGGCACGCCCAGTGCCGGGCTATAGGGGCGAGGGGCCCGGGACGTGGCCCCCCCCTTTCATATAGTTGGACCCTGTTTTTTTGGGGCCCCCGTTTGCCCCGTCCCCCCCATGTAAATAGTTCTCCCCTTTCTCCTCCCTGGTTTTCTTTTTATTATGTATGCCACACAGTTGTTTCTTTGGATTGTTTTATTTTTGTACATATTGCTTTGGTTGAACGTTTTTACCTAGTTTTCTGTTTGTGGTTGACATATTTATTTACACCCAAAAAAAAAGGTTCGGCCAGAAAAAAAATATTTACGTTCAGCCACAAGTTCGTGCTGTCATTTGTCCAGGACAAGTGGGGGGGGTGCGGTGGGGTGCTCCATGGTGTGGGCGTTGGGGCAGGAGTGTGGTGGAGGAAGGGGCGGGCAGTAGAGGGCCTGGGCAGAGTTCACCCCGTGGCCTGTTGGTCGAAGTGGGCCCGCAGGGCCTCCCGGACCCGGGTCCCCTCGGGGTCCACCTGCTGACTGGGGGCAGCAGGTGGCTGGAGGTGTGCCCTGCCGGCCTTCGTGGCCTAGCCCTGCAGAAAGGTCTCCCCCTTGCTCTCCACGAGGTTGTGCAGGGCGCAGCAGGCACCCACAATCTGGGGGATGTTGTTGGGGCCCGCATCCAGACGGGTCAGGAGACATCTCCAGCGTCCCTTCAGACGGCCAAATGAGCACTCCACCACCTGGCGCGCACGGTTCAGGCGCTCGTTGAAGCGCTCCTGGCTAGCGGAGAGATGGCCCGTGTAGGGGTGCATGAGCCACGGCCGGAGGGGGTATGCCGCATCTGCGATGACGCAGAAGGGCATGGTGGTGTCCCCCAGAGGGATCTCCCGCTGGGGGATGTAGGTCCCCGCCTCCAGCTGGTGGCACAGGCCCGAGTTCCGAAAAACCCGGGTGTCGTGGGTGCTGCCAGGCCAGCCCACGTAAATGTCCTGGAAACGTCCCCGGCTGTCCACCAAGGCCTGCCATACGACAGAATGGTAGCCCTTCCGACTGAGGTATCGTCCTGAACTGTGCTCCGGGGCACGGATGGGGATGAGAGTCCCATCCAGAGCCCCGAAGCAGTTGGGGAAGCCCAGGGTGGCAAAGGCGGCGACGGTGGCATGTGGGTCCCCCAGCCTCACGAGCCTGTGCAGGAGCATGGCGTTGATGGCACGCACAACCTGCAGAGAAAGCACATGGGATAGCCCCAATGAGGGGTGAGCAGGGTGTGCGTGGCCCTGCCCTGCCCTGGCCCCCCTGCCCTGCTCTGGCCCCCCTGCCTTGCCCTGGCCTCCCCCTGTGGGTTCTCTTACCTCCATGAAGACAGCCCCGACGGTGGCCTTTCCGACACCAAACTGCTGCCCCACGGATCGGTAGCTGTCCAGAGTGGCCAGCTTCCAGACAGTGGTGCTGACCCGTTTCTCCACAGGGAGGGCACGCCGCATGCCAGTGTCCCGGTGCCTGAGTGCGGGGGTGAGCCACTGGTACAGCTCCAGGAATGTCTGCCGGCTCATCCTGAAGTTCCTGAGCCAGTGGTCGTCATCCCACTCCCCAAGCACCAGCCGCTTCCACCAGTCAGTGCTGGTGGGGTAGCTCCACAGCCGCCGGCGTGTGAGGCGGGGGGTGGAGCGGGGTGCTGCAGGGGTAGGGGTTGAGCCCTGCTGCCCTGGGGGCATCTCCTCCCCTGGGGTAAGGAGGTACTCAGCTGCCTCCCACATGGCATGGGTCAGGGCACGCCCTGCTCCTGCCGGGAGGTCTGGGTGGACCTCTAGCTGCTGCTGCTGCTGCTGCTGCTGCTGCTGCTAGGGGTCCATGACTGCGGCGCCCGGGGTCTGTGTGCCTATGGCTCCTCAGACCGCGTGCTGTGCAGGCTGAGTGTATGTGGGAGGGGCCCTTTAAGGGAGCGGCTAGCTGTTGCCCCTTAAGCACTAGTCCGCCCGTTGACCCTGTCTGCAGCTGTGCCTGGCATCCCTATTTCGATGTGTGCTACTTTGATGTGTAGACGTTCCCTCGCTGCGCCTATTTCGATGTTGGGCTGAGCAACGTCGAAGTTGAACATCGACGTTGCCGGCCCTGGAGGACGTGTAGACGCTATTCATCGAAATAGGCTATTTCGATGTCGCAACATCGAAATAAGCTACTTCGATATAGGTTTCACATGTAGACGTAGCCAGAGAGAGAGAGAGCATGAGTGCCCAGGCAGTCTGGCCTCTCTCTGTCAACAGAGTGGATCTAAAGAGCAATCCGCTTGGCAGTTTGGCCGCAATCTGTCAACAGAGGTTTTGTCTGAAGATATCTTCCAACAAAAACTTCTGTCAACAAATTGCTGTAATCTAGACATAGCCATACAGACTAACATGGCTATCCCACTGAGACTTCTCTGTGGAGAGATATTAAGAGATTGCATCACTGAGAGTGAACTGTTTCTGGGGCACTCCTGTGTGATAAATTAGGGCCATAATACTATTTCCCAGAATTAATCTGAGTCCAGTCTTACTATGCATTAGAAAACTTAGGCTCTTTATAAATGCATAAAAGAACTTTTTTTCAAGGAGGGTGAATCATGTTTCTTATTAGGAATAGCAAATGTATAACTGACCAAGGTGAACACCTTAATTAAATCCTGTGAAACTGAAGTAAGTATTTAAATCAATTACTTAGAACCTTAAATGTCTTGTTCTATCTTAAAACAGGACAATTAATTAATATTAAGCATTTTAAACCAAATTAAATTCTGCTATGTCTTTGAGAGTGTTTAGCTCCTTCCTTCTGTTCAGGAATACATAGTCTAGCCTTTTCACAATTAAGAGGAGAAACAATACCATTTCAGTCAAATCATAAGTTTTCCAATCTAATGCATTGGTGGTACTTTTAGTGACTTCCATATCACCATGTGTCATGAATTGTAGCTATGCCTCTACAATTTATGAAATCTGATTGCTATTGTGAAGTTATGTTAGGAAATAAATGCTGTATGATGAGTGCATATGTGTGTGTGGATACAACATTGCTGGAAAGCCCTGTAAAAGGGATGCACTAGCCAGATATAATCGCAGGTCCTTAGTACTTAACAGTCCTATGGCGGTGAAGACATTTGGGTCAGTAAGTGAATTATAGCCTTTAAAAATCATTTTGGCTGATTCCTTTAGAAGGAGAAACAGTGGAAACTTGGCAGGAGGTGAGCAGGGGGACCAGAAAGGATGTAAATAAATGAGCAAATGAGCAGGAGAAAGAGCAATAGAAGGTGTGTGGAATGGGAGAGGAATGTCACAGAAGATGGATAAGGGAGAGAGAAGAGAAGTCGTCAAGCATAAAAAAGCCTGCGTGAAAAGGAGGCGCCCTGCTTGCCTCCCTTCATGGACCCAGATGTTCCCCTACGCCTTGCCTCGATAGGGCAAATTAGAAAATGTGGAACATTGTGCTTTCACACAGTTGTTTTATATAATCTGTATTCTCCTGTACTTTACCTGATTAAGTATAAAAGACAATACAGATACTAGACTGGGTGAAGTACATGTATGTTGACTGTTTTCCAGCTACTGTGTGCACTTGAGATAATGTAACTTTAAATAAGAAGCTTCACACTTTTGGAGTGGATTTTTTGGAGAGGGGTGTGTTTAAGTAACTTAAGAAATTTGAAACAAAAAGCAGTCAAGTAGCACTTTAAAGACTAGCAAAATGGTTTATTAGGTGAGCTTTCGTGGGGCAGACCCACTTCTTCAGACCAGAACAGACTCAATATTTAAGGCACAGAGAACCAAAAACAGTAAGCAAGGAGGACAAATCAGAAAGAGATAATCAAGGAAAGGTACCTAGAGGGGCTTGTCTGCATACTTGGCTCAATCTAATTCTTGACCTCCCCCCCCCACCCCTCCACTCTCTGATTTGCTCACCTTGATTATCTTTTTCTGATTTGTCCTCCTTGCTTACTGTTTTTGGTTCTCTGTGCCTTAAATATTGAGTCTGGTCTGGTCTGGCTATGGTCTGAAGAAGTGGGTCTGTCCCACGAGAGCTCACCTAATAAACCATTTTGCTAGTCTTGAAAGTGCTACTTGACTGCTTTTTGTTTTGATAGTGTATAGACTAGCACGGCTTCTTCTCTGTTACTATTAAGAACTTTGGTGATCAGCAGTTATATTAGGAAATTGTATTGGAAGCTTTGTCTTTTAACTATCATGTTTACCAATGTGCATTTCCCAAAGTTGCTTGCCATTTTGACATTTGGGGAGTAAACAGTGAGTTAAAGTATCTTCCACTCTGTGTAATGGGGAGGGTTTAAAAATCACTGCATGGCTACATAACACATCCCTACAGTCCCCCTTTTTAATATCCTGAATCATGAATGTTATCAGATTATTTTATGTGACAAGGTATTTATGACAATATTTTCTTTACATTTCCTTTCTGGAGATAAGAATTGTATCAGACTTGGAGTTTGTCCTTTTGACCAATGTGCAGCACTTGTAATTTTTCAAGTAAGAATTCCCAGGGACTGCCATCATTAATATTTATTCAAACTGCAGAATGGAAAGAAGCTGTCCAGAATTTCAAAGATACGTTCTGAGGATCATAAGCATGGTGACAACCCCACTGATACCTTGGAAGTTAGTTATGCTGATGAGAACAGAATGCTCGTGCAATTTTTCTGATCACATTGAACATTTTGTAATATAATTAATGAGAAATACAAGTAGGTATTATTATATTCTCCAAGCCTTATGGCTATGACCTTCTTGTAGCTGTATTTTAATATTCAGTAACAGTTCAAATAAGTTTTGAAATGATTTGATATTATAAGAATAAGTAATTTCATTAATATGATTTTTGCATCAATATCATTACCACACACTTGAGCATATAAAATTGTAAGAGGGGAAGGGACCTCAAGAAGTCACGTAAAGACTCATTGACCTCAGTGGGACTTTGCATGGTTATCTGGGTCCATCCCAGTGACCAAACTGCAAGTTCTGGATTCCCTGCCAGGGGTTAGTCTCTTTGATTGTGTTCCCGTATGGTTTGTATAGTGAGGAATAAAGAGAAAATTGTAACCATGTATGAAAGAATTATTGCAGCCGCTTCTTCCAAAAACAAATCACATCCAGGACAGCGCTCAGGCTGCAGACAGAAATATGATGGTGAGAGGAGCAAAACAGATGGAACATTTCTGGCAATGAGATTAATGTCTAGTTGACTAGTTACAGGCTTTTAAATAACTTACTTACAGAACTAGCTGCAGTGATCTGGGAACTATTAGCAATATCTTCAAGAACTCATGCAGGATAGCTGAGCTGTGTCTACACTAGAGAGATTCGTTGACAGACTCTGAGCATCCACACTAAAAATGCGTTGTCAACAGTAACTTGGGAGAACGAGTCCCTTTGGTCGACAGCCTTCTGCCTCTCCCACATGAGGCAGAACACATTTCTCAACAGAATCTGACAACCAGAAGGCTGTGTGGACACTCCACAGAGGGCCGGGGGGAAGGCCCTCTGTCGACAGACAGGGCTTTTGGCTCAACTGGCTGCCCCGGCCTGCTGTGCTTCCAGTTGGCTCTTCTGTCAAGAGAGCAGATCGCTTTTTTGACCTGCTTTGCTGTCTGCCTGCAATCTGTCGACAGAAGTTTTGTTGGAAGGTGTCTTTTGATAGTAACTTCTGTCGACAGATTGCTGTATCGTAGACATAGCCATAGGGTCCCAGAGGACTGGAAAAGAACAAAGTGTCTATTTCTAACATGGGGAATAAAGAGCTCTCATGCACCCATGAGCTGCGTCTACACGTGCACGCTACTTCGAAGTAGCGGCACCAACTTCGAAATAGCGCCCGTCGCGTCTACACGCGTCAGGCGCTATTTCGAAGTTAACTTCGACGTTAGGTGGCGAGACGTCGAAGTCGCTAACCTCATGAGGAGATAGGAATAGCGCCCTACTTCGACGTTCAACGTCGAAGTAGGGACCGTGTAGACGATCCACGTCCCGCAACGTCGAAATTGCTGGGTCCTCCATGGCGGCCATCAGCTGGGGGGTTGAGAGATGTTCTCTCTCCAGCCCCTGCGGGGCTCTATGGTCACCGTGGGCAGCAGCCCTTAGCCCAGGGCTTCTGGCTGCTTCTGCGGCAGCTGGGGATCTATGCTGCAGGCACAGGGTCTGCAACCAGTTGTCAGCTCTGTGTATCTTGTGTTGTTTAGTGCAACTGTGTCTGGAGGGGCCCTTTAAGGGAGCGGCTGGCTGTTGAGTCCGCCCTGTGACCCTGTCTGCAGCTGTGCCTGGCATCCCTATTTCGATGTGTGCTACTTTGACGTGTAGACGTTCCCTCGCTGCGCCTATTTCGATGTTGGGCTGAGCAACGTCGAAGTTGAACATCGACGTTGCCGGCCCTGGAGGACGTGTAGACGTTATTCATCGAAATAGACTATTTCGATGTCGCAACATCGAAATAAGCTATTTCGATGTTGGCTGCACGTGTAGACGTAGCCATTCAGTGTAACTGTGATGTTTGGAGAACCACTGGAACGGATTGTTAAAACAATTGTAAGCACCTGGATTATTATAAAGTAATATGTAATAGGCAAAATGGGTTTGCAAAAATAAATTGTGCCAGACCATCCTATTTTTCTTTCATGAAAATGTACTGATTTAGTTGATGATGGGGAACTGATAGACGTGATTTATCTTGGGTTTAAGTAAAACTTTTGACACAGTGGTACATGCCATTTTCATAAGCAAACAAGGGAGATTCATAAGTACTCTGCATATTTTTTTTCCGTGATTCACAGTCAAACTAGGAGGAAGTGTTTAGTGAAATCCTGTAGGCATGTTTTCTGAGATTGGTGCTATTCAATATTTTCAGTAATGACCTGGATATTGGAGTTTTCTTCTTAGAGTATGCACATCATGCGTTGGGTGCTATGGGACCAGGATTTATCACAGAATTTGGTCCACTGATTGTCTCACTTGTTTCTCCAGCTTGGACTGGATCCTGACAGAGTGTGATATCAACTCTGATCCATTCCACCTGATGATGTAGTGGACAGTGCACTTAAAGTTTATAAATGACCCTAGCGTGGGAGGATTGCAAGCACTTTGGAAGACAGGATTAGAGTTGAAAAGAACCCTGATAAGCTGTAGAATTTGTCTGAAATCAACAAGATAAAATCAATAAAGACGTGTGAAGTACTGTGCTGTGGAAGGAAAAGTCAAGCTCACAAGTACAAAATAGGAAATAAAAGGCAGTAAACGCTGACTATAATGAATCACAAATTAAATATAACCCGCAACATGATACAATTGCAAAAAAGTCTGATATTCTTGTGTGTATTAATGAGAATGAGATATGTAAGACATGGGAGGTAATTGTGCTTTTCTTTGCAATATCAAGACTTCACCTGAGATGATGTGCCCAGTTTTGGGTGGCCACATGTTAGAGAAAGTCTAGTGGAGATCACCAAAAATGACAAAAGACTTAGAAAACTTAACTTAGGAGGACAACTTGAGAAAAGGAGGAGGAGTCAGGTCCTGATGAAGGTCTGAAGGTGGAACCAGAAATAATCTCGTTAACCTTCAAAGAGGGAGATTTATTTTTCAGTATTAGGAAACACTTTTTAATGATAGTAAATACCAAGTGACGTTTTGAAATCCCTGTAATTGGAGGTTTTGAAAACAACTTAGACAGATGTAGGATAGATGATCTGGATATATATGCTCACACCACTTGGGGTTGGGAAAAGGTAGACTGGTTGTCCAATGGAGGGTCCTTTCAGCCATACATTTCTGTGATTTTTTTTCCCCTGGAGTTTTAAAATGTTCTCATTTATAATTCAGTCATTGTGGGGGTGTGTTTTTACTTTTTTGGTACAAATCTTCAGGAAATTTTAGTAAAAATACAAAATCAAAGTTTTATGTTTGTTATTTTACAAGTTTATATGAAGAACTTACACGTTAAAATGCTGTTTTCATTTAAAATGTTAGCCTGATGGTTCTTGATCATTTTAGTTTCATAAGATCAGTAATAGAAAATACACCCAAAATATAAAAGATTCTTGTGAACAGCAGTTGCATGCGTGCACATTTTAATTTCAGACCCCAGAAACAGTGAGTTTCCTTCTCAGAGCATTGAAGTCAGACAAGGGTCTCTAGCACTTCATTAAAAATACTAGTTTCAACTAAGACAATTAAAAGAATAACCTCCAAACTTGTTCTGTGACTTTGTCTCTTATCAGTCATGCAAATGTCAGAGTCATAATGTGAATACTCAAGAAGGCTTTGAATTGTCAATAGGGGAAGCTTCCTCTTTGAGGTTATATTTGCTGGAACGGAAAAGATAACACTATCAGTGTTTTTATAATGTAACCAATTTGCCGTTGCATATACTGAAATGTAGTTTTTTAAATACAGTTCAGATATTAGTAAAATGATAAATATTTCATACGTCCTAAATAAATCCCATATCTTGCTTTCGGTCCAAAGTATGAAGTTTGACTTTGACCATATACAAATATTTTATGAATAATCTTTCATTGTTCAAACAGATTTCTAACTTTTTTAAAGACCGGTTTCAGAAGTAGCCATGTTAGTCTATTTAAGCAGAAACAACAAGGAGTCCAGTGACACCTTAAAGACTTAAAATTTTATTTTGGTATAAGCTTTCTTGAGCTGCAATTCACAAAAGCTTTGGACATGATAAATTGTTAGTCTTTGACATGATAAAATTGTTAGTGTTCAAGGTGCCACTGGATTCCTTGTTCTTGTAAAGGAACCAGTATTGCATATGTGTTTGTTTCGGTAAGTTATGTAGTAAATTAACAGTTTTCTTTTACCAGGTTGTACAGTCATACCCCGAGATACACCAATTTGGGTTATGAGAATTCAAATTTATGAGGAGTTTTGATTTAAAACCCCTACCTCATCTTACAAGGCATTTCCTCGAATTTACAAGGACGGATTTCAATTTTGTGTGCCTCAGCGGGACGCGGATGCCCTGCAGCGGGAGAGAGGCTGTGGCTCCAGGCAACGGCTGCCCGCAGCTGCATCCCACCTGGGGCGTCTCTTTGCAGCACCCACCGGCTGTTTCCTGGAGTCCCCAGCCCAGCCTTTACCTGTGGCTGGTCTGGGTCTCTGCCTCAGCTCTGCAGCAGCGGTGTGCCCCAGCCTGGCCGGTGGCCACAGGCTCCCAGCTACTCCCACAAGACATGGCTGCTGGGCACGCAGCCCATCCTAACCCAGCCCCTGTTGCTCGCTTCCTGGGCGGCTAGGGGGCCACTGCTGCCCGCCCTGCGCAACTGTGCCTCGGGTGCTGCTTGCTGCCTGTGGCGTTCCTTTGCATTTAGCGCCTTGGATGCTGCTGGCGGGCCTCTCCGCCACGCAGCCCCACACAAGCGAGGCATCACCCATTGCCAACCGGGGGCCTCCTGTGCCTGCCTAGCTCCCTGCACGGCCAGCCCCTGACACCACCTGCTTAACCTAAGCTGCTCTCAGGCAGGGCTGCCTCCCCATGCTCTGCTCTGCTCTGCCCTGCCTGCCCCCTAGCACTGGCCCTGCTTTTTAAACTTTTGTAGGTAAATTATTTGATCTCCTGCATTGACTGTGTGCATAGATTGCATTTAAATTGGATTATAGGGTCTCATGTGTGTTAATATTTTTAGACTGTACTTTGAAAATTTTTTGGTTTGACTCGTCTAATGAACACAATATTCCACAATGTCCTCAAATACTCTTGACTACTATATTAAAACAGTCCATAATTAATTTAAAAACATTTGAAGTGTTTGAGCCATGAACATACTTATCATGACTATTAAAGACTCAACCTTATTCAGTATGCCCAGCACGACTATATGGGGTTAGCACCAAAAAAATCCAAAGGGATTGTTGTGTGACTATTACTGTGTCCTTAGAGTTGCAAAAGCTGTATGGCTGCTGTTTAGAACTCTGGAGCCACCTTTTTCCCCTCCTAAACAGTTTTGGCAGGAATCCTACTGGAGCACCACTCTATACCTTGTAAGTAGTTCAGACCAAGTCAGACTAATTTTGCTGCCTTCAGACTTCATGCCCAGCAGTGGGGAGGACACACATTCATGCTGTCCCTTTTTGGCATGCAATGGTAGCACTGCCAATTTACCAATGGTACAATTGAGTCGTTTGCATCATAGGAAGCACTTGGGGAACAGCCATTCTACATATTCCTTCACCCGTTTGTTGACAGCATCTCTAGTCATCTCTCCCATGAAAACATGGACTATGTCAATGATGATGCTTTTATGCTTCTGGTACTCTTGTGGAACAAACGTTCATTCATACTGTACGCTACATAGAATGGGCCCAGGAAGTATTAGGATTTCAAATGAGAGGGTGAATGAAAATTGACTAAGGTCCCAGGTATCGAATGTTATGCCCATGGGTGGACTTCCATTTCTGTTTTCAGAAAACTGGGGTTGTAGCACAACATAATCTTGGAAACTGGAATGATGACCGGTGAGTGGAGAACTTTTGAATGAGGACTTTTATAGAACTGAATGAGCAGCTTGCACCAATCAAGCAATGACAGTAACTTTTTTGTTTTTGGAAATCCATACCAGTACAGAAATGGGTGGGTATTTCCCCTTAGAAGCTGGCAATATTTGACTTAATAGGCATTGGTTGGTTCACCTTTACGAAGCCCACTGTCAGGGTAGTTGTTTATAAGTTTTCCTGGTTGTCAGTACAGTTGTCTATCCACTCTTGGTTGCCAAAACTGAAATCCCTGAAATTATAGTGGCATTTTAGAAGGTCAGATTTGTAAACTGTGCAGGGGCCATTGTGGAACACACATCCAAATAATTTGCTTACTATTCAGTCTTTCTCCGAGGCTTATTGGAACACAGAGGTTTGTTCATGAACACTAATACTAGGCACATGAGAGAGGCCCATAATGGTAGCTGCTCAGAAAATCAGGATTACACCACACAGTGGAAGAAATTATATCAATCTGTGGAGTGTTTGATCACCCAGATGTTTTGGAGAACTGCATATACCTGCTTGTACTTCAGCACAGGAGGCCATACCCAACAATGTCAATTTGACAAAAATGGAATTCTATTATAGGCTTAACAGCTGAAGAATGGGGCAGTCTTGAAAGCTTGTTGGTGATGCCTATAGGCATGTTTGGATGTCAGTGATGCCAAAATATGGCTAAGTCTACACTAGACATAGCAGTCAACCACTGATACACAAGCTTAGCCACACCAATTGTAGCTAAAATTGACTTATCAGTGGTTTACTGATATGGCTGTCTACATGGAGAAAGGTGGATGGAAGCATTAATCATCAGCACTCGCGAAGAGGTCCACGGTCAAAGCTGACCCTGGAAAGTGCCATGTCTTTGGGGAAGGAAATGGATGTGCGAGTGACAAAACTCATTGTATTTCTTCAGCATCACAGAAGCATTCCACCACCAATGGTACCAGTGACTTCATGAAATGTGGTCCAGTTTCCTTTGTATATACTTCTGACTTTACTGCTTTTTTGTTTTGATCTGTTTCATCAGTGTCTCCTCCTTCCTTAGAGCTAAATATTTCATTGCTCTCAGGTGGGACATGGAGCTTTTTTCTGCCTCAAAAAATCACAGAAAAAAATCAGTTGGGAGTCTCACACAGCCCAATGGGTCGGTGAAGGTTTTGCGCTTCCCTGGGCTCAAGGGAAAGGCCAGAAATTAGGGGTTCAAGGTGTGGGAGGGGGATCTGGGCTGGGGAATGTATTTGGATGCAGGAGGAGTTGAGGCCTGTGGCTGGAATTGTTTGCTGTGGGATGGAGCTGATGATGGGACAGGGGTTGAGACAGAGTCAAGTGGGGTGTGGACTCCAGGAGGTAATGTGGGTGTGGAAGAGGACTCATGGTTGGGGTGCAGGTGGTATGCAGGGTCTGGGGTAAAGATAAGGTGCAGGAGGGGGTTCTGACCTGGGGTAGGAGGTCAGGGTGCGTGAGGGAGTTTGAGCTGCAGGTTCTGGCCAGCCAGTGGGCTCAGGTCACTTGCAGTTGGCAGTTTAGCAGAGCTAACTAACTCAGGCTCCCTGCTTTCCCTGGATGTGCACTGCTCCCTGAAGTGATCACCATGTCCTCATTCTAAGAGGAAGAGCCAGGTGGTTCTTCATGGTTCATACCACCTATACTTGGAGTTACTGCCCCCAGTTAATGGGAGCTGAGGAGCCAGTGTTGGGAACAGGGCAGTATATGGAGCTGGTGGCAGTGGGGACATGCTAGTGAGCCTGTGCTCATGGTTCCAGTTAGGCTCAGAGCTTCCTTCATTTGCATTCCATGGTCTGACGGGGCTAGCAAAGGGATCTTGAGTCACTTCAGAGATTAAGCAGAAAAGGAATAGTTGTAAGATTTCCATTTGTGTCATGTGAATAACCTGAATACACATTTTTAATTTTTTGAAGGTTATTAAATGTAAAAGTTAAAATCACAATTACTCAATCCAAAATAATTAAATACACAACTGAAATTACAGAAATGTGGAGTCAAGACTGAAGAATTACTTCACCAATTACTCAACCAACCCCTCCTTTCTCTTCTTCATTTTAAGTAAGTGTGATTTTTAAATCTTTCTTGTAACACTGTCCCAAGGCCAGCCAAACATGGCAATAATTTAGACAGCGGTGGTTCAATTAAACTTTTCCATTATAGAATACAATAATCATTAGCAAGACATATACTGAAGACCTTCATTAGAGTTCCAAGCACATAAGGGAGAAATCAACTTTATCCAAATGTTGCAACAAAAAAGCTGTATGGTTTCAGTAGTAATGTTTTAACCATTAAATTACAAACAAGCTGCTCAAATTAAAATAATTGTATTTTTAAGTGAGTTACATGAACAATTCCAATTTCAAATTATTGTTGTTGTTATTAGCAAAACAACCAAGAAAACAAATATAATTTATCTGGTATGAAGAACATTCTAGAAAAATCAATGAATCAATGTCATGAATATTGAATTGTGTAAAGCATAAAACTGAGACACATGGAAATCTTTAGAATGAATTCTTTCCAGAAGTAAAACCTCATTTTTCCTCTGATTCTAATCTGTATTGTCTGATGATCATAGGATATGGAGTTTGATGTTAAAATATCAATCTATAGCACTTGTAACTATTTTAGTGAAAACACCAGGACTGGGTCTAGATTACAGGGATTTGTCAACTGAAGTTTCTGTCAGAAGATATCTTCTGACCAAACTTCTGTTGACAGATCACAGCCAAACTGCCAGGCAAATCGCAAGAGCAATCCACTCTGTCGACAAAGAGCAGCCAGACTGCCCAGCCACTCAATTGGCAAAACAATCATATGGAAGCACAGCACCCAGGGCTGCTCTGCTTTGGGGTTGTTACCTCAGCTCTGTGCCGTGGCTGGGAGAAGACACCCTAGATGGCAGGTTGGTGGCCTCAGTGGTGTGACAGTCACACCAGGTGACAGCCTGTAATCAAACCCATCATATGCATATTTTTACAGACACTTCCAATTTTGATGTAAAAGTTCTCCATGATAGAGTATCCACTAAAACCCTTGGCAAGTTGTTCCAATGGATAATTAATGTCACTTTTTTTTTCTTCAAAAAAAGGGTCCTTACTTGTAGTCTGAATTATCTAGCTTCCACTTCCAACCATTAGATCATGTTCTGTCTTTCTCTGCAAGATTGAAAAGCCTGTTATAAAATGTGTTCCCATGTAGGTACTCAAAAACTGTGCTCCAGTCACCCATTAACCTTTTCTTTGTTAACCTAAATAGATTGAGCTCCATGAGTCTATAACACTATCATTTTTTCATCATTCTCATTATTCTCTGAACCTTCTTTTAATTTATCAACATTCTTCTTGAATTACAGACTTCAGAACTGGAGGTAGTATTGTTAGTAGTCACACCTGTACCACATGCAGAGGTGAAATAACTTCTTTAATTCTTGATGTCCCTGTTTTGTGCATCCAAAGGTTGTTAGTGCCTTTGATCACAATGTTGTACTGAGGTCCCATGTTTAAATAATTATCCACCACTCCCTCCAAATCTGTCTGAGTCATTGCTATACAGGATAGTGTCTCCCATTTTGTAAATATGGCCTCCATTCTTTGTTCATGGATGGCCATGTCTACACTAGCCCAAAACTTCGAAATGGCCATGCAAATGGCCATTTTGAAGTTTACTAATGAAGCGCTGAAATACATATTCAGTGACTCATTAGAATGCAGGCAGCTGCGGCACTTCGAAATTGATGTGACTTGTCCAGATGGGGCTTCCTTTCAAAAGGACCCTGGCAACTTTGAAATCCCCTTATTCCTAACAGCAGATAGGAATGAGGGGATTTCGAAGTTGCCAGGGTCCTTTCGTAAAAGAAGCCCCGTCTGGACAAGCGGCACAGTGGCAAGCCACGTCAATTTTGAAGTGCCGCAGCCGCCCACAATCTAATGAGGCGCTGAATATGCATTTCAGCGCTTCATTAGTAAACTTCGAAATGGCCATTTGCACGGCCATTTCGAAGTTTTGGGCTAGTGTAGACGTAGCCAATATGTTTAAAGTTAGGCATAGTAAAATGCATGTTTGTTTGTTCCTAGTTTTCCAAGCAACCCAGCTTGCTCTGTCAGTGATGTGCCATTATTTACCACTCCTCAAATTGTTTTGTAGTTTTCACATTTGATCAGTGACTTTTTTTTTTTCTTTCAGGTCATTGATAAAAATGTTACATAACATAGGGCCAAGAAGCAATCGCTGTGGCTAAATCTGCACTAGAGGGTTTTATTGACAAAACTCACAGAGCGTCCACACTAACGATCCATACTGTCGGCATATTGTCAACAGAACTCAGCACTTTTGTTGACCGCTTTCTCCCCCTCCCCATGAGGCAGAACACCTTTCTTAACAGAATCTCTCAACAAAAAAGCCATGTGGACACTCCAAGGGGCCCTCTGTCAACAGACAGGGCTTCCAGGTCACTGTGCAGGCCTGTCTGTTGTGCTTTTGGTTGGTGGCTCTGTCAAGAGAGCGGCTGGGCAGTCTGGCTGCTCTCTGTCAGAGTGGATCACTCTTTCAATCTAGTTTGCAGTCTGGCCACAATCTGTCAAGAGAAGTTTTGTCTGACAGTAATGTCTGACAGATCACTGTGGTGTACACGTAGCCTTTGAGACCCCAGTAGAAATAAACATATTCACTTAGGATTCCCCATTTGCAATTATATTTTGAGACCTATCAGTTGGCCAGCTCTTAGTCCATCTAATCCATGCTATGTTCATTTTATATCTTTCTTGTTTTTTAAATCAAAATACATATGGTACAAAGTCAAATGCCTTACACAAGCCTACATGTATTACCTCAACGCTATTAGTTTTATTAACCAGTCTTTAATCTTATAAAGAAATCTAGTTAGTTTGACAGGATATAATTTGCATAAATGCACATTGAGTGACTTTAATTATATTACCCTTGTTTAATTCTTTGTTTTTTCAAATCCTGTGTTATCTTGCCTGTGATTAACTTCAGACAAATAGGCCTATAATTATCTGTATCATCCTCATGACCCTTCTTAAATATTGGTACAACTCTAGCTTTCTTTCAATCTTTTGGAATTTCTTCAGCGTTCTTAGACATATTGAAAGTCAGCAGCAACAATCCATCAAGCACCTCAGCCAGCTCTTTAAAAATTCCCAGATGAAAGTTATATGGACCCTGCTGACTTCAAAAAATTTCTGACATTAGTAGCTGCTATTTAACCTCTTTCTGTAATATTTGTGGAATGAAAGGAATGTTATAAATATATCTGTTTCCCCCACAAACATGGAACGGCAGTATGTATTGAACACTTCTGCCTTTGTTGCATTTATTAATATATTCTACCACTTTTTTAATATGTATGTCTTTCTGGCTCAATTGTGGGACTTTTGTTAATTTTGTATACATATTTAAGCATGCTTTAATAAAACTCCCAATTATAATTCTTATTTTTCTTAAGTTCTTCTGCCCAGTTATTTGGCTCAGAACTGTTTTCTGCTTTGTGAAATTGGCCCCTCTAAGGCATGATGTCTGTATTGACAAAATCACTGATCTGGACTTTATTCTGTCCGCGTATACTTGGCATGCATGGCACCCAGATGCAGATCTGTTTTGCATTGTAAAAATTTACAGACTAGCATTTATGGGACATTAAGTTTGTTTGCCCCCACTAACAGAACTTTGGAGACGGCATTATTACAAATTTGGTATTTAGATTGCCAACAGTGTTTAATGATGCAGTATGTTTGAGAAAATGCCATTTCTCTTACATTACAATCAGTAGCAAGCATCTGCCAATGTGTTAAACAGTGAAATTAAGTGAATACACCATAGCTGCCTGCATAAATGATTAATTAACATTTACTAATAGGAAATACACTCCATGAATAGCAGTGTGTGCATTCCCAGACCTTATGTCTCAAAACATGGTGTCAGTATGCTGTTCCATATTTTTGGATTTCCTTGAAGGATCTTACTTTATTCAATTTCATCACATTATCCTCTTGTATACTGACTAGATTTAATATCCTTTCAAAGAAAATGGTTCCTGGCAATACACAGGAAGCCTTGTAATGACTGGATTGTAAAGTTCTGGGGCAGAAGGAAGTAAAAAAGAGGACTTACACTGGAAATTTGGATCTAAAGATCAAATATTAAGTTTTTTAAGCAGAAAAACTACTGTGCTAACTTAACTTTGGCCATTCATTTCTATAGAGGATTATGATGGGGCGGATAGACCCTGCAGTAGCAATGAGGGGATTAATGAGGCAGAATAGCCTCTTCACTATCAGTGTAGAACCTAAGGAGAACATGTGAACCCATTTGATGCTGTCTGTTTCTGCAGCTAACGTTAGACATAGAGAAGGTAGTTAAGGGAGGAAACATAGCATGGTTCAGGGATGAACAATCAGACCTCTCCTTTTTTAACAAGGGCCTGGAGCAGCTCTTTATCTGGATGAGCTATTGGGAGGATAGTACAAAGAGGCGCAGAAGATTGACAAAAAGGGACTCACCCCAGGGAGACAAGCCCAGAGCAGCAGGGCAAAGTCTCACTAATAAATAAATTTTCCCCATTTTAAAAATGCGTTGCTTTTCTTTTTTTTTTTTTTTTTAACTTTTACATCCCAGGCTAGGGCTAGGGACTCGAGTGCCATACCCAGACAGCTGTGGAACAACATCACCAAATCTGTGAAACAGATGTGAGTCATGCCTTGATGGGTCAGAAAGGGTCTCTCCCTATACGGCCTGGTTACGTTGGTACACATCATAATATTTACGTATTTGTTCTACCATCTTAGTATTTCGATTTGTTTCCTCCAAATAGTCTACTCCTTAATTCAAGTAGTCTAACCCATATAGGCCTTGTCTCCGTAGTGAAAACTAGAGAGGTCCAACATAACTGTATCCACAGAGCATGGCTTCAGTCCCTAGGAAGTGGTTGTATTGCAAACTTCGTTATTTGTAATTTTATTCTGTCCCATGTGCAGTATGGCACACACCTGTCATGAGATAGTCATCTAAAAACCTGATGTGATACTTGTAGCAGGTCCATGTCTCGCACCCATATAACAAGTTGGAAAGCACAGCCACTTTATAGATTCTTAGCTTCATTTGAAGCTAAATATGATACTACTGCCAGATTCTGACTGGTAATCTGCCAAATGATGAACTGGCTTTGTTGGTGTGACTTGTCAGCTCCTTGTCTGTGATAGCAGCATTCAACAATGTGCTGCCAGGATAGAAGTTGGTAACAGCATTCAGCTGGAGGTTACTGATGATTTCATATAAGTTTCCTTTGGTGCAGGTTGATACGTGACTTCTATAATTTTCAGATCACCATACCATACCTTTCTGAAGTCTCTGTGAATCTGTCCTAGAAAACTATCTCTTCTAGAGTATGTTCCTCTAGAGCACGAGCATGGCATAAAACAAATCACAAAGGCCTAAAAGGACTTTTTGGAAGATTGCAACCTCTTTGGAATGAATAATTCTGAAAGAATTGGAAATGTGTCCTGATATAGACATTCAGGATTCTTGGAGCATTATTGAGCATTTCTGCACAGAAGAGATTGAACAGGATTGGCTCAATCATGCCGCCCTACTTAATACCATTAGTGATAGGAAATGGATTAGACAGTACACAATGTACACAAACACATCCAAATGTTCCATCATGAAATACCTTCAGTGGTGGTGTGTTTGGTAATTTTTTTTTGTTTTTCTTTCTCTGAGCAATCTAAATCGCATAATAGCTGTCAAAGACACCCTTTCCTGCTGACAATCTGATGCTTTAGCTAGGTCAACGAAGACTGTGTAAGTCAGTGGTTCTGAACTTTTGTATTGCTGATCCCATTCACATAGCAAGCCTCTTGAGTACAGTCACTCTATTAAGTGGCGTTTTCTAATTTATATATTTAACGCCATTATAAATGCTGGAGGCAAAGCAGGGTATGGGGTGGAAACTGACTTCTTTCAGCACCCCCACCCCACCATGTAACAACGCTCAGTTTGAGAACCCATGGTGTAAAACTTGTGTTGCTGGTCTCTGTATTTCACCTGCTTCCGACGGGCTACACGTATTTTATCCACTAATCCTTGCGCTGACCTGAAACCACATTGTGACTCTGATGTTATGCAGTTAATGATGCTGCATAGCAAGTGATCAAAGAATACTATGGCCAGAACCCTTCCAGTGATGGAGTGTAATGAGCTACTACAACTAGTTGCCACAACAGCACTTTATCCTTATCTCTTGTGTTGAGAGTGGCAATATCTTCAAAGTCTTGGGGTACATCTTCAGTACTTTATATAGTGAATCCATACAGCAAGATCTCACATCCATACTTGAGTATTTCTGCTGAAATATTACAGATCCAGGGGCCTCTGTGGACCTGTATGACACTTACTGCAGTGCTGATTTTGTCAAGGGATGGGATTGCATCCAGGTTGTCACTGATCTGCTGCTATTTTTAGTGCCTTGTCAACAGAGTCACACTATGTTCACAAAATCACTGAAATGCTGTCATCCCTCTAAAGAGTTTCTCCTTTCTCAGTGTTAGTGTTAGACTGTCTGAGCTTGTCAAAGTAATTGTGTGTGGGGACCATACACATTTTCCAGAGCAGTATAGATGTCGTTGGTGACATGATTGTAAGTCTAGCCCTGGACTGCATCTGTCTTTGCACTCCTCTGTTGATCCTGAATATCTCTATAATGAGAGGGGGTGCTGTGACACAGATTCCTTTGTTACTTTGCCTACAGTGACATGGAATGCAAGAATTTATCAGTACAACTCATGTTTTTAGTGAGTACTGTAGCTGGATCGACAAGACTTGTGTTTATTCATCAGTTTTTGTGACATAATTTTGTTGTATCCACAGTGGCGAAAGCAACTTCATATACAGTGTCACAAAGAATCACATGCTCACTATTTGCATTTGAACTAGTACTCAAGCCGGCAGGTTGACTAGTGCAATGGCATAGACAAGCATAAAACATCTAATGCTGGTAACCAGTAAAGTGACTCTATTAATATTATAACTGACTGTCAGCTTTGTTTAGATGACTGAGTGTCTAAGTCTTCCATGATGGCATATATCTTCTTCACTGGCAACAGGCTTGAGGCACCTCAGAAACATAGCACTTGGTACCTAGACCCTTGTATGACCAGGCTAATTCTGCAAGAGATGTTGGAGTCGCATGGGTCCCCAGGAGTGCAATGAACAGCTGCATCAGCATGTGGAATATATCTTTTTATTCACTAATCCATGCATGCAGGAACCATGCTGGTAATAAAGACCCCTGCAGTTTTTGTGGCGCATAAGTGCTACATTTAACAGTGGTGTAACAAGCAGATGTAGTCACAGTAGCATCTAGTACTCTAAACGGTGCATGGAATAATTCTGTATCAACAGCCATAGAGTCTGTCTTCATCGCTGCCAGTTGTCTCGTGAATCCCTGCTCCTAAAATTCAGAAGAATAGGCAAGAGAGTATGAATGGTGCAGTGCAAGTCATCACCACTAAACTTGTGTGCTCTGCTGATAGAGGATGATGGATGAGTGGTGAAGCTATAGTTGCAGTGATGCAGGTGGTCATAGTCATAAATATGCATGAAGGTGACCCATGCAATTGCTCATTTGGAAATTTAATTACCATTCAGCAACATTCTGGGTATCTGAGCCACTCTCGTGAGAATTAAACTGTTCCTTCCATGCAGGGAAGGGACTAGAAGACGTTCCCTTGTCTGCTTCTGTAGACAAACACATCTGGAAAATCATGCACATATGTAGCCAGAAAATGAACAAAAAATGCAATTCCAAAAGTCTCTGGGAATGTTAGGGCAATCATGCCATCAGCCTACCTGAAGAAAGACAACACAAGTTTCAGAAGTACTGGACACAACTAAACAAACCTAATGCAAAACACAAATAGGAAGAATAACATGGACCCAATAAGGCTGCATCAGGAGCTCTTCAATACCCTGAAAATAAAGAGAATCCTATAGTAATTTGTCTATGCTTCCATTTTATAAAGAAGAGTACAAAAGAATAGTACACACATATAGGGACAATTAAGGGTTTTTGTACAACTTTAGTTTCACCTATCAATGGCCATCACTCAATGTTTTCATTAATGACTTGGATAATGGAGTGGAAAGTATGCTTATAAAAGTTGCAGATGGCATTAAGCAGGGCAGAACTGCAAACACTTTGGAGGGCAGGATTAGAATTCAAAATAACTTTGACAAACTAGAGAACTTGTCTGAATTCAGTAAGATGAAAGTCAACCAAGACCAATGCAAAGTAAAGCATTTAAGAAAGAAAAAAAGTCAAATGCACAACTCTAAAGTGGGGAATAACTTACTGCGTGGTGATGCTGCTGGAAAAGATCAGGGCATTACAGTGGATCACAAATTGGTTTCAGCAATGTAACACAGTTGTGAAAAAGGCACCAGTAAGGCCTCAACTGGAGTACTTGGCATCTAACTTGAAGAAAGGCATGGCCAAATGAGAGAGAGAGAGAGAAAGCAACAAAGTTGATAAAAGATTTAGAAAAATTAATGCATGAATGACAGGTTAAAAACTTGGGTATGTTTATTCTGAGGGAAAAAAGAGGACTTGGAGGTGGGGAAAGAACTGATGATGGCAATCTTCAAACATATTAAGGTCTGTTACAAAGAGGACATGGGATAATTGATCTCTGTGTCATTTGACAGTAGGACAAGTAATGGGCTTAAACTGCAGCAAGAGAGACATTGAAAAAGATACGAAGAAAAACTTTATATTAATACATCCGCACTTTGAAAAAAGAATGGCTCGTCAGCATGTGGTTCACAATGATATCACGGTCTCTCCCCACACCTCCCTCTGCCAGGCCAGGTTGGCCCGGTCCAGCGCCAGCTGCTCTGGCAAGAGTCCCTTTTGGTGGCGAAGGGCAGCTGTATAGGTGGCAGCCTTGTTGTGCCACCCACAGCGATTTGTCCTCTGGCCGTGTGCCCACCTAGGTGGCAGGGGGAGGGGTGTCCAGGCCCTCCACCGCTACATGTGGATTCCCCATCTCTAGGACCTGGATGGGGCTCTCCCAGCCTTCAGATGGCACAGCTGTAAGGATGGAAGCCGGGAGAGAGACGGTCCTGCGCCGAGCTCCAAGTGTTGTATCCTGCACCCCTTGTGGGCTGTGGGCTGCAGCCTCCATCCTAGGGCATAGGGATGGAGATATCCTGGGAGCAATGGGATGTGTGCCCTGCACAGCAGGCCCTGCTGCACATGGACTCCACAGTGTCCTGGGAATGGAGCTGACCATTGTGGGTCCCCTCCGCCTCCCTCCAGGGAACTGGCTATTAGAAAATGGGGGTGGGCCAGGCACAGGGGTCCCTGCATGGATGGCGGGAGAGCTGGGTACAGCCTAGCCCTTCCTGCCCCCCCACCACACGTGTGGCTTGCAGGACTGTCCACAGGGGCAGATGCTGAGTGTTGCCAGTGGGAGTACCCACATGCCAGGGCCACACTCCTTGGGGGGGGCATCTAAGGTCAGGCTGTTGCCCTTATGGCTGGTGTGCCTTGGGCCAGAGCCCCTGCCCCAGGTAGTACAATGTGTACCAGGCACTTACCAGAAGGTTCCTCAGTGATGTCCTGGGATATCCAGATGGAGGTGGTGTGGCTAAATGAGCTTGTGGACTTGTCTTCTGTGGACTTGATGGGGCCTCAGACTTCAGCTCCAGCTCCATTGCCTGGCTAGAGGATCCAGGCTGGTTCCCTTCTGGCCCTGGCTCTCTATCCAGTGTGCCAGGGGCCTCCTCAGCTGCAATGTCAAGGAAGGCAAGGGGTGGGGAGCTATCCTCTCCAGTGTGGAGGTCATGCAGCTCCCTATAGAAGAGGCACGTGGCCGGCCCTGCTGCTGAGCACCTGGCAGAGTCCCTGGCCCAGACATACCCTGCCATAGTTCTACCTTGACATGAACCTGCTCCAAGGTCTTGTCAGGGTGGCCTCAGGTGGCGAGTCCGGTGTGCGGCCAGCCAGGCATAGGTTGGGGCATTCCACCTCCTCCTGGTTGTGGTGTGCAAGAGCACCTCCATCTGCTAGAGACCTGGAGGTCCCAGAACTCGTGCTTGGCCCAAAAAGAGGCTGCCTTTTTTGTGGCTGGAGTGGGCCACTGGGACCTGTTGGCTGGCTCCTTGGGGGTCTTTGGGGATTGCAGGGCAACTGGCTCTCAGCCATCATGCAATTCGGTGCTGTGGCAGGTGGCCGTGAGGGCATGGTGCTGGAGGGTTGTTATCTTGCTGTCTCCAAGTTCCCAGGCTTCTGCCCTGGGGTCTCTAGGGCTCCCTGCTGCGAGGCACCGTAGAGGACCCCTCTTTTGAAAGAAGGGCCCATGGAACATCTACACATGGGTTTTTTTTTCCTCAAAAGATTCGGTCGAAAGAAGGTGCTCTTCCTGAGCCGGGAGCAGAAGAGAGCCACCTAAAGAAGAACTACATTCTTTTAATTTACTTTCAAAAGAATGCATTTTTTGTGTACACACTCCACCGGTTCTTTCCAAAACATCTGGGACAGGCTTCCAAGGGAGTTTGTGAAATCCCCATAATTGGAGGTTTTTAAGAATAGGTCGCACAAACCCCAATCAGGCATAGTCCAGGATTGCTTGGCTCTCTCTTAGCACAGGGTTCTGGACTCCAGCTCTACATTACTAAGCTCAGATTCATACAAGTGGAAGTACTGGTTAACTGGGATTCACTTAACCAGGATTCTGCTAAAATTACTTCTAAAGCTCTATGCTGTGCTTGGCCTATTGGCAACAGTTGTACAAAACACTCACTAAATGGTCCCAATGCATTTTACATTCATGGTTATCATCTGGAAGTCCCAGTATCTTGTGCCAAGTATTGCAAAATGTGAATTCTAATTTATTTCTCCAACAGAGAAGAAAAACTGACAGATGCTTGATATTTTGGTATCAATGTTAAGATTAAGATCTTTCATTTGGGATGGCAGAAACAGTTTAATTAGAAACTATTTTAAGGTAGCTTTAGTGATTAATGTTTCATTTCATTTAAATGTTACCCGTGTGTTCCAGGTATTTTTCACTATGATGTCCTGCTACTGTGTCTCTGTGCTAACTTTGAGCCTGTGCCTCTGTGGACAAAATCATTTAAGTAGCAGTGTTCCTAACCCAGGAACCATTTATTTCAACAGCCAGTCAACCTGAATAGTGTTTTTGTATTGCTGTAATAGAAAAGTTTCTCACTGTTGCGGCGTGCCAGCTGATAAAGTCAGCCATCCTTGCAAGTAGTATTCGCTGCCTCCTTTTCAGTTTCATTTGTTCCCCCTCTCCAGTAAAACCGCTAAAGGTTAATGAATTCTGCTGTGTAGTATGAATCATTGCAGACACCTCTTCTCCAGAAACGAGGTTTACCATCAACACGTTTCACTTAGTCTTCTGAGCAGCTCTCAGACAGTTGCTTTTTCCTAGTAGTAATGGAAACAATCCAGTCTGGATTTCACCTAGGGGAAAGAGATTTCCTACTGGTCATCAGATGCATCTGAATTTTAAGCACTAAAGAGACAAGCAATTGTCTAAGTTGCCATAATAATGTCTTTTTTTTATATTTAACATGTTCAATAGTGTTCATCCTTTTTCCATTCCACATGCTTTCTTTCACAGCTATGTCTTTCTATATGCTTGTCTGGGTTGCATATTGACAGTGTGCTGAATTTTATTGAGCAGTGTTGTCGCAAATTCTGTAATAAGCCGTATACAGATATATTAAATAGGAAAAAGAAACCATTATTTACAAGGTTAAAGCAGGTAAACATATATATACTCATGCACACACACGTTACAATCTTAAGTTTCAAAAAGAAACAGAAGCTTCTGTGCTGTAGTAAGCAAGATCTTTGTGTCTTTTTAATTCTAACCTGGGCTGAGCAGCTAGGGCCATCTTGTTTATGCCTAGAAACCTTGGCTCCCAGAATCCAAGCAGGACTGAGGTCCAGTTCCTTCTCTTTGTTTTTTTTATTCCATTCCCTTGTGCTCTGAACTGCAAATTCAGCTGATGTAAGAAATCATCTTGCATGACTCATCTTCACTGGGTGGAGGGGAGAGCAATACAACAAGACTGTGTCTATAGTGCAATTTTCTGGAAGATCTTCTTTCGAAAGAGCACATCCACATACAAAAAAGCATATCAAACTGTTCTTTCAATAGTGTCCACACAGCCCCATTTTTTTTTTTGAAAAAACAGGCCAAGGATCGAAAAATCAGGTACCAGAAGGACTGCTCTTTTGGGGGAAAAAAAGGACCCATGGCACATCCACACATGCTTTTTTTTCTAAAGAAGCTTTCAAACTGAGGTGTTTTTCCTGACCCAGGAGCAGAAGAGGGCTTCCAGAAGAAGAGCCACATTCTTTCAATTTCAAAACAAAAAAGCGCATTTGGTGTGTATGGACACTCCGTGTGTTCTTTCGAATAAGGACCTGATTTTCTGAAACACCTTGCTAGTGTAGACATGGCCCAAATGCCTTTCATCCCTTATCCCAAAACAGGCTGTCTGCTGTTGGTGGACCTTTTCTGTTGGAGATAATGACTTCCCTGTTGTAGATAATGTCTTTCTCCTATAAGGTGACTTGCCCAAAACTGCTTAAATAATACCTCACAGTATAGAATACAAATGTTATAAGCAAGATAATGGAATGCTTCAGAGTTGCTGCATGCACTAAAGTCTAAACACATTCTTCTAATTCTAACACCTGTTTGAACAATACTAACAGGAGAGCCAGATTTATTTCAGCTATTTGCTTTTCAGTATTCAATGGAGGCATGGGGACTGGGGCATGGGCTGGCACCTGGTCTCCCAGTTTCACACTCTGTCTGACCAAATTGACGTGCTTTCTGCTGTCTCTTAATGGTCTTAGATGCAAATGCATCTCTGAACTCTGGGTTTCCTTTGACCAGTGACAATGATAGTGAATGGGGTGCCCAGAAGTGTTAGGCACGTGAAATGAATTAATCTGGAATCCAAGAGGAATCTGAGAGGAAAAGGACACTGTCCAACTTACTTGGGGTGGAACTATTACTTCTGGGTTTTGTGTATTAACTCTGTTTGTGGTGTTTTCCCAAATTAATGCCAAGTTACTTCCCTGCCTTATATTAAAAGTTTTTTTTCTACACATAGACTATGTGCTTGCAAGTGGGGAAGCATTGACTTTCAGAGGCACCCAGGAGTGGTATGTGAATTTTCCAGGTTACTGGGTGGGGGCCTGAGCCAGCTCTGTGTTGGATGGATGGATGGATGGATGGATAGGACCCCTAGATTGAACATGGCCCTGGTTCCTGCTGGCTCCACCTTGCAAAAGGGTTACAGACATAATCCATGTGACTAATAGACACACTTTCCTGAATCATTGTGAATCTCTTCCTGAAAATACAAAATAAAAAGATGGAACTTATGTTCCTCTAATTATATTTCCTTGAGTGATTTCAATGTCTGCATTACAATTCCTGTTCAATGTATACAACTTTATTTTGCATCTAGACTCTTTCCAATGCAGTGCATAAATAAGATTCTGAAATAATGGTATATTTTCCTTTAGACGAATGGTATTGTTAACATGTAACTTAATGTTGGTAAGCATCACATCCGACTGTTCAAAAACTGTAAATGTGCAGTACAAATCCTAAACGTAGCTTGTAACCATAAGTGTCAAGTTTACTTAGATTAAAAGAATTAAATTCCTATAGCCAGTACATTCTCTGGACAAAAGAAGTTTAGAGTGCTGAATTTTGGAAAAGCCTTGATTTGGAAAAATACTATTGTGAGCACTTAAGTAATAATTGAGTAATCTATAATCCTGGTATGAGTTGTCCACATTAGAAGGGGGTGGAAAGGAAGAATTAAAGGAAAACAAATTAATAGTAGCTCCTCTCCCCACAGTCTTTTACCTAAACTCATATTAGTCTCTTCCATTACTTATTTCTTCGTGATGTAACTGACTTTGTCATTGTACTTGATGGCATGTGACCTTTCAGCCTTTTGCCATTGTGCTTTTACCGATGTTCCTTTCATCTGTTCCTTTTATGTGTCCCTTCCCCATCCATATGACTTCTGAGTTAGACCCATACTTTCTAAAAGAAAGGGATACTTGATACTAAGACTCCCTCAGTACATCAAAAATCTTCAAACTTTGATATCTGCATTAACTGGAATAAACGTTAATTTTGTAATCTTGAATTTACTCTTGTATTTTAAATGGAACATTTTAAATGTCCTGCTTGTTTGGAAGGAAGAAGAGGAGACTCTCTCTTCCTGAATGCTGGAGGCATTACGCCTGCATCAGCAGCTAACAGCTAGCAAAGGGATTTGAAAGGTACTGAGAACAATGTAGACCATACCCATTTTTGAAGAGAGTTGGCATCCTTAGTCTGCCCAGACCTACTCCATCTCACCTTGATGCTGAAAGCAGAATAAGTATTCTAGATCCCTCTCACCTCACCTTTGTTCTTGGGAAGCAACAGCTCTAGCTTTATGCTTGTTAGAACATAGGAGTGTCCGCATGGAATCAGACCAATGGTCTGTTTAGCTCAATATCCTATCTTCTGATAGTAGCCAGTGGCAGATGCTTCAAAGAGAATGAACAGAAGAAGCCAATTTCAATCCATCTGGTCTCAGCTTCTGGATGCTCAACATTTAGGGACAACCAGAGCATTGGTTAATAGCCATTGACAGACCCATCCTCTAAACTTAGATCTAAGTCTTCTTCTATTGTTTGTTTCCTGGTGTGTTGCTCTATCCAAACATCTTTTTTCCCCTTTTTCATTGATGTGCGCTGGAGCAGCGATTATATGGCCTAAAATACTTACTGAAACTTAAAAAGCTGAAATTTGAATGCAAATGGAAACATTTTAAAGGTTGAAATACTAGGGTTCTGGCATTTGAGTGGCTAAAGAATGAATTAAATCTGCCAATACCTATAAAATGCTTTTTTCCCCGGTATTAACAGTATCAAATGTGTTTAGAAATTTGAATGGTGAATGTGAAATTGTTTACTTTGTAAACCTATGGTAATTGGAGATAAGTTGAAAATGAGAAGATATGTTATCAAGATGGTGAAATGAAATAAATGAGAAATACAGTAACTTCACAGAGGAAAGGAACTCAATAGGGGAAGCTAGCTGTTCTTGAAATGGAAATCCTTGGACATTTAAAATGACTCTCTTAATGTATTGAGCTAAATATGGGACTGTCCCGCCAAATACAGGATGGATGGTAACAGTACTCCCATCCCATTTTTCACACTATCTGGTCACCCTACAGTCATGATCATGCAGATCCTCTACTTCCTGCTCTTTTGCAGTGAAAGGCAATGAGCTTTACCCTGTGAAGGTGTACACGGTGACCCTTGTTTTCTTGGGTGGCTCCATTCTGTTTTTGCTGTGTGTTGTGGGAGTGTGATGTTGGACAATCGTTATTCTTTCTAAAGTGAGATGTTGTGTACAGTTTGTTAACACTATATAATTATTGATTACTTCATAATTTTAGAATGTGACTACGGCCGTGTCTACACGTGCCCCAGACTTTGAAATGGCCACGCAAATGGCCATTTTGAAGTTTACTAATGAAGCACTGAAATGCATATTCAGCACTTCATTAGCATGCGGGCTCATGGGAATAAGGGCACTTCGAAGTAGGCGGGGTCTTTTTGAAAAGGAGCCCCGTCTGGATGAGACGCGCGGCGGCAAGCCGCGTCAATTTTGAAGCGCCGTGGCTGCCTGCATGCTAATGAAGCGCTGAATATGCATTTCAGCGCTTCATTAGTAAACTTCGAAATGGCCATTTGTGTGGCCATTTCGAAGTTTGGGGCACGTGTAGACATAGCCTACACGTGCCAATCCACTGAAATGAAAATGTGTTCATGACGTTGCCAAAATGTTAACAAATCTGGGCTGTGGCACAAAATGGGTCCAACAGGCAAATTACATGGGCAATACCCAGCCACTGATGTCGAACACCTGCTCCAGGGTTTAAATGAAACCGGGAGTTGGCTGAGAACAAACTGGTTGAAACTTAATCTATGTGAACATAAAGGTATAATCAGGAAGTTATTGTAAGGTACATATTTGTGCTTTGGATCTATGGGTGTCCATATCTGTGCTAGTAGTGTTCCCACATTGTATCTCCAGATACTCTCAAACACGTCCAGCAATATATTTTTCCCCTCTTGTGCCCATCGTTTTAGTAAACTGCAGCTCATTTGTTTGGCTGAACACCTGACTATTATGGTCCTTGATTTTACCATAGTGTTTCTGCTCATTTTTTAAGCACTGTATCATGGAGGAGGAAGTGCGTGACTTCAGCAGTACAATATATCCACTGCTGGCTCATGAAAAAACTTCCCACGTAGTGCCTGACACATCACACACAAATGACACTTTTAAGCCGTGTCTACACGTGCACGCTACTTCAAAGTAGCGGCACTAACTTCGAAATAGCGCCCGTCACGGCTACACGCGCCGGGCGCTATTTCGAAGTTAACTTCGACGTTAGGCAGCGAGACGTCGAAGTCGCTAACCCCATGAGGGGATAGGAATAGCGCCCTACTTCGACGTTCAACATTGAAGTAGGGACCGTGTAGTCGTTGCGCGTCCCGCAACTTCGAAATAGTGGGGTCCGCCATGGCGGCCATCAGCTGAGGGGTTGAGAGATGCTCTCTCTCCAGCCCCTGCGGGGCTCTATGGTCACCGTGGGCAGCAGCCCTTAGCCCAGGGCTTCTGGCTGCTGCTGCGGCAGCTGGGGATCCATGCTGCAGGCACAGGGTCTGCAACCAGTTATCGGCTCTGTGGATCTTGTGTTGTTTAGTGCAACTGTGTCTGGGAGGGGCCCTTTAAGGGAGCGGCTTGCTGTTGAGTCTGCCCTGTGACCCTGTCTGCAGCTGTTCCTGGCACCCTTATTTCGATGTGTGCTACTTTGGTGTGTAGACGTTCCCTCGCAGCGCCTATTTCGATGTGGTGCTGCGCAACGTCGAAGTTGAACATCAATGTTGCCAGCCCTGGAGGACGTGTAGACGTTACTCATGGAAATAGCCTATTTCGATGTTGGCTTCACGTGTAGACGTAGCCTTAGTGTGACAGAATAAGGGTATGTCTATACTTAGTGGAAGATTGACCTGGTCAGGATTGATCTTCTGTGCCTTATGGGGTCTTGCTAAATCAAACCATGATGGCTCAACTTTGGTATTCCTCATTCTCACAAGAAGTAAGGGAGCTCAACAGGAGAATTTCTCCTCTTGATCTCCCTCTGTGTGGACGGTTTGGTAAATTGATCATAGATACGTTGATTCCAGCTGTGCAGTTGTGGTTGCTGGAATTGTGTATCTAAGACTTTCAGGTGTAGTGTAGATCTGCCCTGATAAACTGTAAAGATAGTGGGGTGCAAAACTGAAGTCAGACCTCTCACTGAATTCAAACAATTCTGTGCTGAGACTTTCAATTCATTTTCTTCCCCACTATTTTAGTGTAATGGTATAGTCAAGATTGACACAAACCGCTTCAAAACATGAGTCAGTCTGGGGTTAAGAAGCTATTGTAATGCATACGCCAAACAACTTCCCATTCTCTGGAATCCTGTGTCTGATTTGCCAAAAGGAGAAAAAGTTCTGAGAATTCTTGCTCTGAGAAATTTGAGCATTGTTTGTATGGATGACAAATGCAGTTCCCACTTTCACAGAACCTAGCCCTTTTGTCTTGTTGTATCTTAATATTTGTCTTAGGCATTCAGGATTTGTTTCAAATATTCGGTACTTTTAAAATTTTTGTGTGTGTGTGTGTGTATATATATATAGATATAGATATAGATATAGATATAGGGCATGAGATAATCAGCTCTGATGGCTGAGGGTGTAATTAAGAATATACAGTATAATGGAAAATACAAATGTTGATACTATTGCAGTATTCTCCTCTTGGTGGCTTTCAAATATGTTTTCATTTTAACACTGTTTGCAGCGTTGCTTTAGCCATGTGTGTCCCAGGATACTGCATGGCAAGCTATGCAGTGTTTCTAAGATTTGACCTGAAGAAGTGCTTTATATAGCTTAGAAACTTGTCTTTCACCAGCACAAGTAGACAAATTTAAAAAAAAATACCCTCACAATTTGTAACAAGTGGCTTTCTCTTTAAAAAAAGAGAGAGGGAGAGAGAGAGAGAGAAAGTCCTTCAGAACTTAATTCATTAAAATACCCCCATATGATATGTGGTTAGTAAGTTGAGATAAAATTTAGTGCCTAACCCCAACTCTGGTTTGTTCCTCCAAAGAGGCTAATTCTAAGCATAAATTTCATGCTGCTTATTCAGGTAACAGCACTGGAGACAATTGTGGCACCTTGAAATATGCAATCATGTTTAAATTTTAATCCAGACATCCTTTAAGCTAACTGAATTGCCTCAGAGAGTAAAATATAACTCAGAGGCCTTGGTTCCAATAATTGTGCCTTTCATTTATTTACATAGTCGGGGAGAAGGGAAGGAGCACAATCTATATTTAATATAAGTATTTTACTGAACCATGACAGCTATCACTCTAGAGACCCTAAGGTTATATGGTATTTAGATAAATTAAAAAGGTTCCATTGTGGCTATTCTTGACTGCCCTTTTGAGGAAATGTGTATATGCCATTTCTAGTCCTAATACGACTACATATTTAATAAGTTTAGCAGTGTTTACTTATCATTTTGTAGAAATTTAAATGCAATACACAAATGTTTGCCACTGACTCTTATTCATGGAAGGACTTGATTTTATGAACTGCTGAGAGACATCCACAGCTCCCTTTATTTCAAAGTGACTTATGCCCAAGAATGGCAGAATTATAAAATCTGAGCGGGACCAGTCTTCCAAAACACTCAGAGCTCTTTGCATGTGGGCCATATTCAGTCATTGCCCTGACCTGCTGTACTTCCCCCCACTTAAACTATGTTGAAGAGCAAAAGTTTTGGTTTTCATTTTTACTTCATTGTTACGAGCACTTGTCTAGAACTTCAGATATATTGAATACTTTGTGTGTGTTTAAAAACAAAATAACAATCTTCTCCCACAAAAATATTCAATTAGGTCAGTAAAATAAAAAGAAAACTACAAACAGCTTTTTTCTATATGCCAGTCAATAAACATCCACAAGGAGACCTTGGGATAGGAGAAGATATGCTTGGAGTGTCTCATGAAGGTTAACTTTTGATGGGTCTTTTAGGAGAGAAGAAAATTGCGGAGTTGAGACCCTTTAACTAAAAACTCTGTGTGACCATTCCTGTCTTTAAGTGAGCAGCTAATAATTAGGGGAGCTTTTCCTGAGTGGAATTGTTGTGAAATGACATAAAGCCTGAGGGTAGAATAGGTTAGGACTATTTTGATGCCATTTTTATTATTATTTTTGTTTGTTTAATTGGAAAATGGTAGTTAGTGAAAACCAAAGTTCTTTTCCAGCAACAAATACATTTTCAGTAAAGTTTTGAAATTTTCTCTGGTCCACGATGGAATTGCAAAAGGCATGGGTAAGAATAGCCAATAGTCTACTAGTTAGGGTACTCACCTGGGTTAGAGAAAAACCGGAAGCAAATCTGTGCTCTGGGTCTTCCCACAGAGTTCTGTAACCACAGAGCAATGGAATCAGTCTCCCACGTTCAATGATCTTGTAATTATTTATGCAAATAGCATAGCTCTGTCAGGAAAAAGTTGAGATGCTGAAGAGCAATGACTTTGGATATGAGATGCTAGGTTTCAAGCCTAATATCCAAATCAGATAGACGAGGTACTTGAATCTGGATCTCCTTTGATTACCTGTTGGCTAGCCTGGGTTGAGGCTTTGGTGCTCCCCGACTTCACACACAAAAAAAAGGAGGGGGGAAGAGTGGTCCTAATATTGGCTGAAAACAAACCTCTGAATTGTTCACCAACTAGACTTTTTTCAGGACAGCCCTAAGAGGAACGTCTCTAGAGATATCAGGTCTCAAACCATTTGTACCTTAAATTTTTTTACCAGAAGCAAATTAACATGCAATATGGACTTCAGAAAAAAAAAAAAGTAATATGCAGCAGGTCAGAGCTTCTTAAGAAGCAGGCAGTTGCAGTCAGCATTGACTGAAATTTTCAGTACTCTTGAGTGGTAGAGGCATATAGAGTGCTTTAGAGCACTGTTTCTCAGCCTTCTTTATAACATGCCCCTTTTTAAAAAAAAATGTATATAAGTATCCACAGACTTATCTCGTGTACCTCTAAGGGCATGCTTACCACTGTTTTGAGAAGCATGGTTCTAATTACTGTACCCTTTTCAGGAGTCAGATTCATTGCGCATACCACCAAGTTACATCTCATTAAAAATTATTTGCTAACAAAAACATGCAAAAATATCACAGAAAACTACTAAGGGAAACCTTCTGACTTTCTACCTTCTTATGAAATAAATGAATTGGAATAGAAATACTGTACACATTTCAGCATAAGGCATGTGAAGCAGTAGAAACAAGTCCTTGTCTGAACAAACTTTTAGATCGTACTGACTGTACTGTTTATTATGTAGCCTGTTGTAAAGTTAGGCAAACATCTAGATGAATTGATTTGCCCCCTGAAAGACCTTAGTGTATCCCCAAGAATACACCTACCCTTGGTTGAGAAACGCTACTCTAGAGCACCTCAGTCTTGAGAAGGCTCAGGCACAGAAAGGAAAAAAAGAAAAAGTTGCATTCTTCTCAAGTACAGAGGAAAAATGCCACTGCTGCTACCAAAAGGTTTACCAGCTTTTACACTAGATCTGACTTTAGACTGTGGGTGCCCTTCCTTAAATGAGGTAGCATATATTAGTCACTTTTCCTCATCCTTAAAACAGTTTCTCATGCCTAACGACCTCAACCCAGAAAACTTGAATCCATGTTTGTTTCAGCTGTTGATTCCACCATATTATACATGAATCATAATTTACACAGCGAGCTGGGTGTCGTTCACATAAGAAAGGGCAATAGCCCATGTCTTCCCAGTGTCTAGCCAGGGTGGATTGATTTTAAATCAAAACAATTTAAATAATTGATTTGATCACAATTTGAATAACCAAGAAAAAAATCATTTATTTAAACCATGTCCCACTGATACTTCCTTGTGTATTTTTTCAATATTGGTGCAAATCTGATCACTAAAACATGATAATTTACAACTCAGTACAGCATTTTACAACATTTAGGAGAGTATAATTTTGTAATTCTTTTAGATAACTTGTTTTTTATTAGTTTTGGAAATAGTATGCAATTAATGTTCATTGCCAGTGTCAAGCTGCAGATGAAGCAGCAATACATTAGGAATGCTAGGAACGAAATCTCTCTAACAAACGCAATATGACTTTTATTTTATTTCAGGTAAATTAAATTTTAAATGTTAGATACATGTTACACAGTTGCAATTACAGCATAGACTGAAACAAATATGAATTGTCCTGCTTTTTCAACTGCTACTCGATTTTTAAGCTTTGGGTGAATAATGCCAAACAATGGCAATATTCTCTCTCTGCCTGCTGAGGGATCTACTGTTGTGAAAAGTTGGCTTTGCAACTGAGGGAACTCTGTTTCAAGGTGCCTGGCTAATGATTTCCACCAATTCAGGAGGGTGACTTTAATTGATCTTTTGAACAGTAATTATGTAGAAATTGTATTGTTTCACTCCAGGTCTGACATTTATTATGACTGGCATAACTGAGGAATGATTTTGTGAAGCCTGTGCCATGGCAGAATTTTCATCTTCAGGAATTAGGCTTCCAACTTTATATCTGGGGTTAAGAATGTTCGCAAGAAAATGAGTTGGAGTTAGTGCTTGATCCATTCATTTCTTTACTATCTGCAGTTTAACTTTCTGGTGAGGTATTTCTTTGTCAATATCTGTTGAAGTGCCTTCCAGATTTCGACAGCAGCAGCAGTTTTTCTGAAGTTTGTTTAATGCAATAGATATTAGGTTTACTGAGCATTCTTCTTTAGTCCAATGTTAGATACTTTGCACCTGCTCCTTCCATCTATTTATCCACAGTTTTCTTCATAAAGCTTTATGAGAAAAGACTGATGCAAAATGGGGAAGCTGAAGCAAAATGGTTGTTAAAAAAGTATTTTGTGATACCAACAATCTTTTATTTTACTGCTAGTGAAGACATACCTAAGACTTTGACTAAAACATGTATTTAATGGGCAGTGCAGCCATATGTTATTTAAGAGCATATTTCCATTTTTTCTTCCAAGTACCTTCTCATCTTTGCCATGTTTGCATCATTGTCTGTGACAAAACTGTGCATGACACAGTTGACTGTTCCGTTTATTACAGATTTCATTGTCTCTTTTAAATATTCTGTTGTGTAGGCATTTTCTGATGTATCTGTTGTTTCTGAAAGATATGCAGCTCCATCTTATGTTGTGTCACAAGCACACATTACTGGATCATGGTGTATATTTTCAATCCATCAAGACTGAGACTATTGCGTTTCCCTTCACTATTTCTTAGACACTGTTGAAGTTCCTTCTCACACTCTGTTAATTAGCAACCACTGTCTGTTCTACCAAGTAGAGTGTAGCCTGGCCATAAGGACTCAATCATGTCAATGAACGTGTTTATTATTAACAACATGAAAAGGAGAATTTGTGGCATAAATGGACCAAGCTGTCTTTTAATCTGTGGTGTCTTGTTGGTATTTACTGGTTCTTGATTTAAACTCATCCCTGGCTGTCATTTTACTGGATGATTGAAATATTTTGCTTCTTACTGATACTTTGTTGTCTGAAATAGGTTTAATTGCACCACTGCTGCTAGAAGTACCAGTGGTTAATTCTGAGGCTATTGCAGACATGCTTAAAATGGATCCTGAAAGAAAATTCAAACATGGTTTTGAATTGTACTTCTCACTGTTACTCAGTTAATCATTTCCTTTTCCTCATCTAAGAGGAAGCTGCATGTGCTGAATAGCATCTTCCCTTTTTCTTTCCAGTTCCCTGCACTGTTCCTTTCTATGCTGTTTCCGTACTTTCCTCTATATTGTCTCTCTGTTTAAGACAAGGTCTTGACTGACTAACTCTGACATGCTTGGTTAATGTTCACCACCACGTAAGCACAAAACAAATACAGCCTATCCAGCCTTCATCCTTCCTTATACATGTTGCATTTGTCTACTGAGACACAGAAATTGAAATCCCAGAACTTTTAAGAAGCAAGTGCTGATAGTTAAGTTGGAGACACTAGAGGCACTAATTGTTTTTTATGAGACTGTAAGTATAGATGTAGCATGTTTGTGTTGAGATCTAATTGTAACTTATTTTTAAATGACAGATTTAGGTTTTTATCAATGTAAAATTTTAATTTAAATCAAATCTGATTTTTTTTATATTTTAAAGTCATTTTTATCCACTCATGCTATCTATTCCTGTTGTCACCTATGCAAGTTTGAATAAAAAGCATAACAATGGAATCCTGCCTGAGAAATTTTTGACAGATAAAAAGAGCCAATAATTCTCTCCAATGGGAAGAAAAACCAAAACACAAAGCTGTGCAAGAGACAAACTCACATTATACCCACAAAGGTCCATGAACATGTCAACAGGGCCATATGGTTATTAAGCACCAAGGATAGTTGATCTTCATTTGTCCCTAGAAAATTTTATACCAATACCTCTTCTTGTATTATGTGTAGAGTCAAAATTCCTGTCCCTCTATGTATTGCACGAGTGCCTCAAAGCAACCTTCTGGACAGCATTTTCTTAAAAAAATTTAAGACAATGAAATGGTTTTTGCTTATGCCACAATGTCCTTGGGTGGATTATTTTAGCCAGGCAAAAATCATATGCTTGTCACACAGATGATTTTGGTGGCTGAAACTGCAGTCTAATATTTAGGTTTATATCAAATACTGTTATGCTTGTGCTTGTACAAATATTCAGAACACTAATATGCACCAAAACACATGCAAGGCCCTGAGCCAAAAGGACTTTGGACTTTGTAGTTGAAATCCTTCATTCCAAGCATTGCTGTACTGTCTTGTCAGTGGCAGACCAACATAAAAGTTGGTACATTTCATCCTCTACACACTCCCCACTACTGAAAACCCTACCCACTTTATCTCACATATTTTCTACCTCTTCTGTCTCTCAGAATATATTACTTCAGGTTTTATCATGAAGTGGAAGGAAATGTTCCACTTGCCAAAGGTTGGAAGTTCACAGGTTAACTTCCTGTCATCCTCATCCAGAAGGCCAAGCAAAAGGGTGAACCAAGTCAGCGTTCCCTGTAAGCTGTGAAGAAATTCAAATGCTGCCCATCTCATTAACAGAATGCCCACAGCTAGGTTTTGTTTCTATTGATGGTGCACATTCACACATGCCTTGATGCATATGAAAATTTAATCGCACATAGAAAGAAATCCATGCATAGATGAAAAAAGGTTAGAGGGAACATTGAACCAAATACTGGAATAGTACATGCTGCATCAATTTCCTTCAAGATAACTGGGCCTCACTGATTCTATATGTGGATTTCACGTATGATAATATGGATAACACCTCATCTGGAAGAACCTATTTTTTGCTGACTACAGTTTTCGCCCTTATTTTCATTCTATGCTGCACACAGTATCCATTATTTCTGCAGCACTGCACCTGACACCATATCCAGCAAACTCCAGAAGTGTTTGAATGCAATTTTGTTGTGTCCAAGGCACTATATAAGCACTAGACTGACCACTGATGAGGAAGGTCTTACTTTTCCAGTGTTACACATGATGATATGGCTGCCAGCCAAACACACCCAGTATGTGGACCCTTATTAGATTTACAGACAAATCAACACACTAATGTTTCAGTTTCAGATTCCCTAATTGGTCAAGGTGCATCTTATATTTCATGCTCCCTTCCCAAAACTTTTCTCAGATTATTCCTTGCCAAAAACAACAATTCTTGTTGCCAAGTCATATTCAGGAACAGGAATACTGTCTTGTCTGTGAGATTCTAGCCATTTGATGTGCTTCCTTCCCAACTGATGACATATCTGAGGAATGGACCTGGGAAGTGGCTCACCATGAAAATGCTTCTGAAAAGTTCAACACCTTCCACAGGACACATCCAGATAAACCCAGACCACTTACACCCCATGGGAAAAGAGAGATGTTAGGAGGCTGGTCTTGAACCTAGGCTTAGAGGTTCTTGGGAAGCAGCCTAAGCCATGATCACACCACTCCAAATCATCTAATTGCTAGGGAATTCACAGACTTGGGTGAGCCAGTTTCCAGGGTTCTGATATAACACAACAAGTGTCATCTGACTGAGTTATGGGCCTCTGTCAATCGTACCCACTTCAGCACAGACTTATGTGCCTTCTAAACTCAGCTGGTATTTCCACTGATAGAGAGCTCTCCTTAACCCTGAAAAGGTGAGGACTTTACGATAAGCAAGCTCTCCTTTTCTGGGTGCTTCATGTCTGTGGTACTAAGCTTTACTTCTCAAAACAAGACACAACTACTTCTGCAAAAGTGTTTGGCAGGCACCATGGTCCCTGGATCAGGCAGTTCTTTATCAAAGTTTCCAGTGCCCCCTTTTTATTCATGTTCATATTATGCAGATGGATCCAAGGAGACTACACAGCAGTATGTGGTCAGGACTAAATTAATATGGTTAATCTAAGAGGCTGCCTCAAAGATTCCATTAGCTCTCCTAATATAACAGTCTGTGCTGCTATATTCAAAGAGGAGATGGGATTTTATGGCTGGGAATTCTCTTCTTGAGTACCTGTGATATACAGGCCTAACTTTCAATACATTTTGAGTGCTCAAGTTGCTATTTCAAACATCAGAACTCATCTGATAAATAATGTGCACACACCTGGGTTTTGGTGCAGTTATCAGGTTTGCATCCTCTCTTTTGGAAAATTAGGCCATAGACTTTGCCAAATTGATTGTTTCTTCATATTTTCTTCAAGACTATAAAGAATTTTTATGCAATGTAATTAAGCATCTCTTCCTTTTTGAGATCAAAGACATTTCTGTCTCCATATCATATTCTATCATACTAGGGTTACTTCATATATTAAAAGCAAAAAACAATTGTTTTTGTAACTGAATTTAAAATAGCCTTGAACAAAGCACATTTGCTATTGTGAATGTTTCATTTTCAGCACATTGGTACAGTGATTTTTATGAATTGCCTTTAGAAATTCTTGTTCAAATGTGGTTTAATTTTAAAATTAGATCTTAAGTTATGTGTTTATGGCTTTCAGTGAAGAAATATCATCTAATTTATTTCCCCTGTGGAATGTTGAGAGAGTTATGTGATTATATGCAATATAGAGAAAATGATAGGTCACATCTATACCACTGGTAATTATAATTTGCACTCCCAAATAATAAACCAATCTCATATGCTGACACTTTCCACAATTTCAAAGTATGGTGGTAGTCTGAAAATTGAGTAATATGTATAAACTTTTTTTATTAATCAGGCATTATCTTTAGATGTGTTCGGAGCAATGTTGTCTGATTTAAACAGCAAAAGAAAGTCCTGCTATCTCTCTAATTTATCTAGGTAAGCCCGGTAGAGCAGAAAGAGTTGGATTTTATTATTAACTAAATTCCGGTTAGACAGGCAATCTGTTAAACCTATGCAAACCTATTGCCCTCCGGTGTTACTGAGGACATGATTTGAAGACACTGTGTAACACATCTTGAGTACTGTGTGCAGATGTGGTCTCCTCACCTCAAAAAAGATATATTGGCATTAGAAAAGGTTCAGAAAAGGGCGACCAAGATGATTAGGGGTTTGGAACGGGTCCCATATGGGGAGAGGCTAGAGAGACTGGGACTTTTCAGTCTGGAAAAGAGGCGATTGAGGGGCGATATGATAGAGGTATATAAAATCATGAATGGGGTAGAGAAAGTGAATATAGAAAAATTATTTACCTTTTCCCATAATACAAGCACTAGGGGACACCAAATGAAATTGATGGGTAGTAGGTTCAAAACTAATAAAAGGAAATTTTTCTTCACACAGCGCACAGTCAACCTGTGGAACTCCTTGCCGGAGGAGGCTGTGAAGAAGGCCAGGATTCTATTAGGGTTTAAAAAAGAGCTCAATAAATTTTTGCAGGTTAGGTCCATAAATGGCTATTAGCCAGGGGTAAAGTATGGTGCCCTAGCCTTCAGTACAAGGGCAGGAGATGGATGGCAGGAGATAAATCACTTGATCATTGTCTTCTGTTCTCCTTCTCTGGGGCACCCGGCATTGGCCACTGTTGGCAGACAGGATACTGGGCTGGATGGACCTTTGGTCTGACCCAGTATGGCCATTCTTATGTTCTTATGTTTGCACAGATTAATTAAGGATATGATTTATCTTCCAAAATACTTTACTGGTGGTGATGTGTGACAAGGGAAGAATTTATCTTTACTCTCAGATTTCAGATTTAGTTTGCAGAATTGGAAATTAGAAAGAGAAAACACTTCATTTTAAACTGAGTACCTCTGATTTAGAATAAGTGAAAGCTCAGAGTCTAAGGGTACAATTTTAGCTGCACTTTTCAGAGTAAAACTATTTTAAATAAACCATAATTGTACATAAAATGTAACATGAAAGATAATAAACAGAACAATATATTAGTGTATAAAAGAATAATTAGTAATAATTTGTTGTAGTTATCTCTAATATAATGGTGTTTGTAATCATTACATACATCATATTCTTTCTCCCTGGCTGCTTCTATGCACGCAATCTTCTGGAAGATGATCCTCCAGAAGACAGTTTCCAGAGGACCATCTTCCAGAAGATCATGTCTACACATTAAATGTGGCTCAAAAGAGCCGCCCCTTCTTCTGGAAGAGTGCGTCTACACGTGCATGGACGCTCTTTTGGAAGAACAGGGCGGGAAATAGTGCAGAGGGGGTTGCATTGCTCGGAGAACCCTTCCGGGGCCACCATACAGGCAGCCCTTTAAAGGGCCCCACCCAAGCAGCCCTTCCCTGCACAAGTTCCCTGTCTTGTGTGGCCCAACCAACAGGCATGGACCCATAGGCTGGCTGTTCTCCTGGCCACCCTCCTTGGTCTCCTGTGGAGACAGAGACCCAGGCCTGTGGGTCCCAACCCCACACCACCCCTTTCAGACTCCCCCACCCTTCCCAGGCTGTCCAGCGCATCTGGACTCACATCACCAGCAACGATTGGTGGGACAGGGTCATCATGGGAGTGTGGGACAATGACTGTTGGTTGCAGAATCTCCAGATGAAGGAGGAGACCTTCCTGGACATCTGCAGCTAGCTCGCTCCCATGGTGCAGTGCCAGGACACCTGGATGAGGCTCGCCCTCTCCATGGAGAAGTGCATGGCCATGGCCATATGAAAACAGTCCACCTCAGACAGCTACCGGTCCATCAGGCAGCAGTTCAGGGTGGGCATGTCCACCGTCTGGGCCATCATACTAGAGGTAAGCCCTGCCTTGGGCCCCACCCTGGGCGGGGGGGAGAAGGTAAGGGGCCGGGGGGCACGGGGGGTGACCCATGGGGGAGGTAGGCATAGCCTGGGGAGATAACACATGCCCACTGCCGGAGGGCTGCCCCAGCAGGGGAGGGGAGGGCCTACCCAATAGGTGGGGAGGAGGAGGATGGAGAAGAGGGCAGCAGCACCCCTGCACATGCACATGAGTGTGCCCACTCTTGTTCCCTTGCCAGTCATGAGAGCTATCAGTCACATGCTGGTGTGCATGTGGGGCCTGGAAGTGCTTGTCAAGGTCTTCGTGGAGCTCAGGTTCCTCCAGTGCAGCAGAGTGATCAATGGGATGCATATCCCCCTCAGGGCCCTGGACTCAGCAGCGGCCTGTATGTGAACTGCAAGGGGTACCTCTCCATCATGCTACAGGTGGTGGTGGATGGACCTGGAGGTTCACAGACATTTAAAGGCCTGGCTGGGCAGGGCACACGACACATGCATCCTGCGAAGCTTTGTTCAACAGGATGAAAGCAGGAACACCTGTGACCTGGCAGGAGTGCGCCATCGGGGAGGTCACCATACTCCTCTGCCTCGTGGGTAACGCAGCCTACCCCGTCCAGCCCTGGTGGATGCACCCATACGTGGGCTACCTCACACCCTCCCAGGATCTGTTCAACACCTGGCTTACATGGGCCCGGTACCCAGTTGAGTGTGCATTCAGCCATGGGATGGCATGGTTCAGATGTCTCCTCAGGTGCCTTGATGTGGAGGTGAAGAACGTACTGCAGGTTGTGGCCTCATGCTGCACCGTCCACAACCTCCCCCAGGGCTGGATGGTAGAGCCAGCCCCCAGGTACCTGCAGCCCACTGTGGCCCAGACAGGCAGCTCAACCGTGATGGGGTCCGCATCCAGGAGCCACTCCGGGAGGTGCTCACCTGGAGGAGACTGCTAACTGAGGACAGTCGTGGGCAGGCCTGGGGGCAGTAGGGTGGTCAGGGCCTTGGGGTCATGGGCGGGGGGGCGGGAACCAGGAGAAGTGGTGGGCGGGGGTCTTGGGAGGAGCAGAGGGGCAGGGGCCTTTGAGGGAGTAGCGGGGCGGAAGCAGTCAATGTGGGAGCCTCAGGGAGGCAGCAAGGGCAGGTGGGGGCTGGTCAGCCAGGGCCTCACCCACAGTGTGGAGCATCCCCCCGCAATTCCCCCCCGCGTGTCCTGCCACCAGTTCAATTCGGCTTCATCGAGGGCCAGCCACCTCTCACCAGTGCATTCTGGTGGTGGAGGGTGGCTGTGTAGGCCACGGCCTTGTGCTCACTGTCCCGGTGTCAAGCTGTCTGGAGCTGGGGTTGGTTGTGCCATGGGAGCTGGGGTTGGTTGTGCCATGGGAGCTGGGGCTGGTTCAGCCCTGGTTGCTGGATTCTCTGGCCTGTGTGGGGCTGATGGGCCCCGGGCTCCTACTCTGGCTCTCCTGGCCCTCGGATGGTGCCACTGTAAGACGAGGGAGAAGGGAGTTAGTGCCACATCCAGACGCTGGGTGCCATGACCCTGGTCCCCCGGTTGGGTGTGCCCTCCCCCAAACCATGATATGGCCATGTCCCAGGGGGATGCCACCATGCAGGCTTCCACACGCTCACCACATTGGCCCCTGGAGCACAATCCCAGTGGTGCTGTCTGTGGTGGACTCCCCCGGGAACTGGATGGTGGGCCATGGTGGGGCTCAGCCATAGGGGGGCCCCGCCTGGGGAGTGGATGGACTGGGTGCAGTCATGCCACCCAATGGGGTCCCCAGTGCGCTCATGGGGCTCTCTGTGGGGGAGGGTGCTGGATGTCACCCACTGGCATGGCTGTGGCCCCAGGAATAGGCTAACTGTGGTCAGGGCATCCCATCGAGGCCCGGGTTTGCCCCACACTCCTAGGGATTTGCCATGGTATGCACTTACCTGAGGTGGCCTGAAACAGGTCAGGTGATGGATGCCTAACTAGAGGTGGCCTGGCTGTTGGTGGCAGAGGGCAACTCAGTGACGAAGGGAACCATTGGAAGATTCCCAACCAGATGAGACATTCATGGTGGCAAAGCTCTCCTCCCCCTCCAGTGTAGAAGGGGGCTTGGGTGTGGCTGTGTCCACGGTGAGCCGGGGTGGTGACACATCATTCAGAACCAGGAGGTCCCACAGCTCCTGGTAGAAGGGAAGGGGCAGCTGGCTGGGGTGCGGACTGACCTGCAGGCGCTGTCTCAGGCCCTTGTGTACCCCTCAATCAGCTCCTTAACTTTACATCAGACCTGCTTGGGGTCTGGAAGGAGTAGCCTTTGGCAGCCAGGCCCTGGGTGAGCGGCATGAATGCAGGGGCGATGCAGTGGTGCTCTCCAGTGTTGCAGGGGACCTCATCATCACACCAGGCCCCAGGACATCCTTGAACTCTGACTCTGTCCAGGAGGGGGACCTCCATTTGGGATCCTGGCTGCCCTCATCTGGATTCCTGGGTTGCTCAGGATGCTGGCCTGCTGGCCATCTGGCCAGCTTGGGGATCAGTGGTTGCTGTGGGGCCTCATCAGAGTGTGGCTGGCAATCCAGCATGAGCTGCCTGCTTCCACACTCTCAGCTTCCTGCCATGGAGTGTCTGGGTCCTTGCAACTTCAGAAGCCCCAGGACCCAGAGACCATAGAGCCCTGCTGTGGCTGCTTGGAGTGTTTCCAATCTCCGGCCGGTCACTGCCATGGCGGACCACTTCTTCCAGAAGAAGTGGTCCATGAGCACCTACATTTTTGTAAGCTATTTTTTACAATGGCTAGGTAGCTTTAAGCTCTCCTCCAGTTATCAGTGTTAACATTTAGGAGATAATACTGCAAAAAATGAAGGATTTTTTATGAAAGAGATCTACTTTTAAGTGTTGACCTTTTGTTGTCAGTGAAGTCTGCTGGGCCTCTGGCCCTTATCACTTGTACAGTAACTTTGATCACTGGAACAGATTTGGCAAGGAACATATCAGTGCAAGACTGTAAGTGCAATATTTTACTTTTGTACCTAGTGTTCATCTAAAAAGGCCTATTTTAAAATGATTGCATTTGTGATTGACATTTGAGGGTGCTGAAGTTCTGACGTTTTACTTTGCCTGAATCATCTCTTAAGCACTGTGCAGCAAACCTCAGTTAGATCTGGAATAATGCAATACTATGGAAGAAACTGTATTGTCTTGATTGGATGAAATTAATATATAACTGCCTAGTAATTGGTTGGTTGAAAGATGATAATGCAACACTGTTCAGACGAAAATTTTGAAAGCAGCCATCAAAAATGTTGTTTAGGTAAGAATTTTCAGTAAGTGCCTAAAGTCTGTAGCCTAAAACAAAGTAACTAGACTCGAGCTGAAGAGCTGAGTGCCCAGAACTCATATTTGGAATAAGATCTATTTGTTGTTAAAACCTGCAGAAAATCACTCAAGCTTTTATGTAGGTGTGAGAGGCTGTGTCTACACTACAAGATAAATTGAGTTTAAAGTACTTAGCTCAATCTTAAAACATCACGGTCTTCACAGTTAAAATTGGCTCAGTTTATTGAACTGTAATACTGATAACAAAATATCAATATTACTGGACATGTATAGCGTCAATTTTTAATTTAAAATCTCAAATAAAGGCTAGTATTGGAAGTGCCATGTCCTTAATTTGAATTCATTAGCCACGAATTCATTAGGTGTGTCCTATATGTATCCCACAAAGCTATGCGGTGACTCTTCATGTATGGCCGCTTCCTTGTATGCTGCTCAGGAAGAAGGTCACAGGAAGCCTGTGAATTTTAGATTAAGTTTGAATTAGAATTGGAATTGGACTTCAGCAGCGCCCAGACCTGCAAATAAAAAGTGTGCCCATTATGAAAAAATTCCTTTGCCCATTGCACTGCACCACATCAGTAGCAATTGCATCATTAGCCATCTACTGCAATCATGAGCACTCAGGGTAGTGATCTGCCTACTACTTCTCTGGGTCTCAAGAGAGACCCAGCATGGACCCACCAGGAGATTCTGGATCTTCTTGCAATTTGGGGAGACCAATCGGTGGTGAAGAGTCATTGAGTGGCCAAGGCAAATGTGGCAATCTATGATCAGATGTCATGTGAGAGAACCACCCAAGGTTACTCCCAGCTCTAAATGCAATGCCGGGTGCAGGTGAAAGAACTCCGGCAAGCCTATTGAAAAGTCTGGGAAGCCAAGCAGCAGTTAGGGACAGCTCCATGGACCTGCTGCTATTATCATCAACAGCTGCACAAGCCTAGAGGGAGCCACCCCACCAGAGTCCAGTCTTAAATACGAGGCTTCTGGAGGCCCTGGTATGGAGTTTGGGGTGAGTCCAGAGAAGATGGGTGCCCCAGAGGAAGAGCGTAATGGAGAGGAGGAAATTGGCAACGAACAGGGGACTCGGGAAGTTACTCCAGACAGCCCAGAGCTCTTCACCATAGACCTGGAACTGGGTCCCTCCATGTTGGGTCACCTCCACGTTGGTCCCCAAGCCCCCCGGACCAAGCTGTTTGGGTGAGTATTTATTCTGCATGCTAGAAGTGGGTTTGGGGTGGGTATAGGTATCGGGTTGTACATGGGTACAGGTTTGCTATGGTTCTGTGCCCCTCAGAACAACCTGTTAATGTTTCCTGGGATGGAGTGCTTCTCCTTTTTCGAGAGCTCCTCAAAGTCCTCCTCCACACACTCTTGTATTTTTTTTAAAAGGTTCTTGGGCAGGCCTGACATGTTGCAGCTTCCACAGTAGCACACTTTGCCACACTAGGCAACCAAATAGTGATCTGGTGTCATGGAGCCACACAGTATTTTAGCAAATTTTCCAGGCTTTTGGTCACACAGCATAAGCAGGTGTTATTTCTCCATCTCTGTTAGATTTAAGAGGGTGATGTCTTCTTTGACAACCTATAGAAGCATGGAAATTTGCATTGGATTTTTTTTTAACATGCTTCCTGTCTGTTAGCTGGTGGCCAGGTAATGTGCGGTGAGGTACTCCCCTGGGTCCTAAACAACCCAGTTTTTTACTGTTACAGCAGGCAGCTGCTAGCACTCTCACCCACGGCCAGGCTGTGGTAACCAAACAGTTAAAGTTCTTTTGTTGTGCCAGCTGTGTTGCAGTGACAAAAGGGTTAACAGCAGGGTCAAGCTCAGAGCTTAACTAGTTACAAGTTTATTTAAGCTACAGTTATAAGCGTGCGGTTACAAAGGCTATTGTTTACTTCTTATATGCTAGCAAAGTACACGTGTTAACACGTTATGCTACAATCCAATACAAAGATATCTGTTACCATCTAACACGATATCTTGATACAATGACATCTAGTTACAGAGCTCTAATTCTTCAGCTGTGCACAAAAAGTCGGAGACCTAGCATGGGCGTATCTTACCCTCTCTGCATCTCTCGATACCAGCGTAACCAAGCCGGATCGGTCACTCAATTCCGCGGAAAGACGAATACGAGGTTGGGCGTCCCCAGTTGTGGACCTTGAGAGAGAATCACCTGACCCGACCAGCAGGTAGTTGGTGGAATGCACTCAAAGTTAGAGTTCTGCTGGACCCATCTTTATACCCCTTTTGGGTTACGTATTCTCTTTCTTATCTATGGTGCCAGATCATACTGGTCTGTCTTTGTGACGCCAGTTTGTTACAAGGGCATTTCTTACTTAATTTGCACTTGTAAGACAGGAGATAAGCAATTTAGGAGTACAGGACATTCTTTTTGTGTGGGCGGGGGACTTCCCCTTCTGGGATGGTTGTGTGGTCGTCATATCGATCAATGCCAGCTGGGGTGATTTCTTGAGGGTCCCCCCCCCTCTCGTTGACAGTTAGGCCTGTTAGCCCTCTATCTGTACTTTCTGCTTCTCAGGGTCACGATAAGCTAGTACATCTGGGCCTCAATGAGGGCATCAAAGACTGTGCTGTCAGCAGCTGTTTCTGTGCCCTGTGTGCTCCTCAGTGGGGGTGGGCAGCGAGCAAGCTGGCTTGTAAGGGGGAGACTTTGTCTGGCTACACTGTCCCTTTTTCATTTGCCTGCTGCAGCCAGCGGGTGCTCTGTTCCCCACCCCCCAGCATGGTTTGCAGGCTCTGCAGGTTTCTCTCCTTACATGTTCCCTTCCACACAGCATTTCTTTTCATTTTTCAGGAATACCCCATGCCCTGCAGATGCCCAGATCTCCGAGTCATCTCTACCCCCACATGTCCCTTTCCACCCAGCATTTCTTTTCGTTTACAGGAATCCTCACTGCCCCACAGATGCCAGGCTCTGATGGGCATCTCCCCTCCCATGTCCTTTTCCACCCAGCATTTCTTTTCATTTTCAGGACTCCCCGGCAGCACGCAGCTGCGATGCTGTGCTGAGCGTGGCCCCTCCCATGTCCCTTTCCATCCAACATTTCTTTGGATTATTTATTGTTTGTTTCTTTTTTTTACACTACTTTTAGTGTACATCAAACTTATTGTACATGCGGTCATCCATGCAGCTGATTGAACCCCCCCCCACCTCTACATGGCTTGATCACTGGGGAGGATTGCTCCAGGGATGGGTAAAAAAAATTTCCCTGCCCCAGGACACCCCCCAGGACCCCTGGCCAGGGCATCTGATGGCTTCCCCTGCTTTGCAGCCCTCCACTGCCCCAAAAAATGGAGTGTGCTTATAACTTACCGTGTCCCCAAAGAAATGTGCTGAATAAGTGATGGTGAATGATGTATTGTGAAATGCAGGCTTACTATCCCTTGCTTAATGAGCCTTCAGCAGCCTTCAAAAAGGCAACTTTCCCTGATGGTAGACACAGAGACCCATTCATTCCATCTGAAAGCACATTATGTAAATTGTATCTTAATTCTGACCGTCACTTTCCAGAGGCAATGTCCAGCGTAGGAGAGAGGAGCAGAAGGAGAAAAAGAGGTGGAAGCAGGATGTTATCCTGCAGCACATGGAGCAGAATGAAGCAGAGCACACCAAGCTGACAAAGGACGCAGCTCAGTGGTATCATGGTACGGGTCAGTGGTGCCAGAGTCAAGCAGAGTTTCAGCAGAGGATGCTTCACTTCCAGCAGCAACAAGCGGCAAAGCAGAGTGAAGCTGTGGCAAAGCAGAGTGAGGCCTCTGCAAAGCTCATAACAGTACTTACGGAGAAAATGGAGGTCCTGCACTTCTTGCTGCAGCTGCAGAGGGACTCGCAACACAGCAGTGCAGGAGTCAATACCTGCTACCCAGAGTCCTCCTACCCCCCATTGTTGTGGTCCCCCAAATGTGGAGAGAGAGGGCAAGAACAGCCTGCCAGCCCCAAGGGCTAATGCAAAAGGCTCTTCAAGCAGCCTTGAGAAGGCTCCTTTCCCCTGCCACTGAAACCTCTCCTGCCCCTAAAATAAAATCAATCTTTTGATCTCAGTGTGTTTTTTTTTGTGGAGTGCAGGAGTGGTAGGGAAGACAACTCACAGTGGAGATGGGGGAGGGCTGAAGGTACACCTATCCACTGATACCACCAGGTCTGCAGAGGACACGTGGCTGATGGAACTGGATGGATTGCGGGATAGCTGAAGGCAAAGCAACCCAGCAATACTCCCAGGTCTGCAGTGGACGTGCAGCTGAGGGAAGCTGGATGGGTTGGGGGAGGGCTGAAGGCACAGCTGCCCAGTGATACTTCCAGGTCCGCAGCAGATGTGTAGCTGATGGAAGCAGGCTGCTTGGGGGAGGGTTGAAGGCACAGCTGCCTCCACATACATTTATCTACTGCAACTTAACCACCTTGCGCTGGAATCCTGCAGCGGGACATGTCGTGTTCTCCAGTTCATTTTTGCATGGTTACTGGTGCTCTGAATTCTGGGACAGTGCTTTGCATACTGAGATTCAAACATGAAACGCCCACAAGCAACTTGGGCTAAGGCATGTTGGGATAGGTACCTACAATTCAATGTTCGCACCATTGAACTTGCACAAGGCAATGTGGATGCAGAAATTCGACACGGAAAAAAGGTGGGTCGAATTTCAAGAAGCTTTGTGGACACTTAATTCAAATTCGTAATAACGAGGTTAAAAATCATATTTATTAAAAATCAAGGTTGTCTTCTAGTGTAGAAGCAGCCTAAGTGTGCATTTTCGTGCATAACTTAAGACATCCATGTGTGAAAGTAGTAGCCCTTCTTTGTTGATTCGACGGTAATAAGCATAAATCCAGTGTTTTTTGGCACTTTTCATGCAAAATGATTTATGGCTTCAAAGCATCTGCATAGGTAAATATAACTAAAGGACATAACCTTTTTTGTCTGCAAAGGGCACTTACCTATTTTCATGAATAATTTTCATGTTTAATTCCTACTTTAGGAACATACGCTGTAAATCCAATTTTAAGGCCTTTAAAATTACTGTACATGTTCCATCATTGCTTCCCAAGATATAGCTGTGAATTGGTTACCCCTGTGTAGTTCAGTTTGAGGTTAGCCTCAGTTTTTTTTCGTACTCTGAAAGTGCATATCCAGGATGAAACGCACTCTTTTTTTTGTCAAGTATTTCCTTGCTGCCCACATTAAATATAATATCTAAGGTGTAAAATGCAATTGATAAAGGTGTACTGTATATTTTTGGTATCTGCGTGAATTGGGAATATTCCATCTTGAATTCAAAGAACTATATAATTTACAACAATTTATATAATTATTAATAGAATAAGATAGATATATTTATAGAATTTACAGTTCGGTTTCTTGGCCAGCGTATTCATGTGAAGCCATATTCTGCTTGTTCTTGATGAAATAGTTAACAGCCACTAGAAATATACCACGTGTGGGTCTTTCTCGCCTGTATCACCTTATCTTAGATGTTGTTGTGACTTGTATTTTTATTATCCCACTGTATCCACACAATTGTAACCTAATCACATTTGATTGATAATATCATTGCCATCCTTACAAAAAATTTAGTGTCATAGTGAATATGAAAGTTTATCCACATATACTTCAAAATGGCAAGTATAACTTGCTTTAGCATGTGGACTGGCTTTTGATAGACTCCTCACTTTGGGCACATTCACTTTGGCTATCAGAAGAATAACAAGTTTAATTTTGTTATTTCAAAACAATGTTAATTTCCGCTAGATATATTCCCTGCCTGAAAGCCAAAACCAAACAGGTCTTTTCCATTGCAAATTCATGCTTCCTTTTTTAATCTTCCACATGTATAATTATATCCACTCCACTCTCCTTAATATTGTTTGTCTTCTGTTCTGCCTTTCAACGGCAGCCAGAATCTGTTCTTTTGACAAAAAACAAAACAACAATTAAAAAATGTCCTTGTTCATTCAAACAATTTAATCCATGCCCAAATATAATGTCTTTCTAGGCATTTTCCATACCAATTAAAGTAGAATGTGAGCACAGAATACGAAAATAAAAATCAGGATTGTACAGTGTTTCCCTTTATTTGTCTGAATTCTATTACTAATGGTTTGTATCTAAATACTCTGAAAAAAATGTTGGGTTCCTCTACAGCCCGCAGGAGAGCTTGCACCAAAAGATTTTACTGTACCTTTAAAGGGATTATGCTCAGGTTCATTGTGAATTTACAAGCCCCATAATCTTGTGCCACCAGCAAAACGTTTGTTCTGTCCTAGTCCTAGGATACATGGATTCTGACTACCTTATCAGGATTTCAGCTGTCTTGATTTGGTATGTATGAAAGAGTTGGCTAGCCCTTAACCCACTGAGGGTTTTAAAGACTAGTAGCAGGGTACTGAAGCCAGTCTAGAGGCACATAAGAATCCAGGTGAATAAGTGAAGTAATGGCATGATGTTCTCTTGTCTGTCGATTTACATTAATGATTGGACTGGTCTGTGTTGTAATGACTGCAGCTAACATGTGGCTTTCACACCGTCACAATCCCTCCCCACAGCCAAAACCCAGCAATGCTATTTTATGTTCCAGTGCACTCCTTGTTGGTCTAAAAGCTCATTATGCAGAAGGGCCTCTAATATGCATTTGACTGAAATATGCTGACAAGTAAATTGGTCACTTAGACATCTGTGACTTAAAGGGCCTGTGGCTCTGGCTGCTCCCACTGATTCCTTAATGGTGGCAGTGGGCCTCTTTGAATCGCTGGGCTCCAGAGCAGCTACCCCCTTTATCCCTCCTCTGTTGGTGGGTCTGTTTCTCTTCTATTAACAACTCTTTTTAAACAAATGGAAATTTTGATATTGTTGCTTCTTTGTTTAAAAATGTCCCCCACCCCAATGGCCAAAGGACTGCCAACATGGGTAAGAAGGATATGTAGTCTAAATATGTAATTTTATTGGCTTCTGTGACCATCATAAATCAAATCCATGATATATAGTTTATTGGAGACAAAATAGTTTTTTATTAAAAATTAAACAGCTCATTGTTTGTATGTATGGTAATGTAATAAGCTAAAATATATGTTTAAAGTGTTGACATTGCTGATTACTTTGGTTTCCAAAAGAGTGTTTTACTTGTTTTGTTTTTATTTCACGGAGTCATTTGCCTATATTCTGTGTTTTAGGCATATCACATACAGTAAACAAACTCTAATAACAACCATAAACTTAATTTTTAAAAACAACAGTTCTAAATCCTTCCCAACAAGCTGCATGGTTTGTCTCATTACCCCCCTCCCCAGGAAAACCTACATATTTCAAGCATGCCCTAAGGGTCACGACATTTTGGACTTAAGTATCGGAGGGGTAGCCATGTTAGTCTGGATCTGTAACAGCAACAAAGGGTCCTGTGGCACCTTATAGACTAACAGAAAAGTTTTGAGCATGAGCTTTCATGAGCACAGACTCACTTCATCAGATGCTGGTCTTGGAAATCTGCAGGGCCAGGTATAAATAAGCCAGAGCAAGGGTGGGGATAACAAGGTTAGCTCAGTCAGCAAGGGTGAGGCTTACTCCCAGCAGTTGATCTGGAGGTGTGAATACCAAGGGAGGGGAAGCTGCTTCTGTATTTAGCCAGCCATTCGCAGTCTTTGTTTAAGCCAGAGCTGAGGGCATCGAATTTGCAGATGAATTGTAGCTCAGAAATTTCTCTTTGGAGTCTGGTCCTGAAATTTCTTTGCTGTAGGATAGTTACTTTTAAGTCTGCTACTGTGTGGCCTGGGAGATTGAAGTGCTCTCCTACAGGTTTTTGTATATTGCCATTTCTGATGTCTGATTTGTGTGCGTTTATTCTTTTACGTAGAGACTGTCCAGTTTGTCCGATGTATATAGCAGAGGGGCATTGCTGGCACATGATGGCATAAATTATATTGGTAGATGTGCAGCTGAATGAACCCACGATGGTGTGGCTGATCTGGTTAGGTCCTGTAATGGTGTTGCCGGTGTAGATATGTGGGCAGAGCTGGCAACGAGGTTTGTTGCATGGATGGGTCCCTGAGTTAGAGTGACTGTGGTGTGGTGTACAGTTGCTGGTTATGATTTGCCTCAGGTTGGCAGGTTGTTTGTGGGCAAGGACTCGTCTGCCTCCCAAGGCCTGTGAAAGCTGGGGATCATGGTCCAGGATGGGTTGTAAATCCCTGATGATGCGCTGTGGAGGTTTTAGCTGAGGACTGTAGGTGATGGCTAGTGGTGTTCTGTTGGTTTCTCTCTTGCACTTGTCCTTCAGTAAGAGGCTTCATGGCACACGTCGGGCTCTCTTGATCTGTTTTTTCACTTCCTCAGGTGGGTATTGCAGTTTCAAGAATGCTTGGTAGAGATCCTGTAGGTGTTTGTCTCTGTCGGAGGGGTTGGAGCAAATGCGGTTATATCTTAGTGCTTGGCTGTAGACAATGGATTGTGTGGTGTGTCTGGGATGGAAGCTGGAGGCATGAAGGTAGGTGTAGTGGTCAGTAGGTTTACGGTACAGGGTGGTATTGATGTGGCCATCGTGTATTAGCACCGTGGTGTCCAGGAAGTGGATCTCCTGTGTGGACTGTTCCAGGCTGAGGTTGATGTTGGGGTGAAAGTTGTTGAAGTCCCGGTGGAATTCCTCCAGAGTCTCCTTCCCATGGGTCCAGATGATGAAGATGTCATCAATGTAGCGTAGGTAGAGACAGGGTGTTGGTGAACGAGAGCTAAGGAAGTGCTGTTCCAGGTCAGCCATGAAAATATTGGCTTATTGAGGGGCCATGCGGGTACCCATAGCTGTGCCGCTGATTTGAAGGTATATGTCGTCGCCTAATCTGAAATAGTTGTGTGAGAGGATAAAGTTACAGAGCTCAGCCATCAGATATGCTGTAGCATCATCAGGGATACTGTTCTGGACAGCATTTATTCCATCTTTGTGTGGGATGTTGGTATAGAGAGCCTCTACATCCCTCGTTGCTAGGATAGTGTTTTCTGGTAGGTCATCCATGTCTTGTAGTTTTCTCAGGAAGTCAGTGGTGTCTTGGAGATAGCTGGGAGTGCTGGTGGCATAGGGTCTGAGGAGAGAGTCCAGATAACCAGACAGTCCTTCAGTGAGAGTGCCAATGCCCAAGATGATGGGGCATCCAGGATTTCCAGGTTTGTGGATCTTGGGTAGTAGGTAGAATAGCCCCGGACGGGGCTCTAGAGGTGTGTTAGTATAAATCTGTTCTTGTGCTTGTGTAGGGAGTGTCCTGAGCAGATGGTGTAGTTTCTTAGTGTATTCCTTGGTGGGATCTGAGGAAAGTAGCCTGTAAAATTTGGTTTTGGAGAGTTGTCTGGAAGCTGCCTTCTGGTAGTCAGACCTGTTCATGATGACAGTAGCTCCTCCTTTATCTGCCTCTTTGATTATAATGTTAGGGTTGTTTCTGAGGCTGTGGATGGCATTGTGTTCCGCACGACTGAGGTTGTGAGGCAAACTATGCTGTCTCTCCAGAATTTCTGCCTGTGCGCGTTGGCGAAAGCATTCTATATATAGGTCCAGACTGTTATTTCTACCCTTAGGAGGAGTCCACATGGAGTTGTTATTCTTGTGCTGCTGGGAGGGTGCATGTGTAATAGTGTGCTGGTCAGTGTTGTGTTGAAAGTATTCTTTGAGTCTGAGACGGCGAAAGTAGGCTTCCAGATCACCGCAGAACTGTTTTATGTTTGTGCGGGTGGTGGGGCAAAATGAGAGTCCCCGAGAAAGAGCAGACTCTTCTGCTGAGCAGAGTGTGTAGGTCCCAGGCCACACAGTAGCAGACTTAAAAGTAACTATCCTACAGCAAAGAAATTTCAGGACCAGACTCCAAAGAGAAATTTCTGAGCTGCAATTCATCTGCAAATTCGATGCCCTCAGCTCTGGCTTAAACAAAGACTGCAAATGGCTGGCTAAATACAGAAGCAGCTTCCCCTCCCTTGGTGTTCACACCTCCAGATCAACTGCTGGGAGTAAGCCTCACCCTTGCTGACTGAGCTAACCTTGTTATCCCCACCCTTGCTCTGGCTTATTTATACCTGGCCCTGCAGATTTCCAAGACCAGCATCTGATGAAGTGAGTCTGTGCTCACGAAAGCTCATGCTCAAAACTTTTGTGTTAGTCTATAAGGTGCCACAGGACCCTTCCTTGCTATTTTGGACTTAGTGACCCAGTGTTGGAAAGCAGTTCAAAGCCAAGGATAGCTAATTCAGAATTTTCCCTCACTCTCTGCCAGTTATAACATGGGGAAGCAGCCCTACTGCCTGAGGTGGTTTCTACTGATGCTATATCATTTGGAGAGGTGGTAGTTTCTCAGGGATACTGGACCTAAATTATCTGGACTTTTTTTAAAAAAGCTTAGGCTTAAGAAACACTGTGAAGTACTACATATTTGCTGCTATGAGCGTTTCAGCATCTTGTCTGTTTTGGTTAAATTCTATGAAACTGATGATTCACTGCTTTGTATGTTGGCTGTATATCCGTGCCAAACTGATGCAGATGTCAAGGATTAAAATCATCTAGCATATCACAATAATAGATTTTTACTATTGTTGTTCTACTGTTTTTACTATTACTGAGTTTTGCCAAGTGTAAATCACCTACACCAAGTAAAAGAAAACAGAAAATCAAGCTCTAAATTTTCAGAGCTTGGTGTTTGTTTGCTGGCAGTTAAAAATAAATGTTAAGTTGCAAATCTGAAGTCTAGATATTTCCATATAAAATAATCTTATGCCGCTGGCTGAATATAATGATGGGTTGTAATTAATCCTTCTGATCTCAGAAGCCATACTACGTAATTTGAGCAGTACTTTGTAACACATCAAATGTACTGGCTTCCACAGACAGCCACTAAAGACTGTGGTTACTCCCAGGAGGAGCAAAAGGAACCTTGTGTTAGGAAGAAACTTGAAGAAGTTTGGAATAGGATTACTGGATGCTTTAAAAATGAAATTTAAGATATGTATTTGGTGCATCTTGTTGATAATAAAAATGCTTTGTTGTGTGTGGAATATTAACAAATTAAATTAAACAAAATATTACTTTTTGAGATGTAATTTAGACTAAGTGATTTGATACAAGCAGTTAATAGTGTAATAGTTGATACTACACTATGCTCCCACTGCATATACTACGTATAGTATATTTTGTAAACATAATGCAGTCATAGTCTACTATACTCTACTAAAATTGTCACGAAAAGTAGACTTTCACCATGTATTGTGCATATTTAAGCCCCAATCATGCAAATGCTTAAATCACAAGAGACATTCCACTGAGTGAGAGCTAAGTACCCAGGTGTATAAAGACACATTAGAACCATAGGGAATGGACTGGAATAGACTGTCAACAGGTCATCTAGTCCAGTCCCCTGCATTCATGGCCAGACTCACAACATATAAGAACATGTGCACAAGTGTGTGGCTCAGACTTCCCTGGAGAGTATGTGCTTTTGGAATTAGGGTTATATTTGTTGTGACATTTGTGATTTTATAAATTTAGCTGATAAAAGTACAACTATATAAATATGTGATCTGACAGTCTACTTTCACTTTCTGTGGCTATAGCACTTTTTTGCAGTTTGTATGTTGTGATATTGGTCAGCTTTTGCTTCACATGTAATTTTGTAACAATAGCTAGTTTTATACTGAAAACATACTAAACCTTTACAATAAGTCACTTTGGTTTAAAAATAAATCCACAACATATTTTACTTCCTGGATTTAAAAAAAAAATACAGTTCCTTATTAGGCTGCATATCCAAAATATCAAGTGTTGAGTGGATTTGCTCTTTCAAATGTCTTACATGTTACTTATTTTATATATTGTGCAGATTTTAACATTCAACAGTATATACGTTCAGAAGGAAGAGAGAGCGCCCCAACATTATACAGAGAGACTTCTCAACAAGAACGAATGCAAACAGATGGAAATCTTTAGCCTTCTGAGTTTGAGCCAAGGCTTATTTCTGAGGGGTGGGTGGGGGAACTAAAGTAAATAAGATGGAAAAAAAATGGAAACTATCATGGATGCATTTCACCATATTACTGAGTTGCTATGACAGAAGAGAAAAAGGGTGATTCCCCTCCCCACTCTCACGCCCTAAATAAGAATACCCTAAATACCATAAATACTGAAGAGAATACCTTCTCTGAAACTGGTAAAGAGTCATATATATTATTTTTGTTGGGTCCATCTCTCTGTCCAGGGAAGGTTCTACCATGTCTCCCACACACTCTGTGCCAGCCCCAGGTCCTCCCCCAGCCAACGTGGAACCTGGTCCAGCCCCTCAACAGAGTTCCCCCTGCACCATACTAGGCACCCAGTGCGGGGCCAAGCCCAGCCTCCCAATGGATCCCCACCACGCCGTTCCAGCTGTTGCTGGGTATTATTTCCCACAGCAACTAGCCATAGGGCTGGCCTGGGGGCTCCCCGAAGTGACGTCTTGTTGCCTGTGCATAGCTTATACTATATGGTCTAGGGTAGATATTAGGAAGCCATGATAGTCTAGCTAACTGAGGCCTAGAAGGATCTATGCTTACCTGTTTTCCTGTCAGCAGTAATGCAAGGGGTCTGCCCAGTAAGTAGGTTATGAGGGGGAAAGCTTGGGCAAGTTAACTTTGTGTACATAGGTTTAAGGTCAGGTTAGTAATGGTGTGTTATATCAGTCTGTGCCATCTAAAAATACCTTTCAGATATCAAAATATGCCCAAACCTTTCCTCACTTACGGGAGAGAACAAAAGATCATCTGATATATTCAGGTAAAGGGGCTTAGACGGGAATTTCCCCTTGAGCTCTTTTTCGAGAAAAACAGGATGAATAGAATTAGGTCATCCACGGGGGGTCTCCGCAGGTATTCAAGATTCAATTAGGTCAGACCCTAATTTAGTCAACACAAGGAAAAAGGGTATAAAAATCCTTTGGGAGAACAGAAAGGGCGCATAGAAGAATGCCCATCGCGACGCGTGTGAAACTGCGCCAGACAGATCCGCACCAGCGGGGTGCCTGTCACCGTGACTTTCGCTTTCTCTCTCTCTCCTTTGCTGTATTCTACTCTTGTTATTTCTTAAATCTCTTAGCTAACTTCTTCCTTTTCTGAACCAGTGCAATAACTCCCTTTTGACAGCTGGAAGCGAGCTGGTCTCCGCTTCTAAAGAGTTCAAAAGGAGTCAGTGAGTATTGCATCCTGTTTGCTAAACATAGGATAAAATCATAAGAGCAGTTAGTAAAACAATAGGTATTGCTTAGTAACATTGTTAAAATCTCTTATTGTAATCTAAGTGCTAACAGTGATATATCTCTATTGTAGTGTCTTGGTTAAGTGCTGCATATGTACTGTTGTACTATTAAATAAAACATAGGTATTGTTAAAATCATTGTCTGTGTTCTGACTGGGAATCCCAAAAACTCACCTACAGCCTCAGCCTGAGGCTCTGCCTCAGACTTCACCGTTAACTCAGGGGAGGTACCTATAATCTTCAACTTTAAGTCAGATTGGCGAGCTTTACCAAATTTATATATCTATACATCTTGCTACCTTTCGCCTGGGTCACCACAGCCCCACCCACTTCCCTGGCCAGCAAGGGTGGTAGCCCATGCACTTTGGCCATCTATTACAACAAGTTTCTGTCTGCAACTTGGCCTCTAGTGTAGATTGCTTTTTCAGTGGTTCAGTAAAAGTTGTTTGTATAAGCTAAAAAGTATGAAAACAGTGTTTTCAGGTGAGACACAGTTTACCTGAAGGAATGTGCATTACTTAGGTGCTTCTAAGAGGTGAGTATAGATGGCTGTGTATGTAAGGTCAATCATGGGGCAACTTAAAATATTTTGTGATAATCCGAGCTTTTTTTTTTAAGAGGATCTGGTACTCAGCAAGACAGGTTTTATTTTAATTCAAAGACAAATACAGACAAATACTAAACCATGTCATTTTTCAGTGTTTTTCACAGCCTTAATGACGATGATTTATTTTTGTTTCTTTCTCTCATTTTGCAGAGTTACATACATGGGAGCAGTCAGGCTCAGTTTGTTGCAGAATCACATATTATACTACTACTGAGTATCCTTCAAAAATCAGTGGATAGAACAAGGCAAGCTAAATTGGAGTATGCTAGTATTTGAAATTGCTCTAACAGTGAATATCATTGAAGCTTTGAACAGGTATTGCATTTTCACTGTGTTTACTGTATGATTAAGCTGATACCTAGGGTTGTTAGTGTTTACAGTTGGAGGATGCTGGCGAAGTGGTCTCCTTTTATGTATCTATGTAACTATCAGCTCTAATGATCTGCCTGGGCCAGTACTATTTTTATATTTTCCTTTCTTTTCTATCTTTCAGTCAGAAATGTGCTTTGCTTTTCTCTTTCCATTATCTGATCATTTAAAAAAAATACCGTCTTACATTTCAGGTCTGTTAAATGTTGAGGAGAATATATATGTTTTCTAATTTGGAAAAATTGCAAAAATATTTATAAAAATAAATTACCTTCCACTGTCCTTTCTATGGATTAGACACCTGACTAGACGTATCCTTGTTTGAACTGCAATAACATCTCCTTCAGTTTCAATGGTGATAAATGCCTTACTGCAGTTTTTATTGATGTCAAGAGAGAGACTTGTAGTAACTTCAGTGGGAGTTAAGTCAAGACATGCGCGAAAAGTTCTGTAAAGACAAATTTTTGATTTCTCCAAATGCTTTTTCTGATCCTAAGTTATACTCATTCAAGTGTAACTATAATGCGTGACTAATCACAATTACCATTCTCACCTGCGTGGCAGGCGGAGGGGAAAGAGAAACAAATCAAATTCCCCACGCTTTTTCGCAGCAGCCAAAACCTTAGAGTTTGGTAATCACAACTAACAATCTTTGTTCCCTCCCAAATTTTGAGAGGTTGGTCAGTGGATCCACACTAATGTTGATCCATTGTCCCCTCACTTATTCTTTTTAAAGTCATCTGCATGTTTGAGCAGGTGGGCCCAATGGCAGTGGACCAGTTTTATAGTGTTGAAAGGGCAAACTATGTGTTTGGGTTGTTAGTACTGTTCCAAGTCTGAGGGTATAACACTGCCCCCAATAGTTCAGTGGTGTTACCAGAGGCTCCAGGACTGAGCCCTGCTCTTCAACACAAGCCACAAGAAATTCTGCGTCTAGTAGTGGAACAAGTTGTCAGTTCAGCAGTGCTGGTGTCCTAAACACGTCAGAATGCAGGGCGGTGGAATGCCTCAGGAGTGAGCAGAAGAGAAAAGGGAATCATAGGGGTAGCTATGAGGATGCTAGGGTGCTGGGAGAGCTATGAGAGAATCAGAAGGGGAGGAGTGACTCCCATTGCTGCTTACTGGACCCAGCTCAGGCTGCCTTATAGAGTTGTCACCTCTCTAATAACACAAAACTGAACACCTGAGCCTTGCCCCTTCTCCAAGGCCATCTCCTCCACCCATCTTCTCTGAGCCCCTACCCTCTTCTCACTTCATTCCCCCTTCTGTGGAGGCTCATTCTCCCACACCCTCACTCACTTTCACTTAGCTGGGGCAAGGGGTTGGGGTGCAGGAGGGATGAGGGCTCAAACTGGGGCTGCAGACTCTGGGGTGGGGTCAGGGATGAGGTGTTTAGGGGGTGGAGCTTTGGATGTCGGGAGGGCTCGGGCTGGGGTGGAGTCTGAGGCTTAGAGTTGGGGAATAGGTTTAACTCAACTGGCTCCCAGTTAGTTTGTGCAGCAATGCTATGACAGGTTCCCTGCCTCTCCTGGCTCACCACTTTGCCCTGGAAGTGGGTAGCAGTGGTCCTGCACCTAGGCAGGGGGAAGGAAGCGTTATCAGGGGGATCTGCAGAGTGCTCTCATTCACAGGCACTGGCCCCCAACTCCCGTTAGCTGTTTCCTGACCAATAAAATGTGTGGAGCTGTGGGTAAGGGCAAGGGCAGCATGTGAAACTCCCTCCCTCCCCCCGCTCCATACGCACACATACCTAAAAGCTGGACCTGCTGTCCACTTGCCTGGCTCACAGCAGTGTCAGGACAGGTGGGGACTAGCCTGCCTTAGCTCTGCAGCGCTTCTGACCACGTTTACCAGTCCCATTGACTGGGTCCCTTTTTGACTGGGTGTTCTGAGTGAAAACTGGGCATCTGATCAGCCTGGCTTTCTGTAGGGTTCTGTACTATCCAGGTGTTCTCCATTGTCTGGCTCCCAACATCACCTGGCTATAGCTGTGTCCTTAGCTCCTGTTGGTTTCTGACTCCATGTTTCCCTGCCTGTTTCTGGCTGCAGTTTTCCCAGCTGTCTCTTCACTGATCTGCCATTGAGCATCCTCTCTCAATGCGTGGCACTTGGAGGGTGTGCTGCAGCCAGGTAGGATATAAGCCTGAACAGGGACCAGCAGATGTAACAATATGCCATTCTGGCTCCTTTAAAAGAAGTGTCAGAATGGCATTCCAGAGTATTCTGGCACAACTTAAGGCACTGCATTTCAGCTCCTCCTCACCACTTGGTTTCATAAGTTGTTGGTGCTTTTGTTCAATATCAACTTTATTTCAGCTTGCAGCTCCACTGTTCCTTTCTTGAGCTGTCACTGCAGCAGCAAGAGCTTAAGCCTCTAGTTTGCCTAGAAGAGAAATTCTCTAGCAGGCTTCCTTTGCCACCACAGTAATGGTAAGGAGGACCTGCAGTCTACAAGATAACTCTTAAGTGTTCTTGGCAGCATTTCAGGAGCCTCTTAGAGGGAGCTATACTCTTTTGCCACAACATCCTGTCCTTACTGTGACAAGACATGGCATTTCAGAGTGTTAGAGATGCCAGGAAGCCACAAACCATCAGTGTTTCAATTCTTACATTGTAAATTGTGATTTTTGGCCCTCCCTGGAGCCAGCCTCATGGTGACTGGAGATGCTGCAGTTCCCATTTGCCTGAGCTGTGTGGAGCAAAGACCCTCCTCTTCTGGTTTCTCCATCTTCTGGGGCAGAGCAGCCAGCCAGGGCTGCTGAAGAAATGGCCAGGAATTTGTGATTGTAGTATTGGCAGTACTGAACCACTGACCCTCGCTTTGCCAGCAAAGGAGGTTTGAGTCAGACTGATGTGCTGCAGTATGTGCATACAGCAGCTGGGAGCTGTAACGTCTAGGGCAGGAAGACCTACACATGCTAGCTCCGCACAAGCTAGAGCCTAAAAATAGCCATGTGGCTACAGTGTCCTGGGTGGGGTCTGGGCTAGCTAGCTGAGTACATACTAGAGCAGGGACTGCCCAGGCAACTGCAAGTACATCATTTGGTTATGCTCTAGCTTGAGCAGAGCTAGCATGTGTATGTCTCCTCACACTGGAAATTGCGCCTCCCATCTGCTGTGCAGACCAGCTCCTAGTGCTTTAGATCAGGCTCACTGCCCCTGTTGAGCATCTTCCTAGTATGCAGAGAAGCCTGATGTTTCTGTGGAGTCCTGTCTCAGGCAGCAGCACAATGGAAATAGCTTATCTGGATTTCTGTATTTAGATTGTGGAAGTACCCAAAATGTGCTGTACTACTTGAACACAGTGAGAGACCAAGCCTCCGCCTCCTACTGCGCTACTCTTTAGTTTTGTGTTATGTGTCATAAAATGTAGTATTTTGTATAAGAAAACATCTGTGCTGTCTTTCTTGTGTGTGTATATGTATATAATATGTAAAAAAACCCAGGTTTGGGGATTTTTTAAACCAACAATCCACATCATTAATTCAAGTAGGAAAAATTTCCAATGTGTGTTTGGATGTTTGGGGGAGGGGGATGATTAGCAAAGTCAACATGCATCACGTTAAATAACACTTCTGTTTGCATGTCATGATGCACTTGTTTGTCTCATGATTCAGTCTGTGATATCCCTTTGTTTTCTACTACAGTGTATAAAAGAGAGTGTCACTGTATGGCTGACAGAATGCATAGGTTTCACTGAAACTATTCATTATCTCTTACAACAAGTATTATCTAGGGTTTCATTTCACAGCTCATACTGTGAAGCACAGCATTTGGATGCAAAGACATTTCAAAAGTAGTATCAAGTAGTGTACAGACTTTAACAATTATACATGAAAGAATTAATGTTTCCTTCTCTTTGTGATGGCAATACTTATTGATTCATTGCTTTGCTATTTCTTTGTTTTCTTTCTCTCTCTTTTTTTTAGGGGTGTGTGTGTGTGTGTGTGTGTGTGTGTGTGAGAGGGTGTTTGTAAAAAATAAGTTTATTTTTATTTTTAAAAATATGCCAGATTGATAAACAATGATCTATGCATCTCTCATCTCTATCCCATAACCCCTTTTGAGGGTCGTTGGGGCACTGCAGATGATGACTTCCTGATCAACTCACTCCTCCTCATCCTGTCCTGTGCAGCTCTCTGTAACTCACTCACATTCAGGTTTGTCCACTCTTTGATGTTATGTTCCCATCTTTTCTTTTGCCTGCCTTTCCTTCTACCACCAGGTACTGTGCCTTGCAAGATGGTCTTTGAAAGGCCTGATGATCTGATGATGTGGCCGTACCATCTGAGCTTGCGCTTCTGCACCACAGTGATCAGGTCATCATGTGGGCCTATGACATGCCTGATCCTATGTCGTACTTCTTCGTTCGTGACATGCTCAATATAAGGGATGCCCAAAAGCCTCCTATAGCATCTCATCTCCATGCTTTGGATCTTTTTCTGCAATTCTGCTGTAAGGGTCCACGTTTCACAAGCGTACAAGAACACTGAGATGACCAGTGAGTGCATCAGTCTTACTTTCGATATCAGACTTATGTTCTTGTCCCTCCAGATGGGCCTAAGTTTTGTAAGCACCGCTGTTGTTTGCGCTGTTCTGGAGAGGACTTCTGGTCTGGAGCCTTCATCTGACACGGTTGCACCTAAGTACTTGAAGCTGGACACACACTGAAGAGCTTGTCCATTCACCATTATTCACCATTATATCCCTACTGATGCCATTGGTGTTACTGGTCATCAGTTTTGTCTTTTCTGCATTTATCTCCATTCCATAGGCTTTCGAGGTGGTATCCAGCCGTTCTACCAAGCTGGCAAGTTCCTCTTCTCCTCCAGCTAATCTGTCTACATCGTCAGCGAAGCGAAGGTTGGTGATTATTCTGCCCCATATGCTGACAATTCCTTCATGGTCTTCCAAGGCATCAATCATGATGCGCTCCAGAAAGATGTTGAAAAGCGTGGGGAAGAGCAGACAAGCCTGACGGATGCCCACTGTCGTTCTGAACCAGCTTCCGATGGTGCCATTGTGGAAAATTGCACTGCTGGCATTGTCATACAGGTGTTCAACAACTCGGACAGGGTTGGGGCTGATGTTGTTGTACTTTCTCATGGTGGCTCATAATGCTGCCTGCCAAACTCTGTCAAAGGCCTTTTTGAAGTCCACGAAAACATGGTACAGGTGCTGTTGGTGCTGCAGATATTTCTCGCAGAGAATTCTCAGGTTGAATATTTGTTTGGTGGTACTCCGCCCTGCCCTAAAGCTGGCTTGTTCCTCAGCAATAATCGTCTCAGCTTGGGGCTTCAACGTGTTCAATATTACTTTCGGTAAGACTTTACTTGGGTGGCTAATGAGGCTTATCGTACAATAGTTTCGGCACTGTTGGAGGTTGCCCTTTTTGGGAAGTGCGATCACTAGCGACTGGTTCCATGACATAGGCCATTTTCCTGTCTGCCAGATCTTATTGCATATGTTGGTAAGGGCACTGATCATGTCATCTCCCCCTGCTTGTATCAGTTCTGCTGGGATATTGTCCACTCCAGCTGACTTTCCTTTCTTCAGTGATCGCACTGCTGCCTCTACTTCTTCCCGAAGGATTGGGAGGCTGTTCTCTTCAGTAGCAAATGGACATTTCAGTATTTCTGGGTCTCCATCGACCTTATCATTGTACAGCTCAGAACAGTATTCTGTCCACCTGTCAAGGATCTCTTTCTCTTCAGTGAGGCAGTTCCCTGCCTTGTTCTGGACGATGGAAACTCTAGGTTGTCTAATGTTTGTCATCTCTCTTACTGTCTGGTATGCCTTCTTGCTGTTATTTTTATTAAGGCTATCTTTTATTTCCTTGCACTGGCCTTCTACCCAACTCTGTTTTGCCGCCTTCATGCCTTTCCTGATGGTCTTGTTGATTTCTCTGTATTTCTCAATCCCACCAGCTTCACCTTTCTTCTTTTTCAGTTCTCGCCATTTGTCACAGAGGTCAAGCGGATCAGCAGTAACCCAAGGCTTCTTCTTTGAGCGGTGTTTGCCAAGAATCTCAGTAGCTGTTTCTACTACTGCTGTATTAAAGATGTAGGCCATTATGTCCTCATCTGCTTCTTCAGCACCAAGGATGAGCAGTGGTGCGAGTCTCCCTCCTATTTTTACTTGGAAGGCTTCTGCCACCTCAGGATCTTTGAGCTTTTCAAGGTCAAACTTAATTCGTGTGTGCCTTGATTTTAAGATCTTCTGCAAGCGTAGGCGGAATGACCTCATCACTAGATCATGATCACTTCCAACATCCGCTCCTGGAAAACTGCGTGTCTTTGCAATGTTAACGCTTGTTCGGAAGCGCTTCTTGACCAAGATGTAATCAATCTGACTGCGATGGTCTCCACTGGAGCTGTGCCCAGTCCATTGTCTGGACGCCTTGTGAGGGCCTAATGTATTAGCCAGCATGAAGTCGTTATATCTGGCTAACTCCAGAAGTCTAAGGCCTCTGTCGTTGGTTTCAGTGTTGCAGTATGACCCACACGTTCCTTTCCAGTAACTATATGCATCCGCTCCAACTTTTGCATTCCAGTCTCCTTGTACAATAAGTGTGTCGTTTTTTGGTGTTTGCTCCAGGCCATCCTGTAGCTGATCGTAAAACTCTTCTTCTTCACTATCATCGTAATCAGATGTTGGGGCATAAGCCTGAATGATGGTGATGTTGGAAGGGGATACTTTCAGAAGGATGGTAATGAATCTGTTGGAGACTGGTTGGCATCCAATGACAGTATTCACAAAGTCGCTGTATATTAGAAAGCCAACACCGTGCTCATGTTTATCCTCCTTTCCACTGAAGTACAACTTATGACCCCCTTCGACTGATTGTTCACCAGAGCCTTTCCAACGCAGTTCACAGATACCCAAGATGTTCCAGTGGTATCTTTCCATTTCATGGGTCAATTCTCTCAACTTCTCTTCTGCTCTCAATGTACATACATTCCAAGTACCGATAACAATGTTGTCTGTCCCACGGATCTTGCTTGACTGGTCACCAGTAAGATACTTTTCACCTCCGTCCTGGTGTGCAACGGTGGGCGCGGTCATTGTTAACCCGGGCTGCGACCGATCCAGTATGTGTTGGGTAGTGGTAGATGTCATCATGTGGTGTGTCATGGGCAAGATAGCCTGATGGAGCCCATCCCTCTTCAGGCTGTTGACCACAGCCGAAATTCCACAGTAACTTTGTGGCTTGTCGTGGTCCTGAACACGTGGCCGTTGAGCTTATCTTGAAGCCCCTCCACCCTGGCCGGTGACTTCGACATGGAAGACATTTGCCCAGTGATGCCGTGTTAACACCATCCCCACACGTTGTTCAGCCGGCCAGCTGAGACCGTTGCCTGGGGTGTGGCACTTGGAGCCAGACATGAGAGAGAAGAGATGGATGAGGACCAGTGTCTCCATCCGTCTTACGAATAGGATGCAGGTGCCAGAGAACATGGGTACTACCTCTGTCCAGAGCTCCCTACACCCCTTTAAAAGGTGTATTCAATTTTAAAGCAAAGTTTTATGCGGATGCTATATATATCTCACTTGTCTGTTGCTTTTTCACTTTATATTTCACTTTAGTTATGTGTTAGAATATATCACATTTTTTCTTTTAGGGTCTAGTTAAGGTGTTTTTAACACCTCTTGAGGAAAAGAAAAAATCAGAACACATCTATTTCTTATTAAAATATGTCATGCAACTCTTGCTTAACATTAAAGTTGTGGTAGTGCGCTGAATATTCTAGACCTATTCCAAATACAGAAGGTATTTTTTTGTTCATTGGTTACATAATCAGATCACAATTTGTATTTTCACAGAACTACTTGCGCTCTGTTTTTGGTCCTAACTAATTTTTAAGTTGAAATGCAGAGCCTCCAATTCTAGTAACTAATTGAAAGTTGAGTAATAAAACAACAATAAATACTGAATAGAAAATGGCATCACAAAAGAAAACCTTTAATATTGAGGCATTTGCAGAAATTTGGTACTTATTAGTCTTTAATCTTAAATCATAAAGGATTTTAAAAATAGTTTTGAAGTACCTATAGGTTTACTAATTTCCTGGAAGAAACCCTGGTTTACAGTTTTCAGCAGTTCTGTGAAGGCTTATCCATAATGCAACTTTTTCCAGTTACAGAAATATTTAATTAAAATTAAAAATTGATTACTGATTTTTAGTTCTATTCAAAGACCAATTTTATTGGTGCTCCAAATTCACATGTATGTCAGTATGAACAGCTGACCATCTTGAACTATTAACTGAGAAGATTCTAACACTGCCACTGGACAGCAAAATCAAAGACTGATTTTCATATGTTAGATACATGAAATTTGGATTCTATTAGAAACCTGTCCTAACCACTTTAATACTGACTATTTACAGTTGGTGCAGAACTACCAGGCCAGACCCCTTCAGCTACTTTGTAACGGATGGACTAGAGATTAGTTGGGGCATGCCTGGCAAGCTACAGTGATTCCAGCCATCCTGGTCCTGTGGCTGCTCCAGGATATGGAAAACGTAGACATTTAGAGACCCAGGAGCTCTTGACCGTGTGGCTACAGAGCTACTAAGCAGGAAACACATCCACACTGCTGCCCAGCAGAAACTGTAATTAGCTTGCCCTTCAGTACCCACAGCCCATTTTACTGAACATGCAAATGTTTGGGTACATTTGTGGGATACTTTCTTTAAGCAAGGCAAGGTTAAAGCAACCTCAGTAAAATATTAGGAACTTCAAAGGACTTTTTTTTTTGGGGGGGATGGGGGGAGGAAGGCAGAGTGAGATCAGGAAAATGCATATTATCCTCTTTGAGTCCATCCTTTTGAAGCTACACTTTAAGCAGATACCCGTTGTCTGGCTGATCAACTGTTGATGGTATCTCCAAAAAGCCAAACTGGATCAATGAGTGCCTCTTGCTTATGAGAGCTCTTGTTTGATGCAGAGTGTGATGAACGGCAAAATCCCTGGATAATATTTGTAGGACTGCTCAAGCCAGTGCCCATGGTGCAGAGGAAGAGATCTCTGGTAAACGTATTAGTTTTTCTTTTATTTTTTAATAATTTTTCTGCAGTGCTTTTACCTTAAGAATAAATACACTTACTTGCTAAGAACTGCGTGGTTATGTACAACAATACCAATTACACTATCTCTGAGGAGAGAAACAAAGCCACTCTGATTAGGCAAACTTATTCTGGCAGTATATTGAGTCACTGAAAATGCACCTGAAAAAGAAAATCTTCCGGGAGGGGCTACCACAAAAGCAGCAAGAAAGCAGACACGTAGAAGAGCCAACAGCCTGGGCAAGGTGGGGTTGCAGCTCCATGCCCCCTGTAGGGGCACAGGTGGCTGCTCAGAGTGCAGAGGATGCCTCTCCCAGCCTTTAGCACTGCCAGAGCATGCAGCTGGGTGCACAGGCAGCAATTTAAAGGGAGTGGGAGTCCAAATGTTGCTTCAGCTACTGCAGCACTAGTAATGGCTGGAGTCACCGGCCCTATTGAATCTCTGTCCACGGGGTAGCTGCTGCCTTTCCCTCCATGTTGGCAGGTCTGTGGACACATGTACAAACACAATAGAATTTTCATGTGATGAGGTGAGTGGCCCCTATCACATGTCCACAGTCTGTCTATATGTTGTATAATTTCTCCTTTTACTAGGGAGGAAAAAGAGCATCACTTTTAACCTTTTGAATATCCACGTAATTGTGTTGGCCTTGTGAAGTTATTCTTGTGCAATAGTGAAGAAGAGACGTCCGAAGGGCATTTTTAAAATAGAAATCATGAGATGCTCTTCTTGTACATCAAATTGTGATTTGCAGGAGATTATTGTGAATAAGTGCAATCTTCAGGTCTTGATTATGCATCATTTGATGAAAGGCAGTTTTGTGGTTAATATATTTGAGTGAAGTTCAGTTTTGAGATCTGCCACAAATTTCCTGTTTGACCTTGGCCAAATCACTTGATATCTGCGTGACTCAGATTATAATTCCTTCTCCCACCCATCGTCAGTCTTGTCTTTTTCAACTGTGAACTCTTCAAGGCATGCACTGTAAATTACCCTACTAAATTCAGGTTGAACCTCTTTAGTCCAGCACATTCTCATTCAGCAACATCCATAATCACGCATTATTTTAGTTAGCCAGATGACCACTTATCATGGGTGTGGCCAAGTTTCCTGTGGTCCCATAAAGTTTGTTTACACGCACCAGTCCTGTCTGTGTGTTCTGTGCTGTTATTTTGATGTAATTTATCACTAATTGTCTTCTGTGAGGCCAATAAGCAGTGGAAGTAAGGTGCTTGGCAATATTGACAGGGATGGTCCACCGTGCTTGATCCTACTGTAAGGGCAGGGAATGAACTCAATGACCTCTCAAGGTCCCTTCCAGTTCTAATGCTCTATGATTCTACGACCTCCTGTGGTCTGGCAAATTATCTCATTTGGCACAGGTCAGGTCCTAAGCGTGGCAGACTAGAGAGGTTTAACTTGTATTGTGAGGGTCCAAATGTTTTTGGACTATAAATAAAAAAAAAAAAAAAATCCATCCCCAGCTACTTAGTTCCTTTTAGGTTTGTTGTCAACCTACTATTGATGTTAGGGATCTCAAATGACGTTTTCATATGACTAAAAATGGTATGAATCGGAAAACTTTGTCTACATTGGAATATGCCTAGTTGATATACTGGGAGGAGATACAGTTTCAAAGACTGTTGCAAGATTAAAAACTTCTATCATCCTACTCGTTGTGGCATTTGGAATGGGAGAAAAAGTAGACTCAGTGTATTTTTTTTATTGCACAGGAGATACTGAAAAGAAACTTACCAAAATTCATGCTATGTTAGAGATCATTTCCAGCCATAGACTGGCCACTGGAGTAGTCTGTCTGTGAATGTATAATATCTAAAGATACATATTTGCAGAAGAAAATGCTGAATTCAAGTCAGAGTAATTTTAGGCTGTGATCACTTTTAATCTTCTGTAATAGTATGCTGCTTTTTCAACACTGAGTCTCATTAAATTGACAAGTTCCTGATTTTTGTCCCAGGAGCAACAGTAGCTTGTTGTCATGTGCAACTGAGAATGAAGCTTTATATAATGTGAAGATATTTGTCACTGTTCACTTGGATGATCATTGCTGCAAGCTGTTCTATGTAATTTACAAATAATGGCTTGTTTTATGTGTGATTATATATGTATTTTGACTTCCCTGAGTACTAAAACGGTGATCAATAAATCAGCACAGAAATTGAGATGTACCTGCAATAGACTGCATACCACACAACGAACTGTTAACTTGCTATATCCATGAAATAGATTAATATAAACTGAAATCTGTATGAATTAGGAAATACTGTAGATATTAAAGTAATTATTTGGAACAGTTTACCACATGCTTTATAGATATAATTCATGGTCCCTGCTTTGAACAGTTTGCAATATGCAAGCTCATGCCTGCAAAATATATGTATGAATAACCTGAATCCCATGAATATGCGTGTTGATTTCATGTGTTTGCAAGACTGAACTGATATGGGAATATGTACACAAGTGGTGGGATGTACCCGAGCACAATGTGATTGATTGATTGATTGATTAATTGATTAATTAAGGTTAGCATGTCACATTAGTGCCACAGTTTCTTCAGGTTTTATAATATTTATTTGTCTCTGTTGGGAGGACTAGATTCATACGTCTCTTGGAAGAAATGTTCTTTAACAAAAGGTTAAAGGGAGGAGATACCAGGCATGATCAATCAGGTCAGGAAGAGGATTCTGGACCTTAGTGTACTTCACTAAAAAGGTGCAGTGGTGAGTTTGGGTCTGTCCTTAAGGGAAAGATAATCATAAGAGTTAGGTTGAGCAAAGTGGGCAATAGTAGTGGATGAATAGAGATGTTCAGAAAAGTAAGGAGGGTTAAATTATGCAGCACCGTGCAGGTCAGGGCAAGTCTCTTAAATTTAACGTGAAATGGGAGGGGGGAAAAAAACAGCAGAAATGTGGCACTTTGAAGCCTAACAATTTTTAAACATAGGGTAGATAATTTGTACTTGGTGGTAATTAATATTTCAGGTGTGGTTATTAGAAATTTTGAATTGCTGAAAGTAGCTCTGTTTTGTACATAGTGCAACAAGAGCAGTTGATTGCTAACGTAACTTGCTCGCAGTTAATTGTTTAAATAACAGGAAAGTGTTTTCACTGTCTAATTAGGGAGTCGCATTATTTTTTTCTCAATGCAAAGTGCACTGCACATACCAGTGGATTCTTACACTGATGCCTAAAGCACTCCCTGCAAATTTTGGAATTGATCAGATGCAGTTATTATGTTACAAACAAAGAAGGAACTTGTGTTGAGCACAATACCTCACTTTGCACAGTCAAACCTTACTTTCTACCTGGTATATTTAACACCCGCCCCTTGATCATCCCCCAAGATTTAATGTTTATTGGGGGAGGGTCTAACTAAATCATCCTTCAAAGCAGGACATCTAAGCTGTGTCTACACGTGCACGCTACTTCGAAGTAGCGGCACTAACTTCGAAATAGCGCCCGTCGCGGCTACACGCGTCGGGCGCTATTTCAAAGTTAACTTCGATGTTAGGCGGTGAGACGTCGAAGTCGCTAACCTCATGAGGGGATTGGAATAGCGCCCTACTTCGACGTTCAACGTCGAAGTAGGGACAGTATAGACGATCCGCGTCCCGCAACGTCGAAATTGCCGGGTCCTCCATGGCTGCCATCAGCTGGGGGGGTTGAGAGACGCTCTCTCCAGCCCCTCAGCTCACTGGTGGCCGCGTGGAGCGGCCCCTTAAAGGTCCCCTCCCCCTCCCTGCCTCTGCAGGAAGCTGAGGGAACATGCAGGCTGCAGCCTGCACACGCGGCCAGCCTGCACCACCCTCAGCCCCACAGAGCTGCGATAGCTGCCCGGCAGCCCCCCCAGGGGACCCCCCCCAAGGGGAGCCAGGGCAGCCAGCCCAGCCAGAAGGGCAGCCAGGCTGGGAAGCGGCAGCGGGGCCCCTCCTGGACGGAGGCCGAGCTGCAGGACCTGCTGGGGCCCTGGAGCGAGGAGGAGGTGCTCCAGGTAATGGGGAGCAAGAGGCAGAACGTAGATGCGTTCGCTCGGCTGGCCGACGGCCTGGCTGCCCGGGGTCACCCTGCCCGCACTCCTGACCACGTCAGGAGTAAGGTCAAGGAGCTGCGGCAGGGTTACTCCCGGGCCCGGGATGCGGCCAGCCGATCTGGGGCCGCCCCCATCACTTGCCCCTTTTACAGGGAGCTCAGGGACATCCTGGGCTCCCGGCACACCTCCTCCCCTCCGGCCACCCTTGACACCTCGGCTGACGAGCCCCAGCAGGCCCTGCAGCCGGAGTCCGCCCCGGAGGCAAGCCCCGCACCCCGGGGCCCCCCCCCGGAGGCCATCCCCGCGACATCGCGGCAGGAGGAGGAGGAGGAGGAGGAGGGGGGCTCCTCCTCCGCAGAATCCAGCCTGCAGATCCTCCTCCTGCCATCCCGGAGCAGCAGCAGGGCCTCCGACCCCCGGGGATCTCCAGACCATGGGAGCGGACCGACAGGTAGGTACCCCTCTCTGGTGGACACCCCTGGGCTTGAGGGGCGGGGGTAAGAGATATGTGTCCTGGGCCCCCCACATGCTCACATGGCCATGGCCCCAAGGACACCAGGGCCATGGACCTCACAGCACTGCAGCCATCAGCCCGTGCCCCCCCCCACCCTGCATGACAGTGCCATGCCCCATCCCCGGGCCAGGGGGGAGCGGAACCTCGAGGGGCCCCCGGGAGGAGGGGGTGGGACACCCCGCAGCAGCAGCATGTGATGGAGTGGGGGGAGTGCCAAAGGGAGACTCAGGCTACATATGAGCCACAAGAGCCGAAGAGCTCCCAGGGCCAAAGGAGGATCCTGGCGCTACAGCTGGCAGGTGACACCTCTGCCCTGAACAAACAGGAGGGAGGAGCCGAGCTGGCTTGGAATTGGGGGGCGAGGGCGGGGGCCACAGGTAGAGGCTAGGGGAAGGGAGAGCTGGTAGGCAGCCAGCCTGAGGAGGGGGAAAGCTGCATCCCAGAGGGGCCCCCCTTGGGGTCTTCTCCCCACGACGGGTTGGAAGGACTGTCTCTTCTGACAGCTGGTGCTGTCACTCCTGGCAGAAACTGGGCATCTGTGGCCTAAGAAACCTCTCCTGCTCTCAGACCCTGCGGGGTGAAGTGAGAGTCGCTCCCACCAGGGGACGGGGTGCAGGGCAGGGGGACCCCTGAACCCCATCCATCACAGGAGCATCTCCCGGGGACGGGGATGGGGAACCTGCAGCACAGGGCTGGGGGGACAAAGGCCACGGCTCGGGACCCACACTAACGCCTGTCTCCATTCTTCTTCCCCCCCTCCTCTCCTGTGTCCTGCACCTGCACCATCCGAAGGACTGGAAGAGAGCGCCGGCGAGGCGTCAGTCGTCCTGGAGAGCCCTCCGGGACCATCGCTCCAGGGCAGCCCCTCGGCCGAGGACCGACCAGCCCCGCGGCGGGCTAGACGGCGGACCCCGCGCCTACAACCGCCGACGGCGACGGACCCCCAGCTGCTGGCCATCCTCCGTCGGCAGCTGGAGGTCGCGGAGCAGCACCTCCAGCTGCAGGAGCGGGCGCTGGCCTGGCGCCAGGAGGCATGGGGGGCCTACATGCAGACATTTACCCGCCTGGTGGACTACCTGGCCCCCCATGCCATGCCGGCCGAACCATCGCCCGCCCAGCCTGCTCCTGCAGCCCCACCACCAGCTGCTCCGCCCGTCGCCGGCCCGTCCGCGGTCACCCCGCCACCCACCCGCGAGGGCCAGAGCGCCGAGGGACCCCTGGAGCCACGTGACACTCGCCGGCCCCCATACCTTCCGGTCCAGCCCGCTCCCACCCAGCCACGGACCAGGCTGCAAGCGCGGCGGGGCTCCCAGCCGGCCATGCCCAGTGCCGGGCTATAGGGGCGAGGGGCCCGGGACGTGGCCCCCCCCCTTGTATATAGTTGGACCCTGTTTTTTTGGTCCCCCCGTTTGCCCCGTCCCCCCCATGTAAATAGTTCTCCCCTTTATCCTCCCTGGTTTTCTTTTTATTATTTATGGCACACAGTTGTTTCTTTGCATTGTTTTATTTTTGTACATATTGCTTTTGTTGAACGTTTGTACCTAGTTTTCTGTTTGTGGTTCACATATTTATTTACATCCAAGAAAAAAAAAGGTTCGGAAAGAAAAAAAAAAATTTACGTTCAGCCACAAGTGCGTACTGCCATTTGTCCAGGACAAGTGGCGGGGGGGGGGCGGGGGGTGCTCCATGGTGTGGGCGTTGGGGCAGGAGTGTGGGGGAGGAAGGGGCGGGCAGTAGGGGGCCTGGGCAGAGTTCACCCCGCGGCCTGTTCGTCGAAGTGGGCCCGCAGGGCCTCCCGGACCCGGGTCCCCTCGGGGTCCACCTGCCGACTGGGGGCAGCAGGTTGCTGGACGTGTGCCCTCCCGGCCTCCGCAGCCCAGCCTGGAGAAAGGTCTCCCCCTTGCTCTCGACCAAATTGTGCAGGGCGCAGCAGGCATCCACAATCTGGGGGATGTTGTTGGGGCCCACATCCAGGCGGGTCAGGAGACATCTCCAGCGTCCCTTCAGGCGGCCAAATGAGCGCTCCACCACCTGGCACACACGGTTCAGGCGCTCGTTGAAGCGCTCCTGGCTAGCAGAGAGATGGCCCGTGTAGGGGTGCATGAGCCACGGCCGGAGGGGGTAGGCCGCATCTGCGATGACGCAGAAGGGCATGGTGGTATCCCCCAGAGGGATCTCCCGCTGGGGGATGTAGGTCGCCACCTCCAGCCGGCGGCACAGGCCCGAGTTCCGGAAAACCCGGGCGTCGTGGGTGATGCCAGGCCAGCGCACGTAAATGTCCTGGAAACGTCCCCGGCTGTCCACCAAGTTCTGCAGGATGACAGAATGGTAGCCCTTGCGATTGAGGTATCGTCTGCCACTGTGATGCGGGGCGCGGATGGGGATGTGAGTCCCATCCAGAGCCCCGAAGCAGTTGGGGAAGCCCAGGGTGGCAAAGGCGGCGATGGTGGCATCTGGGTCCCCCAGCCTCACGAGCCTGTGCAGGAGTATGGCGTTGATGGCACGCACAACCTGCAGAGAAAGCACATGGGACGGCACCAATGACGGGTTGAGCAGGGTGTGCGTGGCCCTGCCCTGCCCTGGCCTGCCCTGCTCTGGCCCCCCTGCCCTGGCCTCTCCCCGTGGGTTCGCTTACCTCCATGAAGACAGCCCCGACGGTGGCCTTTCCGACACCAAACTGCTGGCCCACGGATCAGTAGCTGTCCGGAGTGGCCAGCTTCCAGACAGCGATGCTGACCCGTTTCTGCACCGTGAGGGCACGCCGCATGGCAGTGTCCTGGTGCCTGAGTGCGGGGGTGAGCCACTGGCACAGCTCCAGGAATGTCTGCCGGGTCATCCTGAAGTTCCTGAGCCAGTGGTCGTCGTCCCACTCCCCAAGCACCAGCCGCTCCCACCAGTCGGTGCTGGTGGGTTAGCTCCACAGCCGCCGGCGTGTGAGGCAGGGGGTGGAGCGGGGTGCTGCAGGGGTAGGGGTTGAGACTTGCTGCCCTGGGGGCATCTCCTCCCCTGGGGCAAGGAGGTGCTCAGCTGCCTCCCACATGGCATGGGTCAGGGCAAGCCCTGCTCCTGCCGGGAGGGCTGGGTGGACCTCTAGCTGCTGCTGCTGCTGCTGCTGCTGCTGGGGGTCCATGACTGCGGCGCCCGGGGTCTGTGTGCCTATGGCTCCTCAGACCGCGTGCTGGGCAGGCTGAGTGTGTCTGGGAGGGGCCCTTTAAGGGAGCAGCTAGCTGTTGCCCCGGAAGCGCTAGTCCGCCCTGTGACCCTGTCTGCAGCTGTGCCTGGCATCCTTATTTCGATGTGTGCTACTTGGGCGTGTAGACGTTCCCTCGCTGCGCCTATTTCGATGTTGGGCTGCGCAACGTCGAAGTTGGACATCGACGTTGCCGGCCCTGGAGAACGTGTAGACGCTATTCATCGAAATAGCCTATTTCGATGTCGCAACATCGAAATAGGCTACTTCGATGTAGGCTTCACGTGTAGACGTAGCCCTACAGTGAGATCTGATCCTTCTGTCACCATGAATATCTATATGGCTGTGTCTCTGCTATTATTTCAAACAGATTTTTAAGAGAAATAAAACAATTTTATTACTGGTTAAATGATGTTAAAATTCTTTATTGGCATGTGGGAAGTGCATACATCATATTTAAATACATTCCACAAAGTATTCTAATTGATTCTTGTGGAGAAAGTGGTTTGAAAGACTAGGCACTTCAGACTATTTACAGATACTGCTGGGAGCAGGAAAGGTGTGAGGAAGGTCAGCATTATGCATTCCATAATACTCCTTTCTTCTTCAAGTGTCCCCGTGGGTGCTCCACATTAGGTGTCGGGCTCGCCCGGCGCCGCAGATCGGATCTTCCAAGCAGTTTCTGCCGGACCGCGCATGCACCGGTGCGCGCCGCTCCCTTGCACGCTCCTGGCCACGTGCGTGGTCCAGTCCCCGCTAGTTCCTCTTAACCGCCATCGGCTGCAGACGGAATCCGACTAGGCTACGGCCAAGTTAGCGTATTCAATGGTTTTAACTGTTTTTTTTTAAAGTTTTCAAGTTCTTAGTCTATTGTTAAGATAGCCAGTTGTTGTTTTCAAAAAAAAAAAAGTAAAAAAAAAAAAAACCAAGAAACAACAAGCGGGACGGCATTCAGTCCAGTCCCAGTAACAAGCGGAGCACCGGAGGCCAGGAGCCTAGGGCCATTAGCCCTCCTGTCGCGGCAGGCTATCGGAGACGGGGAAAACAGCACAGAGAAGGTGCTAAGTACCCCATTAACAACTAAAAGACTCACCAACAATGTCCTCTTCAGGATTCAAGAAATGTGAGTCTTGCCGAGAGGCAATGCCAGCGTCTGATGGGCACAGTCACTGCATAAGGTGCCTTGGGGAGTCCCATGTCACGCAGAAATGCTCCTTCTGTGCAAAATTAACAGCCAGAGCAAGGAAGGACAGGGAGATGCGGCTTAAAATGCTGCTCTTCGACAAGGCCCTCCAGCCAGACGTGCCGGAGCGGCCGCAGCAGGAGGGACCCTCCGGGGCCCATAAAAGGAAAGCTGCCTCCCTCACCCCATCAGCGCAAAAACGGAGGAAAGTCTCCCCAGCCCGATCCTTGCCGGCAGCAACAGCGAGCGGGATGGGTGGAGCGCACAGCCCCCAGCCGCAGCAACAGCTGATCGGCGGCGGCATGGAGAGCCATGTGGAGGCAGCTCAGCCTCCGATAATCAAACAGCCGCCCCGCACCGAAGGCAGGGCGGCAGCTAAACAAATGCCGGTACCGGCGGCACCGCAAGCAGCGGCACCGACCCCCGGGGAACCGGCGGTGCAGAGCGCGCAGGCATGCAGCCTGCAGGCACCGGAGGACACTGCCCGTGCGGCACCGCCCATGAGCGTGCAGAGCATGGCACGGACGGGGCCGAGATCCCTTGCACGTCAGGAGGCGGAGCCACCCCCGCAAGGGAGGATGAAGACTGCACACAAAACAAGGCACCACAGCCCCTCTCCAGACAGGGCTGCAGAGTTGCTTTCTCTCAGCCCTCCGCTCATGCTGCAGACTCCAACTAGAAGGCAGGGGTCCCCCCTAGCCTACCCGGAGCCCCATCTCCATTTTTACAACCAGCCTCACCCTGGCTGGGACCACCTTCACCCTTCTTGGGGTATGAGCCACTGGAGTACTGTCACAAATCGCTCTCTCCAGCGTCCCAGGTCTCTCGACGATCTCGCTCCCCCAGACGCAGAGGGTATGCACCAAGGGAGTGGTCTAGGTCACCTTCCCAAGAACAGTGCCCATGCTGCCATGGTCGCCCCTGTCACGCGGGGCATAGACACCACCGGCAGTCTACCAGAGAAAGATCCCCACAGACGGTCCCATATCCCCGAGGGCAATCACGAATGGGGACAGAGACTCAAGTATCTCAGGGGGAACTGGTTATGGAACCCTGAGATTTTCCCTTGCAAGCTTCCAGCGAGCGGATATACCATCACCAACAGGAGCCGGAAGGGTCCAGAGAGGCGTACCCTAGTGGTTCCTCGCTCTCCTCCCCGGATGAGGCTACGGCCCCAGGGGACGTCCATCCTCCGGACGATCTCAAACAGTTTCAAGAGCTGTTTAAGAGGGTGGCCTTCACGTAAGGCATCCAGACAGCAGAGGTGCAAGAGAAACACCATAAGCTCCTCACAAATCTGAGACCTCCGGCCTCCTCCAAAATAGCAATACCGCTTGACGAAGCAATCTTGGAGTCCGCCACTATGATATGGCAGACCCCCGCGACTATTCCGCTTGTCCACAAGAGAGCAGATAAGAAATACTTCGTGCCGGCGAAGGGCATGGAGTTCCTGTTCAGCCACCCACAACCAAATTCCTTGGTGGTGGAGTCGTCGCAACAAAGATCAAAGACATCTCAATTCAAGACAGGGGGAACAGACAAAGATGCCAAGAAGCTAGAGCTGTTCGGCAGAAAGGTCTACTCTTCCTCCACTCTACTGTTGCGAATGGCAAATTACGCAGCGCATTTAGCGAACCATAATTTCGACAACTACACTAGGTTAACCTCCCTCATGGACTCGCTTCCAGAGGACAAGAAACCGGTGCTCAAGGCCATCGTGCAAGAAGGCTACGCGGCCTCGAGGACGGGAGTTCAGATCGCCCTGGATGTTGCGGACACAGCAGCACGCTCCACAGCTACGGCAGTGGTGATGCGAAGGGAGTCCTGGCTCCAGACTTCGGGTATACCGAGGGATCTGCAGGCAAAGATAGTCGATCTTCCCTTCGACTCGCAGAAGCTGTTTGCTGAATCAAGTGACTCGGTCCTTCATTCCAGTAAAGATTCAAGAGCCACACTTAGGACCCTGGGGATTTACACCCCTCCATACAGAAAGAAAAAGTACTACCCTCAACAAAGACGGTACCAGTACCAGCAACAGCGTCCCCAGTACCACAGGGGTTACGAGCAAGGGCGACATCAACAGCACCAGCAGTACAGAACTCCCAGGCGACGTTCCCAACAGAGCCGTACGTCCTCGGGGCAGGGCCAAAGGCCACAAGTTTGACACACAGATCCAGGGCTGCGCCATCACTACCATCGCACAAGGTCATCTGAAGCAGTTATTCCACCATCACCTCCGACCATTCTATGACCAGTGGCAAAGGATCACCACAGACAAATGGGTGCTGGAGATCATAGCCACGGGGTATGCCATCCCCTTCCAGTCGCTCCCACCGCCACGACCTCCACCCAGGCCCCACCTCCAGGAGGCCTCCCACGTAGCGAGGCTCAAGCAGGAGGTAGACCATCTCATGCTCATAGGGGCAGTGGAAAGAGTGCCGGAGCAACTACAAGGGAGAGGGTTTTACTCGAGGTACTTCCTCACAGAGAAAAATACAGGAGGCTGGAGGCCCATCTTAGATCTTCGAGGCCTCAACCGGTACCTGCGCAAGCAATGCTTTCAGATGATCACAATCGCCTCCATCCTTACGGCACTAGACGATGGAGATTGGTTCGCAGCCCTCGACTTACAAGACATGTATTTTCACATAACTATCAATCCGGCTCACCGGCGATTCCTCCGGTTCATGGTAGGCAAAGAACATTTTCAATACAAGGTCCTACCGTTCGGCCTCTCCTCGGCCCCCAGAGTCTTCACCAAGACCTTGGCAGTGTTGTCAGCCTACCTGCACAGACAGGGGGTATTTATATTCCCGTATCTGGACGACTGCCTACTCAAAGAGGCCTCGAAGGAGGAGGTACTACGTATGATACGCATCACAGCAGGCACGTTCTCTTCACTCGGCCTGGTTATCAATCTGGCAAAATCAAAGATAGACCCCACACAGGACATAGAGTTCATAGGGGCACGCATAAATTCTATTACGGCGAGAGTCTATCTACCAGAGACTTGCTTTCGGGCCATCGGTTCCCTCGTGCAAGTCATCACCTTCAGCCCTACGGAGCCGGTTCTGACGTGCTTACAGCTGCTGGGCCACATGGCAGCAGCGACGTTCATAGTACAGAACGCCAGGTTACACATGCGCAGCATGCAGCACTGGCTGGCAAGCGTATACAAACCAGCAGCACACACTGTTCACAGGGTGGTGTCGCCCACAACAGAGGTGCACAAATCCCTGCAATGGTGGGTAAACCCCAAGAACTTGCTAACAGGGGTACCCTTCCACCAACCTGAAATATCGGTTTTTCTTACTACAGATGCCTCCCTCCTAGGGTGGGGAGCACACGTGGGCGAAGAGGTGACTCAAGGGCTGTGGTCCTCCACGGAGCAGTCACTGCACATAAATATACTGGAGCTCAGAGCAGTGTTCAACGCCTGCAGACGCTTTCGAGACCATATACAAGGCAAAGTAGTTGGGATCAGTACAGACAATACCTCCACCATGTTTTATATAAATCGGCGAGGAGGAGCTCGGTCCCGTGCCTTATGTGCGGAAGCAGTCCGGTTGTGGAACCGGTGCATCGCCAACAATATAACCTTGAAAGCCTCGTACTTACGAGGCGCTCACAATGTGAAGGCAGACCAGCTAAGCAGGCAATTTGCACTCGCGCACGAGTGGCAGATCCGTCGTGATCTGCTACGACCGATTTTTCACACATGGGGTTTTCCCCAGATAGACTTGTTTGCTACTCAACACAACAAGAAGTGCCCACGATTCTGCTCCAGGGCAGGACTGGGACGGGGGTCCCTGGGGGACGCATTCGTGATCTCCTGGAGGGGCCCCCTGCTTTACACTTTCCCTCCCACAGTGCTCATCCACAAAGTCTTGCAGAAAGCCAGGAGGGAAGGAGCCCGAATGATCCTCAAAGTCCCAACGTGGGATCGACAGCAATGGTTCCCCCTACTCCTGTGCATGTCGGACCGGCCACCGATGCCCCTTCCGGTGATGCCGGATCTGCTCACACAAGCCCAGGGTTCCATAGTGCTTCCGCACCCCCAAGGCCTGCGACTACAAGCGTGGTTAATCCATGGCTCAGCTCCCTAGAGAGCACATGTACGGAGGAAGTGCAGCAAGTCCTAGAAAGTAACAGGAGGACTTCCACCAGGAAGACCTACAAGCAGAAATGGACTCGCTTCACGGCATGGTGTTCTACCAAACAGCTAGCCCCCCTTTCGGTGCCTATACCTGTGATATTAGAGTATTTACTGGACCTCAAGAGAGGAGGACTCTCACTATCCTCGTTAAAGGTCCACCTTGCCGCCATTTCGGCGTTCAGACACGAAGAGGAAGGGCACACGGTGTTCGCCCATCCCATGGTTACCAGGTTCCTCAAAGGGTTGGTAAACCTATACACCCCTCGGAAACCGCTTCCGCCTTCGTGGAACTTGAACCTGGTGCTTAATGCGCTAACGGGACCACCGTTCGAGCCTTTGGCCACGGTTTCCCTCCGCCTCCTTACGATAAAGACGACCTTTTTTCTCGCAATCATGTCAGCTCACAGGGTGAGCGAGCTAGCGGCAGTTATGGCAATGCCACCCTGCACTGTGTTTTTTCCAAGGAGGCGGTAACCATACGGCTGCATCCAGCCTTTGTTCTTAAAATTTCTTCTGAGTTTCATATTAACGAACCTATTGTTTTACCCTCGTTTTATCCAAAGCCTCATAACTCTAACAAAGAGGCGTGCCTACACCTCCTGGATGTGAGGAGGGCGCTAGCCTTCTATATAGACAGGACTAAGTCCTTCCGGAAAGCGGATAGACTCCTAGTCTCTATCGCTCCCAAATCAAAAGGAGAAGGTCTCTCTTCGCAGAGAATCTCGAAGCACATCGTATCCTGCATAACAATGTGCTACGAACTCAAAAAGACTCCTTTACTGGCCACGCCCAGGGCTCATTCCACTAGGGCGGTGGTGGCATCAACAGCCTTTTTCAAGGGTGTTGCACTAAAAGACATTTGCAGAGCGGCGACCTGGTCATCCTATGACACCTTCGCCAAACATTACGCCCTTCACAGGGTATTCCAAGAGGATACCCGTCTCTCGACAGCGGTCCTCTCGAGGACAAGCTGCACATAATCCGATTACCCACCTCCTATCTTGGGTTACTGCTGGGTAGTCACCTAATGTGGAGCACCCACGGGGACACTCGAAGAAGAAAGAAAGGTTACTCACCATAGTAACGGTGGTTCTTCGAGATGTGTCCCCGTGGGTGCTCCACTTCCCGCCCATCCTCCGCGCTTTGGATCTCTGTTTAGTGTTTTGCAGGAGCATCCAAGGCAGTTGGTCAAGGAACTGGCGGGGACCGGATCGCGCACGTGGCCAGGAGCGCGCAAGGGAGCGGCGCGCACCGGCGCATGTGCGGTCCGGCAGAAACTGCTTGGAAGATCCGATCTGCGGCGCCGGGCGAGCCCGACACCTAATGTGGAGCACCCACAGGGACACATCTCGAAGAACCACCGTTACTACGGTGAGTAACCTTTCTTTCCCAGATGTTATGGTTTGTATTGAACTTTTAGCTTTGTGCCAGGAGCAAATATAATTTTCACACGCACACGCGCACACACACACACACAGAGAGCACGTTTTCTGGGGCATTATAGGGGCTCTTTTGCATACGTGGCTTAATCTAATTCTTGACTCTCCCCACCCACCCTTACTCCTCTACTCTCTGATTTGCTCTCCTTGATCATGTTTTTTCTGATTTGTCAACCTTGATTACTATTTTTAGTTCTCTGTGCCTTAAATATTGAGTCTGTTCTGGTATGGCTATGATCTGAAGAAGTGGGTCTGTCCCAGGAAAGCTCACCTAAGTTGTTTTGTTAGTCTTTAAAGTGCTACTTTACTGCTCTTTTGTTTTGATAGTATATATACTAGCACAGCTTTCTCTCTGTTACCACACACGTGTGCGCGTGTATGTGTGTGAGAGAGAAATCACACACACACACACACACACACACACACACACACAGAGTTATAGATATATCCTGGTTTGGCTCATAGTCCTGCAACTAATCTGGGTGCTGTGGGATGTGCCCCATATGCCCTAACTGTGGTTTGGACTTCTGTCCCTTGGCTGAAGGAGGCTGGGGTAGAGGTCCACTGATCTGTCTGGGTTGGGCAAGCAGTTCTCCCCAACCACCCCCTGATTCCAGTGGTCTCTGTGAGAACTCTGCACTTTCCTTGCAGGCTCTAGCAATGCTCATGATGTTCTCAGCTTTCTAACTCTCATCTTCTCTTTTTTCTCATCTAACTTTAACTTCCACTTCCTTTTCTGCTGCCTTCCCCTTCTCCCAGCTGGGGAGGCTTTCTAAATTTTTGTGGCAGCCTCAAGTGAGTTCATCTGACCTTAATTGATTTATAGCAGCCCCTTCACAGCTGCTTCCACAGGTCAGCTGCTCGTTGCTGCCCTGAAGTAACCCACTGCTAATTAGCCAGGCTGTGACTGCTTATTTAGCGTTGTCTCTCTCCCCTTCTAAGCTAGCCCTTTGGCCTGACACTGTCGCAATATGTGTATTATATATATACATACTGGGAAATGGAAAATATTCCCTCTATCCAAGGAGAATAACTCCCATCCTGTGAGAATGGGCCACAGGTTGTCATTGGAATACATGAGTATGGGTTTTTCCCCCCAATATAGGCGATGAGAAATAGATATTGTGTATTGTACCAAAATACAAAAACTGAATACAAAAGTAACTGTTGAAATTGGAAACTTGGCAATACTTAGTGGTACCTACCTAGCTGCTTCCAAAAACAACAGATGGGCCATTCCAGCACAGGAATTGCTGAGAAATGTTCTCATGTAGAACCAATGTTCTAAACGTTCATGCTTTTCTGCCTCTTGACTTGGCAGACAGCATGCCAATGGGGATACTACAAATACTGGAGGTAGGAAGACATGACATTGGTTTCCCACGTGCGTGCTTTCATGGATAGATTATGATTCTCTGTCCTCTGGGGTCAAACTTTTAATTGCAAGGAACTACATATCCTTTTGGTACTACTGCAATAATAAAGACTCTCATAATTTATGAATAGCTTTGCCACGTGTGAGTAATAGGCCATCTCAAACTCATGCTTGTAAGCTATCTGCACCACACTACATCATGTATTAATTTTTACCTGAAGATGTTTTTTCATACTGCTTGTTTCAGTTTTTTCAAGCTGAAACATAAAAGATTAGGTAACTTGTCATTTTAATACTTTGTGTAATAATAATCCTCATAATGCAGATTAAGTCTTTAAAAGGTGCAAAATATTTTCATTATCAAAGGTTTTCCGTTATTAAACAAATTTCTTCATTGTACAGCAAGAGATAAATTGAAGGTCATTATTATAGGAGTTTGCAGTAACTATTTTATATTATTTATCCTAAATTTAAATACATTTAGTGATATGGTGTTTGCAGCTAAGTTGGAGTGAAAGTCTATTTAATTTGGTAACATGGTACATCAAGTCAGAATTTAATGTGACAGAACAGTGGTGTGTAGGTGGATATTAGACAAAATGACTGAAAAAGAGAAAGGAAGCTTATCGGATAAAAAGAAAAAAATCAGCCTGAGATCCATCTGACAAGATATTTTTGCTCTGGTAGAAAGAATTCCATAGAAGTGCATGGAGTTCTTCTTTAGGGCTGAGGGACTCTTTCTGCAAAATGGATTAATTTTAAGGGCTCTTTCTTGTCCACACGGCTAGTAAAAAAAAGATATAATCAACTGAGGGTCAGAATCTGGTATATTTACTCATACTGAGTTGTGTTCTTTGTGGTATGAGATGCTGTTGGGTTTCATAAGGATATTGGAGTATGGCTACTGCAGAGTGGGAATAGTATACAGTAGTTGAACTTAAGTAGGCCATGGCTACACTAGCCCCCGCCTTTCGAACAGAGGATGCTAATGAGCCACTTTGGCAGATGCTAATGAGTCACTGCCATGCATATGCAGTGCCTCATTAACATAATGGTGGCCACACACCTTTTGAAAGGGCCACTTTCGAAACTCAGGCCGCCAGTGTAGATGGGGGCCTTTTGAAAGGAGCCCCCCCGGGGTTTGAAAGCCCATTCTTCCCAAAACCAACTGGGAACAATGGGCTTTTGAAGTGTGGGGGGTCCTTTTGAAAGACCCTGTTACACCGGCAGCATGCGTTTTGAAAGCAACACCTTCAAAATGCATGTGACCACCGTTATGTTAATGAGGCGCTTCATATGCGTGGCAGTGCCTCATTAGCATCAGCCATAGTAGTTCATTAGCATCTCCCTTTCAAAAGGCGGGGACTAATGTAGTCACAGCTGTAGTAGTCTGATGGATTCTGTTCTGTAAAGGTTTTTCCATTGGGCTTATCACCATAGTATTCAGAATGAAGGAAAGAATGTAATGGAGAGTAAGACTAGCAAGAGAAGACTATATCAGCATCAGTTAGGAAGGCCTGAGTTCAGTAAAAGCTTCTGCTCAAAATTTTGTGATATGGCCCCAAGTTTGTGCAATGATTACAAATTAATGCACCTTCTCTATAGTCTAGTTTCCAAATTATCTACCAAAATTTTATAGAGTACAATGTGGATTTGTCGGTCTTTCTGCTGACTAATTGAGACACACTCTCTTAATGGATATCACTTTCTGTCACAGCACTTTCCCACATGTTGGCTCTCAAAATATTGTGTAGTGTTGCTATTCAAGAAGAGCTCATTTGGGAGTCACTGAAATGCACCATGGCGCGCTAAACTAATGCTGAGCATTTGTTCATTACAATACACTATATAATTTGTATTTGAACTGCTAGCAGCTTAATATATTTGTTGCAATTTTTTCACCATGTCATGGGCTCTCCTTATGACTTCTCTCAGGCCCAGCAATGGGGAATGGGGGGGTTCAATGGGGACCATTGCCCAGGGTTTAAAAAGGGATGGGGACCTGCAGCTGCCTCTGCTGGCAGCACAGGGGGCTATGGCAGGCTTTCTGCCCACTCCTTGAAGTGGCCAGCATTGTCCCTGCAGAAACTGGGGGGTGTCTCCTTGTGTTACCCCCACCACAAATGCCAACTCTGCAGTTCTCATTGATCTGAAACAGTAGCCAATGGGAGCTGCAGAGGCAGTGCCTTCAGTCAGTGGGTGTACAGGGACCCCCAGCTCACCCCACCTAGAAGCTATTGTAACAGGGGTGTGCTAATCACTGTTGGTGGCACCCAGACTCCTTGCCAGAGTCTACAGCCTCTCCAGCACCCAAACTCCCTTCCAGAACCTGCACCTTGCCCCTTAAACTGCCTACTGACTCCTTGGCCTGGGGCCTGGATTTGCTGTTAACAGACCTGCCAGTTAATCTTGTTTATCCAAAGTACAATTCAGGTTACACAATGTGTCTGAGCTTTCTATCTGACAGTTAAAAAATTACAGCTGGTAATAAAATTGCTTAATTTTTCTTAATGCTTAGTATTTAAGAAACCATAGGAATATTATACAACCACCTCTTTCAGAGGGATGTGTATATGTTTGTGTGGCTTGCATGCCCCAAAGAGAGGAAAGCTGTAGGAACAAGTTACAAAATAACATGAGCTAGCAATAATTTCATAAATAGTATGATAAGAGACAACACTAATTAGAAAATGTGGGAAAAAGATGTTAAGATTTATAAGACACCGATATGTCACTTACAGATCCAGAGGTGGTGGTATAAAATTTGTGGGGGAATTGTTTTGAAAGTGAACCCAAAGAAATTATACTCACTGTCTAATTTGGTTAATATATATCATTAGTACAGCAAGCTGTCATACCTGGCATTCTATTATCCGGAACTCTCAGATAACCAGCATTTTAACCAAAGTAAATTTTAGTTATGTTTTCCATAAGTACAGTATAGTCAAAGTAAATACAGATAAATACAACAAATACAGGGTGAGTTTGCAGGGAAAAATACTATTATTGTTGGTAAATGAAGTTCTCTGTATACATGTTTTGTTTATTAATATCTAGTCTTGTTTTCCTATAGTGTTATGCACTGCTAGGTATACTCTCCGTTATCCAGGATATTTGAATATCTGGCAACCTCCTGGTCCTGGGGCTGCTGGGTATGAAAGTGTTAACTGGAGTTTGACTTCCATGTAAATCAGTAAAACTGAATATTTCAAACTAGCTTAAATATTAGCAAATGAGTGCTTGGATAATAAACATTTATATCTTCAAAAAGTTAATCAGTATTTTTCATGGCTGTACCTAGTTGGAAAGTTCATATAAAAACACCAAAACCCTATTCTGTCTTCAAGGTTCAGGAGCAGTCTGTTTCTGCAGTTTCATTATCTTCTCTGACTTCAAACATGTAGAGAGCACACCCCAAGGAAAGATTTGGAGATATAAAATAGGTTTTTGATGTTTTGATTATAGCTTTTTCCATGAACTGAAAAAAATCTCTCCCATTCTGCTGTCGCCAAAGTATTTTAGTTCATTAGAGAGTGCATTAGTATCTTACTGTGCACAGGAAGTATGTAAGTGATGAGTAACACTCTGTCCTCAGTACTTTGTGGAGATAGAGTGCTTACAGTTTCTGGCTTCTCAAAATTTGTTTTCAGTTTGACTGGCCACTTTCACAGATGTAAGAGTGAAAAGGATACATCCTGAGTGCTCTAGCACACTCGGGTACATATCCTGACTCTGTTTTGTTGTTACTCACTTTGAAATAAATTTCAGAATTTTTTTTTTTAAATGGATCTGATCCTTTAATATAGGTTCTCATTTCTCACATGGCTGGGATCACCAGAGACAGGCATGCTTCATAAGAACTTCTCTCATGGGTTAGTTCTACAAATAGCCCAGGCTAGCGTTACATTCTCTGTGAGATTCCACTGGGTTGACATGCTCAGGATGACACAAAAAGCTACCAAGGAAATGAGTGGCTGATTCATGGCTCCAGTGCTACATGTTTTAATTTACACCATCATAAAACTTGTGTGATTGAGGTGATCACTCATTGCCAACTATGACCATCTTCCATGGGAGTTGTTGATCCTCAGGTGGCTGATAAAACTTGAGGTTCAAGGATAGGCCTTATGATAGTGAGGACAGATGTTTCCAAGTATGTCAAGAGGCTGTTGACCATGACTGAAAATCAGTTTCTGATTCTTCGTGCACTTCTTGTACTTCTCAACTTGTCAGCGGGCAAGTTCAGAATGAAGGGGACCATTGAGTAGTACTTCTCTCCATTTTGAGCAGTCCGGGGCAACTGTCTCCCAAGTGTCTTTGTTGATATTGGACTTCTTTAAATTACCCTCCAGCAAGTCCTTAAAATGCTTCCATTGTCCTCCTATATTATGGTACCCTTCTTTCACCTGAGAGAACAGGATCTGTTTTCATAGAATCATAGAACACTAGGACTGGAAGGGACCTCGAGAGGCCATCGAATCCAGCCCCCTGCCCCAGTAGCAGGACCAAGTATTATCTAAACCATCCCTGATAGACATCTATCTAACCTGTTCTTAAATATCTCCAGCAATGGAGATTCCACAACCTCCCTTGGCAATTTATTCCACTGTTTGACCACCCTGACAGTTAAGAACTTTTTCCTAATGTCCAACCTAAACCTCCCTTGCTGCAGTTTAAGCCTGTTGCCTCTTGTTCTATCCTCAGAGGCCAAGAAGAACATGTTTTCTCCTTCCTCCTTATGGCTCCCTTTTAGATACCTGAAAACTGCTATCATGTCTCCCCTCAATCTTCTCTTTTTCCAAACAAAACAAGCCCAATTCTTTCAGCCTTTCTTCATAGGTCACATTCTCTAGACCTTTAACCATTCTTGTCGCTCTTTTCTGGACCCTCTCTAGTTTCACCACATCTTCCTTGAACTGCAGTGCCTAGAACTGGACACAATACTCCAGCTGAGGCCTAACCAGCGCAGAGTAGAGCGGAAGAATGATTTCTCGTGTCTTGTTCACAACACACCTGTTAATGTATCCCAGAATCATGTTTGCTTTTTTTGCAACAGCATCACACTGTTGACTCATATTTAGCTTGTGGTCCACTATAAGCCCTAGATCCCTTTCTGCTGTAGTTTGTTCCTAGACAGTCTCTCCCCATTCAGTATGTGTGAAACTGATTGTTCCTTCCCAAGTGGAGCACTTTGCATTTGTCCTTATTAAACTTCATCCTGTTTACCTCAGACCATTTCTCCAATTTATCCAGATCATTTTGAATTATGACCCTATCCTCCAAAGCAGTTGCAACCCCTCCCAACTTGGTATCATCTGCAAACTTAATAAGCGTACTTTCTATGCCAATATCTAAATTATTGATGAAGACATTGAACAGAACGTGTCCTAACACAGACCCCTGTGGAACCCCACTTGTTATACTTTTCCAGCAGGATTGAGAACTATTAAGAACTACTCTCTGGGTATGGTTATCCAGCCAGTTATGCACCCACCTTATAGTAGCCTCATCTAAATTGTATTTGCCTAGTTTTTTTATAAGAATATCATGAGAGACCGTATCAAATGCTTTACTAAAGTCTAGGTATACCACATCTACCGCTTCTCCACTATCCACAAGGCTTGTTATCCTATCAAAGAAAGCTATCAGATTAGTTGGACAAGATTTATTCTTTACAAACCCATGCTGTCTGTTTCCTATTACCTTACCACTTTCCAAGTGCTTGCAGATGATTTCTTTAATTACCTGCTCCGTTATCTTTCCTGGCACTGAAGTTAAGCTGACTGGCCTGTAGTTTCCTGGGTTATTCTTATTCCCCTTTTTATAGATGGGCACTATATTTGCCCTTTTCCAGTCTTCTGGAATCTCTCCCGTCTCCCATGATTTTCCAAAGATGATAGATAAAGGCTCAGATACCTCTTCTATCAGCTCCTTGAGTATTCTAGAGTGCATTTCATCAGGCCCTGGTGACCTTAGAAACATCTAATTTTCCTAAGTGATTTTTAACTTGTTCTTTTTTTATTTCAACTTCAAATCCTACCCCTTTCCCACTAGCATTCACTATGTTGGGCATTCCTTCATCAGACTTCTCAGTGAAGACCGAAACAAAGAAGTCATTAAGCGTCTCTGCCATTTCCAAGTTCCCTGTTACTGTTTCTCTCTCCTCACTGAGCAATGGCCCTACCCTGTCCCTGGTCTTCCTCTTGTTTCTAATATATTTATAAAAGGCCTTCTTGTTTCTCTTTATGCCTGTAGCTAGTTTGAGCTCATTTTGTGCCTTAGCCTTTCTAATCTTTCTCCTGCATTCTTGTGGTGTTTGCCTATATTCATCCTTTGTAATTTTTACTTGTTTCCATTTTTTATGCAATTCCTTTTCTATTTTGAGATCATGCAAGATCTCCTGGTTAAGCCAAGGCGGTCTTTTTCCATATTTTTTCATCTTTCCTACACAGCGGGATAGCTTGCTTTTGGGTCCTTAATAGTGTCCCTTTGAAAAACTGCCAACTCTCCTCAGCTATTTTTGCCCTCAGTTTTGCTTCCCATGGGACCTTACCTACCAGCTGTCTGCGTTTACCAAAATCTGCCCTCCTGAAATCCATTATCTCCATTTTGCTGTTTTCTGTTCTACCCTTCCTTAGGATTTTGAACTCTATGATTTCATGATCACTTTCACCCAAGCTGCCTTCCACCTTCAAGTTCTCTACCAATTCCTCCCTATTTGTTAAAATCAAATCTAAAACAGCTTCCCCTGGTAGCTTTTTCAACCTTTTGGAATAAGCAACTGTCTCCAATACAATCCAAGAACTTACTGGATAGTCTGTGTCCCACTGTATTAGTTTCCCACATATATCTGGATAGTTGAAGTCCCCCATCACCACCAAATCTGGGGCCCTGCTTGACTTTGTTAGTTGTTTAAAAAAAGCCTCATCCACCTCTTCCACCTGGCTAGGCGGCCTGTAGTAGACGTCTAGCAGGACATCACCCTTGTTTTTTACCCCTCTTAGTCTAACCCAGAGACTCTCAACACGTCCATCTCCTACATCCATCTCCACCTCAGTCCAAGTGTGTACATTTTTAATATATACGGCAACACCTCCCCCTTTTCTTCCCTGTCTATCCTTCCTAAGCAGGCTGTACCCTTCAATACCAACATTCCAATCATGTGTATTATCCCACCAAGTTTCTGTGATGCCAACGATGTCATAGTTATATTTATTTTTTAGCACTTCCAGTTCTTCCTGCTTATTACCCATACTTCTTGCATTTGTATATTGATTTGATCTTGCCTCCCTGTTTTGCCCTGACCCTCTTTTTACTCTGACATTGTTGCCTATGTTGCTTCCCGTTTCTGACCCATCACCCAGGTTTCCATGTTCTCCACTTACCTGTGGGCTTTGCACCCCTGCCCCCGTCGAACCTAGTTTAAAGCCCTCCTCACTAGGTTAGCCAGTCTGTGTCCAAATACAGTCTTTCTCCTCCTCGAAAGGTGAACACCATCTCTGCCCAGCAGTCCTTCCTGGAATAGCATCCCGTGGTCAAGGAAGCCAAAGCCTTTCTGGCGACACCATCTTCGAAGCCAGGCATTCACCTCTAGGATGCACCTGTCTCTGCCTGGGCCCCTACCACTGACAGGCAGGATTGAGGAGAATACCACCTGCGCCCCAAACTCCTTCACCCTTGGCCCCAGAGCCCTGAAGTCACTCGTGACCTGCTCAGCATCATGCCTCACAGTATCATTAGTGCCCACATGAATGAGAAGCATGGGATTGTAGTCAGAGGGCCTGATAATCCTTGACAACGCCTCCTGTAACGTCTCGGATACGGGCCCCAGGCAGGCAGCATACCGCCCGAGACAAAACGTCAGGGCGACAGATGGGCGCCTCCGTCCCCCTCAGAAGAGAGTCCCCGACCACCACTACTCTACGTTTCCTCCTCGCAGTGGTGGCAGCAGACTTCCCAGCCTTGGGGGGTACGAGGCTTCTCCTCTGCTGTACAGGGCGATTCTTTGTCTCCTGTATCAAGTACAGCGTAACAATTTCCTAGTACCACAGTGGGAGGCAACAGTCTGGCAGCTGGACAACACGACCATTACAGGGAGGTTGCTGATGGATCATATTTGCCTAGATAATGGCAGTCTTTGTGTCTTCCTGAACACTAGTATTGCTGTATCTATCTTCCAATCTGATCTTCAAGATCTTGCAAAGGCAGCATTGGTGATGTCTCTCAAGGACTTCCAAGCAATGTCTATAGGTTGTCCAGGTTTCAGACCCATACAACAATGGTGGGAGAATAACAGCTTGGTAAACAAGAAGATTGGTGTCTATTCAAATGTTGTGATCTTCAAAAAACACTGTGCCATAAATTTACAAAAGCTCAACTGGCACCACTCAGACTGTGTTGGATTTCTGCATCAACATCTGCCTTGCATGGGAGATGACTTCCAAGGTAGAGGAAATGGTTGACATTCTCCAGTACTTCTCTTCTTCCCCTCCTCCATACTGAGCTATCAGAAGTCTATGCTTCACTCCCAGAGGTTCAACTGATGCCCCCTGTGCCCTATCACCATCTAGAACAGGAATGGGTAATAAATGGCCTGCAGGCCTAATACAGTTCACCAGGTTTAGACCTTGGCAGGCCTCCAGATGCTTTGTTTACCACAGCATTCCTGTTGACTGCAGTTCACTGATCCTGGTTATTGGGCACTGCGGAGAGTGGCACAGACTAGGCCACTGCTTCCCACATCTTCCACCAATCAACGTCTCATCCTTACTGGATGACTCATGCCATTACCTACCACATCTTCAGATGACTTTAAATAATTTCCAAAACTATTTAGAAGAATAACAGATTCTTTCCAGATTCCATTGGAAGAAGTGTGAGAAGCAAAGCTTCAAGATGTATTGTACACCCTAATATTGTATATTTCCTTCTGTCAAGGTGGTCTGGCAGACCCCAGCCTGAATACCTCTGACATGTAAGAGGGCTGACAAGAAATATTATGTTCCTGTAAAATATATGGATTCTTATTCTGACAGCAAAATTCCCCTGCACTTAGTGAACTAAATCAGAAGGGAAGATAGCATCACTCCAGGATGACCCTAAATGATTAAGACCAGAAGAGGCTAGATCTCTTCAGATGCATGGCATACTTGCTACATAATACCCGTATTGCAAGAAAGTTACTTGCATTCTCTACAAAACTCTGCTTATGCATTTTAGTCCCAGTATGCAACTGCCCTAGCATTCTAATCCACAGTACATCTATTAAAAGTACTGTTGATAATTTAGAAGTGTGTGATGGTTTTATGATGTAGATTTATGTCCAGTGAGAACAAGATGTGATTTCCCCATACAAATTGCCCAGTTTTCCACCCGTTTAACTCAATTACTTTCAGTAGAATTGCACAGATTTAAACATTAGTGCAACACAGTGGAGAAAGAAGACTCACTGAACCTGCCAAATTAACTTGGTTGTGATCAAAACCAGATTTGTCACCTGGTCTTCTAAGGTTCATGGCTGCTATTTTCAGTCTGTGTACAAGGAGTTATCATCCAGATTTTTAGATTTATTCCACTTACATTGTAATTTAATATTCCTTAAATGTATTCAATATTTACAAAAAATGCACAATACTGTAAGCTATTTGTACTTCACAGTTTATTAGCACTAAGCTTTTCAGTATTGTGAAACAAAGATTGCGTTTTAAAGAACCAGTAATAGTCTCTAAATTATTTTAATCTTATATTTGAGGACATTAAACATATTTTTGAAAACCCACCTTATTAACATAACTCTTAAAATGTAGTTGCTATCACTACAAATCTATTTTTTGTACTGTGAAATAAATATATTGGCCACAGCAATGTACTACAAAACTTCATTATATACATATAATGTATGTAATACAATTAATATAATAATAATATAGTATGTATTAACTATATAATTGTATGCAGAATAAAATGCTTGGTTTTCTGGGCTGTTTCTACACAGGCCACTTTCTTTGAAAGTAGCATGGTGATACACAGTCTGAAATATGCTAATGAGGTGTGGATGCAAATTCCCCACATCTCATTAGCATACAGTCATGTGATTCGGAGTCCGGAAGACTGTTCTTCTGGACTCAAAAACGCCGTGTAGAAGCACGGTCCCCGGGGGGTCATCCGGAAGGAAGTCCTCCTTCCAGAGGCCCCTTCTTCCCAATTTTGCATCCACGCCTCATTAGCATATTTCGGGCCATGTATTACCATGCCACTTTCGAAGAAAGTGTCCTGTGTAGAAACAGCCCTAGATGACTAGAGTATTTTAAACAATGAACAACGGCATGAGACTCTAGTTGTTTTTCATCTAAGCTGTGTCTACACATGCATTTATTTTTGAAAATACAGGCTGTCTTTCGAAAGAACACAGGGAGTGTCTACACATACAGTGTACTCTTTTGAAAGGAAATCAGAGCCACATGGCTCAGACTTCAAAAGCAGGGACCTAATCCCATGTTAGGAAAAGCGCCCCCTTTTTGCAATTCCCTTTTGGAAGAAGGTATGTGTAGATGCTGCACAACCTACTCTTTCAAAAGAGGAGTCCGCCATGGTGCCAGCCAGTTGGGTGGCGGGGGGGTGGAGATGCCCTGCCCCGCAGCAGTCGGGTTCTATGATTCCTGTGTCCAGCTGCTCTTAGAGCTGAATGAGCCCAGAAATCCTTTTGCAGGAGGCAGAGAATGGACAAGCAGCAAAAGCACAAGCTGCTCACAGCATGCTCTCACAGTTACTTCTGGACCACTGGAAAAAGAATATGCCCAGCACCCCATCTGCTGCCAGGGCCCCAGGGCCCTCCCTCAAGCCGTGTCTACACGTGCACGCTACTTCGAAGTAGCGGCACTAACTTCAAAATAGCGCCCGTCACGGCTACACGCATCAGGCGCTATTTCGAAGTTAACTTCGACATTAGGCGGCGAGACATCAAAGTCGCTATCCTCATCAGGAGATGGACATTTTTAAATTAAGGACATTTTTAAACTAAGAGGTGGGGGAAAGCCGATTGGTGCAGGGGAGCACCTGGATCGGACGGAGACTTCTCTTACACGAGGCTCCATAGATAGGGATTCCCTAGAAGTTAGTCAATAGGGAACGTGGGAAATAATATATGGGCAAGATCAGATGTGAAACAATCGCATATAAAAAAATCCAACGCGTCTGTGAAAGGCGGACATATAAATAGTGGTGGTTTTTTAACGTGCTTTTACACTAATGCTAGGAGTCTGTCTAATAAGATGGGTGAACTGGAGTACCTCATATCAAAGGAGGAAGTTGACATAATAGGCATCTCAGAAACATGGTGGAATGAGGACAATCAGTGGAACACTATCATACCGGGATATAAATTATATCGGAAAGACAGAACAGGTCGTGCGGGTGGCGGAGTGGTACTATATGTGAAGGATAATATAGAATCAAATGAAGTAAAAATCCTAAAGGAATCAAAATGTTCCATAGAATCATTATGGATAACAATTCATTCCTCTAATATGAATATGGCATTAGGAATACATTACCGACCACCTAACCAGGACAGTGATAGTGATGCTGAAATGTTAAGGGAGATTAGAGAGGCTATCAAAATAAAAAACACAGTAATAATAGGAGATTTCAATTATCCCCATTTTGATTGGGTGCATGTCACCTCAGGACGGGATTCAGAGATTAAATTTCTTGATGCCTTAAATGACTGCTTCTTGGAGCAGCTAGTACAGGAACCCACAAGGGGAGAGTCAATTCTCGATCTAGTCTTGACTGGAACGCAGGATCTGGTCCAAGAGGTAACTGTTACTGGACCGCTTGGAAATAGTGACCACAACATAGTAACTTTTAATATTCCTGTGTTGGGAAGAACACCGCAGCAGTCAAACACTCTGGCATTTAATTTCAAAAAGGGGAATTACACTAAAATGAGGAAGCTAGTTAAACAGAAACTAAAAGGTAGAGTAATTAAACTAAAATCCCTGGAAGCTGCATGGAAACTGTTTAAAGACACCATACTAGAGGCCCAACTTAAATGTATACCCCAAATAAAAAAACACAGTAAGAGACCTAACAAAGAACCACCATGGCTAAACAGCCATGTTAAAAAGGCAGTGAGAGAGAAAAGGGCAGCTTTGAAAAGTGGAAGTCAAATCCTAGTGAGGAAAATAGAAAGGAACATAAACACTCCCAAATTAAGTGTCATAATGTAGTAAGAAAAGCCAAAAAAGAGTTTGAGGAACAGCTAGCCAAAAATTCAAAAAACGATAGTAAAATGTTTTTTAAATACATTAGAAGCAGGAAGCCCACTAAAAAAGCAGTGGGGCCCTTGGACGATAAAGATATAAAAGGAGCGATCAAGGAAGACAGTGCCATTGTGGAGCGATTAAATGATTTCTTTGCTTCAGTCTTCACGGCTGAGGATGTTAGAGGTTCCTAAATCTGAGCCAGCCTTTTTAGGTGACACATCTGAGGAACTCACTCAGATTGAAGTGACATTAGAGGAGGTTTTGGAGTTAATTGATAAGCTGAATAGTAACAAGTCTCCAGGAACAGACGGCATTCACCCAAGGGTTCTGAAAGAACTCAAATGTGAAATTGCGGAGTTATTAACAGTGGTTTGTAACCTATCCTTTAAATCCACTTTGGTACCAAATGACTGGAAGACGGCCAATATAACACCAATATTTAAAAAAGGCTCTAGAGGAGACCCTGGCAATTATAGACCGATAAGTCTAACATCAGTACCAGGCAAATTAGTAGAAACACTAGTAAAGAATAAAATTGCAAGGCACGTAGAAGAGCACGAATTGTTGGGCAAAAGTCAGCATGGTTTCTGCAGAGGGAAGTCGTGTCTAACTAATCTATTAGAATTCTTTGAAGGGGTTAATAAACATGCGGACAAGGAGCACCCAGTGAACATAATATACCTAGATTTCCAGAAAGCCTTTGACACGGTCCCACACCAAAGGCTTTTATGTAAATTAGGTGGTCATGGGATAGGAGGAAAGATCCTTTCATGGATTGGGAATTGGTTAAAAGACAGAAAACAAAGGGTGGGAATAAATGGTAAATTTTCACAATGGAGGAGGGTAACTAGTGGTGTTCCCCAGGGGTCAGTCCTGGGACCGATCCTGTTCAACTTGTTCATCAATGATCTAGAAAATGAGGTAAGCAGTGAGGTGGCAAAGTTTGCAGATGACACCAAGTTGTTCAGGACAGTCAAAAGCAAAAGGGATTGTGAACTACAAAAAGATCTCAGCAAACTGAGTGATTGGGCAGCAAAATGGCAAATGAAATTTAATGTGGGTAAGTGTAAGGTAATGCATGTTGGAAAAAATAACCCAAATTACACGTGCTACATGATTGGGTCAAATTTAGCTACGACAGATCAGGAAAGGGATCTTGGAGTTATAGTGGATAGTTCTCTGAAGACATCCACGCAGTGTGCAGCGGCAGTTAGTAAGGCAAATAGGATGTTAGGAATTATTAAAAAAGGGATCGATAATAAGACAAAAGATATCATACTTGCCCTATATAAAACTATGGTACGCCCACATCTTGAGTACTGCGTGCAGATGTGGTCTCCTCACCTCAAAAAAGATATATTGGCATTAGAAAAGGTTCAGAAAAGGGCGACTAAGATGATTAGGGGCTTGGAATGGGTCCCATATGGGGAGAGGCTAGAGAGACTGGGACTTTTCAGTTTGGAAAAGAGGCGATTGAGGGGTGATATGATAGAGGTATATAAAATCATGAATGGTGTGGAGAAAGTGAATATAGAAGAATTATTTACCTTTTCCCATAATACAAGAACTAGGGGACACCAAATGAAATTGATGGGTAGTAGGTTCAAAACTAATAAAAGGAAATTTTTCTTCACACAGCGCACAGTCAACCTGTGGAACTCCTTGCCCGAGGAGGCTGTGAAGGCCAGGACTCTATTAGGGTTTAAAAAAGAGCTTGATAAATTTTTGCAGGTTAGGTCCATAAATGGCTATTAGCCAGGGATAAAGTATGGTGCCCTAGCCTTCAGAACAAGGGCAGGAGATGGATGGCAGGAGATAAATCACTTGATCATTGTCTTCTGTTCTCCTTCTCTGGGGCACCTGGCATTGGCCACCGTCGGCAGATGGGATGCTGGGCTGGATGGACCTTTGGTCTGACCCAGTATGGCCATTCTTATGTTCTTATGGGATAGCGCCCTACTTCGACGTTCAACGTCGAAGTAGAGACCGTGTAGTCATTGCGCGTCCCGCAACTTTGAAATAGCGGGGTCCGCCATGGCGGCCATCAGCTGAGGGGTTGAGAGATGCTCTGTCTCCAGCCCCTGCGGGGCTCTATGGTCACCGTGGACAGCAGCCCTTAGCCCAGGGCTTCTGGCTGCTGCTGCTGCAGCTGGGGATCCATGCTGCAGGCACAGGGTCTGCAACCAGTTGTCGGCTCTGTGGATCTTGTGTTGTTTAGTGCAACTGTGTCTGGGAGGGGCCCTTTAAGGGAGCGGCTTGCTCTTGAGTCCGCCCTGTGACCCTGTCTGCAGCTGTGCCTGGCACCTTTATTTCAATGTGTGCTACTTTGGCGTGTAGACGTTCCCTCGCAGCACCTATTTCGATGTGCTGCGCAACGTCGAAGTTGAACATCGACGTTGCCAGCCCTGGAGGACGTGTAGATATTATTCATCGAAATAGCCTATTTTGATGTTGCTACATCGAAATAAGCTACTTTGATGTAGGCTTCACATGTAGACGTAGCCTCAGAGCCCTCACAGGGCTCCCAGCAGCTTCAGGCCAAGAAGAAGAAGAGGGCACTGTCCTGGCCAGAGCCCAAACTCTGAGACCTCCTCGGACTTTGGAAGGAGGAGGAGGCATTCAGGGAGATGGGGGTGAAGCGATCCAATGCTGCAGCATTTGCCCATCTGGCCCAGCGACTCACGAGCCAGGGACATCTGGAGCGGATCCTGGACCAAGTCCAGAAAAAGGTGGAAGGACTCCAGCAGGGCTATGCCTGGGTCCAGGATGAGGCTGGGCACTCAGGGGCAGCTCCCTGCACATGCCCCTACTACTAGAGTTCACGATTCTAAGGAATGGTAAGAGGAGAATCAGCACCATAAAGATAGCAGATTTCATTGAGGATCATCCAGTCCAACAATAACACCATCACACTGAGAAGAGATGACCTTGAAGATGTGGAGCACTTCATTTACTTGGGGAGTATTATGGGCAGAGACAGAGGAATGGATAAGGATATCAAAGCTAGGATAGGGATGATGATTGTCAATTCCAATGATTTGAGGAAGTGCGTCTTACCCCAAAAGTTCAGTACCAAATACATTTATTAGTCTAGGTGCTACATGGCTACTTGCTATTTGTCAAGCTACAAACTAACATGGCTACCTTTCTGTGACTGCATACTTGTGTTTTGTTAGGTTCTCATTATCAGCAATGGAAGAAAGGTTAATGAAAGTTGGAACTGAACAATATTATGACGTATAAGCCTCTACCGCATCTATTCTCAAACACTGGATTGGGACACCAAAATGTATAATGGCTCAGTTTTCATGGTTTTCAGGGCTGCTTAGACTTGCTGAGGCCCAGGGCTGAAGCTTATTCCCCACTGCATGGGGTCAAAGCTAAAGCAGCTTCAGCATCTGTGGGCAGTGGAACTTGGGTTACAAGCACATTCCCTGGGGCCGAATCCCTTGACCTTCAGCTTCTGCACCCTCCCCTGGCTGTACATGGAGCAGTGGGGCTCAGGTTTTTGCCCCTACCCCTTTGTGGGGTCATGTAGTAATTTGTGTTGTCAGAAGGGAATTGCAGTGTGACGAAGTTTGAAAACCCCTGCTGTAATGTGTACTTGATAATAAGCGAAAGTATTGTAGAAATGCAAGTAGCATTTGATGGGAGTAAACAAATTCTAATAAATCATCAGACCTAATTCACATCACCTTTTATTACGATGACATTATATTACTACTCAGCGATAGAGTGATGGGATAAAATATGGCAGTTCACTTAGCTCCCCATTAATTTTGCACAGATGAGGTGGTCAGCTGTTTTCAGGAGCAATCAGCAAAGTGGAATTAAATTTCTGTAAAGAAAAGAAATAATACTGCCAACACATAATCTCATTACATAGATAAAGGAATTGTATTAAAGCATTAAAAGCTGCACATATTAAATACTGCAAAGTTTTCCAAATTTGAGCTTAACAATTCTCCCAAAGGGTGCAGGATCCAGGCTGCTTCACAATGAACCCTACTCAAATCATTGCTTAGCTGCTTATCTACTAACCATTACTCTATCTAAATACAAATAGCAAAAATTAAGTTAAACTCATATCCCAGGTCTGATTGAAGCTGGAAGAAGCAACGATTTTCACAGATAACACTGCTCTGACCTTAGCTCACCTCTTTGGGCACCAGAAAGGAGCAAAGAACTCAAACTAATTTCAAGTCTTCCATTCCATATCAACTGCCATAGGCATGTGATCAGCAGTTGCTGTTTTTCAGAGTATTTTACAGTTTAAAATCAATATTGTAAGGTTTTAATGCTGTTTATTATTTTAAATGAACAGAAGAAGAAAGTGTCAAATAAACAAAACCCCAGCATAAAACAGTTCTTATCTAGCCTGGGAGACCAGTGCATGTGCTGCTGTAAGAGTTGGCTTCTCATACTGCTACTGGAAAGGTTCTCTGGGAACTATCGTCATGTCAGCTTTTAGCTGTAGTTGTGTGTGTTTGCTACTCAACACAGCCATCCACATGCTGAGAGTTTGTGCATTAGAAGCAGTATATTTTTTCTCCAGCCCACTTTGGGACTGATCCTGCTTTACTGAATGGAAGTCAATGGAAACAGCAGTGCCTTTAGAGTAGGATTGTCATTGAAGTCCTGTTGACTTAAGTGGCAGCAGAATGGGCCAGAGCTAAGTGCTTTTGAAAACATCAACCTTAGAGCAATACCTCTTGAATTTGAGCACGACGCACAAGTGGGAAAAAGCCAGACTAGTTAGTTATATGCTCTCAGCCATACTTTTTAAAACAGAGTATGGAATGAACTGAGATTAAACAAAAATGTGACACGTTACTGCTGCAGTCCTTTTTTTATTCAAGTGAGAAGACTGGAGGGGTTTCTTTTCTTTTAATATGAGGTCTAGAAAGGGGTGATCCCTGCTTTACCAGATACAGCAAACACAGTTGGAGACACAGCAGTGATTTTACTGTCTTTAACTTTAGCTTGGTCAGAAAAATAAAATAATAAAGGCTGGTGGTGAGACAAGGGTGTTTCTGGGTTCCAGAGAGATGAACCAGGGGATTCAGGCAATGAACCAATGAGTTATGGTCAAAACAGAAACAAAAATAATATTCTGTTCTGATGTCTGCTTATCTCCGTCTATGAAGCGAAGTTCTACTAACAAACAAAACAATGCAAAAGAATTACAGTGCCCATCAGCAAGTGTTCTTTGGAAAGAAAAATCAGTTACACACCTACGAAATAGGAAATGACTGTCTAGGAAGGAGTACTGCAGAAAGAGATCTAGGGATCATAATGGACCACAAGCTAAATGAGGGTCAACAGTGCACTGTTGCAAAATATTCAAATATCATTCTTGGATGTATTTAAAGGAGTGTTGTAAGGAAGACACAAGAAGTAATTCTGCAAGTCTGAATAGGTCTCAACTGAATAGGTCTCCATTACTGAATAGGTCTCAACTGTAGTACTGTGTCCAGTTCTAGGTGCCACATTTTAGGAGAGATGAGGACAAATTGGAAAAAGTCCAGAGAAGAGCACCAAAATGAGTAAAGATCTAGGAAAAAAAACATGACCCATAAGGGATGGTTGAAAAAAATGGGCTTGTTTAGACTGGAAATTAGAAGCCTAATATCTAAAAGGCTGTTACAAGGAGAAAAACTAAGTTTAGTCTCCTTAAACTCTGATGATAGAACAAGAAGCAAGGTTTAGGTTGGACATTTGGAAAAACTTCCTTACTGTTAGAGTAGATAAACACTGGAATAAATTCCACAGGATGATTGTGGAATTTCCATCACTGAAAATTTTTAAAAGCAGGTTAGAAAAACACCTGTCTGGGGCCAGGGCTACACTGGGAAGTAAAATTGATGTAGATACACAAATCCACCTCTGAGAATTGCCTAGCCTAAGTCAATTTATCTCAAATTAAATAGTCACCATTCACACAGTGAGAGGTCAATGGGATAAACGTTCTTGTTGACTTCCTTTACTCCTAGTGACTGTCAGGAGTACTGAATTCAATAGTGCCATGAAATTGGATTTAGCACATCTCCCCCAGAGTCTGAATCTGATGATTCTCGAGGCTCCTTCCAGTTCTTTTATTCCACGATTCTTTCTATAACAGGAGTTTCTGATTCCTTGTCGTCCTTTACATTCATTCCATTTTTCTGCAGTTAGGAATAAGTTACTGATAGGAGAATCTCACTTTCATGCAAAGCAGAATTCTGTTTGGGTTATGTAATGTCAGGAGAGTTCTTTACCTGTAGCTTTTTAGTCAGGCTTCCTTGATTTTTTTTTTTCAGCCTCACATCACTGCCTGTTGAGCTTCACTTGCACTGTTACATTTTTGATTCAACTGTTGATTTTAAGCTGCAGTCAATATTGTTGAGTTTAGCTTCACTTGGCTGGCTTTTAGCTTCAATGACAGTGGCTTCACATCATCACATTTTAGCACTGGGCACATCATTTACTTTAACTCCACAGTGATGAATGAAAATCCAATCATTTTGAATTGTAGTTTCAGTACTATCAGTGGCTTCATATCAAAGAAAATTAGCTTCTGTCACTATTTCCAACCCTTATTTCCAATATTATTTCCTATGTCATCTTTTTTTAAAATATGCCAGAAAGAATGTCAATTCTATCTATGAAAGCAGTTTTCTGGAATGCAGTTTCCTTCTAACATTGTAGAATTTAAGATTTGGTAGTCATTTATCTATCTCCTGCATAGCTTTTCATCTGTAAAAAGATATAAAAAGCAGTGTAGATTATTTTCTTTACAGTGCATTGCAGAAATGTACTATTCACCTAACCTTGCCAGAATATACAGATTGAGATGCCTAGCAATATTTCCAGTTCCAATTTTCAGAATTTCAGACAAATATAATTTGGAATATTTTTGTTTCTATTTTTGTATTTTGATGTAAAATCCAGCATATTTTCCCCTACTCGTTTTTAATTTTCAGTGGTTTTAATTGTACATATTTTTAAAGATCCATTTTTCCAATGGACAGAATCTGCACACAGATGACAAGGCATTAGTTTAGTGAATACAATGAAAAAGGCACTGAAAATGCTGGAGAAGAAACAGGTGTATGTTGGGATAATGATGATAAACAAATTCACCAACGAAGTGGTGGAACAAGCGGAACAAGATGCCATTTGAATAGTCAGGGTTTGTGCTTGAACAGACATCCCACAATTAGGATGTCAGGCAAAAATATCTAGATTGTATAAATAACGTGGAACAGCATCCACAAATGTTATAGGCTGGGTCTACACTACCAAGTTTTGTCGACAGAAAGTGCCTTCTGTTGCTATAACTCAGGGAGCATCCACACACTTAAAGCACTCTGTCGACAGAGTCTCAATAGAACTCTTCATTTTCCTCAACAGTATTTTCCCTCAAAAATTTGAGTCATAACAATCTCTGGACAGAGTGCTATCGACAAAAGTGCAGTGTGGACACTCCTGTCGACAGAGGGGGCTTCCAGTTGCCTGGCAGCTCTCTTTGTCCACTTTCTGGCACCAGAGGGCAGTGCAGTCTGGCAGTTCTCTGTCGACAGAGCAAGGTGTGTGTAGATGCAATCTGTTGATATACATTCTTTCGAGATTACCCTGTTGACAGTAACTTCTGTCAACAAATGCTTTTAGTGTAGACATAGCCATAGACTATGCAGAGCCTTGTCAGTAATATGCTTTATCTAGTTTCTATTATCATACTCTAAGTATGCTGCCTTAGGCGCATACTCAGTATCTCATGGCAGGACAAGGTCCCCAATAGCGCAGTGCTTGAGAGGGCAGGCACGGCCTCCATGTTCACCCTTCTCAAACAGAGGCGTATGCACTGGGCCATGTCTCACGCATGACGGATGGCTGAATACCGAGGGACCTCCTTTTCGGCGAACTGGTGTCTGGAAAGAGGCCAAAAGGGCGACCTAAATTGCGCTACAAGGACACATGCAAGCGTGACCTCAGTGCTCTCTCTATCAGTGCGAACACCAGGCATTCACTTGCCTCAGACAGGCATGCCTGAAAACGGAGCGAAGGAAGCTCTTGTTATGCGTGCAACTACCTTGGTGAAGGAAGCGGTAGACAGGACAGCCCTCAGGAAGATCCGTGCCCATGATACCAGAGCGACATCTGCCTACTGCTGCTCACAGTGCAGAAAGGACTGCCACTCCCAGATTGGATTGCACAGCCGCAGAAGATGTTGCTCGAATCAGTCTAACTGGGGCACAAACCCATGATCCCTCAGGATCGAAGGATGCCTACTGCTACTACTACTTTAAGAGACAATGCCATAATTATTAATTTCACTGAACCTTCTCAAAAGGAGAACTGGAAGGGTCAGAGGCCTGGTAATAAAACATATCATTCTGCTCTATCTACTTTCTGCTGGCTTGCAGCTTCAAATTCAGCCTATTTAAGTAGTCATAGAAAAAAGTCACCAGGGCTGGGTCTACACTAGCATCCCCCTTTCAAAAGGGGGATGCTAATGAGGCAATGCAATGCATAATGACGGTCGCAGCACTTGAAAAGTGCCACTTTTGATTGTGTGCAGGTCGTCTACATGGGGTTCTTTTGTGTGCAGGTCATCCACACAGGTCCTGCATACTTTGAAATCCCCTTATTCCTATTTGGTTACAGGAATAAGGGGATTTCAAAGTGTGCAGGGTCCTTTTGAAAAGAAGCCCAAGTAGATGAGCTGCACGCGATCAAATGCAGTTTTGACTCCATTTTGATCTTCAAACATCTTCCAAAACTTTTAGGTGCCTAACTCATTTGGCACCTATGCTTTTCAAAATAGAAGTTCCCTAGGATGGTTTACTTGGGCTTCTGGACCTGCCCACTGCTGCCTCCTATCTAAGCACCAAGTCAATCTGTGAACCAGAAAAACGAAGATGTTTGTCTGTGTAAGTCAAATATACATGTTGTGAGGTATACAGATCCAACACTAGAGAAAAGGAGATTAAAGAACTGCTCTGGGTTTACTCAGCCACATGTCATGACACCTGTAAGAAATGCTCCAGCAAGAAGCAAGTTAAAAGTCGGGAGCAGCTTATCTGCTGGCAGACCTAAGAAGACAGCAGACTTACAACTTCATGAGAGAAGACAGAATCTGTCCCCATGACAACTGCTCAGAGGTATCTCCACTAAGGCAAAGTAGGGCCTGCTAAAGACAGGAAGAGGAGGAAACATTTTTCTCTCCCTCTCATAGGGGCTGAGTTTTGTTAATTCCCCTTTATTTCATTTGAAAAGTCTAAAGAACAATCTGGCCTGAGAAGGTGAGTCATATAACAGAAGGAGGCATTTGCTGCCTGAGAGAAGAGGACTATTGCTGTACCTAAGAAAACCCTTCATTCTCCCAGATAGCAATTTTGGGATAGTTGTGAGAGGTGAGGGGGTCTGTGACAGAAAGGGGCCCAGGAAGGGCCACCTTAAGCCGTGGCTGTGAGATCACTGATAGATCTCAAAGAGCCCTGGGTTGGATATTGGTGGAGTTGGGGGGAGGGAAGCCCAGGATCCAGGACCACCAACCTTTTCAAAGGGACAGGTCTGAGTCCTAACCATTTGGTGACATTATCAAACAACTGATCCCCAAGCAAAAAGAGTCTGTCATGATTTTCGGAGACGCTGACTACTTCACAGCTGTTAGAGAAACCAGACTACTTTATGGTGAGTTAAACAAACTAGTTTTAGTCAACCAAGTTTGGAGGTATTCACTTTACTAAACAATTTCATTTTCCTACTCTGGTAACCTCCTGTAGGATAACTATTCACCATCTATTTAGTGACCCTGCTTCAAGCAAGGAGCTGAACTAGTTGACCAGTCTCTTCCAACTTTAATCTACTACGATGATTCTGTTTACTAAAACAATGTTCAGTAATTCATATGAGTGAACTTAATAGTATCTTACACAGAGGGACTCTAATTTGTCTTTGTGACAGAGACTAATCAAGTGAAGATGTATGGATCAGGCCTGAAAACCAAGCTGCTGACATATTATCAGTCCCGTGGTCTTTTCTAAGACTTGGTCTTATGATACTGAAGCAACAATGAGCAGTAATTCTAACCTTCAACTTATGCTATTCAGTGAGCAGCCAGTTATGAATTAGATCATCATCAATCTCGATGGATGCCTCAATAGGCCTTGAGGACTTGGGAAGGAGACATGGCTATATTTGAAATCTACATATATCTGGTCCCAGTGAAGGACATTCCCTTCTCAAAATAGATTAGTTTGAGTGTACGATTCCTCTGAGTCCTAAGTTTAAATTAATATAGAAGGAAGCAGTAATATACAGACATCCATGACATATTTCAATATTACCCAAACTGACAGAATTCTAACTGCCCTTCATGATTTCTGTGTTCACACTGACAATGCCTTATGCATTAATACTCTTGAGAATTGTATGGCATTTTCAAGAAATTTAGTATTCACTACATATCCTGAACCATGCTTTTCATATGAAATGGATATTTTGAGTGCAAAATACGCATTTCATTTTGCCAAATCATTCTGTCTGCCCGTCTGACTGTCCAATTTTAAAAGCTTAAAAACTTAGATCTCTTTGTTCACTTGTTCAGCAAGTGAATCATCACATTAAACTCTTCTAAGCCTTCAGTAAACTTTTAAACACAGATATGGGCACACAGGTAACTTACACCAACTTGAGTTTGTCAGTCTTGAGGAAATTTTTAAGATGCCTGTTTTCACAAGCTTCTGGTACATATATTTAGTATTATTAAATTGTTACAAGACAGTGATAGCAACCGAGAAACAGGAAGCACCAAAGAGATTGCTCACAAAGTTCAGGGTACTTTAAATCAAATCAGTCAAAGTGGATAATTACTCAAAATAAGCAACTAGTTTACATGAACATAATTGGTTTCCAAATTCTTCTTGATAATCAATGTTTTGGTGTGAAAGACAACTAACAGTTACCTTTTAGCTTAGATGGCTGCTTGAATACTTGACTTTATACAGTAGAGCTACGTTTACACAGGAGCCCTCTTTTGAAAGACATCAATCGAAATCTGGCTTTTCGAAAGTGTGAAACTACACAGCATCAGCGGATTGAAGGTTCCATCCACCCTTTGAAAAGACCCTCTCTGTTCTTTCAAAAGGGGCACATTCATATGCCTACGTGCACTCTTTCGAAAGAATGGAGCCAGAGACACCACGGCTGGGGTCACATGGCTGCCAGACCCTTTGGGGGCCCACAGCTGGCTGGTTCCTTAAAGGACCCCTGCCATGCTGCCCTGAGCCAAGCAGAGCCCAGCACGCAGCAGCATGGCCAAAGAGCATCTGCACCTAGCTGTAGACACTGAGACTGTGGACACCATGTCACAGCTGCTGTGCATGGTCATCGCGGCCACCCTCTCCTCCCTGGGAGACTAAGCAGCCTCCTTCAGGGACATGGAGCCCCCCCAGCCTGCACCCCACCCCTGGGTGCCTGAGCACCTCTGGGGCCACCCCAGCAGCTCAGACTGGTGGGAGTGGCTGGTCCTGGGGAAATGGGATGATGCCAGATGGATGCAGAACTTCTGCATGACCGGGGGACCTTCCAGGAGCACTGCTACTGGTTTCCTCCACACTGAGGCACCAGGACACCAACATGCGACCCGCTGTCCCCCTCTAGAAGCGGGTTGCTATTGCAATCTGGAAACTGGCTACCCTGGATAACTACCGGTCAGTGGGGCATCAGTTTGGGTTGGGCAAGGCCACTGTTGGAGCTCTCCTTCTGGAGGTAAGCCAGGCCTGTGTCACACCCTGCCACCACGGTGGGGGGAGGGGGCTCCTGGCCTCAGGGACCCTTACTGGCAGGGGGGCGGGAGGGCAGGGGCTGCTGGCTGGGAGGTGATGGGGTGCTGGGAACTCTCCCCCACACTCTCATGAGAGCTCACGTCCTCCATCTCTTTCAGGTCGTCCATGCAATAAATGTGATGCTCCTCCATTGAGTCATCCTCATCAGGACCTGAACGCTGCTGTCAGGGGATCTGCAGCACTCAGGTTCCCGAATTGTTTCAGTGCCATGGATTAGATGCACATCCCCATCCATGACCTGCCACACAGCACCATCCAGTATATAAATCACAAGGGTTACCACTCAGTCCTCCAGGCCGTGGTGGAGTACAAAGGCCACTTCATGGAAATCTACATGGGCTGGGCAGGCCAAATACATGACGCCGAGGTCTCCTGGAATTCTGGCCTGTGTCAGCGTTCGGAGGCCAAGACCTACATCCTCCAGTGGGAGTGCCCAGTCTGGAACACCACCATGCCACTGCGCATGGTGGTGGATGCTGCATACCCCCTACTGCCATGGTTCATGTGTCCCTGTACTGGCCACCTTGACCTTATACAGGAGGTCTTCAACATGCACCTCAACCAGGCCCCCAGTATCATCTAGTGTGCCTGAAGGGCAGTGATGGTGCCTTCTCATGTGCCTAGAGGTCGGGTGCAAAAAGTCTTACTGGTGGCAGGTGCCTGCTCCACCCTTCACAATATTGTGGAGTGCAAGGGGACACCTTCGTCCAGGAGAGGGTGGCTGAGGCTGGGCCCAGGTAGGAGCAGCCAGCTGCTGCTGCCAGTCACCAGGCCAGCTGGGACAGGGTCCACATCAGGGAGGTAAGGTCCCATGGGAAATTTATGCCGAACATGAAGAATATTAAGTTATGCATGCAATGGAATCAGTCGGTTAGTGGTACTTTAACCTTTCCAAACTACTGTACCCTTCTCAGGAGTCTTATTTGTCTTGCACACCCCAAGTTTCACCTCCTTTAAAAACTACTTGTTTATAAAATTAGACATAAAAACACAAAAGTGTCACAACATACTATTACTGAAAAATTGCTAACTTTCTCATTTGTACTATGTAATTATAAAATAAATTGGTTGGAATATAAACATTGTATTTACATTTTAGTGTGATTCTTCAGCCTGTTTTTCACTTGTGAGCCTTGTGTGAAGTGTGATCCCCAGGCACTGGGACTGAAACTTACAACTTAATTTTGTGGGCCACTGTGTGGCATGGGGCCATGGTCAGTTGTCTGACTTATTTGACCCTGCATTGGGGATCCCCCTAAATGCAACCCGTAACTTCTGATGGCTGCAACTTCCATTTTCAAGTTGAGAAACACTGATCTAGATTATTTGAAAACATCCTTGAAGGCCTCTGCAGACCCCTAGGGATGTGAGTACCCCCGTTGAGAAGAACTGCAGTAGGAGATAGATGCTCCAGGAGCTTTTTAGTATTCTTCATAGTATGCTACTGGATGCAGAGTATGTGCATAAATGTGGTATTATTGAGATGTCTATTTATCTCACAAGTATAGCAATTTCTCCTTTCTTCAACTTTTACAATTATTTTATCTTGTCCCATACCTCATCCTGGAATAGTAACTCATAAAATTGCTTTTTTCCCCAACTGTATGAGACAGTTGCCTTTGGTTTTATTTTGTCTTTGTTTCTCATTAGTAAAATAAGTATCTTTTAACATTGTTTGCCCCTCTAGACATATGTAATTAAGTCATATGTTTTGCTATTCAAATCATTACACCTCAGAGCAGATAGCGTGCTCCTGGCTATCATTCTGGGGAATATAGTACCAGCACAAGAAGCTCTTCTGTAAGTGAACAAATAGAAGTGCAAAACTCTCATTTTTGAATAAAGTCCTCATTAGAAGTACTTGTAGAAACAATTCTAGTACAGTAGGACAAGCAAGAGCTCATAGGGAAAGGAGAGCTGGAAATAGAGATAGGCATGTTATGCTGTACTTTGGGAAACAGATGTTATAATACTTTCAACAGTGTTTTGGAATAAAAAGAAACACAAAGGAGGTTTAGCATGCTAATATATAGTTAAATAGTAAAACATAATGAACATTTGTTACCCACAGTGAAGTAACTTAATCAAATCTCTTTTCAGCAAACATATTATTGGCCAAAAATATCTTTAAGTAGATTGTGTATCAGTGAATTTCTTATTCCTTTAAGTAGTTGATTAGAAATCCAGCTTTCATGATGCATTATATACTCTATCTTTCAATATGGCATTCATGAATGTCTCCGGTTAAGAATAGATGTGAAGTGCAGTAGTAAGTTCCTTTTTGCTGATTCAGTTTCACACAATTAAGTGAATAGTTCACGATCATGCTGAATTAGTTAAATTGTTTTGTCATTATGTGCTTGTTTGCAGTTGAAAATGTCATAGTTAGGTAATAAAAATGCATGTGACAGAAAACGTTCTTGATTGAGTTTTTTGTAAAAGAGACAAAATATTATCCAATATATCACCATAAAATTATTGAAAATGGTGTGCTGTGTGCAGTTAGCTGCTTCACTTTCCATCAGTCAGTGAAACAATAGAATATGTATATCCTCTGCCTGTGTCTTTTGGCAGAATTCATTCTACGTTACCAAAATTGTTTTCAGGATAGCACGTGACTTGGTTTATGTTTGCATTCTCTCTCTGTCTCTACCTACCTATCTAAAATTCTCAAAAGATTGAAATGCTAGTAATAAAACACAACTATACGCTGTTGGCATCACAGAGACTTGGTAAGATCATATGCATGACTGCAATATTAGTATAGAATGATATAGCTTGCTAAGGAAGGACAGGGCAGTGAGAAAAGTGAGGAGTTGTCTTGTATATTAAAAACGTATACACTTGGACTGAGGCTGAGATGGTGTGAGCCAATGCCCAGGTGCCAGCTAAAGGTCTGGTGAGGCAAAAAGGGTAGGGGGGTGATGGTACACCAGCAGCTATGCTAAGCAGCCAGGGCAGGCTGGGTTCTTTGGTTTGTGTTTTAGTTCGGGTACAGCAGCAAGAGGAAAATTACTCTTAGAGAGGCTTTAACAGTTACTTTTATTTATACAAAGATAGAAACAATTTAACTAAGACAAATGATTAAAGTACAAGTTAGTACTCGCAGTTTTTAAAGGGGAAACAACACAATTTAACTTAAGAAAAGTTTTAGACAAACTAGCTACCTTAAACTAATACAAGTAATATGTACACAAGAAAGGCAAGTTGCAGGTGTGATTTTCACCCCTGCCTCTTAGAGCTGGTGGAACCAGAGTCTTTCCCTCAATTCCTATAGGAAAGAAGTGCAATACAGGTGTAATTCTTACCCCTGCCTCCTAGATCCAGTGGGACCCAAATTCTCTCAATCCCTCGGGAAGAAGTAGATGCGAACCAGGCGTCCCCAGTCTCGGGAGTTAATTCCAGACCTGGCCAGCAGGTGTAGGTGATTGAAACTCAAAGTGGGGGGGGGCGTGGTTTGCCAAGCCCCTTTATACCCCTTGTGGCACGTAGGCTTCTTCCTGGTCTCAAGTGGCCAATTGGGAGGAAAGTGTTTGAACCCCAGGTTTCCCAGGGAAGATGCAAGGCTCAATTTGCACCTGTGAATTGTGGACAATTGGGCACCTTTTGGAGGTGATGGGCGGGGTTCCCCAATCTTCCTGAGAAAGTGATCAAGGCATGTCAATTACCGAGATCAGCCAGAAAGGCAGCCATTAGCTAGCCCATTCACTGTCTGGTTTTTGTGTATAGTAGAGAGGCTGGGCGAGACAGCACACCTGTGTTCCCAGGACATCAAAGGCCGCCTGTCTCCCCTGCTTATTTCTCTCTCTCTCCCCCAGTGGTGGGGAGAAGAAAAAAAAAGGCCAAATGGGGGGTTCATGTCTGGCTACAGATAGGCATAGGAGACAGGCTTGTTGAGAGTCTCTGGATAAGGGTAAAAGGGTGACTTCATGGTAGGGGTCTACTGCAGACAACCTAATCAGGAAGAAGAGGTGGATGAAACTTTTTTTGAACAACCAATAAGCCCATCCAAAGCACAGGACTTGGTGGTGATGAGAGAATTCGCCTATCCAGAGATCAGAAAGTAACACAGCAGGGCATAGATTATCCAACAGATTAAGGATGAACAGCAAAATAAAGGAAGGAACAATCAGTTTTACACATACAAAATGGGAAGTGACTGTCTAGAAAGGAGTACTGCATAGGAAGATGTAGGGTCATAATGGACCGTGAGCTAAATATGAGTCAACAGTACAATACTGTTGCAAAATACACACACACACACGTACGTACGTATGTACGTACGTACGTATTAACAGGAGTGTTGTAAGCAAGACACGAGAAGTAATTCTTTCACATACTTCGTGCTGAGTAGGCCTCAGCTGAACTATTGTGTCCAATTCTAGGTGCCACATTTCTTGAAAGAGGTGGACAAACCGGAAAAAGTGCAGAGAAGACAAAAAAGAAAAAAAGAAAAAGATTAAAGATCTAAAAACTATGATCTATGAAGCAATATTGAATGAATTGGATTTGTTTAGTCTGGAAGTGAGAAGACTGAGAGGGGAAATAAGAGCTTTCAAGTTACAAAAAGGCTGTTTCAAGGAGGAAGCAGAAACATTATTCTCCTTAACTTCTGATGATAGGACAAGAAGTAATGGGCTTAATTTGCAACACGAGTTTTCGGCTGGACGTTAGGAAAAACTTCCTAACTGGCAGGGTGGTTAAGCGCGCCTACGAAGATTGTAGAATTTCCATCATTAGGGATTTTTAAGAGCAGGTTAGATAAACATCTGTGAGGGATGATGGAGGTTGTGCCTGGCCCTGCTGTGAGGGCAAAGGACTGTACCTGATGATCTATAAAAGTCCATTCCTCTTCTAGTATTCTGTGATTCTATGATTCTATTGTTACATAAATATCAAAATGATCTAAAAATCAGAGAGACCTATCATTGCTCCGATCTGACCCCTTTAAAAGCTTTCCAATTCTATTTCTATTCTAAAATATTCTGCGAGTTATGTAAAGCTACATTTTGCTAACTTTAATAACACACAAGTAGATCATTAAATGCAGATAAAACAATGGAAGTTATCACTAGATTTCAATATTTGTTTCTCTACAGTTTGGCATAAATTTGCAGTGTGTAATTTATGGAATAGAGTAATTTTGATGTTTTTGGTTTATATAAAATGACAGCATTATTTTGCAGAGGGACTCCTATAGATTTCTGAGGCATCCAAATTTCTTTGCTGTTTCCTTGACAATAACTGTATAGATGCAGCTATCACCATGGGAATGGTTCTTCTGAATGAAGCTGCTACCTCCAAAGGTGATGTTGGAAAAAGAAGAAGTAAGTTATTTAGTATAATTTGTTGAATCTTTCAACTTTGCCGACCGTTGGCATTTTGAAAAACACCTTGTGCCCCAGCCTTATGATCTTCCCTTATGGAAACAGCTATATCAATATATAATACTTTTACACTAGTATAACTATATCCACATTAGAGTTATGTCTAGATTGCAGGGTTTTGTCAACAGAACAGCCATTTTGTTGACAAAACCCATGAAGTGTCCATATTGCAAAGCGCATTCTGTCAACAGTAAGTCGACAGAATGGAGCAGTTCTGTTGACAGCCAAACGCCACTCGCCACAACAAAGAACACCTCTGTTGTGAGAGAGCTGCTGACAAAAGGCAGGTCTGAACATTCTGGAGGGCCTTCTGTGAACAGAAGAAGCCTCCTGGATGCCGCACAGTGCCCCAGTGAACACCTTGTCCACAGCAATCCGAGCTCTATGGTTTCTACCTCTGTCCCTTCTTAAAGCTGGAGGCAGCCTGGAGAAACCTGTGGCAAGAAGCTGAGGGCATGGGAGCAGCCAAGCTACGCGCTGCAGTCCCCCATGCCCTCACAGCCACATGTTTTCTCAGAACTCTGACATGGCTGAGCAGCAGGCAACCCAAGACCGCTCTGAGCCCTCAAGGAAGCAGCCTCAGGAGTCCCATGAGCCACCCCTGGGGTCCAAAAGGCATTCCCTCTCCTGGAGCAGGGCAGAGATCCAGAGATTCCAGGTTGACACCCTCGCACAACAGGACCGTCCCCACCACACCCTGGAGCAAGTGACAGCCAAAGTGAAAGAGCTGTAGCAGGGGTACGTCAGAGGCCAGGATGCAGCAGGATACTCGGGGGAAGAACCCTCATCCTGCCCTGGCTACTCAGAGCTCCATCACATCCTGGGGATGGGGGAGCACCTCACCCTCTGGGCTAAGCCTGGGCTCAGGGCTCAAGGGCACCCTTGTAAACAGGAGCCAGAGAAGGAGAAGGGCTAACCCCAGCAGGAGCCAGACTCCAACTTGAGCAGCCTGGCAATCACCCTGGATCCTGTCACTGGCAGTCAGACCATCTCCCAGGAATATAGCAGCGTAACTATGAAACTGTATCTGTTCTGCCATAGTGTGGACAGACACATTTTTCACACCACGGAATGCTATTACCATGTTGATCTAAGTTTGACATGTAGACCAGGTCTAAGACTTTAAAGTCTTCTCAACCACATAAGGCCTAGATGAGGCCCCGGCTGTACTGCCTGTATTTAATTTATTTTCCAGAAAGAGAAAACAGGTACCTAATATTACATTGCCTGAATTGTATGATTTCAAAGATTTCCATGTCCACAGTCTCCAGCGAGGTATTCATATCCACATAAATTTTGTACATACTGCAAACTGTTCCTTTTGCCTCAATAAAACACTTATACTGACAAATAAGTTTTTTTTTAAATAATCACAACTAAATTATTTTGGGTTTTTGATTCCCTGTTAGACAGTACTGAGCATCAGAAGCTAATATATCAAAACATAAATGCTTAAATATGCCAGATTTCTTTGTAAATGATTGACATAGGTAATATTCATAGTATAGGCTCTAGAGGTTAACTTTTTCATGTTTTATATGCTAGTAAACACAATATTAATTTTTTACAGTAATTTGCCTGGTAGGACTGGGTCTTGTGGTTTTCTTCTTCAGCTTCCTGCTGTCGATATTCCGCTCCAAATACCATGGCTATCCATACAGGTAATCTTTGCTGTTATTAAATCCATTTTTACATTATAATCTGTTTGAGGTATTATTAAAAGTTCAGAAGATTCGTTTGATCCTGCTGTCCTTGAAGTTAATACGAATGTTGTCATTAACAGCTGTGGAGCATGAGCAAGCCATGATTCCGAAGTCCATGATGTTTGGATACATGTATTAAAAAAAAAAAAAAAAGGCTGTTTGTACGTGACTGAATTTCTTGGTAGTGGGCCCATGACATTTAACGTACCTTGAGTAGAAGATGTTGAGGTTTGTGATGGTCCTTAGCTCCTGTGAAAATTCATTCTGCATCTCAGCCTAGCCTCTAAGCAAGGTCTCCATACTGCACAGATAAGTATACCCTTATTCACTATATTGGATATCACCTGTCAAAACACTCTGCAAAAAACTTCCATGTGCCATATGAATTAAAACCACAAATAATTCAGATCTGAATAGACGCTGACAAGTAGAATTTTCCCCACCTTTGGGACAGGAGAATACACATAGTGCTGAATATATATGAAGGCTTCAAAATGATACAAGAGTGCGTGGTTCAGAGCATACTAGAAACAAGTGTAGAAACAATTTTTTTATGTGAAATCTTCACAGAAATGAGAACACAACACAGCTGTCACTGTTTTTCAACAGGCAATGTTTACATAACACCTCAACTGATTCTCAGATTACTAATGCTATTTTATTGGTATTTTTTATTTCTTTCTTTAATAACATGAAAATTGTATCAAACATGCATAGTTCATTCAGAACTATTGTACAAAGTAGAGTGACCATGGTTGATAATGGCACCAGGCTTTATGTAGTGAAGTTAGCAGATCTGGCTCAGTCTTTTGAATCCAGAAATTGCTGGGGCATACCTGCAGTTGGTATCAAGTAGATGCCAACTGGGCATGCAACCCTTTCTGAATTATTAGGAAGCTTGAAAGCACCATCCTGTGATGCGGCAAACGAGACTGTGATGCCATTTTTGAATAGATAGAGCAACTGAAAGAAAGTTATAACCCTGCGTGGATTATGACATTTTGCACAAAGTAAAAACCAGTCTATGATCAGGATTTGGGATTGATAGAGAATGTCTCTAATTTTTCCAAATTGGCTTGTAAGCAATTCCAGGTTTCTGGCCTTTATTAGCAATGTGGATAATACACAGGTTTGATGAGAGATCCTAAACTTTATTTCAGTCAGGGTGAAAGGAACTTAAAATTTCTTACAGGTACTGTCCTACTAAAACCCAGGTCCCTGTTAGCTCTTTAGATAGCTCCCTGATGGCTTTTGCCACAGCTCAGCCAGCTCATGCCAAAGCTGCGCACCCAGGCACAACCATTTACTTTCTTGTATGATTTCAGCACAGATATTTTTGCTTCCATAAACATGGATTTAATGCACGAAGCAGTGAGACCTATTAATCAATGAATGTCTGTTTGGCTGTGGCCATTTAAGCTCTCCTTGCAGCCTAAAGATGAACTTGTCAGGATTCCCAATGGTACTCAGCCTCACTAGCAGGAGGGATTCTAGTGGCACACCTGCAAGGTTCTTCACCTTGTTTTCCACTCTGAGACATTACACCCCAGCATGTGTTCAGCATCGTGGAGACCTTGGAGGGCAGTGCAGAAATTCTGACTTTTTCGCAAGCAGGGCATTATTGTTGGCTTAGGCTTGGTCTGAGAACACTTTTTGACCAATCTTGAATCTGATGTGTGATGCAGCAAGTCCAGGTATCTGTTGATAACATGGCAGAATAATCAGGACAAGGATGCATTCCTGCCGCACAGATGAGATTGCATTGAAATTCAGTGCTTCTGTGAGCCAGTGTGCACACTCTTGCTAGGACTGTTGTGAAGGATGTGCATCTGTAGGACTGTTGTGAAGGTAGAACATCTGTAATGCCACCTTCCTTCAGTGTGAACCAAAATCTGACTTGTGAACCAAATCAAAAGTCAGTATGATGCGGATATGTCACGTCAAGCATGTATTTAAATTTTTGGTGAAGCTCAGCCAGAAGCTGGAGAGTAAGGACAATATCTATAGTCAACCTGTCAATCACCTGGCAATGAAACCTTGTTGTTTTGGGTGATGTCTGTTAAGAAATTGGTGCATCCTACTGAACAGAATGATAAAAGACCTTTCCAGAGACCTCTTGTAACCCATGCACCTCCTGGATATTGTTCATTGTCCCATGTAGTGATATGTAGGCCACATCCAGAAAGAAAGAACGAGTATTCTCCACAGCCATAGCTGAGAGTCATCTGGTTTTCAGTTTAAGCAGTCAGGGCTCATGCACTAAGCAACAGAGGGCCCAGGTTTGGTTCCACCTATCAGCATTACACATTAAAAGTGAAAATGGCTGGTAGCTGGCCCTCATCTGTTTGGTTTGTCATTGGCCTTGACTTGTTAACCTGAGCAGAACTAACTGCAGGTAGCATGCATTGAACGTGGATGACCATACCCAGAAGTAGACCAGCCCAAGCTGCTGCTATCTGCTGCCAAAAAAATGGAAGGGGTGCATGTTAATCTAAATTACATCTTTTGTTACCAATTATTGGCAAATGTAAAAAACTTTGGATGTCTCGATCTAGAAGATTTTAAGTCAAATTCATATGTGTATTATTTCAGCAAAGATAATTAATTTTATTACATTTTTCTTTCTTTGTATTCATTGGCAAATCACTATAAATGATACATAGTGTGGCAGACCCCTACCTGGAAGCTTCAGGAACCTTCTGGAAGGACGGTATACCGGATGATGGGCTAATGCCTTTTTGTTTCCTGATTAAGCCCAGTTAGGACAGGCAGCTGGGGCCTCGTTAGGAATCAGCACTCATTGGTCAGCTGAGGCCCTGTGTTCCCTATAAAAGGCTCCCCAACTGGTAGGAAGGGGAAAGGTTTTGGAAGGCGCACCGGAGGAGGGGAGGGGAGCAGAGCAGAGTGAGTGAGAAGGTGCCACAGGGAAGCGGTGGGCAAAGTGGCCCAGGGTGAGGTTGTTACTTTGGGGCAGGGCAGAAGGCCCTGCCAGTTGCCTTTTGTCCTCGTAGGGACCCTGGGCCAGAATCTAGGGTGGAGGGCGGGTCTGGACTCCCCCCACCCTTTCCCAGAGGGATTACTTAACTGGAGCAGGCTCAGGCCTGCAAGGGGACTGGCTTTATCCTCCCCATTCTGGACTTGCCTATGATGAGGATGGCTCGCTAAGTGGAGATTCCTGCCCCTGGTAAGGCCTGGGCAGATAAGGGGTCTCCGTGAGTCTCTGAGGCACAACGGAGAAACCGCCAGGAAGCACAGGAACCCACAGGGGCTAATGAGGGACTTTGTCACAATAGAAAGAACAAGATTTCTTACTATGTCAAGAGAAAGATATCCAGATGATCTGAGAACATATTTTCTTCTTCCTACTTTGTACGTTTCTCTGAGTAAAATATTGGAAAGTCTCCTTAGCAACATTTCCAACATAAATGCCGGGGGCGGGGGGGTGATGTGGAAATTAACCTCTAATTTCTGTGTCTTTTTCATTTACTTTTGCTCACTTGTTCAACACAAGTGAATTGGTATGGTTGCTCAGTGTTGTAGGATATTTCAGTAGACCATAAGGTTACATCCATTCTGTCCTTTAACAAGAAATGATATTTCATGGAATTGTCATCTGATTCAAAAATAGTCAGTAGTAAGAGCCTGGCTAGTTCTCTTCTCCAATGTTTTTTATGTAATTCTACTGTTCCATCATCTCAAAAACATGTCCACTACATCTTGGAATTTGGCTACATTTTGCAAAAGCAAAAAAGTGCAGCAGTTTATCTGTTACACTTGGATCTTGTGTGCTGTGTGACTAACTAGTAACTCATTTGGCTTGTTTATATTGCTCTGATATTTAAGAACCTTCCACAGGAAGAAAATGGCAAAACTCATTCTCTTTTTCAGCCCTACCAACAGGAACTCGCTTAATTATTTTTAAAAATAAAATTTAAAGATAGTGATGTGATGGAAACAAATGCTGTGGGAAAATAAAGAACATGAATATGGCCATGGTGGTAAACATTCTTATGGCAAAAAGCAGTGAGTTCCACTGTCTTGAGTTAGCTCCAGTGGAAGATAGTCCGACAGATACAAGCCTTCTTCTTTACTGACAACTTTATTTTTATAATGGAATACATATGTCATGCAGTCGTCATCACAAGAGATGTGATCTTTCAGATAGCTAGAACCAATACTTTTCAGAGATATGAATATCATGGATACTGTCTTGAGACAAATCCCAAATGAGAAGATACTTTGGGATATTTGTGGTGTTGCCAGGCCTGTTTTTATACCTCCTTTCTGCTGAGTGAGGTACCACAAACATCTTTCCTGCTACATAGCAACACAATTAAAAACACTCATTAATGAATTAATACACCTGTCTCTAAAGTGTCTGGAACAATTTTGGTGTTATATAAACAGTACTTTGCAAGATGCAATATCACAGTTCTAGATGTTTTTAAGAGCCTTTTATGTTCGCTTTTGGAAGACAGCCACAAATCAGGAGAATTTATTTCTGCCACTCTGATCTACAGACCTTGTACCTTGATGCTTTAGGGAATATTTGAAGGCTTTTTTCAAAAATACCTTTTGCAGTTTAATTTGTTTTGGTTTATATTCTACAGCAAGGTCTGCATGGTTGTGAACCATGCCTGTCACAGTATTCTAACAATCCATTTTAACCATGAACACTTTTCTTATGCTAAAGCACCATGGATATTTTCTGTCACAGGGAGAAGTTAAAAATACTTTCCAATTGTTTTTGAGATAATGCAATAATTAACTTTACTCATATTTTGTTGCTTGCTGTGGTTTTCGTAGAGTTTAGTGTGTCCTCTTAGAGCTGCTGTTTAGTACATCTCAGAAAACCTCTATCCCTCTGTGTGATTTGGAATACACTATTACCAAACAATGAAAGTGATGTACACAGATACTTTTAAATAAAAATATATAAATATATCAATGAAAGAATTCATATGTAGTTTTTTAAACTCGAGAGAACACTCTTTCACAACCTAACATTAAAATTCTCTGTTATACTGTTATATCAGTGGGCTGGAGGATAGTAAGTATAATACCTGCCTTTTGAAAAACACAGTAGTAATCCTTGGAATTAAGAACACAGATTGAAACCGTATTCAATGATAGAATTACCAAACAACTAGATTAATATAAGGACATAAATAAGCCAGCAGGACTTCCACAAAGGAAAATTATCTTTCTCACCTACCAGACTTCTTTGATTTTGTCAGTAAAATTAGAAAAAATCAATATAGTTTATTTGGGCTTTCAAAAAGCCTTTGCCAAATTCTCCTGACCTGAGACTGTTGCAGAAAGAAGTAGTTACTGGTTGAGAGGTACTGTCATGGATTAGAAGTTGGATAAGAAACATAAATAAAGAGAGTAAAAATAATCAAGGTTTTGGTTTTTTTTTTCCAGCCTTGCAAACGTGAGAAGCTGAATAACTGATATGAGGCCTGTTTTGTTTAATGATCTAGAAAAGGGAATAATGCTAGCAAAGTTTACAGATGACTGAGAAAATTCTGGGAACTCCATAGGGACCTAAGAAAGCTAGGTAACAGAGCAGCGTGATGACAGATGGAATTCATTCTTGACAGATGAACTTAATGCACACGGCAGTTCATAAAAATTAACAAATTCAGTAAAAGCTGGATTATCTGAAATTTGGATAACCGGCATGCTCAGTTAACCAGTGCCTAATCTGCAGGTGGCCTGTGGCCACAGACTTAGGTCTCCAGCTGGTGGCAGGAGCCAGGAGCCAGTTACTCTGTTAGGGCTGGGGCCAACAGCTATGGAGGCAGCTATCTGGGCACCAGCAACAGCAGTGGAACTGAGGGGCTAGCTGTTCTGCCAGGGCTGGGGCTGCTGGCCACAGGGATGGCTGTCCAGCCGGTGGCAATGAGCCTGGGAACCAGCTGCTCATCCAGGGCTGGCATTTGTGGGGCCAGCTCTCCTGACAGTGCGGTGGGACTAGGAACCAGCTGCTCAGGTGGTGGTAGAGGGGCCTGGCTGCAATATCCAGCACACTTGATTATCCAGCACCCCCAGAGAACTGGGTATGCTGTATAGTAGAGCTTTTACTGTTTTAGGAATTGGTGTTTATATCACACCCATGGACAATAAGTATATAAATGAGAATACTCTTGCTTATTTAGTCCACTCATTTTCATTTAGGCAAATTATGGATTATCTACTACTTTCCATTTTGAAACTATTTCCCAGCCAAGTACACCTCACCTTCCGTAATCTTTCAGTTCGTGTGATGCTTAATTTTTCGTTTGCTCAGATTCATCCCATTCATGCTGAGCCTGTACCTTGCGAATCAGCACAGTGAATCTAAAACACATCTTCTCCCTCTTCTTTTGTCCTTACTACTTTTTTTTCTTCTGTAATTAATACAGATGTTTTTGTGAACATCTTCTACATTACTCTGTTTCCAATTCAATAATACCAGAATAGCCTCTGGAGCAGATTCTCCACTTTATTTAGTCTCTACTTTGTTCAGTACTAAGTGTCCCCCAAGTAGCTAGTTGTCCACTCAGCAAGTTTTCAGGAAGACTCGATTTCTCTTCTAGCCAGTGTGTTTGATACAAATCAAAATCCTGTGCAGATTCCAGACCCACCCTTCATCAAAATATTGTCCAAGATGTGGGAATGCATATTCAGAAATGAGAAAACTCTGTAATCCATCAGCTCTTTCTTTCAAGATCCAAGACTTTTAATAATGCATACAGAGAGCAAAGGTGTATTTTTACTGCATTGCTTTAACATGGGACTAGAACAAAGATGCCATTGGAGATCCAGTATAGTACTGAAATGCATAAGTTTATCACATTATCATGAGGTATGGCTGCAGAAAATTATTACCATAATTGAATCGTATAAGACTCATGGACCAAATTCTGCCTTAAGATACACCATTACAACCTCTTTGATTGCTACAAATCAGTAATATTCCTTAAAAATTTGAGCAGCTTTATAAGACATGCTCTTTTTTTTGAAGCCACAACTAAATTAGGCACTACATATTAAATATTCCATTCTAAATGCTTAGTACTTTTTTATTAGTATTTCTAACATCTCTCCTCCTGGTGAAATGAATTAAGGCTGTCAGAATTGTATCCCTGGATTCTCCTGTGTTATTTTACAGATAACTGGAGCAAACTATTCACCATCCAGTTCTTTGGTGTGAATCTCAAACAGTAGAGATTAACTAAATATTATCTTAATCACTTACACCTTTTGCATCTTGAGATTTCGCTTGCTACACTCTCCATATTTAATTATTTTTTGTCTGTTTGCTCCAAAGCAATGCCAAAGCTCTCTAACATTTCTCTCTGTGCTTTTGGCAAAACTCGACCCTCTCCAAGAGGGTCTCAGCTTCTCATTTGTGAATAAAGAGATGATTGATACCAACCTGTCATCTACAGTAATCCTCCAGGATTATGCAGTCTTATTCCCTGGCTGCCTTGGTCCTGTTAAATTTTAAGTATATTTTTCTCTGATTATAGATATAATTCTCATTAGTGGTTGGGTATGCTTGCGTACATTTGCAGAACATAGAGTACAGTTTGTATTTAATAATTAATTTCTCTTTAAGCACTCTGATTTCACATATATAAACCAGACTTAATATTTTGCCTATATGTAGTACTTCCCCAACTTTTTATTGTGCATCTACTGTATGTGTTGTGCAGTAGAGGGAAATTCTTATCTAACCAAACTTCTCAGCTATGTCTACACTAGAAGCATCTGTCTGCAGAATTTACTGTCAGAAGAGATGTTCTGGCAAAACTTCTGTTAACAGATCGCATCTACACATAAAAGTGGATCAACTTTTTGACCTGGTCTGTCAACAAAAGGACCCCTGGAGCATCTACACCACTTTTTTTGTCAACAATTTCTGTCGACAAAACACATTTTAGCCTTGTCTACATGTGCACGCTACTTCGAAGTAGCGGCACTAACTTCGAAATAGCGCCTGTCACGGCTACATGTGTTGGTCGCTATTTCGACGTTAACATCGACGTTAGGCGGCGAGACGTCGAAGTCACTAACCCCATGAGGAGATGGGAATAGCGCCCTACTTCGAAGTTGAACGTTGAAGTAGGGCACGTGTAGACGATCCGCGTCCCGCAACATCGAAACAGCGGGGTCCGCCATGGTGGCCATCAGCTGAGGGGTTGAGAGACGCTCTCTCTCCAGCCCCGGCGGGGCTCTATGGTCACCGTGTGCAGCAGCCCTTAGCCCAGGGCTTCTGGCTGCTGCTGCTGCAGCTGGGGATCCATGCTGCATGCACAGGGTCTGCAACCAGTTGTCGGCTCTGTGGATCTTGTGTTGTTTAGTGCAAGTGTGTCTGGGAGGGGCCCTTTAAGGGAGCGGCTTGCTGTTGAGTCCGCCCTGTGACCGTGTCTGCAGCTGTGCCTGGCACCCTTATTTCGATGTGTGCTACTTTGGCGTGTAGACGTTCCCATGCAGCGCCTATTTCGATGTGGTGCTGCGCAATGTCGATGTTGAACGTCGACATTGCCAGCCCTGGAGGACGTGTAGACGTTATTCATCGAAATAGCCTATTTCGATGTCGCCACATCGAAATAGGCTCCTTCGAAGTAGGCTTCACGTGTAGACATAGCTTTTGTGTGTCAATGCCCTTCAGGTTTTGTTGACAAAACCCCCGTTTTGTCTACAAAGCTCTAGTGTAGATGTAGCCCTCTTGAATAGTCTCCAGATCGTGTAGGAGTAATGAAATACCCTATTTGCATTCTTCACATTGTGTAGCTGATGAGTATGTAGCAAATGGTTGTTGCCTTTTGTTTTTTTTTGGGCTGGTGAGTCTCACCTATGTGATGACCACTGAATAATAATGAAAGTAAATATGAAGGACCTGAGGGACCTATGCCAGTTTACAGCAACTGATAATTTGTCCCTAAAAATGAAACCCAGGAATGAGATATATTAACTATAACATTATCAGCCTTGAAAAAAGAAGGGTGTTAGCTGCTTTGGTTTGGTTTAGTTGCTCATATTTGTGTGCATTTAAAAAGCAACGTTTGAAATAACTTTCTTGCTGTGTAAACGGAGCGACACGCAACATCAGATTTATTTGAGCTTAAGCTTTCATGGGCAAAACCCCACTTTGTCTAATGCATCAAGTAAAGGGTTTTGCCCACAAAAGCTTATGCCCAAATAAATGTGTTAGTCTCTAAGTTTCCACAGGACTCCTTGTTGTTTTTTTGTGGATATTGACCAACACGGCAACCCCTCAGGTATTTAAGAAACATCAAAAATCCACCATTCTCCCTCTTTTGTGAAAGTCACAAATACTATTACTTATGTGCTGTTTGTCACCGAACAAGCATGTAAATCTTTACTGAAGTGGTAAATAGAGGATTTAAGAAATAACATGTCTCCTTGAATGCATTCCCTCTCCTGTCATCAGTGACCTCAGTGAGATGAAGATATGTCAAGATGAAATCGAGTGCAGGTAAATCAAGGGCCAAGGACTGGTGTCCCCATGAGTGCTCCATTCTGGGATGTTGGTGCATCCTCATGCCAGCACTCAGAGATTTTTCCATAGCTGTGGTTTCCCGTGCATGTGGTTTCCTTGTGCTCTCTGGAGATGTGCAGCATGGGCTCCCCAGTTCCTTTTCTGCTGTCCTCGGCTGTAAACAGAGCCTCATTAGTCTCCGCAAGGAGACTGAAGTTGAGTGAGTTTGTTAGTTTACTAGTCTCTTTAGCCATTACCCTAGTCCAAATTCTCTTCCCTTGTTTTATTTTACAAAAAAAAAGTTAAATTTCAACTGTGTCACTGCCATGCCAGGCTCCTCCAGTTTCGAGCAGTGCACCACATGTAACTACACAATGCCCATCTTGGATGGCCACATGTCTTGGATCAGATGCCTTGGTGAAGGCCACCAGATGCAATCTTGAGTTCACTGCTCAAGGCTGCCGGCGAGAGCCGGAAAAGACCGAGTGAATTGGCTCAAAACTTACTTATATGAAAAATCTTTACAACCACCAGTGCCAGCTGTGTCAGTGGCTAAATGAGCGACCACGGTGAGGACCCCAAACATCCCCCAGCCTCTAAAGGGTCTCCTGCAGTTGGTCCAGGTCCCTTTCCAACCCATTCCTGACCTCCGGTGCATTCTGTATGGACCACACAAGAAGGGAGAACCATCCTAGGCTCCCCGGCACCATCCCAGCTGGCACTGCTAAAACAGGCATATTTGGTACTGAAACAAAAATCTGTGGCCTCAACTTCTTCAGCACTGGTGAACCCTTTGGCATCAGCCACACACTCAGCACCATCAAGCCCTCCACTGGCCAAGACAAAGTGGACCATGCTTGTGTCTGCATTTACCACTGTGACCTTTAAAAAGCAGCACTGTTCACACTCCCCACAACTGAGCACTTTGTGCAAGTCTGAAGCAGATGCACCTCACCACTTCAGATTGCTAGGGAAGACAGCAAAGCACCACTATAGATGTGAGGCGTCGTGGACACCCTCTATACTGCGGGGACCGGCACTGGGGGACTCGATGTCAATGTGGGCACCAGTCACTCACTGGCATATGTCAGCAACATCTCACCGGCACCATTCATCACCTCAGTTGCTGGATTTACCGTGCCGATCTCACAATTTTGGCAGTGTCGATTGCCTCGCAAGCTGGACCACCGAGAATGGGCACCAGATCCAACAGTGTCAGTGTCTTCTCAGTACAACATTCTAGCCCTGTTCGTCTGTGCAGGATGCCCCACCAGTCCCAGCCACCAGGCCACACCATCCTTTTCCTCCTTTGCTCACGATTACTCCCAGCTGGAGCAACATTGGGCCTCATGGTCCAAACCAACACAGCACTGACATAGTCAGTCGGCACTGTCTTCAGTATCAGAGTTGTGTCAGCCGTTGCCATGACCATCAATGGTGCAGTTGGCTCCGTGGGAGTACGCTGGCACCAAAGGATCTTTCTCCAAAGGAGAGGGGTCCTCCCCCCTGCACCCATCCTCTTCATCACCAGATGATGCAGTGCTGACCACGTCACCCACTTCCACCGGCGATGCCAAATCCTTTCAGGACCTCTTTCACCGGATGGTACAGTCCTTGGAAAATGACATCCATGAAGTCCCAGTAAAACAATGTATTCTACTCCATATGGTACAGCCCCCATCATCTTCAAGGGTGGCACTACCAATGGATGAGACCATCATGGACCCAGCTATGACCCTGTGGCAAATGCCAGCATCTGTTGCACCTCTGAACAAATGGATGGCTCAGAAATATTTAATTGTTCCCACAGATGCTGACTACCTATTATTTCATCCATCTCCCAATTCTCTGTTGATGTATGCAGTCTGAAATAAAATGAAGTCATTTAGGTCCATGCCCCAGGACAAGATCAGTATAAAAAAAAATTGCGGCATCATTGGCCATAAGGTATAGTCTTCAGGCACACTGCTACTCCATGCTGCCAACTATACGGCCATGCTGGTTGATTTTTGACTTCCAGAACTATTCCAGGTTGCAGGACCTTGTCCTGGTGCTACCAGAACACCAGTTCCAGATGTCCCCCAACATTATCAAGGAGGGCGACACCATTGCCAGCTCGGCTGTGCAGTCAGCCATGGATATCACCAACGTGGTGGCACGTGTCACCATATCGTTGGTAGTTCTGCACCATACCTCCTGGCTTATTCCATCAGGAGTACCAAAAGAACTTCAACACAAGGTCGAGGACCTTCCAACACTTATTTTCTAACAAAACAGATGACATCCTTCATTTAATGAAGGACTCCAGAACGAAGCTGCGGACCTTGGGCATGCATACACCCCCCCAACTAAATGGGCTTGGTACTCTCCATTTCAGTGCACTTGGGACCAGTATTAACAGTCCCAGTAACAGCCCTGCTTCCAACAGCAATATCAAAGGCACAGACCATAGTGCCATCACTCGGACAGACAGCATCAGAGCCAGCAAACCTTGACATCCCACGTTCAGCTCTCAAAGCAACGATTTGGAGGGTTTGGTCAAGGGTCTAATCCATCAGTTCCAACAGGGCACCATTTAACCATACCACCAGTGGCCTCACCCCTTCCTGTGCCAGTGGCAGAACATCACCACAGACAGATGAGTTTTGGATCTGGTGGAAAAAAGGATGCTCCATCCCTTTCAACTCCATGCTCCCCTACTGGCCCCCAACCCATTCCCTCTTCTGGGCCCTTTCTCATAACAGTCTCCTTGATCAGGAGATCCAACATCATCTCAGTTTGGTGGCAGTCAAGCCTGTTCCCAAGGAATTTCGGGGCAGGGGATTTTATTCAACTTACTTCCTCACTCAGAAGAAGAGTGGGGGATGGAGACCAATTTTGAAACTCAGATGGCTCAACAAGTATGTCCTTCACAGACGTTTTAGCATGGTGACTCTTGCTACCATTATTCCGGCCCTGGACAAGAACAACTGGCTCTTAGCCCTTGATCTACAGGATTGTGTATTTCCATACCACCATCCATCTCTCGCAAACGTTTCCTTCATTTGACAATGGGGGAATCCCACTACCCAATATCAGGTTCTCCTGTTTGGCCTTTCCACAGCACCGTGGGTGTTCTCCAAAACCCTGGTGGTAATTGCTGTTCACCACCGTCGTCAAGGGGTCATCATTTTCCCTTACCTGAATGACTATCTGATAAAAGCACCATTACTTCCTGAAGTTCAGCATATTGTGCACCTCACCACACACCTTCTTCTCAGTCTGGGTTTCCATACCAACTGTGCAAAGTCCATACTCCATCCCACTCAAGTTCTGGATTTACAGCAGCGCACACAGACGTCGCCACAGCCTCCCTACCCATTCAAAGATTTCATACCCTGTGCAGCCTTGTTCAAGTGGTGCACCTCTCCCCAACCACTCCAGAGTGTGTCAGCCTTGTGCTACTGGGCCACATGGCCACCACCACTCATGTGGTCAAGCTAGCCAGGCTTCACATACACTGCCTTCAAACATGGTTGGCCTCAGAATATACCCTGGTCAGGGACTCGCTTTTCAAGGCAGTGGCAATTCCTCCATGGGTTCTCACTTCTCTCCAGTGGTGGACATGTCTTGGCAATGTTCTTACTGGCCCATCATTCACAATCAGTAACTCTCACCACAGATGCCTCTCTCCTTGGTTGGGGAGCACACTGTGGTTGGAGCACGGTATTAACACTCCACATCAATCTATTGGAACTTCGAGTGGTCCGCTACTCCTGCCACAGCTTCTGGCACCTTCTAGCCAGCAAATCGGTCAGTATTCTTACCAACAACACTATATGCACATATTACATCGATCACTTGGAGGAGGGGCATCCACTCACCTTCCCTTAATGCGGAAGCCATAAAACTTTGGACATGGTGCATCCAACACCTGATCAATCCTTGGGCTACATACCTCCCCAGAGTTTTCAGCGTCACGGCCGAGACTCTCAACTGTACATTCACGGACCTTCATGACTGGGAGATCGACATGGTGGCCCTTGATCAAGTGTTTCAACTGTGGGGTTATCCTCACATAGACTTGTTCACCATCAGACACAACAGGAAGTGTCACCAATACTGTTCCAGAGTGGGTCTCAGCAGACATGCCCTTGGGGATGCTTTCACCGTCCTGTGGAGTGCTCCCCTCCTGTACGTGTTTCATCCCCCTGCACTTCTCCACAGGGTGCTACTCAAGATCAAACAAGACCAAGCTCTCATTATTCTAGTAGCCCCAGCCTGACCCGAGACAGACCTGTTACCCTTACCTATTTTGGATAATGGATAGTGGCTCCCTATCCATTTCCTCCTCACCGCAATCTTCTGTCTTTGGACTTCAGCTGCATTCAGCATCCCGATCCCCTCAAGCTTCATCTCCACACATGGCTCCTTCATGGATCCAGAATGCTGAAACTGCTTGCTCTGAGGACGTAAGGAGAATTCTCGTCAACAGCAGGTGGGAATCTTACCTTTATAAGTGGTGGTGCTTTTCCCATTGAATGGATTCTCACCACTGTGTGCCTCCTCATACCACACCCTTCCCTGTCCTTCTTGACTGTCTCCTGCACCTGTGTGAGTCAGGCCATAGCATCAGCACAATATAGGAGCACGCTGCAGCCATAGCAGCTTTTCACCAACCTGAAGCGGGGCCTTCATTCCTGGCCCATCTTATTACCAAGCATTTCCTAACAACACTTTCCTGTTGCTCTGCCCCCCAGTACCCAGATGGTGCCTTAATCATTTGCTTCACTGCTTTATGAAACCACGCTGCAAGCCCCAGGTGACATGTTCCTGGCTTCACCTATCTATGAAGGTTCCCTTCCTTGCAGCGATTTACATTGGCCAGGTATGTGGGTGAGTTGGGCGCTGTAATGGCGGCACCCCCATACACTATATTTACCAAAAATTGGGTCACCTTGCAACCTCACCCTAAGTTATTACCCTAGGTTTGCTCACCATTGCACATAAATGAGCTGATCCACTTACCTGTGTTTTTCCCGAAGCCACATTCTGACCCTACATGTGCAGCGCGGCTTATGTTGGATGTTCTTCAGGCATTAGCCTTTTATATTGACCGCACAAAACCATGGTGTAAGTCTCCTCAGCTCTTCCTGTCTTTTGAGGAGTGGTCCAAAGGCCTACCCATCTCATTGGAAAAACTTTCAAAGTGGGTTTCTTCCTGCATCCATGCTTGTTATGCTCTTCATCTTAGAGAGTTACCGGGTACTGTTACAGCCTGCTCTACCCGGGCCATGTTTTCCACTACTGCTTTTTTTAAGAATATACTTCTCATGGGCATTTGTAATGTAGCCATGTGGTCTTCAAGTAACACATTCGCCCAGCATTATGCTCTCTTGTCTAACATCATTTGTTCTATCCAAGTGGGCCAAGCCATGTTGTCTCTTATGGTAGTGACAGAGCTCCAAATCCACCTCTATTCTGCAACTATTGCTTGTTAGTCATCCAGAATAGAGCACTACTCAAAGAGGAGGAGGAAGTTACTCACTTTGTGCAGGAGCAATGGTTCTTCCAGATGTGTGTCTCTATGGGTGCTCCATTTCTCTCCCTCCTTCCCCTGCTTTGGAGCATCCTGATCTTTTTGTCAGGTAGAGAAGGAATGGAGGACCCTGTGCTGCACGCATGCCAGAGAGCATGAGGAGGCACTTCTGCGCATTCACAGCATGGGAAATTACGGCTATGGTAGAATCTCTGAGCTCCAGTGTGAGGATGCACTGACACCCCAGAATGGAACACCCACGGGGACACATCTCAAAGAATCATCGTTCCTGCACAACGTGAGTGACTTCCTCTTCCTTTTATAAAAGTACATAATACAATATGGTGGAGATATTGCTTCCCTCAGCCCTAGTACTGCCTCTGTCATTACTTCAGCTGTTGATCACTTTTATGACAAAAATAAGTGCATAGAATGAATGAAAATTGGAGGGAGAGGCAGAAGCTGTGAATGTGAAAGTACAGAAAGAATTATGGGATACATACAGCAAATTTGCATATTGTTCACACTCTGCAGGCTCCGTTATTTGTATGATACATTAATTTCTGACTGTACAGTGCAAAGTAAATAATGTTTTCTTCTGATTTTTTAAAAATGGTTACTTTGGTTATTAATTCATTTTTACACCCTGAAAAATAACTCAATAGAGACACCCTGAAAATTTACACAATAGAGACACTGGAACAAAAAGTGAATTGTGATATGCTCATAACTGGGGCTAACATAGGATTTCTTGGTAAGTATAATAGTAAAAGAAGAAGAAAAACAGTTCTCTTAAATATGGACTGAAGAGCTTCCTCTAGAGTTAATCATTTTTCATAGAGAGTACTTTTTATGCCTTAGCTAGTGCACCATTCTTGCAGCAGAGTGTTGGGACATCTCCAGTTTGCTGAAATAACAGTTTTTGAATTGCTGGCATTTACTACTGAAATAATTAGACTTTCTTTTATAGTGATCTTCAACATTATCCCTGCTGTCCTACCCAGAAAACATTTATAAGCTACTCTTTTATGTGAGAGTGTGTTTTTTGTAGCACACTTGAACAAATATTTAAACTGGTATGTTTCTGCTACAAGAGAGAAATAATGCTACATGAGCTACTATTTTTCAGTCACATCACGGAATTATTCATTTAGTCTGTTCAGAGAAAATAAACACAGTAAATATTCTAATACTGAGTAGCAAGATAAGTACATCATGTGATTTGCGAGTGTGCTTTAAGGCAATGCAATTTAAGGAATGTACTTTGAGTTATTACCCTGCTCGCTGTCCAACTTCCATGCAAGTATTCTTGTAGCGCCACAATGTCCAATATGCTTTCCATTTACCATGTGTTGAACTGGACACTGGTGTGGTGAAACGCAGCTCCTTAGAGCCGCACCCATGGAGCACACTCTGCCACCTCCAGGCACGCACACCACCTCTTGGTGGGAAGAGCACAGGGTGGCAGCTCCTCCTGCAGCCCAGGTGGCTGCAGCTCACCTCAGCTTCAGATACAGCTTGCAGCGTGGCCATAGGTGCAGTTTGTGGGGTGGAGGTGTGCCTGGCTGGAGGGGGTCTGTGTCGATACTTAAATTTCTATTGGACAACACTGTTGTAGAGGATCCATACTGATTTTTAATACCAATGTTTTTGTTCAAAATGCCCTCTTTCTGAAAATTCTCTTTCCCCAATGCTTCCTCCTCTCCATTCCTCACAGTCTTTCTTATAGAAGACTTTTCCTTTGTGATGAAATCAGCTAGCTTTCAGTTAGATGCAGAATGTAACTTTTTTTTTCATTTTACTGTATGGCTGGGCCTCCTGCTAGTGTTTGCTGTGCAGTGCTATTTGTTGTTGTCCACAAGTAGTTAAATAACATGTCATCCATGAATGTGGGTGTACATTAACTCCTTTAAATGTTTTATACTGCTCTCTCACAAATATAATGGGGCATTCTGTCAATGACCTAAAGGTATGTGTGTTACAGAAAAGGAATTATCGCACCGTTTTGGAAAGAGAAACATCTGAGCTGGCTTTTATATTCAAATTCAGCACATTAACACATGGTTTAAATCGTGATGGGAACTTTGAATCACTATAGGGGCTTGTCTGCATACTTGGCTCAATCTAATTCTTGACCTTCCCCCCTACCCCTCCACTCTCTGATTTGCTCTCCTTGATTATCTTTTTCTGATTTGTCCTCCTTGCTTACTGTTTTTGGTTCTCTGTGCCTTAAATATTGAGTCTGTTCTGGTCTGGCTATGGTCTGAAGAAGTGGGTTTGTCCCACGAAAGCTCACCTAATAAACTATTTTGCTAGTCTTTAAAGTGCTACTTGACTGCTTTTTGTTTTGATAATATAAATGCATCTTCCTCCCCACCAAAACATTATGTTCCTTCTTTTCACCATGTAACCTGGAGTGGAGCAAATAGTTTTGCTTACAGTACAAATAAAATTACCTTTGACTTCTAAGTGAACTTGAACCTTAGTTGCTCATATTTGTGGTTCAAAGTTGGGCTTCTCTATTTTAACATGCTTTTGTACATCTCTGCACTTCCTGCATCAAGCTGGGAATCTAACAACTGACTGCTGTTTTCACAGTATTTTTGGTCAGACCCAGAATAGGAGGTCTTGATCTTGAAAGCAGGAAGTCTCGAAAGCTTGATCCAGAATGTACTAGTCCAAACCCCATTGATTGTGTATGGGATTTGAATCTAGCCCTTCCTAGCACCCCCACTTCCTTTACGTGTTTGGGGATATATCAAGATTTTTTAGGTTCAGAAACTGCTAATCCATTAACTTTCAGTTGTAAGTTCACTTGTCACTTTTCTAACTGTCCTTTCAAATTGAGTCTTCGTGAGATACTTGTTTTGTTTTGTTTTTTTCCATTTTGTCTGCTTGGTTTTAGGTGTGTTCCACAAATGTGAAAAGCAGGAACTCCCAAAATTCTAGTGAAGGAATCTTTTTCTTGTGAGGCCTCCTGCCCAATATTTCAGTCACAAGAGGTTTTGTAAAATTCAGAAGACTATTAGGTGCTTCCCTGAAATGAATTACCAGATTGCTTGAGGCTGTTGTCTACTTGCTCATTCTCCTTGAATAAATTTTTAATTAATATATTTCAAGTTGATAGTGTCACTTTAAACCACTGAAACCATGTAAGCAAAGAAATGCTGGCTTCTTAATAAAGCAATGATGATTCTCACATAAGCAAATGTTTACTTAGTGTTCCCATGGAATAAATCTTTTGACAGCCTCTTATTTTTTTCTCAAGAAAAGAAATAGACAGTCTAATTTGTTAGCTCTGTGACTGGTGATGAAGTGATAAGCATTGATTAATGTGGTGTTCAGTTCAGCTAATTATTTTTAAAAGGAGTTACAGTCCATTGCACTGTGATGTCCAGGTCACAAAGCATTACTCTGATGTTTGGTTCTAATTAGCCCCTGTAGGAGCAATCTCAGCTCGAGAAGGTGAGGAGGTTTAACAATCCTATGACAGCTTTCTTCAGGATAGGGTTGAGGCAGATTGAAAGTTTGATCCAAAACTTGCTGATCCAAGTCCTATTGATTGTGTATGGGGTTTGAATCTAGCCCTTACTCAGACTCCGAAAATGCTAATCCATTAATCTTCACCTGGAAGTTTCAAATTCGGAGTCTTTGTGAGATTTTTTTTTTTCCATTTTATCTGCTTGGTTTTAGATGTTTTCCACAACTATAGTATTTTTTTCTATTAATTCTTTGGACATTTTTCTGTGCTAACTTCAATTTATGCTTTTTTATGCCGGTTATTGTTGTAAAATAATGTTTTATGTTCATTAGCACCCATCATATGCAGAATCTATTAAAATAAGAAAACCTAGGAGAAAAGATGAAGAAACCATGGATATGTCTACGCAGCAGTGTTATTTCAGAATAGCTTATTTTGAAATAATGTTGCTACACACAAAATGCATTTCAAAATAGTGCTCAGCTATTTTAAAATAGAGAGTCTATACACAATAGAGCCTATTTTTGGATGAACTATGGCTTATTTCAAAATAGACTCAAGTCCCTGTCTACCCAGCCAGCTATTTCAAGATAGTCGCTATTCCTCAGGGAAAGATATTTACCTATTTTGAAATAAGCCAACTGCCATTTGGAAATTAGTGAAAAATAATGGTTGCATTGTATAGATGCTCAAAAGTTGCTTCAGAATAACAGCTGTTGTTTTGAAATAACTTTGCTGTGTAGACATACTCCAAGAAAGGAAGGATAACCACATCAGCACTGACAAACAGACAAGAGGAACTGACCTGAGGTACATCATTTTAAAGATTAAAAATTCATACTACAAACCATACGTCAGATTTGTAATATGTGTATAATATAATAACATGAGCGTTGGATGATTGCTTAGAAAATGCCAGTTTAGGCAGCCAAAGCAAAGACAATTGGGAAATACCTGTGGCTTAAAAATTCTTCAAGTACACTTGGAAAACATGTTGTTTGACATTGCATACCTTCATTTCAGTAAATGAATTCTGTATGCTCTCCATATAGATCCTCACTACATTTCCACACGTTTGTTTCAATAGCTCAATACAAGCTGAAGTAAGAGAAATGGGAGTCTTTTTTGGGAGGGTGAGAAGGGGAAGGGGAGTCCAATCAGACAATTATTAGTATGGTAGGCAATGTTATGTCACTGGCTTTTTGTAAGACATTTGTTCAAGTATCAAAAAAGTTAAAAGTAAAAGTAAAATCGATTTGTGATAAACTTCATGCAGTTATGTTCACGAGTTTAGTCACTAGTTATTACTTGCTTGACTTTTTGAATAATTAAATGGATTTATTTTGAATTTATAAGCTGTTAAATCTATTTTAATAAGTATTTACCAGCATTCATGTTTTAACTTTTGTCATTCAGCAAAAGAGGTTATTTACCTCAAATTTAGCTAATGTTCAGGAATATTCAATACAGAAATTGCCATTCTTCTGCCATCTTCCAGCTCATCAACTCGTACAACATCATTCTGTTTGCTCTACAGAAAGCAGCAGCACAGACAGAAGACGGAATCATTTCCTCTAGCACTCATCAGGGTTTCTAAGCCACCCAAAGCCATGTCCACACGTGCACGCTACTTCGAAGTAGCGGCACTAACATCGAAATAGTGCCCGTCACGGCTACACATGTTGGGCGCTATTTCGTAACATCGACGTTAGGCGGCGAGACGTCGAAGCCGCTAACCCCCATGAGGGGATGGGAATAGCGCCCTACTTCGACGTTCGAAATTGCAGGGTCCTCCATGGCAGCCATCAGCTGAGGGGTTGAGAGACGCTCTCTCCAGCCCCTCAGCTCAATGGTGGCCGCGGGGAGCGGCCCCTTAAAGGTCTCCACCCCCTCCCTTTCTGTGCAGGAAGCTGAGAGAGCGTGCAGGCAGCAGCAATAACACATGGCTCGCCTGCACGCTCTTCTTCAGCCACCCACACCCCCAACCAACCTGATGGCCGCCCGGCAGCCCCCCCAGCACCCTCAGGGAACCCCCCCTGAAGGGGAGCCAGGGTTTCCAGGGCAGGAGCCAGGCTGGGAAGCGGCAGCGGGGCCCCTCCTGGACGGAGGCCGAGCTTCGGGACCTGCTGGGGCTCTGGAGCGAGGAGGAGGTGCTCCAGGTAACGGGGAGCAAGAGGCAGAACGCGGATGCGTTCGCTCGGCTGGCCGAGGGCCTGGCCGCCCGGGGTCACCCTTCCCGCAGTCCGGACCATGTCCGGAGTAAAGTGAAAGAGTTGCGGCAGGGTTACGCCTGGGCCCGGGATGCGGCCAGCCGATCTGGGGCCGCCCCTTATACAGGGAGCTCAGGGCCATCCTGGGCCCCCGGCACACCTCCTCCCCTCCAGCCACGCTTGACACCTCGGCTAAGGAGCCCCAGCAGGCACCGGAGGTGGAGTCCGCCCCGGAGGCAAGCCCCGCACCCCGGGGGCCCCCCCAGGAGCCCACCCCCGGGGCACCGGCGCAGGAGGAGGAGGGGGACTTCTCCTCCACCGACACCGGCCTCCAGATCCTCCTCCTGCCATCCCAGAGCAGCAGCCGGGCGTCCACCCCCCGGGTGTCCCCCGACCGTGGGAGTGGACTGTCAGGTATGTACCCCCCCGGTGCACACCCACGGGGTTGAGGAGCGGGGGTAATAGATATGGCCAGGGCCCGCCACATGCCCAGATGACCATGGCCTGAAGGACAGCAGTGGCATGTCCCTCACAGGAGTGCATCACCCCTGCCCCCCGCAACATGACAGTGCCATGCCCCATCCCCGGGGCAGGGGGGAGCGGAACCTCTAGGGTCCCCCGGGGGGAGGAGGTGGGACACCCACCAGCAGCAGCAGCAGCATGTGATGGAGTGGGGGGAGTGCATATGCGAGACTCAGGCTAGATATGAGCAACAAGCTGAATAGCTCCCAGTGGCTAAGGATGATCCTGGGGCTACACCTGGCAGGTTACACCTCTGCCCTGAACAAAGAGGAGGGAGGAGCCGAGCTGGGTTTGAATCGGGGGCTGCAGGTAGAGGCTAGGGGAAGGGAGAGCTAGAAGGCTGCCTGCCTGAGGAGGGGGAAAGCTACACCCCAGAGGGGCACCCCTCGGGGTCTTCTCCCCAGGACAGGTTGGAAGGACTGTCTCTGACTGCTGTACTGTTGCTTCTGGGAGAAACTGGGCGTCTGTTGCCTAAGAAACCTCTCCTGTCATACCTGCTGAGTGAAGTGAGAGTCACTTCCGCCAGGGGACGGGGTGCAGTGCACGGGGACCCCTGAACCCCATCCATCACAGCAGCATCTCCCGGGGACGGGAATGGGGAACCTGCAGCACAGGGGTGGGGGGACAAGGGCCACGGCTCAGGGCCCACACTAACGGCTGTCTCCACTTTTCTTCCCCCCCTCCTGTGTTCCGCAGCTGCACCATCGGAAGGACCAGAGAGCGCCGGTGAGGCTTCACTGGTCCCGGAATCCCCTCTGGGGCCATCGCTCCAGGCCAGCCCCTCAGCGGAGCAACGACCGGCCCCACAGCGGGCAAGACAGCGGACCCAGCAGCAGCAGCCACCGGCGACGGACCCCCAGCTGCTGGCCCTCCACCGCCGGCAGGTGGAGGTCGCGGAGCAGCGGCTGCGGGTGGAGCAACGCTGCCTCCACCTGCAGGAGCGGGCGCTGGCCTGGCGCCAAGAGGCATGGGGGGCCTACATGCAGACATTCAACCGCATAGCGGATTACCTGGCCCCGCCATGCCGCGCCGGACGCCGCTGCACCCGCCCTGCCTGCTCCACCCGCTGCTCCAGTTGCCGCGCCAGCCGCCCTCGCCCCGCCACCGAGGGCCATTCCGCCGAGGGGGACCTGGGGCCAGCTGACACTCGCCGGCCGTATCTTCTGGTCCGCCCAGCCCCGGCCAGGGCTGCGGCCGAGGCGGGGATCCCGGCCGCCCACCCCCAGTGCTGGACTGTAGGGGCGTGGGGCCCAGGACGTGCCCCCCCCTTGTATATATTCCCCCCACTTTTTTGGTTTTTTGCCCTGTACATAGTTTGTATTTATTTATTTGTGACCCCCATTTTCACTGTCTGATCCTTCCCCCCCATGTAAATAGTTCTCCCCTTCCTTGTTATCCCTGTTTTTATATTAATATACATACATGTAATATATAAGTTAGTTAGAAGTTATTATTAAAAAGAGTTCAAGTAAACATGTTTGATTTCACAAACAAGTGTCTGCTTTTATTTGTACAAGAAAAGTGTGTGGGGGGGGTGCTGTTGGGTGATCCGTGGTGTGGGCGTAGGGGCAGGGAGTGTTGTGGAGTGGGGGGGCCTGTCAACGTTCACCCCGCGGCCTCATCGAAGTGGGCCCGCAGGGCCTCCCAGACCCGGGTCCCTTCGGGGTCCACCTGGCGACTGGGGGCAGCGGGTGGCTGCACAGCGGCCCTGCCAGCCTCCACAGCCCAGCCCTGAAAGAAGGCCTCCCCCTTGCTCTCCACCAGATTGTGTAGGGAGCTGCACGCACCCACAATCTGGGGGATGTTGGTGGGGCCCGCATCCAGGCGGGTGAGGAGACACCTCCAGCGCCCTTTGAGGCGGCCAAATGTGCGCTCCACCACCTGGTGCGCGTGGTTCAGGCGCTGGTTGAAGCGCTTCTGGCTGGCAGAGAGATGGCCCGTGTACGGGTGCGTGAGCCAGGGCCGGAGGGGGTATGCCGCATCTGCGATGACGCAGAGGGGCATGGTGGTGTCCCCCACAGGGATCTCCCGCTGGGGGATGTAGGTCCCCGTCTCCAGCCGGCGGCACAGGCCTGAGTTCCGGAATACCCGGGCGTCGTGGGTGCTGCCAGGCCAGCCCACATAAATGTCCTGGAAACAGCCCTGGCTGTCCACCAAGGCCTGGAGGACCACTGAGTGGTAGCCCTTCCGGTTGATGTAACATCCTCCACTGTGCTCCGGGGCGCGGATGGGGATGTGAGTCCCATCCAGAGCCCCGAAGCAATTGGGGAAGCCCAGGGTGGCAAACCCCTCAATGGTGGCATCTGGGTCCCCAAGCCTCACGAGCCTGTGGAGGAGCATGGCGTTGATGGCGCGGATGACCTGCAGGGGAAGCACATGGGAGAGCACCAATGAGGGGTGAGCAGGGTGTGTGTGGCCCTCCCCTGCCAGGGCCCCCCTCCCCTGTCCTCCCCGGCCAGGGCCCGCCTCCCCCCCTCCCCCCGTGGGTCCTCTTACCTCCATGAGGACAGCCCCGACGGTGGCCTTGCCAACGCCAAACTGCTGGCCCACGGATCGTTAGCTGTCTGGAGTGGCCAGCTTCCAGACAGTGATGCCGACCCGTTTCTCCACAGGGAGGGCACACTGCATGGCGGTGTCCTGGTGCCTGAGTGCGGGGGTGAGCCACTGGCATAGCTCCAGAAATGTCTGCCAGCTCATGCGAAAGTTCCTGAGCCAGTGGTCGTCGTCCCACTCCCGAAGCACCAGCCACTCCCACCAGTCGGTGCTGGTGGGGTAGCTCCACAGCCGGTGGCGTATGAGGCGGCGGGGGGGTCGGGGTGCTGCAGGGTGGACCTCTGGTGGCAGCGGCTGCTGCTGCTGCTGGGGGTCCATCATGACTGCGTCGCCCGAGGTGTGCGTGCCTATGGCTCTGCAGACCGCGTGCTGTGCAGGCTGTGTGTGTCTGGGAGGGGCCCTTTAAGGGAGCGGTTAGCTGTTGCCCCGGAAGCGCTAGTCCGCACTGTGACCCTGTCTGCAGCTGTGCCTGGCACCCTTATTTCGATGTGTGCTCCTTTGGCCCTGGAGGACGTGTAGACGTTATTCATCTAAATAAGCTACTTCGATGTAGGCTTCACGTGTAGATGTAGCTCAAAAGTGGAACTCTATTCTGATAGGGGCTTAGGAGAGCTCCAGTACAAATACAATCCATTCATGCAAAGCTCTTAATTTCTGAGCGAGTAGAGTTCCATTTTTAGGGCTTAAAAATTTTGGGTAGCAGGTGTCTTTCTCTGTGAAAGAGATCCCAAATCATGCAAGATTGTGGATCTCTACTGATTGGGGCTTCACAGTAGTAGACCACTTCATGAAATCTGAGTTACTATTTTGACCTCCTCCTTCTTGATCTGCTGCCTGTGACACAGAGAGCTATGTAAATTAGCCAGTAGAAAATGCTGAGAATAAGAGTATAGCTTAACTCCTGGCTTGCAAAGGTAGTTAGGTGCCTCCACCTAGAGGGCTAGGGGGAAGCACCTATATATACTAAGGCTTCAAAAATATGAATCTGATCCTAGAGGCAGGTACCTAGTGCACTCAGAACTTTATCATTAAATGTTGGAGAACAAGAACGTGCAAGAGGGCTATTCCCCTCGCTCCCAGCTCATTGTAGTCAATAGAATAGTGGTTAGGGCACTCTCTTAGGAGGAGATCTGCAATCAAGTTCTTTCTCAAAAGAGTGGTGATTCAAACATGGACCTCCCACATCTCAAGGGAATATGCTAATCACTGAGTTATTGGGTAAAATGAGGATGGTGACCATCACTGATTTGCTTGTCCAGCTGCCTCTTATACAGGTTAGGTATCCTCTGAGAACACCCAGTTCATGAATTCTCCCAAGACTGTAAGATATATGCTAGGGTGCCAAGGAGCTCAGAGGCTTCAGAAGTTAGGTGATTTTCCTTACGACCACAGGTAGAAACCCAGGGATTTTAGAAGCATCTGAGTGAGTGCTTTGAGGAGATGAATGGCACCTTAATGTTGGATTCAGGTGCTTCATTGGTCGAGTGCCCAAGTCCTTTGGTGGATTTTGCCCTTCCCTTCTTGTCTCAGTTCTTCCACCTGTAAAATGGGTATGGTGAATCATATCCTCTTTATATTCTCTTTACAAAGTGTTTTGAAAAACACTATAAGATCAGTGTACTTGTAGTTCTCCTTCCATGACACTTGACAGTAATAATTAGTAACTAGATTTAAAAAAAAATTGTAGACCACAGACTCTTGCCAACTCTAGTATGCTGTGCACACTTTTGGGGCAGTTCAGCAGTGGAGAAGGATGTTTATAAACCAATTATCAGAATACAAGTATTCCAATACTGCATGAGAGAAACAGTATTCACTTTTGTCTTTTAATAATTAAGACCAAAAGCCTAACTTAATGGAAGATGACATGTGCTTATAGTAACTGTTGCATTTTAAAATAATTTTCATTGGATGTTTTTAAGTTTATTCAGTCATCCAGATTTTATTTATTTTGATACTTGCTTCATGCTTGCTTTGTTAATTATTAAATGTGTGATACCATTTTTAAAGCTTATTCCCTACAAATACTGAATGATCTGATTAATTTATCTTTTAAAGTCCTTGTTGATTTTTCTAAAATAATTTTGGCACTGTTTCCTGTGCATTTCTCAGCATTTAATCAGATTTTTCTTTTCTTTTCAGCTTCTTAATTAAATGAATTCAAGTGGGACATGCATAAGGCTAATTGTTTACTGTGAAGATAAGCTGTTACTGGTATTATCTGCTCATTCTGTGACTTCATCTGTGGGTTTTGTTTCAGTGATAAGTTACAGTATTCTTTTGAAGAAAACAATTTGTATACCTTTATATAAAGAATGTGTCATTTAATTTATAGAAACCTGTATGGTAAATGCTGTATGTCATAATGGAAGATGTGGCAAAGTGTAATGGAAGTAGTGTGTTTTGTAGTGCAAAATTTAAACATTAATTATAATGCACTTGTGATTGCATTGCTACCTTGTTGACAGTTTATTAAGAAACCAAAAGGAGAAGTGTGGGGTCTTTTTTTTTGTAAAGTGTTATAAGGTTGTCCTGAGATGCACTTTTGAATCCTATCCTCCTAAAAAACCCTCCTTTTGGAAAAACCATACATGAAGTGAAAACAGTTGTCTGATTATGTCAAATGAATTAACACTTGAACAATAAAGAAAATAAATGTTGAACAAGCTTTTAAATTGTCTGGGCTTTTTTCCCCCCTCATGCTTTGAAGTTCCCAAGAGACACATTTCCGGGAATTGGATTATCCAAGAACAGCAAGGTGATTGTTCACCTATTCTGTTCACACTGAAGGATCAAACCATTGGAATTGAACCAGTAAATTTCAGTACTCATTACATTGAATGTCCTCTACTATTGTTACAGAAACAAAAGACCCTAACCTCCCCAAATGTTACAGCCGTAGTCTATTATGCTTAGTGGCTTCAGAGGAAATAGCCCATCAGCCACTTTTCTTTCTCAGAGGACTTCCCTGAAGGTGATTAGACACTGATCCCTGGTCACCTCCCCAGTCACATAGGTCCTACATAGGTTCCATAAAGTAGGGCTCCTGATTTTGATGGATAGAAATGTTCGGATTAGTGGTAATGTTTTCTAGATCAACAGCACTGAGGAAAAGATGTCGCAGGACTTCTAACTTTTCTTGCCATAGAAAGTAAAATTCATCCCAACAGCAGGAAATTGAGACTAAAATTCTTTCTGTTATGTTCTCATGTCTTAAAATAAAGTGCCTCCTAGGCTATGTCTACACAAGAAGCATTTGTTGATGGAAGTTATTTTCAACAGGGAAATCTTGACAGAATCTCTGTCGATAGATTGCATCTACACATAACTTGCTCTGTCAACAGAGAGCTGCCAGACTGCACTGCCCTCTGATGCCAGAAATCAGAATAGCAACGAAGGGTCCTGTGGCACCTTATAGACTAACAGAAAAGTTTTGAGCATGAGCTTTCGTGAGCACAGACTCACCTATAAGGTGCCACAGGACCCTTCATTGCTGTTACAGATCCAGACTAACACAGCTACCCCTCTGATAGAAAGTGGAATGGCAGCTCTGCAGAGAAGGCTGCCCAGCAACCAGAAGTCCCCTCTGTCGACAGCAGTGTCTACACTATACTTCTCTCATACTCTGTCAACAGATCATGCCTCAAATTTTTGAGGGACGGTACTGTTGAGGGAAATGCAGAGTTCTGTCAAGACTGTTGACAGAATGCTTTAAGTGTGTAGGTGCTCCCTGAGTTATGTTGACAGAAGGCCACTTCTGTTGAAAAAACTCTCGAGTGTAAACACAGCCCTAGAGTGAGGAGAGCTGAATTTCTATCTTTTGGCAGTTTAAACCGTGTCTCTAGTATCTGTCACTCTATGGTCTGGTGCAGTGGTGATCAACCTTTCCTGTATGGAAACTCTGTTCCAATATACGCAGGCATCTCCTCCCTTTTAGCATTATGGGAATGGTTGGAGGGTGGGTCACAATCCTCTGAGACCTGAACACACTCTGCCCCTCCCCTCCACAAGGCTGAGAATCCCTGATCTTGAGGAATATGTTGTGGGCCTTGGACAAATATCTCAGACTTCTGACACAGGTACAGCACTGACAGATTCAAATGTCACCTTTACAGCTGCTATCTGAGTCACATCTTCACAAAGTTCTCACAGGCCATTGTAGCTTATTTACAAAGGGTGGAAGTGCACCTTTCACCCTTGTGCAGATGATATAACGGTACCTGAGAAGGGATCAGAAGATCTGCTTCTGCCATCACTGGCATGCCATTTAGCTATTTTAGGCCCTAGCCCTGCCCCAAATCCTTATACAGATTATACAGATGCTTTAATATTACACACATGAGCAGTACTGGTATAGTCAGTGTTTCTCAGCACAATTTACATGAAGGTTCCTGATTCTGCTCTGGGGCCTCAAAGAGGTTGTAAATTACATTTATGCAACTTTGAATCCTTTTTAGAGAATGTAAATAGTTTTAAAAAGACTAAGAAGTCAGAATGTGGAGTTTTACACCTACTTTGGCCAAGTGTAAATAATTGCTCCACAAGGTGTAAGGTAGTGAAGAGTCAGGGCTTATGTTTTCAGAGTAAAGCGACTTTAGAAACACTCCCTAAATTCCTTCCAAAGTTTGAGAAATTTGTAGGACAACACACAGACTTTTACATATGCTTTCCTAGCGTTACTTGGACTTGGTCTTTTATTAAGAATTCAGGTTTGGCTTGGATGGATTTCATGGCTGTTCCAGATGGTTGCAGATGTCTGTCCAGAGTCAGTTGCAGAATCAGAAGTTTTGTCATTACAAACAATTAAAAATATGCCATGTTTCTGTCTTGTGGTGTGTCTGTGACTGTTGTAGTGCTTTCCTCTGCCATTTTTTATAAAGAAACTCCTGTATTTATTGAGTCTGTATCCGTGAACATCTTTCGAAACTGGCCCCGTTATGGAAGAGAAACTGACTTGTATGTAATTCTTCATCTCTATAGATGGATGTTTAATAGATTATATGTCTTGCACACCCAGGTCACTGAGATGAGAGGGTTTTTTTATTTTTGTTAAAACCAGTGTTATATTCTCTACCTTTAAGGGAAAAGTTTTTTTTCTCTATAGCAAAGGAACCCATAGTTGGAAGCAGGTGCTTCAATGGTGTTACAGTAGAAGCAGCCATAGGCTCTGCCAACACATTTAAAATTAAGAGCTCTGGCAGTTCCTGCCAGCGTCACACTAAAATCACAGCCCAAAGAGTGATACTTTATTACATCTGGCACCTCCAGAGAAGAATTGCATTTAGGTAGTTCTTTTGCCTTCTCATTTTTGGGAGGCTGGAATGGGATGGAGGGGAGAGATCTATACAGGCTCAGAAATGAGGGTGGTTTCCATGGTAAGAATTAGACTGACAAAGTACCATCCACAGGAATAAAGTTATTTAGTGCGCTGTCTTTTTGCCTTCCTTGAGTATTCGGAGATAAACTAAAATCTCTATTCACAGGTAAACAAACATTCAAAGAGTGGTTTTAGTTTGGTACTACTTATGTTGAAAATTAAGTCTGTGGCCTCACTTTACTCGTGACTGCCCACGTGTACAGTTCAAAATGTGTAGTTAATATTTCAAAAGGAGGTTGGCTCATTACAGCCTCTTGCTCCCCAGATACATGTGCTTTCTTTGTGCATTGCTGCAAAAGTATTAAAATAGATTTAATATTTTCAAAACCATTGTATCACACTGATTCTCCTCCATTTAGACTTTATTATACACACACAGACACGCAAATCTAAAGTGTGTGTGCATGTACATGTGCTTGTGTGTGTGTTTTGTATACTTCGTAATAGTATAAAATAAAAGTTGTGGGGAGGGGGGGTTTCCAATTCATAACCTTAATAATTACTAGATACTGTCTAGTTTCAGGGTGCAGTTGCTGAGATCACCTGAAATAAGTAGGAAACATTCCTCTTTTGCATTCTCCCCTTCATTTGAAAACAGATTTCAAACAGTACAATGGTAATAAAGAAGTTTTGAAGAAGTTCATATCTAAAAATCTCTATTTTGTTAGGATTTTGTTGTAGGGAGCTTGCACCAGAGAGAGGAAAAAATGCATTCAGGTAAGTGATTAGTAGACAAAACTCCAGGCAAAAGCCTAACAAGCTGAATGCAATAGGTAAAATTCAACCGGGGTTATAGTATATGCACACTGTAGTCTGTGTATAAATATTTTGTTCCACCTCCTGTAGCATTTGTCTCAAAAAAACCCAACCATATTCTGAACTGCATGATAGTCACTCACAGGAAAGCTTTGTGGTTAATAGTTGAAGTATTAGCCAGTGTGCTAAGCTCTCCAATTCTGCAAACTATATTGTTTGCAGTTCAGACTCTGAGTCACATTTTTACTGAGTGGTAGGGGGAATAAAACATTTTAAGGCCTGTCAGAATATTTTCGCAATTGCCAGAGCTAATGAAGGGTCTCTTTAGCATTAGTGATAGTTGATAAAGAACAGCTTCTTTCATTGTCTTCACTGTGATGATTGTAGTTAAATATCCACATAACCCAAGAGTATTATCTGCTCCCCTCCTTCTTTGGATGCAAAACAACACCCAGTGCTAATGGTATATCATTATAAAAGGCATAATTGTTGATTTCGATTTCTTAGTGACTGCAGCATTGACACATTTTCTTTGCTATTATGTGATCCTCCCGTAAGTTATGCAGTAAAAGGATGGAAGAGTTCAGGGTGAGTTATTACACATCAGTGACACATACTGGCAAAAATTTCACAGGGAGGGGAGTGAGAGGCAAAAAGACATGGTTGTTATTTATTACTATGTCAGGAATGCCAGAAGCATACAGGGTGATATGCCTTGGTATGGGTAAATTTATAGAAGTTGTTAAGGTTGTTTTTCTTTAAATTGATAGTCCTGAAAGATCTATTGGAAGCTAAAGTTAAGAATATATTATTGGGTTAGCTCTGGCTACAGTCATTTTTCCCTCTCAGTATATTTACAAAGCTGCACATATAAATACACACAGACACCCAAATACTGGATTTCCTATTTTTTTCATCCTGCACAGTGCAATTGCTAATGTAGTTAGGCCCTGAGGAGAAATCACAAAAGTCCACTGCTTTGAGGGTACATGGGGCCCAAAGAAAACACTAATTTTTCATCCTGGACTTATGTAAGACACACAACAGCCTTTGGCCTTTCTCTTCACAGGCGCCACTTCCACTCCCCAAGGGCACCAGTTAATCCTTCCCTTAACAGCAGAACATCTATTCGGATTCCTGTCCCTGCTTAATAATGGGGCTGTCCTGTCCTGTATAACCACAACCCGCCCTGGTTCTTTTTCCCAAGGCCTCTCAGTACGCTAGTTCCCTTTCTTCCTGGGCTCAATTTTTTTTTTAACCTTTGGGACAGGGCTTCACAGCCTGCTTTCTTGGGGCTGTCTTAATCCTTACCAGTTTCTCTAGCTCACTCTTGCTATAGTTCAGGTTCTGCTACAAGGAGCACTGACTTGCCAGGCTGTACACTCTGCCAATGGATCTCCACAGTCTTTTTACCTGCTGAGCATTATAATCACCTGAGAAAAACATCTGGTCCCCATGAGCTTGACTGCTGATCTTTCCATGGAGCACCTGTCCTGAAAGGGGCATGTATTCGAACAGGAGTTGCCTGGACCAGGTCCCACTTGCCTTTCAGAGTAAAAACCACTCAGCCTAAGAAAGGGAACAAAAATTAACTCTCATTACAATCCGTATGTGCTTCCCCCCTGCCCCGCCACCTCAGGAGTAAGTTCCCCAGCTGCCAGCTTGCCTATCTATGTACATATATGCCAGGCTAGTACAACTTTTCTGAATGCAGTCTCTGTGAAAGGATACTAGGAAGATGGCAGCCTATCAGAAAACCTGCAGGGTAATTGCCTGTAACTGATCACTTCAACATCTGGATAAAATTATGTGGAAAAAATCTGTGCATGTAGAAATGCACTGGGGCTGAAAGGCAGCATTATTCATACAGTACTACACTGAGTTACAGCTATGATTCTTCAGGCTGTACTCCAGACTGCAGACATTCCTGTGTAGCTAATTGTGTCTTTCTAGATTTTGTGTTCATTCATCTGCCCTCTGCAATGCTCTTTTCAACCTGAGCTCAAGTTGATGTTATATTACCATGCTCATTTTATATGGTTGTCCTTTATTCAGACACCAGAGTCCTGTTTTCACACTAGTCCCTCCCCTTTTATGAGCTATCAGGCTTCTGAGGAAGACAAATCAGTGGCAGGGAGCCTAGACACATTATGAGGACTGATCTATGAAGTTATGTTGACATAAGTGCTGATTGACCATTTTGTGCATGAGTCCACAATCCAAATGCCCCTCTGCAGTGATTAAATAAAACCACCTCCCTAAACAGTAGTGAGCCATGAGCAACCTGCTAAAATCAATTCAGTGTCATTTCAGACACTTGTGTGATCTATGTCAACACCAAAGTGATATCTACACTAGAGAGTTTTATCAACAAAACCCCAGTTTTATTGACCAAACTTGCAGAGCATCCACACTAAAAATGCCTTCTGTCAACAGAACTTGGCACTTTTGTCAACATCCTTCTGTCTCTCCCCCATGAGGCAAATGCCTTTCTCGAGACTCTGTTGACAAAAAGCCATGTGGAGGCTCTGGGGACCCTCTGTCAACACAAAACCCTTCCAGGTAACAGAGTAACCCTGTCTGCTGTGCTTCTGGTTGGCCGTTCTGTTGAGAAAGCGGCCAGGCAGTCAAGCCACTCTCTGTCTACAGAGCAAATTGAGAGAGTGATCCGCTTTCATGTGTGGCTGCAATCTGTCAACAGAAGTTTTGTAGGAAGCTATCTTCTGACAATAACTTCTGTCTACAGACCACTGTGGTATCCTCCAGCAGCTGGCCCACAACTCCCATTCACTGTAACGCTAACTTTTCTGGTTACTCTGGAGAACTCCACTGCCCAGCACTCTCAGAGACTGAAAGCCAAGTCCCTCCAAACACCTGGTGTATTTGTGAAATTCCTTTTTCCAATTGTCCATTTTGATAAGCACATCTAATACTCCCCTTATGCACAACTGCCCAGTCAGCCCAGCCAGTTCCATGCACTAGGCATGTTCCTGCCTAAAGCTGATAGGCAGTATTGGATCCCTGGGGCCTATGTGGAGTAGAGCTTGTGCAGGTACAACAACAAATCAACCTTAGAAATGTGGACATCTAAGAAAAGGTTGCCAATGCCAAGCATTTAAGAGTATGACCAGGCTCAACAGAACAGCCTTGTGAAAGTGAAGGAACTGCAGCAGGTATATCAACACCTTGAGAAACCAACACTTGATCTGATGCTGAGCCACAGGCGTGCCACTGTTAAGACAAGCTGCTTGTCGTGCTTGTTGGAGACTCTACCAGTGTCCAGCATACCTTGAAGGAGCCTGAGTCAGACCTCTGCTGTGAAAAGAAAGGGAAATAAGAAGGTGGATCCAGCAATGCCGGGAGCCAGGACTTCTTTAAGATGCTGCCATAGCCTAGCCAGTCCCACCAGGGGAGCATGAATGAGCCTGATGAAGTGGAAGATAGCTTGGGTAAGTTTGGGTGTATATTTTCCCTTACAATATTTAGGTTTAAAGATGATGCCTGACTTCTTCCTCAAGTTAACAAAACACAAGTACCTATTTCTCATCATTTCACTCATGCAAAAAGAGAAAGTAGCACAAAAAACAGGATTCGATTCTGATTTTCAGACTGCTGCAGGGATACAGTGGGGACAGGCAAGATGCATGCACTGCAGTTTATGTACATAAGGGTATCCTTTTTATCTTTCTGAGAGATCTCATTGAACTTCTCCCAGAGATAATCTGTAGTCCGCAGTCCTGAAGATTTCTAGGGATGGGCGTTTAATGGGTTTCCCTGGGTGCAAGCTGGAATTGGGGTACTGTTGACCTCTCTGGCTTACCATACTAGGCTCTCTCGCTCAAGCTGCGATGCTGTGACACACTGTAAACCTCTCCAGGTACTGCACCTCCACACCCATCCACAGGAAGGGACATACCTGGGTGAGTTGCATAAATGCTTTCACCAGCCACTCAGGAACCAACAATAGAGGGGCTCCAGCCAATTCTCCACAGCTTCCCAGCCTAGGACACCAGAGCAGTAAAATCTTGCACTAGACAGAAGTCTGATTAGTGTAAGTTTATTACCCAGTCTGGCCCTCCCTCAGCATTGAGAGGATATACACCAACTTCTGTACAGTGAGCAGGTTCTCCCAAGCACTTCAAGAAAAACACACCTTTAGCTAAATGTATAAAACAATTTTATTACTACAGGAAGAATGGGTTTTAAGTGATTTTAGGAAATAAGGCTTACAGATCAAAGTTGTTTACCTAACAAATAAAAGTGAAATCACAATCTGAGTTCTATAAACTAGACAGGATTTGAATCTAACAGTGTGTCACCCTGATGGTGGTATTCCTTAATACACAGCCTGGGATTCTTCTTTCCAGCCTTGGATCATCTGCCCTGGTCAAAGTCTTTGAATTGTGAGGGGAGGGAGGCCAAATGATGATGTCACTTTCCATCTTTTATAGATTCTTCTGGCTTGCTGGAAAGATCCTTTTGCTATGATATCCATCCAGCAATGTCCATTGCCTATGTCTTCCCTCTGAGGAGGTTTCATTTTACACAGATCCTGTGGTAATCCTTGTGACTGTGGAGTCTGCTTAATGAGACCCAGACTATTTTACTGCATCTACCGTGGGAACACAGTTCCCAACGCCACTCTGCAACAACTTCAGCAGGCTACACCACAGCAAACTACCCAGCGATACAGGAGCTATGTAAGCTTTGGGATGCCAGTAGTAGTTCTGCTGCCTGAACCTTTTCTATCAGGTGCAATCTATAAACTAAAACCAACACCTCCTGTGGAAAACTGTGCCAATATTCAGTGCTAGTGCTCAATACCCGTTGTTTCATGTGGCTAAAATTTCTTTCCCTTCTTCAGCTCTGTGGGACTATGCTCACCATGGGACAAGACAGCAGCTATTTTGCAGGCACGCCAAAAGAGAGGTGTCAATAAGCATATCTTATTAAAAGTATGTTGGAGAATCGTGGAGGGAGCTTTGAGATTTACCATTCTTTATCTGCTGTGGTTGTAAATCCAGTGACACAGCTGTCTGTTTATATCAAGAATTGCTGCCTTAGTAAGAGGGAGACATGATTCCTACACTCCCACAGAATGCCTGATGCTGATGAGGAGGAGAAGGAAGAGGATTAATAAATGTCTAGGGGGATCATGCAAGCCAGTGCTGCACTGGGGCAGAAATAAATGGGCTGGAGGGCCACTCTGACTCATGGAATGGAGAAAGAGAGAACAAACAGGAAGAGACCCAGGAATCTTAACAGAAAAAGGCTGTGAAGAGGGAGATGCATCAGTACATATTAGGGTTTCTAAGGCAACCAACACAAGTGCTACACACCCTGGTTGACTGATAAGGTAAGTAATTCCAAACTTTTCAGTCTCTGGAGAACTCCAGGGCTGCAACTCTCTATATACCGAGACATTTTATGTGGCAGCATGGGCTACTTCCAGAGGACAGCCAGGAAAACCACAGCTTCACATACAGAGCTCTCAGAGGTCAGTGTATGTGCAACCAAAACATGTGACATGCATGCACTTAAGATGAGAAAAGCTTGCTGTTTTTCTAATTTTGAAGTTTGGAAACATATTTATGTTAAAAATCAGAACTAGGCTGCCTTTTTTCACCATGTTGTTTTTCTGTGCTCTTTTTGCCACTTCTGCCACTGTTTTTACAACTTCTGCTTTCGAAAATAAAATTATCTTTATTAGTTCATAACTCACTGAAAAATTCATAATAGTTATCAAAAACACTTGGTCCCGGTAAATTTAAAGCACCACGGAATTCACAGATTCTAGAAAACATCCAGTCATATGTATGACATATCTATATGTCAATGTTAAGCAAGTGCTAAATAATTTATAGCTTCAGTAAAGCAGTCTATTTATAAGTGTGTAGCTGGGCCTGTATAATTCATACCATCAGTAAAAGATAACGTGCATTATTTATAAGGATACTGCAAACACTACACCGTTCCTAAATGCCCCCAAACTTTCCCAGCAAAAATAATCCAGAATGGTATGTTAATAGGGTGACCATTAAAGTGCTCTTTCAGAACCTTTCTCAGCCACACTGAGCTTTTGCAATTTCCTTTGTTTCCAGCTGTTCAAAGTCAGCTGATAGCAAATCCACCTGTACCTTCCATGGTTGTACAAATGTAACACTTTATAGACTAACAAAATGATTTATTCGGTGATGGGCTTTCATGGGACAGACCCACTTCGCCAGCTCAATCTCATTTGCAATACAGACTGACACTTGTAAGTACAGAGGACCAAAAAAAAAGTTGCAATGAAAACTGACGAAAATCAAATAGGATTGAAGGAGGGGGAAAAGGGGAAGGGGGATGTGTACTGTGCTGCCTAAGATAATTATGAGCATCAAAGGAAGAGAAACAGTCCTTGTAATGCATGAGGTAATTGATGTCTTTGTTCATACCATGTGTTAATGAGTCGAATTTGAGTATGAATTCCAACTCACAACTTTCTCACTGTAATCTGTTTTTAAACTCTCTGTGCTCTAGGACACACATTCTCATGTCTTTAACAGAATGGTACACTCCATTGAAGTGTTCACTAATAGGCTTACGTATATTGAGTTTCTTGATGTGTGCTCTGTGTCCATTTATTCTTTGGCAAAGGTTTTGCCCAGTCTGTCCAATGTACGTAGTGGCAGGGCATTATGTCTACAGATCGCTGTCGTATCCTCCAGGTGCTAGCCCACAATTCCCATTCACTGTAACACTAATTTCTCTGGTTACACTGGAGAACTCCACTGCCCAGCAATCACAGAGACTGGAAGCCAAGTCCCTCCAGGCACCTAGGTTGTGCCTAGACTAGGAACTAACTTTGAAGTTAACTTCGAAGGTAGGGACTACATCTAAGTAGCCAACAGAAAGGCTACACACATTTTCCCTTACTTCAAAGTTAACTTTGAAGTAGGGAGCCCAACTTCGAAATCCTTACTCCATTCCCAGGAATGGAGTAGTGCCCTAGGTTTAACTTCAAAGTAGGGTGTTTGTAGATGCTCTGCTTCAAAGTTGCTTACTTTGAAGTTGTACTTCACAGTAAGCAACTTTGAAGTTGTTTTTGTAGTATAGACACAGCCCTGGTGTATTTGTAAGATTCCTTTTTCCAATTGCCCACCTTGATAAGCACATCTCATACTCCCCTTGTGCACAACTGCCCAGTCAGCCATGCCAGTTCCATGCACTAGGCAAGTTCCTGCCTAGAGTAGGTAGGCAGTCTTGAGTTTGGTAGCTACTGAAGGACATTGTACCTCATCTGTAAAATGTAGATAACTACTTTATTATGGATTTTGAGATGAAAGGCACTATGTACATGTACAGCTTTATTAAGCTCTTTCTTCTCCTTTTATCTACATTATTCAAGGACCTCAAGGAGCACTTTTACCTCACTTCTCCTTGAATCCATAACAGTTACAAAGCCATTATAGGAACACATCTCCTAATCTGTGGACTAGTTCCTACAATTCTTTTCCTGATTTGACCAACTATTAAATAGTAATTCTGTTTGTTGTGTATCATTTTTCTTAATACATTGCCAGACCATTGCATTTGCTCTGGTCTAATCCAACATAATGGATATAACTGGATACAAAAACAATGTAACTTGAAATTGTTTCTCATAACTGATATTGCCTCATCGCTATTCTGTACCTTGCTTTTCTCATTCATCTTTTTTCTTTTTAATATTCATGTAAAATTGTTTTGTAGTGTTAATAATTCTGTTTATCAGCAGCACAACGATAATTGAAAAATGAAGCAAATCTGATTACTGTCTGTGGAAGGAACATTTAATTCACTTTTGTGATGGTCATGATCTAACTTGGAGAATTTTGGGGGAGAAGAAAATGAATTAACTTGTGTTTTAGATATGACATATAACCTTCCATATATGTGGGTGTACAGTTCTATCAAATGTAGTGAACTGTAATAAATAATCTTGGTTTAGTATATCACTGATGATAGCTTAAATGGATCCTTTCAGATGAGAAATGTTTGGTCTGACCACTATGGACTAATTTTTTTAAAGTAATTTATTCAATCCAGTAAAGTTCTGAAGACCTCTGGGCACATAACCTATGTATTTTCCTCATCCAAACTCCCACAGACCGTAAGTCTGGATCATCTTGTCTGATCACCTGCATATTACAGACCATGGAACCTCATTTGCCCACTGCAGGTTATAGACCCATATCCTCCTGCTGAGTTACTGAATTCCTCAAATCATGATTGAAAGACTGTCAGTTAAAAGGAAGCCACCATGCAGCCCATGAAATAGATTCTTTATAGCAAATACACAATTAAATTCAGAGTCCTGTTCTGGAGTGGCATGGCATGGACAAGACAGTTCATAGAAATTTATGAACGTCTAGGAAAGGTAATAAAATATTAATAAGGCTACTTAGTGACCTCCGGAATGCCAGATTTTATTTATTCTGTTTCTGTTAGTGACATGGATCCTTCTTCATTTGGTTCAACTACTGGGCAGTCCCAACTCAGAAAATGAGGTGTAATTGCCATGGAAATATATGCAAGTTTCAGATTCTCAATGTTTATATCATATAAATATATAAACACTAAGAATAAATATTTTTGTTGTATTTGAGATAAAATTATCAAATATACTTATGTTTTATTACAAAAGTAATAAATTAACATAATATCCTTAGGAAAAGACAGCTGCTTTTCCCAGTGAATTTACAAAGTTAATCATTCAGGACCCTCATCCTAGAAGTTCTGCTAAGGAAATAATTAGCTGCTTTATTCATGTTGTTTTTTTATATATATGACATGGTCCTGAAATTCAACATAGGTGGGCAGTAGCTTTTGAAGTTATCAATTTCAGAATAAAAGTGGAAGACATCACGTGCATTTCCTTTTCTTGATTGACATAGTGGAAATTGCTAAGGTGTCTGAGACACTGCCAGAATCACCTGCACAAGGTACGTTCATGAGATTTTAAAGCTTGGTTGTGCCATGCGCTACTAAGTGAAAGCTCTGTGTTAGAGAGATGCAAAACTGAATGTGACAAGCTCAAAAGAAAATTGCATCCCTGTCAAATCCTTCTTAGAGTGATGAATAGAATTGAGGTTAATCACCTTACAGTTCAATTGCCTCCGCAGTTGGAGCTGCTTGCATATTTGTGGGAAGAGTAAGACTATTTTCCCTTTATTGTTACACTGCAGCACCATTTATAGGTTAATAGTTTGGACCGTTTATGTGTGAAAGCCCTGAAAATGATTAGTCCCAGTAAAGGCTCTCCCTTATAACATCCTTCCCCATTTATAGGAGAGCTACTGGCTCTACGTGTAACTCATTATTGCACTAGAAGTTACTGAGTGCTCAGGTCTTCTGAAAATAAGGGTGCTTATTTAGGAGCCTAAATATAGGTAAATATAAAACTTTCATTTTTTAAGACTGGGGCCATAATGCCAATACTTAGTAAAAGATTTTTCACAGGCATGTTAAGCACGTATACCATTATGTTATGTAGCTCTGCCACATAACTCCTTATCATTTTTACTGTATTTCATAGCCTTTTGGTGTATCCCTCTGCCATAGACAATTAGTGTTTAATTAACTTAAGCTCCCCTAATGAAGGAAGAAACATTACAAAAGAGAAAGCTAATAGCTTTAGCATATTGCCTAGGTCAACTCTGGCAAGCTCAGCAAATTCTTCAACCCCACTGGCTAGACGGACTTTCTACTTCTCTTCTTCGGTATCGTGGGGGGTGGGGGGGACCGTTAATCAAAATATCTGGTCTTGAAGAAGTGTAAGTGTCACTGCTAGCTGACAATAGGAAAATTGTCTATAAACTATTGTACAGTCTCTGTAGCCCAATCCATTTCTCTTTTCTAGCTTGAAATAAACTGCCAAAAGAATCCCTAGAGAAGTGAGACTGTTACTTCAGACATATGACTGCAGACATCAAAAGCTCCAATCTCTGTTAGTTGCAAAGGGGTAGTGTGACCATATCTCCCTGGCGCAAATATGGGACAAGGAGATAAGGGGTGGAGGGGCGGCTCCTCCAAGCCCTGGGGAGCTGGGAAGGAGATGGCAGCTGCTGGTGCTCCCCAGGAGCCTGGGGAAGCAGCAGCCCCCAGTGCTCCCCAGGGAAGCAGCTTCTCCACTTCCCCAAGGTTCAGAGATTTGTCTCTCGCCGGCAGCTGTGCCTGCGCAGCAGAAAAGCTCAGTGAGGGGAAAGCCCAAATATGGGACAATTAGTCCCTTTTAAAAAATCAGACGGGGGCCTTTTTGGCTTCCCAAATACAGCCCATGCCACCAAATATGGGAAGGATGGTCACCCTGCAAAAGGGGGACTAAAATCTGATCTGCTGTTTGAGTACAATTCTCTTCACGCAAAAAAAACACTGTACTGCCAATATCTTTTGGTGCAGCACTGACGACCAACAGACATCATGCGAAGATACCTATACAAAAATCCACTGACATAATTCCTATTGCTGCGTGTCCACCTGCATGCGTACTCAGCTGATCATGTACATACATCTGCATCTGCCTTCTACATGTGCAAAATGTCCATGTGCATGATGCTGGAGCCCAGTATCATGCTGCGCACGCTTGTGCCCACACTGCCCCTTCTGTTGGTGCTACCATGTCAGTAGTGGGAGCCCAGGATCTGTATGTCAGGGGAACACCCTAGGAACCACCACCTTGCTGTGCATTTGTGGTACTGTACTATCCCCTCCCCCCACCCCGCTGCCTCCACCTTTGCTGATTTCTGATGACCATTCCTGTTAATGCCTTCTTTCTGCCAAACTGAGAGGAACTCATGGAGAAACTGGAGGATGATCTGGTTCTTTTCCGGCACCACACGCCCATGTGGAGACTGAAGTCATTGCCAGCCATTGAGCCCTTCAGCCCAGACAGACTGACACCCACAGCTACAGTTTGGACTCCTGCATTAAAGCCACTAATGGAATCATAACAGCCAGGATTTTCTACACCCGTTGCACAGGCAATCCAAGGGAGGGCAGTGCAGACATGATATATTCTATGGGAGGGGTATGCAAAACTATGAATTGTGGAGCCCTGAGCCATACTTATAATAATTACTGATTAACCAGCACAGGTTTCATGATCGATTATTTAACTTTTTCCCTCTTTTGCGGTGTCCATTTTGAATCTCTTGTGGCACTTGTGGGCTGAGTGGTGTAGCATGGGTTGTGGTCGGAATGGAAACGCACCTGGTGTGTGCTTGTAAATCAGGCTCATGAGTCGCTTAGGCCAGAAAGCATCCCACATCTCTACTAATAACAAACTTGGCTGCAGAAAATTCACTCACAGGGGGCTCCAACACTTTTGATTCATCAGGCTGCTCACCAGTGTCATCCAGACAGGTCACCTGAGTATGGAACCAAGCTGAATTGTGGCTGCTCTGGAAACATGGGCTCATCAATGACCAGACTGAGTAATACATCACAGCCCTTCACCTGGAAGATGACTGTCCTCCAATGTGATGCGGGAGGTGGGGTTATGAGATTGCCATTCCTCTTGGCAGCATGGCAGCGTTCACTATAGTTCTCAGCACCCAATCGAATTCCTCATAATAGAGATAAGTAGGCAAGGTTGTTTTCAGAGGTGCTTTCAGCATCCTTGAATCTGGGGTACTGCGCCTGCAGCCTGTCGATCCACTCTCTATTGGTCTGCTGTCCAGTCTATCCCCAAGGCTGCCATCTGATCAGATAGGGTCTTGTAGACATAATTTCTCATGCTCTTGCTTGCCTTGTACCAGAGGTTAACTAGGATCTGGCTTCTGGCTCCTGGGAAGTGATTGGCATGTTTTGGAACAGAAGAGCTGGGAAATACAGCTCTGGAGGATTGTGGGATAGCATTGGTAGACACACCACACTCAACTGTGGTGATCCAGACTTGTACAGTGTCCATGCTCTATAATGCCTAGGCTTTGGTGCAGCCTTTGGGTTCCTGGGCAAGTCAAACTAATTTCTTTGTGGATGGAAGGTGGGCTTGGCCTTAAACCTGACTCAAAGGCTGGGTATAGTGTATTTTGTCGATATATCAAAGCATTCGTTTCTTCCTGCAAAATATCCTGAATTGGATGCTCTTCCATCAAATCAAATTGTAGGCTTGTTCCCTCCCCTACCGCCTGAATCTGAAAACAAGGAAGGGCATGTGAGAGGTTATTAGAGCAAAGTTTTGTGAGTTAACTTCAATTGTTGCACTGCTCATGCAAATACTAAAGCACAGGCTTGCCTTAAGTTTTCAGGTAGTCCCATGGGCTTTCCTATATTTGTCTATTGTTTGCCGTTCGTCACGCTTTGCACAATTAACGAACTGCTGTGTTCTATCCTGGGGATATGTGCACTTCAGTGGTAGATGCAGCAATACCTCTATGTACACTGCATAAATTATCTTGGGATCCTTTGACATAAGTTGTTACGGAGGGCTTATCTGAGCCATACTGGTGTGTGTGTGAATCATGAGTATTAACAGGGTACTTTCTTATCACTGCTTACTTCTTCCATGTCACAAGGGAAAGACGCAGTACTAATATAGTTTCCACTGGTTCATGCAGAGGCATTAAAATAGAAGAAATACTAATAGCTACTTGAAGAGTAGATAAGTTTCTCAGGGATGATGCATTGAAATACTTAGCCCATGACTCTTCAGTTTCATAATTTGCATCCTCTTTATGCCACAAGAAATAAGAACTCTGTTTCAGAGCTACCTTTATTGGTTTCCTTGTCAAGTTCCCTGGGATATACTGCGCATATGAAAAGTTTTAATTGCACTGTCAGTATTCATTAAACTGCATCTTAAGCTGAAATTCATTTTCAGCTCTGAATGGAAGCTTATAAAATTACAGCTCCTCTAGGAAGGAATATCTGGATTTCTTTAGCTATGAGAATTGCATTTTCAGAGGTGCACAAGAAGTAAAAGGGTTTAACTCTGCAAATGCATATGTATGAGTCAATCAGAATATGAATACGCTTAGAGAGCGGGAGACATAAAGTGGAAATGGGAGGGAAGAGGCGATTCCAAAGAGTAGGGACTTGCTGTTGTCTGTACTCAGAAAATGTACGGAAATTGTTCACTTCATCAACTATCATCGACCAATCTGGCTGACAGCATCAGTAATCAAAATGGGAAGGGGTTTGGAGGGCAAATACTAGAGCTCTGGGAAGTGGAGATAACAATTCAGCAGGAGGCACATCTCCTTTAGTCAGCTTTGAGCCAACCTCCCAGCACATTTACTCTCCCATATTTTGCTGGCATTGTCAATAGTAGGTCCTGTTTAAATTACAATGATTTGTCACCATAGCTACAATGGCGAGGTGTGTGGAAGGAACATACCCTCTAGCTCACACAGATATGTTGGCAAAGCCCTCTGTGTAGACACAGCTGTGCTAACTGAACTGTGCTTCTGGCGGTGTAGCTAATGTTGTTTGGAGAGGTGGCATTACTATGTTGATAGAAACTACTTCTGTTAGTGTAAGTGGAGTCCTTGCCATGGGCCTCTCCAGCATGGCTGTATTAGTCAAATGTTTTGTAATGTAGACAGAGCCTTAGTTACACATCAAAGTGCATCTTCCATGTTACTAGATTTCAGTCTTATTTCACATATATAGAGTTGCTTGTACTTAAAAAAAATATCATGGTTAAGGTGAGCTTTGTTTTAAAGGACCTTTGACAGATATGCACATTTGACATTAGACTGTCTTTTCCAGACTCCAACTGTACTGTTTGGGCTTAAAGATTCGTAAGTACGTGACCACTTAGATGCGAGGCATCAGATCCTACAGCCATGCCAGAAACCCATCTTGAAGTTATGTAGCTAAATACCCGATTGGAGCAGACCATATGGGTGGCTGAAATGTGGCACCATGCCCATTCTTAAGCCCATCAACAGCCCCAGGCCTTGCTGCTGCTCATTGGTTCCACATACACCTATGATTGTTCATGTCCCAGCTTTGGTTTGGTCTTGGCCTTGGCCACAGCCTGCTTATTTCGTGACTCCTAGCCTCCGGCTCACACAACTACGCCTGGCTGCTCATGCCCAAGCCTGTAACATTAGGTTTATGCCTCATGCATTGAACATTTTTGGATTCATGATCAACTTTAATCTATCTGATACCAGAGAAACCTGAGTTTTCTTAGACATTTAGATTATATGTATTGAACCAAGTTTTTGCCCAGGCACCAGGTTCAGTTGCTGCCATTGACGGGAGATTAAAATGTGGGTCCCAAGGACTTTTTGTATCCTCTGATTGACAGAGAAGGTGAGAAATAAAAGCTCAGGCAGATTGTTGTAAATGAAATATCTTTGGGTTTGGATTTACAGCTGTGAAAGGAAAGCAGCTATTCATGTTATCAAGAAAAGAAAAGGGAGTGTGAAATAGCACCCATCATTGAGTTAAAGTGTCTCTCTGGTTATGGTTGTAATTTATCTGGGATTTGCAATGTCCTTTGAGAGAGAGAGAATGGAGTTTAGAGATGGAGTTTAGAGTGGTGCAAAATGCAGACATCTGATGACACCAATGAAAATGGACAGTGTGTTTATGAGTTTTTTTCTGCAAGTAAATGTACCTTTACAGCTGGTGAAACTGCTGTGCAAGATCCAGGCAATTTAGGGAACTCTGATGTTACAGAGCCTGAGAAAATTTTCAGAAACAGGTCCTTCTCCTTGGGTCCTTCCTCTTTGGGAAGATTTTTGGAAAAAGAAAGAAATCCTGGCTTGAGTCCTACTAAGCACCCTCCAAACTCAGCACTGGATCACCGTCACAGGACTGCTTCCTTCCTGGGCTTTTTAATTAAACAAATATTTCATAAAATTTACCCAGTTTGCAAGGATTACTGGTGGATGGTAGATCTGTGAGTCAGTGTACTATAACTCTGTGTGATGGGGTGGACTAAGGCCTGATGCCCAACAAGAGGCCAGGGGACATACCACACATCATCCCAGTGAGAGGAGCAGAAGAGAGGTCCTCCTGGCTGGACAGAATGGATGTCTCTATGGCAGCCAATCAGGACCCAGCAGGCCAATATAAAAGAAGGTCCTGAGTTAAGGCCAGTCAGTTCCTCAAAGATGCTTCACCCAGGCTGATCTCTATACTGTCTGGGAGAGCAGCATCACTTTGGCACTAAGTGTGAGCTAAACTTTGACCTGGGCAAGGCACAGGCCAAGGGGCTGGAGACTGGCCACAAGCCTACCTAAAGAACTGACAGCACCATGGCCAGGGTGAGTCAGATCCTAGCCCCAGAGCCTTGAAGACAACCAGGCAAAGAGCTTATGTAGCACCCTTTTGCCAAAGATGGGTTCTCAAATTGGGTGGTCCCTGTTATACACTGTACCATGGAGACCATTAGTTGGGATTCTACGTAACATTTCCTAGCGCACCCAACAGTTATAAATCATTCAGCTTCATTTTTCTTTCAATAAATAGCAGTGGGACAGTTGATTTTCCTCCTTTCAACCTCCTGGTTTATTTTATTTTTTTTTACTTTTGCAATGTCATTTGAAACTTTCTAGCTCTGTTTTCTGAGGCTCTCTCTTTCCCTACTCCTCTCTGCCAAATTATTATGCCCACACAGAAGTGACTGTGAATGCCAAGCCATGAATTATATTCAGCCTGATGTGAGTGGACCCAATGCCCACTGTAGTCAGCAAGAATGGCTGAGTTTAGCTCGCTCATTGTCTCTGAATGTGACCTGCATAATTTGTTCAGAAAAAACATGGCGCTGTGTAGGAGTGTGAGAGGGAGGACAGGCAAGGAAGGGGTTAAACAAGGCCTGTTGGCCCATTCAGTCCCACCCCAGTTCACCTGAAGCCAACGTCAGGCCTGGAGGGGTATAAAAGGGAGGAAGCCAGCCTAGTTTGGGGCTGACCAGCCAAAAGGCAGGAGCTGGCTCTGAGGTAGCAGGCCCCAAGCCAGAGCTGCCACCCAGTCAGCCGCCAGAGGGCACAGCCCAGGATCCTCTCCCAGATACTGAGGGGAATGGGGAGCCCCCCCTCGGGAACCCCTTTCCCGCCAAAGGGGTAACTAGAGTCTTGGGGCCATGCCCCAAACTTAACCCATAGACTCTCAGGTGGGGCTGAAGATGCACCCAGCAGGCTGAAGACCCACCCAACAGGCCCTGGGCAGGGGGCCTAGCCACTAGTCCACCCAGTCCCAGGTGTGAACCGCTCACAGGCTGAAATAAACATTGCGCTACAGCCCTTTTATGCCAGCTAGGCTGGTGGAAATGGGCCCTAGCCAAAGGCTGGCAAAAGGCCCCTCTGGGAATTCGTCTGGTGCTCGGGGCATCTCCAGAGGACAAAGCCTGGAAGGGTCAAAGGAGGGAGGTGGCAGAATTTGGGAGTGGGGCATATTTGGCTAGGATAAGTTTTCACTTCTTAAAAGCTGTATAGTAAAGCTGGGAGTCTTTGAAGAAGGATGCAAGATAAAACATTCCGGAGGAGCCTTGTAACCTGTACAAGGAGCAACATTGGCCCCCACAGACCTCAGGTTTGGACGGTTCAAGCTTCATCTCTGTTCCTGCATCAGTTCTTAGGCCAAATCTCCCCCCTTTATATACGTTGGAAAGAGGCATGGTAGGTGGGAGAAAATCACTTTGAACAACTCCACAAGGGGAACATTCTCAATTTTGTGTTTTCTTGGGATCCATCTTTGTGATTTAAAAAAAAAGGGGGGAGAGAGAGGCAAAAAAAAAGAAGTGAGCTAAGTATCACTGCTCTCCCAGGGCAATGGAAAATATTGCCAGTTTTCAAAGGGAAAATGTCACAGATCCCATATTTCACTACTCTAAATTATTCACTGGACTCTGAGCATGGGGGAAAGGAATCTGATTGCATTCTGATAACTTTGCAGAGAAAGAACTTTGAATTTTATGCAGTTGTGAAGTGGTGCTTGTGTGTTGTTTTGTTTCTTCCTATGTAGTTCATTCCAAAAGTGGGTCATTAGTGCAATATAATAGCATAACAGTATTTAGGTCAGAGCAGACTATTCCTTCTGAGAAGCCTACAAATCTCATATTTTTGTAGTTTCATGTTTTACTTAGTACCTGTGACCACAGTACCTGCTGAACAGGTACATTAGATTCACATAGCAACGCACAGTGTAGAGGTAATGGAATTTTCTGCTCTTACTTTGTAAATTCTCAGACATTCTACCTGAGATAAATAAATTGATATTCTCACTATAGTAAGAAAACTTTATTAAAAATGTGAAGTTCGTACCCTATTCTATAAGTGCTCACATTTATACTTATCTCCATTACTAGATCATTTTGCAGTCCAGTCCTTGGCCAGGAATTATTTAATCCAGTGGCACCTCAAGAAGGCCATTAAATGTAAGTAAACATCCTTTCTGCATAAATACTGATGACCATATGCAGATGGGCTCTTATTATAGAAGCTATGCCAGTGTTCGATCAGTACAAACTTCTCTTTAAACCGTTGGTTCATCCACTAGCTAAGGAATGAGATTACAATGATTATCCTCTGCCTGTTCTCATTTGACTACTGAAAATACTGGCATGAGCACACTGTACTGTTATTGATAAATAACCATATATTCATTATGCAAATTAGGGATGCTTTGGCCAGAGCGCAGCGAGCTCTTGAATTTCTTGATTAGGCTGCTCACAGGTCACTCTCTGTACGGCAGCCCTTCTTGCTGATTAGTTAAGGCAATTCCATTTCAGTGTAATTTAAGCTTGTTAAAAGTCCCACTCTTCTTACTCAGGTACCTTCCTCTTTGAAACTAAGGTGCTGTAATATAAGTATCTTACCGAATACCACCCAGTTACGTGTTTGGCCCAGGCAAGGTTCACTGTTATCTTCATCAACCTCTGACACAACTTCCCATAATAGATCACTATACACTGTGCATGGCCCCTCTCCTCTATTGTCTTTAGGGTTTTTTTTTGAACTTTAAGAAGCATTTGTAATGACCTAGAGTCATTGGACTGTGTCTTGTTTGTTTTGAGCTTTGAACTGTTAACAGTAATGTGCAGACTGTGGCAATCTCCTAATTTTGATATTATTTAAATCAGACTTCGATTGTATGATCAGACTCCAGTCTGTGGCAGGTATCCAGTGGAAAATGGTGTCTTCAGAAATAACCTGTCTTATGCCATGCCTCAGGGTATGTAAAATAAACACGGTAATAATCAGAGTCCAGAGGGTGAAAAGGGAACAAATTTTACTTGTCACAGTGCTTTTTGGTTTGCCTAAACACACACACACACACAGAGATCTTTCTTTTTTCTTTTTTTTTTAAAGCTCTTTGGGAGGTTATTAGAATTCTATGGGATTATATTTCCTGCTTCTGTGAATATTTTAGAAAGTAATGTCCCATTACACCTCATTTAGGATTGTTGAAGTTTTTTTCCAGAATAGATGAAATAGCCATTTATTTTCTATGCTATACTTAAACTAAGATTGCATTGTGATTCTCAAACAGGAAACTAGTGCCAAGTAAATATTAGCACTATATTTGTAGCTATTTGCTCTTATTACACATTCTGTGTCGATGGTTCAGCAGCTGCCCATTGCCCTCTGCTTACTATGGAAAATGAATCTGAGCCCTCACTGGTTTTCAGAGCACACAACACTTACACACACATTCAAATTCTCCGAGCATCATTTCCCAAGAGAATATTCCTGGGAAGCGTGTAACACGTATATTTTTTCCACATGTGATTTTATGTCAGGATTTCCTTTCAGAGGTCAAATAGGGGAAGGCAAAACCAAGTAGGCTATGTCCACACTCGCGCCGTACATGGAAGGGGGCATGGTAATCAGGGTGATGGGGAGTAAAGTTACTGTGAAGTAGCACAGGCACTTTGAAGTGCCCGCACCTACACAGCATGCAGCACTGTGAAGTTGCCACGGGGGAAAATTAGCCTAAAGAAGTGCTGTATATTGATCACAGCACTTCATTAGTAATCTCCCATCACCCTGATTACTATGTTCCCTTTGAAGTATGAGGCAAGTGTAGCCATAGCCATAGAGTTCTACTGGTGTTCTGCACACAATTCCAGAGTATTTAATACTTCTGCTAAAATAATCAGGAATAAAATAGTTGACAGTTCTGGCATTCTTAGTATGAAGGGAAGAAAATTAGTGACGATAAAATGAATGTGATGATTACATATTTCTCTAGGACTGGAACATGCGATTCTGTCCTGCGTTTGGTCTTGATGAGGTCATCACTTTCCAGAGGTTGCTTGTTGCATACATTCTCTATTGCACCTTTAAGGACAGTAGGAATACCTTTGGACTAGTTAGATATTGTTTACATTTCCATTTGATGAAGCTGTTTCCAAATTTGACATTAGCTGTCGCAATCATGCAGTTGGGATCAGATTTATTGTTCATGCGCTCTTTAGTACTTATAAGTCTAGTCTAGACTATTCACAGGGGTATTTCTTTGCAATCTAAGATAGCACAATCAAAATGTTTAACTTCTAAATATTTTTGAGAGTTGGCTCCAAATCAGTAATAGTCCTGTGTCCCAAGTGTACAATTCTAACACGTTGAATAAGATTATTTTTTAATTAACTTATGTTCATAGCTCTCTATCAAGTGTCTGGACTTGAACTCTTAGCCTATTTCTCAACTACAGCAATCTGTTGACAGAAGTTACTGTCGGACAATATCTTCCAACAAAATTTCTGTTGACAGACTGTGGTCACGCATGAAAGTGGATCGCTCTGTCGACAGACAGCCACCAGACTTCCCAGCAACTCTCTCAACAGAATGGCCACCTGGAAGCACAGCAGACAGGGCTGCCCAGTGACCAGAGTTTTGTTGACAAAACTTGCAGAGAGTTTATTCAAGAGGTGGCTGATACGTGGGCTACAAACCATAATCAGCCCACGATGCCTTTTTATCTGGCCCACAGATCCTTTTCCTACAGTAGTCGTACCTTGTTACCCAAGCTGGCAAAGTGAGTGTGGGGCATAAGGCGTAGTCAAGCTGGGGCAGGGGTCAACAACCTGCAGCTCTGGAGCCCCAATGGGGCTCTTTAAGGAACCACTTGTGGCTCTAGACACTGCCACAGTTGAAATAATGTAATAGCAGGATGGCGGGAGGGATTTAGCTGTGAAACCAATTGCATTTTGTTCCATCATTTCCGCAGTGGCAGAACAGGGAGCTGCCCACACCACAGGTCGGGGAAGCACTAAACCCACAGGAGAGCTGGGAGGAGGGACAGCCAAGTCTACCCCTGCTGGAGCCATGCAGCCCTGCTAAGCAGGAGGCCATGGAGGATACGTAGCAGTGCATGCAGCTGGAGGAGCTCGCTGGCAGAGGTGGGTTAATCCTGGGGATGGCAGTGGGGTGGATTTGGGGCTGAGAAAGGTTAATCCTGGGAATGGGTGGGTGGGTTTGAGGCTGAGAGGGGATAAGCCTGGGGGCGAGGGGGGCAGTTTGGGGATGAGAGGGTTAAGCCTGGGGATGGGGGATGGATTTGGGGTTGAGAAGGGTTAACCCTGGGAATGGGTGGGTGGGTTTGGGGGTGAGAGGGGATAAGTCTGGGAATGGGGGGGCGTAGCTGGGGTCTGGTAGTTGGGGAAGCTATTTTGTGTTCAGTCCTCAGAACATGTAAAAAATTGCCATGTGGCCCCCAGTGCAAAAAGTCTGGCCACCTCTGGTCTGCACACAAAATGCAGTTTGTTGAGTCTATCAGCAGAACTCAGCACTTGCACAGAGAGCGTTCTGTCTGTCCAGGGTGAGGAATAATCGACAGATCCTGTCAACAAAAAACTGTATAAACACTCCAGGGGCTCTCTGTCAACAAACAGGGCTTCCAGTTGGTCGTTGTGTAGAAAGAGCGGCCAAGTAGTTGGGCAACTTTCAATTCGTTTGCGTGTATGGATGTGATCCGTCAACAGAAGTTTTGCTGGCAGATCTCTTCTGACAGTAACATCTGTCAACAAATTAGTGTATTGTAGACATAGCCTAAAAGAATGTCTTCTCCAGGCGGTCAGCCCATAGCTGTGCTGATGCAGAGCACTTGAAAGACTTATGAGACGGCTCATATGGGTAGCTGTGCTAGTCTGTGGCTTCACAAAATGAACCAAGCAGTCGAGTACTCATTAAAGACTAACAATTTTATTTAATAGGTAATGAGCTTTGGTGTTTAAGACCCACTTCATGAGATTACAAGATGACTGAATTTAATAGAATTATACAAGCACAGAATTCAGCATAGAACAGTCTCTTAAATTGATTTATTTTAAAGTCCAGTAAGTCAGTAATTTTTTTCTGATGCTGACTCTAATCCACTAAATAGCATAACCCCGCAGTGAAGATGGTAATTTTTATGCAAACTGTTGGGTAAATTTAAATATTCCTTCCCATGTACTCTCAAGATTAATAGAACATACGATACAAAAGTTTTTACTAAAATTATTCATAATAAATGTGGCATAATTCTAGGATGAAAAAACTGTCTTCATCATGTTTTGCATAATGTTTTTGTCTCACATTTCTTCAGGAGATGGGGCAAATGAAATGGGCAAAACTCCACAAATCAATTAAAATATAGGTATACAAAATGGATTATTTTTGAAGCAGCGGTACCCAACATTCATTGGGACTGTATGTTTATTTACTTTTCCGAACGACCATATTCCAGTGGCGGATGTTAAAAATCACATCCCCTAGTCCTCTTAAAGAAAGAGAATGAAATGTAGAATGTCTTCTGAGGAAACCATTGCGTCTACCTGCTTATTTCTTTACCATTAGCCTTGAAATATATACTTTAGACTCTTTTGATTAAAAACCAAACTCATTTCAACAGTTATGAATATTGCAGATGTTTAAGAGCACTTGAGGGTGAATTAATACATTGGACTAACAGTAAGTTACCAGAGTGCCCAACGCAAAGGCCATAATTTCACACAATTCTCAAGTCACTTCACTAAAAGTGGAAATTAAGTGATGCATAAGGATTGTACTGGCCCTTTGCAGTTTATAGTGGTCAGGGCTTTTTTTTCTGGTGGAATGTACTGGGACAGAGTTCCAGCGCCTTTTTTCCATTAGAACACCAGAAAAATTTTCACAGCCAGTTCTGCAGCAGTGCAAGGACTGGAACAGGAGCCCCCTGCCGGTCCCACAGCAGTGCAGGGACCAGGGCATTAAAAATGAACACCCTAACCCTTATGAGGAATCATCAGACTTGAGTTCCAGCATCTGTTTTTCTAGGAAAAATATACTGACAATGATTCTCATAGTTCATTTATTGTAAATAGTACTCCCACATTTATAGGATGGATGAAAAAATACCAGGTATGCTGAACTAAAACATCTGAACAAAAACATTGATTATAATCCTTCTTGTTAAAACATAGCAAATGACAAGAGGTTATAGGGATGAACTAAGAAACACACTTGATGAAATTCCCATTTCCAAAAATTTATGAAAAACAATTAAATGGAAAAATTGTAACAGTCCCTTTTTAATGAAACCCAAAATAAAAAATAGGTTAGTCAAAATAACACTATTTTTGAAAAATACTCTCATTTCTGTAACTGAATTTTATTCTCCTCTCATTTAAAAATAAAACCAAACCTTAACTGAGATAAGGACTTGAGGAATGCCAGGTAAATCTGCTAGTATAACATAAATGGCAAGACCTGGAGAAAGGGTACAATGTATCATGGTTAGGACCAAAAATTCAAAGACCGTTTCTATCAGTATTATAATGTAAACATATATCTTTTGTGGACAAGGAGGCACTGAACAGCAAGTCAGCAGCTCTGTGTTCAGTTCTGATTTGGCCACAGATTTATTGTGTGACCTAGAAAGGGTCACTTAATTATGCTGTGCTCCAGGTCTCACTTTGCAAAATGGCGATTAATCTATAGGTTGAACCTCTCTCATGCAGCACCCTTGGGACCTCACCAATGCCAAATGAGAGAATTTGCCAGACCACAAGATGTCAATATTGTCTAGCAGCATTACCAACATTTCCATTGCTTATTGGACTTATAAGAGACATTGGAGTAAATTACAGCTCAGTAACTGCATAGAACACTGAGAGCCAGAACTGGTGCCTGCAAACAAAATTTATAGGTCCATGATAAGTGAAACCGCAGAAATGTAATGCCTTAAAGACTAGCAAAATGATTTATTCAGTGATGAGCTTTTGTGGGACAGACCCACTTCATCAGATCAATTTCATTTCCAATACAGACTGACAATTATAAGTACAGAGGAACAACAAAAAAATGCAATAACAATTGACAAATAAAATAGGATTGAAAGAAGCGGGTGAGAAGTGGGTGGATGTTAATTGTCCTGTCTGAGATAATTATGAGCGTCAAAGGAAGGGAAGCAGTCCTTGTAATGTGTGAGGTAGTTGATGTCTCTGTTCATACTACGTGTTAATATGTAGAATTTGAATACGTACTCTAGCTCACAAATCTCTTGCTCTGATCTGTTGTTAAATTGTCTGTGTTCCAGGACACAGATTTGGGTCATTTGTCTAACTAAAATCATTACAGATGTTGTCAGATGAGAGAGTTCTTGATTAGAGAGAGTCACCCTGTACTTCCTTTCTCTATTTAGATTGTAAACTCTTTGAGACAGGGTTGGTTTCTTATATATGTGTACAGTTCCTGGTACCAGGGGGCACTGACCTCCAGGTCCCAGTGATATATAAATACATGACTACTGTTTTCATACATGGTTCTCATATGTGCATGGAGAAATAGATATGCATGGTCAAACTGAATAACTACTTTAGAAAGATCTGTAGGGACTACTACAATTCAATTATCATTTATCATATGCAGATAAACTTACTTCCCCAAACACTTTATGGAACTAGGGACAAGAAGTGGCAGACATCTGGCTCAATAAGCAGATAATCTGTACCACTTTATTTTCATTTAGTCTACTCTTGTGTTCAGTTTGGGAAAGATACTTTGCCAATACCTTTAATAAAACAGACTGTATCTTACATGCAGTAGTACTTAAACTCCAGAGAGTCATCACAATGCAGTCACATATCTATGATCAGTTTCAAAATAACTACTGAAGGAATGCAACACTTTAAAAGATGTTGTGATGAAGAACTATAGCAGCTTAGGGCATTTCTGTCCATGTAGTTTTCCATTAAAGATATTGTTTGATATCATTCATCTTCAGCTTTCTGTGTTTCCTTTGGGCTTCTATTACTACACCTGCTCTGTCAGTACCATTCCAGCAGTGACAGTGATTTATCAAACACATTAAAAGGGCTGTAGCTCTGGCTAGCATTGCTTGTTTTTCAAATATTAAATTTTAGATGTGTCCCATTTAACCTGCCCTGATCCCCGAATGCAGCTGCTTGTAACTTTTTTTTTATTTTTATTTTTAAAAGGATTTGAGTTTTATGAGCAATTCTCTTTCCCGCCACATAAAATATAGCATGAATATGGTTAAAGTAAGTGGTGGTGTAAGAGCATAACAAATTGATTCTACAGTAAAAGCCAAGTTGGCCCCTTATGTCTGTTTCTTTTAAGTTTATCTTAGCTCTTCCCCTCTGATATGTCAATGTCTCCTTTCCCTTTCTCCACAAAAGTGTCAAGTCATCTCCTAAAATGATTTCTACCACTTGCCACAATGGGAAAACCATGTCTGTTTGTGCAGTTTATCTCACCTTACTTTGTCAGACCAATTCCCAATTTAGAATCTTGCATCAGATCAGCTTGAAGTCTTCCCATTTTGTGCTCAACTAAAGTCAACATACTTAACAGAACATGAAGAAAAACACACAGACTGGAAGGAGAGATGGAAAGAATTATTTATATTTCTCTTGGTCAGGTGCAAATAAATAGGCATCAGATCCTGGGTTCTAAGGAAAAGGAGATTTTTCAAGGTGATGCAAAGGAATATAAATATGACACATGGAATAAAATAACTGTGTGATATGATAAGGGTAAGAGCCACAGTGTGCTAGTTGCTTTCCAAACACCCAGGAAAAATTACTCCCTGCTCTGAAGAGGTTGTAAACCAAAGGCAACATATTCAAATGCACAGCTAGGAGTCAAGCTCCCAGTTCCTACTGATTTTTCTTTGAGAGCTAGGCTCAAAACTGCCTTTGAAAATCTCTTTCTCCTCCCAGAAGAAGAGAAATGGAAATACAATAGCCATATAGGCTAGGACTGGACTGCAGAGTTTTGTCAGCAGAAGTTTGTGTCGGAACACATCTCGTAACAAAGCATCTGTCAGCAGACCACCTCCAGCTAGCAAGGCGAATCGGAAGAGCAATCCACTCTGCCGGCAGAGAGCAGCCAGACTGCTGCACCACTCTGTCACCAAAATGGCCACCCAGAGCCACATCAGACAAGGTTGCAGGTCACCAGTTCCGTCCAGGAGCCATGCTGAGATGTGTGCTTGAATGGACTCCCCCACACTAGAAATCTTCTTCCTGCTTCAGCTGCAGGTGTGCCTACCTACTTGAGGGACAGCATAGCTAGCACAGGGCTTCTCGTTTTTGTGGGTGACACAGCTGGTCCCTGGGAGCCGTGCCACTGGAGCTGCACCTGGGCTTGCTGTGGCCCCCACACTGAGATGCTGCAGCAGCTGCTGAACTTTCTTAACAGCTGTTCTCCTCTTCTTCACCAAGGGCGAGTCTGAGACCACCTTCAGGGACAGCGCATAGCACGTCCAAGTACGTGAACCGAAAGGGCTAATTCTCCATGGTGCTGCAGGCCCTGGTCAACCACCAAGGACAGATCACAGACATTTAGGTCGGGAGGGTGGGCTGGGCACATGATGCCCATATGATCTGCAACTCTGGCCTGTGCCAGAGGATGGAGGTGAGCACATTCAGGGATGTGCAGATGCCACTGTGCATCATAGGGGACGCTGCCTACCCCTTGATGCTGTGGCTGATAAAGCCCTTGTAGGAGTGTGAGAGGGAGGCCAGGCAAGGCAGGGGTTAAACAAGGCCTGTTAGCCCAATCAGCCCCACCCCGGTTCACCTGCAGCCAGTGTCAGGCCTAGAGGGGTACAAAGAGAGGGAAGCCAGCTCAGTTCAGGGCTGACCAGCTAAGAGGCAGGAGCTGGTTCTGAGGCAGGAGACCCCAGGCCAGAGCTGTCACCCGGTTAGCTGCTGGAGGGCACAGCCCAGGACCCTCTCCCAGGTACCGAGGGGAGAGGGGAGCCCCATCCCGGGGAGCCCCTCTTCTGCTAAAAGGGGGAACTAGAGTCTTGGGACCTCACCCCAAACTCAACCCATAGACTCTCAGGTGGGGGCTGTGGACCCACCCAACAGGCCCTGGCCAGGGGGCCTAGCCACAAGGCCACCCAGGCCCAAGTTCAAACAACTCACAGCCCTATACCGGATGGCTGGGAACTGTTCAATGCCCACCTGAAACACACCAGGATGCAAGCTGAGTGCACCTTCCACCACCTCAAGAACCAGTCCAGGTACATGCTCACCCATCCTGGATGTGGGGAGCACAACATCCACCCGGCTGTGGGGGCTTGTGCCCTGCACAACATTGTGGAGAGGAAGGGTGAAGCCTTCCTCCAGGGGTGGATGGGCGGATGCTGCTGCAAGTAATCTCCTGTGCCTGTGCAGTCAGTGGCCTGTGCTCCTGAGCATCCACACTTATTTGACAAATAAAACATGTACAGTTTTAGACTGGTATTATATTATGCTACTAATGACAATAGTGAGGTACAGAGCGGCTGGAATCTGAGGCTACAAAGTATAGGTAGCATGCCACATTGGCTAATGGAACTCTATTGGGCAGTGATATTTGTTTAAAGAAGAAGGATCCAGTGCTCAGCTGGGTCTTAGCATACAGCCCCCCCTGCCCCCTCCCAGCCAATCCCACAGCTCAGTACTGGCACAAAGAAAAAGCACGGCTATTGGGATAGGAATGATTTACCTCAGTATTCAATACACCCAGATACACTACAGGATGGTGATCCTGGAAATTGTAAGGTCGTGAATATTGGAAGGGAAAAGCTGATCAGCTGTCGCAGAGGCATAGACCCCAGGGAGAAAAGAAAAGATCACATCTGCTAACTAACACCAGCATAAAATCATTGTACCTGAAGGCATAAGAACTGGTTCAGAACAATGGTCCATCCAGCTCAATAGCCTGTCTTCCAACAGCAGCCCTTCCAAAATGCCTTAAAGGGAATGGCCACAGCAGAGCAATCATCAAGTGATCCAGTCCCGGAGTCTGCAAGGCGGAGGTTGCTCTCCAGAAGCAGTAAGTGCTGGAAGCAAGTGTCTAAGGGCTGCATCCCAAGAGCTGAAGAGGATGTTTGAACTCTTTTTACATTAAGTACTCACCTTTAGAGGTTGCGGAGGGGGGCCTCTAATTCCTGCTATTTCCATGATGTGAGCTGGGGTTAGAGGCTTGTAGAGTGTACGCAATCCTGTTAAGATCACCCAGGGAAGGCACCTAAGACTCTTCTCAACTAACCCTTAAAATCTCCCCTTAAATTTAGGCACCGTGTCGGTACTAGTGTTGTGATAGTTCTGCATGGAAACAAAGCTGTCATTAAGTGGGGAAGCTGTTCTAACTCTCTTGCCAATGTACCTAGTAAAGCTGACACTTATTTATATTGGATGGGGAAAGTGATGGGTTGTGGTCACAGAAGACTCCTTGGAATGTTCCCCAGAGTGCTGGTCATACCACTTTTTTGCTCTCTGGGCTCCCCACACTCCTCTGTCTTGCTAACCCAGATCCTTTGGTCTCCCACAGCCATGGCATGGAGTTGGAGTTAACAGCCCTTCACAGCAACAGAGATGCTGTTTAACCACAGCTCTGGGTGCATGCAGCTCTGGGGCACAGCACCCAGGAGGGATCAAAAGCCCAAATAAAACCATCCGTCTATGCAAAAGATTTGCACAGGGACGGCTCATGAGGAAAACCCCCTTTATCAGTAAAAGGAAGATACACACAGCGGTAGCCCTCCCCAGGTAATGACAATTTACATGGGGTTTGATTATAAACAAAACAATTTTATTAAGCAAAACAGTAGGATTTAAACAGTTCTAACTTAATTAAACCTTGGCCCTGGAATGTGTGCTGATTTTTGTTTTATAGGTAACCAGTTGTTTTCAGTGCTTCAACTGGAATCTCTGTGCTTGTGTTTAACTTGAAATTGATTTTACTACAAATAAATTTGTGTGTGTGCTGAGTGGACCAGTGATCTGAAGTGGAACGGATAAGATGGGAAGTATTTCTGCTTTGGAAACAGTGAATTCTGGAGTGTCCTGTGAACTGAGGGATGGGTGCTCAAGGGAGACATTTGAAGGGTACCAATCACAAGACTTTAGAGTGAGAGGTGGCTGGCAAAGCCTATCTGGGAGTGCATGCATTGCCTACGGCTGGAGGAGTTGGGGAGCTGAACAGTCGTCCCTGTACACAGCTCACGGGCAGACACCCAGGAGAGATCTGGGCACTTTCCAGCTGATCAGCAGAGCACCCACAGCCAGCAGTGTGTCTTTCTATTGGCGGTGCATATCCACACATCCCTCAGTGCACATAACTAAATTTATTCTGGCCATGGATGGGGAAAAAAGAAAGGAAACCTTGGAGCTGACCTACAGCAGGAACAGACAGGCCTTTTCTTGTGCAATATGCAAGTGGAAGTGAGGTGTGCTCAGCTCTCAGTTGACTTTCTGGCAATTGAGCCATTCTGGCTGCTATACGAAAATGTTAGTGCAGCTGGGACTGTGTCACTGCTGTGAGGAAAAGTTCTTTAGCGGTTTGTAACTAAATTGACTGCTACGTCCTGTTACATCCTGCTTTGGGATTATGAAGTGATTGTCCAACATGTTAATGTAGTGACTTGCCTAAATTTAAACACCAATATTGCTGCTAACTTGTTTAACTGATGCTACATTGCTTAACCCATAATTGATTTGATGCAATTTGTGAATAGTGACAATGGGATTTTTTTTTGTGGATTACATTTAGTAAAGTCAATAGCAAGCATACTGAGCCCCTATTCCTTTACTGCAAAATCTGAGTGAGCAGTATGAAGACTTCAGTAGACTAGTCAATCCACCTTAGAGCCCAAAGATGTCTCTTTGAATTAACCTTCTGACATTCACACTGCATTTTTCTGCTTTGTGCTTTCTAGTTGCAAAACAAAGAGCACACTTTTCTGAGAAATGTACAGACAGCGACTCACACAGTTGCATCAGGGGCTTAGAAGCAACCACCAGAGGTACTCAAAGCACAAGGCTCTACCACTGGTATCCAGGACACTAGCCATTACCCAGGGGTGGCTATTTGGCCAGCTGAGTTGGCTTCAACAATAAATATATTTTCAGAACAACGTGGCGAGTTCACTACAGTAGTAGCCACAATAGATAGTGATATTTTAAGGTCATCATGAAAATCTTTAGCTCGACAGTTTTCAGTTTCTCTGAATCTGGAGAGATGTAAAGCTGGGATTTTAACTGAAGAAACAGAAAAAGTAGTATGCAGATGCACAAAAGCGAATTATAATATTTACTTAACAGTAATTGTATCTGACATTTCATTAGGCCTTTCATTATAACCCCTGCATTTTTAATTTTTCCATATTTGATTTGTGGTTGAGAGTTTTTAGGACAATTGATAAAAGTTTGTCTGTTTGTGTTTACGTTATCTGAGGGTAAAACCAACTCAGTTTTTCAGTACATAGATAATTGGCTAGATTTACCCCTAAAATAATTCTGTCCCAGTTCACGTGATACCCTCAATGTATAAAAAAAAACCAAGTTATTGTATTTGCCCTTTTTGAGAGAGAGCAAGAGGCAGAGAGAGCATATGAATGAGTTATAGGCAAGGTAGAGAACATCTGGTGGCTGAAGCACAGGGAGCACTCACTCTAGTTCCATAGCTGACTTGCAGGCATGGTAGGGTGACCAACCATCCCATATTGGGTGGGACGGTCCTGTATTTGGGATGCCAAAAAGGTGTCCCTACTTATTTTTTAAAAGGGATGAATTGTCCCGTATTTAGGCCATCATTTTCCCAGGGGCTCCAAGCATGAAGTGCCCAGAGCTGTCACTTTCCTGGGGCTCTGGGGGTGGGGGAGCACTTGAGGCCACTGGGGGGGAGCCAGGGAGTGCCTGGCGGCTGCTGCTTCCCTGTGGCTTGGTGCAGCCAGGAGGAGCCGCCCCTCCGGCCTGCATATCTTTCTGTCCTGTATTTGGGACAGGGAGATATGGTTGCCCTAAAATGTGGCCTCATGCATTATACTTAGCCCTGTATTTTTTCCAAAATAACTGCTAGTTTTGAGAGCCTGGGTTTATGGATGCCCAACGTGAGAACCCTTAGGACCCGTGTTTATGAAGTGCTCTGTCACAATCTCTGTTGACTTTACCATTTGTGGCAATACGTCAAGGAGTTTGAAAGTCAGAGTGTCCTAAAACACAGGAGCACCAAATGTTGCATACTAATAAGGGGTAAGAAGTGTTTTCTAGATTTATGGAAGCAGGCGTGTGTTGCTCCTGTGAACATTACACTAATTTATAACTTTAAACAACACAAAGAATAAATGTGTGGAAGTCAAATAATTTAGGAAATGAGCTTGGCATTTTAGCCAGAGTATAATGTGTCCACATGAGTACTGTGTACCTTCTGGAATATTTATGGTCCTAGTTTTTGGGATGGGCGGCTGCTCTTATTGCAGAGGGGCTAATGTGGTTGTAGTGTTATTTAAATTCCCAAAAACGTCATGCTGCGTTCTCAGTTGTCCCTACTGGAATGTCTACACAGCAGCCTTATTTTGCAATAAGCTATTATGGAAGAGCTCTTCTGGAATAGCTTATTTCAACATAAGAGCGCTACACACAAAATGCATTTTGAAATGACACAGGCCGTGTCTACACTACAAAAAAAGCTTCAAAGTTGCTTACTTCAAAGTACAAGGTCGAAGTTGAGCATCTACACATGACCTACTTCGAAGAACCCTGCGCTCTAGCCCCACAAAATCACGCCCCCAGCAGAAGGCTAACCTGCTCACCAGGACAGCAGCAGAGGTGGAGTGATTACCAGAAAGGACACATCGAGGCGCACTCTGGGACAGTTTCGAAAGCTAATAAAATCAATTTTAATAATGCTGCCACCTGCATTTGTGTAGTTTGACATTGCAAAATTGACTTTTGGGAGATACTCCCAGGGACATCAGCATTACAAAAGTTGATGTTAGAGTCCCTTAAAATCAACCTATTGAGTGATGGGGTGTAGACTAATGATTTATAAAACTGACCTTCGACTGTTAAATTTGACTTAATCTCCTAGGCTGCGTTTACACTAGCCCTGTTCTTTGAAGGGAGCATGGTAATGACATGGACCAGGGAATATCAACGAGTCACTTCCATGCATATGCAGTGCCTCTTTAGCGTCATGGCAGCCAAAGCGAAATGCAAAGCTGCTACCTTTGAAGTGCTGACAGGCAGTCTAGGTGCAAGCACTTTGAACTATGCACCCAAGTTTGAAACTGGCTTACTCCTAAAACAAATCAGCAGCTTTGAAATTCGCACTGTTGTGTTATGCTAATGAAGAGCTGCATATACATGGGAAGGCATCATTGATATTCTTTGGTCCATATCATTTCCATGCCCCCTTCAAAGAAGGGGGCTAGCGTAGACGTGGCCCTAGTGTAGAGCAGGCCTTAGATATTTTGAAATATGGTGTCTACACACAATAGAGCCTATTTTGAAATGGAGCCATTGGGAGCACTACGACTTATTTTGAAATAGGCCCTATGCCTCATGCAATGAGGTTTACCAAATTTGAAATCAGCCAACCAGTATTTTAAAATCATTTTGAAATAGCAGTTGCATTGTGTAGATGCAAGGATAACTATTTCAGAATAACAGCTATTATTTCAAAGAAACAGTGCTATGTAGACATACCTTGGTACCCCTTCCCAGCCATAGTTCATCACCTATTTTGGGGCAATCAGGGCAAGTAGGTAGATGACTTTATACTACAGCTGGTTGTTCAAGGCTTTGTAGTCCCATTGTGTGGTGGGGTTTGTGGCTCCTTGGCCCCAATCCCAGTGATCTAGCTGTTTTACCAAGAAGAGAGAGACCAAATGGAACTCTAAAACATGAGATGCTCGCAGGCCTAGAAAAGGCTGTGGGGTTAAGTGTTGGCCATAAGCTGTCCAGGGAGTCTGAGTGCAAGCTGACAGACTGGAAAGGGAACATAGAGACAGCATTTTTAGGTAAGAGAGCATTTCTCCAAGTCAGAGATGACGGTCAACTGGACTGGTAGGAAACTTATAGCAATTGGAAAGGAAAACTTGAGAAGTAAGTAAGATCCATGTCTATAAGCCTCATTTTTTTTAATCCTTTTTTGTCCTATGTTGCCTTTTAGGACAAAGAATAAATAATACTGATTTTGAGTAGCTTTAAACAGCTGACTGGTCACAGGGCCCCAGAACGAAAGGGTTTACAGATACCAAACTCAGTTGGACTTGTGTGTAACGTAGTTGGGAAAAGAAGTACAGGGGAGAGTCATGTGAGCTGTAGGAAACCAGGCCTGACACCTAAGGAATGCACGTGAAGGGGACTAAACAAGATCTGAGGCTCAGTTAACATTGTACCTGTGACAGCCGCTCTTGTGTTTGCACAGGCTGGATGATTTCAACATTTCCAACAACTTGGGCCAGATCAGGCCTCCGCTCACTGCCAAACAAACAAGGTTTAGTAGCCACAATTTTAATGAGCAAATAAGTGAGTCATTGTGGAACCAGAGATTTTTTTTTTTGTCACTGATGTCCTGTTGCATGGGTAGATGATGAAAGAGGATGAGAGAAAATGCGAAAGTCAAGGTGATCTGAGGGCTCCGTGAAAACAAACAAGATAAACTACACATTGCATTTTTCCCAGTTGTTTTCCTCATCCTGAGTCTGACAATTGGCTATGCGCTGCAGACAGCTCAGCAGGGAGACATGGGCATATAGATATACTGCACATAGAAGGCTTACGTTGCATTTTTGTACAAGCCAGCCATGGCATAGACCCACTTTAGTGGGAAAAGGATAGTCATTCTTTACGTACCAGAATAATTTAGACTGTAGCGTTGCCTTCCAGCTACACTACATTTGTACTTGATAGTTAGCTCAATACTAGTTAAAAGCTTATTTATAGATTGACATATAATTGAGGCTGTAGATCAGTCATATTTATGCATTAAACTGAATCAGCTTGTAGATGAAGAAAAGTGAATATTGATTTTCACAGTGCAGAGCACCATGGATTCTCTCGGAAGTAAATGGTAGAGTAGTGCTCAGATTTATTTACTTTGCAATACTGGAAATTGGCTAAAATATCTTTGCATGAAAATTAGAAATGCAATAGTAGGGCTATGTTTTCAGTTTTCTTTGTGAAAATCAATCTCATAAATGTCATTTTACATAATCCTATGTATGTATACTCTAGGCAATATTGTATATTTTAGATGACTTTCTCAAAATAATTGTTTAATTTATATTGATTTGTTTAGATTCAGTAAGCCTAAGTTTACAAAATAAATGCAGACTGGTAAACATGAATAGTCCCTTGAACTCCCTTACTGAGATGACTGTGGTCTCTTATTTCAGCCCTATTAATGATTTTAGAAAATTAAGTTCTATTAAATAACAATTGTATTTTTCTAAAGGAATTAAGTTCATGGTATGCCATAGCACACTAGTATATGTCACACAGTTTTTATAAACTGAAACTATGTAATTTTGTTTCACATTGGTTTGTGGGATTTTCTTCAGTCTCTTTACATAGAGTTCAGTTTTAATTTTGGTTTCCAAGTGTAACCCCAGAGGCACTGAGACTGGTGACAAGGTGAGTAAAGTCTCTGCTCTTCAGCCTTAGCTGAGAGGCAGCTGGCTTTTAGCCCATGGTGTAGAGCATATGGCTTTAGCCCCTGAGGTTGTAGGTTCATTCTCCCCTGCTGACCACAGTGGTCAGTCAGCATTACACAAAGAATCTCAAAACACAAAACTTGTCAGAGCCATTAACTAGGAATAAAGAACCTGATACAATCATCTAGCCCTGTGTCCTCCCTCTGTCAGAGACCCCTGCCAGACTCTTCAGAAGAAGGTGTAAGAAATGTCATTGGAAGGGCACTGCAAAAACTTGCTTCTGACAGTCAGTGATTGGCTCTAAATCTTGGGTATTTATATCTGTTCTTCAATTAATGTTTTGTCCTTTATAATGTAGCAGAGATACTCTCATTTTCCAAATGAAATGGGTTTCCAAGTAACAGATGGAATAAAATTAGGCAATAGAAGAAGAATTTTGTGTATTAAGCATTACTGAACATGATAAAGGACAATAGAAATGGTTTATATACACAAATGTTCTATCCACCTATAGAGTGATTAAATTGATGAGGTTGCGTTGCCAGGGATGAAGACACCACACCTAAAAGAAGAAATTGACTCATGTTTCTATGCTCTGTTAAGGATATTTTTCCAGAAACCTGAATAGACTCAGAACGAGCCGAATACTGCTTTTTCTCCTCACATATTTAACTCATAAAAACACAGCTAATACCAAATACACAGCTACCTCTCTGTAGCTAATACTGAGTTAGAAATCTTCATCCTGGAAGGGTCTCAGTCCTCATGGAACTCCCTCATAACAAGCTGATTTACTCAATTTTTATAGAAAGATACAAATGTGGTCTTTAATGCTGCTATATTTGTTGATTTTGTTGATAGTTGAGTATGCAAATGAAAATTTACTAAACATGAAGAAGCAAACTTTCCCAGAATTCTGCTCGTCCTTCAACTGCTAGCATTGTATCAGAGGGAATTTACTGACTGTTAGTTGGTTCTAGATTGCATGCCACTAGGGTGTATATCCACAGCATTACTGAAAAGCTACTGAAGAGAGGTAGCTTATCTTTTTGAGACTCAAGCTGCTCAGTAAGGCTATGTCTACACTGTCCCTTCCTTTCAGAAGGGGCATGTAAAGGCAGCAGGTTGAAAATGTTAATGAGGCACTGATATGAATATTCAGCCACTCACCACGTTGAAAGTGTTGCTTTCGAAATGCAAAATAGCCATGTAAACAGGGCTCCTTTGAAGGGTGCTTTCCAAAGCGGGGCTTCCTTTCAAAGGAATCCCATCTACATGACTATTTTGCATTTCAAAAGCAGCACTTTCAACATGGCAAGTGGCTGCCATTATGCAAACGAGGTGGTAAATATTCATATCAGTGCCTCATTAGCATGTTCTATCCACTGCATTTACACGCCCATCCCAAAAGGGAAGGTCTGTGTAGACCTAGCTTAAATGTTTCGATATTTTACGTCTCATTATTGGAAGCACTTTAGAATGCTTGGAAATAAAAGTTTACATCTGATTAACTTTAGAGCTGTATTTTCAACTTGGAATGCCTTTTCTAAAATTTACAAAGGGGAATTTTTATTTACTGAGCATCAAGTGGATATATAAGAGTTTTGTCAAATTACTATATTTTAACATTTCCAAAAGATACCTCTGTGATCCAACATTCCTAGATTTAATTGATAGATGCACACATTTCTGGGAGATATTTCAATGTGCAGTTTGAATTTGTGGGAGGATATTCACCTTCTCCTTGTTTGTTTTTCACACAAAGTGAAGTTGAAATAGCAGAGAGGTGTCTTTTAAATGATATCCGGCTGTCCACAGACATCTAACTACCCAACCACTGTGAGGAAAGAAATAGTTAATCCCAGAAAAATGCAGTTTGGTTTCTCTCCAGAGTCAAAGAGTTGAGTCTAGAAAAAAAAATCATAGCTGAAAGGAGATTTAAAAAATAATCTGTGTGTGAGGGAGAGACTCTGTTGGTATCTCCAGTGCCCGAGGGCACATCATATTTCTTGTAACAATGAACTTACCTAGACTCTTCCTCAACAGGATGAGAAAGCTCATGCTTTATGAACACTGTGAGAGTGTTTGTGCTACCCTTCCCTGTCACCCTACACTATCTTCCCCATCCCAAATGATTGCAGACTGTGATTGTTCTGAGCTGCTGAGCAGAAATGCTTTTGGCTTGTAAATGTTAGTAGCTACTGCACAAGGTTCATTCGTACATGATATCTCTTCACCTTTGGTCCCATTCACATTGTCATGGAGATAATCAACCAAATTAAATAAGTTTAGCTATATTCCAAACAATTTTCACCCCAAATCTTGTCAGCAATTCATTTTACTGGATACTATTTCCAAAAGGGAAAGACCAGGACAATGAGGATCAACCCGTCCAACAACACCACAATCACTCTGGGAGGGGAAGACCTGGAAGATGTGTACCACTTCACCTAGTTAGGGAATATTATAGGCAGAGATGGAGGAACAGACAGGGATATCAATGCCAGGTTAGGGAAAGAAACAGCTGCACTCAAGACTCTTCATCCTATGTGGAGCTCACAAATGATATTTGTGATGACAAAATTGCAGATCTTCAATACAAATGTGAAGAGTGTGCTCTTGTATGGATGCGAGACCTGGCATAATAAAAGTTTTCAAATCACAAGCTACAGACATTCATAAACGCATGCCTGAGGTACGGCAAGACTTTGTCACAAATGAGGAGTTTTGGAACAGAGCAGGACAAGAACCACTTGACATTCAAATCGTGAGAAGAAAGTGGGGATGGCTGGGCCACACTCTCAGAAAACCATCATGCAGCATAGTCCACCAAACTCTCACATGGAACCTGCAAATAAAACACAAAAGAGGAAGAACTCGGATAATATGGAGATCTTCTGAAACTGAAGGAAAATAACTGGGGTCCTCCTCGGGCCAGCTAGAAGATTTGTCCTGAGACAGAGTGAAGTGGATGAGACTTGTAGATGACTTATGCTTGACTCGTAGTACAAGAGTTTAATAAGGAGATTTTCAAAAGACCTGAAGCCAACCACCCACAATCATATTTTCCTAAAGAAATCAGCCCTACGCCCATTTAAGTTACGTAGCTGAAGTAGTCAGATTTGAAAAGCAACAGAACGTATCATCACAGATTATAATGAGCTCTCCCTGCTGGCCAGCTACTAGGGCTGCATCTACACTATGAGATAAAGTTGAATTTATTAATATAGATTTTGTAACTCTGGAATTATGAATTTGATTTTGACTATCCTCACCTCCCCACATGCTCCTCACAAAGTCAACTTATTGCTGTCACACTCAATTGGCAAACCAACCGTTGCAGTAGTGCATTGTGAGAACATATCCCCCAGTTTTCTCATCCCTATAGCATTCTGGGTATGCTCACAGGTCTTTGACATCATCTTCCCACACTGCATTTTCCATATTCCCCTCCCATGTTAAGCAAATGGCCATTTGCCTGTTGGAAGGAAGGAAAAGCAGGGCATTCACAGAGATTGCAAAGTTAACAGATATCTCTTTGTTCTGTTACTGAATTATCAAGGATTTCATAAGTGTGTATCTTCCAACTGGTCATCCGTTGACTGTACTTCCTCCCATGTTTGCATCTGGCCCCTGAAAATAACACAGGGACCCTGAAAAGCTTGAAAGAGTTGCAGAAGGGAGAGTATTTGGCTTTCCAGTTCACTATACAGCTTCTATGCACAGTTTGCGTTCTCAACTGGCCATTCACTGACTGTCCCCTCTCCTGTGATTTCATCTGATCCCTGAAAATAACACAAGGGCCCTAAAACGCTGGGGTAAAGTCAGAAGGGGATAAAAAAGGCTACAAGAAAGCTTTTTGTCTTCCCTGTTCACTCCACAGACATTGCCAACATGGGGGGATGGCAGTGAAATCTCATACACTAAACTTACAACAGAAACAGTAATCTCAGCTGACCCTCCACCCACTCTCCCCTCTGTTTTTGGGGAGATGAAGTATGAGAATCAGGATAGGAAAGATTAGGAAAAAGATTTTATAACTGAAATCTCAAAGATTTTGCAAAAAAAAAATTTGTCTGCAATGGCCAGTAAGCCCCCAAAAATATTTTTGGCAAGGGGGGGCTATGGTCTGCACCCCCGAATATCTTAGCCACCAGGGGAGACCCCCCTGCAGTGGCAGCAAGTCCCTGAATTTGTTAGCCACTGGGGAAGACTTTCCCCCGGAGGTACCAAAACTGCCAAATATGTTAGCCACTAGGGGAGACTTCCCTCAGGTGGCAGAAAGGCCCAAAAAATATTTTTGGTGGGAGTATCAGTTGAAGTAGTTTCCCCAAATATCTTTGATTTAGATTTTGAATTTGTGCTGGATTTGTTATTTTGAAGTAAAATAGCAGCCCAAATCATATGATAACATTAACAGTTTGGGAACAGAGAGGAAGATTTAACTATGAAGGCCACAAATTCATGAGAAGGTTGACATCCTGCAATGAGTTCAATAATAGCCATTCAAAATTCTGGTCCAGGTTTACTTCTGACAAGATTGGCTTCTGTGACTTCAGCAGCCTTAGAAGTGAAACTCAGCTAACACGATCCAATAAGAAAAATGTGTTGGATTATAAATGAGTGTATTAAGAACATCTTGGGAGAGGTATGAGCTGTAAAAATTGAAAATAAGAAACATATGCCCCGTAGCTAAGTTCTTCACAAAATATTTCGTCTTGCTCCTGGGAGAGTCGTCTTTTGAGCTTTAGAACAATATTTTTTTTACTAAGATTTCAAATTATAATAACTTTTCTCCTGTCAAATGAAGAATACAAGTTTGGAAAATATGCAAGGAAGGTCAAAAACATGTAGTAGTTTCTTTCAAAAGTTGTGTGTGTTTATAGTCATAATCTAAATCCTATATATGTACGTGTGTATGCATACATATGCAGTAAACAATGTGGAGGCTCTTCCATCTATTTTAAATTGCAAAACTTAAAAATGTTTAATGTGCTTATTAACATGGATGAATATGCACATCCAATACGTGATATATCTTTATTTGTAATGGAAAAGGATTGAATTCTGCTCAAAAATGCAAAATCTCCCATTTATTTCAGTGGCACCAGAGTCCAACTGAAGATCTGGAAGGTGTCATAGTGAGTTGAAAAATTCCACCCTAAATCTAAATAATATCAGTGTTATTTGAATATATTTCATCTCAGTATAACAAATGTCTATTTTGTTTCCAGAAGAAGGGTTCCTTTGAAGATGGAGTTTATTTTTGAAAAAGCCCTTCCTTTTTTTTTACCCTTTTGAAAGAATCTCTTCTGAAAAAAGATTATGCAAATGAAGCACAAGATATATAAATTAGTGCCTCATTTGCACTTTGTTTCCCTCCTTTGCATTCCTCTTTCGAAAGAGGAATGCAAGTGTAGACACAGCCTAAATGTTTCATTGAACCCAGCTCTGCATTTTGAGCAAATATACAGCTTGTCTGAAAAATTACAGGTCAACGATGCTGAACAGGACTTCTAGAGATTCTGTGCCTGTTTGCAAAAAAGGTTTCTCTTGGGAGACACAGCTGAAGGAAAAAGGGGTGGGGTGGGAGGAGAATTTCATGCTAGCATTGCATATCTGAGATTCTGGAGAGGTCAGGATCTAGTTTTGTGTATGGTATGAGACTGAATAGCCTGAGGGTAGTTCTAATTTATGTCAGGGTTCAAATGATCCTTAAAGTCCAGTGTCACAACCTAGCCACCCACACCCAGCCGCCCCCCTCACCTTCTCTCTCCCCACCTGCCAGCAATCCCCCAACCATTATCTTCCCTTGTTCTGGGACATCACAGGGTGCAACTGCCTCCCCAGCTGAGGATCACCTCCTGGCTGTAGCTGTCCTGCCCCTGGATATCCCAGAGGGATTTGTGTACCCCTCGTACCCTGTCCCCCCTGGTATCGAAAACCCCAACGCCGACCCCTCCACCTCACTGGTGCCTGCTGTTAGATGCAATGACACCTTGCCCTTATCCCCCCTCCCCTCCTGCCACCTGGAAAAGCCCCCTCTCCCCACACCCCTCTTACTCATACCCCCACTTCCACCCCCTCTTCCAGTCAAAGTCCTGTCCCAGAATCTGTGCCCCAACCCCCTCCAGACCCTCCTCCTCCTCCTCTGTCTCCCTCACCCCCTCTCCCTCCGCCTTCCCCTTCTCTCCACGACACTCACCCTCCTCCCAATACATTCATCACCTTTGCCCCCATCCCCATCCTTCCTGCACCTCCCCTCGACCCTTGTCTGCTCATAACTGCTCCCGAGGCCACAATCCCTCGGGAGGCCCCCTTTGTCTCACCCTCTCCCAGCACCTCTGGGGCTGCTTTCCCTCCGCCACCCCTAGTCCTCCCAAAACCAAGCCCCAACCACTGCATGACCTTCCCTGACGGCCGCGGAGCCCAAAAGGATACGAAGCTTAGGGGCACTCAGGACCCCAAGGCCTCGGCACCCCACGTGCTGGCGGACGAGATGCGCGAGTTCTTGGAGGACGTTCATGGCTCCAAGAACAAAGTAGCTCTCGTCCTCCAGCGTTGGGGTGACTTCCATCTCATCCTTGAGTCCGTGAGGGCCCTTCTGAAGGAGGGCAAGGGGACCGGGAGGAGGGACGCCACGGCCTACCAACAGGCCTGCGGGTTCTGTGATGCCCTAATCACCTCTGGCGTCGGCCACGGCTTGCTGCGTGGCCCCATGGGGACTGCTGGTGTTCCTTCCGGCGAGGATCCTCCCCAGCCCTCTAAATGCTGCCAATCATCTTTGCCACCTTGAACACCAGGGGCTTCAGGTCGGGTCTCCGCAGGTGCCAGAGGCTCTCCTTCCTCCGAGAGGGGAGGTACTTGGTCACCTTCCTCCAGGAGACCCACACTACTCCGGCCGCCGAAGCCAGCTGGCGGCTGGAGTGGGGAGATGGGGTTCACCTTAGTCACCTCTCAGCCCATTGGGCCGGGGTGGTGACCCTGTTCTACCCAGACCTGCAGCCTGAGGTGCTGGGGAGTGTCAAGGTCGTGCCAGGCCACCTACTGTACCTCCAGGTATGGGTGGAGGGGCTGCCCCTCCACCTCGTCAATGTCTATGCCCCAACATCCGGCCCAGAGAGCACATCCTTCTTCTGGCAGGCGGCGGCCTTCCTTGACTCCATCGATCCTCACGAGTGCCTGGTCCTCAGAGGGGATTTCAACTGCACCCTCGAGGAATGGGATCGTACGGGGATGGAGCAGTGCCCGGCCACTGTGGACGTCCTCAGGGAGCTTATCAATCATTGCTCCCTGGTGGACATCTGGTGCAGCCACCACCCGCATGAGGACACCGTCTTTACCTATGTCCGGGTGGTGGGCCACAAATCCATGCACTCCTGGTTGGACCGCATCTACATCTGTTGCCACCATCTCGCACGGGCCCACTCCTCCAGCGTGCGGCCGGCCCCCTTTTCGGACCACCACTTAGTGGCAGTGAAGGCTTTCCTCTCACCAGGGAAGCGGGGGTCGGCCTACTGGCATTTTAATAACAAGCTGCTGGAGGATGTGGTCTTTGTGGCGTCCTTCTGGGAGTTCTGGCTGGCCTGGCACGGGCAACAGTGTGCCTTTCCCTCGGCTTGGCGGTGGTGGGATCTGGGAAAGGTGCACGCGCAGCTCTTCTGCCGTGACTACACGCGGGAGGCCAGCCAGCGGTGGGATGTGTTGACAGGACAGCTGGAGTGGGAGGTTCTTGAGCTGGAGAGGTGCCTGGCCGCCAGCCCTGGAGATCCATCCCTCTGCGGAACATACTGGGAGAAGAGGGACGAGCTCAGGGCCCTCGATGCCCTTCGGGCACAGGGGGTCTTTGTGAGGTCGTGGTTCCAGCTCCTTCGGGAGATGGACCGCGGCTCCCACTTCTTCTATGCCCTGGAGAAAAAGAGGGGTACCAAGAAACACATCCTCTGCCTCCTTGCGGAGGATTGCACCCCTCTTACGGATCCGGCAGAGATGCGCGAGAGGGCTCGCACCTTCTATGCCACCCTTTTCTCCCCAGATCCAACCAACGCCGACGCCTGCAGAGTGCTTTGGAACCAACTTCCTTCGGTCAGCATGGGCGACCGGGACCGTCTAGAGCTTCCTCTCACTCTGGCTGAGCTCTCAGAAGCCCTCCATCTTATGCCCATCAACAAGTCCCCGGGCATGGACGGGCTGACCGTGGAGTTCTACTGCATGTTTTGGGACGTCCTCAGTCCAGACCTGCTCAGCATCTGGGCCAGGTCCTTGCAAAGTGGGGTCCTCCCACTGTCATGCAGGCGGGCCATCCTCACCCTGCTGCCCAAAAAGGGGGACCTCCGCGACCTTCAGAACTGGCATACCATCTCGCTCCTCAGCACGGACTACAAGATTATCACTAAAGTCATTTCCCGTTGCTTGGGGTTCGTGCTGCAGGACGTGGTCCACCCCGACCAGACCTACACCGTCTCAGGCCGCACCATCTTTGACAACCTCTATCTGGCCCGGGATCTCTTGGAGCTCGGGTGTCGGGATGGTCTGTCATTCGCCCTCCTGTCCCTGGATCAGGAGAAGGCGTTCGACAGGGTGGACCATGGGTATCTCCTGGGCACTCTACGGGCCTTTGGCTTCGGACCCCATTTCATTGGGTTTCTCCGGGTGCTGTACACTGCCTCAGAGTGTTTGGTCAAGCTCCACTGGATCCTGACCGCTCCGGTCAGCTTCAGGCGAGGGGTGCATCAAGGATGCCCGCTGTCAGGCCAGCTCTACGCTCTGGCCATCGAGCCCTTCCTCTGTCTCCTTCGATGAAGGTTGACGGGGTTGGTGCTCCATGAGCCAGATCTGCAGCTGGTTCTGTCAGCGTACGCTGACAACGTACTCCTCATGGTCCAGGACATGGGAGACCTGGTGCGGTTGGAGGCCTGCCAAGCCGTTTACTCAGCAGCCTCCTCTGCCCGGGTCAGCTGGGTCAAGAGCTCTGGCCTGGTAGTTGGGGCTGGGTGGCAGGCGGGCCACCTCCCAGCCACGCTTCAGGCCATTCGGTGGAGCGCAGGTCCGCTATCCTGTCTAGGCGTCTTTCTATCTGCCACGCATCCCTCTCCACTGGAAAACTGGCAGGGTTTAGAGGGCAGGGTGTCTGAGTGGTTGTGGAGGTGAGCGGGGCTTCTCCAGTGCCTCTCCCTTCGGGGGAGGGCACTGGTGCTTAACCAACTAGTCCTGTCCATGCTCTGGTACCGTCTCAACACCCTTGTCCCACCCCCGGGTTTCCTGGCTGCCCTCCAGAAGGTAGTTCTGGAGTTCTTTTGGCCAGGACTGCACTGGGTCCCTGCAGGGGTTCTTCATCTCCCCCCGGAGGAGGGAGGGCAGGGCCTGACCTGCCTACGCACTCAGGTCCATGTCTTCCGCCTCCGGGCCCTGCAGGGACTCCTTAACAGCAATAGTGCAGATAGTCCGGCATGGAGTACACTGGCACATGCTTTCCTCCATCGCTTCTGAGGGCTCCGATACTACCGGCAGCTCCTTTATTTGCCTTTGAGAGGCCATCCGCGAGACCTCTCGGAGCTGCCAGCCATCCACCAGGACCTCCTTCACACCTGGCGGCTGCTCTCAGTCTCCAGGTCTTTAGGGGCCGCCGCGGGGGAAGACTTCCTTGCGGAGCCCCCCCTACACAACCCGTACCTCCGTGTGCAGGCAGCGGAGTCCCCCATGGTGTGCCGGAGGCTGGTCCTCGGTGGAATCACCAGGGTCGGAGACCTTCTGGACTACAGCCGGGGAGACTGGATGGAGGCCCCGGCGCTCGCCCGGAGCATGGGGCTCTCCACCCTACATTCTCCCCGGCATGTACTCAAAGAGGTGATGGCCACCTTGCCACCCGCTGCTCACATCTACCTGTGCCGGGTCTTGCGAGAGGGTACACTCTGCCCCCCTCTCACTCCTGGCCCTCCGGATCTCTCCGTGGGCCCCCGCATCTGTGAGCCTTCCTGCCCCCCTCCCCTGCATCATCCCAGCCAGCTGCACGCCTTGCAGCCAGTCCCCTTTCAAACCGCGCCCAGACATCATCTGTACACACTTGTGCTTCACACGCTCCACTATCCCACCCTCATGTCCCGCCCAGACCACAAGTGGCGGGACCTTCTACCATCTTTGGAAGGTGGGGAGCCCCGGTAGGCCAGCCTTCATTCTTCCCTGGTCCTGCAGCCCGCCGGCGACATCAGCTGGAGAATCCTGCATTGGGCGGTGAGCACGGGCACGTACCTGGCGCGGTTCACCCCCTTCCTGGATACCTGTTTCTTTTGTGGCACGAGGGAGACCCTGGCGCACATTTACATCGAGTGCATAAGGTTGCAGCCCCTCTTCCGGCTCCTCCAGAACCTCCTGCTGAGGTTCTGGCTGCACTTCTCGCCGCACCTCCTCATTCTAGCACACCCCATCTGTGGCCCCCCTAAGTCGCGGGACCTCCTCGTCAGCCTCCTCCTGGCTATGGGCAAGGTAGCCATTTATAACACTTGGGAGAGGAGGCTGGCCGGGGGGAAGCCTGCGACTGTGGGGCCTATTTCCGCTCTGCTCTCCGCTCATGAATCCTCTTCTATTAAGAGGGGCCTTTTAGTCATGGGTGGGCTGTGCCCGCCCACTCCCTGGTCTCCAAATAGACCCAGTATACTGTCCTTCTAGAAGGCTCCGGAAGCTTCCAGGTAAGGGTCTACCACCAGGTTTACCACACTGACTAATGATCTCTTTCCAAAATGAGACACTGTATTTACCTAAACTCTTAATTCTTCAAGCAATTAAGAGTCATCATTGGTGGTGATGGTCTGTTCCTTGATGATCAGGCGCCTTTACCTCATTTAGTTGCATTGTTACGGTTAATTAATCCCTTATGGATTGATATTTTTACTTTATGATTTGGTTAGATAAAGGACCTAAATCCTGTGGTGTTGAACTCGATTTTCTTTTTCTTTTCCATTCCAATTCCATTAGAGTTTTCCCATTGATTCATCCTTGTGTTGCATGCATAAAAATAATTTGCTTACCCTGTTCCCTGAGAACCTGGCATTTGATCAAAGTATGAAGGAAGGAGCAGGCAACATTCAAGGTGTGTGTTAGCAAAAATTATTACAGAAAGAAAACGAAAACACTAGAGACTGGGGGAGAATATTTTAAACTTTAAATCCATATGCTGCTTGTTTTCTGTGTTGAGGTTACCAGTGAGCCTGCTGACTGCAAACTATGACCTCAGCTTTTGTGAAGTGGATAGAATAGAATCAGAGAACTGGAAAGGACCTCGAGAGGTCATAGAGTTCAGTCCCCTTCACTCACAGCAGGACCTATCACCATCCCTGACAGATGTTTATCCCAGATTTATCAGGAAATTCATTTAAACCCCAGCAAGGATTGAATTCACAACCCCCTGGTTTACAAGGCTAGTGCTCTAACTACTGTTCTATTCCTTGCCCAAATGGATAATTTTCCATAGCAAAGTGGAGTAAGATTATCCGTTCAGGCACATCAGCTAGTATACAGGCATAAGACCATTAGAAAAACAAATATTCAGGCACTATATAATGTACTCAGGGTAAATTTGAACTATAGCTTCCGAGTAACAACAAGATTTCATTCATTTTGTCACTTTTAACTCACAGACATTAGAACAGCATCTCTTATGCAAAGGAAACATAACAGCAGCGTAGCGAGAAACTACAGATGCCTATATTTCTGTCACACAAAATTAATACATGTGGTTTGCCTGGCCACTGGCACCAATCTGAAGTTACAAAATAAGTTGAGGCATCATTTTAACATATGACCGATAAGTTCAGAATGAGTGACTGTAGAAAGACAGCTCTTTTGATCCAGGGAATATAAATATGACATTGTGCCTACCAGTGTTTTATCTGACTTATGGAAGCCTCACAGTCATGTTCCCAGAGGCTGGTTAAATTATCTTATATGACTGATAGTAACCACTCATTCATCTCCCTAGGAGGAGGTAGAAATGTTTCATTTGTATTCACTAGATCAGACAAGGGTCCTTTAACATTGCACCCTCTGTAGCTTAGAGAGGGCCTAGAAAATACTGCAGCAAAAAAAGTTTTGTATTTAGAAACCAACCTACTTAGGAAACTTTGAGATACTTTGAACATTGGGATACATTGTAGAATTTCCTGCACAGTAGTCTTTTTGAATAGGTAAAGTTCCACTTTGTATAGGTCTATTTTTCTTGCTACTTTTCTTTGTATAATGATGTATTGAAATGGGGTATTTGGAGATACAGCCTGAACATCTCTAGTCCAGCACCCTTGGGACCTGACCAACTCCAGACAAGAAAATTTCCTGGACCACGTTAGGTCAATATTGTATAACACATTACCACCACTGCTTAATGGGCTCTTAGAAGACATTTAGGAGTGAATTACAGCGAAATAACAGCACAGAACACTGAGAGTCAGGACTGGTGGCTGGAATCAAACTTTATGGGCCTATGGGAAACTTGGCCACACCCATGGTAAGTGGTCATTCAGCTAACTAAAATCAAGGATTACAGATGTTGGCAGATGAGAGTTCTGGATTAGAGAGGTTCAACCTGTGTCTCTAGACTGATCAGCTACATTAGATCATTCCTTTCAGAGACCATTGTGCACTGATGAAGTAATGATTAATATTACAGGGTAAAGTTTTTGAAAGAATCTAAGCAACTTAGAAAACTTTAGTGCCATTTATTTTGTATTGAAAAATCAATGAGAACTGGCTTCTCAGTTCTGTAGGGGCTTCTGAATTTTTTTTATCCTTATCAAGTAATTAAAGCTCAAATGAATGTAATATACATCATGGTAAAATGGAGTCTCTGAAGTGGAGCCCTTTGGATTCTGCCCACATTGAATCATTCAGCACTGCGGCAGTAGAATCAAAACACTATGGCTGCATCTACACGACCAAGTTCTTTTGAAAAAACTGGGCCTTTTCTGAAGGACCCACAGAGCGTCTACACAGAAAATGCACTCCATCGCTCTGAAATCAAAAGAATGCAGCACTTTTTTTTCTGGTGGCCCTCTACCTCTCCCAGTTGAGGAAGAGCATCTTTTTCCAAAAAATGTTTTAGGAAAAAAATGTGTAGATGCCCCTGGGGCCCTTTTTTCAAAAGAGCAGTCCTCATGGTGCCGAATTCTTTGATCCCCAGCCCATTCTTTTGAAAGCCTCGGGGCTCTGTTCATGATCTCTATCGGAAGAGTGGCTCAGTTTTTTGATCTGTTTTTTTGCTGGTTTGTTTGTGGACTCACTCTTTCGAAAGATACCTTCCAGAACAACTTCTTTCAAGAGATTGCTGTAGTGTAGATGTAGCATACAAAATGTGAAGTTTAGGAAGGGAGACAAAAAAGTTTCAATAAATTCTCAACTTTTTAAAGTGGGTTTGCTAACTGTGTTACCTCTTTACATTGAAGACTGGGAAGTGTGGAAAAATGAAAGATTCTTTTTATACATAAAAAGTGCGCTAGAGCCCTGTCAGAGCTAACTGAGAAATTATTGTTTCACAAAATGTAGAGCAAACTTTTAATAGATGGAAGTCACACAGCACATGCATTATTGATAAGTCAAACTGTAAACCTCAGTTCACTTTCCACACCAAGTAATCTTTACCATATATCTCCTACCTCACCAGCATCATTACCTGATAAAAATATGCTGTGATTTTGATCACCAACTTCATGATTATGACTTGCTGCTTCTGCTCAGGTTATTGTAGAACCATAATAAGGAGAATAGGAAATGTGGAAGATTTCAATCCACTCTTAAGAGTCCAGTAAATATAAGATTTGTTTTGACACAAGATTTGCAACTAAATAGCAACAGTCTGTGGAAAAAGATTAAGAAACTTCTCACTGATTTGGAAATAAATTCACTAAGCTGTGTGCTAGTAAGGGGGAAAGAATAGCTTTCTATTTGAAAACTGTGAGGTTTATTTCTGTTCTTACTTAATCTCAGTCTTGGGGAATAAGATGTTTGCAAATGGAATCTGACCTTTCAAGGTTCACCTCTTCATTTTGCAAATGAAGGAGCCATTTTAAATAAAATGGTAATTCTTTCCATTGCCAAAGACTACATTTTTAGTTCGGCTGAATGCTATGCACCCAGTTTATAGTAGAGAGCTGCTTGTATGACATCATTTTATATGTTTTGATCCAATCTATTAACTTTCTTTAATGCGAATCAGTAAATGGTACATAAACTAATAATAATCATAATCAGGTAGGACTAACCTGACTTTCTCCTGAGAGACGCTATTACGCTAAGGCCATAGCCATCAAAACACCCATAAGGAGGCTCTATGGATCTGCATGTACAGCAAAACCTTTATTTAATGGACTAATGGTGGGCGGCAAGGGGTGTCCGTTAATGCCGAAAGTCTATTATATCGGAATCAGCAGGACTGGAGGCACCTTACAAGGCACTCTAGGGAGTGCTCTGTCCAAGACCTGGGAGGAACACAGCAGGCTTAGGACAGAGAGCTTGGCAGCAGGTTCTCCATGCAGTTCACAGAGCAGAGCCCCTGTGTTCCTGCCACAAGCAGCTCATCACCCACCAAGGCTGGGCACTGCCTCAGAAATTAAGTATTCCTGAAGCAGGCATACCTCTGCCCAAGGCTCCAGCTGGCAGAATGCCCAGCCGCTGTCCAGTCTGGGCACCCACCCTGCTGGGAGGAGTGGCAGCTCCAGTTGTGGTGGCCCTGGCAGCTCCTCCAGCCCCAGTGGCCTCAGCCTCTCCAGTGGCACTGATGGCCCGAAAGGGTCCTCTGGCCCCGGCAGCAGCAGCTCTGATGGCTCTGGTTCCTCTGATTGGGACAGGGGGCTGGTGGGTGGCATTTGTTATTCCCAAAGCCCATTAAATTGTGGTCTGTTAAATTGAGGGTTGACTGTATCTGTATCAGTGTGTTGGTGGGAGAGAAAAAAAGGAGAGTCCCTGAGTCCTCTTCCCCAACATTATAAAATTTCATGTGCAATTCCCTCTTTTGGAAGATTTTAAAATATTTTTAAGTATTTTTATTGTTTTTAAAAAGAGAAAAAAAAAGAGTAAATAGCCATTTAGTACTGAAGTGGAACGTGGAACTTTGCAATAGCCTGTGTGTAATGACCTAGGTTCTGTTAGGCTATACACCAAAGGCATTATTCTCTGGCAGTGTAATTCCACTGTCAACTAAGCCTTAGAGACCAGAGGAGAATTTGATTGTTAAACTACAGTGTCTGCAAGAGCTGCCTAATATCAGACACGGTATGTACTTTTATGTGAGTGTGGGAAGGGAATATCGCATTTGGTTTGGTGACACGGTTTCGATTTATAGATTCTGGCTGGACTATAAGGTTCAGATTATATTTACATACCAAAAACACATACTTTATTCCCTGCTGTAGATCCAGGAATGCTGATCTCCTTGACCCCATCTCCCATGTGCGTCTAATTCCTCACCTCCAGCTGCACGCAGAATCCTATTGCCTGGTGATCCTTAATGTCAAGTGGCATTTGCGTGTATATTTGCCAATGATTTGATCCCCCTAACCTTCTGTAAAAAAACAATTAACATATTGTCTGCTTTTCTGCACCACCCTCCCTTATCTGCTGCACTTCAGTATCTCCATTCTCCCTGTAGGAAATAAGTGGCCATCATCTTCCTTTTCCTTGTGCAATCCCCAGTACAGGATAGCACTTTAATGCTTCTCAGTCATGGAGCTCCCAATCCTCTCCCAGCCATTCACCTCCTTTATAACCACCTCAGTCATTCACAGCTCCTTGCATAGGTTTGGGATTATGTTAGGTCACGGGAGATGTTCTTTGGTGTCTCCTCCATTGCCAACTCTAAATGTTCAAAAATCATGGTTCACCTTCCTCTTTACCTTCTTTCCTCCACCTTTGGTAGGCAATAAAGTCTTTACAATGCAATGATGAGTTGAGTAATTTTCAGAACAACATAATAGTGACAGAATAAGTATTGGAGAACTGTAACTCTGCCGGCTACCCTTGCTGGTTACTAGGAAGGAATAGTTGCTAGGCTGTTTGGTAGAGCTTCATCAGGCAGACTGTGTCTCCATCTGAAGTTAGTGTAGAAACAGATGAGAAGGGTCCTTGTGATTCATCATGATCATGGTGTTTCTCTCAGGAGTGATTAGGAGGTAGGTTGTGTCTGTAAAGAAAATTATGAATATGATAAATCAAATGAAGTCATAGAAGTGTTTGCTAACAGGATAGTATATAGAAGTTTTGTATTGAAAAAGCAATTATATACCTCTTGCCTATGTGAATAAATTATGTAGCTTTTGTGGGAGTGAGGGAGGAATGTGAGTGTCTGAAGAGAGGTACAACTTGAAGGCTACCTTAGCAACCAGATGGACAGAGGAGAGAATGGAGACTCAGGGCAGCCAAGAGACTATCAGATGAGCCCATTGTATATGAGACTAGAAAAGTACTAACAGATAGCCATGAAGTTAAGAATAGGTAAGTAGATAAAGAGCTCAAGACAACACTGAAAAGGAGGCACCAACATGCTTATACCAGATGACAATGAAAAACAATCTCTAAATAAACAGATGACAAAAGAATTGATTGTGACTGACTAAGAGCTGACAGACCAAAATGCATACACCTAAGTGGGAGAAAAGCCCTGTAAATGATGGGGTGTCTTGCATGGTTTTTTGGGTATTCATCTTATCAAGAGCGAAGCATCAGTACAAACAAGCAGAAGCCCAGCTTCTCCCTTGCATTAAACTCCTTCGGCCCTAGGTTGATGTGAGCAAATTAAACACAACAGGGATAAGCTGGCCCACCAATGTCAGGTGGGGGAATGATGCAATTGCCCAGAGGCCCAAATGATTTCAAAGGGGCCTAAGGTCCCTTGCTGCCACTGACCACAGTAGCAATGGTAGAGTTATTGGAGTCTTGGGCCATTTTACATCTGGTTCCTAGGCACCCATGAGGTGGTAACTGACAGTGGCAAAGGCAGCTGGGGAAGCATGTGGAAACCCTGGCCAAGCTGAAAGAGTGCATGCAGCAGTGCAGCTGGCAGCTTATTGGGCACCAGCTAGTGCAGGCACAGCACCTCCCAAATGTCAGGCAGACCGCGTCCACCTGGGTTTGGCTTCCATGTGCATTGGGGGTCCATTGACTGCTCTGTCCTGGAGCTTAGCATGGCAGTCAGTTGGCCTAGGGCTATGTTTCTTTTATATATTGTACAGAATTCAAATGCCATTCTAGAAGGGAAGGATGTCTACAATGATTGTTCTTTTTCAGTGCTCAGCGAGAAACCATTGTAAATTCAGATGCTCAAAAAACTGTTTAAAAACAACAAACACAAAGGTAAAGATACGAACCCTGAGGTATGGGGCTGATCAAAAGTTCTAATAGAGCTCTTCAACCGAAACTCATTTGTCCTTTATCTATATAAACACAGGTGACATGAACAGAATTTTAAAGATCATCAGTCTGGGACAATAATTACCCCTAATTGCTGGGGAACTGGAACAAGACCTATAACCACCTGTGCACTTGGTTGTGGTGATCTGCCTTTGTTAGGAGCATAGAGTTCTAGCCACAGAAATGTACTGAGGGAAGAGAGCTGGTAATAAAAACAACAAATATCATACTGCTTAGAGCTTTTCCTCTTTAAGATGTTGTACTGTCATTAATTAAATAAACAGATCTGTCAATATTTTCCTCATTGTACAATGTGGAAATTGAGGCAATGTGTTGCGAGTAAAATTTACAGAATTTGTCTACTCATTTGGGATGATTCAGTTTTCTGGTGCCCAGATTTAGATGATGAGGCTTTGCTTTTCCAGAGGTATTCAAGCACTATATGTCAGATTGGCACATCACCACCACACAGGCACCCACGATTAATGGAAATTTTTGACCTAGATGACTTTACCTGAGGCCTCACACTTCCTAGTTTGAGTCTGAACTTGGAATTGGAAGGACTGGAGCTAAAATACCCTGGGCAATCTATTTTTTGTGTCAGAGGGGTGTGGTTCTTGAGCTATCTGAATTTAGTCCAATTTGTGGTCTGAATTATGGCAATGCAAATCCAGATGGAAATTCAACGGTACTGACAGAATTCAGATAGATTTGCACTGGTGTCACAGAGAGAAGAATCTGGCCCCCTGTGTTTAATCCATTCCTTTTAAAATAGTGGAGAATGGCAAGATTGTTCTGAAAGATATTTTTTTGTTTTAATACCAAAATTTAAGTTCACATAATATGCTGTAGTCATTTAAAAGACACCAGATGTAACTTTCTCCACACTCAAGAAAAGATGTATGCATGTAACTAGCATTGACATACTGTTACCAGAAGCAGCCTTTGCCTTTTGCTGGCCAGGACCACTGGCCTGTAATTAAAGCTGCCTTTGTACCTTGCTGATCCTGGGTGGCTCAGTTTTTGAGTGGCCTCAGCTGTAACATATACAGCCCTGTGCTAAATTACTTCAGCCTCCCAGGCTGCCTTTTGGGCTGCAGCACTGCCCCCCAAATCACACCCATAATACTTACCTCTTTAAAAAATGACATGTGCTAAGAATGAGGGGTGCTGGACAATGACATTCATCTGACTGGCTACTTGAAAGCCATGATCATCAGAATACCAGGACTTGCACAGCTGGAATAATTCTGGTATGTGAGTCACTCTAGGCCATTTCAGCCCTTGTGGTGATGCCAATCCATTAGCAAATCCTTTCTTCTCTGTGGCACTGACCGTGATCTCTGCTGCCACATTGTGATCTGGAGAGAAGATTCCTTCCCACAAAACCCTCACCAGACCACCTGATACCAAGCTGATGCATTTGAATTGCAGGCAGGGCAGAAGATTTGCCCCCAAGTGATGTCATGGGACTGAAATTATCATACCAAAATTTAAAAAGCTCATGCAGTTACAACATCCTAAATGATTATGTAGAATCATTCTTTTTAAATTGTCATGATTGTTACAATAATTTCCTGGCACATCTAAACATCATACAGTTTACCAGACTCTGCAATCACAACCTTACCTTACCTTTCAGCTTTCAGCCATCTGTGCAATCTCTTTCTACTTCTTTCCCCTCAAACTATTCTGTTAATGTGCAGTGCATTGGTTTTTTTTCCCCCAGCTAAACTCAATTTCTACATCAGCTCATCTAGAAGTCAAAGAAGCCATCTATATGCCCAGTGTTTACACCTTTGCAAAAGAGAGAAATTCCTGAAAGCACTACTGTGGTAAGTGGAATTATTTTTATGTGTGTCATTACAAGCTGGGTGCATACCTGAGGTTAAGGAAAATTTGGCCAGAGAAGAGGCATTCAGATACTATGGTGAAGAATCCTTAGCTAACACAATATTTATAAAGCTGCAGTCTCTAAATATTGAAATGCTGATTGGTCAACAACAAATTAATTGGAATAACAAAATAGTCAGAAATGACAACTTTTCCAAAAAAAAACAGACACCGATTGGAGATTCCCTCATGAGGGTTTAAAAGTATGTGACATTGAAAATTGATTTGACACAGTAAACAATAATAACATGAATATTGTGTGTAATGCTCTGTAAAAAGTTTCTCTGTGGTACAAAACTGATGGAATACATAAAATCAGAACTCATGGAACTCAGAGAGGAGATGCTGTCTGTTAAGGTTAAATGCATTCACAAGGATGTGAACGCTTCACTTGTTTCAGAGAACTATCTTTTTGGAAGTTGGCTAGTACAGTCAGACATCAGTGAGGATTCAAATATGTTACACTATATTCGAGTTCAGATGGCTTATCCATTCTGCTGAGGATGTTTGTCATATACTGGAGGAAAATGTCATTGGTTGGGGTTGGCTGCACACTGTGCGATGTGTAGGAAGAAGTGCTGTCAACTGCGCGATGTGTGGAGTACACCTGGCAACAGTTTAGAGATAGCTTTGGAGGAAGCCTATGAAGTGACAGACTGTGTTTTTTGCCTAATGTACCATAGAGATCAGTCAGTCAAAAGAGCTGCATTCATTTTGGGTAGATTGCTCACTGTGCACCATGTTAGCTTTTTCACATTACTTTTCCTGTATCACATTCGCCAGCCATCTTGATGTTGTTCAGAAAGTCAACCATGTTTTAAAATATTCTCTCATGCTTTCTGATAAGGAAAAGTGAACAGCCCTTTTTAGAACTAACTTCTTGCAAACTCAAGACTTACAGTAAAAAAGTTCTCTCTCCTGTATCTTTTTTTTTTATTATTAAGTGAACTACAGATTGTTTCCTCAGTTCAAATTGAAAGGGGAAGAACAAATGAAGGGAAAGAAAATAAAGTACAAAAAGGAGTCAATGAGCAGGCTGAAAAGTTTGGTTTAAGAAAGTGACTTTGAAGCCAAAAGATCCTGTACCTATTCAAGATAGAGTGATGTTTAGCATAGTACAGATAGATCACTCATGACAGATCTGGAGCAGGTGTATAACTGGAATAGGCACTCTATTCTTCATAATTTTTAGGAAGTCATTCTGCTCCCTGGTTTAATGATCAGAAATATGCTATTATAAGGTAAAAGAAAATTTACACAAATTATATTCACCCCAAAACCAAGAAGAATTTCTTATAGATTAAGGACTACTTGATTTGGCGTATCAGTTTTTATTTTATTTTTTTAAAGAGATTTGCCATTTCAAATTCAAGGTAGTACTGTAGTTTAAAACAAATGCTCCAAAATGGATTAGGTATCTTGATTTTGGAATGCCCAGTTTAAGGTCTACTTGGCTTGGTATTCAGAAGTCCTGACCACTTACAACTCCAACTTAAGTCCATGGTAGGAGGAGCTACTCAGTAGACCTGCTTATATATTTGATTTTCTGTTTGGTTTCTGAACTGAAAAGTTCTTGCAAATTTTCATTTTGGATTGACCCAAAATGGCAACTGAAATTTTCTTGGCCAACCAATATTATTTAGTGCATCTGAATATGTCGTCATTAGTCCTTTTGGTTTGTGTGTCATTTTCCCAGTCGGGCAGAAACAAGGATTTAGCTTGAACTGAGGTATAAGAAATAGCCATCCGAGAATGGCATATTTGCACTAAAGCAGGAGTGCTAGTATAACATATACTGCACTATATAAACAAACTGGAAACCACTTCAACCCAGGCATGTGCCAGCATTCCTACTTCTAGCACCTCTGGACTAATTCTGACAAACTGAGGGGAAATCAGTGGGTGCCAGGCAAGTTTAATTCTGAAAAAAAAAATTAACTAAATTCATTACACTTGCCTAATTAATAATCATGGAGAAGCCTTGAGAAAAATGACAACAGAATAGCAATTTGAAAACAACGTATGTCAGTGCAGACCAGGCTAAGCAACTGCACAGGGCCATTTGATAGCATTGTTGTTGATGTGACAGGGATTGCTGTATACTCAGTGAATCAAACTCAGTGACTCAAAAAGTTCAGAAGAAAAATACATGTCAAGCTTACCTGAGTCAGATCAATTAGGGCCTCATCTTCTGAAGTGCTGAATGCCTCAGCACCTACTGGGATAATAATGGGTGTGGCTAGCAGTCCTGGAGGTATTAGCAAGTGGTTTGAGGTTTACTTGAACACATCAGCTGCAGTTCTCCTGTATAAAGGAGGAGGATTACACACATGAAGGAAAAGTAGAGTTGACTTGCAAAAGACTTTTTAAGTAATCCCTTTGCTGGATGGGAGAAATGTAATTTGGGGGCAATATTGTAGCACTGAAGGAAGTGAGGAGTTGTATTTTAGACCCACAGCCATCATTAAAATCACACCTTCTGCAATCAGAATATATTGTAGTGGGAAAAGCAACCAGAACCAGCTCCACAAAGGTACCTCATCCCCATCTGTAGGTACCTAACCTCTCTATCAGCCACCACCTAACTTGTAGGTGCCTCAACTCACTCGGCACCTAAAATTTTGCTGTCAAAGTTTCCTAAGTGCCAAAGCTTCTGCCTCTAGGCATGTGCACTGCTAGCTCATAATAGGCACTCAGGCGCCTATCTCTCTCCTAGACCCTAGTGTTGTGCAGTCCACTAACTGGCAATCTCTATCCTAACTTAGCTGTGGGACCTGATTCAGTAGGTATGCACAAAATGTATCTGGTGCAGAACGAGATGGTGGAGCTAGTGATAGTGCCTGCTTTATAGCGTTAGCTTAGTGAGCAGAGCACTTCATTAGGCTGTGGGAGACCCACTTTCCCTCCCTGCGTAAAGTGGGGGAGAGGGTTGTGCACAGGGGTCTCCTACTTCTTGGGTAGGGGAGTGTTTTAGCCACAAGGTAGGAAACAGTGTGATTTTGGACTCCCTCAATCTCTTTTCCTCAGGCTGTTCCTCTTGCATATAACAGTCACTGGATCAGCAACTGAGTGGGAGGGTGACTTCATAGCCTGGTATGTATGACACCTACTGAGGGTGACTTACTGTCCAGTCCCTCTGTTCAGATTATTGTTTGTTTATCCAAAGTAAACTGCTTCAACAGGAGAGAGGGAGGGGTCCCCGCCTTAGACTATCCCATGGGTCAGTGTTCTCTTTCCCAGGACATGGAAACCCCTGTTCAATTCCTTGTCCTACTGTCAGAGACAGGGGGAAGGAATTGAACCTGTCTGTCCCACATTGTATGTGAGTGGTCAAACAACAGAGTAAGAAGTGCATAAGGTGGGCATTGGTTACCCTTCAACCATTTTGTAGGGAGCTAGGTAGGTGCCTAACTCATTCTTACAAGAAACAACGTAGATGTCTAAGCCACATGACTTCAGGAGTGCTTGAGCTGGTGTGGATTACTGGCAGAGGCACCTTCCTGAAACCTGGAGTTAAGGCACATATCTCTCTGAGAGGGTTGAGGCTTGAGCATCTCCAGTAGGCTACAGTGGAAGGCTGCGTGCCTAGACTGCTGGGTTTTATGGATCTCATTTTGACGTGTCTAGGTGCCCCCATTCGTCGCATAGGATGACTAGGGCCTTAATTCGTTCTTTACATACCACATGATACCCTGTGGTATTTGGGTATTATGGCACCCAGTGTTCCCAGTGTGGCTCTTGGTAATACTCTTTTTTATTTTCAACAGTTTGACAAAAAGAAAATAATGTTATGCCTAACCTGATCCCTTGCAGAGCTATCTCAGAATCTCATGTAGAAACAAATAGTCTGTAGAGCAAGGAGAGGTAGAGGAAAGAAAAAGCCTTAACCATGTCTTACTCATGAATGCCAGTAGGGGAATTTATGAACGGTTAGATTCCACACCCGAGGGAATTATGAAGGAGATCCCAAATGAACATCAGTAAAACCTTTATACACCCTCATCATGAATTTTGCCATGTGGCACAGAAAAACAGATTGGAGACATGTTCTTGAGAGGCTTTGAATAATTATATTATGACTTTTATTTTATTTTTAAAAATCTTTTTGCTTTTAAACTCAAGTGAAGTTCCGTCATGAGTCTGACACAGAGCCCTTGGAAAATATCTATAGAAAAGAGAGGGATGAGGATTGGTTCCACAGTTTCAGGAGAAAAGGAATCATAATGCAGTGAGCAATGAGGTGTGTAGAGTACACCTGAGCAGGAGGAAGTGCTCAGGTGTGTGCTGCAGCTTACAAATTAGTTATGTTGTCTTTCTATCTAAAAATGTAGCTGATTTGTAAAAATGGCTTTAAATTGATTTTTTCTGTACACCACAATGCTAGAATTGTAAGGCCCAATATTTTGAGACTTCTCAGATGCAGAGGGAAATGTTGGTTTGTCATTCCTTTTCTAATGGTATAAAACCCCCAAGGCATCTGAGGTACTGCTGTGCCCCAAAGAACCTGGCTATTTCTTTTATCTGAAGCTTAAATCCCTGGGGAATTTTTTATACCAATTGATGATAGAAAAGTGCATTTTGAAGTGAAACTGTGAGGACTACTTGTAGCACCAATCACGAAGATGAACTCTGGAATCACCAATATGGGCTATTTCATAGCAGCCTTCAACTTCCTGAAAGGGGGCTCTAAAGAGAATGGAGAGAGACCGTTCACAGTGGTGACAGATGGCAGAACAAGGAGCAATGGTCTGAAGTTACAGAGGGAGAGGCGTAGGTTGGATATTAGGAAAATCCATTTCGCCAGAAAGGCAGTGAAGCACTGGAATGTGTTACTGAGAAAAGTGGTGGAATCTCAATCCCTAGAGGTATTTAAGTCCTGGCTTGACGTATTCATGGCTGGGATGATATAGTTGGGGTTCCTCCTGCTTTAGGCAGTGGGCTGGACTACATGACCTTCTGAGGTCCCTTCCAGCCCTAGAATTCTATGATTCCATGATCCCCCAGTGAGCAACAGTCACTACTCTAGCCTACAAAATAGAAGTGTCATTATGGCAGATGGGTGAGGGGAAATAAGCTGCTGCCTCGTATCTGTGCCCGTGATTTGGAAGGATGTTTCACTGTCTCAGTCCCACCTTCTTCTTCATGCTTTCTGCACGTGAAACGGAGAGCTCCTTTTCCCTGAATATACACTTCACTGGCTGAAGGTTCTGCCAGTGCAGAAGGATCATACAATAGAAACAGGTTTTATTCTAATGAAGTCAGACAGATGCATAGTTATGCAAATATCTTGACTCTCCATACAGTAATGCTGTGACAGAGATTAGAGAAGAGGTGCTGGTATTGGCTCTTTCTTCAGTGATAGGCTACTAGGAATCATGCTGTATTCGAAGACTTACTCCAGGACGATGCTACTTTGAATCCAGTTAGAGGTATCCCACTGAGCTGTTCAAGTTCTGATGAAATTATTTCAACTGGAGATGAAGTGGAGTATCCAAGTACCTAATATTCCGAATGTTGGCCAGGAAGAGCCCTGCCCCTGCAAGACAGCCATTCAGTATCTATACCTCTGCTTTTTAATGTAGTCTGAACTAAACTGAATGATGTCCTACAACATGCACTATGGTTTAGGTCAGTGGTGTCCAATAAAAATGTAAGGATTGCCACAGCACATGCCTCCAGAGCTGGGTACGCCTCCGTCCCCCTGTGAAAACTGCCAGCGACTCACCAGAGCTGCTGCTGCATGAGCCACGCCATGCGTGGAGCTGTGGCTGTGAGCTGCTGTCTCTGTATGAGCCAAGCCATGGCTGGAGCCCTGCAAGCCACTGGGTCATGCCTGGAGCCACATCTGGGATCACACCACAAGCCACACAGGGCTGTGGCAATCTGCTGCCACTGAGGCCTCAGGAGGAGCTGCCACTGCCACCAAATGCTTGTCCCACCAAGTGGTGGGGGCGCATGCAAGGAGTAGGCAGAAGGCATGCTACCTGTGCGGTTCTAAGGAGCCACATTTCACCATGCTGCCATGTCCAGTTTGCTGCACATGGCAAACAGAACGTGCATTGGACGCTATGGGTTTAGGTGATGACATTAAACAATGGAAATTGTTGACATGTTGTTATCCAGCCTATTAGATACTTAAAGCTAAACTTGGCCAATATAAGAAAATGTTCATAGTTAGTGGGCTGCACTAAAAGATCTAATTCCATTGTTTTGTTAAAGTAATTGAAGCTATTAGCACAAAAGCACTTTCATGACAACATTAAAAACAACTACTTTTTTTTTGTCTCACAATCACAAATTGGATTGAAAGAGGTGAGCTGGCTTATGGCAAAGGGTTGCCCTTGCTCTGTCTACTTGCTCGATCAGTTAACAAAGTTCACAATTTACAGTTCCAACGTCTTTTATTGAACAGGATTGAGATTGTATAGAAGGAATGCTCTGTATGCATTTAACAACGTCCTAAATTCACCACCAGTATCACAGATGGATCTGTAGACTCAGGCAGGGAAACATATGGCATTAGTAAAGCAGAAGTGACAGCCAAGCTAAGTATCTTTGACAGAATAATTCTAGGAAAAGAAAAAGTTAGTCACTTTGAAAACTGTCTCGCATTCTTCAAAGCCCACACTCTTCTCTTCGTCCTCTGTCATCTTAATGCCCATGAGTACCCTTTCATACGAGAAGCTTTTTTCTTGTCTTTGTACCTTTCAGAATCATCCGAGAGAAACATGGCCAGGAGCAACTGTCAGGATTAGCATTACTGAGACTAGAACATGGCATTTCTTTCAAGTTTGAGAACATGATTGATTTTGTTATTTTAAAAATGGACCATGAATTGTCTTTTTCTTCCATTAAGGTTAAATTTATTTTAAAACTACTAACAATGTATAACTTTAATAGAGCCTAACTTGCCACCTAACCCATCAGTGTAAGCTTTAGGCCTGCCTGATTTAAAATATAGAATCTTGCCGATGACTAGAAGCTATTTGTAGTCTCACCAGATGTTGAATTTAATGGAAATGCTAACCGATACCTCAACAGAGATTCTATGGAGGCATTCCTAGTTGGTACTGCTGATCTCTGTGAAATACAGTTTAACTCTGAGCTGAGAAAACCTGTTTTGCGCAGAATGGTTTCCCAGTCTTTATGAGTGGCTTCTCTCTTTGGCTATAGATTTTTGTGAACTAAACTAAAATCAGGACTTCTTGCTGAATAGAAAAATGATTCTTTATTAAGACTGTTCGATGCAGGGCATTCCAAAGTTCTTTGTCTACCAGGATGTCTCACCTGGCTTCTCCCTCAATACTGGCTTAAACTAAGGAGACATAGAATGGACTACTGGCCCTATTATATCAGCAAATGATATCCAGATGTAAGTTAGGGATAAATTATGCAAGCAGTGCTCAATTCTAAATTAGGTATTGAAAATCAATGTGGGGATTCAACAGCACAGAAATAAAATTTTCATATGGTTTTAGCTTCCAGTGGTAAAAAAGCATACAATGTCAGCTTGCCTTCAAAACTTGCTGCAAACTTCCTATCTGTAAGGTTTGGACCATTGTGTTTTGACCATTGTTCATTGTCCTTTCCAAACAACTTCCAACGTGATTCCTTAAGGCCTCTCATCCCATCTGTCCTAACAATAAAAAAGTCCAGTAAAAGACATGGAATTATAATGCTTAATGACTCCATTGAAATAATTTATTCTAATCTAAACTTAGATTAGAAATCCATTGATAGGGTTAATTGTCTAATGCCTCAGGAACTCAGTGCTAAATGCAAGATTTCAAGGAAGTTTTATTTCAATCTGGTTAGAATCATATGCCTTGAGCATGTGTGTGTGTGTATGTTTTGTTCTTGGTATGGTTGGTTTAGGGGTTTCGTCTTCTGTTTGATGGTGATTATGAATAAGATGCTGCCATCCATCTAGCAGCCTTCTTTTCATGGGAAGTCTGAATACAGAGAGGCACAGCCTGCATTGTACCCAGAGTGGTAAGCTTCAGGCTGAGCCCAACATCTAAATGGGCACAAAACCCTGGCAGATATTGTAACACTTTCATAAGAACTGTTACATTCTCTGAATTTCTCTACATACCATTTTTGCAATGGTTAGGTCATCCTGGCTCACCTGGCAATACCTCGGAGACAGCGTTGATGGCAATGCAGGATGTTGCATCCCCTCTGCCTCTCTACCCAGGACCATAATGGCCAGTAAAGTCTGTGGCCTTACAATTGCATAAACACTGAGTGGACATGAGGTGCCCCCTTTTTTCTCCCTTTCACACTCTCTTATTGACAGAGGAGCAATTCCCTTGCTTCAGAGCTCCCTTTAGAGTAGCTAATTTAGGGGCTATATGAGAGCAATGCATGCAGAAAGATGGCACTGCTACGTTTGGCAGTTACCACTGGTAGCAGTGGTCACTATTACTATAGCAGCACTATAAAGCTGTCACACAGCATCACTAGAGATGCTATAGTTAGAATGGGAAGGAGCAAATATCAAGGAAATACCGTGGTCTGTCAACACAACCATATGGTAAATGTGGGCCACTTGTGATCACCGTAACCCGATGAAGCATCAAAAGGTCTAACCTTTAAGAATGAAAGTCTGAAAAACAGAACTGTATCATGACTGTGCTGACGTGCTTTTAAGTTTTAAGGATTAAAATACACTTGTCAAGTTCTTACTGTCGCACAGTAAAAAACCTGACCTGACTGAGTGAATGGTCAAACTTTCGTGTTTCTTTGCAGTTGTGATCTGCATATAACAGTCTTGTTCTTCACTATAAGATGATCTAATAAAGGAAAGCTACTGCATTTTAGAATATAAAATTTAAAGTATTATCTGCATTCATAGTAATTTTATTGCTAAATAAAAATTACAATCATAATATTTCACACAATATTCAGCAAAGTGAACATATCAGCTGGACTGAAATACTTAGAAAGATAGTAACAAGCCTCAGAAGGGTGCTCTAGCATAGCACTATCAAACCTGTTATTTGATCACTTTTCTCTGGACTCTAGGTTAGATATTAAATTAGAGGCTCTGAATGTGAATGCATAAACATGCTGATCAACAAGGAAAATTTAAATGTTAGCTTTCTAACATGTTTGATTTTTAAAAATCACTAAGGAACGTGAACACTGGTTTTTTACCAAATCTTCTGTGAAAATGTTCATGTCAGATATGGGCAAACTGGGGCTTCCAGCTTGAATTTGAGATAAGGTCAAGTCAAAGTGAAGTAGAAGATAAGCTTACAATTTTTGGAGCTAAACCTGGTGTTACTTTTAGTTATATCCAAAACCAGTTGATGCCTAGATTCCAATTCCAGCTTTAATGCTGTCAGGATCATGAGGGTTAGCCAGCAGCTTGGGAGAAAAAGGGTTAACCTCCTTAGCCAGGTGGGATTGGCCTATAGGAATGTAGGTAAGAATTGAATTTTGGCTCCTCCCTTTTCTGTTCTCTGTTCCTTTTTCTTCTTTCCAGCCGTGAGGGAGACAGAAGCAGAATATCTCCCTCCAAGAACAGGCCCTTCAATCTTCTGTAAGTCTGGTAAAGTTTAGATAAGTCCATTAGGCTTTATTGTTTTATGGTTTGGGAAGTGGGATCTGATGTCTGTGCACTTTTTAGAAATGTTCTTTTACTCTCCTTGTAACTAAGTCTAGGCCCATGGTGGAGACTCCCCATGTGTTTTACTTCGTGACTCTTCCATCTAGTCATGAGGCTTGCAACACGAATGTTGTTGTAATAATAAAAGTTCTCTCTTTTTCTCTTTATTAACCTGGTATTGGTTAATGTTTGTGTCCTGGTTTTTATTTTTGGGGCTGAGATTTCCCAAGTAGTCTCTCCCTGGTTTCCTTATTATTACTTGGGTGGTGGCAGCGAATTTTATCCCCAAATTCTAAGGGTTTTTAGGATTTTGGTAGGGGAGTTTATGCTAATAACTGGTAGATAAGGTTTTAGAGGTACTTTTGCTGGCCCCCACTTCTGCATTTATCTTGCCAGAGTGGGGAAGGAGCCATGACAAATGCAACCAAAACTTTACCATGAAACAATCTCACAAGTCTTGCAAGGTTGCAACACTTTGCTCCTGTCAACCTCCAGTCTGAAACCTTGTGCTGACTTAACTGCTGACTCACACCCTGTCAGAAATGAAGTGGAATCTGAACTCCACCTCCTTTGTCCATCTACGAGAGACAGAGCACGTGATTATTTCACACAAAATTCTAGATTCCTGAGGGACTGATTTTTACAATATTCTATAATATCACCTTACTATAATGGTCCTGTACATGTCATATCAGACCACTTTTTCCACTAAGAAGTATTCCATAGCTCTGCAAATTGTTCTGTAAGTTTAAGCAAGCAGCTGCCATTAAAACCAAAATAACTTGAAAGGATTACACTTGAAAGGTTAAAGTCAAAGTCACTTTTTTTCAATAATCTTGAAAAAAAAGGTTACCCAGCTTTTCATCTGGAGGCTGGAAACAAATCACTGGCCAAATAAAAATTGTGCTGAAAAGATTGATAGAAAGCCAATTAATTTTAGAAACAGAAACGTTATGCTAAATATAGCATTGCAGGAGTAATGGGATGCCAATCTCAATTAAATAAAATCAACCGTGGCACACACTTAGTGAGGCACTGTGGATCTCATTCAGTGCAAGCCAACTGCTGAAATTTCATCGACGACCCTTTTTGGTATTTTTAATAGTCAAGTTCGTAAAGACCTAACAGATGGAAAAAATGTTTTAAAACAAATCACGGTTATGTGAACAATCACTTAGTAAAGATGAAGCAAGTATGTATATCAATACCTAACAATGCTCCCTAGATTCCAAGGCCGGGAGGGATACTTGTGATTAACTTGTCTGATTTACTGTTCAACATAGACCATAGAACTTCTTGGAATTACTTCCTGTTTGAACTAGAGAATATATTGTGGAAGAACTTTCAGCCCTGATTGTAAAAACTGCCGGTGTTGGAGAATCTACAGCAGGGATCCCCAATCCATGGGTCAGGACCCAAACACGGGTTATGATTAGATTTGGTAAGGGTTGCCAGCTGGGCAGCTCCGAGCCACATTGGGCTTTTAAAAGAGCCGATTGTAGTGCTGCCACCACTCACTCCTCTGGCTCCCAGTCCCCGCCCTGAATTGCTGTGCTGAAATGAAACCCAATTTAATTGGCTTAATGGCCAGCAGGAGGGATTTGGCCATTAAACCAATTAAAATGAGTCCCATGTCAGTGAGTCAGGTGAGTGAAGGGAGTAGGAGGTCTGTGGGGAGTCACGCAGAGGAGGCGGCAGCGGTGACCCAGCGTAGAATTGGCGAGGGCAGCAGTGGCAATGCACAGAACTTGTGTGAGGTGGGAGGGGAGGTGGAGGAGGCTGAGAGGGGTTTAAGCCTGGGGACGGGTGATATGGGAGGCTGAGAGCTGGCCAAGGCTCGGTGCCCCAGCCAGCTCCCAGCCAAGGGGCTGCAGGGTCCCCCCCAACCTACCTGGCCGGAGATTCCATGGCTGGTGCTGCTGGCCAGAGCTCCATGACCCAGGTGGCTCCCAGCTGCAGGGCTTCCAGAGTTCCCCTCCCTACACTGGCTTTTGGAAATCTTATGCAGGACAGGCTGCCCTGGCTGGGGATCCTGCAGACAGGGCTGCCTGTTCTGCATACACTTCCAAAAAATCTGGCAGCCCTCGCTGAGAGGGGTTTAAGCCAGGGAGTGGAGGAGGGGGTGGCTGAGTGTGGTATAAGCCAGCGGGGAGGTGCATTTTTCCCAGGGGAGAACCTCCTCCCTCCCCACTCAATTTTAAGTTGCCTTGGGTCACAAAGTCTTCCTGAATTGTCAGTATGGGTCTCCATCTCAAAAAGCTTGGGAATCGCTATAGCAAACCTTGTTGCACTGTTCCAGTGGTCAGTTACTTTCACTGTCTTGTAAGAAAACAAATTAAAGAACAAAATCCCACTTTATTTCTAGCCTGAATTTGCCTAGCTTCAAATTCCAATCATTTGATACTATCAATACCTTTGTTTGCTAAGCTGAAGAACCCTCCATCAAATTTCTGTTCTCTCTGCAGGTACTTACAGACAGTGACCAAGTCCCTCCGTAGCTTTCTTCGTTAAACTAAACAAATTGAGCTCTGAGTGCTTCATTAACCTGTTTTCCAATACTTTGATCATTTTTGTGGCTCTTCTCTAAACTGTCTCTAGGTTATTAATGGCTTTCTTGACTTGTGGACACCAGAATGTGTCAGTGGTCACACCACTGTGAAAAATGATCTTGTTCTCACTTCAGATTGCCCTTTTTATACATCCAAGGATTGTATTAGCCTCTTTCGCCTCAGCATCTTCCTGGGATCTCATGTTCAGCTGATCATCCAGCATGAGCCTTGAGCACTTCTGAGAGTTGCTGCTTTCCAGGACAGGGTCCCACATCCTGTAAAGAAGGCCTACATCCTTTGTAGCCACACATATACTTCATTTGGCTGTATTAAATTGCCTATATTTTGCTTGAGTCTAGTTTACCAACATCACTCTATTAACGACTTGTCCCCGTGGTTTTATTTGTCTCCTTAAATTTCTTTTGTCATCAATAGAGTTTATTAGCAATAATTGCTTTCCCTTACAGCTCACTGTTAAATATCACAGGGCTAAGTAACGATTCCTACAAGACCCCAGTCGAAACGCAACCTCTCAATGATTCCCCATTTTCCATTCTGTTTTGAAACCTCTGTATTAACTAGTTTTAAATCTGTAAGTCAAGAAAAAAATACACAATCAAGAAGTTGTCTAAAAATCTGTACAGATGCTATTTCCAAGCAACAACATTTTGAAGAAATTCATGAGGCAATCACGTGGTTTTTTTATTTTTCATGTCATCAGTCAATCTAATTGTTATCCTTGGAAAAGCAGAAAGTCATCGCTTTACTTTTTTTTTCAAGGTCTAGTGAGTTGTTACATGAAATCAGTAATCTTCTCCAGAGCAAGATCTAGTACCACTTGACATTGTATTATAATATTGCAACAAAGACAAAAAGTAGAATAATGTCCTATATATCCTGTGCTTTTAATTAAAAAAGTTAACTTTTGGCAACTCATATCTAATAAACTACACTAATCTTTTCAACATGCTACTGTGAAAATCAATATTCTCCAGGTGAGATTTGTTTAGCTGAACATGGCTGTCTGCAAGTCCAAACCAAGCACATGAAGGGACTATGTGGCTGATATTTCTTAAATGCTGATTCCGGAACACTATACATGAATTAATGCACAATTTCCTAATAAAGCAATTACTTAGAGATATACTTGAGTTCCTGTGTGAATATTCCTGCGTTCTGTATGGCTAATGAATTAAATTCTTTCTTTTCTTGTTGCATTCTTTAAACTTTCAGTAAGCTTTTTTTGCTTCATGAATCACAGTGTTGCTTTATTGATTAAAATATTTTAAACATATGATGTAACCTAATTCAGAATTCTACACGCACTCTAATTTCATTCTGTTGCATATCCACAAGAATGCTTTGTTTGCAGTGGGATTTTTAAATGTCATGTGGTGCTTCAGGCTAAAATATGCAGTGATTTCTCTTCTGTTCGGACAATTGAAGTCAACATTGCAAGAAAATCTCAAGTACTTAGTGCTGAAACAGAAGATGACGATTAGTTGGCTTTTGGTAATATTATGCTGATCCTCAGCTGGTATGAAATAGCAAAGCCCTATTATAAGAACTAAAATTGTAGGGAGCTAGACTAATTTACACCTGCTGAGCATTTGGCTGGTACCTTAATTTGCTCTATGAATAGCTAACTTGAAAACAAGTGTATTTTGGCTGGCCTTACCTTGGCAAGTTGTCTAATGTACTCCAGACCAGGAAGACATGGATAGCTGGATAGCATCGTTTATGTACGATGTAAAGTTTTAACTTGATCGGCTGAGGTTTATATGAATAACAGAAGAGGAGAATATGACTAATGTTGACACTTAAACAATCTGATAAACAGTTCCATTACAGTAGAAAGTACAGAATAACATAACGGGACATATTTTTCCCCTGAGAAATTTATAAGCAAACTTGTGGAGAAGAAATAATCAGACCAACACTGATAGTAATGTGACAGATAGCAAGTAATACAACAGTCTTTTTAGAAGGAATATCTAATCTTGGAGTATAAACAGCATATGAACACAATGTATAATCTACTGAAAGTGTGGTAGAAACATACTTACTGAAGATTGATCTCTTAATTCTGGAATTTTAAAAGTACCACTGTTGAACCATTTTACTGTCAGTGGTGAAATACACAGCAAGCTGGTTGAGCAGAAAAAGGCTCTGATCAGTAGGTAGCAAACTCCCTTTTTACAAGTTTCCCAATATTATTATTTTTTTATCACCGTCTTTTTTTACCCCATAATTTCATTACCCATCAGCTGCCTTGAAAGAAACGCCATTTTTCATTGTATTGAACAGGGCAGCTCTACACACAGATTTTCAGCAGCCATTAAAGTTAATTCCTATGGCAGGTGCCTACACTGCAATCATGTTTTTTCCTCACGTTGAAAAATAGCAGTGTAGAAGCAATAGCATAAATCTCCACACCAAGCGTGCTCAGGCTACATTTGCATTAGTGAGTTTTTTCAAAAAAGCCAGGACGCTTTCAGAAACATCCTGTGGAGTGTCTACACACACAATGGCTACGTCTACACTAGCTCCAAACTTCCTCATGGGAACAAGGGGACTTCGAAGTAGGCGGGGTCCTTTCGAAAAGGAGCCCCGTTGGGACGAGCCGCGCCGCGGTGAGGCACATCAATTTCGAAGTGCTGCAGCTGCCCACATGCTAATGAAGCGCTGAATATGCATTTCAGCGCTTCATTAGTAAACTTCGAAATGGCCATTTGCGTGGCCATTTCAAAGTTTGGGGCTAGTGTAGACACGGCCAATGTGTTCTTTTGATATTAGATCAGAAAAATGTAGTGCTTTTTCTGGTGGCCCTCTTCTTTTACCAGAGGAGAGAGAGCACCTTTTTCCAGAAGATTATTTCAGAAAAAAAAATGTGTAGACACCCCTGAGCCCCTTTCTTTGAAAGAGCAGTCCTCATGGAATCAGAGTTTTTGATCCCTGGCCCATTCTTTTGAAAGAGCAGGGACCTATGTGGACTCTGTCTGTCGAACGAGCAGATCAAATTTTCTATCCACTTTTTTGTGTGTGGATGTGGTTTTCTGAAAGAAGTTTTTTCGGAAGAGGTCTTCTCTAAGAACTTATTTTGAAGGATCGCTGCAGTGTAGATGTTGCCTCAGTATGTAGTCACATTGGTAGTCTGTGCTGAAGCCTGTGCTGCCATGGCTGCACTATGTTTAGACATGCTAGTGTCGTGTGGGTAGACTCACCCACAATGCAATCAAAGTGTAGACATACCCACAGTACAGTGCATGTCTGACACGTACCGGAAGCAGAGTTTCATATATTTATAGGCCTCATTATATATCCTAGGAAACAAATAAGTGCAGTCCCCAACAACAGCAGTTTTGCTGGGTATCTGTGCACCACGCATATGCAGTCAAATGCATATTTCACTAAGCATCCTTCTCTGTTCTCCAGTTTTCCGGTGTGAGATTCTTGTGGAGAAAAAGCAAACATCATTTTGGGATGTATTAACAGGAGTGTTGTAAGAAAGACATGAGAAGTAATTCTTCCATTCTACTCTGCACTGATTAGGCCTCAGCTGGAGCATTGTTTCCTGTTCTTTACAGATTTGTAAAGATTTGTGCTGACTGTTACTTATTGTTGTATCTTCCAGATGTTTGCGGATGGATTCTTTAATTTAGTGGTTTATTGTTTTTCCTGGCATGGAAGTTAAAAAGACAGGTGGTTTCTTGGTTTGTCCTTATTTCCCTTTTTTCTAGATTGGCACTATGTTTTCCCTTTTGCAGTCCTGTGGAATTTCTCCCATCTTCCATAACTTTTCAACAATGATAGCTAACGGCTCAGATATCACCTCAAACAGCTTCTTCAGTAATCCATCAGGTCCTGGTGACTTGAAGAAAACTAAATTTTCTAAGGCTGTGTCTACTCTAGCTCCCAACTTCGAAGGGAGCTTGGTAACTAGGGAGTTGGGAGATTATTGAAGAAGTGCTGCGGTGCATATGCAGCACTTCATTAAGCTAATTCTCCCCCATGGCAACTTTGAAGTGTTAAACTTTGAAAGTCTGTCTTGCGTGTAGCCACGGCTAACCTGCGGGTACTTCGAGGTGCTCGGGCAACTACAAAGTCCCTTTACTCCTTTTGAGTAAAAGCAGCAAAGCTACTTCATAGTTGCCCGGGCACTTCGAAGTACCAGCAGGTTAGCCGTGGCAACACGCAAGACAGCACTTCGAAGTTTAACACTTTGAAGTTGTCACGGGGGAGAATTAGCTTAATGAAGTGCTGCATATGCACCGTAGCACTTCATTAATAATCTTCCAACCCCCTACTTAACATACTCCCTTCGAAGCTGGGAGCTAGTGTAGACACAGCCTAAGTATTTTAACGCGTATTTCTATTTTAACTTCTGAACCTTACCTCCTTTTCTCCAGCATTAACTATTGTAGGCATCTAATCACCATCAACTCTCTTGGTGAAAACTGAAACAAAGAAGTCAGTAAGCACCTATGCCATTTCCATATTTTCTGTTATCGTTTTTCTCTCTTCATTGAGTTTACCCTGTCCTTGATCTTCCTCTTGCTTTTAATATGTTTGAAAAATGTTTTCTTGTTTCTCTTTATATCTCTAGCTAGACTGAGCTCATTTTGTGTCTTTTCCTTTTTATTTTTGCCCCTACATCCTTATGTTAATTCTTTACGTTCATCCTTTGTTCTTTAGAAAGAAAAGTAACCATACCATCTGCTACTTAAATCCATGTTGAACCAGGTAGTTTTCCGTGGAAGAGGGATGTAAAACAAAGGATTCCCACCCTGATGGAGAGTCTATATAAGCAATGAGAAGTATCCCATTTTATGTTCAGTTGGCTTTTGAAAGTGCCTGGCACACACCAAGAGAAAAAAGAACTTTGAAGTGCTGGACACCCAAGTCAAAGTAAAAGAACAACTTAGATTTGAAGCTTTTTACCTGAAATAAGAGCAGCTGTTTAGGGCAAGAATTTGCATATAACAAGCTTCATCGTGAATTAGAATTAGCTATGCTTTTCCTATTCATTTTAATTTAGTAACTTACTTTGATCTCTCTAGTTTTTTACTTGCAACCACTTCAAATCCTTCTTTTCATACTTACTAAAACAATTTTTATCTATTATCAGCCCCAGTATAAATGACTGATAATTGAACGGCTGGGCAGGGAAGAGGAGGGAAGCAACCACTACATATCTCTCTTTCATTGACAGAAGGAGTTTACCAGATGTGTTTTCACCATGTAAAACTTTTCTATGGAGAAAGATGGATTTATCTGGGGTTTTGATCCCTTTTGGGAGTTGGTTTCATGGGTGCTGTGCCCTCAGAACTGTGTCCTCTCTGAGCTGAAGTTCAGTGTCTGCATTATTCTGCGGTGGGGAGGGGGCAGTAACTACAACTCTGTGCCTGTCTGAGGGAGACCAGAGGAGCTGACCCTTCAGGACAGGGCATGGGGAGTCCCAGAGAGAAAGAAGGCCGGAATCAGTGGCATGATCAGCACACTGGGGAACAATCCAAAGGGGACTTCTGTGACTGCATCCTGTCACAAGTATATTCTTAAGGAACAGTCTGATCTTAAGGGAAACCAACTTGCAATATATAAATAGCACATTCCTATGAATACATTGCACCAAGAAAGAGATAATTAACTCAGTCCTGCTCCCATGTAAGTCTGTGTATTGCTATTAATTTTAGCAAAAGCAGGTTGGAACTCAAAATACAAATTACTGATATAAAGGTGTCTGTGGGTATAGCTGACAAAATAAGCCAAACATTCCCTCCCCCACCTTTCTTAACCATAATTCTAAAAAAAAATAAGCATTAGGAAATCACAAAGGCCTATGGGTAGACTGTCACTTAACCATTCACACATTACTGTATGTAGTACCGTAATTTTAATTTTCACCTTGGCTATATTAGTTTGTTGAATGGCCTGGTTTGGGATTTTTAGGAGCCAATATCAGTAATATCTGAAAGGAAATCTTTGTGGAAATCACATGCCAGCATCAAAAATGCCAAATGGTCAGAGCTGTAACACCATCTTAAGAATAACATTCACAGGATGGGACATGTGGGCTACTGCGACACGGACAGCCTCTGTCAACAAAACTGGGCTTTTGTCGACAAAACTCGTTGAGCAGCTACGTGGTTTAAGTGTTCTGTCCAGAGCATGTCTACAAAACTCAGCTGTTCATCTGGCAATGTTCTACCTCTCCCCAGTCAGGTATAATGCCTCTGTCTACAGTGTTTTGTCAACAGAATGCCCATGTAGACACCTCTGTCAACAAAGAGGGATTCTGGTACCCCAGGCATCCCGGTTTGCAGAACCTCCAGTCGGTCTTTCTGTCGACAGAAGGCAGGGCACTCTGGCTGCTCTCTGATGACAAAGTGATTTGCTCTTTCAAGCCCCTTTTATGTGTAGATGCAATCTGTCAACAGAGGTACTGCTGAGGTTTCTTGGTCAATAGTGACCTCTGTCAACAGAAGCTGCCTGTGTAGATGGAGCCATGTAGATAATATAGTACTCTTGTTTGGCAGGCTATAAACCTTACCCTGTAACAGCTAACATGAGTCCTTTGTGATATTTTTCACACTCTTTCCTGTTCTACAGGGTTCCCAAATTCTATCCTTGTGCTCCTTATAATTTTGGTTTTCAGCCTTTGGTCCTTCTTTCCTCGTGTCCATTATGTTTACAACCTGTTTTGTAAGAGTGGCTGGAAATTATTTCACTCTCACGGGTGAAAGAAGAAGAAATTTTCTCCAAAACACTGTTGGTTATGCCATCAAGCACAAAGGCTTATAGTCCTAGGTAGATACAATCTAGTGGGCTTTTTTTAAATCTAATGGAACTGTAGATATTCATGCTTCCTTTCTGGTTCACACCTTAATATTAAATTCCATTTAGAAATAATATGGAGTGTGAACAAATGTTAAACATGTTATAGGACATTTAGATGTTTATAATTAGTCATACTTATATCTCTTACTCAATGCCATCACAATCCATATATTTTAATTAACTATTGTAAACAGTGCTTTAATCATGCATGCCTTCTGATGACACATCTATAAATGGAATTTTAAAATGAAGTCTGGCCTTTCTTAAGTTATGAATTTTGGTACGTTTAGGTAATCTCCATCTGGAATTCAAAGATTTTTATTCCCTCACGCTATATTGACTCTAGAATCATTTTGACTATCTGTGTCATCTTAGAAAAATCACCTCTCTCTACCACTCAGAGCCAGGGCTACATTTTCTGAGACACAATTCCTTCCATAAGAAAAATGAACTTAGTGATACAGTGGCCTTTATTTAGTGAATTCCCCTCTAGTTACTTCTAGGACCAGCAATAGTGAGAGTTACTTAATCCTACATCACTTGTAAAAATGATCTTTAACTTTTCTTTAAAAATTACCGAAAGAACAACAACTATTTAGAACAGTGGCAAAATGAAATATTTTTATGGTTTCTGCAAGGATGAGAACTCTTGCACACAGCTTCATTTCTAACATCTGGTAAAATTGGCTTAGATTTATCCTTCGTGCACCTGTGCTACAGTATAAAATATATTGTGTAGTAATATGAAATACATCCTTCCAAAGGAATGATAAGTACTCAATAAAAAGGCATAATAACAAAATGTAAAGAAAATTCATTTGTTTAAGGGGTACTTCTGATGGGAAAAAGCCTGAGATGTCTGCTTTTTTATTATTGTTCATGTGATTTAGTAGGCATTTTAGCTGCTTGTTTATTCCTTTGGGAAGCTTGATGGGGCATCCTTCAAATGTTTTCTTTCCTAAATAAAGGGGTTGAACTTCAGATTGCATTTATAGACCCCCCACTTTGGTTTTAGAATTCACTTGGAGTTATACTTTGTATTTACATATGCCAGTAGATGATATAGGAATTGCCATAATGATCCAACATGTAGCACTTTGCATCCTAGCTCTTGTTATCTGGCCCTGCAAAAGAGATGGGGGTGGGGTGGCTGTGGATTGGGGATGATTTACACTGTGCACAAAAATGCTGCATTGAATCTGTTTTATGTAGACTCACCACAAACTAAAAGTTTGTTAGGAGTCCTCTAGGGCCAATTTAAAGCAAACCAGATGTCTTTCAGTTTGCAGTAGTAGGTCTATATAGGGCAGTTACAGAAAAAACTCTTTAGTGAATGCCTCAATTCACAGCCCTGTAGCCCACAATTTGGGGCTGGGTAGACAAGTCCTCAGTAGCATCTTTGGCAGGACCTTGTCCAAGACCTTTTAAAAGTTTTAAATAAATTATATCACCTAGTTTATTTTTCTCCATTACTTTCTTGACATGTTCAGAGACTTCTGGGAGATTAGTGAGACTCATCCTTGAGTCCCTGCTACTTAGAGCAATGTTCTTAATTATATATGTTCTTTATTATACTGATTCAACCAATCAAGTCAAACAGAGATGTCAGGCTTATGAGTTAAATTCACAGGGTACTTTTAAGATGGGTAATGTCACTTGCTACATTCCAATCCTCTAGAACAGTAATGTATGTGTTATGTGAGTCATTTTTAACAGCTGTTACTTCATACTTGAGTGCCTTCAGAACCCATCGATATATTACATCTAGTCCTCATGATTTGGTCCTATTTAAGTGATAAATTTACTTCAGCTTCCTCTTTCAGTCTCTGCGTATTTCCTCTTCTTTCAGTACATGTGTCTCTGATTGTTAGTTGAGCCTTTTCACTCATAACTGCCTCTCACGATTCTTGCTTGTGAAGATCTGGTGATCTTGTTTGTTCTTCCACATTATTGAAGGGCCTATAAATCTCTGCCAAACCTCTGATTTTTGGTTTGGAAAGCCAACTCTTACATGACTGGATTAATAATAATAGGATTCAGAAACACTTATATTTACTCCATAAGGAAAATCTTAATCTTACGAGAGTCCAGTCATGTTTCCCTTCCCAATCAGTCTAGGTCCTTGACTCCGTTGGCAGCCAGTCATTGATCTTTCAAGGTCCACAACAACCTACAAAAGTTAAATTTGGATGCAGTTTCCATCCAAGTGCCCAAGTCTCTGTCTCTGTGCACCCTGAGGTCTTTGTCTCATGACATACCTCTCTGCTTCAAGCTTCTCTTAAGGAACAATTTGGATCACTTTCAAATTAATATAGTCCCTTCTCTGCACTATAGGGCCTAGGATAGGAATCTCTTCAGTAGTGAAGGTAGATTTAAAGAAATCATTGAGCACCTCAGTCATGTTGCATCTTTTTTCAATTGCTCCCTTTAATTCTTAGTATTCCAGTGGGGACAGTGATTCTTTCTGAGGCTTCCTGTTTCTTCTATACTTCAATAATTCCATGGTTTGCATCTTTAAGAATTTGCTCTTCTCACTCCATTTTAACCCTTCTAATTTCCCTATTGTTTGCTGCCTTGTATCATTTATGTTCCAGTTTACTATTTTCAGTAAGGTTAACTTTCCAAGTCCTGAAGGATTTCTGATAAGCTTAAATAGCCTCTCAAATGTTGTCATTAAGTCTTCCTGGTTCTCTTTCTGTTCAGTGACCTCTTTTGAGACTCCGTTGGTTGTCTTGGTAGTATCCAAACTGCATCTATTGTTTTTGCTTCTCTTCTACTTTCAGGGGATTTTTGATTACCCTTCATTTTATTGAGTCGTCTTTTCCAAATTTTTGTGTTGCTGTCATTTTTTGGCACTTTGCCTGCTCTTTACATACTGAATCTAATTATATTGTGCTCACTCACTGTGGCTCACTTTTGAATTAGCTTCTATTGTTCTTGACTTAGCCTCTCTTATGTGATTGAGAACTGGCTCTTCCAAGGAGCAATCACTTTGAATGTCAAGATTGTTTCTCTAATCTTTGGCCTGCTCTTTCATGTGACTAGTTTATATGTACATGCATTCTAAAGGGTTCACATACAGCACGTTCAAGTTAAAATGGCTGAGGGAAGGGGATCAGGCCTTAATCTCGTATAGCTTTGACTTCAGTGGAGATACATCTCATTTACAATGAGATAGGAACAGAATAGCTTTATCAAGGGCTGATATTTCACTGCAGTATGGCCCTTTATGCCATGTCAAGAGGTCTTAAATGGAGCAGATCCTTCTACCAAAGAATGACACTAAAGAAAGGGGCTGCTCCAGCTGGTATGACTGGGCCATACCTCTTCTCTTTGTCCCCAGTGTAACAGGTATGTAAGAGAGTATATGAGATAAGGGGTTATGGTTTGAGCATTGTTATGCTCTGTCTATTGTTTGATACAATGGGACATGTGTAAACTGAGAACAGCCGTAAGGCTGTTCATCTGCATGGATAAGTGAAAGTTAAAGAAGCTACAAAATATATAAATTTAAAAACTGATACGCAGCAGGAGATCCTACAACTTACTATTGAATGAATCAAACTTCATTAGGTATGAACAAAATTAGATAATTTTAAGTAATAGCTTTAGCTATGTTTCTCAAGTCATTGTAATTCTCTTGACCTTCTCCACTTTTGAGCCACTAATGACAAGGAAAGTCAAATTTAAGAGCCAAATTTAACTCCACGTGGACTCCTCCTGAGGGTAGAAATAACAGTCTGGACCTATATATAGAATGCTTCCGCTGACGCACACAGGCAGAAATTGTGGAGAGACAGCATCATTTGCCTCACAACCTCAGTCGTGCGGAACACAATGCCATCCACAGCCTCAGAAACAACCCTGACATTATAATCAAAAAGGCAGATAAAGCAGGAGCTACTGTCATCATGAACAGGTCTGACTACCAGAAGGAGGCTTCCAGACAACTCTCCAATACCAAATTTTACAGGCTTCTTTCCTCAGATCCCACCAAGGAATACACTAAGAAACTACACCATCTGCTCAGGACACTCCCTACACAAGCACAAGAACAGATTTATACCAACACACCTCTAGAACCCCATCCGGGGCTATTCTACCTACTACCCAAGATCCACAAACGTGGAAATCCTGAACGCCCCATCATCTCAGGCATTGGCACTCTCACTGAAAGACTGTCTGGTTATGTGGACTCTCACCTCAAACCCTATGCCACCAGCACTTCCAGCTATCTCTGAGACACCACTGACTTCCTGAGAAAACTGCAAGACATTGATGACCTACCAGAAAACACTATCCTAGCCACCATGGATGTAGAGGCTCTCTATACCAACATCCCACACAAAGATGGAATAAATGCTGTCCGGAACAGTATCCCTGGTGATGCTACAGCACATCTGATGGCTGAGCTCTGTAACTTTATCCTCACACACAACTATTTCAGATTTGGCGACGATATATACCTTCAAATCAGCGGCACAGCTATGGGTACCCGCATGGCCCCTCAATATGCCAATATGTTCATGGCTGACCTGGAACAGCGCTTCCTTAGCTCTTGTCCACTAACACCCCATCTCTACTTAGGCTACATTGATGACATCTTCATCATCTGGACCCATGGGCAGGAGACTCTGGAGGAATTCCACCAGGACTTCAACTTTCACCCCAACATCAACCTCAGCCTGGAACAGTCCACACAGGAGATCCACTTCCTGGACACCACGGTGCTAATACATGATGGCCACATCAATACCACCCTGTACCGTAAACCCACTGACCACTACACCTACCTTCATGCCTCCAGCTTCCATCCCAGACACACCCCACGATCCATTGTCTACAGCCAAGCACTAAGATATAACCGCATTTGCTCCAACCCCTCCGACAGAGACAAACACCTACAGGATCTCTACCAAGCATTCTTGAAACTGCAATACCCACCTGAGGAAGTGAAAAAACAGATCAAGAGAGCCCGACGTGTGCCATGAAGCCTCTTACTACAGGACAAGCGCAAGAGAGAAACCAGCAGAACACCACTAGCCATCACCTACAGTCCTCAGCTAAAACCTCTACAGCGCATCATCAGGGATTTACAACCCATCCTGGACAATGATCCCCAGCTTTCACAGGCCTTGGGAGGCAGACCAGTCCTTGCCCACAGACAACCTGCCAACCTGAAGCAAATCCTAACCAGCAACTATACACCGCACCACAGTCACACTAACTCAGGGACCCATCCATGCAACAAACCTCGTTGCCAGCTCTGCCCACATATCTACACCGGCAACACCATTACAGGACCTAACCAGATCAGCCACACCATCGTAGGTTCATTCAGCTGCACATCTACCAATATAATTTATGCCATCATGTGCCAGCAATGCCCCTCTGCTATATACATTGGACAAACTGGACAGTCTCTACGTAAAAGGATAAACACACACAAATCAGATATCAGAAATGGCAATATACAAAAACCTGTAGGAGAGCACTTCAATCTCCCAGGCCACACAGTAGCAGACTTAAAAGTAACTATCCTACAGCAAAGAAATTTCAGGACCAGACTCCAAAGAGAAATTTCTGAGCTACAATTCATCTGCAAATTCGACACCCTCAGCTCAGGCTTAAACAAAGACTGTGAATGGCTGGCTAAATACAAAAGCAGCTTCCCCTCCCTTGGTGTTCACACCTCCAGATCAACTGCTGGGAGTAAGCCTCACCCTTGCTGACTGAGCTAACCTTGTTATCCCCACCCTTGCTCTGGCTTATTTATACCTGGCCCTGCAGATTTCCAAGACCAGCATCTGATGAAGTGAGTCTGTGCTCATGAAAGCTCATGCTCAAAACTTTTCTGTTAGTCTATAAGGTGCCACATGACCCTTCGTTGCTGTTCTATATTTTTGGTACTTTCATTGGAACTGAAACAGAAATCTGTAAGGTGTTCGTATATCTGATTAGTTTTATTTTATATTATTACACGGCATGTCAGCAGTAGCAGGGTCACATTTTAATCTCAAACAAGAGGTCCTCTTCTGGAACAGAAGATAAGATGCTTCAAACTCTGGCAGCTTCCCTTAATGATAAAAATAAAATAGAATAGTCAACTGTTATATTATGACAGGATCTGTAGTAGTGCTATATATTGTGCATGACTTCTGAGATGTCATGAAACAATGAAAATATGAAAGTGGTCCCTCTCAAAGAAAATTCCAAAGCAAAAGGAGAAAATTTCCCAAATGCCATATGTTATTATGAAATACTTTTTCCCATGAAAATCCTAGTGCATCTTACCTGCATTTTAGAGGAGTTAGCAAAACCCATTTGTGCCGCTCTAGGTAGTAACACAACTTCACACACAAGGCAAAACTGCTTCTGGACCAGTAATCAGTGCTGTTGATGCTAGCTTGATGGTTTTCTTTTTTACAAGCACATACATTCTTTCACACATGAAGTCAGATTAAGAGACTCAGCCGAGCCCATTGAAGTCCCATGGTCTGCATTATGTTGATTTCAGTAGGCATGGTTTCAGGCGTTACGACCATTCATTCCATAGATGAATGCCCTGTGGAGAATGGTTCCCCACACCACCCTCTCCTCTTGCTAACCCATCCAAGCAGCTGGTAGCAATACTTTGATCTTTACTGAGTAGGTCTAACACTCACTCATAATAGCAGGAGTCATAAAGAGGCTTTCAGGAGCATATAAATCCCTTAATTTTGCTTCGCTTCTTACTACTTACCAGGGTTATTGTTTTCATTGTGTAAAGCTGTAACTGTTTTTGGAGTTGATAATTTGCAGTATATGTGGCTGAACTGATTTTTCATCTGATGTTATATTAGAAATATTTTACCTAAACTTGGCAAAAAGTAAACAATTCAATCAATCAAATTAATGGGGAAGAAATTTCCAATGTGACTACCTTCTCCATGTGGAAATTTGGCCCCCTACTGCTGCTGTATTGAATATTATTAAATGGAGAATGGAGTTTGTTACAGGATAATGATCTCCTGCTGCTACAGGGCATACAGTACCTGCAGTGGTAACTCTAGGCCGTTCAGATTTTATTTGAAAGCTCAATTACTTTTGTACATAATGCCAGGCAACCTTTTGGGTGGGAAATAAGGTATGCATTTTAAATTAGACCAATTAATCATTTGAATAATTTACCATGGGCCATGGAGGATTCTCTATCACTGACACTTTTTGAATCAAGCTTGGATGCTCTTCTAAAAAAGCCCCTATAGACATTGTTTGGGAAAGTTCTACGGGTTATTCTGTACAGAAAATCAGACTAAATAGTCACAATGGACATACCAACATTACAAACTTAATTTGACTTGACTTACATTGACGTCCATTGAGTGCAGTAATTTTGTCAATTGTACATGCCCACATACACTTCTTGTGTTGGCGCAGCATGTCTGTGCTGCCAACTCTTGCATTACGACAGAAAGCAGAGTATTCTGGGTAGATATCCCACCACGCCATTCACCTCAGGGCACTATAAGAACGGAACGCCGTGCCTCATGGAACCTAGCTATTTTCATTGGGGTGACAGGGAACATGGTTTGAAAGTCCCTCATTTCACCTGCGGCTGCAGAATTTTGTGCCTTTTTGAAAATGGTGACATAGCCATACATTTGTAATTCTCTGAGAACCATGGACACGTCTCAGCTGTGCGCTGTTGTGGTAAGTGTTGCAAACACCACTTGCCTTACCTTGTAGTATATGCAGAGTTGCAGGAGGAACTGCCACACTGAACATGGCAATGTTCTTCAATTTGCACTGCTGGAAGCCATGGAACAAATCACTTCAGCTGCTGCATGACTTCTACAGTGGAGCACAAGTTTCACCCCAATCAAAAGTATTGAGCAGTGGTATCAGTTCACAGGTAGGTATGGGGTAAGTAGTGGCTGCAGAATATTTGGATGCACAAGGCCACTTGTTAGGACCTACATGCAGAGCTTACTCCAACCCTGAAGTGCAGCAACACTACAATGAGACCCACTCAGACAGTGGAGAAATGAATGGCAATCATTGCATGAAAACTTGCATTGCCAGACTGCTCCTGATCAGAGGAGTTAATGTGCAGTTGGTAAATCCAGTACAGGGGGGAAGCCTGCAGTCTAGACATGGCCCTGAGCAGGAGATAGCCGTTGTATCATGTTGTTAATGAACACAGCAAATATTACAGGATATTACATACTCCAGGATTCCTTCTCTGGCATGATGCTCAGCTGTGCTGCAATTGGCTGGGCAGCTCCAGAACAGCTCCTGGCTCTCAGAGTCAATGGATGCCCTGCTTGCTTGTCTCCCATTCTCATCTTGCAGTAGCCTGGGAGTCAGACTCCTCAGAGGTATCCACACTGCTCCGATAGCTGGGGGGGCAGGTTCCTGGTGAGGTCACCAGTGAGAAAAGCAACATGTTTGCAGTGCAAGATCACAGCAACTATTCACCTCTCTACCCATCCCTAACATAGCCCTTCTTCCCCCTGCTGTGACTCATCTGCTTCTAGATGGCTGCATTTCTTGGACTGGATTAGAGCTATGCCTGCACAGCCTCTTCTCCCTCCAGACCAGGAACATCCACCACCTCCAGGCAGGAGCACAACTGGAACATGGCCCCAGCACAGTCAGATGGGCTGATGAGCTCACCACGTTGGAAAAACAGGAACTGGAGAGTCCCAAGGCACCAGTCCTTCAACAGAAAAGAGGTTGTTTTCCATGTACATGGCTTCTGGGCAGCAGAGTTAAGAACAGTGATGAGAGCATTCATAGCAGAATATTGTGGGCCTTTCCCCCCGGAGGTCAATTACACCAACATAAGCAGCACACTCCCTATGCTGCCCTATTACATCAACCTAACTACATCAAGGCTACGTCTACATTAGCACATTACGTCGAAGTAGCCTATTTTGAAGTAAGAACATCAAAATAGGCTACTTCGACGAATATTGTCTACATGCCCTCCAGGGCTGGCAACGTCAACGTTCAACGTCAAAGTAGCGACGGGGAACGTCGAAGAGAGCCACCCTGGAAGGAAATGCAGAGCGTCTACACACACAAACACCCTCTTTCAAAACAAGGGGCCAGGACAGACCACGGACCGGGTCACAGAGCACACTAGCCCTTCCGGGGCAGCTGCAAGCCGCTCCTTTAAAGGGCCCCTCCCAGACACACCCGGCCTGCACAGCACGAGGTCTGCAGAGCAGTAGCCACTCTCTCGCAGACCAAGTCACAGCAGATAGGGACACCCAGTAGCAGCTGCAGCAGCAGGAATCGGAGGCCCTCCAGGTAGTCATCCAGGGGGCAAGCACCCTGCTAGGTGCTGCCCGGGAGGCCGCCCAGTGGCTCCTGCCAGAGGAGCCCATCCCAGAGGCAGACGGGGATGCCCCTGACCACCGGGCTCCCCTCTTCCTCCCTCATTGGCTGCTCCCCCACCTCTGGAGCTACCCCACCAGCTCCGAGTGGTGGGAGCAGCTCATCATGCGGGAGTGGGATGACGATATGTGGCTCCAGAACTTCCGTATGTGCCGGCAGACCTTTCTCGAGCTCTGCCAGTGGCTCACCCCAGCACTGAGGCTCCACGACACCCAGATGAGGCGTGCCCTCCCCTTCAAGAGGAGGGTTGCAATAGCCGTCTGCAAGCTGGCCACTCCAGACAGCTATCGCTCCATGGGACACCAGTTTGGAGTGTGAAAGGCCACAGTTGGGGTCGTTGTCATGGAGGTAAGGAGGCCTGGGCATGCACCCACCGGGGAGCTGGGTGTGGGCTTGGGGAGGGAGGGGAGAGAGGGGCCGGGTGTGGGGCTGGAAAGGGAGGGATGGGATGGGCAAGTGGGGTACCTGGGGAGGTGCCTGGGAGGGGGGCCTGGGGAAAGGGGCCCAGGGCACCCTGCACAGCCTCATGGGCACCTGTGTTCCCTCCCCACAGGTGGTCCATGCGCTTAATGCCATGTAGCTCCAGAGAGTCGTCCGACTCGGGGACCTAGACGCAGCCATCGCTGGATTCGCCTCCATGGGGATCCCCAACTGCTTCGGGGCCCTGGATGGGACCCACATCCCCAGACCACAGCAGAGGAAGCTACATCAACCGCAGGGGCTACCACTCCGTGGTCCTCCAGGACATGGTGGACAGCCGGGCCGCTTCCAGGATGTTTTCGTGGGCTGGCCCAGCTGCACACATGATGACCGTGTTTTTAGGAACTTGGGCCTGTGCTGCTGGCTGGAGGTGGGGACCTACATCCCCCAGAGGGAGATCCCTCTGGGGAACACCACCGTGCCCCTCTGCTTTGTGGTGGATGCAGCCTATCCCCTCCAGCCCTGGCTCATGCGCCTGTACACCGGCCACCTCAATGCCAGCCAGGAGCGGTTCAGTGCCCGCCTGAACCATGGCCGCCAGGTGGTGGAGAGAAAATTTGGCCGTCTGAAGGGCTTCTGGAGGTGCCTCCTTGCCCGACGGGACGTCAGCCTCCAAAACATCCCCCAGGTTGTGGGCGTGTGCTGCATGCTACACAACATCGTTGAGAGCAAGGGGGAGGCTTTCGTCCAGGGGTGGGCGGTCGATGCCGGCATGGGTTTCCCCCAGCTGGCCACCGCACCCAGCTGCCAAGCCCACCATGAGGGGGTACGGGTCCGTGAGGCCCTGAGGGCCCACTTCGATCAGGGAGACCCCTGAGCACCTCCCTGACCTTCCCCAGAAAACCCCCCCCCACACACAGCCCCCAACACCCACCCGCCACCCCCCCAACAAGCACACGACTCCAGCTTTTTGAAAAATAAAACTTCTTTTTTTAAACTGGATAACTTGTTTGATTAAACAAAGAAACTGCAACTAATCTACAAAAAGGGGGACAACTATATACAAAAAAGGGGACAACTATATACATGGGCCAACAGCCAAGCTGTCCACCGGGCCCCCATCAGTCTGGGGTGGGGGTAGAGGGGCACGAGCCCTGGTGGGTACAGCTCGCAACCCACCCCCCGCCATGTCTGCGGTCCCCAGCGTGGCCGGCTGGGGGCTCGGAGGACCGGCAGGTAGGGCCAGGATGCCTCCACTGTCCGGTCTTCAGCCCCAGTGGGCTCTGTGGAGCTTGCTGGTGGTGAGGCAGGTGGGGCGGCAGGCAGGGCAGCAGGTGGGAAAGCAGGCGGCAAGGTAGGTGGGGCAGCAGGCAGCGAGGCGGGTGGACTGGCGGGGAGGGCAGCCCGGGGGGCAGCGGGGGGCGGGAGCCGGGCAATGGCCTCCCAGATTGACCTGGCTATGTCCCTGAAAACCCCCATAAAGTCCTCCCATGCCACCCACTGCTGGGTGGACTCCTCCCGCTCGAAGCGGAGTCTTTTCTCTGCTGCTGGAGAGCTGCCAGCAGCGGAGGGTCCACCGGGGCCATCCCAAGAGTCCAGCGGTGGCGGGACCGTCCTGCTGGCCTTGGGGGTGTTTCTGGCCACTGGCAGTGGCTGGCCTCTGGCAGGCTGTCAGGGACAACGGACAGTGCCTGGCTGCCTGGGGTGTCCGATGCTGCAGCTGGAGACAGGGAGAGAGGGAGGGGAAGGCTGTTAGTCCAGTGTCCTGGCCCGTGGCCCATTCTCCCCGCCCCCTCTTGGGTGCTGGGTCTCCGTCCCCGTCGGTGGGTTTGATGTCTCTCTTGGCTGTCGCCATGGCATTGTCCCCCCACCCCTGGGGTCAAGACTAAGTTCTGTCCATGGGTACGGGTGCTGACGGGCGCTGATGGTCGTGCCGCCGTCCTGGGACTGTACCGTGGCTGGGCATTCACGGGCTGGGGTCTGCTGGGGGTGTGTGAAGCTCCCGGTCATGGCTGGTGCCCCCGCCCTGTGGCCCATGGGTGTGTGCTCTGGGGGGTACGTACCTGACCGTCCATTGCCGCGGTCGGGGTAAGCCTGGTGGGCGGATGCCTGGCTGGTGCTCCGGGAAGGGAGGTCAATGAGGAGCCCCCGCTCCTCGCTGCTGGACCCCTCCTCCGCTGTCCCAAGGGGTGGGGGCTCCTCAGGTGGGTCCCGGGGTGCGGGGCTGGCCTCCGGGCTGGACTCTGGCTCTGAGGCCTGCTGGGGCTCGTTGGCCGTGGTGTCAAGGGTGGCCGGGGTAGGGGGAAGGAGGTGTCCCAGGGGCCCAGGATGGCCCTGAGCTCCCTGTAATAGGAGCAAGTGGCAGGGGCAGCCCCAGACCGGCTGGCCGAGTCCCAGGCCCGGGTGTACCCCTGCCGCAGCTCCTTCACTTTACTCCAGATATGATCCGGAGTGCAGGCAGGTTGACCCCTGGCAGCCAGGCCCTCGGCCAGTTGGGCGAACACTTCCGTGTTCTGCCACTTTCTCCCCATCATGTGGAGCACCTCCTCCTCACCCCAGAGCCCCAGCAGGTCTCGGAGCTCGGCCTCCGACCAGGAGGGGCCCCGCGTCCTTTTGGCCCCCTGCCTGGCTGCTGAGGGTGCCTGGGTCCTCTCAGGAGGGGAGCCCTGGGGGCGCTCAGGAGGCTGGCTGGAGGCTATGGGTAAAGGCAGTGGGGATCGGGGCCTGTGAGAAGCATGCAGGGCTAGCACGTGCTTGTGCTGCTGCCTGCACGCTCTCAGCTTCCTGCCACAGTATATCCAGGTCAGTGGTGCCTTTAAGGCTGCTGCACACGGCAACCATAGAGCCCTGCAGAGGCTGGAGAGAGTCTCTCTCAACCCCTCAGCTGATGGCTGCCATGGAGGACCCCGCCATTTCGAAGTAGCAGGATGAGGATCATCTACACACACCCTACTTTGACATTCAGCGTCAAAGTAGGGTGCTATTCCCATCTTCGGATGGCAATAGTGACTTCGACGTCTCGCTGCCTAACATCAATTTTTAACGTCAAAATATCACCTGGTGCATGTAGATGCTATGGGTGCTATTTCGACATTGGGCTGGCTACTTCGAAGAAGCCAGCTAGTGTAGATGCACCCCAAATTTAATGCTATGCTCATGAAGGTGGTTATTAAGTCAATGTAGTAAACAAATTACATCAGTGGGTCTTTGCCAATGAAAGATTATGATCCAAAATATCTGTTCATCTATAAAGTGCCACAGGACTTCTTGTTGTTCTATCAGCAGAATGGATCTTCTAGTGTAGACACAAATATTGTTAGGTTGATGTAACTGTGTAGTACAGACCAGGCCAATGATGTCTTCTAGCTTTGAAATCAGAATTTAATGGTATGATATAAAAAGGCATGAGAAAGACATGACAGGAATTGATAGGCACTGAAGATATATTGGTAACATTTGAAATCTTTCATCAATTACCATGTCCACAGTGATTCAACTAGTTAGAACCATAAGCCCCTTCAGTAACTAGGTTTCCCAGAAGTATGCCAATTCCAAGTTAAAGATCCAGTTTTCAAAAGCAAGTAGGTGTTAAAACTTTGTTCATATGATACGGTTCTCTTGATCCCTATTCCAGTTGTGTCAAAACATTATTTTCTCTCAGTTGCATTCTGTCCTCAGTTCATCTTGAAAATGTGAAGGTGAGAATGTTAAATCACTTCTATGTGAATTAAATGTATTTAAGCAAAATCTAGATTGATAATGTTTTGACCAGATATTCAGTGGTTTGGAAGATGCTTCCTATAAAGCAGAAAAGCTAGGAAGTTTGTTGTACCCTGATGAGATATTTTCTGAAGAACAAAGGCAAAGTGAGTCCCAGGTGGAGTATTACTGCCTAATATAAGCAGAAGCTTAACGTTTTAGTGTTACAGTGTCCATCTGTTGCAGCTCTGGCTGGTAAACTGTTTTCAGCAGCCACATGTTTTCTGATCATAAGCGATAAACTAGAGTCAAAGAGTTCATTAACAGTACACATGAAGAAGAAACTAAACAATCAGGGCTCAAACTGGGCTCATCTAGTTGAGGACTTGAGCAGAGCCTGCACTTACAGTCCCAGTCTCACTGAATACTCATGTGCTTAAGATTGCACTTGTGTCTAACTGCCAGGGCCAGAGTATTCAGTGCTGTGCAGAATCAAGCCCCTTCTCATCCTTGTGTTTTTCATATTTCCTTCTATAATCAGTTTGTTTAATTCAAACTCATTAAGTTAAATAGAATTAATAAACTCCCTATTTTGTATCATATACATTTTGACCCTTCTCAAGTACCCAGATAGGATTGGAAAGCTTTGACCTTACTGGGTTTCATTCTGCTGTTAATCTAGAGCTACTGTAAATCTGGAATAACTCCAGTGGAATAAACCCAGTGTAAACTAGAATAAATTAGAGATTAATTCCTAACCAACATACATCTCCTTCAATTCTTTCTTTCCTAGTTTACTGAGAACCAGGCAGAGACTGAGATAAGCAGGCTGAAGTAGAGTGCAAATATCTCCCATCCAAAGCAGAACTGACCACCCTCTTCCTTTTTTTCTGCGACTAAATTGTCAGGGTGAAAAGGGAAATTCTAAGCTAAATGAAGAAACTCATTTTCTAAACCCAGAATACCATTGTGGTCACCTGGTAGGACCTCTTGCAAAGTACAGACCACTGAAGTTCCCCAAATAGCTCCTGTTTAGATAAAACATCCATTCTTGCATTAAAACTGCCAATGAAAGAGAGACACCTCCCCCACTACCGTTAGTACATTGTTACAATCATTCACTGCTCTTCCTTTGTGTTTGTGTGAGTGCATGTGTATGTTTGTGGCTGCGTCTACACGTGCACGCTACTTCGAAGTAGCGGCAGTAACTTCGAAATAGCGCCCGTCACGTCTACACGTGTTGGGCGCTATTTCGAAGTTGAAATCGACGTTAGGCGGCGAGACGTCGAAGTCGCTAACCCCATGAGCAGATGGGAATAGCGCCCTACTTCGACGTTCAACATCGAAGTAGGGACGTGTAGACGATCCGTGTCCCGCAACATCGAAATAGCGGGGTCCTCCATGGCGGCCATCAGCTGGGGGGTTGAGAGATACTCTCTCTCCAGCCCTTGCGGGGCTCTGTGGTCACCGTGGGCAGCAGCCCTTAGCCCAGGGCTTCTGGCTGCTGCTGCTGCAGCTGGGGGTCCGTGCTGCATATACAGGGTCTGCAACTAGTTGTTGGCTCTGTGTATCTTGCACTGTTTAATGAAAGTGTGTCTGGGAGGGGCCCTTTAAGGGAGCGACTTGCTGTTGAGTCCGCCCCGTGACCCTGTCTGCAGCTGTGCCTGGCTCCCTTATTTCGATGTGTGCTACTTTGGCGTGTAGACGTTCCCTCGCTGTGCCTATTTCGATGTTGGGCTGAGCAACGTCGAAGTTGAACATCGACGTTGCCAGCCCTGGAGGACGTGTAGACGTTATTCATCGAAATAGCCTATTTCGATGTCGCAACATCGAAATAAGCTATTTCGAAGTTGGGTGCACGTGTAGACGTAGCCTGTGTGTTCTAAAATTAAAAAAAAAGCATTTCCAATCTGAATTTGGGTAGCTTCAACTTCTATCTTCTTATAGCTTTTGTTTGATTATATTGAGGAGACAATTAGCAAATTCTTGTTCCCTAAGTAGATATTCTTTTGACTGTATTCAAGCCACTCCTTAAAGCATTCTGTTAAATTCAGTTGATTGGAAGACCTGTTGTATAAGGAGTTCCCTTCTGAATCTTCTCCAATTTATCAACATCCATCTTGAATTGTGAACAGCAGAACTGGACATGTTATTTCAGCAGCAGTTGCATCAGCGTTAACTGCAGAGATTAGTATAACCTTTCCTCTTCCTGAAGATTCCTTAGTATGTGTCAAAGGATCACATGAGCCCTTTTGGCTATAGCATTGTACTCAGAGTTCAGTTAGTTCAGTTGACAAAGTTCAGTCTTTTTCCGGAGTCATTGCTTCTCAGGATAGTCACCCATTCTGAGAGTATTGTTGGGGTTCTGAGATACCTTCCACTTGTTCCTCCAAAAATGCAGTTTGACTCCGGTATCATCATTCAGGTTCTTTTATCTAGCACAGTACAGTTACAGTTAGTTGCTCAGACTCAAACTGAGGGGTAGATGCAGGATACATCAAAGGTCCAAAGTTGCACAGCAGAACTATTTCCTTATAATATATGAATAGTAAAAGAGAGAGAGCCATGTTAGTCCATATACTATCAAAACAAAGCAGCAGTCCACTAGCACTTCAAAAACTAATAAAATAATTTATTAGGTGGTGAGCTTTTGTGGGATTGACCCACTTCTTCAGACCATAGCCATACCAGAATAAACTCAATAGTTAAGGCACAAAGAACCAAAAATAGTTATCAAGGTTGACAAATCAGAAAAATTGTAGTCAAGGTGTGCAAATCAGAAAGAAGAGGGGCAGTGGGGGTGGGGAGGTCAAGAGTCAGATAAAACAAAGTATGTAAAAGAGTCCATATAATGACCCAGGTAATTGGCATCCCAGTTCAAACCACATATTAATGTGTTGAATTTGAATATAAAAGAGAGCTCGGCGCACTCTCTTTGCAGGCAATTCTTAAAATTCCTTTTCAGTAAAACACGGACTTTCAGGTCATTAACAGAATGACCCACTTCTTTAAAGTGCTGGCTGATAGGCTTGTGAGTTAAGAGCTTTCTTGTGTCCATTTTGTGTCCATTCATTCTTTGTCAAAGCGTGTTTACCATTTGTCCTATATACAAAGTATGTGGGCATTGTTGGCACATGATGGCATATATGACATTAGTAGAGAAACATGAGAAAGTGCCCGTGATTCTGTGAATAATCTGGTTAGGTCCAGTGATGGTATCTCCACAATAGATATGTGGACAAAGCTGGCAATGGGGTTTGTTGCAAGGAAAAGTTCCAGGATTGGTATTGTAGTATAGTCTGTGGTTGCTGGTGAGAATCCTCATAAGGGTGGGGGATTATCTGTAGGAGAGAACAGGCCTGTCACCTAAGGCCTTCTGGAGTGTGGTGTCCTGATTAAGGATAGGTTGTAGGTCTTTAATGATGTGTTGCAGTGGTTTGAGTTGGTGGTTGTAGGTAATGACCAGTGGTGTTCTGTTGTTGGTTTTTATGGGCCTATCTTGAAGTAGCTGGTTTCTGGGTATTCATCTGGCCCTGTCCATTTGTTTTGTGTTTTTTTTTACTTCTCCTGGTGGGTAATTCAGGGTTATGAATATTTGGTAGATATCTCATAGTTTTCAGTCTCTGTCAGTAGGATCGGAGCAAATGTGATCATACTCAAGGACTTGACTGTAAACAATGGATCTTGTTGTGTGTATAGAATGCAAGCTAGAAGCATGTAGATAGGTATAGCGGTCAGTGGGTTTCTGGTAGAGTGGGGTCCTGATCAGGCCATCCTTGATTTGTACTGTAGTGTCCAGGAAATGTATCTCTCGTGTGGAGTGGTCAAGGCATAAGTTGATGGTGGGGTGCAGCTTGTTAAAGCCTGTGGAATTCTAGAGTCTTTATACCATGGATCCAAATCATAAAGAGGTCATCGATGTATCATAAGTAAAGGAGTGGTAATAGGGGACGAGAGCTGAGGAATCGTTGTTCCAGGTCAGCCATAAATATATTAGCATATTGTGGGGCCATGCAGGTGTCCATCGCAGTTCCACTAATCTGGAGGTATAAATTTTCCCCAGATCAGAAATAATTGTGGGTGAGAACAAAGTTACAGAGGTCAGACACCAGATTGGCTGTGGTGACATCAGGGAGGGTATTCCTGATTGCTTTTAATCAATCTTCATGTGGAATATTAGTGTACAGAGCCTCTAGATCCATGACAGCAAGGATGGTGTTTTCAGGAAGTTTTCTGATGTTTTGAAATTCCCTCAGGAAGCCAGTGGTATCTCAGAGATAGTTGGGAGTGCTGGTGGCATAGGGTTTGAGGAGGCAGTCTACATAACTGGATAGTCCGGTGGTCTGGGTGCCAATACCTGCCCTGTTCTCTCCGACAGACAATCCCCCAACCTTATGAGGATTCTCACCAACAACCACAGATTATACCACAATAATACCAATCCTGGAACTTTTCCTTGCAATAAACCCCGTTGCCAGCTTTGTCCACATATCTATTCTGGGGCTACCATCACTGGATCTAACCAGGCTATTCACAGAATCACGGGCACATTCTCATGTTCCTCTACTAACATCATATATGCCATCATGTGCCAACAATGCCCACATACTTTGTACATAGAACAAATGGTAAACACACTTCAACAAAGAATGAATGGACACAAAATAGACATAAAAAGGCTCTTAACTCACAAACCTGTCAGCCAGCACTATAATGGAGTGGGCCATTCTGTTAATGACCTGAAAGTCTGTGTTTTACGGAAAAGGAACTTTAACAATTGCCTGCAAAGAGACAGTGCCAAGCTCTCTTTTACATTCAAATTTGACATGTTAACATGTGGTTTGAACAGGGACACCAATTACCTGGGTCATTATGTAGACTCTTTTACATACTTCGTTTTATCTGACTCTTGACTTCGCCCCCTCTTACTGCCTCTCTTCTTTCTCATTTGCCCACCTTGATTACAATTTTTCTGATTTGTCAACCTTGATAACTATTTTTGGTGCTCTGTGTCTTAAATATTGAGTCTGTTCTGGTATGGCTATGGTCTGAAGAAGTGGGTCTATCCCACAAAAGCTCACCACCTAATAAATTAGTTTTGTTAGTCTTTAAAGTGCTACTGGACTGCTTTTTTGTTTTTATAATATGTGGTTCATGATTTGGCTTATCCACTTTTGAGGAACCAATCCTTAAATGATATACTCCATCCCTCCACTGCCATTCATAATTTGACCTCTTAAATTATCTTATACCTAAGTTTGTTTTCTAATACCAGGATGCTCCTGGTAACGTTAGCTAGGCATTCTGACTCCAGGATACTGTTTTTTATGACAACCTAACCTTCCACTCACCTTCTCAGTAACATCCACTAAAAAATAAGGCAAGTTATTTATGTCATGAAGGCCTAAAATTATAATTAATGTCCTTTGCTCCCAGATGTCTATATTTACATGTGATTGTATTAAAGCATATATTGTTTGCTTGTGAAGTAATCCAGATCATATAAGTTGCCTTTTTACCAGTCCCCTACTGACTGTCTCTTCCAAGAACTTTATCTGTGATTGTTTCTTTTTGGTCTTTAATAAAATTATTAAGCTAGAGAAGTCTCTTCATTCTTCTGAAGGTCAACATAGAAATCCCTAGCAAAAAGCATACCTCCTTTAGAAGGTTCTGTTTATAAAAGACACTTCTGACAGGACAGTAGAAGCCACACATTAAAAGAGGATTTTGAAACTTCCTCAGATGCTTGTATGACTGCACTTGCAACCAGAATTCAAAGCTGATGGATCCATAGATTCCACAATGTGGCAGCAAGAGTAATAGCAGCAAGCATTATAGGGAAGTGACAACCATGTCTTGAGATTGGTGCAATTGCAAGCAAATTCTCTCCTTCATAATTCTCAGGAGAAACTCAAAGAAGTGTCAGAAGTGTTTCACAATCCAGAAAAACCCACAAAGCTTTCCTGTAAGAGGTGGGATCTCTTTTTGTTCCTATGAACAGTGAAGGTAACAGGCTTTGGAATTAAAGTATACCGTTATGGATTAAAGGCAACCATTAGCCCAATAGCATTAAACTAGTTGTGAAAATATTCTGTCAACAAGCTTGCATCATTATCTCGTAAGCAAGACACATGACATAATACTTTTGCTCTGCTCAGCACTGACAACATCTCGGAGTACAGTGTCAGCACCTGTAGCCAGACAGAACCCCCCCTTTTGTTCTACTCCATCTTGCCTTCCCTAGGTGCTTCAGAGCACGAAAGGGAAGGAATAGCCCAGCCCTGGAATGCCTGAGAGCACAGATGGGCTTATCTTAGCCACGGCCTTTGAAGCTCCTGAGCAAAGAACAATGGGCTAACTAACAGCCAGGCCTCAGACTGCCCTTGGCTAATTACCATTTGTTGATTCTCCCACCTGGTCCCCGACATGGAGGAAAATCTCCAGCCCATTAAGACACAAATGTCCTCAATTGTCTATCTCACAGGTGTGAACTACGCCCTTGAACTCCCTGTGAGAACCAGTATCAGACAGTTTAATTCAATTAAACCAAGGAAGATGCTTACATGACCCAATACGTATAAAGAGGGGTCCGGCAGACCCCCTATTTGAGCTCCAATCATCTTTCCTGCTGGACAGGAGGGTGGGGGGCTCAACTCCTGGAAAAAAAGGACAAAGGACTTTTTCCTAAGGGATTGAGGGAAGCTGGCCAAGCCACATTGGTAATGCAGGGGTGAGGATAAGACCTGCTAGGTATTTTACTTTTTATTTCTTTTGCGCACATTTAACAAGTATAGATCTATGAACTAGAGTGCATGCTAGCTATTTGTAATCAAAATATAAACCTTGTAACAATTGTAAACACAAGAGCTTAATTCGCTAGGTAACAAATAAAGCAACATTGTAACAGTAAGAGCTTAACTTGTTAGATAAATAAACAAAGTAATTGATTAAGTGGTAACCTGACTCCTCCTGTTACTGTGCCCAGCCGAACACAAAAACAAAGAACCTAGCTGCTTTTCAGCAGCTCTTAGCCTGGTCACTGGTGGACTCTGCTGTGGCAGTTAAAATCTCATATTAATACAAGAGCATAGTGGCATCTTACCTGACCATCGGCTAACAGCACCACACACTGGGAGAAGGTATGGTTGAAAAATTAGAGAAATGCCAGAAGAGAGCAACAGAAATTATTAAAAGGGCTAGAAAATCTGGCCTAAAGAAAAGATTGAAGGAAAAAAGGGGATCAGGAAGAAGAGAAGACTGAAGTGGAACATAACAGACAAGTATATATGTAGTTAGTTGTAAAAAGGAAGTTGTTATCCTTTTTCAACTCAGGACAGGTCAAGAAGTGAAGTGTTTAGAGAGATTTGGTTAAACATTAAGAAAAGAGTTCCAGATTGCATGTCTTGTATATAAGCCTTGTCTCATGAAACTCCTCACAGGAACTCCAAAAGACTTCTGAATATCAGGAATTTTTGACAATTTATGGAAGGGATAGAATCTATGGCCAGAAAGGCCCATTGTGTATATATAGTCTGTCAGCCTGTATATCACATGCTCTTATTTTTTACTGAGTTGCCTCCTGTATTGAGCCCAATACCTTGTCTTTCACAAAAGCATGCATTCCTGAAATCCGTTGAATATTGATTTGAGGAGATGGAGAATCCATCACTTCCCTTGGGATAAGGAAACAAACTTTATCTATCAGTAGGGTATTATAGGTTGGACCTCCTTAATTCGAAACTCACTCCTCCAGCAATATCCGTAATTCAGCATGATTTTAGTTAGCCAAATGACCCCTTACTATGAGTGTAGCTACGTTTCCAATGTTTGTTTGTTTATGGCTACCAGTCTTGGCTCTCATTGTTTCGTGGTGTTGTTTAGATGTTCTTTACCCCTAGATATCTTTTAAGAGCTCAGCCAGAAGTGGAAGTTTTGGTAATGTGCAAGACTATATTGACCTCCCATTGTCCAGAAAATTCTCTTCTCCAGCAGTGAGGGTGCTGGTCAGAAAGGTTCAACCTGTTCTATCCAATGTTAGGTCAGTACAGGTCTCAACAGAGTAGATTAAAATCTAGATCTCTTAACCTCCTGTTGACACTTTCAGAAGACATGTCCAGATTTCAGTGGGTGCTTAGAATAAATTACTCTTACTCCTAAAAGTGGGGTCCTACTATTAATGGGGTCCTACTACTACATGCTACTAATGTAAAGATGAGGGCTGGTGGCAAGCTCCCACAAAAAAGTTTGTTGTGCTGTTCTTTGGGGAAATATGACTTCAGTCTAACACCTTTCACAAACACAAACATTATTAATAAGCAGAAAGATTAGTAAGCAGGTAATGAACCAATGCATCACTCACTTCCTCATATAGCATGTACAAATACAGACAACTTGTTAGCCGATGGCTGGGTAACGAGTGATCTGTGAGCCTGGTTACATCTGAGTCTTTGCCTGCTAGGACCGATGGTCCCTTTCGCAGCGGGCAGCCAGAATGGCTGACGCATGCCCCAGAGATTCACTCAAGTCTTTAACTGCTCCAACAGACTGTCCCTTTGCAGCGGGTAGCCAGTGTGGCTGACGGGTGCCCCAAAGGTTGGTGCAGAGAGCTTATTCCACCCAAGTCTTTAACTGCTAGGACAGACTGTCCCTTCGCAGCAGGCAGCTGGGATGGCTGTTGGGTGCCCCAAGAATCTGCCCCGTGGAGGCGACATGACTCAGCGCTCAGCTTTTACTGCCCCTTACCACTGACCAGGCTGATATAGCCAAACGGCAAAGATTCTTTGTTTTGTGTTCAGCCAAGTTACAGTAACTGGAAGGAGTCAGGTTGAAAACTTAAATGGTTGTTATTTATTAAAAGCAGACACAAGAATCTTAATGGTTACAAGGTTATTGCTCTATCTTCTTAACTACTAGTAGGATGAGACATATGACATGTCAATTAGATTACAAGTGAAAAGTTACCCATATGAGGACCAGGAGCCTCAGCCTAAAGAGCTCTTACTATTAAATGTGCATAAAATACATTTGCAGGTATAATTCTCACCCCTGTGTCCTTTGACTCTGGCATAGCCAACATCATTCACTGAATCCCTTGGGAAGAACAGTACAAGGAGGGTGTCCCCTGGGACCTCGGGAGGCAAAGACCTTACCCGACTGGCAGATATAGGTAATTGGAGCTTAGTTAGAGTGGTCTGCCGTACCCTTCTTTATACCCCTTGGGTCACGTACACTCTTCCTTATCTAAAGGTACCAATTGTACTGGTTTGTCTTTGTGACACCAGTTCTTACAAGGGAGTTGCAACTTAATTTACACTTGTAAGATAGAGATAACTAAATCATTAAGACAGGACATTCTTTTTGTATGGGCGGGAGGTTCCTCTTCTGGGACGATGTGTGGGTGTATCAATTATCAGTACCAGCGAAGGGCAGACTGAGGCCCTGTGGTCATCAGCTGGACTGTTAGCTCTCTTATCTGTGTTGTTTTGTTCAGGGTCACGATGAGACGGCCCATCTGGGCTCTGAAGCATCAAAAGACTGTGCTTGAGATAAGCGCATCTGTGCTCCCAGGCCTCTAGGACTGTGCTGTTTTCCTTTGTGCTTTGTGCTCTGAGGAACCTATGAAGGGCAAGATGGAGTAGAGCAGGGGGATTCTGTCTGGCTACACAACTTCACTATATTGCTTGGGAGCTATTACACACTAAAGATTATGAAAGAGCTTCCCTTCCTGTAGATAAATAATATACGGCAGGTTCAAAAAAATTCACTCATCATGGTCTCATTTCTTTAAAAATGAAAAACAAAATTGCTTTATTGACTGTCAATGCCACTTAGCATTTTGATATATCAATGTACATTGCTTGGTGACTTGTAGCAGCACTGCAGCAGTATGCCACTGTTTGAAGGCAGTGACTCATCATGTAGCTTATTCAAAAATGATGTGTTGATTACTTTAATGGGCTAATAATCAGTAATGAATACTGTGTAATGGTATTCTCTAGTGTTGTGAGGATATGATTTGAAGAGCTTTAAAGCTGCTTAAGCAGCACAGTGCATTCATATATTTTACAGTCTTATATTATAGTTTTCCTTTGCTGTGTCTACACTAGTGCCCAACTTCGAAGGGAGCGTGGTAAGTAGGGTGTCGGGAGATTATTAATGAAGTGCTGCGATGCATATGGAACATTTCATTAAGCTAATTCTCCCCCATGGCAACTCTGAAGCATTAAACTTCAAAGTGCTGGTTTGCATGTAGCCACAGCTAACCGGCGGGTACTGTTGAGGAGTAAAGGGACTTCAAAGTAGCCCAGGTGCTTTGAAGTACCCAGGGGTTAGCTGCGGCTACACACAAGCCAACACTTTGAAGTTTGCCACTTCCAGATTTCCATGGGGGAGAATTAGCTGAATGAAACTCTGCATATGCACCACAGCACTTCATTACTAATCTCCTGACACCCTACTTACCATGTTCCCTTCGAAGTTGGGAGCTAGTGTAGACACCGCCCTTGAGTTTTGTACAGGTAGCAAGAGATCGAGCCTATCTAAGACTGCCACACAGCTGTAGTTTTCAACCTTTATTTCATTTGTGAATGCCTAAAAACATTTGAAGGTGCAGACCCCTTTGCAAATCATCAGCTTAGCGTGTGTCCCCCAAGATAGTGTGAACAGAGAATGAAAACCATTCCTTTAGAGTGTTGTGCTTTTGGATAATGTGGCATAGGGTTTTGCTGGCTACCTTTACTATTCACATTTTGGACACGAGCAGTAACTTTGCTCTCTTGTGGTTTGTTTTAAGTCAGGATCGAGAGACAGGAAAATGTGAGATGGTTTGGAGGCAGCATATGACCTTAGTGAAAAGTGTTAAGTTTAGCAAGTTGTTAATAAACAAAAATGAATTACTCAAATAGGGCTAGGCTTTTCTGGGAGGTGGAGGTGAGAGATTGATTCAAAGACTACTTTAACTCTGAGACATATGTGCTTTGTGACAACTCAGCTACCTCAGTGAAGCAATGGGCATAGTGTGTAAGACAGCAAACTTGCAATGGCTACTAATAGCGTTGGACACAATTATTTCAAAATAACTTTGTTAGCATCAACACAACAGAACCTCTATTTCAAACTAATTTGGAAATATCAAAACAAAAAGCAGTCAAGTAGCACTTTAAAGACTTGCAAAATAGTTTATTAGGTGAGCTTTCGTGGGACAGACCCACTTCTTCAGACCATAGCCAGACCAAAACAGATTCAATATTTAAGGCACAGAGAACCAAAAACAGTAAGCAGGAGGACAAATCAGAAAAATATAATCCAGGTGAGCAAATCAGAGAGTGGATGGGTTGGGGGGAGGTCAAGAATTAGATTAAGCCAAGTATGCAGATAAGCCTCTATAGTGACTCAGAAAGTTCCCGTCCCGGTTTAAACCATGTGTTAATGTGCTGAATTTGAATATAAAAGCCAGCTCAGCTGCTTCCCTTTGAAGAACAGTGCGAAAATTCTTTTTCAGTAACACACATACATTTAGGTCGTTGACAGAATGACCCATTCCATAAAAATGTTGACTAACTGGTTTGTGGATCTGGAGTGTTTTGATGTCTGTTTTGTGCCCATTAATCCTTTTTCTAAAGGACTTAGAAGTCTGTCCAACATACAAAGCACCTGGGCATTGTTGGCACATGGTGGCATATATGATGTTAGTAGAGGAGCATGAGAAAGTGCCCGTGATTCTGTGAGTAACCTGGTTGGGTCCAGTGATGGTATTTCCAGAGAGGGTATGTGGACAAAGCTGGCAGCGGGCTTTGTTACAGGGAAAGGTTCCAGGACTGGTATTCCTGGGGTATAGACTGTGGCTGTTAGTGAGGATCCTCATAAGGTTGGGAGGATGTCTGTAGGAGAGAACAGGCATGTCACCCAGAGGTTGGCTTATTTCAAAATAGATAAACCTCATTCTATGAGGAATAGCACCTATTTCAAAATAAGGGCTGTATAGACAGGGGATATTATGGTCCCTTTTCATCTCAAGAGAGGGTGGTTAGCAACTGCAGTGAGGATCTACAGGCAGTGTTTGAGCCTTCTTTCATGGCTTATCTGTCCAATATTGGATTTGCATGGGCAATTGCAATAACTGCATGTCAGTATATTTTTGAATTTTTGAGTCTCAGAGCTTTTCCTTCTAAGATGAAGTTCTTTTGTGTGGCTTGCACAGCTGCTGTGGAAGGAACATGTGCCCTGTCAAAGCGATCATTGCAAGGTATTTCAATCTGATGATGTAGATTCCCAAGATTTTGTGGAGTCAGCAAAGATGGAAGCTGTTCAGTTTTTTCTCCTGGTTCGAATAGGTGGTCCATGCCTGGGAACCATATAGCAGGATACTCAATACACATGCCTGGTAGATTAGTATCTTTGTTTTCACTGTCAGCCTCAAATTATTCCATGCTCATTTCATAAGTCTGCCAAAATAGTAACTGCCTTCCCAATTCTGAATTTCAGTTCTTCATCCATGGATAGGTTTGAGGTGACAGTAGATCCAAGGTAACAGAATTATTGAACCACATCTAATGGGCTGTTATCTAGAATGATGTTGGGTCACTGAGGTACACCTTGAGTGAATGCAACAGTTTTCGTCATGCTTATATCAAGGGAAAACAACTTGCAGGCTCCGGACAGAGAATCCGTCAGTGACTGTAGCATGTCTTCATGAAGGTGACAAGGGCTGTGTCATCTGCAAAGAGGAGTTCCATAATGAGGACTTTCTTGACCTTAGGTTTGGCTTGCAGTCTTCCCAGGTTGTACAGAGAGCTATCTAATCTTGTGCGGAGAAATACATTGTTGTGTGAGTTTTGAAATGCGCAATTTAGTAGAACTGAGAAGAATATACTGAAGAGGGTGGGGGCAAGAACACACCCTTGTTTCACTCCACAGTTCATTGCAAACAGTTCCGATGTAGATCCATCATATTGAACTGTCACTTTCAGGTTGTTATGAGCTTGAGTAAGATCGGTGGACAGCCAATCTTCGTTAATACTCTGGATAGTCCTAATCTACTAACTGTGTCAAATGCCTTTGTTAAGTCCACAAATGCTACGAATGACAGCTTTCCTTGTTGTTTGCATTTTTCCTGTAGTTGTCAAAGTGAGAAAATCATCTCTGTTGTTGATCTGTCAGCCCTGAAGCCACATTGTGTTTCTGGATAGACTTGATCTGTCAGTTTTTGCCGGAGTTTGAGAATGACACGGGCAAATGCTTTACCTGTGATGCTCAGTAACGAGATGCCTCAGTAATTCTTGCAGTCACCCTTGTCACCTTTGCTTTTATAGAGAGTGATGATGTTTGCATCCTTCATGTCCTGTGGGACATGTCCTGCTCTCCAACATTTTAGGAGTAAATCATAGAAGAAGGGGAAGAGCACAGCCTTGTTTGCCTTCAGGACTTCAGGTGGAATTTGGTCATTTCCTGGTGCTTTTCAATTGGAGAGAGCATCAAGAGATTGAGAAAGTTCCTCCTCCGTAGGGTCTGCATCTAGCTCAGACATTTTTGGAAGAACTGGGATGAGGTTGTCAAGTTCAGGTTGTATTGTACACTTGTGGGAATAAAGACTTGAGTAGCATTCCACCCATCTGGACACATGCAGCTTTTTGTCTGAGATCACATGTCCATTTCAATAATTCAGTGGGTAGATTTTGGTAAGGTTTGGTCTGAGTGCTTTCTTCAATCCATCATAAATGGTTTTCAGGTCACCCAAATCAGATGCCTTTTAAATATTAGAACATAGATTAGCCCAATACTTGTTCGCACACTGCCTGGATTCTCTCTGAAGAACAGATCTTGCATGTTGAAGTTGATCTCTTGTTCTTTGAGATGGGTTCTTTGTGTTATTCAGAAGTGCCTTGTATTGTTCTTCATGAAGTGGCCTAAGAATGACGGCATTTTCACGGATCCAGTGTTTGTTAGAGAATTTATGTGTTCCAAAGGCAATTGGGCATATTCATATATTGCATCTCTCAGCATGGACCATATTTCATCAATGGTTTGTTGATCAGGTTTGTGTTCCATTATGTGTGAGAGATCATCTGCGAAAATCGAGAATTTCAGCGCATCTCTGGTATCGAGGGTATTGATTTTTGGCTTATTGCATTCCTTTGTCATATAGCATTTCTTTGAGATGATTTTCACTCTGCTGATGATCAAGGAATGATCAGTGTCACAATCTGCGCTGTTCTACGTGCGTGTAAATTTGATGGTGTTGAGATGTTTCCTGCATACCAGTACAAGTTCAAGTTGATGCCAGTGACCAGATCTGGGGTGATGCCACGAGACCTTGTGACACTCCTTCAAGTTAAAGAAAGTATTAGTGAAGCAGAGCTGATCCTGAGAGCTGAAGTTGAGAAGCCTTTGACAATTTTCATTCATTTTCCCAATACTGTGATGACCGAGGAAGGTAGCCCAGGACTGATGGTCACATCCAGCTCTTACATTGAAGTTGCCAAGGATGTACAGTTGTTTGCCAGTTGGAAAGGGGTCTAACTTTTTGAAGATTATAATAAAAGTGGTCCTTGTCTTTGCTGCATGACTCCAACATGGGTGAATAAGCACTGATGATGTTGACATATCCTGACTTGGTGCAGCGCTTCAAGGATATAATGTGTTCCAATTCAGCTGTGGGTATATTAATAGCTTTTAGCAGATTGTCCTGAACAGCAAATCCAACTCCATAGAGGCAGTGTTCCTTTGAACTCAAGCTAATCCAGAAGAAAGCGTAGTTGGTTTCTTTAACTGACCCAGCATCTGCCAGGTTTCCTGGAGAGAAGTAGAGATGTCAACTTCCTGTTTGAGTACCTGTTGATCTGTGACTGCTGTTTTGTGTATTGAATCCATGTTTGTAAGGTCATGGGCAGATTCTAGTCCTGGACACATGGTCCACATATTCCAGCTACTGAGCCAGAGGCAAGTTGATTTATTATTTCATTTTTTGGTGGGTACATCATTTACATCTACTTTTCTATTTTTGGTCAATCTCCATGCACCCAATGAGGAAGGCAGATGTGGCAAGTCAGCACCTTATTGACTGGAGGCTGCCTGACTTGAGACAGGTGGTAGCTGACCAGTGGAGTGTGATGACTCCTACCACTTGTGAACGTGACCCATGGCATCCTCCTCTTCACCAGCTGAGGAGGGCTTATAACCCATAATTGCCACTTCCCATGTTGTTTCCATGCTATCAGCGAGGATGGAGTGTCCTCTCCATTTGGCCCCCTTTTATACACTGCATTGCCTGAGCTAGTGTTTGGCACACGTGCGTTGCCCAAGCAGCACTTACCCCCCTTTCAGTCACCCCAGTTGAATCCAAAGGAAGGACAGAAGTCAGTAGGTTTGGAACTGAGGTGACTGCAAGGAGATGCCGGCAAGCAGGTTTGATGACTCCTCCCTGCTAACTGCCTTAGGACCTCCGCTCTGGGTTTTCCGTCTGGGTTTACTCCCATAGCCTTTGGATCTCCTGAACCTACCCACAGGAAAGTGGGGAATTTTCTCACAGGGCTATCTTCCCTGGGGTGACGTAAGGAGTCACACTCCTTTGGATGCCAGTGAGCAAATTGTCATTCATACACCATTTAGATTAACCAAAGTAATCCAGGGCCCAAAGTATCCCAGGCCATCATCTCATGCAGAACGAGGGGGCAGAAGCCACTCAGTCCGCCCAGCCGCTGTCATGCTCAGGGGTCTACCCAGCCCACCCAGAGCTCACGCTGCAGGTGCAGCTGCTGCTGCCCCTGCTTGGGGCTTGCGGAGGACCATGTGAGCAAGAAGAAATAACACATTGCAAATGGTGGGGAGCATCGGACTAACTCAAACCTCCCCACCACTGTCTGCTCCCCTGTTGCTGAACTTCCCCTACCCACAGCCCCCTCAACCTGGCCTGCCCTCTCCCAACACCCCTCCTGGCCCACAGCTCCCCCGGTCATCTCCCAGCCCGGCCTGCTCCCAAAGACCACCCTGACCTGGTGGGTGTCCATAATCTAATATAAACTAGCATAAAGTCATGTTTCTTAATATAAATTAATCCTTACAGAAGACAAGTTGACAAGATGTTACAAAAAACTGTAGGTCTGAACCTAATAAGCTTTTGATGCTTTGTTTTGTCCACCTTGTCTCCCAGGTGCTCTGCAATGATATATTACACCAGTTGGTTATGACAGTCTTCCAAACTGGTTCAGCACTTTGTGCACGCTCCCTTGTATTTTTGCAAACTGAGCTCAGGCTCTTTCAGCAGCCCCCACAGCTGGCTTCAAGTTCACTCCAGCTGCTACAGCCGGAGATATGGAGAGAGATGTTTCTGCTGTCTAAAGAGCAGTCTGAAGGATGCAGTTTGCTGCTGTGCTTTCGTAGGTTAGCACTGGCTGTTATCAGGCAAATAAAGGAATTTCCTGCCCTTCTCCCACCACCCCTTGGGCAAGACAACTCAGCTGGAAGCAAAGTCTCCTGCCCCCTCCAAAAGTAATAGGTGTCCTTGGGACAGGAGGGGTTTCTGGTAAATTTACCTGCTGTAATGTTTTGGGTTGATTAAATGAGTTGAGGGCTTGAGGCAGGTGGTAGCTGACCAGTGGAATGCGATGACTCCTACCACTGATGAAAGTGACCCTTGGCATCCTCCTCTTCAACAGCTGAGGAGGGCTTATAACCCATAACTGCCACTTTCCATGTTGTTTCCATGCTATCAGCAAGGATGGAGTGTCCTCTCCATTTGGCACCCTCTTACATGCTGCATTGTAGGTGGGGTTCAGGTGCGTGTGACTACAGAAAGGGTTTAATTCTATCAAACCCTGGAGTAGTTTAGCATTAAGAAACCGTTGCTTCTCTGAGTGCTGCTGTGTAAGGTGAACCTTTTTCTTTATTTCCATGGAACTCATTGTGTGAGTTAAGACTGTGCTTGTGCAAGGGTTGGCATGATGCGGCCTGGAACTTGTGATGACTTTTTGTTCTCCGTTTCAGAATGTAGGATTCTGTTGGCAATCTAAGACATTTTCTCTCTTGTTCATTACTTACTATTTAAGTTTCCCAGCCAACAAGCCAGGCAGTGACATTCAAAATGCAGAGCCTGCCCTGGATCCGGAACACGTGTGGTGCCGAGTTCAGAATGATGTCTGTTTATTAGCCACCACACTTCCAAGTGGCAGACAGAAAGCTTGAATTCTTTTTGCTCGTGATTCTAACAACATAATCCAGCACACACAACTGAGCAGTAACCATGATAATGGTCTATCATTTAATCTGCAGCACACAGTGGTTTTCACTTTTTTAGTGTGTATTATTTACAAAGCATAACCTCGAACAATCTACTTAAAAGAGAAGTGTGACTGATATAATCAACTTATTTTGGAAAAACAGCAGTCTAGTGAGGCACATACACAGTTATTTTCTTACACATGCTGAAACTTTTTTTCCATATTACCATAACTGACATTTCCATAGGTTTGGATTATATTAGATGCACTGGGGGCCCAACATAAAACGTTTGCTCACCTCTGCCATAGGCACTGGAACTAGGGATGGGGGCCGGGGGACCTGCAGTTTAGTTCAAGAGCTGTCAGCACCCCCCCCACTATAAAATTGTTCCAGGGCCCCTGCAAGGCTCAGATGGTACCACCCCACATGCAAGGGTGGCTCCTCCCTTCCCTTTGCTCTCCAACCTTCAGCTGCTCCACCACAGGCTTCCGCCAAATGCTCAATGCAGAAGTTTTTTTCCAGTTTCATTGTCCCTGGGCAGGACAAGACTGACCAGCCAGTTGACTTTGCAGAGATGCAAGCTCCTGGCATTATCCTGGCCCTGCCTGAGAACAGGGGCTGTAGGGATATGAGGTCCCACGTTGATGTTTTTGTAAATCCCTGGGACAGACAGGAAAGACGTTATCCCTTGGGTTCAGAGACAAATCTCAGCTTACTAGGTAAGAAATGAAAGACCCAACTCTCCTTCTCAGCCATAGTTTGATCCTGTTAACTATTCTGCTCTGCCTTCCGAGTTATAAAGATGTATTTCCACAGTTTAGCCTTTGAAGAGTAAAGATTTGCATCTTAATTTGGTTATTAATTCAGTTCTTGTCAGTAGGACCATTAGTGACTTTAACAAGTATCACTAGCACTAGGACCTTACATAGAGGTCAAAAGGTCAAATTTTGGCACTCTGCCTCGGAAAAGTTGCTGACCCCTGGACTGGATGATCACAATAGTCCCTTCTGACCTTAAATAACTGAAGTTCCTAGACAGGGGATAGAGCCCATTTCAAAATAAGCCGTAGCGCATCCAATGGCTTTATTTTGATATAGTCTGTATTGTATGTAGATGCTCTATTTTGAAATCTCTTTCTTAATAACTTATTTTGAAGTAACTCTGCTTTGTGGAGACTGCATGTAACTGCCCACAGGCAGCCTTGAACGTGGGACCGCTGGACCTTAGTGTATGAGCCTGTACAGTTTCAGCTAAAAGCCAGGTGGCCCTCAGCTAAGGCTATAGAAGAAGCATTTTAAAACATTGCCAATGAACTTAATTCTTTAAAGCAGCTACATAAAGACCTCTGTTTACGAAAGTAGATAAGCAGCTTTTCCATGCTCAAATTGAACATAAATTGCACTTCTTGCATATTTTTGCAGAACTACACAAGCATAATTTTCAGTAAGTCCCTGGAAAGTGTGATCTTACTTACATGCAGCTCATGCTGAGTTGTGCAATCATACACGTCAGTCTTTTACAACTATTTTTGGTAGCATTTTTTTTGCTACTATGAAGAGGAATAATTGCTGAATAGTAACAGAGAGGGAGATCAAAACAAAAAGCAGTCAAGTAGCACTTTAAAGACTAGCAAAATGGTTTATTAGGTGAGCTTTCGTGGGACAGACCTACTTCTTCAGACCATAGCCAGACCAGAACAGATTCAATATTTAAGACACAGAGAACCAAAAACAGTAAGCAAGGAGGACAAATCAGAAAAAGATAATCAAGGTGAGCAAATCAGAGAGTGGAGAGAGGGAGATGTGCTACTCTATATACTATCAACACAAAAAGCAGTCAAGTAACACTTTAAAGACTAGCAAAATAATTTATTAGATGAGCTTTTGTGGGACAAACCCACTTCTTCAGACCATAATACCATACCAATATTGAGTCTGTTCTGGTCTGGCTATGGTCTGAAGAAGTGGGTCTGTCCCACGAAAGCTCACATAATAAATTATTTTGCTAAAGTGCTATTTGACTGCTTTTTGTTTTGATAGGAGTAATTGCTGCATGCAGAATAAAATTGCCAGTTTTAAAAGTTTAACTCAGCTTTCTTGGTCTACAATACCTCTTTCTTACCCTCTCCCACACAGTCACCTCAGTTTCCAAGCTGAATAGTCTCAGACTTTTTAAATCTCTCCCCATCTGCAAGCTGTTCCATATTGTTATCCATTTTTGTTGTTCTCTGTACCTTTTGCATTTCTTATATCTCTTTGGCTGTGTCTACGTGGGCACAAATCTTCAAAATAGCCATAATTTGAAGATTACTAATGAGGCTCTGAATTGAATATTCAGCGCCTCATTAACGTTAGGATGCTTCTGGCCGCGGCGCTTCAAAAGCATCGCTTTCGAAAGCACATGGCTCGGTGCAGCTACACAGGGGTCCTTTTCTAAAGGACCCGACCCTTTCGAAATCCCCTTATTCTGATTGGTGATTGGGATAAGGGGATTTTGAAATGTGTGGGTTCCTTTTGAAAAGGACCCCTGTGTAGCTGCGCCGAGCCATGTGCTTTCGAAAGCGATGCTTTTGAAGCGCCGCGGCCAGAAGCGTCCTAATGCTAATTAATGGAGGGAATCTGAGTGGGCAGCACAGTGATGCAACCAAAAAATGAAAAACGTTACTCAAGGGCGTCCCACCAGTGGCAACTGCCTTAGGTTTTACCCCGCAACCTGCCTCTCTGTCTACGGGGATCTTAATCCAATAAGGTTTACAGGGTTGTGACGAGCTGCTCCGTTCCCAGGGAAGGACGACAGACAATAGAGATCAGTTTAACCCGACAAAACTTTTTATTAGGAGTAACAATATTCTTTCTATTTTCAAGGAGTTATATATTGTTTCTATATACTAAAACTATACCTAGTTACTTTCCCTATCTTTCTAGGCCTAGCATAGGATTATTTTACTTATAGATTGATAGCCCTCAAATCAATGTATCACTGCGACAATAACACTATAACTAACCCCTCCTGCTACTTACTTTGAGTCCGAGGGCACTCATTTTATTCTTCGTCGCGTGCTGTAAATGGAAGAATTGTTACAGAGCTGTTTATTAATCTTAATAGTATCCCTGGGTCTTCCTGTGGTTCACCAGGGTCGCTCAACCCTAGGCCGAATTACCCTGGGGAGCAGATTTTATTAAACAACAAAATTTACCTATGCTATGCTATAGGATTTTTATTTATACTAAATGGGTTGCCCTGTCGGCCAAACAGGGGAGAGCCCAACAAAATATGGGATTTCCACAAAGGTTTTTTCCTTTACCTACAATGATGGGATTGTCCTACTTTAAAGGTGATCCCCTTAATAATAGTGGGGTTTTCCTGTTTAAAGGTTATCCCCTTAAAATGGTACTGCTTATTAATCACCCATAAAGGGTTATAATGCTGGGGTTATCCCTGTTAATGGGTTCTCCCTCAGCTGCTCTACCCCTCCTAAATAGTGGGGGAGCTGTCAGCTCTGTTATATAATACAAAAAATAATAATGGGCTATATCAACTTATCTAGTCTTCTATTTGTATGCAATATTTTTCAGGCTAGGTCAATAAGCCCGGCCTCCTGTGCTTTACAATTGGACACTAGAAAGTAAGGATCACAAAATATGACGCGTCTAAATTTGTTCTATATCTCTAACCCTTTGGTGCACATACCAACAATAAAAGATTATAAACATCAATGTAGCTACAAGAAATAACACAGATAACAGAAAAAAACACATATCTTGTATCCATTCCTAACACATATAACAACAAGCAAACACACAACACAAACAATAAAACAAACTCATCCAGTTGCTCATGTTACTGGGAGATCTAGATGTTTCTAAATACCTTCACTATCCTGTTCTGTAGTCCGGGCGCCGGGCCTGCGGGTCTCTTCCCTTGAGGCTAGGAAAGGATGACCCTCACAGCGTGCTTATACGGCAGCCGCGGACAGGTCTGACAGGAAAGTAAAGAGGAGGAAAGCAGCCAGGAGGAAAAGACCGGCTTGGTGAACAAAAACCTCCTGGAAAAAGGGCAGCCTGTATTTCTGCCACCGGCCTGCAGGAGGTCAGTGACTGAAAGGGCAGGGCTGCTTCCGCGGCTCACCCGTGCAGGGCACCTGCTGGCGCGTTCTGCCAGGTGAGCCCCCCAGATAAAATCACTGGGGCCTTTAAAGTGATTTCAGCTCTCTATTACTGGAACTCTTCTGATCTTCTCTTGGTGTCTTCTACGGCCCACGGCGGCTAGCGTGCGACGATTGACACGACGCTCAGCTTCGGCTTTTTCCGCCAGCGGTCTTTGGCTATGGGCAAAAGTCCAGCTCTTATCACAGTCTTTTGGTCTTCCGATCCGCTTCCTTCTTCGTCCTCCGGCGGACTCCTTGGCTGCGGGGTGCAGTCCGGAATTTATGGAGCCAGGGCGGACCTGGTTGAACACTCCAGGTCGTCAGGTCCGCACCTGCGGTGCCCTGGCAACCAGGATGCACTCACCTATTACATATTCATGAGCATCTAGAATCTACCTATCAGATCACAGGATTTCAAACCTTAACTTATGAACATTCATTAACCTCATAAATATTCATTCTAACCGGCCTTCTTAACGGCCATCCTATATTCCCTACATAACACCTATCTATATAATCACTTTAACACTATATTTTGAAGTAAATTTTTCCTTATTTTCATTTCATTTCCATGCGGATTGATGGAGAATAAAGTCTGGAGCATCAAAATGTAAACTTTTCATTTTTAAAATGCTCAGCTTCTCTAGGCTGCTTGGAAAGGGTAGTGGAAGGCACACTAACCTCACAGCCCATGGCCAGGGACATATTCTCTTAAAAGAGGAATTTACAACACTAATGAGGCGCTGAATATTCAGTTCAGTGCCTCATTAGTAATCTTGGAAATGGCCATTAGCATGGCTATTTCAAAGATTTGTGCCCATGTAGACACACCCTTTTTGAGATGGGGTGACCAGAACTGCATATGGTATTCTAGGTGTGGTTGTATCATGGATTTATACAGTGGCATTAAGGTATTTTCTGTCCAGCTACCCCTAAACCTCCAACGGCTAGAGTCTGCAATCTGACAAGTGCTCAGTAGGATCCTGGGCTAGATGTACCATTTGTCTGTCCACTGCGCCCAGGCTTGAAAGTCTCTACATCAGCCAAAATCACCTTTTCTTCCATTTTGCAGTAATTATCAGACCTTATTCTGTTCCTGTGTTTGAAACCAGGTGTGTGGCATGGCCAAACAATCATTAGCAATGGTATGCTAATAGTACATCTAATTACTGTGAATGTCTCTGCTAGTCCCATAATTATGCACATAAATGACAGGAAGCTGGCCATTTGCATAACAGATTAGTCAGCCTCTGCAGTAAGGGCCTGACTTCTCCTAAGTGCTGAGCAGCTACAACTTCCAGCTGCTGCCAGGAGGCAAAGCACAGGATATATAACCTGGGGAGAGGGATTTCCTTCCACATAAATTACTTCTCTGCTTACGCTTGTATTGATACAGGTACACAAACAAAAACAATTCCTGCCAACCCCAAATAGATTCACTCACAGCACCTGAAACAGCCTCAATGGACCTGTAAGTTTTATGATAAAATCTAGCAGAAACTAAACCCAGGACGTGGATACTTCTTGTGTGCGGCTGCTTTTAAGCTTTTTGAGAGTGGAGCGATCTGAGGAGTCCTTTGAAGTCTGGGCCCAGCTGTCTGCAGCATCTCTGCACTTTTATTTCATAAGGTTGTTAATCATGGGGAAGATGGGTTTTACAAGAGAGGCGAGTTGAGCTGTTTCTGACTCAATAGTACCAACGATCCCCTGTGTGACTGGCTCTTTCTGTCTCTTTTTTACCAAAGTAATAATGGTCTTGTTCCCTCAAAATGGGAAGAATGACTGACATGACAAGGAAGGCATTGAGAACAAGTATAGAACCTACAAAAAAATTAGCTGTCAGAACAGCTTGAGAACACTGTCATGTAAAAAAACCCGAAGATTGATATGGACATGACAACAGTAAGACACATACAACATAATATAATTTAAAGGTAGAGGTTCCAACATTATTTAAAACTATTACGTGACTGAAATAACCCCCTCGGCCCTACCATTTAGGAGTCTTCGGGTATTACTACACAGCAAAGTTGTTTTGAAATAACAGCTGTTATTTCGAAATAACATTGTTAACGTCAACACAATACATCCTCTATTTCAAAATAATTTGGAAATAGAGGTTGGCTTGTTTCAAAACAGATAAACATCATTCCAGCTGTGTCTACACTAGCCTGCTACTCTGAAGTAGAAGACATAACCTTGAAGTAGCGCATGTCACATCTACACATGCCGCACGCTATTTCGAAGTTGAAATTGGCAGTAAGCACGGAGATGTTGAAATTGTTATCCCAAAGAGAAAATGGGAACAGCGCCCTACTTCGATGTCTAACATTGACAAAGGACATGTGTAGATGCTCTGCATCCTGCTACTTAGAAATAGCGGGGTCCACCATGGCGGCAATCAGCTGGGATGCACAGACATGCTGTCAAGCCCCTGTGGGGCTCTATGGTCTGTGTGTGTGCAGTGTCTCTTAGAGCCGCATGGACCAGGAAGCCTTGTGGCAGGAAGCTGAGAGCATGTAGGCAGCAGCCCCAACATGCGCTGTCCCAGGACACCTCAGCACGACCCCTGGCATGGCCAGCACAGGGCAGGTTAGGACCTCCGGAGCTCCTCCACCCCAAGCATGGCCAGGGCTTACAGGGGGTCCAGTTGGGGTGGGAAGAAGTGATGCCCCTCCTAGACTGATGCTGGGCTCCACAACCTGCTGAGGCTCTGGGGTGAGGAGGAGGTGCTCCACATAATGGGGATCAAGCGGCAGAATGCGGCCATGTTCGCCTGGCTGCTTGAGGGCCTGACCATCCAGGGTCACCCTGTCTGCACTACTGACCACGTCAGGAGTAAGGCGAAGGAGTTGCGGCACAGTTACACCTGGGCTCAGGATTCGGCCAGCTGGTTGGAGGCCGCCCACGCTGCTTACCTCTATTACCAGGAGCTTAGGGCCATCCTGGGTCCCTGGGACACCTCCTTGACACTGGACATCCTCGACACTGCGACCAAGGAGCCCCAGCAGGTCACAAAGCAGGAGCCAGGACTAGAGGTGAGCCCCACACCACCAGGGCCAGAGGCAGAGCCAGAGCTGGACAGCAAGGCAGCAGGGTGGCCCAGTGAGGACGGGGAGCTGGTGATGGATTTCCCTTCCCGTCCCTCCAGTCAGGCATCTGCCAGACAGGCATCCCCTAACCTCAGTGGTGGACCCTCAGGCACATACCCCACAGGGCACACACCCCTGGGACATGGGGCAGGGCACCATACATGAGCAGGGGTTCCCCATGCCCCCAGAAGACCCCAAACTACCTGGGCCCAGCGAGACCACAGCCCCAGGGGGGTGGCACGGTCGCCCGTGCCCGTCAGCACCCACTCCTGTGGACAGCACCATGCCCCACCTCTGGACAGGAGTAATGGTGGGGGGACCACACAAATGGGCTGCCCACAGGGCCACCGCACCCATGGGACAGAGATGGGGGGGGCCCAGCACCCCCTGGGGGATGGAGGGCATGGGCCATGGACCAGGGGTCAGTACTCATGGCCATCTCCTCTTTCCCCATGTGTCCACAGCCACACCATTCGAGGGCCAGGAGAGTCCCACTGCATCGGTCATCCCAGATAGCCTCCCAGAGGCAAGGGAGAGCAACCACCCGGAGGCACCACCAGCACAGGCATGGGCCTGCTCTTGCCACAGCCAGAGGCAGCCGGCTGGGGACCCACTCATGGCTGCCTCCCTCTGGCACCAGGTTGAACTCGCAGATCAGTGCCTCCACCTGGGGAGGGGCACCTGGTACCGGGAGGCCTGGGGTGTGTTCATGCACATTCGATGACCTAGCGGCCTCCTGCCAGGAGCTGGTGGCACAGCTGCCCCCTGCTGCTGCTCCCCCTGCTGCCGTTATTGCTGCTCCTCCCACTGTGTCCCCACCCAACAGCTCCCAGGACAAGGAGCCCACTGTGCCTGCATGCTGGCCCAAGACCAAGCCCCAGTCTTACCTGCCCATGCTCCCCACCCCCATGCAGCCTTGCCAGGAACCCCAGATGAGCGGGAGGGGCATGGGACCCAGAGCGGGCAGGGGTTTATGCCCCTCTACTCCCACCCCAGAGTGATGGGCCAATGGCCAGGCCATCCAACTGCCCTCCCCCTCCCCCCACCCCCATAAATTGTTGACTTCCCCTCGTGTACATAGTTTTCTACACTGTTGTTTTATTCCAAGGTGCACATGTTCTCAATGTGTGTACACACACACACACACACACACACACACACACACACACACTGTTCCATTCTCCCAAATCCTTGTGTGCTGTGTGCTCATTGGGGGAGGAATGGCATGTGGGAGGGTGTGGATGGAGTGTGTGGGAGGCCCCCTGGGGCAGTGCTCACTGGGGCTCCTGCTTGAAGTACAGCTGCAGGGCCTCCTGGATGCAGACCCCTGCCTGGTGGACATGGCAGCTCGGGTGGTGGCTGGCTGGGGGGTAGCCTGTCCCAGCCTCAGTTGCCCACCCCTGCACGTAGGCCTCCCCCTTACTCTCCACAATGTTGTGGAGTGTGCAGCAGTAGCCCATGACCTGGGGAACGATGCGGATGCCCACACCCAGGTGGGTGAGGATGCAGCGCCACCACCCCTTCAGGTGGCCAAAAGTGTGCTCAATCACCTGCTGGCTGTGGTTGAGCTGTCCATTGAACTGTTCCTGGCTGACAGCGAGGAGGCCTGTATATGGTTGCATGAGCCAAGCCTGGGGTGGGTATGATACATTGGCCTCCAGGAAGAGGTGCACGGTGGTGTCCCCCAGTGGGCTCTCCCTCTGGGGGATGTGGGACCCTGCTTCCAGCCGGTGGCATAGGCCTGAGTTGTGGAAGACCCGCGTGTCGTGGGTGCAGCTGGGCCAGCCCACATATATGTCTTGGAACTGGCCCCAGCTGTCCACTATTGCCTGCAGGACCATGGAATGTTTTGTTCCCTGCTGCGCTCTGGGGTGCAGATGGGTATGTGGGTCCCATCGAGGGTCCCGAAGCAATTCAGGAACCCCAGTGTGGTGAAGCCCATGATGGCTGCATCCACGTCCCTGGTGCGGATGATCCTCTGCAGGAGCAGGGCATTCAGGGTGTGGACCTCCTACGGGGAGGGGACATAGGCACCTGTGAGTCTGTGTGGCCTGTGCTCAGCCCCTCCCCGCCACCCAACTCTCCTCCACAGCCCCTCCCAGTCCCCCTAGCCAGTACCCCCTGGGGCCACCCCCCCCCCCGTTTTCCTCCACCCCTGGTTTTGTTGACAGAAGCCAGCAGTTTAGACAACCCTAAGGGATATGGAGGTAAGAAAAGGAGAATGAGCACAAGCAATAGCGACTCAGCTCTTGCCAGTTGCGATCTCTTGCTCCTGAAAATCCAGAATCATTGCTCCCAGACCTATCAATGGTGCGTACAGATCTGTAGGCTAAACGTTCTACTCATAAACATATATAAATTGAAGTGTGGCATGGGAGGCACATTACACCAAAAACTTCCTTCTAAAATCATCCATTTCCATGGAAGTCATCCGGTTTCTTCTTATTTTCATGCGGCATCTTCTTGTTCACACATGAAATCTGCACTGTCCACACTTAAAAAGCGTTTTCTCTTTTGAAAGGCTCTAGAAATCAGAGTGAGATTTAAGTGAGAATACACTCACAGCACTTGTACCAATTTGAGAGAGATTATCAATTCTAGGTGTGATGCTTTGTCTGAAAAATAGAATTTTAATTAGTTATTTCAAACTCACAAATTCACTTGAAGAACATATCATAGGTTTGAAACTGATTAGAGGTGTCTGTGGGATTCACAAGTTTTAATAACATTCCCATCCACATACAGGCATGATATATAAACCTAAAATGCACTCAATGTTTTTGTAACTGCTGTGTGTGTCATTTTACAAGAATCCAGTAGAATGGCACTATTACTTTTTGTCTCTTTCCAGAGGTCACCAGTCCTCCAGGGCACAGAGATTCATTATTATGTTCTTCGGATGTAGAAGAATGCCACAATATTTGATCTGATCTACCTTTTACTGAGAATTTCTCATACTGTAAATCAAGTCTTCATCTTTAGATGCTTTCATCAATACGGTCTGTTCTGCTTTTGAATAAGACACGTTGTGCTCAGTTTGCACACTTTTTCAGGATTGATTTATTGTGCTGAATGAACCTGTTGGAGCCCAGAGCCTCATAAAGAATCAGTTGTGCTTTAGGCTGATGGAATTCTAGGGCCTCTTTTCTTTACTTGAAGATTCACTTCGTGGATTAACACTTCTTTTTTTAATGTGCGGCTGCTTGAAAATGACTAAAAGGTTCTCTGTGCTGACAGTAGAGCAGTATGATTTGTGAGACATAAAATAAGCAATATGTAAAGTACCCATTGTACTATGTTCCAAAAAACTCCATTTATTCCAGAATATAACAAAACATAGTTGATGTTTTTATATTTCTTGTTAATCAAACTTGTCAATGTTCACAGTTTTTTAATCCATCTGTATATACACTTTTGTGATGGCACACATTAGACTGTATATTTTACATGAAATACAATATTTACAGTCCTACCCTTTCATTTCTGGGATGTGTATGAACCTGCTTTATCACGTAACATGTATAAAACATTCTAAGAATTTCTAAAATGGTTAGAGCACTCAACCAGTTTCACTGGGTCAACATGCAGCGTCAATTGTCTTTGCAAGGATAAAAGCTTAAATGGGAAGCTAAAGGTTAACCATCACTTATGTGTCACTGATATTTTACAGCTCACTGACAGATTGCCTTGAGCATTTTTTTTTTTTTTTTGAGTCTGAGAGAGTGGTGACTTGAAGCACAGATTAGTCATTTAAAACAAGCTTTAAGACCCTGGACAACTGGGTTCCGTACCTAAGCTGCTGCTCTTTTTCTTTGGGACAATGAGCAAGTCACACAGTCCCCTACATATACACTGGCAAGTTCTTTTGAAAAAATGGGCCTTTTCTGAAAGAATCTGCTGAGTGTTTATACATAAAATGCGCTCTTTCGGTCTGAAGCAGAAAGAACACAGAAGAGGAAGAGTGCCTTTTCCTGAAAGATTCTTTCAAAAAAAAATTTGTAGATGACCTGGGGCCCTTTTTTGAAAAGAGCTGTCCTCATGGCACCAGATTTTTTGATTCTGAGCCCATCCTTTTGAAAGAGCAGAGCCTGTGTGGATACTCTATATCAAAAGAGTGGTTCTATTTTTGATCCACTTTTTTGTCTGTGGAAGTACTCTTTCAACAGAAGTTTTTTCAGAAGAGATCTTACTTCTCCAACTACTACTAGCTCTTCAAGAAAAACTTCTTTTGAAAGATCCCTATAGTGTAGACATAGCCTTAGTGTCAAAGCTTTCTCCTTGTGGAAAATGGAATAAAATTATCGTACCCCATCAGAGGATTTTTCAATACTCAGGACTTTGAAATACCAATGGAAGATAGATTGACAAAGTGTTGTTATTGCAGCATATTCTGTCGAAGACATTTTTTTTGATCTGCTAGAGTAGTAAACACACAGCATATAGCCCTGCAGTAGATTTCACTGTTTAAAGTTTCTTAATATGTTTCAGAAAGTAATGTTTTTCCAATCCAGGAAGTTTTCAGACAACGTTGGGCATAACTTCCTGGTACAAGTGCTGAAGGAACCAACCAGGGCTGTGCTCAGGTAGACCTGCTGTTCACAAACAGAGAGGAACTAGTAGGAGAAGGAGAAGTGTGTGGCAACTGAGGCTGTAGTGATCATGAGATGGTAGATTTCAGGATGCTGACAAAAGGAAGAGAGGTGATCAGTAAATACAAACCCTGCATTTCATAAGAGCAGACTTTGACTCCCTCAGAGCACTGATGTGGAGGATCGTCTGGGAAACTAATGGGAAGGGGAAAGGAGTCCAGGAGCAAACCATCCCAATGCACAGTAAGAAAAGCAAATATAGTGGGCAACCAGTTTAGCTGAACAGGGAAATCCTGGGGAGCTTAAACTCAAAAAACGATGCATATAAGAAGTGGAAACATAGATGGATGACTAAGGAGGATTATAAACATATTGCTTGAGAATGCAGGGGAGTAATCAGGAAGGCAAAAAGACCAATTCGAACTGCGGTGAGCAAGGACTGTGAAGAGTAACAAGAAAAGTTTCTACAGGCATGTTAACAATAAGAGGGTGATGAGGGAAGTAATCTTGTGGCAGAGATGTGAGAAAAGCTGAAGTACTCAATATTTTTTTTGGCCTCTGTCTTCACAGACAGGGTCAGCTCCCAGACTACTGCACTTGTTTAGTGCAGTATGCAGAATGGGAAGGAGGTGGGCAGCCCTCAAAGGGGAAAGAACAGGTTAAGAGCTATTTAGAAAAGCTAAGCATACACAAATTCATGGTTCCGGACTCAATGCACCCAAGGGCACTGAGGAAATTGGCAAATGTCATTGCAGAGCCTTTGGCCATTATCTTTGAAAACTTGTGGAGATTGGGAGAGATCCTTGATGAGTGGAAAAAGGCAAATATAGTATCCATCATTAAAAAAGGAAAGAAGGACAATCCAGGAAACTATAGCTTGGTCAGACTTTCCTCAGCCCATGGAAAAATCATGGAAGGGATCCTCAAAGAAACCATTGGGAAGCATTTGAAAGAGGGGAAAGGGATCAGGAATAGTCAATATGGATTCACTAAGGGCAAGCCATGCCTGATCAAGCTGATTAGCTTCTGTGATGAAGTAGCTGGCTCTGTGGATATGGGGAAAGCAGTGAATATAATACACCTTGACTTTAGTAAAGCTTTGGCTCTTACAAAATTCTTGCCTGCAAGTTAAGGAATTATGTATTGGATAAAGGGAATGTAAGATGCATAGAAAGCTGGCTCGATGGTCAGGCCCAACGGGTAATGATCAATGGCTCAATGTCTGGCTGGCAGTCGGTTTCAAGTGGCATGCGCCAAGCTTTGATTCTAGGGCTGGTATTGTTCAACATCTTTTTTTAATGACCTGGATGAGGAGATGGATTTCGCCTCCAGCAAATCTGCAGATGACACTAAACTGACATTGGAGGGTAGGTGTAAGGTCCAGACAAAGGTATAAGGACCTAGACAAATTGAAGGACAGGGAAAAAAATCTGATGAGGTTCAACAAGGACGAGTGAAGAGTCCTTCACTTGGGATGGAAGAATCCCAAATATTGTTACAGGCAGTGGACCAACTGGCTAAGTAGCAGTGCAACAGAAAAGGTCCTGGGGATTACAGTGGATGAGAAGCTGGATATGAGTCAACAGTGTGCCCTGGTGTCTTGGGATGCATTAGGAGTGGCATTCCAGGAGATCTAGAGAAGTTATCATTCTCCTTTATTCAGCACTGATGAGGCCACAGCAGGAGCATTGCATCCAGTTCTGGGCCCACCAGCATATAAAAGATGTGGATGGGTTGGAGAGGGTCCAGTGTGAGGTAACCAAAAAGATTTGGGGGTTGGAGCACATGGCCTATGACGAGAGGCTGAGGGATTTGGGCTTACTTAGTTTGCAGAAAGGAAGAGTGAGAGACAATGTGATAGCAGCTTTCAACTTCCTAAAGGGGCTCTAAAAAGGACTGAGAGATGCTGTTCTCCGTAGTGACAGATGGCAGAGCAAGAAGCAATGGTCTCAATTTACAGAGCAGGAGGTGTAGGTTGGATATTAGGAAAAACTATTTCACCAGGAGGGTGGTGAAGCACTGGAATGCATCACCTAGAGAGGTGGTAGAGTCGCCATCCCTAGAGAATTTTTTTTGAGTCCCAGCTTGACAAGTGCTGTCTGGAATGATTTAGATAGGGTTGATCCTGCTTTGGGCCGGGGGCTGGACTCGATGACCTCCTGACCTCTCTTTCAGCCCAGGATTCTATGATTCTATGATGAGACTTTATAACCCAGATGGGTATTTTGCAGAACATTGAACTCCCGAGGTAAATCCTCTAGGTAGACCTACAAAATCTCCCAGTGGACCCACAAAACATGGATTCGGGGAGCTCTGGAACAGTCTGTGAAGGGAGTGTGCTGTTCTCCACAGATACTAGGGAGTATAAGGAGTAATTGGCAAGATGAGGGTGATTCATTGTGCAGCTTCTGCTTTACTTAATCCTAGTCTTGCAGCTTCTTTCTGCACCTGGCTAGTGCTGCCTAGAAGAAACTCTGAGTAGAAGAGATGGCTGCAGACAGCAAACATGCAAAAGGGGATGCAGCTGAAATCCCTGAGCCAGGGGTATTAGATTTGTGAGAACTCCTTTACAAAGAATCAAATGGGAGCCACTCATAGTCAAGCAAAAGTTTACTATAGTGCAGTTATTGTTAATTCTGATGAACAATATTCTTTTGCTGTTTATATTCCTTATTCAACCATTTGTTTTACAAAGTTTTTATACTGAGCTTTCCATGAGATCGTGACATGATTTCATCTAAAGACTTTTCTCCCAGATCAAGAAATACCAACTTCCATTAATGTGATCTTACATATATGGATTTTTTAATTTTTTGGGGGAGGGGGGAATTCAATTGGAACTTGATTGCCCCCTTCCCTCCCCCATCTCCATCAGCTGGCCTGGTACTATGGTAGCACTGTTTGGCAGATACGAGAAGAGAGAAAAGGATGAGCCACCATATTAGAATGCATTCTAAAAAGAAGACTTCATACTTGGCTTAGAGTTTGTGCTACTAGTCATTTCTTTTTCGCCCCTCTCTATCAGGAATATTTAATCATTTGGATGCCATCTTTTTATTTCCAATACCACCTGAACTTAAGAACCAGCATTTACATGGCACTTTTGTACCCAGCGCTCCTTCATGCTTTGACCGCCTTTCTAGATACCTTATTGAGGACGCTTGTTTATAATTGTTTTAATTAAATTTGTGACTGACTTCCCTGAGAGGAAATGCATATCTTCTGTTCTGTTTTACATGCATTCTACCATATATTTCATGTTATAGTAGTCTTTGAATGATGACCTAGCAAGTGTTCATCTTAAGAACACTGTTACAGCAGATTTGACAAAGAAGCAAAGAAGGTGCCAATGTGAGACTTCTAAAAATATCTACAGCATTTGAGCCAAGGTTTAAGACTCTGAAGTGCTAATCTGCAAAGGATGAGGTGTGTAGTATGCTTTCAGAAGTCCTTAAAAGAGTTACTTTATGTTGCACCAACTGCAGAAGCTGAACCACTGAAAAAAATCAACCTTCTTCTGGTGGCTTCTGACTCAGATGTTGAAAAGGAACATGTGTTAGTCTTCTGGGGTTTGGATCATTTTCAAGCAAAACTCATCATCAGCAAGGACGCATGTCTTCTGGAATGGTAGTTGAAGTATGAAAGGACACATGAATCTTTATGGCACCTGGCACATAAGTACATTGTTATACCAGTACAATAGTGCCATGTGAATGCCAGCTGTCACATTTAGCTGACATTTGTAAGCAAGAATCATACAGCATTATTTCCTATAAAGTGTAACCAAACCTGTCTTAGTGATTGGCTGACCAAGACGTAGGACTGACTGGACTCGTAGGCTTATATGACTATTTTTTTATTTTTTACAGTGCAAGGATTTGTAACCAAGCATCAATATAAAGTACGTACTGTATACTTTGTATTGTTTTGTAACTGCAATCAATATGTTTGAAAATGTAGAAAACATTCAAAATTATTTTAAAAATGGTATTCTATCACTGTATAACATGATTAATCATGGTTAATTTTTATCCACATGACAGACCTATTCTTTATGCAAGTAATCTTTGCACAGAGAAACTGTAAGTAACTTAAAGAAAGGCAGATATTTCTGGAAATATGTGGACAGCTCAAGAGTGGTTATTTCATGTCTTTCCATTACCATTTTAATTTGCAATGCAAACATATTTTGATTTCACTTTATGCAAAAAAAGTAGTTCTGGAAACTATTGCTATGGTTAAAGTGGTGGTTCAAGGTAAATGTGGATATTGCTAAAATACTTGTATTCTTCATAAATGTGAGAAGAGAATAGAGAAAAACCTTCATTCACAACACTGCTGATTTCTAACCAGCATATTTAAAAGAATCCCCTCTGTCTCTCTCTCTCTCTCTCTCTTTTCTGGGTTCATTTTAGTAACTGGAGATTCAAGGTGACATCAACTCATCTTTTTAAGAGAAAAAATATTGTAAAAGCTTATATTTTCATTTTCCTGATCACAGATAGCGGTTGCTTATATGTAGAGCAATAGTGTGAATGGGTGAAGATATATCAAATTTTTTCAGCTCTAAGTAATTTAGACTACAGCTCTTTAAAAAGATCACAGAGGTTTCAGACATTGAATATAATCTCCATTAGCATCCAGAATCTTATGAGGTGCTCAATCCATATTGACTACCAGAGGAGTTAAGGACTCTCTGTCTTTTAGGATCTGGGACCACAATAAAGATAGCTACTAATTGTTAATCAGAAAGTTACTAAATCAGCTCTGTACTATTAACTGCCAATCACCCCAAATATTTTTCCATTGTTGTCCGACTTCCACCTATTTGGCTGTGTAAAGTGGGAAAAAAAGAAACACCGGTAGTGTAACAAAGTAAAGAATTTTCTGGCTTAAAATAACCCAACATGTTGTTACTTTAAAAAACGGGATTTGTATGTAGAAACTAGGGTGATGCTGGTCAAAATACCTCAGGAATCTTGGAATTAATGCTAAAATATTTTTAACTCATGTTAATATTTAATCCATATTGAGAAAACATCCAGGAGGCCTGTCCAGAATAACATTTTCATTTACATTACCATTAGCAGCTGTCAGAAATACTAGATAAAATTTCTGCAATATGTTTAAGGTAAAACAACTTATAAGTTTTCACCCCCAAAACTCCTTATCAGCTGTTGTCAAAACTCCTGTTACTTGGGGCCTGAACCTGCTCCTATTGAAAACAATTGGAGGGGGGGAACCTCATTATTTTCTATACTACAATATGCCCAGAGGCCCTCCTCAAGATTAAGACCTCATTCTGAGGCACATTTTATAAAAATATAGGGCTACACTATTGCATTTTCAAAACCACCTAAGTGACTTCTGCGTCTACATCCCATTTGCAAAGGTGCCATTTCAGCATTTAGGAACCTAGGCCCAGATCCTCAAAAGTATTTAGGCGACAATGGGAACTAGTCCCCTAAATACCTTTGCTAATCTGGGCCCTAAATCCCAATGACAGTTATTTGCTCGAGTGCCTTAGTCACTTTGCCAAAGGGATCTTTAGTTACTAAGTCACTTGCATGAAAATGTTACCCTTAACCACACATGCTCAGAGGGATAAGATAACCCTCCTCTCTCTCGCTCGCTCTCTCTCACACACTGTTAGCCGGTGGCCAGGTAATGTGCGTTGAGGTACTCCCTTGCGTCCTAAACAACCCAGTTTTTTTAATGTTAGAGCAGGGAGCTGCTAGCACTCCTACGGCCAGGCTGTAGTAACCAAATGGTTAAAGTTCTTTTCGTTGTGCCGGCTGTGTTGTAGTGACAAAAGGATAACCGGGTCAGGCTTAGAGCTTAACTAGTTACAAGTTTATTAAGCTACAGTTATAAGCATGTGGTTACAAAAGGCTATTGTCTACTTCTTATATGCTAGCAAAGTACAGGTGTTAACAAGTTACGTTACAATCCAATACAAAGATATCTGTTACCATCTAACACAATGATATCTTGATACAATGACATCTAGTTACAGAGCTCTAATTCTTTAGCTGTGCACAAAAAAAGTCGGAGACCTAGCATGGGTATATCTTACCCTCTCTGCGTCTCTCGATACCAGCGTAGCCAAGCTGGATCGTTCACTCAATTCCGCGGAAAGACGAATACGAGGTTGGGCGTCCCCAGTTGTGGACCTCAGGAGGCAATCACCTAACCCGACCAGCAGGTAGTTGGTGGAATACACTCAAAGTTAGAGTTCTGCTGGACCCATCTTTTATACTCCTTTTTTGGGTTACGTAGTCTCTTTCTTATCTAAGGTGCCAGATCATACTGGTCTGTCTTTGTGACGCCAGTTTGTTACAAGGGCATTTCTTACTTAATTTGCACTTGTAAGACAGGAGATAAGCAATTTAGGAGTACAGGACATTCTTTTTGCGTGGGCGGAGATTTCCCCTTCTGGGGTGGTTGTGTGTGTGCATCATATCCATCAATGCCAGCTGGGGTGATTTCTTGAGGGCACCCCCCCCTCCTCTTGTTGACAGTTTGGCCTGTTAGCCTTCTATCTGTACTTTCTGCTTCTCAGGGTCACGATGAGCTAGCACATCTGGGCCTCAATGAGGACATCAAAGACTGTGCTGTCAGCAGCCGTTTCCGTGCCCTGTGTGCTTCCGGGGGGAGGGGCGGGGGGCAGCGAGCAAGCTGGCTTGTAAGGGGGAGACTTTGTCTGGCTACACACACACACACACACACACACACACACACACACACACTTCCTCATATTTCCTGTGAGTCTGTGAATGCAGAAGGGATGAATGTTAACTTACTCTCTTTCTGCATCAGGCAGCCTTGTCTTTATCCCAGTTCACTGACTGCAGCAAATGGTGGTGTGATTTGCTGTTTGATATAGGCCAGTAGCTGAAGGAATTGTGACACTGAGATGTCTCCACGTGATGTCTCTGTACTTCCCAGAGTTACAAGGATTGGTGCTGCTTACTCCCTGCCATAAATCAAAATCTATCCTGTAATGATAGTCTGTGTCCAGTGGGTTTAGGATGATATAAAACACACCAGATAGATATGGCAGGCAAAGGAAGGGGTGGTAAAAGAGGTGATGACAGCAACAGGGGAAATAGAAAGCATGCTGGCCAAGTACGTGCGTGATTTGTAAGTCCTAGCTTTTTCAATAAACAAGTGAATGTATATGTTAATAAATGGACTAAGTCCTGACTGAAGATTGAGTAAGAATTGCCTGATTTAATACTTTATGCCTAATGATACACGCCTGAGCAATTAATAGAACCTTTATTAAGAAGAGCTGTATTATCTATACTCATGCTACAACTCATGGATATTGCTGTGTAGAAGTTGATTAAGTGAATGATCTGTGACAGATACAGAAAGCAACACATGGCACATAACATATGACATAAAAGGGAATTTAATAACTAAGCTGAATTCCTAAATTAGTGCAGTCTGTTTTGACTCGATATTTTTTTTCAAGTCTAATTCTTTCTCGCACACATCACTAACACACCCTTTCTATTGCACAATGGTCAGGGCACACAAGGTCATTAGTCAATCAGTTCCCATGTCAATGGTTGCCAATGCATGGTATGCTATTTTATGTTCAGCTGTGCCTAACTATCTGTTAACAATCTGGGGCAGTATGCCTGCTGGGGACATTGCTGGAGCTTGCAATCCTTGCTCAGTACTGTGCAAACTGGCGCAGTGAGAATATTCTTTGTGTAATAAAATACCATTCAAAGAATTTAAGTTGAAAAGCAACAGCAAAATATAGAGAAGGAAAAGCTTCAAAAATGAAGAGGTAAAATGTATTATTTAGAAAATGACCTGGATATCAGCAAGTGTTGCCAAAGGAGCACTAATGACTGTTTTAAAGCCAAAATTGCATTTGAAGTTGTTAAACAATACAGTAGAACCGAGATACGAGCACTTGAGTTGCGCATATCTTGAGTTAACATGACTGAGTGGCGGGGAACTAGCACCTGGCTCTGGGCTGTCTGCCACTCAAAGGAGCTGGGAAGCTGACCAGGGCTGCACAGTTTCCTGGCTCCACCAAGTTACGCAAAATTTGTCTTATGTGAGGTTGAGCTAGAATGCAACCGCTGTGTAAGTTGGGGTCGACTGTACATTTCAAAATAACGCAAGCTTTGTTTTAAATGCTCATGCCCAAAGCTTGAGGTCAGTGGAAAATTTAAATTACATATTCATCTCCAGGACAGTTCCTGCAAATTACAAAAAAAAAAAATATTATTTTAAACATTTTAAGCTACAGTTTTAAAAAATATTAAATATAGACGCCTTTAGGAATGCATTAGTTGTTTCCAGTGTAAAAATCCTAAGTTATACAGCAGAACTTCCACACATTAATGAGTACAGAGTTCACTAGAAACATCACTTATCTAGTTACAAAGGTGGGGAAAACAATACTTAAGCATCCATTTTTTAACATTCATTTTAAAGCTTTTTTGCCAACATTTGTTTTGACAGGGCTGAAGATTAAGAGCCGTGCTTCTAATACTTATGGCTTCTCTGAAGACAAATCACATATTCCTCTTTAAATACTCATGACTTGTACATTTCTATAGTCACTCATCCCAGCTCAGAATTAGTAATGGTGCTGTGATGTAAAAAGACTGTCAGTTTAGTATAGTGTCTAGTGGCTCTTAGGGTTATGTCTCTACACCATAGTCAGCTGAGGCTTCCCGCAACCCACCCCAAAATACAGATTTCTGCAACTGCATTTGTAATTTCCTCAGCATGTGCAAATTGCGTCCGGGCAGATCCCATTAACTAGATGGATAGTTAGTTCACAATTTACACATGAACTTACTGTGTCCCCTCTGGTCTAACGAATGTAGGTACAATTTTGGGTGCATATCAAGGACCTATTTCTGAAAAAATCACACCTGAGGTGATGGATTCATTTTGTTGATTGCTTCGTCTGTGTAGCTGGAAATTGGATGAGGAAAGTAACCAATTATTTGGTCAGAGGCTTCCATGTCATATTTTTTCTTTTCCTGCAAATAGAATCTATTCTAGCATGCTTTTGTTTTCTAGTGGAGTATTTCTATTTGTTTTGATGAAGTTATGTGTTGGGAATCAAGTGTTCTGTGTTCTCTCATCCCCTTTTAATAAGAAGCCTGTGAAAATGGCTCATTATTTTGTTCTTAGGTGCACTTTCTTTTTTTGCCTCTCCACCTGTCATAAAAACATATAAAATGATCGAAAATTGCAGAAAATGTATAGAAAAATTTGGCAGTTACAAACCTTTTTTCTAATTTAAAATCATCACTTCATTTGGTTTCAGACAGCCAGCTACACTGTACTTCTCTGCAATTTTCCTATAATTTACTTAATAACTATAGATTAAAGTGCCTATATTTTCTTCCTTAACGCACTTTTCAGTGTAGCCTAAGGCTTGATATTGGAGGCAAACATATTGTCTATCATCTATATACCCAGATGTCTATCATCTATATACCCAGCTCACTCCATTATTTTTATTATTCCCTGTCCTACTTCATCATCTGTACTCTCATCTCTCAGCTTCCGTCTCTTCTAGTTAATTTAGTCCCCAATTCAGCAAAATGTGTGTGTGTGTGTGTTTGAGTCAATCCCTACTTTGTAAAGCAGTTAAGTACATGCTTAAGTTTCATGGAAGTACATGGGACTGAGCATGTACCTAATTTTAAGCATGTGCTTAATTGTGCTACTGAATTTTGGTGTCATTCTTTACTCCAAACCTTTTCTTTTTTTTCATTGTAAATGTAAGCTTGGTTTGGTGTTCCATGCTGGCTGTTTGCTTCAAAGCCCATACAGATAAGTTTTATAAAGCATCAGTACAATAATGAGGGAAGAGGAAAATGGTTTGTCTGGAATACATTAAACTCAATTAGATTAAACACTGCAGGATTTTTACTTTCATTGAGTCTTCACTTTTGAGTGACCTATGTAAAACTTTGTTTTTGCCAATAGCTCAAACAATATTAATATAAACATCTGTCTTCCCATCTAATGATCTTGTAAGACATTTTTTTTCTAAAACTGTGGACAAACTAACTTAATAGGAATGAATGAAAAAGAACAAGCTCAACAGCTTCATAATTAATAACATAATCCAGTTGCACAAACATAACTTTGAATCAAAATGGCCATGCATTATCTCTTAGAGTTACACCAAGGCCCCAGTGCTTAAAAAAAAGGAAGCTCAATCCAAAACTAGGTGATGCTTTCACCTGAGGTCAATACAGAATACAGGCAAGACTGTACAAGCAATCCAATCATATCAAGTCATTGCTGGGTACTAGAGAAGACACAGATGGGGCCCTCTGTTCCACTTCTATATTGGTTCTGGCCTGTGGGTTTGTAATGCATGAGAGCAAACCGCTAACTTTATAGACCCTCATACTCTAATGCCAGAAGAGACTGTTATGGTCATCTAGTCTGGGCTCCTGTACATTGCTGGCCATGGAACCTCACCCACCCACTCCTTGAATAAACCTATAACCTCTAGCAGAGCCACTGAAGTCCTAAAATTATGATTTAAAGATTTTAAATTACAGAGGGTCCACCACTTACACTAGTTTAAACCTTCCACTCCGGAGCCTTTGCCAATCTGACCTCAGGGCAAATTCCTTCCTAACTCAGATATGGTGATCACTTATTCCATTACTTTTGTCTCCAATATTCTCTGAATTTACTGGGACACTATTATGTAGAAGGAACAAATCACTGTTGGAAATACCAACCTTAAATAATAGTTTCATTTCACATAGAGTCACACCTTTAGTCCAAAACATGAAGCATCCCTTGGGCAGGGTTCCCCTCACCGGCTATGTCTAATCTGCATTCAAGAGCCTGGAGGTCTCCTGATAAAAGTCAGCTGCTTCAGGAGCATTCTGCTGACATCCTGGTCATCCTTGTTCCACAAGGAAAATGAGAGGTCTCAGCAGAGTGGGGGATTTCCCAGCATTTGGCCGCAGGTGGATGGGCCAAATGTTGGGAAACCCTCTCCCAACAGAACTGTTGGAAGGAGTTACACAAATGGTGTATCTTTTGCCAGCAGTTCTTGGCAATCTAGACATAGCCACTGGGGCTAGGGTTCCCTGCTATAAGGCTAGAGCGAGGGTTCCCTTTGCTCGGGTTCTCTGCCACAGGGCTAGAGTTCCATTGGATATTGGTCATCTCCCTTATGTTAGGATTCCTCTGGGGTAAGGTACATGAAGCTAGGGTTAGGCTTCCTCTACTTAAGGCTCCCAGCTCTAGGGTTAGGTTTCCTCTGAGTAGGGTATGCTAGAGTTTGGATTGCCACGAACAGTTTATTTGGAGTTATGGATTATGTGCTGTGGCTACAGGTCCTAAGAATAGGCTCCTGGGCTTGTCTGCATCAGGCCTGTGAGGTTTAGGGCTCTCCCCTCCCACACAGTGGCACAACCTAGCCATTGCTGGCTTTCCAGCCATGGAGTCCTTGAGTGGCTGGAGCAGCAGAACCAGCTCATGCCCCTGATGAGAGCAGAAGTGGAACTGAGCCCCAAGCCTCATGGGCCAGATCTGGCCCATGGGCCATACGTGCCCCACCTCTGGTCTAAAGCGTTCTTAATAATCTTCAGTGATGAAGACCGCATAACCTCATTGGACAATTTGTTCCATTGCTTAAGTACTCTGACAGTTAAAAAGTAGTTCATAGAGTCCAGTCTAAACCTCTTTTGCTGTAGTTTATGCCACTTTCTTCTTGTGCTATCCTCAGAGATGAAGGTGAACGATTTTTCAGCTTCCTTCTTGAAATATGAGGTCATACAATTTAAAAACATATTGAAAGCCTATGGGCTGATTTTTATCTGGTATGTTCTGGAAGGAATCCCTGTAAACATAACATTAATCCATCTATACAACAACCAATTCTATTGCCACCCCGTACCTCTCAGAAACTGGGTTTGCCACTGGGCCAAATTGTGGAGTGATTCCATGATATGCGTAAATAGGGACACAAATCATACAACTCAGTTTATGATTGCCTCTGCCCTCAGCTAGGCCTTCCCACACTGACCGCTACCCCAGACTCTCCTGTCATTTCATTCTCTATCCCGGTGAAAAGATGTGTACTCTGCACAGTTACTAGCATGGTTACTGGAGGCTGAAAGTGCTAGCAACCTTACTACCTGCACTTGAGGAGAGTTTGGTCAGGTCAAGAGGATAGATTGGAAAGAGGAGAAAGTATGGGTAACTGAGAGAGACAGTAAAGTGGTCTGGTGGAAGAGAAGGCAGGCTGCTTCTGAGGGAAGCCTGAAACTCTTCAAAAGTGAAGAATTGTGCCACTTTTCATCTGAAGACAAGTGTGAGGACATAATGTATTACTAAGGGGAGATGGGACTCTCTGAGTCCAACTGGGGCTAAAAACTGAGCTGTCTTTATATTTCTGTTGGATATGTTCGAGGACTCAGTAGCCCTGAATCTTGGCTAGAGTGTCAGACTACTCCTAAGGCTGGTATACACTGAAGAATACCAGACAGAAGTGGGGGTACAGCAGTGTTGCAACCAGTTATCAGGAGACATTTAGGGGTGGCAGTTCAGCTACTCCCACACACACACTATACCAAAACCGTCAGTCTCACAATATCCTGTCTCACCCAATCTCTCTGACATTCCTACTCTGTTCCCACACCTCATAGTGACACCCTGAGTACCATCTGCCTCCTCCCAGATAATTCTGCCCTTCCCTATCTCATTCTACCTTCCCCCTTATGTCTACTGTCTAGCACCCTGTCTCTGCCTCATCCTGAATTCCTCCATATTTGTCCAGAGGCAGCCCTTCACTTACAGTCTATGCATCTGTCATTAATGCAGGCCGGATTTTTAAAAAGTCTTGCTGCCTCCTACATCATCACACTTATTTATATTCAAGAATTGGTGATACCATCCTTGTTGCCATGGCAATAGATTGTCAGAATCCCAGAATCAGAAATTCAGGAGATGATCAGAAGGAGAAACGCAACAATGAGAGTTGGGAGTCCTTAGGAGTCAATATTAGGAAGGCAAAACAATCAAAACAACCACCTCATTTTGTCTCATATACAGTATTTGTTTCCTATAGAATATTACAAGCATCAGCCATATGTTGGCAGAAAATGCAGAAGTACTTAGGATAGCTATGCTCAAATTAAGCAACATTTCAGTTGTATTCAGTAAAACACTTTCAACTTCCAGGTCTTCTTAACAAATAAAAACAAAAAGAGAGAAAAGAAAGGTACGATGTAGCTAACCAAACCAGGTGACAACTTTGGTCTTCACTGCCTTTTGTATATTACAATGACTTCTTTTGACATAGGATCTTGGAATTCTTTTGGCAGGCAAGGGATGTTAGAGACACAGGACTCAGTCCTCCACCGTGTCGAAACAATGCTGGGGCTCGGCAAGTGGTACCAAAGTGGATTTCTAATATCTTTCTCCCTATCACCCCCAATACAGGAGCTGATTCTAAGTGGTGAAATTACCACTGGTGTTGTTAGATACTTAGACTATATTTACTATTATAGTGTTACAGTGACGCAGCGGCACTGCTATAGCACTTAAGTGTGGCATGACTGCAGCTATGGAAGGGGTTCTTCCAGTGCTGTAGTTAATGCACTTCCCCAAGAGGTGGTAGCTAGGTTACAGAAGAATTCTTCCACGAGCCTGGGCCTTTTGCTGTGTTCACTTGGGATAAGGTCAGCTTCACTGTGCAACTCAGGGGGAAGCATATTTTTTAAACACCTGAGCAACATTGGGAAGGTGACCTAACTTTTTACCGTAAATCTGGTCTTAGACTTCATTATGCCTCTGGGGATCATGAGTACCTTAGCCACACCTGTTCCTGACACAGATATTCTGATAAAGGGTAAAGTTTTATTGTACAGCGTATTTTAGTGAAGGGTTCCCCCCAGTTGCCAGCTATTAATCTTCCTTAATTCCATGCCAGGAAATAGGCTAGGTCCCGGTCTTCAAAGTGTAATTGGCAAGGAAAGAAGCAGAAAGCAAATGTGAAGGAAGAGGTGGTCATGGCCTCTGGTTCCTGTCCAATGAAGAGTTAATAAGCAGTGGAGCTTAAAAAGAGCATTTCTTTCTTTAAGCAAATAGATGCACAACAGTGTAAGTAAGAGATTAATCAAATTACTTCTCTTGTTCCTTCTGCTCTATATGATCTAATGATTGCCTCCTGAAGTAGGGTGTGCAGTCATGTTGAGCCCCGTGGTAGACAGTTTCAGGCCTCAGTGTCTTCCTCTAGTTCTAGTTCTAGTTCTGATAGAGGAGTGGTCCTTCAATCTGTGATCTGTGGATTTCCAAAGGGATCTGCACCGCCCTTCAAGATATTTTGGGGTCTGCAACTGCAAAAAAATGGGTTTAAACAATTGTAATGAATGAAAAAGATTCAGCTGTGCTTATTAGACTTTACTAAATGTATGGCCTATGTCACTTATAAAGCTGTAGCGGAATGCCTTTTCTCACCCCTGTAATGACACCGCTGTGCCTACAGCATTATTTACCATGGGTGCTTTCGTGCCAGTTAGTAGTTTCTTCTGACTTTGTAATTGCATAAAAAGAAGTAACAGCTGGGCTAATAAATCTGAAATCCGCAACACCTGCAGAAGCTGTATCAAACATCTTTGCATGCTTAGTAACAGAGAAAGCTGACACAGCAAGTGATTTCAGTATGATGACTTCTTCAAGAACTTGAAGTCTTCAGAGAGTGGGAAAAAAGCAAAACAAAACAAAAACAACCCATCTATGCAGCAACAGCAGGGCTAGTGCTCTTGTGAGTGATGCGGATGAACCGGATTGTGAAAGTAATACGATATTTTACAAGAGTATCAAAATGTCTCATTTATCAACTACAGACTAAGCAAGACACCCAGATCACTCTGCTCTGTACCAAATATGAATATGACAGCATGTCTCTACAATAGTACACTCGAGTAGTGACAAACAATTGCTATGCTGTATCTGTAAATGCTACAGCCTTATCAATACTATTTGTCCACATTAATAACCAAGGGTGTAATTTGATTTGTTTGTTATTTGCTTTATTTAAATTGAAGTAGAGGCAGACAGCTGTCTCAAAGGCTTTAAAAAAAGGGCAATATGTGTTCTGAGTTGTGAGTATGTATGGTATTTGAGGGACTGCAGACCTCTTTTCTACCATTAGCGGCTTTGCTCTCAACAGCTGTAAATTAAGCTGGAATTCCCCACAGGAATACATGCTATTTTCAAAGTAGCCAATGCCGGTTGAACAGGGCAGATCATTTCATGACATCTTGAGTGACATGTTGGAGGTATAAGTGAAATGTCCCTGGTGAAGTGGAAGATAATGTAATTTAAAGCTGAAGGAGTCTGGAAGAAGATGGTAATTTTACCACACTCTTCTCCCTTAAAAACATTTTAGTTCAGTATTGAATTTGGCCCCAAAAGATGGCATGATTGTAGATTATGCTCATTCTCTGGTAACAGTAGGTCTTGCTTCATTAAATGACCAAGTATTAGTCTGAATAATAGCTAACAATAGCTATGCTTTAGCCTTTGTTATCAAATCTTTTGCTAATGGTGATTTTTTTTGCCTCACAATAAAATGGAACCCAGTAATTTATCTGATTAAATTTAAATACTTTTAAAACAGGATATTATTTAAATGTAAGCCATGAAAGACATCTCTTTTGAGGCAAAAAAAATGTTTTTGAAAAGGTCTGACTTAATTGATGTCAGGAAGGTTATTAATGGATGATTAACAAATGGATTCTGGACAACTTTATACTAACAGAGCCTGGAAAAGAGATTAAAATGTATAATATGATGAAATCTTAGCATTCTATTCAGACTTGGTAGTTTGCAAAGCTTAAAGAAAAGAGACATAAAAGATTGCTTAAGGGAATTTCCACTTCCGTTAAAATGCAAGCTGCCATTGGAGTGCAAGAAAAACAATTATAGTGGGTGTGCTGAGAGCCACTGAACCAAACTGTAAATCCCCCTGTATATAAACAAAACCCCTCCATTTGCTGTTTTCCCTATTCTTATGACGTAAGCTCAGGAGTCAAGAAGTTATAATGGGTATACTGACAATGCATACTTGCTATTTAGGACACCAAGAATGCTCTTATTTATCCTGCTGCTTTATAATTCCCTATTCATTCCCTTACCTCTGCTAGTGGATGATTATTGCATAAGCAGAAACATTTCCCTCCCCCCCAGGTTTTAATCCTGATCTTTATGTCATTGTCCCTGACAAGGCTTTTATATTGTGCTGCGTCCTGTGCTGCCCCTCTGATTGAAAAACCTACGTCTTTGAAGGCCCAATGCAATGACCGCCACAGTCAATTGGTGTTGGATGAGGTCACAGCTGTCTACCATCCATCTCCTCTTCTCTGCACATTTTCTAATTCACCAGTCTCATTCTCCTTTAAATCTTTCTGTAAAATACATTTTTTTTCTGTAAAGCCTTTCGAGTTTAACCTCTGTAAAGATTCCAAGATTTCTTCCTTACATTGTACTGTCACTCAGTTCTTTCTGTGTCTGATCTGCTTTGCTTGTGTGTGACCTAGATTGCAGCTCCTTGGGTAAGCTGGGTATCTCCATATTCATTTCTATAACACTAAGGATGCATTCAGTCATCAGTCAAAGTGCTACATAATAAAAAAATATGGTAAATCATCATCATAGCTTTGGCTTTATGTTGCAGTCTACTTGGAAGGAGAATAAAAAGTCAGTTTACTAGTTGTGAAATTTCTTAACTCCAGCATAGGGGACTGAAATCCTTTGTCTTCAGGATGGATATAGAATAGTATCCTACTTCTTTTAACTACCAGCATCTCAAGCACATTATCTATTTGTCTCACAAATAACAAGCAGCCCTGGAGCACATTAGAGACTAATACATTTATTAGGTTGTGAGCTTTGTGGGTGTAGTTTTGGTTTAAGGCTCTAATTCCCTGCAGTAGTTGGGGAAAATACTTTCCAAGTTTTCTCAGATGACTTCCTATTAGCACAGCAATAGAACGCGGCGCTATTCGTCTCCAGTGAGCAACTCTGCTGGCTGGATGTATGTCTTCACTCTTTGTGCCATTGTGGCTGGCCCTTCTGACAGTTAAGGTTTTGAGCAGGTTTTCAGTGACTGAGCCACACACAGCCTATCTGTACAAAATAAAATAGACACCGTCTGAGCTACAAGTCCAACAGGGCCTGTTTCAGTGCCCTCTGTGCTGCTTTTTTCGGAAGCCCTTTCCTGGATTCAGTTCTACTCCAGCAGGGCCTATCTTAGAACCTTGGTTCAAGTAGTCTGGGGTCTCTCTTGAATGGTCCCTATTTTGAAATTGAGCAGAGCCTGCAGGATTTCCTTGCTGGGTGCTTCGTTCAGTAGTAAGTCTCACTGGCCCCAGCTCTCTAGTTCAGTTCATTACCCTTTGGAGCAGCAAAGTCTACAAACACTGTCCCTCTTCAAAGTCTTCAGCCCACTCCCTGGGGTGGGTGGAAACTCCTCTTCTTGAGGGCTTTGACCACTTCCCTGGTGGCTGGTAGGATGGAGGGACACGGGTCTGCCCACCACTCAAGAGTTCCACCCAGGACTCTATAAATAGCACCCATATGCTGTGCCCCTTTTAATTTCATGCTTCTCTTCCATGGACAACTTCTCTGCAGCTTCTTCATCTTTGCCTTCACTCTTACTTTAGGGATGAAGTTTTTCTTGCATTCTCAGAGGGCCTTCCTTGTTCTCCCCTCCTCCGCCACCAACCGCCTGCTCCCTGCCAGCAATTGCTCTTTCCACATATTGCAGCCAGCAAGAAGTGCTGTCCTTTTTTGCCTGGTTACAGCCAGCAACAGCTCCATCCAACCTTGCCAGTAGACTGCTTGCTTGCTATGAGACTACGACCCTCCTGGGCCCTGATTGGCTGGCTTCCCTCCAGACTCTTTCTGATTGCCTGTGTCTCATGCAGCTACTCTAGGCAGCTTGGAGAAATTAGTATATTATCACAGGTCCATTAGAATTAATACTGTGCAAAAGTTTTATAATTAATAGTGAACTAGAGGGCAAACAACTGTCCCCATTGTTAAAGGGACCATCCCATATTTAAGGACTCCTGCAGGGGTCCCAACCTTTTCTTAAAAATTGTCAAATTGTCCTGTATTTTCTGTCCTTCCCACATCACCTGCTGCTGGCCTGATCCTAGTTCACCGGTTGCCTTCCCACCAGTGGTGAGTGGAGGAGGTCCAGTGACTGACAGATGGGGATGCATGTGCAAGGCTGGTGGTGGGGTGAAAAATGCAGTGGATGGGGCCTGCTGCTCCCCCCTGCTGCTCTGTGAACACAGCCCTTGCTGCATACTGGCTCCTCAGCCCATTTCTCCTTAGCGCTGCCTGCAGTATTGGGTGTGTACAGGTAGGAACAGCTGGTTATATGTCAGCTCTGCTGCGCACCCTGTATGTGCTTCCCCTCTTTTGGTCCTCTCTCTACTTTTCCCCTTCAGTGCCCCCACAGCCTTGCTGCTTCTCCATATCCCCTGCTCCCCAGTGGGGGGGCATGTCCCTTTCGCAGCACTATGCAAAAAAACCACCCCTGATTGAAGCATTAAGCTCAGCAAAAGCCTGGCTAGCAGGCTTGTTCCTTTCCCCACTGCCTCTGATTTGGCCAGTGCCCCAGGAAAGCACAGCAGCACCACACAGGAAAGACTCTCTGCCCCTCAGGTGGAGCAATTTCCATCCTGTTCACACTCTGACCCTGAAGACTTTATAACAGGTCCCCAGACAGAGGCTTAGCACCCTCTTCGCCTATCCCCTCCCCTCATTCTTCATCCTGCTCTGTCCCTAGGGGTGTCCTCCTCTATCATGTAGGTTGACCTCCTCTGCTGAGCTACGTCTCTGGCCGGGTTCACTGAAGCTCCCGCAGTCAGGTTCACTGGCCCCTCATGCACAATGCATCCATAGGGCTTAACCCCTTCCTGCACACATGGTAGCCAGGGGAGGTGGATGGATTATCTTAGTGGCTAGCAGCAGCCTGGAGATGTTAGCTGGCTTTTGACGCTGTGCAGGCAGAAAGGAACAAGCTACTTTCAGCCATATTGGATGGGTTGGGGAGGAGCAGAAGAGATGAGCGCTGCCACATCATCTACCATGACCCTTCTCACTCCTCCCCTGCAGCTGGAAGCAGCACCCATCCCTTTCCAGAAAGGCTGCTGCTGGTCCCATTCTGGTGAGAACCCTGGCAGAAATCTGGAGAGGGGCCATGTCTCTCTACATTCCCCGTGCCCCCATATTACCCCAGGACTACAGTATGCCAGGTACCTGGGGAGATACATCCATTCTGAGAGCCCAACCTGGCATAGATGGCAGAGTGTGCTAGGCAGGAAGGGTTGGATCTGTCACTTCCCATGAGAAAGAGGTATATGAGTGTGAGTGCATGTGAGAGAGAGAGAGAGAGAGAGAGAAAGAGAGAGAGAGAGACCCTCCTCATTTAAATCCTAAAAACTTTAAGATAAGAAGGTAAATACAAAGAATCCAACTATATAGTATTTTTAACAAGGGCTCAGTGCAACTTGATATTGATTTGAATGTTTATATAATTGATTGAACTTTCTTGAATGCATTTTACCAGGTATCTCATATGGATGTATGGTCACCCAACTGAAATGAGACGAATAATTTACTTGGACAATACCAAAATGGTTCAACATGAAAATAGTTAAACTCATATAAGGCCTGATTCTTATTTCATATCAGTAAATCAAACATGATTCAAGTGAAATCAGTGAAGTTACAACAATATACAATGACAACACACTTCTAGAATGTCAGAATGGAGATTTATAGCAAGGTACAGTGAGAGAATTCCAGTCTCCAGCACAAGGTAAAGTGGCAGTTGAGAAGCAGCAGCTTATGGAACCTTTTGAATCAGTGATACAAAACTGGGACTAGGAGAGGAGAAAATGATTTGAATATGTGGGCTGGGTAAAGGGTTCTCAGTGCATCAATTCACAGTGTTGCAGAAAGACTTCAGGTTAATTTTATTAGTCAAATACATAAAAAGAGTAATATGTAAAGCTCCATTTCAAGAAAACATCCCTGTTCGGAACATTACGAGTGCATGGTCTTAGGTCATTAACGACAGTGGAACATATATGCATACAGCTAAGCACAGGCACTTCTAAGAGTCAGGGCCTTAATTCAGTGAATTGTCATTTAGTTATGTTTTATTTATGTAAATATTAAATTTCTCCTTAGCATATCATGTTCTGTCCTCACTCAATAGTTTGTATTCTTTGAGCCTGTACCACTGTAAATTATACCTCTGATCTTGCAAATGCATATACATGCTTAACTTTAAGCATATGAGGAATCTTAATTACTTCAAATGAACTCCATTCAAATATTTAAGCCTCAGTGCCTATAAAATGAGAACCTTAGTTCCTTCAAAACATTCTGACTGACACATTTATTTCAACCAGTCACCTCACTCATCTGAATTACAGGATTTTTAAGATGAGACTGTCAAAAAAGGAGGTCAATTATGATGGTGATTGTTGTAATATGGACACTTCCATATTTGTACAGACAGAAGTTCACTGAGACCACCAGCTCAGTACTCAGCAGCTGTTAGATGATTTAGTCTGTCAGCCTGGTTTAAATTCAGGACAGTTACACAAAGGTGAAAGACTTCATATAATTAAACTAAGATTTTTGTCACATATATTTTTACTAAAAATCATGGACAGGTCACAAGTAATAAAGACAAAATCATGAAAGCCCATGCACTAAAAATACACAACAAAATGGAGAAATGCACTGCCCAGGCACTGCAGGCTGATGTCTCAGAGATCTCTACAAGTCAGAGATTCTGTGACTTCAACATAATGGCTGCTTCTACACTAGCACATTCTTTCAAAAGATTTTTCCGAAGAAGGGAGCTCTTTTGAAAGATCCCGTGGAGTGTCTACACGCAAAAAATCATTGTTTTGAAAGTATATTGAAAGCAGGTGGCACTCATGTCAAAATCGCTCTTCCTTTTCCATTTCAGGAAGAGCCCCCCCCCCCCCCCCCCCCCCCCCCGAAAGCTTATTTTAAAAGAAAGTGTGTAGATGCTTGTCCTGGGAGTAAAAGGGTTTCGCTGGATGAGTGGTGGATGGTGAGGAGATAAGCAGTGAGCGTGAAAAAGCTTTATTAACAATGGCTTAATCAATGTTATGGGGTGGGGGGGGAATTAAGGGAGAATAGCTAGCATGCTGTAGCTGTCTACCCCAACGCGATGTCAGGTGGGGAAAACCTGTACTTATGGGGCTGTTACCAAAGTGCAGATGGCGAGCAGAGCTCACATCAACATCTAGCCAAAAGAGTCCGGGTTTTCTGTGGGAAGGACAAACGACTCGGGCCAGCTGAAGGGCTTGTCAAGGTACACATACGTCTGATTTGGGAGGAAGGAGTTTAACTTTTTATTGGGGTTTAGACATGGAAACAACCCCTGGGCTAATGTCAGTGTGTTGTGCCCTTTCGCCCTCCTTAGGCGTTAGGAGCTTTCCCTTTTTAGGAGCTTTTAATGTTTACTGAGGCGGGGGTCTCACTTTTGCATATGTGATTAAGGCCTTAGCTGGCCCCGCTTCCTCGCATGTGGCTAAGCCCTTATCTCCTCGGTGGGGGGTTTATCAATGCATGTTGGCATGCCGGGTTCTGATTGGGTAGCGAAGCCTTGATAATGCATGGGGTGCATGCAGGCCGCAGCTTGCAACACTGTTGTGGTCACGCCACAAATGGCTGTGCCCACAATGCTCCACAGGCCCTTTTTTCAAAAGAGTAGTTGTCGCGGGGCCTGACTTTTCAATCCCTGAACTGTTCTTTTGAAAGAGCGGGGGCTGTGTGGATGCGCTCTTTTAAAAGAGCAGATTGCTCTGTCAATCCACTATTTTGTGTGTGGACGCACTCTTTCAAAAGAAGTTCTTTCCTAGGAGATTTCTGTGCTGTAGACGTAGCCTAATACTGTAGCCTTAAGTACAGTCAATTGATAATTTTCTTCTAGGTTTCCAAATAATAGCACATTTCAATTTATGATAATTTCAGTTTATTATTGGGAATTGTAAGGGAATTAGAATCAAAGGAGATAGGTTGATAGGGACAATTCAGTGGCTTGAGCATTGGCCTGCTAAACCCCAGGTTATGAGCCCTCTTCTTGGGGGTGGGGGCGCAGTTAGGAGTCTGGGGCAAATAAATTTAAAAAAAATGTCAGGGATGGTGATAGGTCCTGCTGTGAGGACAGGGATCTGGACTCAAAGACCTCTGCAGGTCACTTTCAGCTCTATGAGATGAGTATATCTTAGAGTCAGAAGGCACTTGCTTGCTAAGTACAGTTAGAACACAGTGAAGTAACAATTCTTCAAAAATAAGCAAATCTGCCACAATATTTAAAGGTGCATTAAAGTGATTAGAAAGTGATTAGTCTCCCAAAAATGCTCAGCTCTCCTTGTTATGTGAACTGTATTTCTATCTGAAAATTACATGCCAAATATAAATTCAAAACTGCATAAGCAACCATTTGTGAAATGCTTTCAGTTTAAATCCAGATCGATTTAAAATTCAAAAGTGACGCGAGCATTTTCATTGTGTTCACAGTCTGTCACACTGCAGACTTTAAACATACAATTTTCAACAGAGAAGTCGCAACCAAACCAAAGAACTTCATCCATCCATATTTGACCAGTACCAGCAAAGCTGAGAATAATTTGTCTCAGATATATATCTCAGAAGGATAATTCTAACATGAACCAAAATACATCTTATATATAATCAGGAATACTGATGGCAAGATAGAACATAATTTAATATAGCAATTGATTTTTAATTCAAATGCCACAGATCAAATTAATATCCTAGTAAAATTGGTAAAATATAGTATTAAAGTATTTAAAGGCACCTATTTTTCCCATAACAAAACTAAGTTGGTATCCAAAACCGAGAAATTTGAAAAATCTTCTTTGATTAGCAAATAATTCTGAACTATTGCAATTGACCTAATTAATTTGTCTTGCAATACAGATATAAAATGACTGTCCCACCTGGTACCCATAATAACACTTGGCATCACTATTGGAAGTGTATTTTCACTTTCACCAGAGATGTCAGGATTAGAGAGGGAGTCTGTCATAGACACCATACTTTTGGAGATTTTCTTTATTTTATGTGGTGGTACGATTGGTTTATGGAGCATGAGGATTTGATATCTTTCTGTAACTGTCATGAGTGATGCTCATGAAGCACAAGAAAAAACATAAATTCCTAGGCACACAAGAATTTGTTACAAATTATATCTGTCACACACATATATTAGATTTGGAGTGAGGGGATGTGCAGTGGGAGGGAGAAATAGCGGTAGCCTGGAGCAGTGGGGAGAACAGTAGAAAGGAAATGAATTCAATATCTGATCCATTTTTATTTTGATTTCATTGGAAGGTTCTCAGATACTATGTAAGTTTATAGATGCATGACTGATCAAATCGATAGACAGTGCGTATTGTAATAAAAACTTTGAACCTACCTTATAAAATCTATATATATTGCGTAAAATGCCATATTTTGGAGAATATACATGGTTTGACTGACTACTCACTTTACTATAGATAAAATAATGGTTAACTTCCACTTGATGTCTTCTCATAGTAAAAGTTTATAGTATTATTTTAAAATATACCCTTTACCTTTCCTAAAAATCAGTAGCATGGCACTGAGAATCTAATAAATTGTATACATCTTATTTTGCATACTGTTCCTCTAGCCGGCACTGGGATATGAGAAGGGAAGGAGAGGATTGCATGGTGGGATATATAAAGCATACCTAGAAAAAATGAATTTTTAATTCACGATCATTTCCAGCAGATGTAGAGAAGTTATTATTCCCCTCTATTCGGCACTGCTGAGGCCACATCTGGAGTATAGTGTACTGTTCTACCCCCCGCCCCGCCGACCAGTATACAAAGGGTGTGGGTGTATTGGAGAGGATCCAGTGAAGGATAATGAAAACGATTAAGGGTCTGGAGCACATGCCCTACAAAGAGCGTCTGAGGGACTTGGCCTTATTTAGTTTGCAGAAAAGAAGAGTGAGGGGCAATTTGATAGCAGCCTTCAACTTCCTGAAGTGGGGCTCTGAAGACGATGGAGGAAAGCTGTTCTGCGTAATGATGGATGGCAGAACAAGGGGCAATGGTCTCAAGTTACAGAGCAGAAGGTGTAGGTTGGATATTTGGAAACACTTTTTCACTAGGAGGATGGTGAAGCACTGGAATGTGTTACCTAGAGAGGTGCTGGTGGAATTTCCATCCCTAGAGGTTTCTAAGTCCTAGCTTGACAAAGTCGTGGATGGGATGATGTACTTAGGGTTGATCCTGCGTTGGGCAGGGGGGCTAGACTCAATGACCTCCTAAGGTCTCTTCCAGACCTAGGCTTCTATGATTCTATTATTCTTATCCAAAATAGGCAGTAGTATGAATTCTAGATGCTGCTGAATAACCTAGCACCTTACAGACCACTGTTCTATAATGAATATCTCAGAAGTCATTACAGAGTCTCCCATTCTCCATTATGAAAAAATCTCCACTCTACATGCATTGGGTACATGACCTCCTACCTGGAAGCTGGAGCTGAAAAAAAATTAAGGTAGGGGCTGATTAGGTACAATTAGCAAAAATGATTGCATGACTCATACAGGGGATATTTCACTGGGCTTCAATCATATGCAATAATAAAGAATGATATCTGTTAGAATGTGAGGCCATGTCTACGCTAACATGAATTTTCAAAAGATGATATTCTGGAAGATCTTTTTTCTAAAGAACACATCCACAAAAAAATAAAACAAACAAACAAGCAAAATGAATCAAGAGAGCAATCTGCTCTTTGAAAGAGAGCATCCACACAGCACCTGCTCTTTTGAAAGAACGGGCCCAGGATCGAAAAATCTGGCACCATTAAGGACCACTGTTTAGAACAAAGGGCCCCCAGAGCATGTACACATGCTTTTTTCTGAAAGAATCTTTCAGAAAAAGGCACTCTTCCTCATTTGGAAAAGGAAGAGGGCTTCCAGAAGAAGCACCGGGTTCTTTCAAAAGGAATTCAAAAGAGCGCATGCTCTGCTTGTTCTTTTGGAAGAGGGCCTGATTTTTTGAAAGGACTTGCTAGTGTTGACATGGCCCAAGTGGTCAGTCAAGAGTTGGGGGTTCTGTCACTGCTCCTGAAACACCCTATGGCCATGTCTACACATGCCCCTCCCTTTCAGAAGGGGCATGTTAATTAGGCACTTTGAAACAGGTTAATGAAGTGCTGACATGTATATTCAGCACCTCTTTAGCATAATGGCAGCCAGTCGCACTTCAAAAGTGCTCCTTTTGAAACGCAGACTGACTGTATAGACACAGGTGCTTAGAAATAGGTGCCACACTTCAAAATTCCCTTTTTCCCAAAGCAAATTTCAAAGTGTGGCGCTTATTTCAAAGTGCCTGTGTCTATACATCCAGTCTGCATTTTGAAAGCAGCACTTTTGAAATACATCTGGCCACAGTTATGCTAATGAGGCACTGACTATGTGTGTCAGCACCTCATTAACCTGTTCCAAAGTGCCTCATTAACATGCCTGTTCCAAAAAGGAGGGGCATATGTTGACACAACCTATGTGTGATACTGGGGAATCACAGCCCTTGAATGGAATCTTACAGAACTGTAACATATGATGTTACCATTTGTTGATGAAAATGTATACTTTTAAATGATTCTTCATAAGCTTAACACAGCTCATCATGGTCTTTGTTAATTTGGGTACAGTACGCCATGCAACTGGTGAAGTTCAAGTATGCATGCTACTAGATGTCCCAACTGTCTTTGATGCTGTTGACCTTTGAGGCTGTGTAAATTCACTAGTGAGCCTTGTTTCTCTGCTTGGTCCCATCATGTAATCCCACAGACCAGGCTCGTGCAACAACTTTTTTCCCCCTCAGAGTTCTGTCAGGCGGGCCTTTCCTGGGTTCCATTTTGTTACACATCCTGTGCAATAAAAGACTTAAAGGGTGCATGAGGAGACTAGGACTATGGTGTTTTCAATATGTTGTTGGTGCCCTGCTCTTGGTCTACATTTCAGCCCAGTCTCTTATCCAGTGTCTTGTAAAGACTGAGGTGAGGATGAGAATGCTAACTGCTTGAGGCTTCCTCTAGATAAGACAGATGTGAAACTGATATATGAGAGAAAACACTCAGAAGATTTGCAAAGAATTATTTATCTGCCTATGATCGAGTATATGTCTCTACCGTTTGTGTTCACAGTTTGGCAGTTTGATTAGATTCCCAACTGCCATTAATTTAGGTAACGGCAAGGAGCTACACAGCTTTTTTTCCCTGATGTTCTTGCTACTCTCTTTTTTGCACGTAGACCTTATTGCTATTGCTTATGCCACTGACTCAGGAACATAGCATTACTGCTCTCTATTCTACCCCATCCTACGCCTTAAATCTACCTAGAAATTGAAGTTGGTGCAAGAAGAAGCTGTGCTAAAGCAATGCCTCCCACACTGCATGTTGCGTGGGTGTTCCAGGATCTGCACTGGTTTATAGGTGGAATTCATAATTTTTGTCTTGGTTACGAGTTTTAAATGGCTGCCTCCTGAGACACTAGCTCTCTTGCTGTTCAACACTGCCATAACTAAGAGTGATCCTTATATAAACACTAATGCTAGGAATGTTTATTATTTATTTAATATACAGTGTTCATTCTTTAATGTGAGAATTAATACTTTCAAGTAAAAGTGAATAGTATCGGGGGGCTTCTAATTGGTATATATTCTGAATTTGTCAGAGTTGTGGAATGGTTTAGAAACACTATAGAATAAAATGATTTTTGTCTGAGATGACTTCTTTGGAATTCCATAACAGCCTTTTGAGGACAATTCATCTGTTTCATGAAATCACATCATTAACTCAACAAGAATGAATTATTATTTTACCAGGAAACATTGTGTGCCTGTTCATCCATCATTACCATGTGAGTTAGGAGGGGTATTTGCAGCATGGTTTATCTCATATTCCAGTCTACTCATAAAAGATAGAGGCATGTGCTCCGTAAATTAGTTCAGCTCATAAAAGCAAGAGAATGATAATACTGCTTAAAGACAGATCTCGTGCAGTGGTTCCCAACTTTTTCACTAGTGCAGACTCTCCAATCATCCCCCCCAAACCATTCGTGGACCCCCTTTAAAGCCAATTCTAGCTGCCATGGACGCTTCATTAAATGGAAGAGGAGACCACAGACGTAGGTTTTTGGATAGCAATTAATAATGTTTTTGGAAGACATGTAATTTTAAAGTAATAATTGATTGTAACTTTGCAATTTATTTAAAACTTATTTTCTATGATCATTTTTATTTACCTTTTTTTTCATGGACTCCCTGCAATAAAGATATAGTGTAAACCATAACTGGTTAGGCCTCCTCCTATGTCCCATGTAAATGTTATGAAAAGAATCCCACACAATGCTTCTCAGATACAATGGTAAATAAGCAACCTATCAGCCCTCAGTGTTCAATCACAGACCCTGATACCCCTCCACTCCTGCCTTTATACTATCAAATCTCCACTCCCTTTGTACCCAATGATTTGTAAGACAAGAGACTCAGGACCACTGAGTTGTTGCGTGAGATCAGTTCCTATTTCAGTCTGAAAGTGACATGGTCTCATTAAAATGCTAGCTGCTGAACTCATTGACCTATAGTGTAGATAAACACTATGTGCCTATATTTACAAATATGCTTAGATAGCCATTGTATATCTAATTCTCTTACACTCGGTCCAATTTCTCTGTTTAGATATTATGAAGTGCAATCCATTTTTACCTACACTCAAGGCATTTGCTTGCATTCACATCACTGGATCCTTCTTAGTAAGGCTTTTCCTGGTTGATTTGGTTTCACTTGAATATAAATGCCAACAAAATGCAAAGCACAGAGAATCAATGTGGAAGCTATCTATTATATAGAGCTGGCATAATTTTTCATTATATAGTCTTCATGCAAAACTGCAAACTATCCAGAATGCTATGAGACATCATATGTATTTCCATGTGAGCATGTGGGTCAAAAATCATCCAGGTGAAGTCCCTGGTTTCCATATTAGAGTATATTGTATACTAGTGCATCAGGTTTTTTATCTGGACCTTTGTAAACCACTAGATGCCTTACATTATATTTTTGGTTCCACAAACTATATGGATTTTTGTATCTAGGGTGAGACCTGAAGTTGGACGGGAACAGGACTGCTATTACACTTCCTTTAGTCTTATTCTGAATCCAGCTGGGATTATAGACTAGATAGACTAAAAATGATGTTGGAAGTGATATTAAAACAGATCTCAGAAGAATTGGGTAGCTTATCCAAAATTAGTTCCCCTCTGCTGGCAGGATCCATTCTTCTCTTCTCTTCTCATTAAAATTTCCAAGAAACTCTGCAGTTTGGTGTCAATCATGGCATAGAAGTTTCTGTTAGCTTCTGTAAAAATATAAACTTCAGTCATTCAGTCAGTCAACATTTCCTAAGTATACGACTCTCTCTCTACTAGTTCATGGCTTCACTAAATATAGTTAGCCCACACTGTGTGCTAAAATATTACTATGTGATGACTAACTCCATAGATAAATGACACAGCATGGAAGAACCCAAAGGATGCTGATTTAAGCTTTCCCTCAACCCTTTTGCTTTTGAAGATTTCTTTACACAGCAGACGTTTGTATATGGATCACAAAACACTGAAGAAGGCAAGTGCTGTAATTAAATACTTTGAGATGTTTTAATTACATGTTGCAAAAAGGTGACACAAGTCAGACGTTAATCTACAGGCTATGAATTAGTCACTTTCCCCAACACCATATTGTGCAGGAAAACCTCCAATTGCCAAGTGTTTAAAGATTTTAATAAAAAGGTCACTATTGACTTGTAAACGTTGTAATTGCATTTTCTCATGACGTGTTTCACATTACAAACAAATTGTTTTAAAACTCTTTTAGAGCACATTTTATTTACATACTTTCATTTTTCTTATTAATATTTTGGTACTAAACTATATAAAAAAACTAAACAAAAACCCCCACACCCAAATCTGAAACCAAACATCACACAGAACTCCCAGACCAGTCGCTGGAGGTTTTAATTGGGATCAATTTTCACACCAAGTGTTTAAGTAAAGGGTTAATAAATATATTGTTTCTTAAGGACCCACAGCCCTCACCTCCCTCTGTGTGTAAATCCAGAAATTAAAAAACAAACTGGATTATGTTTTTGGAAGTGACAGCTGTTTGTTGCTCAGGCCTCAGCTGTACTATCAGGTAAGTTCCTCCGCCCACACAGAGTGGAGTTGAAGTCTGTGAATTCTCCCTCTTTCCTATCATCTCTCTGATGCTCCACAATCTGTGCGTGAGGTGCAATTAAAAATAGGTTCTTGCGCTCTCCTGAGAGGCAGAACTGGAATTCTACTGATACCTTTTATAGGCCATTAGGTCAGGGAGAGCAGTTCCATACTTCGTTATCCACATGATTTAGCTCTTAGTAAATGTTTAGCTAAAGAATTAAAACTAATTTGTGATTACTAAAGTTTTCCTTTAAAAGGCTAGAAGACCCCTTTCTGTTGTTCTGATTACAAAATTACAAACTACTTAAATTTTGACAAACACTCTGATATTAGTCAACATGGATTCACCAAAGGCAAGTCATACCTGACCAACCTGATTGCTTTGTATGATGAGATAACTGGTTCTGTGGATATGGGGAATGCAGTGGATAGGTTTACCAAAGCTTTTCATAGGGTGTCCCAGAGTAACTTTTCCAGCAAGTTAAAGAAAAATGGATTGTAAGGTGGATAGAAAGCTGGCTAGATTGTTGGACTCAATGCATAGTGAGCTATGGCTCTATGTTTGGTTGGTGGCCCATATCAAACAGAATAACCCATGGGATTCCAGGGACAGTCTTGTTCAGAATCTTCATTAATGACCTATATGAGGGGGCTAAATTGTGGATAACACTAACCTGGGGGGAGAGGTTGATATGCTGGAGGGTAGGGATTGGATCCAGGTGGACCTAGACAACCCAGATGATTGAGCCAAAAGAAATCTGATAAGGTGCAACAAGGATGAGTGTTGAGTTCTACACTTATTTTGGAGAACTTTCAAGCACTGCTACAGGTTGGGAACCAACTGGCTAAGCAACAGTTCTGCAGAAAAGGACCTAGGGACTGTAGTGGATTGGAAGCTGGATACGAGCCAAACGTGTGCCCTTGTAATCAAGAGGGCTAACAGCATACTGGAGTGCATTAGTAGTAGTACTGCCAGCAGAGATAGGGAAGTGATTATTCCCCTTTATTTGGCTGTCATGAGGCTGCATGTGGAGTATTGCATCCATTTCTAGTCCCCCCATTACAGAAAGCATGTGAATGCACTGGAGAAAGTCCAGTGGAAGGTGACAAAAATTATAAGGGGCTGGAGCACATGATTTATGAAGAGCAGTGGAGAGAATTGGGCTTATTTAGTCTACAAAAGAGAACAGTGGGAGGGGGGGATTTTATAGCAGCCTTCAACTACCCAAAGGGGGGTTCCAAAGAGGATGGAGAGAGGCTGTTCTCAAACAGGAGTGGTATCAAGAGGCAGTGGGAGAGGTCTAGGTTGGATATTAGGAAACACTTTTTCACTGTGAGAGTGGTAATGTTCTGGAATGGGTTACTTAGGGAGGTGTTAAAACAGGGATGGCCAACACGTATCCTGCAGGCCAGAATCCAGCCCATGACGCCTTTTCATCTGGTCTGTGAGGCTGGCAGTGGTGCGATTTTATCCAAGCAGGCCAAAGTGAATGTGGGGAACAGGGTCAGCAACCTGCAGCTCCAGAGCCACTTGTGGCTCCTTAATGAGCCATTTGCAGCTCTGGACACTGCCGCCACTGACTCCTTCTCCAGCTCCCTGCCCTGCCACACTGAAATAATGGAACTAAATGTAATTGGTTTAATGGCTGGCAGGGAGGCAGGAGGTATCCGGCTGTTAAACCAACTAAATTTAGTTCCATTATTTCAGCATGGCAGGGCAGGAAGCCGCCCTGCTGCAGGTGGGGAAAGGGAGTAGAAGAGCTGGGGGAAGCACTCAGCCATGCTGAGGAGGCAGCAGCTGCCATGAAGGAGAAGCATTGGAGGAGCAGGAGCACATGGAGCTCATAATTTGAGGTAGGGTAATCCTGGGTTTGGGACTGAGAGTTGTTAAGCTTGGGGGAGCAGTTTGGGGCTGAGAGGGGTTAAGCCTGGGGATGGTGGGGGGGGGCAGGTTTGGGACCATTTTGTGTTTGGCCCCTGGAACATGTACAAAATTGCCATATACCCCGATGCAAAAAGGTTGGTCACCCCTGTGTTAGAATCGCCTTCACCAGAGGTCTTTAAGTCCTGGCTTGACACAGATCTGGCTGGAATGATTTAGCTGGGACTGGGCCTCCTTTCAGCTGGGGGTTGACTATCTGCAGAGTCTTCCAACTCTATGATTCTATGATTGGAGGTCCCTATTTCTTCTTTTTTGTGTGATATTTGTGTGATATCTTCAATATGTAAGTTGTTTTGTGACAGGGTCAGGCCAGCAGATCCCAGGTGGAAGAGTGGAAGGCAGCTCAGGACGTAGCCTGGGCTAGGGAAAGAGCAGAACAGCTAAGTAAGCTTCTAGGTGGAGGCAGTATGGTAGGGTGACAGGCAATCAATTAACGAGAGCCAGCTGGTCTTACTTCCCACAGGGTTAAAAGCAGCTAAGACAAACAGGGAGGGGAGAGTGTGAGAGAGGAGGTAGAGGAGTGTGGAGAGCTGTTGGGAGGGAAGAAAAAGAGCAGGCAAAAATCACATAAGGAGTTGAGTGAGGGCTCATAAGCACCCCCCACCCCCACCATCCAGATTGACAGCTGTGGCTGGGACTAGTAGAGGGAAGAAAACCAGCCAACTGACCAGAACAGCAGAGGTAGCCTCAGCCTAGATCGTACAGTCGGGCAGCAGCACGGGACTCAAGCCAGACAAAGGGGCACCTTGCCACACTTCCCTGTTCTCTGAGGGTTCCTGCTCCTATCATCATTAAGACTTCACATTGGCGGCTTCCAGGTATTATGTTTTATCCTTTGTTTACAAGAGTGTTTTGTTTTTTAAGTCTGACATTTTGTCCTGCCCTCTGCTGATGGCTCCTGCCCTCTGCTGTAAACTCTGTTCAGTCTCTTTTGCTTACACTTTTTTCACCACTGTTTATATAAAAGGTCTAAGCTACGGCTCATCTTAGATTATAACACCTTGATTTGTGATCTGCTAAGAGGTATACGGCTAATCTCAACAGTCACATCACTGCCTCTTGGCTTTTTATTTTCAAATGACCTTGCTTTGAATTTTACATTTCAGTTTTCTAGCTTTGAAGTTCTGGTTTATTATTTAAATGTGCATGTCAGACTGATCAGTCACTTCTTATCTTTATGACACATTAGACTGCATTAAGGATAGGAAAATAAAACTGGCTAACAGGCTTTTCTGCTCCTTCCTTAGCTACCTGTCCTCCAAATCTGACTTAAACTTCTTTTTGACATGCCATATATGTTAGATGACTGTTTTTATTTTATTTTTAAGCTTTGTACTAACAACTTTTGGCTGAGACCAGAATGGAAGCAACAAATAAATGTAGGCAAAAACTCAGATCACTTTAGCCGAATTTGCTTATGAACAGGCTTTTCCCCTTTCCCCTCCCTCTATATTACCGGTCTTTATGGATTGTTTCTGATTGATCTCTGAGACCAGCTGTTCACACGAGATTGCCAGCGCAGTTTTGCAGATCCAGGAATTTCATATAGTTCTGAGTGCAGGGTGCTTATGCAAACCAAAACATGTGTCTGATGAATTTGAAGATGATCTGTAATAAATTATGAATATTCGATGTTAGCCTGGTTATTTTTATTTTATGTACAAATATATGGAGTGGTTATAGAAAAAAAAACTGAGCTGGAAGGGAAAAGTGAAAAAAAATCTGCCACTCTCACTGCAAATGCTTGAGAGTTGAAAAGAGAAAATGACAAACAAGAAATGGTCCTGGAGCCCTATGGGGGAGTTTCGAAAGGAACTCTCTGAAGAACAAAGAGTGGAATAATTGTTCCTGGGGGGCTGGATGGATATTGGAATCCACTGGGAGTGTCTGAAGAAAGTAGGCCTGGCTAGGTTACCGACAGAGGCTGGTAATCCAAAGACAGATGTAAAGGTAGACTGTTGCTTTTAAAATTCTCTCTGTGCTTTGTTCCTGTTGTCAAAACAAAGGTTTGTTTTAAGAAGGTTATTTTGTCAATGGATACCACTGCTTGCTCGCTGCTGAAGGAAAGAACTGCAGATGCCTGAATTCAGCTGGACCTGCAGGCTAAGAACTGTGGGTACTCAGGGAACTGCAGCCCAGGGCCTCATTTCAGAGCAGAAATGTGTGATTCCACCACCGTGCAGGTAAAGGCAAGATGCTTGATGCATGAGCAGTGTACACAGACGTACTAGGAGGGGGACAGGTTATTCTGCGACATTGCACCATTTGAGTGGCACAAACAGGATCCCAGGAGTAGAATGCGTGTCAGCAATGGAAGTAATATAGCTACTTGTCACCACCTGCTTCTAACCCCTATCAGGACAGATGAGAGGAGGAGCTGAGTTCTGGTGATCCCTGGCTGATGCAGTTGCCTCTGCTGATATTAGCATAAGCTGCTAACAAAGGAGTACTAAGAGCACTAAGATTCCTCTAACTTCTGCTACCAAAAAATCTCTGCAAACACAAGGCTGGAGGAGCACAAAAATGATGCTCTTTGTCCCACTCTCAACCTCTTCCTGCCCTGAGTACAGCTTGGCTTTTTCACATGGATTGGTGCAATCAGCAGGAAAGGTTTCATCTCCAGTGAAGTAAGAGCAGTGGGGGGGGAGGGGCTGACAGATTTGTCAGGCTCCTGGGCAACGTGTGGGTGGGACAAGATCCATGCTCCTGGAAGGGATGGGGCCATGTGCAGAAGGGGTGGGGCTGAGAGCAGCCAGCCGTCAGCCCCACCTGGAACATACCATGCCCTTCCCCTCTCACCACAGGCAGCCCTCAGAGCCACCCAGAACATGCTGCACATTGCTTTGGTGCAGTTTAAAGGGTGCCAGGCTCTGGCTGCTGCTGTGGCCAGCCCTGGCCCGTTGTTCCCTTTGCTTCCCTGTCTCCCCACCCCCACATTGGCAGGCTTGGGTAAGAGGTTCCACACCTCTTGTGCCGAAGCGCATCTGTTACTCCGCTCAAGGAGGAATACATGGTAGAGTTGCTGAATGTGTGTTGTGCATATACAGACCCTGTCAAGAAATTAAGACCCATTGCTGAGATTGGACGTTAGAGATGCCAGCGAGATGGCGTGAGGGAATTACCCTCTGCACAGTAAATCAGTCAACAGGAGCTAGTGGAGGAGGTTCGTTATAAACTGAGTGGTAGATTCTTTACAAAAGTAATTGATCCTAGTAAACAAAGCTAGGTTTAAAACTGCCTTTCTGCTTGAAATGAAATCCTTGTAGAAACAGTTGCGGGTGAGGGAGGTAATTTGCAATATTACAAGCTTATATCTGATGTTTGCACTCAGGGCGACTCGTTACAAAGGACACGGGGCAGGGCACCTGCCACATGACTGCCCCTCCCAGATGACTCCTCCCTTCACCAGTGAAAGAAGGCTCCCCCGGCTCCAACTCAGGCCCTGCCTCTGCCTTTTCCCCACCCCCACTCTGCCCCTACCCCACCTCTTCTCCCAAGACATTTCCCATGACCTGGGACCTAACTGTGGGGGGGCTGGCACCATCAGCAGCGATCACCCCTCTCTCTGTGCATTAACCGGCAGCGGCAGGGGGAAATGGGGCTGCCAGATGCAGTGTTCTACTTCCTGCCCCTGAGTGCAGGGCTGGTCCTGCCTTCACCCAAGCAATGGGGCCGGCAGCAGCTGCAGACATGCATTGATCAACTTCCCCTGCTGCAGCCAGTGAACGTGGGGAGGGGGCCTGTCTCCTGCTGCAGGAGGCAAGCCCCCCACCAGTCACCAGAACCACCTAGAGGCTCTAGGTCCTTACCCGTCTGTCCACAGTGTTGGGGAGGGGCACTTGGCCCCTGGCAACCCCTGCACACGTCACCGGTGTTCGCACTGCAGTGGAACAGACATGCTGGGGGAGTGAGGAGCACAACCTTGGCGCCCCCACAACCCACCCACACCTGCCTCCCCAGGTGATCAGATGGATGTGGAGATATCTCATCAGCTTGGATTGGTGGGACCGGGTGGTCATGGGCGAGTGGGATGACCTGCACTGGGTGCAGAACTTCTGCACGAGGAAGGAGACATCTCTCAAGCTCTGCACCTGACTTTCCCCCACCCTCCACAGCCAGGACACTGGCATGCAGCCCGCCACCCTCCCCTTGAGAAGTGCGTAGCCATTGCCATGTGGAATAGCTAGTGCTCCATGGGCAACCAATTTGGTATGGGGAAGTCCACCATTGGAGCTGTCCTCAGGCAGGTAAGAAACACTCAGGTCACAGACCCTGCACTGTGGGGAGCTTCCTGACCCAGGGGGAACCCTTGGGAACCAGGCCTGGGGATTTGAGGGGTCAGGGAGCGGGCAGAAGGCTCATCCCTGTAGGGCAGTGCTGTCCTACCCCTGCACGGGCCTGCTGCTGGAAGGGTGGCATTGTGGTGGGGACCTCGAGGGCTCAGGGGGTGAAGAAGGTTGGGAGAGAGCAGGGGAGCCCACTGGGGCCCAAGGAAACCCCTCCATACACTCATATGTGTGTTTGGTCTCCATCCAGTGCAGGTCATGAAGGTCATGAAGGTAATCAACATGCTCCTGGTCTGGAGGATTGTCCACATGGGTGACCTGGATGCAATCATGGCTGGCTTTGCAGCCCTGTGCTTCCCCAACTGTTTCAGGGCCATTGATGGGACACAGAGCCAGTACCATTCCATTGTCCTGCAGGCTCTGGTCGACCACAGGGGTCAGTTCACCAACATGTACAGTGGCTGGTCGGGCCAGGTACATGATGTGCAGGTCTTCTGCAACTCTGGACTCTGCTGGAGGATGGAGGTGTGGACCTGTGTCTGACACTGGGAGCTGGCTGGCTCCTATGGGGTGGCCTGGGGAGCAGGAAGGCTGCCATGGGCAATCAGGAGGGGCAGGGGTCAGTGGGTTTGGGTGGCTGGGCTGACTGCTGCTGCAAGATGCTGGAGATGGTGCCATGGTGTGACATGAGTCTACACCTGCTTCCTCCGTGCTGCTCCTCCTGCATCACCCACAGCCACTGCTCCATCAGGTCATTCTGGCACCTGAGGGCAGCCATGTCTGTCCAGGAAACATCATCCTCAGGGTTATGAGAGGCTCCTTGGATGCTGGCCCACCATGCCAGTGCTGGCGGTGTACCAGACCTCTCCACCACCATTCCTGGACTGTATGGCTCTGGAAGCCGGCTGGGACTGGCTGGTCCAGCCGTGTGATGGGGCTTGCCTGGCCTTCAGATGGCAAAGCTGTACAGATGAGAAGGGAGAGAGAGACAGTATGTCATTCCTGCACCACAGTCCTGAGGTCTGTGTCCCCACAACCTGCTGTGAGCAGCCCCCATCCCCAGCCAAAGGGACAGGAATGTCCTGGGAGCATGGGCATATGTGCTGTGCAGGGTGGGCCCTGCCACACTGGGACCCCATGGTGCAAGTGGGATCAGGCGTAACACATCCACCTCTCCACCAATTCTGATGTGCCAGCGGCCCATGGGGTTTCCAGGCACAAAGGGGTCCAGGCATCGCTGGTGCATGCAGTGAGCATGGTCTGGGCTACCCCTGGCACACACATATATACACATGCAGATTGTGGCGCTATCCGCAGGAGTGGGTGCTGACTGTCATCGGTGGGCATGCCTGTGAGCCAGAAGCCACAGCCTTCTGTGGTATGTCTGGGATGAAGCTGGCAGCCATGTACCTGCTTCCAGCCATGGCAGGGCCGGTCACCCCCTACACACACATACACACACCCTGGGGGACCCTCGAAGAGGATGGGAGATGCCCCGCTCGATGTGCTCTGGCTGGTGGATGCCAAGGACATGGCGATGACAAGGTTCCTGTTGCTGGAGTCTGGGTTAGAGGGTAGCGCTAGCTTGACCTGGCTCAAGGTCTTGGGCTACTCCTCCTCCATCCCTGGCTCCAGCTCTGCCACGAGTCAAGGGTCCTCCTTGGCTGCGGCCACAAAGGTGCTGACAGGAGATGTTGTCACCCCTGAGGAGGACTTGCAGTTCCTTGTAAAAGGGGCAGGTGGAGGTGCCTGCCCCGACCTCCTCGCCACATTCCTGGACCAAGCGTAGCCCTGGCGCAGCTCTTTTACTTTTGCCTGGACCTGCTCTAGGGTCCTGGCAGGGCGGACACATGCTGTCAAGCCTGCTGCAAGGCAAGGGCATTCCTCCTCTTCGTTGTCAGATCAAGGAACATGGACTCCTCTCCCCACAGGCCCATGAGTTCCTAGAGCTTGGGTTCTGCCCAAGATAGGGCCCAGCATTTCATGGGCTGTAGTGGGGCTTCAGGGAACCCTCAGCAGCTCCCTGGGAGGTCCCGGAGGTTCTCGTGGCTGCCAGCTGTCAACCATGCTGCTGTCTGCTCCCCGCATGAAGCTACGAGGGCCTTGAGGGGAATGGGTGTTGCCTAGTCTCGATACACACACACACACACACACACACACACACACACCGCTTCCTGCCACAGGGTTGCTGGGGCTCCCTGCTTCTTTAAGCAACATTCAAGGGAAAACAGCCTACTGGACTAAATATTGGTATAGGTCTTACCACAATTATTAATTATGTTTACAGTAGTTCTTAAGGACTAATCAAGAATGTGCTCCAATGTGCTAGGTGCTGTGCAGATGGAGTCGGAGACAGTCCCATCCTGGCAAAGTTGAGAGTGTACTGATGTTTTCAGCTCCGATATGTGAACTTACTTAGTCCTAAACCATCCTTGATCCATGTGCAACCCTCCTATTAACATTATTGGGCATTATAGCTCAGTGACAAATTGTTACTGTTATCTCAATCTTATCCTAATCATACAAGTTATTGTACTTGTTAAAAGAGAGAGTGCAGATATGCAGGTATCTCATATTAAAACGCAGTGGGAACAATTAGTGTGGAAAATCTGAAGATATTTTTTCTATCAAATGTAAATGTTTTTCTATCAAATGTAAATGTTCATTCTTACTCTTCATTTACAAGAATCTCTTTTCTCTTGCCCCACATCTTCAAAAAAAATTGACACCAACAAAAAAAAAACCCATACAACACCAAAAGGTTAAAATATTGCTGCTTTTCATTTGGCAAATGCATAGTTTAGGAACATCTGAAAAAGATGCTCCCAAGACAGAACTATTGGCAATTGGTAGCCCTGACTGAATGTTTATGGTTGGGTCATAAAGCTTTGATGATAATTTATAGTGGAAATGCTGACAGATCCTTGATAATAACAGAGGTTATGGACTTTGATATAAAACAGCTTACTTCCCTTGCTTATGGCGTTATTGCACCAATCCACAGAAATGCAGTTCAGTAGACTGACTCTTCAGGGTAAAGCCCAGCTCTCAGAATATTCAAGGACAAGACATCCCCATAGATAGGTTTTCTAATTTAAAACTGAATTTACACATTGGTTTCTTAAGCAAAATGGTCAGAAGGGCAGTCGGTAATGAAACCTGTGCTTTTCACTGAAAACAAATTGTTTTTCGAATTAAACTTGAACTAGTCAATACATTGATTGAGGATGAAAAGATATTTACGTTATCAAAGATGTTAAAAGAAACAGTACTAGACATTTGGGCTTTTTCTACCTTCATGAGACTGAAGTAAAAAAATCAGATCATCTGATATACAATCCTTTCTTTGAAATGCTATCCAGGACTTTGGGATTACTTATGAGGAAATAAACGCCAATTATTTTATTCACTGTCTTCAGTGACTCTTCTAGAAGGGAATAATCTTGCCCTTTACCATCTTTAATTTCTAAAGTTAATCAATTCTCCAAGATTTTAGCAAACAAAACCGAGAAAATGGCAAAATAAACTACACATGGAGGCAAACAGACTCTCTGGATCCTTGGATGAGAGGCAGAGCCTCAGGTGGAAGGGGCAGGGCTGGGGACTAGCCACCCCTTCAGCACTGCCCGGCTCCGGGGCATTCATCATGCAGGGCTCCAGCAATGATTTAAAGGGTGTGGCGCTCCACGCATTCTTTTGCTGTCCTTCCCATTGGCAGGCCTGCTAACAGCAAAGGTGAACGTGAATTTGCATTGCACTCAATGTTTAAATTCACATCCAGGCAGTTTAAACAGCTCCATTCCAGTACAGTGTGTGTGAGGGTTGCATTCCAAACAGCCCTCACGTATCCCGAAATTCACATAAGTCTGGGGCTTGGGAGGTGGATTTGGGTGTAGGAGGGGGTTGGAGGGGTTAAGCCTGGGTTGGGTTAGGGCTGCAGGAGGGGATGCTGGGGTAGAGTTGAGCCAGGTCTGCAGGGGATGAAGTCAGGTCTGTGGGGGTTGGGGCCAGGGTGCATGGTGATGACTGGAACCGGGGCTGCAGCAGAAGTTGGAGTTGGCATGTGGCAGCAGCCTGAGCCGGGAGCTGTGGTGGAGGCTGGAGCTGGGGCATGTGGTGATAGCTGGAGCTGGGGTGCGCAGCGGAGGCTGGAGCCAGGGTATATGGCCATGGCTGGAGCCCTCCCACCCACACCACCCTGCAGGACTTGGGGAAGAGCTGGCTGTGCCTTTGACAGGAGGATCTCCTCCCCACCCTGCACCTAGGCATATCCGGATGGTTTACTGTATAAAGTATGAATCGGGGGTCAACTGTGTAACTGTGGGGTCATGTACTCTGGATTCACGTACTCTGAAACCTTACTGTACATTATACCACTAGAGAAGTAAAATCCAGCTTCTGTCCAATATTTATTTAATCTGTTTCTCTTTGTTGGGTTTGCCTTTAAACACGTGCACACATGATGTAGCTCATTGGAAGGTTTTATTTTTGAGGTTTTTTTTTTTAAAGGATCTGATTCAATTTTCCTTCAATTAAGAACAAAAAAGAAGCAAAGCCCAGTGGTCAATATGCAATAGATACCACCAAGATGCATTATGAGCCTGGTTGCCCCAGTTATTAGGCAGCTGGGCAGTTTGTCCAGCACACTATTCTGAACTATAGCCCCATAAAGTGGCTCATGTATTTTGAATGTAAAGCAAAGCTTTACTGTACAGTTGGGTTTAGACTTGATCAAGTGACCCTTCACCTGGCACTGCACAAGATCTTAAACCTGACTTTATTGAGTATCAGTACATGCACATTGTTCCCAGCATTATTTAGCTAATGTACCTCTTAGTCCATGAATTCCTTCTATACCTTAATCTCCTTTGATACCTTTATCACCTTTTTCTCCTTTGGGCCCACGAGGACCTTTAACAGAATTGGGAAATGATACACAGTAACCATAAATCATGAATTTATTACACATGTGAAAGGCTAGGTTTATCATTTTTCATTAGCACTGCTCAGAAAAAAAATCTGTCATTGCAATGGTTCAACCATTATACCATTGATAGAAATATTACTTCATGGAAGTGATAGAAAACTAATGAATATCCAGTTAGGACTCTTAACCAAAGACCTAGAAGTTGGAAATCTTAATGCCCAAAACACAGAAGGCCATGTGTTGATGGAATGAGGGGGAAGTGTCTCAGTTTGACACATCTCTGACTGGGATGATTTAGTTGGGATCAGTCCTGCTTTGAGCAGGGGGGGTTGGACTTGAAGACCTCCTGAGGAGGAAAATGAAACAATACGTCTACTTGATGCAATTGAGTGAAAAAAATGCACTGTCCTCGCAATCCTCAGAACAACATATAAGAAGGTACTTACTAGAATGACGCCTGAAGAATTCAACATGGAGGGTATAATAAGAATGAGGAAAGCAACTACATTTCGATGTAAGTGCTTAGCTTTCTCTTTTAAAATAAAACCTGCTCAGCTGTCAGAAACAGGGAGACAGTTACTTTTATCAGACTTTTTCGTTATAAAATCAGATACTTGTGTAACTCAACTGTAATACAAAAGTGTGTTGCTCCACAGTATGCACATCACTTCTGTTTTTTTTCCTTTTGTACTTAAAGACTATAAATTAACCCTCAGTTTGCCATTCTTGCAGTGTCAGAACCACTGCAAAACCTTGTTAAGTCACGTGACATAATGAACTGGAGCAATGCAAAACATTTGCACTTCTAAGAACTACGGTTAGAGGGATACATGTACATTATTCATGAATGAGTATTACACCATACTAGGTGGTTTTATTCATGTTGCTAAAAGCATGAAATATATATTTGGAGTTTTCTAAAACTGAATATTTTAAAGTGTTTTCCTCCCATTTGCTGTCAGTGAGCATTTGAAAAAAAAAATGAAAAAAATGATCTCATTATGAAAAACATCGGGGAAAAATGTTTGATCATGTTTTCTTCTACGAGATAATTTGGTCTTGAGAGAGACAATCAATAAGAAAAAAATAGAAAAATCCGCCAATTATCCTCACCAACTTCATTTGTAGTTATGGGAAATAAAGTTCAAGGAATGTACAGTCAAAAGTGTGCCTGTAATTGCATTTTCATCTGCACATTGAGTTGGTGAAAAATTGGAAGCTATGCTCAGCCCTTCAAAAATACGTATGTATAAGACAAAATTAATCCAGACACTCTTGGACATTTATGTGTGTTGGCAAATAGTCAAAAAAGAGTGATATTTAGGTCATTATCCTGCATTGAAAAGTATGTGGATGGATCTCCTTTTCAGTCAAATGGTGCCTGCCAAGTTTGAGGAGTTAGTATGTGAAGTTATGAATGCAGGATCTGGCCCTCAGCAGCCAATGAGCCTGAATCTTCACAGGGATGTTCCAGCTTTTTCTTGTTGCCATGCCATTGAAATCAAAGGGGTTGCACAAACGAGAAATGAGAGTTACACAGTGGCAAATCAGTGAGATTCACAAAAAAAGTAGAAATTATATAAATGATTGATAGTATCTCATGAATCAGTGTTAGGCTTAGCAATGCTCACTCATCAAGGGTAACCAGCAAGGAGTAGGAATGAATTAACCCATGAAGTAGCATGCCTCATTACGAAAATATGAAGTAGTCATGATAAGTCATTGCTGAAGCTAGCATAATGGAAAAGTGGACAATTATTCTGTTTTGCTACAGCAATTATAACCTTGATAATAATTATTACCTGCATGATCCTGCAAACACTTAGGCTGCATTTCACTAGCAAGGTCCTTCAGAAAATTTGCCCCTTTTCTGAAAGAACTCGAGGGGTGTCCATAGACAACATGTGCTCTTTGGATCCAAAATCAAATGAATGCGGCTCTTCTTCCAGAAGCCCTCTTCCTCTCCTGGATCAGGAAGAGTGCCAACTTTTGGAAACTTCTTTTCAAAAAAAGCACATATAGATGCTCCACAGGTCCTTTTTTCAAAAAAGAAGTCCTTGAGGCACCAGCTTTTTCGATCCCTGGTCTGTTCTTTTGAAAGAGTGGGGGTTGTGTGGATGCTCTCTCTGGCCATGTCTACACGAGCCCCAAACTTCAAAATGGCCATGCAAATGGCCATTTTGAAGTTTACTAATGAAGCACTGAAATGCATATTCAGCGCTTCATTAGCATGCGGGTGGCCGTGGCACTTCGAAATTGACACGCCTCGCCGCCGCGTGGCTTGTCCCAATGGGGCTCCTTTTCGAAAGGACCCCACCTACGTCAAAGTCCCCTTATTCCTATGAGCAGATGGGAATAAGGGGACTGCAAAGTAGGCGGGGTCCTTTCAAAAAGGAGCCCCGTTGGGACGAGCGGCGAGGCGCGTCAATTTCAAAGTGATGAGGCCGCCCACATGCTAATGAAGCGCTGAATATGCATTTCAGCGCTTCATTAGTAAACTTCGAAATGGCCATTTGCATGGCCATTTTGAAGTTTGGGGCTAGTGTAGACACGGCCTCTAGCTTTCAATCTGCTTTTTTGTGTGTGGACGTGCTCTTTTGAAAGATCTTCCGGAATATCATCTTTCGAAAGATTGCTGTAGTGTAGACGTGGTCTTACAAATGAGCATTACAATGAATTCATGTGTTTGCTCGCAGGACTGGGACCTCAGGAAATTGAAACTGCTGAAGAAGTATGCCCTCTGTTTATCACTACAGCATGTGCAGGATCAGCAGTTACAGTGCCAGCTTCCCTTGTCCCTTTTATTCCTGGGTTCTTATGCCCTTATGGTAGCTTTTTAATTTTTTTAATCTCATTCTCATGGTTAGACTCACCAGAAATTAACTTGCACTAATGTAATATTCCTCAATGCTATTGAATTCTCCCAATCATTTAATCTAAGGTCATTTGTGACATTATTCAAAATGTTCATTTCACCTTTAATTTCCTGTTCCAAGTAGCTTTGTTGTTCTTTTATGGTAAAAAGGGTTGCTGGGGTGTTGTGCCAATGATGCCCCAGGTTTGTGATAGCCTGTAAAATATACATTAGCATCATTAGATGTTTCTTTCTAACAATGGTCCATTCCTACAAATAAAAACAGACTTTACTCTTTTGAATAGTCCCTTTTTAATTTTTTTTTTTTGCATTGTTAGGGATAGACATCACTATATATTTTGGAGAGTTAATCTGGTTGATCAAGAACTCCTCCTAAATTGCAAGAGCTAGGACCACCAAATTCAGTATACAGTTTCCATTCATCATAACTTAAAGCAACATGAGGGTTTTGTTGTGCCAGGAAAGTAAGAAGTGCCTGGAACGGGATTGCTTCTCCCAAAGCCAAACGAAAATGAAGTAGAATCACCATATCAAGTACAGTCCTCAAAAGTGACATAATTCAGTGAATGCTGAGACTGAACTAATTTGAGCCAGAAAAATAGGATGAACTGGTAATAGGACTGCTTCTTAATAAACCTTACCGAAAAGAGAAAAAAACAGAGAAAACAGAAAATGTGGGGTAGTGCTCTATTTTGGCACAGCTAAATCCATCCCTGTGGTTTGAAAACTAGAAAGAAGTCTTTTTGAAAACCAGGTTGACTGAAGCACCTTTTTGTTACAATATGGTGAGTGATAAGCATTTATAGGGATGAAAAAATACAATTGATGGAATTCTCATTTAAAAATCGACTAAAATGTTAAATGGACAAAATTAACAATCACTTTTTAAAAAAATCTGAAACTTCATAAAAATAACACTGTTTTTGAAAGATAATCATTTAAATAAACCATGTACATTTTTCCATTTATTTAAAATATATCTCTTTCATTGAGTTAAGGACCTGAGCAATGTAAGGTAAATCTGCTAGTAGTAAATAAACAAAAGTGAGAAAAGGAATCCTTCATGGAGTAAATTAATTTCTCAGTGAATAAAGACCAGGTCTCTCTCATGACCAAAATTTCACAACCCCTTAAAGACAGTCAGCTATTATTCAACAGAATGGGAGCAAGGCCTTCTACCAGTTCAAGTTTGTCTAATTTTTGTTTGGAGGGGGGTGTGTTTCAAATACAGCGTAGTTCAGTTATTCTAAAGCAGGTTTTTCTTCCCCAGAACAAATTATTTCAAACTCCTAAGAGACTATGTCAATTTTTTTGAGGCGTGAGAGAGCAATATAAGATACACAAAGCAAGGTGGCTGGGTTTTTCAGAAGTATTTCAGTGTTGACCTTGTTCTGCTCCCATTGAAGTCTCCCTCAAAATACCATTAAAACGAGCATTCAGTGTTGTCACACTCATTCATGTGGAGTAGTTGGCCACCCTATTCCATCTGTACTCTGCTCCCTGTGGATGGGGAATATGCAGGGAAGGGAGTCTTGGGGTATTTCTGCACTGAAATTAAGCACTTGCAGCTGGCCTGAGCTAGCTAACTTAAAGGGCTCACAGTAAGGAGCTATTTAATTGTGGTATATGGGCTCCAGACTTTGGAATCCTCCCTTCTCGTAGGATGTCAGAGCCTCATCTCAAGCCTAAACTTGAATGTGTACAGCACAATTATACAGCTCCTTAGCCCAAGCCTTGTGAGACCACATCCTAATGTCAAACCTAAATCCCCCAGGCTGCAATTTAGTCCCAGGGCTTCTTGTCATGTCATCGGAGGTAAAGGAGAATATTTTTTCCTCCTCCTCTTGTAACACCTTTTCAGGTACTTGAAAGCTGCTATGTGCCCTCTAAGTCGTCTGTTTTCCAGACTGAAAACGCCCAGTTCTTTCCCGGGAATACTGGATGCTTTTCTAGAAGACATGCTTTAGTTAATCGCAAGTTATTGGATTCAATACAGGAGTAACTAGGTGAAATTCTATGGCTTATGCATACAATAGGTCAAATGGGGAGAGCTAATGATCCCTTCTGGACTTAAAATCTATGAAATTATAAGAACTGCTCAGTGGAAAAAATTAGTGAAATTTATGTTCCTGGCTAAAACTACGTACCTAAGTTTTAAAATTTTGTTTGCTTCCTTGGGAGCAGAGGCTAGATACAAATATCATAAAACTACTGATTTCAGTGGAGCCAGGATTTCCTCCAAGTCTCTAGTTGTTTCTTTGAAGTGGATAGCACAGTTTGGGGACAATTAATAGAATCATAGAATGCTAGGACTGGAAGGGACCTTGAGAGGTCATCGAGTCCAGCCCCCTGCCCTCATGGTAGGAGCAAGTATTGTCTAGACCATCCCTGATAGACATTTATCTAACCTGTTCTTAAATATCTCCAGAGATGGAGATTCCACAACCTCCCTAGGCAATTTATTCCAGCGTTTGACCACCCTGACAGTTAGAAACTTTTTCCTAATGTCCAACCTAAACCTCCCTTGCTGCAGTTTAAGCCCATTGCTGCTTGTTCTATCCTCAGAGGCCAAGAAGAACAAGTTTTCTCCCTCTTCCTTATAACATCCTTTTAGATACTTGAAAACTGCTATCATGTCCCCCTTTAAACTTATTTTTTCCAAACTAAACAAGCTGAATTCTTTCAGCCTTTCTTCATAGGTCATGTTCTTGAGATCTTTGATCATTCTTGTTGCTCTTTTCTGGACCTTTTCCAATTTCTTCACATCTTTCTTGAAATGCAGTGCCCAGAACTGGACACAATACTCCAACTGAGGCCTACCCAGTGCAAATTAGAGTAGAAGAATGACTTGTCACATCTTGTTCACAACACACCTGTTAATGCATCCCAGAATCATGTTTGCTTTTTTGCAACAGCATCACACTGTTGACTCATATTTAGCTTGTGGTCCACTATAACCCCCAGATCTCTTTCTGCTCTAGTCATTCCTAGACACTCTCCCCATTCTGTATGTGTGACACTGATTGTTCCTTCCCAAGTGGAGCACTTTGCATTTGTCTTTATTAAACTTCGTCCTGTTTACTTCACACCATTTCTCCAATTGGTCCAGATCATTTTGAATTTTGACCCTATCCGCCAAAGCAGTTGCAACCCCTCCTCGCTTGGTATCATCTGCAAACTTAATAAGCGTACTGTCTATGCCAATATCTAAATCGTTGATGAAGATATTGAACAGAACCGGTCCTAATACAGATCCCTGCAGAATCCCACTTGTTACACCTTTCCAGCAGGATTGAGAACCATTAATAACTACTCTCTGAGTACGGTTGTCCAGACAGTTTTGCACCCACCATATAGTAGCCCCATCTAAGTTGTATTTGCCTAGTTTATTGATAAGAATATCATGCAAGACCATATCAAATGCCTTACTAAAATCTAGGTATACCATATCCGCTGCTTCTCCTTTTTCCACAAGGCTCATTATCTCATCAAAGAAAGCTATCAGAGTGGTTTGACATGATTTGTTCTTTGCAAATCCATGCTGGCTGTTCCTTATCAGCTTACCACCTTCCAAGTGTTTGCAGATGATTTCCTTAATTACTTGTTCCATTATATTTCCTGGCACAGAAGTTAAACTGATTGGTCTGTAGTTTCCTGCATTGTTCTTATTCCCGTTTTCATAGATGGGTATTGTATTTGCCTTTTTCCAGTTTTCTGGAATCTCTTCTGTCTCCCATGATTTTCCAAAGATGATAGCTAATGGCTCAGATATCTCCTCCATCAGCTCCTTGAGTATTCTAGGATGCATTTCATCAGGCCCTGGTGACTTGCAGACATCTAACTTTCCTAAGTGATTTTTAACTTGTTCTTTTTTTTATTTTATCTTCTAAACCTACTCCTTTCCCACTAGCATTCACTATGTTAGTCATTCCCTCTTCAGACTTCTCAGTGAAGACCGAAACAAAGAATTAAGCATCTCTGCCATTTCCAAGTTTCCCATTACTATTTCTCCCTCTTCACTGAGCAATGGGCCTACCCTATCCTTGATCTTCCTCTTGCTTTTAATGTATTTATAAAAAAACTTCTTGTTTCCCTTTATGCCCATAGCTAATTTGAGCTCATTTTGTGCCGTTGCCTTTCTAATCTTGGCCCTGTGGTCCTGTGTTGTTTGCCTATACTCATCCTTTGTACTTTGTCCCAGTTTCCATGTTTTATATGATTCCTTTTTTATTTTGAGGTCAAGCAAGATCTCCTGGTTAAGCCAAGGTGGTCTTTTGCCATATTTTCTGTCTTTCTTACGCAGCGGGATAGCTTGCTTTTGGGCCCTTAACAATGCCCCTTTGAAAAACTGCCAATTCTCCTCCGTTGTTTTTCCCTTCAGTCTTGCTTCTGATGGGACCCTACTACCAGCTCTCTGAGTTTATCAAAATCTGCCTTCCTGAAATCCACTGTCTCTATTTTGCTGTTCTCCCTTCTACCCTTCCTTAGAATTGTGAACTCTATGATTTCATGATCACTTTAACCCAAGCTGCCTTCCACCTTCAGATGCTCAATGGCCATTTTGAAGATTACTAATGAGGCGCTGAATTGAATATTCAGCACTTCATTAGCATTAGGATGCTTCCAGCCACGGCACTTTGAAAGCTCTGCTTTCTAAAGCGTGCTGCTTGACGTGGCTACATGGGGATCCTTTTCGAAAGGACCCCTCGCTCCTTTCAAAATCCCCTTATTCCTCTCATTGGTGTGCTCTCAGCAGAGGGGAATAAGGAGATTTCGAAAAGGACCCCGTGTAGCCGTGCTGAGCCACGTGCTTTCAAAAGCGTCGCTTTCGAAGTGCTGCGGCCGGCAGCATCCTAATGCTAATGAGGCGCTGAATATTCAATTCAGTTCCTCATTAGTAATCTTCGAAATGGCCATTTGCATGGCCATTTCGAAGTTTTGGCCAAGTGTGGCCACAGCCTAAGAGATTAACAACCAGGGACATGGTCTCTTCATTAATCAAAGAACCTGGGCACCAGCATACAAACTCACACGTATTCCACACCAGTTTTCTGTATGATGGTTTAGTCAAAGAACTACTACTTCAAACTCCAGTCAGTGTCTGAATAGGACTGCCAACGAGGGAGCAATTAATTTCTGTTGTGATGAGATGTTTCTGAGATGCGCACTGCTGCCCACTATCATGCACATCTAAAAGCTACCCTTTTTTTTTTTTTTTTAACCCTACTGGCAAACTTTTAGATAAGGTAAATTAATGACCACAAGGGTTAAGATCCTTATGTGATACATGATGGACCAAAGTTAAACAATGTGTCATCTCTCTAATTGTCAGAGTACAATTGAAGAAATATATGTGGCAGGCTGATTTTCAGCATCTGTTTCTTTGGAAACAGGTTCCACAATTTAATTGTAGATTCAGATATAGTGACACATGCTTATTATTCACGCCAAGTAGACACAGTAGGTTCTGTATTGTTGATGAAATGGGTGCAATTGCAAACTGAAAAAACAATTTACCCATTTTTAGAAATTTATTGGCATTAATAGTCAGTGATTGTAGTTTACATAAAATGAAATATTTTCTGACCAATCAATGTCAACATTAAAAGTAGTTTGTTTGCTACTATTTCCTCTGTGTGTCTCTTATAAGCTTTTAACTGGAAATGTTGCTTTGATTTCATTGAATAGAACTATAGAGAGATTACTAATGCTCAGTGGCTGGCGCAAGGCACTTCATGCAAGCACTGTGAACAGGTCCAAACAAATGTATCCCTGGTATTTCATTGACCTGAGTGGGGTTAAACCAGGGGTTGTTCTAGCCTAATGAATAGGTTAGAACCATACATGAACCAAACCATAACAGCCTAGTTGCTCTAAAAGTAAACAGGGCTCACAATGATAAAAAGGCTGTGGGGTTTTTTAAATATTTTTGTGAAATATATGCTCTCAGTTCTCAGATCTTGTGATTCTTTCCCCAAGCACGTGTGCCTAGCTGAGAGAGAAGCTTGACTGTAAACATATGTATGAACATGGTTATCGTGGTTTGTAGCAACTAGTAAAGTGATTTTTCCCAAATCTATATGGAAATACGAGGGGTCCCTTTTATACGTTGTGGTTAGGAACTGTGAGGTTGCAATATAAAGTGAAATGACATATAAAGGGGAATTTTCCCCCATAAGAATACATGTAAATACAGGGGGATAGGGACCTCAGATGCCTTAACTGTACCCAGGCAACTCCTCATCAGTTAGGTCAAACGTACCAGGCTACCCTCGGGTCCATTGCCCCAGTGTCAGTGTCTGAGCTCCCTGGCCTGCCACATGTTCCTAGTGAGCTGCCATTCTGCAGGGTGCCCCAGGACTGCCCCCCAGGCTCATCCAGCAGCTTTTTGGCCTTATCAGGAAACAGCAGTGGGGACACCAGCCGCTCCCTGTGCAGCGAGGTGCTGAAGAGGCGCCAGAAGAGGTTGGGCAGGTGGCTGGTCACCTCCAGGCCAGCCGGCTGGTCACCTCCAGGCCAGCCACGAGCTTGACCTTATTGTTGCTGGTGTGCCACTTGAGGTGGACCAGCAGGGCAGGGTGGTCACGGTGGAAGAGAGGGCTGTGGAAGTGGTGCAGTGGCCTGGCAGTGGGCAAGGCTGAGGAGCTGCTGGTGGGCCCAACACCACCTCATGGAAGCTGCACAGGTTGAGCTGCCGGATGAAGCTGGTGAAGTTGGAGGTCTTAAAGAGCTCAGCAAAAGTGGCCGTGGCCCCGTCATCCCCTGGCCCCACTCAGCACCCAGCAGTTTGACCTCGAAGAGCACAGTGGCCAGAAGAAGCATTTGTGTTGATGTAAGAGAAGGAAATTTTTATGTCTTTGCCCTCAATATGGCCATGACATGAAAGTGAAACAATGTACTTCGGGGCAATGTATAAAGGGGGCGCCTTGTATTGTAAATTTCCAAACAATATGACAACAGTGCACTGGGTTAGTGCTCTGTGACACCATCCAGCAAATTGTGTTTGAGTCCTCTTGTCTCACTCTTCTGGCTATTTCAAGGTGTGCAGTTGCAGAATGAAGATATTTGGCCTGTAATCCTAGAGCAGAATTTACAATCCCAAGTGTGAGACTTGTAGAGACCGAGAGCCTGATCAAAACTCTTCTCATTTGTCAAGGTCTCAAGCAGATAAGGTTGCCCCCCCACCCCCATGATATATGCAACATTTCAGAGTGTAGAAAAATCCTCTTCTGAGGTGATTTATATGTCCCTGTCCATGAGCCGTGGTGTCTGTGTGGTTGCCCTGCATCCTGACCAAACAGCCTTTAAGATGAGCATTTAAAATTTATAATCTGCTTTACCAGCAGTGGTGACATATATCCCTCACAAACCACATCAAAATTAGATAAATTGTAAAATATATTTACTGTCAAAATGGTGTTTAGATACACAAAATGGCCACTGGAAAATGACAGTTGCAATTAATATTCGGCGGGCTATGAATATGTATGAAGTTATGGTTTGAAAGGTTTCAAACTGATTGGTTAATTTAGAATCCTTATACATATGTAGTAGTCAAATGCCCCTTTGATACATTGTGGCATTGAGGAGGACCTAGCAGGCAGAAGTGGTCAAACAGGTCCACCCAGGCAGCATATATTCAGGAGAGCAGCCCTGCTTGGGGCATTCCGGACCAGACCTCGGAGGAGAACAGACAAAGAAGAAAGAAGACTACAGAGAAGGACTGAGCTAAGAGCTGGACTGAGCCTGTAGCCGAACATCGCTGGCGGAAGAGCCGAAGCTGACCTGCGTGTCAGTCATCGCTCGCTAGCCGCCGTGGGCCGACGAAGAACAGAAGAGTTCCAGCCAGAAGACCAGAAGAGCTCCAGTCTACCAAGAGCAAAAATCACTAGTAAGGCTCCGGTTCTTTTATCCGGAGGGTTTACCCGGCAGACTGCACCACCTAAACAACGGTGCCCTGCACGGGGAAACCACAGCAGTGACCCTGCCCTTCCAGTCACCGACCTTAGCTCGGGCCGGTGTCTGAAATATCACGGTCATTCCTGAAAAGACACAGGAGGTTTTGTTAACCAAGCCGGTTTTCCTCCTGGCTCTCTTTTTCTTCCTTCCTGACGCAGCTGCCGTACAAGCGCGCCGTGAGGGTCATAACTTCCTAGCTCGAAGAGAACTACAGGCCCAGCGCCTGGATTACAGAGCAGGAATAAGGAGGTATTTGTGGTCTGGGTTTAAGGCTAATATAAGTAATTAGGTGAGCAGTTAATGTTTTTATATAGTTTTGTAACAGAAAGTGGATTGGGACTTCCCCAAGTCCATGATCTGCATCTTAAATTTTGTATCCCTTGTCTCTTTGTAAAGGCACAGGAGGCCAATGCTATTGGTCTAGCCTAAAACTATTACATGCACACAGAAGAATAGTTAGGCAAACTGCTTTATAATTATAATCCAGAGCTATAAGCTCCCCCCTATTTAGGAGGGTAGAGCGGTCAGGGATAACCCTATAAAGGGAAAACCCTGGTGTTCTTAGTAACCCTTTAAGGGTAATGAAGGTCTGCAATAAAGGGCTACCATAACAAGGTGGTCGAAATAGGCAGTACCTTTTTGAGGGGATAACCTTTAACTAGGAAAACCCCACCATTTAACTAAGGGGATAACCTCTCAGAAGGAAACCCCGCATATACTGGGCTCTCCCCTGCTTGGCCAGCAGGGCAACCCACTTAACTAGAGAATTGACCTAGCTTAGCACAGGCAAATTCTTATTCTAAGTAAGATCTGCTCCCCGCGGTAGTCGGCCAAGGGTCAAGCGACCTGGTGAACCTCAGGAAGATCCAGGAATAAATAAATACAATATTCAGCTCTGAAGTTATCCTTTCCATTTTACAGCACGCATCGAAGGCTGCACGGCCCGTCCCGGAAGCGCAGTAAGTAGCTAAGGGGTTAGATAGCAGTGCTGTTATAGCAGTTACCTATTGTTTAAGGCTATAAGCCAATTAGTATTCAAATCCTGTGCTTATTTCAGAAAAACAAGGGTCCACATATTTTGTGTCACCTAGCTTATCATAATCCACACTTTTACTTTGTTAAATAAACCCTTTCTCCCTGTTTAAACCTAACACCTTGTCCGTATTTCTTCCTTGGGTAAACACACCGCAGCAGCGCAGTTCACACACCCGGAAACCCCGTTGTGACTAGACCCACCGTAGACGGCGAGCAGGGTCGCGGGGTAAAATCCTGGGAGCATTGGAAAGGACTTAGTTTTAGTCCAGTCCATTGCTCTGGTTTGACTGACTTAGCCTAATCAATATTCAAATTTATTCTTACGTCACTCACATCCTCGATACAGAGGACTACTGAATAAACAATTAGAAGTTAGTGAGATATTGTTGGAGCTTTCTGCGTATCCAGGAATGATGGTGAAGCAGTGGGCGAGAGAAAAGAAAGAGGAGGTATTGCATAAAATGGAGTGCCAGAGAGTCTCAGAGCAAACACAGTGCAGCATCCTGTCCCAATTTGCCAACAGTTTAATTGCTGGATTACATCGCTACATTACTACAGCTGTTTGACTTTTATCAAATACTGATATTTAACTAGTTTTTGAAGAAAATTCAACACACCATTGCTGCCCTGTGGCCTCCCCAGTGTTTGATTTTTTTTTTCCAAGACACCTCTTGGTAACACTAAATCATAATGTTTAGACATAACAATTAAGGTTAGTTAAAAAAAATTCATCCAACATTAAATTTTCTGTGGGATTTTTTTTGCGGGGGGGAACCCCCTCAGAAAATCATGTCACTTAGGCCGTGTCTACACTTGCCCCAAACTTCGAAATGGCCACGCAAATGGCCATTTCAAAGTTTACTAATGAAGCGCTGAAATGCATATTCAGCGCTTCATTAGCATGCGGGCAATCACGGCACTTTGAAATTGATGCGCCTCGCCGCCGCGCATCTTGTCCAGAAAGGGCTCCTTTTCAAAAGGACGCCACCTACTGCAAAGTCCCCTCATTCCCATCAGCTCATGGGAGTAAGGGGACTTCGAAGTAGGCGGGGTCCTTTCGAAAAGGAGCCCCGTTGGGACGAGCCACGCGGCAGCGAGGCGCTTCAATTTTGAAGTGCCGCGGCCGCCCACATGCTAATGAAGCGCTGAATATGCATTTCAGCGCTTCATTAGTAAACTTTGAAATGGCCATTTGCGTGGCCATTTCGAAGTTTGGGGCTCGTGTAGACATAGCCTTAGAGTCAGGTTGACATTTACTTCTATATCCACCTGAGCCACAGTGGTGCCTCATGGCAGCTGTTTTTCTGGATCCCTCCAGCTTTCCTGTTTCCCTGTTAGGCATATGCCCTAGCGCATGGTTTCCCAAATTGGGGAGCTTGCTCCCTGGGGGGAGGGGCATGAAGAAATTCCAGGGGGGGGCACGAGGCAACCCAGCAGCCCCACAATCATTCCCCACATCCAGAGAAAAAGCCAGCCCTTGCTTCCCGCTCTCAGCACCTGCCCTTTCACATGGGTGACCCAGCACAGCCACTATATAAAGCAGGCAGCCAGCGAAGGCCCACGTGGAGCTGGCTGCCTCCTGCACAGGTGAGTGAGTGTGGCTTGGAAAGGAGGAGGATGGGGTTAGATGAGGGGCTGGCGGTGCCTGGCTTTTGGGGGGCAGGAAGGGGCTCAGGCAGGCATCTTACAGGTGTCTGGGGTGTCTGGTCAGTGGTTAAAAAAGAGGTGGGTGGGGGGTCCTCTGGGTTTCTCAAAAATCAAAAGGGGGAGCATGATGCCTAAAAGTTTGGGAACCACTGCCCTAGTGTGACCACATCATTCCTGAAACAGACCATTCTATCTGTTACTGATCTGCCAATATGCTCTTTGGACTCATTCTGGGACAGGGAGTGCAAAGCACTTTCATATGAGCTTTTTCATTGTACCCGGGTTGGATTATGATATATATGGGAAACAAAATGCAGTGCAGACTGGAACTCTAGCTAATTTCTTTTCTTGTGAGTTCTTAGTCCCATTTTAATTGGCAAAAAGAAAATTACATTAGTCATAATGGTAAAAATGTATAAAGTGTATCATAAAAAGAAATGACTATAATAAAAAAGGATTTTTTGTAGCTAAGTATGTCTGAATGCCTCTCCGAACTCAGGATTTAATTAAGATGTGCTGTATTCCACTCTACTTAATCTGTCAGTATTGATTAAAGAATATGCCCAAATTTCTTGCCACAAAAGTCAGTAAAAGCCATCTTTTCCATAATTACAATGCTGGTGTTCAATTTATAGTCTATTGTGCTTTTCACTGCTCAGTCCAACCCATACACTTTCAATATCTTTATTTGTGAATCCTAAAGGATATGTTTACTATGTCTACACAATAGCAATCTGTTGACAGGAGATACTGTCAGAAGAGATTTCCTGACAAAACGTCTGCTGACATCTGAGTCTACACACAAAAGTGGATCGAAAAAGCGATCCATTCTGTCTACAGAGAGTGGCCACAGGCTCTGGCTGCTTTGTTGACAGAACCAGCCCCAAAACCCTGGAAGATAGGGTCACATGGACGGCAAGCCCTTCCGGGACCTCAGGCCAGGCTCGCCATTTTCAAGCCCCACCATTCCCTGCCCATGTTGAGGCTTGCTTACCTCCTCAAGGGAAACCAAAGCTGTTGCAAGGCTCTCTACCCATCTGTGAGACACCCATTTCTTTCCTGACCACATGCATGCCAGAGCATTCCCTGGGGCTCACCCTGGACCAATGAACAACTGCTGCAGGCACTGCCAGTGATTGTGATGGCCACACCACCACATCAGGGGGGATAAGCCTGCCAGCTGGCTTGTGGAGCATGCACATGGCGCCCCGGTGACCTGCCTGCCCTCGCCCCCTCGGGTATACAAGCAAGTCTGGAGGTACCCCACCAGCTCCAACTGGTGGGACCAGCAGGTCATGGGGCAATGGGATAAACAGCAGTGGGTCCAGAATTTCTGCATGAGGAAGGAGACCATCATGGAGCTGTGCACCTGGCTTACCCCACCCTCTGATAACAGGACACGCCCCCATACAGCCCACCCTCCCCCTTGAGAAGCAGATCACTATCGCCCTAGGGAAGCTGACCACCTCCAACAGCTACCACTCCACGGTCAACTAATTTGGTGTCAGGAAGTCCACTGTTGAGGCCATATTAATGCAGGAAAGGCACTCCTGGGCTGCAGGACCTGCATGGTGGAGGGTGCGGGGGGGCAGGTGAAAGAGAAGGAGAAGGAGTCCCACCCAATGGGGAGCCTTGGGAGGTGAGGGTGAGGGGTTGAGAGGAAGCCCCATCCCTGGGGGAGCATGCTGCCCCACCCTCACACAACCCAGCTGCCGGGGGGGCGGGGGGGGGTCTCACAGGGCTGATGCCAGAAGAGCTCAAGTGGGGAGGACAGGGCAGGGCGGCCTCGTCTACATGTGCACACTACTTCAAAGTAGCAGCGCCAACTTCGAAATAGCGCCCGTCACGGCTACATGTGTTGGGCGCTATTTTGAAGTTGAAATCGACGTTAGGTGGCGAGACATCGAAGTCGCTAACCCCATGAGGGGATGGGAATAGCGCCCTACTTCGAAGTTGAACGTCGAAGTAGGGCACGTGTAGACGATCTGCATCCCGCAACATCAAAATAGCGGGGTCCACCGTGGCGGCCATCAGCTGAGGGGTTGAGAGATGCGCTCTCTCCAGCCCCTGCGGGGCTCTATGGTCATCGTGTGCAGCAGCCCTTAGCCCAGGGCTTCTGGCTGCTGCTGCGGCAGCTGGGGATCCATGCTGCATGCACAGGGTCTGCAACCAGTTGTCGGCTCTGTGGATCTTGTGTTGTTTAGTGCAACTGTGTCTGGGAGGGGCCCTTTAAGGGAGCGGCTTGCTGTTGAGTCCGCCCTGTGACCCTGTCTGCAGCTGTTCCTGGCACCCTTATTTCGATGTGTGCTACTTTGGCGTGTAGATGTTCCCTTGCAGCGCCTATTTCGATGTGGTGCTGCCCAATGTTGAAGTTGAACGTCGACGTTGCCAGCCCTGGAGGACGTGTAGACGTTATTCATCGAAATAGACGTCGCTACATCGAAATAAGCTATTTCAATGAAGCGTGCATGTGTAGACGTAGCCAGCAAGGGAGTCCACAGGACCACAGGGATGCTCTCTTCCCCAGTCTCTCATGTGCCTCTGGTCATCTCCCTTTGCAGGTGATCCAGGCTATTAACATGGTCTTGCTCCAGAGGCTCAGTTGCATCACCAACCTGAACACAGTCGTGGCCGGTTTCAATGCTCTCAGCTTCCCCAGTTGTTTCTGGGAGATAGATGAGACCCACGTCCCCATCTGGCCCCGGACCACTGTGCAGTACAGTATATCAGTCAGAAGGGCTATTACTCAGTTGTGCTGAAGACCCTGGTAGACCACCATGGACAGTTCCTGGATATTTATGTCAGATGGTTTGGCTGGACCCACAGTGACACAGTGTCCCACAACTTTTGCATGAGCCAGAGGATGGGGGTGGGCACCTATGTTCCCCACTGGGAGCTAGCCATAGGGGATGTGGACATGCCTTTGTGCATGGTGGGGATGCAGCCTACCCACTCATGCCCTAGCTCATGAGGCCGTACACCGGGCACCTGGGACCCACCCAGGAACTGTTGAACATCTACCTCAACAGAGCATGCCACCAAGTTGAGTGCACCTCTGGGCATCTGAGGGCAATGTTCCTGACATAGCTAGACATGGGGCAGCAGAATGTCCCCCACATCATGGTTGCTTGCTGCACCCTCCACAATCTTGCACAGGATAAGGGGTGAGGGGCAGATGCCAGCGGTACCTATGAGCAACCAGGCACAGCTCTGGCCCATCAAGCACACAATGATGGGATGTGCATCTGGGAGGCCCTATGAGAGACCTTTGCCCAAGTCCCCCAGTGATGCTCCCTGGGAAACCTTCTGTGGGGGGGCCTCAGGTCCACAGCGCTGACCTGTCCCCAGCAACCTCCTCCTCTTTCCCCCTCATCTACCCAACAAAGAGGGATATAGGAGTGGTGAGAACAGAACATTTATTAAAATGTTGAGTAAAGTAACTCAAATAAAACTCTTTTCACATAACAAACTATATATATAAAGTGTGGGGAGGGGGTCTTGGGACAAGGATGAGGGGCATCTCAATTTGGATGGCAGGGCTTGGGCTGGGAGTTTGGGGGCATTAGTCCAGGGAGAGGGTGGAGGGTCATAAGCCCATGGGAGAGTAAACCCCAAGTGGCATCGGCTGTGGGATCCCCTCCCACCACAGGTTTGGCATCCCCATCGGGGCTGGGATTGGGCTGTGAGCATGGGGAGGTATGGGCACGGTGGGGTCAGGTTTGGCAGGGTGAGAAAGGGGAGTCTGGGAAGCAGGAGGGTCAATCAGGGCAAGGGGCTATAGATGGCAGCAGTGCTGGCCATGGCAACAGCCCACGGCATGGCCTGCATCAACACCTGGGGAATGGGCTCAGGAGGGGCAGGGGTAGGAATGGCAGGGGCCACAGGCATGGAGACCTGGGCCACTCTTGCCTCCCAGATAATGAGCAGGTGGTTGATCCTGGCCAGCCAGTGGCCCAAGGCCTGTGCCTGCTTCCATCATCACTTCCAGTCCTCCTGTAGTTGCTGCTCCAAAAGGTCATTTTGCTACTGGAAGGTGACTGTGTATTCCTGCAGGGTATCATTGTCATACTGGCAATGGGCCTTCTGGTTACAGGCCAATCCTAGTGGTGGTGGAGTGTCATCCCTCCACAATGCCTCCCCCATGCTAGCTGGTTCCAGGACCAGGTTGGGGTTGACTGGCCCTCACTGCATGGTGGGGCTGGTCCAGCCCTTGGACAGTGCAGCTGTTAGAAGAGAGTGGGAAATGGCGAGTTCTTCCTGCAGCAAAGCCCCTAAGGCCCTGCCTCCCCCGACCCCCATGAGCAGCAGCCCCCACGCCTAGGCCGTGGCACAGGTCTGTCCCAGAAGCACATGCGTATGCCCCTGCATGGTGGACCCTGCCACACGGGGACTCCATGGTATCTTGGGTACTCAAATGACTGGTGCACCCTCCCTACTCTCCACCCAGTGGGCCAGCAGCCTGGGGCGGCCAGCTACAGAGGGTCCCCGCATGGCTAGTGTGTGAGCTGTGTGCACCCTGACCTTCCCCAGACCCCCTACACGTGTGCAGCTCACAGCACTGTCCATGTGGGCACATGCTGCTTGTTGGGGTCTGGGGTCAGCTTGCTGACTGTGGCGGGGCAGGTGTTCTCCCATCCGGGGCCCTGGGGCTCATGTGGCTCCCTGTGGTGCTGGCCGCAAGCTGGCTCCTGTGCCCGGGGTGGGCTGCCTGCTTGGTGCAGGTTGGGTATGCTGCACATGCACGTGCTGAGCCTGCAGCATTGTTTCCTACCTGAGCTGGACTAACAAGGCTTGTGGCATGCCCCCATCTGTGCCCCCCACTGCAGAGTGTGTGACTTTTGGGGTACTCACTAGATAGTCCCCAGAGAGGTCCAGAGATGCCTTGACTGTTGCTTTACAGAAGGACCCCAAGTCCAGGGAGATGGTGAGGGTCACCTGGCTGGATCTGGGGTCCAAAGATGGCTCTTATGGGGTCCTCAGCCCATCCAGCTTTGGCTGTGCTGGGGGAACCTCCTCCACAGTGTCCACATCCTCTCAGCTGGGGGTGTCATCCTTGCCCCCCAGGAGCTGGTGTACTTCATTGCAATAGAGGCAGGTGGCCATCCCTGCCCCATCCCAGGCCCACACATAGTCCTGGTGAAGCTCCTCCACTTTGGCCTGTACATGGCTCCAGGGTGTGGGCGGAGTCGCCACACTCTGCCAGGGCTTTGTCAAGGCAGGAGTACCCCAGAGTGCTCTGGAACTTGGCTGGGGGATCGAGGAGGATAGCCTCCTCATCCAAGAAGGCCAACAGGTCCCAGAGCTGCAGCCATGACCAGGATACGACCCACTTCTTGGACCCCTGGGGTCAGTCCTGGGACCCCCTTGGACTCATCCTGTGAGGTGACAGGGTGTCTTGTGCAGCCTTGGTCATTTTTCTCTATCTGTGGAGTTGCTGCGAGGGCATGGAGCTGGCAACATGATGCTCACACACACTCAGCTTCCTGACACAGGGTTTTTGGGGCTCCCCGTGCCTTTAAAGGTGGCTGGAGGCCGAGAACATAATGGTGATTGCGGTGGAGAAAGCGCCTCCTGGGTCCAGCTGGCTGGTGACATGGAGGACCCCTTTGTTGACAAAAGAGGTCTCCGAAACATCTACATGACATTTTTGTTGACGGAAACGGTCAACAAAGGTATTCTTCCTCATGCAGGAAAGGCAGAACACTACAGTAGAAAAGCCAAGTTCTGTCAACAGACTGTCGACAAAAAGTATTTGGTATGTAGACGCTCGGTGGGTTTTGTTGACAATAGCCCAGTTTTGTAAACAAAACACTACTGTATAGACATAGCCTGTTTCTTCTCAGGGCCTGATTCAAAGTCAATTGATTCTATCCATTTACTTCAATGGTCTTTGGATCAGCCCCCCATACTCCCCATTAGTTAAAGAAAGGAGTTCAGCATTTACGTTTAATGGCATATTTTCAGTAATATATCACTAAGTCTTATTTGCAACACAAAAAGCCAGTAATTTGAAACATATACATGAGATATGTCTATTTAGCAGTAACGAACATTTCTGAAGGAGATACTGATATATCAACATAAAATTTGGGAAGTAGTACTAAGAAACATATTATTTTAATATAAGACAACTACAGCAAGGAAAGAATCATTTTCAAAAAGACATTCAGACTCCATAACCTGTCCAAGTTATGATAAATTTATAGTATCCTTTATTAAACTGTGTCCATAGCTAATGCACTTTGCTGATAAAATCATGTGCCTTATTTCCAGTGTGAATTAACATTGGATTGTTCATCCAAAGGAATTCTGCAGCAGTGCTCCCAAAGAAAAGAAAGGTTGGCTCTCAAAGGCGGCAGAGGAAGGCACACTTGACAACCAGCATATCTAGTCTAGGGTGCAAAGAAGGCAGCATTGCTTTTTTGGAGCAGTGATAAAAATGGGTGAATGCACACAGCTGCTGGGGCTCAGGTAATCATCATTGCATTAAATGTGACTGTGGTGTAGACTGCGCTTCCAAATCTTGAGTCATATATCTGCTCTTCATTGATGTAAAAATAATTCTAAGCATAATCATGTTTTACCAAATCTCTTTATGATTACCCATTCACATTTGTTTCCTTTGGTATAATGAATGTAAATTTTTTTACCTGCCAGTCCGATGATTACAACGACAATGGCAATCACAAGCAGATAGTGTACACAGAGGGCAAGCATAAAGCATTTCTCTTTCCCTTGAATACCAATGACATTTTTTGGACCCGGAAAGAATTACACACAGTGGATTCAATCCCATAGTCCCTACTCAGGCAAGGTTCCCACTGAAAATAATGGGAGTTTTCCATGACTAAGGACTTCAGAAGGAGAAAATATATAATAATTACACTATGTTTTTTCTTGATATTAAGCAACTTTAGACACACCTAAAAGAAACTTCACAATAATCACGGGCTATGAATTAAATAATAAAACGCATCAAGAAACATGTTTTACATTTGATAAGCACGGTGATTTGAAAAATGAAATATAATGCTGATTCTTGCAGGAGGATGGATGACCAGCAGGGTCACTAAGACCAGTAGATTCGCCATCTGGTTCTCCCTGTTTGATCAAGCACTCTTCTGACTCTGGTTTTCCCATGAGATTCCTCCTTCCCCCATTCACCTTCCTTTCCCCCAGTTCTTGATGTTAAAGTGCTGTCATAGTTCCAACCCATAATTGACCTCAGGAAGAACATCCTGTCCCAAAAAGAAACACCCAGGGAACTTTCTGGTACAAAGACCAAAAGATGTCACTAAAGGCCTGTGCCAGTAGAGAGGCCAATAGCCCCCAAGAGGATAAACATGGGCTCATGCATCTCTACTCCCTCCATGTCTGCCTGGTTTGGGTGAAGAGGTATTCCACAAGAAGATAAACTCCAGCCCCACAATGAAAAAATTAAGAAGTTAGTGACAGCATCATCCTGACAATTTCCTCAAGAAAAAAACCTCTATTTTTCAGGGGTCAGGAGCAAAATCTGGGATGTTAAAATTGCCATTAGAAAGCTAGTAACCATCTGTGTCACTATTATCTGAAACACTATTTCTTTTTAAACATAAAAGCTGAAGCTTATAAAGGAAAGATAAGTTAATAGCTCTAATTTATCTGTCAATTTTAAATTCCAACAAATATAGAATGTCAATGCAATAGATTCAGGGAATAAAGTCATGCGATGAATTAAAATTACTGTGGTGATATGTTTCCAGCCCAAAGTCACCAGGTAAGAGAGAAACTAAAAATATTTTATATCTGGATTATCAAGTTTAAACGTTATTTTCATTTTTTTCAACTCTCTCCTAGCAAACCTCTGGTGTGATAGTTCTCATCAAGATTCCTCAAAGGTGTTTATATTTAAAATTTGTTCTACAGTGTTTGAATTACAAAAGACAAGTTAACAGGGTTACAGTTTTTTTGTTTTTTCTTTTTTTTCTATTGTAAAGGGAATATTGCGTTGAATATTTTGGAATAATTGTTGTTTTTTGAAAGAAAATGACATTTTTCTCTAATTTTAGAAATTGAGATAGACAACATAATACCAAACTAGTTTCCAGGAGTTCAGGTATCTTGCATGTTTTAGTACCTAAATATACATGCCTTTCCTAAATGGCAAATAGTTTGATACACAGGACCAGATTTCAGATTCTGGTCTTGCTGAGAGTCCAAACAGGCCATAAAGCCTTCATAAAATGAGCAGCTAAGAATTCCTCCAGCAGGGCTGTCTTACAGCTGAGTCACCTATTGCTTGCTGTAATAGATGGAAAATCATGTGGGGGTAGATGTTGCTAACACATTCTCAGACTGTGGACCCAGTGAGGCCATTGAGGAGGGGTATAATACAGAATATTCTGGGAAAAGGGCTAAACTTTGTCATGAGCCAGATTTGCAAGCATTGGGGGTGGGGAACAATGACTCACTCCCTCCATGCAAGTTGTGTGTAGTCTTAAACCGCTGGGGCAGTGTCTACACGTGCACGTTACTTTGAAGTAGCGGAGCCAACTTCGAAATAGCGCCCGTCACGGCTACACGTGTTGGGCGCTATTTCGAAGTTGAAATCGACGTTAGGTGGCGAGACGTCGAAGTTGCTAACCCCATGAGGGGATGGGAATAACGCCCTACTTCGAAGTTGAACGTCGAAGTAGGGCACGTGTAGACTATCTGCGCCCTGCACCATCGAAATAGTGGGGTCCGCCATGGCGGCCATCAGCTGAGGGGTTGAGAGATGCTCTCTCTCCAGCCCCTGCGGGGCTCTATGGTCATTGTGTGCAGCAGCCCTTAGCCCAGGGCTTCTGGCTGCTGCTGCGGCAGCTGGGGATCCATGTTGCATGCACAGGGTCTGCAACCAGTTGTCGGCTCTGTGGATCTTGTGTTGTTTAGTGCAACTGTGTCTGGGAGGGGCCCTTTAAGGGAGCGACTTGCTGTTGAGTCTGCCCTGTGACCCTGTCTGCAGCTGTTCCTGGCACCCTTATTTCGATGTGTGCTACTTTGGCATGTAGACGTTCCCTCGCAGCGCCTATTTCGATGTGGTGCTGCCCAACATCGAAGTTGAATGTTGACGTTGCCAGCCCTGGAGGACGTGTAGACGTTATTCATCGAAATAGCCTATTTCGATGTCGCTACGTCGAAATAAGCTATTTCGATGTAACGTGCACATGTAGACGTAGCCTGGATGTGTAAGAGTATACCTGCACAGCCATAACAGGCAGATGTCAAAACAGTGTTCATGTAGGGCTTAAAAGGTATGGATGAATTTCATCAGAAGTGAGGAGCAGTCAATATGAAATAACTTGCGCATTCTTCCTAATGAGAAAATAGTCTGGCAAAAAGTATATTATTTTTGACTGAAAATCTTGAACTAATAGATGTCATTCCCTGAAGATGTACAAATTAGCAGGATGTCATCCTATCCAGGGGAAGTACTTACACGGTGGAAGCAATGCTTTCTCAGACAAGGTATCAAACTTGTCACGGTCAAAATTGTGGTCGATACAGAAATTTCACATCTCGCCATACTTGGATTGTCAAAAGCTAAAATAATGCATACAAATTTAAAATCTCTTTTACTTAAATATGTCTTCACAAATAACTGCTTAATCAAACATTAGGGCCCCAACTCAGGAAAACGCTCATGCACATTATTAAATTCCTCTGAATTTGCCTCTAATCCTCTAAATGAGAACATATTCCCAAAATGGAAGCTCTTCTTGTAACAGACTTCTATGGATTATTCTCCTTTGCTCGAGCACAGCTTCAGATCTCACAATATTTTTAAAACAAGGACACTATAATTATCCCTATTTTACAGAAGAGTAGAATTAGTTACAGAGCTTTAATATGACTTATCCAAAGCCACCTGGTTGACCAGTGCAGAGCCAGGAATGGAAACAAGTCTCAGATATCCACACCAGTGCTCTATGAACTACAGATTGAACCTCTCTAATCTGAAATGCTAGTCCAACATCATCTGTAATGTGGCATGATTTTTGTTGGCATTATCATGGGTGTGGCCAAGTTTCCCGTGGTCCCATAAAGTTTGTTGGCAGCCACCAGCCTCAGATCTCAGCGTCCTGTGCTGTTATTTAGCTGTCATTTACACTTAAATGTCTTCTAAGAGCCCAGTGAGCAGTGAAAGTGTTGGTAATGTTCAAGGATTTATTGATCTCCAGATCTCTTTCGTTTGGTACAGGTCGGGTCACGAGGGTGCTGGATGAGAGAGATTCAATGAGTTTACATACACTTCATGAGTAATTTCAGTAAAATCATGGGAACTACACTTAAACTATAATTCTGAGGTCAGAATTATGCTCAGAGTGTATTAATAGAAGTCTGGATGAAGACCAAAAAGTAGAAAGACACCCAATCCCCATATTTGTATGCAATAAAAAGATATTACCCCCAAGAATTAAAAAACGTGTGACATGGCACAGGTTTTTGCCATATCTGACTGGAACCCTGGTTCCACCTAATTCTGCTTCTTGTTTTTGATAATGGTTATACTTGACGCGTCAGAGGTTAAGTAAGCCTTCTGAGGAGCTACTTTGGCATGTGGCACCATCTAAATGGCACCACGTGCTGAAATAAAGCCCTATTTCGAGGCATCCCTGTACTTCTCATGCAATGAGATTTACAAGGATGCCGGAATAGCACACACATTACCTCAAAAACTGTTTCAAGACAACTGGTGTGTTGCATAGACATGGGTAGCTATTTCGGGATATTTTTTTATTCCAAAATGGCACCCACCATGCCCAAGACATAGCCCAAGATACTAACATAACTTCTGCTAGCATCCACTCTTGCCAGTGCCCAGGGAGCTGTTAGGGAACCAGAAAATGCTACTTCTCCTTTTGTAACAGTGAAATGCATTGGAATGATGAAATTTGGGAAGCTATATGTGCAGTTAAAGAACTTCATGTGATGGACCCAGGTAATTGTATTTTAATACGAAATGAAATTTTTTACTTCTAAAAAAATATATTCCTGGTGTCCTAAAACTGCTGTTTATTGTTCAGAAGTCAGTGCTGAAATGACTAATTGCCCAGACATATTAAAATGTAACCACACGTGAGTTTACTTTCCTAGCTCCCACAATAATTCAATTGCATTATTTTTTTCTTTTCTAAATTTAATCCTTAAAGGATATAATTAAATACTACAACTGGATACAAGGTAGATTAAATAAAAAATGTTTCAACTGAGATTACTTATCTTTGCTCCTGCAGCTGACGGGGTGAGGCATTTCCAATTACATCTAACAAGTTTGAATGTCTACTGACATGTCTAATCTATAAAGAAGCCCACTGTTAGTAAAAGAGAAGCAAATCAGCAATACATTCAGTATAAGAACAGGATCCCAAAATAAATGAGAGGAAAAGTAGTAAACAATTCAGAAAAATGTTGCAGAATTTTGACCAAGCTAATCCTTTGGAAAGGTTTTCTGGTTTCTTCAGAAGGAAAAATGTATACCGACATCTAACTTTAGTGTAAAAATTCACTTGAAAAAATGAGGATACTCTTAGCCAATGGCTGGGTAATGCGTGGTATGTGTGTTATCACTTCCGAGTCTTAAACTGCTAGGACTGCTTGTCCCTTCGCAGCAGGCAACCAAAACTGACTGACAGATGCCCCCGAGATCCACCCGAGCCTTTAACTGCTAGGACAGACTGTCCCTTCACAGTGAGCAGCCAGTGTGGCTGACAGGTGCCCCCAAGGGTTGGTGCAGAGGCTTATTACACCTGAAACTTTGACTGCTAGCACAGACTGTCCCTTTGCAGTGGGCAGCCAGGGAGGCTGATGGGTGCCCCAAGAGTCTGCTCCGTGGAGGCAGCACGAGTCAGTGCCCAGCTTTTACTGCACCTTACCACTGACCAGGCTGAATATAGCCAAACCACCTAAGGTTCTTTGTTTGTGTTTGGCCGAGTTACAGAAACTAGAAGGAGTCAGGCTGAAGCTCAAACTTGGTTACTATTTATTACAAATGAAAATCTTAATGGTTACAGAATTATATAAAGTATTAATGGTTACAGTTGCAGGAAAAGTCAGATAAAATCTTAATGGTTACACTGTTATTGCTCTATTTACTTAACTACTAGTAGGATGATACAAATGACATGTCAATTACAGAAAGTTACCCATTTGAGGACAGACGCCTCAGACTAAAGAGCTCTTACTATTAAATGTGCACAAAAAAAACATTGCAGGTATAATTCTCACCCCTGCATCCTTCGACTCCGGTGTAGCCAACGTCATTCACTGAATCCCTTGGTAAGAACAGATACAAGGAAGGGGGTCCCCTGGGTCCGCAGGAGGCAATAACCTTACCCGACTGGCAGGTACAGGAAATTGGAGCTCAGTTAGAGTGGTCTGCCGGACCCTTCTTTATACCCCTTGGGTCACACACATTCTTCCTTATCTAAAGGTACCAATAGTACTGGTTCATCTTTGTGACGCCAGTTCTTACAAGGCAGTTGTAATTTAATTTACACTTGTACGATAGAGATAACTAAATCATTAAGACAGGACATTCTTTTCGTATGGGCAGGAGATTCCCCTTCTGGGACAAAAATGTGGGCGTATCAATTATCAGTACCAGCCAAGGGCAGTTAGAGGCCCTGGGGTCAACAGCTAGCCTGTCAGCCCCCTTATCGGTATTCTTCAGTCCAGGGTCATGCTGACACAGCACATCTGTGTTTTGAAGCATCAAAACTGTGCTTGAGATAAGCGCATCTGTGCTTTCAAACATTCTAAGACTGTGCTGTTTCTCTGTACTTTGTGCTGGTCTGAGGCACCTAAGAGGGGAAGGCAAGATGGAGTAGAGCAAGGGGGATTCTGTCTGGCTACAGATACCTATATTTATTGAGAGTGTGACTCACTCTTTTATTCTTTTATATATGGGGGAGAGCAAGAGAGGCTAAATCTCAGTAAGAATGTTAATGAGAGAAAAGACAGAAGGGAAAGTCTTGACAAACAAATCATATTGTAAACTTTGTACTTGGATTAGTAAAATTCAGAATAGTTAGTAATTTACATGTTGATCAAGCACAAAAGGTTTGATTTTTAAAACAATTTGATGATCTTTTAGTGGAGGAAACTATGAGAGATTCCATTTAATATTTACAATACTAGTTATTGGACACAAGTCTGAGTTACTTGTTAGTTGTGCTTTATGACGTAGATAAAAATTATATCTCCTACCTGCTTAAAAGAAAGCAAATCCATTTTTTTCTTTTATTATCCTCTACTGAAAGCAGGCATTTCATTTTGTATTTTATACAGCTGTGTGTGCCTCTCCAAGATTCACTCTGCCTTCACATTTATTTCCCTACACAGGCTGCGTCAACATGGGCACAAATCTTCGAAATAGCCGTATTCCGAAGGTTACTAATGGGGTGCTGAATTGAATATTCAGCACCTCATTAGCATTAGGACACTTCCAGCCGTGTTGCTTTGAAAGCGCGCGGCTACAGGGGGCTCCTTTTCGAAAGGACCCTCACCTTTCGAAATCCCCTTATTCTAATCAGTGATCAGAATAAGGGGATTTCGAAAGGTGCGGGATCCTTTCGAAAAGGAGCCCGTGTAGCCGCGCCGAGCCGTGCGCTTTCAAAGTGTTGCAGCCGGAAGCGTTCTAATGTTAATGAGGCACTGAATATTCAATTTGGTGCCTCATTAGTAATCTTTGAAATGGCCATTAGCATGGTTATTTTGAAGATTTGTGCCCATGTAGACACACCCAGTGTTTGATCTGTCATCCAGCTATCTGATATATCACTGCTGTGTTGGGCAATCCACCCAGCATTCCACAGTTTATTAATTTTAAAATATTACTAAAGCTACAAAGTGAAATTTTCTGTTCAGGATGAATACAATTCAGGAGAACTAATGGAGGCTTCCAAAATTTATTAGAAGATAAAATAAGATGTCTTTCTTTGCTGATCTCACTGGCTATGTAACTCCCTTGAATCCTACATCATATATAACATTTTCCCATTAGCTGAAGAAAAAAACTGAGCACTATGAAATGCATTTTAACATTTAGAGGAGAAATGTATGTTGAGGAATTTCGCCTTATTAAAAAGGATGAAATTGTGAGCAATAATTTTCTTTTTTTACCTTTAGGCCCAATGGAAGGAGAATTGATTTATGCAGCCTCTTTCTTTCCAGCAAAATCAGAAAATAGTAGTTACATAATACCTTTGGTTCCTCTTAAGAAAATGAAATAAAATTCTTTCTTACGAATAGAGTTTTAAAAGCTGATGTAGCATTAGTACTTATGTAAATACTTGACGATAACATTAATATTAATGTTTATACTTATGTGGATATTTCTATGTGTACACCTTGTGATCTTCAGCTACGAGAATACAATTTTTACTAATTTGCAGTAAGTTATTTGTAAAACTGTTTATTTATAGTTCTTTCATTAGTTACTCCCAAATATTGTGGAGCTCATGGCTTTGATCCTGCACAGACTTAGGCATGTGGTTAATTGAATTGAATTTGAATGGTAATATTTACATATCAAAGATATGCGTGTGCTGAAATTTTAGCAGTATCAGATGAATAGTGGCCTAATCTGTGCTTATAGGACTCTATATATTTACTATATGATTATTGCTAGTCATGGGGTGTGTCTATATTACCACCTTCCTTCGAAGGAAGGATGGTAATGAGGCCATTCAGAGTTTACTAATGAAGTGCTGCCATGTATAGGCAGGACTTCATTAAGCAAATATCCCCCCGGCAACTCAAAATTTTGAGGAGTAAGGGGACTTTGAAGATGCCCTGGCACTTTGAAGCACTGGTGGGTGTGCCGCAGCTAGACGCACGCCGGTACTTCAAAGTTTAAAACTTCGGAGTTGCCGCGGGGGGAAATTTGCTTAATGAAATCCTGCCTATGCACGGCAGCTCTTTATTAGTAAACTCTGAACAGCCTCATTACCATCCTTCCTTCGAAGAAAGGCGGTAATGTAGACACAGCCGTGGTGTTATGCCCTAGGACCTCACTTGCTAGGCAATGTCACGGTACCTGATTAGCAAGAAGATAGCCTGTGTGCGTGGTTATTCTTCACTTTTCATTGGCATCACTCCGTAGCAATCTACTGAAAATATGAGTCATCCAATTAATAAAAACAAAAACACTCACAAAAAGGCCATAATGAGTGTGTTAATTGTGGTTTTATAGACTTAGACTTGCAGTTAAGAAGTAATCATTTGGCCAGCCCTGAAGTTGGAGTCAGGCAATAGTAAGAGCCACTCTAGGAGTCCAGACTGCTGTGGCAAGCCCTGAACTTCCAGACCTTCCATTTGCCCTGGGCAGTGAGCCATCGGGAAACAGGACCCTGAGAAAAGGTCAGCTGTTAATCACCCCAGCCCTCCACCCAGAGCAGGTGGAAAATCCAGGGCCACCTACAGCAGCCAAGGTTCCTTGGGTAGCGTTCACCACTGCCCAGCTCTGGCTACTGTCCTGGCTAGGGGATGGCATCTCAGGGGGAAGAGCAGAAACAGGGCCAGGACCACAGAAGAATGAGGTGCTTCTATCTGTGTCCCATTTTTGCATTTTGAAAAAACAGTCCCCATAGGTCTGTGAAAAACTGGCATCAAGTTTCTTTGTACTTTCCCAAACTTTGTAGTGCTTTGCGTGGGCCAGTCCCTGCACATAAATTACAGTAGCCTAAATAAATGTTCTAATACTCAGATAATGACCATACAGAGTTTACATCATTGTACTGCAGCAGTATACAGGACATACTTTTTACTCCTGCAGCACAGGTAGTGGATTGCACAGGAATCCAGGAATGCCTGTTCTCATTCTTTGTTAATACAGGATATCCCTTGACTGGAGTCTTTCTCCTCAGGTCAGATATGCCCACCTAATCACATTTCAATTGCAGTGCAAAAAACAGTTATAGTCTTCACACTAAGTAAAATATTTAGCATTTCAGCTCTTTCTCATGCTTTGATGACCTCTTATAAATATATTAAGACTGAACAGAAAAAAGGTTACTTAAAAATGTTAAATGTCAATGTAGTTCCCTGATGTATGTTTTTTTAACAGAAAAACTTCTTATATGAGGACAAAATAGATTGTGCAATAAATTACACTTTACCTCAACAATAGAATTTTATGTTAACTAGGTTGGTGCCAATCTGTCTTCTCTAAAAAGACTTTATGGGACATGGTTAGAGATTATATTGCATTCTAAAAGTAATATATAGCCTAAATATATTATGGTGCGAAAATTTTTTTAAAAAAGCAGAAAATAAAAGAAAAACTCATCATCGGATGAAAACTTCATTGTTTTAATAAAAAATATAAACAAGCCTCATCAGACGATTACCAGCAGTATAAATACTAATAATGTAGTGATTTAAAGGGAATGCTTACTTGATAGCTGCTTGTGGATTTTCTGCTTTATTTTCTGTGTGCAGCATCATACCCTGTAGCTGATAGATAGATAGATATGGTATGTTCCAAAGTGAGTCTGTCACAAAGCCAGAGCCTGATGCCTCCCAAGTGCAGCTTTCTTGGCCAGAGGGATTTGTATAGGCACTATAAGGCATGTTGACAAGCCAGTGCCCTGGCACCTTGCTATAAGGTCCCCAGTTCTATAACAGTCTTAATCCAGAGGAATGTGATACAAAAACTGACAGCTAGAGTCCATCAGGTGGGAAGAAAATTTCAGCCTGCTAAACAGCGAAAGGGAGGAAAAAGTATTGATGATTTTCTTACATGACTTTCCTATTGTCTATAAATTTTATTCTAAGATGGAATGTAGCTGAGTGTCCATAAAAAAGAACTAGAACATAGCTAGGGGGAAAATGGAAAATAAGCAGTCATTTGGGCAGCCAAACTAAAACCTTGGGTACTAGTAGATCAAAATAACTGTATATACAGAAGTGTTTGAAAACAAAAGCCATGTAATCTAAAGAATGTCATTATAACCCTTCTAGGCCACGTCTACACTAGCCCCAAACTTCGAAATGGCCATGCAAATGGCCATTTTGAAGTTTACTAATGAAGCACTGAAATGCATATTCAGCGCTTCATTAGCATGCGGGCGGCAGCGGCACTTCGAAATTGACGCGCCTCGCCACTGCGCGTCTCATCCCGACGGGGCTCCTTTTCGAAAGGACCCCGCCTACTTCGAAGTCCCCTTATTCCCATGAGCTGATGGGCATAAGGGGACTTTGAAGTAGGTGGGGTCCTTTCGAAAAGGAGCCCCGTCGGGACGAGCCGCGTGGCAGCGAGGCGCGTCAATTTTGAAGTGCCGCGGCCGCCCGCATGCTAATGAAGCGCTGAATATGCATTGCAGCGCTTCATTAGTAAACTTCGAAATGGCCATTTGCGTGGCCATTTCGAAGTGTGGGGCTAGTGTAGACGTAGACCTAGACTGTTATTCTTGTCTTTTTCCATTCTGTAGCTCTATGTTACAAATTTTGGAGACCTCCTCCCATTTAATCTTAAAGAAAGGCAGTGTAGTCACCACTTCTTGGGTGTGTGTGCACATTATTTACCAGACTAATCACAATGACTCGGCTTTTTTATGCTTATTTTTGCACATACAATTCCCATTCATTTCCATAGTTGTTCCACAGCTAATTCCCTTGGCTGGCCCTTACAGACTGAACAACTTAGATTTATACTTATGTAAATCTGTGAAAATAATACATGTAGATTATGCTGTAGCCTTCTATTGTCATAGAAAGCAATCTACAGGTTGGATCTCCCTGGTCTGGCACCCTTGGCACCTGACCAGTTGCCAATGAGGGAGTTTGTTGGACCAGGGGAGGTCAGTTCTGACCCTGCCTGCCCAGCTATGTTCCTGATTCCAGCTGCCAGCGCCCCCTCTCTGCCCCACCCTACCGCTGGACCTGGTTGCTGACTCCCCCAGACCAGCTCCTCTTGCAGCCCCAACTGTCAGAGGTCCTGGCCTCACTGGTGCCCCATTCAGCCTGCCTTTCCTGGCTGGACTCCCGTCCACCTGCCATGGCCAGGCTGCCAGCCCTGGCTGATCTGCTGGACCTCCTGACACCCACCCCAGCAGGACTCTCAGCCCTGGCAGGGCTCCCAGGCATCAACCCTCCTGCCACCTGAGGCCCATAGATGTTGCCAGACCAGAGAGTCCTGTTTTGTAGAGGTTCAATCTGTATTATGTTTCTTTACCATTATAAACATTTATAAAGTTGATACCTGCAATTTAAGTTGAAACTTTTTGTTCTTTATGGACATAAGTGTGGAGAAGTTGACCCTATGCAATTCTTGCTGAAAATTCTCATTGATTTCTGGGCCTACATATGCTTTTCTGTACGAATGGTTTTGAAGCATGAGGAGAGAGGGAGCAAAGTAAATTCTAGCCAATTAATAGGTTACATATACAGTAACTGATACCCATTTAATGATTGCTTGTATAGGTGAAGAATATTTATACTGAGTATGTGAATAATGGTTACAGGGACTTGATAACATAACTAACTGGGTCACTTTCTCCAGCTCTTGGCCCAAACTATCCCATACCCATGAAAAAATATGAGAAGGAGAAACGTACCCCTACCACTGGGGGGGGAACAAGACAAAGATCCATGAAGGTACTGAGTTTCAGTCTCATGGGTCCCAGGCCATTTTTATGAACAAGGCTGCCTTTATTTGCTTGGCTTCTCCATGGATCACCACCTTCTAGTGGTGGAGAGGCTTGCAGGTTTGAATGACCTGAGAGTCATGGTGCCTGGAATCATGTACTCTCTTAGGGTCAGCCATGGCAAAATGGTCCATGGCAAGGTTCTGGACCAAGTGTGATCCAAGAAGTCCTGAACAGCAAAGCAGACTGAGGATAACTGTACTATGCAGGTGAAAGTGCTGTGTAACGTTATAATGGCTGTGAAGGCTGCAGCTAATAGAGCATTTGCTATTGTCATGGTGTCCATGCCATTGGTTCCAAGCCCTCTATCTGTCCCAGTGAGGTACCACACACTCCATCTATTAAAATCAATAGAGAATTACTGGAGAATGTCGACCTTTTCCTCTATCTCGGAAGCCATCTCTCATCCAAGGCTGATATTGACTGAGAAAGCAAACACCATCTGAGCTGTGCCAATGCAGCCTTTGGTTTGTTTACAACACCGGGTATTGGAAGATCACAAATTTGGAACAGACATCAAGCTTTGTGTTTATCAAGCTGTTATTCACGCAGCATTGTTGTATGGGTCTGAAACTTGAGCAACCTACTTGAAATTCCTTGAGAGGCATCACCAATGCTATCTCCTCAAGATCTTGACGATCAAAAGGGAAGACAGACACACCAACACCAGTATTGAGGCAATGATTATCCATCAGCAACTCTGCTGTACTGGTCACACTGTCCAGAGGCCAGAACATCAGCTGCTAAAACAGATCCTGTTCTCTGAGCTGAAGGAAGGGTACCAGAATGTGTGAGGACAGTTGTGTGTTCCATTTATTTTACCTTTGATAGTTCGTAATTTCTGCTTCCTCATTTAAATATGTTCCAGCCAGCAGTGCAACACAAATGGAGAGTTGAGAGTGCTAGAAAGGGCACACAATGCTTAGACTGCTAGGTCATAATGTAATATAATATAATATGAAAGATTCACAGCAGAGATTATTATTTACTATGGGCCCAGGAGGGATGGTTTTCTCAAGCACACAAATATGAGAATTGATTGGAAGATTTGTAAGCTAACTAAAATCACGGGCCTATTCAAAGCATTGTTAATCACTGGTACTTCTCAAACTGCTCCAATCAGTAAGATTAAACCATTGATTTCCCCGACCTGTGTCTAATATCCCTAAACCACACATCCCTATGAGTGATTCCAGAAGAAATAACATTCTGTGTTTGAACTTTTGTTTTTCCACTGAGGAGGCTGCAGTGGTATTCTCCTATAGTGTTCTTGCAGCACAAAATATTGAACAATAATGTGCTAAGATCTCCTGAAAGTAAATGTTTGTGAAGTGTCCACTGCCCTTCACTGGCAAGTGCTGCACATTTATATCCTGCTGGTACAACTCGTGTAATGATTTTAAACATCAGAAATTTAGGGAAGTTAGAAACGTTACCGCTGATCACTTGGCCTAACAACGTATACCTAAGGGGGTGTAAGTATTCTGAATGGTAATAGGTGCTGTGCCTGAGAGTGGCTTGAAAGCTTGTACTGCCCAGAAAGCAACAAAGCATTCACACTCACATGGATCAAAATCTAATTCTGTGCCTTTTAGCTTTCTGGATTTGTATGCCACTTGTTCCAATTTTCCTTCTTCATCGCTCCAGTGACGGATAAAAAGATAAATAGCTTTGCTTCATCAGGAAAGCATAAAGCTGGGGCTGCATCTGCCTTTGTTTTAAGAAACTTATGGCAGAATCCTGTTCCAATCCTCATTGCCAGAGAGTCTTTTGCTTTACAACTTCCAAGGGGAAGGCATGATCTTGGCACACTGATAGATATGTGGCTACCGTCACTTAAACCGAGTCAAAACAAATGCACGTCTGTCAGTGCTGGCCTTTCTAACAACCCTGCTACCTTTTGCTGATATGCTTACCTTCCATCTTTTCCAATTACTGTGTCCAAACCTGTCATTTGTGGTTGCACTAATTGAGCCTTTTTTAAATTTACCTTTAATCCTGACTCTTGAATTAATGCTAGGGTATTTTCGGTAAGTTGTTGCACCTGTCCTTTAGTCTCTGTTCTTAAAATGTAGCCACACAGTGAAGATAAAGCAGGAGTTTGTTTTTCTGATAACACTCTGTTCTAAATGCTGAATAATTTGCATGACTTGGGCTTCTGCTTTCTTTGGGTATTATCTTTGAGGAAGCACTACTGCATCGACAATTTTAACCCAAGCATTAAGCTTGTCACAGTCAGTTTTCATACAAGTCCACACTGGGGGGAAATTGGCACTGTGGCAGAGTAAAGCAATTCCACCCCCTTCTGTTACAATGATATTCTCATTTCTCTATGCAAATGGGGAGAAGGTATTTCCAGTTTCAATGGGTACCTGTGGGTAAATTGATTATTATGTTATTCTTAAACAACCAATCTGTTCCCAAAATAATTCCAACAGTCATATTGAGGGATAGACTTTAATCCTCCTTTTCTCAATGCCCTGTACCAAAAAAAAGGAATGTGTGACCATTCCCAACCTGTGCTTGATTTTCTCTGAAAATATTTCAAAATGACTGGTCTCAATTTCTTTTATGACTCTGGAGTGGAATTCTTTCGCAAAGCAGCATCTTACAACAAAGCTAAAGTAGGAACAACCATAGTCTGCTGGAAATAAACATGGGACATACCTTGGGGTCCTAGGAGATTTTACCTCTGAATCTGCACTGCTGTGCTTGTACATAGTATGTCTAGTGGACATTCCTAATCATCTTATGTTGAAGGAGCAGTTGAAGTTACGCTGGCTATCTCCTTTTGTTTTAATTTCCACTTCAGGGCTTCCTGTACCAAATTCTGAGTACAAGCTCCATTCTACTTTTCCCAACTTTTCCCTTGCTTCTTGAAGGTTTAGTAATGGTGATGGAAATCATATTACTCTTTTCTCTTCTCTCGAAGACGGCGAAGGGGTCATCGGGGGCAGGGTTAGTGCCATCCAGGAGGGACTAGAGGTCTGAGTATAACTGACTCTGGTGCTGTGATTACTCCACCCATGGGAGCAGTCCTGGATGAAATCTCCTTGGGACTGTGATGGTGCCCTCTTACTAGAACAAACTATTTGTTCAAGTACTGCTACAAAAGAAGCCTGCTCTTTTTTACATTAAGTGCTGGGCCCGAGTGAGTGGTAAGTTGCTGAATCTGTTCCCTTGATCTCGCTACGCTCACAGGTTACCTCCCACCGATATCCTTAATTTACCCGCATAACAGAAGCTCAGAGTAGTGGTCCAATCTCTCAAAGCATGGGTCTCATACGCAGTCATGTCCACACACGTGGTTAGGATGGTAACTGCCTTTACAGGAGAAATCACACCAGTCATGATGTACGTCAGACCCCAGAATGTTAAATAACACTCATGATCCTCATTAGGTTCTGGCATCATTCCTGCTTATTAGGTCTCTTAGGCTACGTCTACACGAGCCCCAAACTTCGAAATGGCCACGCAAATGGCCATTTCGAAGTTTACTAATGAAGCGCTGAAATGCATATTCAGCGCTTCATTAGCATGCGGGCGGCAGCGGCACTTCGAAATTGACATGCTTCGCCACCGCTCGTCTCGTCCCGACGGGGCTCCTTTTCGAAAGGACCCCACCTACTTCGAAGTCCCCTTATTCCCATCAGCTCATGGGAATAAGGGGACTTTGAAGTAGGCGGGGTCCTTTTGAAAAGGAGCCCCGTTGGGACGAGATGCGCGGCGGCGAGGCGCGTCAATTTCGAAGTGCTGCTGCCGCCCGCATGCTAATGAAGCGCTGAATATGCATTTCAGCGCTTCATTAGTAAACTTCGAAATGGCCATTTGCATGGCCATTTCAAAGTTTGGGGCTCGTGTGGACACAGCCTTAATGACATAAATACATACAGATATTTGGAAGGGTCATATACCCTAATGCATCCATGATTATCCACGAGGTGGAGGTGAGGTGCAGACAATTATTAAATGCTGCAGCTCAGTCACCATTAAACTTTTTCTAAGTGCCAGTTCAAAAACCTGCAACATCCATTTGCAGAAATTGTCCCATGTGAAGTGTCAGGGGCAAGCATTTTGACCATTTACTGAAGATCAGAAGCCAAGAGGGGTAGCACTATAACGATGTTTTTTCCCTCCGGCTTTGCTTGTGCATGCTACTGCTGCAACAGGGTCTTGGCTTATGAGAGCATTCAAAATACATATTTCCATATCTTGCTGGAAATCCAGGTTGTATATTTCCAAACAGAGGTATTATTTTGGGAGTCTATACCGCATTCTCCTCCCAGTACTGCTGCCGCTTGGCATGTTGCAAGCCCAAGTTTTTTATCTTAAGTGTTTAATGAAGGGTTTACAATGGTTATGGTTAGCAAGGGTCTACCCTGTTCTGAGGTTAGTTTCTGAACCATTTCTTGTCAACACCTGATTTTCTTTATTTTATCCTTTCTGTCTTTCTCCTCTAAGGGCAACCTGAAGCAGGGAGGGGGCAGGGTCTAACTTTCTATGTATGCCTCCTGCTGGTACTTTCCAGTTCTCTTGGTTTTTTTCTTTTTGTTTGTTTTTTTTTGCCTTAGACAAATTGCTCTGACAGAGACATAGTCTCTTGCTAGCAAGATGCCGGGCAAATATCTGATTCATTGAATGCCTCCCATAATAACAAAATTGTTGCCAAATCTCTGTTTTTACTGGGGTTGAAGGTTTGCAAGTTTATCTTCTAAATAGCACACACCTCTGCCAATACCTGTTCTATCCATAAGCTATGCCTGAACCTCTAATATTTGTTCAAAAGGGTGACTTTTATGTAATGTCTCCTGACCACCTTTAGGGGTAACTTTAGACTGCTTTCTCCAACATTTTTGTCAACCATATAAAAATCACACAATATTTTTCAAATTCTTCATATGAATGCTGAAATAACATTTGCTGAACATCCTATAACCTTCAGGGTTGGGGCTTACAGAAAATATCACCTACAATTCCTGGAGAATTTATTCCAGCCCACAACAGGGTAAGAAACTCTAAGTCCTTCTCTGACTACTCATCTCTTCATGGCTGAGACTGCACTCATCTATATTGCAGTCATCAACCAATTTTACAAGAACCATTGTTTACTGCCACATTCCCCTTTCCACAGTTCTTTGCCAAAAATGTTATGCTGGAATCATAAACAGGCTATTTATTTGTCCATCCTCCATCTCCTGATCTTGTACTTTGTTCTTGATTTAGTGTAGATGCCTTAGCACTTTAGGGTCATTAATCTGCGCTCCTCAGCCATCAGGACAAGATGATATTGGCATCTTTACTTCTTCACTCCCTCTTTTATTATAAGGCCCATCTGTTGTTGGCATCTTTTATCTACATACGTACCTCATTCACACAAAGAATAGCGAAACAATTTTAAAATCAAGCTTCTAACAAAACAAAACTAGAAAAAAAATTTCTAACATTACTAATCTAGCTTCCAAAGCATAGTAAGAGAACAGAATGGTTACATATTATCAATTTAATCACATTGTATCAACTTATAAGCTGCGTCTACACGTGCACGCTACTTCGAAGTAGCGGCACCAACTTCGAAATAGCGCCCATCATGTCTACATGCGTCGGGCACTATTTCGAAGTTAACTTCGACGTTAGGCGGCGAGACGTCGAAGTCGCTAACCTCATGAGGAGATAGGAATAGCGCCCTACTTCGACGTTCAACGTCGAAGTAGGGACCGTGTAGACGATCCGCGTCCCGCAACGTCGAAATTGCTGGGTCCTCCATGGCAGCCATCAGCTGGGGGGTTGAGAGATGCTCTCTCTCCAGCCCCTGCGGGGCTCTATGGTCACCGTGGGCAGCAGCCCTTAGCCCAGGGCTTCTGGCTGCTTCTGAGGCAGCTGGGGATCTATGCTGCAGGCACAGGGTCTGCAACCAGTTGTCAGCTCTGTGTATCTTGTGTTGTTTAGTGCAACTGTGTCTGGGAGGGGCCCTTTAAGGGAGCGGCTGGCTGTTGAGTCCGCCCTGTGACCCTGTCTGCAGCTGTGCCTGGCATCCCTATTTCGATGTGTGCTACTTTGGCGTGTAGACGTTCCCTCGCTGCGCCTATTTCGATGTTGGGCTGAGCAACGTCGAAGTTGAACATCGACGTTGTCGGCCCTGGAGGACGTGTAGACGTTATTCATCGAAATAGACTATTTCGATGTTGGCTGCACGTGTAGACGTAGCCATAATGAAGCAATTCCATCGAGTTTGGCCTACACAGACACTGAGGCACTTCTATGGATTTTCAGAGAAAGAGCATAGCCACCTGTTCCTCTACTCCTTTTCCCCATAAACACTATGTGGAGAGTTCTTTGCCCATATTCTAAACCCACTCAAAAAATCTGCTTTATAGTTTACCCTTGTCATAAATCTGGCCAAAGTGCATTTAATGACTAACATAGAGGAGAAACTGATCGGTCATTTTTTTCTTAAAACAAAATTGCATTTTGGATAAAGGCAGATGTTGAGTTACCATCCACACAAAGGAAAATAGTAAAGATAGGTCACTATTACTTCCTTTGTCTTGGTCCCCTACCATCTAATTGTAGGTATATCCACAGTCTTTTGTTTGTATTTTTATTGTTGTCAGTCAGCTGTATATTTTAAAAGACAGAGAGTAAAGGCAGATTTGTTGAATCAGCTGATCCATTGGTCTGGTCACCATTTTTTAGATTTCACTGACTTTGGATTAGTGACTGTTGGCATTTTGTGTTGCTGCTGACCCCTACAGTGGACTTTCTACTACCACAGATATTGCTTTCTGGGTTACAGTGGCAGAAACTGGTGTAGTCCAAGACACAGTTCAGTCATCATAAATCTAATTGCTGGATAATTAAGTAACATTTTGTCATTTACTAATGCTGAAGAATGATGGAGGGAAAAGAGAGGAATAATAGCTTTATGTCTGCTGACTACTAGGTTATTCCTGAAAGATACTCAGGCTACATCTACACTGCTAGATAAATTCAATTTTATTAAATTCTATTTTGTAACTCTAGGTTTTATAAATTCCATTTCGAGTATCCTCACTGCCCACAAAGTCACGTTAGTGCTGCTCCACTAGAGTGTCCAAACATTGACTATTGCAACAGTGCACTGTGGGAACCTATCCCATGCTTCCCTCATCCTGCACCCTCACCCAGGCCCTACTGCATGCCCAGTGCTGACAATGCTCACCCAGCTGCCTCGTTCCTGGATTCTGGCAGCTTGTGAGAACCAGGAAACTAACCTGTGTGGCTGACTCTGACTCACAGGAGCCAGGAGCCAGGTGTAGCAGAGACCCAGGTGTTGCGCTGGTCAGTTTCTCAGTTTCTGTGAGTACCAGGGAGCTGGAAGCCAGGTGCAGCAGTGCCATGAGTTTCCTAGCTCCCCACCACTTGCAGGAGCTGGGAAATTGACCAGGGCTGCTGCATTGGTCAGTTCCCGGCTCCTGTGAGCAGCAGGGACCCAGGAAACAGGTGCAGTAGCATAGTGAGTTTCTGAGCTTCCCCACCACTTGCAGAAGCTGGGAAATTGACCAGGGCTTCTATGCTGGTCAGTTTCCCAGCTCCCATGAGTGGCAGGGAGCCAGGAGCCAGGTACAGCGGTGCCAGTCAGCTTCTGGAGGCTAATGAATTCGATTCAAAGACAAGGTGCTTCCACATTAGTCTTCATTCAAACTGTTAAATTCAAAGCTGATGCTACACCCACCCAGCTCCAACAATATTATGCTAGAAATATTCAGCATCATCAATAACTGTGGGCTCAGCACCCGCTGGTGTCTGATGCCTCTCTCACTACTTCCTTTCATCTGTCCCTGTCCAGTGCGGAGTGGCTTAGTTTCTGTAGACTAGCTCCGCACCAATCTACTATATCATCTATCCATTCTCTGTGAGGTCTGCCCCTCCTATTCAAACCGTCCATTATGCCCAATACCAGGGTCTTGATTTTTCATTCGTCATTCATTCTGCAAATATGCCCAAATAGTTGTAGCTTCTGTTTTATAACCTTCTTCAGCAGGTTCTCTTTCGGCTGTATTTTTCTATATGATTCCTCATTGGTGACCATCTGCATCCATCCTGTTCTCAGAATCTTTCTATAACAACTCCTTTCAAACACCAATATTCTTCTTTTCGAATCTTTCATTATCACCCATGTTTCACATCCATACAACATGCTGCTGAATACACAAATTTTCAAGACGCTCAGCTTTGTTCTTAAGCTAATTGCTTTGCTTTTCCAGATCTTATCTATCACCTTCAAACTCGCTCTTGCTTTCGCTATTCTAGTTGCTATTTCCTTCTTACAGTCTAGATCATACGTTATGTTGCTCCCCAATTATGTGAACTTCTCTACATTTTCTAGTTCAATACCATTGAAACTTATCTTCCTTCCTATTTCCTTATCTCCAAATACCATGTTTTTGTTTTATCGATGTTCATAATCAGTCTGTACTGCTTCCCTTCTTCGTTTAACACCTGCACCATTTTTGCTAGCTTCTCCTCGTCTTCCTCAATGATAATTATATCATCCGTGAACCTCAAGTTGTTAATTCTTTTCCCATCCACTGATACCCCTTCTACCTCTTCCTTGATCTTATCCATCACTCTCTCCAGCTGTGCAATAAAGATACTTGGCGATATTGGATCTCCTTGTCTTGTACCTCTACTGGTTTTAAACCAACCTCCCAACTCCCCACATGTTATCACCACTGCCTCCACATTGTCACTGATATCCTTCAACAACCGTATTAGTGTGCGATCCACCCTGTATGTATGACTCCAACAGATATATTAGTGCTCCCTAAATCAAACTAATGGTATTTACAGTGAGGACAGTTATTTGGTACAATTGAGCTAACTGCCTTAAATTTGAATTTATCTCATAGTGTAGATGTAGCCTCAGTGTCTCAACACAGCCAGGTAGCTGTCTCCACACATCTAGATTCTTGATTCATTTGCTGAAAGCCAGCCTATACATTGAACCGTCTTTCACTCCAGTGTCTAGGAATAAAGACCACTATCCCTAGGGAGAAAAATTTCAGCAAGGACAAAACACAATATTCCTTCTGCTAAGGCCATAGTGAATATATGGGGTGTATGGGGTGTCCAGGGAGGGGTAGCACCTCTGGTGTGGGGACTTGTTGTGTCTCACTGGGGGCAGTTCATGCACCTTTGGTCCCCACCTGGTACCCAGCTCTCACCTGTGGCTCCTAGAAGATGTAGCATGCAGCAGCCACACCCTGATAAACTGCTTTGACAGGCAGACTAAACCAGGTGAGGATAGCTGGCAGGTCTGAAACCTGCGGTGAGATAGGGAATTGCCTATCCCAGCATGCAAAGTCAGACCCAATGGATTGGATGGATAAGATCAACAGCAAGATCCAATGACCAGGAAGGTGGTTCTGCAACACTCTGTGGAGAGCAAAGGGCATGACAAGGCACCAAAGATGGCATGGACATCCGCTGCAGCCTAGGAAGTCCCAGCCGTGACAACTTTTTGTACCACTGTAACCAGGCTTCGTACCGCTGGAAACAGGCTTCTGAGGTCGAGAACATGGAACTGCCCCTGTGCAATGGCTTTTCCACTTTAAACATTCTCCCGCACAGGTTCTTTGCACATTCCCATCACTTCTGTCTACCTCAAAGTCCTGCAGCGATGACGGAGGAGTGAAGTGATAGGTGGAGTTGACCACTGGGAGTCGTAGCTCCAAACCTGCACGTAGGCAGCTTGTAGTCCGATCCCCTGCCTTAACTGAATGTAAATGAAAGAGTCTAAGAATTTAAAAAACAAACTAAACAGAAAGAGAAAAACAGTGGGAGTAGAGAACTTTTACAAGAGGTGTTCTTTAGAGGTTTGTTCAACTATACTTGGACAGACACAGAGGCATTCCTCACTTAGGAAGAAAATGGACAGTGAACTTGCTTCGTGAACGTGGGATCTAAACCAAGCATAGTTGAAAACACTGGATAGAACTTCTGGTGAGAAACTCTTTTAAACAGCGGGTTAACTTTTAGTCAATTTTAGTCTCTAGAAAATACATTATGATTTGTTTCTTACATATAACAATTTGTTTCCAATGTTCTTCCTCACTATCACTTGAATGGCTGGCCTTTGATAAAAAATGTAATATTCTTTGCACAGTGGCTAAGGGACTGTATACTGCAGAGAATGCATGTTCATCTCAGGTACACAAACAAATATACAGGCACTTCAGTGAAAGCACCTCTGAAAATCTGGACAGTTTATTTTAACTCAGACACTAGGAAGAGATTCAAAAATGATATAATCTTTAAAAATAGGAAAGTAAAGATACTATTTAGAAGTAACTGGAGCAGAACTATTCCCATAAAGGATAATACAAGTATCGAATGAAGTGTCAGAGGTGCAACTCAGAATTTGACCAAAGACAGATGAATTTCACACACTTAAGTAGTAAAGCCTTGAAGGGAATATATCAGAAAATTGGAAAGGGCAAAGACAACAATTCATACTGTCTATGAACACAACAGTAAAAGGCTTCATATCAGAAAAATAACCAACCTGTAATCCTGAGCATTACTGTACTGGACAAACAGTCCCAGGAGTGTTGTAATACATTCATATTTGAAAATGAGCATGTGAATGAAATCAATGTTTTCATCAGAATGCATGAAGGTTGACATCCTGAGAAAAATATCACACTTGCACACCATATGGTCAACAAAAAGCAGATGAAACATTTTATCAGTTTGTAACAAATCTTCAAATACGCTTCAAATTCTGTGAGAAGGAACATCTTGTAGGTGGCGATAGTCATGAAAGAATTTTGGGGGTGTTAATAAGTGAGGAGAGGAGATACAATTTTACATTAAGTTATACACAGTTCAAAAACAATGTCCTAGGACTATAAAGAAGGGTTCAGGAAAAGCACTACAGCAGACACGGACAGATGGTGATGTATGAACTTCTATCAAATGAAATAATTTCAACAAGCTCAGCTAAACCAAAATAAAATGCATAATGCATGTTTAAAATAGTAAAGGAATAGATGCAAATTATGCCTGCTCTAGGTCACTGAGACTATGTCTAGACAGTGGGTGCTATTTTGGGGTACGATGGTATCCCAAAATAGCTGCACACATCTCGGCAACACTCCCATTGTCTCAAAACACCATGTAGACATGGCCTGACTCACCTCCAGATCATGTCACCAGTGAGGACGCAATATACTTCCTATTTCTATACCACTTCATAGCTGCATCTACATAATCCATCTCTGTCAGAAGGAACATGCAAATGCAGCTGATCAGAAATGCAAATGAGGTGCATATTTAAATATCTCACACCTCTTTTGCATATTCCCACTTGAGCTGGTTTCCAGAAGAGCCATTTCCAAAAACCAAAGCAGCCGTCTGGACAGGGTTCCTTCTAAAGGAAACCCCCTCTTTTGAAAGCACCCTTCTTCCTAATTTTTTTCGGCACAACTCAGCTGCTTTGACTTCTGGATATGGCTCTTCCAGAAGCCAGATCACATAGTAATACACAAATGGGTCATGAGATATTTAAATCCATGCCTCATTTGCATTTCTGATCAGCTGCATTTGCATGCCCCTTCTGAAAGAGGGGGCCTGTGTAGACACAACTCATATGTTCAAAACATTACGAAGAAGTTACTCCTACCATCACTCCTTTGTGGTATTTGGGGAGGGGTGCAGGAAGTCAATACTATTACTCATATTTTACAGATGAAAAAAATGAGGAAGAAAGGTGATGATTTGCCACACGGGGAGTCCATACCATAACCAGGATTAGTATTCAGGATCTCCTGAGTCAATACCTTGGCTCATTTGCTAGACAAAGACAAAGTTGTTAACATCTGACAGCTAACCACTGGCGTACGTGGAATGAGTTTTTACTATATGTCTCTTTTCCATACACAGAAAAACTCACTGCAGTTAACTGGCTCTCTGGTTGGCTTTTTTTGCCAGAGGCAGCAAGAACTGAATAAGTCTGGAACGTAAACAGTCCTTTTCCCATGATCATGGATCATCATGTGCTCTCTTCTCACTCCTAATTAGCTACAGAAATGCAGAAAATGCCCTACAATGCCTTAAGAGCCTCTTCTTGGTGCAAACCCGGAGACTTGTGCCAGCAACTGTGTAGACCTCCAAAGGTCTCACATGCAATGTCCCACAAGGCTGAATCCTCTCCTCCTCACAATATAATCTTTTGGTGTAAAGCTGCTGGGAGATCTGGCAAGACATGCCAACTGCCAGCAGTGCAGAAATGATGCAGTTCTACAATTCCCTCTTATCTAATGTAAACAGCACCCTGCTTTTTTCCTCATCATAGGCAAAAATCAGTAGTGGGCTAAAGAACAGGTGCCTACAGATGAACACAGGCATGCCTAATGTGTTGCTAGAAGAAAGAAGGAAGTCCACTAAAGAACTGGTGCTTTCTTTAACATAAACCATTAATGACAGGATCTCCCCAGAGACTGATCAGTTGGTCTATAACCTTGGGAACAACTGGGCTTCCCAAAGATATTTGTTGCCTAATAGCAATTGAAGTAAAAAAAATACTTACCAAACTAAACAAACACAATTTGATCTGTCACTGACCAAAAGACTGTGCCCCACCTGATGACAGACAGACCTAGTCACAGTGATCTGTCTATTCACGAACTCTAAATTTGCTGATTGCAACACCTACAGGAATTAAGCTGTGAAAAAGCTCCAACTTGTAGAAAATGAAGCAGTTTCTGTTTAGTATTGCAAATTGCCAAGAACACATCCTGGTGCTCTTCCCTCTACCCTGGCTCCTTGTTGACCACACAGTTAAATTCAGGTCCCTGTCCAGATGCTCATAGAATTGGCACTAGCTATTTGAGGCATTGTCTTTCCTTCCATAACCAGGATTTCCCAAAATAGGTATAGACCACTGTAACAATGCAACTGTCAAGGAATTAGATAGTGTCTGCGGATTCAGGAGACAATGGTGCTTACTCCTCCAAGTGATAAGAATGGTTCTGGAGGACTCTATTGTTAAGTACTTGGAAACAATTGATCTGTACTGTACTGTTGGGGATACAAAGTAAATTACATCAGACTGAAAAGCTAGAACCCCTAAATAGATTCTCTTGAGTTTAGCTATAAGGTGCATTCACAGGCCCTGTAAAGAGAGTTTGTTTCTGCTACCTGTGATGTACTTTTTCTGTGGAAAAAGAAGATATCAGTCCCTGTGAAATTTTGTGAAGGGAAAATTCATTGACAGAAGTAAATGGAATGGACACAGAATCTAGTACTGAGATGTGTGTTGTGAGAAACTGAATGTAAATGTAGATATTACAAAGATTAACGTGATAAAGGACAATAAGCCACACAGAGAGATCAGTAAAAAGTGTTTCCATAGGGACCATTTTGTGAAAGCGTCGAGTAGAAAATACATAAATGAGAGTGAATGATTTAGTGGCAGGGAGAAGGAAAATGAGGGACTCTCTCCTAAAGCTCTGAAACAGCAGAATTTGCATGATTCCTGGCATATAAATCTACATAGACAGAGAAAACGTACTTTATTTCAAAGCAGTCACAGAAACACAAAACAATAGTGGAGGAAATTTTCAAGTAGATCAGAACACTGGCTCAGTCAGCAAAAAAAAACAAACAAATAACTCACAAACCTCTTCCTGCATATTAGAACAGTGGGTCTCAATCTCTTCCATATCAAGAGGGCCATTGCCTAGTTCCTGGCCTCTCTTAATCTGCCCCTAATAGCAAGTGGTTGCTAGTCAGGCACCAGTGAAAGGCTGCTACTGTGCAGTTAGGCACACACAGTGCTTTTTACCGTCCTTTTTAATATAGTAAAACAATAGCTGCAACACTAGGATTTAAGACTCAGGATTAGATTCTGAGCTCATTTGCACCAGAGTATTCCTGAATCTGGAGTGAGGCACATTTTTGAGAAACAGTAATGGCACAGCTAGAGATATTTTGAAAAGTCTCCTATCATTTAGATGCAGAACTACAAGCTCTCGCACAGATGATACTGAGGTGAAAAAAATTGTGTTGTAAAAATTACAATTAATGGAAAGATTGGTTGAAATCCTGTGCTTGAATTTTGAAAAGAAGCTTGGGTGATATTATGGACACGAATTTGTGTTCCAGAAATGGCAGCAGAGAACGTTTCAGAGAGGTCCATATACTGCTTCCCTTGTCAAAAAAAAAAAGGGCACCCACCTCCACAGCATCACACACCCTTACCTTGTACTCCCAACAGGTCAAAGGGGGCAAGAGTAAGAGTAAAGACTTGTCAAGGGTGAGGGCCTTTATAACTCAAAGTGCATAGCTAGGGAAGGTATGTCACCCCTTTATCAGTCTTACAGGGAATTCTCTGAAAAAGTTAATGTAATACTTAGCCATTTTTGCTTCTAAAATTGCTTCATTATGGGTGCGTCTACACTTGCATTCCTCTTTTGAAAGAGGTATGCAAATGAGGTTAATCGAAAATGCAAATGAGGTATAAATGTGTGTATTTGGTACCCCATTTGCATATTCTAGTTTCGAAAGAGCTTCTTTCTAAAGAAGAAAGCCAGTGTGGATGCTGCTCTTTCGAAAGAATCCTTCTTCCCATTAAATAAAGGTGGCTACTAGACTGATCCAGGGAAATTAAATTAAATAAAGGGAAGAAGGAGTCTTTCGAAGATGGGTTTAATTTTGAAAGAGCAGCATCCACACTGGCTTTCTTCTTTCAAAAGAAGCTCTTTTGAAATTAGAATATGCAAATGAGGTACCAAACATGCAAACATGCCTCATTTGCATTTTCGATTTACCTCATTTGCATACCTCTTTCGAAAGAGGAATGCAAGTGTAGACACACCCTATGTTTTCTTCCATTTGTTATGCTTTAAACGAAGCACACGAGATCCTTTATAGAGGAAAAGGCAGTATGCCACATTTATTGAGAATATAACAGTAGCACATGCTTTTCAGTTACACACACACGTGCCATGCACACAGTCCCGCCAAACGATGTTATAGTTACAAATCCAGAGCCTGGATCAATCTAGTGGCCACCTAGATTGATCACAGAGGGCGAGCAGGGCCTTGTCTGTCGGTCGCTATCTGATGGTCTCCTGGAGTTGGTGGCAAGACAAACCCAAAGTCTCAGGGCAAAGCACCCTGCTTTTATAATCCTTTCCTCCATTGAGATTTGCTATGTCAGCCCGTCACTGGTATGTTATCTTTTGATAACGCTTGTTCTCAAAATATCTGCAAAAAAGGTCATCCTGTAATCAATAAAACAGCTCCGAAAGGCTCATCCTGTAATCAGGTGCCTGCTCCATGCTTTAGTCATATCAATTTGCCAATCCGATCACTTCTTGACCGGGCGTACACACTGATGGTCCTTCTCTGATGCCTTGAAGTCTGTCTTCACCCATGCTTTGCCCCTCCTTCCTTGGCCATCTGGCTCTGGGTATAACCTTCACACCTTTATCTCAACACAGACATACCACTGTCACACATAAACAATTCTTACAAGGACTCGCACAGAAAAGCAGAGCAAAGCTGTTGTAAATCAAACAATTAAGGGTTCAGCCTTCAACGTTATTCTGTAATCTTATTAACATAGACACAATACCAAACTGTGTCCTACTTACTAAATTCACTGAACTCTAAAACAGAAGACATATATTCAATTAAAGAATGCAATCAATAAAATCAATAAATGTTATGTGTGTTAATATGTCACCTTACATTGTTACCTTGTTAAGTTTAAAATTCAAAGTTTAAAAGAGAATAAAAGAGAATAAAACTTTCAACTCCAACACATTTATGTGCAAACATTCCATGCATCAGAATTTTTTATGTCTTTAAAATCAGTATCAGCAATGTTTTTTTTTTTACACCACAACATACATGGCATTTTATGGAGCTTGCTTTCAAAGGCTGTACCACAAAACTTTCTCCATTATACACAAAAATATAAAACACAGCTTTCAGGGAAGTACATCTACACCTAATACCCCCAATTTTCTTTTATCACGAAAAATTACACCAGCGCAAGGTGCCTTCTAGCTTGAGACTCATTTACTCTTCTGAAAGCAAGACACTGATTTTCAAATGTTCTAGCTTGATATAAAAATAGACGATGGAACAATAATGTGCCTGGAAATATTTTGTTTTCTTTGGTCTCTCTCTGTGCAAGGGAACCTTCTAAAATAGCCCTCCTATCCCTACAAAAACAAAAAGCAGTCAAGTAGCACTTTAAAGACTAGCAAAATGGTTTATTAGGTGAGCTTTTGTGGCTCACCTAATAAACCATTTTGCTAGTCTTTAAAGTGCTACTTGACTGCTTTTTGTTTTGATAGTGTATAGACTAGCACGGCTTCCTCTCTGTTACTCTCCTCCTATCCCTGTTTGAGCTGGGCTGCCAGAGTGCCGCCAATGGTGCTGGGGCTCTTTGAGCTGACACAGAGGCATGCATGTAGCATGCTCTTGCATTTTGAGAATCTTTCAAGGCTTGTAGACAGAAAGAAAGAAAGAAAGAAAGAAAGAAAGCCTTACTTAGACTTAGGTCCGCCTGTGCATCTGGGCATATTGGGCAACAAGCACTCTCCAGAGATTTCGGTCTGATGTCACTGTTTCCGCTTCTTCCCACGTTATACCAATGTTCTTAAAGTCTTCTTTCACTGTGCTTCACCACGTTTTCAGTGGTCTTCCCCTCTTTCTCTTTCCTTTTGCTGGTGTCCATCGCATTGCTACCTTTGGATGAAGATTATCTGAAAAAAGCAAGATGTGTCCAGCAAAACTCAATCTACGCTCTGCTACAACATCCTGCAGTCTCTGCAGACCACATCTTCATAGAATCTCTTCGTTAGTAATGCGATTGATGTAGGTAACACCAAGGATCTTAAGCAGACATCATTGGTGGAACACATTCAGCTTATGTGATATTCTTGCAGTGTTTTTCCATGTTTCACTGGCGTAGATTGCAGTGGACATGACAATAGTGCTATAGAGTTGAAGCTTTGTAGCAAGGCCAATTGTTGACGCAGACCAAATTGGGCATAGTCTTTGGAACACTGCCGAGGCTTTCCCGATTCTGCAGTAGACATCTGCCTCGACATCCCCATCATTGGACAGAGTGCTGCCAAGATACGTGAACCGCCAGACATCTTCTAAGGACTGACTTTCAACCACTATTGGCGTGTTCACCTGAGCTTTTCCGATCCACATCACCTTTGTTTTATTGCTGTTTATTCTCAATCCAACTTTACCTGCCTCTTTTTCTAAACTTGTCGTCATGTCCTGCAAGCATTCGTCTGTTTCTGCAAGCAGTACGATATCATCAGCGAAGTCCAGATCCGTCAGCCAGCACGGGTTGTCCCAAGAAATACCAAAATTTGTCCTGCACATTGCTTTCCTCATAATGAAGTCCACAGCCAAAAGGAACAAGAATGGTGATAGAACACACACTTGCCGCACACCAGAGTTAATAGTGAAGAAATTGGTCATACCACTATCGATCCTCACACAGCAACTGGAGTTTAGGTAGAGATTTTGGAAGGTGTTGATGTAGCATTGCGGGATACCATAACTATGTACTATGTTCCACAACGACTCTCTATGTATGCTGTCAAACGCCTTTTTGAAATCGATTAAGTTTATTGACAGCGGATGTTGAAACTCAATACTCTGTTCAACGATGTTGCGCAACATGAAAATTTGCTCGCTGCATGAGTGTCTGCACCGAAATCCAGCCTGCTCCTCCTGCAGTGTATTATCCACTGCGGCCAGAAGCCTCCTGAGCAGGACAATACAAAACACTTTGTCCGGGACTGATAGGAGCGTAATGCCTCTCCAATTGCTACAATCAGTGACATTCCCCTTTTTTGGTAACTTAACAATCACTCCCTTCCTCCAATCACTTGGGACACACTCTGCTCACCAGCATGCATTCAACAACCCCATTAGTTCTTGCACAACACTGTTGCTCCCATACCTTAGTAATTCGGCCGTGATTTGGTCAAGACCGGCAGCCTTGTTATTCTTCGGCGATCTAATGACTTTATCAGTTTCTTCAAATTTGATCACGCCTAGGTCTACTTCTAGTTCATCAGAAGGATTGGAATTACTAAAATCGTAGGTTGTGGCTGGAGCTGGCTGGTTTAATATCGCTTTGAAGTGCTCTATCCAGCATGTATCTTGCTCTTCTTTACTAAGTAAGATCTTCCCGTTCTTATCCTTCATAGGAGCATTGGAATTGCATCTAGCACCCGTTAATTCTCGGACAATATGATACAGAGTCTTGGTGTCACATTTCTTAGCTGCTTCCTCTGCTTCCGCACCCCTACATTCCAACCATTCTTTTTTGTCAGCCCAGCAGCTTTTCTTAACTTGATGATCCAGCGATTGATACTTTGCAATAGCCTCTGCTACCTTGTTTGGCGATTTTGCCTGGTCTCTACGCTGTTTCACGATTTTACGCTCATCTATCATTTTCCAGATTCTGTCTTGTATCCAACGTTCTCTTTGCGTGCCTCTTCTCTGTCCAATCATCTCTTCCGCACTCTTAGTCACTGCTTGTTTGAACCGCATCCACTGGTCTTTGAGTTCATTTTCACGATGCATTTGTTGGAACTTATTCTTGAGTTTGAGAGTGTACTGTTCAGCCATGGCCTGATCTCTCAGCTTTTCAACTGCGAAGGACGGGAGTGGTTGCCTCTTTCTTTTTCTTTTTAAGCGAAGGCAAAGCGATGCCATCAGAAGATAATGGTCTGATCCAATATCAGCTCCACGATACACTCTTGCATCTAACAGTGCTGATCGCCAGCGTTTGCTGATACAGAGATAGTCAATTTTGTTGTTAGTGGTGCCATCAGGAGACCCCCATGTTTTCTTATGAATATTTTTGTGTGCGAAATAGATGTGTCCAATACATAAGTTATTCATACTACAGAACAGCAGTAGGCGCTCTCCATTATTGCTCGTTTGTGTTGCTGATCCGTATGGGCCAATCACGTGTTCCCATCCTTGTCTTTTGCTATCTATTCATGCATTCATATTGCCCATAAGTAGCCTCATGTCGTGATTGGGGACACCATTGATAGTGTCTTGCAGCAGGTCGTAAAATGCGTCTTTTTCAGTTTTGTTGGCATCCTCAGTTGGTGCATATACTTGAATCACAGTAGTCTTTGCATGCCTCGACTGGAACCTTGCTGTGCTAATGTGCTCGCTCATGGGCTTCCATCCAATTAATGCCTGCGTTGCATCCTTGCTGAGTACCAGACCTACACCGTGCACATGTTGGTCATCATTTCCAGAGTATAGAATGGTCGTTCCATCACTGAGTATCCTGTCACTTCCTAACCACCTCATCTTGCTAACGCCTAGAATGTCCATTCGGTAGCTGTCAAATTTGTGAAGTAACTGCACTAGCTTTCCACACTGGTATAATGTTCGTACGTTCCAGGTTCCGACTTTCGTCGTGGTTTTGGCACTTAGGATCGAGCTCTGCATCAGGCACTGAATTTCCTTTCAGCTTTCATTTAGTGCCATCACAGAGAAAGAGCTGATACCTTCGTGCCGAATTAGGTTTTGTTTATTTTGTTTGGTTGCACTTGTTGTTTCTGTAGCGATTGATAGGTTTTACAGGATTGGGTTGCTAGCCGAATGCCTCACCTTCCTCCTTTTTCATCCGGGCCTAGGACCGGCAATGACGGAGTTATGCCAAAAAGTTGACATGACTTTCTTTCTGTCAGCAACACCTATGAGAGCTGCTGTGCAGGCAAATGCCCAAGAAACAAAAAAGCGGAGGAGTGGAGCATGTAAAAACTGGACTGACAGCTAGAGAGTGTGCTTTTCTATGTGTTCTTATTATACCTCTCATCTGTCCTTGTTCTTGTGTTAACTGCTCTGTGCAAAGGAGTGTTTTTTTATTGTATGGTCTCAACTACAGCTACTAGAAGTTAGTGAGTTTTCAATCTCATTTACCAAGGAAAAGAATTAAAACTGAGCACAGCTTATTTATTGTTAAAGAGTACACCCATCTCCCAGCTTGTACCATGCCAACTGGGAGCTCTGTTCAGATTCTGCATGCCTAATGGAAAACCCCTGAAATGAAACACTTCACCTCTCCTACCAGGACTGTAGGAACACATGAAAGTGGTGACTGTTATTTTCCAAATATTTTCTCAAATGTTGCTTTTTTTCTTATATATTTCTTAAATGGTTTACACTGTTAATTGAAGGAGGGTAAGAATTTCATGCTCAGTTGAGTCTCCGGTGCAAAGAATTGAGAACATATTCACAGCATCCCTCTATCATTTTCACTATATTCCTATCCATCACCAGAGACGCGTCTACATGAGCTGGCTACTTCGAAGTAGCTGTGCCAACTTCGAAATAGCGCCCGCCACGTCTACACGTGGCGAGCTCTATTTCAAAGTTGAAATTGACGTAAGGTGGTGAGACGTCGAAGTCGCTATCCCCAACAGGAGATGGGAATAGCGCCCTACTTCGACATTGAACATCGAAGTAGGGTATGTGTAGGCGATCCGCGTCCCGCAACATTGAAATAGCGGGGTCCTCCATGGCGGCCATCAGCTGAGGGGTTGAGAGACGCTCTGCCCAGCCCCTGCAGGGCTCTGTGGTTGCTATGTGCAGCAGCCCTTAGCCCAGGGATTCTGGCTGCTGCTGCTGCTGCTGCTGGGGGTCCATGGTGCTTCCACGGGGTGTGCGGGTTTGTGGCTCTGCAGACCGCGTGCTGTGCAGGCTGTGTGTCTGGGAGGGGCCCTTTAAGGGAGAGGCTTCCTGATACCCAGGAAGTGCTAGTCCACCCTGTGACCCTGTCTGCAGCTGTTCCTGGCACCCTTATTTCGATGTGGGCCGCTTTGGTGTGTAGACGCTCCCCTGCAGCGCCTACTTCGATGTTGTGCTGCCCAAAGTCGATGTTGAATGTCGACGGCACCAGCCCTGGAGGACGTGTAGACGCTGTTCATCGAAATAGCTTATTTCGATTTCGCTACATAGAAATAAGCTATTTCGATGTAGCATACCTGTGTAGACGTAGCTCAGATGTCATTCAAAATTATCCTCTTCTCAAGTTACAAAACTCTCCCTAAACAAACTCTGGTTAATTTCCCCCTTCCTTTCTTCTGCTCCATTCTTGATTTCTTCTTCTTATATTCACTCACTTTTAGTGTTTCTTTCATTTGTGGGGCCCCAGAGAGACTCCTTCCCTCTTCTCTGAGCCACCATGATTCTTTCCAATGAGCATTTGAAAATATACCTTCTTTGTGTAGTTTATGACTGACCATCCTGCTAAACTTTTTTTTCTTTTTGCTTCCCACCAGAAAGCTCCAATATATAAAAATTAATTGAACTGTAATTGCATTTCACATTCATAGAAAATGGAAACATACCACACGGCCCCAGTTTTGATACATGATTTTTGTGTCAAATATAAACCTCTAGGATGTTGCTTCAGAAAAGAGAACCAGCCTTCATATACAGAGTGTCTCTGAGTCTGGTGTAATTTCCAGTAATAAAAGGAAAACAGAGTATATTTATCTTTATATTACTTGCCTGAAAGGACTCTTTATTTTTCTCATAGGAGAAAGATTGGTGGTATAGCATTTAATTAATTGAATATAGTCTGAATTTGAAAAGCTGTGTGTGATATGATGCACAAGATTACTAATAATGGTATCTGTTGACACTACAATACTGGTAGATGGCAGGAGTTTTCAAATAAAAGGGAAAGCATTTATTATATGAGGTAATTTTAACTGCATAGATGGCCCCGTAGTGTTCATATGTCCTTCTTAAAACGTTGTCATTCTCAGAAATACTATCCCAGCATTTCAAAATAACAAAGAAGCCCTTGACTGGAGTTTGGCATTTTAGTTAGATGAAGAATTATTGTCTTTATCTTACTAAACTTCTTACGTCAAGACCATGACCTTATATGTGTGCAAGACCACCTCATCCCACTCACCTATATCAAGCTACACAAGGGATGAGGCCCTTTGTCTACACATAGTATGGGCCTATTTACTATATTGTGATGTGTTTTCCAGAAATAGTTCTAATGTCAAGAAATCAGTTAACCAGCACTCCTGCTGCATTGTTCCCATAAACACTGTTTTCAGACCTCTACATCAAAAACTAGAAAAAACCCTCCTGTGTTCATACTTGAATGCCTTTGATCCTGGCAGCCATTCATCTTTAATGTATTGGCATCATATTGATTTAAATTATTTGTTGATGAAGGGCTAAATACAACTAATGCTTGTAGCCTGCACTTAGCTTAACTTAGTTGTAGTACATCGTTTAGGTAAGAAGTTATTATACTTTAGCCATAGATCTTAAGAAGCCATGACAGTTTAGCTAACTGGGTCCTAGAAAGGCCTACGCCTTTCTATCTTTCCTGTCAGTAGTAATGCAAGTAGTCTGCCAGTTAAATATGGCATGAGGTGGATCGGGGGGCGGGGAAGGATTATGTGGTAAGATGGGTATAAAAACCCCTTGCTGTATGGGGGGAGGGGCGCGAAGAAGGAACATTCGGAGCTGCACTGCGTTAAACTGTGCCAGATGGATCTGCACCAGAGGGCTGCTTGTCACCCCACTTGTGTCTCTATCTCTACTCTCTCCATCTCTGTTATCTCTTAATCTTTGCTACCTTTTCTGGAACATTCTTTCGTATTTCTTCCTCTCACCTAATCACTGCAATAACTCCTTCCTCACCGATTGAAGGGAGCTGGTCTCAGCTTCTAGAGAGTTCAGAAGGAACCAGTGAGTATTGCATCCTGTTTGCTTAGCATAAGTTTAAACCTTAAGTGCAGTTAATTAAGCAATTGATAGTGCTTTAAAATATCATTAAGTGAAATCCTTTGATTGTAATCAGATGCTGACCATATTATATACCTTTAGTTTGTATTTCTTAAGTGTTGCATATGTACCATTGTGTTGCTAAATACACCAACCATAAGTGCTGTTAAAATTATTGTCTGTGTAATCACTGGAAATCCTGAAAAGTCACCTCTAGCCTGAGACAGGCTCTGTCTCAGATTCAACTGTTAAATCGGGAGAGGTGCAAACCTATAATCTAACTTTGTCAGATTGGCGACCCTTCCCAAATCCATAAATCCTACTACTTTTCCCCCAGGTCAACAGGCTACTTGATGAAAGGTTGAAATGAGAGATTTTGCCTGTGAATGAATTTGCATAATTCAAGAAGATAAAGAAATTAAACTAAAAAAACCCTAAGATAATGTTAGGTACAGATCACAGTATTCCCCAACCTCCCGTCCTCAGACTGCTCTCACACTTCAACCCTCTTGGCCCCAGCCTGCAGCCCCTCCCCACAGCTCACCCCACACCGTCAGTGTCCTCACCCACCAATCTGCCTCAACCCACAGACCCTTTCTGCACTCTGAACCCCTCTTTTTGTCCCAATCCCAGAAAATAGGAGACCCCACAAAATCAGGGTCCCCTGAAGAACCCTGGAGAGGGTGGCTTGTTTCTGTTGTTTTTAACACAGTTGTTCCTATACTGCATTCTTGATTGAGTCAATCACACTGCACTTACTAAAAAGAAACAAAAACCAATGGAATAAAAATACAATTCCGTCACACACACAATAAAATAAAACATATTAAATATATTTGTCTTCTTACCATTGCCCTCAAGCCTTATTTAATTGTTTTCCAGAAATGTAGCACTTCCTTGATCAAAATATGATATGAGCCTGAACATAAACATATCTTCATTTTAATCTAGCTCCTTTACAGTCTACAATTATTCTGTAAGAAGAAATCCAAAAATATATCACTAGAATCAATTTAGAAGAAGTACTTGATTGATTCTGTCCTTAAGCATAAATTTTAAATGGAGGGCATTGAAAATAACATATGGAGGAAAGGTAAAAATAACTCATAGCCAGGGAGAGAACATTCAAAGAACAGTGAGTCCTAAAGTTATTTTAAAAACATATTTTTGTCAACAGTCAATGTGTCGGAGTTCACCTCATCATGTCTCAATAAACCAGCCAATGTGGCTCCTAGTCCTCAAGTCCTCTGAAAGTCAGTAGATGTTTTTGAGAGCAATTTTCTTTTTCCTTCTAGATAACGTTTAAATCTATAAAACAGTGAGAAAGGTGGACTAATACCGAACGTAACAGAAACAAAAAGCATAATCTGTGCACTGGCCTGACTAAGAAAATCAGGATGTGAATGGACAAGCTATAGAGGGAGTAGAATAATTTGGTTTTCTGGGGTCATACATATACAACAAGAGACACTGTTTCAGAGAAATTGGAGGAAGACTAAGGATGGCTCATTCAGCTAAAAAAAGTATAGAAAAAAATGTGGCATCTCAAAATGCATAAAGTCTATTTTTTTCCATTGATGCAAAAAAGTTAACTTTGCTGACAAGTAGCAAATGGAAGGTTTCGAAACATGGTGCTGGTAAAGACTTTTGCACATCTTCTGGATGGTGAAAAAGATGAATCCCTATGTTAAAAGTATTACTTGGGAGAAGCAGATACTGCTGTTGAAACTTATTTACTTTGGCGACAGTAGACAAAGAGGTGGAAATAATATTGAAAAAATGTTATTGAAGGAGAGTCATCATACCAGGGGGTGACCAGTGAGGAGATGTATGAATGGTGTATGGCAGATCACTGGAAGGTCAGCAGCTGAGTGCTCAAAGTCAGCAATAGATTGTGAAGACTTCCTGAAATTCTATTATAGTGTCATTGATATCCAGACATGAAAAAATGCATTTGCTTAATATTTTGGTTAACAGACTTTGTGTAGGCATAACTTTAAGCACATGCTTCCATATGTTTATAGCACCCTTATTTAGTGAAAGGAAGTACAGATATGGGGTTCTTACAGAAAGAAGTGATGATTAAGGCTAAAACAACACTGATATGTCCAAGATGGAAAATATATACATGTTGAGCTTTCAGGGAATTCATTGGGTGTGCTTCAGCTTTCACATCTGTAAAAGGAAGATAATGATACATGCCTCCTTTGGAATACACGATGAGATTTTTGAGATACTTATTAATTATTATTAATGCTATCAAAAGGAAATAGGAGCCTTAAGCAAGAAGCACTGTGCCCCAGTGCCAAATGCAAAAGGAAAATAACCTCTACTTTTATGTGAAATTCCAGTAATTGCATGTGTCATATTGGCTACAAAGTCATATTTAGTGCTCATGCTCATTGAGCTGATGATCCATTAAGACCCTCAAGATCTTTTTTTAAAATCACTACTTTCCATGGTACCATCTCTCATCCTGTAAATGTGGCCTATTCTCTGTTCTTAGGTGAATATGTTTACCTTTAGCAGTATTAAAACACCTGATGTTTGCTTTCACCCACAGCTAACCACGCAATCCAGATTACTCTGTGTCAGTGACCTGTCCTCTTCACTATTCACCATGCCTCCCAAAATACGTCAACTACCAGTGATCATTATTTTTTCCTGAAGCACTGATAAAATTATTAAATGTTGTAAGATCAAGTAACACTGGCTGTGGGACCCCTCTAGAAGCACACTCCTCTGATGATAATTCCCCTTTTACATTTACATTTTGAGACCTATCAGTTAGCAAACTTTTAATCTGTTCAGTATGCACCATTGTGATTGTACATCAGTCTATTTTTGTTATCAAAACGTCATGTAGTACTAAGTTGTACAGAAATCTGTTAGAACCATATTATTACTTTTCTCAATCAAAATTTTAATTACATAAATAAATGATGTCTAGGTAGCTCGATAGGATCTATTTTCTATAAACACATGTTGAGTGTCATTAATTATATTATTCTACTTTAGTTAACCATGTCCTATATCAGCTGGATCTTACCCAGGATCCTTGTCAGGGGTCTGCAACCTGTGGCTCTGGAACTACATGTGGCTCCTTAAGGACTTCTTTGTGGCTCCTGATGCTATAATTGCAAAGTAAAAAAACAATAAAATAAATAAATAAATAAATATAACACAAAAAATTACCTCCTGATTACTTTTGGTAAATAGTGACTGTCTAAAAGCCCAAAAATAAACAACTCATATCTAAATAGCAAACAATATGTGGTCTGGAAATATTAGGTAACGCCCCACCTACCATCCTCCAGAGAGAGAAAAGGTTCAGGAGTGAAAGTCAGGAAGACACTGGTACAGACAGACATGTGGAGTGCGAGGAAGCATAATACAGTAAGGTCTCAAAGTAGGCAGACTCAGAGGCTACGTCTACACATGCACGCTACATCGAAATAGCTTATTTCGATGTAGTGACATCGAAATATGCTATTTCGATGAATAACGTCTACACATCCTCCAGGGCTGGTGCCGTTGATGTTCAACGTCGACATTGGGCAGCACCACATCGAAATAGACGCTGCGAGGGAACGTCTACATGCCAAAGTAGCACGTATTGAAATAAGGGTGCCAGGAACAGCTGCAGACAGGGTCACAGGGTGGACTAGCACTTCCGGGGCAACAGCTAACCGCTCCCTTAAAGGGCCCCTCCCAGACACACTCAGCCTGCACAGCACGTGGTCTGCAGAGCCATAGGCACACACACCTTGAGCGACGCAGTCATGGACCCCCAGCAGCAGCAGCAGCCAGAGGTCCGCCCAGCCGCCCCTATAGGAGCAGTGCTCGCCCTGCTCCATGCCACGCAGGAGGCAGCTGAGCACATCCTTGCCACAGAGGAGGAGCTGCCCGCAGGGGAGGAGGACGCAACCCCCAACCCTGCAGCACCCCGCGCCCCCCCCACCCCCCGCCTCATACACTGCCGGCTGTGGAGCTACCCCACCAGCAACGACTGGTGGGAGCGGCGGGTGCTCGGAGAGTGGGACGACGACCGCTGGCTCCAGAACTTTCGGATGAGCCAGCAGATATTTCTGGAGCTATGCTAGTGGCTCACCCCCCACACTGAGGCACCAGGACACCTTCATGAGGCGTGCCCTCACTGTGGAGAAACGGGTCGGCATCACTGTCTGGAAGCTGGCCACTCCAGACAGCTACCGATCCGTGGGGCAGCAGTTTGGCATCGGCAAGGCCACCATTGGGGCTGTCCTTATGGAGGTAAGAGGACCCATGGGGGGAGGGGGAGGCAGCCCTGGCAGGGGAGGGGAGGGGAGCCCTGGCAGGGGAGGGCCACACACACCCTGCACACGCCTCATTGGTGCTCTCCCATGTGCTTCCCCTGCAGGTCGTCCACGCCATCAATGCCCTGCTCCTGCACAGGCTCATGAGGCTTGGGGACCCGGATGCCGCCATCGCGGGCTTTGCCACCCTGAGCTTCCCCAATTGCTTTGGGGCTCTGGATGGGACCCACATCCCCATCCGCGCCCCGGAGCACAGTGGAGGATGCTACTTAAACAGGAAGGGCTACCATTCTGTGGTCCTCCAGGCCTTGGTGGACAGCCGGGGCCGTTTCTTGGACATTTATGTGGCTGGCCTGGCAGCACCCACGACTCCCAGGTATTCCGGAACTCGGGCCTGTGCCGCCAGCTGGAGGTGGGGACCTACATCCCCCAGCGGGAGATCCCTGTGGGGGACACCACCATGCCCCTCTGTGTCATCGCAGATGCGGCATACCTCCTCCAGCCCTGGCTCATGCACCCATACACGGGCCACCTGTCAGCCAGACAGGAGTGCTTCAACATGCGCCTGAACCAGGCGCGCCAGGAGGTGGTGGAGTGCACGTTTGGCCGCCTCAAAGGGTGCTGGAGGTGTCACCTCACCTGCCTTGATGCGGGCTCCACCAACATCCCCCAGATTGTGGGCGCATGAAGCGCCCTCCACAACCTGGTGGACAGCAAGGGGGAGGCCTTCTTTCAGGGCTGGGCTGTGGAGGCCGGCAGGTCCGATGTGCAGACACCCGCTGCCCCCAGTCGCCAGGTGGACCCCAAAGGGACTCGGGTCCGGGAGGCCCTGCGGGCCCAGTTCAACGAGGCCGCTGGGTGAATGCTGGCAGACCCCCCACATCACCCCCCATCCTTCACAACACTCCCTGCCCCTACGCCCACACCACAGAGCGCCCAAGAGCACACCCACCCCACTTTTCTTGTAAATAAAAGCAATTTGTTCATCGAATCAAATATCTGTAGAACTCTTATTATTATTATCATGACTAACTATTTACAGGCAAAATCAAAATTATATATATATGTATTATAAATAAGATAAGATGAAAGGGGAAGACAAGGAAGGGGAGAACTATGTACGTGGGGGGGCAGGGATCAGCATAACAACAGGGGTCTAATACAGAAACTATTTACAAAAGAACATTAAACTGAGGGGAATATATACAAAGGGGGAGAGGGGGGCCACATCCTGGGCCCCACACCCCCTAATGTCCAGCACTGGGGGTGGGCAGCCGTGACCCACGCCTCGGCCTCAGCCCTGGCCGGGGCTGGCTGGGGGCCGGGCGGACTGGTAGATATGGCCGGCGGGTGTCAGCTGGCCCCAGGTCCCCCTCAGCGGAAGGGCCCTCAGTGGTGGGTGGCGGTGCAACAGTGGATGGCGCAGCGGGTGGAGCAGTGGGTGGAGCAGGCAGGGCGGGCACAGCGGCGGCCGGCGCGGCATGCAGGGCCAGGTAGTCTGTGATACGGTCGAATGTCCGCATAAAGGCCCCCCATGCCTCCTGGCGCCAGGCCAGCGCCCGCTCCTGGAGTTGGAGGCGCCGCTCCTCCACCCGCAGCCGCTGCTTGGCAACCTCCAGCTGCCAACGATGGATGGCCAGCAGCTGGGGAGTCCGTCGCCGTCGGGTGGTGGTTCTGGGTCTGCCGTCGTCCCCACCATGGGGCTGGTCGGTCCTCCACCGAGGGGCTGGCCTGCAGTGATGGCCCCGGTGGGCTCTCCAGGACCACTGACACCTCGCTGGCACTCTCCGGTCCTTCCAATGGTGCAGCTGCGGAATACGGGGGGGGAAGAAGAGTGGAGACAGCTGTTAGTGTGGGCCCCAAGCCGTGGCCCTTGTCCCCCCACCCCTCTGCTGCTGGTTCCCCATCCCCGTCCCCGGGAGATGCTGCTGCTGCTGCTGCTGATGGGTGTCCCACCCCCTCCCCCCGGGGGACCCTAGAGGTTCTGCTCCCCCCAGCCCTGGGGATGAGGCATGGCACTGTCATGCTGGGGGGCAGGGGCTGATGCACTCTTCTGAGGGACATGCCACTGCTGTCCTTGGGGCCATGGTCATCTGGGCATGTGGAGGGCCCTGGTCATAGCTATTACCCCTGCCCCTCAACCCTGGGGGTGTGCACCGGGGGGGTACATACCTGATGGTCCACTCCCACAGTCGGGGGACACCCTCTGGGCGGACGCCCTGCTGGAGCTCCGGGATGGGATGTGGATCCGGAGCCCGGCGTCGCTGGAGGAGGACTCCCCCTCCTCCTCCTCCTCCTCCGGTGCCCCGGGAGTGGGCTCCTGGGGGGGGGCTCTGGGGTGCGGGGCTTGCCTCTGGGGCAGACTCCGCCTCCAGGGCCTGCTGCGGCTCGTCGGCCGAGGTATCAAGAGTGGCCGGAGGGGAGGAGGTGTGCCGGGGTTCCAGGATGTCCCTGAGCTCCCTGTAAAAGGGGCGAGTGATGGGGGCGGCCCCAGATCGGCCGGCCGCATCCCGGGCCCGGGCATAACCCTGCCGCAGCTCCTTCACTTTACTGCGGACATGATCCGGAGCGCGGGCAGGGTGTCCCCGGGCGGCCAGGCCCTCAGCCAGCCGAGCGAACGCATCCGCGTTCCGCCTCTTGCTCCCCATTACCTGGAGCACCTCCTCCTCACTCCAGAGCCCCAGCAGGTCCTGACGCTCGTCCTCCGTCCAGGAGGGGCCCCGCTGCCGCTTCCCGGCCTGGCTGCCAGCCTGTGAGCCCTGGCTCCCCTTGTGGGGGGGTGCCCTGGGGGCGCTTAGGGGGCTGGGGGGCGGCCATCGCAGTGCTGGGGGGTTTGTCTGGCTGCAGAAGAGCGTGCAGGCTGGTCGCGTGGCTGTGCTGCCGCCTGCACGCGCTCTCAACTTCCTGCACAGGAAGGCAGGGGGTGGGGAGCTTTAAGGGGCCGCTGCATGCGGCAACCATCGATCTCAGGGGCTGGGCAGAGCGTCTCTCAACCTCTCAGCTGATGGCCGCCATGGCGGACCCCGCTATTTCAATGTTGCGGGAAGCGCAACGACTACATGTTCCCTACTTCGACGTTCAACTTTGAAGTAGGGCACTATTCCCATCTCCTGATGGGGGTAGCGACTTCGACGTCTCGCCACCTTACGTCGATGTTAACTTCGAAATAGCACCCAACACGTGTAGCCGTGACGGGCGCTATTTCGAAGTTGGCGCCGCTACTTCGAAGTAGCCGGCACGTATAGACGAGGCCAGAGTGCTCAATCCCGCTCTTATGCATCTGACCCTGACCCCGCCCCCCAGCCCAGTTTAAATGCCCTGCAAGCAGCTCTGATTCAAGCCAGTCCCCCAGCCCCATGTGGTTCCGGTGCAACCCCCGCTGCTGGCTCACAAACCGCTCATCCCGTGTGGCTCCAGTGTGACCCCCCGCCCGCCAGCTCACAAGCTGCCTGCCCGCCCGCCTGCCTGCACGCCCACCCCCTGCCCCGCCAGCTCACAAGCTGCTCTCCTGCCCTGTGCCCCCCCACGGTTCTGATGCGACCCCCTCCCCCAACTGGCTCACAAGCTGCCTGCCTGCCCCCCACCCCCACCCCCACCCCATGTGGCTCTGTTGTGACCCGGGCCTGCCAGCTCACCACTCAGGCACGGCTCTGGTTCCGGGTCAACTCCCCACTCCCCCTGCAGCCCAGCTCACCACCTGCGCTCAACTCCACCCCTCTCCCCCTGCAGCCCTAACCCACCCCAGGCTTAGCCCACTTCCCATGGCCCCAACCCACCACCACGCTTAACCCTCCCCAGCTGCCCCCCAACCCCAGGACTTACCTTTCTGCTGCTTCCCTGGCTGCAGAATGTGTGTTCTGCTGGGGAAAAAGCCAGACCCCAACTTGCGCAAAATCCAGGTTTATGTGAGGGTGCATGGAATGGAACCCTTGTGTACTCTGAGACCTTACTGTATGTAAAAAGTTTGTGAACATCCTGAAGTTAACATGTATCACATTACAAATCACTGTGTGCCTGCTGTTCATAAAAGAGGGGTTACATAAAGTATGGTTTGACGTTATTTATCAAGGACCATCTCATATTGACTTGCATTGCAGCTCTTGAATTACTGAGTTACTTATGGATTCAAAAAATTATTCTTCTTGCTTTTTTGATTGCCGACCCCTGACCTAGCTCATCCATTAGCCCTTGCTCTATATTGACATATTAGTTTCCTTCCCATCTTCCAGACCTTCCCCATTATTGGAAATAAACATTAATGACTCAGCAAATGTTTTTACAAATAACTGAGTGCAAGTTATCTAGACCTGAGGATTTGAAATTGTCTAAATTTACTAGCTGCTTTTTAACATCCTCTTGTTATACTAGTCTTATTTATAGCAGCCTTTAATTCCCAAGATCAGTTTTGTAATCAATGTAATTTTCTTCCTTGACTGTGGGATTGCATCTTTTGGGACATCTAGTTGAGTGTTCTTAAAACATTTCTCTTTATCATTCTTTTATCCCCTTTTTAATTTTTTTATTTAATATTTCTCCCAGTTGATTTGGCTCATGGGTTTTTAGGTTTGTAAAAATGGTGTATTTAAAGCCCCAACTATATATATTTTTGGATCTGGACTTTATTTACTATGTTTCCATATTAAAAATAAAAACAAGTCTTGTATCTAAGTTACCATTAATTTGTAGTTCTATGTTCACTGTCTCTTTTGTGAAGATGAGCTCTAATATACTATCACCCCATGTCATATGCAACACTTGTTGAGATAGGAATTTGTCATCTATGTTTAGAAATTCCTAGGTCATTTTAGTATTGTCTGTAGGAGATCTCAAGGAAATCAAATTTAAGTTCTCCGTGATAATACAGCTCCTTTCCCACCCACACATTTTAGAGAGGTGTATAAGGTGATGGCCATCCTGTTTTCTGATGCTGTTTGGTGGTTACCAACTAAAACGTCAGCTTGTGCTTTGTCTGTTACTACATTGATCCATAAACATTCAGGAATATTTTCTTCTGAGTTATCAATAAGTTAGAATGCTACTCTTTCTCCTCTTTTGCTAATCTGATCTTTGCCAAATAAGTTATAACTGGCATTTTTAATATTCCAATCATGAGATTTCAGTAATACAGCCTAGATTGAATGATGAATAACCAACTCAGTTCCTCTTGTTTGTTACTCAGGCCCCTTGAATTGGTATACAGGCAATTACATAATTTCTTCTGTTCATTTTCTTTGGTTCCTTGATTAAATTTGTTCTCAACATCTTGGTTTTGTGCTAAATAAGTGCTAATACTTTCCCGTTTACCCTGCATTTTTGGTAATAGGAGGTCACTATCCAGCGATTGATAGAATAAATTATCTTTGGATGTTAATGAAATGGGAATATTTAGAGATATGAGCTGATGAATAGGATTTAGGGAAAATGGCCTTGTTATCTGGTATCTAGGAACTTCTGGAAGGTGTGTGAGGCATCTGAAAATGTGATTCTATTTAAGGCTGGCTAACTCCACTCTCCAATTACCAATGACTTCACATATCCTTTTTTTCCCCTAGGTTCTCAGCGTATCTGAGTTTTATTATTTCTTAATCAGCCTAACAGGCACAATAAAACTCCACTTTTAAAAAGGTTATGTCTTCACTGCAAAGAAGTTTTAACTTTTTCATCAAGATAGCCAACCTGAGGCACCTAAGAACATAAAATCCTGTTTGAGAAAAGACACTGTAGTTTTTACCTCACTGTAGCCAGCTGAGGTCAATTCCACAGCCACTTCCATCTGTTTTCATATTCCCACCTTGCTGGGAAAGCACGAGGAAAACAAAAAGGGAAAAAAGAGAGGAAGGGTTTGATATTTGCTATGTTGCAATTTTGCTATAAAAGTTTGAATATTATGCTGCCTGTAGAGTAATAAATTGCATATTTTAGCTATCTGAAAGCAAAAGATAAACAATAGAATCAGAAATATCTGTATTATAGTTGTATTGCCCCCTGTGCCATTTTTTCCCACCATTTTATTGCTTTCCACTTTTGTCCAGGCTAGTAAAAGAATGAGATAACTTCTTGCTTATCCATCTATTCAGCAGATGTTAAGGGGGTAATAAAAGAATGAATCACTGTTCGTATAGGTAATCATTCATTTTCACAAGCCTACTAATAAGGTAAAATATGTATATATTTCATATATTGTATATAATTTATATATACAAATTCACATTTCCTTACCATAACATGAACGTGAAAAGGAAAATTATCAATGGCCAACAGTTTAGAATGCATGGGACCAATCTGTTAAAGGAATTTATGCCCCTACAGGTGCAGATACGTGCCAAAGGAAGTCTGGGGCCTGCAAGCTTTTGAAAATTGCTCTGGACACTGATCTGCACATGTAGGGTTTAAATACTTTTAAAAATCTGGCTCAAAAACACCAACTGTTAATAAACTTCATAAGACACTTCACCAAATGTAGGTGATCAGTAAACAAGTATTAAAAGGAAATGAGGGTGGGGTGCAGAACAACATAAATAGCTCAAATGAATTTGATTGTGGCTAAAAGATGGGCCATTTTACACTCTGTGTGGATTCTCTACATGGGATCACAAAAGAAAGATAAGAATTAGAATTCCTATCACAACAGAAGGAAAGGTTACATAATCCATATTCTCAACAGTCACAGAATTTAGTCCAATTTTGTCTATAGGCTTATGTCATAAATACATACATAATAAATCAGTAAGTCTGTGTCTACGCTAGGAACTAAATTCAAAGTGAACTTTGAAGTTAGGCACTACTTCAAAGTAGCCAGCAGAGAGTCTACACACATTTTTCCCAACTTCAAAGTCCTTACTCCATTCCTGGGAATGGAGTAGTGCACTGCTTCGAAGTTTAACGTTGAAGTAGGGTGTTTGTAGATGCTCAGCTTCGAAGTTGCTTACTTCGAAGTTGTACTTGAAGTAAGCAACTTAGAAGCTATTTTTGTAGTGTAGACATCGCCTAAATGTCATAGCTCGTATTTTCCAGCAGGTTTACCTTATAACAGAGGAAGCACAAAGAACATCTTGCTTAATTTGTCTTATTATTTCAGGGCACAATAGTTCAGGATTTAAACCTTTGCACTATGAATTAGCAGAAGAAATGTGCTGAGTATTTTTCATGTAATTTACATGTACTATATCTATATGATGCATTTTCAGGAACATATTTCTCTCAATATGCATTCCTTTGGAAGTAATCCTTATCCCTCTTCACAATCAGAAAAAAAACATTCTGCAAATAATGCAACTGGCTGTGTTTAGGCTCTTTCATTCTTAAGTTTT